>NC_090266.1:1147407949-1150264199 GCF_040414725.1 Anabrus simplex | reverse complement strand
GGCCAAAAATAATTTTATTAATGCTGAGTGAAATGGTAGTTTAGGGGAACGCCTAAAATGTAATTATAAAATATTTATGTTATTAGTGGTCCTGTTGATAAATACTACATAACTAAAGATACATAAAATTAATTTTCCGATCATTTATGTCTTATACATTTTTACTGCACCGGCTATGATAACAGAGATATTCATGAATTTGTATTTTTGCTGCTAAGTCCTTATCAACTCCGAGCCACAAGATAACGGGTAAACAGAACTTAATGAAAATCGATATGTAGGGTTGGGGAATAAGAAACTACAGTCTAGGCTATAAATAATTTTATTCACCCTGGATGAAATGGTAGTTTAGGGGAAGGTGCCTAAAATGTAAGTTTTAAATACCTATGTTACTGTTGGCCTGTTGCCATTTCTTGATGGATGCAGTATTTTTGTATTCATCTCTTGGCACAGGCCAGAGCAAAGTGTAGCTTCCACCGAAATCCCAGTCTCATCCATGGCTGTGACAATATGGAAGCTGCTGGGGGTATGGGTGGTGCTGAGTAATGACATTTGGAGCACAACTAGTGTCGAGTGTTATGAAAGGTGTTGCTCATAGGATCAGTCGTGCTGCAGTAACACCTTCTGGTCCATTGAGGAAAGCAATGGCAAACTATCTCACTCCTTATCTTGCCTAGTACGCCTCATTTGGGCTCTGCCATTGGTTTTTGCAGTTTTCCTATAACTGCATAGCCTTTGGCAGTGCTATTTGAGGATCCAACCAGCCTCTGGGCTGATGACCTGACAGACACATGTTACTGGTCCTATCGGAAATTAGGTACTACATAATAAAAGTTGTAGAGAATACAATTTCTGATAATTTATGTTTTATTCAGTTTTACTGTACCAACTATGGTAAGGGTGGTATTTCAGAGTCAGAAGGAAACTAAATCTGAAGGCCTACAATAACAAAAGCTCATGAAATTGATCAAAAATAACATTACATTGACCATTGTGTGTTGTGATGTTCTTTGTCTCTTCTGCTGCCATTCATCTCCGATAGATGGGGTTACTGCTGCATACCAAGTATAACAGCCTGCCTGAATATTGGTGGGAAGTAGCTGGGGAGTTAGATAACTTTCTTCTTTAGCATGCCATTGCTCTGGTTCATACATTTTCTGATACTGATGGTACGTAACAACTGGTTCATCATAGTATTCCAGCTATTCAATCCCTACTCTGAGGCGCTGATGGGAATGAGCAGTGTGCACACTTAACAGAATAATAGCATAGATTGGCAGCGTAGTACTGTTCGTTAAAAGTGAGAAAATGGGTGTTTTTTCATTTAATCGCAACATTCCTACTGACGTCTTTGTAATGACCTGTGTTGATTTCAGTTGGGAAAATCCATCTTTCTGAGGTTGTGAAAAGGCAGGTGGAGAGTGAGTGTCTTCCATTATAATGAAAAATCTCCAACTTGATTGTGACTGATGGTAGGCCAGATCTGGCCTACCATCTGGCCTACCATTACAATGAAAATTCCCTAACCCAGTCTTTACATGAGAAAAGACATAAGGTGACTTCCCCGTTGCGTTTCTGGGGTAACGTTAAGAGCTATGCAATTTAACAGAATCTTACTCGCAACGTGTACACTACCTAACCTAGAATTCCATAGTGAAACACGGGTACATCAGCTAGTGAGTTTATAAAGCACTGCTTGTTAAAAGTAAGTGTGATAAAATGGAAGGTTTAAAAACTAGGACTGTTAAGCAGTACTATATGGCTAATAAGATGGCCATGAAGGAGTTTTCAAAAAGTAATTATGATTGGTGGAAAACAGTAAATAAAAATGTAAACAGTCTGTGGGATGGGTTTAAAGCGATTGTTGAGAAATGTGAAAATAGGTATGTACCTTTATAGGTGGTAAGGAATAGTTAAGAGCAGACCAGGAGTTAGGGATTGGAATAATTTACCAAGGGAGATGTTCGACAAAATTTCCAAGTTCTTTGAAATTATTGAAGAAAGATTTTTTTTACAATTTGGTTTACATTGTACCGACACAGATAGGTCTTAAGGTGATGATGGGATGGGAAAAGGGTAGGAGTGAGAAGGAAGTGGCCATGGCCTTAACAACAGAAAGACAGAAAGGGTCATTTTTGAACCTTTTATGAATTCAACACTCTACTGTTGCCATACTTTATCTTAAATTTCGTTCAGACTGTATGACTTTTCATCACTTAGGCTTTATTTGCTGTTGCTAAAATTTGGATGCCCCAGCCCTTACAGCTTGGCCCCTATAATTCAATTACCCTAGAAGAATGGAAGGGTCATTTTTGACCCATATTAGATTTTACAAGAACTAGATTTGTATTTCCATAACTTTGCTTCTAATTTGTTTCCTATGCATGATGCAGAATGTTAGCTTCTTCCCCAACTCCACTCCATCTGCTACCTTTACCTATTTACCCCCTCACCACTCCACCAACGTGAGTCAAGGTTAGAACAAACCCGCCATCCTGCCATTCGCGGTAAGGAGCATGTGAAACTTGTACTATAAACACTTTGTTGTAGTTTGTTTATTGAGTTGTTTGCTGTGGTTGTTTTATGAATGATTCCTCAAATATGGAGCACAGAAGGTATTTGAGACTAGACGATATCATAGTTTCTCTCCAGGAACTAAGTGAAGATGACTCTGGGGACGAGTCAAGTCCAGCACCACATGGAAGATGATATATTGTTGATGGGTACATCACAAGCGCATAGAGACTCTTCATGGATGAATTTATCCTCAAAAACATACAGAAATGTATGGAAATAGAGGCTGAAAGGCAGCTACAATGTAGAAGCTGGTCTGTGACTATGTATGAACTTGATGCATTTCTATATATATAGTATGCTTGTGGGGGTAACTTGTATGAGAATCCTGGATTTTAAATCACTCTGGTCCAAAGAGTGGGGACTTGATTTGGATAAGAATGCTATGTCCCAAGATTGTTTTATAGAAATTTTGAGATTCTTGAGGTTCGATATCAGATCCTCAAGGTCAGAGAAACTTGCCCTGATATCAGAAGTATGGGAAAGGTTTATTTTAAATTGTCAGATTTGCTATAAACCTGGAGCTTGGATTACAATTGATGAGCAACTGTTCTGCAGCAAAACTCACTGTCGCTGTTTGCAATTTATGGTATCCAAGCCCAACAAATATGGGCAGAAATTCTGGACGGCCATGGATAAAGAATCAAAATACATCTTGAACGTATTTCCTTATATAGGAAGAGATGAACAGTGCCCTGAAAATGTGCGTTTGGGTGATTATGTTGTTGATAAGTTATTGGCCCCGTTCATAAACAAGGGTAGGAATGTCACTTGTGATAGTTTTGTTTTCATAACTGCAGCTAGCTGAAAAGCTGAACTCCCAGGGAACCAATCTTCTTGGTACAATAAATCGGGTGAGATGGGAAGTTCCACCGGAGGTGAAAACTTCCCAAGCACGAGTTCTATTAAGGAACAACATAACTTTACAGTATTTATCAAGGTAAAATCTGTAAGAATGTACATGTGCTCAGTTCACTTTATCCAGATGTCCAGGTAGGAGCGGACAGAAAGAAGAAACCCGATATCGTAACGTGCTACAACGGAACTAAGTATGAAGTCGACGATGTGGACCAAATGGCCAGCAAGTATACCATCAAACCAGCTGCACATAGGTGGCCATTACACACATTCAGTAATATTCTTGAATTCGCAGGAATAAACGCTTGGGTGTTGTACAAATAGGTTACAAATATCAACATAACACAAAGAAACTTTTGCCTACAACTTGCTGAGGAATTTACTGCAGCAAACACACAGAGTAAAAATAAAAGGACCGATACTGCAGACGATGATGATAGTGATACAGAACCTTAATCCAGCCGAAAACGCAGGAAATGTCAAGTGCATAACAAATGCAAAGAAGGACAGGAAAGGTGGGCAAGTGTGTAAGGCATGAAGGAAAGGTTGTCTGCAAGAGATGTATTGGAAAAGAGAAAATCGTCACGTGTATAGAATGTCTGTAAGCTTTGAGGTTGATGATACACTCATTCACAGCCATACTGTACTTCATCATGTGCTCTTCAGACCACTGAAGGATGTGCTTAGTTCATGAAAAGAGTAAACTAATCACACAAGAGACTTTCATTTTGTATCCATATAATATCTGATTGTGACTTTTAGTTGATTTTACATCCATTTATAACTGAATTTTTTATATGAATGTATGGTTTAGTACATAATATTTAATATAATATTCAATCAGGAAGATCACTGATATTTATTTTCATTGTAGAAAATATATCCCAACATCTGTATTCACAAATAATAGAATAAAACTTATATATCACTCGAGGGTCATTTTTGACACCTCTGTCTTTCTAGGTGGTGCGACTCATTCCATCTTTCTAGTGTTAATTAAGGAACAGCCCCAGCATTTGCCTGAAAACAGTCTTCAGGGCTGCCGACAATGGGGTTCGTACCCGCTAACTTTCCAATGCAAGCTCACAACTGCATAACCCTAACCACACGGCCATCACAATTGGTTATTTAAGAAAAGACTAGGTAAACAACAGAAAGGGAATCTACCACCTGGGTGACTGCCCTAAATGCAGATCAGGATTGATTGATTGATTGATTGATTGATTGATTGATTGATTGATTGATTGATTGATTGATTGATTGATTGATTGATTGATTCATTCATTCATTCATTCATTCATTCATTAAGGACAATTCCAGTGATCACATACATCACATTAATTAAAATATAATGCGAGGTGCAACTTTCATTATGTATTCAACCAGTCAATACTGATCTGCCAGGAGGCAGTCTATTACTATCAATTTATTTTGATTAAAATATTCTAGGTAGTTATTGCTTTCACAGGTAGGACTCGTGTGGTTTTTTTTTAGGCTGTATTATTATCTGAAAACCATTTTTCCAAAGTATATGTTGGCATAAATTATGGTTATGTTGTTCTTCAAAGATGTCTAGTATGCATCTCAAGAAAGGGAAAACAACTTATGTCTTCTGATAGAGAATGAAGAGGCCTAAGAAATACGTAATAGTATTAAAATTTATAGTGGGCCATTAAGCAGAGATTGTATGAGTGAGATTGTGAAGAAAAAAATAAAGCCTATTGAAACATTAAAACACCAAGAGAATGGAACAAGTTGTCATTGCTGGGACCCGGTCTCGAAAGCCAAGAATAACGGCCGAGAGGATTTGTCGTGTTGAGCACATGACACCTCACAACCTGCAGGCCTCTGGGCTGAGCAGCGGTCGCTTGGTAGGCCAAGGCCCTTCAAGGGCTGTAGTGCCATGGGGTTTGGTTTGGTTTGGTTTGTCACTGCTGGGAAGAAAATAATTTTTACAGGAGAGACAAACTCCTTCATTTTTAAGAGATGCAGTTAAAGACAAAGATTATGAACAATTCTTGCTGATAATAATTGTGTGTGGCTATTTCTAGCCAGGTGCAGCACTTGTAAGGCAGACCCTCCGATGAGGGTGGGCGGCATCTGCCATGTGTAGGTAACTGCTTGTTATTATGGTGGAGGACAGTGTTATGTGTGGTATGTTGCAGGGATGTTGGGAACAGAAAAAACACCCAGCCCCGAGCCAAGGGAATTAACCATTTAAGGTTAAAATCTCTGACCCGGCCGGGAATCAAACCCGGGACCCCCTGTACCAAAGGCCAGCACGCTAACCGGCTAGCCATGGAGCCGGACAACAATTCTTGCTTATCGTAACCCTTATTTGATGTTTAAATATCTGCATCAAATGAGTAGAGGTGGGTTTGATTCCCACCTCAGCCATCCTAGAAGTAGTTTTACGTGGTTTTCCAATTCTCCTCCAGGCAAATGCCGGAATGGTACCTAACTTAAGGCCACGGCCACTTCCTTCCCTCTTCCTAGTATATCCCTTCCAATCTTCCCATGCCCCACCAAGGCCCCTGTTCAGCATAGCAGGTGAGGCCGCCTGGACAAGGTACTGGTCATCCTCCTCGGTTGTATACCTCGACCCAGAGTCTGAAGCTCCAGGACACTGCCCTTGAGGCGGTAGAGCTGGGACCTCTTGCTGAGTCCGAGGGAACAACCAACCCTGTAGGGTAAGCAGATTAAGAAAGAAAGAAAGAAAGATTACATCATTTATTATTTTAAAATGCTTACTGGATCAATAGTTCAGATTACAATAATAGCAGGAATAATGGTACAGTACATAAATACATGATCTCACACTTGTGTACACATGCTCACACTTTCACTCAGCATGTTACTTGTACAATAGAATATTTTCTGGAGTAGCAGCTATAACATTGAAATGTCACATAGGATGGTTTGATGAGATTGTAGAGTTTGGTCTAGGCTTTCCAGTAATACCAAAATCTCATTTCCACCCATTGCTGCACATAGAAGGTTTTTTCCCAGCAGTGACGAAATGCAAAATTGTCGTCCTTATAAAAGAATGTTTCAGAGTCTGTCACACACTACCGTAAAAGACTTTAGAGGCCGATGACCTAGCTGTTAGGCCTCTTTAAACAACAAACAAACAAAGACTTTATCTAAATGTTAGCAGCTAAAATTTACTGCAGAATATTGATTGTTGGTTGCAATAACTTTCTAAATACTCCAAGCATTCTTAACCAAAAAAATGCTCTCTTATATACTTTCAGTCAGAATCATAGGTTGATGGGTTATATTAGGTTCCATCCCAGCATTCACTTATATTTGATTTAAATAAAGAACTGGAAAACCAATCCTAGGATGACAGAGTTGACAGTTAACAATGTAATACCATGCTGTGCGATTGCTTTATATAATAACTGTACACACCCTCCATTTTTCCTCTGTATAGGCAGCTTTCTAAAATGGCTTTGTTTTAACACAATGTTGATTCTTGTTAGGAGTTATGAGCAACCAAACTATGAGCAAGGTACAGGCAGGGAAATGAAATATGTGTTTAAACGTCTTATAGTAGCTGAATGAGTCTGTGTACCTCATAATGACACATGGACCCACCGCTATTCACTTTGTTTTGAGGGGTCACCTGACAGTTTACTACATGGCTACGCCTACAAATGGAGTATAACTTCGATTTGACATACCCTGAGTAGCTAAGGTCTCAAGGTATGGTGTACAACTATTGGAACCCCACGTACCAAATTAAGGTTCACATACCAGACATAACAAAACATATTCCCCTAATTTTTTTTAATTGTGTACAGAACCGAGGAATTATTTGAGGAACACAGTTCTGCCTTATATTGTTCTGACGATCCGCTGAAAGGTGGAAGTGCTAATAAAATACTCATATCACAGTGGATTTCAGAATACACTGCCTTACAAATGATGGAAGTGTGGTTTTGTGCCAAGACCAAATCATCAACCAGCACTGCAGAAAGGCCCCAAGGGAAAAAGAAAGGCTCAACCTGGAGAGAAGTTTTTCCATATTTAAGTACAGTCAAACTTCGATATCTTGAAGTGCCTGCGGAGGCTGAAAATACTTTGAGTTATCCAAAATTCAAGATATAGAAAAACGTACATACTGCTTTGGCTCCACAAGCAAAAATAATCACCTGTATTGCTATGTACTTCCTAATTTTTGTCTCCATTGCCATTGCCATTTTTTCCTTTACATCTACAATTTTAATATTTTTAGATATCATATTAAAAGTCTGTGGCAGCGCGTTGGCCTCTCCCCTCTGGATACCGTGGTTCAAGTCCCGGTCACTCCATGTGAGATTTGTGCTGGACAAAGCGGAGGCAGGACAGGTTTTTCTCCGGGTACTCCGGTTTTCCCTGTCATCTTTCATTCCAGCAACAGTCTCCATTCTCATTTCATAGCATCTATCAGTCATTAATAAATCACTTTGGGAGTGGCGACCCCATCGTACTAACAGCCTATACATGCTTCATTCATTACATCCCTGACCCGGTCAATGACTGGCAAACAGGTTGTAGGTTTCATTAAAAGTCTGTGTTTTGAGAACTCCAGTTTTCAGCACATGTTTATTCTCCGTGGCTCCATTACTGTTCTGAGAAGGGCTTGAATAATCCACGTCAGTTGCTCTCAACTACATGTAACCCTGAACTGTACACAAGAGATAGAGGGTTGTAAAGTAGCTTAAAGTAGGGTTTTAAGCTGCTGTGGTTGCATTTACTCAAGGTTGTGAAGGCTGTTAAGATGCTAGACAATGTGGCAAGTCAAACAATATCCTCTGACTAAAATATAGAGAATATTTTTCTACTATATGGCTTCTTACTATGAGAACTAATTTTATGTGAGAATAATCAAGTACACTTAAGTGTAATGTTCTGCATAAATTCAAAGAAACAAACAAGCCCCATGGCACTACAGCCCTGAATGGCCTTGGCCTACCAAGCGACCGCTGCTCAGCCCGAAGGCCTGCAGATTACGAGGTGTCGTATGGTCAACACAACGAAGCCTCTCGGCTGTTATACTTGGCTTCCTAGATGGGGCCGCTATCTCACCGTCAGTTAGCTCCTCAATTCTAATCACGTAGGCAGAGTGGACCTCAAACCAGCCCTCAGATCCAGGTAAAATTCCCTGACCTGGCCAGGAATCGAAGCCCTGGCCTCCGGATAAGAGACAGGCATGCTACCGCTACACCACGGGGCCGGTGCATGACTTCAAGTTGCAGAAAAATATTTTACATCTGGGATTTAAATGTCCCTCAAGATATAAAAAAATTCAAGGAATATAACTCCCAAGTTATAGAGAATAAATGGCATGTAAATTATATGAGATTCGTGAGGAAACAAAAATTCTTTCAAATTAACAAAAATTCAAGTTATGGAAGTTTAACTGCCTGTTTTTTAATAACCTATACACGATATGGTACTAGTAAATCAGCCTCAGAAAAGGTTAGGGCGTCCCCTGCAGATGACGTGCAGTTCTCGGGGTACTGGGGAAACTGTGAGAAATGGGCGACCAGTAACCAACATTAAGATAGGAATAGTAAATCTTATGACCCTGACAGGAAAGGCAGAGGAAGTAGTAGAATTCAAGAAGGAGAAGGTGGAAATGTTGGAGCCGAGGGAAGTGAAATGGAAAGGTAACGGAAGGAAGAAATTGAGGAAAGGATACACATTATACTGGAGTGATGGCCAAGAGGCAATAAACAGAGTGGAACTAATCATTTTGAAGCAATTTGAGGAGTATGTTGAAGTAGTAGAATGTGTGAGTGACAGAATAATGAAGATTAGACTAAAGATGAAGAATGAAGTGATGGACTTCATACAAGTGTATGCACCACAGACAGGAAACAGGGATGAAGACACTGAAGGATTCTTGCAGAAAGTAGAAAGAGAAATTTCAGGTGTGGAAGTGGTTATTATAGGAGACATGAATGCACAGGTCAGAAACGAGAGACAAGGAAAGGAGAAGTCATTGGACCATATGAATATGGGAAAAAGAATCGTGAAGGAGAGGAACTAGTGGACTTCTGTGAAAGGAATGGACTGATAGTGGGGAATACATGATTTCAAAAGAAAAACAGCAGGAAAATTACGAGATATGCATGGGTTGACAGAAGAACAAAATCAGTACTCGACTACTTTTTGGTGGAAAGGTTAAATCCCAGGATGTTGATGGATGTGACAATTTTACTAGGAGAAGCAATCGATGGGGACCATAGAGTTGTGGTGGCAAAATTACGGTTGGAAAAAATGGAAAACTAAAAGAGAAAATAGAAAGTAAAATAAAAGTATGGAAATTGAAAGACAAAAATGTACAGGAAGATTTTCAGGAGAGATTGAAGCAACAAATCTGAGTTACTGAAGTGTTTTCCACTTGTAGAAGAAGAGTGGGCCAATTTTAAAAAGGCATTTGCTAGTACAGCAGAGAGTGCTTGTGGCAGGACATCTACAAGAATGAAAAAAAAGGAGACACCATGGTGGAATGAGGAATTGAGGAAAGTGCTGAAAGAAAAGAAGACAGCCTGGCGAGAATGGAACCGATATCAAACAGAAGAAAGCAAAAGGAAGTATCTCAACAGCAAACAGAGATGTAAGAAGGTGATAGGAGAAGAAAAGAAGAAGAGTTGGGAAGAATTTACAGAAAAAAATGGAAGTGGATATAAATGGCAGTAAAAGAATGCTGTATGGACTTATAAAAGTAAGAGGACAGAAAGAGTTATCACAAAGCTAGTGAAAAAGAAAAATGAGGGAATTCTTAACACATCCAGAGGAGATAAAGAGAAGATGGAAGGAGTATTTTGATAAGCTATTAAATGTGAACAACTGTACAGGGGAGATAGAAGCAATGCAGTGTGAGGACTCAACAACAGGAGATGATATAACAATGCTGGAGGTGGAGTTATCGGTACAAAAGATGAAGGCGGGAAAAGCAAAAGGGATGGATGAAATCAGTGTGGAAATGCTAAAGGCTGCTGGACCTGTTGGTATGCAATGGTTGTACTGACTACTAAAGCGTATGTGGAAACACAAATGTGTACAAAAAGACTGAAAAAAAGGGATAATAATACCAGTGTTTAAGAAAGGGGACAAGAAAGTTTGTGGTTACTATAGAGGAATCACACTTATATCACAAGTGGTTCAAATACTGGAATCAATCAATCAATCAATCAATCAATCAATACTGATCTGTATTTAGGGCAGTAGCCCAGGTGGCAGATTCCCTATCTGTTGTTTTCCTAGCCTTTTCTTAAATGATCGCAAAGAAATTGGAAATTTATTGAACATCTCCCTTGGTAAGTTATTCCAATCCCTAACTCCCCTTCCTATGAATGAATATTTGCCCCAATTTGTCCTCTTGAATTCCAACTTTATCTTCATATTGTGATTTTTCCTACTTTTAAAGACAACACTCAAACTTATTCGTCTACTAATGTCATTCCATGCCATCTCTCCGCTGACAAAACGGAACATACCACTTAGTCGAGCAGCTCTTCTTCTTTCTCTCAGTTCTTCCCAACCCAAACTTTGCAACATTTTTGTAACACTACTCTTTTGTCGGAAATCACCCAGAACAAATCGAGCTGCTTTTCTTTGGATTTTTTCCAGTTCTTGAATCAGGTAATCCTGGTGAGGGTCCCATACACTGGAACCATACTCTAGTTGGGGTCTTACCAGAGACTTATATGCCCTCTCCTTTACATCCTTACTACAACCCCTAAACACCCTCATAACCATGTGCAGAGATCTGTACCCTTTATTTACAATCCCATTTATGTGATTACCCCAATGAAGATCTTTCCTTATATTAACACCTAGATACTTACAATGATCCCCAAAAAGAAGATTCACCCCATCAATGCAGTAATTAAAACTGAGAGGACTTTTCCTATTTGTGAAACTCACAACCTGACTTTTAACCCCTTTATCAACATACCATTGCCTGCTGTCATTCTCACAACATTTTCGAGGTCACGCTGCAGTTGCTCTCAATCTTGTAACTTATTTATCACTCTATAGAGAATAACATCATCCGCAAAAAGCCTTACCTCTGATTCCACTCCTTTACTCATATCAGTTATATATATAAGAAAACATAAAGGTCTGATAATACTGCCTTGAGGAATTCCCCTCTTAATTATTACAGGGTCAGATAAAGCTTCACTTACTCTAATTCTCTGAGATCTATTTTCTAGAAATATAGCAACCTATTCAGTCACTCTTTTGTCAAGTCCAATTGCGCTAATTTTTGCTAGTAGTCTATCCATGATCCACTCTATCAAATGCTTTAGACAGGTCATTCGTGATACAGTCCATTTGACCTCCTGAATCCAAGATATCTGCTATATCTTGCTGGAATCCTACAAGTTGATCTTCAGTGGAATAACCTTTCCTAAAACCGAACTGCCTTCTATCGATCCAGTTATTAATTTCGCAAACATGTCCTATATAATCAGAAAGAATGCCTTCCCAAAGCTTACATGCAATGCATGTCAAACTTACTGGCCTGTAATTTTCAGCTTTATGTCTATCACCCTTTCCTTTATACACAGGGACTACTATAGCAACTCTCCATTCATCTGGTATAGCTCCTTCAACCAAACAATAATCAAATAAGTACTTCAGATATGGTACTGTATCCCAACCCATTGTGTTAGTATATCCCCAGAAATCTTATCAATTCCAGCTGCTTTTCTGGTTTTCAACTTTTGTATCTTATTGTAAATGACATTGTTATCATATGTAAATATTAATACTTATTTAGCATTATTCTCCTCCTCTATCTGGACATTATCCTTGTAACCAACAAACTTTACATACTGCTGACTGAATACTTCTGCCTTTTGAAGATCCTCACATACACACTCCCCTTGTTCATTAATTATTCCTGGAATGTCCTTCTTGGAACCTGTTTCTGCCTTAAAATACCTATACATACCCTTCCATTTTTCACTAAAATTTATATGACTGCCAACTATGCTTGCCATCATGTTATCCTCAGCTGCCTTCTTTGCTAGTTTCAATTTCCTAGTAAGTTCCTTCAATTTCTCCTTACTTCCACAGCCATTTCTAACTTTATTTCTTTCCAACCTGCACCTCCTTCTTAATCTCTTTATTTCTCTATTATAATAAGGTGGGTCCTTACCATTCCTTACCACCTTTAAAGGTATAAACCTGTTTTCACATTCCTCAACAATTGCTTTAAACCCATCCCAGAGTCTGTTTACATTTTCATTTACCATTATCCACCGGTCATAGTTACTTTTTAGAAACTGCCTCATGCCTACTTTATCAGCCATATGGTACTGTCTAATAGTCCTACTTTTAAGACCTTCCTTTCTATCACATTTTTTAACTACGACAGAAACAGCTTCATGATCACTAATACCATTTATTACTTCGGTTTCTCTATAGAACTCATCTGGTTTTACCAGCACCACATCCAGGATATTTTTCACTCTAGTTGGTTCCATCACTTTCTGAATCAGCTGTCCTTCGCATATTAACTTATTTGCCATTTGTTGGTCATGCTTCCTGTCGTTCACATTTCCTTCCCAATTGACACCTAGTAAATTCAGATCTCCTGCTACAATCACATTCCTTTCCATGTTGTTTCCCACATAACTGATTACCTTATCAAATAATTCTGAATCCGTGTCAGTGCCACCCTTTTCCGGTCTGTACACTCCAAAGATATCAAGTTGCCTATTATCTTTAGAAATGAGCCTTACACCTAAAATTTCATGTTTTTTCATCTTTAACTTTTCCGTAGTTTACAAATTCTTCTTTCACCAGAATGAATACTCCCCCACCCATCATTCCTATCCTATCTCTACGATACACACTCCAGTTCCATGAGAAAATTTCTGCATCCATTATATCATTTCTCAGCCATTATTCAACTCCTATTACAATATCTGGTAACTATATATCTATTAAATTACTTAATTCTATTCCTTTCTTTACAATACTTCTACAGTTCAACACTAATATTTTTATGTCATCCCTACTTGATTTCCAGTTCCCTGTTCCCTTATCACCGTTCCCTAGGCCACACCGTTTCCCTGAATGTACCTCCATATAACCCTTCCAAACAAATTTCCTAACTTAGATGTACCACTGCGTTTTAAGTGAAGGCCATCTGAGCGCAGATCCCTATCTCCTACCCACCCATTAGGATTTAGAAATTTCGTTCCCAGTTTCCCACAGACCCACTCCATAGTCTCATTTAAATCCCCAATCACCCTCCAGTCAGTATCCCTCCTACACAGTATTCCACTGATAACTCCACCCGTGCTGCATTTACCAGATCCCACACATCTCCAACTATGTTGGTACTTATATCAGCTTGCCTTACGTTGTTGGTACCAACGTGAAACACTACCACCTTCTCCTTCCCCTCCTCCCTCTCTTCTACTTTCCTTAACTTCTGCCTCAACCTAATTCTTGGATAACACTCTTCCCTGGTTCCCTTTCCTCCACACACTTTCCCCACATGTCTAACGATGGAACCCCCATGACCAGAGCTTCAACCCTACCCACCTCAATTGATTCCCTCCCCTCCTGGTCAGCCCTATTGTTCCTGATAAGCTGTAGAAGCTACTTCCTCCTCCCTTTTCTCCTTCCCATGACCCTGTTCTACCTGTCTTTTCCTATCCTCTATTCTACATTTCCCTTTCCTACCTTTTCCCTTCCTCCTACTTCCACACATCTCAACAACAGTTCCCAGTTCCTCATCTTCCCTCTGTTGTTCTACCTGGAGTGACTCGTACCGGTTTCGCACAGACACCTGTCCTGAATTCTGATTCTGAATAAAGCCCTTAGCCTGCAATCTCCTTCCCCTTAGAACATTAGACCACCTGTCTTCTACAACCCCCCCCTTTCCTTCTCCTCCTTCTTGTACATCTACAGTAACCTGTACATTGTTTGAGGGAGGCCTATCTTTCTTCCTGTCTTCTGTGAGGATCCCTAATTATCTCCCTCTCACTCTCCAACTCCTCTCTCATACGCCTCAATGCCTCGCCACACCCACAGTTCCTGCACTTGCACTCCTTAGCCATTCTTTATGGAAAAAATGAAAATAAAAATAAAATAACTTGTTGTTGTTTGAGTCATCAGTCCATAGACTGGTTTGATGCAGTCTTCCATGCCACCCTATCCTGTGCTAACCTTTTCATTTCTACGTAACTACTGCATCCTACATATGCTCTAATCTGCTTGTCATATTCATATCTTGGTCTACCCCTACCGTTCTTACCACCTACACCTCCTTCAAAAACCAACTGAACAAATCCTGGGTGTCTTAAGATGTGTCCTATCATTCTATCTCTTCTTCTCATCAAATTTAGCCAAATCAATCTCCTCTTACCAATTCGATTCAGTATCTCTTCATTTGTGATTCGATCTATCCATCTCACCCTCAGCATTCTTCTGTAACACCACATTTCAAAAGCTTCTATTCTCTTTCTTTCTGAGCTAGTTATCGTCCATGTTTCACTTCCATATAATGCCACGCTCCACACGAAAGTCTTCAAAAACATCTTTCTAATTCCTATATCAGTGTTTGAAGTAAGCAAATTTCTTTTCTTTAGAAAGCCCTTCCTTGCTTGAGCTAATCTGCATTTCATGTCCTCCTTACTTCTGCCATCGTTAGTTATTTTACTACCCAAGTAATAATATTCATCTACTTCCTTTAAGACTTCATTTCCTAATCTAATATTTCCTGCATCACCTGCCTTCGTTTGACTGCACTCCATTACTTTTGTTTTGGACTTATTTACTTTCATCTTGTACTCCTTACCCAATACTTCGTCCATACCATTCAGCAGCTTCTCAAGATCTTCTACAGTCTCAGATAAAAATAACAATATCATCAGCAAATCTCAAGGTTTTGATTTCCTCTCCTTGGACTGCGATTCCCTTTCCAAATTTCTCTTTGATTTCCTTTACTGCCTGTTCTATGTAAACATTGAAAAGGAGGGGGGGCAAACTGCATCCTTGCCTCACTCCTTTCTGTATTGTTGCTTCTTTTTCAAAGTCCTCGATTCTTATCACTGCAGACTGATTTTTATACAGATTATAGATAATTCTTCGTTCTTGTTATCTGATCCCAATCACCTTCAGAATCTTAAATAGCTTGGTCCAATCAACATTATCGAATGCCTTTACTAGATCTACGAATGCCATGTACGTGGGCTTGTCCTTCTTGATTCGATCCTCTAAGATCAGACATAAAGTCAGGATTGCTTCACGTGTTCCTACATTTCTTCTGAAGCCAAATTGATCTTCTCCCAACTCAGCTTCCACTTGTTTTTCCATTCTTCTGTAAACAATACATGTTAAAATTTTGCAGGCATGTGATACTAAACTAATGGTGCGATAGTTTTCACACCTGTCAGCACCGGCTTTCTTGGGAATAGGTATAACAACATTCTGCCAAAAATTGGATGGGACTTCTCCTGTCTCATACATCTTACACACTAAATGGAATAACCTTGCCATGCTGGTTTCTCCTAAGGCAGTCAGTAATTCAGAGGGAATGTCATCAATTCCAGGTGCCTTGTTCCTATTTAGGTCGCTCACAGCTCTGTCAAACTCTGACCTCAAAATTGGGTCTCCCATTTCATCAGCATCAACAGCCTCTTCTTGTTCCAGAACCAAATTCTCTACATCTTCACCTTGATACAACTGCTGGTTTCTTTGATTTTCCTGTATGCAGCATCTACCTTTCCTAGGACCATACAACCTTCAACATCCTTGCACTTCTCCTTCAGCCAGTCTTCCTTAGCTACCTTGCTCTTTCTATCCACTTCATTCTTTAATTGCCTGTATTCTTTTCTGCCCTCTTCATTTCTAGCATTCTTGTATTTTTGTCCATCATCAATCAGGTCTAGTATGTGCTGAGTTATCCACTGATTCTTAGTTGATCTTTTCTTCCTTCCTACCATTTCTTCAGCAGCACTGCAGACTTCATTTTTCATGACTATCCACTCTTCCTCTATTCCTTCAGCCTTTTCATTTAGTCCTTTTGCAACATGTTCCTTGAAACAATCCCTCACACTCTTTTCTTTCAACTTGTCTAGATCCCATCTTTTTGCATTCTTTCCTTTCTTCAATTTCTTCAGCTTCAGATGGCATTTCATGACCAACAAGTTGTGGTCAGAGTCCACGTCTGCTCCTGGGAAAGTTTTGCAATCTAACACCTGGTTTCTGAATCTCTGCCTAATCATAATGAAGTCTATTTGATACCTTCCAGTGTCTCCAGGTCTCGTCTACGTATAAAGCCATCGTTTGTGGTGTTTGAACCAAGTATTGGCAAGGACTAAATTATGATCAGTGCAGAATTCAACCAGTCGTCTTCCTCTTTCGTTCCTTTGTCCCAATCCGAATTCTCCTACTGTATTACCTTCTCTTCCTTGGCCTACCACTGCATTCCAGTCTCTCATCACAATTAGATTCTCGTCACCTTTTACATATTGTATTAAATCTTGTATCTCTTCATATATTCTTTCGATTTCCTCGTCATCCGCTGAGCTAGTAGGCATATAGACCTGCACTATTGTGGCGGGCGTTGGTTTGGTGTGTATCTTGACGACAATAATTCTTTCACTATGCTGGTCGTAGTGGCTTACCCGCTGCCCTATTTTCTTATTCATTATTAACCCAAATCCTGCATTTCCTCTGTTTGATTTTGTGTTGATAATTCGGTAGTCTCCTGACCAAAAATCCTGTTCTTCCTGGCAACGTACTTCACTTATACCAACTACAACTAACTTTAGTCTATCCATCTCCCTTTTCAGATTCTCTACCACAATGATTCATACTTCTCACATTCCACGCTCCGACTCGCAGAATGACAGTATCCATTTTCCTGATGATCGCCCCCTCTCATGTACTCCCCACCCGGAGATCCGAATGGGGGACTCGTTTACCTCCGGAATATTTTACCCGTGAGGAAGCCATCATCAGTACATCATTCATACAGAGAGAGCTGCATGTCCTCGGGAATTAGTTATGGCTGTAGTTTCCCGTTGCTTTCAGCCGTGTAGCAGTATCAACACAGCTACATGTTGAGTATTATTACAAGGCCATATCAGTCAATCATCCAGACTGTCGCCCTTGCAACTTCCGAAAGGCTGCTACCCCCCTTTTGATGAACCATTTGTTAGTCTGGTCTCTCAACAGATACCCATCCGATATGGTTGCACCTGCGGCTATGCTATTTGCTTCATTGGGACACGCAAGCCTCACCACCGCGGGAAGGTCACATGGTTCGCAGGGGAGGGAAATAACTTATGTGCACAAAAAAATGAACGGAGGGATATATTGTCTGGGATAGTACTCAAAGATCACACGACAGTAAGGTAATTAATATACGACTACACTACAATACTACTTAGTCTTACTCTATTTTTATCCTACAACACCCTGACAGGATGAAAACTGCTGTTAATTACTGAATACCATAAGCAATACACAAGAATTACCCAATTCTAAACTGCAATTAAGCCTATCCTAATTACAACAACAGAATTTTAGTAAGAGAGTTTCTACAGATACCTCTAATATCAGATCAAAAACCAGATGTATGGCATTTCAGGCGCTTGCTCTGTACCGGTACTACACAAATATTTTACAATAATAAAATAAGCACGCTAAATTCTAATAAGATATTACTCGTATACTACTGTACAGTCCACTAAAATAATTTTAAACTATGTTCAGACGTATCCTAATTACAATACCAGTAGCCTACCGTATGTCACTACTAAACACAAACAGAAATGAAAATTGCAAGTTTAAAATTTGCAAGAACTACTGTACTCAAAGATTACCAACAAAGCTAAATGCTTAGACAGATTATTATTAGTACTATGCTCTAATAGATACACACAAATATAGCAGGCAAGATATGGTACTATTTAAATATACTGTATCTACACTACAATTCTGAGCTGAAATGTGGTTATATGAATTTTTACCGCTGGTGATTACTATTATTTTCCCTACTACGCAGGACGGAGAATAAAAGTGTCCTTAAATGCTGAAAAATAAGAGGTTGTCTACAATAATTTCTGTCAAAACTACGCCGGGAGCTTAAACTGCAATATTATTGGGATATAGTAATTTAATTATTAACTTTTACTCGATGAATAAACGAAGGTGAAAAGTACAAAGTATGCATGGAACTAAGACTATAAATTATCGCAATAAAGTAATCAGCTGATTTTGGAAAGGATATTAGAAAGAAGAATGAGAATAAAGATTGAAGGAGAGTTACAAGATGATGATGATGATGATGATGATGATGATGATTGTTGTTTAAAGGGGCCTAACATCTAGGTTATCGGCCCCTAATGAGACGAAATGTAATGACAATTTAAAAATCTAAAAATACAAAATCATCCATTGACCAGAATTCAAAACATGATGACGAAGAATGAATAGATGAATATGACGTTAAAACAATCAGTGGATCCAACCCACAATGCCCCACATTCCCAGAAACTATCGTAAAACAATAGTATTACTGACCAAGGTACTGCTTCTAAAGCACAATCCTGAATCGATGATGCTTGTTGTCTAGAGGGGCCCAAAATCCAGGTCACCAGCTCGTCATAATGGTATTTATCACTAGTAAAGTCAAATTATGGTATTTGTCATGCTGCGGTACTAATGAAAAGTAGCGTAGACTCGTGGTATTCCACACATTATGCTACTACTCACAGGTAAGGTAATACGCGCATGTAACACAGACCGATGGTACTTCTCACATTGCGGCGCCACTTATGGGCAACACAAACCTATGGTGTTCCTCACATAGTGGGTACTAATCATAGGTAACACTGTCCTACTGTGTCGCCCATATAGTGGTACTAATCATAGGCAATGTCCAGACCCATGATATTTCTCGCATAATGGTACTAATTACAGGCAACGTAAACCCGCGGTGTTCCGCATGTAATGGTACTGATCACGGGTACTGTAAATCCCATCCTCATTCACACTCTGTTGCTACTAATCAGAAACCTATTGTGTACCTAACATAGTGGTGCTACTCGCAACTAAAGGCGACCCATGGTGTTCCCTGCGTGATGGTACTAATTACAAGTAGTCTCGTGGTTCTAATTCAGTCATCCCTTGGTCACCCTTTTTAGTCGCCTCTTACGACAGGCAGGGGTTACCGTGGGTGTATTCTTTGTCTGCGTCCCGCACCCACAGGGGTTTGTGTGTTTGGTCCGCAAGAGCTATTTGATTTCGCTCAAGTCCGCCGGCAAGCCACTTAGGTCCTCCCTCTCCGCCACCTGGAACGCGTAACGTGGGAGTATCACCTCTCCCCCTGCTACGCCAGCGTAGTAGGTTCGTGGAGGGTTACAAGAGGAACAATATGGCTTCAGGAGTGGAAGATCTACAGTGGACACAATCTTTAGCATGAGACAGCTGATGGAAAAGAATTGGGAATATGGAAAGGATCTGGTCATGACTTTCATAGATATGGAAAAGGCATATGATAGTGTCCCCAGAGAGAAGGTTTGGGAAACCATGGTTAAAAAGAGACTTGGAAGAGAAATGTTAGAAATGGTGCAAGCAATGTAAAATAACTGTGTTAGCAGGGTACTGACCCCAGTTGGAAAGACAGATTGGTTTAGGAATAAGACTGGACTAAAACAGGGGAGTGTGCTGTCACCTCTTTTGTTTTGTTATGGTCATGGACAAAATTGTGAAGGAAACAAAGGAAGCCTATGGAGATAAAGAAATGAAGATACTGCTATTTGCAGATGGTGTTGTGATCTGGGGTAAGAACAGCAAAGAAGTGCAATAACAACTAGATGTACTGAATGAAAAAACTTGAGAAGTATGGCATGAAAATCAGTACAGATAAAAGCAAGACTGGTGATGTCAAGAGGGGAGAGGCAAGGAAAGGGCAGTGTAAAAACTGAAAGTCAAGAGTTTGGAAATTGTGGACAGCTTTAAATACCTAGGAAGTGAATTAATGCAAAATGCTAGGGTGGACAAGGAGATTAGCAGGAGGGCACAGCAGGGCAATGCATTCTAGCAAAGTGTAAGAAAACTTGTTTGGAGCACAGAAGTACCAAGGGAAAGTAAAGAGATAATGTACAAAATGTACTATGTACCCATACTGATTTATGCAGCTGAGACTAGGACTTTGACTAGCAGGCAAGATGTACAATTCAAGCCAGGGAGATGAAATTCCTAAGAAGTATGATAGGAAAGACAAGGAAAGACAGAGTGAGAAATGAAGAGGTTATGAAGGAAGTTGGGATAGGAAAGCTAAATGAGAGAATTGAAAAGAATAAACTAAGGTGGTTTGGACATGTAAATAGGATGGAGGAGAATAGAATTCAAAGACAGATGCTGGAAGCAAAGTGCGAGGGCAAGAGAGCAAGAGGAAGACCTAGAACAAGGTGGACTGAATCAGTGAAGAGCGGCATAAGAAGATAAAATTTTGACTTGGACAAGATCATGGAAGAGGAATGGTGGAAAGAAAGAGGAAGATGGCGATGATTATTATTATCATCATTGAAAATGATGATTTTTCAGACAGGAGGCATTCAATGGACCCAAGCACTCTTGAAAAGAAGATTGTTGCACACTGCTATGATAATACTAAGTTCAAGAACCAGTACCTAGATTGTACTAACAAAATTTTGAAATGTAGTCTATTGATTGTCATATTTACTTTGATAAAAATAAATTATTTCTAAAATTAGCTTTGTAAATATTGCTTCTAAAAGCCATCAGTTTAAATTTATTACGGGAATAAGAAGTAACATTGCAATGTTACGTTAGGAAAAAAAAAAGTCTAAATAATTCAATGTTACTCTGGGATGTTTCAGTTTGTAGAGTGTATTTAAGTGTATATATTGAGGTTTTCATGTACATATTTGCTTGCATATCTGAACTGTGTTTTAGTGCATATAATTCTCAGGTCTAGTAATGATATTCGAGACTGTTACATTTTCATCCG
Source organism: Anabrus simplex (assembly GCF_040414725.1). Lineage (NCBI taxonomy): Eukaryota > Metazoa > Arthropoda > Insecta > Orthoptera > Tettigoniidae > Anabrus > Anabrus simplex. Next base: position 1,150,242,760 of record NC_090266.1, on the reverse strand, counting down.
CCAACCTGAGCGGCTCAGACGGTTGAGGCGCTGGCCTTCTGACTCCAACTTGGCAGGTTCGATTCTTGCTCAGTCCGGTGGTATCTGAAGGTGCTCAAATACGCCGACCTCGTGTCGGTAGATTTACTGGCACGTAAAAGAACTCCTGCAGAACGAAATTCCAGCACCTCAGCATCTCCAAAAACCATCAAAGAATATTTAGTGGGACATAAAAACAGTATTATTAATATTATTACTACATTTTCATCCACATACATAAGGGGTTGAAGTTCTTGCCTAATCTTCTACTCTTCACAACTTGCTCTAACAGTCTGACCTAAGCCATTGAAAGCATGCATAATGGATCTTAAGCAAGACTATTGTCGCGGCCACCAAATTAGGCGGGTCAGAGGAATTACGCTGTTGCCAAGGTTATGTAGCAACTGGCGAAGAAATGTCTAACTGAACACATCATTTCGGAGCACGAGGCAAGTTGTTCTCTCTCAAGCTCCTGATGTTACTTCATATAATGTTTCTAAAGAAATTATACTACAAGCTTCAGAAAAGACTGCTGATTCCAGTGGTATGACTATTTTCCATATAAACCACTTCAAATAACTATTAAAAATAAAATCTTGAGCGTGTACATTTAAATTCGTAGAATCATGTATTGAAAATTTCAGTAAGCGGCCAAGTTTTTATTTCTTCAGCCAATAAAATTTTGTCTGGGGGAAAAATGAAAAAAACTGCCTGACTTATATTTTTTATCTGAAACATATTTCCGTGAGTTTTATAGTTTTCCTGGAAAATGGCATGGAAAGCGATCATGTAAATGTCGCTGGCTGAGGCAGTTCGGGGCGCGCGCGCCAGCACAGGCTGCAGGACGCCGTAAATACTTTCAGTTTACATATTAATCCGTATCCGTTTTATTACATTGTAACTTTAAATATTTGAATACTGTATATTGTACTGAGTAATATGGAAAAAGAACTACTTTAAAGAATAGGTTAGCATTAATTTACAATGAATTAAGAATCGGTTTCTAGCTTCAAGGCAGTCTAAGATTTCTTAGTCACTGTCATCACACATCTCACTATCTGTCGAGTCGTCATTTACACTGATGATGAATGGCTCCATTCTTTCGCCCCTTACTATTTCCTTGGTCCAATTGTCTGTTTGAAGATTTTCCGCGCGATTGAAGCACTTTTCCCAATCTGCAGCAGTCACACGGTCGATGGCTTCTGACGTGAATTTTTCTACGTCCTTTATTTTGAATGTCTTCGTCCTCTCTCCCACTTCTCTCTTGACTTGAGCCCAAATCAATTCACTTTCACTATCCATTATAACTGCACTTATGATGCGAGCTCAACAGCTGCATGACAGGGAATGACTCGGGTAAGGTGGTCTGGAGCGGATGGGCTTCAACTAGACAGCACTGCACGATCAGCGTTGCCAATCCGTGCTCGGAGGTAAGCGACTCTCGACCATCTGTCGCTTTGCCGTTCCCATATCTGACGACAGCGCAGTTTACCTCACCCGCCTAATTTGGTGGCCATGACAATAGTGTTGTTGGTGTCAAATACTGCACAATCATGCAAAGCGATCCAAGAGTTGTGATTCATCTAAGATGCCTACTCATTGCCTTCTCATTGGTGAATCTTGATTAGGATAAGGATACCTGCTATGATAACCCATATCTGAGAGCATGCAGTGAATGGTCATTATATCCATTCTTGTTGGCCTGTATTATATTAGGATATCAGTAATAAAGAGAAACTGAATTTGTTCACCTATATGAGTTGTTGAACATCTCGCTGTTTTCTATAAACAGCTTTCCCCTGTTCTTAATAGTATTGTCATTAGTTTGCTGTTTACCTGTTTTGATGCCAGTTGTGCAACCCTTTATCCTTTGTAGCTTTCAAGAACACCCATGTACAGTTTGTGATATCAAGACACCAATTCTTCATGTTCACACAATTTTTTTTTTTCCCCTAGTGGTTTAATGTTGCACTAACACACTGAAGGTTTTGGCAATGCAAGGAAGGAAAAGGTTTATGATTGGGAAGAAGTGGCCATGGTCTTAATGAAGGTACAGCCCCATCATATGCTTGGTCTGAAAGTGGGAAACCATGGAAATTTATATTCAGGGATGCCGGCGTTGAGATTCAAACCCACCATCTCTCAAATGGAAGCTCACAGCTATGCCACCTTAACTGCATGGACAGCTCGCTCAGTGTTCCCACAATATGTACTAAAGTAAAGTCTAATATATCTTTCCTTTTCACCTTATTGTTCAGATTTTTACACATTCATAATGATCTGAAGAAATGGCGAGCTTCACTTCAGAAAGTCGCATGTTGGTGACTATACTCATTTTTTTTATAGGAAACTTTTTCTTTCAGAAATTGCAGTGTGTACTTCATATATTACAGTAGGGGGTTGAACATATAAATTATTTGTTTTACAGCTTCAGAAAAAACATAGAAAATATTATTGCTCCTAAAACTTAACTACTTCATTGCAGTTTTTATGGTAAACAAGTTAGTCGATTGGAGTACTTTCAGCTGGCTACGTTTGGCCTTTTCAAGACAAGAACACTTGATGTTGTGAGCCTATTATTAACATTACTGTTAGAAGGGCTGTTTTGTATGATGTGAGCAATCTGAATTGCGTCTGTGCATTGAAAAGGTTGGTGCATTGAGATATGATGTGTATGTGTATATTTAATATTGTTCCACAGTGTCCAACATCACTGTAGCAAGCGTCGTTAGGGTCATTGGGGTCTGCAGCAAAGCTATTGTTCTCTTCCATCCCAGAAGTGTTTAATAGGACTGAGATCTAGGCTCTGGACTGGCCAGCCCATTTCTGGAACCTAATTGTTAACAAACCAGTCATTAACAGACCCGAATTTATTGCTGAACATGCAGTGACTATAGATGACATGCACCTGATCAAAATATCCTTATACCCTTCCACCTTTAACACTGTCTGTAGTATTATGAGAGACTGCCACATGGTATCGCATGATTTATCACTCCAAATCATGCATCCCCCTGTGGATGGGAGACGCAGACGAAGAATACACCCACGGTAACCCCTGCCTGTCGTAATAGGTGACTAAAAGGGGCGACCAAGGGACGATCGAATTAGAACATGAGACTACTTGTAATTAGTACCATCACGCGGGGAACACCATGGGTCGCCTTTACTTGCGCGTAGTACCACTATGTTAGATACACAATAGGTTTGTGATTAGTAGCAACAGAGTGTGAATCAGGATGGGATTTGCAGTACCCATGAAGAGTACCACTACATGCAGAACACCACAGGCTTATGTTGCCTGTAATTAGTACAATTATGTGAGAAACACCACAAGTCTGGGCGTTGCCTGTGATTACTACCACTATATGAGCGACACAGTGGGACAGCGTTGTCTATGATTAGTACCCACTATGTAAGGAACACCATGGGACAGTACGAGTCCCTGTGATTAGTATAACTATGTAAGGAACACCATAGGTTTGCATTGCCTTTCAGTGGTGCCGCAGTGTGAGAAACACCATAGGTCTGTGTTACATGCATGTATTACATTACCTGTGAGCAGTACCATAATGTGTGGAATACCCCGAGTCTACGCTACTTTTGATTAGTTCGGTAGCATGACAAATACCATGGTTCTACTTTACTAGTGATAAGTACCATTATGAGGGGCTGATGACCTGGATTTCGGACCCCTTTAGATAACAAGCATCATCGATTCAGGATTGTGCTTTAGAAGCAGTACCTTGGTCAGTAATACTATTGTTTTACGATAGTTTCTGGGACTGTGGGGCATTGCGGGTTGGATCCACTGATTGTTGTAACTTCATATTCACCCATTCATTCTTCATCATAATGTTTTGAATTCTGGTCAGTGGATGATTATGGACTTTTAAATTGTCATTACATTTTGTCTCATTTCGTACCATTAGGGGCTGATGACCTAGATGTTGGGCTCCTTTAAAGAACAAGCATCATCATCATCATCATCATCATCATCATCAAATCATGCATCTCCAGTTGTCCACAGTCCAGCGGCAGCGCTCTTTACATCACCAAACACGTCACTTAACATTCACAGGCAGAATGTGAGGTTTATGGTCAGGTGCCTGAGCTTTGAACACCACCTCTCGTATCTCATAGTGCATAGCCATGGTGCTAGTTGCACAATTGTGGCACTGCGGAATTTATGAGCGATGGTATCACACAGTGTCATGTGATTTTTCTAGACTACTTTTTACAATGCTCGACGATCCCTGTCGGTCAACACACCTAGCCTATCTGGCTGTGATTTTGTTGTGGTTTTGCCTTCTCATTTCCACGTCTCCATCACGTCCCCAACTTGAGAAGGGTGGAAATGGCTCTGGCTGCTTGATTACTGAAGTAGCAGCCAATAACCAGCGCTGAAGCCACTACCGTAATCTCCGTTGCTCCACCCATTCTGCAGGTATCTCGGAGCACTGAACAACATCATGTTCTCAGCCACCTTTTACAGCAGTAGCAGTGGTCATAATGACATCTTGGCTCTAGCTTACATGTTCAGAGGGGTATCCAAATACTTTTGAATAGATAGTGTAAATATCAACATTCTCAATGAACAGACACAATTCAACTGACATGCAATATATGACTCCATCATACAAAACTGCCTTTCTGATATTGTAATGTTGGTAATGGACATCAAGAGTTCCTGTCCTGAGAGATAGATGCTGAAGACTGCCAAATATAGCCAAATGAAAGTACTCTACGAGGTAACATGTTTACCGTAAAAACTAGAGTGAAGTAATTACTTTCCATTGTTAATTCTTATTATCGATATGTAATGACATCGCCATTGGAGAACTTTCTATTTTTCTTTAATATTTTGCTTCAGTATTTTAGTTGGGAGATTACCATCTGCAAATTGTTTTGAAAAATAAATAAATAAATAAATAAATAAATAAATAAATAAATAAATAAATAAATAAATAAATAAATAAATAAATAAATCAATCAATCAATCAATCAATCAATCAATCAATCAATCAATCAATCAATCAATCAATCTCCAGTACAATATCATTGACATGTTTCTTCACTTGTACAGCACATGGTATTGTAGTAATGGTTTTACATGGTTTTTATATTGTGACCATAGCCATGCACATAGTCTCTTGTTTGTTATATTGGTGCATTGAACTTTTTAAATGCATTAGGATACCTGGTCACCTTCCCGTTTTACAAGCCTTCCAATCACGTGATATATAGCCCTTTATTTCTGTCTACAAAATGTATATCTAAAATGTAATTTGAGAGTTAATGTGATACATTTCTCTGTGAATTAATGCAGGTAAGGACGGCATTTTCAATATACATAATTTTTGAATGAATCCTACTGTTAACTGTCTGATTCTGCATACTCTTTCTTCATTGCTTCTTGAAACTGTTTCAACTCTGGGTTGGTATACTTGGTACTTCCCAGTTGCTTTGTTTTATTTCCTAACATAGGTTTTAATTTCTCCGTATAGTAAATCATAAACGACATGAGTGCCTCGGAGTAATTTATTAAATAATAGATAAGAAAAATATGTTGCAAATACTTTGAACCTCTGACTTTCCTTAAAGACTTTGAATATGAATATTTCCTTGTTCTTATTTCCAGTTTTAATGTAGAGAGTCCTCTCTAGGAAACGATTTCATGTCCAGTCACATGTTCTCTGTCTACTTGCTTTTAAAAAACTTAATTTTCTCTCTGTCTTCCCTTACCTTCGTTATTGTAGCCAATTATAACATTTATTTTCAATATTTCACATAATGTTTTCTTACATACCTTTATAAGTTGCCTTCCCATTACGTAACGTGTGATTGTCACGTACTTTCTTCAGGAGTTACGGAACTGTCATGCTTCCATCTCATTTCTTTTCTTTTTCCTCTTTCTTCACACAGCTTCCTCTTCCTTCCAATCACATGCCAGTCTTTTGGTTTGTATAGTGATGGGTCTCCTAAAACAAACAAGTATAAATGAAACCATTTGGAACTCTGCTTTTATATTTAAAGTGTAGTACAAAAATTGTGTGATATGTAACATGGTTACTGTGAGTGTGGAGACAATAACTGTAAGTAAACATCACAGTAATGCAGCAATATTAGATCACTTTTTTTTGTAGGATTTTTTTTTAAAACCAATTTTCCTGCTTATCTTAATGGGATTCTTCTAGGTGGAGGCAATCCTGATTTACCTCTTCACTTGACAAATCTCCAGGTTTAGCAGAGTTTATCCAATTTATTGTCACTTATTTGAATTTAGCTTAATACTAACCTAAGTGTGACAAAGAAACCTGTGTGCATAAACCTTCATTGAGAACCATTTGTTTGTATAGTAATATTAACAAGTTTTTATACATTGTTGTTCATAAATATCCAAACACCAATGGTGTTCTCAATACAGTAGTTTCTGATTTTCACAGGATTATTATGCATTATTGAAGATTGATTAACATCTTACTGTCCAATGTTTGATGTAGAATAATGTGGTATTTGCACCGATGGTTTGCACATCCTGCCACACTATCTGGGCATCCAATCAAATAAATTTTAATAGTGCCCTGATTAATAGCATTCATCTGTTTCATCTCTGTCCAAATTTCATCAGTATTTGCTGGTAAATAGTTGTAATGCCACATGTGTTGCCTGAATGTCTCCTAAAAATATTCAGTAGTTTGAAAATCTGGTGATGTAAAGGAGTATTTTTACCTATTAAAAAGGCATATATGGTTAGCGCTCTATGTCACTGAGATATTGAACATTAATAACAGTACTACAGACTAAAATTACTTGTAGAGGATGTGATAGACAAGTGGCATAGTCACTGGCTTCACTTAGGTGGGCTGGGATGAGCAGCTCAGACGATAGAGTGCTGGCCTTCTGAGCTCAAGTTGGCAAGTTCAGTCCTGGCCCAGTCCAGTGGTATTTGAAGGTGCTCAAATACAACAGCCTTATGTCAGTAGATTTACAGGCATGTAAAAGAACTCCTATGGGTCAACATTCTGGTACCTCAGCATCTCCAAAAACCATGAAAGTAGGTAGTGGGAGGTAAAAAAAACAATATCATCGTCATCATCATCATCATCATTTTTAAGGTGGGTACGGTTCAAACCCCATCCAATGCACGTTGGGTTTTTGAAATGAAAAATCATGTCCATGGTTCAGTTTCCATGGAAAACTGGAGGCTCTGTGGCATGCACACAATATCAGCTGCTTGTTTGGTTGCTTGCTTTTAGATTATTTGCTGTCGTACCAATAGCATCGCAGACCATAATATTTTGTGCAAATTGTCCTGATGATGCCACTCACCTGACAAGGATCTGCCCATCACATTTACCTAAATAGAAGAATGATTCATTGGAATACATTATATTCAGGCATTCCTCCTCTCAGTTGTTCTGTGATAGTCTTGTGATAGTTCTTCTGTGGTAAACTTTAGAGGCAACAAAGTACATTAAAACCATACTGGAATAAACAGCAATGGGCCATGGTAGAAAACAATGGGTAATGCAATACTATTTCCCAGTGTTGCTCTAGAGCAGGGCCTCTCAAACGCTCAAAATCTCACGCGTGCAGATCGAGGCGCAAGAGCTCCGTGCACTGTGCATCGGTGTCGCTCGGTTTGACTCGGACCAAAGCTTCATCTCTGGGCTACTCGACTAAGCTCGGCTATGCTTGGATCTACTCGGCTCAACTCAGCTCGGATTTGGAGCACTAAGTAGCAAGTGGGGTAGAGGGAGACAGGGGGAGGGAGCGAGACAGGCGTGAGGAAAGAGAGAGTAAGCGCTATTGCTCCAAATCGAGGAATGGGGGGTCTGCACTCTGGTCAACCAAGCGAAGTCGTCTTTTGCACCGTGCACAGTGCATGCACCATGCGCATGCACCCTGAGAGGCCCTGCTCTAGAGGACGCAGAACAGTCCCTCACTGATATCCTTACTAGATGCAGCAGATGAAGCAAAACAATCTCTCGCTAGCAGTCTTACTAGACGAAGATTCTCTCTTGTGTTTGCCAGGAATGGATGTCTGTAAGATTATCTCTTTGTGGTACGACCTTCTTCAAGAAATTCTGCTGGACATGATATGTGAGTGGTGATTTCACTGGCCTCTCTCTAAAGTGGCTTGAGTTCAAATTCCAGGGAATGCATGTGGGATTTTTGAAATGAAAAGTTGCATCCCTGTTGGTGGATTTCACATAAAATTGGAGGTCCCATGGCTATGATCACAAAATCAACAGTTGCATAAAACTACAAGCTTACCTCTTACTAGTTTTCAAGTCATTCTTGGCGAACTCTCTCTACAACAGAAACATTGCACTTTACGAATGGTGCAGTTCTCTAGAACAACACATTTTGGTCTCACATGAAAATAATGTAACTTGCTTCAAACAGATTAAGCTGTCTTAAACACTTAATAGCTTCAAGCCACCACTGGTAAACAGGAACTATCTGTTTTTACACAATATATTTAACTGATTATCATCTGCTATATGTTGTGTGACATACCATATAATAGGTCTAGAGCCATTATAACTGGACCTATGGGAACACACGGTACTAAATCATTTAATCAGTATTGCATAGTAAATCTGTCCTGTGAAATCTAAACATGGCTCCTTTATGGGGTTCATATATTTAAGAACAACAATGTTAGGATACTTACTCACTCCTCCATGAAACAGCATCCAGCACACAATTCAAATCACTTGACTGTCCAATTACATTTGATGAAATTTAGAATTAGCACACTTCATTTGTTACAGGCATCAGCTCATACAGGGGCTTCCAATATGATCAAAATAATATTTAAAAAATTAAAAAAATGTCTGAACACTGACATTTCTTTGTTAAGCAACTGGTATGAACTATCCAAAGATTTTTAAAAATTATTTTTATACATTTTAGATTTGAGTGACAATATTGTACATGTTTGTTAAGAATTGTTATAAACACGTTTGTAATAAATTGCAGTACATCTCAATTTAGGCCACTTTTTGCAGTCTTTATAATAAACCTTTGAATGTTTTATTCACCGTGTTACAATCTCAGGACAGAAAATGCTCATCATTTATAATATCTGAAGTATAGACATTTTAAAGCATATCACACTTATGAAAATAAAGAATGTTTCTAACAGACTCCAGTACAACTTCATTTATTTCAAATTGTTGAGTGCTATACGTACTTCTCCGAACTGACTATTTGAGAGCGGAGTGTTGTATGAAGTCTTGTGTATACAGATGAGCCATTATCTTATGACCACCTACCTGATATGGTATAGAACAATCAATCAATGATCTGCATTTATTGGTGCCCAAGTGGCAGATTCCCTATTGGTTGTTTACCTAGCTTTTTTCTGAAATGTTTTAAAAGAATTCAGAAATTTATCAAACATTTCTCTTGATAATTTATTCCATTCACTTACTCCTTGCCCTTTAAATGAATATTTTCCCCCATTTGTCCTCTTGAATTCCAACTTTACCTTTATATTATAATATTTTCAACTTTTAAAAGCTCCTCAAGGTTATTTGTCTACTTATGTCATTCCACGCCATCTCTCAACTGATGCTCAAAACATACTATATATTACATGTTTAAAATTTCATTGCCAGTAAGATACTCCAAAATGAAAAGATAGGAGGTTTCCACCTTTTCAATACATAATATAATCATATTAGCAATTATATATATTCGTTTACAGCCATTAGAGACCACGTTAGATAACAATTACATGTTTCTGGAAGCCTTCCTCACAGCCCAGAACTTCAGCATCCTCTCTTTGGCAGCCTGTCTTCTTTCTTCCGTCCACCCACGGTTAAGGTTTGGTTCGTCATGGAATCCCTGAAATCTGTCGATCACTGACCTAAACTTTGTTCGGTTTGAGATGTCTTCCGAATTTAGTCCCACCTGTCTGAGATCCTTTCTTACCTCCCTGAACCATTTGTCCGACACTTTAGGTCTGCTGTCTAGTATTGTGAAAATCCTTTTAGTTAGTCTCTTCTCATCCATTCTAAATAAATGCCCATAGAATTTAAGTCTCCGTTTTCTCGTGGACTCAGTTAGCCTTTCATTGTCTCGGTAAAGTTCTTCCCTTCCTCGCAGCCTATACTGTCCATCCACAATCTTTGGACCCATTATTTTGCGAAGGATCTTTCTTTCAAATTTCTCAGCTTCTCTCAGTCCCGCTTTTCCTGTCATTTGGAGGCATTCGCTAGCATACAGACATTCCATTTTAATCACTGTATTGTAGTGCCTTAGTTTAGCAATTAAATTACATTAATGTCAAAAATATTTGTGGGACATGTTTCGTCCCTTTGAAGACATCAACAGCCACTTGTTTCCAGCATAGATTAAAAATAGACATGTACAGGCAGTAAAGAGTTGCCATACTATCTTAATTCCTATAAATAACAAACATGCACTTGCATTCACTATGATGAGGAAAAATAGTGCATGAAAACACTGTTTAGAAGTCTTCAAATAACAGATAAACACACATACACTTGTTCTTCCTATAATTTAAAAACACATCTTTTAAAAATCTGAGGTAGAATTGTCCTTGTAAAATTGGTCTTGTTTTGAATCCATTATTCATAATAATCTTGCAGACGATTCAGAGTGATAATTGAGGTAGTGATTAATTTGAATTGTATAGAAGAGGAGGATCCTCAAAGGTTAAAATGAAGGTTGCACTAAATAATACGGATCTTGTAAAATGCTGTGGAAAATGTTGCAGAATGTGGTATTCTGCCTGGAAGAAGAAGGAGAAGAATTGAGAAAATAAAGTGAAAAGTATAATGAGGGCCTAAAGTATAAACAGGAAGAGATAGGAAACACACTTGCCCTCTTTTTATTTCTCACAGCTAACGTCCCTCAAGTGGCGTGACCGGTCTTAGCGGCATATTCACGTCTAGTATTGTAACTGTGAGTGGCAGCATAAGAGACAAATGAACATCACAACAAACAATGGTCAATGTAATGTTATTGTGAATGTAATGTTATTGTTGATCGATTTTATGAGCTTTCAGTATTGTAGGCCTTCACATTTAGTTTTCTTCTAACTATGAAATACCACTCTTATCATAATTGGTACGGTAAAACAGAATAAAACATAAATTGTTAGAAATTGTATTCTCTATAACTTTTGTTGTGTAGTACTTTTAGATAGGACCAATAACATATATATTTAAAAATTACATTTTAAGCAACTTCCCCTAAATTACCATTTCATCCAGGGTGAATAACATGATTTATAGCCTATACTGTAGTTTCTTATTCCCCGACTCTATATACCGATTCTCATTAAATTCTGTTTCCCCATGTTCTCATGGCTCAGCATTGATATGGACTTAACAACAAAAATAAAATTTTTTTTGCTATTGGTTTTACGTCGCACCAACACAGATAGGTCTTATGGCGATGGTAGGATAGGAAAGGGCCAGGAGTGGGAATGAAGCGGCCATGGCCTTAATTAAAATACAGCCCCAGCATTTGCCTGGTGTGAAAATGGGAAACGACGGAAAACCATCTTCAGGGCTGCCGACAGTGAGGTTCGAACCCACTATCTCCCGGATGCAAGCTCACAGCTGCGCGCCCCTAACTGCACGGCCAACTTGCCCGGTCTAGTAGTTGTGAGATCTCTTCAGTTACATTGTATAGATACTTGCATCACCATCATGACATTGTAGTGTAACTTACTATAATAATTGTTATTAAAAATAAACTGGCAGGACGTTTTATGCTACGTCAAGACATGGACCACACTTGCTACAGTTACTGATTTAATAATGATAGCACATTCAACTAAAATCACATATGCCTATAGGCTTCACTATATCAGTAACAGTATTAAGTGACCACATTTTATCTTGGCCACAGTGGGAATTCCCATGCTACCCAGGATTGAAACAACTTGCTTGTTTAGTACACTCCATTCTTTTCCTGCCTGGCCAGTCAAGCAGTAGTAAGCAGTACAAACAGTGGAAATGACATTCCTGGTAGCAAGTCTTACTTTATTTAAAAGCACTACACCTCCACACTGATCCCTGCATTCGGGAGACAGGGATCCGAATCCCACTGTTGTCAGGCCTGTAGATGGTTTTCCGTGGTTTCCCATTTTTACACCAGGCACATTCTGGGGCTGTAACTTAATCAAGGCCACAGTCGCATCCTTCCTACTCCTAATTCTTTCCTGTCCCATCATCGTCATAAGATCTATCTGTGTCGGTGTGACGTAAAGAAAATTGAAATGCTGGAATCAGTATTTGTTGGTGTGTTGAAGGTGCTATCAGGAAAGAAGTTTTCTCACAACATTCATTCATACCGGGCGAGTTGGCCGAGCGGTTAGGGGGATACTGGGTTCGAATTCCACTGTCAGCAGCCCCGAAGATGGTTTTCCGTGGTTTCCCATTTTCACACCAGGCAGATGCTTGGGCTGTGCCTTAATTAAGGCCACGGTTGCTTCCTTCCCACTCCTAGCCCTTTCCTATCCCATCGTTGCCGTAAGACCTATCTGTGACGGTGTGACATAAAGCTACTAGCAAAAAAAGAAAGAAAAGAACATTCGTGCACTAAGATTATTGGCCGATAAAATGCTGCAACCTGTTCTAAATTACAGTGATGTAAATAGTTTTTGACAAAAGGGTGCCTAAATTGGAAGGGAAATACACCTTAAGTCGCATAACTAAGTTATGGACTGACTGTTTCATCAAACCTGCCCTAGAAGTGATGAATTTTGAGGGAGCTGCAAGGGAAGCTGATTGTTTTCTTCATGTTTCGGCTGCTGCTGTAGGCCAGAGGTATTATTTAAGGTATGCCACTGTTTATGTGATGTTCATGAAAAAAGATAACCACAAATAAGTTTAGAACATTCCTTGAAGGGAGAACATGTGATGAGGCTTAAAACTGGTTGTTGGAATGGGATATGGTCTGATATGATGATAGGGAACATGATTGTGAGATATGGACATGGAGAAAGAGGATCTACTTTGATGGGTCTTACACTGAACAGTGCTGGAGTCAAGCAATGGGCTGTAAGTATGCATGTGATGAGTCAGCTAGAGAATGATTTGTATATAATGACAGAGCATAACCATAGTGAAGGGGCACAATTTCACAAGGAAGAAGGAAAAGCAAGGGTATGTTTCCAAAGCAAAAAATGAAAGCAAGTCCAAAGATGATTTTTAAGTAAATTCTTCTTCATGTTGATATTTTTCTCTGTTCACTAGTTAATTATTGCCAATTTATTTCTTAATTTGCTTCTGATTATGTAGCTCCTCATTTTACTCCAATATGTTAATCATTTTGTTTAAGAGAAAATGGTCACTGCAACTTACAATTAGTTCCTCCGTTAACGAGAAACAAATGTAATTTTCTATAGTTCCTTTTACATTCCTTTTATTATCATCTTAATTATTTCATAAACAACTTGCAGCTCATTTTTTAGACTTGTGTCCATTTTGATGTTTGATGACCCAAGAATCATCTATATATATAAAATTAGAGTTTTGTCTGTACATTGCTCAGAATTTGAAAAGAATGGTATTTCTGTATCGATCATGTCCACAGTAACAAGCAAATGCACTTTTTACTTTTCCGTAATTTCTGTCTGTCTGTCTGTCTGTCTGTCTGTCTGTCTGTCTGTCTGTCTGTCTGTCTGTCTGTCTGTCTGTCTGTCTGTCTGTCTGTCTGTCTGTCTGTCTGTACACGCATCACGAGAAAACGGCTGAAGAGAATTTAATAAAAATCGGTATTTAGAGTCGGGGGGTTAGCCGCTACAATCTAGGCTATAAATAATTTTATTCACGCTGAGTGAAATGGTAGTTTAGGGGAAGGCCTAAAATTCAATTCTCAAATATTTATATTATTAGTGGTCATATCGATAAATACGACATAACTAAATTTATACAGAATTAAATTTTTGATCATTTTCATCTTATGCATTTTTACCGTACCGGCTATGATAACAAAGATATTCATGAATTTGAATTTTTGTTGCTAAGTCCATTTCAACGCCGAGCCCCGACAAAATGGGTAAACAGAATTTAATGAAAATCGGTATATAGAGTCGGGGAATAAGAAACTACAGTTTAAGCTATAAACAATGTTATTCACCCTGGGTGAAATGGTAGTTTAGGGGAAGGCACCTAAAATTTAATTTTTAAATACCTATGTTCTTGGTCCTATATAAAAGTACTACATAACAAAAGTTATAGAGAATATAATTTCCGATCATTTGTGTTTTATTCAGTTTTAACGTACCGACTATGATAAGAGTGGTTTTTCAGAACCGGAAGACAATTAATAATGTGAAGGCCTACAACATCGAAAGCGCGTAACATAGATCAACAATAACATTACACTGGCCGTTGTTTGTTGTAATGTTCTTTGTCTCTTATGCTGCCGCTCAACTCCGATAGATGGGATTACTGCTGCGTACCGAATAAAACAGCCTAACTGAATATTGGCGGGAAATAGCTGAGGAGTTAGATAACTTTCTTCTTTAGCATGCCAATCCTCTGGTTCATACATTTTCTGATACTGCTGGTACGAAACACACTGGTTCATCATAGTATGCCAGCTATTCGATACCCACTCTGACGTGCTGTTTTGAATGAGCAGTGTGCGCACTCAAGTCAGAGGCTCAGTTAGTAGTAGTAGGAATAGTAGTATGAACTGGTCTGGAATTACAATTTAGCCCTATTCCAAATTATAGTACCACAATTCACCAAATAACTCAAAATACAACCTTGAAAAGAGCCGTTTCTTAGGAAAAGCTTCTTCCTCTTCACTTTCATTAAATCTACATTAATTTTATTCCAAATTAGCAGCAAAGATGTGGTTTCTTCTCTGGCTTGGAGGAAAAAAATGCATTTTTTTAATTTTCCGTAATTTATGTCTGTCTGTCTGTATGTACACGCATCATGAGAAAACGGCTGAAGAGAATTTAATGAAAATCAGTATGTAAGGTCCGGGAATAAGTCACTACAATCTAGGCCATAAATATTTTCCACGCTGAGGGAAATGGTAGTTTAGGGGAAGGCCAAAAATTTAATTCTCAAATATTTATGTTATTAGTGGTCCTATCTTAATGAAAACCGGTATGTAAAATTCTAAAATAAGTCGCTACAATCTAAGCCATAAATAATCTTATTCACTCTGAAAGAAATGGTAGTTTAGGGGAAGGCCTAAAATTTTATTCCCAAAGATTTATGTTATTAGTGGTTCTATCTTAATTAAAATATGTATTCAAAGTCGGAGTATAAGCCGCTACAATCTACGCCATAAATAATCTTATTCACGCTGAGAAAAATGGTAGTTTAGGGGAAGGCCTACTGTAAAATTTAATTCTCAAATATTTGTTAGTTGTCCCATCGTAAATAAAATCGGTATGCAAAGTCGGGGAATAAGTCGCTACAATCTAGGTCATAAACCACTTTATTCATGCTGAGCGAAATGGTAGTTTAGGGGAAGGCCCAAAATTTAATTCTCGAATATTTGTGTTATTAGTGATGTTATTGACAAATACTATAAAAATAAAGTTACATAGTATTAAATTTACGATCATTTAGGTCTTAAACATTTTGACTGTACCGGCTATGATACGGAGATATTAATGAATACAGATTTTTGTTGCTAAGATCAAATCAGCGCCGTCACGGGAAAATGGGTAAACAGAATTTAATGAAAATCGGTATGTAAAGTCGGGGAATAAGGAACTATAGTCTACTCTATAATTAATTATATAAGACGGCCTTATATTACAGAGTCGAAAGAAAACCAACGTGATGGCCTACAATACAGAAAGTGATGTTATTCACAATTACTATAAAAATAAAGTTACATAGTATTAAATTTCCGATCATTTATGTCTTAAACATTTTGATCGTACCGGCTATGATAACGGAGATATTCATGAATATGGGTTTTTGTTGCTAAGATCATATCAGCGCCGTCTCTGCTGCCATTCATCTCCGATAGATAAGTTCTTTTAAATTTGCTCTACGTCGCGCCGACACCGATAGGACTCATGGCGACGATGGGATACGAAAGGGCTAGGGGTGGGAAGGAAGCAGCCCCTACGTTAATTATGTTACAGCCCCAGCATTTTCCTGGTGTGAAAATTGGAGATCACGGAAAACCATCTTCAGGGCTGTCGACAGTGGAGTTCGAATCCACTACCTCCCGGATCCAAGCTCATAGCTATGCGCCCCTAACCGAACAGCCAACTCACCCGGTCGTACCGAATATAATAGCCTGCCTGAAAATTGGTGGGAAGTAGCTGGGGAGTTAGATAAATTTCTGATACTACTGATATGTAACAAACTGGTTCATCATAGCATTCGAGCTATTCAATTCCAACTCCGAGGCACTGATTGGAATGAGCAGTGTGCATATTTAACGGAATAATGGCATAGAAGTGTACACGGCTGTCTGCGGTCTGGTCATTGCAGCACTGGAACTTTGGATCGTAAGATCGCCACTGTAGTACTGTTCGTCAAAAGTGAGAAAATGTGCGGTTTATTAATTTGATCGAGTATTTTATATAACGTTGCTTTTAATCACTACATTCCTTCTGACGACTTCAGGTAGGAAAACCACAAGGACAGTCTTCCTGAGAATCCCGTAGCGAAGCACGGGTACATCAGCTAGTAAATATATAAAAAAAGATACACCACTCATCATACTCTAGTAACAGAAAGGCAAACACCAAACACCTGTACAGTTGTCATCATGGACTACCTAGGCCCTACATCTAGGATTTTTCAAATTACTCGATATTTTCAGTGTGTCATCAACTGGTTCTCAAATCTGCATATCATAAACTATCAAAACCAATGAAATGTTTTAATCCATACTCTAAA
This sequence comes from Anabrus simplex, assembly GCF_040414725.1. Lineage (NCBI taxonomy): Eukaryota > Metazoa > Arthropoda > Insecta > Orthoptera > Tettigoniidae > Anabrus > Anabrus simplex. The sequence continues at coordinate 1,150,225,859 of NC_090266.1, read as the reverse complement.
ACAAGGTTGACCTATTATTTGTCATTTGGCACACAGACTAATGGTATGATAGTATATGAAACTGTTGAGCCATTAAATGAAATATTAAGCCTCCATAACTTCTTGGTATCTGCACGGTGTTATGTTAACACTTTAACTCTGGTGACTGTTGTAGCAGTCAGGAGAGGGCCTTGCCAAGTAACTAGTGGACTGCCCCAGCAGTTGCACAGGAACGATGCCACAAAGCAAGTGTTGCTTGGCTTATCTTTGCTTCACTATGGTAGACTGCTGGAGAAGTTCACTTTTAGTGATATCTACCAGTTGTCATGTGAGTCTATAGGTTTTTTTTTCTTTACGTCGCACCGACACAGATAGGTCTTATGGCGACGATGGGACAGGAAAGGGCTAGGAGTGGGAAGGAAGTGGCCGTGGCCTTAATTAAGGTACAGCCCCAGCATTTGCCTGGTGTGAAAATGGGAAACCATGGAAAATCATTTTTAGGGCTGCCGACAGTGGGGTTCGAATCTACTATCTCACGAATACTGGATACTGGCCACACTTAAGCGACTGCAGCTATCGAGCTCGGTTCTATAGTTACTAGTAGAGTCACCAGATGTAAGGGTTATTCAGTTTAAAGGTAAGAGTTTGAGTGACCTTCACACCCTTCATTAGCTGCGTAGTTGTGTTCCCTGCCAACGTACACTATGTGATCAAAAGTATCCGGACACCTGGCTGAACATGATGTACAAGTTTGTGGCGCCCTCCATCGGTAATGCTGGAATTCAATATGGTGTTGGCCCACCCTTAGCCTTGATGACAGCTTCCACTCTCGCAGGCATACATTCAATCAGGTGCTGGAAGGTTGCTTGGGGAATGGCAGCCCATTCTTAACGGAGCGCTGCACTGAGGAGAGGTAGCAATGTCGGTCGGTGATGCCTGGCACGAAGTCGGCGTTCCAAAACATGTCAAAGGTGTTCTATAGGATTTAGATCAGGACTCTCTGCAGGCCAGTCCATTACAGGGATGTTATTGTCGTTTAACCACTCCACCACAGGTCGTGCATTATGAACAGATGCTCGATCGTGTTGAAAGATGCAATCACCATCTCCGAAGTGCTCTTCAACAGTGGGAAGCAAGAAGGTGCTTAAAACATCAATGTAGGCCTGTGCTGTGATAGTGCCACACAAAACAACAAGGGGTGCAAGCCCCCTCCATGAAAAGCACGACCACACCATAACACCACCACCTCCGAATTTTACTGTTGGCACTACACACGCTGGCAGACGACGTTCACCGGGCATTCACCATACCCACACCCTGCCATGGGATCACCACATTGTGTACCGTGATTCGCCACTCCACACAACGTTTTTCCACTGTTCAATAGTCCAGTGTTTATGCTCCTTACACCAAGCGAGCCGCTCGACCATGAAATCCAAGTTTTCTCACCTCCCGCCAAACTGTCATAGTACTTGGAGTAGATCCTGATGCAGTTTGGAATTCCTGTGTGATGGTCTGGATAGATGCCTGCCTATTACACTTGATGACCCTCTTCAACTGTCAGCGGTCTCTGTCAGACAACAGACGAGGTCAGCCTGTACGCTTTTGTGCTGTACGTGTCCCTTCACTTTTCCACTTCACTATCACATCAGAAACAGTGGACCTAGGGATGTTTAGAAGTGTGGAAATCTTGCGTACAGACTTCTGACACAAGTGACATCCAATCACCTGACCACGTTCGAAGTCCGTGAGTTCCGCGGAGCGCCCCATTCTGCTCTCTCACAATGTCGAATGACTACTGAGGTTGCTGCTATGGAGTACCTGGCAGTAGGTGGCAGCACAATGCACGTAAGATGAAAAACGTATGTTTCTGAGGGTGTCCAGATACTTTTGATCATATAGTGTATTAGCACTTCTATAGGTTGTTTCAAAGTGTTCTAGTAAACATATTCCATTACGTAGGAAAAACTGTATACTGCAGAAGAAGCTCTTACACTTGTACCAGGTAGTGACTTGGAAGATGATGAGAAATATTTAACAGGGAGCACCTGTCAGCACTCCCTGCAGTCGGACAATAGGGCCTAATTGCTTGCTTGGTGTGGTGTATCATCTGCCAAAAACTGGTAACATCACAAATCTGGTGGAAGCCCTACATGACCTAACACCCAGGTATGAGCATCTGATTTTAATGGGAGACTTTAATGCAGACTTGACATCAAAATCCACCAAAACAAAATGATTGACTGAGATGTTTTCATCCAGTAATTTGACAATACTACCCCTAAACCCTACTCATCATGTTGCCAACTCACGCACGCTCCTCGATCTAATAATTACTAATAATACCAACTGAATCCTAACTCACGGTCAAATGTCCGTTCCTGGTCTCTCCCGACATGACATGGTTTACGCTGCATATTCCTTGAAGTGCCCTAAATTCAAGCCAAAATTAATTACATATAGAGATTTTAAACACTTTATGAAGACACATTTTTTTGAAGATGCTCTTAACACACCATGGCACAACATTCAGTTCATAAATGACATTGATGGAAAAGTAAATCATTTTAACAAACTACTTCTGACCTTGTATGACAGACATGCACCACTACGTATTCTTAGGGTAAAGAGACCTTCAAACCCATGGCTTTCCCAAGAAATATGTGACCAGATGAAAATCAGAGACGCAACCTATAATTATTACGTTAAATATCCTACATCAGACAATTTTGGAAAGAATAAAAAAGTCTGAAACAGAACAACACTGTTATTTAGAAATGCTAAAATATGCCACTCTTATGATTTTTTAAACACTCAAAATTCTAGTCAGATTTGGAAATCTCTTTGCGAAATGGGATTGTGCAAAAACAAGACAAATGACTGTAATGTACCACTGGCTGACCTAAATTCATATTTGAGCTCACAATCCTCTCAGATGGACAAACAGACCAAAGCAGCAGTAATTAACAGAATATCCTCAAAAGTAAGTCATAATGGCGAGCAGTTCTACTTTTCTCATGTGACCCCCAGTGACATTAGGGGCGTCTTCAGTGAAATAAAGTCAGGGTCCACTGGCCATGATGGAATCAACCTGTCTCTTAAAAAGAATCACAGATATCATACTTCCAATGGTCATGCATATTATTAATTACTCGTTCATGACTGCAGTCTTTCCTTTGAATTGAAAATGTGCAATCATCCAACCTTTCCCTAAAACAACAACCCCAACAGTCCCGAAGATTATCGTCCTGTTAGTATCCTTTATATATTAGGAAAAATATTGGAGAAAATAGTACATAAGCAAATGACTGAATATCTTGTACATTACAACTTACTTGACAAATATCAATCAGGGTTTAGACGAAACTACAGCATACGACGGCATTAGTTAAAGTGACAAACGACATGCAACTAGCGATAGATAAAGGACAAATGACTATACTTGTTCTCTTGGACTTAAGCAAAGCCTTTGATATCTTACTTGCTAAACTTAAGATGCTGAAATTTTCTTACAGTACTTTAACTTGTGTACAGTCCTATCGTGGTGGTTATCAGCAGCATGTATCAGTGGGAAACAATACATCTTCGTGTCAAACCACTAAGGTGGGCATGGCGCAAGATTGAGTATTGTCACCTCTTCTGTTCTCATTATACATGAACGACTTATCTGAGATGCTGACCAATTGTAAATATCACCTATATGCAGATGATATTCAATTATACATTCACACAAAGCCTAATGACTTAAACAATTCAATCACTAAGTTAAACGAAGACCTAGCAAATGTTAAAGACTGGACTAGCAGACATGGCCTGAAAGTTAACCCATCAAAATCACAGGCCATCATAATTGGTACATATAAACCTCATGCTAACCTACAAAAAACATCTATACCCAGTGTTACACTCAGTGGAATACCAATAACATTTAGCGATCATGTAAAGAACCTTGGAGGAGTATTCGATAAATTTTTAAGTTGGTCGGAACATGTCACAAAAATTTGTCAAAGAGTATTCTATTCATTACATTCTGCAAAAAGGATGAGGGACTTCTTTCCAAGAAGCACAAGAAAATTATTTATTCAGAGTCTAATATTCCCAATATTTGACTATGGAGATGTAGTTTATAATAGTATGAGCAAAAACTTTCATGTCGACTACAATGTATGTGTTCAATTCATATTAAATATCCCAATCCAAACTTATATTAGCCCTTTCCTCTCTTAGCTGTCATGGCTAAGATTGACTGAACGACTTAAATACCACGCTGTTTCCCTTCTCCACAGTGTTCTTCAAACAAGCAAACCAAACTATCTTAGAACAGACTTTAAATACCTCTCCCCTTTCGATAGAGCTCCCTCAAGGTCATCCACACAGTCCCTCTTGTCCATTCCCATTCATCACAGTAACTCGTACAACAACTCTGTATATGAAATGTAATTATTGTGTCACCTTAAGAAAAGTATGTACTGTACTGTCCCTATCAAGAGTCAGAGGCTCATGGGACCGACCGACCGACCGACCGACCGACCGACCGACCGACCGGACACAACTTTGTTGACGCGCAGGATCCATAGCTTCATGGGGCATACGCCACACTCTTATGCCCATCAGCTTGATACAACTGGAACCGGGATTCATCAGACCATACCACAAACCGCCACTGTTCCATGGTCCATTGCCGATGGTTCGCAGGCCCATGCACGTCCTTGAGCTCTGTGTCGAGGTGTGACAGGAGTTGGTCGTCTGATGGTGAAGCCTATGCGGTGCAGTTGCCTCCTTACAGTACTGGTAGAAATGGGTTCCTGACTCCCAACATTCAACTGGGCAGTGATCTGACTCACAGTAGCCTGTCAAGCGCCCATTATGGTTCTGCAGAGGCGACACACCTGTGGTCGTCCCGTGTGGTGGTTTACATGGGTGGTAACATTCTCTCTCCGATAATGAAGATCCACCCTCAACACTATTGACCTCGGAAACCTGAATTCGCACATAATCTCCACAATGCTATGACCCATACGCCGTGTGCCGATGATCATCCCACGCTCAAAGTCAGTTAACTCGCTACGTGTTGCCATCTTTACAACACTGATGTCTGTGACAGACTGCTCTGCTACGCCACAGCTAGCCACAACCATAACTCACAAACGGTAAGAGATATGAAAAAGTTGAGGACTAAATTTGTTCGTTGGATCATGGACATCAGAAAATGTTCTATGTACATTTTTACATATGAGCACTCTAGAGTTATTCTTAATATGATGAATAAATGTCACATATAGCAGCCATCTTGGATTTATGACATCATAAAAACCAAACGGTGCAATTTTAAGGTAAACACCCAGTACTACATCATTATGTAGTGCCGGGCTGAGTGGCTCAGACGGTTAAGGCGCTGGCCTTCTGACTCCAACTTGGCAGGTTCGATCCTGGCTCAGTCCGGTGGTATTTCAAGGTGCTCAAATACGTCAGCCTCGTGTCGGTAGATTTACTGGCACGTAAAAGAACTCCTACGGGACTAAATTCCGACACCTCGGCGTCTTCGAAAACTGTAAAAGAGTAGTTAGTGGGACGTAAAACAAATAACATTAATTAATTAATCATTATGTAGCATGCAATAAAGAGATTCCACATACTCGCACCTTCCCTTCACAAAAAAATCCCACGGGATGCATTATGCTCCTGGACCACTTAGAAATCAAACATCACTTTTAAATTCTAATACACAGACACACTTTAGAAGAACAGGATAATAAAATAAAATCATGATTAAATCCTTTTCCAAGTTGGGATTCACAAAAACTGCGGAAATGATGCTGAAACTGTTGGAGCATAAATTTAAAGTTTAGCAGTTTTATGGACAAGGGGAAGGGCCTTCATCTTTTGATAAACTGGCAAGCTATGATGCCTCATTTTCAACCATTATAATACTGAATACAATTTATTAAACAACAATAACAAGAAACAGAAACAGTACCAACATCACCTATATTGTTCCAGCCAGTAGCCTTTGCAATTCTATTCATTCACTCAAGAGAATACCTTAATTCAAATAAAGGACTGAGAGCTCGTGTACATCTTTCTTTGATTTACCAGTACTACTGCTTATTGACCCCTGTAACATTCAGACCTGACTAACATATTGTCTGGCCATTCAAGAGATATTTTACGCATAAGCATGCATATACATACATACATACAGCCATGCTGAAAAAAATAGGACCTGAGGACAAACTAGAGAAAATAACTGCCAAGTTGGAGGACATGTTAGCTAACATGGAGAAAATCAAGGAAAATAAATCGGAAGAAATAAAAGTGATAATACCAATGGCCTTAGGCGGCAGTGTGCCGGCATCTCACTGTTGGATTCTGTGGTTCAAATCCCAGTCACTTCACGTGAGATTTGTGCTGGACAAAGCGGAGGCGGGACAGGTTTTTCTCCGGGTACTCCGGTTTCCCCTGTCATAATTCATTCCAGCAACACACTCCAATATAATTTCATTTCATCTGTCATTCATTAATCATTGCCTCAGAGGAGTGCGACAGTCTTCGGCAGCCGGCACAATTCCTATCCTCGCCGCTAGATGGGGGCTTCATTCATTCCATTCCTGACTCGGTCGAATGACTGGAAACAGGCTGTGGATTTTCATTCAGTACCAATGATAATAACAAGAACTCGCAATTGTGATAGCTTCTCACAAAGGTGGATACAGTTTGAATCTATTTTTTAATTATAACTTACATCCTCTGGCCTGAATTCCAAAAAAGTCTGTAGGCCTAGATTATGTCACTTACGATAACAAAAGCAACAGTCGAGTAAAAAACCAAGCAGTCTATCATGTTCATTCAAAATGAAATATTTAAAAAATCTATGAAGTACCTTAAACATAGTGAAAAACATGTTTAAAAAAGCATGAAACGAGGACAAACTAGAGAAAATAATTGCAAAGTCTGAATGTTACAGAGGTCAATAAGTAGTAGCACTGGTAAATCATAGAAAGATGTATACGAGCTCTTAGTCCTTTTTTGACTACAAAGGACATCTAATGATATTTCATGTTTTACCAAGTCTATAATTACTGTCTCACATGGATTGTTGTGGCATGTCAAAAGTTGAATGGGATGTTATCAAACAGACACTGCAAAATAACATGGTTATGCACAGAATATAAAACAGCCATGTTGTTAAAAGCAGGACACGAGGACAAACTAGAGAAAATAACTGCAAAGTTGGAGGACATGTTAGCTAACATGGAGAAAATCAAGGAAAATAAATTGGAAAAAATAAAAGCGATAATACTAATGGCGATAACGAGAACTTGCTGACTACCAATTAGAAAATGAGAGTAACTGGAATATATGTGAGCAGAAAGGGAGAAATGAGAGAGGAGAGAGGAAAACTGACAGTATTCATGATGCAGCCACCCAATGAAGCAGACCAATAGTAGGAGCAAGAAAGGGTAATAGCAAAATAAGGGCAGCAGAGGCAAATGTATGGCAATATGTAGGAAGACATCTGTGACTATCTCAAGGAAAACTGCATAGAGGGCAAGGTATTTTGTGATATAGTTAGCAAACGGCCAACCGGCACAGCTTTCAAAATTGGAATTCCATTCAAAGACCTAGAACGCGTGCATATCTGTTCATTCTGGCCTTCTTGTGTAGTGTGCTGGCATATTCGGAAACCATGGAAATTTTGTAGTACACAGCAATGACATGGAATGTAGAATGATTGAGATGTACATCAGATCTAACATCAAGTAACATACAGTACTAGAGGAATTTGATATATGTGTATTAACAGAAACATTCATTAGGGAGGACTTGGTAATAATTGTATCAGGGTTTTACAGCTATCATGTGTATGCCAATCAACTCAAGGAAAGGGGAAGACCATCAGGAGGGGTATCAGTACTTGTCAAACCACATCTAACCCCATATAAACAACTGTTGTGAGATGAAAACTTGTTGATTTTATGAACCAGAATTTAAGTGGTCATGGCAGTATATTTCGTTTCTGAACACACTGCAATGAACATACAGTACACTGGCAGAAAAGAAATATCCAAACACCATGAAATAAGGAATATAGAATACAGAAATTTTGGCAATATATTTGTCAAGGTAACATATTTAATTGATTAAATGTACAGGACTATAGGTTAATATCCACACGAGAAAAGCCATTGCAAATGTGCCATGCTGGTCCATTAATAACCGGTGTAATCACCTGACTGTTGAATGCAGGCATGCAAACGTGCATCCATTGTGCCGTACAGGTGCCAAATGTCAGCTTGTGGGATGGAGTTCCATGCCTGTTGCACTTGGTCGGTCAATACAGGGACGGTTAATGCCGGTTGTGGATGACGCTGGAGTTGTTGTCCAATGATGTCTCATACGTGCTAGATTGGGGACAGATCGGGGGATCGAGCAGGCCAAGGCAACATGTCTACACTGTAGAGCATGTTGGATTATAACAGCAGCATGGGGGCATTCATTATCCTGTTGGAAAAGCCCCCTGGGAATGCTGTTCATGAATGGTAGCACAACAGGTTGAATCACGAGACAGACATACACATCTGCAGTCAGGTTGCATGGGATAACCACGAGAGTGCTCCTGCTTTCATAGCAAATTGCTCTCCCGACCAGAACTCCCAGTGTAAATCCAGTGTGTCAACGCCACAGATAGGTGGAATGCAGATGCTCACCCGGTCTCCTAACCAACACACGGCCATCACTGGTACCAAGGCAGAACCAGCTTTCACTGGAAAACACAACGGACCTCCACTCCATCCTCCAATGACCTCTCGTTTGACACCACTGAAGTTGCAGACAGCGGTGCTTTGGGGTAAGTGGAATTCATGCCACAGGGCGTCTGGCTCGGAGCTGTCCTTCAAGTAACCAATTTCAAACAGTTTGTTGCATCACTGTGGTGCCAACTGCCACTCAGATTACTGCTGCAGACGCAGTCCGCTGCGCCACAGCCATACGCTGAATACGGCAGTCCTCCCTCTTGTTTGTTTGTTGCATCACTGTGGTGCCAACTGCCACTCAAATTACTGCTGCAGACGCAGTCCGCTGTGCCACAGCCATACGCTGAATACGGCAGTCCTCCCTCTTGGCGGTGCCATGGGGACGTCCAGAGCATGATCTTCTTGCGAGCGTACCTTCTCCATAATCACTGCTGCCAGTACGCATGCACAGTGGAGACATTCCTGCCATGTCGTTCTGCAATAGCACAGAAGGGAAATCCACCTTCACATAGCCATATTATATGGCCTCGTTCAACCGCAGTGAGCTGCTGATACTGGCCTCTTCGTCATCGTACAGGCATTCTTGACCCACTCACAGTCACTCCGTCCATTATCACATTTAACCAACCCTCTCGCACAGTACAGCCCGTACTTAAAACAAACATAATGTGCAACACCATGGGGCTGCTACTAGCGCCACATTAATGTGATTTGCAGGAAATTTGAATCAGCATCATCTTTCAGATTTATAAACATTCCTACGAATGTTCGTTAATCTAGCACAACCCCTTTTTGGTGTTTGGATATCTTTTTCCGCCAGTGTAGTTGACATGCTTGGAATCACATTGAACGTAATAGATCAAGATGAAAAGGTGTTAACTGCTGGTGACCTGAATTGTTCAGTAAATAAAAACAGCTGGAAAACTGAAGAAGTTATGGACCACCTCAGACTCAGTGGATTTGTGCTGTTAAACAAGAAACAGGAATGGACCAAATGGTGGTAGCACAATAGATCTAATCCTCTCAAGGAGACGCAGAACAATGGAAACAACAAAACTCGTCTTTAAAGAAGATTTCATTGTAATGAATACCTACCAGTGAACACAGACATGATCATGAAGAAAGAAGAAACAGCTAAACCAAGAGAGGGAGTCAAAGTCAGAAAGAATATAGACATAGACAAAGTGAAAGCATGGTGGATAGAAAATTGCTATGAAGAAGTGGCCCCGTAAGCCTGGGGGCAAGAAAGTCAAAACCCTGGTTTGACAAATGTTGTTATGAGGCAAGGAAAAGCACCTTGGAAAAATTGAAGAGAGCAAGAGAAAGAAGGAGCTTAGAAGATTGGAAGAGTACCACCAACAGAGAACACAGTACAAAGAACTCTTGAAGAGGAAAATGATGCAGTACATGGATGAACAACACAAAAGTATTATAAAAGAAGCAAAAATGGACCCATACAAGGATGTACAATCAAAACCAAGTAGAATACAGTCAAATATAGACATGGGAACATGGAAACATGTCTCGCAAAACAATTGTTTCAAGAGACACTAACCGGGCGAGTTGGCCGTGCGCGTAGAGGCGCGCGGCTGTGAGCTTGCATCCGGGAAATAGTAGGTTCGAATCCCACTATCGGCAGCCCTGAAAATGGTTTTCCGTGGTTTCCCATTTTCACACCAGGCAAATGCTGGGGCTGTACCTTAATTAAGGCCACGGCCGCTTCCTTCCAACTCCTAGGCCTTTCCTATCCCATCGTCGCCATAAGACCTATCTGTGTCGGTGCGACGTAAAGCCCCTAGCAAAAAAAAAAGAGACACTAAACCAACATTCATGTACCCAGAACACAAAGAGGCATCAGAAGTCATAACGGAAGGTGAAATCATTCAGGCAATTAAAGAAGGAAGAAATAATAGAGCTCCTGGACCAGATGGAGTCAGAAATGAGCATCTAAAAGAGACCGTGAAGGAAATGTTACCAATGTGGAGTGCTCTACTAAACAAATGTCTTGAAACAGGAAGGGTTCCATAATGTTATTTGCTTTACATCCCACTAACTACTTTTACGGTTTTTGGAGACGGTGAGGTGCCTGAATTTAGAGCCCGCAGGAGTTCTTTTACGCACCAGTAAATCTACCGACACGAGGCTGACATATTTGAGCACCTTCAAATATCACCAGACTGAATCAGGATCGAACCTGCCAAGTTGGAGTCAGAAGGCCAGCGCCTGGACCATCTGAGCCACTCAGCCCGGTGGAAGGGTTCCATCAGACTGGAGGTAGACAACAATCAGAATGCTGTTTAAGGGGAAAGGAGACACAGATGACCTGAATGCATACAGAAGGATCATGATGGAACAAACAGGATTGAAACACCCAGAAAGGATTCTAACAAAAAGAGTAATGAATAAATTGTATCCACTGTTATCAGAGGAGCCGGCCCCGTGGTGTAGGGGTAGTGTGCCTGCCTCTCACCCGGAGGCCCCGGGTTCAATTCCCCGCCAGGTCAGGGATTTTTCTCTCGACCTGAGGGCTGGTTCGAGGTCCACTCAGCCTACGTGATTAGAAATTGAGGAGCTATCTGACGGTGAAATGGCGACCCCAGGCTCGAAAGCCAGAATAACGTCTGAGAGGATGCATTGTGCTGACCACATGACGCCTTGTAATCTGCAGGCCTTCAGGCTGAGCAGCGGTCGCTGGGCAGGCCAAGGCCCTTTCAAGGGCATTAAGTGCCATGGGGGAGGGGGGTTGGGAGGGTTGCCAGAAGAGCAATTTTGGTTCAAATGGAAAAGATCTACAATGATGGCACTGGAGAATTGACTAAATCACATTCGTCTTGCACTAAAAAATGCTAAGAGGCAAATTATTCATGCCGTTCATTGACTATTCCAAGGCATTTGATCGGGTAAACAGAAGGCGTCTCATAGATAAGCTGGAGAAGTTAACTGGAACATCTAAAGTCACAACACTCATATCAAACCCGCTACAGAAAATTATATACAGCTGGATGATGAAGTGGGGATGTCAGACTGGATGTCACAGACTATAGGAGTACTTCAAGGTGATCCATTGAGCCATATATTATTTAACGCTTTCACCTCAGATGTAGTGTCAGAGATAAAGGAAAAGACTGACACAAAAATATACTTGTATGCTGATGACATGGCAATTGTAGCTGAAGACATAACAGAACTGCAACATGTGATGAACTTGCTAGAGGAGCGGGTAAACAGGAATGACATGAAAATTAATGAGGAGAAGACAGGACTAGTATTTAGGAAAGGAGGTAAACTAAAGGAAACAGAACACATATCATGTAATAACATCTGCCTTCATAGAATTAGCAGTTTAGATACCTAGGTGTAACCTTATAGACCACATGATTCATCTAACAGCTAGAATGGTTGCAGCACAAAGTGATGAATGGCAATGAGAACATCACACAAATCGCAGCGATGGTGCTCTTTCAAGTAAAAGTGCTACCGGTGTTAACCTACGGTCTTGAGACCATAGGAGAATTTATGAGTGTAAAGCAATTAGAAGATCTGGAAAAGATAAAATCTAGATATCTAAAGTGAGTCCTGAGTAGTGGTGGGGACGGAGCGGTTCGGTTCGGAGCAAGTACTGTGACGTCATTACTCAGTTAAACCGAGTACAACATTATAGCAGTAATTTTAAACTTTATATTGACCTTCTAAGCTACAGTTTACATTTATAAATAAAATAATCAATTATTATCAGTGGTACAATGCTCCGTACTTTCTATTATTGGTTATTTGCACAATTTTTATAATGTAATATAAAATTAACACATAACGTAACAAACAGTGTAATTACAAATCTGTGCTTAATATGAGGCATATCAAGTAGACATAAATAAAGAAATAAACATACAAATGAATATATAAATACAATAAATATTAATGCAATTAAACGTTCCGTATTCCATAATGTGATAACTGACGAAACGAAATCTAGTGCTTTGAAATGTGCCTAAACTCATATAATGACAAACATTTCATTCATAACTAAGTGGTAAGGAGTTAGTTGAAAAATCTGTTAAGATAACGTCAGTAATGGAAATAAGTAAAGTATACAAATGAACTCAATTCTTCATCTTGTGACAAGCATTAAAATCAAGACACTGCACATTGTACACAGACAGCATGGGAAGTACCATTAGTGTTCTGTATTGCATGCAACAGGTGTTATATAGGAGGAATTTCCATTCAGAAATATCAGAGTTTCAGCTCGTTTTGTAGAAAGCGATGACCTTTGGTCTGAAAGAATTTGTCTAGCACATGAAAACACCTCCTATGCAGGCACAGATGTAGCAGGTACACTAAGGTAAGCAAGAGCAAGTTAACTTAAGGGTCAGTGAATATTGAATTTTCACGACCGCATTGTAATCGAAATCGACTTTCAACCTATTAGGTTGTGTTATGTTCATATAGTACATGTTGAAGAGATGTTAAGTACAGAAAAAAAATGGCCAACCAGACACCAGTGGGATCTGAACCCACAACCTCCCCAGTTCGCGTTGGTAGCTCTACCAATTGAGCTATGGTGGCCTAATTCTTGTTTGGTCTCTTGGAAAGGATCTAAGCTACAGGTCTGGCTCTATCCTCTACAACCCTCAGTGACTGCATATCTTCGCTTACAAAAATAGCCTAATTCCTATGCAACTTATTTCTTTCCTGCACTGTCTCATCCATACGTAGGAATGGAATTACTTTCACGATGTGCAACTGTATCTTGTACCATGTCCTTGCGATGCGATTCCGTAAATTTGACGTTCCTCCACCCAGTAGCGAAGCCAGGATTTCAGTTTGGGGGGGCCCCATTTATTTTGATAGGTGACCAAACTTCCAGAGTTTAGGTGGTATAGAATACCTAAAAAGGAAATTAGTGTCCTTGGATCCAAGTAAGAGTGGTGGATTCGTGTGGATTCCGGAAGCTAATAGTAATCATCATCATCATCATCATCATCATCATCATCATCATCATCATCATCATCATCATCTTCTTCTTCTTCTTCTTCTTCTTCTTCTTCTTCTTCTTCTTCTTCTTCTTCCGTTTTTCCTACATCTGTGGGGTCACGGGTGCGAACTGTGTCGAACATGTGAATTTGGCCCTGTTTTACGGCTGGATGCTCTTCCCGACGCAACCCTATATGGAGGGATGTAATCACTGTTGTGTGTTTCTTTGGTGCCTGGTAGTGTAGTATGTTGTCTGAATATGAAGAGGAAAATGTTGGGACAAACACTAAGTCCCCAAGCCAGAATATAAATACGGTAATTTTATTATAATAATCGGCATGTGATAAGCTATAAAGAAGTGACATTTTATACGATTAATGCGGCAAAGAAACACACATATACACGTCGAATAAAGGTTTCTCGCCCTTCTCCATGGCTAGATGTTGAAACCAAGAGAATGATGGCCCACCGTGACTCGTTATTTTGACATTATAAACAAACCTTAGTTGACACTGACTTCGAATCTTACCGCATCTTAAGAAATTGCACAAAGCAGTTAATCAGAAATAAAAAATGTGCATATTTCCGGAATTTAGCTAACAACTTTAATTCCAATCGCGCATGGGACCAATTTGGAGCTCTGGGAATAGGAAAACATCAACAGAGCCAGACAACTCCTGACATTCTATTTGACGAACTGAACGATTACTCTAGTAGAATAAATATTCAACCTACCCCAGTTAACTGCACCGAATCACCGCTCTCCCCTCCAGCCAATCCACCATTCACATTTCACAGTGTCACAGAAAATCAGGTTAAAAAGGCTTTGTACTCGATTAAATCAAAGGCCACGCGTGTAGATGATAATCCTATTACTTTTATACATAACATTATTGGTGCTGTCCTGCCTATACTGACGCACATACTGAACTACTGTTTACTAAACGGAATTTTCCCTACTGTCTGGAAAACAGACAATGTTGAATATTATACTGGTACCAAAGAGTTTAGACCCACAATCTCTCTCTGACCTTCGTCCTGTGTTCATACTCCCTGCGCTTTCTAAAGCCTTTGAACGTTTAGTATATGAGCAAGTTCTGGAATATCTAAATAAAAATGCTCCTTTGGACCCTTTGCAATCTGGATTTAAGAAGGGCCACCGTACCGCGACAGCACTTTTGAAGGTAAGAAGAAACGCTATAGACAAACGACTGCTCACTAAACTTGTCATTCTTGACTTCAGTAGCACCTTTGACACTATAGAAATTCTGACTATGATAAAGTAAATGGAACTGCTAAATTTCGACCTGGCTGTGCTTAAGTTTCTTAGTTATTATTTGAGTAACCATCAACAGCGTGTAATAGTAAACGACAAGGCCTCTAAATGGAAAATGAAACTTGGTGGTGCCCCGCAGGGCAGTATTCTAGGGCGCTTACATTTCTGTATTTATATCAATGACATACCATCCGTGACAGAAAATAACATATCGACACTGCAAGACAAGATATTAACAATGACCTCTGATGACTCAGTATATATGCACAACGAAATTCTCTTATACTAAACTCCACAAAATCTCAGGCAATCATAATTGGACCACGAAAATTACTTAGCTGCACAAACAATGTCGCAATCTCGCCTATCCTACTGAATGGGAACATTATTCCCCACAGTAAACCGGTTAAAAATCTTGGCTTAATTATGAATGAAACACTTGATTGTTCTGGTCACACGAAAGAAATACGTAAGAGAAGACTTTTGATGCGCTTCACCCTCTTAAACGGCAGAGGGATATATTTCCATTTGAGCTAAAGGCAAGACTAATACAGACACTCATTCCCTCTATTCTTGATTACTGTTACGTTGTATTAGTTGATATGACGAGAGAAGAAACACTTAAACTTCAACGAGCACTGAATTCCTGCCTGAGATTTATTTACAACATCGGGTACGATGTTCATACCACCCCATACTATCAGGCTGTCTCATGGCTGAAGCCTGATAAACGTCGGCAGCTACACACTTTAACGATAGTGTTTAGGAGTGTTAGCTGAAAGTCAGCCACTGTATATTTCTTCTAAATTCACCTTTTTATCATCATTTCACAACTTAAATACATGTTCTAGATCCTATCATTCTATTCCACTGCACCGCACAAATACAATTAATAGATTATTTGTGGTGACCAGCGTCACATTATGGAATTCCGTGTCAGCTCAGGTCAGAGAAACTAGCTCTTTATTAAGATTTAAGGTCACCTGCCGAAACGTCCGACTCGTTGGCTGAATGGTCAGCGTAATGGCCTTCGGCTCAGAGGGTCCCGGGGCTGGGTGTTTGTGCTGTCCCCAACATCCCTGCAACTCACACACCACACATAACACTATCCTCCACCAGAATAACACGCAGTTACCTTCACATGGCAGATTCCGCCCACCCTCATCGGAGGGTCTGCCTTACAAGGGCTGCACTCGGCTAGAAATAGCCACATGAAATTAAATTAAACCTGCCGAGACTACCTGCTGAGGACAGCTGACCGAATGGTTGAAGTGTGAATGTGTGCGTGCCTGAGGATTAGTCATTTTTAAGAGTTTTTAATATTGAAATTAAATGGCGTATGGCTTTTAGTGCCGGGAGTATCCGAGGACATGTTAGGCTCGCCAGGTGCAGGTATTTTTATTTGACACCTGTAGGCGACCTGCGCGTCGGGATGACAATGTAATGATGATGAAGACGACACATACATCCAGCCCCCGTGCTAGCGAAATTAACCAATGATGGTTAAAATTCCCGACCCTGCTGGGAATCGAATCCAGGACCCCTGTGACCAAAGGCCAACTCGCGAACCATTTAGCCATGCAGCCGCACTTTTCAATATTAATTACTTTTAATATTAATTTAGTTAGTAGTGTATTTAAATTTATTTTTAAAACTATTAATTCATGTAGTTTTAACTGTTTTACGTATCTCAGTATTTTATTTAAGATTTTGATTAGTATGTGGTTAAGTATACGAGAGGGCCTCGAGCCCTAACTTCGCCACTGTAAAAAAGGCACTAATAAATAAATAAATAAATAAATATAGAATGTAAGGGGTATGGGTCTAGATATTTTGTTAGTTGGTAAAGAAAAATATATGTCACAACATATGCTAGGGAGTGTTTACCTTGTCCTATTAGTTTCCCTAGCGGTTAGGGCAGCGCCGTTGTGAGCTTGCATCCGGGAGCCAGTGGATTCAAACCCTTCTGTCGGCAGCCCTGAAAATGGTTTCCCGTGGTTTCCCATTTTCACACCAGGCAAATGCTGGGGCTGTACCTTAATTAAGGGAACGGCCGCTTCCATCCCACTCCTACACCTTTCCTATCCCACCATCACCATAAGGCCTATCAGTGTCGTTGCGACGTAAAGCAAATTGTTCATTCGTTTCCCTCGCAAGCATGGGGTGCAGAATATAGTTACAGTTTTATGACGCTAATATTCGTATATATAATTTTTATTAACGTGCCAGAAACCAACCACATGGAGCTGTTGCCATTTCAACACTGTTTTGAGGACCACCGACCAAAGTCGGGATTTGAACTTGCGAACTCGGACTCACAAGGACAGCGACTCAACCAACTGAACCACATGAAAAGGAGGCGTTTGTGATTATTGTTATAAATAGATTCAGTTAGTATGTTTACACAGGTTTTATGAAGAGCATTGATTAAGGCGTACGTTTTCCAACTTTCCTAAATGCACGAGACCGGACGGAAGAACTAGCTGGAAGCTAAAGAGCCTTGCAGGGATGTCGCTTCCTTCTCTGTACACTTTTCCAAACCAAACTCCATAGCGTAACAGCCCCGAAGGGCCATTGCCTACCAAGCGACCGCTGTTCAGCCCAAAGTCCTGCAAATTATGAGGTGTCCTGTGGTCAGCACGACGAATCCTCTTCGCCGTTATTCTAGGCTTTCTAGACCGGGGCCGTTATCTCACCGTCAGATAGCTCCTCAATTATAAGCTCGAGGGCTGAGTGTACCTCGAACCAGTCCTCAGATCCAGGTAAAAACCCTGACCTGGCCGGGAATCGAACCCGGGGCCTCCAGTAAGAGGCAGGCAAGCTACCCCTACACCGCGGGGTCTGCTTGTTACTTTCAGGTTACCTTATTTTAGAATTAGACTTAAGGCATCCTGCATTCGATGCCCGCCACTGACAGAGTTAAGAAAGGCATGGGATCGGGAAGATACAGCCTTGTTTGTGGGTGCAATAGAGTTGGCCATGAGTCTCCCGTGATCGAAATATCTACGACCTGGCAGGTAGTCACCTTCACGGGGCGTCGTACCAAAGTGGTTCTTTTTTTCTAGAAAAAAATTAAATGAAGATTCTACTTCCTCACAAACGAAGAACGATATTATCAATTTTACAAACAGTTTCAATAATGCAGCCGGTTTAGAGTACAGAAGCTATGATTTCGATTGTTGGATATAATTACATGATAACAATCAAAACCATCAATATCTACAGAAGATCCGTCACCGCACTCGGTAGGACCGGCTTTCTTTTCATATCCACCGGGTGAGTTGGCCGTGCGGTTAAGGGCGCACAGCTGTGTGCTTGCATCCGCTTCGAACCCCACTGTCGGCAGCCCTAAAGATGGTTTTCCGTGGTTTCCCATTTTCACACCTTAATGACAGCTGATGGCGGAGCTGTTGAGGATCCAACCAGCCTTAGGGCTGAAGACTGAACATACAACATACAATTAAGGCTACGGCCGCTTCCTTCCCACTCCTAACCCTTTACTTTCCCATCGTTGCCATAAGACCTACGGTGCGACGTAAAGCAAATTCTAAATACAAAATAAAACATCTTTTCACAACCCCTTCCGTGGAAAAGTTGTATCCACGCTACTGGCCTAGACTTGGCCACTGAAATTATTTCGTGGGTACGCCACTGAATCGACTCACCGTTTAAGGTACAAGGTAAGCCCGAAGAATGGTTGATACTCAAAATACACCATCATAAATGATGCGGTTATTACTCAAAAGTACTAAAGAAAGGTAAGGCACGCGACCTAGTGTTTTAAGTAGAATCTGTATCAATAGAACGTGACTTCCCATTTTTAAAATGTTTCATGCATCGACTGCGACTCAAGCCTTGGCCGTCTTGATGAGAAGATAGAACCATTGGAACTGAGTTATCACGTCCGCTAATTACAAGATAGTTACATGCACTTTTGATGGTGCCATTTGAAGTTCCTATCAGCCCCCGGGCATTTGACAAAAAATATAGACCTACCTATAGAACTAAGGTACGCATCTGCGATCTGTCTTGCTATTAGAATTTTTAAAAAAATCATAACTTACCGAGGATGCACATTACTTTGCCCTTAGTGACAAATAAAGTTATTATATGGCACAAAATGAGAAACTAATGTGCAGCTCACAATCCTGTCACAGTCTTCCGAACGCTGCAACTTAAACACAGCACATCTTTCAACCACAGTACAACCCCAGTTTCCTGGAACTGATCTGCAAAAGCTGACACGATGTTGTTCAACTGTTTCTGGCTGTGGACCCCGTTATCTCGGTGGTCACGTTCCGGCCCCCCACTGAGTAATCCCTGGCTAATTGCCCCTTTCCTCATCTTTTGGCATTTGTCAACACATTCCCAATACTGAGGCCTCTACAGTGAAATATCCCCGTGCATCACAATCCTAAGTGTCTTCCTTTCATTCAGCAGTACAAATATGGAGAATTATGAATGGCCGTATTGAGCCCTGCTAGTAGATTCTTTGTCGCTACGTTAATTCGTCATTTCGGCGTAAGTTTTAAGTTGTTCGTATCGTACGTAAAACAATGGCTGATCCTCACTCTAGTTTCAGGAAACATTTTCCCTGGACATTTAGATAACAGGGAAAACCAAAGTACCCAGAGAAAAACCTGTCCTGCATCTACTTTGTCCAGCACAAATATCACATGGAATGACTGGAATTTGGACCACTGAATCCAGCGATGAGTGGCCTGTACACTGCCACCTGAACCATGGAGGCTCTTCCATGAATTTAGTATATATTACATAAATTTTCAGTTTCATAAACATCACTTCCAAAGCATCTGTTAACATCCCCAACTAGAAATATATACTGTACTTGAAAATATCATCTAGAACCTTATCCATGAATTGTACCTTAAGTGGATGATAGCTGCACATTAGCAGAATTTTTGATGATGGATGCTACGATGTGCTGCTGTTATGGAAAGAGGGCCAAATATCTCTTCAGAGTAACAGGGATTTGTTACTGCAGAGATATATTTTTGGGCGAGCTATACTCATAATTTCAACACAATATATTCTGCTGACCCTGCATACTCATAAGGAGATGGACCAAGTGGAACACATTTAATATTATCCTCAACATATACAGCAACTCCATCACAAGCAGTCCAGCTCCATGGCTAAATGGTTAGTGTGCTGGCCTTTGGTCACAGGGGCCCCGGGTTTGAGTCCCGGCAGGGTCAGGAATTTTAACCATCATTGGTTAATTTCGCTGGCATGGGGGCTGGGTGTACGTGTTGTCTTCATCGTCATTTCATCCTCATCCAGACATGCATGCCGCCCACGTGTGTCAAATTGAAAGACCTGCACCTGGCAAGCCGAACGTGTCCTCGGACACTCCCTGCACTAAAAGCCATATGCCATTTCATTTCATTTCATCATAAGCAAGCCCTGTTCTGTATTCAAGAATAATTTAAATCTTGGGAAATACACAAGTGAACGTGGTATGTTCGGCTTTAGAAATGTCCATCAAAATATTGTATAATGCCAAGCATTTATTGCAGGGTAACAAACACTTGCAGGGTGCACTTATACATTGTTGTACCACCCATAGCACAGAGACAGGTGGCGATACAGTTGAGCACAGAGGCATACGGTTGGCGGATGTATACTGAGAAAGATCCTGACATAGCTGGCGCAAGTGACCCTCCAAATCTGCCAAAGTTGCCGTCCAATCTGGTCACATATATTCTCAAATGGGCGAGAGGTGTGAGACTTTTCTGGCAAAGGAAGCATGTTGACCTCATGAAGGCAAAGTGTGTGTGTGTGAGGCTGGGCGTTATCCTGCTGGAAAATCGGGTTGTTGAGCTTCACCAGGAAGCGAACACACACGGTCACCTGGACATTTGTTTTTGAATTGGCTTTACGTTGCACCGACCATGGGATAGTAAAGGCCTAGGGGTGGAAAAGAAGCAGCCATGGCCTGAATTAAGGTACAGCCCCAGCATTTGCTTGGTGTAAAAATGGGAAGCCACAGAAAACCATCTTCAGGGCTGCCAACCCACTATCTCTCGAATGCAAATTCACAGCTGCACGCCCCTAACCGCACAGCCAGCTCACCCGGTACCTGGACATATTGCCGTGCTGTCAAGGTTCCTTCAATCACCACCAATGAGAAGCAGGAATTGTAGGAAATGGCACCCCACACCATGACACCTTTCATTTGATGTTGTGCTGCTCTACAATGAAGCATGGATCACCGTACTGGCCAGGATGTCTCCATACTCCAATTTGGCGGCCATCCAAAGAGAACTGTGATTTATTTTCAAACACTACTCATTGCCAATCCGCAAGCTGTCATGCTGTCTCCTGGCAGAAGTTCATAATGATGATGATGCTTGTTGTTTAAAGGGGCCTAACATCTAGGTCATCGACCCCTAATAGTACAAAATGAGACGAAATGGAATGACAAAAATCCAAAATCCTCCACTGAGCAGAATTCAAAACATCACAATGAAAAATGAATGGATGGATATGAATTTAAAACAATCAGTGGATCCGACCTGCAATATCTCGCATTCACAGAAACTGACATGAAACAATAGTATTACTGAACAAGGGACTGCGTCTATAGCATAATACTGAATCGATGATGCTTTTAGTTGAAAGGGGTTCAAAATCCAAGTCATCAGCCCGTCATAATGGTACTTATTGCTAGGAAAGTAGAACCATGGTATTTGTCATGTTTGTCATGTTGCATGTCAAGTAGTGTAGACTCGCGGCATTCCACACAGTATGGTACTACTCACAGGTAATGAAGTTCGTACACGGAATACAGACCTATGGTGTTTTGCACATTGCGGTGCCATTTACAGGCAACCCAAACCTATGGTGTTCATCACATACATGTACTAACCACAGGGACCCACACTATCCCATGGTGTTCCTCATATAGTGGGTACTAATCATATGCAAGCCAGAACCATGGTGTCACTCACACATGGTGTCGCTCCTAAAGTGGTACTAATCACAGGTACTGTAGAAGCCGGCAACGCACTCTGTTGCTACAAATCACAAACCTATTTGTTATCTAACATAGTGGTACTACGTGCAAGTAAAAGTGACCCATGTTGTTCCCCGCGTGGTGGTACTAATCACAAGTAGTTTCATGGTTCTAATACAATCATCCCTTGGTCGCCCATTTTAGTCGCCTCTTATGACTGGCAGGGGATACCGTGGGTGTATTCTTCGTCTGCGTCCCCCACCCACAGGGGGTGGCAGAAGTTCAAATGTGCCAGGCGATGCTCAGATCGTAATGGTTGACATCATAGGGTTGTCACAACAATCCCCAGTACTGGTGGATACAGTCATATCCCCAGCCGCCATAACATGTCTCTGGATGGTGCGCATGTCACACTATGAAGCAATCCTCCCTCCTGGTGGTCTGTTGGGATTGACCCAAGTCTTTTCAACACATTAATCTATCCTCACATTCCCATCGCATCCAACACTGAAGCACAGTGTAGTCAGAACGTTTCAAGTGGTGGGCCTTTCTTAGTCCAACAAAGTGTCTTCTCTCAAACTCTACTAGCTGGTCAGAGGGTTGTCAAATGTGCCGATGGGGCATGCTGTATGTTCACTCAACTTAGCTCTGTAACTCACACAGCTATTATAATTTATTTTTGTGTATTGCAACTGTGAACAAGGGAGGAACATGTATTCTCCATAGTGGCATTTCTACACAAGCAATCAGCATTAAACACAGATAAGACACGTGCCAGCATGTAACGATACTGTGCAGCAACCTTCGTAGTACTTGCTCAATTCGTTCATGATGTGCAATTTTATTTCCAAATGAGTGTATGTTTGAACAAATGATTGAAGTGTCAGCAAGTAGCTATGTATTTATAGTTGCTATTTTAAAATTGGTTGGATAGTTGCAAAGTATACAGGTGAAACGGGTTTATAGGTAACTCAGTTCTGCATAGTTATGTTTTATACATCAATTTTTGTAGGTCCTAGTAAAATAAACTTAAAAACATGCTAGTTAAACCTCATTTGTACATAACCCATATATATGTAATTTGGTATTATACGTACTAATTTTCGTGAAATACAATTTATTTGTATATGTCTGTCTGTCTGTCTGTCTGTCTGTCTGTCTGTCTGTCTGTCTGTCTGTCTGTCTGTCTGTCTGTCTGTCTGTCTGTCTGTCTGTCTGTCTGTCTGTCTGTCTGTCTGTCTGTCTGTCTGTCTGTCTGTCTGTCTGTCTGTTAGGTCATCAGCTCAGAGGCTGGTTGGATCCTCAAATAGCACCACCAAAGGCTACGCAGTTATAAGGAAGCCGCAAAAACCAATGGCAGAGCCCAGATGAGGCGTACTAGGCAAGACGAGGAGTGAGGTAGTTAGCCACTGCTTTCCTCACTGCAGCACGACTGATCCTGTGAGCAACACCTTTCATAACACTCAGACACTAGTTGTGCTCTGAATGTCATTACTCAGCACCACCCATACCCCAGCAACTTCAATATTGTCACAGCCATGGCTGAGACTGGGACTTCGGTGGAAGCTACAGTTTGCTCTGGCCTGTGCCAAGAGATGGATACAAAAGTACTGCATCCATTAAGAAATGGCAACAGGCCATTTGTATATAACAAAGTTAAAATAATATCTCAGACATATGCACTTTCCTTTTATCAAAACACAGAGAGTAAGAAATGCAATACATTAGAGTCAACATTATTGGTGGTGTGACTTTTACTGCAGATGTAGGAGGGACATGGTGTGGTGGTGTAAGAAAGGTCATGGAAAGTGACCGTGCAACATTTAGTTAGCCTATAAGAGAAAGATTATGAGACATAGACCTGTTCGTGGAATACAGTTGAATATGCGTTTTCTGTTGTTTCTGAAACACAGATGACTTAGAAATGCGATACAATAGAGTCAGTGCTGTTAGCGGCAGGACTTAAGATGCCAGATGGGTGTGGCATGGAAGTGTAACGAAGGTCATGGAGGGTGATCACGTGGCATAAAGCTCAAGTAAAAAGATTACCAGACACATATTTGGGACGTAGGACACTCTTCTGTTTTTAATGGAAAACAGGATATTACAACTAGTCACAGCTGCCAACAGCTGATGTTTGCTGTATTCAGTAATAAAAACTGCAATTCTGTCAGTGAAAATTGTTGTCGTCAGCTGGCCATTGAAAACAGGAGGAGGAAAAGTAACATGCTGGATGAGAAAGTAAAATTTATATGAGAAGTGAACAGTTATCTACATACAACTACAATTGAAGTAGCTGGAGATTTTGGAATTGCTTATACCAAATTTTGCACAGTCATTAGTAAAATAAACATTATTTTAGATTATTCTTATAATGTGCTCACAAGATGTTGGATTGCCACATTTCAGAATGGCACAGAAAGAGTAGAAAACTCTATATAAATCACTTGGCAGAAGACAGATGTAAATGCTGACAAACTTGGCCAAGAATGGGTTGATGACTTCATGGACAGTATGCTAAGATGGATTTAACCATGTATCTGAGCAAGGGAACATGCTACCCAAGATTAATAAAATTGATGTGCAAAACTCCAACTCAGAAAACTTTGATGTAATCTTGTACAGAAAGGTTTTAATTTTTGTTTTGTTGAGCAGAAATCAGTTTAAATGTATTATTATTACTTGAATCGCATAATTTTTGTATCATGGACTCTATATACTTCATAGTTGGTGTAAAACTTCTTTTTTTGTTGTTATTGAAAGTAAGTAAGCTTGTTGTTTGTGATGTGGGTTACTGTAGTCACATCCTAGTTCGTGAATCAAGAGCAATGGCTGAGTGGCCTAGTAAGTTGTCCTGAGCGTTGGGATACCAGTTGCTCCAAAATGGGAGTGGGAATCTTGGACATATTCTTAGTCATGGCCCTCCTAGTGCTATGCAATCCACTGATGGTCCCTAACCCGTTAGAGGTCCGGCTCCATGGCTAAATGGTTAGCATGCTGGCCTTTGGTCACAGGGGCCCCGGGTTTGATTCCCGGCAGGGTTGGGAATTTTAACCACCATTGGTTAATTCTTAATTTCTCTGGCACGGGGGCTGGGTGTATATGTCATCTTCATCATGACGGGGAGGTCGCCTACGGGAGTCGGATCGAAAGACCTGCACCTGGCGAGCCGAACTTGTCCTCGAACACTGCACTAAAAGCCATTCGCCATTTTTTTACCCGTTAGAGGAAAGATACTCACTTGGTCTATGTGTATAGTAAGTGGAAGTAAGGGTAGCACCCTGCTTCACAGAATTTTCACGGAGCACAGTCAGAACATTTTAAGGAAGCCGTGGACCTATGGGAGTAATGGAGTCCCACTCCCATTTGACAGATGGGGGATGCTTGGAAACAACTTAGCAAACTACTGTAAATGGAATTCAATGGGGAGCTATCATATTCATGAGGCTCATGGAAGAAAGAAAGAAAGAAAGAAAGTAGAACTGGCTGAGTCAGCAAAGAGTATGCATCTGGATGTGTTAGGAGTTAATGATATTCAGGTAAGAGGAGATAACGAGGAAGAGATAGGAGATTGTAAAGTGCACTTAATGGGTGTTAAGAAGGGGAGGGCAGTGTGTGTGGAGTAGAACTGTTCATCAGGAATACTATTGCATGCAACATAGTCCGCTAGGCATGTAAATGAGCGAATGATATGGGTAGATTTGGCAGTTGGAGGAATTAGGACAAAAATTGTCTCAGTCTATTCACCATGTGAGGGGCAGATGAGGATGAAGTTGACAAGTTTTATGAAGCACTGAGTGACATCGTAGTCAGGATCAACAGCAAGGATGAAATGAAATGAAATGGTGTATGGCTTTTAGTGCCGGGAGTGTTTGAGGACAAGTTCAGCTCGCCAGATGCAGGTCTATAGATTTGACGTCCGTAAGCTACCTGCACGTCGTGATGAGGATGAAGTGACGATGAAGACGATACATACACCCAGCCCCTGTGCCAGTGAAATTAACCAATTATGGTTAAAATTCCCGACCCTGCCGAGAATCGAACCCGGGACCCCTATGACCAAAGGCCAGCATGCTAACCAGTTAGCCATGGAGCCGGACAACAGCAAGGATAGGATAGTACTAATGAGTGATTCCAATGCGAGAGTTGGAAATAGAACTGAAGTATAGGACAGGGTAGTAAATGTGGAGAAGGTATGGTACAAACAGGTGGTAACAATGGCAGGAGGGTACTCGGAATAAGGAGATAAATGATAAGTTAGGAATGAACTCGATGGATGAAGCTGTTGTCATAAACTGTCTTCAGTGGTTTGGATATGGAGGAGGATACGTTGCCTAGAAGAATTATGGACTCTGTTATGGAGGGTAAGAAAAGTAGATGGAGACCAAGACGACGATGGTTAGGCTCAATTTCTAATGATTTTATGATTAGAGGTACCGTATAGGAGGTCACAGAACTAGTTACAAATAGAGGATTGTGGCGGTTGTTAATAAATTCATAGAGGTGTGCAGACTGAATGATAAAAGTCATAACAGTCTATAATGATGTATGTGTGAATGTAGTAAGAAGGCCTACAGAGTTGGAGCAGACCGAAATGTAAGTTGGATATGTGTTATTACGTAACAATTTCCTTTCTTTTTTTTTTTTTTTTTTTTTTTTTTTTTTTGTGATAATACTGTAGCTCAAATAAAGAAATACTACACGAACGTCTAGCCACGTCACGTACCTATAGTTCGGTGTACCAGTACGGCGCTGTAACCTGAGCTATAGTTACGCCAAGTCGAAATTCGACACCATGACTCATAACGTGATACTATCGCCCAACCCTGCTCCTTTAGATGTGCGGAAACACGAAATAAGCAGAAAATGTTTCAAGTAGAAGCAGCTACCTTAAGTCAAGTTCAGGACGATACATACAGTATAGGCCCTTAAAGAAATGTTACCGGTACGGTACCGTACATAAGCGCGAGGGAAATGAACTATTAGTTAACTATTTTTCGGAATGTAATTCCCCTAGAAAAATGCATGAACCCATAAACGCGAAACACGTGAAAATACAGGATGAATAAGTGCATAAAATATACATAAGAAAACAGCAATGAAATGTCAATTTTATGTGAAAATTTTACTACCGTACGGTATGTGCGATTAAAAAATTAAAAAGGGTAACATTAAATTAAATATACATTATTATACGTTGCTAGGTTGATAAATAAGAAGACATACCGTAGAGCCGTGGCCACCCCTCCTCTGCTCGGTTGGCCGGTCAGAGTGCAGAGCTGTTGGACCACGGACCAGCTGTGGCCACTTGAGGGCCGAGACCCACTCTGCATCTACCGACATTGCTGGCGCTCGTGAAACAGCTTCATGTACCAATGAGCACGATATACTAAAATAAACCACCTAAGATGTTTGGCGGGATTTCTCCACAGAATACAGTGCCATAGTAAACAATACGGTGCGCGCGGTTTCAATAATTAGGGTCAATAATAAGTCAATTATAAGGGTCCAACAGTGAGACGTAAAGCAAATAACATAATTATATGAGTCCAAGAAGACGTGCCATATAAGGCGGACCCAGGCTTAGAAGCTATCATCGAATTTCAGTGGTACACAACCTCTCCTTCGCCTTCTTGATCGTTATATGGACTCCGCATATCTAATATACCGGTAGCCTCCGTTCCGCCACTGAACCTCTTTTATGTGTACAATTCTTATATTAAAGGCCATAGGGAAGAACTTATTCTGCTATTGAAAGTATATGCATGTATGTATGTATGTATGTATGTATGTATGTATGTATGTATGTATGTATGTATGGATGTATGTATGTATGTATGTATGTATGTATGTATGTATGTATGTATGTATGTATGTATGTTGGGTATTCAGCCCGAAGGCTGGTTTGATCCTCTGCAGCTCCGCCAACAGCTGTCATAAATAGCCTAGGCGTCACTGAAGAGGCGTACTAGGGAAATGAGGAGTGAGGTGGTTTCCCGTTGCTTTCCTCACCGAGCCAACTGTTGCTATTACATATCAGTCTTCCAAGCCCACTGAAATGCATGCACCAACCGACCCTATGAGCGATATTTTCACACCATTCCTAACAGGGACTGGCTGCATAAGCAATGGTATTACTAGCATCACTCATACCTCAGTCATGAAAGTACATAATTACCTATTAAAGTAGGTACATAATTACCTATAAAAGTCGAGTCTAGATGACTGGCTATATAGTAAAAACAGCGGGATAACAATACATAGGGATACAGGGTACTATATCTTCTCGCCAGTGTGATTCATCACGGCATTTAACTACAAAATATACAAGACCGAATCACATACAAAGGAGGTTGGTAGTCATATTAATAGAGTTATACGGTTAGTTTGCTTTCCTGAAGGTCATGAACCACTGACTCTGCCAGTTGAACTCTAAGGTTATATAATAGGCAAGAGTCAAAGGTAGCTGAAAACTCAACTGCATTAATTTCTGAATAAGGTTGTTTCGCTGATGACTGAATTTCTCACACTGAAACAAAATATGGTTGGTAGCACGGACTTCTTTACCACATTGACGGATATTCGATTCGATCACCTTTATTCTAAATAAATATTAAGGGGTACAGGCATGATTGTGTCTTAATCTTATTATCGTGGTTATGTCCGGCTCCATGGCTAAATGGTTAGTGTGTTGGCCTTTGGTCCAGAGGTTCCCGGATTCGATTCCCGGCCGGGTCGGATATTTTAACTTTCATTGGTTAATTCCGATCGATCGGGGACTGGGTGTGTATGTGCCGTGCTCATCAATATAATTAATCATCCTTACAGACGCGAAAGTCGCCTATAAGGCATCAACTCGAAAGACCTGCACCAGGCCCCTTCGGAAGCCACACGCCATTATTATTATTATTATTATTATTATTATTATTATTATTATTATTATTATTATTATTATTATTATTATTATTATTATATTAGCGTGCTTTTATGTCGTCTTGTGCAGGAACCGGTAGAAAACCAGGGATTTTTTGGAACAGTCTGCAGTACCTATATCAAATAAATGTTTCCCTTTATGCTGAGACTCACGTTTCCAGTTTGCAATCTAGAACTTCCATAACTGTTCCACCACTTCTTCCCGTAAGTCTAAAAATGGGACTGCTTAATTATATTCTAAGCCAAATCCATTAGCAGCTTCATTGGCTGGTTTATCTGCTTGAGTATTGCCTGTATTTTCCCGGATTCGATTACCCTTGACATTACTCATTTCTAAATCAAAACTTATTTTTCGAATATACCAATTTGTAGGGTTTTCAATGTGACTTGACTTACTTGATTTATTTCCTGTTGCTCCCGCTGGAGCATAGGCAAAGCAAAGTCATCTCCCTACAGGCCATGAAGGCCCTTGGAGGGGTGGAAGGTAAAGGCTTCCACTATCCGTAACCTCGGCACTTGATGGGGTAGAGTGGTTAGCTCTACGCCCGGCCGCCTTTGCCCCCAGGAATTACCCTGGTACTCATTTTTGGTGTAGGCTGAGTGAACCTCAGGGCCATATGCACCTCCGGAAGTGGAAATCTCATTTCTTAAATTTTACGACTTCCTGACGGGGATTCGAACCCACGTCCTTCCGGGCGAGTCGAGCACGCCTTTACCGCCTCGGCCAGGCAGCCCCTTGTGGAGCATAGGGCCTTGGCGAAATTTCTCCACGCAGTACGGTTCCTGGTCATTTTCTTAACTTCACTCCAGGTCTTGTCAACCTCTGCGATTTCCTTTCCGATCGTTATCCTCGTCATGCCAAAGGTCATCAGGTTATCCGTCCGGATTTGTAATTTCACTTCAGTTTCCATAATCAGATTATTTAAGAAGAGCAAGTTATTAAACCACTGCTTCCGCGTGCCTTGACGGGGCTGCCATCTTAAGCCTGAGCCACCAGGCTGATTTTCTGTCGGGGTTTCTTCCCTTAGCCTTTGAAGTTCTCACTTCTACTGCAAGGCAGCAGTTCCTCTTCTATTTACCCAGAATAGGAGGGTTACCCCTTCCGCCAGTTCCACCTTTCCGAAGTCCCTCTTCTCCGCCTTCACTACCGTTGGTGTCTTCACCGTAACCCTGGCAAGGAACTACCAGCCGGGTCAGCTGGACCAAGGTATTTTAAAGAGGTGTTACTCCTCTTATCACTCGCCCTTTGTGCTGACTTGTACAGGCAGAGCTGGGCTTTCCAAACATTGAGCCCAGGTGGTGTTTTTTTTTTTTCAATATGAAGTAAAGAGAAAAGTGTACAAATAACTGCTTATTTTATCTGCGAGTAACAAATAATGCTTGCCGTATAGCAAAAATCGCCGCAGTATCAGGGGCGAAGCGTCAGGGGAGACAGGGTAGACAGCGTGTACCCTTAACATTTTGTGAACGAAATACTGTCTAGTTAATTCAATTATTTTTAGAACATTAGTTATTTTCACATTCATGACATTATCGTATTCCCCGCTTTACTTATTTCCGTCTCACTTCGGCAATGTTAATGCTCGCGTCAGTTACACGAAGCACGTAGGCGAAAGTAGTGGCTGTCCATTCTGTGTATGATCCCTTTGATTTCAGATAGAGCAACACTAACGCTATCTGTAGGTGCTGACTGTGGAACTATGACTTTCCTATAGCGAGATTTCTCCGCCCAGTAGACAGACTTGCCAGCGTCTCTTCTTGCTCTCTGGCTAGTATTTGGATCCCAGGTATACCGGTGCTCTTATTGGCTATCATCTCAGACATGCTTTTAATGTAGTTAATTTGAATTTATTTTATTATAAGACAGTCTAAAATAAAATAATCATATTCAAATACGAAATATAGCAAACTTACACCTAATAAATGAATGACAACATGAAAACCCTTCAAGTTAACGCATTTCCTTGCCCGCCATTATTAGTTAAGGTATTATAACCCCCACAACTACTGGCTTACATTCTGAATAATGAATTCCAGTGTGTGCACACGGAAACAACAAAATTGCTAGATGCCGTATATTCCGTTAACGTCAGTTTCTAGTGAACGCGCTATTAATGCCTTGAAATGAATTAAAACCTATTTAAGGAATTCAGTGACCAACCAGAGACTTCAAGACGAGGGTAATAGATATATTTGCTGAAATGAAGGACAGGCGGATTGAACTGATTTACAAGAATATTGTTTAAGGTGACTTGTACGAAAATCTATTTCTTATTTCTCTTATTAAATCTACATAACAATATATGACAACTCCCACTGCCCATTTAGTCTATATTTAAAAATAAAACGAGTGCATGTAGGATTATAGGTTGTTATAGGATTTGTCTTAGTTTGAGTCATTAATATAATATTGAATGCAGATCTGTATGCGTCGAAAACAAAATTCCATATATACACTAATGTGATTAAAATAGTTTAATTTTTTTAAAAAATCTGTCTCCCCCCTTACTTAGTTCACGCTTCGCCGGTGCGCAGTATATGATGAAGCGTGGAGTGGTAAAGAAAACTGCTTTGGTACCGGTACTTGTAAATAAGGGACCGAACTCGACGGCTGCAGTCGCTTAAGTGCGGCCAGTATCCAGTATTCCGGAGATAGTGGGTTCGAACCCCATTGTAGACAGCCCTGAAGATGGTTCGCAATGGTTTCCCATCACGAGGCAAATATACCTTAATTAAGGCCACGGTCGCTTCCTTCCCACTCCTAGCTCTTTCCTGTCCCGTCGTCGCCGTAAGACCTATTTGTGTCGGTACGACGTAAAGCAACCTGTAAAAAGAGTATTATGTAAATATGGGGAAGAAAAAGCTGCACCTACACCTGCAAGTTCTCTACGTTTTGACCCATCCGTACAAAATGGCACAAAAGTGTTGTACTCTTGAAGGGTGCTTGTTGTGATTCTTCGTATTGTACTAGCTGATGTACCCGTGCTTCGCTACGGAATTCTACATTGTACACAGAATTCTAAGTTAGGTAGAGTACACGTTGTGAGCAAGATTGTCTTAAATTGTATAGCTCTTAACGTTACCCTAGAAACGCGACGGGAGGTCACCAAACATCTTTTCTCATATGAAGACTGAGGGAATTTTCACTGTAATGGTAGACCCAATTTCATACCATCAGTCACAATCAGGTTGGAATGTTTTCATTATAATGCCTTTTTACATCCTCAGAAAGACTGTCTTAGTGGTTTCCCCAACTGAAATGAACATACAATGACGTCAATAGGAATGGCGCGATTAAAAGCAATGCTTTCATATTACGAAATACTCGTTCAAATTAAACACCACACATTTTCTCACTTTTAACGAACAGGGCTACGCTGTCTATCTAACAGTCCAAAGTTCCAGACCTGGAATGACCAAACCGCAGACAGCCGTGATCCGTGAACACTCTTCGGCTTTCTTCGGCGGGGAGAGGGTCGAATACTGGAGACTCCCAGGGCAAAAACTATGCCCAATTACTATTCTGTTTCCTGGGAGTACCCGATGAGTCGGAAAATATCAATTCACTACACTGGCGGCGTAAAAATCTATCTGACTTGAAGGCAAATTTTTCCTCCAAGCCAAAAGAGAAACCCCCTCTTCACTGCTAGTTTGGAATAAATTGAATGTAGAATTTAATAAAAGTGAAGAGAAAGAAGCTTTTCTTAAGAAACGGCTCTTTTCAGAGTTGAATTTTGAGTTATTTAGTGAATATTGTGGTGCTATAATTTGGAAAAGGCCTAAATTGTTATTCTAGACCAGGCCATACTACTACTACTACTACTACTACTACTACTACCACCACCACCACCACCACCACCACCACCACCACTAAGTTAGGCTCTGCCTTAAGTATGCACACTGCTCATTCAAAACAGCGCGTCAGAGTAGGGATCGAATAGCTGAAATACTATGATGATCCAGTGTGTTACGTACCAGCTGTATCAGAAAATGTACGAACCAGAGGAATGGCATGCTAAAGAAGAAAGTTTTCTAACTCCCTGACTATTTCCCGCCAATATTCAGTCAGGCTGTTATACTCGGTACGCAGCAGTAATCCCATCTATCGGAGTTGAGAGGCAGCATAAGAGACAAAGAACATCACAATAAACAATGGTCATTGTAATGTTATTGTTGATCAATGTTATGCGCTTTCGATATTACAGGCCTTCACATTTCGTTTTATTCCCACACTGAAATACCACTCTTCTCATAGTCGGTACGGTAAAACTGAATAAAAGATAAATGATCGGAAATTGTATTCACTATAACTTTATTATATAGTACTTTTCGACAGGACCAATAACATTGGTATTTAAAAATGACATTTTAGGCGCCTTCCCATAAACTACAATATCATCCAGGATGAATAAAATTGTTTATAGCTTGGACTGTAGTTTCTTATTCCCCTACTCTATATACCGATTTTCATTAAATTCTGTTAACCCAATTTCTCGTGGCTCGGCATAGATATGGACTTGGCAAGAAAAATACAAATTCATGAATATCTGTGTTATCATAGCCGGTACGGTAAAAATGTATAAGACATAAATGGTCGGAAATGTAATTCTCTATAACTTTGGTTATGTAGTATTTATCGATACGACAACTAATAATATAAATATTTGAGAATTACATTTAGGCCTTTCCCTAAACTACCATTTCACTCAGCGTAAATAAAATTACTTATAGCTTAAATTATAGTGGCTCATTCTCCGACTTTGCATACCAATTTTCAATGAAACAGAACCATTAATAACGTAAATATTTAAAAATTAAATTTTAGTCCTTCCCCTAAACTACCATTTCACTTAGCGTGAATAAAATTATTCATAGGCTAGATTGTAGCGAAGTATTCCTAGACTTTGAATACCAATTTTTATGAAGATAGGACTACTAATACATAAATATTTGAAAATTAAATTTTAGGGCTTCCCCTTAACTACCATTTCTATCAGCGTGAACGAAATTATTTATGGCCTAGATTGTAGCGACTTATTTCCCGACTTTGCATACCGATTTTCATTAAATTCTCTTTGGCCGTTTTCTAGTGATGCGTGTACAGACAGACAGACAGACAGACAGACAGACAGACAGACAGACAGACAGACAGACAGACAGACAGACAGACAGACAGACAGACAGACATTACGGAAATGTAAAAAGTGCATTTCCTCGTTACTGTGGACATGACCGATGCAGAAATACAATTCTTTTCAAATTCTGAGCAATGTACAGACAAAACTCTTATTTTATATATATAGATTAGGGTTCTTTTTTTCAGAACGGCTAGTTTCATTGAATACTGAAGTTATAATTTCCGACTTGTAGTCTATATACTTGCTTGATAGGATGACAAACATTTCAGATGAAAGTTTGGATGATATGATTTCTAAGGCAACCATACTGCTTATACGCCCAATCGATCAATCAGTCGATCAGTCAATCGATCGATCGATCGATCAATCACCACTGATCTGCAGTTAGGACAGTCGCCCAAGTGGCAGATACCCTATCTGCTGTTTAACTAGTATTTTCTCTGCAAAGAATTGGGAAGTTCATTGAACATTTCCCTTAGTAAATTATTCCAATCCCTAACTCCTATAAACGAATATTTGCCCCAATTTTTCCTCTTGAATTTCAATACTTATCTTCATATAGTGAACTTTCCTACTTTTAAAAACACCACACAAAATTATTCGTCTGCTAATATCATTCCATGCCATCTCTCCACTGACAGGTCGGAACATACCACTCAGTCGAGCAGCTCGTCTCCTTTCTCCCATGTCTTCCCTGCCCAAGCTTTGCAACATTTTCGCAACGCTGCTCTTCTATCGGAAATCACTCAGAACAAATCGAGCTGCTTTTCATTGCATTTTTCCCAGTTCTCGAATCAAGTAACCCTCATGAGGTTCCCATATATTAGAACAATATTCTACTTGGGGTCTTACCAGAGACTTATATGTCATCTCCTTTACATCCTTACTAGGTACACCCCTAAATACCATCTGTGCAGAGACCTGTAGCCTTTAGTTATAATCTCATCCTAATGAAGATCTCGTCCAGCGTTAGCTTCAATTTCCTGTCGGGAGTCATCAAAATTTATCTTCTGTATGTTTCTATATGGTACTCAATGTGGCCAGTCAACTCAATGGTAGTTTTCTCATAGAGGACGTATGCCTAAAAAAAATGGAAAAATTTATTCAATGTTCCAGGCTATATTTTAACAGAATGAAGGTCAATATTAATTTTGCCTCAAATTGTTACCATTCCCACGCCCCCATATATTTCACTCAGTGACTAAAGTGTGTAGTCAAGTCCATTTGCATTTGCAATCACCTGTCTTCCACAGAACCTGGGGCTGGAGGGGCGAACAAGTGAGCACCTGGTCATGCGGTTAGGAACGCGAAGCTGGAAGCTTGCATTTGGGAGATAAAGGGTTCGAACCCCATTGTCGACAGCCCTGAAGATGGTTTTCTGTGGTTTCCCATTTTCACACCAGGAAAAATGCTGGATCTGTACCTTAATTAAGGCCACGGGCGCTTCCTTCCCACTCCTAGCCTTTTCCTATCCCATCGTCGCCACAAAACGTATCTGCGTTGGTGCGACGTAAAGCAACTTGTAAACAAATACCCTAAGCTACGGTGACAGCCTCGAGGAAAATGTTGACTGATTGGACGAGTTTGGAAAGAGAGTGAAATCTTTCAAGAATTTCTGACCAAAAGGCAGTCATAATCTCGATTTGCAGTTGCTCCAGCTTGCTCATAAGAGAAACAGCCTTGTGTCTCGCTATTGGCAGTAATTTTTTTTTATGCTACCCAAGAATACAGAAGAGCATGGCTGGATTCGTGATGAGCTGACCTTCTCGTTGCTGACGAACTCTTGGCTACGATATTTCCTTTGTCCTTGTCCTCATTCAAGCTTTCTTTTAAATATTTCCACCGTTCATTACTTTCAGAAAAGAAATCCGTAAAAACGAAACTGCCAGCTGAATGAAATGCAAACAAGCAAGTTAAGTGATATTACAAAGAATTTGTAATTTATATTTAAAATAAAGGAAACTCATTGATATGCAAACCTGTACGCAGCATTCTGCAGCAGTCTTGCCAACAAGATTCAGAAAGTGTCCAGAGCACGGTATCCACTCTGAAAGCGTTGATTCCCTTAATACTAGCTTGCAGTCCTGTATTGATTTCTTTTCATTTTTACAAGGTAATACTGGTTCTACACCTGTAGATGTTCCTGAGTCGTTTACTTACTTTTGAAATTATAAATCTGCATTTAAATGAAAAAATTTGAAAATTAATATTCATTAAATAAAATACTCAATCGTTGGACCTTGTATTCACACTTGGTTCTTACCTAGTTACTTACACATACGTTATTTGAAGGGCGCCAGCTACAACTCAGTGCAGCACTAAGAGAAGGAGATTCTTGAATATCTCTAGGGTGTGGGGTAATAAGCATACTTGTGACAACATACCTTATAAGTTCTGGGAAAAGGAGATTGGGGTGCGGTTTCCCCATTAAATTTGAGGTTAAGAAATTTTACTGTTTAAATAAAACGATAAATTAATTTGATAGAACAAAATATATTCTTGAAATTCATACACTTATGTAAGGCTATAACCGAAGTAGGACGGGATAGGACGGGCCTATCCCAATCGAATATGTAGAGTGATCTAAATGCAACAGAGAAAGAAGAATAGGGAGGGGGCACATGAGGTGCGGGATTTCCGTTTACGTGTGCCTCGCAGAAATTAGGGAATGGTGAGAAATTAGTGTTTGACAGCTATTAGATCAGGTGGGGTCTTCTGTTTGGGCCTCAAGGGAAAGGGCCGGACGTGTTATCCTTGGGAAGGTGGCTCCTTTTTCTCACCAGGGGTGGATAACACGACCGGGCAGTAGTCATGCATAATCCCATCCATGCATTTATCCTGCCAACCGAATGCTCTCTCCTCAGTTGGTGGCTATCCGTGACTGGGAGGGAAGTGTTCATTCATTTATTCATGCATGCATGACAATATTATTCGGTCATGGAATCATTAAAAAAAAACCTCATTCATGCATTTATGTACACCTATGTATAGTGTCTATGAAAATGGAGGAGAACTCTGTACAGACTTATGATAAATAAATATATTCTTGAAATAATTTCAATAAAAATAGTGAGAACTGCTGTGATTAAAACAGATGGGAATATGAAATTATGACATTGCAACTGAAAGAAACTAGGCATGAGTTTGAATTCTTCTTGACCGGACATTTAACAATTATACACGAAATTTATCCCTCACTGGTTCACTTGACTGTACCTTCAACACTTTGAGTGTAATTACGACGTATTCCTTTGAATTGGTATTTGCTGTAGATGTGTCAAGCCTAATTTGGTGAAGTATCCATGTGACTGCTTCTTCTCCAATTGATGACTTTTTGGTAAGTCTGTCCTATATGACTTCATGACACGCCTATCCTTCGAACACAACTGACCGACTGAGGTCTCACCTTCCACTTGACTCTATCACTGTTCACCATCTACTTGGCTAATAACTAATGACCGACTGAGGCCTCTCCTTCCTGTTGACTCAATGACTGTTCACTTATCTATTTGACTTCTTCACTGTTCACTTTCCGTTTAACTAATGACTGACGCTACAATATACAGCCACCTTTTATAGGCACTGGTTGACACACCTACGCAATCTCCAGGAATAACTACAGTGTGATCTACTCCCACCTCGCGACAAATGTTACACCCTATGGTGAAACCGCCCGCGGCACCCTGGGTATCTCAAAGAAAGTGAGCTCACCGCTAAATGCTCACGATGACGTAGCATTGACTCTGCAGTTACTCCAGCAGTATTTCGCAATATTACAATGTCACAAGTTATTGCACACACTACATCCACATCTGATATACAGCAACTCTTGCTGTAAATGTTCTTAGTGTTAATCTACACACACATATACAGGGTTGTTCACCTAACATGTACACAGAAATAACTTCTAAACCATTAAAGATATCGGCATTCTGTTTTCATATTCGTAAATAACACCCAGGGTCTTGTAAAATAATGTGCTACTTAGTCTCATGGGGTGATTAACGACCGAGATATTGATACTAACTCCATATTTTTAAATGGAACGGCACAAATTCATACAGCTCATTTAAAAGTTCATCTGCGTACAAGTTCAAAATGTAAGTATTATCAAAATCGGACAATTACTTATTGAGATATAAATAAGAACAGCATGTGCGGTTTTGCATGCCGCATCAGACGGCGTGAAGTCGGGCAAGGACATATTGAGGCGCAAGCTGCTTCCTGGCCTTGATTCCAGCCACAGAACGGATACCAGGCATGTGCTGTAAACATAATGTGATGTACCGTAACATACCATGGGTGTGCAACGTTATTGTATGACTGGCGAACACACAACGGGGAAGGGTGATTAAAGTTGTATTGTTTTGTTTTGACATGTAATAGGTTGCGCTCAGTTTAGCGTTTTTTCTCACGGATGGGAATGGGAAGGATTTGGAAAGGAAGTCGGCCGTGGCCTATCACAAAGGTACCTATCCGGTATTTGCCTGTTGTTGAACATGGGACACCATGAAAATCACTTTCAGGTTGGGCGAGGCAGGACTCGAACCTACGCTCTCCCGAATGCACGCTACTACAGTCGCGCTGGAGCTCTGCGGATATTAATGCGTGTAAAATAAAACATAAATAATAGTGTTGCTGCCATCTCGCCACGATCAGCTCTGAACATTTGCTTTTCTAAAAGGAGCTCTTCCGGTGTTTTGTGTTATGTTTATTTCTCAACTCATAGAGTAGTATGAACTGTACACTAAAACCAGTGACAATTATAGCTTTCGTTATGTTCCTTACAAGGCAAAGTACTTATTTTATTCCTTTTAAACACATCACCCCTTTCTGTCCTGTCATGTGTTCGCCTGTCATACACACTTTGCAAACCCATCACATGTGTACGGTGTGCTTTCATGCCTGGTATCCATTCTGTGGCTGAACTCACTCCCAGGAAACTGCTTGCGCCTCAATATGTCCTTGCCCGACTTCACGCCGTCTGATGCGGCATGCAAAACAGCGCATGCTGTTCTTACTTATATCTCAAAAAGTAATTGTCCAATTTTGAAAATACTTACATGTTTGAACTTGTACGCAGATGAACTTTTAAATGAGCTGTATGATTTTGTGTCGTTCCATTTAAAAATATGGAGTTAGTATCAATATCTCGGTTGTTAACACCCCTTGAGAATAAGTGGCACGTTATTGTACAAGACCCTGCGTACCATTTACAAATATGAAAACATAATGCTGATATCTTTAATGGCTTAGAATTTATTTCCGTGTAACATGTTAGGTGAATAACCCTGTATTCGTAACAATTTGACTACAATCACGCAAGCGACAAGCATTGCATAATTGAATTGAACAATAATAATAATAATACAATAATAGTAATTATACAGATAAAATAACAATAATACCGACACAACAACAACAACAACAACAATAATAATAATAATAATAATAATAATAATAATAATAATAATATCACAGATGAAATAATAATAAAAATACAGATATCATCTTGTAACGGGATTTGAACCGTTACACACCATAGCTTCTTCACAGACATGTTATTGTTACGATTGTCGTTCAAGATCAAAGAGTTTAGATCTACAATCCACACAGTTACCAGTACAAAAAGAAGAATGCAACAAAAAACACTAGATTAATCCAAAGAATAATACACATGAGCACTATAGTTACCAACACGTAAACTTAATATAGATTTCCTCGACCGACTGGATACCTCGCTGCGCTCCTTATACCGGCCTTGTCAATCGCTTGTGAAGCCCAGCATAAAACTGTTATTGGAAAGCTTCACAATAATGCCCCTGGAGCGCTGGCCACCTCTAAGTCACTGGCAGGAAGCTGTGTACCGCAAATGACCACATTTACAGTTTCATTTATGTTGTTTTGCTGTCGTAAGTGTTGGTAATGTGTTCGTAATGAGGTATTTGTTGGCTTGTTATGTAGAGTTGATAGTTATGCGGGAATTAGTTTATTTTATGTTGTGTAGTGTGGTGATTTGATATTTTAAAATTGGGTTTACAAACCTTGGAATATGAGATATTGTTGTGCGCCTTTTTTATAATTCGAACAGAAAGTTTCTGCAAAAAAAGAACAATTAATGTAATGAGTGGCTCAAAGTGATATCTCACCGTAACTTCGTCCTAAACAAGAATTCTAATATATGCGCTAATTCGTTTTTTAAATATTGTGTAGTGTAGGGATTTGTTTTTCTTTAACTATGTTTGGAAATATTCGAACATGTATTTCCTTGTGCCTTTTTGTACTTCCAACAGGAAGAAGAGCAAATGGACTCTATCATTTCACGAATTCCCTGTAGACCAGGACAAAACTAAGGAGTGCCTCAATGCAATTTCTCGCGATAACAATGTCCCTAACTAATTCTGCTTCTTCTTCTGTTGTGTGTAGCCTTCATTTCAAAGAACGTGATCAAAGAACGTGATTATTCCATTGTAGGTAAAAGTATAAAAGTACTAAAAAAAAGGTTTTGTACGATCAGTGTTCCCTAACTATCCTAGTTATGAGGGGACTAGTACCAATTTTCCTCGAAGAAAAATGTTATAACCGCATCACACTCACCCAAGAAACGCAAAAGAGTTGAAGCTGCTTATCATTTTCAAAATCCTGATACAAGCTGTTCAACAGCCAATAACGAAGGTGCAGGCAATTTTTCAAATGTCAGTTTCACTGTAGAAAAACTAGCGTAAAGTGATGATATGCCTGAAGCAGAAATGACATTACAAGCACAAGGATGACTGGAACACTTAAGTTTGTATTATTGCTTCCTACAACCACCCTTGAATTAGTACCTTCATCTTCATCTACTATTTAAAATTATAGTGCAAGGCATGAATAAAATGTTATTTGAAATTATACATTGACGTTCAAATTAAACATGTTTGAGTCAAAATATTTATGTTATCCATACACCGAAGGAAACAGAACGAAACTCTTAGAAAAACTGGATGCCATGATAAAAGGAGGAAATGAAATCATATCAGATGTTAAAACATTTTTTACTTTCAACAATTTGGAAAAAAGGGATGGAGTAACAAGATCACGAGAGATTACCCAGACAAATGGGGTTTTATAAGGAGAGTCAATGAGTCCTTTATTTTTCAATATCGCAACTGCAGATATTACAAAGATTTTAGAGGCAACAAAATCAGTATCCTTATATATGTATGCAGATGATATGGTTCTGGGCTCATCAAACAGGTATGAACTACAAGAAACATTAAATGCTTTATATCTCTAGGCTGATGAAAATGACTTCACCATCAATTTCACCAAAACATTGAACATGATCTTCCGAAAAGGGGGAAAAGCCTCAGCAGAAGACAAAGTGACCCGAGGAAAAACATACATTGAGACTGTAAATTCATATAAAAATCTTGGCATTGCCATACAGACTTCATGTAATTAATTCCGGCTCTACATAAAGGAGAGAGCTACAGCTGCTATCAGAGGGATATATACTATTAAGAACATTACCAGATTGTCTTTACAAACAGCCCTAACGCTATTCCACGCAAAAATCTCCCCAATACTAACATACGGCATGGAATTGATTTTAACTGATTTAACAACACTGGAAAAAATAAAAGCAGCATGCCTGTAAAGAGTGTTGGGAGTCTCAAGAACAGCATCTTCTCGTCTAGTTTATGAACTGGCAAGAGAACAATTCTATTTAGAAGATCTACAGCTGAATGTACCACTACCTGCTACTATTCTTGCAACTAAAGTGACTGAGAGAAGAAAACAAAAACGTGCAGAAGTACCTCAAGACTTCTACGTTACTGACGCAATGATTGGCAGGAGATGGACGAACGAAAACCAGCCATTAAGATCTGTTTTAACGAGACTCGCAATTCATGACTTTCATCTTAAATTGTGTACTAATAAGAAATTGCATGAGCCAAATATTGAGTGCGTGTATGTATTATGTGGAAATCACTGTGACAA
The DNA here is from genome assembly GCF_040414725.1 of Anabrus simplex. Classification (NCBI taxonomy): domain Eukaryota; kingdom Metazoa; phylum Arthropoda; class Insecta; order Orthoptera; family Tettigoniidae; genus Anabrus; species Anabrus simplex. Next base: position 1,150,183,844 of record NC_090266.1, on the reverse strand, counting down.
GTATCATATAACTATTTGCAGCAAGAGAGTCAGATCGATAGTCGACTACAGTAAAGACTGACTTACTGTACATAAATTGTACTTGCATATTTGTGCGCAATGCCAAATACATATAATAAAAGTGATTGCTATTATTCCTCACAGTTATGGAACGTCAGTTGGGCTACTCCATCTCTCCGCAGTTTCATTTCACAACGTTATTTTGGCAAATATCAACGAAAGTAACCTTTAGGATTAATCATTTTAACAGTATTAGTCAATGTAACATACTCCTTCAATCCTCTCAATTAAGATAAATCGGCAATCAAAGTCAATATAGAACGTCAGCTGGACTACTCCATATCTCCGTAGTTTAATTTCACGACGTTATTTTGGCAAATATCAAAGAAAGTAACCTTTAGGATTAATCATTTTAACAGTATTAACCTATGTAACATTCTCCATACCTCTAAATTACGATAAATCGGCAATCAAAGTCAATACCTTTTCCATAAATGAGGCATTTCTACCGCGAAAACTTAGGCAGCCAGCGCCGCGTGTCGAGCTATGAAGCTACTCCTATTACAGTGCGTGGACGCCATTGTCAAGGCTGGTAAAGAGCTAGCTAGAGCGACGCATCACGTCGGCCGTGATATTTTTTACAACTATAATCAAATACACTATAGAGTGTGTGCCGGGTATCTCTCTTTGTTAATGTTCTTTTTTTGTTGTTGATAATATTCGTTTAACAAATGTAGTTCAGGAATAATGGTGTGTTGAGTGTAAGATATTTTCTTTTTTTTTGCTAGTGGCTTTACGTTGCACCGACACAGATAGGTCTTATGGCGACGATGGGATAGGAAAGGCCTAGGAGATGGAAGGAAGCGGCCGTGGCCTTAATTAAGACACGGCCCCAGCATTTTTCTGGTGTGGAAATGGGTAACCACAGAAAACCATCTGCAGGGCTGCTGACAGTGGGATTCGAACCCACTATCTCCCGGATGCAAGCTCACAGCCGCGCGCCCCTAACCGCACGGCCAACTCGCCCGGTAGACATTTTCTTGTGTCTGTCTGTCTGTCTGTCTGTCTGTCTGTCTGTCTGTCTGTCTGTCTGTCTGTCTGTCTGTCTGTCTGTCTGTCTGTTAGGTTGTCAGCCCAGAGGCTGGTTGGATCCTCAAATAGCACCACCAAAGGTTATGCGGTTATAAGGAAACCCCAAAAACCAATGGCAGCACCAAAATGAGGCGTACTAGGCAAGATGAGGAGTGAGGTAGTTTGCCATTGCTTTCCTCACTGGGTCAGAAAGTACTATTGCAGCATGGCTGACCCTGTGAGCAGCACTTTTCATAACACTCAGATGCACTAGTCGTGCTCTGAATGTCATTACTCAGCACCACCCATACCCCAGCAGCTTCTATATTGTCACAGCCATGGATGTTGACTGGGACTTCGGTGGAAGCTACACTTTACTCTGGCCTTGTACCAAATATTAAATGGCAATAATTCTTCTAAATTTTTGAGATGGTTTTGACATTTCAGCTAAGACTGCATTATTTGGAGAAGATGTCATAGCTCCAATAATTATTTTGATAATTTTTATCTGTAGGTAGGTAAGGGTTATTCTGCCCAAAGGCCGGTCCGAACCTCCGCAGAGGTGTTCCTGAGCCGGAGTTTACGTGCGGTAGAGTGGCCAGTTCCTTTCCGCTCCTCCATTCCCTTACCCCCCACCAACAGCGCGTGGCAACCCATCCAACTCCTGACCACGCCCAATGTTGCTTAACTTCGGAGATCTCACGGGATCCGGTTTTTTATCTGTAAATAATCTAATTTATTTTTATCAAACCCCGCAGCGGTGTCTAAGAAACTACTGCCAGAAACAAAGATAGACCTAATGATATTTTTGTACAACATTAATAGGATAAGAGGATCAGCTCCCCAGCTTCCTTTTGACAACGATTTAAATATATTACAGTTTAGAATGATTTTTAAGCCAATTTTATCTGTTTGGTGTTTCCGTAATAATTTAGTATCTAAGAAGATTCCCAAATATTTAGTTGAATTTTTAACTGGGATCTCATCCCTGCCATATCGCAATGGAGAATTGTCGTAATTACGATGGTTAGTGAATATGACTGCAACTGATTTTTTGAATTAAGTTTTCAAACCATGATTCAAATTCTATATCTGTGCTCTCTCTGATACTTAGATTATTGTTTGAAGTGATTGATCTACTGATATATGTGGAGCATATATTACTATATCATCTGCGAACTGAATGATTCTGGCATGCTTACTTACTAAATATTCTAATTGCAAAGTATATAACTGTTGTGTAGTGGTTAGCATGATTAACTGCCACCCGCGGAGGTCCGGGTTCGATTCCCGGCTCTGCCACGAAATTTGAAAAGTGGTACGAGGGCTGCAACGGCGTCCACTTAGCCTCCGGAGGTCAACTGAGTAGAGTGGGGGGGGGGGGTGCCGATTCCCGATTCCCGCATCATCCATCCTCGAAGTGGTGTTCCGTGGTTTCACCATTTCTCCTCCAGGCAAATGCCGGGATGGTACCTAACTTAAGACCACGGCCGCTTCCTTCCCTCTTCCTTGTCTACCCCTTCCCCCTACAAGGCTCCTGTTCAGCATAGCAGGTGAGGCCACCCCATTTGTATCCCCCGACCCAAAGTGTCACGCTCCAGGACACTGCCCTGGAGGCAGTAGAGGTGGGATCCCTCGCTGAGTTCGAGGGAAAAACCAATCCCGGACTGTTAACCGATTAAGAAAGAAAGAAAGAAAGAAAGAAAGAAAGAAAGTTATATAATAAATATAAAATAGAACTTAAAATATCGCCCTGTGGGAAACCATGAGATACGAATCTTTGTTCCGTTATGTTATTACTATATTTTAAGTATACCTTACACTTAGTAAATAGGCTTTTTTAGAGATTAATAAACTGTGCCGGTAACTTCCATATTAATAATTTGTTACGCAGTATGTTTAAATCTACATTATCATCCTTTTATGTCTAGAAAGGCTGCTGTTATTATCTCTGATCGCGCTTTCGCTAGCAGAATGTCTGTGACTGGAATATTAATAGCATCTGAAGCACTTCCTCCCTTTGCAAATGCAAAGGAATAAAATTATGATATTCTAGACACCATAGTAGTCGTTGTAGTAAAATTCGTTGAAATATTTTCCTTATACAGGAGCTTAAACAGATGCCTGTATAGTTGAGAGGATCCTGATAGTGTTTATCTCTTTTAAGAATGGGGATTACTATAAATTCATTCCATGAAGGAGGAATGTTTCGATATTCAGGGATTTCATTAAATTTCTCATGTATGTAATATTTTGCTATCTGGGGCAGAGCTTTTAACATATTGTAAGAAATGTCGTCTTGATCGGAATAAGAATTCTACATAGAATCCAATTCACTCTCTGTTATAGGAATTAATCATATTAGAAAAACTGTCAGAGAAATTGAACAGTTAATAATGGAAAGAGGGTTCGACGAAATCCGGTGCGATGTTTCGATGACACTGAAGTAATATTAGGCTATTGTATAAAAGAGACGGGTTCGAATCTATCAGATTATGACTATATTTCTAATTGCTCCCCAGATTTCTCTTGTTGGTGTTTGCCTATTTATAGGTGTTACGTACTCTTTCCAGGAATTTCTGCGCTTAAAAAATACTTTGGATTGTCGCTACTGAATCTGTATATGTTAAGTATGTGGTAAACGTCCCTTCTCTTTTGTAATTTTTACAAACCTGTCTTCTATTCTTAACTAAAGTATCACATGCTTTGTCGCACCAGTTAATTTTGTCACGGGTTGCATTAGGTTTTGTTCAATGGGATAATACGTGTTTAAATACAGCTGTATCATATGTAATACATCCTCATATATAAAAGTATCCTTACTTCGAAAAAGTCATGATTGATCCAATGACCGAATATTTCTTACTGCTTGAACTAATCTTGATTGATTACAACCTGCTCTGTTCATATCAATGATAATAGGAAAATGGTCACTTTGGCACGTATCAGTAGTGACCCTCCATGTTATTTTATGCATAACATCTCAGTACAAACGGTTAGATCAACTGCGCATTTTTTAACATTGGGGGCATTAAGTCTGGTGACCCATCACTTAGTAAAGATAGATTCCGTTGAAAATTTATCAATCCTATATTATTACCTTTCGGACAACAACTCCACTACTCCAGATAGTGTTATGTGCATTGAAATGTCCGCGTATAAGTGCTGAGTGAGAAAACTGGGCAAGAAAGGAATCCCATAGTTGGTAATTTCCCTTTATCCATGGCGGATGGTATATAGATGCTATAGTTAATCCATTAATTTGTACGGCCGTCATCTGAGTGTCTGGTATAGTGTGCACTAATTGTATAGGGTTATAAATTAGGAATTTATGAATGAAAATGCCTGTACCCCCTGCACAAGCACCATCTGCCCGTATGAAATGTAAAGTGTGATTTCAACCATGTTTCATTTAAGAGAAGTATTTGTGGATCAAACATTTTTTGAGTCCTGTTAATTCATGTCACTTGCCTAAGATACTCCTACAGTTCCACTGTAAGATTCTCATGTTTCTGCCTCAAATGACTGTCCTAATAATTGAATAAATAATAATAATATTTGCTTTACGTCCCACTAACGGTTTTTGGAGACGTCGAGGTGCCGGAATTTTGCCCCGCAGGAGTTCTTTCACGTGCCAGTAAATCTGACGACGCAAGGCTGACGTATTTGAGCACCTTCGAATACCACAGGGCTGAGCCAGGATAGAACCTGCCAAGTTGGGGTCAGAAGGCCAGCGCCTCAACCGTCTGAGCCACTCAGCCCGGCAATAATTGAATTATATTATCGTGTAGAGTCTTAAGTAAATGTGTCCATTGGCTATAATGCCCAAGCTGCTCCATTAAGAGCTCGCATTTCTTGGTACATTCGCGATGTTGCGGATTTACCACCTTACTTTGACTAACAGGGTGTACAAGATTGATACTCGGTGCTACATCTGGAGTATAATCACCCCTCCCCCGACCTCCCTGCTCTAGTAATATTACTGAAGGTGACGCTGTTAATTCCAAAGTAGAATGTACTCTTTTATTTACCACTGTGCTGTTATAATTTTTTTTTGCTAGTTGCTTTACGTCGCACCGGCACAGACAGGTCTTATGGCGACGATGGGACAGGAAAGGGCTAGGAGTGGGAAGGAAGCGGCCGTGGCCTTAATTAAGGTACAGCCCCAGCATTTGCCTGGTGTGAAAATGGGAAACCACGCTAAACCATTTTCAGGGCTGCCGACAGTGGGGTTCGAACCTACTATCTCCCGAATACTGGATACTGGCCGCACTTAAGCGACTACAGCTATTTATTTTGGAGTTGCTAAGATGTTCTGATACGCCTGTCTGTCATGTCCTGGTTTCATTGGTTGTGTGAGAGGACTGGTTATGATTAGTGTAAATTTCCTTTTCCTACTAGAATTTTCTACAGTTTTAATAGAAGAACTACGAGGGAGGGGGGATTGTTGCGGAACATTTAAGGGATTAAACTCCTGGTTTGTAAATAAATCCGATTGAAGTATTGGGGAGAAAGACTTGTTTTCAGTGCTCATTGTTTTCTGCATCTCTCTTTGCTTTTGGTGCTCCGAACATTTTTCTGCCCCAGACAGGTCATTGCCCTCACAATGGATGCATTTGAAAAAAATATTGAGAACAGTCTATTGTATCATGAGATAAAGAACATTTTGCACAACGTGGTTCCCGAGGTCGTAGCATCTCTTACATAATAGTGGCATCAACTTCCAAACTTACATTAAATATACACGCTTTTTATGGTAGTTTATTGACTTTGGTGGAAATATTTCTGTTTAAACATTTAACAGCTATGACAGGGAAAGGGGACTCAATATACTGCAATATATCTCCTTCAGGTCCGCCTCTGTGGTGTAGTGGTTAGTGTGATTAGCTGACACACCCGGAGGCCCGGGTTCGATTCACGGCTCTGCCACGAAATTTGAAAAGTGGTACGAGGGCTGGAACGGAGTCCACTCAGCCTCGGGAGGTCAAATGAGTAGAGGTGGGTTCGATTCCCACCTCAGCCGTCCTGGAAGTGGTTTTCCGTGGTTTCCCACTTCTCCTCCAGGGATGGTACCTAACTTAAGGCCACGGCCGCTTCCTTCCCTCTTCCTTCTCTATCCCTTGTCTATATTCCCATCCGCCAGCAAGGCCCCTGTAGATCATAACAGGTGAGGCCGCCTGGGCGAGGTACTGGTCATCCTCCCCAGTTGTATCCACCGACCCAATGTCTCACGCTCCAGGACACTGCCCTTGAGGCGGTAGAGGTGGGATCCCTCGCTGAGTCTGAGGGAAAACCAACCCTGGAGGGTAAACAGATTAAGAAGATATCTCCTTCAGTAAGAGAAGATTGAATACCTCGAATGACCCCCATTCTATTCACTCTAGAAGAAGGAATAAATGCCTTTATTTTATTTTTTTCCGTTAGAATTGAGTGATCCAGAAAATCATTAGCAGCTTTCCTGCTGTTAACAGTTCTCTTGCTATTGTTTCCACTGAACCTGAGATCTTGGAGCCTCAGTGGCTCAGGTGGCAGCGCGCTGGCCTCTTACCGCTGGATTCCGTGGTTCAAATCCCGGTCACTCCATGTGAGATTTGTGCTACACCAAGCGTAGGCAGAACAGTATTTTCTCCGGTTACTCCGGTTTTCCCTGTCATCTTTCCTTCTTGCAACATTCTCCGATATCATTTCATTTCATCTGTCAGTCATTAATCATTGCCTCAGAGGAGTGCGACACAATTGCTATCCTCGTCGCTAAATGGGGCTTCATTCATTCCATTCTTGACCCGGTCAAATGACTGGAAAAGAGCCTGTAGATTTTTCATGACATCTTAGAAATAATCTGAATTATTTCATTCCCAAAATGTAAATGTTTAAAGTGATCTAGATTTAATGTGTTCTTTTCTGTTTTGTAGTGCTGTATTACATTGCTTCACCATATTAATATTATGCAATACTGTTTTCTTTTGAAGTAATTGGAATTTTAATGAAGATGATGATGATACTTGTTGTTTAAAGGCGCTTAACTTCTAGGTCATCGGCCCCTAATGGCACGAAATGAGACGAAATATAATGACCGGGCGAGTTGGCCGTGCAGTTAGGGGCGCTCAGCTGTGAGCATGCGTACGGGAGATAGTGGGTTCGAACCCCAATGTCGGCAGCCCTGAAAATGTTTCTCCGTGGTTTCCAATTTTCACACCAGGCAAATGCTGAGGTTGTACCTTAATTAAGGCCACTACAGCTTCCTTTCCACTCCTAGCCCTTTCCTGTCCCATCGTCACCATAAGATCTATCTGTGCCGATGCGACGTAAAGCCAAATGTAAAAAAGAAATATAATGACAATTTAAAAGTTAAAAATGCACGTACCGACCTGAATTCAAAACGTGATGATAAAGAATGAATGGATACATCAACATCATCATCATCATCTGTTTACCCTCCAGGTTCGGCTTTTCCCTCGGACTCAGCGAGGGATCCCACCTCTACCGCCTCAAGGGCAGTGTCCTGGAGCTTCAGACTCTTGGTCGGGGATACAACTGGGGAGAATGACCAGTACCTCGCCCAGGCGGCCTCACCTGCTATGCTGAACAGGGGCCTTGTGGAGGGATGGGAAGATTGGAAGGGATAGACAAGGAAGAGGGAAGGAAGCGGCCGTGGCCTTAAGTTAGGTACCATCCCGGCATTCGCCTGGAGGAGAAGTGGGGAACCACGGAAAACCACTTCGAGGATGGCTGAGGTGGGAATCGAACCCACCTCTACTCATTTGACCTCCCGAGGCTGAGTGGACCCCGTTCCAGCCCTCGTACCACTTTTCAAATTTTCGTGGCAGAGCCGGGAATCGAACCCGGACCTCCGGGGGTGGCAGCTAATCACGCTAACCACTACACCACAGAGGCGGACATGAATGGATACATAAGAATTTAAAATAATCAGCGGATCCAACTCAAAATTTTGAAAGTTAAAAATAATTCCAAAATTAATCCACTGACTTAAAAAAAAAAAAAAAAAAAAAAAAAAAACGATGAACAATGGTTATGAACTTAAAACAATCAGTGGATCCGACCCGCAATGCCCCACCTTTCCAGAAACTGTGTTAAAACAAAAGCGTATACTGACCAAGGGGCTGCTTCTAAAGCACAATCCTGAATCTTTGATGCTTGTTGTCAAAAAGGTACCAAAATCGAGGTCAACGGCCCCTCATAATGATACTTATCGCTAGAAAAGTAGAACTACTGTATTTCTCATGTAGTGGTACAGTATGCGCCAAAATATACAGTACTGGAAATGTTAGTGTTATTGCCATTACCTTACTGTCCGGCTCCATGGCTAAATGGTTAGCATGCTGGCCTTTGGTTACAAGGGTCCCGGGTTCGATTCCCGGCAGGGTCGGGAATTTTAACCTTAATTGGATAATTTCGCTGACACGGGGGCTGGATGTATGTGTCGTCTTCATCATCATTTCATCCTCATCACGACGCGCAGGTCGCCTACGGGAGTCAAATCAAAAGAGCTGCACCTGGCGAGCCGAACTTGTGCTCCATTGCTCTGTAGACAGTGTTCATAACGATCACGCAGATTTTCCAACATATTCTGGAACATAGGTTGCTGCAGAGTCCCGAAGAACGAGACGATCTTCTGACGTAATGCAGACACAGTTTTGGGTGGATCTGGACAATTGAAAATTTGTTCCTTTAAGATTCCCCCACACGTAAGCATCAGGTGGTGTGAAGATCGGGGGAACGTGATTGGTAGCGGAACTCAGCCCCGCGGGAAATTACTCGTCCTGAAAAGGTTTCTTGCAACATAGCCATAGTATGTCGAGCGGTGTGGCAGGTCGCCCCGTCTTGTTGGAACCACTGTCTATTCATCTGCATGTTCCTGGCACGACAAAACCTTCTTAGATCCTCAATAAATGGCCTGATCACCGTGTTCCTATAGCGTTCCTGGTTAACAGTAAGAGGTGCAGCATCATCATTCACTATGGAATACGGACCTAGCACACCGTTTCCTGACACTGCACACCAAATCGTCACACGCACACTATGTAGCGGTTTCTGGACTATAGCGTCTGTCCTCTCGAAACCAAGAAAGCGAGTTGTTTGGCGGTTGATAAAACCGTCCAACTGAATGTGACTTTCGTCGGAGAACCACACGTTGAACAAGAAATCTGGATCCTCGTACACCATGGCCAAAAATCGTGCACAATATTCCACCCTGACATGCCTACATGGTACTATTCACAAGTAGTCTCATAGTTATAATTCAATTATCCTTTGATCGCCCCTTTTAGTCGCCTCTTACGACAGGCAGGGGATAACGTGGGTGTATTTTTCATCTACGTCCCCCACCCACAGGGGGTCTGTGAGAGAGAGAGAGAGAGAGAGAGAGAGAGAGAGAGAGAGAGATCTGACACTTCGAGAAATGAAGTACCGGAGGCTTCGAATGTTCTAATACCGTCGGGGTCGGAAAAGAACAAGAGTTGACCAAGGGAGGTCGGGCAGGATAGTGAAAGTGAGTAGCCTGGCACAAGCATTTGTTTCACGACGCACCGACACAGATAAGTCTTATGGCGACGAAGGGATAGGAAAGTCCTAGGAATGGGAAAGAAGCGACCGTAGCCTTAATTAAGGCACAGCCTCAGCATTTGCCTGGTGTGAAAATGGGAAACCACGGAAAACCATTTTCAGGGCTGCCGACAGTGGGGTTGTCCAACTTGTATTCGGTAAGGAAATCCACCTATGTCTTTAAACAATCGTCGAAGTGACGTAGGGCTGATGTTTAATTTCAGGGCTGTTCGCCGAAGACTTCGCTTTGGAGACTGCAACACCTGATTGAGGACACGTCCATGATTTTCATTTGTGGACACAGCTACTGGCCTACCAGACCTTCCCTTGCGTTGACACAATACACTACCCGTACGACGGAATGTTTTAACAATAGATAGCATAACTGTGTTGCTAGGTGCTGGCTTATTGAAGTGTTCACGATATTGTTCCGCCACTAACTTTAAACTCGGCCCACCTTGATAACCGTTTCCGTACGAGCGAAAATAATACTCCACTATAAACACTTTTGCCTCCTTCGCGAGACCCATTGTCACTTCCAATCACAATTCATCATGGCGATGTAACAACACGCAGACGATCAGGCGTGCGCATGTGCACTGCGCGAAAATGAGTACTGTATATTTTGGCGCATACCGTTCTAATCTCAAGTAACGTAGTACTCACGGTGTTCCACACATTGTGGTACTACTCACAGGCAAGGCAAACCCATGCGTTTCCTTACTTTGATGTACTAATCACAGGGACCCGAACTATCCCGTAGTGTTCCTCACATAGTGGGTACTACTACTACTAATAATAATAATCGTATGGTCTCAGCTACCGTGTGCAGACATTTCAATTTGACGCCATCTGGCTGTCTGCTCGTCAATTTCGACGTTCCGTTTTACTCTAGTCCCACTAGATGGCAGACCGAGTAAACTGAAACTCTCTTGGGCGTCTATGGCTGAGATTTAATGAATTTTGTCGGGTAAACACCAAATGTGTCACCAGAGATCTTTTACATGCCGACATCGTACGACATGGAGTGTCGAATGAACTTTTTTCCGCCCTTCAAAAATCCGACTACCTCTGCCGGGTTTGAACCCGCTAGCTTGGGATCCGGAGGCCGACACTCTACCACTGATCCACAGAGGCACAAGCAACGAAGACCCACTGTGCCGCTCATATAGGGGTACTAATCACCGGTACTGTAAACCCATAGTGATCCACACACTATTGCTACTAATCACAAACCTATTGTGTACCTCACATAGTGGTACTACTCGCAAGTAAAGGCTACCCATGGTGTTCCTCGCGTCATGGTACTATTCACAAGTAGTCTCATAGTTGTAATTCAATTATCCTTTGATCGCCCCTTTTAGTCGCCTTTTACGACAGGCAGGGGATAACGTGGGTGTATTTTTCATCTGCGTCCCCCACCCACAGGGGGTCTGTGTGTGAGAGAGAGAGAGAGAGAGAGAGAGAGAGAGAGAGAGAGAGATCTGACACTTCGAGAAATGAAGTACCGGAGGCTTCGAATGTTCTAATACCGTTGGGGTCGGAAAAGAACAAGAGTTGACCAAGGGAGGTCGGGCAGGATAGTGAAAGTGAGTAGCCTGGCACAAGCATTTGTTTCACGACGCACCGACACAGATAAGTCTTATGGCGACGAAGGGATAGGAAAGTCCTAGGAATGGGAAAGAAGCGACCGTAGCCTTAATTAAGGCACAGCCTCAGCATTTGCCTGGTGTGAAAATGGGAAACCACGGAAAACCATTTTCAGGGCTGCCGACAGTGGGGTTCGAACCTACTATCTCCCGGATGCTAGCTCACAGCCACGCGCCCCTAATCGCACAGCCAACTCGCCCGGTGGAAGCAATGCCAAGACTCAGCTAAGGGCACCGTGGTCGCCAACTCACGCTCCCAAGTAGAGAGTCCTTGGGGCCCCTTTTAGTCGCCTATTACGACAGGAAGGTGGTACCGTGAGTGTATTCTTCGTCTGCATCCCCCACCCCCAGGGGGTATGAACAATGATTTGATGGTGTTTGTCTTTGTGAAGCTTTTTTATTAAAATTCGGGGATGAAATGAAATACTTGGTAGGAGGTATTTGTCACGGGGGCCCCAAAGAACTGATGATGATGATGCTTGATGTTTAAAGGGGCCTAACATCGAAGGTCATCGGCCCCGCCCAAAGAACTCGACTGCCTATGGGACCATATAGGGTTTAATCCGGCACTGTATAAGGTGCACCTCTGCAATCTAGCCATCAGTACAGATGTCTTTGTAAATAACATGTCGGAAAGATTTGTGAACCATAAAGATATTTTAAAGAACTTTTCGTCACTTTTACCTACAGAAAAATCCGAGGAGAAAGAAACAAGTTCATCGATCTGGCAACATTTTACCAGGGTGGTCTTGGTCACGGCAGCAAATCCACTCTTTAAGCTCAATTTGAACTACGTCACTTGTGTCAATAAAGCGAAGTAAAGAATAAGAGCTCAGAATATTACTTCATTTTTTAACATACGGGTGGGCCTTATTGGGGGTCAATTATGGGTCTTATTTGGATCAGATGTTTCTTATAAGGCCCATTAGCATTAGTTATTAATTTATTTTACTGCGGATATACACTGACTGACAGAGCAAATGCAACACCAAGAAGGAGTGGTCAGAACTTTATGCCAATTGCAGGGTAGACTGACGTCACTAAGGTATGCTCATGATGTGAAATGCGCCGCTGTGCTGCGCACGTAGCGAACGATAAATGGGACACGGCGTTGGCGAATGGCCCACTTCGTACCGTGATTTCTCAGCCGACAGTCATTGTAGAACGTGTTGTCGTGTGCCACAGGACACGTGTATAGCTAAGAATGCCAGGCTGCTGTCAACGGAGGCATTTCCAGCAGACAGACGACTTTATGAGGGGTATGGTGATCGGGCTGAGAAGGGCAGGTTGGTCGCTTCGTCAAATCGCAGCCGATACCCATAGGGATGTGTCCACGGTGCAGCGCCTGTGGCGAAGATGGTTGGCGCAGGGACATGTGGCACGTGCGAGGGGTCCAGGCGCAGCCCGAGTGACGTCAGCACGCGAGGATCGGCGCATCCGCCGCCAAGCGGTGGCAGCCCCGCACGCCACGTCAACCGCCATTCTTCAGCATGTGCAAGACACCCTGGCTGTTCCAATATCGACCAGAACAATTTCCCGTCGATTGGTTGAAGGAGACCTGCACTCCCGGCGTCCGCTCAGAAGACTACCATTGACTCCACAGCATAGACGTGCACGCCTGGCATGGTGCCGGGCTAGAGCGACGTGGATGAGGGAATGGCGGAACGTCGTGTTCTCCGATGTGTCACGCTTCTGTTTTGTCAGTGATAGTCACCGCAGACGAGTGTGGCGTCGGCGTGGAGAAAGGTCAAATCCGGCAGTAACTGTGAAGCGCCCTACCGCTAGACAACGCGGCATCATGGTTTGAGGCGCTATTGCGTATGATTCCACGTCACCTCTAGTGCGTATTCAAGGCACGTTAAATGCCCACCGCTACGTGCAGCATGTGCTGCGGCCGGTGGCACTCCCGTACCTTCAGGGGCTGCCCAATGCTCTGTTTCAGCAGGATAATGCCCGCCCACACACTGCTCGCATCTCCCAACAGGCTCTACGAGGTGTACAGATGCTTCCGTGGCCAGCGTACTCTCCGGATCTCTCACCAATCGAACACGTGTGGGATCTCATTGGACGCCGTTTGCAAACTCTACCCCAGCCTCGTACGGACGACCAACTGTGGCAAATGGTTGACAGAGAATGGAGAACCATCCCTCAGGACACCATCCGCACTCTTATTGACTCTGTACCTCGACGTGTTTCTGCGTGCATCGCCGCTCGCGGTGGTCCTACATCCTACTGAGTCGATGCCGTGCGCATTGTGTAACCTGCATATCGGTTTGAAATAAACATCAATTATTCATCCGTGCCGTCTCTGTTTTTTCCCCAACTTTCATCCCTTTCGAACCACTTCTCCTTGGTGTTGCATTGTCACTGTCAGTCAGTGTACTACTTAAGTTGGACAACTCTTGATGCTTACATTTAATGTCGCAAACACCGGAGTATATTTTACTGTTTTTTCAAAAAATGTCGTCTCCCTTGGATGAGAAATAACAAGCGGCTAAACGTAAGGTACAGATACCTTTATTATTATTATTATACAGAAAACTACCCTATTGTACATGGTATATTTTTTACAAGAGACACTATATACTTTTACCCAAGATTCATCATCATCATCATCATCATCATCATCATCATCATCATCATCATCTGTTTACCCTCCAGGTTCGGTTTTTCCCTCGGACTTAGCGAGGGATCCCACCTCTACCGCCTCAAGGGCAGTGTCCTGGAGCTTCAGACTCTTGGTCGGGGGATACAACTGGGGAGCATGACCAGTACCTCGCCCAGGCGGCCTCACCTGCTATGCTGAACAGGGGCCTTGTGGAGGGATGGGAAGATTGGAAGGGATAGGCAAGGAAGAGGGAAGGAAGCGGCCGTGGCCTTAAGTTAGGTACCATCCCGGCATTCGCCTGGAGGAGAAGTGGGAAACCACGGAAAACCACTTCCAGGATGGCTGAGGTGGCAATCGAACCCACCTCTACTCAGTTGACCTCCCGAGGCTGAGTGGACCCCGTTTCAGCCCTCGTACCACTTTTCAAAATTCGTGGCAGAGCCGGGAATCGAACCCGGGCCTCCGGGGGTGGCAGCTAATCACTACACCACAGAGGCGGACTTACCCAAGATTGATTCTTTTAATTTACGTCAAAGGCTCGAATTTCAAAGGTACCGAGCTCGATAGCTGCAGTCGCTTAAGTGCGGCCACTATCCAGTAATCGGGAGAACGTGGGTTCGAGCCCCACTGTCGGCAGCCCTGAAGATGGTTTTCCGTGGTTTCCCATTTTCACACCAGGCAAATGCCGGGGCTGTACCTTAATTAAGGCCACGGCCGCTTCCTTCCACTTCATAGGCCTTTCCCATCCCATCGTCGCCGTAAGACATATCTGTGTCGGTGCGACGTAAAGCAAAAATAATAATAATAATAATAATAATAATAAATCAAAGATAGAAACATTCCAAATAATGCTGCTGTAAATTGTATTAAATAAGTTTTTACAAGGTATAACCATTACCTGTAGGCCGTCCTGGGGCCTCAACTTTGAGGCACTAAGAGTAATTTACCACACAGCTTTCATACCATTGCTTCTTCATTCCGCTCTACATTGGATAAGAAGTGGGCTCAAAGAAAACTGATGCAACTTCAACGGGGTTTCCTGATGCTTCATTTGTCATCGCAGGAATTGAGCCTCTATTTCTAACTGCAATTGGTAAAGCTGAGCTGGCACTACTCAAGAAAAATAAAACATCACCGGCGACAAATGTCTCCGGTCTAGAAAGCCAAGAATAACGGCCGAGAGGATTCGTTGTGCTGACCACACGACACCTCGTAATCTGCAGGCCTTCGGGCTGAGCAGCGGTCGCTTGGTAGGCCAAGGCCCTTCATGGGCTGTAGTGCCATGGGGTTTGGTTTTTGGTGCCAAATGTCGAGATTACATTTGAAAAAAATGCAGTTTTCTTCAATCTGGACATCCTAGCACTTTCTGAGCTGTTATTCTTTACTTCGCTTTATTGACAAAAGGTAAAATAGATTAGCCTTAGAAATAATTTTGAAAAACGCAAAATCGGCATTTTGAGCCCTTGACGTAAATTAAAAAAAAAAATCGTGGTTAAAAGTATATAGACCGGGCGAGTTGGCCGTGCGTGTAGAGGCGCGCGGCTGTGAGCTTGCATCCGGGAGATAGTAGGTTCGAATCCCACTATCGGCAGCCCTGAAGATGGTTTTCCGTGGTTTCCCATTTTCACACCAGGCAAATGCTGGAGCTGTACCTTAATTAAGGCCACGGCCGCTTCCTTCCAACTCCTAGGCCTTTCCTATCCCATCGTCGCCATAAGACCTATCTGTGTCGGTGCGACGTAAAGCCCCTAGCAAAAAAAAAGTATATAGTGTCTCTTGTGAAAAAATGTCTTGATTTATTTATTTTAGAACGAACAACAAATTTACAATGCTTCCGTAAAATATATAGGAAGATAGAAAATTACCATATCTTAAATGAATTTTCATTTCACGAACACCAGTCACCGGGAGAGTTGGCCGTGCGGTTAGGGGCGCGCAGCTGTGAGCTTGCATCCGGGAGATAGTGGGTTAGAACCACACTGTCGGCAGCCCCGAAGATGGTTTTCCGTGGTTTTCGATTTTCACACCAGGCAAATGCTGGGGCTGTATCTTAATTAAGGCCACGGCCACTTCCTTCTCGTTCCTAGCTCTTTCATGTCCCATCCTCGCCATAAGACCTATATGTGCCGGTGCGACTTAAAGCAAATTGTTACACCAGTCAATAATTCTCTTATCACTCGAGAGACACATGAAATTTGGAATTGCGTCCTTTCCTGCTATTCCCACCCATTCTCCATGAACATATTTTAGCAGGTTTTACAGATACTCTGTCAGATAATGTGTCTCCACAATAGATGTGGAAAAACCAGCTTAATAATTTATGCTTCACCCCATTCGTAGACTGAATAAACTCACCTTGATTGGTGTTACCAAGTTCTCCTTCGTGCTGAGTTTTCTTGAGACCTTTCTCTTTTCTAGAAGTGGTCAACATTTCTTTTTTGAAACTAACGTTCTTAGGATTTATCTCAAGATCTCTTTCACCAGAATTATGTCTAGTTTTGTCACCGGTATTTGCATTACGCTTTGGGATTTTGTCACCAAACAACGTCTTTGTGACAACTTGAGGCTCGTGAGTGTGAGTTTTCCTCTTAAATTCAGGCGTTTCCAAAATATCTCGGAAAGAAGATTCGAGTTTTTCCTCCTTCTCCTCATCATCATTGGAATCTATATCATTCGAATTGTCGTGAACTGAACACTGTTCACTCACGCTTGAGCTGGAATCGTTTCACTTGTCAGTAGGACGTCTCCTTTTGCTGGAAGCAGCCGCTCGTTCTTGATTTCGCGAGTTTTCTTCTGGCTGAGGTTCAGTTTGCAAGACTTCTGGCGGAACACGTTCCTGCGTAGGATGTTTACAACTTGCTTTACTTTGCACGGACACAGGTAGATCTTATGGCGACGATATGACAGGAAAGGGCTAGGAGTGGGAAGGAAGCGGCCGTGGCCTTAATAAGGTACAGCCCCAGCATTTGCCTGGTGTAAAAATAGGAAACCACGGAAAACCATCTTCAGGGCTGCTGACAGTGGGGTTCGAACCCACTATCTCCCGAATACTGGATACACGCCGCACTTAAGCGAATGCAGCTATCGAGCTCGGTGAGCATAGGATGCGATGGAGCGAAGGCACTTTCAGGAATTATGTTTCCGTCAAATGGAAATACCTGTTGCATGGAACCTGGAGATAACATTTGTTGGGGGCACTTCTTTCGGCCACACTTTACTGAATATCTTGCCGAACACTAGGCTGCTGATTGCTTTATTTTAATCTGCTTTGCTATTTTGGACGAGGGGAGATGGATTTCGTCATCCCAGTGTGATGCTTGTTGTTTAAAGGGGTCTAACATCTAGGTCATCGGCCCATAATGGTACGAAATGAGACGAAATGGTATGGCAATTTAAAAATCCAGAATCCTCCACTGACCAGAATTCGAAAACGTGAGGACGAAGAATGAATGGAAGGATATGAAGTTAAAACAATCAGTGGATCCGACCCGCAATGCCCCACATTCCCAGAAAGTAGCGTTAAACAATAGTATTACTGACCAAGGGACTGCTTCTAAAGCACAATACTGAATGGATGATGCTTGTAGTCGAAACGGGTCCAAAATCCAGGTCATCGGCCCCTCATAATGGTACTTATCGCTAGGAAAGTAGAACCATGGTATTTGTCATACTGCGGTACTAATCAAAAGTAACGTAGACTCGCGGTATTCCACACATGATGGTACTATGCACAGGTAATGAAATTCGTACATGTAACACAGACCTATGGTGTTTCGACACTGCGGTGCTATTTACAGGCAACGAAAACCCATGGCGTTCCTCACAAGTGGACTAAACACAGGGACCCGCACTATCCCGTGGTGTTCCTCACAGAGTGGGTACTAAGCATAGGCAAGGAAGAACCATGGTGTCGCTAATCCCGTGGTGTTGCTCATATAGGGGTACGAATCACAGGTATTGTAAAAGCTGGCAACGCACTCTATTGCTACGAATAACAAACCTATTGTCTACCTAACATAGTGGTAGGCCTACTACGCGCAAGTATATGCGACCCATGGTGTTCCCCGCGTGGTGGTACTAATCACAAGTAGTGGCATTGTTCTAAGACAATCATCCCTCGGTCGCCCCTTTTAGTCGCCTCTTACGGCAGGCAGGGGATACCGTGGGTGTATTCTTTATCTGCGTCCCCCACCCACAGGGAGTTGTGTGTGGTCCGCGAGAGGTATTTTATTTCCCTCAAGTCCGCCGGCAAGCCGGTTAGGACCCCCTATCCGCCACCTGGAACGCGCCACGTGGGAGTATCACCTTTCCCCCTGCTACGCCAGCGTAGTAGGTTCGTGGTCATCCCAGTGTGATTCAAGTGGTTTGAACACTGATTTGTCCATAGGTGAGTAGTGTTTCTGGGCAAGCAATAGTGTCTGATGTCATGTTCATGAACAGCATCGCAAATATCTGGAGCTAAATGCGATGACGTTCCATCGAAAATCAATAGCAATTTACCTGCAGGCTTTTACTTTGCAAAATGACGCAACCATTTTATAAAGGTTGCAGTGTTCATCTAATCCTTATCTGTTGTTCCGGGTTTACGGCGTTCGAGGTTGACGACGGACGGACTTTGGCTGTAACTGGATAACCTACTGTACTTCCGCAAGACGAAAAATCCTCTGGCAAAGTTATTTTTCCTGTGCGTGATTCAAACAAGCTTTCTGTCCTAGTTTCTTAACAGCATCTCCAGAATCAACATGATTGCATAATGTTTGCCTGGGGATATCAAAATCCTTTGATGCTGTCCTGACAGACATTCCTTCTGGAACAGCCACCACAGCCCTCTTCAAATCATCTTCACTCAAACATGCACGTATTTTCATGAGTGAATTAATCTAAAATAAGAAGGATTGTTCAAATTCACAAACGGTAACGGTTATTTAATAAACGTTACGATAAAAAATTATGCTAAATTACCTTTTTCAAATTTTGTTTGATCCCCATGACCCCCTCCCCCACCAGAAAATTAGTTGAAATGCCCTTTTACCGTAATACCGTGGGTTAAAAACACCAGAATATATTTTAATGCTTGAAAAGACTATACATATCTAACAAGGCTCACCCGGGCCTTATCTGGAGTGTGTGCTATGTGTGGGCCTTAATGGGAACTACGAAGTTTGAATATAGTTGCAACACAGTAAATTTTAAATGAAAACTTATTTCAATAACTACTGTAAACCCACAGTCTTAAATGGCATAATTTACTCTAGTGCTAGACATAATTACAACGGCAACACTTAAATGAAATCGTGTGTTATGAAGTATATAAACATACCTTGCAAATAAGAACAGTGCTCGTCTTTGTTGAGTGCTGTCACAAAACTGCCGATGAAGTGACCGGCGAACGAGGTGTCTTGGAAGTAGTTCCTGCCGTTCTCAAAAGGTGTCAGGAGCTAACGGAGTTGCGAGGAAATTTCGTTGTAGTTCCATTCACGACGCCAGGGTGGTGGGGTGGGCATTATATGGAGGCGGGCCTAATTTGGTACAGATACCTTAATAATAATAATAATAATAATTAGGGCTCGGATGTTTAAGACCTAAAAATAGCCCAAATAAGCAAGCAAATATGACCTCAAAAGTGATGAAATATGACGTAAAAATGACAAAATATGACCCGAAAGTGATTAATCTAAATATGGCCATTTTAAAATAAGTTATAAATCGAAACGTCAATTCCTTTGATACGTATTTGTTAACTAAATTCTTTATTCTTACTTTCATATTAATTTTCTGAATATACACGTTTAGCAGTTATTCACAGTGTACTGTCCTTGATTTACTTATCAAACATTCGTGAATACATACCTAGAAAGTACTAAGTTCGCTAAGATTATAGATCACACAACATTTTAAAAGTCAAAATATGTTTGTACCCTTCATTGGTGGTTTGAAATACGAAGAAAACTAGAAATCAATCTATTTTTTAAAAAATATTTTGAAACGTTTAAGCCCAGGTTACATTAATATTACTCAAATGCGTTAAAGTTTAAATTGAGCACCACGAAACCAATTAAGTAGATGTCTTTCGATACATTATGGTAGGGCGACTCAGCATATAGTGCAAATTCGCATAACTTTTTCATCCTTCTCCGCGGGTGGTATTAAAGTGTATGACAAGATTCATCTTCAAAGCATCAGGCGCAAAAGATCTCCGATTATCACTTAACACATTCTTTAAGAAGGGAAGCTCCTTTCTACGTCACAAGACGCTGTTGGTGCATATTTGAATAATATGTATGCACTCATCTTGAAATGCACTGGTACATTCTCCTCTAAGAACATCATTTATCTTGCACGCACAGCGAAAACCGTCACTTTGATTAAGCAAATTTTAAAGTTTCCATATTACACTGACGCCAACTATTCCATGTGATTGTTGTGCTGGAAGTTCAACACTTCTCACAATTTCAATACTTGTATGTATTTCTAAGCTAGCAGATTCTAAGCGAGTAATTGCACTCGATATAATTCTAAAGTTCGACTTGATATATGTCCGACTTGCTGACAAACTGTAGGAAAACAATTCCTGCGCAATCTTGACAGATGAGTCAGAGTATTCCATTTGATACCGGAAAGGAGTTTTGTAAATACTAATTCTCATTCGTAAAGTTGACGATGACTTTGCACAGCTACAGTTGTCGCCAAACCACCGAAATATGACCGAAATATGGCGTTTCTACGAGAATAGCTCAAAATATGACCTTATGACAAAAAATAGCCAAAATATGCATTTATATGACAAATAAAAATCACTTAATTGTGACTATAATCACCTAATTTGCACCAAAATCCAACCAGCCAAGAAAATAGAGACAAAGAAAAAATATGACTTTTCCTAAACATCCGAGCCCTAATAATAATAATAATAATAATAATAATAATAATGATAAATTGTTGTAAAGAGCATTCATTTCCCAAAGTGTATAAGTTGCTGACAGCCTGTTTATACGAGCACCATGGAACACCCCTTTTCATTACTTTCTCGAATCAAGATGTACCTACGTTCGGGAGGGGGCTGGGTAGAATATTTCGGCATGGCCGCGGGAAGGCGCTCCAACGATGGGAGTGATAGAATACTCCCACGGTATCCTCCGCCTGTCGTAAAAGGTGATTAAAAGGGATACTTGGGGCTCTCAATTCGGAAGCGTGGGTTGGCAACCACGGTTCATCTAGCTGAGTCTATCATTTCTTACTTATGTCAGGCTACTCACTTCCATCGTTCTTATCCTACCCGACCACCCTTGGTCAACACTTGTTTTCTTTCGACCCCGGTGTTAACAGCTTTGCAAAGCCTAGCAAGTTTTTCATTTTCACCCCCTTCGTCGTCCGCCCCCGTAGCGTAACGGTTAGCACCAGTGGCGTATCCTGGAATCTCCACTGAGGCATACAACTAGTAACCATGCAGTAACACAATTTATTAAGTAAATTTCATTTCTACTCGCCCTAATTACATGTAGGTGAACTCGACCCTGCGATTCTTTTTGCAGAATTCCTTGATGATGTCACTATAGAACTCCCCACGTGTTTTCATCTCAACAAGAAGATCCTTTTCTATAGACATCATTCTTAATGCAGAGACGACTTTGAGAATTGTGGATGAAAGATTGTGTTCGCCTTAGGGCCGAGATATAGCGTTCTAAAGATGAGTATAGCGGGAATAGTTGTAATCAATGTGCACATCTTATAAAGCTCGGGAAGACCGCTGTGGAGACCACTGGTCAATAGGAATTTCTGGATCTGAGTCTTATCTTAGAAGTGGTCAGAAGTGAACATTGCTCTCAATTCGGATTAAAGTCGTACTATATCAAAATATTTTCTATAAACTTTAATCGATTTACTGAATTGCTCTTCAGGAAAATCACTAGAAAAAAATGAAAATTTCTTACAATCAAGCATTTCAATGAAGGACAGATCTTCTACTGAACAGAAGCGATATTTTAAGTGTGTTAGAATAATATCTTGTACCGGGCGAGTTGGCTGTGCGGTTAGGGGCGCGCAGCTGTGAGCTTGCATTCGGGAGATAGTGGGTTCGAACCCCACTGTCGGCAGCCCTGAATATCGTTTTCCGTAGTTTCCCAAATTCACATGAGGCAAATGCCTGGGCTCTACTTTAATTAAGGCCACGGCCGACGTAAATCAAATTGTAAAAAAAAAAAAAAAAAAAAAGTAATATCATGCACTTTCAGGTAAACCCTCCTACATTCATCTTTAACCGAAAATGAAGTTTCTTCCATTCTTCTCTTCCTTGGTGGATCAAATTTCTTTTCTGTCCCAGATGTTAGCAAATCTACTGTTTCGCGTTATAGATACTTTAGTTTCTAAAGAATTCACCTCTCTGGTGTAATATGCAATGTCTAGGTTCCTAGATTGAAGGATGTTATATGTAACATCAATCAATGAAAATATTTCATTAAAAACATTCAGAAAACATTGAACTGAAATACCATTAACTTCGCGAGAAACCCACTTGCCTCATTAAGTGTATTGTTATCCCAGTTCCCAGGTTCCTGCGAAATACTTTCGTAAAGTTTTTGTAGAGGAGCACGATATTCCGCGATGGTCTGTACTAAACGGTTAGAATAGTTCCACCTTGTTGGAGCTAGCTAAGAAAACCTTTTCTTGAGGATACTATCTATCAGGCTAGTTCTCTTAGAAGATTCGCTAAAAAATGTCGCAAAGCCACTCATCGTTGCGAAGAATATACGACATTTTTTTGTGCATGACACGATTTGAGAGAGGACTAAATTAAGCTTGTGAGCGTAGCAGTGGGTGAATACAGCCTCAGAAACTACTTCTTTTAATTTAGCTTGCACACCATTCAGCTGACCTGCAAGCACCGCCGCTCCATCGAAAGTCTGCGCAACTAAATTTTCGCGGCAGTCAAAGTTATACTTACACTCAATCGCAAGTCTCACCAATGCATTCGCTGTCCTATCAGAACTCATATTATAGAAACCAACAAATCTTTCAACAACATCACCATTATGAACGTATCTGAGGACAATTGATAACTGTGAAAAGTTCGAAACATCAGCAATCTCATCGATCATTATCCCTACGAATTTAGCTTTCCCATCCTGAATCTTTATTATTTTCAGCGGTCATTACGGTGCAGATAATTTGAATTAAATCGTTCTGAATGGGTGGAGAGAATCCTGTAAATACACTCGCTGCTGTGAAGTGACTCTAATTTATCAAAAAACTCGGCTAACAATATTTAATTAGTTCTGTGTAATTCCCTCTGTTGTTGGACTCGCTAGTCTAATTGTGCTCACGGAATAGTAATTCTTGCTTTCCAAAAAAGCATGTCACCGTAATCAGCCGTTTCAGAATTTCCCTATTTTTCTTAACGGCTTCGTTGTTCCTTAGAACATTTTCCTGCTTCTGCTTACCCAACTGCAAATCTATTCTAGTTTTGGATATCCATGCGTGGATATGACAATGTGATTTCTCATGCCTCGCAATAGCAGTGAGCAGATTGTTTAGATCTGCATATCCACGTTTCTTGCTGTTCCAAGGGGAATTTTCAGCAACAAACAATAAACAAGGCCAACAGAATACTTCGCTTAGTGACTCATAGCCTCAGAGCCAAATAGTGTTACTGTAAGTTTCTGGATTGAACGTGCGAACACAATTCCTCTTTTCTGTTTTTAAATTTGCGAGGGAAGGGAGAGGTCTCCCGGCTTTAACTATTTGTATCTTTTCATCAAACGAATGGCCAGTACATGGCTTTTCAAACAGATTTACAATTATGTCCATTTTAGACTCGTCTATCGTTAATACCACATATGCAAAACATATAAGAAAACACCGAAAACGACGAAAAGCATAGTATCAGAACACAAAGAATGAACTCAGTAATCCGCAAAACACAGAATGAATGAACTCATTAGTCAGCCACAACTCAAGCGCTGGAGGTAAGTTACCCCAGAGGCATTGGTCACTTTCGTCACGGTGGGTTCTCGCTACGGGGTAATCCGTGGGTCCCGTTCGCTGTAAACTTGGACATGCCGACTTTTTCCAAGTTGCTAATAGATGGCAGAGGGTAGCACGTGTAATGGGTGACAAAGTCTGACCAAGTTTCAATTTCAGCGAGATCATTCGGAGGGTTTCAGAACTATGTCTGCCACTGAATGCAATTTTAAGATTGAATGCAACGAGCTAGAAAAAGGACGGCGAGACTACACCAGCACCACACGTAGTCAAGCAACGGAACTAGTACAGTTGCGCGGAAATTCTGAACTTTCGAGAGATGAAATCGTTAATACTTGTCTTGAAACAAACTAAAATCGTACTTCAGACAATTCTTTGCGTTTCATAACGCATACAAGGAAAATACGCCACTGGTTAGCACTATTAGCCGCCGTCCTCGGGGGCCCGGATTCGATTCCCGGTACTAAAAGAAATTTAAGAATGGCAGGAGGGCTGGTATGTGGTGAAAATGGTACATGCAGCTCACCTCCAATGGGGGTGTGCCTAAAATGAGCTGCACCTCTTCTGGGCGAGGACACGAGTTCACTTTTTTTACCCCCTTCGTCGACCTTTGTTTTTTTGCTGATACCTTCATTCTTCTAAGGTCGAGCATCTTCTACGTTCCTTCTGATTAGTGTAAATATAGGCTGGTTGTATTATTATTATTATTATTATTATTATTATTATTATTATTATTATTATTATTATTATTATTATTATTATTATTATTATTATTATTATTTGTTCGTATCGGCCCACTAAGGACAGTAGTTATTTTTGGGGGGTTTTGCCTCCACCGCCACAGCCGGCCCCCTGGACAAGGCCTCTACCTCATGGAATGTGCTGACTAAGACTGCATGCTTAACCTCACATGACCTTATTTGGCGGGCGATTTGAAAAGTAAGGCGGTTGGCTAAACTTCACCCTTAACCTCACTACGTGTTCGGGCTTAACCTCACAGACCTCGGATTCGACCCTAGGCCTAAGGGCCTAATACCCAAGTTTGATGCCAAAAAGTGCAAGCTGAACCCAACTGCTAACGTAATTATAGTCAAGAGTATAAGCTTAACCTAACAAGTACGGATTCGACTCCACGCTTAACCTCACAGGTCCTGGATTCGACCCTAGACTTATGGGCGTTAGCTTTACATTCCCATGTTTGATACCCAAGAATGCCAGCTTAACTTAACTGCTAACGTGATTATGGACAAAAGTGCTAGCTTAACGTAACGGGCATGCAGTTGACGCCAGGCTTAACTTTACAAGGGCGTTACAGTCTCAAGTTTGAGATTCGATCCCAGGCTCAACCTAACTAGACAAGATGCGACATGGTTTAGGGGGTTTTGGAGCTGAGCTTGGCACAAGATGACGGCTGCACCTAGGACTAGGGATATGGATAAGGCGTAATACATATGCTTTATTCATAGGGGTGTAACGTTGGAAGGCACCCTTAGGGGGCTTGGAGCTGAGCTTAGCACAAGATGGCGGCACGGGACTACGGAGATGGTGTAAGGTGTAATACATATGCTTTATTCATAGGGGGCGTAATATTGGGAAGCATCTCTGAGGCTCTAAAACGGAGATCGAGATTGGGTCTGCCTTGAACTCAAATAGAACTACTGCGGGACTAAATTCCGGCACTTCGGTATACCTCAAAAGCAGTTAATAGGGAACAAACATTATTAATAGTTGACCAAACACAGAGATCGAGTCTGAGAGGACCTTTTGCTGCTGAAGTCAAGTCGCGACAGGAAATGCGTTTTTAGCAAAAATTGACTGCATGACCAAGATGATTATTGTTGGAAATACTTGTTGGAAGTATTTGCTGAGACATGAAATACCAAGTTAATTGATTTTCACATTTAGCCTAGCATGCACATAAAAAAAAAAAATCTAACTGCAAGTGCAAGTTGACTAGCCTTGGAAGTATTTGCTGACACAGGGAATACAAAGTTACTTATTTCCACAAGTTCGCGACTTAGGTACAATCACGCAGGAAGACCCAACCTATCTTCGTACTGAATCCTCAATATAATACCGTACGTAAAAATAATGTGGTGCCGGAATTTAGCTCTGCAGGATTTCGCGTATTATCAGAATTCCCAAATAAAGAATAAAATCCCCGACCCAGCTGGGAATTACAAAATCTAGAATAAAGGCGTATTTATCACTCACATTGTTAGAGACCAAAGCGGTTACTGTGTTGCAACTACAAGGCTCGCAATTATACTAACAAGCAAACAGGAAGATTGATGTTACAGCATTCTCGGACCTTGCAAGCTGGATGCGCGCAGGAATCATCGGCACTGTTAGAAAAAATGTGCAAATGTAGCTTTTTGTGCAGATGTTCATCTAACTACAAGGCTCGCAATAATGCTAACAAGCAAACAGGAATTTTCATGTTCAGCTAGCTTTTTGTACATGCCATTGTCCAGTCTGCACGTGGAAAAATGTATTGTTTGAACTTTGGAATGCTCTTTAAGGTCGGGGGTTATCAACCGCGCGTCTGTCAGTACTCTAAGGAAAGTTGATAAGGTAAGTTATTCTTCTTATTATTATTATTATTATTGTTACTGAATCATGTTTGA
Organism: Anabrus simplex; assembly: GCF_040414725.1. Lineage (NCBI taxonomy): Eukaryota > Metazoa > Arthropoda > Insecta > Orthoptera > Tettigoniidae > Anabrus > Anabrus simplex. The sequence goes on along the minus strand of NC_090266.1, from coordinate 1,150,157,349 downwards.
CGTTTCTCAACATTACGACTGCGACTAACTCTTTACTCTTACATTTAACCTCTAATGATAAAATGTTGATCTCTTCTATCTTGAAAGTCGCGACGATGTCTGACCTCTATTGGTCAAAACTTGGTTTCTTCCGATTTAACTTTCCAACTATGTTTGACTCTTTACTCTTACATTTAATCTCTATTGGTAAATGTCGGTCTCGTCTAACTTCAAACTCGCGACAATTTCTGACCTCTATTGGTCAAAACCTGGTTTCTTCCGATTTAAACTTTGCAACTATATGTAGCCCTTTAATCTTACATTTAATCTCTATATTTTAAATTGTCGGTTTCTTCTAACTTTAAACTCGCGACGATGTCTAACCTCTGTTGGGCAACACTTGGTTTCTTCCAAGTTTAAGTTGGCAACTATTGGTAACACGTTTCTCTTACGTCTTATCTATATTGATAAGTTCTTGTTCTCTTCATACTGGTTACCGTATCTAATTTTCGTTTTTTCTAGTTTTTAACCTTGCGACTCGACAGGACATTCACCTGAAGAGCGTCAGTTAACGAGTTAGCTGAAGTTTTCACTGCGGCGACACCCTTATCTATTGTTATCTTCAAGAGTGCTTCTACTTTGTTAGGTATGGAAAATTAATCTCTGTTGGTAAATTGTTGTTGGCGTCTTCTAACTTCAAACTCGCGACGATGTCTGACCTCTATTGGTCAACACTTGATTTCTTCCGATGTTAAGTTTTCAGCTGTGTTTGAATCTTTACTCTTACGTCTAACCTCTATTGATAAATTGTTGTTCTCTTCTAACTTCAAACTTGTTACCATATCTGACCTTTATTAATCTAATTTTCGTTTCTTCTAGTTTTTAACCTTGCGATTCGACAGAAGGACATTCAACTGAAGAACGTGAGTTAATGAGTTAGCTGAAGTTGTTACATCGTCGACAGCGGCAACACCCTCATTCATTGTTATCTGCAAGAGTACTTCTACTTTGTTAGGTATGGAGAATTAATCTCTATTGGTAAATTGTTTTTGGTCTCTTCTAATTTCAAACTCGCGACGATGTCTGACCTCTATTGGTCAACACTTTGTTTCTTCCAATTTAAAGTTTGCAACTATGTTTGACTCTTTACTTTTACGTATTGATAAATTGTTGTTCTCTTCTAACTTCAAACTGGTTACCGTATCTGACCTTTATTAATCGAATTTTCATTTCTTCTAGTTTTTAACCTTGCGACTCGACAGAAGGACAGTCAACTGAAGAATGTGAGTTAACGAGTTAGCCGAAGTTGTTCCATTTCTGACAGCGGCAACACCCTCATCCATTGTTTCCTGCAAGAGTGCTTTTACTTTGTTAGGTGTGGGAAATAATATAAAGTGTTTTATTAAATACCTCTTTCATGAGGTAGCCTACGAATAATCATTTAATTTATTTATTTTTGCAGAAATTCAACAAGCTGTAGCAGTTAACTGAAGTACTGATATTAGCATCTACTATGTTTAAACGTGATCTATGTATTAAGGGCTTTGCAAGGCGTGACGCTCTTGCTAGATATAAAGATGCTGAACATAGTCACACTATGTTCCCCCGCGAGCAGTGCGAGGCTACGTTTAAAAGACAGGATTACCGCACACATCATATTAAAGTCAAACATCCTAGCATTACATCTGCCTTATGTGAAGTTTGTGGGGAATATTTTGCTAATGTAGAACAGTACCAGGCTCACTTACTAGAAGTACATCAGCAAGCTCAGGCATCTACTAGCCCTCAGGTTATGCGAAGAAAGCGTGTAAACTCTGATGTAGGTGAAGAAAGCTGTAGTAAGGAAAACCTAGGAAAAATAAAGTAGAACACAGAGAAGAACTTCAACACTGTAACACTAATGTACAATCTTCACATTTTCAGGGCCACTTAAGAACTAATGCACATAACAACAATGCTTGTAGAACTGCAGCTAATACAAACATCGAAGTAATTGACAGTGCATTCAGAAGTAGGATTTGAGTTGCAGAATTCATACTAGTGAGAAGTTTCAAACAACTGAAAACTTCTTTAATTGCTTTAAACCAGATGTGCAACAGCTTCTTAACAAAACATTGTCTGATCATAATTTATTGAACATTAATTTTGAACTTTTGCGTTGTATATTAAGAGCACAGATGAAAGTGAAATAACATATATTAAATCATTTAATACTAAGAATATAGTTGTGAGTGAACTGAATTTAGTAATATTTTTGGAGATATCTCAAACGTTAATTCAAATAAAAGTGAAGAGTAAAGTGGGCTTTAGTTGAAATTTTGTATCTAAAGGTTAATATCAATAAGTACAATCCATTTCGAGAATCTTCGTACATCGAGCTACCGACATGGATTAAGCATAAAAAAGCTGTTGTAAACGTCGAAAACAATGACGGGGCGTGTTTTTCATGAGCTGTTGTGTCGGCTTTAAACCCTGTGAAATCGAATGTAGCGAATAGAACATAATCGTATCCTCACTATTTAACACAGCTAAATTTAGATAGTATAGAATTTCCTGTGCAGTTCAGGGACATTAAGCGCTTTGAACAACTAAATAACATTAACATTAATATGTATGGCGTAGATAGAAAGTCTGTGGTAGGACCTCTGTATTATACGAGTGAAAAGAATGGCACACGTGTTAATTTACTCTGTGTAGAAAATAGTGATTGGATTAAAAATTTGAGTACACTTGTTAGTAGCCAGTTGTCAAAACATTAATGTATGAAGTGGCTATGTGATGGCTGCTTGCAGTATTGTTTTGAAATTTACAAATTATAACAAGCAACTGTGGGTGCCTTTTGTTATCTACGCAAACTTCGAAGCCATCCTCAAACCATTTAACACATGCGCGCCTCATCCAGACATCTCTTTTACTAATAATACACACATGCATGTCCCGTATAGCTTCGCGTATTATATCAAGTGTAGTTATGATAGTTCGCTTAACACGTTAGAGCTGTACAGAGGACCTGATGCTGCTAAAGTATTTTTTGAAAGGGATGCAGTGCGTCTTAGCCGTATTCTAAATCCTAAATTTCCTAGGAAACCACTGACTGAAGTTCAGTTACAAGAACATAAACGTGCTACAAAATGTAGTATTTGTGATGGTGAATTTTCAGAAAATAACACTAAAATTTTCGATCATGACCATTTAACTGTCTTGTACAGATGTCCAGCGCATACTAGCTGCAATGTTAAGTACAGAGTTCTTAAATTCATTCCTGTAATTCTGCATAACTTATCTGGTTACGACTCACATTTTATTATTACAGAATTTGGAGCTTCAGATGAAAAAATAGATCTAATCCCTCAGATCAAAGTGCATTTACAAAATGCGCAAAAAGCAGATGAGAAGCATACTAAAAAATTGAGATTTCTTGACTCGTTTCGCTTCATGGCGAGTAGCCTTGATAAACTTTCAAGTAATTTGCAACCAGAATAATTTACAGACATTCGACGTGTTTTTCCGGAAGAAAAGCAGTTTAATTTAATTAGGCATAAATGTGTATTCCGTTATGAATATATAGACTGCTTAGAACGTCTCGAAGAACGCTCCTTACCATTAAAACAATCATTTTACAGTTCGCTGAATTCAGATGAAATTAGTGACGAAGACTATTTACATGCACAACGTATCTGGGAGCAGTTCCACATTCAAACGCTAGGCTAATACTCTGACTTATATTTAAAGACGGCTGTACTTTTGCTAGTTGATGTTTTTGAAAATTTTCGCTGTGCATGCAAGAAAACATACAACCTTGACCCATGCCAGTATTTTACAGCGCCTGGGTTAAGTTGGGACGCTATGTTAAAATATACGCAAGTGAATTTGGAACTGCTAACAGATATCGATATGGTGTACTTCATAAAATCATCTATTCGAGGTGGCTTAAGTCTCAGGCAAATAATAAGTACATACCGAGTTTCGACTCTAGTCAACAATCTCAGTATATTGCTTATCTTGATGCTAACAATCAGTATGGGTGGGCAATGAGCCAGCATCTACCGTTAAATGGCTTCCGATGACTACCTCAATGCGAGATTGACGATTTACAGCTGCACATCCTTGACGATGAAGCTAATAAAGGGTATATTCTTGAAGTCGACTTACATTATCCTAAAGCTTTACACACTTCTCATAGTGACTTACCGTTCTGGCCTAAAAATACGAAGTCTCCGTACATCACATCAATAACAAACATGCTAATCGCCAATTTGTATGACAAATTTAATTATGTCATTCATTATCGGAATTTAAAACAGTGTTTGCAACATGGTTTGAAGTTAACAAAAATTCATCGCGTACTAGAATTTCATCAATCACTGTGGCTAAAACCATATATCATTCTCAACAATGATTTAAGAACAAATGCAGTTAACGAGTTTGAGAAAGATTTTTATAAGCTCATGAATAACGGTGTGTTTGATAAAACAATGTAAAATGTTGACAAACGCGTTGATGTTAAATTGATTACAAATTGGGAAATATTCGAGAGAAATAGGGCGCTAACAATTTAATGAGTAAACCTAATTTCCATAGCTGTACTATTATACATGAAAATTTAGTCATTATACAGAAGAATCGTGTTAAGGTCAAGTACGACAAAACTACCTACGTTGGTTTTGCTGTACTTGAATTAGCTAAAACGTTGATGTATGAATTCCATTATGATTGCATGATGAAGTATGCCGATAATGTAAAATTACTCTACACAGATACCGATTCATTTATTTACGAACTCAAAACTGATGACGGTTACAATGATATAAAGCCAGACTTGGGTAGGTTTGATACTAGTAGCTATCCTCTAAATAATGCCTATAATCTACCACTGGTCAACACAAACGTTCCAGAGAAAATGAAAGACGAACGTGTTGGAAATATCATAGATTCATTTGTACGCACTACTCGTAAATCTAAATCATATTGCATAATGCCCTTAAATGAAGAACAAATAAAGAGATTAAAGGGTAATAAAAAGAATGTAGTTCAGAATGAGCTAAGTTTACAAAATTATGAAAATTGTGTACATAATAATCCACCTATTTTACATAAGCAAATGGCTGTTATTAGAAGTAAGAAGCATCACTTGTACACTCATTTAATTAATAAAGTAGCACTTAAGAATGAAGACTGTAAACGGTTTGTCATTCCAAATTCTACCAACACTCTAGCCTGGGGCATAGTAGTATTGATAGGTACTACTTCACATTACGCAGTTGATCTAAGTGTGTGTGTGTGTGTGTGTGTGTGTGTGTGTGTGTGAATAATCTTTGTAAATATTACGCTAGAGCTATGTACTTCGTAGTAAACGCTAATTTTAAGCTGTCTTAATTAAGGATGACTGTATATATCTTGGCATTTAATACATAATTTTGTAAATATACTGTATATATTAGGGGCTGCCTGGCCGAGGCGGTAAAGGCGTGGTCGGTTCGCCCGGAAGGACGTGGGTTCGAATCCCCGTCAGAAAGTCGTAAAATTTAAGAAACGAGATTTCCACTTCCGGAGGTGCATATGACCTTGAGGTTCACTCAGCCTACACCAAAAATGAGTACCAGGTTAATGCCTGGGGGGAAATGCGGTCGGGCGTAGAGCTAACCACTCTACCCCATCACGTACCGCGGTTAACAATGGTGGAAGCCTTTACCTTCCACTCCTCCAAGGGCCTTCATGGCCTGTATGGAGGTGACTTTGTCTTTGTTTTGACTGTATATATTGCATAAAAGATCCGTAAAGATAGTAAGCTAGTGCTACTATACTTTGTAGTAAATGCCTTTTTTTGTTGTATCACAGTTATTATAATATATACTGTATAATAAACTAAAACATTATTAATTTATTTCTTTGTTCCAATAAGCCTATCCGTTTAATCACCACTCCCATTCCCTCAATTGAATTTCTACTTTCATCAACGAACATATGTACAGTTATGCAGAAATAATTTTCTCACTGTGCTACAGGTATTATTCCATGCAGAAGTTTTAAAAGATTAGCCTGGCATCATATCCGTGCCTGTTAGGTTAAGCTAGCACTCTTACCCATAATCAGTTTGGCAGTTAGGTAAACCTAGCACTCTTGGGCGTCAAACTTAAATCTGTAAAGTCTTTACAAGGTTAAGCCTAGAATCGAATCCAGGGCCTGTAAGGTACAGCTTATAGTCGAATCCGTGCCTGTTAGGTTAAACTTGCACTCAGGAGGACGATAAGATAGTCATACGCTACTAAGTCTATGAGGAGGAGAAGGTGGTGGAGGAGGAAGAAGAATCACTTTGCAGTCGCTCAGCATCAAGCCCCAAAAATGCTTCCCAATGTTACGAGGTTAAGCTTGGAGACGAATCCGTAGCTGTTAGGTTAAGCTTGCACTTACTGTAGGAGGAGGAGGAGGAGGAGGAGGAGGGATGACTCCACAGTCGCTTAGCTTCGTACCTTAAAGATGCTTCCCAATATTACGCCCCCTATGAATAAAGCATATGTATTACACCTTACACCATTTCCGTAGTCCCGTGCCGCCATCTTGTACTAAGCTCAGCTCCAAGCCCCTTAAGGGTGCCTTCCAACGTTACAACCCTATTAATAAAACATATGTATTACGCCTTACACCATATCCATAGTCCTATGTGCAGCCGTCATCTTGTGCAAGCTCAGCTCCAAAAACCCCTAAACCATGTCGCATCTTGTCTAGTTAGGTTGAGCCTGGGATCGAATCTCAAACTTGAGACTGTAACGCCTAAGCCTGGTGTCAACTGCATGCCCGTTATGTTAAGCTAGCACTCTTGTCCATAATCACGTTGGCAGTTAGGTTAAGCTGCCATTCTTGGGTATCAAACATGGGACTGTAAAGCTAACGCCTATAAGCCTAGGGTCGAATCCAGGACCTGTGAGGTCAAGCGTGGAGTCGAATCCGTACTTGTTAGGTTAAGCTTACACTCTTGACTATAATCACGTTAGCAGTGTAGGTTCAGCTTGCATTTTTTGGCATCAAACTTGGGTCTTAGGCCCTTAAGCCTAGGGTCGAACCCGGGGTCTGTGAGGTTAAGCCTGAACACGTAGTGAGGTTAAGGGTGTAGTTTTAGCCAACCTCCTTACTTTTCAAATCGCCCGCCAAATAAGGTCATGTGAGGTTAAGCATGCAGTCTTAGTCAGCACATTCCATGAGGTGGAGGCCTTGTCCAGGGGGGCGGCTGTGGGGGTGGCGGCAAAACCCCCCTAAAATAACTACTAAGGACCACGTTCTTCTCTGGGCTTTGATCTTCGCCCAGTGCTGCTTTATTCGTTGCCGGCGTTGCTCTTTTCTTTCCTCCGTCCACGTATATCTCGTCTTCAACTTTGTCCTTTCTTGAAAACCCTGGTGGTCTTTTGGTTTCCCCCTGAGTCGGCTACGTTCTTACATCTTCATAAGTTATCCCCATTTCCTGGAGGTTCCTTTCCACCTCCGTGAACCAAGTTGGCTGGGTCTTCTTATCTTCAAAATAGGTAAAGATCTGGTTCCATAATCGTTTTGGTTTCATTCTCGATAGCAGCAGTCGCTTAAGTGCGGCCAGTATCCAGTGATCGGGAGATAGTGGGTTCGAACCCCACTGTCGGCAGCCCCGAAGATGGTTTTCCGTGGTTTTCCATTTTCACACCAGGTAAATGCAGGGGCTATACCTTAATTAAGGCCACGACCGCTTCCTTCCCACTCTTGTCCCTTTCCCATTCCATCGTCGCTATAAGACCTATCTGTGTCGGAGCGACGTAAAGCAAATAGCAAAAGAAAACCTTCAGATCGACACCTGTCGCTAGCCACCAGCATCAGTTTTAAAACCAAGTGCAATCAATACGTGATGACAGCTTTGACGAGTCCCATGGTGCTGCTGCTGAACGGACATGTTTCAATTAAATCTACTTATCAGTGGTCCGCTTGTGTGGTGTAGTGGTTAGTGTGATTAGCTGCCACCCCGTGGAGGCCCGGGTTCGATTCCCGGCTCTGCCACGAAATTTTAAAAGTGGTCGGAGGGTTGGAGGTCCACTCAGTCTCGGGAGGTCAACTGAGTAGAGGTGGGTTCGATTCCCACCTCAGCCATCCTGGAAGTGGTTTACCGTGGTTTTCCACTTCTCCTACAGGCAAATGCCGGGATGGTACCTAACTTAAGACCACGGCCGCTTCCTTCCCTCTTCCTTGTCTATCCCTTCCAATCTTCCCATCCCCCCACAAGGCCCCTGTTCAGCAAAGCAGGTGAGGCCGCCAGGGCGAGGTACTTGTCATCCTCCCCAGTTTATCCCCTGACCCAAAGTCTGAAGCTCCAGGACACTGCCCTTGAGGCGGTAGAGGTGGGATACCTCGCTGAGTCCGAGGGAAAAACCGACCCTGGAGGGTAAACCGATGAAGAAGAAGAAGAAGAAGGAGAAGAAGAAAAAACCTTGCAAAAAATATCTTTCGAGATAATCTGAATGATTTCCTTGCCAAAAAAGGAAAGATAATGTTTAAAGTGATGTTCGTCTGTTTAGATTTAACACGTTCTTATCTGTTCTGTAATGCTGTATTATATCGCTTAACCACGTCAATATTATGTAACAGTGTTTTCCTCTGAAGTAACTGGAATTTTAATGAAAACTTGTAGATTTAATAATGTTTGGCTTTGTTAGCCGTTGTATTAAAATTTGGAGGTGAAATTAAATACTTGGTAGGAGGTATTTGTCTAGAGGGCGCCGAAGAGCTCAGCTGCCGATGCGCCGGCACTGTTTACACTACTTTTGCGGTATATCAGAAATCGCGAGCTGAAGCGGCTGTGTGTATCACTTCCAGAAGTCTAGTTAACACTGAAAGTGAAGACATGTATATGTGCGTCTCTTTACCTCTCACCTTTGTTGGTTTCTACCACAAGCCATTTGACATTACTAAGGCGACTATCATAGCAAGTCCACTCAATGTTACCAACCAAGGGCGGATCCAGGGTGGAGGTTAAACACCCCCTCCCCCGAAATAAAAAAATGGCATGTCAAATTTAAACAGCACACATGGGTTTTCGAAAATTGAACCCATTAAATCGAAACTACTAATTATGAAATCAAGAATTTGGAAAATAAAACAATTGAATATTTTAACCTATAAAACTGCGCCATCATTCAATTTCTCTCTATGAATATTTGTCAACTTAACAAATTTGCTGAAATTTTTAAATTTTGATGATATTTCTTTCGCAATCAGTTTATCCTCCAGGGTTGGATTTTTCCCTCGGACTCAGAGAGAGATTCCACCTCTACCAAACCAAGGGCAGTGTCCTGGAGCTTGAGACTTTGGGTCGGGGGATACAACTGGGGAGGAAGACCAATACCTCGCCCAGCGGCCTCATCTGCTATGCTGAGCAGGGAATCGAACCCACCTCTACTCACTTGACCTCCAGAGGCTAAGTAGACTCCGTTCTAGCCCTCGTACCACGTTTCAAATTTCATGGAAGAGCCAGCAATCAAACCCGGACCTCCGCGGGGTGGCAGCTAATCACACTAATTTGGTGAGATTGGCTTGTTTTTAATATTTTTAGTACATTTTGCACTATCATTCAATTATTTACACTTCATGTTATTGTTATCTAAAATGTTCGCTTGGGCCTTTTATTAGCGCCATATATAAACACATAAAACGGAAAATATGAGGCATATTGCTGAAATACTTACAGGTATACCTGAATGGTTATATGCCTAGAGACTTACGATCATCTTCACATTTTGATGCATTTGTTATCAGTTCATCAGGATCATGTTTCCGATATACTTAAGAGATTCTCGTACTTTCCTGGTCTTTTCCCCAGTCATCTGAGATCGCTACTAATGTGGATTAGGCCCTGTTTTATGGATACCGGATATCCTTCCTGAAGCCACCCTTATGTGGGCGGATTACGTGTGCCAGACTGAATAGCTCGGACGGTAGAGCGCTGGCCTTCTGAGCCCAACTTGGCAGGTTCGATACTGGCTCAGTCCGTTGGTATTTGAAGTCGCGCAAATACATCAACCTCGGGTAGGTAGATTTACTGGCACTTAAAAGAACTCTTGAGGGACAAAATTCCGGCACCTCATCGGTTCCGAAAACTGTAAAAGTAATTAGTGGGACGTAGAAAAACAATATTATAATTATTATTACTTTAACGTGTTGGTGTGGTGGTTGGTAGTGTGATATATTGTGTGTAGGGGAAGATAAATCAGGACGATTACAAAAACCCAGTCTCCAAGCTAGAAGGACTAACCAAACGAGGTTAATATCCTCGGCCGGCCCTTGAAATGAACCATGGGATATACGTCAATACGCTGACAATTTATCCTGGAAGCCGGGCCTTTAGATACAGTATATTTAAAAGCCTGAAATAAACATTGTTAAGATAATTTTCGATAATTTATAGCAAAGAATTCAAAAACTGATTTGTTGTTTGTAACCAAAATATCCTGTTTCTAATCTCAAATTTTCCAGGGTCGTATTAGATTTCGTCCAGAATAGTAGCCGCCTATTCGGGCTTATACATAAATATTAATTACTTTTAAACAGTTCGTGTTATCACTAAACCACATAATAATTTGGAATTTTCCTTGGAACAATTGCATTTTGTAAAACCCTTACTTGTGTCAGCCTATTAACAAAAGGCCAATCCCTGATACAGAAGCAGAAAAATTGAAACTCGTATAGGGAGCCCCTTGCCTGAAGGAAACAAAAAAGAATTGTGCAGGTTCAGAGCTACAAAAATTGGAGGAAGAACCTAGCCTAAACTTTTTAGTTATTTTTGCTTTCCCCACCTGAAGGGTCACGTTTTCAGTAAATGGAGCGAAGTTAATTAGTCTAAAATCATATTCGGACATCACAAGTCTCACCGTCGTATCGTTCTGACTGGCAGTTCACTTGTTGATTGTTAATAGTTATAGTTTGATAGTGATCTCTCGAGTTACTTATTCTATTTGGTGGGAATAAAAGTCATTGTAAGCCCACCGGACATAAAACTGGTCACCCTAGTGCGCACACACAGATGGCGCAGCGAACGAGTCCCGTGTACGGCCTCTACGTGAGCGATCAGTGGGACATCGATGTTTCAAGCGAACAGTGTATGTCAACATGGGTAGATGTAAGGATGTGACAGAGTGGTAGAAAGGGGCAACAGTGTTTGACCGTGCCCATAGCCATACGGTGCGTGAAGTTGCTGGAGTTGTTAGTGTTGCGCAGCGAACTGTTCAACGTGTCTACAAGCAGTGGTGTACTACACGTGGTCACGAGACACGACATCAGAATTGTGGTCGGAGAAAGATCCTGACTGAGAGGGACCGGAGATGCGTTTCACGGCTTGTGAATCAAAATCGCTTCGAAACCCGACGGGAATTGCTGCAGCCAACCTGTCAGAGAGGGGAACTGCATGCAATGAACATTTGGAGTCTGTCACCTTGTAAGAGGCCATTGCTCACACAGGCACATAAAGGTGCGTGTTTTCAATGGGCTATAAATCATCGAACGTGGACGGTAGCTGACTGGCGGAACATAACGTGGTCTGATGAATCACGTTTTTGCCTGCATTTCAATGACGCACGTCGTCGAGTGCACCGAAGGCCAAATGAAGCATTTCATCCTGAATGTGAGCAAGGTCAGGTACAAGCCGGAGGTGGGTCTGTGATGTTTTGGGGGTGTTTTTCGTATCACAGGTTGGTCCCGCTCACTGAGGTGACCATTGACATGGACTAGCATGTTTATTTAAACATTCTGGATGATTAGGTAGCCGGCCCCGCGGTGTAGGGGTCCAGGGTTCGATTCCCGGCCAGGTCAGGTAGTTTTACCTGGACCAGAGAGCTGGTTCCAGGTCCACTCACTCTACTTGAATAAAATTGAGGAGCTGTCTGACGGTGAGATGGCGACCCCGGTCTAGAGAGCCAAGAATAACGGCCGTGAGTATCCGTCGTGCTGACCACACGACACACCGTAATCTGCAGGCCTTAGGGCTGAGCAGTGGTCGCTTGGTAGGCCCAGGCCCTTCGGGGCTGTTGTGGGGTTGGGTGGGGGGTGATTAGGTGTTGCCTTTAAGTCAAGATCGGCATGATGAGTATGCTACTGAAAATCAAAATCCACAGCCTGATTCCAGTCATTCGACCGGGTCAGGAATGGAATGAATGAAACCCCCATCTAGCGGTGAGGATAGGCATTGTGACGGCTGCCGAAGCTTGTCGCACTCCTCTGGGGCAATGATAAATGAAATGAAATGATATTGGAGAGTGTTGCAGGGAAAACCGGAGTACCCGGAGAAAAACCTGTCCCGTCTCCGCTTTGTCCAGCACAAATCTCACATGGAGTGACCGGGATTTGAACCACGGAACCCAGCGCTGAGAGGCCGGCGCGCTGCCGCCTGAGCCACGGAGGCTCTAGTATGCTACTGATACCCCGATTTTTCAAGATGACAACAGCGAAGTTCATCGGGCTGGACGCATATGTAACTGGATGTATGAACACTTCCCCACCCTATTACATCTCGATTGGCCTGCAAAATCACCTGACTTGAACCTCATTGAAAGTCTGTGGGACATGTTGGAATAGCGGGAAAGGGCCGACATCAGCATCCCCGTAATTTGGTGGAATTGCGCGATCAAATCCTCAACGTGGATGTGACGTGTCTGCACGAGCTTGTAGACTAACTTCCTAACCGAATCCCAACGATTATCAAGTCCAGAGGCGGAGTTACACGGTGTTAAATGATGCTTGTAATGATTTCTCCACGGAAGACTAATTTTTTGTCCGGTGAATTCATCACCATTTAGAACGCCTGGAACGTATGCATGCTTCTTAACGGCATGAATGTTCAATTTGCCCACGTAACTCCTAGCTAATTCAGTGCAAGGACATCCGTGTTTACATTTTCTCTATGTTAATAGGATAGAAGGTGTTAATCTACCAAAGTAAACTTTATTTCAGTAGACTGTCGGGGAAGCAGTTAAAAGGAAACACAAATGCATTTATTGACATCTACATCAAGGTGTAAGCAAAATTATTTCCAACTCTCTAAGTCGGTATTATTTCATCGCACAAGTTTTATTTTGTACAGTACTCCACATGTTGGAACATGTAGGAAGAGACAGACAGGGAAAAGAAGATATAATTGGCTCCTATAGTTATGGAAACCAAGATGAAGAAGGAGATTTGGTAGTAGATTTTTGTAGAAAGAATGGATTAATTGTTGTCAGTACGTGGTTTAGAAAAAGGAACTCACAAAATATAACTAGATATGGTTGGGGAGACAGAAAAACAAAGACAATGATCGATCTTATTCTGGTGGAGAAGGAGAAACGTAGACAACTGGAAGATGTGACAGCAATGCCAAGAGCAGATTTCGAAGGAGACCATAAAGTGGTGGTAGCCACATTAAGACCTGGTAAAATAATGAAGTTAATAGAAATAAGGGAATGAAAAATAAAGGGATGGATGTTAAAAGAGAAAGAAATAAGGGAAAAGTTTCAAGAGGGTCTGAAGAAAGAAATTCCCAAAGATGACTTGACATACCAAAAAGATGGGAAGAATACTTCTCAGAATTGCTAAATATTATATACAGTGAACTGGTAGATGGGAAGGAGCAAGAAGAAACAATGAGGAAAGAAGAAGAACAAGAACAGGAGATATCGATGTTAGAAATAGAGGAAGCCATACAAAAGATGAGCGGTAAAGCAGCAGGAGTGGATGAGGTAACTACGGAAATGATAAAAGCAACAGGACCAATAGGGCTACAGTGGATGTATAGATTATTTAGAATAATCTGGAGGAAGAAAGAGATCCCAGAAGAGTGTTTAACTATCCCGATATTTTAAAGAGGTGATAAAAAGGAACAATAACTACAGAGGGATCACCCTTATTGCTCATGTAGGTAAGATATTTGGGAGAGTATTGGAAGGAAGACTGAGGAGGAAGCTAGAAGGAGAAATGGAAGAAGAACAGTGTGGTTTTAGGAAAGACAGGTCAACGTTTGACCTGATCTTTACTTTAAGACATATGATTGATAAAAGATGGGAGTTTGGAAAAGACATAGTAATGACATTTATTGACATTGAGAAGGCTTATGACAGTGTGCCCAGACAGTTGGTATGGGACACATTAAGGAAAAAATAAGTTAACAGTGTGGAAGTGCAAATGATAAAAGCTATGTACAAAAATTGTGTTAGTAGTGTGAAGACTATTATAGGAAAAACAAAATGGTTTAAAGTTGAAATTGGTCTCCGACGGGGAAGTGTACTATACCCCATACTATTCATCATAGTGATGGATGAAATTCATAAGAACATTAACCAGATATTCGGAGACAGGCAACAAAAGCCTTGTTGTTTGCAGATTATGTTGTGATATGGGGTGAAGATGAGACGGAAGTGCAAAAACAAGTAGATGTATGGAATTAAGAAATAGAAAAATTTGGGATGAAAGTAAGCACAGAGAAAAGTAAAACAATAGTGATGACAAGGGGAAGGAAGGAAGGAAGGAAGGAAGGAAGGAAGGAAGGAAGGAAGGAAGGAAGGAAGGAAGAGGAAAGATAAAAGTGAATGGTAAAATTCTGGAAGTGGTTAAAAGTTACAAATACTTGGGAAGTTTGATCACAGAAGATGGAAAGATTACCGAGGAAATTGGAAAAAGAATACAACAAGCAAACAACTTCTACCAGAGTGTAAGGGATATTTTGTGGAACCAAGATGCCCCGAGGAAATGTAAGAAAGTATTATATTCAACCTATTATGAACCCATACTATCCTTTGTAGCTGGATCGTGGACTACAACAGAACAAGGGGAGAGTAGAATACAGGCAGCGGATAAGAGGTATCGAGGGCAAGACCAGAAAGGATAGAATTAGAAATGAAGAAATAAGGAAAAGGATAGGAATCTTGAAACTTAAAGACAGGATAGAAACAACAAATCTAAAGTGGTATGGGCATATGATGAGAATGGGAGAAGAGAGAGTGCATACAAAAGCTTTTTTCAGAGAAGTTAACAGGAAAAAGACCACGAGAAAGACCCCGAAAGTGGCGGACAGATTCAGTGCGGGAGTGTATAGAGAAGAGGGGAGGAAAACCACAAGATGTACTTAAAAAAGGAGAAGAGTGGTGGAGAGACAGGCAGCGATGGAGGTCCTTGATTCACAACCCGACCCGGGAAGCTGGAAACGGGAAATGAAGACGATGATGACAGTACTCCCCATTATTATTAAGGATTTTGCCATTTTCCGGGTAGCTTAAAATATCAGTACCGTGCGAGTTGGCCGAGCGGTTGGGACGCGTAGCTGTGTGCTTGCATTCGGGAGATAGTGGGTTCGAACCCCACTGTCCGCAGCTCTGAAGATTGTTTTCCGTGGTTTCCCATTTTCACACCGGGCAAATGCTGGGGTGGACCTTACGCCGACGGCCGTTTCGTTTCCACTCCTAGCCCTTTCTTATCCCATCGTCGTCATAAGACCTATCTGTGTCGGTGCGACGTAAAACAATTTATATGTATATGGAAGGATATATACATACCAGTTTTCCATAAAGTTGCAAGTGTTTGTTGGATGAACAACGGTTCGATGGTTCTTTTGCTGTTGTCCAACGAAGCAAGGCGTTTACCATTCAGAAAATTCTGCAGAGATAGAACCAGATGGAGAGATATCAGGGCAGTAGGGCGGGTGAGTTAACACTTTCCAGCCAAAAGACCACAACTTCTGACGAGTCGAAATGGACACGTGTGATCACTTCACTGTTTGTTAATTCTGTCCGTTTCTCTTCAATGGCTTCTTTCAGATGGTCTAGCTGAGAACAATATCTCACTGAATTGATGGTCTGTCCATTAAGAAGCAACTGCAAAGCAGTGCTCTTCTGGAATGGAGACTTAGTTTAGCAACTGTCAGTGGAAGTTCACCTTTTATTTGCCATGACTTACAATGTTGTCAGATATGATCCACTTGTTTAAAAAATGGATCATGTTCATTGCGCCTTGCTAAGGAGTCACAAACATACACGCTATGTACCAAATTCCGTTCACTGAGTTCATGTGGCATCCAAACATCGAAACAGAGTATGTAACTAAGTCCTTCGGGCGTTTCCTCACATTACGGGGCGATATATTCAGCACATGAGTTTTTTTTGTTGCTATTTTGCTTTACGTCGCGCCGGCACAGATAGGTCTTATGGCGACGATGGAACAGGAAAGGCCTAAGAATAGGAAGGAAGCGGCCGTGGCCTTAATTAAGGTACAGCTCCAGCATTGCCTGGTGTGAAAATGGGAAACTACGGAAAACCATCTTCAGGGCTGCCGACAGTGGGATTCGAACCCACTATCTCCCGAATGCGAACTCACAGCTGCGCGCCCCTAACCGCACGGCCAACTCGCGCGGTAGCACATGAGCTATATCTCCCTCTGTCATTCTTGGGTTAGGTTCAACCAACTCCTTGAGTCTTTCTTCGTCTGTAACAGTGGGTCCTCCGGTACGAGGTATGTCCTTTCAGGAAATAATTAGAAAATAGAAATTTAGGTAACCATTTCTAGCATGGACGATCGGTTACCGCATCTTCACCGTAAGCAGCACAAATCTTCCTCCGAGTTTGCAAAGCATTTTTTCCCTTGAGATAGTAAGCACATAAGGTGTTTAAAATGCTCATTTCAACTTTCCGTAGACTATTGCACACGAAGTGCAGCAGACGCTTGCGAGGTACTCACTGAACAGCTGATTGTGGATCATTCTGCTCTATCGCTGCTGTAGAGTGGGTTGTGGCCTACTCAAGCTGCTATATCAGCGGCCCGCGAGGGCTTAACAACATTATTTTAAGAAATGTGAAGAAAATTTACAAGAACGATTTCATAGCTCGTTCAAGAATGTATTAATTTCTATATCGTTTATAGACCCAAGTCAGAACTAATTAATTCTGTTTTTAAGTATTCACCTGGGATGAATAGACTATTTTTAATTTAAAAAATTAAAATCCAAGCTTCGGCGGAAAATGAGCGCTCACAAATGCCAGTGCTAGGTCTTAACCGTTATAAAAAATGCGTATGGGATCCATACCAATTCTTGAATTCCATGCCGACCTCAATGTGGACATTTTATGCAAAAATTGTCCTCCTTTAAGTTTTGTTTTCACTACATTATTAATTTGAGTTTGTCATTCGGTATTTTCTTAATTTTTGCTTTTTGTCATTTGTCAAATATTAATTCAAAAGAACTGACAGTGTTTGGAGCTCTTCTTCAAAATTCAATTGTCCTGGATATAATAGTGTTTATTTTTAATTTCACTCTTTTATGCAATTGTAGAATAGTGTTTTAAGCAATTAAAACGGTACCGGAGATACACTTTCTCCGTCCAATTGAACTGCGCGCCTTCCAGAATGCTATCTGTGTTGTGAACCCTGAACTGTCCATCTGAAGAAACTTGGAACTTTAATCTTCAGAGGTCTCTACTATCGACTCATGTGCACCCTCTGGTGAGAGGACGGACAGTTGAGGGGTTGCCGGCAAGAACCCCACTAGTAAAAAGAAAATAATCGAAAAACGAGTTATAGGCGCCATGTTGTAGTGTTCAGTATTACCAAATACAGTAGAGACAATACGCGACACTCTGCGAGATATCGAGTGACAGCTATTAGAGATCTCTCTAGCGGATTGACCTGAGAACTACTGATTCTGTCATAAGAGCACGTGTATTTGTGTGCGAAGTTTTGGGTGTTATTTATGCGCTTTCAGTGAGTTGACATAATTAAATAGTAGCGTGTGTCATTTCTTGATATCTCCTCTCAACATGAGGGGAAAGGTATGTGCTGTGTTTGGCTGCAGTAACTATGAAGTAAAGAAGAATGCGCGGTCTTTCGTCCGTTTACCTCGTGACAAGAAAATGTAAGTAATATTGTGTTTGCATATATATTCTTCAAGTGACTAAGAGATTTTTATAGTACTTCATAAAGTTCTGACCTGCTTGACTCATATTTTAACTGGCTTAAAATATAATACGCATATTTTATTGTATAGTGCAGCAGTTAACCTTCAATACCGATGCGTTGTTGTAGGTGTGATCTGTGGGTTTGATTTAATTCAGGAAAATACATATGCATATGAGTGTGGCTGGTTGTGTTCCAAGTTACCCCATTTGGAATGCCGTAATGCGTTGTCAAGCACTAAAGAAAATATGGGTGATATGGGGGAGACCTAGCTTAACAAAGGGAAAAAATAGGTTAATATCCATTCGATTGTTATATATGCTACAAACGTTGATCACAAATGCTGCACATATCCCAGGATTGGCATGCTTCCTGGCAACCAGAAGTAACTTCAATAATGTCAGAATTTTAAAAATGTTAATATTTTAAAATAAAATGTTCAAAATTTCCCGCCTTTTTAACAATATATCACTGTTTCCCTTATAAATTCCAAGTGTATAAGAATGTTCATACTTTTCCTTTTATAAAGTGTGTATCAAACTTCCAGCTACAAAATGAACCTCAATCACTAACATAGACTCTGATTTGGATTTTTGTCGGGTTTTTATTCCGAGCACCAAACAATATTAATACTTTTGTAAATAAATATGTTATATAAAATCTAATTTAAATCCTATTGATGTGAACGAGGTACAAATTGTAGTACAACACTATGGGAGGAAACTCTGAAAAAATCATAATTATCCGTGAAACAGTAAGAGAGTTATGAAGGAAACCGTGATATATTGTTAAAAAAGTGGGAAATTTTGAACATTTTATTTTAAAATGTTATAATTAGAATTTTGACATTACTGAAGTTGCTTTTGATTGCTCTGAAGCATTGCAAGCCTGGGATATGTGCAGCAATTGTGAACAACGTTTGTAGCATATATAACAATCGAATGAATATTGGCCTATTTTCCCCGTATTAAGCTAGGTCTCCCCCCGAAATGTATATATTTTGTTGAAACAACTTGATGATACAAATTTGCTTTACACTAATGTAATGGCATTATGGTAAGTATTACTTGTACGGAAAGTTTGAATGTTTTTGAGGCAAAATTTATAGATTTTCTTTCTGTTGGTAGGCTTCAAGTTAAAAGAAAAATTGTCCAGCTCTTAAATGTAAATTTATTGAATCATGTGTGAAAGGAATGTGCCGATATTTTTGTTGACAAGTGTTTTAATATGATGATACAATGCTTTTAAATGAGAAAAAAGAACAATCTAGCCGTGCACGTTCAGGCAGGAATTCTAAAGCTAAAAAAGTAATGCATAAATGAAAGATCAAGCCCTTTCACAGCAGTCCATTTCACATCTTGATTATATGTCTAATTTCAGTCTTTAAATAATAACCTGTTAAATAATACTTCATTCATTTATCCAGAATTGCTTTAGCAACTTTGAAGTTAATATCTTAGTAACACTTTCTTTCTAGACGTAATTTATTTATCAGTTTCCGTATATACATTTCCATTGATATTTGAATTTAGCGCGAATTTTCAGGTTAAGTCACTAGGAGCGCCACTTGCGACTTGTCTCCCATTTAAACAAGGCTAAATCCGGAAGTGTCGCGTATTTTCTCTACTGTATTTGGTATTACGCACGTGATTACACAATCGATTCTGTCAAAAACACCTCAAGTCGTACTGTATTAGCCTCTAAACATACGGCGATTCGGCAAAACTCCCACAAGTCTGGACTGTTGCTAGCGAGAACACCACAGGTCAGTGATACTTCAGGCAGGTGCTGCGAGAGCGGTCTGCTCAACTCCCAATAAACCACTGATAAGCTACACTTTCGTTCACTACTGCCCGCGTTCCTCTAGGTTGTATTCCTGTTCTCCAAGGTTTTACGTTAAAATGGACACAAATGGTCCAATGAGGTTATCTCAATGCTGCTACATTTCATAAATAGCATCCCACACTCCGAGTTAACGGATGAGCTGGTTTTAATACGTGACAGCTGTCCTGGGCAAAACAAAAATAAAACAATGGTTTACTTCCTCTTCTGTGTAGCGCACATTCTCACACTTTTTAAAAGGGTTACATACTTTTTTCCCGTTCGTAGTCATAGCTACCTACCAAACGACCAGGACTTTTCACTTATTTCTGCTCAACGCAGGAAGACTAGCATCGCCGAAATTCCTGAAGACTGGGATGAAAGAATGCTGAAGACCCGAACGCGTCCATGTTCATTAGGTTTGGAGATATATTCACCCGCCGCCTCTGTGGTGTAGTGGTTAGCGTGATTAGCTGCCACCCCCGGAGGTCCGGGTTAGATTCCCGGCTCTGCCACGAAATTTGAAAAAGTGGTACGAGGGCTGGAACGGGGTCCACTCAGCCTCGGGAGGTCAACTGAGTAGAGGCGGGTTCGATTCCCACCTCAGCCATCCTCGAAGTGGTTTTCCGTGGTTTCCCACTTCACCTCCAGGCAAATGCCGGGATGGTACCTATCTTAAGGCCACGGCCGCTTCCTTCCCTCATCCTTGCCTATCCCTTCCAATCTTCCCATCCCCCTACTAGGCCCCTCTTCACTATAGCAGATGAGGTCGCCTGGGCGAGGTACTGGTCATACTCCCCAGTTGTATCCCCGACCAAGAGTCTGAAGATCCAGGACACTGCCCTCGAGGCGGTAGAGGTGGGATCCCTCGCTCAGTCCGAGGGAAAAGCCGAACCTGGAGGGTAAACAGATGATGATGATGATGATGATATATTCACCCACCATGATTTCAAGGATTTTAAAAAGCAACTGACTGTTTTGTAAAAAAACCAAAGCCAGCATTCAGGCTTCAGTGTGTTCGATCTATGCGGTGTGTATATTTGCAACAAACGTACCGTGGTCCTTGGAGCCGTCACATCATCACAGATCCGAACTTCAAAACTCCTGACACAATCAACTTACCAGGAGCTTTCCCAGCCCCTCCTGCAGTGAAACCTGCGAAGGCTAAGGACGTATTAAAACTTGCCGAATACCTCGCAAATCCTGCAAGCAAAGAGTACTGCTCAAGCCTCTTTGGCACAGCTGCATCAGTGGAAGTACATACAACCAGTTGTGACTATGAAACAGACAATGAGGGCAATAGTGCTGGATGTGAATAGTTGTCATTGTATGCTGTATATCACATTTTCCTCCACTTTATTTAATAAATAATCATTTATATTTATCATCATCATCATCATCATCTGTTTACCCTCCAGGGTCGGCTTTTCCCTCGGACACAGCGAGGGATCCCACCTCTACCGCCTCAAGGGCAGTGTCCTGGAGCTTCAGACTCTTGGTCGGGGATACAACTGGGGAGAATGACCAGTACCTCGCCCAGGCGGCCTCACCTGCTATGCTGAACAGGGGCCTTGTGGAGGGATGGGAAGATTGGAACGGATAGGCAAGGAAGAGGGAAGGATGAGGCCGTGGCCTTATGTTAGGTACCATCCCGGCATTCGCCTGGAGGAGAAGTGGGAAACCACGGAAAACCACTTCGAGGATGGCTGAGGTGGGAATCGAACCCACCTCTACTCAGTTGACCTCCCGAGGCTGAGTGGACCCCGTTCCAGCCCTCATACCACTTTTCAAATTTCGTGGCAGAGCCGGGAATCGAACCCGGGCCTCCGGGGGTGGCAGCTAATCACGCTAACCACTACACCACAGAGGCGGACATTTATATTTATATCGTATATAAATATAATATTATTAGGCATTATCTTAGTGGTGTTGTATTGAATTCTGCACACACAAAAAAAAAAAACACTAGTCCAATCCATTTTCCTCCTTCACATCCAGAGAATATAATTTGGTATCACTCAATGAGTACTGATAACATCCCTGATACCTACAGAGTATTTAGACAAAACCAAAAAAAATACCTATTTATGGGGCGAATATATGCGGTTTTGTCCGCCTCTGTGGTGTAGTGGTTAGCGTGATTAGCTGCCACCCCCGGAGGCCCGGGTTCGATTCCCGGCTCTGCCACGAAATTTGAAAAGTGG
Organism: Anabrus simplex; assembly: GCF_040414725.1. Taxonomy (NCBI): domain Eukaryota; kingdom Metazoa; phylum Arthropoda; class Insecta; order Orthoptera; family Tettigoniidae; genus Anabrus; species Anabrus simplex. The sequence goes on along the minus strand of NC_090266.1, from coordinate 1,150,135,429 downwards.
TACGAGGGCTGGAACGGGGTCCACTCAGCCTCGGGAGGTCAACTGAGTAGAGGTGGGTTCGATTCCCAACTCAGCCATCCTGGAAGTGGTTTTCCGTGGTTTCCCACTTCTCCTCCAGGAGAATGCCGGGATGGTACCTAACTTAAGGCCACGGCCGCTTCCTTCCCTCTTCCTTGCCTATCCCTTCCAATCTTCCCATCCCTCCACAAGGCCCCTGTTCAGCATAGCAGGTGAGGCCGCCTGGGCGAGGTACTGGTCATACTCCCCAGTTGTATCCCCCGACCAAGAGTCTGAAGCTCCAGGACACTGCCCTTGATGCGGTAGAGGTGGGATCCCTCGCAAAGTCCGAGGGAAAAACCGAACCTGGAGGGTAAACAGATGATGATGATGATATATGCGGTTTTTCTTGTTTTCCCACAATTGTGATTTTCTGACTAGTGGGGTTCTTGCCGGCAACCCCTCAATTATTTTTTTCAAAGCAAATTTCTATTCTATATGGTTGTAAACATTATGTGTACATTTTTTTTGTGTGCTGAGATTGTCAGCACTACTACGGCTTACTTCTTCCTTATGTTATGGACCAATCAGCAATTTTTGTATATATTTTTGCAGCCAATTAAAATTGGAATCCGGCCCCGCGGTGTAGGGGTAGCGTGCCTGCCTCTTACTCGGAGGCCCCGGCTTCGATTCCCGGCCAGGTCAGGGATTTTTACCTGGATCTGTGGGCTGGTTCGAAGTCCACTCAGCCTACGTGATTAGAATTGAGGAGCTATCTGACAGTGAGATAGCGGCCCCGGTCAAGAAAGACAAGAATAACGGCCGAGAGGATTCGTCGTGCTGACTACACGACACCTCATAACCTGCAGGCCTCCGGACTGAGCAGTGGTCGCTTGGTAGGCCATGGTCCTTCGGGGCTGTTTCGCCATGGGGTTTGGGTAATTAAAATTGGGGGTGTGTACAGGCATTCTGCCTCGGTCAACAGAATTCGGTAACCTTTCCCCTGAGTTGCTGTATAAGCTGGGCGCTTTAGGGCCGTTTTGTCATCTTTATCGCACCGATCAAAGTGTGTACTGCATAATAGGGGGCAGGGGCAGCCTTGCCCGTCTTCGGAAGGCCCAACAGCTTAAGGTAATGGCAGACATCTTTTAATATGTCATGGCTCCAGGCAGATAACTTGAGGGGAAGGTTTCACACTTCTTTCTCAATGTAAAATTCTCAAGTTTAATATCACCTTTTAAATGTAAATTTTCAGGCAAATCTAAAGACTCTATTCAAATCCCTGCTGGGAAATATGTAACTTACGGAATAAAGAGTGTTCACCCTCTATTAATTCCCATTCAACTTGATATGGGGTGACTATGATTTTCTGAAACCCTAAATCCTTGAAACCATTTTGGAAGTTAATTTTTCGCATCTAGTCGCCCCTCTGTAGTGCAAGTGTTTCGCCTCCTAGCAGTTTGTTTATGGCCGACTTCTTAAACCTCTTCTTTTGTACACTAAGGCCATTTAGAATGGGCACTTACTGCCCCTGTTTAAAGTGTCATTAGTTATTGACGAGTGTGCATTAGACTGTTGAGCTGAAATGGCAGTAAACACTGTTTTAGAGGTTGTCTAGTGTAAAATTTGACAGAAAACTTGTGCATCTGAGAGGCTGGACTGTAGTAAAATGTTGGAATGTAAGTGAGTGGAACAAATGTGCTCTTTGCAATAGTGTAACCTTAGAGCTACAAAGCTCATTTCTTGTAAATTATTGTGTCGATAATTTTCTATATTATACCTCATTTTTGGACTTATAGTCCACTCTTTTATCCGAGCTGACGAGCTCTTTAACTGTTACTTGCTGTTGCTGATTCAGATCATCTATCGATGTCCGACTCGTTGGCTGAACGGTCAGCGTACTGGCCTTCGGTTCCGAGGGTCCCGGGTTCGATTCCCGGCCGGGTCGGGAATTTTAACCTTAATTGGTTAATTTCTAAGCAACGGGATCTGGGTGTATGTGTTGTATTCATCATCATTTCATCCTCATCACGACGCGCAGGTCGCCTACGGGCGTCGAATAGAAAGACCTGCACCTGGCGAGCCGAACCCGTCCTGGGATATCCCGGCACTAAAAGCCATACGACATTTCATTTCATCTATCGATCTTTAGTCAGACAAAAAAGGAAAGAAATAAAATTTCAGAATTTAGTGTTTTAAATTATTCCTTGATCTTTTCTTTATCCACCCATTCACCCTAGCACCTTTTTACACCTCTGTAAACCACGGAATTCCCGTAACAAAAACTATTAAACCTTCATTTCGATTGATCTATGCATACTATTTTATACAGGTAGCTCTGTTCTATACGTATACGTATTTAACGAAAATTATTTTATTATTAAAGTCTTGCCCGCGATCATGCTTAAGGTGGCCCTCGAGTCCTTACAAATTGGAAACCCCTGTGCTATATGAATTAAAACGTGAAAGGACTTCTGTCCCCACCAGAAAACATTACAACACAGTTTTACGGAAACGTATTATAAACTATAAAACATGCCATATTAAACATAGTTTATAGTTGTTTATTTCCGTGAAGTTCTACACTTTATTGGAGTGTAAAGATAAATTAATTTTAAACTGAATTTATCCTACAATATACATACTGTATGTAAGTGGAAGTAATGAAACGGTTAAATTTGCTGCATAATAATATTTATACGTTTATTTTCGTAAACGATTAATTAAATATTAAAATTTTCTTTACTAAGTTTCTTCTATACGCAGAGAAAGTGTAACCTTTCCCATTTAAAAATACGTATTATTGAATATATTTACATACATCTCAAACTATATGAACAAATTATTATTGCTTACTAGAGTATGTCAAAGACAACATTTGGTACTTACAGGGAAAGAAATGTCCTCATCTACACATTTTTTTGAAGAACAATTCGTGACGGATAGACTCTTGAAGAATCAAGTGAAAAAGGTAATAAATGAGTCAAAATATGTGAATTGGCTCCCATTTACACCAACATTATCGAAATGCAAAAATGATATTTCTCTCTTTGATTCCAACACTTCGTAAGGGTGTAGTGGCACCACGCGACAATCCTTGTGGTGATCTGCCTCCAGGGCGTGGTGACTTGCTTGCTGTAAGATCATCCTGGTCGTAACAGTGCACGTCATCTAGGCCTTCGATCGTCGACTTTTCCCTCCTATGTATTTCCATTGCCTCCTGTCTTCTGGCAATGTCTGTCTGTTAGGTCATCAGCCCAGAGGCTGGTTGGATCCTCAAATAGCACCACTAAAGGTTATGCGGTTATAAGGAAACCCCAAAAACCAATGACAGCACCAAAATGAGGCGTACTAGGCAAGATGAGGAGTGAGGTAATTTGCCATTGCTTTCCTCACTGGGTCAGAAAGTACTATTGCAGCACGACTGACCCTATGAGCAGCACCTTTCGTAACACTCAGACGCACTAGTCGTGCTCTGAATGTCATTACTCAGCACTACTCATACCCCAGCAGCTTCCATATTGTCACAGCCATGGATGTTGACTGGGACTTCGGTGGAAGCTACACTTTACTCTGGCCTGTGCCAAGAGATGGATACAAAAGTACTGTATCCATCAAGAAATGACAGCAGGCAGCTTCTGGCAGTATGACCAACATATCTGATTTGTTTTTGGTTGATAAGTGTCGACAGCCTTGTTCTGATGCCGAGCTGTTGTAGGATCGATTCATTAGTACGGTGTGCAGTCCATGGTATTCGCAGTAATCTCCTCTAGCACCACATTTCTAGAGCATCAATCCTGCGGCGATTTAAGTAGTAAATGATGAACATTAATATTTTGGCAAACATACTTTGTAAATTTAAAATATTACAATAATTATAACCGGGCGAGTTGGACGTGCGCGTAGAGGCGCGCGGCTGTGAGCTTGCATCCGGGAGATAGTAGGTTCGAATCCCACTACCGGCAGCCCTGAAGTTGGTTTTCCGTGGTTTCCCATTTTCACACCGGGCAAATGCTGGGGCCGTACCTTAATTAAGGCCACGGCCGCTTTCTTCCAACTCCTAGGCCTTTCTTATCCCATCGTCGCCATAAGACCTATCTGTGTCGGTGCGACGTAAAGCCCCTAGCAAAAAAAAAAAAAAAAAAAACAATAATTATACGCATATAGTTTCTTATACAGTGCTTAAAAATGTAAGTGCAAGTTGTAAATTAATGAAATTCGCGTACAATATACACTATAAACAAGAACGAATGATTAAATATGATACACGGGTGGCATAATTTTCAATAAATATACAGAAATGTGTTCATGTCATCGAGCCGCTGTATGATTTTTCAAATATATCAAAAATTTAAACATCTTTAATAATAATTATAGAGTAAAATAATTGGTTTCCTCTATTTTTAAACAAATGGCAGAACTCTGTCTCGTGTTGCACGCTCGCGATGTAGCGTGCGCAGCGTACTAGACCGCAGAAACTTTGCTGTATACTTAACCCGTTGAGTTGTCAATGCCATTGTTCTAAAAATATTGTCCGGCTCCATAGCTAAATGGTTAGCGTGTTGGCCTTTGGTCACAGGGGTCCAGGGTTCGATTCCCGGCAGGATCGGGAATTTTAACCATAATTGGTTAATTTCACTGGCACGTCTTCATCATCATTTCATCCTCATCACGACGCACAGATCGCCTGCGGGTGTCAAATCAAAAGACCAGCATCTGGCGAGCAGAACTTGTCCTCGGACACACCCCGCACTAAAAGCCATACGTCATTTATTTTTTCTAAAAGTATTTAACCATTTTTATTCGATAAAATCTATTTTATAACTAAACATATAGCAGTTTTTTTTGCTGATGGTGGTGGTTATTACATTAAGAGCAAGTCCAACCGTGCAACGTCGAAGGGCGCTGACTGCGGGGTGCTACACCACTCGAGCACCCGCCAGACATTTTCTGGACGTGATAAGCCCCCACTCCATGGCACTACAGCCCTTGAAGGGTCTTCGCCTACCAAGTGACCGCTGCTCAGCCCGAAGGCCTGCAGATTACTAGGTGTCGTGTGGTCAGCACGACGAATCCTCTCGGCCGTTATTCTTGGCTTTCTAGACCTGGGCCACTATCTCACCGTCAGATAGCTCCTCAATTCTAATCACGTAGGCTGAGTGGACTTCGAACCAGCCCTCAGGTCCAGCTAAAAATCCCTGAAAATCCCGAACCCGGGGCCTCCGCGTAAGAGGCAGGCACGCTACCTCTACACCACGGGGCCGGCGATAAGAAGCCCCCACCAAGAAAACAGAGAGAGAGAAGGATAAAAAGAGATCATATCAGAAGAAAATATTATTTCGCTCGTAGTTTAACGTCGCACTAACACAGTGAAGGTTTTCGGCGACGCAAGGATTTGGAAGGTAGCGGCCGTGGTGTTCATTAAGGTAGAGCCCTAGCATTTGCCTGGTGTGAAAATGGGAAATCACGGAAAAGCATCTCTAGGGCTGCCGACTGTGGGATTCGAATCCACCATCTCCTGAATACAAGCTCACAGTTACAGTCAACTGACTTGATCGGTGAAGAAAGAAAGAAAAGGAGGGAAATCTGAATTCATCGTCGTATTTCTTAACACTAGCAATACCATGGTATTTTTGTCCGTGCATTACCAACGGCGAGGTCTGAGGAGCCCACTAAGATATGTGTACCGTATTTACTTTATTATTATTAATTAGAACTGATTCATACAAAACTTCATCAAGGTTAACTAATTATTTTGTAAAAGTTGTTTTATATCACGCCGACACAGGTAGGTCTTATGGTGAAAATGGGACAGGAAAGGCCTAGGAGTGGGAAGGAAGCGGCCGTGGCCTTGATTAAGGCCTGGTGTGAAAATGGGAAACCACGGAAAACCATCTTCAGGGCTGCCGACAGAGAGATTCGAACTCACTATCTCCCGGATGCAAGCTCACAGCTGTGCGACCCTAACCGCACGGCCAACTCGCCCGGTTGTGACGGAAGCGACTGTGGCCTTATTTAAGGTACAGCCCCAGCGTTTGCCTGGTATGAACATGGGAAACCACGGAAAACCACCTTCAGGGCTGCCGACAGTGGGGTTCCAATCTGGGGTTCTCCGCGTGTGGAGAAATAATTTTTTTCCATTTTTATATTATTATTTCCATTTATTTTATTTATTTGTATGCAAAAGGCATATAGGATGTGATTTTTTTTAATGCGCGCACAATTGTAGAAAATTTGGAGTTGCGAACTTTCCCAACGTGTTCAAACATGTGGTTTTTTTTTTTTAATGTCCCCTCATTGGGAAATGTGCCGTAAACGTGAATAGTCGTTTCGCTGTAAGATTCGTTTTCAGATGACAAGTGAAGGTTGCTCCTGGCGGCTGTTCACAAACAATAGATTCTTGGCGCAGGTAGGAAAAAAGTCTGACAATTAAATCCCAATTTACCGGGCGAGTTAGCCGTGCGCGTAGAGGCGCGCGGCTGTGAGCTTGCATCCGGGAGATAGTAGGTTTCGAACCTACTATCTCCCGGATACTATCGGGAGATAGTATCTGCCACTATCGGCAGCCCTGAAAATGGTTTTCCGTGGTTTCCCATTTTCACACCAGGCAAATGCTGGGGCTGTACCTTAATTAAGGCCACGGCCGCTTCCTTCCAACTCCTAGGCCTTTCCTATCCCATCGTCGCCATAAGACCTATCTGTGTCGGTGCGACGTAAAGCCCATAGCAAAAAAATCCCAATTTTTTACCTTGTCTATGCCTTTTGCGTATAAATAAATTAAATAAAATGAATTATTCACCTCTTTGCTTAATTGGAAAATTAATAATATAAAAGATGACAGAAAAAACCAGTCTCAACAGAGGGAGTTGAACCCACGACCATCGAATTACCAGTCCGAGTTCTTACCGCTACGCCAACTGCTCGGCGTGCGCAGTAACGTAAGTGGCTTATACAGTGCGAGAGCCGCGTCAACATTATTATTTTTATTTTTATTTTCTATACGCTTGGCCATCTGGTATTCTCACTTTGGATACTTTCATTTCTAGGCAAGCCCTGCATGTTATACAAATTTGAGCGAAATCGGTGGTGACGAGTAGGGAATGCCCCCTTGTTAGATTACTCCTAACAACTCTTTCAAATACTCCTCATGAAGGGAGTTTCCAAATCACACGTCTTCCAACTAAAAATACCTTAAAAAAGCTTTTCTTCAGTTTATCCCAGGTATTTCTAGCGTCACTGGAGCCATGCAAACTCATTTTGGTTTTGACCGGTTATTTTTAGGCCGAGTGAACTTCCTGACACTACATAATTTTTGAGACGAAAATTTCAACTCGGAATCGATGGGGATTCGAACCCTCAGCCTTCTGGGGGAGGGGAGGAGCCAGCAGCTAACTGCAGTGGTACAAAAGCTCCTCTTACACCCGAGGGTTTTGTTCTAATTTCTATATAACGTACAGGCACACAGATACACACTTCCTCATTACAGACTGTTACGTCCTTCAGCGTTCAGCCTTAACAGCCACCACAATTCTCTACTCGTGGCCTCGTTTAATACCACGCCTCTTATCACTGAATCATTAAAAACTGAGTCTAACCATCATCACCCTCCACTTCTCTTTCCTTCCGTGGCCAAGTCCAGTGTTCTCCATTCGCCTCACATGACTCCACCACCGAAGCAGGTTTATACGTACAGCTTCATCCATAGAGTTCTTTCCTAACTTAGTTTTTATGTCCTCAATTCGAGTACCCTTCTGCCTTTGTTCCCACCTATTTGTATCAGCAATAATCCTCGCTAATTTAATGTCTCTTTTCTAACTTTTGGATAAAATATCCCGACTATACCCATCTTTCACTCCCGTACAATAAAGTCGGTCTGAATATAGACTGATGTGAAGATAGTTTCGGCCGAGAACTCACTTCTTTCGTGTAGAATACCGCTGGTCGCAACTACAAGCTCACTGCCTTAGCTTTGCTGCACCTTGATTCAGTTTCACTTTTAGTATAGTACCATCCTGGGAGAATCATCATCATCATCATCTGTTTACCCTCCAGGGTCGGCTTTTCCCTCGGCGAGGGATCCCACCTCTACCGCCTCAAGGGCAGTGTCCTGGAGCTTCAGACTCTTGGTCGGGGACACAACTGGGGAGAATGACCATTACCTCGCCCAGGTGGCCTCACCTGCTATGCTGAAAAGGGGCCTTGTGGAGGGATGGGAAGATTGGAAGGGATAGGCAAGGAAGAGGGAAGGGCCTTAAGTTAGGTACCATGATGGAGGAGAAGTGGGAATTCACGGAAAACCACTTCCAGGATGGCTGAGGTGGGAATCGAACCCACCTCTACTCAGTTGACCTCCCGAGGCTGAGTGGACCCCGTTCCAGCCCTCATACCACTTTTCAAATTTCGTGGCAGAGCCGGGAATCGAACCCGGACCTCCGGGGGTGGCAGCTAATCACGCTAACCACTACACCACAGAGGCGGACTCCTGGGAGAATACACATCCTAAATACTTGACGTGAGGCACCTGCTTCAGTTTCATATTCCCCACCTAGCATTCAATCATTTTAAATTCCTTCCATACTGACACAGCTATAGTCTTTGCAATACCAGGCGAGCTAGCCGTGCGGTTTGAGGCGCGCAGCTGTGGGCTTGCATCCGGGAGATAGTGGGCTCAAACCCCACTCTCGGCAGCCCTGAAGATGGTGTTCCGTGGTTTCCCATGTTCATACCAGGCTGTACCATAATTAAGGCCACAGCCGATTTCTTCCTACTCCTAGCCCTTTCCTATCCCATCGTCGCCACAAGACCTATCTGTGCCGGTGCGACGTAAAGCAAATTGTAAAAAAAAATCTTTGGAATGCTAATTTCAAATTACTTCAATCGTTTGTCCTTCAAGTAGATAACGTTGGGTTCCGTGAAGTGTAGCTAATCAACTAAAAATTTTAATTCCTGTAGGAACAGCAATAATTAGGCCTTTAGCAGAGTCTGCCATTAAGACCAAGTCATCTGCAGAGACGAAACAATTAACTGCATTTCTACCAAACTGAATCCGTCTCTGCCATTATAACCCTCAGCAAATGATCCATGTGGATTGTGAACAAGAAAGGTGAAAGCTTGCAGCCTTGTCTAAACCCTGTAACTAGTCTGAACCAAGAACTCATTCTCATCAATTCTCACTGCAGCCTTATAGTGAACATAAAAGTCATGGATTGCTTATCCCTAATCCCATAATTCCCCATTGCGGTCCGGCTCCATGGCTAAATGGTTAGCGTGCTGGCCTTTGGTCACAGGGGTCCCGGGTTCGATTCCCGGCAGAGTCGGGAATTTTAACCATAATTGGTTAATTTCACTGGCACGGGGGCTGGGTGTATGTGTCGTCTTCATCATCATTTCATCCTCATCATGACGCGCAGGTTGCCTACAGGCGTCAAATCAAAAGACCTGCATCGGACACTCCCGGCACTAAAAGCCATCATCATCATCATCTGTATCTGTTTACCCTCCAGGGTCGGCTTTTTCCCTCGGACACAGCGAGGGATCCCACCTCTACCGCCTCAAGGGCAGTGTCCTGGAGCTTCAGACTCTTGGTCGGGGATACAACTGGGGAGTATGGCCAGTACCTCGCCCAGGCGGCCTCACCTGCTATGCTGAACAGGGGCCTTGTGGAGGGATGGGAAGATTGGAAGGGATAGACAAGGAAGAGGGAAGGAAGCGGCCGTGGCCTTACGTTAGGTACCATCCCGGCATTCACCTGGAGGAGAAGTGGGAAACCACGGAAAACCACTTCAAGGATGGCTGAGGTGGGAATCGAACCCACCTCTACTCAGTTGACCTCCCGAGGCTGAGTGGACCCCGTTCCAGCCCTCATACCACTTTTCAAATTTCGTGGCAGAGCCGGGAATCGAACCCGGACCTCCGGGGGTGGCAGCTAATCACGCTAACCACTACACCACAGAGGCGGACACTAAAAGCCATACGCCATTTAATTTCCCCTAGTGCGGCAAACATCTTTTCCTTCGGTACTCTGCCATATGCCGTCTCTAGATCTACCGAGTATAACTTAAACCTAGCTGTTTATTCCTCTCGTAGCAATTTTTCAATTACTTGACACATACTGAAAATCCTGACAGCCCCTCGGTGGTCTGAAACCACACGGCTTTTCATGCAAATTATACTCCACCATTTCTACAGGATGTTGTGAGAAAAATTTAAGCCTGATGTGATCTTTATCTGGCCTCTAAATATCATATTAAAGCATCCGTTTTACGATATGATTTTAACATAAAAGGTCTCTGATAATCATAAAAATGTAGTTAGCGAGACCTAAAACTAATAACATTGATATTCAACATAAAAGTCTTTAACCGATTCTATCTGGGACTTACGGCTTCACTGTGTTCTTCTTGCCAGTTGTTGGTGACGATGGGACAAAGTGTAGTGGCCGTGACATTAATTAAGGTATTGTCGCGGGACTTCCTGGTCTGAAAATGGGGAAATCACGGAAAACCATCTTCAGAGATGTCGACGGTGGGTTCGAAATTAGACTTACAACTACTCGGTTATGTTATGTTGCGTTATGACCGAGCAAGCTGGCCATGCGGGTAGGGTATCTCTGGGTGATTTCCGACAAAAGAGTAGCGTTACAAAAATGTTGCAAATTTTTGGCTGGGAAGACTTGGGAGAAAGAAGACAAGTGGTATGTTCCCATCTGTTAAGGGAGAGATGGCGTGGAATGACATTAGTAGACGGATAAGTTTGAGTGGTGTCTTTAAAAGTAGGAAAGATCACTATGAAGATAAAGTTGGAATTCAAGAGGACAAACTGGGGCAAATATTCTTGTATAGTAAGGGGAATTAGGGTTGGAATAACATACCAAGGGAGATGTTCAATAAATATCGAATTTCTTTGAAATCATTTAAGAAAATGCTAGGAAAACAACAGATAGGGTATCTGCCACCTGACTGTCCTAAATGCAGATATTGATTGATTGATTGATTGAGTGATTGATTGATTGATTGATTGATTGATTGATTGATTGATTGATTGATTGATTGATTGATTGATTGATTGATTTTGTTGCCAGCTTTATGTTTGTTATAAACTGAGTTTTCTGAAAGAGATTTGAAGACCTGCTTTTGTTGCACTTGTCTTAACAAGGCTCATTTAGTTTGTAGCTAGCGAATTGGAAGACTGCGTGATGATCTGCAAAAGTAATACAGTCAATTACAACGTTCGTGTTCCTGCCACCCAGTCTAACACCACTGTCGACCCCTTCATTTCTCATTTCTTTGCACCGCTCGCGGATGACTTTCTCTAAAACATTGCCGGACGCCTGTGATTATGTCAAAAGCATCTGAAATTTCTCCTCTGAACTCCAATTCTGAAATAGTGTCTGTCAAGGCCTGTTAAATGATTGCTCTTGTTTGGTTCTCCAAGCCAAATTCTTACAGGACCTGTATCAGGACATCTCGATAAATAGAGTTATTATTATTATTATTATTATTATTATTATTATTATTATTATTGCTGCTATTGGCTTAACGTCTCACTGACTACTTTTTCGGCTTTCGGAGTCGCCAAGGTCCCGGAATGTTGTCCCGCAGGCACTTTCAGTACCATCTTCTTCTTCTTCTTCTTCCCTCGCATGATGAATGTATTAGATAAAAAGAGATGATGGCTCTAGAAAGGCCGAGACTGTCTCGGACTCTAGAATCCTACCATGTGCACAATACCTAGGTATGTTCATCCTGTTTCAGACAAGAGGATTTTGAAAGAAAGTCATCTTCTGCGAGGACCAGTTTTTGTGTAATATGATCTACTATGCTAGACACTAATTATATAATTAGAATATGTCCCATTACTAGTAATATAAACTAAGAGTGAAGGTTCCACACATTTGCATAGGTAGGAGTTGAAACCCGCTTTGACGTTTCTGTACAAAGACTTCAGTTATTTCTCTTGGATTAACATCAGTGTCTTGGTGTATGTGCAGAAGTACCTAGCCATTTAATATCTCTTCAGTCACAGTTGAACGAGGATAAGTCTTCACTCTTCTGAGAGAAATCACTGCCCAAAATGCAGATCAGTAGTGATTGATTGTAATGGATTGATGGAGAAGTAAAAGACTGTTCTGCTGAACACGTAGTTACTGGTAAAATAGCAAATATTTATTAATAATAATAATGTTATTTGTTTTACGTCCCACTAACTACTTTTTAAGGTCTTCGGAGACGCCGAGGTGCCGGAATTTAGTCCCGCAGGAGTTCTTTTACGTGCCAGTAAATCTACCGACACGGGACTGTCGTATTTGAGCACCTTCAAATACCACCGGACTGAGCCAGGATCGAACCTGCCAAGTTGGGGCTAGAAGGCCAGCGCCTTAACCGTCTGAGCCACTCAGCCCGGCAAAATATTTATTAGGAGAAGTCGTACTGTATATTATGGTAACAACCAACCATTCCCAGTAAATGAAAACCTATCGGCAGCTGTTAACGTTGTTCTTCCTATCTGACATAGTTCTTCAGTATGATTGTCAATAAATCCATTTCTCCTTGCATTTCAATGATGGTGCCAGTTAAGTCACCATCGTACTGTATTTCCCCGCTGATATTAAAATCCTTGCAACATCAACAAATGATTTCGACCAGTAGGCTGGTAGAAGTCTTCGTAAAACAAACATTTCTTTCTTTCTTTCGTGACCTGTTTACCGTCCAGGGTTGGTTTTCCCCTCGGTCCCACCTGTACCACCTTAAGGGCAGTGTCCTGGAGCGTGAGACTTTTGGGTCGGAATACAACTGGGAGGGTCAGTACTTCGCCCTGGCGGCCTCACCTGCTATGCTGAACAGGGACCTTGTGGGGGGATGGGAAGATGGGAAGGCATAGACAAGGAAGAGGGAAAGAAGCGGCCGTGACCTCAAGTTAGGTACCATCCCTCCATTCGTCTGGTGGAGAAGCGGGGAACCACTTCAAGAATGGCTGAGGTGGGAATAGAACCACCCTTTGTTCAGTTGACCTCCCGAGGCTGAGTGGACCCCGTTCCATATTTCGCGGCAGAGTTGGGAATGGAACCCGCGCCTCCGGGGGTGGCAACTAATCACACTAACCACTACACCACAGAGGCGGACCACTTCTTACTCCCTAGAAAAAGGCACTGTTGGCCAAGGTTCGAATTAACGGGGGGATGTTGCGGATTTCCTCCTCTCATAAAGTAATTTTCCCGGCTCGTCAAATAAAAATTCGTTCCTTGCCAGGAATATATTTTTCTACTTTTCATAAACGTCATTTTGAAATTCCAATACAGTTACAAGAAATATGCACTTACGTTTCTTCATAACGCCGTGTTTCGGACGTGCGCAGCTACATGAAGCGTTAGACGTGCACAATGTAACGGAAGCGCGGCAATGGTCATAGTATCAGGTTTATACCACAGTCACGAAGCTCGTTAGTGATGCAATGGCATGCTGTTGATAGACGGAACGACGCCAGTGCTCGCAGCGGCCAGCAAGCCACAACTGTCAGGAATTAAGTTCTCGACGCAACAGCTGATTGTAGCTTCCCACGTACATAACCTCAACAACTATATTAATAGTAAATTGTTAATAAACTCGTTGTCAAACTAGACTACATATTTCTACAGCATGGTAATAATACCGAACGAAAGCGACGGGAGTTTATTTTCGAAGGAGCAACTGTTCACATCATGGTCTTAGCCGCCCATTTTCAAAGTCCTAGTATTGAAATGAATTTTGAAATTTCACATAAATCAGAAAAGCAGTACCGTAGTGAATTGCAAACAAATAAAATAATATTCAAAGACCTCAGCAACCTAAATGACTGAATTTTAGGGACTTCGTATTTTTTCTATGGTTCTGAGAACTTGCAATGCAAAATTCTGCAGTAGGGAAGACAATAGCTGTTTCAATAGCTGTCGCTACAGAGTGGCTTAGCAGTACTGACCTTCATTTCTGTAAAAGGTTGCAGCTCTACAGATTTTATTATACGTTTCTGTGGAATTTTATATATATTTAATTTTAGTGTCACTTTCATACACGTGTTCCACATATTGCCATCATGCAGTTCATATTTTACCACTGTCTAAGCTGTACACCACATTACTGTATATTAAAAAAATGTTCCTAATGCTTTTTATTAAATGAGGTGTGTCACAGAAGAAAAACAAGTATTGTTATCACCAAGTGTTGTATACTGTATATGGCTTTGACTCAGTAATGTTCAAGCTCTTTCTCCATTCCATAAAATTAGGGCCTTGATCACATACACAGGTCTCAACAGTTAATCTACAATAGTCAAAAATACGTTTGTCGCGTGCATGGCATTTATTCCATCCTGACTAAAACCATATAATAACGGCTTCCTGAACTTGCTAAAATCCCATTGATCATCATAACAAATGCACTATCTGCAATTTTTGTATTACGTTCACAACCTAAATCTTGAAACCCCCTAGAAGGATCATATGCCATGTTCCACATTAATGACATTTCACCAATGAAATATTCACCAACGTTCTCGAAAAGTTGTTACTTTTTCTTTCAGTAGTTGGAAAACACCTTAATTTAATATATATTTCAGCCGAACACCCTCCGTGTATTTCTGCAATGTTCGCACAGAGGGAAGGCAAAATACTGACGGTAGCTTTGCGTGTTACAATGTAACATGCTTAGAGCGAATAAATTTCATCATCCCGTCTAAGTCCACATTTACTTCTTAGTGGTTTCCAAATTTGATGTAATAATACCTTACGTGCCTCCTTCGACAAGTATTTAGAGGAGCCCATACATTTCAATTTGTCTCTGTTCGAGAGGTCACTTATTACTTATCACCTTATGCTTTCTACCTTGACATTTGAATGTACAATGCTCATATACTTAGCTAGCTGGATTACCGCCGCAAACGAACCACTTCATCTTCTTCTTGGGACTATCAACAATTTCGTTCAATGTATGTATTTCTTCTGCTGCTGACACTTCCGCTGGATTACTCAATTCAGATGGCGCGATGTCTGAAGCAGTCTCTGACCTAACAACAGCCCCTGTTCTCTCAAGGCTTCTTGACTTCCTGCAAGATAATTTCTGCTTCTTTGACAAGGGTTGAGCATCTCTAATCAACAAGTTTCGCTTTGAAGGAATCTGCGGAGGTTTATCTGGAATGTCGAACACTATTGGAACTGCATTTCACATAAATTTCTTCTTCTTTGCTGACATAAAATGGCTGTCTTCAGAATGATTCGAACATAACTTTTTGTAATTGCACGAATAGTTCGCATCTTTCTTCATTAAATCAGCCCTCCTACTATTTGGAAGCCATTTTCTTTCTTTCTTTCTTTCTTTCTTTCTTTCTTTCTTTCTTTCTTTCTTTATCCGTTTACCATCCAGGGTTGGTTTTCCCCTCGGACTCAGCGAGGGATCCCACCTCTACCGCCTCAAGGGCAGTGGCCTGGAGCGTGAGACTTTGGGTCGGAGGATACACCTGGGTAGAACGACCATTACCTCGCCCAGACGAACTCACCTGCTATACTGAACAGGGGCCTTGTGGAGGGATGGGAACATCGGAAGGGATAGACAAGGAAGTGGGAAGGAAGCGGCCGTGGCCTTAAGTTAAGTACCACCCCGGCATTTACCTCGAGAAGAAGTGAGAAACCACGAAAAACCACTTCGAGGATGGCTGAGGAGGGAATCGAACCCCCTCTACTCAGCTGACGTCCCGAGGCTGAGAGGACCCCGTTCCAGCCCTTGTGCCACTTTTCAAATTTCGTAGCAGAGCCGGGAAACGAACCCGGGCCACCCGGGGGGGCAGCTAATCACACTAACCACTACACCACAGAGGCGGACGGAAGCCATTTTCTACCTCTACACCTGAACGATTAAAATACCACTACGTGTTGGAAGTTACAATTGAGTTGAAACGTTATTTAATTATTCCATAATCAGATGGATTTCCCATTGAGTTACATTTCTGGATGACTAACAAACCAAAATACCTAGTTGTTTGAAGTTACATTTCCACACCTTAACAATATTGGTCTATTATCCGAAAATGCCAACAGAATCTTTAGCAAACTTAAAGAATGATAGCTCTGATGTCGTCTTCTTGTAATTGGAGAACTTCGTTGCGTTACACACATCCTGTCGTAAAAAACTATGTTAATTCAATAGAAAACCAATCATCTGTAATGGAACTGCTACACGCGAACCTCGCAAAACGCACAACAACTTACACATCCCAATAGACCACGTTGAGCGCTGCAATCACATGGATTAAAAACTGAGCCAAGCTTCGCGACTGTGATTTATGTTACTATTTTGTGTTTTTGCCGGCAATAACACGGCTTAAGAATGTGTGCAATAGTGATTGGTGTTCTGTGGTAGTTCTGTCGAGCATGTCTTTTAAGGAAAGTGAATGTTCTTGAAGTTGGTTAATGACATGGATAAACTTTTAATAAGAAGCGTAAGCTAACAGAGTCCGAAACGTCTATGTATTCTACTATTTTATTGTTATTTAATCCGTTTGCCATCCAGGGTTAGTTTTCCTCCGGGGATAAAACTGGGAAGGAGGACCAGTAACCCGCCCAGGGGGGCTTCACCTGCTATGCTGAACAAGGACCTTGGAGGGGATGAATGATTGGAAGGGATAGACAAGGAAGAGGAAAGGAAGCGGCCGTGACGTTACCATCCCGGCATTTGCCTGGAGAAATGGTGGGAAACCACGCAAAACCACTTCGAGGATGGCTGAGTGGACCCCGTTCTAATCCTCGTACCACTTTTCAAATTTCGTGGGAGAGCCTGGAATCGAACCCGGGCCTCGGGAGATGGCAGCTAATCACACTAACCACTACATCACAGAGGATGACACGTCTTCTACTAAACAGGTAAATATTCCAGCAGTGGCAGTGGCAGGGACAAGTGATAGTGAAATATACCGTATAGTGGGAATTCATCTTCATTGGGGTGATAACGTTAATGAGGTTGTAAAGAAAGGTTATAGTTAAACGTGGTTATGAAGGTGTTTAGAGGTTGTAGTAACTATGTAAAGGGGAGGGCGCGTATGTCTCTAGTATGTATGTATGTATGTATGTATGTATGTATGCATGTTTAGTCCTCAGCCCGAAGGCTGGTTGGATCCTCAACAGCTCCGCCATCAGCTGTCATAGATGGCCTAGGCATCACTGAAGAGGCGTACTAGGGAAATGAGGAGTGAGGTAGTTTCCCGTTGCTTTCCTCACCGATCCAGAAGTTACTATTACATATCAGTCTGCCAAGCCCACTGAAATGCATGCACCAACCGACCCTATGAGCAATATTTTCATACCATTCATAGCAGGGACTGGCTGCAGAAGGAATGGCATTACTAGCATCGCTCATACCTCAGTCACTTTCATTTTGTCAAAGCCAAGGATAAAGCTGACACAGATCAATGAAAGTAACAAGATTGCTCTAGCCCATACCAGAAGACATAGTGCACTGTAAACACTAGGTCCCGCCAGCAAAGGCATATGTCTCTAGTAAGACCGCAAATAGACTATGTTTCCAGTGTATAGGACCTACACGCGGACTACTTGATATGAGAACTGGAAGAGATCCAAAGGAAAGCAGCACAATTTGTTCTGGATGATTTCAGTCAAAGGAGTAGTTTTGCGGACTTTGCGCTGGGAAGACTCGAGAGTGAGTGGTTGGTATAATCCGAGCTGTCAGTGAAAAGATCGCATACCGAGTGAGTTGGCCATGCGGTTAGGGTCGCGCAGCTCTGAACTTGCATTCGGGAGATAGTGGGTTCGAATCCCACCATCGGCAGCCCTGAAGATGGTTTTCCGTGGTTTCCCATTTTCACACCAGGAAAATGCTGGGACTGTACCTTAATTAAGGCCACGGCCGCTTCCTTCCCACTCCTAGCCATTTCTCGTCCCATCGTCATCACAAGACCTATCTGTGTCGCTTGGTCTTCTTCTTCTTATTATTATTATTATTGTCCGACTCGTTGGATGAATGTTCAGCGTACTGGTCTTCGGTTCAGAGGGTACCGGGTTCGATTCCCGGCCGGGTCGGGGATTTTAATCTTTATTGGTTAATTCCAATGGCTCAGGGGCTGGGTGTTTGTGCTGTCCCCAACATCCCTGAAACTCACACACCACACATAACACTATCCCCTACCACAATAACACGCAGTTACCTACACATGGCAGATGCAACCCACCCTCATCGGAGGGCCTGCCTTATAAAGGCTGCTCCCGGCTAGAAATAGCCGCACGAAATTAAATTATTATTTAGAATGTTTATATATTTAAAAAGTCTCCTTTTCAGCTGTCTGGTATTACTGTGTCCGCCTCTGCGGTGTAGTGGTTAGCGTGATTAGCTGCCACCCCCGGCAGAGCCGGGTTCGATTCCCGGCTCTGCCACGAAAATTTGAAAAGTGGTACGAGGGCTGGAACGGGGTCCACTCAGCCTCGGGAGGTCAACTGAGTAGAGGTGGGTTCGATTCCCACCTCAGCCATCCTCGAAGTGGTTTTCCGTGGTTTCCCACTTCTCCTCCAGGCGAATGCCGGGATGGTACCTAACTTAAGGCCACGGCCGCTTACTTCCCTCTTCCTTGTCTATCCCTTCCAATCTTCCCATCCCTCCACAAGGCCCGTGTTCAGCATAGCAGGTGAGGCCGCCTGGGCGAGGTACTGGTCATTCTCCCCAGTTGTATCCCCCGACCAAGAGTCTGAAGCTCCAGGACACTGCCCTTGAGGCGGTAGAGGTGGGATCCCTCGCTGAGTCCGACGGAAAAGCCGAACCTGGAGGGTAAACAGATGATGATGATGATGATGGTATTACTGTATTTACTTATATATGTGGTTTAATATAACTGTGTTAGTAGATTTAACTCCTAGTCCTCGTCAAAACGTTTGACACACGCCATATGGTCTACAGTAGAACTGGAATGTGCATTGCGTTACGGTTGTATGTCATCGGGTCACTAAATAGACGGTTAGCTCCATGAATTTGGCTGATTCCTTTTCGAGGCACTGACACACACATTTCGATTTTTTTCACTTATTGTAACTGCTCTGGATACATTGCTTCAAATTTTTCTCGAACTGATGTTCTGTAGTTCTTCAGTGTGCCATTTGTATGAAATACTGTTTTATTTGCATTGATCAGTTCAAGTGAGGTATACTGAGGTTGGCGGGACAATGCTAGGGTTAGTAAACAAAATATCTAAAACTAATTTCAGTGTGACAATAAATTAAAACTGTGTGATGGCAGATAACATACCATTAGCAAAAGCCCTGACTGTTTCTTCTTGAAAATCCACAGCCTGTTTCCAGTCATTCGACCAGGTCAGGAATGGAATGAATGAGGCCCCCATCTAGCGGCGAGGATAAAAATTGTGCCGGCTGCCGAAGCCTGCAGCATTCCTCTGGGGCAATGATTAATGAATGACAGATGAAATGAAATGTTGTCTGACTCACTGGCTGAATGGTCAGTGTACTGGCCTTCTGTTCAGAGGGTCCCGGGTTCGATTCCCGGCCGGGTCGTCGGGGATTTTAATCGCTTCTGATTAATTCTTCTGGCTTGGGGTCTGGGTATTTGTGTCCGACCCAACACTCTCCTCTTCATTTTCAGACAACATAGCACACTACCAACCACCACAGAAACACGCAATAGTAATTACATCCCTCCATATTGGGGTTGGCGTTAGGAGGGGCATCCGGCCGGAATACAGGGGCAAATCCACAAGTGCGACCCAGTTCGCACCCATGACCCCACCGGTGTGGGAAAAAGCGGTAGGAAAAGAAGAAGAGGATGAAATGAAGTGATAATGGAGTGTGTTGCTGGAATGAAATATGGCTGAAAAAACCGGAGTACCACCGGGCGAGTTGGCCGTGCGGTTAGGAGCGCGCAGCTGTGAACTCGCATCCGGGAGATAGTGGGTTCGAACCCCACTGTCGGCAGCCCTGAAAAGGGTTTTCCGTGGTTTGCCATTTTCACACCAGGTAAATGCTGGGGTTGTCCCTTAATTAGGGCCTCGGCCGCTTCCTTCCCACTCTAGGCCTTTCCTTCCCATCTTCGCCATAAGACCTATCTGTGTCGGTGCGACGTTAAGCAACTAGCAAAAAAAAAAAAAGAAAGAAAAAAAAAGAACAAACTGGAGTACCCGGAGAAAAACCCGTCCCACCTCTGCTTTGTTCAGCACAATATGAACCACGGAACCCAGCGGTGAGAGGCCGGCGCGGTGCTGCCTGAGCCACTGAGGCTTTATTGTTGCTTCTTATTCTTCAAAAATTTCTTCAAGGAAGTGAATAATCGCAGGCAACATACACAGGAAAATCAATACGAAATCATTTATCTCCATCCAGCGAGTCTCGAACAGTAGCTTGATCCGTTTCACTTTAAACTCAGAGAAGTGATTTTGAGTTTTCTCCTTCCAGCAATGTAATTCATTTGGCATATTTCGTGGTGAATTTAAACACTTCTTATATTGACCTTAAAATATTCCTTATTGCTTGAACATTGCAGGCTTTTGATATAGGTAATTGTAAACAGTGATAAGCACACTGACTGCAGATTGCTAATGGTAGCAACGCGATAATTCGTGCCTGCAAATAGACATATAGGACCTTGCTTGACTTGTCCTCGTAGGTCGCCCAGGCAGCACATTCCACATCAGCTGTTTACCTAGACTTTTCTTAAATTATTTGTAAGAAGTTGGAAATGTATCTAACTACTCCCTTGGTAAATTATCCCAATCCCCAATTTTTTCCTATGTGGCCCAATTTAATGAGATTTCCACTTCCGGAGGTGCACATGACCTCAGGTTCACTCAGCCTGCACAAAAAATGAGCATCAGGTTAATCCCTGGGGGCAAAGGCGGCCGGACGTAGAGCTAACTACTCTACCGCATCAATAATAATAATAATAATAATAATAATAATAATAATAATAATAATAATAATAATAATAATAATAATAATTGTACCGGGCGGTACACCTCTACGCCGCAATTTTAAATCTTCCGCCAATAAAGTACTTCTCTACCGGAGAAACTCTGAACTTTAACAACTGAATTAATTCAACAGTTCCTCAGAAGATGCCAATGCGTGTATTTCGATTTGTTTTTGTTCTTTTGGTGGATCAAGAAGTGTGGACATTCTCTCATAGATGTCACTGCCTAAAAAAACTAGGATCATGCACCCTGGTGCGAAGGAATGAACTTTCTCCAAGAAATTTTGTATTCAAAAGTTTTTGTCTTTACTAAATTTTGTTCTTTCATTTGTGGGTTGGCAATATTAAGCTTTCTTTCTGCCAGTTTTGAATTTAGCCAATCAGTAATTTCTGTAATTAATTTTCCTCCAATCATAGCTTTCTTCTTCGAATTTCCATGCGTAATTCTTAGCTACCCAATAAAGTTGAGTGGGTGTGTCTTTATTATTCATGAAAGGTCTCGAATCTTCCACGAGGGTTTAAAACTGCTGATTTTCTCGGCTCTTCGCCACTCGAACAACATCTAGCTCTGTGTGTGAATATGTAGCAGGGGGCGGGAAGCACCCTTTCTTCTGGCAGCAGTTCTTCAACAAGGTAATGGCCGTTTAACATCTTTATTTCTTGCCAGCTCAGCAGTTTATCTCTCGGGGCAGGTCCGAAAACTTTAATATGTAAACTATCCTTTGAAACATGTAAATCTTTCCGGTCTTTTCATATAACTTTAACTGTAAATCGGGGATAGAGAGTGCCTTACCCTCTCGAGCTCCCCTTCATCTTGAATTTGAGGTGACTACGTTTTTGAAACCGTTCTTCTATTCCTTCTTAATGTGTTAAATTTATTCTGTATTCGTGTCACCTCCGTAGTATGGGAATAGCCCCTGCTTATCGGCCTAGCACCACTTAGGTTTTAACAAGCTTCATGTAGGAGTGCAAGGTTACGCCTCCACTCATCTTGGTATTGTGGGGCCATTTAATTAATCTGTTCTTTTCCACGAAGGCCCAGTAGATTGGGTACGAGTTACCCCTGTTTATATTTGTAAGTTGTGCCTTGATGGCAGTGAATTATGAAATCTAGGTAATGCCTTTAATAGGCTTGAAAAATTGAGAGCGGGTTAGCTCTTTTCTCTGGTGCTAAACGTGCCTCAGAGAGGCTTGAGATTTAAAGGTGGGAGCAAACGCTCCATTGTATTGAGGGAATTTCTGCCCTTTGGTAAGATGTCGATTGTGAGCTGAGTGCTCAGGAATTGTAAAAATTAGGGCTTGTGGCCCAGATTGCCAAAGTCTATCTAAATCTTGGCTTTCTTGATCTTGTACCTGATTTAACTTGTGGTTATTTGTTGTTTGTTCAAAGTCTATATCAATCTGTTAAGTTTGGATGTTCTGAAAATATAACCGTTATTTAAATTTTAATTCATCTTTCGAACTTGTAGTTAGACCCATTCCAGCCCGCACCTTCTTTCACCTCTGCTGATCCACCAAAACCTCGGAATAATAATAATAATAATAATAATAATAATAATAATAATAATAATAATAATAATAATAATAATAATAATAATAATAATAATAATAATAATAATTGTTACGGAGTTATCCGTGGTAGTTAGAGGTGAAAGAAGGTGCTGGCGGGAATAGGTCTCAACTACAAAATTAAAGTTAATTTAAAACTTTAACAAAGGTTATATTTTCAAAACTTAACAATGATGACATAGAATTTGTAAACTTAACAAGTCAACAACAAGCCAAAATTAGATACAAAGAAATCACAGATTTAGGGGGTTATTACAAGATCTGGGCTTCGAGCCCCAAAAATAATTTCTGAGCTCTCAGCTCACAATAAAAAGATACCAAAGGGCAGAACACCCTTAATTACATGGAGCATTAGCTCCCAATTTTACATCTCAAGCCTCTCTAAGGCACTTTTACCACAACACTATAAAGAGCTGTCCCGCTCTCGATTTTACAAGCCTATCAAAGGCTACAACAACCTTCATTTCTATCTGCCCTTAAGGCACACAAGGAAACAGGGGTAATTAATACCCAACCTACGGGGCCTTCGCATGAAAAAAAAAAAACAGGTTAAGAAAAATGGCCCAAAATATACCAAATGAATGGAGGCGATAACTTGCACTCCTACACCAAGTTTTTGTCTAAAAACCTATGTGGCGCTAGGCCGATGATACAGGGGCTAATCCCAATCTATGGAGGTGACTAGTCGGCAAAATAAGTTTAAGACTTTAAGAAGGAAGAGAAAAACGGTTACGAAAACATAGTCACCTCAAATTCAAAATGAAGGGGAGTTCGAGAGGGTGAAGCACTCTCTATCCCCGCTTTACAGATTTGTAATTTGTAGATAGACAGAAAAGAATTTACATTTTAAAAGGGTACGTTACATACTAAAGGTTTCGAACCCTCCCCGAGAGTTAAACTGCTGAGCTAGCAAGAAATGAAGATGTTAACAGGCCATTACCTTGTAGATGAACTGCTGCTTGGAGAAAGAGGCGCTTCCCGCCCCCTGCTACATATCCACACACTAAGAAAGATGTTACAGAAGTGGCACCGAGACAAGAAAATCAGCAGTTTTTATCCCTCGTGGAGAATTCGAGACCTTTCAAGAATGAGTAGACACACCCCCTCAATTTTATTGGGTCGCTAAAAGTTACACATCAACATCGAGAAGGAAAGACACTATTGGTCAGAAATTAATTACAAAAATTAGTTATTGGTTAAATTCAAAACAGGCGGAAAGAAGGATAACTGTTGCCAACCCCCAAACCACAGAATAAAATTTAGTAAAAACAAAACTTATGAATGCTAAATTTCTTCAAGAAAGTTCATTCCTTTACACCAGAGTGCGTTATCAAAGTTTTGGTAGAGACATCTGTTAGAGAATGTCCAAACTTCTTGATACGGAGCAAAGAAACACAAATCAAAATAGACACAGTTCAGAACACTTCAAACTTACCAATTTTACAGTAGTGACATATTCCGAAAAACCGTTGAGTTAATTCAGTCTGTTAAAGTTCAAGCTTTCTCCTGTAGAGGACTTTCCACTGGCGCAATATTTGAATTAGCGGCGTGGGGGTGTACCACCCGGTACAATAATAATAATAATAATAATAATAATAATAATAATAATAATAATAATAATAATAATAATAATAATAATAATAATTATTATAATAATAATAATAATAATAATAATAATAATAATAATAATAATAATAATAATAACGTCATTTGCTTTACGTCCCACTAACTACGTTTTTCGGCTTCGGGCTCGTTTCCCAGCCGAGACGGGACGAGGATTTTAACCTTCATTGGTTAATTCCAGTGGCTCGGGGGCTGGTTGTTTGTGTTGTCCCCAACATCCCTGCAACTCACACACTACACATAACTCTATCCTGCACCACAATAACACGTACATGGCAGATGCCGCCAACCCTCATCGGAGTGTCTGCCTTACAAGGGCTGCACAATGCTAGAAATAGCCACACGAAGTTAACCTTTTGGAATGAAGTTGCGCCACCTGTTGCGTAGACGAAGCAAAGAAATGAATTTCATCCCATAGCCTGGCTGAATGCCTCAGATGGTTGAGGCGCTGGCATTCTGACCCCAACTTGGCAGATTCGATCCTGGTTCAGTCCGGTGGTATATGAAGCCTCGTGGAGGTAGATTTACTGGCACGTAAAACAACTCCTGCGGGACTAAATTCCGGCACCTCGGCCTCTCCGAAAACCATAAAAAGGTAGTTAGTGGGACTTAAAGCCAATAACATTATTCTGAATTTCTTCCCGATAAAGAACATATCCATCACAATGAGACTCAAGGTAAGGAAATGTCAGTTGTGGCTAAACATGCCAAATAATGTCATTGGTTTTACGCCCCACTAACTACTCTTACGGATTTCAGAGACGAGGTACCAGAAGTTTACCCCGTAAGAGTTCTTTAAAGTGCTAGCAAATCTACAGACAGGAGGCTGTCGTATTTCAGCACCATCAAATACCGCCGGACTCAACCGGCTTCGAACCTTCCACTTGAGCCACTCAGTACGGCGCTAAACTCAGACCAAAATGAGTTCTCCTTCAATAGCAGTAAGACTTCATGAACCGTTTCTTGGTATCCGGAGAGAAAAATCAAAGAAACTGCTGAAATGAAAAGAAGAAATCAGCCGAACAACATGTACTGTATTTAGAACTATCTAAGATCAGCAGCCGGTTCCGTGGTGTGAGGGTAGCGTGCTTGCTACTTACCCGGAGGCTCCGGGTACAATTCCCGGCCAGGTTAGGGATTTTTACCTGGATCTGAGGGCTGGTTCTAGATCCACTAAGCCTACGTGATTACAATGCAGAAGCTATTTGACGGTGAAGTGGCTGGCCCATTCTAGGAAGCCAAAAATAACAACCGAGAGGATTCGTTATGCTGACCACACGACACCAAGTAATCTGCTGGCCTTCGGACTGAGCAGTGGTCGCTTGGTACGCCATGGCCCTACGGGGCTGTTGCACCATGGCGAAAGGGTAATTTTCTAAAATCAGCAATTTATAAATGACTAAAATTCGAAAATTACCATCAAGTACGATAGAAATTATCTAAGACACAAGTACTTTGGTCACATTATCAGAAGACTCAGTGGACTAGAAAAGACAACCACTGAAGGGGAGTCGCTGGAGGATGGCCAATGAAATGAGTGGATCAACTCAAGAGCTTAACCTAGAACAAGCCATTCTCCATTCCCAGGAGAGACTCGTGGAGACAGTTCGCCAAGATGCCATGATGCCACTACACCAGTACGGAGGGTTAAAATAAGACTACAAGGAGATCGAACACAATGCTTTTACACCTATCAGTTTCACAACTGTAACAGAAGACGGCTTGTTACGCAACATCCGCACACCGGTGACGTCATCGAGATAGGGTTGCCAGATTTTTGAAATGCCAATAAGGGACAGGTCATGTCGACATGACGTAACGGCATTTGCTCAAGAAAACACTGAGATATAATTTACTCTTCTATAATATTACATTGTAGGCACAAACTTTATTACAATATTTTACCGTTTCATTTTCTACATAAAAACTATAAAACCGGTATTTTTCTTCACTTCTACCCTTTTTCAATAATGCTGAATCTCCCTCAATCAAGTTATGCCGTTTCTGACAACTATGATCTTTTTTTTTTTTTTTTTTTTTGCTATTTGCTTTACGTTGCACCGACACAGATAGGTCTTATGGCGACGATGGGACAAGAAAGGCCTGGGAATGGGAAGGAAGCGTCCGTGGCCGTAATTAAGGTACAGCCCCAGCATTTGCTTGGTGTGAAAATGGGAAACCACGGAAAACCATCTTCAGGGCTGCCGACAGTGGGATTCGAACCCACTATCTCCCGGATGCGAGCTCACAGGTGCGCGCCCCTAACCGCACGGCCAAGATGATCAAAATTAAGTGAGACTTGAATTGTTGACTTTATCGGAGTTGCTGAATGTCTATTCCTTTCATCATTCCATTGTCCGACTCGTTGGCTGAACGGTCAGTGTACTGGCCTTCGGTTCAGAGAGTCCCGGGTTCGATTCCCGGCCGGGTCGGGGATTTTAACCTTAATTGGTTAATTCCAATGGCACGGGGGCTGGGTGTGTGTGCTGTGTTCATCATCATTTCATCCTCATCACGACGCGCAGGTCACCTACGGGTGTCAAATAGAAAGACCTGCACCTGGCGAGCCGAACCCGTCCTGGGATATCCCGGCATTAAAAGCCATACGACATTTCATTTATCATTCCATTTTTAAGAATTGAAAATTCTCTTTCAATACATGCATGCGAACCAGGTATACTTAATAATAATGTTATTTGTTTTACGTCCCACTAACTACTCTTTTACGGTTTTCGGAGACGCCGAGGTGCCAGAATTTAGTCCCGCAGGAGTTCTTTTACGTGCCAGTAAATCTACCGACACGAGGCTGTCGTATTTGAGCACCTTCAAATACCACCGGACTGAGCCAGGATCGAACCTGCCAAGTTGGGGTCAGAAGGCCAGCGACTTTACCGTCTGAGCCACTCAGCCCGGCCCAGGTATACTTAGAACATAAGATACCAACATTAGTATATTTGGAGCAGCATCTAAATTAACTTTAGAGAAACGAAATCACCTCTGATCAGTATCAGTACACGTATATCTAGCTCCAGGGTCACGTAATTCCATGTTATGGGAAGAAAACTCTTCATAAAAGCTATCCAAATTAAAAGCTGGACAAATTTCAGTAAATTTCAAAAAATGAATCATTTCTTCAAAACCAGACAATGTAACATCTTTCAAATGCAACATCACTGACGTCATAAACCTTTTACATACAATATACTGCAGGATTGTAAAAGGCTCTTTAGGTTATATTCCACTTTATTCTGAAGGTTTGAAAAGAGTTAATCTATTAATGACTTAACATCCACACCGCAAAAATATCATCTTTCCTAAAAATTAACTTGGACTTCAATTTTGACACTGTATAGGTATTATAAGTTTCAATGCCGGCCCCGCGGCGTAGGGATAGCGTGCCTGCCTCTTACCCCGGGTTCGATTCCCGGCCAAGACAGTTTTTTTTACCTGGATCTGAGGGCTGCTTCGAGGTCCACTCAGTCTACGTGATTACAATTGGGGAGATATCTGACTGTGAGATGGTGGACCCGGTCTAGAAAGCCAAGAATAACAGCCGAGAGGATTCGTCGTGTTGAGCACACGACACTTCAAAATCTGCCGGCCTTCGAGCTGAGCTGCGCTCGCTTGGAAGGCCATGGCCCTTCGAAGCTGTTGCGCCATGGGGTTTGGTTTTATTATAAGTTTCAATAATAGTAAGTTTATTTTTTCAAGCTCAAGTATTGATTCATTAAAATGTTTCGTTAACAGTTGGGTTGACATAAACAAGTGTCCAGCGCTTGGTGTTCCACGCCGCCGGTTCGCTCGCCGGGTACACGTTTCGATCATAGTGCAGAAGAATAATGAACTGAAATAGATAATTTTAAACATGGCAGAAGTGAGTTGTTTACATATGGGCGAGAAAAGGGCGTTCCTTATGTTGTTAAAACGGGGCAGTACTTCAGACCTTGAAATATGGGACATCCCGTATAATACACTACAGAGGGACTCCCATGAGTCGGGGTGGATTTCTACTGTTAGGCAGAAACGGAAGGATCGGCAATGAAGTAGATGAAGTAGTTGCGTATTACCTCGGATCGAGGAGGGATATTTCAGTCACTTTGAAAATGAATCCTGCAATGTATTCGAAACGTCACCAATATCTACATAATGTAGATAAAACTACAACACGGTCCAACCCATAGAAGACAGTTCGGGTTTAGGAAAGGTTATTCCACTGGAGCTCAACTTGTAGGATTCCAGCATGATATAGCACATATCCTAGATTCGGGAGGTCAAATGGACTGTGTCGCGATTGACCTATCAAAGGCATGTGACAGGCTAGATTATGGGAGACTACTGGCAAAAATGAGTGCAATTGGACTAGACATAAAGGTGACTGAATGGGTCGCTATATTATTCAAGATAATAGAACTCAGAGAATTAGAGTAGATGAAGCTTTATCTGAGTATATAATCATTACGAGGTGAATTCCGCAAGGCAGTATTATTGGATCTTTGTGTTTTCTTATAAGTGTATAAATGATATGAGTAAAGAAGTGGAATCATAGATACGGCTTTTCGCGGATGATGTTATGCTGTAGAGAGTAATAAATAAGTTACAAGATTGTGAGTCACTGCAAAATGCCCTCGATAATGTTGTGGGATGGACAGCAGACAATGGTATGATGATAAAAGGGGATTAAAAGTTTGGTTGTGAGTTTCACAAATAGGATATGTCCTCTCATGTTTAATTACTGTGTTGATGGGCTGAAAGTTCCTCATGGGGATCACTAAGTACCTAGGTGTTAATATAAGGAAAGATTTTCATTGGGGTAATCACATAAACGGTATTGTATGTAAAGTGTACAGATCTGTGTACATGGTTATGAGGGTATTTAGGGGTTGTAGCAATGATGTAAAGGAAAGGGCATATAAGTACGAGTATCTTGTCTTGTAGAGTATGGTTCCAGTGTATGGGACCGTCATCAGGATTACTTGATTCGAGAATTGGAAAAAATCCAAAGAAAACAGCTCGATTTGTTGTGGATAATTTCCGACAAAAGAGTAGCGTTACAAAAATGTTGCAAAATTTGGGCTGGGAAGACTTGGGAGAAGGGAGAAGAGCTGCTCCGACAGTAAGTGGCATGTTCCGAGCTGTCAGTGGAAAGATGGCATGGAATGACATAAGTAGACGAACACCGGCGAAGCGTGAACTAAGTAAGGGGGGAGACAGATTTTAAAAAAAATTTAAACTATTTTAATCACATTAGTGTATATATGGAATTTTGTTTTCGACGCATACAGATCTGCATTCAATATTATATTAATGACTCAAACTAAGACAAATCCTATAACAACCTATAATCCTACATGCACTCGTTTTATTTTTAAATATAGACTAAATGGGCAGTGGGAGCTGTCATATGTTGCTATGTAGATTTAATAAGAGAAATAAGAAATAGATTTTCGTACAAGTCACCTTAAACAATATTCTTGTAAATGAGTTCAATCCGCCTGTCCTTCATTTCAGCAAATATATCTATTACCCTCGTCTTGAAGTCTCTGGTTGGTCACTGAATTCCTTAAATAGGTTTTTAATTCGTTTCAAGGCATTAATAGCGCGTTCACTAGAAACTGACGTTAACGGAATATACGGCATCTAGCAATTTTGTTGTTTCCGTGTGCACACACTGGAGTTCATTATTCAGAATGTAAGCCAGTAGTTGTGGGGGTTATAATACCTTAACTAATAATGGCGGGCAAGGAAATGCGTTAACTTGAAGGGTTTTCATGCTGTCATTCATTTATTAGGTGTACGTTTGCTATATTTCGTATTTGAATATGATTATTTTATTTTAGACTGTCTTATAATAAAATAAATTCAAATTAACTACATTAAAAGCATGTCTGAGATGATAGCCAATAAGAGCACCGGTATACCTGGGATCCAAATACTAGCCAGAGAGCAAGAAGAGACGCTGGCAAGTCTGTCTACTGGGCGGAGAAATCTCGCTATAGGAAAGTCATAGTTCCACAGTCAGCACCTACAGATAGCGTTAGTGTTGCTCTATCTGAAATCAAAGGGATCATACACAGAATGGACAGCGTCTACTTTCGCCTACGTGCTTCGTGTAACTGACGCGAGCATTAACATTGCCGAAGTGAGACGGAAATAAGTAAAGCGGGGAATACGATAATGTCATGAATGTGAAAATAACTAATGTTCTAAAAATAATTGAATTAACTAGACAGTATTTCGTTCACAAAATGTTAAGGGTACACGCTGTCTACCCTGTCTCCCCTGACGCTTCGCCCCTGTAGACGAATAAGTTTGAGTGGTGTTTTTAAAAGTAGGAAAGATCACAATATGAAGATAAAGTTGGAATTCAAGAGGACAAACTGGGGCAAATATTCGTTTACAGAAAGAGGAGTTAGGGTCTAGAATAATTTACCAAGGGAGATGTTCATTACATTTCCAAATCCTTTGCAATTATTTAAATAACGACTAGGTAAGTAACAGATAGGGAATCTGCCACCTGGGCTACTGCTCTAAATGCAGATCATTGGTGATTGATTGACTGATTGTAACTGATCATCATCTGGCTTTTCACGACCGCGTTATTGGTCTTGTAAGTCTATTTGGTGGGCTTTGAAGTAGGGACACGGTATGAAGTTCTCGAGCTAGGGATTCCAGTATGCATTTGCGAAATGAATGGTGGGATAATGCAACACCAGTAGAGGACAATGAGATGGTGGATTCATCTTGGCAAAACTCCACTTCTAAATGCAGTTGTCTGCAGAGAGCGGAGCGAGTTAGACGTGCCAGTTTTGTCTTACGTACAACAAGAACACCGCAGTGATAAGTGCACTTTTACCAACAAGTCTTGATAATATTCTCTGTGATTAGTGTTTTTGAGTTAGTAATTGTTCAGTTTGAAAGTAATCATGCAAAGCATTCGAAAAAATACGCTGAAATTCAGTTTCCAGCGGAATTATACAAGGCCAACAGCAGCGGAAATACACACCTGGGTTTCAGAAACACTGCAAGTAAACATCGACCAGCTAGCAGCTCTCCAACTGGATGCCCCGGCTAATGCAGTATACATAAAGGTAATTTCATCAACCATTATGGAGAGAATATTACATAAATTTGAAACAGGTTGCACGCTCAAACTTTTTAGTGGAGAGACAGTACCGGTAGTTATTGAAGCAGCTGGAATTGAGGCGACTAGAGTTCGTCTGTTTAATATACCTCCGGAATTGCCGAACGAAAAAATCAGGAATTATTTCACGAAATACGGTCATGTTAAAGACATTTATGATGAATCGTGGTCTCAGCTCTATCGTCTACCAGTTCCCAATGGTATCCGACAAATAAAAATTCAATTAAAACAGCAAATTCCATCCTTCGTAACCATAGAGGGGTACAGGGGACAAGTCACACATGAGGGGCAAGAAAAAACATGCGCTATATGCAACGCCTCGGATCATCTGCGTATTGACTGTCCCCGTCGTGCGGGTAATATTTTGAGACAACCGACATCACTTGCCACACTATTTCGTCCCTATGTACCCACAACAAGAGCCACCACTCTCCAATCTGACTTACAATTGACGAGTGGAGCCTTTCCTCCCCTCGTAAACAGGTCTACCACAGATGACCTCGCCACACTGGACTCCCAATCGCAACCTGTTGTAAACACCTTACTTGCTGGGGAACAACTTGACCCTGAGAGCGAAAAAGCTGTTCATGTGTCAACAGATGATATGCACACACTCACCACATCAGAGCCGGCTCCAAGCCACGTAACACAACACACTACAGACCAACACATGGAGGTTACAGAGCAACCAGATTCACAACTGAAAGTAGATCAGTCCACAATACAGGACGATCCCGTTAATATTGACAATACTGCCCAGTTAAGTAAAGAGCACGTCACACACAAGAAAATTAAATTGGCGGAGGTAGTTAACACCCCCACGATCGATACACCAGCTGATACTTCAGAAGATTCCGATAGCTCTCTAACAATTAAAACACGTAAATGCCAATCGCAGCAAGTTAGTCCTAAAGACCCGCGGTTGTTTAAGGGAAACCCAACTTCTGGGAATCGAAATAAACCTAATTCCACCAAAAGCCTTTCGACCAAGGACACGCAAGCATTGCAGCGTAAGGAGAAGATCGGTCATTGAAGAACTGGATACAGCTCTTAGTTGCCAATTTACAGAATACTCTCCTTTCAAATCATCACGGTCGCACTATGTTTCGGATCTACAGCTTGTTCACACTTTTTAGTCTCCTGGCCATTGTGTTCCAGGACCAGCACTCCACCAAGACCGATTCACCATATCATCCTGACCTTACCCGTGCACAGAGCACATGTGACACCTACTTTCCAGAGATGATTCTGCGTACTGTTGCTACGGCAAACATCTGTGGCATTTTGAGTATCACGAAGTGGGCACTCATTAAGGAGTTTATTAGAGACAATGACATTGATATTTTATTTCTCCAAGAAGTGTGTACCTACAATTTAGATATATTAAGCCCATATGAATACTATGTTAACTTAGGAGAGGATACTCGAGGAACAGCTATTGTATATAGACCTGGTCTTGACATTCATGACTTTGTTGCACATCCAAACGGTAGAGTGCTCTCCGCTCGTTATGAAAACTTCATACTCATTAATATATATAGTCCATCAGGAGCGCAAAACCGATTAGAACGAGAAAAGTTCTTTCTCGAAGACCTCAATATTCATCTCACGCGAGGAACCAACATTGTACTTGCAGGTGATTTCAACTGCGTCCTCCACCCGAAGGATCAAACCGGACCCAACATTAACAACTCGGTAGCGCTCTCAGAACTAGTCCAGCAGCTCCGTTTAAGAGATGCTTGGGAAATGAAACACGGGAATTATGCTGAATTCACATTTTTCCGCCACAATTCAGCATCTCGACTAGACAGAGTTTATCTCTCTCATTCAATGTCCACAAGTACACACAGAATATCCGTCATCCCAGTTCCTTTCTCTGACCATCAAACAGTACTCCTTCAATTACGTGTTGACACGCATGTTCCAGTGATAGGAAGAGGATATTGGAAGTTGAACAATAACCTTTTGAAGACTTCAGATGCTATAGAAAATTTTCCTACGATGTGGGAACGATTAGTCGACAGGAAACGGCATTATTCCTCACACCTCCTCTGGTGGATTCACGCGGCTAAACCTGCCATACGACGTTTCTTCCGAAATTTGTCCTTTCATAAAGCTCTAGAACGAAGACACACACAGCAATTCTACGAACAAGCCTTACACGACTACAGTCGCGCGCAACAGCACGGATATGACGTGCAGCATAAATTAACAGAAATTAAACATGTACTCTGTCGGCTGAAAGAACATGATATACAAGGTGTAGGCCTACAGGCACGCACACGTATTCCTTCCTTAGCCGAAGACGAAAGGACGTCGTTATACCATATTGCCAAGGAGAAGGGTAGAAATAGGAAGAAATTTATCTACAAACTACAAATCACAGGGGGGTCCATTACCGGCACTGACAATATTATTCAAATGGCAACCACTCATTTTGAATTAGCTTTCGCTCAGGACTCGCCTCAACAAAACACAACAGTCCAAGTCTTTTTGCAAGCTATACAGAAACAACTATCAATAAATGACGCCCAGCAACTATAGAGCGACATACACCAAGATGAACTGTTACAAGCTATTAACGACGCATGTTGTAAAAATCTCCCGGCCCTGATGGTCTGTCTTTCGAATTTTACAAATCCTATTGGCAATACATAAAGGACGACTTACTGTTACTTTTCCAAGAACTATTCACAAGTGAAGCACAGATGAACAATTTCGCTGAAGGAATAATGGTGTTAGTACCTAAGATTAAATCGCCCAAATCCTTGTCGGATTACCGTCCGCTGACACTAATTAATACAGATTACAAGTTGTTTGCAAAAATTCTTGCCAGACGCATACGACTCACCTTGCCTCATATCTTTGGTTCCGAGCAACATAATGTGTTGAATACCTCCAACATCATACATGGACTCTCAACTCTACGTAACTTTGTGCTGCACATGTCCTCTCAACCCAACAGCTCTGCCGTTCTCGTCAGTATAGACTTTCAACAAGCTTTTGACCGTGTTAGACATTCTTATCTATGGTCTGTCCTACGAAGATTTGCTTTCCCCGACAGGATATTCACAACACTACGAAACTTATACAACAATGCAACATCCAGATTACAAATTAATGGCTTTCTCTCCAAAACAATCCACATTCACAGATCGATTCGACAAGGTTGTCCACTCTCTGCAGTTCTTTTCGCCATCAGTGTGGAGCCATTCATTAGACAATTAACTTTGAAGCTTCCAGGAATACAACTAGGTGCAACGTCCTTACAAGCGCATGTCTATGCGGACGACATCACTGTTATCTTGACACAGCCCAAACAGCTTGAAGACTTAAGATTGGTCACCGACGACTATCAACATCATACTGGAGCGAAAATTAATCCACATAAATCTGCCATACTACCATTTGGGCCCTGGCCGACACAAGATCACTGGATTCCCTCTGCCGAAACACATAAAATCCTGGGAATAATATTTTCTGCGAATTTGACCCAGATGATAGATGACAACTGGAGAAAATTGCTCAATACAGTTCACGCTGTACTATTTGCTCAACACCTTCGAAACCTCAATATATGTCAAAAAGTCTGGACAGTTAACACCTTTGCACTAAGCAAACTGTGGTACGTCGCACAGATTTTACCTCCACCACCTATAATAGTCAAGAAA
Source organism: Anabrus simplex (assembly GCF_040414725.1). NCBI lineage: Eukaryota > Metazoa > Arthropoda > Insecta > Orthoptera > Tettigoniidae > Anabrus > Anabrus simplex. The sequence goes on along the minus strand of NC_090266.1, from coordinate 1,150,100,486 downwards.
ATGGATCTAGTTATAGGGTACTACCTATGGAGAGGACACCACTACAAGATAGCCAGAACACAATTGTACCAAAGCATTAAGTGTGGAGGGTTAGGACTAGTTTCTGCAGAAGCTAAATGCACTGCACTTATCGCGCGAAATATTATTAATTGTGAGTGCAGACCATATGACGATTATGCTAAGGCGGTTCTGAATAATATTATCCGAAGCGTGGCCTTTCTCACTTCCCATCATAATTTGCCACTGCATTTCAAACGAGTTTTGAGCTTTGTAGATAATCTTACAAGAACTTTAGTAGATCCAACTTCAGTTGTAACAACAAAATCCATCTATAACCATATAATGAACCAGAATATTAAACCACCTCAAATACAGGCAAAGTATCCTTCGCGACACTGGAAACTAGTATGGAATAATATTGCTAATAAATGGATTCCTCTTCAGTGGAAAACAACTTTATACTTAACAATAAATGAAACTATACCAACAAAGGATAAGTTATTTCGACATGGACGGTCTGACTGCAATATCTGTGAACATTGTCAACAAAGAGATACATTAATACATCGTGTTAAGTCTTGTGTCAGTGCGGACATCGGCGTGGTCTTTCGTGAAAATATGCAACATACTTCACATGACTCCAAATCCCATCTTAGAATATCGACTTCTCAACATAGAATATGCTTTCCTCCCGGCCACGGTCAACAACGCAGTTCTATGGCTCACTGCAGCAACCATTCACTTCATTATGGAACACCGACGGAAACCAAGACAACTGAACTTACGATCGTTTCAGCAATACATACGGATGGAAAGGTGGACATATAAGTCCAATCAGAAGATGTCAACAGGTTTTGGTTCATTCTTATATCAGTTTTAATTCATGGCGTAACAGTGTTTGCATTTTTTAATTATTAGATCAGTATAAGGTGTTAATGTGCCACAGACTACTTAAGGAACCGACAAAAATAACCAAAGTTAAAATGTGATCAGTGTTTGACAACATTTGTTTAGCATTAAGGAACTAGGACAATGAACTTTAGGAAGTGTATGTCATCAGTTTTTGTGTATACATTATACATGTTTATTGTAAAAGGTTGATAGAGTAATAAAAAGGTGTTTGATTTAAAAAAATGCAGTGCAGTTAAATCACAACACAGCGTTTATGGGATCCTTGCATAGGATTCGAAACTCCTAGAGAAAAATGTATTCTTTATACAGCCCATGCATTCATAAAACTGATTGAGAGTAGGCTACGCATGACACTAATCTGGTTATGTAGTAAAAAGTGAGGGGTCCATTTTAAATCTAAGAATGACTTTCTGATGAAACGGTTTACATTTACAAAATCAAACCATTTTTCATTGTACTGCACAATTCAGAAAATTCAGGATGCATTCAGTTACTTTGCCCTACACGAAATTATATTTTAAAACGTTTTAAAGCAAGAGACCCAAAGAATTATGTAATCTATGGGCTGTTTCTATTTTGCCCTTTGTTTCTTTTTTCTTAATCTCTTACCCTCCAGGGTTGGTTTTTCCTCAGGCTCAGCGAGGGATCCCACCTCTACCCCCTCAAGGGCAGTGTCCTGGAGCATGAGATATTTGGTCGGGGATAAAACTGGGGAGGAGGACCAGTAACTCTCCCGGGGGGGGGGGCTCCTCACCTGCTATGCTGAACAGGGGCCTTGTAAGGGATGGGAAGATTGGAAATGAAGGGCAAGGTACGGGGGAGGAAGCGGCCGTGGCCTTAAGTTAGGAACCACCCCGGCATTTGCCTGGAGGAGAAGTGGGAATCCACGGAAAACCATTTCGAGGACGGCTGAGGTGGGAATCGAACCCTCAACTCATTTGACCTCACGAGGATGAGTGGATCCCGTTCTAGCCCTCGCACCACTTTTCAAATTCCGTGGGAGAGCCGGGAATCGAACCCGGGCCTCTGGGGTTGGCAGCTAATCATACTAACCACTACACCACAGAGGCGGCTATTTTGTCTATTATCCCAAATAACTGAATGACAGCAGTGAAATAATATTTGTAATTCCTTGCCTACACGTTCATAAGGTAAGGTAAGGGTTGTTCTGCCCGAAGGCAGGTCCGGACCTCCGCAGAGGTGTTCCTGAGCCGGAGTTTACTTGCGGTAGGGTGGCCAGTTCCTTTCCGCTCCTCCATTCCCTTACCCCCCACCAACAGCGCGTGGCAATCCATCCAACTCCTGACCACGCCCAATGTTGCTTAACTTCGGAGATCTCACGGGATCCGGTGTTTCAACACGGCTACGGCCGTTGGCACACGTTCATAAAGTGTAACTAAAAGTTTGGTGTTTAATGGCATTGTTATTACATTCTTGTTCTACCGCTTTTCCCACACCTTGTGGGGTCACGGGTGCGAACTGAGTCGCACTTGTGGATTTGGCCCTGTTTTACCGTAGGATGCCCTTTCTGACGCCAAACCTATACGGAGGGATGTAATCACTTGCATGTTTCTCTGGCTGTTAGTAATTTGGTTTGTTTTCTGAATATGAAGAGGAGAGTGTTGGGACAAATACGAACGATGAGTGCCCGAACAAAAAAGAATCACACACGATTAAATTCCCCGACCCAGCCGGTAATCCGACCCGCGATCTTCTGAACCGAAGGCCTCAAAACTGACCATTCAGGCAAGGAGTCATACGTCATTGTCATTGCTATTACAATGACATGTAGAAAATGGACCTTTTTTTTTGTTTTGTTTTGAGAAATGCAAATGTAATATACTAAAATGATACTAGGAATGAAATATATCTTCATAATTTTTGTAAGAATCATTTATTACAACGCTGTTGAGGCGAAGAGCTTAATGTTTATAAAATCCCTTGCAATAATGGAACTCGTAGATAGATGTATCCAGCATTCGGGAGATAGTAGGTTCGAACCCCACTGTCGGCAGCCCTGAATATGGTTTTCCGTGATTTCCCATTTTCACACCAGGCAAATGCTGGGGCTATACCTTAATTAAGGTCACGGCCGCTTTCTTCCCACTCCTAGCCCTTTCCTGTCCCATCGTCGCCATAAGCCCTATCTGTGTCGGTGCGACGTAAAGCAATTAGCAAAAAAAAAAAAAAAAAAAAAAAAAAAAAGAACTCGTAGATTGAGTCCTTTTGGCGATAATTACATTATTATTTCAATGGCCCTATTTTAACTTATTACCGAGCTCGATAGCTGCAGTCGCTTAAGTGCGGCCAGTATCCGGTGAAGGCCCTTGGAGGGGTGGAAGGTAAACGCTTCCACTATCCGTAACCCCGGCACTTGTTGGGGTAGAGTGGTTAGCTCTACGCCCGGCCGCCTTTGCCCCCAGGAATTAACCTGGTACTCATTTTTGGTGTAGGCTGAGTGAACCTCAGGACGATACGCATCTCTGGAAGTGGAAATCTCGTATCTTAAATGTTTTTGACTTCCTGACGGGGAGTCGCCTCGGCCAGGCAGCCTCTGTATATGAATGGTAAATGTATAAATTACTAATAAACACATCCAATATTGTTTTATTATAACGGAGCTCTCTTTCATTAGTCGTCTCCGGTCATTGACAGTAAAATCTTACTTAAAAAAGAAACCTCTCTGCCTCAACGGATGAACAGCCAGGCTGAGTGACTCAGACGGTTGAGGCGCTGGCCTTCTGATCCCAACTTTACAGGTTCGATCCTGGCTCAGTCCGGTGGTATTTGAAGGTGCTTAAATACGCCAGCCTTGTGTCGGTAGATTTACTAGCACGGAAAAAACTCCTTCGGGACAAAATTCCGGCACCTCGGCCTCTCCAAAAACCGTAAAAGTGGGACGTAAAGCAAATAACATTATTATTACGGATGAACAAGGAACCCATATATATTTTAAAACAGAATTTACAACGTTCAGGTGCACTGCTTTCAATGCTTGCATTGACTGAATTATTTCAATTTTTCTTCAATTTTTTTAGCAGAATATCTTTAAAAGCAAGGTATCCAGCAGTAACATCAGACTGGTTCAACATTTTAAAGCCAGACAATTTTTGTACTTTTTCACCCACTGCCGGAACATTTGTATAGTTTGGTTGTATTACAGGATTTGGATGAAATAAATGATTAAAAGTCCAAGCAACATGTTAGCATCACTTGGGAACATGTGCATTTCAATTTTGTTTACAACTAAAACCCTAACATTTGGTGAGAGGAAAGTCGCTTCACTTTCTGACAGGTCACTAAACCCTTCAATGATCTCACTAACTACTATAGTTGACCCGCATGACCTGAAGCAACTGCATCCATCCTACCCCGCAGTTCTGTTAGTTTTGAAACCGGCAAATGAGATTTCCAAAACAACGTCTGCAATAAACTTAGAATTTTCAAAAACAAAAGCTGCTTGGGATTTCATTAGGTTGCCAAATTTGGCATTTCTGCCAACTTATTTACCAGAGGAACAGATTTTAGTGATAATTGTTTAAAAATGAGGGGAGGATATCTAAATTTGTATGTATGTAAGGGTTCTGTAAAAGTTGCGCCGAGTAAAATTTGCGCCTTGGAGATTCCCCGCCGGGAGTAGAAGTGGTTTGACAGCTGTCTTAGGCAAGTGCTACCTGCGCTGCACCGCAGGGGCTTATTTCCAGGTCCAGCGAATGGTGTGAATATCTGTAGTGGCGTACTGAGATTTTGAAATTAATATATATGAAATGTTATTCACTCTATCAATGTTTTTTTTTTTTTTTGCACATTTAGAAGACCTGCATCGTATTTATATCAGTGAGTGGAATGTGTATAACTACGTAGTTTGACTTTATTTACAAACCAAGTGTCGAAACATGAAGAAGAATATCCACAGCTTATTTGTAGCTAACTGACAGGGTCAGGAATAGAATGAATGAAGGATGAAATACCGCTAAAAGAAGAAAATGCTGCCTAATGCGAGGTCTGACGTGCTTTTCCGGATAAAGATTAATGGATGGCAAATGAAATGAAATGATAGCGAATTTGTTGAATAAAGAATGACCAGTGAAAACAGAAAAAACTGTCTCACCCTACGTTTCCCCCGACATGCAGTGATAGGGGCCAAGAATGAGCTATAGCTACTGCCAAGGAAAGGAAATTGTATGCCCTGGCGATGCCTGTCGCATTCCCTGGGGTATAAAAGATTAATACATGACAAATGAAACTGTTTCAAACAGTGATGTTCATATAAAGATGAAGAAACCAGAAATAATACTTTGAACGCCAGCCTTGTCCAGCATAAACGCTACCTAAAGTGATCGGACATTGAACCACCGAAGCAGTGATGGGAGGCCTACGTTCCACCATCAGCGTCGTGAAGAAGCTTTTTCAATCTTAACAATAACTGAAATTTACAAAAGTATTGTAAACATTCGAAACATCGCCGTAAATTTTTCAGAATATTAAATTTAACATGTATTACATTGAAATTTAAAATTTTCAGTTGCAAATGTTCATTAGATCAGCGTTGTTTCATTATGTCTTATTGAGACGATCTCCGTTGAATTTGAAACAGCCGCTTAAGTATTACTTGAATGATTTGACATTATTTAACAAACCAAGTCCAGCAAGTGGCTGGAAAACACTGATGAGGGGTCACTGTCACATTCTGAAACACGAAACTTCCCTGTAGAATTCCCAGACAAACAAGACCTCTCGCTAATAAGATCCTAGAATGATTAATGGCCACGGCGCAAGTTTTACTGATTTTAACTCGGCGCAATTTTTACTCGGCGCAACTTTTACGACACCTGTGCAAGAGGCGTCTTTAAACCAACTTACCCATCTACTCAGCACAGGCTCAGGGACACAGTGAAAGTGACATATGTGGAAATTTTTCGACTAGGTATGAACGAAACATGTGTTTGATTTTCCTTGACATATGAAACAGTTCTTTATTTTCGACACAATATCATTAAGTTCTTTCAAATTCTTTTGCAAGCATCAGCGAATAAGCTGAATTTATGAGCCCAGCAAGTAATGTGAATTAAATGTTCTTTCATAATTCCCTTCAGTAGTTCACAACATTTTAAAATATATGGGGCACAATCACATATTTTACATTCTTATGATTAATTTCAAAAGTATGCAAAGCACTGAGGATTGCTTGAGGAACACATTCTGTTGTTCGCGGCATCTAGAAACGCACATTCTAACAAACATATTTCCTGTTCAGATACTGGATCTTGCATTTTGATCAAGATTGCGAACCCACAGTTGCCTTAAGAGTCGAAAGTTTCGTCGCAGATTAGAGCTACGTCCGTTTTCTTTTCCAAAGACTGTTTTATGCTTGCTGGTATTTCGGTTGTGCAACGTGGGATGTATTGTTTCCTTAGCGATCCTATAGAGGAAAGAAAAACTCTATATCAGAAAGAGATATTAGAAATAACTATTACGGATCGTTGATTGTGGAGGTTTTATTGATAAACGATAGACAGTACATACCTGGTACATACTTTTGAAGCCATTTCCGGATTACAGGGTCGTCTACCTCCTCCAGCGGGATGTTAGCTTTGAGTAGCCTCGCTGTTGTTTTGTGAATAAATTCTGTGTTTTCACTCTCAGATTTCTTTTGCTTATCTACTGTATTGTTGCCTGCTGTTTCACCGTTTGCAGTGCTTACTTTACGTGCTACATGTTTCTGCGTGTTTGTTTGTTTGCTTGCTTGCTTGTTGATGGCAAATAAATGAGAGTCTCAGGGTGAAAATTATGCCCTTTTACACACCTGTTTCTGAGAATACACGACGGGTCGGAAAACATCTCTGTTTACTGCACTGGCGGGGGAAAATCGACCTGGTTGAGAGGCGGTATCTTGCCTTCCGTCACAGAAGGAACCCCCTCATCGCTTAATTTTGTTTTGAAATTTTGAGATTGGAATGTTTGTATCGGAGGGGGGTGGGGTGAGGGGTGGAGGTAAAACCTCCTATTTAAACAGGTCGTAAGTTAGCCAAGGGCAGCGGCGGAGTTTGAAACGTGTGTTCGTCTTCTTGGTCCTTACGACCCATTTTAAGAGCAGGACGCCAGGGTTGGTCGAGTGACTACGGAGGATTCTAGCTTTGGTCATCTTTACTATTTTTTGAAATGTGAGATGTAATAAACGGAATACGAAGTTCGGTTCGTATCTTTTTTATTTGTTAGATTTCAGTCCAAGGGCTTTCATCATCATTCTTAGTGTCTTGTTTTGAAAACTTGTAATTTTGAAAGTGGAGTTTTAGAAATATAACCGAAGGTCTCACAACCATACAGCAGGATGGGTCTGACTATTTATTTTTAAAACAATATTTTGACACAGGATCTCTTTCCTCCCGCTTTACACGAACATTAGAAAATTCATACAATAAAATATTGCTTTCCGAAACGTATAAACCTTCATTGCAAACTCTTTATCTCTGCTGCGCACCGTGATACTTGCCCATCGACTCATCTTCGCTACTGATTGACTTGTGGTCACTTAATTTATTTTACCTGAACCAGGAAGCTGAAATACACCAACATCTTGTATTCACAGTCAGCCCTACAGCAGATAGACGTCATCAGGGATCTCAGGATTTCCGAGAATCCCACCTTTGTGGCGCAAAGAGACAGGCTGAGGTGGGGCTACTCACTGGCGTAGCCATAGGTAGGGGGGGTTCAGGGGGGTCATCCTCCCGAAACTAGAGCGAGGATCAGCCGTTGTTTTACGTATGGTACAAACAACTTAAAAACTTACGCCGAAATGTTAAATTAATGTAGCGACAAAGAATCTACTAGCCAGGCTCAATAGGGCCATACATAATTCTCCATATTTTTACTGCTCGAATGAAAGGGAAATATTTAGGATTGTGATGCGCGGGAATATTTCCGTGTAGAGGCCTCAATATTGGGAATGTAACAGTGTGTTGGCAAATGTCCAGAGATGAGGAAAAGGGCAGTTAGCAAGGGATTAGTCAGTAGGGGGCCGGAACGTGACCACCGAGATCACGGGGGCCACGGCCAGAAACAGTTGCAAGCTTACGACATCGTGTCAGCTTTTGCACATCGGTTCTAGGAAAGAACAATGCCCTAGGGATCCTGGGGCTGTACCGTGGTTGAGAGATGTGCTGTATTTAAGTTGCAACGTTGGGAAGACTGTGACATGATTGTGAGCTGCATGTTAGTTCCTCATTTTGTGCCAAATAAGTACATTTTTTGAAGATGGGCCGTTTTGTCAATAAGAAGCCAAAACTATGTGCATCCTCGGTAAGTTATGAAAAAGTTTTGTTATTCTAATTGTAGCCAGACAGATCGCGGATGCGTGTCTAAGTTCTATAGGTAGGCCTATATACGAAGGCCATCCGGAAAGTGGTACCCGTTTGCGCAATAAAGACACAGGAGTAAATATTAACAAATATACACATTTTTATTGGGAAGAGCATACTTTACACTACTTCTCCACATAATCTCCAAGCAAATTTAGGCATTTGTCATAACGTGGGACTACTTTTTGTATTCCAGCGTCATACTCCTCCGCCGCCAGCGTATTGAGATACGTAGTCACGGCTTGTTTAAGTTCTTCATCGCTGTCAAATCTTTTTCCCGCCAGAAAGTCTTTAAGCTTCGTAAAGAAATGAAAATCCGAAGGGGCCAAGTCCGGGATATACGGGGGATGGTCGAAGGTTTCTCACTTGAATTGCTGCAAAAAATGTTGTGTTATCGCAGCTGCATGAGGCCTGGCATTGTCATAAAGGAGAATGACACTTGTAGACAATAGACCTCGCTGTCGATTTTGTATAGCCCGCCGTAATTTCTTTAATGTTTCACAATACGCATGAGCATTAATTCTGTCTCCACGGGCCATAAAATCAATGAGCAATACACCTCGGCGATCCCAGAAAACGGTTGCCGTGAGTTTCCTGGTGGTGGACAGAACTGTCTTGAATTTTTTTGGTTTGGTTGGTGAATGAGCATGATGCCACTCCATTCACTGTCGTTTACTCTCAGGTGATGCACAACAAAATCATGTTTTGTCCCCGGTAATGATGCGAGTCAGGAAAGAGTCTCCTTCATCGGAGTAACGTCCCAGAAACATCAGTGCTGCAGCCATACGCTTGGTTTTGTGCTCCTCTGCAAGCATGCGAGGGACCCACCTTGCACAGATTTTTGAATAATGCAGATGGTCTTTGAAAATTTCATGAACAATTGTTCGAGACACATTAGGAAAAGGTTCACAGAGTTCATCAATTGTGACGCGCCGATCGTTCCTCACGCGTTCGTCTATTGCGCTCAGTAGCTGGTCTGTAATGACAGATGGTCTCCCTGAACGCTCGTCATCGTGTGTATTCCCCCTCCCCAGGTTGAAGTTGCGACATCAGCGCCGAACAGACGACTCGTCCATCACATTGTCTCCATACACCTCCGTTAATTGGCGATGAATATCACAAGGTCGAACGTTTCATGCATTAAGAAATTTAATCACGGCCCTCACTCAATTTGTTTAAACATTTTGAACGATCACAGACACAACACAGGCAATGTTAGCGTCACGCAATCTCGCACAGAGCAGGCAGACAAGCCACTGACGCGGTCTGACTTTGCCCAGCGGCTACCCGAGTCGTCAGCGCTTCATGCGGCGCTAACGGGTATTAATTTCCGGATGGCCCTCGTATTTTGTCAAGTGCCCGGGGACTGCTTGGAACCTCAAATAGCACCATCAAAAGTGCGGGTAACTATTTTGTAATTAGCGGGCGTGATAACTCAGTTCCAATGGTTCTATCTTCTCATCAAGACGGCTGAGGCTTGAATCGCAGTTGATGTATGAAACATTTTTAAAATGGGAAGTCACGTTCTATTGATTCGGATTCTACTTAAAACATTAGATTCCGTCCCTTATCTTTCTTACTTTCGAGCCATAACCGCATCATTTATGGTGGTGTATTTTGAGTATCCAACCACACTTCAGGCTTACCTTGTGCCTTCAGTGGTGATTGGATGCAGTGGCGTACCCACAAGATAATTTCAGTGGGTGGCGCATAAGTCCAGGCCAGGAGCGTGGATACAACTTTTCCTTGGAAGGTTGTGGAAAGACTTTTTATTTTTTATTTAGAACTTGCTTTACGTCGCACCGTAGGTCTTATGGTGACGATGGGAAAGGAAAGCGCTAAGAGTGGGAAGGAAGCGGCTGTGGCCTTAATTAAGGTACAGCCTCAGCATTTGCCTGGTGTGAAAATGGGAATCCACGGGAAAATATCTTTAGGGCTGCCGACAGTGGGGTTCGAACCAACTATCTCCCAGATGCAATCACACAGCTGTGCGCCCCTAATCGCACGGCCAACTCGCCCGGTGGATACGAAAACAAAGCCGGTCCTACCGAGTGCGGTGACGGATCTTCAGTATATATTGATGGTTTTCATTGTTACCACGTACAATCATAGCTTCTGTAATCTTAACATAAACCGGCTGCATTATTGAAACTCTTCGTACAATTGATAATATCTTTCTTCATTTGTGAGGAAGTAGAATTTTCATTTAATTTGTCTTCTTAAAAAAGGAACAACTTTGGCACTACACCCCTTAAAGGTGACTACCTTCCAGGTCGTAGATATTTCGGTTACGGGAGACTCAAGGCCAACTCTATTGCACCCACTAACCCCATGTCTTTCTTAACTCTGTCAGTGCCGGGAATCGAATGCAGGATGCCTTAAGTCAAATTCTAAAATAAGAAGACCTAAAAGTAACCAGCCGGCCCCGCGGTGTAGGGGTAGCATGCCTGCCTCTTACCGGAGGCCCCAGGTTCGATTCCCGGCCAGGACAGGGATTTTTACCTGGATCTGAGGGCTGGTTCGAGGTACACTCAGCCCACGTGTTAATAGTTGAGGAGCTATCTGACGGTGAGATGGCGGTGCCGGTCTAGGAAGCCAAGAATAACGGCGGAGAGGATTACGACACCTCGTAATCCGCAGGCCTTCGGGCTGAAGAGCGGTCGCTTAGTAGGTGATGGACTTCGTGGCTCTAACGCCATGAAATTTGGTTTGGAAAAGTGAACAGAGAAGGAAGCGACACCCCTGCAAGGCTCTTTAGCTTCCAGCTAGTTCTTCCGTCAGCTCTCGTGCATTTAGGACAGTTGGAAAACGTACGCCTTAATAAATGCTCCTCATAAAACCTTTGTAAAAATATTAACTGCCTCCTTTTCGTGTGGCTCAGTTGGTTGAGTCGCTGTCCTTCTGAGTCCGAGTTCGCAGGTTCAAATCCCGGCTTGGGTCGATGGCCCTTAAAACGGTGTTTAAATGGTAACAGCTCCATATCATTGGTGTCTGTCACGTTAAAAACAATTATACATACGAATATTAGCGTCACAAAACTGTAACTTTATACTACTATATTCTGTATCCCAGACTTGCGAGGGAAACTAATTAACAATCTGCTTTACGTTGCACCGACACAGATAGGTCTTATGGCGACGATGGGACAGGAAAGGGCTAGGAGTGTTAAGGAAGCGGCCGTGGACTTAATTAAGGTAAAGCCACAGCACTTGCTTGGTGTGAAAATGGGTAATCACGGGAAACCATTTTCAGGGCTGCCGACAGTGGGGTTCGAATCCACTATCTCCCGGATGCAAGCTCACAGCTGTGCGGCCCTAACCGCGAGGGAAACTAATAGGAAAATGTAAACTCTACCTAGCATATATTGTGACGTGTATTTTTCTTTACTAACTAACAAAATATCTATACCCATACCACTTATATTTATTTATTTATTTATTTATTTATTTATTTATTTATTTATTAGTGCCTTTTTACAGTGGCGAAGTTAGGGTTCGAGGCCCTCTCGTACACTTAACTACGTACTAATTAAAATCTTAAATAAAATACCGAGATACTTAAAATAGTTAAAACTACATAAATTAATACAATTGAAAATAAATTTAAAGAAATTACTGGCTAAATTAATATTTAAAAAAATTCATATTAAATACTCTTAAAAATGACTAATCCTCAGGTACGCACACATTCATACCTCAACTATTCAGTCAGCTGTCGTGAGCAGATAGTCCCGGCAGGTGGCCTTAAATCGTGATTTAAAAAAGGTAGTTTCTCTGACCTGAGCTGGCAGGGAATTCTATAATCTGGCGCCGGTCACCACAAATGTTCTATTAATTTTATTTATGCGGTGCACTGGAGTAGAAAGAAAGGAACTAGAACGTGTATTTAAGTTGTGAAATGATGATAAAAATGTGAATTTAGAAGAAATATACAGTGGCTGACTTTCAGCTAACACTCTAAACACCATTGTTAAAGTGTGTAGCTGCTGCCGTTTATCAGGCTTCAGCATGAGACAGCCTGATAGTATGGGGTGCTATGGACATCGTACTCGATATTGTAAATAAATCGCTGGCTGGAATTTATTGCTCGTTGAAATTTAAGTGTTTCTTCACTCGTCATGTCAACTAAAACAACGTCACAGTAATCAATAATAGGGAGAATGAGTGTCTGTATTAGTTTGGCCTTTAGCTCAAATGGAAATACATCCCTCTACCGTTTAAGGGGATGAAGCACTCCAAAAATCTTTTTGCGTATTTCTTTCGTGTGATCAGACCAATCAAGTGTTTCATTCTCAATTACGCCGAGATTTTAAATTGTTTTACTGTAGGGAATAATGTTACCATTCAGTAAGACAGGCGGGATTGCGACATTGTTTGAGCAGCTCAGTAATTTTCGTCATCCAATTATGATTGCCTGAGATTTTGTGGAGTTTAGTATAAGATAATACCGAGCTCGATAGCTGCAGTCGCTTAAGAGCGGCCAATATCCAGTATTCGGGAGATAGTGGGTTCGAACCCCACTGTCGGTATCTCTGAAGATGGTTTTCCGTGGTTTCCCATTTTCACTCCAGGCAAATGCTGGGGCTGTACCTTAATTAAGGCCACGGCCGCTTCCTTCCCACTCGTAGCCCCTCCCTGTCCTATCGTCGCCATAAGACCTATCTGTGTCGGTGCGACGTAAAGCAATTTGCTTGTATTTAAAACTCCCTGTAAGAAGACGACAGTGAATGCAAGTGGGTATTATTTTCAAAAGAGCTGAGCGCGAGAGTCCGTTATCGCATACGATTCTTTCAGTGTGCTATGGCTCTGTATGTCTCGCTGCAGCGGAAGTTCGGCTCCCCGCCAATCTCCAGTGTACCGTTGATGAACCGTGAGTGTGTTGTGTCTCACTGATCCGTGAGTACGCTACTCAGCACTGTCTGCTGCGAGTCAGCTGAATCGTGTTCCGTGAGCTCGCCGTTCCTGTGAATTGATTCACTCGGACACTTGAATGAATCGATACACCGCTTCGAATCATACACTCAGTAGCCAACACTACTGGACATTGATTCCGTTTCACACGTTTTTTGTTTGTTTTGTTTTAGGTCGCACTGACTCAGACTGACTTATGGCGATGGAGGGATAGAATTGGGAAGGAAGCGACCGTCGTACAGCCTTTGTCTGCATTTGTCTGATGTGAAAGTTGGAAGCACCGATCAAGTTCCTGCGTTGTTTGCGTCACGTAGCTGTCAGCTTCCATTAGGGAGACAGTGGGCTCGGACTCCACTGTCGACAGACTTGAAGATGGTTTTCCGTGATTTCTCATTTTCACACCAGGAAAATGCTGGGGCTGACCTTAATTAAGGCCACGGCCACTTCATTCCTACTCCTAGCCCTTTCCTATCCCATCTTCGCCATAAGACCTACAGTATCTGTGTCGGTGCGACGTAAAGCTAATTGAAAGGAAGGCTACGTCATCGGCATAGGCCAAATTTCTTACTATATTTCCATCCAAATGACTCCCTTCCCGCGATTTTATACTTGCCATTTTATTCATGCAAACGACGAACAACAATGGTGAAAGGTAACAGCCTTGAAACATGAACTCATTCTACCATCAATTCTCACTGCGGCCTAGTTGTCAACATAAAATCAGAAAATAAATTGAAAAAAAAGTAAATATTCTTTACTGCAACTTTTATTATACCGGTACGTATTATTTAAAAATGTTGTTGTTTGAGTCTTCAGTCCACAGACTGGCTTGATGAAGCTCTCCATGCCACCCTATCCTGTTCTAATCTATTCATTTCTACTTAACTACTGCATCCTACATCTGCTCTAATCTGCTTGTCAAATTCATACCTTGGTCTACCCCTACCGCTCTTACCACCTACACATGTCTCAAAAACCAACTGAACAAGTCCTGAGTGTCTTAAGATGTGTCCTACCTTCTCTCTTCTTCTCATCAAATTTAGCCAATTCGATGACCGTTGTCGAAATATAGTGAAGCCCAGTTAAACGCGGTCCGATTCATCGCGGATTCGGGTTGAATGCGGTACAAAATATATCTCCAAGAAAAGTCATCAATAAAATTTCTATTTTCTAAAATGTAGTAACGAACTGCATGAGGGATTCCGCATTATAATCTGTAACTGTTACCGACTCCGCGCTAAACAGTACTTCAAGGGATGACTGGAAGGGGTTTTAAGAAACTGCGCGTCTGTCTGTTCACAGAAATAACGGGACTGGGGAATGTTAAGATAACCTTCCCTCAGCCGAATCAACAACTTAAACTTGTTTGCCTACACCCGAGCTACAAAACAAATGATGGTTTTTAACTTATTAGACAATCTTCTAGTTAAGTCGTGAGTCTTGAGTTTAGTTCCGTTTGTTCCTTGGTCGAGTCAACATCAAAGTACTTGCTCTTCGCACAGTGTGGTGTACGCCGGGCTTCTTATGCTTGCGTAGTTACCAATATTGTTGGGGCATAATAGGACTAAATACACTGAAGAAAATGGAAATTGCAACACCCAGAAGGAGTGGTGCTACATTGCTGCAATTGAACATGCAGGACGAGTATTCGGTTGTGCTTCGATGATTACACTTTCAGGCCCCTCTGACCGCAAGTTTGGACAACAATCAATACAGGATGTGCCCACCACGAGCTGCAATACATTGATGAATTCGTCGAGGCATGGAGTCGATAAGGCCCTGGATCGCTTCCTGAGGAATTGTGGCCCATGCTTGCTGCATTGCACGGGTCAGTTGTTCCAGAGTTGTGGGTGGCTGAGGACGGTTGGCCAGTTGTCGACCTACCATGTCCCAAACATGCTCAATAGGACTGAGGTCCGGGGATCTGGCGGGGCATTCTAAGGTTGTGATGTCGTGGAGAGCTTCTCTGGAGATGCGTGCAGTGTGAACCCGAGCATTGTCCTGCTGAAACATCCCATTAGCAATGTTCGCCATCATAGGGACAACCACTGGATTGAGTACCCTATCAACGTACTGTCGAACAGTCGTAGTGCCCTCAACAAGCACTAATTGTGATTTCACATTAAAGCCAATAGCTCCCCAGACCATAATGCTTGGTATTGACCCTGTGTGCCTCTCGACAATAAGATCTGGGTGGCCCCTCTCCCCGATACGTCGGTGCACACGATTCCGGTGATCACTGCGGGCAAGACAGAAGCGCGATTCATCACTAAAGACGACTCTATGCCATTCGTCGACCCACGTCGATCTTTCTCGACACCAGGCCAGCCTTACACGTCGCTGTTGTGGGGTCAATGGAACACCTTCTGCAGGGACACGGGTTAGTAAGCCAGCTCCACGTAGGCGATTACCAACTGTTTGTTGTGTAACGTGGGGTGCTACAGCTGCTCGAATTTGCGCTGCTGTTGCATGGGGTTCCATCCAAGCCATCCGAATGATGCGGCGATCCTCTCTCACAGTTGTCTGTCGCGCTGGGCCTGTGCCAGGTCTACGAGTGTGGGTACCTTCATTTGACCACTGCTGCCATACACGTTGTACCGTAGATGCCTGTCGGCCAACACGTGCAGCTACAGTCCTTAGCGATAATCCAGCCTCACACAGCCCAATTATCCGAACCCTCTCAAACGGCGACAGTTGTTGATAGCGTGCTCTTCTCTGTCGTCGAGGCATGTTTGACGGGGAACACTTCACTGCACAGACTGCAAGTCAACTACGCTACACAAGAGTCCGTATACTGGCGTTGATTCCTCCGCGACCAATCACGTGGGGAGACCTGTAGCAACAATTCAATGGGTCTGAAACTTTGATCGTTTACATACCTACATGGCATCGTTCCATATCTTGAAAATCAACACAAACGACCAATGCCTTCATGGTGTTGCAATTTCCATTTTCTTAAGTGTATATACAGGATGTATCCTTGATGATGTTACAAACTTTCACGGACGACGACAAATGGATCAATTTGTGATCAGGAACCGTAGTCCGGAAACGTTCCAGTCAAAAGTTATTAATAATGCAAGTTGTTTAACGTCCGTCCATTCTTAACAGACGCCGGGGTGTCAGAATTTCGTCCCGCAGTAGTTATTTAACGTGCCAGAAGCCAACGACATGGGGTTGTCACTTTTAAACACCTTTAAAAGCCACCGACCTCAGTCAGGTTTGAACCCGTTAACTTGAGATTAGTAGACCAACGCCGTATCCACTACACCACTGCGGCCGGCAGTCAAAATTAAAGCAAAAAATCGGTCTGATACCTCCGACTGTACTGTACACTGCATGTGCTATGAGTACGATATGGGAGACAATCCCGACGAGTAGAAGAGGCTACGATAATAACCACAACTCCAATGCAGATGACGTACTGTGTACTGACGTGATCGGTGTGCAATCTCTGTACTGTAGGCTTTAGTCTGTGTTTACGGGTTGAAGTGGTACGTTAATCAGCCCTATCCAAATGGAGTTGTACCTATTACGGAACTTAAAAATATGGTGTTCGTGTATCGGCAAGCAAATGGAAGCAGCAGAGAACCCGAACGGTTGTACAGGACCAAATATCCACGTAGGAGACACCCTGCTTACACCATGTTTCCACGATTGTTCCAACGAAAGTGAAACGGGGCAATTGGTACCACAGTACAATGACTGAGGAGGACGACGAATTACACGGGCTCCTGACTTAGAACATGCAGTGCTTACTCGCGTGGATCAGGCGCCTGTAATCAGCACTCGAGCAGTTGCACGTGAAATGAATGTTTCGTATATGACTGTGTGGCGAGTATTACGTGAAATGCAGATACACACCTACCATCCACAGGAAGCCCTGCAGACTCTGCACCTCGAGTCGTGTTCAGCCAATGGGTCTTGCAGCGCCTTGCAGTCGATCCTCACTTTCCTGCGTATGTGCTGTTCACAGATGAAGCCTGCTTCACCAGAGACGGAATGCTAAATAGTCACAATAGTCGTGTTTGGACCGCTGAGAATCCCCGCGCTACAGTTGTGAAGAGCCATCAGCACAAACTATCAGTCAACGTGTGGGCAGGCAAAGTCAGTGATTACGTAGTAGTCCGTTTCTTCTTCCTCCCCGTCTAAATGCATCAGTGCACCCAGTGATGCTCAGAGATGTAATACCCACGTTACTGGAACACATCCCATCTGTCCATCAACTGATGTGGTCCAAACATGATGGAACTCCACCTCACTTTGGACTGAGGGTTCATGAACACCTGGATCAGACATTTCCTGCAAAGTGGATAGGAGGAAGAGATCCTGTTTCGTGGCCCGCTCATTCACACCTGATCTCACCCCACGTGATTTCTTCTTGTCGGGCCATGCGAAAATCCTTGTGTATGAGACGCCTGTCCAAACTGAAGAGGATCTCTTGGCGAGAATTCTCACTGCTTGCGACGCTGTTCAAACGACACTGGAGATTTTCGAACGGAGCGACGATGCCATGCCTGCATTGACGCACCGGGACGCCATTTCGAACATTGTGTAAATGGAACAGCTTGTGAAACTTATGCAGGTAAACGGACTTAAATGAGTGGAAGTTTGTTTAACTTTTGACTGGATCGTTTCCGGACTATGGTTCGTTATCTCAAATTGATCCACTTCCCGTCCTCCATCATCCCTGAAAGTCTGTAACATCATCACGGATACAACCTGTATATTTCCATATTTAATTATTGCGCACGAGTGCATATATTATCTGGTCTACATTTATTTCCTTTCCCACTCCTAGCCCTTTCCTATCCCATCGTCGCCATAAGACCAATCTGTGTCAGTGGGACGTAAAGCCGATTGAAAAAAATGTTGTACCAGAAACGCTGGTCCAGCATTGGTGATGAAGTACAGTATTTCGAACTTAGAAATAAGCGCTGCGCGCCAACAGAGCAGCCGACTACAGCAAGCATGTGGCGAGTGACGTAGGGGCCAGCTCCAACTCGCCAAGGCTAAGTTACGTCATCCATAGAAGTTTCCATACCTTCTACCCCGAATAACTCGTATATGAATTATGATACGAATATGGGAATAACATCACCGTACACATCATTTTAATATCTCCAATACCCACCCAGTTTCATTAAAATCCACCTGGAATTTAAAGTTATTGAGAGGAATGAAACAGCTGCAATCTCCATGACTTCAGTATAAAAGAAACGCGAGAATTCGACACAACACAATCTTGTCCCACAGTCGAACCAGGACGGTTGGCTGATGGAAGCTGGTGCTACGATGTAATATTGCGGAATCAAAGTCTACGGTTTCAACTCTACTAAATTACTGTGAGAGTAACTTTGAAACATTTCAGTAGTCGCTGCGAACTCAATCGTAAAATCGAGAAGTGCGATACTTTAAATATCTCAAGGTGATTGAAATATTTCTGCTGATAGAAAACTTAAAATCTTAAACAGCGCATCAGGACTTGTATTTTCTCAAGTGGAACTTGAATGTTGAACTTTAAAACTACTTCACGTGTGAATCAATCTGTGATTTCACGTTGTTCTTAAAGGAACCTAGGACTATCAGTGAACGGAACTAATTTTTACGATCAAATTATTATTTATAGTCTTACCAGTATTATTATTCGTGTTTGAACATAAACATTACAGTGTGAATGAACGGGACTAATTTCACATGCAAAGCATTTAACTTCTTCTACCAATGTGAAGTAACTGCCATTTATAATGTCAGTTAAATAAACTTTGTAAATACATTCAAAACAATCATAAAACGGTAGAACTCTACAAATAGTTGCGTTATCTTCTTCGAACATTAAAAAGCATAAGTGAACTATTTGTTTCGTGTGAACAATCTTATAATTTGAGCCAAGTGTAACTTACGTTAAGAAGAATACGCGTTCGATTCTATTGACATTCGGCCGCATGAAAGTTAATTTCTTTATTTTCTGAAGTCAATAGCCAGTTTATTTACCTTAAAGAAGCGTTTGTTTTCGATTCGATTAACATTCGACACGGCATTTTTGCACTTTTTAAAATCCCTTCATGGGAAATTAAAAATTTACACCTCAGACTAATCCGTCCAATATGTCAAAGGGGCTTAAATGTGTATGTGTTCACGCTATCCTTCTGAGTGAGTGAGTCCGGCGACCCAAACTCCTTAACCTTCAAGATCTTCAAGAACTTCTAGAACTTCAAGAACATCTAGAGCTGCTCTCGTTGGAGTATACGTGGTCCCATGAAGCCGGGAGCTTCTCCATGGTGAGGACGGGAGGAGTAGCAGAGCAACGCGGGACATCACCAACCACAAGACGGAGAAAAGTCACGCGCAATCCGTCTTCCACTGTAGTGAGATGATATGAACTTGACTTTATACAATAAATATGCATTTTAAAAAACTCAGAACTTCGTTCAAAGCAAATACTCTCACTCTCTGTACCCATTCCAATTTTATGAGCCGTACACACCCTGCGTACCATCTCATGCTCATCAAGCTATTGAGTACGGGCCTGGTACAATATACATATATAGACAATACAATTTCCTTTCATTTATGTCTTATACAGTTTTACCGTACCGATTATGATAATTTCATGAATTTAGACTTTTGTTGGTCAGTTCATATCAACACCGAGCATTGCTAACATGGAAATAGTGTTTAATCGTGTTAACTGGCGATGGTTTGTGTCTTAAGGTGTGAAACCGGGTGGTCATCGGTCCCTATCAAGAAGGAAATTTGTGAAGATAGTTATAAAATATGAGAAAAATCGTAAAGGAACGATCGCTTGAAGAATAAGACAAGAGGGAGTCAAGAACGAAGGAATGCCCTAATGTCACGGAGTCGGAAGAAAACTAAATGTGAGGGCCTACAAAAACGATAGCTCATAAAACTGACTAACAATAATATTATATTGGCTATTGTTTGTTGTGATGTAATTTGTCTCTTCTGCTGCCACTCATCTCCGATAGATGGTATTACCGTTGCGTCCCGAGTAAAACAGCCCACCTGTATATTGGCGTAAAGTAGCTGGGGAGTTAGATAACTTTTGCACTTTCTACACGATTGTCCGGTCAACGGCGGGAGCTACGGCTAGTTTCAAATGAATCCATCATCCAATAGTTAAAAATAACAACAGAAACTTGAGATTTTTCTTGAATTCTGAAATAACTTCGTTATGTTAATTTATTTTCGTTTGGGCTGATTAATTATATTTAATTTCAAATATCCAATATTCAAGTTTATTTTTTTGAAACAGTACACCAAGTAACTTGCGCTTTTTCTTTGAATTAGTAGCAAAAGCAAAGTAAAGCAGTCATCTCCGTACAGGCCATGAAGGCCCTTGGAGGGGTGGAATGTAAAGGCTTCCACTATCCGTAGCCTCGACACTTGATGGGGTAGAGTGGTTAGCACTACGCCCGGCCGCCTTTGCCCCCAGGAATTAACCTGGTACTCATTTTTGGTGTAGGCTGAGTGAACCTCAGGGCCATGTGCACCTCCGGAAGGGGAAGTCTCGTTTCTTAAAGTTTTGGACTTCCTGACGGGGATTCGAACCCACGTCCTTCCGGGCTAACCGAGCACGCCTTTACCGCCTCGGTCAAGCAGCCCCTCTCGAATTAGTAGGCCTACTGTATTTTACAGTCAAGTGTAAAGATTGTTTCGTAAATGAGTGAAAAAAGATGAACGACAGTGCAGGAAAAAAACAGAGAGATTCTTGAAAAATCTAGAAGTAGACCAGTACTTCCAATATTCAGACAGTAAGTGAAAACCGAATCTACTTCTAACAATGCGATCTTAAATTATTATGAACTGTAGTACCTTAAGTAGTAAATTACTGGCACAGATAGTGTACGTTATTGGCATCAGGTTAATATGCAACGCATATGGTAAGTTGGGTCGGGTTAGTGTGTGGACACCTTGGTGGTGGGAGAGGGGCGAGTAACAGCGTGTTCAGTGCATACAATATTTTTTCCAATCGTACGAATACGATCTCAAGTCGCCCAGAACTGCACACTTACACAGTTTCAGTCATGTCCGACGTGCACTGTCTCTCAACTACGAGCCTCAGCACTTGCTCGTTAGTCGTACACAGAGCAGTCGTCTCCTGCACTTTCACGGCGCTCACAGACTGTATTCTCGACGGAGCCGAACACGACTCCACGGCAGACACTCAAGAGGAACGCAAATCCAACTGAACTTAACGGCAGTAAACACACAGTACTCAGTACTCCAGGGCAGGGCACACACAGTAATCAGTACTCCACGGCAGTGCACACACAGTAATCAGTACTCCAGGGCAGGGCACACACAGTAATCAGTACTCCACGGCAGTGCACACACAGTAATCAGTACTCCACGGCAGGGCACACACAGTAATCAGTACTCCACGGCAGTGCACACACAGTAATCAGTACTCCAGGGCAGGGCACACACAGTAATCAGTACTCCACGGCAGTGCACACACAGTAATCAGTACTCCAGGGCAGGGCACACACAGTACTCAGTACTCCAGGGCAGGGCACACATAGAAATCAGTACTCCACGGCAGTGCACACACAGTACTCAGTACTCCAGGGCAGGGCACACATAGAAATCAGTACTCCACGGCAGTGCACACACAGTACTCAGTACTCCAGGGCAGGGCACACATAGAAATCAGTACTCCACGGCAGTGCACACACAGTACTCAGTACTCCAGGGCAGGGCACACATAGTAATCATTACTCCAGGGCAGGGCACACACAGTACTCAGTACTCCAGGGCAGGGCACACATAGTAATCATTACTCCAGGGCAGGGCACACATAGAAATCAGTACTCCACGGCAGTGCACACTCAGTACTCAGTACTCCAGGGCAGGGCACACATAGAAATCAGTACTCCACGGCAGTGCACACACAGTACTCAGTACTCCAGGGCAGGGCACACATAGTAATCATTACTCCAGGGCAGGGCACAAATAGTAATCACTACTCCACGGCAGTGCACACACAGTACACAGTACTCCAGGGCAGGGCACATATAGTAATCAGTACTCCACGGCAGTGCACACACAGTACTCAGTACTCCAGGGCAGGGCACATATAGTAATCATTACTCCACGGCAGTGCACACACAGTAATCAGTACTCCAGGGCAGGGCACATATAGTCATCAGTACTCCACGGCAGTGCACACACAGTACTCAGTACTCCAGGGCAAGGCACACATAGTAAGCAGTACTCCACGGCAGTGCACACAGAGTACTCAGTACTCCAGGGCAGTGCAAACACAGTACTCTGTTCTCCAGGACAGTGCATACAGAGTACTCACTTCTCCAGGGCAGTGCACAAACAGTACTCAGTACTCCAGGACAGTGCACACACAGTACTCCAGTGCAGTACACACAGTACTCAGTACTCCATGGCAGGTCACACACAGTATTCCAGGGCATTGCACACAGAGTACTCAGTACTCCAGGACAGTGCAAACACAGTACTCTGTTCTCCAGGACAGTGCATACAGAGTACTCACTTCTCCAGGGCAGTGCACAAACAGTACTCAGTACTCCAGGGCAGTGCACACACAGTACTCAGTACTCCAGGGCAGTGCACACACAGTACTCAGTTCTCCAGTGCAGTCCACACACAGTACTCAGTACTCCAGGGCAGTTCACACACAGTATTCCAGGGCAGTGCAAACACAGTACTCCAGGACAGTGCATACACAGTATTCCAGTCCAGTGCAAACACAGTACTCTCTTCTTCAGGACAGTGCACACAGTACTCAGTTCTCCAGAGCAGTGCACACACAGTACTCCAGTGCAGTGCACACATAGTACTCAATTTTCCAGGGCAGCGCACACACAGTTCTCCAGGGCAGTGCACACACAGTACTCAATTTTCCAGGGCAGTGCACACACAGTATTCCAGGGCAGTGCACACACAGTACTCAGTTCTCCAGGGCAGTGCACACACAGTACTGCAGTGCAGTGCACACGCAGTACTCAATTTTCCAGGGCAGTGCACACACAGTTCTCCAGTGCAGTCCACACACAGTACTCAGTTCTCCAGGGCAGTGCACAAACAGTACTCAGTTCTCCAGGGCAGTGCACACACAGTACTCAGTTCTCCAGGGCAGTGCACACACAGTACTCCAGTGCAGTGCACACACAGTACCCAGTACTCCAGGACAGTGCGCACACAGTACTCCAGTGCAGTGCACACACAGTACTCAATTCTCCAGGGCAGGTCACACACAGTACTCCAGTGCAGTGCACACACAGTACTCAATTCTCCAGGGCAGTGCACACACAGTACTCCAGTGCAGTGCACACAGTACTCAGTACTCCATGGCAGGTCACACACAGTATTCCAGGGCAGTGCACACACAGTACTCAGTTCTCCAGGGCAGTGCACACACAGTACTCAGCTCTCCAGGGCAGTACACACACAGTACTCCAGGACAGTGCACACACAGTACTCCAGTGAAGTGCACACACAGTACTCAGTTCTCCAGGGCAGTGCACACACAGTACTCAGTACTCCACGGCTGTGCACACACAGTACTCAGTACTCCACGGCGGTGCATGCACAGTACTCCACGGCAGTGCACACACAGTACGCAGTACTCCACGGCGGTGCATGCACAGTACTCCACGGCGGTGCATGCACAGTACTCCACGGCAGTGCACACACAGTACGCAGTACTCCACGGCAGTGCACACACAGTACTCAGTTCTCCAGGGCAGTGCACACACAGTACTCAGTTCTCCAGGGCAGTGCACACACAGTACTCAGTACTCCACGGCAGTGCACACACAGTACGCAGTACTCCACGGCAGTGCACACACAGTACTCAGTACTCCACGGCAGTGCACACACAGTACGCAGTACTCCACGGCAGTGCACACACAGTACTCAGTACTCCAGGGCAGTGCACACACAGTACTCAGTTCTCCAGGGCAGTGCACACACAGTACTCCACGGCAGTGCACACACAGTACCCAGTACTCCACGGCAATGCATGCACAATACTCCACGGCAGTGCACACACAGTACTCACTACTCCACGGCAGTGCATACACAGTACTCAGTACTCCACGGCAGTACACACACAGTAATCTGTACACCACGGCAGTGCACACACAGTACTCAGTACTCCACGGCACTGCACACACAGTACTCAGTTCTCCAGGGCAGTGCACACACAGTACTCAGTACTCCACGGCAGTGCACACACAGTACTCAGTACTCCACGGCAGTGCACACTCAGTACTCAGTACTCAACGGCAGTGCACACACACTGTACTCAGTACTCCGCGGCAGTGCACACACAGTACTCAGTACTCCACGGCAGTGCACACACAGTACTCAGTACGCCACGGCAGTGCACACACAATAATCTGTACACCACGGCAGTGCACACACAGTGTTCAGTACTCCACGGCACTGCACACACAGTACTCAGTTCTCCAGGGCAGTGCACACACAGTACTCAGTACTCCACGGCAGTGCACACTCAGTACTCAGTACTCAACGGCAGTGCACACACAGTACTCAGTACTCCGCGGCATTGCACACACAGTACTCAGTACTCCACGGCAGTGCACACACAGTACTCAGTACGCCACGGCAGTGCACACACAATAATCTGTGCGCCACGGCACTACACACACAGTAATCTGTACGCCACGGCAGTATACACACAGTAATCTGTACTCCACGTCAGTATACACACAGTAATCTCTACACCTCGGCGCTACACATAGTAATCTGTACGCCACGGCAGTATACACACAGTAATCTGTACGCCACGGCAGTATACACACAGTAATCTGTACGCCACGGCAGTGCACACAGTAATCTGTACGCCACGGCAGTGCACACAGTAATCTGTACGCCACGGCAGTACACACACAGTAATCGGTACTCCACGGCAGTGCACACATAGTAATCGGTACTCCACGGCAGTGCACACACAGTAATCGGTACTCCACGGCAGTACACACACAGTAATCGGTACTCCACGGCAGTGCACACACAGTAATCGGTACTCCACGGCAGTGCACACACAGTAATCGGTACTCCACGGCAGTACACACACAGTAATCGGTACTCCACGGCAGTGCACACACAGTAATCTGTACTCCACGGCAGTGCACACACAGTAATCGGTACTCCACGGCAGTGCACACACAGTAATCGGTACTCCACGGCAGTACAGACACAGTAATCGGTACTCCACGGCAGTACACGCACAGTTCTCAGTTCACACACGGTACTCCGTACACTACACCGACAGTCTGTCAATACTCTGACACTGAACTGAACTCGACTGAACGCCGTGACATACTACCTTCCTGCTTTATATAGACCGGCCTTAGCAGCCAACAATAACCCAGAAGGCGGATTCACTTGGTGTAGTCTTGATGTCCAGTCCACTCGAGGTTTGTAGTAGTCGACAGAGGCTTCCAGATATACGTCAGAGAGCAGCCGGTCTTTAATTTCTGACTTGTCTTTCCTGAGTATTTGCTGCGTGTCAGGGGGGCCAACAGTTAGCAGCGAAGTCAAGCGCTCTCAGGTGGAGCAACGCTAGATTGTTCTTGCCTAGACCCTGGCAATATCTAGCAAACAAAATGGAGGGCATCCCGTCACATCATGTTACGTTCAAGTTACGTGTTTACACTTATATGCCTTAAGGCTTGAGAACTCGGTTCCAGAATGTATTACATGCGACAAGGAAACAAATAATCCTTGGAGAAGGAGAATCGATACTAATATTGTAGAGAGGATGTTTGTGAGTTCTTTATATGGAGGGTAATATCGAGAATCAATCGACAGTTTTCAGCAATTCTTTCACCTTTTACAAAGCTTATCGTTTTAAATTTCTGTTACGTGGTAATGCGACAGTCAGCTCTCTGTGAAAGCCCTGGAAGGCATGAGTAAATCAGGATGGAGACCTCCCATCTGGCCCGCGGGGCGTGTTACAGCCTCTGCTTTTGTTGTCCGTTTAGTCTAGTGTTACCGCGAATTTTCTGGAGGGTGTAACTAGAACACTTCTATTCTGGCCGTGGTCCAAAGATACTAGAACTACTTCACCAGGTACAATATATAAAAGCAGGTTCGCCTCGAACTGTAGTAGTTGGTGTTATCTTGTAAGTAGTCTGTTACAAATCATGAGCTGAGATTTCAGTGTGCGAAGCGGTCACATGAGTTGTTTGTACGAGTTACCGGTCTTGTCTGGAGTCGAGCCATATGTACGATTCTAGCTACATAGAGTTACTGTCTGTAGTGTCCGTGGTGTGTGCGCAGCGATGTGAAAGTTGAAACCTCTACATCAAGATTACGGAAGATCGCCCGTTTCAGGTAAAGCCTGCCAGCCGAAGATCCGCTGGGAGGACAAGATACTCTTGTAAATGATCAGTAATTAGCGAAGTGTTGTCATTTGCAGTCGAGTACAATTGCGTTTGTGTGTGTATGCGTGTTGTGTACTGATTGGGCATTCTCTATTAAATTGCTTCAATAAAACAGCCAGTGTCTTATTCCTAATATTATTGTAGCACAAGCTACGCGAAATTATATTAGTTGCTCTTCAAACGAAAATGAAGCAAGTCAACAAAAATGTATATGCGCAATCCATGAAAATAAATACGCCGCCTAAACCATTGTCGATTCAACAAAGTTTTACGGGAAACACTTATAGCTTTTAATGAAATCTCCACAAATGTTCGGGTAACATACTTTTATATCCAGTAGGTAACTCGTAATAAGCACTTTTATATTTACTGTTTTACGGTTCATCATTAGCCAAGTGTATAAATCAATCTCGTAAAAATCTCCAAGAGCTTATGTAAATGAAGGACACAGAAATCCAATAGGAAGTGTTTCACGCAATCTGTCATCTCAGCCCACATACAAAGGTTCACATAACGTTCTTATTGAGCGCTGATGTCACATATCAAAGTTGATACTCAATAATATCGTTGCGCAAACTGAATCCACCAAACTTGTACAATGGCAGCAAATTACAGATCAAAGAAATGCGTAACAATATCAATAAAGCCACAATATTAGCAGGGTCATTAACTGGCACACATACCTCGGTTCCCCTTGATACCGTCAGAATTACCTTTTCCTTTCAAAATGTTCCAATTTCCAGTGAAAGATTCCTTTGCCACATTCTTTAATAACATAAAAGGACAGACGTTCAAGCGGTGTCCTGTCAATCGCCAACAGCGTCAGTCGCTCCCAGCTTAAAATGTGTGACAATCGCTCCCAGTCCATCAGTCCAGTCCAGCTGTTCACAATAGACTATCGCTCCCAGAAGTGGCCGTTCTCATTAAAGAGTATTCCTGAGGATTTTCCCCACCATCTCTCTTTAACATTTAATTCCAGCAGTGTTCAGAAGGACAGCTACATACGGGGAAAGAGTTACACTGACTCTGCGAGTCTATCAGATGTGTTCAGGACAACTAACTTATTAGTTTAGGTTAGGTTAGGTTAGGCTAGTGTTTCCTGTGATTGTTCGTTGAAGCTTCAATATCCAGCAAAACAAGAATGCACTAAATACTGATGACCAGAACACTATGACACTCGGAGCGAAAATGAGAGGAAGTGGGGCTAGCAGGAAGTGAAAGGGCTGGTTCTGTGGAATTTCCCGTGTTTATTCCCAGCGGTCATTATCTCAGGGAAGGGATCCGGACAGTGAGTCACGCGCAGGTGGAAACAATGCATGGACTGGGAGAGAACATCACACATTTTAAGCTGAGAGCGATTGTCACTGGTGGCGAATGACATATTCGTTCAAGCAAGAGGGTTAAGATGTTCTATCTTAGCCTCACGCCTGCTAATTTAGTTATTCTAGACACAACCTTCTTAGTTCATACATCCATTGTGGATTGTCAACTCTCACTATCAAGTGCGCTAACAACGCTTACACACTAACCAATGCTCATGCTCCTATCACTCAAGACAACTCCAGCAGTCCTGAGAAAGCCAAAACTTTCTGGATACAATGTGGTGATATTGTGTCTGGAATTAAGAGTTCAATCAATCTTTTACGTGACTTCAACGTCCAATTTGGTACGAATAGAAAGTTTAGATACACCGTAGGTGAACATCCAGTTCACGTTCGAACCAACCGGGGAACGTTTCATCGACACCTGCGAACAGATGAACCTTAAAATTATCTCAGCTCGCTGCAAAGAAGAATCCTCGTAAGTGAACGAAAGAAAAAAAACCACCAGGATGCCAGCCCCGAACGGCCAAGGCATACCAAGCGACCGCTGGTCAGCCCGAAGGCCTGCAGATTACGAGGTGTCATGTGGTCAGCAGTACGAATCCTCTCGGTCGTTATTGTTGGCTTTCTAGACCGGAGCCGCTATCTCACCGTCAGGTAGCTCCTCAATGGTAACCGTGTAGGCTGAGTGGACCTCTAGCCAGCCCTCAGACTCAGGTAAAAATCTCTGACCTGGTGGGAATCGAATCCTGGGCCTCCGGATAAGAGGCAAGCACGCTACTCCTACCGCGGGGCCAGCAGAGTGTATGACCTAGCATTCGCTTCATGAACTGATTGGTCAACCTTAGGTAGACCGCAGGTTCCGCGAAATGGGGAATATGAAAGTGCTTATAGAGGCTAATATTGATTTGGACCATTATCTAACTAAGGTTAGAGTGCGGTTTGTACCAAAGTCCAATCACAGATCTTAAACGGGTAAGATCCATAAATTTCCGATCATCGAACTCATGATCAATCAAAATGTTATCCGTGATTACCAGAAATAATTCGAGCCTCTAGAATGACGCAAGTGGGAAGTAAGGATGGGCACTATGTCCCTGTTTCGGCACGCTGTGCCGGTGTACAGTTGTGTTCCACTGTTCCGGAACATCGAGTGTCACTTGTTCCGAAACATTCTCAAGCGAGACCGAGAAAGTGATTCGCTATACCGTCCGCACCGCCACTATGCACTGCCCTTCGCCTACTATCTGACTGTCGATACCGGCTGTGTGCCGCTATGTGCTGAAGTATTCCGTGTTCTGTCATATCCTCTTTGTTCTGTGAGTTCCGTTGCACCGGCAACTGGCCTTCGGTACATGCGAATATCGAAATGTGTTCTGTTTTGGTTTCAACTGTTTTGTAAGAGTGTTTTCATTGAAGCCTAGTAATATAACCGTACGAAAGACAGTAAGCTTTGCATAATGTCGCACCGGAGTCCTGTTCAGGAAATGTTTACTAGAATAAAACCGGACAGAGTGAAATGCAATTTATGTTCTTTTATTTTGTCTCCAAAGGGATCTCAACTGGCACAATGACAAGACATTTTAAACTTAAAACATCCCACAATTTTTATTTTTAATCTCCTGTTCCGCTTGTATATAGCGTTTAATTTTTATCTTCGTGTTTGGCTTGTGTGGGTTAATTTTTATTTTCGTGTTCTGTTTGTATATTCTGTACGTAAATAGAGTACTGACGAATCTTTCTTCAACTGTGCGAGTATATTTTTAATTGGTATAAATAACATTGTGACATTGTAAACACATCTACTGCCAGTGTAATTGTGACAGATGTATTTCAGAATGAATGAAAACATTCTTATCCTAGAAACAACATTTAGACACGATCTTTTGGGTGCGTATTTCAGAGTTCCGACTGCTTTTTCACGTGCCGTGAAGTTTTATCCTGGCCCTAATTACTCACAATTCAGGCCGATACAATCAACTGGTGAAAATATCCTTGGATTAGTTAATTTTAAACACCTGTACTGCCAGTGTAACCGTGTTATTTGTATTTCATATTGACCGTAAAAAATCTTAACCTATCCGATTCTCTTTCTCCTGATTAGGAAGAGAATACCCAAATCATTGCATGTCTGCCCAACTACAAGACATCAGGCAAGGATTCCATAGTTGGCGAGATTTTGTAAATGGCAAGTACCAGTTTTCTTGATAAAATGGAAGAACTCTTTCATGATATGTAGAAATCTGAAACTATTCGTAATGCGTGGCAATTGCCTCTTTTACATCCTTTCCATAAAAGGGCAATAAAACAGTATATTTAATCATTCAGGCGCCTATAAAAACCTGTTGGGATCTCTCATAATCCAATTGCGTATAAAATCCTGTCAAAAGCACTTCGAGGTCACACTGAATCTGTTGTTGATCCGCAGATTGGTGAATATCAAGCCGGCTTGCGTAAAACCCTCTCCTGCAGCAACACAGTACAGACTACCGAGAGGCTGAAAAGTTGAGAAACTCCTTTTATGTTTATAATTGTATCTCTTCTGCGGTCAATGTGGAAGAATTATGTATGTTCATGGAAGAATCTACAGCATTGCTGGGTAAAGCGCGGTTCGAACTTCGTAACTGGGAGTACACATGTCTAAATTCTTCTTAGAGAGTTTCATCTTCTTCAGAGGTAAATTCGGTGTTAGGTCTTCGATGGAATAAAGTTAGAGATGTTCTTTCTTGAGACTAAATTAACGTATCGAAGATTGGTGAGAAGATCACTAGAAGAAATGTATTAGCTGCTACCCAG
This sequence comes from Anabrus simplex, assembly GCF_040414725.1. Taxonomy (NCBI): domain Eukaryota; kingdom Metazoa; phylum Arthropoda; class Insecta; order Orthoptera; family Tettigoniidae; genus Anabrus; species Anabrus simplex. The sequence continues at coordinate 1,150,069,776 of NC_090266.1, read as the reverse complement.
GGCATCTTTGATCCTACAGGTTTCACCTGCCCTGTCTCTCTAGTATCCAAGTTGCTGTTACAGGAAATTTGGCGGAAGAAAATGAGCCGGGATGAAGAAATGGAGGACGAAATGAGGAATAAGTTTGAAAATTGGCTTCAAGAACTGAACGCATTGTCTAATATTAAAATTCGTAGACAAATAGCACCTTGTGAAACATAGGAATCTTGGAGCCTTCACACATTTTGCGATCCGAGCGGCGTAGCATATGCCACAGTTGTATTTCTTTGATCACAAAGCAAAGCAAAGTCATCTCCGTACAGGCCATGAAGGCCCTTGGAGAGGTGGAAGGTGAAGGTTTCCACTATCCGTAACCTCGGCACTTGATGGGGTAGAGTGAACCTCAGGGCCATGTGCACCTCCGGAAGTGGAAATCTCGTTTCTTAAATTTTAAGACTTCCTGACGGGGTTTCGAACCCACGTCTTTTCGGGCGAACCGAGCACGCCTTTACCGCCTCGGCCAGGCAGACCCTTCTTTGATCACAAGATGGTCAAAACTCAAATGTAACCCTTATACAGACCAAATCTCGAGTAGCACCTCTGAAGAAAACTACTATTTCTCGGTTGGAACTCTTAGGACGTTCAATTGGAGCTCGTCTTGCTTCCTCCATAAAGGCAATTTTAGGAATTGGAGATCTTTCAACTTATTATTGGACGGATTCGACAACAGCACTCTGCTGGATCAAGAGGAATGAAGTCTGGGGAACTTTCGTGGTCAACCAGGTGAAGGAAATTAAATAGTTGTCGAGCCCTGATAAGTTGGAATCATGTGCGTGGAGTGAATAATCCGGCTGACCTACCCACTAGGGACTGCTCTGCTACCAAACTCCTGATATCGAAATGGTGGGAGGGCCCTCAGTGGCAGAGATATCCCAGTTCTGAGCGGCCTGTTGACGATGAAGAAAAGGTCAATGAAGAGAAAGAGAACGGGATTTATACTGTTTTAGTTTCCTCAAAACCAGAAGAAAAAGGGTATCTTCAATATTTTTCGAAGTATACGAAAATTGTCAGGATGGCAGCCTGGATTTTGCGATTCATCCACAACACGGCAGGAATGAGAGAATGTCTCACTTCAAAGGAACCTGAAGTGGAAGAATTGCAAATGGCTGAAAGGAGGCTATGGAAGATTGTGACGCAAGAGATGCTTGGAGAAAAGGAGCAGTCGTCCCTCAAATCTCTCAATGTGTTTGAAGATGAAAGTGGGTTACTTCGAGTCAAGACGAGGTTAATAAGGAGAAAGGATGAAGAATTATTCCTAACTCCCATTCTGATACCTGTAAATCATAAGCTAGTTCATACGATGATCATGGAGAAACATCTGGAATTGTCTCATGCTGGAGTACAAGCTCTGCTCTCTACTTTACGAGAGCAGTTTTGGATCGTCAGTGGTAGAAGAACTATAAGAAAGGTGATTTTTGGCTCTGTTAAGTGTAAAAGATACAAAGTGAAAGGAATTACTACAGAGGTCGCACCTTTGCCAGAGGATCGAATTCGAGACGCTTCTGTTTTCAGATTGAAGGGATGGATTTGGCTGGCCCATTATATATCCGAGGGGGTGAAAAGGCGTGGTTAGTGATATTCACGTGTGCTGTTTCCAGAGCTGTATACTTAGAGCTCATCGGGACTTTGTCTATTCCAGAGTTCCTTCAAGCGTTACGAAGATTCATTGCTCGGAGAGAGAGACCAAATGTTATTTACAGTGATAATGGAAGGAATTTCGTGGTAGCTGAAAATGCGTTCCGCGATATTGACTGGACAAAAGTGAGTGCAGAGGCTAGTTGTCTGAGAATTGCTTGGAAATTCAATCCTCCCACTGCTTTCGGGAACGTATTGTTCAGATGTTAAAGAAGTTGTTGCGACGAATGTTAGGTCATTCCTCTTTGGATTATGAGGAACTGTTGACAGTATTGATGGACACTGAAGCAGTTATTAATTCCCGACCATTGACGTATTTATCTGAAGAAAGTGATGATTTACTAGCGTTGACTCCAGCAATGTTTATTCGGGATATTCCTACGGTGGGAGTGCCCGATACTGATCACATTCATCAGATAAGCCATGGAAAGAGATTCAGATATATGCAATATCTGAGGACAGAATTAGGCAAAAGATTCAGGATAGAGTACTTAGGGCAACTTAAACCAGGGAAAGGTCGGGCGAACTCACATCGAGAGTTAAAGGTGGGGGAGGTAGTGATCCTTGGAAGTGACGGAGCACGTAGAATGGACTGGCCTTTAGGAAGAACGGTTGATGTACTGTATATCCCGGGAAAAACAATGTCGTCAGGGTGGTCAAGGTGAAGACTGCTGGTGGTGAGTTGGGCTTGCTGTGCAGAACATCTATCCACTGGAAGCAACTCCCATTATTGGTGGCAGAATGAAGAAGACGTTCAGGAGAAGAGCTCTGCTGTGCCTGTTTCTAGCAGAACTGTTCCACGAGTGGTTACTACAAGATGTGGGAGGAAGATGCGAATTCCCTCTCGTCTCAGTTTGTAAATTCTTTCTTTGTTTGTTTTGGTTGTGAGTTTAGTGGTTTTAAGCATAATACGATTAAAAGGTGGGAGGATGTTATGAAAGTGTGGTTAAGTTTATTTACTCCTGGCCTCAAAAATGGTGGACACTGGCAGGAGATCAATGTTTTACTTGGACTCTATGGTGTGTGATGCCTGATGGAACAGTGGAGACAAAAGAGTGATGCGTAATGACTGTAGCTATATGTATGTATGTATGTATGTATGTATGTATGTATGTATGTATGTATGTATGTATGTATGTATGTATGTATGTAAGTATGTATGTATGTATGTATGTATGTATGTATGTATGTATGTATGTATGTATGTATGTATGTATGTATGTATGTTTGTGTCGTTATGCAATAAATAGCATTTCCTACCTTTGTGGTTAATACTAGTTCGGTGAATTAGTCCTTTGACGAAACAGGGAGTGCATTCCAGAGTCTCGATGCAGTAACTAGAAAATAATGATTGTAGTATTTCGTTCTATTGAGTGGGGATTTCGAGTAGGGAACCAGAACGGGTAATAACTTTATGGAATGAGGAAAGAAAACGAAAATTATAAGATAGGTAAGTAGGAGTTTTCGTTGAAAGTACTTGGTAAACACGTGTCATTAGGTGAAAATCCCTTCGTTCATTTATGTGTAGCCATCCCAGTGTTTCAAGATATGAGAGTCATATCGCAGTTGGAAGGCATATCATATGTAAGGGTTTTGTGTTCGTTGAAATCGCACAGCTGAAGAAAACTACTATTTCTCGGTTGGAACTCTTAGGTTGTTCAATTGGAGCTCGTCTTGCTTCCTCCATAAAGGCAAGTTTAGGAATTGGAGATCTTTCAACTTATTATTGGACGGATGCGACAACAGCACTCTGCTTAGATTGACTACTACCGTAACACAGTAGTCTAAAATTGGGAATGGGAGTGTTTGGATTAATTTTAATTTAAGGATTTGAAGGGGATATAGAGCTACATGAACCTCTCTACATACATTAGTTACATCTTCATTCCAGGTTAGATTCTCACTGGCGAGGGAGTTGGCCTTGCGGTTAGGGGCTCGCAAATGTGAGCTTGCATTCGGGAGATTGTGAGTTCCAATCCCACCGTCGGATGTCCTGAAGACGGTTTTCCGTGGTTTCCCATTTTCAAACCAGGCAAATGCTGGGACTGTACCTTAATTAAGGCCACGACCGCTTCCTTCCCAGTCATTCCTCTTTCCTGACCAATCGTCGCCATAGGACCTATCTGTGTCGGTACGACGATAAAGGCAATTGAAAACAAAGAAAGAAAAGGAAATGATTCTCGTTGATGGAGATTCTTCCAAGATTAGTTACATTCTTACGGTACGGTAAAGCAATGACACTGACGATGGTAGGAAGAGGATTTATATTTGTTATTAAGTGAAATAATTTAGAGTTGCCTATGGCAATACTTTGTGTTTTACGAGGATTTAGGATTAAGTGCTCCTAACACACAAAGCATTTTAATGTAGAAGAAAGATAGCGACCGGTAACAAGAGAATTTGTTCTTATATTTTTGGCTCGTCCGCTTCGGTGTTGTAGTAGTTAGTGTGATTAGCTGCCACCCCCGGAGGCCCGAGTTCAATTCCCGGCTCTACCACGAAATTTGAAAAGTGGCACGAGGGCTGGAACGGGGTCCACTCAGCCTCGGGAGGTCAAATTATTAGAGGGGAGGGGTTCGATTCCCACGTCAGCCATCCTCGAAGTGGTTTTCCGTGGTTTCCCACTTCTCCTCCAGGCAAATGCCGGGATGGTACATAACTTAAGGCCACGGCTGCTTCCTACCCTCTTCCTCGTCTATCTTTTTCAATCTTCCCATCCGCCCACAAGGTCCCTGTTCAGCATAGCAGGTGAGACCGCTAGGCGAGGCACGGGTCCTCCTCCTCAGTTGTATCCCTCCCGACCGAAAGGCTCACGCTCCAGGACACTGCCCTTGAGGTGGGGTCACTCTCTGAGTTCGAGGGAGAAACCAACCCTGGACAGTAAACGAATAAAGAAAGAAAGAAAGGAAGAAAGAAAGAAAGAATGAAAGAAAGATTGTTGGCTAACCGTTCAGTTATCTGTATTCAATATACATCTAGTGTAGTTGCTGTTGGGCTATTGCATGTTGAGACATTTTTATTTTGCAAGTAAATCGTGTTATTGTCATCGGCACGAATTTTCACAATACGCAGCTGCCCTGCCATCTAGTTTCAAATAAACATCGCGTAACCGTTCCCAACAGTAAGTGCAAGGAGGCAGGTTAACGGTATTGGCATCTCTGGAGAAATGTAGCCGAGTTACTGTTAGTCCGTGGCTATTCTGTAGCACGAAGCGCATCAACACAGCACGTTGCATTAACTGGTGTTTTTCTTTAAGTTTTTGTGATTTTTGAAATGGATTCGGCGTCTTCGTAACAAAAAGTTAAGCCGAGAAGCAAAATGGAAATTTAAAAGCGTACGTGCATATACGTACCCCCTGATCGCCAACCAGACGTTTTGTAAACTTTATGAGAAGACGTCAGTGTTCCTCATGGAGGATTCTTCGACGTGACGTCGGTGACGAGACACAACAAAGGCGAAGAATAAGGTGTAAGGGTGGCGGGCCGGCCTCTTAGCCGCAGGCTCCGGGTCCGATTCCGGGCCAGGTCAGTAATTTTTACCCGGATCTGAGGGCTGGTTTGAGGTTCACTCAGCCTACGTGATTACAATTGAGGAGCTATTTGATGGTGAGATAGCGGCCCCGGTCTAGAGAGCCAAGAATAAGGCCGAGAGGATTCGTCGTGCTGACCACACGACACCTCGTATTATGCATGCCTTCGGGGTGAGCAGCGGTCGCTTGGTAATGTATTTTTCTATGCTATTTAATTTTGGTCAAAAGGGAGGGAAACTGTTAACATTTTTGTCGTTTTAAAATTACAGCTAAAAATGTAGCTCTTCCCCAAAATATTGATAAGTCCCCCTTTTTGACTTCCTTGTCCCTCACGCCTTCCTTCAACAGGCACCCTAATCACATGTAATGTTTCTGCGTAGGTGGTTTCTCGTGAAAGTTACTTGCAGTTGGGGAAATGGCTCCACCGACTACTACAGTGTGGATGTACTTGACAAACACAGTGCAACCAATATTTTAAACACGTCAGATTCAGTGCAAAATAATAATTTCGTGTGGCTATTTCTAGCCGAGTGCATCCCTTGTAAGGCAGACCCTCCGATGAGGGTGGGCGGCGTCTGCCATGTGTAGGTGACTGCGTGTTATTGTGGTGGAGGATAGTGTTATGTGTGGTGTGTGAGTTGCAGGGATGTTGGGGACAGCACAAACCCCAGCCCCCGAGCCATTAGAATTAACCAATGAAGGTTAAAATCCCCGATCCGGCTGGGAATCGAACCCGGGACCCTCTGAACCGAAGGCCAGAACGCTGAACATTCAGCTAACGAGACGGACAGATTCAGTGCAAAGACAACACACTTTTGATCATGACCTTTCACACAATATTTTGATCGTTACACCTGATAGTTTTTTTAAAAAAATTGTGTAACTGAAAGTGTCGTGGTCCCAAATACAACGCAGTTCATTAAAGTTTCACGTCCTTATGTTAAAAATAAAAAATGATATCAAGACATCGGCACATCGAATGAAATATAGACATTTTAGTATATCGGAACTTCCCTACCTCAATCTAGGATTTCAAATCATTGGACGAGCTGGGAATCAAACCCGGGTCCTCCGCTACTTCTACACTACGGGGAAATGAAGTGACATGTCAAATACCAAAGAATTTGGTTGATGACGTTATTGAGCTGGTTGTCTCTTTACTCGCAATGACGTATCTCTACAGGAAATGAAGTGTGTCATGGTATCGGAAGTATCATCTTGCAACCTGGTCACCTGAGCTCAGCCTCGCGTACATATTTTCAGGAAAAGTCACCTCTCACTGGCAATACAGAGCTTGTACTGTATTTCCAACGCCTGCTCATAAATTATTGTGAATTTATTTTCCTAAATAATAAGTTCTCCAAAATATGGCATACGACAAATATGCTAAATAAGAAGTTCAATGCATTAGCGTCGCAGGTATGGTGCCATAATAATAATAATAATAATAATAATAATAATAATAATAATAATAATAATAATAATAATAATAATAATAATAATAATACGAAGAGACGTGGTGCAGGTAAAAATGAAATGGCGTATGGCATTTAGTGCCGGGAATGTCCGGGGACAAGTTCGGTTCGCCAGGTGCAGGTCTTTTGAATTGACTCCCGTAGGCGACCTGCGCGTCATGATGAGGATGAAATGATGATGAAGACGACACATACACCCAGCCCCGTGCCAATGGAATTAACCAATTATGGTTGAAATTCCCGACCCTGTCGGGAATCGAACCCGGGACCTCTGTGACCAAAGGCCAGCACGTTAACCATTTAGCCATGGAGCCGGACGTCGTGAAGGTCTTACGAGTTGACGCTGTATACAATAGGTGACCTGTGCGTCTATGAGGATAAGGCCCTACCTATGATGAATCCTAATGATGAAGACGGCACGAACACCCAGCCAGCGAGCCATCGGAATTATCCAATGAAGGTTAAAATCTCCGACCCGGCCGGGAATCGAACCCGGGACCCTCTGGACCCAAGCCCAGCACGCTAATCATTTAGCCACGGAGCCGGATATTTGCCTGGTGTGCCCACGGAAGACCATCTTCAGGGCTGCCGACAGTGTGGTTTTTCATTACATTTATTATTATTATTATTATTATTATTATTATTATTATTATTATTATTATTATTATTATTATTATTATTATTATTCATTTTGAAAACGAGTTAAACACGAGAACATTTCTTAAAATGCGAAATGTACTCTAAAATACTGTATAAATGCGAACCCGGCGATTAGAGTAAGCTCCGGAACCGTTTAACCCAGAGAAGAACGGCTATTAGTACAGTTTCCGGTCTAGAAAGCCAAGAATAACGGCCGAGAGGATTCGTCGTGTTAATCACACGGCACCTCATAATTTGCAGGTCTTCGGGCTGAGCAGCGGTCGCTTGGTAGGCCATGGCCGTTCGGGGCTTTTGTGCCATGGGATTTTATTAGTACAGTTAAGCCAAGAATGAATCAAATTATATCAATAATAATAATAATAAAAGGCCGCCTCTGTGGTGTAGTGGTTAGCGTGATTAGCTGCCACCCCCGGAGGTCCGGGTTCGATTCCCGGCTCTGCCACGAAATTTGAAAAGTGGTACGAGGGCTGGAACGGGGTCCACTCAGCCTCGGGAGGTCAACTGAGTAGAGGTGGGTTCGATTCCCACCTCAGCCATCCTCGAAGTGGTTTTCCGTGGTTTCCCACTTCACCTCCAGGCGAATGCCGGGATGGTACCTAACTTAAGGCCACGGCCGCTTCCTTCCCTCATCCTTGCCTATCCCTTCCAATCTTCCCATCCCCCTACAAGGCCCCTGTTCAGCATAGCAGGTGAGGCCGCCTGGGCGAGGTACTGGTCATACTCCCCAGTTGTATCCTCCGACCAAGAGTCTGAAGCTCCAGAACACTGCCCTTGTGGCGGTAGAGGTGGGATCCCTCGCTGAGTCCGAGGGAAAAGCCGAACCTGGAGGGTAAACAGATGATGATGATGATGAATAATAATAATAATAATAATGCTATATTCTTATCGTCCCAGTAACTACTTTTACCGTGCCGGAATTTAGTCTCGTAGGAGTTCTTTTACATGCTAGTAAACCTACCGACACGAGGACCGCGTATTTTAGCACCTTCAAATACAAATCGAACCTGCCAAGTTGAGCCACGCAGCCCGGCATTTTTCATAACCAATATTACTTTTTTATACCTCAGCTTTCAACAAGCAATGCTCTGAACTTTTATGTACGGTAGCTTCAGGTTACAATAATGATTTATTTCCTGTATTTTTGAATTAATACAATAATTTTGGCTGTTTCACATTTCATTCATTGCGGTGATCCCTGAATTGCTAAATAAAATAACATAAACATGTTAATACTACTACTACTACTACTACTACTACTACTACTACTACTAATAATAATAATAATAATAATAACAATAATAATAATAATAAGAATCGTATGGCCTCTTCTACCGTCTGGATATATTTTAATTGACGCCATCTGGATGTTTGCTCGTCAGTTTCGATATTAACTTTTACTGTAGGCCTACTACATGGCAGATTAAATCGAATCTCTCTTGGGCGTCTGTGGTTGAGTTTTAATGAATTTTGTCGGGTTAACCAGAGATCTATTACATGACGACTTCCTTCGACATGGAGTGTCAAATGGAGTTTTTCTACCCTTCAAAAATCCGACTACATCTTCCCGGTTTGAACCCATTATCTTCGTATTCGGAGGACAATATCTACAACAGAAGCACCTATAAATATATTAATAATTGTTTAATAACAACTTAACGGTCGTTAAATGAGGTTGTCATTACAATCGTGATATTTACCATGTTGTTTTTTTTTTTTCCCACAAATATTGGAAGTATAAAGGGGTACACTTAGAGAAGAGGTTAAGATACTGTTGTAGCCCGTGTTCTACTGTAGTTGGTTTGAATCTCCCGCTGTCTCACCGGGTGCTGTGCCCGGCATTTTCAAGTATTCACATTCCTGGGAAGTCAGTATCCCAGTTGAGCTAGTGGGGTGCTTCAAACACAATTGGATCACGGGTTACAGACCTCAGAAACTTCTATCATGCCCGTTAATTGGACACTCGATAACAAAATGAAAATTATTTTCTTTTCTTATTTTTCTACCGCTTTTCCCCCATCTGTGGCTCGCGGGTGCGAACTGTGGCGCACATGTGGATTTGGCCCTGTGTCACGGCCGGATTCACTTCTTGACACCAACCCTATATGGAGGGATGTAATCACTATTGCGTGTTTCTCTGGTGGTTGGTAGTGCAGTGTGTTGTCTGAATATGAAGAGGAAAGTGTCGGGACAGACACAAACACCCAGCCCCAGAGTCAGAAGAATTAATCAGACGCGATTAAAATCCCCGACCCGGCCGGGAATCGAACCAGGGACCCTCTGAACCGAAGGCCAGTACGCTGACCATTCAGCCAACGAGTCGGACACTGTAACACTGATGTACCATCTTTACATTTTCAGGGTCACTTACGGAGTAATGCTTATAAAAATAATGCCTGTAGAAGTGGTAGTAACACAAACATCGAGGAAATTAATGCTGCATTTAAAAGTAGGATTTCTAGTTGCAGAATTCGTGCTAGTCAGAAGTTTCAGAGTACTGAACACTTTTTAAATTGCATTCAACTGGATGTACAACAACTTCTTGCTAAAACTTTGTCCAATTATAATTTATTTAAAGTTAATTTCGAACTTTTTGCGTTGTATATTAAGAGCACAGATGAATCCGAAATAACGGACATTAAATCATTTAATACGAAGAATTTTGTAGTAAGTGAGTCGACTAATTTTGGTGATGTACTTAGGGATGTCTCGAACATTATTTCAACTAAGAGCGAGGAATTTCAGGAAAAGGAATCAGGGTGGGCTTTAGATGAAATTTTGTATCTAGAAGTTAACATCAATAAGTACAATCCCATGCGAGGTTCATCGTACATCGAGCTGCCGAAATGGATTCAGCGAAAAGAAGCTGTTGTAAACATCCAAAACAATGACGAAGCATGTTTTGCATGGGCGGTGATGTCGGCTTTAAATCCTGCGAAATCAGACGTAGTTAAGAGAACATAATCTTATCCACACTATTCAACGCAACTAAATTTAGATAGCATAGAATTTCCTGTGCAGTTAAAGGACATTAAGCGCTTTGAAGAACTAAATAACATTAGCATTAATGTGTATGGTGTAGAAAAAGAGTCTGTAGTAGGTCCTCTGTACTATGCCTGTCATAAGAAGAGTACTCATGTTAAATTACTCTATATCGAAAACAGTGAGAATAGCCACTTTTGCTAAATTAAAAATCTGAGCAGACTTGTTGGTAGTCAGTTGTCAAAACATGATGGTAAAAAGTGGCTATGTGATGGATGCTTGCAGTATTTTAGTACTGAAGATCAGTTAACGAAGCATTCCAAGAATGACTGCGATCATGTATATACAGAGATACCTACTACAGGCAAAAATGTTTAAAAATTTACAAATTTTCACAAGTAGATGTGGGTACCTTTCGTGATTTATGCAGACTCTGAAGCCATCCTCAAGCCATGCAGCACATGCTCACTTAATCCTGACAACTCTTTCACTAATACTACACACACGCATGTCCCGTATAGCTTCGCGTATTACATCAAGTGTAGTTACGATAGTACGCTTAACAAGTTAGAGCTGTATCGAGGACCTAATGCTGCTAAAGTATTTTTAGAAAGACTTGAAAGTGATGTAGTTCGTCTTGGTCGTATTCTAAATAGTAATATTCCTATGAAACCGCTCACCGAAATTCAGTTAAATGATCATGAACGTGCTACAAAATGTGGCATTTGTGATGGGGAGTTTTCCGAAAATGACCCTAAAGTTTTTGATCATGATCATTTAATTGGTTTGTACAGATGTCCCGCTCATAATAGCTGTAATCTTAAGTACAGAGTTCCAAAATTTATCCCTGTAATTTTTCATAACTTATCTTGTTACGACTCACATTTCATCATTTCACAATTTGGAGCTTCAGATGAAAAAGTAGACATAATCCCTCAGAATAAAGAGCGGTACATCGCATTTGCAAAGTCTGTAAAAGTAGATGAGGAGCATTTTATAAAACTGAGATTCCTTGACTCGTTTCGCTTTATGGCGAGTAGCCTCGATAAACTTTCTAGTCATTTACAGCCAGAACAATTTACGGAAACTCGACGCATTTTCCTGAAGAAGCGCAGTTTAATTTACTGCGGCGTAAGGGTGTTTTTTGTTATGAATATCTTGACTGCTTAGAACGCCTCGAAGAACGTGCTTTACCATCGAAACAATCATTTTACAGCTCGCTAAATTCAGCGGATATTAGTGATGATGACTATTTACATGCACAACATATCTGGGAGCAGTTCCACATTCAAACGTTAGGTGAATACTCCGACTTATATTTAAAGACGGATGTACTTTTGTTAGCTGATGTTTTCGAAAATTTTCGCTGTATTTGCAAGAAAACCCACAGCCTTGACCCATGTCAGTATTTACAGCGCCTGGGTTAAGTTGGGATGCCATGTTAAAATACACGCAGGTGAATTTGGAACTGCTAAACGATATTGATATGGTGCACTTTATAAAATCGTCTATTCGAGGCGGTCTAAGTCAGTGCAGTGGGCGGTATTCTAAGGCAAATAATAAGTACATGCCGAGTTTCGATTCTAGTCAGGAATCTCAGTATATTGTTTATCTCGATGCTAATAATCAGTATGGGTGGGCGATGAGTCAGCATCTACCGGTGAGTGGTTTCCGCTGGCTAACGCAGTGCGAAATTGATGCTTTACAGCTGCACGCCCTAGGCGATGAAGCTGATAAAGGCTATTTCTTCGAAGTTGCTTTACAGTATCCTAAAGAGTTATACACTTCTCATAATAACTTACCGTTCTGCCCTGAAAATATGAAGTCCCCGTACATCGCATCAACGACGAAAATGCTAATTGCTAATTTGTGTGATAAATCTAAGTATATCATTCATTACCGAAATTTAAAACAGTGTTTGCAGCATGGTTTGAAGTTATCCAAAATTCATCGCGTACTAGAATTTAATCAGTCACCGTGGCTAAAGCTATATATCGATCTGAACAATAATTTAAGAACAAATGCAGTTAACGAGTTTGAGAAAGATTTCTACAAGTTCATGAATAACAGTGTGTTTGGTAAGACTATGGAAAATGTTGACAAACGCGTTGATGTAAAATTGATTACAAACTGGGAAATATTAAGAAAAGGTATGGTGCTAACTATTTAATAAGTAAACCAAATTTCCACAGCTGTACCATCATACATGAGAATTTAGTTATTATACAGATGAATCGTGTTAAGGTTAAGTATGACAAACCTACCTACGTCGGCATTGCAGTACTTGAATTGGCTAAAACACTCATGTATGAATTCCATTACGACTATATGATGAAGAAGTACGCTCGTAATGCGCAATTGCTCTACACAGATACCGATTCGTTTATTTGTCAAATCAAAACTGATGACTATTACAATGATATAAAGCCAGACTTGGGTAGGTTTGATACAAGTAACTATCCTGCAAATAATCAATATCATCTACCGCTAGTGAACAAAAAGGTTCTAGGTAAAATGAAAGATGAATGTGCTGGGAATATTATCGATTCATTTTTAGGTACTAAATCCAAGTCATATTGCATAAAACTCTTAAATGAACTACACATAAAGATATTGAAGGGGATTAAAAAGAATGTCGCTCAGAATCAGCTAAGTTTTGAAAACTATAACAATTGCATTAAAAGTAATCCACCTATTTTGCATAAGCAAATGTCTGTCATTAGAAGCAAGAAGCACCAGTTGTACACTCATTTAATTAGTAAGGTAGCCCTTAATAATGATGATTGCAAACGGTTTGTCATTCCAAATTCTATCAACACTCTAGCCTGGGGGCATAGTAGTATTGATAGGTACTACTTTACGTAAATCAGATGTGTGTAAAAAACCATTATGCTAGAGGTGTGTACTTTGTAATACATACGTTAAGCTGGCTTACATCACAATTCATTGTACATATTGTATAAATATAGGGAGAGGTACGCTGAGAGCATAGTACGGCAACTTTAAACTTGTACATTCAAGAATTGTGTCGAGAATGGGAGAAGTACGCAAACATCACTACGGTAAAATGATTCGAGATAAAACTTGTACATACAAGATGTAAATAAATAATGTAGAATTGGCATATTCTTTTATTTTAGTTTAGGTATTACCTTCCTCCCGCTCCTTATTAGCAAGATAGAGTTTTGTTCAATAGTATATCACTCAAGGAAGGAGAGTAAGTATGTCAAGAAAGAAGGTGTTGAGCAGATTCGTAAGTATGTTATCGTCTAGCTCATGTTGAGGAGAGAATTTTTTTTCTGAACAGCGTTTGATTCTAGTCTTGCAATGCAGTGTTCAACAACATCGAACTATAGGTTTTCTAACAGCAGTATGTGTGTTCAAGTCTAAACATGCAGTTACGCGATACGTGCGCTGTCTTATGCATAAGATCGCGTTGTATTTTCGATAAAGCTATGCCTTGACAGAGCAGGACGGTGCTCTGTAGATTAAAGATGACGGATGTGGAATTGTCCGCCACCACAAAGAGTGCGTCACGATGCTCTGTAGATTAAAGACGGCGGTCGCAAGAGTGCGGCACGGTGCTCTGTAGATTAAAGATGGCGGATGACAGCTAACGAAATTGCCCACATGATAGCAGCACGGTGCTCTGTTGATTAAAGATGGCGGATGACAGCTGACGAAATTGCCCGCATGAGGGCAGCACGGTGTTCTCTAGTTTAAAGATGGCCGATGACAGCTAACGAAATTGCCCGCATGATAGCAGCACGGTGCTCTGTTGATTAAAGATGGCGGATGACAGCTGACGAAATTGCCCGCATGAGGGCAGCACGGTGTTCTCTAGTTTAAAGATGGCGCATGACAGCTAACGAAATTGCCCGCATGATAGCAGCACGGTACTCTGTTGATTAAAGATGACTGCTGTCAAAAAAGCACGTGAGTTTGTAAAGCACTTCGAATTTGCTGCCACCACAAAGAGGGCAGCACGGTCCTCTCTTGATTAAAGATGGCGGATGACAAAAGCACGTGAGTTTGTAAAGCACTTCGAATTTACCGCCACCACATAGAGTGCAGCACGGCGCTCTCCTGATTAAAGATGGCGGATGACAACTGTCAAAAAAGCACGTGGCTTTGTAAAGCATGTGGAATTTGCCGCCACCACATAGAGTGCAGCACGGTGCTCTCTTGATTAAAGATGGCGGATTTCAAAGATATGTAGCTAAAGAGGGCAGCACTGTGCTCTGTTGATTAAAGAGGGCGGATGTCAGCTGTCAAAAAAGCACGTGGATTTGTTTACCGATTCAAATCTCGCGCTAGTAAGGTTAAGTTGGTACCACTAAGGTTTACGCCCGTCAAGATGGTAGTACTGAGGTTTGCGATACGTTGTTGTCTGTCAAAAAGCACGTGGCTGTCAAAAAGCACGTGGATTTGTTTACCGATTCAAATCTAGCGCTAGTTAGGTTAAGTTGGTACTACTGAGGTTTAGGCCCGTCAAGATGGCAGTACTGAGGTTAGCGATGCGTTGTTGTCTGTCAAGAAGCACGTGGCTGTCAGAAAGCACGTGGATTTGTTTACCGATTCAAATCTCGCGCTAGTTAGGTTAAGTTAGTACCACTGAGGTTTAGGCCCGTCAAGATGGCAGCAGTGAGGTTAGCGATGCGTTGTTGTCGAAGACAGCTGTCAAAAAGCACGTGGCTTTGTTTACAAATTCAAATCTCGCGCCAAAATTCAAATTTCCCGCCAAAATTCAAATTTCCCGCCAAAATTCAAATTTCCCGCGGGAGGCGGAGGCGGCCGCCGAACTGTTCAATTATACTACTTGCGGTGATCATATGGGAGTAGTGGACAGAAAGTTTTCTTCACATGTTTATTGCCCAGGAAGGCGCTCACTGGTCAATTAGACCTAAACACACCTGTTTGCCGTCGTTGAACTTTACATCTGTAAATATATAGAAAATATAGAGAAAATATCATCTCGTCCGAGAGTCCCGTATTAAACCTTACAAGGCACTTGTAAAGATAAGTAGTAACATTGAAAATATAGCGAAAATGAATTATATGACTTCAACAGGTTTTAATCCTATCAGTCATTACCATCACAGTCTACGAAATCATAGTTGCCCGTAGAGGTATGGAGCTGGCCAGCATCGTTTCGAAAATAAATGTCCAGATCTGTATCTATCGTCCCTTTCTTTGCGTACTTCTTTATCTGTGAGGATACAGTAGAGTCCGATACAATAAGCATGTGTGCCATCAGGTCTAAGCACGTACTGGACCGAGAAGTTTTCCGTGTATGCTTTAACCTAGTGTGACGGAAGACTTCGTGGAGGGCTTCTAAAGGATCTTCCGAAAACAGCCCTACGGATAACTCAAATTAGGTACAGGTCTTTGGTATCGCAAATAAGACTTTTAAGTCTATCTACATCAATGACTCTGCCACTTGCAACTAACCGCAGAATCACAGATAGGTTCCTAATAAATCTTTCATCAATGCCTGTTGTTTCAGAAGCCTTCTTAGGATCAGTGAAGAACCTTCTGGCCATATTACCATCGTTGAAGGACCCAAAGCCTTGTTTGGGTTAATAAAAAAGTGAGGCCCATTTTCTTCTTAAACGCAGTTTGAATTCTCTTTCTTTCTCTCTCAAAAAGTACCTTTTTATCTGGACCCTTAACCTGCGAGGATTTAAAGGGTAGACGAAACGCGATATGTAATAAACATTAAAATGTTCTTATCATGGCATGAAGGGGAGATAGACCGAATGAAAAGAAAGATTTGTTTGCAGGCTTATCACAAGGTTTAGTAGAATTTCATTCCGTTACTTTCCAACCACAAATGAAACAATTTGAGGTTGCGTTGGTTCCACCTAGAATGTTACACACGTTGCCATCTACCATAGTTAAACGCATATCAAAGGTAAAATCTAATGTAAAATCACTAAGGACCAAGTTAGAGTTCACTACATTCTCTATACGAATCTTCAAGTCAGATTACTCTCGTAAAACCAACTCCGGCGATTCTTTTGAGAACATGAATCTAGTAGGTCTACAGTACAATTTTGATCCTGGACGATCGTTGCACCACAGAACTGTTCCCGATATTACATCAATCAGTTGAACAGGGATGAAGCCAATCAAACACGTATTCATCCGTATATTCCGAAACATTAATTTTCTGTGACCTCCACTGCCGTCAAAGCCCCATTTACAGATCAATTTGGTTGTTACATCCTGTTCTACATTCAACGAATTGGAATTGCTTTCAACAATTGTATTGAAAAGTTATTGTGCAGATGTTTCGGTGATTGAAATACATTGGGGGAAAATATTTTTTTTTTGCTTGCCTTACACTGTATAAGCTAGGCTAGGGAAGCAGTCTGCATGAATGCTTTTGACGACCGATAAGGCTTGCATAACGGATAGGCATTTCGACTGTTCCGCATTTCTTGGTGTGTTTTCTTTCGCTGCTGCCTGTTTAGCTTCTCTGCAGAGTTAGTCGCTAAAAGAGTCTTCGAACTGTTTACAGGGCCTACCGCGAGCAGTGCAAGCTCCATCGGTCTTCACTTTACTCTGGCAGTGAGCAGTTATCAATGTTTTTACATAGTCCGGGAGCGTACATGGACGATCAAGCCACTCTGCATGCTTAGCTAGAAACACCGTAACACGTAAATTCATAAGCTCAGAACCCTGCGGTTTTCGGATAATTATATCTAGAAACCCATTATCTACTGTACAAGCGGAAACCGGTAAATGAAATATCACATATCAGCGGGAGAATAAAGTATATCTTTGTATGTGACATTCAGATCCAGAAATGACATATACGGCAGAGGCCATGGAATGGTTTGAATGATGCAAGTTCAGTGATCAAGAAGGCGTTTATAAAATAATCGATTGTACAAGTTAAGAAGATAAAGCGAATTGTTAGGCGTGTTCCTTTGCATGAATTCTCAATTAAGAGAGTGATCTTGTCACAGAAGTAATTCCTCAAATGTCAAAAACACATGGAAAGAAATTACAGATCAGCGATTTGTTAGAAATTATAAAAACGCGAACCAATGTTATTACTGAAATATTAAAATTAATATTTAATTAAATTAATTTAATTAAATTAAATTAATATTTAATATTTATATGAACAATGATATGGTAAGAGATTGAAGGTCGAGTAAAAGAATTGCTACACACGTTTTAAGAAGGAGGCTGATCTAAAATTATAAAAAAACTGAAGAGTTGTATGGGAATACGGAAAGAATTGTAGTTATATAAGAACTAGCGTTTAACATAAGGAAATAAGGCGAGTTTTATAAATCAACGCTGCAATATTTATGTGTTGTGTATAAAGTCGTATTAATTCCAATTGTACAAGCTTCAAGTGAGAATGTCTACGATGATGAAAGATTGTCATTGTAATACTTCAGTCAAAACAACTATACAGGCTTAAGTCACGATTAGAGTCCTGACGGGCCTGGAATTATGTGGAATGAAATAAGTATCTGAAGTTCGAGCAGCCGAGAAGATGGTGCTGATCTACAAAAATCTGTCAACGATAAGTACTAAAAAATGTTGTCCTCCCTCTATTCTATCGTGTAGAATGCATTGTAGTAGTGTAGATTTTGTTTATGTTGTCATACAGTGACATAATTAAGATACAACTTGAGTAACATAATGTGATCGTCGCAAATGTTTCATAATGTCCGTGAATAGTAGTTAATTTCTTAATAAGGAATATTAAAGGTATAGATTTCCGTGCAATACTCAACTGGCGATAGACACGCAATCGTGGTAATTATTCCGGGATTTTCTAAAGATTGTCCTTGTGTTCAGAAAATACTGTCTTTGTAGTTGAGGTGACATACTAGTTATTGCGTGGATAATTCTTATTGAGGTGACTAGAAATGATTAATGTGTGTCGATTTGAGATCTTCTTATAGGATAATTTTCATGTTACACGTGTGATTTTGTGAGAGATGTTTGCCATGTTAACATTAAGATGATTCTGACACGTATTTGGTTATGAGGTAGTTTCTTCGGATATATGTGCTTGTATATTTTTGGAAGGATAATTATGAATAGGCATGGTGCGCATGTAAAGTGATAAAGAATTGTGAATGATAGAATCGTCGATAGAATGATATGGGGATAAATGCGGTTGTTATAATAATATGGTTCATTGGAAATAAGCATTACGGAAATGTAGTGTAATCTTCAAGAATTTCAATGAATTTAAGGTTGAGAATAATTAAATAAGATGCTCATCATGCGAAGTCTGAAATGATACTGAAAGTAGACAAGCGTAATATTTGCTGATAGTGTTTTCAAATAACATTCCGAAGATTATGAGTATTTGAACGTGTTAAACAGTCGCCAAAACGTTAATGCATGGCACGGCAAGGAGGCGAATTTTACACACTTAAGTGGATGATCATTGTTAGAGGATCTTCGATACAAGACGACATCAATATGAAAGTAATGAGTTGTCTCATATTTAAACCGATGATATTGTCACATGAAGCAGTGCATAACTAGTATTTATTTTGAGTAGTTGCTTTTTAGTATTTGAATTCCGTAGACAGTAGTAAATCTTCATACTTTTCAGGAGAATCTACGGATGAGGCCAGATGCTGTGGTATCGTTTTCCAAGTCATCTTATTTCTTAATGAAGTTAGTAGCAAGATGTTGTCTATTTAAGTGCAGCAGAGCATAGGGTTCCAGGAGTGTGCTGTTCCTGCCGTGTAATTGAGATTATTGGTTGGAATTAACTACAATTTCTCTGAAATGCATAAGATTGTGTTATTATCAGGCGATAAACTTGGATGTAGGTTATTATGGCATACTCAAGTTGTCAGATAGATAATTAATTTATGCCATGAATTACGCTATCGATAGAGTATGGGAGGACAAGATCTTGGGTTAATGAGTGACAGATATGAGTGAATAAATTAAATGTTTCTTATTTTAATTTCGTTATTGGCGGACAGTAATAAATAATGGAATAATTCAAATTGTCTTGATAATCAAACCTTCAGCAGGTTCTATGTTGGATTGATAAATGATTGAGATTTTGAGTTAAAGTTAGTTTCAATGTACATGTTATTAATTTTATCATGTTCAAAACCAATAGAGCATACAATATTTGATTCAATTTTCTTATTTTCCAATCATGTTGTTATGTTAAATATTATAATTGTTTATATTTCATTCACAAATGATTTAATTAAATTGGAATATCCTTCCAAGAAACTAGAATTCTCGATATTTTCATTTTTAAATTAAGAATTAGAATAGCCTTACATAGTTATGTAAGATGGATTATCGCTGTGTAAACAAGAGCCTGATGTTAAGCAGAAATGAATTGTAACCAGTACTCATCGAACGTCCATGCCCGTGAGTGGAATCTCTTGAGACTTCGTTGAGACCAGTCGAGGCATACCTACATTATTTCGAACCCTTTATTAACGCGCCCACGAACGGTTACACTACTCAGAAGACAGTATATATATATATTCAAACTCAGTGTTTGTGAAATTCAGTTGCAGATATGGGTGCGAAAGAAATTTTGTGAAATTTTCGGATTTAAACTAAACGAATGTGGTAATCACGGACAAAAACAGTGTTTTTTAAGAAATGCGAAAATCGTTCGGTTATACTGGAAGTACAAGGTAGTCTTCAGTATCATCTTAAACATATTGATCATTTTCAAAGGGTATCTGCGTCTGCCAATGCCACTATTAGTTCATATTCTCAGCAAACGTCGGAGCACCTATTCCCTCTAATAAGGAAAATGAAATTGCCAAGAAAGTAGTAAAGTGGATTTTTTTCAATTTGCTTCACATCACATTGACACAGATAGGACTTATGTCGACATTGGGATAGGGAAGTCCTACGAGTGAGATTGAAGCGTCCGTGCCTGGTGTGAAAATAGAAAACACGGAAAACCATCTTCAGAGCTGTCGACAGTGGGGTTCGCTGCGCGACCCTAACTGCACGGTCAACTCTCTCGGTAGAAGTGGATTGTACAGTATAGTAGGGCGGTCAACATTTCTCTGACCGTGGTCTTCAAGAGGTTTTACAGGAAGCCCTCAGCTCTCACACTTACCATCTTCCCTGTGGAGACACAGTAAAAAGAAAAAAGAAAAGGCAACAACTTGCATGACGTAGAAAAGTGAAAATTAGTAGATGCACTGAAACAAAATTTTTTAGTCTCATGGGGGATTTTTGGTCTCCCACATCTAACCGTAGCTAGTTGGGGTTTAAAGCTCACTGAACTTATTCAAATTGGGAATATCGTCATTCAGCATTACAGACCGGGCGAGTTGGCCGTGCGGTTAGGTGCGTACAGCTGTGAGTTTGCATTCGGGAGATAGTGGGTTCGAACCCCACTGTCGGCAGCCCTGAAGATGGTTTTCCGTGGTTTCCCATTGTCACACCAGGCAAATACTGGGGCAGTATCTTAATTAAGGCCACGGCCGATTCCTTCCCACCAGTGTTGCCAACTTATATTTTCAAGATCCGCTAAATACTACTAAAAATCCGCTAAAATTCCGCCAAGAAATCCGATCTCAAATAATAATAATAATAATAATAATAATAATAATAATAATAATAATAATAATAATAATAATAATAATAATAATAATAATAATGAAATGAAATGAAATGGCGTATGGCTTCTAGTGCCGGGAGTGTCCGAGGACATGTTCGGCTCGCCAGGTGCAGGTCTTTCGATTTGACACCCATAGGTGACCTGCGCGTCGTGATGAGGATGAAATGATGATGAAGACGACACATACACCCAGCCCCAGTGCCAGTGAAATTAACCAATGATGGTTAAAATTCCCGACCCTGCCGGGAATCGAACCCGGGACCCCTGTGACCAAAGGCCAGCACGCTAACCATTTAGCTATGGAGCCGGACATAATAATAATAATAATACAAGTAAATATCTGCGCTCACCTGATGTGTGAGTTTCACTGGGATTAACCCCCTGCCTGCGAGCCGGCGAGCTAAAACTTGTAGGCGTTTTACTGCCGGGTGCAAACTAGGTGAATCCCCTATCTCACGGGCCACACACAGAACAGGCCAGTTCATTAAAAACGGTCTTCCTTCATAGCATAAATATAAATGCTACTCTCTCACAGTTTCATTAGCTGTCGTCATTCGTCAACTAAGAGATAAGTTGTTGCTAGTTGCTTTACGTCGCACCAACACATAGCCTATAGGTCTTATGGCGACAACTAAGAGATAAGTACCCTTTCCTCACGCATAACAAATTTATGATACCATGATCTCATAACATCAAATCCAAATAGCAAGTTTTCCTCATGTAACTGCTAGCTCCTGACAAGAAATACGGAATAACTTAGAGACAGACTGGGGTACAAGTTAAAAAAACGTAAAATGGATAAAACACTAAATTCCGCTATAATAAATCTGTCCGCTAAATAATATATTTCTCCGTCGACAGTCTTCTAATTCCGCCAAATTTAGCGGGAAATCCGCTAAGTTGGCAACACTGCTTCCCACTCCTAGGCCTTTCCTATCCCATCGTCGCCATAAGACCTATCCGTGTCGGTGCGACGTAAAGCAATTTGTAATCAAATCAACATTACAAGTGAAACATGTTACAGAAAACCACAATTCCGCTAAATGCACAGACGAGTTTGATGTAGTTGTTCGTGAATGGGGGTTTGGAAGATAAAGTTGTCGCTATTTACACTGACAAAGCAAGAAATACCGTTCTAAGAGTTGAAAGGGCAATGTACGACAATTTTCGACAATTAAGTTTGAATAACGCTATGAAGGATGTTGCAAAAAATGAAATGGCGTATCGCTTTTCGTGCCGGGAGTGTCCGAGGACACATTCGGCTCGCCAGATGCAGGTCTTTTGAACTGACGCCCGTCGGCAACCCGCGCGTCGTGATGAGGATGAAATGATTATGAAGACGACACATACACCCAGCCCCCGTGCCAGCGGAATTAACCAATTATGGTTAAAATTCCTGACCCTTCCCGGAATCGAACCCCTGTGACCAAAGGCGAAACATTAATTTCAAAGTGCAGGGAAATAGTGAAACATTTTAAACACAGCCCTTATCTAGAAAATCAGCTTGATAAAAAATGAAAGAACAAGGCCTTGAAGCATGTAAATTAAAATAGGACGTAGTTACTAGATGGAACAGCATAGGCTATTTCATGTTCTGGAGCCTTATGAAAGCTAAAAGGGGTTTTATATATATCCTATCGAACCTCTCTTCTAATATCAGACCTTTAACAACAATTGAATGAGAGATGGTAGACAAAATGTTTGTGCGTCTTAAGCCATGTTTAGAAATATCAGACCTCTTTGGTGGTAGCAAATTTGTGACAGATCGTGGTGTATTTCCTGCGCTAACACACTTGAAATTGTCTTTACGTTGCCCCGATGTCGATCCTGGGTACATAGCTAGATTGGAAAGGACTCTTGTTGAAGGTTCAATGGCTGGGATAAATGATTAGTGTAATTTGAAGACGTACCAGGCAGCTACTGCTCTCGATCCTAGTTTTATATATCTTATATCTACTTAAAAAGAGGTCTGGGAAACCGTGTGGAAAAGAATTTCGGAGCACAAGTTTCAGTAAAACCATCCAGCAAGAAGAGGAAACTGAATTTTGATAGTTTTGAAATTTTTTTTTTTTTTTTTTTTGCTAGTTGCTTTACGTCGCACCGACACAGATAGGTCTTTTGGCGACGATGGGACAGGAAAGGGCTAGGAGTGGGAAGGAAGCGGCCGTGGCCTTAATTAAGGTACAGCCCCAGCATTTGCCTGGTGTGAAAATGGGAAACCACAGAAAACCATTTTCCGGGCTGCCGACAGTGGGATTCGAACCTACTATCTCCCGAATACTGGATACTGGCCGCACTTAAGCGACTGCAGCTATCGAGCTCGGTGATAGTTTTGAAATAGGACGTACTTATTAGATATTGAGATTGCAGTCTACAAGTCATTGGTGGAACTAGAAGTTAACTTCACAGACTCTCTGCAATGGTGGAATGTACATTCACAGTCCAGCTTCCATATCTCGCACACACAGAGAAAAAATGCTTTGCATTCCAGCTACTTCAGTTCCCTGTGAGGGAGTGTGCAGTGATGATGTAAATATTGTTACTAAGCGAAGGACGTCCGTTAGTTTTAGAGCCCGGATGTTGAAACATCAATCAATCAATCAATCAATCAATCAATCAATCAATCAATCAATCAATCAATCAATCAATCAATCAATCAATCAATCAATCAATCAATCAATCAATCAATCAATCAATCAATCAATCAATCAATCAATCAATCAATCAATCAATCAATCAATCAATCAATCAATCAATCAATCAATCAATCAATCAATCAATCAATCAATCAATCAATCAATCAATCAATCAATCAATCAATCAATCAATCAATCAATCAATCAATCAATCAATCAATCAATCAATCAATCAATCAATCTCCATTATGGGCTGTCGCACAGGTGGCAGATTCCCTATCAATTGTTCGCTGTCCATCTCACAACATTGTCTAGGTCTTTTTGTAATCGCGCATAGCCTTGCGACTTATTTACTACTCCACACATTATAACATCATCCACAAATAACCTTATCTGTTATTTCTGTTCTTTACTCATATCATTTATATATTTAAGAGAACATGAATATCAGATAATACTGCCCAGTGGGACACCCCTCTTAATCATTACAAGATCAGGTAACACTTCACCTACCGGTACTCTTAATTCTCTGAGATCTATTTTCTAGAAATGTAGCCACCCATTCAATTATTCTTTTGACTAGCCCAGTACCCCTGATTTTCGTCAGTAACCTCTCGTGATCTACCCTATCAAAAGCCTTCTGTAGGGCAATAGCGATACAGTACATTTGACCTCCTGAGTCTAAAATATCTGCCACATCTTGCTGCAATCCTGCAAGGTTAGTGAAACTGGAATAACCTTTCTTTTACCCGAACTGTCTTCTGTCAAACCAGTTAGTAATTTCGAAAAGGTGCCTAACATAATCACATGTCAATCTGACTGGCCTGTAATTATCCGCTTTGTGTTTATCACCCTTTCCCATGTACACTGGGCCTACAAATGCAACTCTCCATTCATTTGGCACCATTCTTTCTGCAAACAGTAATCCAATAAGTATTTCAGATATGGCCCTATATTCCAACCCATTGCCTTTATTATATCCTCAGAAATCTTATCAATCCCAGCTGTTTTCCTGGCTTTCAGCGTTTGCGTCTTCTTGTAAATGTCTTTATTATAATAGAAAAATGTCTCAACAATTCGCCAGTATTAGTCGCCTCCTCTATCTGGACATTATCCTTATATCCAAGTGGCTTTACATACCGCTGACTGAATACTTCTGCCTTCTGTAATTCCTCACATAATACACTCGCCTTGTCCATTAATGATCCCTGGAATGTCCTTCCTGGAACCTGTTTCTGCCTTAAAAGTGTTTATATATAAATTTCCTTTGCTACCTAAAGTTCGTATGGCTGCCAATTATGTTTACCATCGTGTTCTCCTTAGCAGACTCTTTTGCTAAATTCAATTTCATAGTAAGCTCCTTCAGTCTCCCCGTATTCCCGCAACAATTCCTACCTCTATTTCTTTCTAATATGCACCTTCTTCTTAATCTCTTTATTGCCCTGCTGTGTCAACGCATTGACATGTCTGAATTCCTGGAGCAAAGATGTGAGACTGTAAGTTACTGTCAACTACACAAACTCTAGTACCATTAAATCATCAATCTTTTCTTTATTTCTTTTTCTACCACTTTTCGCACATCCGCGGGGTCGCGGGTGGGAAGTGTGTTGCACATGTGTATTTGGCCATGTTTTACGGGCGGATGCCCTTCCTGACGCCAACCCTATATGGAGGGATGTAATCACTATTGCGTGCTTCTGTGGTGGTTGATAATGTAGTGTGTTGTCTTAATACGAAGAGGAAAGTGTTGGGACAAACACAAACACCCAGTTCCCGAACCAGAAGAATTAATCAGACGCGATTAAAATCCCCGACCCAGCCGGGAATCGAACCCGGGCTGACCAACCAGCCAATGAGTCGGACACCATTAAATTATCAATAAGGAAATATATTACAAATATTAACGCGATTTCTTTTTATTTTCTTTATTACTTGCATGCCACCAATACGATTAAAACTGAGCATACATACTGCACCCATAAGGCGAATTGCCAAATGAATAAATAAATAAAATCATCAGTTCCAAATGTGAAAACTACAGACAGAAAATTCAGTCAAGATATTTCACAAGTTCGCAACAGAGAGACCTCCCAGAGGGAAGATACTTCTCCACCACTTGCTTTAGGTCACGTTCCGGAAGACCCAAGAGGAATAAAGAGCCACAAATAAAATTTAACAAGCCCCAAACGGGACATCCCAGCAAAACTTTCCCATGTGAAAGCAGACGTTAGAACAAAAGCAGCTGCACCTTAAAGAGAGACGAGGAAAGCACTATTCCTGCAAGAGACAGAGTGATACCTGACACCCCTTGAGAAAGTGGTTGAGTCCTTGTTGCAAAACTTCAGTAGAGCCGCAGGCAGTTTTCAGCCAATCACAAAATTAGAAAATTTAACCGCCCGACAAAAGTGGAAATATTAGGCAGTCGTTTTCGATAATGAGAAGAGAGTTAAAGAAATACTGTGCTCTCATCTTGATAAAATTAAGAAGAAACACAGTGAGGATTTAAGTGCCAAATTATGCCATAATTAATTAATTATCGGCAATTACGTTGTAGGACTGTGTAACATGAACTCGTCCGAAGGAAACAGATGCTTGGCGGTAGTCGTTAAAAATACACGAGAATAAATAACGCCAGTGACGTTTGTCAATTTATTCAAAAGTCTACGATCGAATTTTATAATCTTTTGGAACGATGAAACCGCACCCAATTTTGGATTCACTGGAAATAATTGAATAATTAATTAAGCCACAGACGCTAATAAAATTAACGTGAATTAACGATATAATCCCGCCAGACTGCCGCCAAAGTTCTGTTTGAAGGTGTGGTGTTGGATTTGCACAAAAGGAGCAGGGGAAGCAGAAGCAAGTCAGTTGAATTCTATGAGTTCTGTCAGAATAGTCAAGCCAGTGAGTTCCGTCAGTTCTATCATTTCGATATCAGAGTTAGTGTTGTGATAGTACATATATCACACCCCTGAATTATATGTAGAAGTTAGAGATATTATTGTCAGTATTCGATTTTTTATTATTATTATTATTATTATTATTATTATTATTATTATTAGTATGTCATTTATATATTTTGCCATTTATATTGGTAAGCTGGAAGATATCCACATATGTAGGTACGAGTAATTTGTTTTGCACGAGTGGGAAAAGATTGCTTTAATAACTCTGGTAATTTGAATGAGTCATATGGCTACCCCAGTGTTTGTTGTGATGTACTTGTGTTGGGAAATTCATGAGTCATGTATATATCCCAGCCTGATGAGATGAGCTTGTTGTTGTATTAGGAAAATTTGGTGACTCATGGAATATACCCCAGAGTTTGTTATTGTCTTGGGAGGAAGAAGTAGTTCAGGGCTTGGGCTTGAGAAGAGGACCACCCATGATTGGCTGGCAAGCACCAATCCAGACGTATCATCTGAGAGGAGGGGGATGTTGATGTCTATAAAGGTTGATGATACGGCGGCAACCTGGAACATTGTAAAGGGACATTGTGAGGGTGACTGTAGAGGTGATTGTAAAGGAACGAGAAGGAAGATAATTACAACTACAACTGACGCACTGTACGGGAAGGAAGTGGTGCTGATACACGGTACTGGAGTGACATGGCTGCAGTGGACTGGACTTCAAACGTTCGTGGAGCGTAGTCGTGTTATGTTCGTGGAAAGTGGATGATTGTAGAGAGTGCTTGCGCATTAAGTATGGTAGCACTTGTGGCGGCCTAGCATTATATGTTGGTGAAATCTATCTCAGACTTTCCATAAATTTATGTTGAGGATCGACAGACGTGTGTATATATCTTTACAACAAGTGTTAAAATATGTGAACACAGTAGTACAAGGTACAGTATCTGTGTGATGTGATAACTGCCGATTATGAGAATCGGTAAGTCGAATTGATATAGAGACAGTGAAGGGTATTTATCTTCATACATGTACATTGTTCATCGGACTATCTACAAATGGTAGCTTAGTTCTCGCTTTCGTTTTCCCACGATTTTCATTATTGTTGTTGTTGTAAATATGGAGTCTTCCAGCAATATTTTATGTGTGTATTATATGTATAATGTTGTATGTTGATGAGGTGCTCATGCACGGAATTTGTTAAGAATATAGTTAGCTATTTTAGAATCAGTGTTATTGATGAACCTAGGTGCAGTTCCTACCTAATTAGTCGTTTTCAGGAGGTTAGGTAAGGCCTGTAGCAGATGTACCAGTACGCAGCATTATGTACACGCCCTGGGATATAAAGTTTATCATGCTCTTATCTAAATTCGAGGGATCCATTCTGGTGAACTCTGGCGCCCATACTACGGACATTTCGGTTAATTATGCTTATTAATTTTATTATGTTTTTATTCATGATTTTATTTAGTATTCATCAAAAAAGTAACAGTGTCGGTGTTTCGAGTCGTCGTGAATATTCAACGTTGCTTTGTCTCAGTATTTTGAATAATGTAAGACTTTTTTGTTGAACTTTGCAATGTTAAGATAACAGGCGTTGAAACATATTTACATCTTATTGTACAAGAGAACTTAGAGATGACGGGAATTAAATGTCCGTTAATATCAGTCGCTTCGCCGCAAGATTAAATTTGTATGAGAAGGCAGGCGGAAATTAACGAACTCATAAATGTTGAACCTTGCAGAGAGTATTGTCAGAAAAGCCGGCATAATAATCCAGTGATTGCTAATTTCTCCAAAGACAATAGCAGTTTAAAGAATGAATGAATAACTCACTTAACTTCGCAGTTGTGCGAGCAAAAGAAAGGGAGCCTTGACCATCAGTTTCAGAGATAGTGGGAGACAGTCGGCCAAGGACGAATTCCGCAGTTTCCACAGAGCCAGGTACTTGACCGATAATCTTTCACAAAGGCTCGCAGTCTAAGCAGGAAGCAGGTGTCCAATTAGCTGAGCGGTAGAGAATGAAAGTCGTGTAGCGTAATTAATTCATTCCAGATACAAACTTGGATGTAATTTTAAGTGTATGATTTTATTTTGTAAAAACCTGTATCTTAGTATAAGCTGGAAGAACTCGCGTGAAATTTAAAGTGTATGCTCCGTAAAATGTATAATGTACTGAATTTGCGTGTGCTACATACTGTATAATATAATCACGAGGTCCAGTATGGAATAAACCCATCATGTAACGAGGGCCAGCAGGACGCAGACGGCAGCCAATACAAGGTAAAGGAAATATTGAATTTATCATATGTGTAAAATAAAATGACGCTGAACAACGCGTTGTCCGCATAGGGTTAAGTGAATATAGTTTAGTTAATCTAGTCAAGTTCACGTACCTATGATAATAATAATAATTGTGATGATACTAATAATCATTTCCACTGTAGAGATTATGACACTCAGATTTAACGATTGGAATTTGAATGTTTTAAACTCGCATCATGGAGAAGAATATTAATAGATCTTTTTGCGTGTCAGTGTCAATTTTATTGTGTGTTTATAATTTGCAAGATCCGATGTGTATTTAGGGAACAGTAATTGTTTGTGTTCGATGGAAAGTTACCACCAGAAACATAATAATAACAATTAAAACAATATTATAATGCTAATAATAATAAAAATATCAGAAGTAAACTTCAGTTCAAATCTGTAAAACCATACAAGTCCTTATAATTAAGATTTACTTGATAGTAATTTGTTGCAGTGATAATGTAAGTCCATAACAATCAGTAACGGGTTTTGCGATAATAATAATAATAATAATAATAATAATAATAATAATAATAATAATAATAATAATAATAATTTATTCAGTTGAAAGTGTAATAAAATCGGCTGAGGTAGCGTATAATTTTTCAAGTAAATAAGATCTCAGTATTTTTGAATAATCTCTGATAATATGAAAATAATAATAATAATAATAATAATAATAATAATAATAATAATAATAATAATAATAATCATCATCATCATCATCTCAGAATTTCAATAAATAAATTCGTCAATGTAGGAAAATTTGAGTGGAAGAACCAAAAGGCCATTGTGAAGGCAATAATTTTGAGTATAGGGAGTAATACTACGTTGCTAAATATGGAATGCATTGCTAACTTGCTAATGTGTGAGATAAATATGATCAAGATGTCCGAATGAAAGATAGAAAAGAAGATCGCGAGCATAAAAATGGTAACTCTGAATATAATCAAATCTACCTTGAAATGAATAGTATGGCCAAGTCGAGAATAATGTGAATATGATGTAATTAGCGAATTCGAGCTCAAGTCTACGTTGAAATAAAGTGAGTATGGTAGAGTATAGTAATAGCCACGTCGTGAAGAATATGATAGTGATGTGATAAGTCTACGTTGATAAATAATAAATAAATAAATAATCATTATAATGAGAGAAAAAGAGATGTGGAATACGCCAGTAATTAGCGGGGATGACA
This sequence comes from Anabrus simplex, assembly GCF_040414725.1. NCBI lineage: Eukaryota > Metazoa > Arthropoda > Insecta > Orthoptera > Tettigoniidae > Anabrus > Anabrus simplex. Next base: position 1,150,039,806 of record NC_090266.1, on the reverse strand, counting down.
TGTACTAGATGAAAGAATATGCTCATAGATATTATCACGAATAGAAAATGGACCGATAGAGGAATGATACAGCTAAGCAAGATAGCAATGACATAGAGATTATTTGTTGTGGTGAGACGATTTGATTTCCGAGTTTGAATTTTGTAATAATGATAAAGGTAATAAAAGTTAGGGGATTGATTGCCGACAATAGAACCTCAGCGTCTAGAACATTGTAATAATAAAATTGTGACCATGTGAGACTGTATAAGCTGTACCCTAAGTTGCGTTCGATTTAGCGTGGTAACTTGTGGTTTTAAAAGTGAGATTTAATTAATTGATCTTGTTTAATTTCACTTCGTGCGGGTAGGTGCATGAACATCAATGCGTGTAATTTTGAATCAAAGTCGGGGTGATCTAGGTTTAGTTGTATTTTGTTACGTGTTGTTTTAATGAACACTATGTTGACAGTGTCATGTATATTTTGCAAATACATAATATAAGTGCATTTCGATCACAGTTGTTAGTTATAATTAGATGGACAGCACGGTGGTCATCGTTAAATAAATTAAAACATTTGTCTTTATCATAAGGAAAGGCACCGCAAATAAACAAATAAATGTCACAACAAATAGTATAACTTAAGCTAAGTCATGTCAATAAACCGACCTTGATTGTGTAAAACAGAGTGAAGTAAATACCGAAAATTTTTAATTTCCGAGAGTGGAAACCTAACGTCACTATACTTACCTCAGTGTGTGGCATATTTAAATAGGATTGTAGTATGTAACAAGCGGTAGTAAAATCCTAAAATATAGAAGGCGAGTTCAACTCACAAATGACAGAATAAATGCATTTTATTCCTAGAAATATTTGGTCCAATAACTATCACAGTGAATAGTTTATATTTTTATTATGGCTGATAAAGTTAGTTTGGAACGTTCATTTGTATTAAGAGAAACTAGAGCCATGATAGGCGATTTAAGCCACTTGGAAAATGGCATGTTCATAATAAAAACACAAGAGAAGTAGTAGCTGATATGAGCAGAGAAGGTGTGTTCATCTCACGTCTACGATGTAATTAATGTCAGTTATGTGACGATGTTGATGTCAGAATTTTCATTTGTATTTAATACAGTAACTGTTGAGTTACGGTTTATCAACATTTTATTTTATATTATGTAATTCATCAAGTTGATTTGGTTTTGAATTATTTCTGAACTCAGTTATTTAGTTTATTGTTTTATGGAATTTTAAATCCAGCCTAGATTTCATTAGTTTTGTTATATTCAGTTATTTACTTTTGCGTTCTGTTAAACCATATTTCAAGTGTGTTATATTTCATTTTACACTACTTCATTTCTTTAATTTTGCAAAAAAAGTTTTATTTCATTTGATTTTTATCAATAAAAGTTTATACGGTTAGTTTTAAATCAGTCTGGGCTCCGTTTTTTCCTAGTTAGCTTGACCCGTTGTGTTTTCGCACCTCCTTCGTCAGCCCTGTGAACGAGGAATCAACGGACGGTTCGACCCTGAGGTAAGAATCTACGTGCGCAGTGAGTATTTTTCTTTCAGTAGCTGAGGCAAGTATCTACCAAAACATCGCCGCCACACATGCCAGCAAAAGGGTGCAATACATACATATATATTATCCGCACACTTGGTGCATTTGTGTACGGGGGTGAGGAGTAAGGAGGGAGCCAACACCACCTATAGAGAAGGCCTAGCAATACAAATACGATCCTCGTGTGACGTCATGCTGCTACGTCCTATCCGAACTGTAAACAGCTGGCAGCGTGGTTTGAATGTTATTTTTGTTGGATGTGTGAACAAGTGTATTTTTTGACTAGTGCGTGTGAATTTATGTTCTTTACTTGGTGGTAGGCCTACCTATCATAGTAAAAGGCATAATGCCTCATAAGTGCAGTGTGCCAAATTGTAAAGGCAATTATTTAAACGGTCCAAAAGTGAGTGTGTTCTCTTTCCCTGCTAATGAAGAACTGAGGTTAAAATGGTTAAGGGCTATTCATCGGGAGGATTTTATTCCTACGAAACACTCTAGGGTATCTATAGTTTTGGTTTACTAAATCCTTTTGACACGGAAATCACATTAAGAAATTACGAACAGCATAGTTTACGAACATGTGCATTCACGTTTCAATCTCATTGTATTTTAGGTATGCGAACTTCATTAGATGATGAGATTGAAAGATCCACGAGCATGTTCGATGAAAAGAACGGGAGGTTACTGACTGCCCTTTTGTCAAACCCCAGATTGGTGAAAGTTTAGTTCATAATTCCTAGATAGAACACAATGATGTTTTAGGCATATTCTTTGTTTCTTAATAGAATGCCAGTTTCAGTACAACTGCGTAACGATTAATTTTAAACGTTATAGATGCAGTTCCATCACAGTTTCCAAACTGCCCTCAATATCTCTCTGGAACCACTACTGCCTCCCGTGAAAATCCAGAAAACAGGCGGCGTAGAGTGGAAAACCAGTGTTTAGAAAATGCTGTTACTGACAGTTTAGGTACATATAGTGAACACGCTGAGGCAGTAACATTTAAAGACTTTGAGGAATTAAAGCTGAAAGTGAATGACATTATATTTAATACTGAATGGGACTTGCACAAAAAAGAATCAGGTTTATATTTCATTTTAATGCAAGAGGAACCCATCCCTCATATTTCTTGTTGTGTTAAAATTACACAAGATGTACATGCTTCATTATTTGTCAATAATGTAGAAGTTAAACGCTGTAAAGGGGTGTCATTGCCCAAGCATGTTAAGAATCTCACAGATATTGAAACATTAGTACAGAATGTACATTCTCTGAATGTATCTTCTACTATGTCTAGCAGCCAGGATTTAGAAGAAACTTTGACGGTTCTTGATGGTTTATTGCAACACTTAGAAAATAAGTTTCCTGAGAAGAAAAATATGTTGAATTTCTTAAAAGAACAGTTATTCTTGTTACCTAAGAAGAGGGTGAAGAATGATTCCTGGGAGTTAATGGTATTTTCTTCATTAGCTCATTCAATTTCTCCCCATTGTTACAAATTTATTCGAGGATCTGGTAATTTAAATCTTCCTGCTCCATGTACGTTGCAAATAAACCCTCTGCAGGAAAAGAATGACAATTATCTGCTCTATATGAAGAGCAAATTTCCATTACTCTCTCCAGAAGACAAATTAGTGCTATTGTCAATGGATGAGGTTCATATCAAACACCAGTTAGATTTCAAACAGGACAGGGTAGTAGGCACTGCGACGAACAGTGATGAATGTGCCACAAGTGCATATGTTTTTTTCATGGTCCATAGTGTACTTCATACAGCTAGCAATATATTGATCAATAATTTTGTAAAGGACTTCAATGATGGTGCTAAATCTAAAACTCTCGCCCAGCATAAAAGAAGAAAACTAATGCAGTGAATTATAGTGTTTAGTGCTGTTTATGACCATCATTTTATAAATAGAGTACAGACTGCTTTTTGTGTAAGAACTATGACTAAATTTAAAAGCAGACAACTAGTTTGTAAATTAAATTATCTGATGTGTTTCTGTAAATGCTCCACGCAACTGTCAGTAATTGGTATTTTAAACTTCTACATTGATGTCTATGCCATGTAGGCCTCTACTGGACTTCATACATTGATAAGGTAATTATAGTATGATTGAGTGTGCATGCCAGTTTTTAGTTGGTGTGTTTTAAGTTGTTCATATTTTATTGGTAAGCTTGTGTGTCATGTACTGTATTTTGTTATTGAGGCAAATGTGTGGAGTCATTGATTGTGCATACCATTCTTATAGTTGGTGTGTTTTAAGATGCTGCTGTTCTTGTTTAGAAATTGCTTTGTAAAATATCTTAGCCTATGAATTCATCAGTACCTACTGTAAAATCTATGGGTTACTAATTATTTCACTTTTCTCTTGAACAGAGTATGACTATTTTGAAAACTACCAAACGAAGAATAGAGATAGCCGGGTACTTAATTGAGTGAAATTTTGTTATTAAAACATTTGTTTTTGTCGAATAAACCTTACGTTAAGAATAATCAGTAATACATCTTACATGTTTTGGTACGTTAACTGCTCGGTAAAAATAAAGATTGAACTGTAGATTCGAACTGAAATAATCCGGTCGAAGTGTTTAAGTTGCGAATGGCATGGAATACGCCCATGGCCCGTTCTCGGCCTTAGCACTGTGACGTCACGAATCTTATTGCGAGGCCTTCTCTATAGGTGGTGTTGAGGGAGCTGTCCCGGTATCGATAGTGCTGCCTGGTGCTGCCAACTAAATGAAAATGAAATCTGAATTGAATCAAGAATATGATCGATCGATATGAAATTTCTAAACCGTTATCATCTTAAGCCAACAACTATGTCACATACACATTATGTAACATTATATAACATTTCTCGAAGCGAATCTTGTTCCTAGCATGAATTCTATACTTTGGCTTTGTTGTGTAAACAACAACAGTACTAGTACGTAAAGTGCACGCCAGATGTCGCACAACGATGCTTAAGCGATTCATAGTTTGTGTTTCAAAGGTTGCCAGTACGAATCTCGAAGATCGCCGAGGTCGACCGATTCAGCACTAGGGTGTAGATGCACCAAGATAAAGTGTGCGGATAATACATACATACATATATACATACATACATACATACATATATACATACATACATATATACATACATACATACATACATACATACATACTGTACCAGTAAAAGAGCCCGACTTCTTCTTCTTCTTCTTTTCCTACCGCTTTTCCCACACCTGTGGGGTTGCGGGTGCGAACTGCGTCGCACATGTGGTTTGGCCCTGTTTTACGGCCGGATGCCCTTCCTGACGCCAACCCTATATGGAGGGATTAATTATCACTATTACGAGTTTCTGTGGTGATTGGTAGTGTAGTGTGTTGTGTGAATATGAAGAGGAGAGTGTTGAGATGGACACAAACACCCAGTCCCCGAGCCAGAAGAATTAATCAGAAGTGATTAAAATCCCCGACCCAGCCGGGAATCGAACCCGGGACCCTCTGAACCGAAGGCCAGTACGCTGGCCATTCAGCCAACGAGTCGGACAGTAAAAGAGCCCGACTCTCAGATTAAATTTTAAAGTAGCATGAATATAGTTCTCAGGGCGAAAAACTGGATTAATTGTAGCTAGGGCTCGGTACAAGAGGTAGGGTCCTATCTACAGAAAAACTTTGACTCTGATTGCACAAGAGTTTATTCAAATAAGTCATGAATTTGTACATCACCTCTAAGTAGAAATGGATTGTCTTCCTCGTATTCCAATAGTATGGCTCGGGTTCTCCAGCTCACCAAGCCAAGCTGGTTGAAGCACGTTCAAGAAGACTCCAGGGATTCCAGGGACTCCAGATACTCCAGACAGCGGCAGCTGGACTGTCTGGATTGACGGCAAGTAGAGATGTCTCGAACTCTGAGGCCCGGGTTGAACCCCGGTGATCCAGGCGATGTTGTAGATAGTCATGTACAACCTCAGCCCAATGAGACTGAGAGGATTGATGTTCCCAAGGTCACTAGTAGCACTGAGTCCATGAAAACCTTTGATGATCAACTTATAAGCAGAGTTCTTGATAATTGTACATCAAGACTTCCAACACTCCTAAAACGATATGAGTGGTATTAATAATTTTAGAGTCCATCACTAGGAAAATCCTCGTCCCTGAATAACTTTTGGCAACGAAAAATACAAGTCCATTCTTGTGAAATTATAGTTAAACTCAAAGTTCATTACTGGCGAAGGTGCAAGTCTTTGCCTAAACTCGAATGAAAAACACAAGTCCATTCACTTGGAAGTTTGAATATATTTAAAGTTTATCACTGGTAAAATTCATAAAGTCTTTGAGTAACCACTGACGGAAACACAAGTCCTTCCACATAAATAAATTCACTGACGAAATTTATAAGTCTTTTAAACCAACACTGGCAAATGTACAAGTCTTTGAGTAAATGTAAGTGAAATCTTAACTTTGTTTAAAGCCGTTGGAAAGTTAAAGTTCATCACTAGCAATGTTAATCAATCACTGTCTATTAGAAGGATGAGTTCCTCAACAGTCGCAAATATTCCACGTAAATAATACAAGTCCATTTCACGAACACTTAGAAAAATTCCAATCTCGAATACTCGTAAATAATACAAGTCCATTCAATGATCACGTAGAAGAGTTCTGGTCTCGAACACATGAAAATAATACAAGTCCATTTAGTGAACACTTAGAAAAATTCTAGCTTCGAAGACACGTAAATAATACAGGTCCATTTAGTGAACACTTAGAAAAATTCCAGCTTCGAATACGCGTAAATAATACAAGTCCATTTAGTGAACACTTAGAAAAGTTTCAGTCTCGAAGGCACGTAAATAATACAAGTCCATTCAATGAAAACTTAGAAGAATTCTGGTCTCGAATCCAACTAAATAATACAAGTCCATTTCACGAACACTTAAAAAAATTCCAGCTTCGAAGACACGTAAATAATACAAGTCCAAACACTTAGAAAAGTTTCAGTCTCGAAGGCACGTAAATAATACAAGTCCATTTCACGAACACTTGTAAATATTCTAAGTTCAATTACGAAGATTTAGAAAATTTTCTACAACACTCGAAGTCTTATGAGTCCACTTTATAGTACTTGGAAGAATCGTCTTCCCACACTTGTATAATGACAGAGTTCCACGATGATAGTAGCAGCAAGAGTGTCCCCGCTTACTACTCAGCTGAGACTGTGTGAATAGGCTACAGTAGGTCCTCCTTTTATTCGATTCGGGACGTCTACGTCATAATACGGTTTGACTGAATATCTCCCGAATCCCTCGATGGATTTGCTTCAAACTCGAGCATTGGGACATTTAGGTGATCCCAAACAAGATGACATATCGCTTGATTCGCTAGCATCATTATTACAGAAATTTCAAAATTTTCTCCATCGAACTCTCTAGAACAAGTGACGTGGAATCCAGAAAATACCAGTCAAGGCTGGTAACACGTGTTGAGACGAGCGGGCGGTCTAGCTAGCCCCTGTGGCTACGTCACAGCTCACAGTCGTCATACACTCGCTAGCTGATCCTCGCTGCTGGTAAACAAACCAGGCGCGCTCGGAACATTACGCGTGGTAAATAAACGTCACTTATGCTCAAAAAAACTTATGTACAGGTCGTAACCGGTACAATACATACATACTTACATACATACATACATACATACATACATACATACATACATACATACATACATACATACTGTACCGGGAAGTGATTGTGGGGTTTGAGCATGGGAAGGATCTCAGGTAGTGTCCGGTGTTTTTTGGAGCAGGTACAGAGACGGATAGTATCGCAGGGCGAATAATAGATGGCAATTCTTTTTATAAAAAAATATTAATAATAGCCACAGATATATCACCCTGCACTTGCAACTCAACTTGGTAGTTAATATTTGCCAAAATGAAAAAGAAAAGATTTATGTTATGATTTTCTTGACGTCTGTTCGCTTGAGAATTTCAAAAATAATTATTGTTCTCCTACAGATCATAAATAGCCTACAGTCTTTCTAATTTTAAATGCAAACACACATAAATATTGCTTAGCACCTTGGAAATTGTCAGTTCATCATTTAAGGTGCTGACCTACAGTCTTTCTAAATTTTGAAACACAAAATAAACACACACTTGTCATGGAAAGTTGGATAAATTAAATATTTGAACTCTTGCAGTATGTCTTTCAGTTTGTTTAAATTGAAAAATGAAACGAATAAAGCACTTCAATTAATTAATGACTCAGAAAGGAATTTACAGCAAAATATGAATTTTTAACTGACGATGAAATTATGAATTAACATCCACATGCAGCACTTGTAAGAACACTGTACTGAACAAAGTGCTTAGTAAAAAGTCAGTCAGTTGTGATTACTCACTCAGATTACTAGAAGATCTGCTTACTAATGTTGGAGTTGAGCTGTACGGTGTCTGAAACATTCCGCGGAGTGCGGACGAAGACTCGAACTCAGCACCGGCGATGTTCAGTGAAGATACCACGTCAATCTCCCTCGTCGACGTCCCCCGATGGGTACCGTAACTGAAGAAACCATGTAAATCCCTCGTTGGAAGCGACGTTTAATGTAGTAGGATCTCGTAGCACTTTTGCCAAGATTTCCGTTGTTCTTGGAAGTAATGTCGGAACACGGAAAGTTCCATTGGCACTATTGAAAATATTACGGATGTTAATATCACACACCGTCTTAATGCACAGTTCTATTTTTACACTGATTTCACGGCGTTAAATTAACATTCACAGTCCATGCTACAGAAAACACAGTTTTTATATACACAGTTCATAAGCACTTGAAAACGTGATCTATCACAGTCTCTATCACAGTCTCTGAACAAATATTATTAACAAATTACGGCGATTTTATGGTTGTATTCACACCACACTAGTCCGTACTACTTGATATTATTTAAAAAGGTCCTTAATGTTCACTGGATTTATCACAGTGGTGATCGAAAGATCGAGAAAGTGCACAATGAAAATTGTTAATTTTTACCCCGTTCTGGGACGAATGTCGAGTAAATACAGTCTCACACAGTTCACTGTAAGGGAAGTATGTATTAGAAGTGGTTTTAAATTGCGATTTCAGTTTACCACACGCAATGATTTATGATATTAGCACAGCTTAGAATTATGTGGAACTAGTACAGTTCATGGTGTCGTATTTTAGTCAGTGAAATATTAGACACTACAATTATTACTTCCTATTATAGCTTCACCTTTATAATAAATTTGCAAGTATTATATCACGCTAATTCACCTTGAAAAACGTCTAGAATCTTACAGTCGTCGCGGCGCGGCGGAAACTTAGCGTACGGTGCGACGTCCTTTTACTATTACAACAGCGTTTGTGTACGGCCACTATTATGTCCTCGCGAATCGCGACGGAGCATACTTTCTACATACACTGTGCACACATGACTCTGTACACGGGACTGCACTGGCGGGACCGCACTGGCTATGGCCTTGGCCCAGTGGCCTATATATACACGTCAGGCGGGCAGCGCTTGGAATCAGGTGATAAGGGGCGAGTATTTCTCCCAAATTTTAAATTGTCATATCTCGGAAACCACTGGATGGATTGATTTCAAATTCGAAGGTTTTGTTTCCAGAACATTAGGTATAATTCAGCGTTGGTCTCGTGTTAATCGGCCCAGGCATTAAAAAGTTCGTAAAAATACAATCGAGAAACTTCGGTAGGGGAAGTAAGCTGCAAGCGGCGGTGACGTCACTTGACCTTGCTTGACTTGCTTTCTCGCTCGTCTAGTGCAGTAGGTACGAGAACATTCTCTCACACAGCTGTTCACGTATCGGAACTGAATTGTATGCTAGAAAATAAAATTTGTAATTTATATGTGCCAGGGCCTATGCCTTCCTGGTACAATACATACATACATACATACATACATACATACATACATCAGGCGTGTAACGTTAGTGTCTGCAGGGCTGCAATACAGGCGGGCCGGGGCCCTTAAGGTAGGGATGCCATATGTCCTCTTTTTAACAGCACGAAAAGCGTTCGGCCGGATTTTCAAGTAACTTGACAAATGTCCTCCTTTAGGACGGTTTTAAAAAGTGATTTAAACTTCACGCTGTGTTTAGTTATCAACTTCACCGCCGCATTTAAATAGACAGCACTTTTTGTTTACAACTGTTGTTTGCTTCCGTTTATTTCTAGCGCAGCGTTGTTCAGAAGTTGTGTCTGTGCATTAATTGTGTGTAAATTGAGTTCTGTAAGTTTTATTAAGTATTATTTTGCCGTAAATACCAATTATTCTTTTGTATTCCAAGTCATAATGCAAACACAGAGGGAATATTTTCATTGCTTAATTCGCGGCGGACCAATTGTGGACAGGTTCACAATTGAGACTGTGGAAAGTGTAGTGTGTTTGCAGTGTGACTTCAAACATTTCAGTCGCATCCAGTTTCACCACTATTTGTTGGAGAACAAAATACTTTTACAGATTTCATCTTCAGAAAAAAGCCTCCGTGGCTCAGGCAGCAGCGCGTCGGTGTCTCACCGCTGGGTTCCGTGGTTCAAATCCCGGTCACTCCATGTGAGATTTGTGCTGGACAAAGCGGAGGTGGGACAGGTTATTCTCCGGGTACTCCGGTTTTCCCTGTGGTCTTTCATTCCAGCAACACTCTCTACTATCATTTCTTTTCATCTGTCAGTCATTAATCATTGCCCCAGAGGAGTGCGACAGGCTTCGGCAGCCGGCACGATTCCTATCCTCGCCGCTAAATGGGGGCTTTATTCCTTCCATTCCTGACCCGGTCGAATGACGGGAAACAGGCTGTGGATTTTCATTTTCAGGAGGGCTGGTATGTGGTTGAAGTGGTACATGCAGCTCACCTCCAATGGGGGTGTGCCTGAAAAGAGTTCCTCCACCTCGGGACGAGGACACGAGTTTACTTTGTCGGACTCGTTGGCTGAATGGTCAGTGTACAGGCCTTCGGTTCAGAGGGTCCCGGGTTCTATACCGGGCCGGGTCGGGGATTTTAATCTTCATTGGTTAATTCCAGTGGCTCGGGGACTGGGTGTTTGTGCTGTCCCCAACATCTCCGCAACTCACACACCACACATAACACTATTCTCCACCACATTAATACTCAGTTACCTACACATGGCAGATGCTGCCCACCCTCATCGGAGGGTCTACCTTACAAGGGCTGCACCCGGCATGAAATAGCCACACGAAATTATTATTAGACAACAATATACAATGCCAATGTCCGACTCATTGGCTGAATGATTCCCGGCCGGGTCGGGGATTTTAATCTCGTCTAATTAATTCTTCTGTCCCGGGGACTGGGAGTTTGTGTTTGTCTCAACACTTTCCTATTCATTTTCAGACAACACACTACACTACCGACCACCACAGAAACACGCAATAGTAATTACATCCCTCCGAATAGGGTTGGCGTCAGGAAGAGCATCCGGTGGTCAAACACGGCCAAATCTACATGTGCGACACAGTTCGCATCCGCGACCCCACAGATGTGGGAAAAGCGGAGGAGGAGGAAGGATGTATAATGCCAATAAGAAGTTGTTATACTAACAATCAGTTTCGAACGCGCTCCCGCTAGGCTTATCAGTTGTGCGGTTTGATATTGTTCAAAATTTTAATTTTTTTGTAATCGAATAAATTATTATAACCGAGACTTCGGTATCGATTAGAGTACAGTTCTGTAGTTACTGAAAAATGAAACCAATTCAAGTGCGAACGTCTAAGTACTCTTAGTTTATTTTTATTTTGTATGTTTTTTTTCACTGTAAAGGGAACAAGGTAGTTTTAATGGTTGCGCTTGCATGTGGCCCGGTATTCCGCCCATGTGAGCGTCCATATGGTAAATTTAGTTCATTTTTTCTTTTGTATTTTACATTTCTTCTTTGTAACGGGAACATGTATTTAGGCCGAACGCCTGTAATGCTCTTCATCAATAAATACAATTAGTACGAACGTCTAAGTGGTACATGGTTTTCAGTTCAGCAGCTTAGCCGTTAAACCACGCAGGCAGTAGAATGAAACCTATTAAACATTATATTTTAATAATCTTACAATAACGAATAATCCCTTTGTTCATACAACTTGACAATATATTGCATTACTTCACCTGCTGTAATTAAATTTAGATTAGTTATTCATAGGCTTTTACGGTTTATTTTAGGGGTGTTCGAATTTTATTTTGGCAGGCGGGCACGTATCGCATTAGTTACGCCCCTGACAAACATACATACGTACATACATACATACATACATACATACATACATACATACATACATACATACATACATACATACATACATACATACATACATACTATCTGCGCACTTTTTAGCGATAGATTTACACCCTAGTGCTGAAGCGGTCGACCTCAGCAATCTTCGAAATTCGTACTGGCAATCTTTGAATTCAGATTTGAATTCATATTTCATTTCCATTCAGTTGACAGTACTAACGGAACCAGAAGAGCTCCCTCCTTACTCCTCAAACCCGTACATAAATCTATCGCTATCCATTGCTTCATGTGGTCTGTGCCATACACGGTGCCTTCCATCGGCATGGTGCAGTTGAAATCGTGATTCGCCCGACGATATCACGTTACGCCATTGTTCCAGTGTCCATCCCTGCTGACTGGCGACAAACGCGCGTCGTTGTGCCCGATGACGTTGGGTAAACAGTGGCACCCGTGTGCGGCGCCGGCTCCGATCCCACATAGAACCCATGTTCCTACGGATTGTCCACTGGGAGACGTGTCTAGCACGGCCTGTGTTGGATTGAGCCCTGATTTGTTGCACGGTTGCCTGTCTGTCACTACTGACAATCCGTCTCAGATGTCGCCGGTCACGGTCATCGAGGATGGCTGGACGGCCGGTCGTTCGTCTGTTGTGGACGGTGACACCCGCATTCAACCATTCACGATACACCCTGGACACGGTTGATCGTGAGAAGCCGAATTCCCGCACCACTTCCGAAATCGCACTTCCCATCCGTCGGGCACCGACCACCATACCCCGTTCGAACGGTGTCAGCTCACGACGACGTTCCATGTTACACCTGTCACATGCACAGCCACTGCTCACAAGGTCTCCTATACTACTGCCACTGGCACAGGGGGCGTGTGGTGCGCAGACAACACACCTGCGCATCAGTGCTCCGTTATCCCATGACATTTGCTCAGTCAGTGTACATACATACATACAAACAAACAAATTCATTATAGACCGTTATGCCTTTCAACGTTCAGTCTGCAAGCCTCTGTGAATTGACTAAACACCACCACAATCCTCTATTTGTAACTAGTCCTTTGGCCTCGTTTAGGACTATACCTCTTATTTTTAAATCGTTAGAAACTGAGTCTGGTTCTCCCTCTACTTGTCTTGTCCTCCTTAACAGCGTCCATTATTCTCCTAAGTAACCTATCTTCCTCCATTCGCCTCACATGAACTCACCACCGAAGGCGGTTTATGCGTACAGCTTCATCCACCGGGTTTATCCCTAACATATCCTTTATCTCCTCATTCCAAGTACCCTTCTGCCATTGTTTCCACCTGTTTGTACCAGCAATCATTCATGCTACTTTTATGCCTGTTACTTCTAAATGATGAATACGATATCCTGAGTCCACCTAGCTTTCACTGCCGTACAGCAAAGTTAGTCTGAAAATAGACCGATGTAAAGATAGTTTCGTCCGGGAACTGACTTCCGTCTTACAGAATATTGTTGATCGCAACTGCGAGCTCACTGCATTAGCTTTACTGCACCTCGATTCAGTCTCACTTACTGTACTACCCACCTGGGATAAAACACATAATAAATATTTGAAATTATCTTCCTGTTCCAGCTTTGTATCCCCAATCTGATATTCAGTTCCCCTGGACTTCTTACCCAATGATATCAATTTAGTCTTGGAAAGGCTAATTTTAATACCATACTCATTGCACTTATTTTCAGGTTCCAGTATCTTAAATTGCTGGCTTTCGTCACAATCTGCCATTAAAACGAAGTCGTCGGCATTGCCCAGACTAACAGAATCCCTCCCTGCCACTTTATCTTATAAATTTCAGTAGATGATCCGTGTAAACTATGAACAACAAAGGTGAAAGGTTTCAGCCTTGTCTTATCCATGGAATTACCTCGAAGCAAAGAACTCATTCAACAACCAATTCTCACAGAAGTCCAATTGTAAAGATAAAGGTCTCTGATTGCTTTTAATAAACAACCCTTAATCCCATAGTCCCGCCAGTACGGCACTCTCTTATGTACTTTCTTTAGTTCAGAGGGGTTCAGCTGGGCGCCCGTTGAGGCTGGCCCACTGCGGCCGGGCTGGCGTGACGTAAATGCGGGCAGCTTACGTAGCAAGCATACGTCACAGTGAAGTGAGAGAGCGAGCACACTTTGCACGTGAAGGAAACAGTGACGTTTGATTGTGATTACGAAGCCCTCCTCCACTACCCAGCGAAATGCTGATTGGGGTACAGTATTTTAAAAGTATTTTATTTTCTTATATTTATTCATTCTAAGAAAACTGACACGGTGTAATTTTTGTGTTACAATTTACAAAGGTGGTTTAAGCGTACAAGCTACAATTTACAATTGCTTCGATGGGAGTTACAGTGTTTCCATTGATAAAAAAGTAAAATTCCTGTTATTTATTAAGCAAAAAAGTAATATAATTACGTGATTCAATAAGTTTACTGCTTGATTTTGCTCAGTGTTGTAGTCTTGTGTGACTTTCCCTGTTTACTGAATTTCTGAAAATAGTATTTAAAACTTAATTGATGCCCGATGACAATAGCTGCCTTCTAAATGGTGAGGGAGTTTCATCACGAGTGAGGACATAGATATTTACTATCCAAGATTAAAGTACAACAACTCTGTAAATGTGTCTACCAGACAGATGTACAGTATGCCTCCAAATACTATTAATTTCCTTTTTCCCCTCCCTTCCTAAGATTATTTATTATTGTCTAGAAAGGTATCCCTGCCAGCCGCGCGGCGTAGGGGTATCGTGCCTGCCTATTACGCGGAGGCCTCGGGTTCGATTCCCGGCCATGTCAGGGATTTTTACCTCTACCTGAGGGCTGGTTCAATGTCCTTTCAGCCTACATGATTACAACTGAGGAGCTATCTGACGGTGAGATTGCGGCCCCGGTCTAGAATGCCAAGAATAACGGCCGAAAGGATTCGTCGTGCTGACCACACGACACCTCATAATTTGCAGAACTTCGGGTTGCGCAGCGATCGCTTGGTAGGCCATGGCCCTTCGGGGCTGTTGAGACATAGTGTTTGATTTGGTTTTAGAAAGGTTTACCTACTGCTTGGTCTAGCCTTTACAGGTTATTACCAAAATCTGCCCACGACTTCCTTTTGGATTCAACAACTATTTGTTTCGCTCTGTTTCTCTCTTCTCTCTGTCTTCATCAGTCCTTCTTTTGAGCTACTTCTGATACACCTTCTTTTTACGTTTACAAGCTGCTCTCACTTCATCATTCCACCAACATGTTCGCTTTTTCCCCATCCTTAAACACAGTTGTTCCTAGGCATTCCCTTTCTGTTTCTACTACAGCATCCCTGTATACCACCCATTCTTATTCAATACTGAACCTACTTTTTGGAACTTTTCACTAATCATATCCATGTACTGTACTTCTGTCTCATTTTCTCGTCCTGGAGATTTACTACCCTTATTCGTCTCGAGACAAATTTCACTTTCTCTGTCCCAGGCCTAGAGATACTTAGTTGACTACAGATCAGATGAAACCTGCGCATTCCTAACAGATTTCCTGAATTCAAAGTCGGTAAAGATGTAGTCTATTATGTATCCGGGGAGTTCTACTTGATTTCTTCCATAAGCCCCATTAATATTGATAGCTCCCCAACGAATACCATTCCCTTCGCCAAAATGCTTCCAAGGAGCCCTCGTCTGTCAAAGGGGAGTGGGACTCCGTTACTCCCATAGGTCCGAGGTTTGCTTAAAACGTTCTGAGCGTGCTTGGTGAAAATTCTGTGAAGTAGGATGCTACCCTTACACATAGTCCAAGTGAGTATCTCTCCTGTAGCGGGTTAGAGACCGCCGGTGGATGAGTAGAGGTGGGTTCGATTCCCACCTCAGCCATCCTGGAAGTGGTTTTCCGTGGTTTCCCACTTTTTCTCCAGGCAAATGTCCGGCTCCTTAGCTAAATGGTTAGCTCGATGGACTTTGGCCACTGGGGTCCCGGGTTAGATTCCCGGCAGGTTCGGGAATTTTAACCATAATTGGTTGATTTCGCTGGCACGGGGGCTGGGTGTATGTGACGTCTTCAACATCATTTCATCCTCATCACGACGCGCAAGTCACCTACGGGCGCCAAATTAAAAGACCAGAATTTGGCAAGTCGAACTTGTCCACGGACACTCCCGGCACTAAAAGCCATACGCTTTTTTTATTTTTTCCAGGCAAATGCCGGGATGGTACCTAACTTAAGGCCACGGCCTCTTCCTTCCCTCTTCCTTGTCTATCACTTCCAAACTTCCCATCCCCCTGCAAGGCCCCTGTTCAGCATAGCAGGTGAGGCCGCCTGGGCGAGGTACTGGTCATCCTCCACAGTTGTATCCTCCGACCCAGAGTCCGAAGCTCCAGGACACTGTCCCTGAGGCGGTAGAGGTGGGATCCCTCGCTGAGTACGAGGGAAAAACCGACCCTGGAGGGTAAACAGATAAAGAAGATATTTTTTTTCTTTGCTAATTGCTTTACGTCGCACCGACACAGATAGGTCTTATGGCGACGATGGGACAGGAAAGGGCTAGGAGTGGGAAGGAAGCGGCCGTGGCATTAATTAAGGTACAGCCACAGCATTTGCCTGGTGTGAAAATGAGAAACCACGGAAAACCAATTTCAGGGCTGCCGACAGTGGGGTTTGAACCTACTATCTCCCGAATACTGGACACTGGCCGCACTTAAGCGACTGCAGCTATCGAGCTCGGTCAGATAAAGAAGAAGAAGAATAATATTAGACGAGGGCAACCAATGTAAATATTCAGTATGTACTGCGGAATGATAGTACCATGAGTCACCGCTTGCAGCGCATACACCTAGGAGCGATTTCATCCTCACCGAGCAAGTTGGTCGTGCGGTTAGAGGTGCGCAGCTATGAGCTTGTACTTTTTTTTTTTGCATTTTGGAGTTTGCTATTTGCTTTACGTCGCACCGACACAGATAGGTCTTATGGCGACGATGGGATAGAAAAGGCCTACGAGTGGGAAGGAAGCGGCGGTGGCCTTAATTAAGGTACTGCCCCAGCATTTGCCTGGTGTGAAAATGAGAAAATACGGAAAACCGTCTTCAGGGCTGCCGACAGTGGGGTTCGAGCCCACTATCTTCCGAATGCAAGCCCACAGCTGCACGCCCCTCACCGCACGGCCAACTTGCCCGGTGAGCTTGTATTCGGAAGATTAGTTGGTTCGAAGCCCACTGTCGGCAGCCCTGGTTTATCTTTTTCACACTAGGCAAATGCTGGGGCTGTACATCAATATTAAGGCCACGACTGCTTCCTTCCCACACCTAGCCCTCTCCTATCCCATCGTCGTCCAAAAGAATTACCTGTGTCGGTGTGACGTAAAGCAAATTGTTAACAATTCACTATCGTTTGTTTATTTCTCGCGGACGACGTCATCGCTCAGTGCACAAGACTGCCAACTTGTGAACTTAGGAACTAGGGAGAAGATGATTGTGTAAGCCCCAAGGTTAAGGCCGAAGACTAAATGACGTTTCTCTTGCAATGCAGGCAGTATGCGCCGCGGTCATAGAGAAAATGCCTCATTTAAGGGAGCATGACCCCGAAGGGGCCACTGTTCTCATGACAGAGTTTGGCCTGGATGTGCAAAGATTGTTTTCTTTACAGGTTGCATTTAGTTGTGTTTTCTATGGTGCGTGGGTTGGTAACCGAATGCATTTGTCTTGATTGCTGGGAATGACGTCATATCTGATTATAACACAGGCAATGAATATGCTAGTGCGTGCTTGAGCAATGGAGGATGGCGCGTGCTTGAGCAGTGGACGATGGCGCGTGCTACGTTTAATTAGGCCATAAAAGTAAATGTACTTCTGGGACTTGGCGGGTAGGTCCCTGAACACGCCTCTTCTCCGCAAGGTATTTCTTGTAAAATTTGCATCATTTCTACTCCATCAGAATGCTGTAGAACTTCCGTGGTACATAGCCTACTGAATTTCTACCGCAACCAGGTTCACTTCGTTACGCTGGCATAAAATTGCAAGATTTGAGTATGATTTTTCTCTGAGATCATAGGCCTTCATGTACCAAAATTACAGCCCGGCTTCTGGCGGAATGGTCAGGGTCTCGGCCTTCAGTTCAGAGAATTCCAGGTTTGATTCCCGGCCGGGGACTTGTGTTTATGTTTGTCTCAATACTGTACAAGTCTCTTCACATAAACACAACACGCCACCCTACCAACTTTGCTTACTGGCCGAGAATAGAACCGCAGACCAGTACGCTGACTATTCAGCCAGGGACACACCGGGCGAGTTAGCCGTACGGTTACGAGCGTGCAGCTGTGAGCTTGAATCCGGGAGATAATGGGCAGCCCTCAAGATGGTTTTCCGTGGTTTCCCACTTTCACACCAAGCAAATGCTGGGGCTGTGCCTTAATTAAGGCCATGGCCGTTTCATGAACAATCTTAGGCCTTCCCTATCCCATTGTCGCCATAAGACCTGTTTGAGTCGGAGCGACGTAAAGCCACTTGTAAAGAGAGCCCAGAATGTACTGCACCCATAAGCGAATGTGCGTAATTAATGCATAAATTAAATGTTCAATTTTTCGCATATGAGAATACAGCAGTAGGCTGGGAAAAGATTGCAGTCCCACAAAGCAACTGCCAGGCGCCGTTCAGACTGAAAATATATCCACAGAATACGTTTTAAGGCACGGACAGGATGTAGCTAGCCTGAGTGGTACGTCCAATTATGTTTTATGATGCCGACGGGAAGTGAAAACTTTCTATCCAGTTCCTACGTGAATCCGCACGTTGGTATGCACTTGGCCCAGAAGAGTGAGTGAGACACGAATAATACCCGTCATCCCTTAGCAGAAAATGGAATAACCCAAACTACCAAGAGCGCGAACGTCTCAGCCAATTACAAAATTGCAAATTTTAATGGCTTGTCATAGCGGGAATCTACAGCTAGTATTTCGGGATTTGATGACCGAAGTAGCTGTACAATATTGTGTCCTGACTTCCAAGTAATATTTAAGGATTTATCAGTGCAAGTGTGTGGTTAATCAGTGGTTAAATAAGAAATTTTCAACTTTTCATGGAAGAGTGGTATCGCCCAGGAAGTGAACCGTCATGGCGGGAAGGCGCCATACTCTGACAGAAAATAGAGCCACTGACGCGCACCGTCGTAGGAATTAACCTGTGATCGTTTCTCATAACGCAATGTAACACGTAAGTCGGACCAGAATTAGGAAGATTTTGAACACATTTTTTTAAATTCTACCCTACGGACACATGATAAATCGGTCCCAAGTGCAGGATTATTACGCCACATCCCTTCCGCAGGACTATTTTCGAAGTGGGGGGAGGACTGTTTACAAAAACGGAGACACCAGGGTGGTGAACCTCAGTCTTGTAGAAGATCAGTAGTCTTGCACGAAATCTCAGTCTCGTGGTAAACTTCGGTCTCGTAGGAAATCTTCAATCTCGTCGGAATTCTCAGTCTTGTGAGATTTCGCAGTCTTGTAAGAATCTTCAGTGTCTTATACAGTAGTTGACATCCGAGTGAGTAATGTATTTATTTGTGAGAGTAATATCTTAGCCGAAATGGACACTTTGACAAACTTTTATTCAACTTTAGATTATGCAGATATAATCAGGGAATTAAATTAACAAATGACAATGGTAGTTATATTCTCAACACTTGCCATGAATGAACTTAAGGTGCTAGGACCGAGGTGAACATTGAATCTCGTCGTAACACGTAGCTGTATAACATTTTCCCTATTTCACGTGTAGCTTGTATATTTCGGGGAAGTCATATGTTGGAGAACGATTATTATAAAATTATCCACATCATTGGGAACATTACATGTAATTTTTCCACACTCTCATAGAACTATTATTGCAAGTGAGATATTTGGGAGCAGAATTAGTCCAGCCAGTTACAGGGAGAAAAACTTTGTTTTCATAATTGGAATGCTGCCGCAGTAAGACCTTGAGTCCAGTGTCATGGTCAGAGAAGGTGAATAACCAATAATCCTTTACACAAACAATCTGAGAGGGGTGAGAGAGAGGCAACAGCAGGCAGGTAGCGGAGTCCAGACTTTCGACTTCACGTCAGGTGATCAATGCAGTGTCATTGAATATTCTTCGTAGGAGTGTTAAAATGCGAGTGTTAATATAAATATGGACGTGTGCAATGATATTGTAAAAATACATCAAGTTTGCGTGTGTGACCTCTTGGATAACATCAGCTTGAAGATGAAATACTAAATCATCATGACGGGGTCCGGAGGATGATCTGACCTGCCTCCAGCACAAATAAGGTAAATGAGCAAAATATAAATATGTAAACCAGTAGGGCTATGAACAGTCGATGATCAAAAACGTAGTTTAGAATTTTAGATAGGACTAAATAATTCACGGATCGGATGGTAATTATAAAATTAGGATAATAATAATAATAATAATAATAATAATAATAATAATAATAATAATAATAATAATAATAATAAATAAGTGTTAGCGTGTGTTACTTGCGCAGTTTCCTTTTAATGTAAGTCATCTTGACATGTGAGAATCCTATTTTACTAAGAAATTTGCATACGGTGTAGTGCAGATTTTTAAAGTGATGATAATAATAATAGTTGTGGTAATGAGCGGTATTTTTGTTGACATTTTGATTTTGTGGATGCTGCCATGTTAGTTTAAATGTTTATTTTGCTATTAGCGCATTAGGTTTATTATTTCATGTTCTGTAATCATTATTCAGATGACCGTTTCCGGTAGCTCTCATAATTTGTATTTCGCGACGATGGTTGATACGCGAAGATTTAATTTCTTTATGTAACGTGGTTACACAGGTCGATAGCCGTGTTTTTGAGAGGCAATCTCGTTATTTCAGTTATTTAATTAGTGACAGGAAGCCATTGATAAGTTAGCTCTGATATTTCATAAGATGTGAAACGGTGGATGATCAAAGTAAGGAGCAAAGTAATAGTAATATCCCTGATGTTATGTGGTGAGAAATGGAAAATGTGATATTTGGACCATGTTCTTAATAGTGTCGTATAAATGGATGCGTGAACGACACAGTTATTTCGCCCGCCGGATACGAGCGAGGCCGTATTATGAGTTACTACGTCGAGAATATTGATGAATAAATAGAATTGAGAGATGAATTATTTAACCGAGAGTGTTAAATATATGACGACATGTGTTATGGTTGTAGGCGGAAAGCCTGTAGTGCTTCAAATAGTTTCCAGGGAAAATAAATGCTCGGAAAATATGCAATCGAGAGCCCGAGATAAGTTGTGAACGGAGCGACTAATCAATGCGTGTTTCGACAGTCAAGTCTAATCATTGATGACATGTAATGCGAATAATTATTGTCCGTAAGGATTGAATAAGGTCATGTCCAGACATTTTAGTCTGAGGTTAGAAGGTTACCATCAAATTCACATAATTTTTGTTACTTGGATCAGGGTAACATTTTATGCATCTTCATTGCGCATATTAATTTTTTGAAATTTTATTTGGCAGCGATTTTTGGGATCTAGATTTTTATTATGATATCATTTCTTTGTATATATTTTGCCACCGTATTATTTTAAATCTGATACGTGAATTGTGTTTGATTTAATGTCTGTAAATAGAATAGAATAGGCGTAGTCAGATTATTTTAATTTCAGTATTTCTTAGGAGCGGTGTTTCTCTATTGACATGTTTATTTATGTAAATAAGATTTCATGTGTTAGGGTAAGAGATCATCGATTAGTTCATAGTCAAAAATATAGTAGTGGGATGCTCATATAAAAGGCAGTCAGTAATCACCAAGTCTTAGAAATCCACTACATTTCAGTTAGGCAAATGAAGCGATCTTTAATAAGCAGTTGTATCACAAGTGCCGTAAATGAGTGACATAAATTAGATGGGATCTGCCTCCATCTAGAGTTGGTACCACACAAATATGCGTGCACAATGAAAATGCAGACAGCGGCAAACTAGGTAAAGTTAATGATGTAAAGGGATCGCTTTCATTTCAGATGTAAACCTGAGGCACTTGGCCTAATTAATTTAACTAATTTTAAGAGCCCAGACTATCACAGTCAAGTAAATAAGGTTTAACAAATTAAATGAGTGGTGGTAGCACTCAAGTGTTCAGTTCAGTAAAAATTTCCTTGTTTTCAGCCACAAGCAGTTTAAACATGTGGCAAAGATTATATAACAGAAAAAGTACAATGTTCATGGTTGTTTTCCTTTTCTCTCTTTTCGTTATTATTACACATAGTCAGTGTATTTTGTTACTATTTTAGAGTGGGGTGCTTCCCAAATGAATTTAAACATGAGTTAAATATTTGACAGACACCTTAACGTCAATGTCAATTGGATGGATTAATAAATCAATTAATTAATTACTGAATTTATTGTGAGATGACATTTTCAAGGTATTATAAATCATTCATTCAAATGAGACTATATTTCTGCCCAGTGTTTAAATGTGGTCACGTCATCGTCATGGAGACAGTGGTTCGATGTAATTCAGAACACTAAAATTTAATCGACATCCAGTCGAGATTTTATTAAGGCAGATAATTAATGCAGATCTTTCAATTGTTTTAAATTTTAAGTTTCATTTCAAATTATTTCATTTTACACCAGTTTACTTTCATTTACATTTTGCAATTTTTTTTTAAATAAACCATTTCATTTATTTCAATTTTAATTCAGTCTTTGGGTACCGTCATTTAATAGTTTAGTTTACCCCATCTTTCATTTCCTCACCCCCCGATCGACGTGTGGCCCATCAACCCGAGGGATCGAAGGATGCACCACCTCTGAGGAAGAAGAGTCTGCATGCGGCGGTAGGTATTTTTTTAAATGTCATTATTTTCAGGAGCAGCCGGCGCACATATCAAGAAAGAAGACCACCGCATTTGGGTGCCTTTAAAAGGGCACAGTATTGCTGATATATATTTTTTTGCTATTGGCTTTACGTCGCACCGACACACACAGGTCTTATGGCGAGAATGGAATAGGGAAGGGCTAGGATTGGGTAGGAAGCGGCCGTGGCCTTAATTAAGGTACAGCCCCAGCATTTGCCTGGTGTGAAAATGGAAAACCACGGAAAACCATCTTCAGGGCTGCCGGCAGTGTGGTTCGAACCCACTATCTCCCGAATACTGGATACTGGCCGCACTTAAGCGACTGCAGCTATCGAACTCGGTATTGCTGACGATTTAAAAAGATTCTGATCAACGGCCAGCACGCTAGCGATTTACCCACGGAGCTGGGCATGACAAGAGTGAACTATGGCATTACTGTGTATCTGTTTTCAATACCAGGTGATATAAAAGAAAAGTAAGAAACACTAACAAACATCTACGTGAAATATAGATTATCATCAAATTTTGTCGAATAATGTGCAATAATATTGTCATTGGAGGGCCTCCGTTGCTCAGGCGGCAGCGCGCCGGCCTCTCACCGCTGGGTTCCGTGATTCACTCCATGTGAGATTTGAGCTGGATTTTCTCCGGATCCTGCGGATACCCCGCCCTCAACCATACATACATTCATACATACATACACACATAATCATTATAGACTGTTATGCCTTTCAGCGTTCAGTCTGCAAGCCTCTGTGAATTTACTAAACGTCGCCACAATACTCTATCTGTAACCAGTTCTGTGGCCTCAATTAGTTTTATACCTCTTATCTTTAAATCGTTAGAAACTGAGTCCAACCATCGTCGTCTTGATCTACCTCTACTTCTCATACCCTCCATAACAGAGCCCATTATTCTCCTAGGTAACCTATCCTTCTCCATTCCCCTCAAATGACCAAAACACCGCAGCCGGTTTATGCGTACAGTTTCATCCATCGAGTTCATTCCTAAATTAGCCTTTATCTCCTCATTCCGAGTATCTTTCTGCCTTTGTTTCCACCTGTTTGTACCAGCAATCATTCTCGCTAACCTGAGTCCACCCAGCTTTCGCTCCCTGAAACAAAGTTGGTATCAAAACAGACCGATGTAAAGATAGTTTCGTCTGGGACCTGACTTCCTTCTTACAGAATACTGTTGATCGCAACTACGAGCTCACTGCATTAGCTTTACGACACCATGATTCAATCTCACTTACTATATTACCAGGGAGAACACACAACCTAAATACTTGAAATTATCGACCTGTTCTAGCTTTGTACCACCAATCTGATAATCAATTCTGTTGAATTTCTTACCTGCTGCCATCAATTTAGTCTTCGAATAGCTAAATTCCATACCATACTCATTGCACCTATTTTCAAGTTCCAAGATATTAGACTGCAGGCTTTCGGCACAATCTGCCATTAGGACCAAGTCGTCAGCATAGGCCAGGCTGCCTACTACATTTCCAGCTAACTGAATCCCTCCCTGCCATTTTATGCCTTTCAGCAGATGATCCAGCAAAGGTGAAAGTTTACAGCCTTGTCTAACCCCTGTATGTACCCTGAATCAAGATCTAATCCTACCATCAATTCTCACTGAAGCTCAATTGTCACCATACATGCTTTTGATTGATTTTAATAATCTACCATTAAAGATTCATTATTACTGTCCAGAAAGGTTTCCCTGCTGCTTGACTTAGCCTTTCCGGGTTGTTACCAAAATCTTCCCATGACTTATTTTTGGATTTAACAACTATTTGTTTCGCTCTGTTTTTTCATCTACGTGCCTCGGCCCTTGTTTGGAGCCATTTCTGATAAGCCTTCTTTTTACGTGTACAGGCTGCTCTCACTTCATCATTCCACCAAGATGTTCGCCTTTTCCCATCTTTACACACAGTTGTTCCTAGGCATTCCCTTGCTGCTTATACTACGTACAGCATCCCTGTATGCCACCCATTCTCTTTCTATATCCTGAACCTACTTACTGTCTATCCATGTACTTCTGTCTAATTTCCTCCTCCTGGAGATTTTCTACCCTCATTCGTTTGCAGACAGATTTTCCTTTCTCTATCCTAGGCCTAGAGATATTCACTACAGATCAGATAGTGGTCTGTATCATCGAAAAATCCCCGGAAAACTCGTACATTCCTAACAGATTTTCTGAATTCGAAGTCGGCTAAGATATAGTCTATTATGGATCTGGTACCCCTAGCCTCCCATGTGTAGCGGTGAATAGCCTTATGCTTGAAGAATGTATTCGTAATTGCTAGACCCATACTAGCACAGAAGTCCAGCAAACGCTTCCCATTTCCATTAGCTTCCATATCATCCCCCGTATCCTTCAGTTCTATTTCCAACTCTCGCATTGATATATCGTATGGCTTTTAGTGCCGGTATATCCCAGGACGCATTCGGCTCTCCAGGTGCAGGTCTTTCTATTTGACTCCCGTAGGTGACCTGCGCGTCGTGATGAGGATGAAATGATGATGAAGACAACAGATACACTCAGCCTCCGTGCCATTGGAATCAACCAATTAAGGTTAAAATCCCCGACCCGGCCGGGAATCGAACCAGGGTCCCTCTGAACCGAAGGCCAGTAGGCTGACCGTTCAGCCAATGAGTCGGACTTTCTCGTATTGGAATCGCCCATTAGCACTATTTTATCCGTCCCCAACATCCCTGCAACTCACACACCACACATAACACTATACTACACATGAGAGATGCCGCCCACCCTCATCGGAGGGTCTGCGTTACGAGGGTTGCACTCGGCTAGAAATAGCCACACGAAATTATTATTATGATTATTATTATTATTATTATTATTATACTATTTTTTCCTTGCTATTGACCCTGACCACGATGTCACTCAATGCTTTATAGAACTTGTCAACTTCATCCTCATCTGCACCCTCACATGGTGAATACACTGAGACAATTCTCGTCCTAATTCCTCCTACTGCCAAATCTACCCACATATTTCGCTCATGTACGTGCCTAACAGAAAATATGTTGCGTGCAATGCTATTCCGGATAAACAGCCCTATCCCATACTCTGCCCTTTCCTTTCTAACACCCGTCAAATACACTTTATAATCTCCTATCTCTTCCTCGTCATCTCCCCTTACCCGAATATCACTTACTCCTAGCACATCCAAATTCATCCTCTTAGCTGACTCAACCAGTTCTACTTTCTTTTTCCATAAGCCCCATTCATATTGATAGCTCCCCATCGAATTCTATTTCGTTCGCCAAGTTGTTTCTAAGGAGTCCCGCGCCTGTCAAATAGGAGTGGGACTCCGTTACTCCTGTGGGTCCGAGGCTTGCTTAAAATGTTCTGAGCTCGGTAAATTCATGAAGCAGGATGCTACCCTACTTACACATAGTCCAAGTGAGGATCTCTCCTCTAACGGGTTAGGGACCACCGGTGGATTGTATAGTCCTAGCCGCCTGAGCACAAAGAGGGCCATGATTCAGAATATGTCCGAGATGCCCACTCCCATTCCATAGCAACTGGTATCCCGACTCTCAGGACTACTTACTAGCCCACTCAGGCGTTGCCCATGGTTCACGAACTAGGACGTACTTACAGTAACCCACACCATGAAACTAATGATAATTATATTTCCCGTCTTCAGATCCCCTGCCAATTCCTTCAAGCTCATTGCGTCCCGTTCCCGCCGTCACCCCTAAGACTTCATGTTAGCAGCAGTGCAATAAACCGGATTAGTGTGCACAAGATCACGCACATGAATACATCATACGATTGGGCAAAGGCAGGTCAGTTATAATTGTATTACTTATCAACACGTGAGAACCACACACCTTTCGCTTTTCTTTTTGCGTCGAATTAATTTCAGGTTTTCTGATTACAGGCATTTTTATCGCCGTGACATTTGTTGCTAATAAACTCCTTATTGGCAGCTAACCTAGTCATGAAACATTGAATACTAATTAGTTTTCGCCTAATCTTATTAGCACCGGGCGAGTTGGCCGTGCGCGTAGAGGCGCGCGGCTGTGAGCTTGCATCCGGGAGATAGTAGGTTCGAATCCCACTACCGGCAGCCCTGAAAATGGTTTTCCGTGGTTTCCCATTTTTCACACCAGGCAAATGCTGGGGCTGTACCTTAATTAAGGCCACGGCCGCTTCCTTCCAACTCCTAGGCCTTTCCTATCCCATCGTCGCCATAAGACCTATCTGTGTCGGCGCGACGAAAAGCCCCTAGAAAAAAAAATATCTTATTAGCACTGGGTGAATTGGCCGTGTGGTTTCTGGCGCGCAGCTGTGAGCTTGCATCCACGGGATAGTGGGTTTGAACCCTAGTGTTGGCAGCCCTGAAGATGGTTTTCCGTGCTTTCCCATTTTCACACCAGGCAAGTGCGGGGGCTGTACATCAATTAAGGTTACGGCCGCTTCCTTTCCACTCCAAGGCCTTTCCTATCCCATCGTCGCCATAAAACCTATCTGTGTCGGTGCGACATAAAATAAATATTTAAAAAGATCCTGTTAGCAAAGTTCTAGCTATTTAAACCTCAAGAGATGATATCTTGACAAGTGGTTACTTGTACATACTGAATATTTTACCACCGAGCTCGATAGCTGCAGTCGCTTAAGTGCGTCCAGTATCCAGTAATCGGGAGATAGTGGGTTCGAGCCCCACTGTCGGCAGCCCTGAAGATGGTTTTCCGTGGTTTCCCATTTTCACACCAGGCAAATGCCGGGGCTGTACCTTAATTAATAATGTTATTTGCTTTACGTCCCACTAGCTACTCTTTTACGGTTTTCGGAGACGCCGAGGTGCCGGAATTTAGTTCCGCAGGAGTTCTTTTACGTGTCAGTTAATCTACCGACGCGAGGCTGACGTATTTGAGCACCTTCAAATACCACCGGACTGAGCCAGGATCGAACCTGCCAAGTTGGGGTCAGAAGGCCAGCGCCTCAACCGTCTGAGCCACTCAGCCCGGCGTAACTTAATTAAGGCCACGGCCACTTCCTTTCACTTCCTAGGCCTTTCCTATCCCAGCGTCGCCATAAGACCTATCTGTGTCGGTGCGACGTAAAGCGAATAGAGAAAAAAAATTACCACAAATTTTTAATTTTATGAACTCATCTATCTATAAAATAAGAGTTTTGTCTGCACATTGCTCAGAATTTCAAAATAACGGTATTTCTGTATCGCTCGTGTCCGCACTAAAAACGAAATGCACTTTTTTACTTTTCCGTCATGTCTGTCTGTCTGTCTGTCTGCCGGACTGAGTGGCTCAGACGGTTGAGGCGCATGTATGTACGGGCATCACGAGAAAATAGCTAAAGAGAATTTAATGAAAATCGGTCCGTAAAGTCGGGGAATGGTGCTCTACAATCTAGTCTGTAAAAGATTTTATTCACGGTGAGTGAAATGGTAGTTTAGGGGAAGGCCTTTAATGTAATTTTCAAATATTTATGTTGTTATTGGTCCTATCGCTAAATACTACATAACTAAAAGTTATACAGAATTACATTTCCTATCATTTATGTCATACATTTTTACCGTACTGGCTATGATAACAGAGATATTTGTGAATTTCGATTGTTGTTGGTAAGTTCACATCAACGCCGAACTACGAGAAAATGGGTGAACATAATTTAATGAAAATCGGTATGTGAAGTCTGGGAATAAGGTGCTACAGTGTAGGATATAAATAATTTCATTCACGCTGGATGAAATGGTAGTTTAGGGGGAGGTGCAAAAAATGTACTCGTACTTACAAAACTCTTCTTTCGACTTTTTTTTTTTTGCTAGGGGCTGTATGTCGCACCGACACAGATAGGTCTTATGGCGACAATGGGATAGGAAAGGCCTAGGAGTTGGAAGGAAGCGGCCGTGGCCTTAATTCAGGTACAGCCCCAGCATTTGCCTGGTGTGAAAATGGGAAACCACGGAAAACCATCTTCAGGGCTGCCGATAGTGGGATTCGAACCTACTATCTCCCGGATGCAAGCTCACAGCCGCGCGCCTCTACGCGCACGGCCAACTCGCCCGGTCTTCTTCGACTGTACTGACCTGGTACATATATTTGTACTTGTAAGTCACATGGCAACATTCAATAATCTATGGCCCGGTGTCAAGGCACAAACCAACATCGTGTGTTTGCGCAAGCGGAAGTATCTTTAAACTAAGTAGTGTTAGTTGATGATGACGACCATCATTATTATCAGTGGCGGATCCAGGGAGGGACTAAGGCTTTAGCTCCCCATCCCCCCTCCCCCTCTCCTAGTTACATTTCAAAGTTTACAATCTTGTTGTTGTTTAATGAAATTAAACTTAACAGTTTTATTTCTGCCTTAAATACATATGTCACCAAAGTTCGTTAGGAATGAATAGTATTATAGTGGTTATCGGATTATAGTATAGTAATTATAGAATAGTGAGTATTGGACTCGTCCTTGCAGTAACCGGAGGACTGGTAATAATAGGTTTCATATTGGTATGTTCCGTTTACCTCAGCGACCGCCGAGTACAGGGCTTCACAAGTTACGACGAGCTCGTGGATTGCGGTACATTAACATTCACAGTGAATGTGTTTCAAAAGCAGTTTTACATCACAAGTAATATTAGCTGAGAATTTACTATTTTTCTATACAGTGAGTAACAAATTTTCTAGTGTTTCAATTTTATTATTGTTTAAAAAGCCAAAACTTAAGCAGAAGGTAAAACATATCAAACTTCTGCAGAAAAAGGGCTCCTCTAGCATCATTGACATGATTACTACTCAAAAAGACATAAAAAAAAAAAAGAAAGATCTGCAGATGATGAAATAAGGAAAAGTGCTCCCAGTACTTTAGTCGAAATAGCTAACATTTCCACTATCTCAAATGAGGTTGAGATTGTCGCAGGTAAATAGGTATGCTTAATAAAATAGGGGCTATGTTTACTTGTAAATACTTTTCAATTAGCGCTAATTGGGAACATGCATCATTTTCAATTTCTTTTTTTTGAAAAGTGCACCAATGAAATAGTACGTAAACGTATTACATTGTGGTAAGTTGCCTTGTTTTCTACAATTAAAAAAATATTTAATAGTCCCTTTCCGCAAGGCGAGTGAAACGGCTTCTGACGTAAGCGGCGCGCTGTGACGTCACGATCCAGTACCGCATGCAGCTCTACCAGCCGTTGTGCATTAGCCTTTGCTAAAAGCAGATTTTTTATTATTCATGATCGCGAATAACTTAGAAATGACAGAAGAAAGGTTCAAAACAGCACAGTCAGACAATCTACTATGTGTAGATGTCATCATTCTTGAAAAATGTGACTTTTGTGGCCGCAGAAATTCGCGGATAACAAGCAAGTTTGTAAGTGGCGTCTTTTATATACGTGCAATGTGCTGTAACCCATAGTATTAGGATAACAACGAACCTGGATAGATATCACATCACTTTCAACATTTCCTTCTAGACTGATTCCCCTATTAAAGAATAACATAACATTTTCGGGCTTTCAGCATTAGTAAAGTAAGAAATCGGATTTCAGCACTAACATAAACATATATGTAGCATTATAGTACTAGTCCGCTTCTGTGGTGTAGTGGTTAATGTGTGCCACTCCCGGAGGCCCGGTTTCGATTCCCGGCTCTGCCATGAAAGTTGAAAACAAATAGTACGAGGACTGGAACGGGGTCTACTTAGCCTCGGGAGGTCAACTGAGTAGAAGGGTTTCGAATCCCACCTCAGCCATCCTCGAAGTGGTTTTTCGTATTTTCCCACTTCTCCTCCAGGCACCTAAGGCCACGGCCGTTTCCTTCCCTCTTCCTTGTCTATCCCTTCCGATCCTCCCATCCTCCAACAAGGCCCCTGTTGAGCATAGCAGGTGAGGCCGCCTGGGCGAGGTAATGACCGTCCTCACCAGTTTCATCACCATACCCAAAGTCTCACGTTCCAGGACACTGCCCTTGAAGTGGTAGAGGTGAAATCCCTCGCTGAGTCCGAGAGAAAACCAACCCTGAAGGATAAACTGATTAAGTAAGAAAGAAAGATCATAGTACTATAGGGCTATAATCTATCATTCCCAAAAAATATATATTTATGGTTGGGACAACTGGCCTACCCACTTCCGGGGCCCATGAAAGAGAAACATTAAATATCTTTGTGGAGGGAAAAAGTTAAACATGATAAAGATAAATATGACTTCATCTAGTTTTCACAAGTCGGGCTGAGTGGTTCAGATGGTTGAGGTGCTGGCCTTCTGACCCCAACTTGGCAGGTTCGATCCTGGTTCAGTCCGTTGGTTTTTGTTTTGCTATTTGCTTTACGTCGCACCGACACAGATAGGTCTTATGGTGACGATGGGACAAGGAATGGCTAGGAGTGAGAAGGAAGCGGCCGTGGCCTTAATTAAGGTACAGCCCCAGCATTTTCCTGGTGTGAAAATGGGAAAACACGGAAAACCATTTTCAGGGCTGCCGGCAGTGGGGTTCGAACCTACTATCTCCCGAATACTGGACACTGGCCGCACTAAAGCGACTGCAGCTATCGAGCTCGGTCAGTCCGGTGGTAGTTGAAGGTGCTCAAATACGTCAGCCTCGTGTCGGTAGATTTACTGGCACGTAAAAGAACTCCTGCAGGACTAAATTCCTGCACATCGGCGTCTCCGAAAATCGTAGAAGTAGTTTGCGGGGCGTAAAGCCAATAACATTAATTACATTTGGCTTTTAACAAGCTGAGCATATCAGGCAAGAAAAGTGTCCTGGTGACATTTTAGTCGTTCAATACAGGAATGTCTTTGGGTGCTGTGACTTATACTTTTTTTTTTTTTTTTTTGCTGTTCGCTTTACGTCACACCGTCACATATAGGTCTTATGGCGACGATGGGACAGGAAAGGCCTAGGAATGGGAACGAAGCGGCCGTGGCCTTAGGTACAGCCTCAGCATTTGCCTGGTGTGAAAATGGGAAACCACGGAAAACCATCTTCAGGGCTGCCGGCAGTGGGGTTCAAAACCCACTATCTCCCGGATGCGAGCTCACAGCTGCGCGCTCCTAACCGCACGGCCAACTCGCGCGGTATTTTTACCCTTCGGTTTATTGACTTGGCTTGTATAACCTAAAACTTAGGCTAAGTTGGATAATATTTTAAACACCTACATCACTATTTTCACCTGTGTGCAATTATGTTATTTATTTCATTAATATTATGATAATTAATATAATTGAGCATTGTTAACTTATAAGACCCCAACAGACAAGCATTGGTTTTGTGTAGTTATACATTTGTTAAATTCATGTTGTTTCCTTTCATGATGTACACGCCTATTCTTTGTTACATTATAGAGTATTTAGATATAGCATAAATTTCTTTACCAATTAAGCTCTTCAATAAAGACATACATAACTGTCGCATGCCAAGATAAATTGGTAGAATTAGAGCTGTCAAAATGGTTCATAACCCCTTTGATTTATTATCTTGACATGGATCACCCAAAACATAGGTAAGGTTTGGAGAATACTTTAATAATCAGCAATAATTAATGCACTGTTTATTACTTTCATATTCCAAGATGTAATTGAAGCATTTAAATAAAGCATCATACATTAAAATTTAAAGTTTTACCACTAGAACAGCTGCCACGGAAAAGTGATTGAAAATTCAAACAAATTCAGCTTACGTTAAAATCTTCAAAACCGGGCGAGTTGGCCGTGCGCGTAGAGGCGCGCGGCTGTGAGCTTGCATCCGGGAGATAGTAGGTTCGAATCCCACTATCGGCAGCCCTGAAGGTGGTTTTCCGTGGTTTCCCATTTTCACACCAGGCAAATGCTGGGGCTGTACCTTAATTAAGGCCACGGCCGCTTCCTTCCAACTCCTAGGCCTTTCCTGTCCCACCGTCGCCATAAGACCTATCTGTGTCGGTGCGACGTAAAGACCCTAGCAAAAAAATCTTCAAAAAAATAAACTGTAGACTTTTCCGATATATCACCAGCATTTCTCCGGCTCGCCAATATCCATTTCTCCCTAGTTTTAGCGTCTTTGGAACATTTATAAACAATTTGTTTGGTATGGTATGCGATGTGCTATTGCACATCGGAACTCTACACCATTTATAAGTTTTCTGCCTCACTGTCTGCGCAGGATTCATTTTAAGTCTAAAATATACCACTCAGATTATTATCCAATGTATAGACCTCGAATTTAACCATACCAGACACTAACGTAAAGTAGAAATACGCGAGGTGTATCCTGCTTCTCACAGCACACTGTGTTATTTCGTCTGCTAATTCAGTCAACCTGTACGATGACGTCAGACCAATGAGATCGCGTACTTGCGTCACGTGACAGTTTCGTACATTGATTTAGAGTTTTATCATGTTTGGAGTTATTATTTGTACATTCTGATCACATTTTTGAATTCTGCATGAAATTTTGAATCAGATTAGCATATTTTAAATTAAAACCCCGGATCATGCATGTTCCCTATTGTAATTTTTGAAAGGCACATCTATTCATTTTTTTAAATCAGTTTACCCTCCAGGGTTGTTTTCTCTCCCGTATTCAGCGAGAGATCCCACCTCTATCGCCTCAAGGGCAATGTCCTGGAACACGAGACATTTGGTCATGTATAGAACTGAAGAGGAAGACCAGTACCTCGCCCAAGCGGCTTCACTGTACTATGCTGAACAGAGGCCTTGTGGGGGGATGTGAAGATTGGAAGGGGTGGCCAAGGAAGAGGGAAGGAAGCGGCCGTGGCCTTAAGTAAAGTATCATGGCGGCATTTGTGTGGAGAAGGAGTCGGAAACCACGGACAACCACTTCTAGGATGGCTGAGATGGGAATCGAACCTCCCTCTACTCATTTGACCTCCCAAGACTGAGCGGACCCCGTTCCAGTTCTCGTACCAATTTTCAAATTTCGTGACAGAGCCGGAAATCGAAGCCGGGCCTCTGGGACTGGCAGCTAATCACACTAACCTCTATACCACAGAGGCGGAGAATAATAATAATAATAATAATAATAATAATAATAATAATAATAATAATAATAATAATAATAATAATAAATGAACTACACACATGACCATAACAGGGTTGAATGACCATGCACACTTTGTGCATCGATGTTTACAGTAATCTAATATATAATATGAACTCGCTAAATTCTTTGAAGCATTGTCCATATCATTTATGTATGAACATGTTTAATGTTAAATGCATAGTGCAATTCTGATAGTCATATAACAATAAGCTCTAAAAGCTTTAATATTCATGCACATCTATGGAACTATGAAAGTTTAATTTGTCGAACGGGATATGCAGTCTGTTTGAACGCTTCTTTCTTCTCGCTTTCCGTGGTGTAGTGGTCATCGCGTCTTGTTGTCACACAGAAAGCCCAAGTTCGATTTTCGAGCTGGACATTTTTCGTTGTTTGTATTAATGAAGTCGGAACTTATAAGTTACTAAAGTTGAACAAGAATTGATTTTGGGTTACTTACTATCACTACTTTTCAACCCGTACGAATCATGGGCATCCTATTATGTATAATACTATAGGCCTATGCACTTTATTAATACATTGAAGAAAATGGAAATTGCAACACCCTGAAGGAGTGGTGCTACATTGCTGCAATTGAACATGCAGGACGAGTGCTCGGTTGTGCTTCGATGATTACACTTTCAGGTCCCTCTGACCACAAGTTTGGACAACAATCAATACAGGATTTGCCCACCACGAGCTGAAATACATTGATGAATTCGTTGAGGCATGGAGTCAATAAGGCCCTGGATCGCTTCCTGAGGAATTGTGGCCCATGCTTGCTGCACTGCACGGGTCAGTTGTTCCAGAGTTGTGGGTGGCTGAGGACTGTTGGCCAGTTGTCGACCCCTCATGTCCAACACATGCTCAATAGGACTGAGGTCCGGGGATCTGGTGGGGCATTCTAAGGTTGTGATGTCGTGGAGAGCTTCTCTGGAGATGCCTGCAGTGTGAAACCGAGCATTGTCCTGCTCAAACATTCCATTAGCAACGTTCGCCATCATAGGGACAACCACTGGATTGAGTACCCTATCAACGTACTGTCGAGCAGTCATAGTGCCCTCAACAAGCACTAATTGTGATTTCACATTAAAGCCAATAGCTCCCCAGACCATAATGCTTGGTATTGGCCCTGTGTGCCTCTCGACAATAAGGTCTGGGTGGCCCCTCTCCCCGGTACGTCGGTGCACACGTTTCCGGTGATCACTGCGGGCAAGACAGAAGCGCGATTCATCACTAAAGACGACCCTATGCCATTCGTCGACCCACGTCGATCTTTCTCGACACCAGGCCAGCCTTACACGTCGCTGTTGTGGGGTCAATGGAACACCTTCTGCAGGGACACGGGCTCGTAAGCCAGCTCCACGCAGGCGATTACCAACTGTTTGTTGTGTAACGTGGGGTGCTACAGCTGCTCGAATTTGCGCTGCTGTTGCATGGGGTTCCATCCGGGCCATCCGAATGATGCGGCGATCCTCTCTCACAGCTGTCTGTCGCGCTGGGCCTGTGCCAGGTCTACGAGTGTGGGTACCTTCATTTGACCACTGCTGCCATACACGTTGTACCGTAGATGCCTGTCGGCCAACACGTGCAGCGACAGTCCTTAGCGATAATCCAGCCTCATACAGCCCAATTATCCGAACCTTCTCAAACGGCGACAGTTGTTGATAGCGTGCTCTTCTCTGTCGTCGAGGCATGTTTGACGGGGAACACTTCACTGCACAGACTGCAAGTCAACTACGCTTCACCAGAGTCCGTATACTGCAGTTGATTCCTCCGCGACCAATCACGTGGGGAGACCTGTAGCAACAATCCAATGGGTCTGAGACTTTGATCGTTTGCATAACTACATGGCATCGTTCCATATCTTGAAAATCAACACAAACGACCAATGCCTTCATGGTGTTGCAATTTCCATTTTCTTAAGTGTAACAATGTATTTACGTATCAGAAACTTATGTATTTTAGTAGCAAATTGCTCCTATATGCCACTACCTAATAGTTATAATACATTATTTAGCCACACTTCTGACAAAAATAAAATAGTAATATGTTTGTCAAGCCACTGATAAATATTTGTACATCATGAGCATGTATTTACGTTTTATACTGTACCCGTCCAAATGGTACCTTATAGGAATATATGAAATGAAATGGCATATGGCTTTTAGTGCCGGGAGTGTCCGGTTTTTTTGATTTGACTCCCGTAGGTGACCTGCGTGTCGTGATGAGAATGAAATCATGATGAAGATGACACATACATCCAGCCCCTGTGCCAGCGAAATTAACCAGTGATGGTTAAAATTCCCGACCCTCCAGCGAATCGAACCCTGGACCCCTGTGACCAAAGGCTAGCATGCTACCCATTTAGCCACGGAGCCGTACATGGGAATAAATGAAGATTTGCTTTAATTTGCGTGAATTTTCATGCATACGCACGGACCAGGATTCAGCTGATAGACAAGCCGTCCCGTTGCGAGCAGAGAGCCAGAACTGGGTCGAGAGGTCAAGGACACTTGAGTTACATCACAGCGGTGCGCTCGTAATGCAGCGGAAAGTTCAATCAAGATCAATCAATACTGATTTGCATTTAGGGCAGTCGCCCGGGTGGCATATTCCCTATCTGTTGTTTTCCTAGCCTTTTCTTAAATGATTTCAAAGAAATTGGAAATTTATTGAACACCTCCCTTGGTAAGTTATTCCAATCCCTAACTCCCCTTCCTATAAATGAATAATTTGCCCCAATTTGTCCTCTTGAATTTCAACTTTATCTTCATATTGCGATCTTCCCTACTTTTAAACACGCCACTCAAACTTATTCGTCCACTTATGTCATTCCATGCCATCTCTCCGCTGACAGCTCGGAACAAGATTTATTGTATTGATTAGGTGGACAAATTAATAAATTAACTTATTGCTATTATTTAAACCATGAAATAAAATCAGGAACCTTTATTTAATTTCGTGTGGCTATTTCTAGCCGAGTGCAGCCCTTGTAAGGCAGATCCTCCGATGGTGGTGGGCGGCATCTCCCATGTGTATGTAACTGCGAATTATTGTGGTGGAGGATAGTGTTGTGTGGTGTGTGAGTTGCAGGGATGTTGGGGATAGCACAAACACCCAGCCCCCGGGCCACTGGAATTAACCAATGAAGGTTAAAATCCCCGACCCGACCGGGAACCGAACCCGGGACCCTCTGAACCGAAGGCCAGCACGCTGACTATTCAGCCAACGAGTCGGACTAAACTCGTGTCCTCATCCCGAGGTGGTGCAGCTCTGTTCAGGTACACCCCCATTGGAGGTGAGCTGCATGTACCATTTGAACCACATACCAGCCCTCCTGCCCCCGAAGACGGCAGCTAATAACACTAACCATTACTCTACGGAGGCGAACATCAGGCACCTGACCCACATATAAACAAGATAAAACCGACCTACAAAAATCCCTGAAGAGACTTGAAAGAAAATTAACATACAGCAAAAGACCAGCACAATATTGGTTTTCAAGACAATGCCATGAGTGAGAAGCCCACAAATGGGGAAAGTGTTCACAATAGTAACATTGACCTGACGTTGAACCTGAGAATTAAAATAGGCAAGATTTCTAGAGATATTCATCATCATCATCATCATCTGTTTACCCTCCAGGTTCGGTTTTTCCCTCGGACTTAGCGAGGGATCCCACCTCTACCGCCTCAAGGGCAGTGTCCTGGAGCTTCAGACTCTTGGTCGGGGGATACAACTGGGGAGTATGACCAGTACCTCGCCCAGGCGGCCTCACCTGCTATGCTGAACAGGGGCCTTGTGGAGGGATGGGAAGATTGGAAGGGATAGGCAAGGAAGAGGGAAGGAAGCGGCCGTGGCCTTAAGTTAGGTACCATCCCGGCATTCGCCTGGAGGAGAAGTGGGAAACCACGGAAAACCACTTCCAGGATGGCTGAGGTGGGAATCGAACCCACCTCTACTCAGTTGACCTCCCGAGGCTGAGTGGACCCCGTTCCAGCCCTCGTACCACTTTTCAAATTTCGTGGCAGAGCCGGGAATCGAACCCGGGCCTCCGGGGGTGACAGCTAATCACGCTAACCACTACACCACAGAGATATTAAGTTTTTTAAAGATTGCTTGAAATTAGAGTTGGTACCTAGGTTTCTCAAATCTTTACAAAGAAAAGGTCTTCCCCATTCAAAATCTAATGTCACTCAAAAGAAAGTAAACAGCATATGGTTAAAAAATGAAATCAAGCTATTATACAAGAAGAAATCTCTACTCAGTTTACAATTATATAGGACACATTTGACCATCTCTCAAAAATTATATCCACTTCAATGGAGTTCATTTTTAAGGTACACTGACCTTAAACTATCATATATGTAGATAGAAAACAGAAAACCCTAAACCATGAATTAATTTGTTTACAAGAAAACAAACTCAAAACATCTGACCAAAATATAACCAATAAAGTGTCCACTTCCCATTTGACTAATATTTCCACTACAATTAACCTATCTAACACAACCTTCTCTAATCAAGAGACGAATCTATTAGATAAGGGCATCAAACATAGTTGGCCTAACCACAAAAAAGCAGAGGACATAATCACTGCCATCGCTGAAATCGAAACTAATATCGATAAGCAAATTCCGATCGACAAACAAAATGACGTACATTATGAAGTAAAAAATAAACTCCCAACATTGATTAATGAGATAACATGTAACAACAACTACAAAGTCTCGAAACAAATTCAAAACCTGAAATCCAAAATCCGTAATAGCAACGTAGTAATAACAAAAGCAGATAAGTGATAATGAACAAGCAGGATTACATAAATAAAACAGAAACCTTTTTTTCAAACAAAACCTATACAATAGTTAATAAAGATCCAACAAACAAAATACAGCGCAGCTTAAAGATCCTGCTTAAAAATTCCACCTTCATTTCAAATGAACAAAATTATCAGAAATTAACTATAATGAACCCAAAATTACCTACAGCAAGATCATTACCCAAAATTCATAAAAAGGAGGTCCCCATTCAACCTATAATTAATAGTATGAATAGTCCTACCTATAAAACTTCTCAATTCCTACACACACACACACACACACACACACACACACACACACACACACACACACACACACACACACACACACACACACACACACACACACACACACACACACACACACACACACACACACACACACCGAGATCGATAGCTGC
Source organism: Anabrus simplex (assembly GCF_040414725.1). Lineage (NCBI taxonomy): Eukaryota > Metazoa > Arthropoda > Insecta > Orthoptera > Tettigoniidae > Anabrus > Anabrus simplex. Next base: position 1,150,000,866 of record NC_090266.1, on the reverse strand, counting down.
AGTCGGATAAGTGCGGCCAGTGTCCAGTATTCGGGAGATAGTAGGTTCGAACCCCACTGTCGGCATCACTGAAAATGGTTTTCCGTGGTTTCCCATTTTCACACCAGACAAATGCTGGGGCTGTTCCTTAATTAAGGCCAGGGCCGCTTCCTTCCCACTCCTAGCCCTTCCCTGTCCCATCGTCGCCATAAGACCTATCTGTGTCGGTGCGACGTAAAGCAACTAGCAAAAAAAATTCCTACACAAATTCCTAAAAAATATTTCAAATTCCACAATTCCAACCTCATAAAAAACTCGATCGAACTTTGCAATTCCCTAAATAAATTCAAGCTGCACCAAACAACGTTTTATGCTCTTTCGACATCACTAACATGTATACAAATATTCCTATCAATAATACTATTAACATCATAAAGAACAATCTGTCAAAACATAGCACATTAAGTGAAATCGAAATTGAAGAATGGTTAAAATTACTCAGTTTTGTTTTGAAGCAATTACTTAACCTTCAATAACAAAATCTACAAGCAGGAAGGTTTGGCAATGGGAGACCCGTTATCTGGAATATTAGTTGATATATACAGTACTTAGATAACCTCGAACACAGTAAAATAATTAATAACATCAACGGACTCTGTCTTTGGCATCGCTATGACCATGATACCATAGCAATCATAGATAAACAAATCAACAACAGTGATGACATATTATCATTTCTTAACAATTTGGATAATAACATTAAATTCACTAAAGAAGATGAGATCACTAACTCTTTAAACTTCCTAGACATCAAAATCACACGAGTATCAAACAACTTTGACTTCCAAATATACAGAAAACCCACCCTTTCTCCAACAACCATAAAAAATGATTCATTACACCCCAACTCACATAAAAAGCCACTTATCACAGTCTAATATATAGGGCATTAAAAATCCCTATGTCTTCTAGTAATTAAAAAAAAAGAATTACAATTCATTAAAGAAATAGCAAAATTCAATGGATTTAATACCGATATAATTAATAAAATCATCAACAAGTTGGAGAAGGGGTGAGAGAATTCGGGAATAATCCGTACACTTGCAAGAGAGGACGAATTACAGTTAAGCATTAATTTCGACCAATATAATTCAATCTGTAGATTACGTCACTTTTTACTTGTTCACTGGTCGAGGGATGAACATTTTACAGTGTGAAGGAGCGAACAGTTAAGTTAGTGCAGTGTGAGAGAGCGAGCATACAGTATTCTTCTTGTTCGGTCAAGAACAGTCACAAACTCTAGAACTTTCTGGAGAAGATGATGTCAAGGAAAAAACCTTGTCTTCCGAGGGAGTGTACATGATACAACTTCGTCCGAAAGAATACGTCTGTAAACTTCGAGTACATTTTATTTAATCTTGTGGACTTGGCTTGAAAATATCCTAATGAGTTCAAATTTTGACTTAGAATGCGAAAATTATTCCACGATTTTATGTGGACTATGCCATTTCGAGGCACACCTAGGAAAATTTAAGCCGTCGAGAAGAGAACATTATTTAGCGAGTGAATTGGTGAAAACGTACGACATAGACTACTACAGGCTGTAAGTTGAGTGACAAGTTGAGTATTTAACGACGTGTTGAGCAACTGTATGGCATCTAATCCACGGATTAACGAGAAGTAGATGACGTATGGTACATTAGTCTATGGTGCCAGAGAAATAGGACATCAAATATTGTACAACACTGCATCGAGTGTTGGACAAGTTAAGTATGATAGTGCACAACTTAGTGAGGTAATACAAGTGGAGGAAACATCTAATTTAAATTTTAGTTTCAGCCTGAATACGAGAGCCAGATCTTCAGTTATGGATCAACGAGGGAGGATTTCTGCGAGAACTTCAAGGAAACATCGACGCAACATCATATTGCCAGACTGTGCCGCGATCAAGGACTTCTAAGCTGACATGTACGATCCGCCGTAGTCGAGAAGAGTCCTGTCTTCATGTCACAGATGAATTTGTCTACATCGAAACCATGAGTACCCATTAACCCATATTCTTTCTTTCTGTATATTTTTCGTAAGATTGTATTCTTGATTGATTAATTTCTCTGCTATTAGATTTGTATTACTTTCATTATGGTATTGGTTGAGTAGATCATATGTTTCATTAGTTCATTGATGGTATATGTAAGTTACTAAGATTTTCAAAGAGGCAATAATAATAATAATAATAATAATAATAATAATAATAATAATAATAATTGTACCGGGCGGTACACCTCCACGCCGCTTATTTAAACTTTGCGCCAGTTGAAACTCCCCTACTGGGAGAAGTCTGAACTTTGTCTTATGTGTTAATTTTCAAGTTACCCTGAAGATGCCACTACTTGGAAATTTTGAAGTTTCTGAACTGTGTTGTTTTCGATGTATTTTTGTTTTGCTTGTAGTAAGAAGTGTGAACATTCTCTTCTAGAGGACACTACTGAAGAAATACAACGGTGCACCCTAGTGCGAAGTGAAAGAACTGTTTTTGTTGAGAAAATTTAATTTCAAAAGTTTGTTCTTTGCTAAATTTCTTTCAGTCATTGTTTAAGTTGGCAATATTAACCCTTTCTTTCCCCTTTGTTTTGAATTTAGCCAATCCCGAATTTCTCGAATTAATTTTCAACCAATAATATGTTTCTTCCTCGTATTGTGTAGGGGGTTTCTTGGTGAACCAATAAAATCCTTGTGGGAGGGTGTTCTCATTCCAAAAACGCCTCGAACTTTCCGCGAGAGTATATAAACTGCTGATTTTCGGGTCTCGAGGCCACTTCAGTACCATCTTTCAGTGTGTAAAGTACATAGCAGGGGGCGGGAAGCGCCTCTTTCTTCGGGGAGCAGTTCAACACCAAGGTAATGGCCTTTTAATAACTTCTTTTCTTGCTAGCTCAGCAGTTTAACTCTCTGGGGCGGGTCCGAAGCGTTTCTACCATGTAACTTTCCCTAAAATGTAAAGACTCTTAGCCTCTATTCTCTTTCAAAACTACATATTGGGATAGAGAGTGCTTAACCCTCTCGATCTCCCACTCATATTGCATTGAGGTGAACTTATTTTCACAACCGTTTCTTCCCTTCTAATGTAACGTAAATTGTTTCCTTCTAAAAGTCACCTCTTTAGTATGGGATTAGCCCTTGCATTAACGGCCTAGTGCCAAGTAGGTTTTAAACAAGTGTATTAGGAGTGCTGATCGCCTCCTCTCAATTGTTATTTTAGAGGCTAAGTAATTAACCTTTTTCTCACTTAATAGACCTCAGTAGGTTGGGTATGTTACCCCTGTGTATATGTCCTTAGAGGACAACTTGAAGGTGGAGTTTGGTGTGGCCTTTGATAGGCTTAAAGTTGAGAGCGAGTGGCTCTTTTTCGAAAATTGAGTGTTGTATGCCTCGAGGAGGCTTTACTGTGTAATTTGGAGCAAGTGCTCCTGGGCTTGATTGGGGTCTTCTGCCCCTTTGTTGAATTCTGTATATCGTAAAGTTGGGCTAATTGCTCAGAATTGTGTGTTTGGCTCTCGGAGCCCAAATCCTGTAATTGTACATTCTCGATTAGTGGTTTTGCTACTCTGTACCTGCCATTATTGTTATTTCTTGTTTTTTGCTAAGAAAATATAACCTCGTTAAATTTTAAATTCACTTTAATTTCGTAGCCTGAGACCTGTTCACCCACCCGCACCTTCTTTTACCTCTACCTATCACAAAAATACGGTAACAAGTGGTAGCAGAGCGTGGTTGAATGGGTCTCAATTTAGCCCCTTTTGACGGCTAAACATTGTTTTGATTCGAACTCTAACAATTTTCTCAGTTGCTGGAATTTTTAAATTTTCCTTTTTCAATATTGTTCTGTCATCATGCCCGGCCCTCGCGATGTTCTCCATCTTAACTATTTGCGCAAGGAGGAGTTGATCTATGAATTGACTATTAGAAATGTGGAATCTGGAGGCACGGTTGCGGTAGACACAAACAAGCTTAGAGAGTCCCTTGATTTGCCCATTTCCATCCCCACTTTGGGAGAGAAAGAAATTGACGACTCTCTTTCCACGATCATCGAGAATATTACTGGGCTAGCATCTGTAGTTAGTTTTTTTGACGAAAATGATCCTTCTCCTAATCAAATTAAGCGTGTGCAAGCCAGGCTATTTCATTTTTCAAATAGATTTAACGATCTGTTGTCTCTGAAATTGAATGACGTTCAGAGGAAGGAAGCTAGTACGGTGCTTGAAAATATTTCTGAATTATCTAATAAGGTAACTCAATTGTTAACTGGGGAAGTTCCTCCCAAAATCGATCAACCCACCACGGTGAATGTAGGTAGTGAGGAAGAGCCTCCTAAGGGAGAAGTCAATAGGATAACCGTTGGAGCTCAAACGATCTCTGCCCCATTGGACAACGAGTCTGAACGCCGTGCATCGTTGAATAATGTACGTTCTGAATTAACTTCTTTGCCACTGAAACCTTTACCTACTATGTCACCTGGGTTCAGCAGCTTGCCTCATCCATTGGCAATGTTGCTCAGAGGTATCTCGAAGTTTTCGGTTAACACTACCAGTGAAGTTATTTCTTTCTTAAGGTTTTTAGTTGAATTTCAGGATCATGCCCTTGTTTTTTCTCTTTCTCCATGTCAGATTTTGCAAATCATCTATCCCTATGCAATAGGTATTCTCTCAGACAAATAGTAAGAGCCATTGCCGAGCAATCATCTATTGAAGACTTCCACGCCCACTTGCTAGCTAACTTCATCCCGGCTAGGGCAAGGTCATCTCTGATTCAGAAATACTGTTATCGAGTACAGAGATTGGATGAAAATCTGGCTGATTTCATACAAGACATTAAGTTTTATACTAGGGTTTTTGCTCTTCATTTTCCTGAAGATCAGATTGTACAGGCTATTGTAGAAGGAATTTCACCATCCTATAGGTCATATTTGTGTTTCGCGGCGTGCCCGCAAACCTTCTCTGAACTTGAAGCATTGGCCGTCTCAGCGGAAGGAGTTAGATACGCCGATTCCATGCGTGTCGCGAAAGAACCCCCTCCTTTGTTTAGTAATACACGGCCTCCACCTCGCCGATCAGTCACACCTCGTAAATGTTACGCTTGCGGGTCGCCTGACCATCTTCGGAACAAGTGTCCATCGATCAAATCTAGTAGGGCAAATAATGGAGCTGGCTCATCACAAGGCTGTTTTAAATGTGGGGCTTTCTCACATATCGCCAAGAATTGCCCAAATTCAAATAGCACCCCCTCCTGCTCAACTTCTGGTGCAACTTCCACCAATGTCACTAATAATAAGTGACTAGCGGCTTCGGCTGAGTCGACTAATCCATCTTTCCGAGGCTCAGCCCCTGGTAAACAGATCGAAACTTCAGGGAACGTTCAATTTGCAAATCCATCTTTTGAATGCCCCAAAGAGTGTCTTAGGATTGCGGCGGATACCCCCGCACCTGTTCCTTTTCTTAAAATTGAGTTAAATAATGAGCCTATAACAGCAGTGTTTGTTCTATTATTTCGGCTGAATGGTATGCAAAATTGAAATCTGTTTGTAAACTTCCTGACTATTGTTCCTCTTCGATCCAATATGTTTCGGCTAATTCATCTCCCTTAGAAATTCTAGGTTCTTTACAGGTCAAAATTCGTATTTTTAAATTTACATGGAAAATCAAACTGTTTGTGGCTAAGCACTTGTCTTGCCCCATCATATTGGGAGCCGACTTTATTTCTCACACGGGTCTTGTGCTCGATCTTCAGAGTAAGTCGTGCACATTCAAATTTGCTTCCAATTATAAAATCCCCTTGTTAAAATGTAATTCTGCGTCATGTTCATCTATTTCGCCTACCCAGGATGAGATGTTGTTAGACCTTAGACATCTACCTGAGGAGCAGGCTGATAGTATTCGTAAGTTGTGTCAGTCGTTTCCAGAGGTGTTCTCTGATACTCTTGGTGTTACTGACCTTATCGAATACAAAATTGAGGTCACGGATTCGATTCCTGTCCGTTTTCCACCTTATAGGCTATCTCCACCTAAAATGAAGGCTCTGAAAGAAATCATCGATCAGATGTTGAAGGATGGTATTATTAGGCCCTCTAAGTCGGCGTATTCTTCGCCTATTTTCCTAGTCCCGAAACCCCAAGGGGGCTTCAGGCCTGTCATTGATTATAGGGCTCTCAATCGGAAGGTGGTGTTACAATCTGTGCCCCTTCCCGACCTTCATTCTTGTTTTTCATGGTTCCGTAAGGCCAAGTTCTTCACCATCTTGGATTTGAATCAGGCCTACAATCAAATTCCCCTTGCCGAAGAGTCTAAACATCTTACAGCGTTTGCCACGGATTGGAATTTGTATGAATACAACCGCGTGCCTTTCGGGCTCCCCACGGGAGCAGCTGTACTCACTAGGCTGCTAGATAGGGTCTTCTCCGACATCAAATTTGAGTACTTGTATCACTACTTGGATGATGTCGTCGTATTTTCGGAGACCTTTGAAGAACATCTAGATCATCTGCGAGAAGTTCTCAATCGCCTTCGTAAGGCTGGGTTAACTGTCAAGTTGTCCAAGGTTGCCTTTGCTAAGCCCTCTATGTCATTCCTAGGGCATATTGTGTCACCTGATGGTGTTGCCGTCGATCATTCTAGAACACAGGCCATCCGTGATTTTAAACCTCCCAAGGACATTAAAGGTATCGCCAGGTTCATTGGTATGGTGAATTTCTTCAGGAAGTTTATTCCTAACTTCGCTAATAGAGCGGCGCCCTTAAACCTTCTTCGTAGGAAAGGCATCAAATTCGAGTGGGGACCTTCTCAACAAGCCGCTTTTGAAGATCTTAAATTAGCTCTCTGTAATGCCCCTGTCCTTGCTATGCCTGATTTCTCAAAGAAATTCATCGTCCAAACTGACGCGTCGTCGTCAGCAGTAGCTGCAGTCCTTCTTCAAGAGACTGAACTAGGGAGGCGACCCATCGCCTATGCATCTAGGACTCTATCGGCTCAAGAAGCAAAGTACTCCATATATGAGCTCGAAGGTTTGGCAGTCTTATTTGCCTTAGAAAAGTTCCGTCTCTATCTGGAACATGTCAAATTCGAACTGGAGACAGATAATCAAGCCTTAAGCTGGGTCTTAGGTAGGCCGCGTCGTACTGGTCGTATAGCCCGTTGGGCCATCCGAATCTCTGCCTTCCAATTCGATGTCAGGCATATCAGGGGTACCGAAAATGTTGTCGCTGATGGACTCAGCCGTATGTTTTCCAACGACGTTGAGACCATGAACCGGTCGATAGTTCATCTCCTCCCGAGTCCATGCTATCTGATGTTAATGCCATCTTAACAGATGCTCCCATGCTCTTTAGGGATATCGAGAAATACCAACGTGAAGATCCGACGCTGGCTCCGATAATGGAAACACTTTCTTCTGGGGAACATGTCGTCCCTTATGTTTTGAGGAATGGTGTTTTATGTTGCCCATCGAGGCATGATAAGATGATGAAAGTTGTCGTTCCAGCTGTTCTTGTACCTATGATCTTCAAGTATTATCATGAGACCCCATTAGGAGGGCATCTAGGCATCTTTAAAACTCGTGAGAAGATTCATGAAATGTTCATCTGGAAGGGTATGGACGGTGAAATCCGTGAACTAGTAAAGGCTTGTAAATCCCGTTTGCTTAGTAAACCAACCATGTCCACCAAGGTAGGCCTTTTGTCTTCTCATCAAGCGTCGCGCCCCATGGAACGCCTGTATATTGATTATGTAGGACCCTTCCCCCAGTCGAAGGGAAATGCCAACAAGTTCATCTTTGTATGCGTAGATGGTTTTACAAGATTTTCCTGGTTATTTCCGACTAAGCTGGCTACCGCTCAGTCCACCATTACTTGTCTAAATTCTATCTTTGCTTCTTTTGGTCCGTGTCAATATATTGTATCTGATAATGCTAAGGCTTTCACATCTAATTTATTTCGTAAATTCTGCTTTGACCTATCCATATCTCATGTGACGACTTCTGCTTATTACCCTCAACCATCTCTGGCTGAACGGGTTAATCGTAATCTCAGGTCCGCGCTTATTGCCTATCATCATGAAGATCATTCTAGATGGGACACGTCCCTGCATTGGTTAGCTTTTGCTTTGAATTCGGCGGTTCATGAATCACATAAATTTACTCCAGCGTCTTTGATGTTCAAGTTTGTTCCCAACACGCCGCTCTCTAACCTCTGGTCTCTGAGTGACATTCTACCCGAGACAATAGACCCGGACAATATTAAAGATCTTTGGAAGAAGGCTAAAGCCAATCTTAAAGTGTCTCATGAAAAGGTTAGGGAAAGATATGATCGTGGACGGAGACCCACCAATTTGAAGGTAGGTGACCAGGTGATGGTCAAGAACTTTGTTCCCGCGGGCAAGCTTGCCCCCAGATTTCATGGGCCGTGTATCATTCTCGATTTCCTTACGCCGGTTACGTTGTTATTAAGTAATCCAGCTACCGAGAGGATATTTAGGGTTCACCTGTCACAGGTGAAACCGGTGTAATTTCTGTGTTAACTTGCTTCATATTATTTTGAAAGAAATATGAAGGTTATATTTTTTTGAGGTTTTCACCTTTAAGGCTTTCTGCCCCTTCTATAATATTTTGTTTTATATGTAAGCATTTTTGTGAAACCTTCCCCGAACCGTTAAACTGCCATCCTGTCGTTGCCACGGCCATTAACACGCTCCCGTCTCCTGCTCCACTACACACAGTGGCTTGCTTATATAAAATGCCATGGATATCTGCACGCCGCTGACCCCTCAACCTCTCCACAAAGCCTGTGCCCTCAAAAATGATGATGGTCCAACAAAATTCTGCCGCCTAGCTTTAATGTTTCAGTGCCCCCGCAGCCGCGCGGCGCCGTACCGCTACTGGAATAGAGGAAGGGCCCCCTCTCCTCCAGCGAGGTCGACCAGTGTACGGCGAGCCGGAGCCCTCCTCCCGGCCAAGGCTGATGTGCGGCGCACGACCTGCTACTTGCCCGCAGCCTGTATATGTTCACCGCGGGCGCGGCGTGCTTCAATACCACTGCTCCCCTCATTGTGCGGGCGAGCGGTATCTCAGGGTACTTGAGGGGTCCGAGCGGCCGCCTTTGGACGCAAGCTGCAACGGCCGGTCTGGCCATCCAACTTAATCAACATCGAAATATTTAATCAACTACATGGACATTTACTATCAACAAATACTACACTTGGGAATTCAACAGCAATATTTGGTGGACTTTGAAAATTTTTCTTCACTTTCAAGTATTAAAAGTTTTTCTTCTGAATTCAACTTCTACAAACATAAAGACATTACTTCAGCAGTTACTACGAGAATTTTTGAAACTGGATCTAATCAAATTTTCACTATTTTGATAAATGCTTCTGCAATTAATCTCCATAGCAACATCATAACTTGGACCTTGTTTTCAAACAAAAGTGTATGTTCTTCCGTGTTACCCCCTTGGAGGAACTTTTGGGGGGGGGGGAGGTCTGTACCGGGCGGTACACCTCCACGCCGCTTATTTAAACTTTGCGCCAGTTGAAACTCCCCTACTGGGAGAAGTCTGAACTTTGTCTTATGTGTTAATTTTCAAGTTACCCTGAAGATGCCACTACTTGGAAATTTTGAAGTTTCTGAACTGTGTTGTTTTCGATGTATTTTTGTTTTGCTTGTAGTAAGAAGTGTGAACATTCTCTTCTAGAGGACACTACTGAAGAAATACAACGGTGCACCCTAGTGCGAAGTGAAAGAACTGTTTTTGTTGAGAAAATTTAATTTCAAAAGTTTGTTCTTTGCTAAATTTCTTTCAGTCATTGTTTAAGTTGGCAATATTAACCCTTTCTTTCCCCTTTGTTTTGAATTTAGCCAATCCCGAATTTCTCGAATTAATTTTCAACCAATAATATGTTTCTTCCTCGTATTGTGTAGGGGGTTTCTTGGTGAACCAATAAAATCCTTGTGGGAGGGTGTTCTCATTCCAAAAACGCCTCGAACTTTCCGCGAGAGTATATAAACTGCTGATTTTCGGGTCTCGAGGCCACTTCAGTACCATCTTTCAGTGTGTAAAGTACATAGCAGGGGGCGGGAAGCGCCTCTTTCTTCGGGGAGCAGTTCAACACCAAGGTAATGGCCTTTTAATAACTTCTTTTCTTGCTAGCTCAGCAGTTTAACTCTCTGGGGCGGGTCCGAAGCGTTTCTACCATGTAACTTTCCCTAAAATGTAAAGACTCTTAGCCTCTATTCTCTTTCAAAACTACATATTGGGATAGAGAGTGCTTAACCCTCTCGATCTCCCACTCATATTGCATTGAGGTGAACTTATTTTCACAACCGTTTCTTCCCTTCTAATGTAACGTAAATTGTTTCCTTCTAAAAGTCACCTCTTTAGTATGGGATTAGCCCTTGCATTAACGGCCTAGTGCCAAGTAGGTTTTAAACAAGTGTATTAGGAGTGCTGATCGCCTCCTCTCAATTGTTATTTTAGAGGTTAAGTAATTAACCTTTTTCTCACTTAATAGACCTCAGTAGGTTGGGTATGTTACCCCTGTGTATATGTCCTTAGAGGACAACTTGAAGGTGGAGTTTGGTGTGGCCTTTGATAGGCTTAAAGTTGAGAGCGAGTGGCTCTTTTTCGAAAATTGAGTGTTGTATGCCTCGAGGAGGCTTTACTGTGTAATTTGGAGCAAGTGCTCCTGGGCTTGATTGGGGTCTTCTGCCCCTTTGTTGAATTCTGTATATCGTAAAGTTGGGCTAATTGCTCAGAATTGTGTGTTTGGCTCTCGGAGCCCAAATCCTGTAATTGTACATTCTCGATTAGTGGTTTTGCTACTCTGTACCTGCCATTATTGTTATTTCTTGTTTTTTGCTAAGAAAATATAACCTTGTTAAATTTTAAATTCACTTTAATTCGTAGCCTGAGACCTGTTCACCCCCCCGCACCTTCTTTTACCTCTAACTACCACGGAAAACTCCGTAACAATAATAATAATAATAATAATAATAATAATAATAATAATAATAATAATAATAACGTGTTGGGTAGCCGACCTTAAAGCTATGATCTAAACTAGTATATTTATAGAAATTGAGATGTATTCTTATTATTTAAATTTGATCGTAAATGTATTTCACTCATCTGGGAGCCACGGGATTTATTTCTTCGTAATATTTTATGAGATCGAGAATAATAATCATGCATACATTATCATTATAGACTGTTATGCCTTTCAGCGTTCAGTCTGCAAGCCTCTGTGAATTCACTAAACGTCGCCACAATCCTCGATTTGCAACTAGTGTTGTGGCCTCATTTAGTTCTATACCTCTTATCTTTAAATCGTTAGAAACCGAGTATAACCATCGTCGTCTTGGTCTACCTCTACTTCTCTTACCCTCCATAACAGAGTCCATTATTCTCCTAGGTAACCTATCCTCCTCCATTCGCCTCACATGACCCCACCAGCGAACCTGGTTTATGCGTACAGCTTCATCCATCGAGTTAATTCCTTAATAAGCCTTTATCTCCTCATTCCGAATACCCTCCTGCCATTGTTCCCACCTGTTTGTACCAGCAATCATTCTTGCTACTTTCATGTCTGTTACTTCTATTCATAAGATATCCCGAGTCCACCCAGCTTTCGTTCCCGTAAAGCAAACTTGGTCTGAAAACAGACTGAAGTAAAGATAGTTTCGTCTGGGAGCTGACTTCCTTGTTACAGAATACTGCTGATCGCAACTGCGAGCTCACTGCATTAGCTTTACTACACCTTGATTCAATCTCACTTACCATATAACCATCCTGGGAGAACACACAACCTAAATACTTGAAATTATCGACCTGTTCTAGCTTTGTATCACCAATCTAACATTCAATTCTGTTTAATTTCGTACCCACTGATATCAATTTAGTCTCCGAAAGGCTAATTTTCATACAAACTCATTGCACCTATTACAAGTTCCACGATATTAGACTGCAGGCTTTCGGCACAGTCTGCCATTAAGACCAAGTCGTCAGCATAGGCCAGACTGCTTACTACATTTCCACCTCACTAAATCCCTCCCTGCCAGTTAATACCTTTTAGCAGATGACCAATGTAAACTACAAATAGGAAGGGAGAAAGATTACAGCCTTGTCTAATACCTGTAAGTATCCTGAACCAAGAACTCATTCTACCATCAATTCTCACTGAAGCCCAATTGTCAATATAAATGCCTTTAATTGATTTCAATAATCTACCATTAATTCCATAGTCCCCCAGTATAGCGAACATATTTTCCCTCAGTACCCTGCCATATGCTTTTTCTAAATCTATGAAACATAAACACAACTGCCTATTCCTCTCGTAGCATTTTTCAATTACCTGGCGCATACTGAAAATTTGATTCTGAAAGCCCCTCTGTGGTCTGAAACCGCACTGGTTTTCATCCAGCTTCCTCTCAACGACTGATCGCACCCTCCCTTACAAGATGCCAGTGAGTACTTTGCCTCGTATACTAATCAATGAGATACCTCGACAGTTGTTACAATCCTTCCTGTTCCCTTGCTAGATAGGTGCAATTACTGCTTTGTCCAATCTGAAGCCAACGGCCGTAGCCGTGTTGAAACACCGGATCCCGTGCGATCTCCGAAGTTAAGCAACATTGGGCGTGGTCGAAAAGTGGATGGGTTGCCACGCGCTGTTGGTGGGGGGTAAGGGAATGGAGGAGCGGAAAGGAACTGGCCACCCTACCGTACGTAAACTCCGGCTCAGGCACACCTCCGTGGAGGTTCGGACCTGCCTTCGGGCAGAACACACCCTTCCAATCTGAAGGTACCTTACCAACACTCCATGCTAATCTTACTACTCTATGAAGCCATTTCATCCCTGCCTTCCCACTATACTTCACCATTTCAGGTCTAATTTCATCTATTCCTGCTACTTTATGACAATGGAGTTTATTTACCATCCTTTCCACTCCCTCAAGCGTAACTTCACCAACATCATTTTCCTACTCCCCATGAGCTTGGCCGATGATTTCCTTTTACATTGAGATGTTCAAAATATTCCCTCCACCTCTCCAGTGATATCCTGGGATATATTATGAGTTCACCTGAATTACTCAAAACTCTGTTCATTTCCTTTTTCCCTCCTTTCCTAAGATTCTTTATTACTGTCCAGAAAGGTTTCCCTGCTGCTTGACCTAGCCTTTCCAGGTTATTACCAAAATCTTCCCATGACTTCTTTTTGGCTTCAACAACTATTTGTTTCGCTCTGTTTCTTTCATCTACGTACCAATCCCTGTCTGCCTCGGCCCTTGTTTGGAGCCATTTCTGATAAGCCTTCTTTTTACGTTTACAAGCTGCTCTCACGTCATCGTTCCACCAAGACGTTCGCCTTTTCCCATCTTTACACAAATTTCTTCCTAGGCATTCCCTTGCTGTTTCTACTACAACATCCCTGTATGCCACCCATTCTATATCCTGAACCTGCTTACTATCTATTGCTCGAAACTTCTCACTAATCATATCCATGTCCTTCTGTCTAATTTCCTCGTCCTGGAGATTTTCTACCCTTATTCGTTTGCTGACAGATTTCCCTTTCTCTACCCTAGGCTTAGAGATACTTAGTTCACTACAGATCAGATAGTGGTCTGTATCATCGAAAAATCCCAGGAAAACTCGTACATTCCTAACAGATTTCCTGAATTCAAAGTCGGTTAAGATATAGTCTATTATGGATCTGGTACCCCTAGCCTCCCATGTTTAGCGGTGAATAGCCTTATTCTTGAAGAATGTATTCGTAACTGCTAAACCCATACTAGCACAGAAGTCCAGCAAACGCTTCCCATTTCCATTAGCTTCCATATCTTCCACACATTTACCAATCACCCTTTCGTATCCTTCAGTTCTCTTCCCAACTCTCGCATTGAAATCGCCCATTAACACTATTATATCCTTGCTGTTGACCCTGACCACGATGTCACTCAATGCTTCATAAAACTTGCCGAATTCATCCTCATCTGCATCCTCACATGGTGAATACACTGAGACAGTTCTAATCCTAATTCCTCCAACTGACAAATCTACCCACATCATTCGCTCATTTACGTGACTAACAGAAACTAATTTGCGTGCAGTGGTATTCCTGATAAAGAGCCCTACCCCAGACTCTGCCCTTCCCTTTCTAACAACCGTCAAGTACATTTTATAATCCCCTATCTCTTCTTCGTTATCTCCCCTTACCCGAATATTACTTACTCCTAGCACATCCAGATGCATCCTCTTTGCTGACTCAACCAGTTCTACCTCCTTTCTTTTATAAGCCCCATTAATATTGATAGCTCCCCATCGAATTCCATTTCGTTCGCCAAGTTGTTTCCAAGGAGTCCCTCGCCTGTCAAATGGGAGTGGGACTCCGTTACTCCCATAGGTCCGAGGCTTGCTTAAAATGTTCTGAGCTCGGTAAATTCATGAAGCAGGATGCTACCCTACTTGCACATAGTCCAAGTGAGGATTTCTCCTCTAACGGGTTATGGACCACCGGTGGATTGTATAGTCCTAGCTGCCTGAGCAGAAGGAGGGCCATGATTCATAATGTGGAATCATGGAAATAAAAGTAAGGATTAGGACGGAATCAATAAAAATGTTGTTGAGACATACAATTTTGTTGGAAGTAATAGGTGTACTGCCGGCGACGCCCAATTTGACTGTGATGAAGATAGAAATGAATCCATTCGGCGAATATGGTGCATGATGGCTTATTGAATTGAGGAGGGTATTAACCACGTGGTGACTACTAGGGTACACGTTGGTCATGGTCATTGTTATTAGGGATAATGAAAATTTGATGAAATAACTCAACAACAAATTAAGGATGTGTTTGCTACGATTTAGGATTCGATTTTATGAGGTTGAGCTTGTGTTATTCGAATTATTCTTGATTGTACGTGGTTAAGATTGTTAAACTTCGTCTGATCGTGGTCATTTGTCGTTACATTCTATTTCTGTTCATTGCTATGAGTCGTGTATGTCATTATTGTAGGGTAACCTACGGAATCCGAGGGCTCGTGATTTACTAATAAATAATAATAATAATAATAATAATAATAATAATAATAATAATAATAATAATAATAATAATAATAATAATAATACCGGGCGAGTTGGCCGTGCGCGTAGAGGCGCGCGGCTGTGAGCTTGCATCCGGGAGATAGTAGGTTCGAATCCCACTATCGGCAGCCCTGAAGATGGTTTTCCGTGGTTTCCCATTTTCACACCAGGCAAATGCTGGGGCTGTACCTTAATTAAGTCCACGGCCGCTTCCTTCCAACTCCTAGGCCTTTCCTATCCCATCGTCACCATAAGACCTATCTGTGTCGGTGCGACGTAAAGCCCCTAGCAAATAATAATAATAATAATAATAATAATAATAATAATAATAATAATAATAATAATAATAATAATAATAATAATAATAATCATAATCATAATAATAATAATAATAATAATAATAATAATAATAATAATAATAATAATCATAATAATAATAATAATAATAATAATAATGATGATGATAAAAACCCATACGTCAATTAATTTATTTCCGTAAAATTTGAGGTGATTGTATGGTTTTGATATATTTTTGCATCTGTGTGCTATATTTTCGTGTGATTTTCAGAACTCTGTGCGTATTCCCGTAGTAAGTGATTCTGATATTGTCGAACTCAGGACATTTGTTTGGTGATAGTTATTCTCTATATTTCCAATTAAGATTTAATTATGTAAATGTAAAGGTTATTAGCGATTAACCAATTGAATACAATCAAGCGAGATCTGAGGAAAGAGAGAACAAACCAAAGAATCTGAAATAAAACGAATATGGAAACCTGATATGTAAAAATCTGAAACTTAGAAATTTAAAACGAAAGTAAGAATTTGAAATGTAAGAACTGAAGTGAGCTATTAGGTAACCTGATAAATAATTGGTAATTCAATCACTACTTATATGCATTTAGGGAGTCGCCCTGGTGGCAGATTCCCTATCTGTTGTTTTCCTAACCATTTCTTAAATGATCGCAAAGAAATTGGAAGTTTATTGAACATCTCACTTGGTAAGTTATTCCAATCCCTAACCCCCTACTTATAAAAGAATATTTGCCCAATTTGTCCTCTTGAATTCCATCCTTATCTTCATATTGTGATCTTTCCTACTTTTAAAGACATCACTTGAACATGTTCGTATACTGACGTCATTCCACGCCATCTCTCCACTGACAGGTCGGAACATACCACTTAGTGAGCAGCTCGTCTCCTTTCTCCCAAGTCTTCCCAATCCAAACTTCGCAACATTTTTGGAATGCTACTCTTTTGTCGGAAAACGCCTAGAACAAATCGAGCTGCTTTTCTTTGGATTTTTCCAGTTCTTGAATCAAGTAATCCTGGTGAGGGTCCCATACACTGGAACCATACTCTAGTTGGGGTCTTGCCTCAGACTTGTATGCTCTCTCCTTTACATCCTCACTTGAACCCCAAAATACACTCATACCCATGTGCAGAGATCTGTACCCTTTATTAACAATCATAATTATGTGATCACCTCAATGAAGATCTTTCCTTATATTAACACCTAGGTACTCACAATGCTCCTCAAAAGGAACTTTCACCCCATCAACGCAGTAATTAAAACCGAGAGGACTTTTATTATTTGTGAAACTCACAACCTGACTTAACCCCGTTTACTATCATACCATTACCTACTGTCCATATCACAACATTATCGAGGTAATTTTTCAGTTGCTCACAACCTTGTAACTTATGTATTACTCTGTACAGAATAACATCATCTGCAAACAGCCTTATCACTGATTCCACTTCTTTACACATACCATTGATATACCAGGTGGCTCACGGACGCCGTACTTTCTACTTATAAATGTCCCGCGTGCACAAGTGATGTGTGGGGTGTCTACCAACTGATTTTAACAGGGGAACTACTGCCAGCGGGCAGGTTACGTCAGAATATGAAGAGATAAGAAACAGAGTCACACTCGCAGCATGTTACTCAGCGCTGCCGGTCCAATAATACTGCCTTGAGGAATTCCCCTCTTAGTTATTACAGGGTCAGATAAAGCTTCGTTTACTCTAATTCTCTGAGTTCTGTTTTCTGGAAACATAGCCGCCCATTCAGTCACTCTTTTGTCAAGTTCAATTGCACCCATTTTTGCCAGTAGCCTCCCATGATCCACCCTACCGAATGCCTTAGGTAGGTCAATCGCGATACAGTCCATTTGACCTCCTGAATCCAGGATATCTGCTATATCTAGCCGGAATCCTACAATATGACCTTCAGTGGAATAACCTTTCCTAAATCCAAACTGCCTTCTGCCAAACCAGTTTTTAATTTCGCAAGCATGTCTAATATAATCAGAAAGAATGCTTTCCCAAAACTTACATGCAATGCATGTCAAACTGACTGGCCTGTAATTTTCAGCCTTATGTCTATCACCATTTCCTTTATACACAGGGGCTACTATAGCAACTCTCCATTCATCTGGTATAGCTCCTTCAACCAAACAATAATCAAATAAGTACTTCAGATATGGTACTATTTCCAAACCCATTGCCAGAAATCTTATCAATTCCAGCCCCTTTTTTAGTTTTCAAATTTGTATCTTACTGTAAATATCACTGTCATCATAGGTAAATTTTAATAAGTTACTTCTTTAGTATTAGTCACCTCCTCTATCTGGACATTATCCTTGTAACCAACAACCTTTACATACTGCTGATTGAATACTTCTGTCTTTTGAAGATCCTCGCATACACACTCCCCTTGTCCATTAATGATTCCTGAATGTCCTTCTTGGAAACTGTTTCTGCCTTAAAGTACCTATACATACCCTTCCATTTTTCACTAAAATTTGTATGACCACCAATTATGCTTGCTATCATGTTATCCTTAGCTGACTTCTTTGCTAGATTCAATTTCCTGGTGAGTTCCTTCAATTTCTCCTTACTTCCACAGCCATTTCTGACTCTGTTTCTTTCCAACCTGCACCTTCTTCTTAGTCTCTTTACTTCTCAGTTATAATATAGTGGATCTTTACCATTCATTACCACCTTAAAGGTACAAACCTATTTTCACATTCCTTAACAATTGCTTTAAACCCATCCCAGAGTCTGTTTACATTTTTATTTACAGTTTTCCACTTTCATAGTTACTTTTTAAAAACTCCCTCATGCCTGTTTTATCAGCCATATGGTACTGCCTAATAGTCCTAATTTTAATACCTTCTTTTCTTTCACATTTATTTTTAACTACGACAAAAACAGCTTCGTGATCACTAATACCATCTATTACTTCGGTTTCTCTATAGAGCTCATCTGGTTTTACCAGCACCACATTCAAAATATTCTTACCTCTAATTGGTTCCATCACCTTCTGAATCAGCTGCCTTACCCATATTAACTTATTTGCTATAAAGCTCATCTGGTGTTACCAGCACCACATTCAAAATATTCTTCCCTCTAATTGGTTCCATCACTTTCTGAATCCGCTGCCCTTTCCATATTAACTTATTTGCTATTTGTTGTTCATGTTTTCTGTCGTTCGCATTACCTTCCCAAGTGACGTTTGGTAAATTGAGATCACCTGCTACTATCACATTCCTTTCCATATCGTTTCCAACATAGCTGGTTATCTTATCAAACAATTCTGAATCAGCGACAGCGCTACCTTCTCCCGGTCTATACACTCCAAAGACATCAAGTTGCCTAAGATGAGCCTTACACCTAGAATTTCATGTTTGTCATCTTCAACTTTTTTGTAGCTTACAAATTCTTCTTTCACCAGAATGAATACTCCCCCCTCCTACAATTCCTATCCTATCTCTAGGATACACACTCCAGTTCCGTGAGAATATTTCTTCATCCATTATATCATTTCTCAGACATGATTCAACTCCTGTATCTGGTAGGTATATATATATATATATACTGTATATATAAGTGGAGTATTCGTGAGTGAATTGTGGTGTAGAAACTAGGCTATAGGGATGATAATCATAATCCCAGTTGATTTATTAATATGAATAGGAAAAAGTCTCGTAATAAACTTTAAATAATACAAAGCGTAGGGTTAAAATCGTGACATAAAATGAGAATAAACGTTGCGTATAATTAGCTAAGAATTAGAGGGGCTAACCTATGACTTAAAGGGAAACATAATTAAGAAGCTTATATAAAGCTTAAGCATTTTTAACCGGGCGAGTTGGCCGTGCGGTTAGGGGCGCGCAGCTTTGAGCTTGCATCCGGGAGATAGTGGGTTCGAACCCCACTGTCGGCAGCCCTGAAGATGGTTTTCCGTGGTTGCCCATTTTCACACCAGGCAAATACTGGGACTGTACCTTAATTAAGGCCACGGCTACTTCCTTCCCATCCCGACGCCTTTCCTATCCCATCGTCGCCATAAGACGTATCTGTGTCGGTGCGACGTAAAACATACAGCAAATCTTAAGCATTTAAATCATTGCTGATATTAACTCAAGGTAAGGTAAGGTAAGGTAAGGTAAGGTAAGGTAAGGGTGTATTCTGCACGAAGGCAGGCCCGAACCTCCGCAGAGGTGTGCCTGAGCCGGAGTTTACGTGCGGTCGTGTGCCCAGTTCCTTTCCGCTCCTTTATTCCCTTACCCCCCAACAACAGCGTGTGGCAACCCGTCCAGATCTTGACCACGCCCAATGTTGCTTAACTTCGGAGATCTCACGGGATCCGGTGTTTTGTATAAATGTATAATACAGTAATATAGGCATGGTTTAGAATGGAAATTAACTGATAAATTTAAATAATTAAATTAAATAATGACGATGAGATTGAAATGGAACTCTACTTGGTAAAAAGATGAACTTCTCTAAAGGTAGGGTGCTCAATTTCAGGAGTAATGTGTCATTGGCAACAAATGGATTTGATTGGAAAACAATATTGTTGATTGGGTATTACGCACTTTTCACTAATGACAATTTTTTTTATATTTTACAGTCATATCGATTCAACATCGATACCAGAAGTGGAGTATTTGAGGATAATGTATACAAAATCATCTGTTCAAATGTAATTCACGGAAAATTCAAGAAGCACATACTTGTAAATAAGTTGTTTCCTTGTATTCAGTGGATTGAATTCAGAGGTTCACATTTTTTTGAATCGATGTCCAGATTTTTATGTTGTTAATAAATGTTCATTGTTGTTTTGTTGTGTATTTCATTGTGCCAGCCGCTACCTATCCTGTCACCAGTGCCCTGCAAATATAAATTATTAAAAGATAATGTCCCGATGTAGCGACTTCAGCACTGCCAACGTTCCGCCCATGGGACTCTCGTGAAGCCGACTGAGCGACCCCGGAAAAAGGGGACAGTACCTACTTTACCGTTCATGAGTAGATATAAAACTGTCATTTTTCTTGACGCTGTTTCTGTTTTCAAGGCAATGCATGTAAATATTTTCTACAACTATCCTCTTTATTGCCATTAAAATTTAACATTGATACGTCTTCAAATTTCAGGGGGCCCTTGAAGAATGTCATACTGTACTTACGATATTGCTCGTGCTGTTGGGGAGACATTGCATGAATATACAACAATAAATTTCTTGAATGAAACATGGAAACCCCCAGGTAAATTTTCGTTCCCTAGAAATTTGGAGGGCAAACACGCATGAAAATTCAGGAGAGAATAGACAAATGTAAGTGGCCTGCCAACTGTTAAGAATGATGCGACTGTTTCTGAAAATACTGTGTACAGATTGTTCCCTCCGGGGGCTAGATCTGATAGCCGGGTAATGCTTAGTATTTCTTTATTAACTTGTAAAGAAATTAAATGATAAAATGCCAAATATGTTTTTGAATATTATTAAACATACTATGCAATGATTAACAGGTAATTTTGGAGCCAAATATAACAAATAAATAGCGCAATTAATCAAAAGCCATTTCAGTTTTATAACTCGCAAGTGTCATAAATATTTCAAAAAATTATTATATAAAATAATTAGGCTATAATACTTGTAATACCATTGGCCGACAAGAATCATGCTATTAGCAATGAATTTTGTACTCATATACACCGTAATTTTTAGTCAATTTTGTCCTCGGACACTCCCAGCACTAAAAGCCATACGTCATTTCATTTTCAGTGGGTTGTAATACAATCCTTTTTTTCGCAGGAGCAGAATAAAATTATGAAATATCCAGCAACAGAATACAAAAAGCAATTGGGGATTCTCAAAACCTTGCCCAAAAGGATTATCACAAATTTTCAACCCAAAGAGCGGTGTTTTTTGTGAAAGTAATGGAGTGTGAGGAAAGGAGGGTTTCTGTGATGCTGGACAAAAAGAAAGAGAGAATTGTAAGGATGAATAGACGATGTCTAAGACCAACAATCAAAACAGTCATTTTCTATGCACTTCGAGGACACAGAGGTGATGGGCGTTTTAATATTGATGACCTGAAGAACCATTTATCTGCGTCATGTGAGACTAGTACAATGATAAGCAAGACTATCCAGAATGAAATCATTGAATGTGTTAGTAAAGTAATTCTTTGTGCGATTAGGTCTGATGTGAAAAGAGCAACATATTTTTCATTCTTATATGATGGCTTCCTTCCCATTACAAAGGGCACTAGGAAAGTGTTGCAGTGTGAGTGAACGCTTTAGACATTTTCAAAATAATTTCCACCACACTCAATACACTTCTCCATACGTCGAAACCAGTCACTGAAGCAACTCTGCCAATTTTCTTCGGTTACATTTTCACACTCTTGATCCCATGCTGCCAGAAGCTCCTCATCGGATGCAAAACACCGCCCTTTCAGCTTCATCTTCACTTCTGGGAAGAGTGCGAAGTCACATGGGGCAAGATCAGGACTGTATGGAGGGTGATCAAGCACAGTCAATCCTGATCTGGCAAGAAAATCCATTGTTAGATTAGCACGATGTGCTGGAGCATTGTCGTGATGCAAGAGCCGAGTGTTGAGCCGTGACCTTGGACGGAGCTGCTTGAGAGCTTGGATGACCGGAGGCAGACAAGTCTCACTGTACCACTTCGCAGTAAGTGTCCTTTGTGTTTCTAGCACAACCCGAGTCAGGATGTCCCGTTTAGTGAAGAATTTTGCAATCATCCTTTTCTTCACTGACCTTGACTTTCGCACAGTCACAGTAGTACCCTCATCTTCAGTCACACCTTGTTCTGGGATTTTGTTGGGACATCGTATAATAAAGCCAAGTTTTGTCACCTGTAACGATGCTATTGACGTTACGCGAAGTCCCATCTTCAAACTGTTTTAGCATTTTTCGGCACCATTTTACTCGATGTGCCCTTTGTTCCTCTGAAAGGAAACAAAAGAAACAAACCTTTCTAACATGGAGATGGTCGTGTAGAATTGAATGCATAGCTGGTGCAAAGATGTGGAGGGTCTCTCCTACCTGCCGATATGTCAACCGCCTCTCTTGTTGCAACATTTTCCTCAAAGCTTCAATGTTTTCCTTAATAACTGATTCAGACGGTCGCCCAGAACGAGGATCGTCTTCAACCCCAAAATTTCACCTCTGGAACTCTTTGTACCAGCGAAATTGTTGTCCGATGTGGACAGTCTTTCCCCAGCACAGGAGTCATTTCCTCCAGTCACTGGTCAACAGGTAATCCACGAGCAAAATTGTAGCGGATAATTGCGCGATATTCACCTTTAGACTACACTGACAACTTAACTTGCTTTCACTCCCACTGCTTGGTAACAACTGGTTTGAAGGTCGCGCCTTGCTGTCTTCTAGACCGGATTTCACGTCTCTTTGTAGCCAACCGTTTTTGCGTATTGCAAAACTTTCCTAGTACCCTTTGTATTAGAATATTGTTATAAGTATCTGCCACTCTGCCAGTCACAACATCCTCTACAGGGAAAAGTTTCTCGGCCCTACGTAAGCTAAAATCCTACAAGAACAATGGTAGGAATCGGCTTAATATCCTTGCAATAGTAAACATCCATAAGGAAAGGGTAATAAATGTCGTGAATTCTTCTTTTGCTACCACTTTTTTCCCACACCTGTGGAGTCGCGGGTGCGAACTGCGTCGTATATGTGGATTTTGCTCTGTTTTACGGCCGGATGCCCTTCTTGACGCCAACCCTATATGGATAGATGTAATCACTATTACGTGTTTCTGTGGTGGTTGTTAGTGTGGTATTTTGTCTGAATATGATGAGGAGAGTGTTGGGACAGACATATACACCCAGTCCTCGAGCCAGAAGAATTAATCAGAAGCGATTAAAATCCCCGACGCGGCCAGGAATCTAACCCGGGGCCCTCGGAACCGAAGGCCAGTACGCTGACCATTCAGCCAACGAGTCGGAATAAATGTCGAGAATCTCTTAAGTCAAAATCACGAAGGCTGGATACTTTTAACTAGTCAAATGTTGATTGATGTGAACTGCTAATACATAACTGTACAGAGTTTGTAAACCTGAAAGAAAAAGTTGATGCAGTTCTTTAAAACTTTTAATGGAATTTAGTAGTGAAATAAATAGCAATAAATTACCTTTACTGGCGTTTACCATACTGCAATTTCCTTAAAATAGACTTTGGAAATGTCATCACTACGGAGGTAAAATGTCCCAATTACTATTTGTTTTTCTTTGTGGTATGGTAACTTTTTTTCGTTAAGGTAGACCCTCCCTTTAGGGAATCCTGGATTCGCCTCTGATGATTATGATGCTTGTTTAAAGGAACCTAACATCTAGGTCATCGGCCTCCCAAGCGTTAGTGTCAGCGCATAAAGAGGTACAGCAGAAAAGTGCTGCCATGCGAAGTTGATGGTTCGAAGAGACTACAAGACGCACGTAGACTCAGCCACTGAAAAGGTCCGGAGCAATGGAGTCTCATCAACACAAGGAGTAGGACGGAGCGGATTCATGTCAGCGTAAAGCACAACGATACAACAGCAGATGGCGCTGATCCAGTGGACTGTTCAACAAGTATTTCTTCTCCAACTTCTCTCCCTCACAAAAACAGCCGCTTCTTCCCGTAGATGCAATTTCACACAGAACCCTATTTAGTATAGCAACCACACCAAGTGAAGTTCATAACCTTTTTCGAACTTGTAGTACCAAAAAGCTACCGGTAACGACACTACTGTATGGTTCCTCTTTTCTTGAAAACATTGCCAGCAGCCTTTGCGTCCATCTCCATCTCTCTAAATTATTTAACAGATGCTTCGCCACGGGCTATTTCCCTACGACCAGGAAACAGGAAAATATTGTCCCACTACTTAAATCAGGCAACAAATGTTTATGTTTCATCTTACCGACCAATTTCTATTCTCCCACACTATCCTTTGTCTTTGAAAAAATACACAGCAGCATCTCCTCGCCTTCACCTCGCCCTATAACTCAACCAATCAGCATGGTTTTCTACCAAGTAGCTCTTGCGCAACAAACCTCGCCACTCTGTATTGTTTTGCATCACATGTTATTGCAGCTAAATCACAGCTGAATATCTGCTACGTAGACATTTAGAAAGTTTGATTTAATTTACAAGGCAGTATTCCGACCCTTCTTGCAGGTTTCCTACATAACCGTTGGCAGAGAGTGGTAACATCAGGCACATCATCATCATCATGATTACATTCACCTCTGATGTCCCACAAGGCCCTTAGCTGTTTTCTTTGTTTATGGACGATCTACCGTCCAAAGTCAACGAAAAAGTAAATACCCTACTCTTTGCTGGCTCTTCTGCAGTCCTCACATTACGTCCTCTCGAACTGGTGCCGTACTTAAAAGCATATCTCCAATACACAAAAATGCAGCCACATGACCATAACTCTCCGTAAACCTCATCTACCGACATAATTTTACCTACTCGACAAGCCCATGGTCGTAGTTACACAACAGCGTGACCTAGGTGTAATATTCGATACGAAATTAACAATTCAAGAAACACATACAAACATATACAACCAAGGGTATGAAATTACTAGGTAATGTCTACCGTTTCACAGAAATTTCTGATCCCACTGTTCTTCGCCACTTCTTCCTCACGATCATTCAACCTCTCTTGAACTACTGCTCTTCGATTTGGACAACAGCCTCCCCCCTCCAATATTAAATAGTTATGCACAGCAGTGTCCTTCTTTGCTGCACTTGTAAGGAACAGTAACCCAAAGCTCAGAAATCAGTCTACGCAGCTGGTATTAACGGCAATAAATGCGTCACCATTTCATATAAGGTGACAGGCAGCTGACCTGAGTTTCCTCCACGGAATCTTAAATGGGCATTACCGTTCAGAACACCTTGTCTCACTCCTCTCCGTCAGAGTTCCTTCCCGCTCCACCAGAGTCAAATAGTTCTGCACATTTTCCACACTCTGCACACAATACTGAACTCTTGAACTTACCGTTTCGTTGGTTGTTTGCCTCGGCTGCTTCGGTAGAGAAATATCGTACTCTTGGATCTTGGGGTCGTTGCGAATTTTTTCTGTCACTTCACCGACCAAACGATAGGGTTCAGAGGAGAGCATAACTAATTCAAGGGAGGAGTAAAAATGTGCTTACTAAACTATTTATTCACTGTAAATCACGATAACTTTTTTTATTAAATAGGCAAAAAACGTCACTTAAATTTTTCCATATGTTTTAAAGCAGTCACAACGCATAACGTGAATGGTAAATGTTATATTTTGAGATTGCTTATTATTGTCTTACAAACAATAAAAATGTAGTGTAACATTCGTGGACAGCAAAAACTAGAAAAGAATAAAAAGAACCTGAAAATCGGGCAACATTGATCCAAACGATAACTGAGAGTTAACCCACAAGATTCGTGGAAAATCTGACCTTCAACTAGTATAACTCCAGATTTACATTTAATTAAGGTTATCCACCAGTCGACTATCCTATCAGATATTGGAACATCCCCCGAATGGATCCCTAATCGAATTAAATCGACTATCAGTTGCTTTGGATAGGTTGCGAAATATTATTTGAAAGCATGGTGTTCATTACAAGTTAACAACAATTGTCACAATCAAAAGTAAATTTCCACCATGTATTGTCATCTCGTGACACCCTTAAGTTACAGAGGAATCCCAATGCTGAAACAAGCATCACCTCAAACGGATGCTCAGAAAGAACCAACAACACTTGATCCGATGGGATCTTACGTTACATCGTTCTGAAGGAATAAAACTGCGAAATGCAGGAAAACGTTAATTCATTATGCATTTAGAAGAAATGCCAAACATTGAAGTTAAAGAAAAGTGATAAATCTCTTGAAAATATTCTTACTAAACCGACTATCAGGTTATGAAACAGTTACGTCGTTAAAATAGGTTAAAATACAAGCCCACAATATAAAACAAAAGAAAATCTTTCCAATTTTCTGCAGCTACGACTACAATTACAAATCTGTCTACCTACACTTGTCCCATTAAACCAAACTACAAGTGATCGGTATATGAACGCCTCACATAAATAAATTGAATAACGAAAAATGAAAATAAAATATATTAACGGCTACGAATCGAAACCGCATTCGTGGTGTAAATCCTACAAAAATCAACTAAGTGTCAACACACAGCACTATCATAATATACCGGACACCCTAACAATAAATCTTAAAGTAAAGAAAAAATAGAAAACAGAAGATCATCGAACTTGAACACACGCGGCTAAGTAGTAGTGAGCAGTCTCCACGTGGGACAACCCTTACATTCATGCCGTTACTGAAGCAACTCTATTATGGGAGCACCTTACGGCTAGTAAGAATTATGCCGAAACATGGCTAAATGTCACCTGTTAATATGTTTCACACTCGTATCCACTACTGCAAACACTAACATTGTTCAAGTCGATTCGCAAAAATGCCTAACTTATGACTTGACTATGTACAGACGACGCCCTAATCCTGTCGTTGAGCCAACGCTACAGTGTCTACTCATCCTTAAGTTATATAATAAACGCGGCTTCCTAAATCTATCGTTGAGCCCACGTTATGGTATCTACACATCATTCACACTGCCATGCGAAATCGAAACTTTAACACAATGTCCGGATTATTTAAATCTGATCCTCGTTGAATCTCTAACACATGAAGTGAAATTCGCTACAAAAATGAACTCGAACCTGGAAATATTGCTGTGTCTATTTCCTACAATGAAGTGTGAAATCGAAATTAAACAATATGTCCGAATAGTTTAATCTATTCCTCAATACAATCTCAACACATGCAGTGAAGTTCGATATATAAAAATAAACTCAACACTCGTTTGATATTACATAATATCACTGAAAACATTAATCACTACCATCACGATTTTCACGGTATAACTCGAGTGTAAGGCTCCAACTGACCTGCAATGTCACCACTCCAAACATGTATCATCGTGAACTGTCCAGTGAAGTAACTTTTCATCAACCTAAGCAAGCTAAACTCTCATTCTAATAAAATTTATTTTTCTCACCGCAGTGTTTCCAGTCAGCGATATTTTCGTCTGGTAAAAATGCAGAATAGAATTCAGTTTTACGATATTTAAGTATTATCTTGACCGTGTGTCAGAATGTATTTTGTTCGTGAGGTCGGCTATCATGATAATGCACTTCGCTGGTATCAAATAGAACCGTCACTTACACTTAACTGCCGTTACGTACGGTCTTACAGGAAACAGTAATCATGGGAGAACATCAACTTGTACTTAAAATAAGCGTTACAAAGCGGTCACTTGGATTTGACAACCCTTACATTCTTCAATCGTTCTGGATTGCTACAGGACATCGCTCCTCTCATACAGCCTGTCTCAGAAAGATTACACCTCAACCTATACATCATGTCACAAAAATTCCTCTCCGTCGGACTACAGGGCTTCTTATTCTCGGCTTCCTGCTTATTGTGCACAACTCATAAAATACAGGCTTACTCTGCCTTTAACATATTCCCAATCATTCTCATAACATTTCAGTTATTCTCATAATACATCATTTCCATTACAATCCATTTACTTGTTTACCAAACAACATTATAATGATCTCACAATTAACTTCTCGAAATTTTTCGGACCTCAGGAGCAAAACAGCATGCTGTGATTTTCTATGTCACAAATTCACGGTGTCACAAAATTTAAATTTTCCAAAATACCTAAATGTATCATACTTCACTGGATTTCGATACACACCGCAAATCTCCTTTGACACTGCTGCTGAACGTATAATTATCATCATCTCTATCCTGACGTGATTATTATTATTATTATTATTATTATTATTATTATTATTATTATTATTATTATTATTATTATTATTATTATTATTATTATTATTATTATTATTATTATTCAGGGCTTACCTGTGGAACGCAGAGGTGAAAGAAGGTGCCGGGGTGAATGGGACTAACAACAACGTCAAGAATTGAATTTAAAACTTAAACTGAAAGTTATATTTTCAGAACACAAAAGTTTACAATTTTTACAGGTACGAGTAGCAAACATTAAATAAGATTGGGAAAAATCCAAGATTAGTGGTTCCAACTGATCATGGGGCTTCAAGCCCTCGCTTTACTTTTCCTGAGCTCCTAGCTCAAATTTACAAAAGAACACAAATTTATACAAGGGCAGAAACCCCCTAATACATGGAGCACTTGC
Organism: Anabrus simplex; assembly: GCF_040414725.1. Lineage (NCBI taxonomy): Eukaryota > Metazoa > Arthropoda > Insecta > Orthoptera > Tettigoniidae > Anabrus > Anabrus simplex. The sequence goes on along the minus strand of NC_090266.1, from coordinate 1,149,972,206 downwards.
TCCCTAAATTACAATATCAAGCCACCCAGAGGCACTTTTACAACACTTGAAAAAGAGCTAACGTGCTCTCAGTTTTCCAAGCCTACTCAATACAACATAGCATGAAAATCTAATAATCTCTGGCCTTACAAGGCACTATTTACAAATAGAAATCTTATTACACAGAGGTATCTAGTACCCAATCTACAGGGCCTTAGTGAAAAGGAACAGGTTAAATAAACGGCCCGAGTACAATTTGAATGAGTCGAAGACTGAGCTCCAAAAAAATTTTAAACCTATAGGGCGCTTGGCCGACGAAACAGGGGCTATTCCCAAACTACTTAGGATGCACGGATGGAAATAACTTTAATACATTGCCGAAACGAAAGGTTACAAAAACGTGGCATCTCAAACCAAGATGAAGGGGAGCTCGAGAGGGTACTTCACTCTCTATCCCTGATTTACAGTTAAAGATTTTATGAAGTTTTTACATTAGCCGGCAGAAGTTACATTTTTAGAAAAGTAGGTTACATAGTTGATAATTCGGACCTTTTCCTCGGGTTAAACTGTGGAGTTAGCAAGAAAGAAAGATGTTATGTGGCCATTACCTTGTAGGAGTTCTAGCAGCTGACGAAGAGGCCGCCCGCCTGACACACACACTCAGTAAGATGACGATCAATTGGCCAAGAAACGTGAAAATCTGCAGTTTATAAACCCTCGGGGAAAGTTCGAGACCATTCAAGATTAAACTAGCCACCGCCTCTCATGTGACTGTGATTGGTAGAAAATTAATTACAGAAATTAGGGATTGGCTAGATTCAAAACTGGCGGAAATAAAAAGGAAACATTGCCAACCCAAAAATAAATGAACATCCATCATTAAAAAACTTATGAATACAGAACTTCTTTGAATAATAAGTTCTTATACCTCACACCAGGGTGCATGATCATAGTTTTTAGTAGTGACATCTGTGTAAGAATGTCCAAACTTCTTGATGAATGTCAAACAAAACAAGTAGAAATTCACATAGTTCAGGAAACTTCACAATAACAAAATTACATCAGATTTTAGTGGTGACATCTTCTGAGTAAATTTCTAAATAGGTGTAGTTTCAGTTTCACTGTTTCACCAATAGAGGAGTTCTTTAGGCGCTGAATTCGAATGCGCGGCGTTGAGGTGTACCTCCCGGTACAATAATAACAATAATAATAATAATAATAATAATAATAATAATAATAATAATAATAATAATAATAATAATAATAATAATAATAATAATAATAATAATAATAATAATAATAATAATAATAATAATAATAATTTATTATAATATAATATATTATTATTATTATTATTATTATTATTATTATTATTATTATTATTATTTTATTGGATACGTTGATATTTGACTTTATCAGACTCATAATGGATATTTTATCGTTATCATTAATGTTACTTTTACCGGCCCGAACATTATTTCATTGATTTTCATTGCAATATTTAAATTCAGTTTTATTTCTTTAAGAAGTTTAAACACAGTTTAAAGTCTCGCGCGATGACACAAATAACAGACAAATAACGCCTCCACACTAGAATAACGACAAAACATATCCTTGTCGTCGCAACACTTAAATTTTACACACGCCACATATACAACGTGCTGTTTTGATTCATGAATAAATGAATTAATTAATTAATTTAAAGGGACAAACATTTACATTTCTAACTACAGAACATGATATTTAAATTAGACAGACCTGTAATTGCGTCGTTGGCGTGGCATTACCTCGGTTTCATTTTACGCCAGCCACCTTGGGACTTAGCCTCTAATAATTTTTGGCTAGTGGCTTTACGTCGCTCCGACACAGATAGGTCTTATGGCGACGATGGGATAGGAAAGGCCTAGGAGTTGGAAGGAAGCGGCCGTGGCCCTAATTAAGGTACAGCCCCAGCATTTGCCTGGTGTGAAAATGGGAAACCACGGAAAACCATCTTCAGGGCTGCCGACAGTGGGATTCGCTCCACTTATCTGCCAGATTCAAGCTCACAGCCGCGCGCCCCTATTTTCCACTCTCACTTTCCATTAAAGGAAGTCATTTTACAACTTAAAATCTTAAAGCAAATCAGATATTTAACGAAAAGCTAAATGAAAAACTACATAATAGACTGGAAAAACAACCGAGTGTCATGTTTCCAATTGTAATCACATTTGGGAAACAGTGATGACAATAATAATAATAATAATAATAATAATAATAATAATAATAATAATAATAATAATAATAATAATAATAATAATAATAATAATAATAATAATAATAATAATAATAATAATAATAATAATAATTGTACCAGGCGGTACACCTCCGCGCCGCTAATTCAAACTTTGCGCCAGTTGAAACTCCTCTACTGGAGGAAGCCTGAACTCTAACAACCATGTTAATTCTAAAGGTTATCAGAAGATGTCGCTATCTGTAAATTTTGAAGAGTTCTGAACTGTCTTTTTCGATTTATTTTTGTTTTCTCTGTAGTGAGAAGTGTGAACATTCTCTTCTAGATGGCACTACTGAAGAAATACAACGGTGCACCCTAGTGCGAAGTGAAAGAACATTTTTTTTTGAAGAATTTTAGTATGCATAAGTTTGTTCTTTGTTAAATTTCTTTCAGTCATTGTTTAGGTTGGCTTCATAACCCTTCTCTTTCCGCCAGTTTTGAATTCGACCAATGAGTAATTTTTGTAATTAATTTTCCACCAATCCTAGATGTCTTCTTCAGTTTTGATTTGTAATGTTTTGGCCGTCCAATAAAACGCTTCTGGGCGGGTGTTATCATTCATGGAAGGTCTCGAATGTTCCGCGAGGGTATATAAACTGCTGATTTTCGGGTCTCTGGGCCACTTCAGTAACATCTATCATTGTGTAAATTATGTAGCTGGGGGCGGGAAGCGCCTCTTTCGTCGGGCAGCGGTTCATCAATAAGGTAATGGCCTTTTAATAATTTATTTTCTTGCTAGCTCAGCAGTTTAACTCTCGGGGCAGGTTCGATACCTTTTATCATGTAACTTTCCTCTAAAATGTAATAGACTCTTGGTATAAATTCTATCTCTTTAAACTACAAATTGGGATAGAGAGTGCCTAACCCTCTCGAGCTTCCTTTCATATTGTTTTTGAGGTGACTACGTTTTCTCAACCATTTTTCTTCGTTTCGTAATGTAATAAGTTTTCCTATCGTGTTACCTCTTTAGTATGGGATTTGCCCTTGCATATGCGGCCTAGTGCCAAATAGGTTTTAAATAAAGTGTATTAGGTGTGCAAGGACGCCTCGTCACAAGTTGGTATTTTGGAGGCCATGTAATTGTCCTGTTTCTTTATTGAGTAGGCCTCAGTAGGTTGGGTATTTTTACCCCTGTTTTCATGTGCTTGGAGGTCAGCTTGAAGGTGGAGTTTGGTGTGGCCTTTGATAGGCTGCTCTTTCTTAAAATTTTGATTTCTGTGTGCCTCGAGCAGGCTTTACTGAGTAATAGGGAGCAAGAGCTCCTAGGCATGATTGGGGTTTTCTGCCCCTTTGTCAAACCTGGTATCTGGCTAAAGTTGGGCTAATTGCTCAAGAATTATGTGTCTGGCTCTCGGAGCCCAAATCCTGTAACACTGTAATTGTACATTCTCGATTTGTTGCTAGGCTACTGAGTACCTGTTATATTTGTTATTTCTTGATCTTAAAAAGAAAATATAACCTTGTTAAATTTTAAATTAACTTTAATTTCGTATACTGAGACCTATTCATCCCAGCACCTTCTTTCACCTCTCTTTAATCCACAAAACCACGGTAATAATAATAATAATAATAATAATAATAATAATAATAATAATAATAATAATAATAATAATAATAATAATAATAATAATAATAATAATTGTACCGGGCGGTACACCTCCACGCCGCTAATTTAAAATGTGCGCCAATTGAAACTTCTCTGCTGGAGGAAGTCTGAACCTTAATGACGGTATTAATTTTCAAGTTTCTCAGAAGATGTCACTACCTGGAAATTTTGGAGTTTTGAACTGTGTCATTTTCGACGTCTTTTTGTTTTGCTTGTAGTAAGAAGTGTGAACTTTCTCTTCTAGAGGACACTACTGAAGATCAACAATAGTGCACCCTAGTGCGGAGTGAAAGAACTGGTTTTTTTGGAGAAATTTTTATTTCAAAAGTTTGTTTCTTGTTAAATTTCTTTCTGTTATTGTTTAAGTTGGCTGTATACCCCTCTCTTTCCCCTTGTTTTGTATTTAGCCAATCCCGAATTTCTTTTATTAATTTCTGACCAATCCGAGGTATCTTCCCCCAACTTGAATATGTTGCTGTATCCTACCCAATAAAGAGTTTGTGGGAGGGTGTTTTCATTCCCCTAACGCCTCGAACCTTCCGCGAGAGGATATAAACTGCTGATTTTAGGGTCTCCGGGCCACTTCTGTTCCATCTTTCAGTGTGTAAAGTATATAGCAGGGGGCGGGAAGCGCCTCTTTCTTCGGCAGCGGTCAACAACAAGGTAATGGCCAATTAATAACTTCTTTCTTTGCTAGCTCAGCAGTTTAACTCTCGGGGCAGGTCCGAAGTTTTTCCATTATGTAACCTTCCTTAAAAATGTAAAGAAACTGGTATCTATTCTATCTTTTAAACTACGTATTGGGATAGAGAGTGCTTAACCCTCTCGAGCTCCCACTCATATTGTTTTGAGGTGAACTTATTTTCTCAACCTATTCTTCCTTAACATTAGGTAAATTTGTTTCTTTTCTAAAGTCACCTCCGTAGTATGGGATTAGCCCTTGCATCAGTGGCCTAGAGCCAAATTAGGTTTTGAAACAAATACATTAGGAGTGCAGTTCGCCTCCTCTCAAATTGTTTCTTTAGAGGTCATTGTAATTACCCTTTTTCATTTAATTGACCTCAGTAGGTTGGGTATGTTACCCCTGTGTCTATGTCCTTAGAGGACAACTTGAAGGTGGAGTTTGGTGTGGCCTTTGAGAGGCTTAAAGTTGAGAGCGAGTGGCTCTTTTTTCGAAAATTGAGTGTTGTATGCCTCGTGGAGGCTTTTCAGTGTAATTTGGAGCAAATGTTCCTGAACATGAATGGGGTTTTCTGCCCCTCTGGTAAAACTTATTTTGAAGTAAGGTTGGGCTGATCGCCCACGAATTGTGAAGCAAGGGCGCTGAGCCCAAATCTAGTAAATATTGTACCTACTTTTTGTTGACTTGCTACTCTGTACCTGCAATGCTTGTTATTTCTTCATTTTAAAAGAAAATATAACCTTGTTAAATTTTACATTAACTTTGAATCCGTAGTTTGAGACCCGTTCACGCCCGCACCTTCTTTCACCTCTACCTACCACTAAAACTCGGTAACAAGTGGTAGCAGAGCGTGGTTGAATGGGTCTCAATTTATCCCCTTTTGACGGCTAAACATTGCTTTGATTCAAACTCTAACCATTTTCTCTGTTGCTGGAATTTTTTGAGTTTTTCAAAATTGTTCTGTCATCATGCCCGGCCCTCGCGATGTTCTCCATCTTAACTATTTGCGCAAAGAGGAGTTGATCTATGAGTTAACTATCAGAAATGTGCAATCTGGAGGCACGGTTGCAGTAGACACAAACAAGCTTAGAGAGTCCCTTGATTTGCCCATTTCCATCCCCACCTTGGGAGAGAAAGAAATTGACGACTCTCTTTCCACGATCGTCGAGAATATTACTGGGCTAGCCTCTGTAGTTAGTTTTTTTGATGAAAATGATCCTTCTCCTAATCAAATTAAGCGTGTGCAAGCCAGGCTGTTTCATTTTTCAAATAGAGTTAACGATCTGTTGTCTCTGAAGTTGAATGACGTTCAGAGGAAGGAAGCTAGTACGCTGCTTGAAAATATTTCTGAATTGTCTAGCAAGGTCACTCAATTGTTAACGGGGGAGGTTCCTCCCAAAAGTGATCTACCCACCACAGTGAATGTAGGTAGTGAGGAAGGGCCTCCTAAGGGAGAAGCAAATAGGAAAACCATTGCTGCTCAAACAACCTCTGCCCCATTGGACGAGTCTGAACGCCGTAACTCATTAAATAATGTACGTTCTGAATTAACTTCCTTGCCATTGAAACCTTTACCTACTATGTCACCCGGGTTTAGTAGCTTGCCTCATCCATTGGCAATGTTGCTCAGAGGTATCTCTAAGTTTTCCGTTAATACCACCAGTGACGTAATTTCATTTTTAAGATTTCTAGTTGAATTTCAGGACCATGCCCTTGTGTTTTCTCTTTCTCCATGTCAAATTTTGCAAATTATCTATCCTTATGCAATTGGTATTCTCTCTGACAAAATAGTAAGAGCCATAGCTGAACAGTCATCTATTGAAGATTTTCATGCACACTTGCTTGCAAATTTTATTCCCGCCCGCGCGAGGTCATCTCTGATTCAGAAGTACTATTACCGTGTACAACGCTTGGATGAAAACTGGGCTGATTTCATACAGGACATTAAGTTTTATACTAGGGTGTTTGCTCTTCATTTTCCTGAAGACCAGATTGTACAGGCTATTGTAGAAGGAATTTCACCACCCTATAGGTCATATCTGTGTTTCGCGGCGTGCCCGCAAACTTTCTCTGAACTTGAAGCATTGGCCGTCTCAGCGGAAGGAGTTAGATACACCGATTCTTTGCGTGTCGCGAAAGAACCCCCTCCTTCTTTTAGTAATCCTCGGCCTCCACCTCGCCGACCAGTCAATCCCCGTAAATGTTATGCTTGCGGGTCGCCTGACCATCTTCGCAATAAGTGTCCACTGATCAAGTCGAGTGGGACAAGGAATGGGGCTGGTTCATCATAAGGCTGTTTTAAATGTGGGGCTTTCTCACATATCGCCAAGAATTGCCCAAACTCAAATAGCACCCCCTCCTGTTCAACTTCTGGTGCAAATTCCACCAATGCCAATAATAAAATGTGACTAGCGGCTTCGGCTGAGTCGACTAATTCTGCTTCCCAAGGCTCAGCCCCTGACAAAAAGGTCGTGAATTCAGGGAACGATCAGTCTTCAAATTCATCTTTTGAATGCCCTAAAGAATGTCTTAGGATTGCGGCGGATACCCACGCACCTGTTCCTTTTCTTAAAATTGAGTTAAATAACGAGCCTACTACCGCTCTATTAGATTCAGGCAGTGTTTGTTCAATTATTTCGGACCAATGGTATTCAAAATTTAAGTCTGTTTGTAAATTACCTGACTATGATTCATCTCCTGTTCAATATGTTTCGGCTAATTCATCCCCATTAGAAATTCTAGGTTCTGTAAATGCCAAAACTCGTATTTTTAAATTTACATGGAAAATCAAACTGTTTGTGGCTAAGCACTTGTTTTGCCCCATCATACTGGGAGCGGACTTCATTTCTCACACTGGTCTTGTGCTCGATCTCCAGAGTAAGTCGTGCACATTCAAGTTTGCGTCCAATTGTAAAATTCCCTTGTTAAAGTGTAATTCTGTATCATGTTCATCTATTTCGCCTACCCAGGATGAGATGTTGTTAGACTTTAGACATCTACCTGAGGAGCAGGCTGATAGTATTCGTAAATTATGTCAGTCATTTCCAGAGGTGTTCTCTGATACTCTTGGTGTTACTGACCTTATTGAATACAAAATTGAGGTCACGGATTCGATTCCTGTCCGTTTTCCACCATATAGGCTATCTCCACCTAAAATGAAGGCATTGAAAGAAATCATCGATCAAATGTTGAAGGATGGTATTATTAGGCCCTGTAAGTCGGCGTATTTTTCGCCTATTTTTCTAGTCCCGAAACCCCAAGGAGGCTTCAGGCCTGTCATTGATTATAGGGCTCTCAATCGGAAGGTGGTGTTACAATCTGTGCCCCTTCCCGACCTTCATTCTTGTTTTTCATGGTTCCGTAAGGCCAAGTTCTTTACTATCTTGGACTTGAATCAGGCCTATAATCAAATTCCCCTTGCCGAAGAGTCTAAACATCTTACAGCGTTTGCCACGGACTGGAATTTATACGAATACAACCGCGTGCCTTTCGGGCTCCCCACGGGAGCAGCTGTACTCACTAGGCTGTTAGATAGGGTCTTCTCCGACATCAAATTTGAGTACTTATATCACTACTTGGATGATGTCGTCGTATTTTCAGAGACTTTTGAAGAACATCTAGATCATCTGCGAGAAGTCCTCGATCGCCTTCGTAAGGCTGGGTTAACTGTCAAGTTGTCCAAGGTTGCCTTTGCTAAGCCCTCTATGTCATTCCTAGGGCATATTGTGTCACCTGATGGTGTAGCAGTCGATCATTCTAGAACACAGGCCATCCGTGATTTTAAACCTCCCAAGGACATTAAAGGTATCGCTAGGTTCATTGGTATGGTGAATTTCTTCAGGAAGTTTATTCCTAACTTCGCTAATAGAGCGGCGCCCTTAAACCTTCTTCGTAGGAAAGGCATCAAATTCGAGTGGGGACCTTCTCAACAAGCCGCTTTTGAAGATCTTAAATTAGCTCTCTGTAATGCCCCTGTACTTGCTATGCCTGATTTCTCGAAGAAATTCATCGTCCAAACCGACGCGTCGTCGTCAGCAGTTGCGGCAGTCCTTCTTCAAGAGACTGAACTAGGGAGGCGACCCATCGCCTATGCATCTAGGACTCTATTGGCTCAAGAAGCCAAGTATTCCATCTATGAGCTCGAAGGTTTGGCAGTCTTATTCGCCTTAGAAAAGTTCCGTCTCTATCTGGAACATGTCAAATTCGACCTGGAGACAGATAATCAAGCCTTAAGCTGGGTCTTAGGTAGGCCGCGTCGTACTGGTCGTATAGCCCGTTGGGCCATCCGTATTTCTGCCTTCCAATTCGATGTCCGGCATATCAGAGGTACCGAAAATGTTGTTGCTGATGGACTCAGCCGTATGTTTTCCAACGACGTTGAGAACCATGAACCGGTCGATAGTTCATCTCCTCCCGAGTCCATGTTATCTGATGTTAATGCCATCTTAACAGATGCTCCCATGCTCTTTAGGGATATCGAGAAATACCAACGTGAAGATCCGACGCTGGCTCCGATAATGGAAACCCTTTCTTCTGGGGAACATGTCGTCCCTTATGTTCTGAGGAATGGTGTTCTATGTTGCCCTTCGAGGCATGATAAGATGATGAAAGTTGTCGTTCCAGCTGTTCTTGTACCTATGATCTTCAAGTATTATCATGAGACCCCATTAGGAGGGCATCTTGGTATCTTTAAAACTCGTGAGAAGATTCGTGAAATGTTCATCTGGAAAGGTATGGACGGTGAAATCCGTGAACTAGTGAAGGCTTGCAAACCCTGTTTGCTTAGTAAACCAACCATGTCCACCAAGGTAGGCCTTTTGTCTTCTCATCAAGCGTCGCGCCCCATGGAACGCCTGTATATTGATTATGTAGGACCCTTCCCCCAGTCTAAGGGAAATGCTAACAAGTTTATCTTTGTATGCGTAGAGGGCTTTACTAGATTTTCCTGGTTATTTCCGACTAAACTGGCTACCGCTCAGTCTACCATTACTTGCTTAAATTCTATTTTTGCCTCTTTTGGTCGGTGCCAATATATTGTGTCTGATAATGCTAAGGCGTTCACATCAAATCTTTTTCGTAAATTCTGTTTCGACTTGTCCATCTCTCATGTAACTACTTCTGCTTATTACCCTCAACCATCTCTGGCTGAACGGGTTAACCGTAATCTCAGGTCCGCGCTTATTGCCTATCATCATGAAGATCATTCCAGGTGGGATACGTCCCTGCATTGGTTAGCTTTTGCTTTGAATTCGGCGGTTCATGAATCACATAAATTTACTCCAGCCTCTTTGATGTTCAAGTTTGTTCCCAACACGCCGCTCTCTAACCTCTGGTCTCTGAGGGACATTCTACCCGAGACAATAGATCCGGACAACATTAAAGATCTTTGGAAGAAGGCTAAAGCCAATCTTAAAGTGTCTCATGAAAAGGTTAGGGAAAGGTATGATCGTGGACGGAGACCCACCCCTTTGAAGGTAGGTGACCAAGTTATGGTCAAGAACTTTGTTCCCGCGGGCAAGCTTGCCCCCAGATTTCATGGGCCTTGTATCATTCTCGATTTTCTTACGCCGGTTACGTTGTTATTAAGTAATCCAGCCACCGAGAGGATATTTAGGGTTCACCTGTCACAGGTGAAACCAGTGTAAATTTTGTGTCAACTTGCTTCATATAATTTGAAAGGAATATGAAGGTTATATTTTTTTTGAGTTTCACTTTTAAGGCTTTCTGCCCCTTCTATTATATTTAGTTTCATATGTAAGTATTTTTTGTAAACCCTCCCCGCACCGTTAAACTGCCATTCTGTCCTTACCACGGCCATTACCACGCTCCCGTCTCCTGCTATACACACTGTGGCTTGCTTATATTTAATGCCATGGATTTCTGCACGCCGCTGGCCCCTCAACCTCTCCACAAAGCCTGTGCCCTCAAAAAATGATGATGGTCCAACAATTCTGCCGCCTAGCTTTAATGTTTCAGTGCCCCCGCAGCCGCGCGGCGCCGTGCTGCGACTGGGTCAGAGGAAGGGCCCCCTCTTCCCCAGCGAGGACCACATGTGCACGGCGAGCCGGAGCTCTCCTCCTGGCCAAGGCTGATGTGCGGCGCACGACCTGCTACTGGACCGCAGCCTGTATATGTTCACCGCGGGCGCGGCGTGCTTCAACACCACTGCTCCCCTCATAGTGCGGGCGAGCGGTATCTCAGGGTACTTGAGGGGTCCGAGCGGCCTCCTCTGGACGCAAGCCGCAACGGCCGGTCTGGCCATCCAATTTAATCAACATTAACTACATGAACTATTACTATCAGCAATTACTGCACTTGGGAATTCAACAGCAATATTTGGTGGACCTTGCAAAATTTTTCTTCACTTTCAAGTATTAAAAGTTTATCTTCTGAATTCAACTTCTACCACCATAAAAACTTTACTTCTCCAGTTACAACAAAAATTTTGAAACTGAATCAAACCACATTAAGAAAATCTTATAAATTCTTCGGCAATTAATCTCCATATCTACATCAAAACTTGGACCTTGTTTTCAAACAAATTTCATGTGTCACCCCTGGAGGAACTTTTGGGGGGGGAGGTCTGTACCGGGCGGTACACCTCCACGCCGCTAATTTAAAATGTGCGCCAATTGAAACTCCTCTGCTGGAGGAAGTCTGAACCTTATTGACGGTATTAATTTTCAAGTTTCTCAGAAGATGTCACTACCTGGAAATTTTGGAGTTTTTGAACGGTGTCATTTTCGACGTCTTTTTGTTTTGCTTGTAGTAAGAAGTGTGAACTTTCTCTTCTAGAGGACACTACTGAAGATCAACAATAGTGCACCCTAGTGCGGAGTGAAAGAACTGGTTTTTTTGGAGAAATTTTTATTTCAAAAGTTTGTTTCTTGTTAAATTTCTTTCTGTTATTGTTTAAGTTGGCTGTATACCCCTCTCTTTCCCCTTGTTTTGTATTTAGCCAATCCCGAATTTCTTTTATTAATTTCTGACCAATCCGAGGTATCTTCCCCCAACTTGAATATGTTGCTGTATCCTACCCAATAAAGAGTTTGTGGGAGGGTGTTTTCATTCCCCTAACGCCTCGAACCTTCCGCGAGAGGATATAAACTGCTGATTTTAGGGTCTCCGGGCCACTTCTGTTCCATCTTTCAGTGTGTAAAGTACATAGCAGGGGGCGGGAAGCACCTCTTTCTTCGGCAGCGGTCAACAACAAGGTAATGGCCAATTAATAACTTCTTTCTTTGCTAGCTCAGCAGTTTAACTCTCGGGGCGGGTCCGAAGTTTTTCCATTATGTAACCTTCCTTAAAAATGTAAAGAAACTGGTATCTATTCTATCTTTTAAACTACGTATTGGGATAGAGAGTGCTTAACCCTCTCGAGCTCCCACTCATATTGTTTTGAGGTGAACTTATTTTCTCAACCTATTCTTCCTTAACATTAGGTAAATTTGTTTCTTTTCTAAAGTCACCTCCGTAGTATGGGATTAGCCCTTGCATCAGTGGCCTAGAGCCAAATTAGGTTTTGAAACAAATACATTAGGAGTGCAGTTCGCCTCCTCTCAAATTGTTTCTTTAGAGGTCATTGTAATTACCCTTTTTCATTTAATTGACCTCAGTAGGTTGGGTATGTTACCCCTGTGTCTATGTCCTTAGAGGACAACTTGAAGGTGGAGTTTGGTGTGGCCTTTGAGAGGCTTAAAGTTGAGAGCGAGTGGCTCTTTTTTCGAAAATTGAGTGTTGTATGCCTCGTGGAGGCTTTTCAGTGTAATTTGGAGCAAATGTTCCTGAACATGAATGGGGTTTTCTGCCCCTCTGGTAAAACTTATTTTGAAGTAAGGTTGGGCTGATTGCCCACGAATTGTGAAGCAAGGGCGCTGAGCCCAAATCTAGTAAATATTGTACCTACTTTTTGTTGACTTGCTACTCTGTACCTGCAATGCTTGTTATTTCTTCATTTTAAAAGAAAATGTAACCTTGTTAAATTTTACATTAACTTTGATTCCGTAGTTTGAGACCCGTTCACGCCCGCACCTTCTTTCACCTCTACCTACCACTAAAACTCGGTAACAATAATAATAATAATAATAATAATAATAATAATAATAATAATAATAATAATAATAATAATAATAATAATAATCTTGGATTTACGTCCCACTAATTACTTTTACGGTTTTCGGAGACGCAGAGGTGACGAAATTTTGTCCCACGGGAGTTCTTTTTACATGCCGGCAAATTTCCAAAATATCACCTGACTGAGCTAAGATCGAACCTGCCAACTTGAGCTCAGAAAGCCACCGCCTTAACCGGCGATGACAATATTTTGTCTACTTTGCTCCAAAATCTCGCCAACGCTTTTAGGCCTAAAAACTCGCTTATTCGCTTCTAACGAGAGAGAATGTTTTCGGTCGTTGAGCAGAATTATGCCCAAGTACTTTCCATTTATTACATTTACTAAAAAGATAGCGAAATATACGTATCCTCATTCTAAAAGTATGTTGTTAGAAGACCTAACATGAACAGTAAATTTGTTTTTGTTTACTTAACTGCAATTGAACACCGTTCTCTCTTACAATGTATTCGCCCTGTACAAATATTTCTCCTTTTAGGGCTTTCTTTCTACTGGAGAGAAACGTCTCAAGTATACTGTAGTCTCTGATAATGTTTACATGTAAGAATTTTAAACCATATCAATATCCACACAGTTTTAAAAGTCCCCTATTTACACTGATGGTTACAGCGGATCGAGCTTTTTGCCAAACAGCTGAGATGTCAACATGCTCCGCTGGCTAAAATGATTCTCTCGCACACGGGTGGCGCCGCTGCTACCTTTAGTGTATTATTTACTAACTCTATGGGAATTACCGTCCCATGCATAGGCTACCGTTAACACAATGACGCAAACGGCTGCGTTTGGAGTAGTGCCGTGACTGATGATGAATAACGTCGCATTGTGTTCAGCGATGAATCGCGGTTCTGCACTACCCCGGATGAGGATCGTCTGCAATTGTGGCGGTGACCTGGGGAGAAGTCCCATTCTTCGAATATCTTGGGGAGGCACAACGGCACGTCACGGACATCCTGTATACTCATATGTTACCTCTCATGCGACAGTATCATGGTGCCATTTTTCAAGAGGACAATGCTCGTCCACACACGACACATGTCTCCATGAACTTTCTGCGTTAGGTTAAGGTATTCCTGTGGCCAGCAAGATCCCCAGATCTGTCCCCGTTAGAACATGTGCGTGACTAGCCCGGACGTGAACTCCGCCCCAGTGCCAGTGTTCAGCATATCAAGGACCAGTTACAACAGTCACGTACCAGCTTGCCTCAGGAGAGGATGCAACGGCATTATGACACTCTTCCCAATCGAATCGGTGATAAGTGCGCTCGTACTTCCAAGTTCTTTGTAAATATGATTCGATTTTTTAATCAGTGAAATAACAACTCACACCCTCTCATCGCCTGAAGTATCTTTTCGTTTCCTCCTCTTCCTCTTCTGGGTGCTTCAATTCTTTTCTGAGACAGTGTATTACGATTTAAACTAACGCCCAAGTGTAAGGCAAGTATTTTATTAAACTGAAACGTTGGTCGCAAAACGTGTTTCGTTTGCGAAGTGAATCGGAAGAAATGCCTCGCTTTCGCAAAGTAACCCGTCGATAAAGGACCCGCTTTTTGGAATAAAGTTATTTTCTCCTATCGAAGTATATTTAATATGTTTCGGTTGGACAGACGGCTGATGGTATGGCGGAAAATGAATACGGAGCTAGAGCCTACGATAATAATAATAATAATAATAATAATAATAATAATAATAATAATAATAATAATAATAATAATAATAATAAAAATAATAATAATAATTGTTACGGAGTTATCCATGGAAGGCAGAGGTGAAAGAAGTTGCGGGCTGGAATGGGTCTAACTACAAGGCCGAAAGATTAATTAAAATTTAAATAAAGGTTATATTTTCAATAGACAACAAGATTTAACAAATTTTCACTAGGTGAAATAACAATAAAAAATCAGGTACAATTATAACTTCACCAACGAAAGCACAAGTTAAGGGGTCTTTACAAATTCTGGACTTCGAGCCCCAATTTCACAATCCTTGAGCAACTAGCCCAACTTTACCAAGGCACACATTTTATCCAATGGGCAGAAAACCCCTTCGTTCAAGGATCCTTTGCTCCAAAACCATATCAGGCCTCCTAGAGGCACTTTTACCATATATGAAAGAGCTGACCCGCTCTCAAATTTCCAAGCCTATTTAAGGCCATACCAGACTTCTACAATAAATTGCCATCAAGGCACCGCTTACATGAAAAGAAACGGGGGTATTTCGTACCTAACCTACTGGGCCTCAGAGGAAAAGAACAGATTAATTAAATGGCCCTAAATACCAAGATGAATGGAGGCGTTGCTTGCACTCCTACATGAAACCTTATAAAACCTAAGGGGCACTAGGCCGATGATACAGGGGCTATTCACAAACTAGGGAGGTGACTCGTATAAGAAAATTTTAATACATTAAAAGAATAAAATCGGTTATGAAAACGTAGTCACCTCAACTCAAAATGAAGGGGAGCTCGAGAGGGTAAAGTACTCTCTATCCCCGATTTACAGTTAAAGTAATAAGAAATGTTTACATAAGCCGCCACTAAGTTACATTTCTAGAGAGGTAGGTTACAATTGAAAAGGTTTCAGACCTTCCCCGAGGGCTAAACTGCTGAGCTAGCAAGAAATAAAGATGTTAAAATTTAAATAAAGGTTATATTTTCAATAGACAACAAGATTTAACAAATTTTCACTAGGTGAAATAACAATGAAAAATCAGGTACAATTATAACAATTATACAATTGTTGAAGAGCTGCTGCCCGAAGGAACAGGCGCTACCCGCCCCCTGCTATACTTCCATACACTAAGCTAGATGTTGTTGAAGTGGCCGAGAGCCAGGAAAATCAGCAGTTTTATACTCTCGGGGAAGATTCGAGACCTTTCATGAATAATTAAGACCCACCCACAGGAGTTTATTGGCTAACCAATATTTACACATCAAAAATTGGGGAAGAAAGACACAATTGGCAGAAAATTAATGACAGAAATTATTGATTGGCTAACTTCAACACTGGCGGAAAGAAAAGATTTATATTTGCCAACCCACAAACGAAAGAACGAAATTTAGTTATATGAAAACTTATGAGTATAAAATATCTTCAAGGAAAGTTCCATCAATTCGCACCAGGGTGCATGATCATAGTTTTTGGTAGAGACATCTGTGAGAGAATGTCCACACTTCTTGATAATTAGTAAACAAAAACAATTCGAAATTAACACAGTGACATCTTCTGATAAACGGTTGAATTAATTCAGTTTTAAAGTTCAGAGTTTCAGCTGTAGAGGAGTACTTTAAGGTGGAAAATTCAAATGTGCGGCGTATAGGTGTACCAACCGGTACAATAATAATAATAATAATAATAATAATAATAATAATAATAATAATAATAATAATAGACGAGCCTCCGTGGCTCAGGCGGCAGCGCGGAGTCCCCTCACCGCTTGGTTCCGCTGTTCAAATCCCGGTCACTCCATGTGAGATTTGTACTGCACAAAGCGGAGCCAGGACAGGTTTTCTTTCGGGTACTCCTGTTTTCCCTGCTATCTTTCATTCCAGCGACACACTCCGATATCATTTCATTTCATCTGTCAGTCATTAATCATTGCCTCAAGAGCAGTGATAAACGCTTCGGCAACCAGGACAATATCTACCCTCGCTGATATGTGGGGGCTTCATTCATTCCATTCATGACCCGGTCAAATGATTGGAAGCAGGCTGAGTGTTTTCTTTTCTAGCCGCCATCGTGTGGTCTGCCTCTGGTTCTTTACTCTCGATGATTGAGTCCATTAGGCCTATCCTCCTCCATTCGCATCACATAACCTCACCTTATCCTTTCATTACAAGTGATTAATAATAATAATAACAATAATAATGTTATTGTTTTTACGTCCCACTAAATACTTCTACCGTTTTCGGAGACGCGATGTGCCGGAATTTAGTCTCGCAGGAGTCTTTCTCCGTAGCTTAGGCGAGATTCGGTTCTTCTACGTGCCGGTAAACTACCCACACGAGGCTGATATGTTTGAGCACCTTCAATAACCACCGGACTGAGCCAGGACCGAACCTGGCAAGTTGGGGTCAGAAGGCCACCGCCTCAACCGTCCGAGCCACTCAGCCCGACGTGAGCATGAGAACCCGAGTCCGTTAGTCAGACATGAAGTTGGAAATGTGTTAGTGTACGGATGCACGAGTGCTGTCAGTGTAGAGAACCTTCATGTTATAGGCTGTATAATGGATCAAAAGAATATATATTGATATTTTAAAAAACACTTCCAGTCCGCCTCTGTGGTGTAGTGGTTAGTAAGTTTGGGCACTATGTCCCTGTTACGGCACGCTGTGCCGGTGTACAGCTGTGTCCCGCTGTTCCGGAACACCGAGTGTCAATTGTTCCAAAATGATTCTCAAGCGAGACCGAAATAGTGATTTGCTGTACCGTCCGCACCGCCACTATGCACTGCCCTTCGCCCACCTAACTGTCGTTATCGGCTGTGTGCCGCTATGTACTGAAGTGTTCTATGTTCTGCCATATCCTCTTTGTTCTGTGAGTTCCGTTGCACCGGCAACTGTCCTTCGGTACATGCGAATATCGTAATGCGTTCTGTTTTGTTTTCAACTGTTTTGTAAGAGTGGTTTCATTGAAGCCTAGTAATATAACCGTACGAAAGACAGTAAACTTTGCATAATGTCGCACCGGAGTCCTGTTTAGGACTTTTTACTACAGTAGAATAAAACCGGACAGAGTGAAATGCAAGTAATGTTCTTCTATTTTGTCTCCAAAGGGATCTCAACAGGCACAATGACAAGACATTTCGAACTTAAACATCCCACAATGTTTATGTTCGTGCTCTGTTTGTATAGTTTTATTTTTAATCTCCTGTTCCGCTTGTATATAGTGTTTAATTTTTATCTTCGTTTTTTGCTTGTATGGGTTAATTTTTATTTTCGTGTTCCGCTTGTATATTCTGTGCGGAAATAGAGTACTGACGAATGTTTCTTCAACTGTGCGAGTACATTTTTAATTGGTGAAAATGTCCGACTCGTTGCCTGAATGGTCAGCGTACTGGCCTTCGGTTCTGAGGGTCCTGGGTTCGATTCCCGGCCGGGTCGGGGATTTTAACCTGCATTGGTTAATTCCAATGGCCCGGGGGCTGGGTGTTTGTGCTGTCCCCAACAACTCTGCAAATCGCACACCACACATAACACTATCCTCCACCACAATAACACGCAGTTACCTACACATGGCAGATGCCGCCCACCCTCATCGGAGGGTCTGCCCTACAAGGGCTGCACTCGGCTAGAAATAGCCACACGAAATTATTATTATATTGGTGAAAATATCATTGTGACATTTGTAAACACATCTACTGCCAGAGTAATTGTCACAGGTGTATTTCAGAATGAATGAAAACATTCTTGTCCTAAAAACAACATTTGGACACGATTTTTTGGGTGCGTATTTCAGAGTTCCGACTGCTTTTTCACTTAACGTGAAGTTTTATCCTGGTCCTTCTTACTCACAATACAGGCCTATACATTCAACTGGTGAAAGTATCCTTGGATTAGTTAATTTTAAACACCTGTACTGCCACTGTAACCATGTTATGTGTATTTCATATTTACCGAAGAAAATCTTAACATAAAAGCAGCCTTTAAACGTGATTATTGGGCGCGAATTTCAGTGTTCCGACTGTTCCTTCACGTTGCGTGCAGCTTTATGCTGGCCGTAACTACACACAGCAGCACCGATATACACTACCTACCTTGCAGCAGCACTTTCCCGCCGACGCGGAGCATGTCACGTTGCCTCACGAAGTTCTCTCTACTGCGCAGTTATAGTCCCGTGTGCCACGTCCCGGCATACTGTACCGAAACACTCTACCTCAAGCTCCTAATGTTCCGGAACAACTGACTGTTCCGGTCTGTCCAACCCTAGTGGTTAGTGTGATTAGCTGCTACCCCCGGAAGCCCGAGTTCGATTCTCGCTTCAGCCACGAAATTTGAAAAGTGGCACGAGAACTGAAACGGGGTCCACTCAGCCTCGGTATGTCAGCTGAGTAGAGGGATGTCCGATCCTCGAAGTGGTTTTCCATGGTTTCCCACTTGTCCTCCGGGAAAATGCCGGAATGGTACCTAACTTAAGGCCACGGCCGCTACTTTCCCTCTTCCTTATCTATCCCTTCTAATTTTCCAATCCCCCCACAAGGCCCCTGTTCAGCATAGCAGGTGAGGCCGCCTGGGCGAGTTAATGGTCCTCCTCCCCAGTTGTACCTCCGAACCAAACTTCTACGTTCCAGGACACTGCCCTGAGGTGATAGAGGTGGGATCCCTCACTGAGTCCGAGGGACAACCAACCCTGGAGGGTAAACTGATTTAATACTAAAAATAATATTTTTGCTATTTGCTTTATGTCGCGCCGACACATATATGTCTTATGGCGACGATGGGATGGGAAAGGCCTAGGAATGGGAAGGAAGCGGTCGTGGCCTTAATTAATGTACAGCCCCAGCATTTGCCCGGTGTGAAAATGGGAAACCACGGAAAACCATCTTCAGGGCTGCCGACAGTGGGGTTCGAACCCACTATCTCCCGATTACTGGATACTGGCCGCACTTAAGCGACTGCATCTATTGAGCTCGGCAATAATAATCATAAAACCACATCCTGTTGCCAGTGCAGAACAAATGAACCTCCACCATTTCATGTTCCAGCAAGACAACGATCCCCAATATACCGCCCATAATACTCGGCTACGACTGTTGTATAATACCCGGAAGTAGCTTCCTACCCTTCCCCCATCCCCAGATATTAATCCAATTGAACACTTACGGAATATTTCGGAGAGCTGCCCAAGACAAATGCAAATTACGAGTAAGACTATCATGATAACGGCTCTTTAAGAAGAATGGGCTTCTATTTCTGAAGACGTGACGAAAAGACTCGTCGAATCAATGCCCTAATGTCTTCTAGCAAAAAAATGCTATGTACGAATACTTTCGACCCTATAGATTTATGCATTTCTGTTTGTAAATTGTATAATAACTGATATTGTATATAGTTTGTTCAAATTGTACAAGGCGTACAAATAAAGAAATGTATTGTGTTTGTGAAGACGTAAGTCCCAACAATTATCGTTCAGCTGCTGATTATTTGCAGCACAGGTGTACGAACATTTACAACACTCACAGTATAGGGTATACCTGTCCGGCCCATTGCCTGGCCGGCGTGTGGTCCCGGGATAGTTTCATGGCAAGACGATTTCACCTGGCTCGGGGACAGCGTATTTGTGCTGTCCCCAACATCCCTGAAATTCATATACCACACACAGTTACCCATACACGGCAGATGCCGTTCACCCTCGTCGGAAGTTCTGCCTTACAAGGGCTGCACCAGGCTAGCAATAGCGAGGCGAAATAATAATAATAATAATAATAATAATAATAATAATAATAATAATAATAATAATAATAATAGAATAATAGAATTATTATTATTATTAGAATAATAGAATAATAGAATTATTATTATTATTATTATTATTATTATTATTATTATTATTATTATTATTATTATTATTATTATTATTATTATTATTATTATTTATTTATTTATTTATTTATTTATTTATTTCTTAACCCGTTTACCCTCCAGGGTTGGTTTTCCCCTCGGACTCAGCGAGGGATCGCATCTCTACCGTCTCAATGTCAATGTCCTGGAGTGGGAGACTTTGAGTCGGTGATACAACTGGGAAGGAGGATGAGTACCTCGTCAAGGCAGTCTCACCTGATATGATGAACAGGGGCGTTGTGGTAGGATGGGAAGATTGGAAGGAAGAGGGAAGGAAGCGGCCGTAGCCTTAAGTTAGGTACCATCCCGGCATTTGCCGGGAGGAGAAGTGGGAAACCACGGAAAACCGCTTCGAGGATGGGTGAGGAGGGAATCAAACCCCCTCTACGCGTCGACCTCTCGAGGCTGAATGGACCCCGTTCCAGCCCTCGTACCACTTTTCAAATTTCGTGGCAGAGCCGGGAATCGAATCCGGGCCTCTGGGGGTGGCAGGTATTCACACTAACCACTACACCAGAGAGACGGATTATTATTATTATTACTTATGATGATGACGATGCTTGTTGTTTAAAGGGGCCTAACATATAGGTAATCGGTCCCATTATTATTATTATTATTATTATTATTATTATTATTATTATTATTATTATTATTATTATTATTGTTATTATTATTATATGGACCTTTCTAAAAGGAGCGTTTTCTCCATATTCACGTGCTGGAAAATTTCTGCTTTCAGGAGTCGTATGATATCCACAACACAGTAAATGTCAGATAAATTCTTGAAGAAACACAACAACTGACGATATCGATAATATTGTTCAACACAACATACCGTATAGGCTTCAACCCCTGGATCGACTTTTTTTCGTTTTCTATTTGTACAAATACTGTACATGAGACGTGAGCTTTCATATGACAATGAACTTTTACTGACGGTCGATTCTGCGCAGTGGCGGAATAATATCCTCAAACCACAACCACTAGCAAACCGTTCATCAATCAGCACGCATGGATGGTAGCTGGATTAGCTGCAAGAAACCAATCAAACCCCACGGGCCATGACGTACCAAGCGACTGCTACTCAGCCCGATGGCCTGCAGGTTACGAAGTGTCATGTGGTGAGCACGACGAATACTCTCGGCCGTTATTCTTGGTTTCTACACCGGGGCCACTATCTCACTGTCAGATAGCTCCTCAATTGTAATCACGTAGTCTGAGTGGACCTCGAACCAGCTCTCAGATCCAGGTAATAAACCCTGACCTGGCCGGGAATCGAACCCGGGGCCCGCGAGTGAGAGGCAGTCACGCTAGCCCTACACCTTGGGGCCGGCTTGCAAGAAACCAACACCATTTTCTAAACACATTGTGACCCAAAAGTCCCTTGAAATTTGACGAGGCAATACTTCAAGGAAGATTGGAGGTGGAGCGGTACTAACTGACACACATGATTGACATGACATGGGGTTTAACTGACACCAACAACGAGTGCACAAACAGGCCGACAGATGGCGCTGAACAGCAACACGTCAGTGATGCCGCATGAGACCCGTGTATGGTATAAAAGGAGCTGTCGTGGGAGAGAGCGTCCGTCTTTCATCGACATCGCTATTATTGGGAGTCTCCTATCTCCTAAACTCCTTCTGTTTTTGCTCGGCTGGGTGACTCTTCATCTTTAATTACAGCTCGCGCCGACCTCAAAGAGCAAATAGGCTGACTCCGCATTGGCAGTTGGCCTCCCCATCTCGGCTCCTTTCCTTCCTCTCACAATGATCACCACCACCACCCTCACTACAACCACAACCTCCAGTCGCATCCCTCTTCCTGCTTCTCTCACCACGACTATGTCTGCTCATCCTTTTCCGATCATGTCCTTTTTACTTATGTCACCGGACCGCCCGACTCAACTGCAACGTCCCCACAAGTTCAGGTCGCCGACGCACAACGACCAGCGCCACCTCCATCTTCTCCAGAAATGTATAGCTGCGTCATCCGAGGTGTCGACCCTTCCATCTGTGTATCAACCATACTACGAGAACTCCACGCTGCACGCATTCTGGCACGCAGAGCTTTTAGAATCAGGAATCCCACTGGACCTACATTCTTGGTCAGGCTACAACTACCTACGGAAGCAGACGTCCGCCATCTTCTTCTCAACGGAGTCTACATCTTCAGTCATCGCCATAAAGTTGAAGCCTCCCGCTCCCCTCCTCGAACATCTCCTAGACCCCCACGACGTCGCACCCAGCCAGCCACTCCTCCACAATATCGATATTCTATTCGCCCACCTCCTCTCTCCATTTGTTCCTTCTTCCCACCGCAATTGCAAGCTGTCCTTCTCAGACTCTTCACCACTTCGTTAAACCAGATCGCCGCCACACTCCTCTCCAATCAACTACGTTCTGGCACTCTTGTATAACCCCACTCATTTTCTACGCATCCTGTCTCACAAATCCCTTATCATTCCTACCATCGTCGGCTCCTCACAATTTATTCACTTTGTCCTTCCATCATACTCTTCCCATCACACCCCTTTCTCCACACAACTCTGGCCCGAGAGACGGCGTCACCGTTTAAGGGGCCCGCCCCGCCTTCGGGCGGGAAATGAAAACATTAAAAAAAAAAAGGGCGTCAGATACGGCTGCAAGTCATGCTTGGCCTCGCCGCTTCCCCGACCTCCATCCGTGTGATTATTGGCCGTGGGGTTACCTGAAGTCGCAAGTCTACCGTGATCGTCTGAGCTCATTAGGGATGCTAAAAGACAACATCCGACTGCTGTACAGTGCTGCTCACAACATTGACCCCCAGCTACACGTATGTTGAGCATGTGTTATAAAGAACATCGTCTTTACTAAACCTCGTACCGAGTTCGATAGCTGCAGTCGCTTAAGTGCAGCCAGTATCCAGTAATCGGGAGATAGTGGGTTCGAGCCCCACTGTCGGCAGCCCTGAAGATGGTTTTCCGTGGTTTCCCATTTTCACACCAGGCAAATGCCGGGGCTGTACTTTAATTAAGGCCACGACCGCTTCCTTCCACTTCCTAGACCTTTCCTACCCCATCGTCGCCATAAGACCTATCTGTATCGGTGCGACGTAAAGCAAATAGAAAAAAAGGGGGGCTAAACCTCTAATGTTATGCTAATTATTGATTTTATTGTATGAAGCGCCGTCTGTTGGTCATTTTGTGAACTTTATTTTGGTGTCAATAAAACCCCATGCCATGCCAATCATACGTGTAAATTATTACCTTTCTACCTCCAATATTCTGCGAAGTATTGCCTCGTCACATGTTAACAAACTTTTGGGTCGTCCTGTACAACTGATTACTGCTCCATGAATTTGAAAGGTCATAGCCTTAAATGTAAAAAGTGGCCGCGGTTATTAAATGTGGACGGTGTTCACACTTTGTTGTGGGTTTTCACTACTGCAATGACGATATTCCTGATTAATCGCAGATGGAGATGTCATATTGATTGAAGTAGTCTCGTCACTCCATTCTTTAGGTAGGTTTACCCCAAAGTTATTGTTCACAAGTGGCCAAAATATGCATGAATACACATTTTTATTTTCTAAATTCCATGAAATGAAATAATCTGGTTCCTTGGCTTAATGGTCAGAGAAGTGGCCTTCTATACATAGGGCACCATGTTCTATTCCCGGCCGGGTCAAGGATATTAATTGCGTATGGTTAATTCCACCGGTTCGGGGGCCTCCTGCTTGTGTCCGTCGTAGTACAAACATGAACTGAGCGAGTTCGCCGTGTGGTTAGGGTCGCGTAGCTCTGAGCTTGCATTCGGGAGATGGTGGGTTTCAATCTCACCATCGAGAGCCTGAACGTGGTTTTCCGTGGCTTCCCATTTTCACAACAGGCAAATGCTGGGGCTGTGCTTTAATTAACGCCGTAGCAAATACAATATAGGGACCGATGACCTAGATGTTCGGCCCCTTTAAACAAGAAGCAATACACTGTAGAGAATACGTGCCACTTTGCGAGATATCACAAGACATTGATTGCCAGTGCACCTGGCGGGACGGCCTTGAAACAGTGTAGTAGTACACTGTACACTATGAATTATGCCGAAAGTGTGAGGTTCCAAGTCGTCTTTATTTAAAAAGTGGTTGCAGGAGTTTCCGTATTTTACATCGCACGGTAAGAGGAGAGTGAAGCTTGTTTTATATATCCCCCTAACGAGTTATTATCAATTTCGCAAAATAAGCATAATATTTATATGATAATGCCTTGATAATGGCGCTGAGAGCTAGACGCGTGTAAGTAAGCTCCGCAACTCACCTGCCTAAATCGCAAGACAGCTAGCAAGTCGTAATCGCGAGTGAGTGTAATTCGAAAGTTTAGGATACCATCTCATCGTGTGTGCAACTATGACCCTCAAAGAAGTGAAGGAAAGAATTACAGGCTTCGAAAAGCAAATGGCTCAATTCCAAGCCCGCCTGGAGGAAGCCATGTCTGCTCCCACTGGCAGTGCTACCAACCCCAGCGATGTTCTGACTGTGCTTCAAGCGGACTTCCGAACTTTTAGAAATTCCATCTGTGCTGAACTCTCTGTTCTGAAAGACAATGTCGAAGATATCGAGAAACGACTGGAAATTCAGGAGGCTCGGAGTGACGAAGCGGAACAGTACAGTAGGCGTAATTGTCTCCTTCTGCATGGAGTGAGTGAAACGCCTAATGAGGACATCTATGGAAAGGTCATTGAAACTCTCCGTGATAACCTGAAAATTGAACTGTCCATGGACTCCATCGATCGCTGTCATCGACTGGGACGCCAACGTAGATCGACTGCGGACGTAGTGACCGAGGGTAATCGACCTATCATAATAAAATTCCTCCGCTACCACCAGCGGGATCAAGTTTGGCGCGCTAAGCGACAGCTGAAAGGCTCCAAACTACTTATAACTGAATCCCTCACTAGGCTGAGAAAGGACATCTTGAATAAGGCACGAGACACTTTTGGACTGCGTAACACATACAGCCAAGACGGAAGGATAATCATTCACGTATCCGGCAAGAAATTCCAAGTAAACTCACTCGCGGAATTACAATCACTAATCAGGCAATATGGTGAAAGCGACATATGAACAATGTGCATCCTGTGTAGTTTATTTATTTTTAATTTAGTGCATAATTGTGAATGTGTGTGTGTGTGTTTGTGTGAATCAGCTGGCCACTGTATGTACGAGGAAATTAAGGTAAGCCGCATGTTTCACATTCCGTTAGCATGCTTGAGTTGAGAAGGGCTATTAAAAGTCCCCCTCCTTGCTCCCTCCCTCACCCCCCAGCGTTCCTCTGTAGGACAGTCCCCCAACACTCTCCCTCCACAGCCCTTTCACCGGAACATACGTCTGGAAGGACACGACCTGCCACTGACCGTTCCTCAACACTTTCTACTTCCTATTCTACCCATACCATTTTAGAGAAGGAACTGATGTCATTTAATCGCGCTCTGTTGTGTGCGTATGTCAACAGCCAATCCATCGTTGCTCACCTCGACGAACTGAAGATGATATTTGAAGACAGTCCAATTCATATCGCTGCTATAAGCGAGAGTTGGCTCCGTAGTTCGATTCCCGCAAGCATGGTTGACATATCGGGCTATGATATTCACAGGCATGATCGGACGAACAGACGGGGTGGTGGGGTCGCCCTATATTGTAAATCAATGCTCAAGAGTAAAGTTGTTCATACGTCTACTCCTGCTGTAAAAACGGCTCCTGAATATATGTTCGTAGAGGTGCTTGTCAATTCTGTAAAAGTACTTGTAGGAGTAGTATATAGGCCTCCTGACGCAGTGCGAGACTTCCATGACTTAGAAGACAGCTTACTGAGACTGCTACCATCATACGAGCACGTGATACTTTTTGGGGACTTTAACATCAATTTATTAACTCTGAACAACGACGCCTCACGACTACAAAATATTTTTAAATCGTGTGACATGACTATATTACCCCTTAAACCCACCCACCATGTCCATACTTCCACTATTTCCGCTGATACATTCATAGACCTAGTAATAACAAATAACCCTCAAAAAATCCTTCACCACGGTCAAGTATCTGTTCCTGACATATCTAAACATGACCTCATATACTTAGCATACTCTCTTCGCGTGCCGAAGTACCGAACGAAATATGTAACGTTTAGAGACTTTAAAAGGATGAATTTAATACAACTGAGACAAGATGCACAACTCTGCCCCTGGAATGACATAATGATGAAGAGTGACATTGACGAGAAAGTGGAAATATTTAATTCACATTTACATGAATTGTACAACAAACATGCACCAAAGCGTTCTGTGAGAGTAACACGTCCACCCTGCCCTTGGCTGACTGCTGATGTTAAGACTATGATGAAAGAACGAGACGCACTACACCGACGCTATAAGCAGACTCAACTAGCTGACGTGCATGAGCAGTACCGTGTTCTTCGAAACCGAATTAAGCTTGTAATTCGTAACAAGAAATTTAATTATTTCCAGCATTTAAACAAAAGCATTAACACTGGTTCCACATGGCGACAACTTCGGTCACTGGGTATTGGCAAACCACTTGTGAAGCATACTGATCCCGAGGTGTCCCTTGATGAGCTAAATACATATTTCTCCACGGAACGTCTAACTCCTGACACAACGACAGTACAAAACACCATTGACAATATATTAAGGCAACAATCCCCAGTCCGTCCTGCATTCGAATTTGATATCGTTACAGAACATGAAGTAAGAAGGGAAGTTAATTCAATAAGATCTCACGCAACAGGAGCTGATGAAATTCCCATTTCATTTGTGACTTACATAATCGACATAATACTGCCCATTTTTACGCATTTACTTAATACCTGTCTTACTTCCGGCAAAATCCCAATTAAATGGAAAGATGCACTCATTGTGCCTGTCCCAAAAATCTCTCCTGCAAGCAATGCATCTGACTACCGACCTGTCTGCATCCTCACAGCACTTTCTAAGGTTCTGGAGAAGATAATGCATAAACAAATTGTTAAATACTTGGAAAAATATTCTGTACTTGATCCCTTACAGTCTGGTTTTAAGAAAGGACACAGTACTGCAACTACACTAATCAAAATCACGGATGACATTAGACGGGCTATGGACGAACGAAAACTGACTATACTTATCCTTCTAGACTTTAGCAGTGCGTTTGACACTGTAAATATAGACATACTGTTAGCTAAGTTACAAAAACTTCACTTGGCTCATTCTGCTATTCAGCTCTTGGGCTCATACCTCAAAAATAGACGACAGAAAGTTGTATCAAACATGAAGACTACAGAATGGAGGACTAAGCTATCTGGCGTTCCCCAAGGGTCTATTCTTGGACCTCTTTTATTCTTAATCTATATTAATGACATTTCTTCTCATCTGAACGACTGCAACTATCATCTTTATGCCGACGATCTTCAGATATACTCACACTTTAAGGTCCCTGACATTGACAAAGCAATCCACCATATGAACTCGACTTTAAATTCAATTAGCTCGTATGCTAAAGATAACTGCCTATTAATTAACCCGAAGAAAACCCAAGCAATCATAATAGGACAAACTAGACTTTTAAATACGCTAAACATCATACAGCAGCCTAACCTCATGCTCTGTGGTGAAGCTATACCTTTTCAGAAGTCTGTAAAAAACCTAGGCGTTGTCATGAATGACTCATTAAACTGGAATGACCATATAACAAGTGTCTGCAGAAAAGTATATGCATCTCTTCACCCCCTAAAAATGAAACAATCCATTCTTCCACACAGCATGAAAATAAAACTTATTCAAACCCTCATTTTTCCAATAATTTATTACTGTGATGTCGTATTAACCGATGCAACTGCAGAACAAACTATGAAACTTCAAAGGGCAATGAACTCTTGCATACGATTTATATTTTCTTTGAACTTTAGGACACATATTTCCCCTTATTATGAGAAGTTATCCTGGCTGAAAATTGATCAACTAAGAAATTTACATACTGCGACACTAATTTTCCGACTTCTGAACGAATCTACACCTGAATACCTATCCTCACATTTTAACTTCCTTTCATCTTTCCATGAACATAATACCAGATCGACCTCTACCCTTATGATACCTGTTAATCATTCATCTGTATACAGCCACTCTTTCCAAGTGTCTGGGGCAAGGCTATGGAACACACTCCCTGTCAGTATACGTAATAGCACTTCAACAGTCTCATTTAAACGGTCTTGTCGAGATTTCCTCTTAAATACGTGACCAGCTTGTATGAATGTTAGTGTGTATGAGTGCAATTATGATTTAGAACTATTGTTAGGTGATGTAGATGTAGATAGGCTAGATAATATTAATCATTAAAAATAACAATTATAATCTATTATAATATTACTCCATAAATTTAAGTAGCTCCTAGGTTCTGCTAATGTTATTTTCCTAAGTATGTGATTATGTACTGTACGTAGTGGTTAAGTGTAAGAGAGGGCCGTGAGCCCTAACTTCGCCACATACAAAGGCATAAAATAAATAAATAATAATAAATAAATATTAAAATACCTAAAATTGAAGCTGCCTAGAAATATTTTAGAACCTCTTTGAGAGCCTATTTTAGGCAGCTCTAATAACATTTAATCACGTAAAAATACGAGGTCTAGTAATCACTATTGCGTGTTTCTGTGGTGGTTGGAAGTGCCGTGTGTTGTCTGAATATGAAGAGAAACGTCTTGGAACAAACACAAAAACCCATTATACGCGATTAAAAACCCCGATCCGACCGGAAATCGAATCCAGGTCCTTTTTTTAGCCGAAGGCCTCAACGCTGACGATTCAGCTAAGGGTACGGACAAAACGAAACCATTATTGAATTTCATTATTTATAGCAGCATTAACATGCGACTTCCATAGTAGAACAAGCAAAAATCATTTTTTACCTTCATTGTTTCTATCAGTTTTCATCATCATCATCATCATCTGTTTACCCTCCAGGTTCGGCTTTTCCCTCGGACTCAGCGAGGGATCCCACCTCTACCGTCTCAAGGGCAGTGTCCTGGAGCTTCAGACTCGTGGTCGGGGGATACAACTGGGGAGGATGACCAGTACCTCGCCCAGGCGGCCTCACCTGCTATGGTGGGCCTTGTAGGGGGATGGGAAGATTGGAAGGGATAGGCAAGGATGAGGGAAGGAAGCGGCCGTGGCCTTAAGTTAGGTACCATCCCGGCATTCGCCTGGAGGTGAAGTGGGAAACCACGGAAAACCACTTCGAGGATGGCTGAGGTGGGAGTCGAACCCACCTCTACTCATTTGACCTCCCGAGGCTGAGTGGACCCCGTTCCAGCCATCGTACCACTTTTCAAGTTTCGTGGCAGAGCCGGGAATCGAACCCGGACCTCCGGGGGTGGCAGCTAATCACGCTAACCACTACACCACAGAGGCGGACTCTATCAGTTTTAACATGCGATATTTGTAGCTTCAATCTTGCCGCCTGGCGCGCCACTGTCAACATGTCTCTCACAAAGGGGCATTCCCTACTCGTCACCACCGATTTTGCTCAAATTTATATAACATGCAGGGCTTGGCTAGAAATGAAAGTACCCAGATGGCCAAGCGTATAGAAAATAAAAATAAAAGTAATAATGTTGACGCGGCTCTCGCACCGTATAAGCCACTTACGTTAGTACGCACGCCGAGCAGTTGTTGGCGTAGCGATAAGAACATGGACTGGTAATTCGATGGTCGTGGGTTCGACTCACCGTGTGGAGAAATACTTTTTTCAATTTTTATATTATTCATTTATTTCCATTTATTTTATTTATTTGTATGCAAAAGGCATATAGGACGTCATTTTTTTAAATGAGCGCACAATTGTAGAAAATTTGGAGGTGCGAACTTTCCCAACCTAACGTGTTCAAACAGAAATTCTTCTTTTTTCTCTTGGTACGAGAGCCGCGTCAACATTATTACTTGTATTTCTATTTTCTATACGCTTGGCAATCTGGTGTTCCCACTTTGGGTACTTTCATTTCTAGCCAAGCCCTGCATGTTATATAAATTTGAGCGAAATCGGTGGTGACGAGTAGGGAATGCCCCCTTGTCAGTTTAGTACGGGAGAATACGGAAGTGTCCAGTGTTGTCGATAGTGTATTTGGCCATAGTCGTTTCTTTCTCATCCTTGCGTCGCCGTGTGTTAGCGTGACGTTAAACAACTTTTTTTTTTTGCTAGGGTCTTTACGTCGCACCGACACAGATAGGTCTTATGGCGACGATGGGATGGGAAAGGCCTAGGAGTTGGAAGGAAGCGGCCGTGGCCTTAATTAAGGTACAGCCCCAGCATTTGCCTGGTGTGAAAATGGGAAACCACGGAAAACCATCTTCAGGGCTGCCGATAGTGGGATTCGAACCTACTATCTCCGGGATGCAAGCTCACAGCCGCGTGCCTCTACGCGCACGGCCAACTCGCCCGGTCGTTAAACAACTAGCAGTACAAATATTCATTTAAAACTTCATTCACACCTCAAAAACACGCAACAGAGATACATCCTGCCTCATAGGGTTGGCGTCGGGAAAACTAGACCAAATCCTCGCGAATTGTCGACTCCAAGAAATTGGAAAAAATTCCAAGAAGAAAGAGAAGAAGGCCGCCTCTGCGGTGTAGTGGTTAGTGTAATTAGCTGCCATCCCGGAGGTTCTGCCACGAAATTTGAAAAGTGGTACAAGGGCTGGAACGGTCTCCACTCAGTCTCTGGAAGTGAACTGCTTAGAGGGGGGTTTGATTCCCACCCCAGCGATCCTCGAAGTGGTGATCCGTGGTTTCCCACTTCTCCAGACAAATGCCGGTATGGTACCTAACTTTATGCCACGGCCGCTTCCTTACGTCTTCCTTGTATATCCCTTCCGATCTTCCCATCGTCCCACAAGGCCCCTGTGACGAGGATTACGTATTTGAGCACCTTCAAATACCACTGGACTGAGCCAGGATCGAACCTGCCAAGTTGGGGTGAGAAGGCAAGCACTCTACCGTCTGAGCCACTCAGCAAGAAAGAAAGAAAGAAAGAAAGAGAAGAGAAGAGAAGATGACGATGTAATAAAAATAATTTAAAGTGTCATCTACATCCATCAGAATGTTTGCTTGTCAGTGGTTCAGTTGGCGGGTTCCTCAGACACGTGTTCCAGAATTACGCGTTTCTTTGAACGTTCCATGGTATGTGAGAAACAATCAGATTTGTCGAGAATTAAGTACTCCATACATCACTGAACACATTCGTAATTTGGCTCAAAAATTCTTATCCACACTAATAAATGCCCCTGGCGCTGGGCCTACATATTATGAGCTTGGACTTAAAACCAAAACCTCGTGTAGACTGAAACCTCGCCTCCGGGGGCACTGAAACTTTAAAGCTCGGCGGCAGAATTTTGTTGGACCAGAATGATTTTAGGGTACATTCACTGTGGTGGAACTGAGGGGCCAGCGGCGTAGAAATATTTATTTCATTTGAAAGCCACTGTGTGTTGTTGGGCAGGAGACGGGAGCGTGGTAATGGCCGTGGTAAGGACAGGATGGCAGTTTAACTGGTCGGGGAAGGTTTACAATAAATGGTTACACGCAAAGGAAACAGATTCCAAGGGCAGAAGGCCTTCTTTTCTGTTTTTGGAAAATTCAATTAATGGGGGTAAACAGGAGTGACAAAGACGGTGAATTTTTGAAAAAACAATATCTACAGTAGCCTATATTTCAGAAACGTAACATGTTACAACCGTGAACATTGGTATATTTATTTTTTTAATAATGAAACAAATTTTTTTTGTTTGCGGGGGAGGGGGGTGAAATGAAATAAAGAATGAGTTGAAATCTGTTTATCAGGACACTTATATCTCAAATCTGAAGATGTTACAGACGTGAAAGTTTTTATTTTGAACTTCCTTTAAAAATAAAGGTCTGAAAAGTTGGTCTAGTTGGATTCTTTTTATTAGGATACTGATATCTCAAAAACCGAAGATGTTACAGACATGAAAATTGGTATTTGGAGTCTCCTTTAAAAATGAAGAAATACTTTTTTTTCGGAAAATCCTCTTAAGGGGAGGAGTTGAAAGACTTAAAAAATTAGTTGAATTTTTTGTATGAGGATTTTTATATGTAAAAATATTAAAGATGTTACACGTGTGAAAATTGTGTTTGAAATCTCCCTTAAAAACAAAGAAACAGGCACTTTTGGGGGGAAATTAACTTGGTGGTGGGGTGAGCGGGGTGAAAAAAGGAGTTGGATTCTTTTTATGAGGATACATATATATCAAAAACTGACGATGTTACGGTCATGAAAATTGGTATTTGGAAGCTCCTTTATAAATAAAGAAACGCGTATTATTTGTTTTCGGAAAATTCACTTTAGGGGGGGAAGGTGAAGGGAAGTGAAAAATTTGAATTCCTGTTATGGATATATTATATCTCAAAAACTGAAGGTTTCAGACGTGAACATTGATATTTGGAATCTCTGTTAAAAATAAGGAAAGGCGCATTTTTGGGAGGGGATGTCAATTTAATGGTGCGGGGGCGGGGGGCGGGAGGTGAAAAGGAATTTAATTATTTTCATGGGGATACTTATATATCAAAACTGAAGATGTCACAGACAAGAAAGTTTGTATTTGGAATCTTCTGTCTTAGGAAAGAAATAATTACTGTTTTGTTTTCTTGGGGGGGGGGTGAAAGATTTGAAAAATTAGTTGAATTATTCGCATGAGGATACTTATATATAAAAAACTAAAGGTGTTACAGACATGAAAATTGGTATTTGGAATCTCCTTTAAAAATAAAGCAACATGTAGTTTTTTGTTTTCGAAAAATAGACTTAAGAGGAGGGATTTAAATTAAATAAAGAATGAGTTGAATTCTGCTTATGAGGATACTTACATCTCAAAAACTGAAGTTGTTCCAGACGAGAAAATTGGTTTTTGGGATCTCCTTTAAAGTAAAGAAACATGCATTTTGTTTTTAGTTTTTAGAAGAGCCACTTAAGGTTGGCGGGCGGGGGTAGGACTGATAAAGCGGTTGAATTATTTTTAAGGGGATTCTCCTATCCTAAAAACTGAAGATACACATGTGGAAATAGGTATTTGGAATCTCCTTTAAAAATAAAGAAACATGTATATTTGATCTTTTTTTTTTTACTTGAAAGAAGAATGTTTCTCACAAGTACAGTTCTATACCGTGCGGTCATCTTAGTTCCAAAAGGGAATACCACAAACGTGGTTTACATGCATACATACATTACCATTAAAGACTGTTATGCCTTTCAGCGTTCAGTCTGCAAGCCTCTGAATTTACTAAACGTCACAACAATCCTCTATTTGCAACTAGTGCCGTGGCCTCATCTAGTTCTATACCTCTTGTCTTTAAATCGTTAGAAACTGAGTCTAAACATCGTCGTCTTGGTCACCCTCTACTTCTCTTACCCTCCATAACAGAGTCCACTATTCTCCTAGGTAACCTATCCTCCTCCATTAGCATCACAAGACCCAACCATCGAAGACGGTTGATGCATTCAGCTTCATCCATCGAGTTCATCCTAAATTAGCCTTTACCTCCACATTCCGAGTACGCTCCTGCCATTGTTCCCACCTGTTTGTCCCAGCAATCATTCTCGCTACTTTCATGTAGTTCTAACTTCTGAATAAGATATCCTGAGTCCACCCAGCTTTCACTCCCGTATAGCAAAGTTGGCTTGAAAACAGACCGATGTAAAGATAGTTTCGTCTGGGAGCTGACTTCCTTCTTACAGAATACTGTTGAACGCAACTGCAAGCTCACTGCATTAGCTTTACTACACCATGATTCGGTCTCACTATATTACCATCCTGGAAGAACACACCACCTAAATACTTGAAATTATCGACCTGTTCTAGCTTTGTATCATCAATCTGACATTCAATTCTGTTGAATTTCTTACCTACTGACATCAATTTAATTTTCGAAAGGCTAATTTTCATACCACACTCATTGCACCTACTGCAGGCCTTCGGCACAATCTGCCATTAAGACCAAGTCGTCAGCATAGGCCAGACTGCTTGCTAAATTTCCACCTAACTGAATCATTCTCTGCCATTTTATAATTTTCAGCAGATGATCCATGAAAACTACGAACAGCAAAGGTGAAAGATTACAGCCTTTCTAACCCCTGTAAGTACCCTGAACCAAAAACTCATTCTACCATCAATTCTCACTGAAGCCCAATTGTCAGCATAAATGCCTTTGATTGATTTTAATAATCCAAATTTAATTCCATAGTCCCGCAGTAGAGCGAAGATCTTTTCCCTCGGTACCCTGTCATATGCTTTCTCTACATCTACGAAACATAAACACATCTGCCTATTCCTCTCGCAACATTTTTCAGTTACCTGGCGCATACTAAAAATCTGGTCCTGACAGCCTCTCTGAGGTCTGAAACCACACTGGTTTTCATCCAACTTCCTCTCAACGACTGATCGCACCCTCCCTTCCAAGATGCCAGTGAATACTTTGCCTGGTATACTAATCAATGAGACACCTCGATAGTTGATGCAATCCTTCCGGTTCCCTTGCTTATAGATCAGTGCAATTTCTGCTTTTGTCCAATCTGAAGGTACCTTACCAAGACTCCATGCTAATCTTACTACTCTATGAAGCCATTTCATCCCTGCCTTCCCACTATACTTCACCATTTCAGGTCGAATTTCATCTCTTCCTGCTGCTTTATGACAATGGAATTTATTTACTATCCTTTCCACTTCCTCAAGCGCAATTTCACCAACATCATTTCCCTCCTCCCCATGAGCTTGGTTGTTCGCAACACCACCAGGAATATTTCCTTTTACATTGAGAAGATATTCAAAATATTCCCTCCACCTCTCTAGTGATTCCCTGGGATCTATTATGAGTTCACCTGAATTACTCAAAACACTGTTCATTTCCTTTTTCCCTCCCTTCCTAAAATTCTTTATTACTTTCCAGGTTATTACCAAAATCTTCCCACGATTTCATTTTGGATTTAACAATTATTTGTTTCGCTCTATTTCTTTCATCTACGTACAAATCCCTGTCTGCCTCGGCCCTTGTTTGAAGCCATTTCAGATAAGCCTTCTTTTTACGTTTACAGGCTGCTCTCACTTCATCATTCCACCAAGATGTTCGCCTATTCCGATCTTTACACACAGTTGTTCCTAGGCATTCCCTTGCTGTTTCTACTACAGCATCCCTGTATGCCACCCATTCACTTTCTATATCCTGAACCTGCTTACTGTCTACTGTTCGAAACTTCTCACTACTCATATCCATGTACTTCTGTCTAATTTCCTCGTCCTGGAGATTTTCTACACTTATTCGTTTGCAGACAGATTTCACTTTCTCTACCTAGGCCTAGAGATA
Source organism: Anabrus simplex (assembly GCF_040414725.1). Lineage (NCBI taxonomy): Eukaryota > Metazoa > Arthropoda > Insecta > Orthoptera > Tettigoniidae > Anabrus > Anabrus simplex. The sequence goes on along the minus strand of NC_090266.1, from coordinate 1,149,936,583 downwards.
CTTAGTTCACTTCAGATCAGATAGTGGTCTGTATCATCGAAAAATCTCCGGAAAAACCGTACATTCCTAACACATTTCCTGAATTCGTAGACGGTTATGATATAGTCTACTATGGATCTGGTCCCCCTAGCCTTACATGTGTAGCAATGAATCGCTTTATGCTTGAAGAATGTATTCGTAACTGCTAAACCCATACTAGCACAGAAGTCCAGCAAACGCTTCCCATTCCTATTAGCTTCCATATTTTCCCCACATTTACCAATCACCCTTTCGTATCCTTCAGTTCTATTTCCAACTCTCGCATTGAAATCGCCCATTAGCACTATTCTATCCTTGCTGTTCACCCTGACCACGATGTCACTCAATGCTTCATAAAACTTGTCAACTTCATCCTCATCTGTACCCTCACATGGTGAATACGCTGAGACAATTCTCGTCCTAATTCCTCGAACTGACAAATCTACCACATCATTCGCTCATTTACGTGCCTAACGGGAACTATGTTACGTGCAATGGTATTCCTGATAAACAGCCTTACCCCATACTCTGCAATTCCTTTTCTAACACCCGTCAAGTACACTTCATAATCTCTTATCCCTTCCTCATTAACTCCCCTTACCCGAATATCACTTACTCCTAGCACATCCAGATGCATCCTCTTTGCTGACTCAACCAGTTCTAGTTTCTTTCTTCCATAAGCCCCATTAATATTGATAGCTCCCAATCGAATTCCATTTTGCTCGCAAAGTTGTTTCCAAGGAGTCCCTCGCCTGTCAAATGGGAGTGGGACCCCGTTACTCCCATAGGTCCGAGGCTTGCTTAAAATGTTCTGAGCTCGGTAAATTCATGAAGCAGGATGCTATCCTACTTACACATTGTCCAGGTGAGGATCTATCTCCGAACGGGTTATGGACCACCGGCGGATTGTGTAGTCCTAACCGCCTGAGCACAAGGAGGGCCATGACTCAAAATATGTCCGAGAAGCCCACTCCCATTCCATAGCAACTGGTATCCCGACTCTCAGGACCACTTACTAGGCCACTCAGCCGTTGCCCATGGTTCGCGAACTAGGACGTGACTACAGTAACCCACACCATGAGCCATGTGTGGTTTACAGAGAGGAGTATTTATACTTTAGGGATTTTCAGATAATGTCTTAGTACGGTACCAAGGAACGATTACTTTTATCAAATAACGAAATCCACTCGAGTGAAGCCGCGGGTAACTGCCAGTCGATGCTATAAATTGCACTCGAACTGATATCCATGAGGGGTCCGCCGTGAGTGACCTCTCTCTAACAATATCCAAAGGTTTGTATTATGAACTTTTCTTCGTTCTGTAATCACCAATCTTATGTAGCAATACATTTTGCTGAGCGATTAAATACATCTTACAAAAAAAAAAAAAAAAAAAAAAAAATGGCGGGTTCGATACCAGCTAATTCCGGTGACATTTGAAGGCGCTCGAATAGGTCAGGCTTGTGTCGGCAGATTTACCAGCACGTAAAGTAACTCCTGTGCGAAACAATTCCGGCACCTCGGCGTCTCCGAAAACCGTAAAGGTTGTTAGTGGGACGTTTTTTTTGCTAGTTGCTTTACGTCGCCCCGACACAGATAGGTCTTATGGCGACGATGGGACAAGGAAGGTCTAGGAAGGAAGGAAGCGGCGGTGGCCTTAATTAAGGTACAGCCCCAGCATTTGCCTGGTGTGAAAATGGGAAACCACGGAAAACCATTTTCCGGTCTGCCGAGAGTGGGGTTCGAACCTACTATCTCCCGAATACTGGATACTGGCCGCACTTAGGCGACTGAAGCTATCGAGCTCGGTAGTGGGAAGTAAAACCGTTATTATTATTATTACTATTATTATTATTATTATTATTATTATTATTATTATTATTATTATTATTATGCCGCCTCTGTGGTGTAGTGGTTAGTGTGATTAGCTGCCACCCCCGGAGGCCCAGGTTCGATCCCCGGCTCTGTCATGGAATTTGAAAAGTGGTACGAGGGCTGGAACGGGGTCCACTCAGCCTCGGGAGGTCAACTGAGTAGAGGCGGATTCGATTCCCTCCTCAGCCATCCTGGAAGTGGTTTCCAGTGGATTCAGCGAGGGATCTCACCTCCACCGCCTCGAGGGCAGTGTCCTGGAACTTCAGACTCTGGGTTGGGGATACAACTGGGGAGGATGACCAGTACCACGTCCGGGCGGCCTCACCTGCTATGCTGAACAGGGGCCTTGGTGAGGGATGGGATTATTGGAAGGGATAGACAAGGAAGAGGGAAGGAAGCGGCCGTGTCCTTAAGTTAGGTACCATCCCGACATTTGCATTTATTATTATTATTATTATTATTATTATTATTATTATTATTATTATTATTATTATTATTATTATTATTATTATTTACGAAGTGGCGCGTTGTCGGAGCGATGGCTTATCTCGGCAGTTACAGTATTCTTAAATTTCTAGACCAGGACCTCCATTCTACCGTCAGATATCCCTTCAGTTGTGGACAGTGATCTCACAGGCTGAGTGAACCCCGAAACAGCCCTCAGATTCAGGTAAAATTCCCTGGCCTGACCGGGAATCGAATCCAGGGCCTCCGGATAAGAGGTGGGCTTGCTGCCCCTGGACCACAGAGTTGGCGCATAAAACCATTATTATTATTATTATTATTATTATTATTATTATTATTATTATTATTATTATTACTATTATTATTATTATTATTATTATTATTATTATTATTATTATTATTATTATTATTATTAATATTATTATTTGCCATTTGGATTTAAGTCACACGGACTTAGACAAGTCTAATGGTGACGACTGGACAGAACAGAACAGAACAGAACAGAACAGAACAGAACAGAACAGAACAGAACAGGGCTAATGGGGCGGACGTGACCGTGGCATTAATTAAGGTACAGCCCCAGCCTTTCCGGTGTTAAAATAGGAAACCACGGAAAACCATCTTCAGTACTGCCAACACAGTGGGATTCAAACTCACCGTCTCCCGAATCCAAGCACATAGCTACGTGACGCGAGAAGCGCAGTCAACTCACTCTGTATTTTATTATTATAACTTATTTTAAAATTTGCTTTACGTCGTACCGTTGCACATAGGTTTTATGGTGACGATGGGATAGGAAAGGCTAGAAGTGGAAAGGAAGCGGCTGTGGCCTTAATTAAGGAACTGCCCATGCATTTGTCTGGTGTGAAAAAGGGAAATCACGGAAAATCATCTTCAGGTCTGCTTAATGCGGGGTTCGAATCCACTATCCCCCGAATCCAACCTCACAGCTGAGCGCCCCTAACCGTACGGCCAATTCGCTTGATTTTGATTATTATTATTATTATTATTATTATTATTATTATTATTATTATTATTATTATTATTATTATCTTTACGGCAGAGAAAAGGGAAACTAAGGAAAACATCTTCAGGAATGGCTGGGCTGATTAGCTCGGACCATAGAGGTAAGTAAGCTGTATAGAGAAACCGAAGTAATAGATGGTATTAGTGATCACGAAGCTGTTTTTGTCGTAGTTAAAAATAAATGTGATAGAAAGGAAGGACTTAATAGTAGGACTATTAGGCAGAACCATACGGCTGAAAAAGCAGGCATGAGGGAGTTTTTAAAAAGTAGCAATGATCAGTGGAAAACGGTAAATAAAAATGCAGACAGACTCTGGGATGGGTTTAGAACAATTGCTGAGGAACGTGAAAACAAGCTTGTACCCTTAAAGGTGGTATGGAATGGTAAAGACCCACCAGATTATAACAGAGAAATAAAGCGACTAAGGAGGTGCACATTGGAAAGAAATAGAGTTAGAAAATGCTGTGAAAATAAGGAGAAATTGAAGGAATTTACTAGGAAATTGAATCTAGCAAAGAAGTCAGCTAAGGATAACATGATGGCAAGAATAATTGGCAGTATGTGAGGATCTTCAAAATGCAGAAGTATTCATCAACAGTATATAAAGATTGTTAGTTACAAGGATAATGTCCGGATAGAGGAGGTGACTAATACTAAAGAAGTATTAAATTTTACCTATGACAAGAACGACATTTACAATAAGATACAAAAGTTGAAAACTAGAGAAAAGGCTGGAATTGATAAGATTTCTGGGGATATTCTAAATACAATGGGTTGGGATGTAGTACCATATCTGAAGTACTTATTTGATTATTGTTTGAATGAAGGAGCTATACCGAATGAATGGAGAGTTGCTCTAGTAGCCCCTGCGTATAAAGAAAATGGTGATAGACACAAAGCTGAAAATTACAGGCCAGTCACTTTGACATGCATTGCATGTAAGCTTTGGAAAAGGTTCTTTCTCATTATATTACACATGTTTGCAAAATTAATAACTGGTTCGATAGAAGGCAGTTCGGGTTTAGGAAATGTTATTCCACTGAAGCTCAACTAGTAGGATTCCAGGAAGATATAGCAGATATCTTGGATTCAGGAGGTCAAATGTACTGTATCGCTATTAATCTGTCTAAAGCACTTGATAGGGTAGATCATGGGAGACTACTGGCAAAAATGAGTGCAATTGGACTTGAGAAAAAGAGTGACTGAACGGGTGGCTATATTTCTAGAAAACAGATCTCAGAGAATTAGAGTAGGCAAAGTTTTATCTGACCCTGTGATAATTAAGAGGGGAATTCCCCGAGGCAGTATTATTGGATCCTTATGTTTTCTTATATATATAAATGATATGAGTAAGAAGTGGGATCATAGATAACGCTTTTTGCGGATGATGTTATGCTATATAGAGTAATAAATAAGTTACAAGATTGTGTGCAACTGCAAAATGGGCTCGATAATGTTGTGGGATGGACAGCAGGCAATGGTATGATGATAAACGGGGTTAACATACAGGTTGCGAGTTTCACAAATAGAAAAAGTCCTCTCAGTTTTAATTACTGCGTTGATGGGGTGAAAGTTCCTTATGGGAATCATTGTAAGTACGTAGGTGTTAATATAAGAGCAATCCCACTATCGGCAGCCCTGAAGATGGTTTTCCGTAGTTTCCCATTTTCACACCAGGCAAATGCTGGGGCTGTACCTTAATTAAGGCCACGGCCGCTTCCTTCCAACTCCTAGGCCTTTCCTATCCCATCGTCGCCATAAGACCTATCTGTGTCGGTGCGACGTAAAGCCCCTAGCAAAAAAAATAAAAATAAAATAAGAGCAAGACCTTCATTGGGGAAATCACATAAATGGGATTGTAAATAAAGGGTAAAGATCTCTGCACATGGTTATGAGGGTGTTTAGGGGTTGTAGTAAGGATGTGAATGAGAGGGCGTATAAGTCTCTGGTAAGACCCCAAATAGAGTATGGTTCCAGTGTATGGGTAGCCTCACCAGGATTACTTGATTCAAGAACTGGAATAAATCCAAAGAAAGCAGCTCGATTATGTTATTTTCGATAAAAGAGTAGCGTTACAAAAATGTTGCAAAATTTGGGCTGGGAAGACTTGGGAGAAAGGAGACGAGCTGTTCGACTAAGTGGTATGTTCCGAGCTGTCAGTGGAGAGATGGCGTGGAATGACATTTTTAGACGAAAAAGTTTGAGTGGTGTCTTTAAAAGTAGGAAAGGTCACAATATGAAGATAAAGTTGGAATTCAAGAGGACAAACTGGGGCAAATATTCATTTATAGGAAGGGAAGTTAGGAATTGGAATAACTTACCAAGGGGGATGTTTCAATAAATTTCCAATGTATTTGAAATCATTTACGAAAAGACTAGGAAAACAACAGATAAGTAATCTGCCACCTGGGCGACTGCCCCAAATGCAGATCAGTATTGATTGATTGATTGATTGATTGATTGATTGATTGATTGATTGATTGATTGATTGATTGATTGACGGGTTCGACCCCGGCTCTGTCCGATGGTATTTGAAGGTGCTCAAATAAGTCTGCCTCGTGTCGGCAGATTTACTGGAACGTAAGAGAAATTCAGAGGGATAAAAGTTTGACACCTCGGCGTCTGGGAAAACCTTAAGAATAGTTAGTGGGAAGTAAAAAAATAACATTATTATTATTATTATTATTATTATTATTATTATTATTATTATTATTATTATCATCATCATAATCATCATTATTTTCAAGGATGGTCGCTAGTCGTGCTAGCTTCTGAGGTTTTGGGTGACAGTAGGTATCATTGATTGGCCTTAATTAAGGTACAGCCCCGGCATTTGCTTGATGTGAAAAGAGGAATGCACGGAAAGCCATCTTTAGGGCTTTGGATGATGGAGCTTGAAGCCTCCTTACAATGAAATGAAGCTTACAAAAACGCGGACTGTACTGAGCGGCCAACTTGATGGGTTTAACCAACTGAGCTGCTGATGTCGGTATTAGATACATCGGTAACGATTTGGGAAGCCCTCTAAGATGAAATCGAATGCTTAAGACTTCACAAACGCCCAGTCCTCGAGCCATAGCAATTAACTGTGGTCATCAAATGGTCAGTGTTAAGGCCTTCGGTTCAGAGGGTCCCGGGTTCATTTCCTGGTCGGGTCAGAGATTTTAATCGCGTCTGATTAATTCTTCTGGCTGGAGGACTGGGTGTTTATGTTCGATCCAACACTTTCCTCTTCATATTCAGACAACACAACACACCACACTACCAACAACCACAGAAACACGTAGTAATGATTATATCCCTTCATATGGAATTGCGTCGGGACGTGCATCCGACCATAAAACAGTGTTAAATCTACTTGTGCAACGTAGGCTAGTTCGCGTGTTGGAAAAGTGGACGAAAGAAGAAGAATTCGATATAAAGAATGTAACGAAGTATCTGTACTAACCTTCACAATTCGCTGGAAGTGCCCTCCATCAGGATCCAAACACTTTTGTACACGTCTTAACACCTTCACATACACACACATGTCATGTACACGATGGTGATACTGCTCTTGCATTCCCGATGTTATCATTGAGAAATTATAATCGCGCACTATTCCCTTCATAAATAAGTCACATGTAGACAAGTCTGGTGATCGCGGCGGCCACAATACTACGCTCACTTACTACTCAGCATCATCAGTAAACGTCTCACGAACACGAGTAAGTGACCACTCTGTTGCTCTAGTCTTGAAATGGATACCGTCGCGCGCCCTCTCCTCACCAAGTCTTAAATGTTGCCTCACTCTAGTAGTGGACGGTGTGAAAAGCAGTCTTTTGTTTTCTTGATTGAGCTGGTACGTAAGTCTGCACTCGCTGTGGTACTGAATACGTCATGCTCGTTCACAATACCGAACTCAACTGTCTTGATAACGGGCACCGATACAATGGGGCGGAGAGGAGAGGGAGGGATGACGTGTAACAGCTGAGTATCAGAGAAGGAATAGTTTCAGACCAAATGAGATGAGCGAGTGCGAATGTCTTGCAAGATGAAGCCGGTCGATTTTTCGTGCCCACTCTACTCGATGTACTCACTTACATAATCGCCTTCATCGTCTCGGAGCACGTACTTCTGTTTTTTTTTCTTTCCCACCATGCCCCAACGCCGACTGGTGGCGTCAACTCAGGTAGCTTATACCACGAATTCATCTGTTGAACTTGACGTAATTGTACCTTGAGAATCTCTAACATCTCGTGTACATGGAGAAGGGGTGATTGTGACTATTCGCTTCATAATTCAACGAATATTCCTTTTATTCCCCATAGAATTGTTATTATTTATTACCCAGTTCTATGCCCGAGTGGTCAGCGTCTTAGCGTTGGGGCCTCGGATTCGATTCCTGGCCGGGTTAAGGTATTTCAATCTTAGATTGAGGCTATGTTGTCCCCTCCCTCAACTCACTCTCCTTCCATAATATTTTTCTCTCGTACACAAACACGCATTTTCTTATACACGTCAGTCACCCGCCGTCCACCCTCATCGGATAGTCTGTCGTTCAACGGCTGCAACTAACTTGCATAAACCACGCATAATAATAATAATAATAATAATAATAATAATAATAATAATAATAATAATAATAATAATAATAATAATAATAATTGCCGACTGCCGGCCCCGCGGTGTAGAAGTAGCGTGCCTGCCTCTTACCAGAGGACCCGGGCTCGATTACCGGTCAGGACAAGGATTTTGACCTGGATCTGAGGGCTGGTTGGAGGTCCACTCAGCCTACGTGATTACAATTGAGGAGCTGTCTGACGGTAACATGGCGGCCCCGGCCTAGAAATCCAAGAATAATGGCCGAGAGGATTTGTCGTGCTGACCACACGACACCTCGTAATTTTCAGGCCTTCGGGCTGAGCAGCGGTCGCTTGGTAGACCATGGCCCTTCGGGGCTGTTGCGCCATGGGGTTTCGTGTGGTTTATTATCATTATTATTATTATTATTATTATTATTATTATTATTATTATTATTATTATTAATATTAATATTATTATTATTATTATTATTATTATTCATCTGTTTACCCTCCAGGGTCAGCTTTTCCCTCGGACACAGCGAGGGATCCCACCTCTACCGCCTCAAGGGCAGTGTCCTGGAGCTTCAGACTATTGGTCTGGGATACAACTGGGGAGAATGGCCAGTACCTCGCCCAGGCGGCGGCCTCACTTGCTATGCTGAACAGGGGCCTTGTGGAGGGATGGGAAGATTGGAAGGGATAGGCAAGGAAGAGGGAAGGAAGCGGCCGTGGCCTTAGGTTAGGTGCCATCCCGGCATTCGCCTGGAGGAGAAGTGGGAAACCACGGAAAACCACTTCCAGGATGGCTGAGGTGGGAATCGAACCCACCTCTACTCAGTTGACCTCCCGAGGGTGAGTGGACCCCGTTCCAGCCCTCATACCACTTTTCAAATTTCGTGGCAGAGCCGGGAATCGAACCCGGGCCTCCGGGGGTGGCAGCTAATCACGCTAACCACTACACCACAGAGGCGGACATTATTATTATTATTATTATTATTATTATTATTATTATTATTATTATTATTATTATTATTATTATTATTATTATTATTAAAATACCTTTTTCCTAGCGGAGAAGCTTCTGTATCAAAACACTTTGTTGCTCTAGTCTGTAAGTCATGCGTTTCATTGCGAGTGTGTTACCGTACTAACTTCGAAAAATAATAATGTCGTGTGGCTATTTCTAGCCGGGTAAGGCAGATCCTCCGATGAGGGTGGACGGCATCTGCCATGTGTAGGTAACTGCGTGTTATTGTGGTGGAGGATAGTGTTATGTGTGGTGTGTGAGTTGCAGGGATGTTGGGGACAGCACAAACACCCAGCCCCCGAGCCAATGGGATTAACCAATGAAGGTTAAAATCCCCGACCCGTCCGGAAATCGAACCGGGAAAAATCTGAACAAAAGGCCAGCACGCTGACCATTTAGCCATGGAGCCGGACACGGAGTCACTCACTTCAGACCACATACAGTATGCCATTAGAAGCAATTTTTGAGAAACAAAATCTACATACGATGTAAATGCCGGGCTGAGTGGCTCAGACGCTTAGAGTGCTGGATTTCTTCCTGAGCCCAACTTGGCAGGTTCGATCCTGGCTCAGTCCCGTGGTATTTCAAGGTGCTCAAAAACGTCGACCTCGCGTCGGTAGCTTACGTAAAAGAACTCCTGCCGGACGAAATTCCAGCGTCTATCAGAAAGTAAAAGTCTATCATAAAAGTAATTAGTGGGTTGTAAAAGCACTAAATCTCTCGCCCCATCCGGAAATCGAACCCGGAGCCCCGAGGTCCGAAGGCCACGACGCTGACCATATTATTTCGCTGTATGGGTTTCCGTGGTTTTTCATTTTCACAGCTGGGGCTGTACCTTAATTAAGGCCACGGCCGCTTCCTTCCCACTCCTAGGCCTTTCCTATCCCTTGGTCGCCATAAAACGTATCCGTGTCGGTGCGACGTAAAGCAAATTGCACAAAAACGATTTCGCTGTTTTGCCTTTGTTACATATTCGTAGCCAAAATGTCTTTCGACGTCTGCATTCCAGAGGGAAACAGAGCATCTTAGAGCGTTCTCTCAAGAAGAGCGAGCTGGTTACGCGGTACGAGTCTTGTAGCTGTAAGATTGCATTCGGGAGATGGTGGGTTCATATTCCACTGCCGGTAGACCTGAAGTTGGGATTTCGTGGTCTCCCACTTATACACCATAAAATACCGAAGTTAACATCAAATAAGGTTTAGGCCTCTTCGTTCTCAGCCATTGTCCTTCCATATCCCATCTTAATGAAATAATCTAATTTGAAAAAAAATAGCATTCTATCATTTGTTTTAAATTTAGGACATCCCTACAAATTACATGACTTACAGTATCCAAATGTCCTGGAGCTGTTGTACCTTGATTTCTATTACGAGGCAATTGCATAAGGTTTCCAATTATTCACAACCATATTGTTCTTCGTCAGACATCCAGTAATGTAATTAAAGATGTATTAAGACAGAAATATTTCCACCGAGCTTTTTTTTTTACGGGGAGCCCCCGTAGCCCGCTCCTCCGCCGTAACCATCGACTCAATCTACATGGCCTCCGACATGCTATTAATTTCTAAGAAGAAAGAGATAGCAGGGAAGAGTGGGAAGTGATACAAGGAGTATCTACCGGTTTCCGAGTTAGACTCGCTACCACGGCAAATTTTGTTAGGTAAGGAGGTGTTGAAGTGTGGTATTGAAGGGTCAGGGAAAAACCAAATATGCAGAAAAGAGAAATAGCCTACATATAAAACCTGACATCTTGTGATAACACATGCAAGGACGTGGGCTGGAAAGGTGTTGTAACCAAAGGTTGAAGTTTACTAAACACAACTTTTATTGCTTCACTTTATGATATTTACACAAATAACTGAAATTTATTTTGAAGCAAAAAGGAATATTGAATCTTGAGAAAAGTCTGTCTTTATACAATATGTACAGGTTTACAGTCTTTATATACTCTTCTATCTTGAAAAGATAGTCTTTGTGAATTGACACGTTGATAGTCGAGAACTATCTGGCACACTAACATGAATGTCTTTGAGAGTCCTTGTTTGTTGAAGTGCCTGAATTCCTAAAAAGCAAGTTCAATTGATTGAAGAAATTCCACCTAGCGAAACTAAGGGAGCTTGCGTAAATTAGGGAATGAAAATGGCTTGTAAAAGAATTACGGAACATAGGCAGCGGAAACAGGTAAGGGAGCGGTGACCAGAGGTGAAACCTCGTACTGCCAGAAATTCAGTCCACCTGGTCGAAGCACATTTTCAAGAGGAGTAGCCTCCGTGCTCGACGTAGGGTGTATTCTGGAGCTGGACACCGGGGCAAGTGGGCAAGTGAGCAGGCAGGGAGCTCCTATTTATAGTACACTCGATGGTCAGGCACGCGCACTGAGGGCTGCGCGTCGAAGCTAGCAGAATGATACACAGGCGCGCGTGCAGCTGGCTGGTGGAGCGAGAAGGGGAGCGCCGGACATACAACACCCTCCCCTCCTAAATACGCCGGTACGGCGTGAAACGGCGGCGGCGCTGGCGGCGACTGCGATGCTGGAGCGGAGCTGCTGATATCTCTGTTGTATTGTCCGGAGCTGGAACTGGGCGGAGTGGCGCTGTCTCGTCCTGAAAGGAACCCATTGTTATTAAATGATCTAAAGCGCGTTCAGCAATAGATTTATCAGGTTTAGCAATAGCATCAATAGCTGGACAGGGGCGGTAGCGCAGACGGATCTGATCTTGATGGCGGCAGATACGTTTCTCCGTAGTCTGTATCTCGTATAGACGATGACCCAAAGATCTGCAGATGACTCCAGGTATCCAGAGTGGGTTGGATTTGAATGTCCTGGTGTAGACCTTGTCGTTGAGGGAGAACTTCGTTGGTGAGGTCTTATGCTGGGCCGGAAGAGGCTGTAACAGAGAAAGTAAAGTTCTGTGAGGTCGTCCATGGAGCTTCTGTGCAGGAGTGATATTATCAGCGCCGGGTAGAGTTCTGTAGTTGTTTAAGAGTTGGAGCAAGGCTTGGTCTTTAGTTAAGCCTGAAGAGACAGCTTTCTTCATACTTCTTTTAAATGTTTGTACGAAGCGTTCAGCTTCACCATTAGATTGAGGGTGAAAAGGTGGTGCTAGGATATGACGAATGCCATTATGTGTACAAAAGTTCTGAAAAGCAGTAGCTGTAAATTGAGGTCCGTTGTCCGAAATGAGTACTTGCGGTAAACCTTCTGTAGTAAAGATTTTCTGGAGAGCACGAATGGTAGCTTCGGTTGTAGTAGTCGAATGCATATCCACTACATATGGAAAGTTTGACAGTGAATCGATGACTATTAACCACATGGAATTGAGGAAAGGACCTGCGAAATCGATGTGAACTCGTTCCCATGGAGTAGTAGCAGGAGGCCATGAAGCAAGATCAGAAGACGGGGCGTTCTGATTCGTTTGACATTGCTCACAATGACGTATTAGCTTTTCAATGGCGGCATCAATACCGGGCCAGTAGCAGTGTTGACGGGCGAGTTGCTTTGTTCTGGAGATACCCCAATGGCTTTGGTGTAATAATTCGAGAACTTGTTTCTGTAGGCTAAGTGGGATAACCACTCGGAAGATGGTGCCTGCTTCTAGTAATACAACTCCGGCACGAGTCGTGAGACGATGCTGCATACGATGATAAGGTGCTAGGTGGGCAGGAAGTGTGCTCTGAAGAGGCCAACCGTTGCGGATGTAAGTACGTACAGTAGCTAGTGTACTGTCCTTATCCGTAGCTTTAGCTATGCAGGTAGCATCAATAGGAAAACTGGATACAGTATCTTCAAGTTCTATGTCCAACTGAAGACATTCAGATTCTTGAGAATCGAAGGCAGTATCAGGACCAACGGGTAAGCGGGAGAGGGCATCAGCATTACAATGCTGGGATGTGGCTCGATATACAATCTGATAGGAATAATCAGAAAGGAACATGGACCATCTTTGAAGCTTTCTGAGGGAATTCTCTGGGATCTTATTACCAGGATGGAATAAGTGTACGAGAGGCTTATGATCGGTAATGATCAGGAAATGGTTGCCATAGAGATATTCATTGAAACGGCGAATACCAAAGATGATGGCTAAAGCTTCTTTCTCTATCTGTGAGTATCGACGTTGATGGTCATTAAGTGTTTTCGAAGCGAAGGCGATGGGGCGTTCTTGTCCATGACGATCCTTCTGGGAGAGAACGGCACCGACACCGTAGTCTGAAGCGTCAGTAGCTAGCGTGATGATCTTGTCGGGCTGAAAATGAGTGAGTTGTATAGCTTGAATTAAGGCGTTGTTGATTGTTTTCCATGCCTGTTGGCATTGCGGAGTCCACTGAAACTTAACACCTTTTTTACGTAGAGCGTTTAATGGAGCTGCCACTGTAGCGAAGCGTGGAATGAACTTATTATAATAGTTCGCTTTGCCTATGAAGGACTGAAGCTGCTTGAGGTTCTGAGGTGCTGGCATGTTTACTATCGCTGAGACATTCTGTGTACTAGGACGAATTCCATTCTTATCAAGTATATGTCCTAGGTAGTGAACTTGAGGTTGAAAGAAGGTACATTTAGCGAGATTCGCTCGTAGTCCATTGTCTTTCAATTTCTGGAGAAGGAGGCGGAGATTGGTTAGATGTTCCTGATGATCTTTTCCAGTAACAATAATATCATCCAGGTAGTTAGCACAACCGGGAATGGAGGCGGTGAGTTGAGCCAAATAGCGCTGAAAAATAGCCGCTGAGGATGAAACACCGAATGGGAGCCGCTGGAGCTGTAGCAGTCCGAGAGGAGTGTTGAGTGTGAGAAATTTCTTAGATTCTTCGTCTAAAAGTAGCTGGAGATATGCTTCTTTAAGATCAACTCGAGAGAAGAATTGCCCACCAGAGAGACGACGGAATAAGTCTTCTGGACGTGGAATAGGAAAGATATCTGTGTCGAGTTGTGCGTTGACTGTAGATCGAAAATCGCCACAAAGTCGAACATTACCATCAGGTTTCTTGATTACCACGAGTGGAGTAGCCCATTGACTAGAAGTAACTGGTACAACAATTCCAGTTTGTATCCATCTTTCTAATTCTTTCGTGACCTGGTCTTGAAGTGCTAGGGGTACTGGACGTGCTTTGAGGAAGCGAGGCTTAGCTCCGGATTTCAGCTGTATGTGAGCTGTATAGTCTTTGGCTGTTCCGAGCTGAGAGTCGAAGACTTCAGGAAACTGCTCTAGGAGAGCGGTAACGTCAGAAGTAGGATGCAATGTAGATACGACGTTAATGTTGTCATGTATCTGGAAACCAAATAAGTTAAATAGATCCATGCCCATAATGTTTGATGCAGTGTAGTTGTTAACTACGAGAAGAGGAATGGCCTTCTGAATTCCTTTATAACTAGCCTGAAGTTTGATTTGACCTTTGATGTCAATTTTCTTCTTGTTAAATGTCACGAGCTGGATGTCAGCTGGAGAGCATGAAGGTGAACCTAAGTCGTGGTAGGTAGTCAGGTTAATAATAGAGACAGGTGATCCAGTGTCTAATTGAAAATCGACAGATCGATCAGAGAATGAGAGAGGAATGATGATTTTGTGAGAATCCTTTGTGGGAAGAATAAGATTGATCTGATCAACTTCCATGTCTTGGCGGGGCTGTATATGCTTCCGGCGTGCTGCAGTAGTCTTAGCAGGGCGGAGCGAACTTTGACAGACAGTCTTAATGTGTCCAAGTTTATTACATCGTTCACAAGTAGCTTTGAAAAAACGACAGTCACGACGTTCATGATGCTTGAAACAGCCTCGGCAGGAAGGCAGGAGTTTCGAGGTGCTTTTAGAATTGGGCTTCCGTGTAGCATGACGAGAGGGAACTTGGCGAGAATGCTTGGTGGAGAGTGCCTTATCCGTACGGTTCACTGTAGCAGAGGACTTGCGGGCCTGAGGCGAGACTTGTGCAACTTCGTGTGGAGAAGCTATGGCTGCGGCAGTCTTGGTAGTAAGCTCATAAATCGTAGCAATACGCTGGACGTCTTCTAAAGAAGGGTTACTCTGCTTGACAGCGTCAAAACGTATTTTGTCTTCAGGAGTATGTAAAATTATCATGTCCCGAATGAGAGAATCAGTGTAGGATGAACCACAACCGTCCTTGGAGCAGATGAACTGGCAGGGTTTAGCTAGACCACGCAATTCAGTTATCCATTCAACATGGGTCTGATGGGGTTGCTTTCTGCTCTGAAAAAATTTATAGCGAGCAGCCACTATGTGAGGAGCTTTGGCATAGTGTTCCGTGAGACGGGCCAAGAGCTGCGTGAAGGGTACCTCAGATAAGTGATCTTCCGGACTTAATTTACGTAGTAATTCACACGTAGCATTGCCAACCGAACTAAGAAATAGTGCGCGGCGGCGTAGATCATCTGTGACAGAATGGCAGATGAAATGCTGTTGTAAACGGGCTAAATAAACTGACCATTCTTCCTTAGCCGGATCAAAAGCAGAGAACGGAGGAATAGCTGATGGCTGTGTAGAGACAGAAATAGCTTGAATAGCCTGAAGTAATGCTGCCTGTTGTTGTTGCATAAACTGTTGTTGTTGCTGCTGTAAGGCTTGGAAGACCGTAGCGAGTTGTTCCGCAGTAGCCATTGCGAGATGCGTGCAAGAAAGAGTAAGGTAAGCTGTGTGTCAGAACTGGTTGGAGTGTCGTTGTTGTTTAGCACGTCGCCGTAGAGTTGACAACTGGGCCTGTTGAATTGTAGTGTCGTGTTTACCTCGTTGCTATAGAGTTGGCGATTGGGGCTGATGACGTGTAGTTTGTTGCTTTTTTACTTCGTCGCCATAGAGTTGGCAACTGGGGTCGAAGAATGGTAGAGTTGCTGCTTTTTTACCTCGTCGCCATAGAGTTGTGTTGTAACCAAAGGTTGAAGTTTACTAAACACAACTTTTATTGCTTCACTTTATGATATTTACACAAATAACTGAAATTTATTTTGAAGCAAAAAGGAATATTGAATCTTGAGAAAAGTCTGTCTTTATACAATATGTACAGGTTTACAGTCTTTATATACTCTTCTATCTTGAAAAGATAGTCTTTGTGAATTGACACGTTGATAGTCGAGAACTATCTGGCACACTAACGTGAATGTCTTTGAGAGTCCTTGTTTGTTGAAGTGCCTGAATTCCTAAAAAGCAAGTTCAATTGATTGAAGAAATTCCACCTAGCGAAACTAAGGGAGCTTGCGTAAATTAGGGAATGAAAATGGCTTGTAAAAGAATTACGGAACATAGGCAGCGGAAACAGGTAAGGGAGCGGTGACCAGAGGTGAAACCTCGTACTGCCAGAAATTCAGTCCACCTGGTCGAAGCACATTTTCAAGAGGAGTAGCCTCCGTGCTCGACGTAGGGTGTATTCTGGAGCTGGACACCGGGGCAAGTGGGCAAGTGAGCAGGCAGGGAGCTCCTATTTATAGTACACTCGATGGTCAGGCACGCGCACTGAGGGCTGCGCGTCGAAGCTAGCAGAATGATACACAGGCGCGCGTGCAGCTGGCTGGTGGAGCGAGAAGGGGAGCGCCGGACATACAACAAAAGGTCCAGTGGTAGTGTTAGTTGAGAAGAGGTGTCATGCACCAGCTAGCCATGAACCATAGTCTCGCCGTTCCATCTGCCAGGGGATCAGTCCGTCTGGGCACTGCCGTGACTAGCGCGGGCCTTGCCGGTTGCGGAACCATGCGTCGAGTACCACAGGGCGCGCCGCACAGTGCCATCTCCTTGGGGTCCCTCGTACCCAGTCTCCGATCCCGGAGAACGAGGCCAAGCCAGCCGGGGCGGGGCCTCCTGGAAGGGGGTGGACCATGGCGCCGGGCCTCCTTCCTCTCTGCCCGCGACTGCGATGGGAAGCCGGGTGGCCCCCCGCGCAGTTGGCGCCACCGGCGCCTCCGTAAGTGCTGCGCAGGCCGTGTAGTGATCACCCCCACAACGGTTGCATCTCACTTGGAGCCCACAAGTCTCCTGCCGGTGGCCCCACCTCAGACAGCGGAGACACTGCAAGAGCTGTTAAGGGGGACGTTTCAATCTCACCTGACTGCCGCTACCCGCTGAGGTCCTCTCCTGATTGGCTCCTCGGTAGACTGCTGTCCTGGGAGCAGTCCTGGGTTGCGGCTGGGTGGCCTTCTCCTGGTGGGCCGGCGTCTTCTTCCTCCTGGTCCTGGGGCGGCATCTTCTTCTTCCCGGGGATCTTTTCTCGGCAGGGGAAGAGGCCTCTTCCTGGTGGCCCTCCTCCCGGCCTGGTGACCCCGGGGTAGCGGGTGACTCCGCTGCGTCGCCGTCTTCTTCCTCCTCTTGGCTGGCGGCGTTCCCTGTTCTGTGGGGGCGCACATCGAGGTCTGGAGCTCGGCAGAGAAGCTGGCAGGCTGGGCCTGGACAGCAGCCTCTGAACTCCAGGGGGCGTCCTCCTCCACTGCTGTAGTGACGTCCGCCGTCGCGGGCGCTTTCCTGGATTGCGCCCGGGTAACAGACCCTTCCTGCTAGGCCTGCGTCTGCGTCCACTTCACCCTGGCAGGTGGTCGACGATCCTGGTTGGCGGCCTTGTTGGTCTGCGTGTACTTCGTAAAGTACAGCTTTCCAACTGGGGTCGCGCCGTCGCGGCGCTTTGGGGCGCCGCTGTCGTCCTCGGTCATCGTCTCCGTCTGGGTGGCTGCCTCCTCGTAGCCTGAGGCGTCCAGGGGTTCCCTGAGTCCTGGTAACCGGACAGCCTGAAATAGTTTGGACGCCAGCTTCTCGTAGATCATGAAGCGGTATGCGTCCATAGGGCGAATGGCGACCGCCCAGCCAGGGATCACCTCGCCGATGAGCTCCATGATCGACTCCTGTCCGATGGACTCTGCGATCGCAGTGAGGACATCGAGTATGCGGAGCGTCTCCCGGTAGATGTCCTGACCCCACCGGTTGTATACCATCAGCGCCGGGAGTCTAACATCTGGGGCGGGGTCGACCATCGAGCTCAGCACACTTTGTAGTCTCTCGATGGCTCCCTCGCAGTCGCAGTCGGCCGGTCTCTCCGGCATGTTTGGCTTCTCCATCCTGGTCCTCCTGAAAGAGAGAAAGCGAGCACTTTTCAGTGCTCGGCTCCGATAAATGTACCAACAAGTACAGTTGCCTGGCTAGCACTTAGCGCCTGGCGAGGAGATGGACAGCGGAGCGAGAGACACGTACGTGTTCTTGCTAGCACAGGCAAGCTCGTCCTCACTTCCACCGAGCGACTTGGCCTTGCGGTTAGGGGCGCGTAGCTGCGAGCTTGCACCCGGGAGATAGTGGGTTCGAACCCCACTGTCGGCAGCCCTGAAGATGGTTTTCCCATTTTCACACCAGGCACACCTTAATTAAGGCCGGGCCGCTTCCTTTCAACACCTAGGCCTTTCCTATACCTATATATATATATATATATATATATATATATATATATATATATATATATATATATCCTGTATAAACACCTGATTATCACCGTGACCTTTACAGTATATGTATTATTATTATTATTATTATTATTATTATTATTATTATTATTATTATTATTATTATTATTATTATTATTATTATTATTATTATTATTTAATCGGTTTACTGTCGAGGGTTGGTTTTTCCCTCGGACTCAGCTAGGGTTCCCAACTCTACCACCTCAAGGGCAGTGTCTTGGAGCGTGAGACTTTGGGTCAGGGGTAAAACCGGGGAGTACCAGTACCTTGACCAGGCCTCACCTGGTATGCTGAACGGGGGCCTTGTCAGGGGAGTGGGAAGTTTGGAAGGGATAGACAAGGAAGAGGGAAGGAAGCGGCCGTGGCCTTATCCCGGCATTGGCCTGAAGGAGAGGTGGGAAACCATGGAAAACTACTTCGAGGACGGCTGAGGCGAGAATCAAATCCCCTCTACTCAGCTGACCTCCCAAGGCTGTCTGAACCCCTTTTCACTCCTTGTACCACTTTTCAAATTTCGTGGCAGAGCCGGGAATCGAACCCGGGCTTATGGGGTGGCAGCTAATCACACCAACCACTACACCGCAGAGGCGGACACTCTATATTTATACTTCTAAAATGTGCACCAAAAGATATTTAGAAAGACAAGATCTTGTGCGGAGAGAATCAAACTGACAACTCCAGTGTTTCCATTCCCAGAGCGTGCGATTACGAGATGTTTGTCAAGTTATCCATAAATAATGATGTTATTGATTGTCCGTATATCATGGACAGAAGGAAGAACAAATGCCTCCATTATAGAAGAACTGAGCATCACAAAACGTTTGTTATCCCGCGTTAGTGAAATTTACCTCCAGTTCCTGGGACACATTTTGAGGAGAGAAGGATACGTTTTAGAAAAGAACATTCTGCAAGGCAAAATTGAAGGCACCAGACCAAGAGACAGAACAACAAGTAGATGGTTAGACCAAGCAAAGAAGATCACCGGTCTACCTTTTCACAGAATCTTAAGAAGAGCTGAAGACCGCTCAGGATGGAAAAATCTCGTTAAGGATGCAGTTACTAACGAAGTGAAGAAATGAGGTCACGACGCTCAGCAATGAGTAAACCGACTGATGATGATGATTTCACGTCCTACCAACTTCTATTTACGGTTTTTGGAGACTCTGAGGAGTCGAAATGTTGTCGGACAAGAGTTATTTCACGTGCCAATAAATCTACCGATTCCAACACCATCAAATACCACTGGACTGAGCAGAAATCGAATCACCAACAAGTCGCCCATTACAGGCTATATCTTAGAAAGGTTACCTTCAACTAACTCTGAATTTCTTTCCGTGAATGCCAGTATCCAGTATTCGGGAGATAGTAGGTTCGAACCCCACTGTCGGCAGCCCTGAAAATGGTTTTCCGTGATTTCCCATTTTCACACCAGGCAAATGCTGGGGCTGTACCTTAATTAAGGCCACGGCCGCTTCCTTCCCACTCCTAGCCCTTTCCTGTCCCATCGTCGCCATAAAACCTATCAGTGTCGGTGCGACGTAAAGCAACTAGCAAAAAAAAAACTTTCCGTGTTTTCCTTTTTTTCCAAATATACTTAAACAATTGACTGATAATTGCAAGAAATCCATACTTAAGCATTTTGTTGTCTGCTAGTCCTTTAATGTCTCACCAAGACATACAGGGTCTCCCTTATTAACCCAGACCGTTCAGCGGCGATTCTGCTCTCCGAGAGCTAAGCAGCTGTATGGGAGGCTCGCGCATATCTTATAAGGACCGTGCGCGTGTTCGACCTAGCATCAGTTGCCAGCCTGAATCTCAGCTGTTAACATGGTGAGACAATTAACATTGCAACACCATATTTTCGTATGTAAAACTTAATTTAAGAACGAGTCGGCTCGACGGGGACGCGATGCATTCGTTCAGTAACTTCCTGGTGAAGTGCCACCTTCATGAGCACAGATTCACGTAATTGTAAATAAATTTGAAACTACTGGCTCAGTGCGCAACAATTAATATGCGCGCAAACGAACAATTTTAGCAAAGGAAAAGCTACATAACATTGGTGCGAATCTTGAACGGTCACCAAATAAATCACTCACAAAATTAGCACAACAAGTAGGCGTTTCGGTTTCTCCTGCATAGAGAGCTATAAAGCTGTGTCACATCAAATCGTACAGGTTTACACGGGCCCATTGTTTAAAACCTACTGATCCAGCCACAAGAGTGAGATACTTTGAGTGGTATCTTGCATCATTGAATGATCGTTTATTCTTTTCGGATGAGCCTGGTTTCATTTTAATGGTCGTGTGAACTGTCATAACTCTCGCTATTGGTGTGCAGAAAATCCTAATTGTGTTTATGAAGTCCCTCATTATGAAGGATGACACTTCCAGCATATTTTATAAGGTAATATTTCATATAAGATTGTATACACGCTTAAAGCAGGGCGGCCGCGCGCGACGTAAGTTGGGCTGACGCAGCTCCTGTAGCGCAGAGTACAAACACCGTACGCTCGGTCCTGGTTCATAAGAAAGACCCCGTACAAATGTTCAGCGGCGCTGGGAGAGATAAGGGCCAAGACTCGGACGGAAGCTGGCGTGGCCTTAGATAAGATACAGCCTCGATATTTGCTTGGTGTGAAAATGTGAATGGACGGAATACCACCTTGAGGGCCTAAAAGGGCTGCTGACTGTGGAGTTCGAACCCTCGAAGTCCCGAATGCAAGTTTACAACTACAAAACCCGAACTGCACAGCAACCTCGCTGGATGTCTTTTCGGTTTTAGCAAAATTATATAGTACTATCAAATAACATTCAGGCACAAAAATACGTTTCAACTTACAAAGGTAGGCTATTCCAATTTTTTTTACAAGTTGCTTTACGTCGCACCGATACAGATAGATCTTATGGCGACGATGTGACAGGAAAGGGCTAGAAGTGGGAAGGAAGCGGCCGTGGCCGTAATTATGGTACAACCCCAGCATTCACCTGGTGTAAAAATGGGAAACCACGGAAAAACACCTTCAGGGCCGCCGACAGTAGGGTTCCAACCCACTATTTCCCGAATACTGGATACTGGCCGCACTTAAGCGACTGCAGCTATCGAGCTCGGTAAAGGTATTCCAAAACGAATTGTACGTTAATTCTGAAATTTGTGTTTAATTTTCACCAAAAATTCCTCTGTTTCACTTCCAAAGATTTCTGAGATGGCCATTTTAAAAGGGTTCTCCAAATAGGCACTGACATAGAGGTTGGATTAATGTGTCATACCTCCCGTGGATTATGATGATTTACCAACATTCAGTAAATAAAGAATATTGTTCAGTTTTGAAACAATTAAATTATATTTATAAGCGAATGCTGTACCCTCTGCTAATGTTCGAAATTCATCATTATTATTATTATTATTATTATTATTATTATTATTATTATTATTATTATCCGCCTCTGTGGTGTAGTGGTTAGCGTGATTAACTGCCACCCCCGGAGGTGCAGGTTCGATTTCCGGCTCTGCCACGAAATTTGATTAGTGGTACGAGGGCTGGAAAGGGGTCCACTCAGCCTCGGGAGGTCAGCTGAGTAGAGGTGGGTTCGATTCCCAAATGAGCCATTCTCGAAGTGGTTTCCCGTTGTTTCCCACTCCTCCTACAGGCAATGCCGGGACGGTTGGGCCTACTTAACTTAAGGCCACGGCTACTTCCTTCCCTCTTCCTTGCCTGTCTCTTCCAATCTTCCCATCCCTCCACAAGGCCCCTGTTCAGCATAGCAGATGAGGCCGCCTGGGCGAGGTACTGGTCCTCCTCTTCAGTCGTATCCCCCCGACCCAAAGTCTCACGCTCCAGGACACTGCGCTTGAGGCTGTAGAGGAGAGATCCCTGGCTGAGTCCGAGGGAAACAAGGCTGGAATCAAGGCCAGGAAGCAGCTTGCGCCTCAATATGTCCTTGCCCGACTTCACGCCGTCTGATGCGGCATGCAAAACACAGCATGCTGTTCTTACTTATAACTCAAAAAGTAATTGTCCGATTTTGAAAATACTTACATATTTGAACTTGCACGTAGATGAACTTTTAAATCAGCTGTATGAATTTGTGCCATTCCATTAAAAATATTGAGTTAGTATCAATATCTCGGTTGTTAATCACCCCACGAAACTAAGTAGCACATTATTTTACTAGACCCTGCGTACCATTTACGAATATGAAAACAGAATGCCGATATCTTCAATGGTTTAGAATTTATTTCTGTGTAACATGTTAGGTGAATAACCCTGTATATTTAAAAAAAATTATGAAAACTAAAGTCAGTCCGGCCATTCTATCCGGTTGATTTCCTTCATTTTTTAAAACTGAAAGGTATTCATGCACAGATTTGTCATCAGGTACTATAAACCACTTAACTTCCTCCTTCCTCAAATTGAGTTTTTCGATTTTTTGTATCTCTGAAGCTATCATATCTTTGGTTCTAATTGAGGTACGGAGTTCGTTTTGGCCTAAGAACACTCGGTAGTTCAAGCTCATTCATTTCAGCTCTTAACTATTCAAATTAGGTGATTCTGAGGAAAGTTATGAGTGCACATTCAATTTGATGTCTCATTTCTTCAACATTTTTTTCTCATTGAAGCGATCATTTCTTTCGTTCTAATTGAGGTACGCAGTTCGTTTTGGTCTAAAACCACTCAGTGGATCAAGCACTTTCTTTTGAGGTAATAACTACTTAAATTGGTACATTCTGAGAAGTTATGAGTACATTTGTCTCCATGATGAAGATCTTTGAAGGACTTTTTAACAGTTCGGCGCGTAGTGTTTTTCCAAGGAACGTTTAATTCAATTTCTTTGTGTGATGTATTTTCAAGTGTTTTGTTGACATAATATTACATTCTATTACCACAGCAGATCATGTGCTCTATTTCATCAACTCGAAACTTTGCAAATAGATCGTGTGGATAGTAATGAACAACACCACACTTTGTACATTGCGGGTGGAGCCAGCGGGAAACTGCTAGTGTGTTTTTAAGCGTCGGATCATCCAAGATGTATTTCTGGCGACGTATTTTACTTCTTTCGAATAAGCAACATGGCGGACTGTGCTATGTGACACACCATAGTTCGACGAGTCGTCTAATAAGTCCTGGGCGTTTTGTGAGAATCGTTGAGCTAACGGTGATGGTGGTGGTGTTGTGACGTTACTTCTTCTTTTATTGGAGTCTGCGTTGTTGGTAGTGAGAAGAGACACGTCAACATTGTAGCCATAGATGATTTACCTTCATAAAAGCCGAACTTCTCACTTGTTGCGTACAACTAGACACAATTTCACATTGCACAGTCATATATCGAAGTCCCTAATTATGACGCGAATACTCTATAAGACTCGCGAGAATCTAGAGACCGATTCTCCTGTGTTGCAATCTGTGCCACATCCCAGTAACTAAGAGTGTAAAAGTTATAGTATACTACAAGCAGTTATTGCGTGGAATAACGTTTTCATGTGGAAACGTGAGAGTCGATAAATTTTATCAAAAGCCTGGAAAAGTACTACATGTTCAGCAATGCCCCCCTTAATACCATAAACAAAAGTGAAAACAGAATGTCAATATCTTAAACTGTTCACGACTTATTTGTGGTGGACATCTTAGCTGAATGAAAATGAAAATGAAAACCTACCACCTGTTTTCCAGTCATTGACCGGGTCAGGGATGTAATGAATGAAACAGATAGGCTGTTATTACAATGGGGTCGCCACTCCCAAGGTGATCTATTAATGAGTGATAAATGCTATGAAATGATAATGGAGAGTGTTGCTGGAATGAAAGATGACAGGGAAAACCGGAGTACCCGGAGAAAAACCTGTCCCGCCTCCGCTTTGTCCAGCACAAATCTCACATGGAGTCACCGGGATTTGAACCACGGTATCCAGCGGTGAGAGGCCGACGCGCTGCCGTCTGAGACACGGAGGCTCTATCTTAGCTGAATAACCCTGTATAATTTGTGAATAACTGCAGATAAGATGTACACCTACCCGGATACTAGAGGCGCGCATTATTCGAACTTGGGACGGGGCAAGGTGTGCATGGCTGCATATGCAACCGCCATTACACGTGAGTGGAACGTGTAATCTAAAATGCCCGATTTGCTCCATTTTTTTCGACAGGGGTAATGGGCAACGCTCTCGAGACGATTCTTCTGTGCTGCGAGCTGTGCGACGTTCCAGTAACTAGGAGGGTAACTTGATACGTTATCATCAGGAGTTCTCATTTGGAAACGTGCGTGTCGATAAATTTTGTCAAAAGCCTGGGAAAGTACTGAATGTTGAACTATGAGCCCCTTAATACCATTAACGAAAGTGAAAACAGAATGTTGGTTTATTAAACGGTTCAAGATTTGTTTCAGGTGGCCTTTTTAGCTGAATAACCCTTACGTTATAATTTGTTAGTAACTGTGGACTGGACGTACACCTGCCTGGATACCTCGCAGTTGTTGTCAGCAGGGTAGCTTCTTTTGGTGCAGACCAAGCCAGAGGTGTTCTGTGACAGTTGGTGGTGGTGATCATTTTTTAAGAGGAAGTACAACTAGGTAATAATCCTCTATTCACCACTAATCAGATAGAAAGTTTGGAAGGGATCCGACATTTCGAAAAATGAAGGTGTCGGCCGGAGTAAGACCAGGGCCACGAAGGGCGTGAAAATTAAAAATGGCATAGGCCTCGAGTGTTGTAATACCGTCGGGGTCGGAAAAGAACAAGAGTTCATTGAGGGAGGTCGGATAGGATAGATGAAAGTGAGGAGCCTGGCACAAGTGGAAGCAATGTCATGACTCAGCTGAGGGTCCCGTGGTCGCCAACCCACGCTCCCAAGTTAAGAGCCACTTTCAGTCGCCTCTTACGACAGGCAGGGGATACCGTGGGTATTATTATACCGCCCCCACCCACAGGGTTTTTTTTGGTGACGATTCCCCTTCATAGATATTATGCCTTTTTAAGCAGTAGCGGAGAATGGGAATTAGATGCGATGGGACAAAAAACTACACAGACAACAAGAAGTACGCGGGATTGTGGGATAATGCGAGAAGGGTGTACATGAAGGTGAAAACAAAATCTACAAAATGGTAAGTTTTTGAAGATCTCTGAGCGAGTTCGACAGAGAGGTAACAGTTTACGAACTTAAGTGGGGTAATACGAGTTTTTTTGAGATGTTTATTCAATACTATACAATAAAATTTGCATCAAAGGAACAATTACACATGCATTACAATTTAATAGAAGTAAGGTGTGATAAAACAAAATAATTTGTTAATTGATTACATACTATGAAACTAGCAGACACTAAAGAGACTGTCAGACTGACGAATGCGCACGGCAAGCGGGTGAATCATACCTCAGCGTCCATAAACTTAGCAAATAAAAGACTGCTACCCTTCCTCACAGCACATACAAATGCAAAGTCTTCACTACTTGCTGTGGCACTATACAAATTGGTTAGCCGCGACAAATGACATTTTGTGCGTATTTCCGTCAAAACGTTTGTAATAATTAAAGAAAATGGAGTAAGAGCTGAAAAGACAACAGGGCTTGAATATATTGCTTTTAAAAATAATTGCCAGTTTCAGTCGTCTAAAATGGAATACAAATGCAATGTTTTCTCCACAAAGTGGGGTCAACTGCCTCCCCCTATCGCCACTACTGTTTTTAAGTGCCGGATCATCCAGAAGTGTTTCTGCTGACGTGTTTTATTCCTTTTTTCGAATAAACAACACAGTTGGCTGTGCTATGTGGCATCTCTTCAAAATAACGTACGCATGAGTGGAATGTGTAATCTAAAATGCTTGAGTTTTCTCCAATTCTTTCGACAGGTATATGTACATCGTTATCAGACCCCACATTCAATATCACATTATGACCACTGCTTGTGTGTATCGATATTTTGGTGACGAAGGAAATAATTCCTTACAATGTTATAGACTAATCGCGTCATATGTAAAGTTAGCATAATTCCCTACAACAACAAGAGTACAACAGGCAATTCCATTGAAAGGAAATATTACAAGAAGTACTACTAATTTAACATTCTAAATCCAGCATCATCTTACACAAATTCAGTATTTCCAGTGCTTAACACTACCGCTTACAATAACATAGGTTGAGATTTCTACTAGTTTAACATTACAAGTGATAATAAAGTGAAGTTAAACCATCGTCACCCTACAAACAACAACAACAACGAAAGAAAATATGACAAGAAATACCACTAGTTTAACTTTCTAAATCCAGCATCATTATACACAAATTCACACACAACTGAAGTATTTCCATTACTCAACACTATGGCTTACAACACTATAGGTTGAACTTACTACTAGCTTAACACTACAAGTGATATTAAAGTTAAAACATAACTACCCAACAACTACAACAGCAAGAGTACAACAAGCAATTCCATGGAGAGAAAATATAAGAAGAAATACTATTAGTTTAACATTCTAAATCCAGCAGAAAATCACACATTCAGTGTCCGCGTTTACAGCTTTTACTTTACACTAGCATTAATCCTATTCTTAAACAATGTGATACCGGAAAAGAATCTATCAAAGACTGCTGCAGGTAATTTATTCTAATCCCTTATGGTCCTGTTTATGAAGGAAAACTTGCCCACATCAGTATGCTGGTTATTATTACACTAATATAAGTGACCATTGCCACCGGGATATTTCCCATTTGCGATGTGTTTGATAATAATAGTAATTAGGTACTTCGGTATATGACAGTGCAGTGTGTAATTGTGTCTAATGTACTTGTACACGACAACTTGAAGGCGATGTCCGAAATTCAACGTAAGTCGTGGATGTCGGTTATTTTGAAGAGATGCCACATAGCACAGCCCGCTGTGTTGTTTATTCAAAAGAAGTAAAATACGTCGGCAGAAAAACTTCTGTGATGATCCGACACTTAAAAACACATAATATAAATAAAGAGTAATAGTCACAGAACACCTCCGGCCCGGTCTTAATCACAAGAAGCTACCCTGCCGACAACGATTTTGAGACACCCAGGTAGGTTTACATCCTAATAACAGTTATTAACAAATTATACGGGTGATTCAGCTAAGAAGTCCACCTGAAATAACTTGTGAACCGTTTACTTTCGTTAATGGTATTAAGGAGCTCATAGTTCAACATGCAGTGCTTTTCTTGGCTTTTGACAGAATTTATCGTCAAACACGTTACCATATGAGAACTAATGATGATAACTATCAAGGTTACACTCGTAGTTACTGGGACGTCGCACAGCTCGCAGCACACGAGAATCGGTCTCGAGAGCGTTGCCCATCACCCCTGCTGAAGGAATTGGAGCAAAGTCGGGTATTTTAGATTACACGTTCCACTCACGTGTAATGGGGGTTGCATATCTAGCAAAGCACATCTTCCCCGTCTCAAATTCGAATAATGCAGGCCTCTAGTAACCAAGTAGGCCTAGGAGCACATCCTATCTGCAGTTATTCACAAATTATACATGGTTATTGAGCAAAGATGTCCACCCCAAATAAGCCGTGAACAGTTTAAGATACTGACATTCTGTTTTCACGTTCGTTAATGGTATTAAGGGGTTCATAGTTGAACATGCAGTACTTTTCCAGGCTTTTGACAAAATGTTTTCATATGAGAACATTATTTCACGCAATAACTGCCAATGATATACTATCAAGTTTCCAGTCGTAGTTACTGGTACATCGTACAGCTTGCACTACAGGAGGATCGGTCTCGAGATTCTCGCGAGAGTCTCGAGATCTATGACGTCAGTCTCGAGAGTCCCGAGCGAGAGCGTTGCCCATCACTACCCTTAATACCATTAATGAAAGTGAAAACAGAATGTCAGTATCTTAAACTCTTCACGACTTATTTGTGGTGGACATCTTAGCTGAATAACCCTGTATAATTTGTGAACTGCAGATAGGATGTGCACCTACTTGGATACCAGAGGCCTGCATTATTCGAACTTGAGACGGGGAAGATGTGCTTTGCTAGATATGCAACCCCCATTACACGTGAGTGGAACGTGTAATCTAAAATACCCGACTTTGCTCCAATTCCTTCAGCAGGGGTGATGGGCAACGCTCTCGAGACCGATTCTCGTGTGCTGCGAGCTGTGCGACGTCCCAGTAACTACGAGTGTAACCTTGATAGTTATCATCATTAGTTCTCATATGGTAACGTGTTTGACGATAAATTCTGTCAAAAGCCAAGAAAAGCACTGCATGTTGAACTATGAGCTCCTTAATAACATTAACGAAAGTGAAGACAGAATGCCGGTATCTTAAACTGTTCATGAGTTATGTCAGGTAGACTTCTTAGCTGAATAACCCGTATAATTTGTTAATAACTGTTATTAGGATGTAAACCTACCTGGATGCCTCTCAGTCGTTATCGGCAGGGCAGCTTCTTGTGATTCAGACCGGGCCGGGGGTGTTCTGAGATTATTCCTCTTCATTTATATTACGTTTTTAAGTGTCGGATCATCCCAGAAGTATTTCTGCCGACGTATTTTACTTATTTTGAATAAGCAACACAGCGAGCTGTGCTATGTGACATCTCTTCAAAATAAGACATCCACGACTTACGTTGCGTTTCGGACATCGTCTTCAAGTTGTTGCATACAACTAGACATAATTTCACATTGCACCGTCATATATCGAAGTACCTAATTATACCGTGAATACTCTATAACTTTGTAAGGAATTATTTCCTTCGTCACCAAAATATCGGTAAACACAAACAGTGGTCATATGTTATTGAATATGGGGTCTGATAACGATGTACACCTACCTTTCAAAAGAACTGCAGCATTTTAGATTACACATTCCATTTATGCGTAATGGTGTTTGCATATGCAGCAGGGCGCATCTTGTTTCGTCTCGAGTTCGAATAATGCACGCCTCTAGTTATCCAGGTAGGTGTACCTACTGTTGTCGTCTGTTTCTGTACTTACCCTATTCATTCGTGTACTTACCACTGCATGCAATGCCAGAATGCGTATCCTTTATAATTATGTTATGCTGCGTCAAAATAGACCTGGGTTGAAATGAACGCTCTAGTCGCTTGTTGACACGTATTAACGAAATGGAGAAGGTGCGTGGTTTGCTATTCGCATACTCGGCGAAAACAACATTCAGCTCCGGCTACCTGTAGGTCTACGACACGCTGCTCGCCACATAATGCCGGGACAACGCTCTCGAGATCTCTCGAAATATCTCGCGAGAAATAGTGTCTGAGCCAGTCTCGGGAAATCTCGAGATCTCGTCTCAGACTGCCCATCACTAGTCGACAGGGTTGCTACGTGTGATGCAGACCGGCCCGGAGGTGTTCCGTGACGATTCTTCTTCATTGATATTATACGTTTGTAAGTGCCGGATCATCCCAGAAGTATTTTTGCCGACGTATTTTACTTCTTTTGAATAAGCAACACAGTGGGCTGTGCTATGTGACATCTCTTCAAATTAACAGACATCCACGACTTACGTTGCGTTTCGGACATCGTCTTCAAGTTTCCGCATACAACTAGACAATTTCACATTGCACCGTCATATGTCGAAGTATCTAATTATGACGCGAGTACTCTATAACATTGTAAGGAATTATTTCCTTTGTCACCAAAATATCGGTAAACACAAGCAGTGGTCATATGTTATTAAATGTGGGGTCTGATAACGATGTACACCTACCTGTCGAAAGAACTGGAGCAAACTGAAGCATTTTAGATTACACATTCCACTCATGCGTAATGGTGGTTGCATATGTAGCAAGGCACATCTTGCTCGTCCCGAGTTCGAACAATGCACGCCTCTAGTGTCCAGGTACGTGTACCTACAGTAGCCGTCAGGTTCTGTACCTAAACCACTCATACGTGTAATACCAGTGCATACAATGCAAGAATGGGCATCTTTTATAATTATGTTAAACTGTTTCAAAATAGACCTCGGTAGAAAGTAACGCCCTAGTCCCTTGTTGACACGTATTTATGAAATGGAGAAAGTCCGTGTTTGGCTATTCGCATACTCGGCACAAACAACATTCATCTCCGACTACTTGTAGGCCTACGACACGCTGCACGCCGCACAATGCGGGGACAACGCAGTCGAGATCTCTCGAAATTTGTCGCGAGAAATAGTGCCTGCGCTAGTCTTGAGAAATCTTGAGACCTCGTCTCAGAGTCCGGCTCCATGGCTAAATGGTTAGCGTGCTGGCCTTTGGTCACAGGAGTCCCAGGTTCAATTCTCGGCGGGGTCGGGAATTTTAACCATAATTGGTTAATTTCGCTGACACGGGGGCTGGGTGTATGTGTCGTCTTCCTCATCATTTCATCCTCAACACGACGCGCAGGTCGCCTCCGGGAGTCAAATCAAAAGACCTGCATCTGGCGAGCCGAACTTGTCCTCGGACACTCCCGGCACTGCCATAAGCCATTTCATTTTTACCTCGCCTCAGACTGCCCATCACTACCTTGCTGCAAGTAAAGGGAATTTTGTGCAATAGTGGGGACAATTTGTCCTTGCCTTTGCCTACACTGTTAGGAACTTTAGTGACAGTGCCAAACACAGTTTTATATTGAACTTGGGGAGAACTTTGGCAATTCGGACTGTGGTATTTTGAATGTAAGGCAGGTAGGCAGTTCCCTTCACTTCTTTCTGTGAGCTTTGCTTAGTTGTCCCTGTGGGATGCAGGACTCTATGAATCCGTAGGCCTACATCGTTGTTACCATTACCCTTGACCGTGACTCTGAGTGTGTCCATCTTCTCCTGGATATTTTATGGCTCACAAATTCATGTCGCCCTCATGGTGAGTGTCGTGAGAATGCCCTGATTTTGTGCTGGATGGTGGTGAGAATCTGCATGAAGATAGCAATTTTTGTGGGTAGCTTTCGGTATGTCCTAAGGAGCCGTCCGGTTTCTTTCTTACAGGATGTATATACGTTTGTTAAAGACAACAACGGGGGATAGGATGTACAGGCTATTTTAATAAAAATATATTTTCAATTTTTCTTGCTAAATATACAAAAATATTATTTTTAACTCTTTTAACGAATACATCTTTCTATGTATTACCACAATCAATGCTGGCCAGAAATGCATGATACGAAGGCTTATTTCGCCCTCATCTTAATATCACAGAATACAAAACCCCAACCTAAATGATAACTGGAGCACAAAGAAAGCTTTATATTACAGTGCAAGAAGTGCGTTGTTCCTCTTCATCTGGAAGACTGTCCGACTCGTTGGCTGGATGGTCAGCGTACTGGCCTTCGGTTCAGAGGGTCCCGGGTTCGATTCCCGGCCGGGTCGGGGATTTTAACCTTAATTGGTTAATCCCAATGGCCCAGGGGCTGGGTGTTTGTGCTGTCCCCAACATCCCTGCAACTCACACACCACACATAACACTATCCTCCACCACAATAACACGCAGTTACCTATACATGGCAGATGTCGCCCACCCTCATCGGAGGATCTGCCTTACAAGGGCTGCACTCGGCTAGCAATAGCCACACGAAATTATTATTATCTGGAAGACTGTTTCAAAACATACCACGCAAAGAAAAACTTTGGATATCCTCGAAATGTTATATTCATTTGCCCATATTAAACCTATTTTTAAGTTAGTAAACAAAAACAGTAAATAGTCCAGTGTTCTGGTCTTTCAGGACAGTCATCCCTTACATTAGAACTAAGCTAAGGAATATTCATTTCACTCGCACATACATCTGTTTAGTTCACATACTCCTCGTTATCCTCGCTGCTTTCACTTAAATTGTCATCAAAATTATCCGTATCATTTACATCAGTCTCTTTCATTTAGAACTTCGTTCACCCACTCATAAAATTCACCAGATTCGATAGACTTTGTGTTCAGGCCTTGGCACCGCCATGATAAAAATATAAAAACAAACCTCACACGTATCTGAAAAGATACGCACAGAAGATAAAATACTTACATGAAATAAACGACAGTGGTCAAGGAACTTCAAAACACTTAAATACACGCTTCAGATATCAATAATCAGCACTATATTTATGGATAAGGAATTCGAGATTTAAATGACTAGGATCTATGTGTAGAAATCCAAATAGGGTACCGTATTCATCTCGCTTTTTAGGACAAGGAAAATTTTAAATATTATTAAAGCTTTCATATAAGAATCGATCCCTAACATGCCATATATACACAAACAATCCACACCATCCAATAATACGTTCACCCCGATTTTAAAAGATAATTTTAGAAATAAATTTGTTTTATTTACAACAAATGAATCCTGCGTAGTATAAATGCTTTTGAGTAGTCAACCCGCTAATCACAACTGTCATGAGGTGAATGATTTTATTATAGAGCAAGTGATTGCTTCCATCAAAAATTGACCTACCCTGTAAAAACCTTTCATCACATTTGTTTCTTGTGAGAAAGTGCCTGAGGTATTGTTTTTACAATGAATGCAATAATTTTGACTGAATGTATGGAATATCATGTAGCTGTTCCTTCTTATAATTATGTAACATATAGAGTTAAAAGTAATATTTTTGTACATTTAGCAAGAAAAATTGAAAATAAAGATAGCTTGTACATCCTATCCTGTGCTGTAGGTTTTTATAAACCTATATACATCCTGTGGTATTTTTTATTCTACGTTTAACAAGAATCGACCACTTAGTAATGTCGTGTGTGTGATTAGTTTTAGTATTCCTATTTTATTTAAGATGTTTTGTGATGTTTTACATCATTCTCTTTCTATTATAAGTCGTTATAGATGTGTTATATGGTAGGTATTGCTTGTCGGGGATAGCTACATAACAGGAATTTCCGAATTAAAAATATAATTTATCTTATAAATACCACATGAAACACTTAGTAGGTTTCGAAGCTTTTTCGGCAGAAGCAAAAACATCCGTTGCCATCACTGCAGCAGGATAGATCTTACGATCTTGGTTTCTGCTCCAAAGGGTAACGATCAAGAATTAACAGGCATCATAAAGTCAAGTAGTTTAGCGGATGCGGAACACTGGCTTTGTTATTGATCCAACGATAAGGTTTAAGGGTAAAAGTTCTCAGGCCAATTGAATTGACTGAAATGAAGTGACATTATGAACAGTGCATCAAATTAATACGAGACGTAGAACATTTCTCACTATTTCAACACGTACTATTGAATTTTAACAAGGTTTATGACTCAAACTTTAAGCTGCACAATACAATAGGTCATTAACTATTGAGTTAGTAAAAACGAAGAGAATTTTAGCCAAATCTTTTCATTGCTTTTGGGATTTACCATGTTTTGGACATCAGCGTTAATAGAATTAATGTATTTTCCAACTTTAACACTGCTATTTTAAATGTTAATCTGTTCATTGTGTTCACAAATGTCTTTCTATTAATGTATTTTACTACTCAATATTGAGATTATAATTAAGTACAAATTAATTATAAGTAAAATTAATAATGTTATGTCTTAACCTTGAGAAAAGTTATAAAGGCTGAGGTTGCTCGGAAGTCGAGCGAAACATGTCCCTGTTAATATAGTATTATAGTAAAATGATTTTCTAGTGACAAAAAAAAAATGTATTGATTAGGTGGAAAACAAAAATAAAAGTTGTATGCAAATTATTATGAACAGTATTTTAAATACAGTACCTTGAAGAATACTATCGCATACCCACTGGTTTTAGGGAGATTGCTCATCGGTGAAAGAGGATCTGTCCTAAAATGTTCAGTTAATTTCTTGCTTTGTTTTACAAGGGCTGTTTTCTTCAACATCCGATGGTCTATAAAAAGACACATTGACATAACAAAATGATTTTATCACTAAATTTTAGTAGTTTCATACTTTTTCCCACATCATCGCCAAAACGATTTAGGTATTTGACGTATCCTGACACAAGATTTCTGTTGCCCTCTGCAAAGAAGTCGGCCACCAGTGAGATAATGTGCGTATGGACAGTCTCCTGCTCCATAAAGTTCACCAACAAGACACTTTTATGGTCCCAAAAACGGTACCCATTGTTTTCCTGTTGCTCGGTGTCAGTTTAAACCTTTTTAGCTTGTTTGGAGAAGTATGCATCCACTGCTTAGACTGTATTTTGGTTTGTGGAATGTCATACAGGACCCAAGTTCCAACGATAGACTTTAAAATCTCTTGCCCCTCACCATGGTAATGAGTGAGAAACATTGCGGCTGACGCTATTCGCTGAGTTTTGTGATCGTCGGTTAACATTGTTCGGACCCAACGAGAACAAAGTTTACGGTATCCTAAGTTTTGAGTCACAATTATGTACAAGGAAGACCTCGAAATGTCTGGGATTGCTGTAGAAACTTCACTGTTCGTAAAACTCGATCTATGGCATAGAAACGAAGAACTTCAGGAGGCTGTCTTGACACACATTACCTCACTGGCGGCAAATTTCTTTGCAGAGGGCATCAGAAAGCTGGTGTCACAATACGAAAAACGCTTAAATCGTTTTGGCGATTGTGTGGAAAAATAAGTACGAAACTACTTAACTTTTAGTGATAAAATCATTTTGTTTTGTCAATGCGTTTTCTTTGTGCATTGCTGTTTTATCTAATGTTTTTTATGTACATATTCTGTCGATTATCCGATATGTTATATGGTATTTCTTGTTTGAGATAGCTACATAACAGGAATTTTAGAATTGAAAATATCGTTTCTCTTATAAATACTGCATGAAAGACTTAGTAAGGTTTCGAAGCGTTCCTGGCTGAAGTAAAAAAATCCGTTGCCATCACTATAGCTAGGTAGAAGCGCTCCTTTATGATCTTGGCTTCTGCCTCAAGGGCAGGCACCATACTGTCAAATAGTATAGCGGACGCGGAACACCGGCTTTGTTATTGATCAAACAATAAGGTTTAAGGATAAAAGTTCTCAGGCCAATGAAGTGACATTATGAACAATGTTTTAAATACAGTGCCTTGAAAAAAACTATCGCATACCCACCGGTTGTGGGGAGATTGCTCATCGGTGTACGAGTATCTGTCATCAAATTTTCAGCTGAATTTCTTCCTTTGTTTTAGCATTCCTATTTTATTTGAGATGCATCTTGTTGTTTTACATAATTCACTGTCGATTTTAAATCATCATAGATATGTTATATGGTATTCCTGGTCGGGATAGCTACATAACACGAATTTCAGATTTCAAAAATTGTTTATCTTATAAATACCACATGCAAATTTTACTGGCATTACTATTACTTTGATGCTGTTACCATACTGCTTCCTTTGTGGATTATCTTTCCTCTTTTGTCACCAGCTATTTTAGATGTCTAGGACATTGAAGACCATCACAATATTTCATTGCAGGTCAGCAATGTTTGGGCATCCAAAAATCTTTAATTGTTTACTTTGCATAAATTTGTCAATGATTGTGAATATATACACATGGTTAATTAAAAGCAATTTGGCTGAGCTGAGTAGCTCGGGTGGTAGAGCGCTGGCCTTCTGAGCCCATTCTGGTTCAATCCTAGCTCAGTCCGGTGGTATTTGAAGGTGCTTAGCCACGTCAGCCTCGTGTCTGTAGACAAAATTCTGAGCTACTCAGCCCGTCAATTTTCAATTTATTTTGCAAATGAATTACAGTATTATCCCTCTTTTGCACTTTACAAGGGACCAAGGACTACTGGTGTAAAAGTGGGGGGGAGTGTAAATCGTTGGAAACAACTTGTACAGGTATATATAAAAATGCTCTGGAAAAGGAGGAAAATGTTACACAAATGCATATTATTAATTTATAGAGTATTTCAATCTCAATTGATTTAGGTACTGTATTTACCTCAAATAAAGGTCCATGTAAGTTAATTACTGTACTGTATTAACTGTTAACTACACTGCCTTTGTAATTCCGCTCATTTAACGTTAAGAATTTCATATTTAGGTTCCGTATTGAAACAAGATTTACATCAAAGAAAGGACAATAAGTTCCACCTTTTCAATACTATATATTGTGTGAAAGTTTTACATTACAGTTAAAACATCACAACTTTTGTATATTCGGTACCGGTTTCGACAGATTCCCTGTCATCATCAGCCGAGAATAATTAAACAAAGACAAGTATAGATCATGATTCTTATGGTGTGATTACAATGGTGGATTAAAAATATACATTATATGATTAAAATAGTGTATTATATATATATATACACAAATTAAAGGTAAGTAAAATAGGAATGGTCATTATTCTATGAGGTGTACACCTTAATATTTCTAATTAAAAGGTTAATTTGTTAAAAGAAATTTTGTTCTTGTAATATATAATTAGGGCCTATAGTGAAATTTGATTGTAGACTTAAATCTGTAATATTTTAACTTTTTGACCAGTCAATTCATTGAAGTTAAGTAGCCATGTTTGACACATTAAAAAGGTAAACAAACATTTAGTCGAATGGTGTTCCACATAAAATATGTACAGTAAAATTCGATTGGAGCTTCAACTTGGACTTAAGAATGGAAGAATTATATTAATGTTCAATGCAAGCAGAAATAGATGAGTTAATTTTTCCCTATGTATTGATGTTGATAGTCAGAATGTCCATTGAACAGTTCAATATGTCGATTTGTATTCTGGAATGGTTTACATTATTTTGAGGAATAGTAATTGAGGTTCTTGCTAAGGTGGTACTTGAAGATCTTGTGTTGTAAGTTGTGAATACATAAATGATTTGGAAAGATCCTGATCCAAGTCGGAACCTCAGGTGCCAAGTTGGTAGTAGATGTATGGGAGTGGATCAGGATCTTTCCAAATCATTTATGTATTCACAACTTACAACACAAGATCTTCAAGTACCACCTTAGCAAGAACCTCAATTACTATTCCTCAAAATAATGTAAACCATTCCAGAATACAAATCGACATATTGAACTGTTCAATGGACATTCTAACTATCAACATCAATACATAGTGAAAAAATTAACTCATCTGTTTCTGCTTGCATTGAACATTAATATAATTCTTCCATTCTTAAGTCCAAGTTGAAGCTCCAATCGAATTTTACTGTACATATTTTATGTGGAACACCATTCGACTAAATGTTTGTTTACCTTTTTAATGTGTCAAACATGGCTACATAACTTCAATGAATTGACTGGTCAAAAAGTTAAAATATTACAGATTTAAGCCTACAATCAAATTTCACTATAGGCCCTAATTATATATTACAAGAACAAAATTTCTTTTAACAAATTAACCTTTTAATTAGAAATATTAAGGTGTACACCTCATAGAATAATGACCATTCCCATTTTACTTACCTTTAATTTGTGTATATATATATATATATATATATATACACTGTTTTAATCATATAATGTATATTTTTAATCCACCATTGTAATCACACCATAAGAATCATGATCTATACTTGTCTTTGTTTAATTATTCTCGGCTGATGATGACAGGGAATCTGTCGAAACCGGTACCGAATATACAAAAGTTGTGATGTTTTAACTGTAATGTAAAACTTTCACACAATGTATAGTATTGAAAAGGTGGAACTTATTGTCCTTTCTTTGATGTAATTCCGCTCATTCTTTGCCCAGGAGAGGGTTACCGGTAGGTGGTTAAAAATTTGTGTAATATATTATTTTAATATACATTAGTTACCTTCATAGAATGTCTATAGAATTAGCTAAGATGCAATATTTTCTCTGAATGAAACATTTTAATTGCTACTATTGTATCTATATTTACAACATTAACACAAATTTATTCCAGATGGAAAACTGCACAATCACAATCACAATCACAATCACTGCTTCCTACCAAAATAGTCCAGAATCGACCTGTGTTTACACTTCTTATTTCTTATGACCTCTATTTTTTTTCAAGCTCATAAAGGTTATGAAAATTATTTTCACCCCCCTCTACAGATGACAGATACCTGTGTAAAACATCCACTGCTGCGCTTGTATCAGCACTGGTAGGCATCACTTCACTGTCTTCCTCTGCTTCATCACTGTCACTGGTGAGAGACTCGGCTGCTGTTTGCTCAGCAACCAACTCCTCCACACTTCTTTCCTCTGCAGTGATCACAGAATCATCTACCTGAAGAAAATCTTCAGTAGTGCAGACTGACTGTAACATTCTCAATACATCAGGTAGCAGGCCTCCTTCTTCTTCTTCTTCTTCTACTGGCAGCTGAGATTTGGCATGATTCTTGAAAAATTCTTCTTTCAAGAAACAATTTGAGATGGTAGTCTGTTCCACGGCTTTCCAAGACTTTGCAATGAAATGAAGCGCATCCAGGATTGAAATTTTAAAGGATGATGGAGCCTTTCCAGCATCCATAAGGAATAAAATTCGCTGCACCAGGTTCTTCCTATAAAGTGACTTAAAGGAGTGAATAACCCCAAAATCCATAGGTTGTAGCTTGCTTGTGCAATTAGCAGGCAGAAATTCTAACTGCACATTACTCAATTTAACATCGACGGGATGTGCAGGACAACGGTCGATGAAAAGAAG
This sequence comes from Anabrus simplex, assembly GCF_040414725.1. Classification (NCBI taxonomy): domain Eukaryota; kingdom Metazoa; phylum Arthropoda; class Insecta; order Orthoptera; family Tettigoniidae; genus Anabrus; species Anabrus simplex. The sequence continues at coordinate 1,149,897,672 of NC_090266.1, read as the reverse complement.
GATCTTCCTATTTTGCGTACCCATTTTTGAATTCAGACCAATTAACTGCTGTCGGAAAAGATCTGAGGTCATCCAAGATTTATGGTTGGCATCGTAGGCAGCAGGTAATGATCGCACATTCTTGAAGCAACGAGGCTTTTTAGATTTCCTTATCACATAGGGGTGGAGCTTCCCAGAATCATCAGCATTGGCTCCCAACATCACTGTGAGCCTCGTCTTGCTGGGCAACACACTGAAAAACAGTCGAGTTTCATCTAGGTTAAAAGTGTTCCTGAATATTCTATCGATCCATTCTTCCACAGTTTCATCACTAACTGCATTAGATTCCCCACAAAGAGTTTTATAGGTTAGGTTATAGCTTTTCCTAAATTGGTCGATCCAGTCATTGACGCGCTGACATTTTCAATGCCAAGAATGTCTGCCACTTTAAGCGCCTTTTCGCTTAAGAGCACACCATCAATTGGAATGCCTGCGGCTCTTGAAGTTTCAAACCAACTTTTTTACAATTTTTTCCATTTTCTCGTATTTGCAGTATGACGCATACTTCCTTTTCTTGGAGTTTGGTCCGCATTCTGAAGCACTTGATGTAATGCTTCCTGTTTTTCACAATTGTATTCAGCGTGGATACAGGAAGCTCCAATTCGCATGCCAATGAAACACATGTTCCGCGCTACGAATCAACCTTTTCTAATATTCGAACCTTCTCATCCATAGTGAAAGTTTTTCTTTCCTTCCTCTTTTTCTACTATTAGCAGGAAAACAAAAAAGCAATAACAAAGAAGGATTGACAAATACACACGACGGGAAAGGAAGATCGCGGCAATTCACTCTGACCGCTCAACTCACATAACAAGAACAAAAAACGTAACAAATAACAAAAATACAGTAAATGTGACGAATCAGCGACAATAACTTTAACAACTCCAACAACAAACGCAAGTGTAAAACAATAACCGTGAAATATGAAGATAAAGTTGGAATTCAAGAGGACAAATTGGGGCAAATATTCGTTTATAAGAAGGGGAGTTAGGGATTGGAATACCTTACCAAGGGAGATGTTTAATAAATTTCCAATTTCTTTGCAATCATTTAAGAAAAGGCTAGGTAAACAACAGATAGGGAATCTGTTACCTGGGCGACTGCCCTACATGCAGATCAGTAGTGACTGATTGTTTGATTGATTGATTGACTGATTGATTGTTTGAGGTTTCCCTGATGTTCGATCACACCTTTCTAAGGCTAATACCGAGATATTCTCATGACTACACCTTGGTTTCAATTTTTTTTTTGTGGCTTTGTTTCTTTCATCTGTATACAATTCTCTGTCTGCAGCAGCTCCTGTTTAGTACCATTTCTGATCCACCTCTTTTATTTAAAAGCTGCTCTCAGTTTATCGCTTCACCAGTATGTTCGCTTTTTTGCATCTTTACACACAGTTGTTCCTAAGCATTCCCTTGCAATTTCTATTACAGCATGCCACCCATTGTCTTTCTGTAAGTTATGCTGAACATTCTTACTGTCTATCATTGGAACTTTTCGCTAATTATATCCATGTACTTCTGTCTAATTTCCATGTCCTGGAGATCCTCTGTGGTTCTAGTTTGCCTATACTCCACATGTAATGGTGAATGCTTGAAGAATATATTCGTAGCTGCTGATCCCATAATAGACAGGAGTGCATTAGTAACATCCATTCCTTGCTGTTAACCCTGAATGCAATGTGACTCAATGCTTCATAAAACTTGTTAACTTCATCCTCATCTACACCCTCATATGGTGAATACTCTGAGACAGCTTCCCCCCAACTGGAAAATTCTAAATTCCCATAGAGGGAATTAGATATTTTTCACCAATAGAGCATGTCAAAAACATATCAGATGTAAGGCTTTTCAGGCGTTTGCTCTATTAAACAGTGTTTCGTCTTAGGTCTGACACTAGATTCGTCAGAGTGGGATGTGTCAGACCCTACCCACTGACGCTAGGTGTATGCAGGTGAGCTTCTGATAAGCGATCTGCATCATCGAAAAATTACCAGAAAACCCGCACATTTTCTGAATTCAAAGTCGGTTATGAATAGTCTATTATGGATCTGGTATCCCTACACTCCCATGTGAAACGGCAAATACTTGAAGAATGTATTCGTAACTGCTGATCCCAAACTAGCACAGGTGTCCAGCAAATGCTTCTCATTCCTATTAGATTCCATATCTTCCCTACTTTTATCCATCATCTTGTCATATCCTGCAGTTTTATTTCTAATTATAGCATTGAAATCACCCATTAGCAATATCCATTCCTTAGTGTTGACCCCGAATGCAATGTCACTCGGTGCTTCATAAAATTTGCCAACTTCATCCTCATCTACACCCTCACATGGTGAATACTCTGAGACAGTTCTCGTCTCAATTCCTGCAACTGCTCCAATCATTCGCTCATTTATGAGCCTAACAGAAACTATGTTGCATGCAACAGTCCTTCCCCTTTTAACACTTTATAATCTATCTCTTTCTAGTTATCTCCCCTTACCCAAATATCATTAACTTCTAACACATCTGGACGTATACTCTTTGCTGACTCTGCCAGTTCTACTTTCTTTCTTCCATAAACCAGTTTAGTACTTTTCTCTTTGTTTCTGCAAGTCAAAATATAATTTCAGTTTGTTGTACTGATTTAACATGCGACTAACAGTGGGCTCTATAGAAATCTAGCAAGTATTGCTCATTTGGAGAATTTTAAATGTTTCATTGCCACAAAGTTTTATTTGATAAAGAGCAATTCCATATGTGACTGACTGACATTTGCAATATGCTTCAGCAAGAAAATGTCTGTATATAAGGTGAGTGTAAATTGAAATTCTAATAACATGATAGGTTAAAGGAACACTGGGCAATTACATATAAAATATGGCTTAAAATAAAAAATTATACCAAATACACTGGAGGAAAAAACGATCCAAACACCAGGAAATAAGGAATGTAGAATACGGAAACATTGGCAATATATTTGTCGAGGTAACATATTTAATTGATTAAAGGTACAAGACTACAGGTTAATATCCGCGTGAGAAAAGCCATCGCAAATGTGCCACGCTGGTCCATTAATAACCAAAGTAATCGCCTGACTGTTGAATTCAGGCATGCAAGCGTGCATGCATTGTGTCATACTGGTGCCGGATGTCAGCTTGTGGGATGGGAGTTCCATGCCTGTTGCACTTGGTCGGTCAATACCGGATGTAGATGATGCTGGAGTTGTCATCATGTCCCATACGTGCACGATTGGGGTCAGATCGAGGGACTGAGCAGGCCAAGGCAACATCTCGACACTCTGTAGAGCACATTGGGTTACAACAGCGGCATGGGGGCGTGCATTATCCTGTTGGAAAATACCGCCGGGAATGCTGTTCATGAATGGCAGCACAACAGGTCGAATTACCACACGGACGTACACATCTGCAGTCTGGATGCGTGGGATAACCAGGAGAGTGCTCCTGTTGTCATAGGAAGTTGCTTCCCAGACCAGAACTCCCGGTGTAGGTCTAGTGTGTCGACGCTGCAGACAGGTGGAATTCAGGCGCTCACCTGGCCTCCTTCTAACCAACACACGGCCATCACTGGCACCAAGGCAGAACCGGATTTCATCAGAAAACACAACGGACCTCCACTGCATCTTCCAATGAGCTCTCGCTTAACACCACTAAAGTCGTAGATGGAGGTGGTTTGGGGTAAGTGGAAAGCACGCCGTAGGGTGTCTGGCTCGGAGCTGTCCTTCAAGTATTGGATTTCGAACAGTTTGTTGCGTCACAGTGGTGTCAACTGCTGCTCAAATTGCTGCTGCAGACGCAGTCTGTTGTGCCACAGCCATACGCCGAATACGGCCATCCTCCCTCTCGGTGGTGCCATGGAGACGTCCGGAGCCCGGTCTTCTTGCGAGCGTACCCTCTCGTGACCACTGCTGCCAGCACGCATGCACAGTGGAGACATTCCTGCCAAGTCATTCTGCCATAGGGCGAAAGGAAAATCCACCTTCACGTAGCAGTAATATACGGCCTCGTTCAACCACGGTGAGCTGTTGGTACTGGCCTCACGTGATAAAAATGATTGTCATATGGCTTACTAATTTCCCCACGTATATGAACGGTTACAGACTGTCTGTGTCAACGGAAACTTTCTTGCCTAAGGCAACATCAGTTAAACATAGCCTTGGTTACACAATGCCATGCCATCTCCTCTGTCTACAATTGCAAGTTAAAATATGACCGTTTTCAAATCAACAAATCTCACTTATTTACATTCATAATGATTATAAACAGAATTCCCTTATCGAATGATTAGATGCCACGAGATGCGTGATACCTAATTACATGACGTCAGGTATCGAGTTCGACGGAGGCCAATGTGCAAGATGAAGGTGGTATATCTCAGGGTGCATGCAGTGCATTGTGCTGTGCACGGTGCAAAAGACTTCACTTGGTTGACCAGAGTGCAGACCCCACTCCTCGATTTGGAGCAACAGCACTCTCTCTCTCTCTCTTTCCCCACGCCTGTCTCCCTCTTCTTCACTTACTCTGCAGCGCTCCAAATCCGAGCCGAGCTTAGCCGAGTCACCCTGAGACGATGCCCTGGTCTGAGCCGAGTGGGACCGATGCAATGTGCACAGGACCTCTGTGCCTCAGTTTGCACGCGTGAGATTTTGGGTATTTGAGAGACCCTGATCTAGACTGACAGGCACCATACAGAAGAACAGCTGAGAAGGTTACTGATTGGGACGATCAGCTCTCGAATGGGGGCAAGGTTTTACAGCCTTGTGGTAGCCCTTTCGGTACTTCCAGGAAGGGGCTAGTGACTCAGACGATCTGGGATCTTCCAGCCGGCTTGTAGGGTGGGGCCGGCCTTTCCATGTATTGTTCTCGTCGGCCGGCTTACCTGTGAATTTCTTGGAGATTCAACAGGAATGTTCTGCCTCCAGACACCTTGCGAAAATTCTGGCTGAAATCACCCGGGCTATAAAAAGGGAGGCGAGCCGCGGACAGTCAGCCACAGTTGGGCGGTGGAGTCACGGTCAGCGTTGGACTCCATGATGAAGTCACTGAGAGCCTCAGTATACTGGGGTTCGGTGGCTGGGCTGAGACTGACAGAGGTGTTCGCTGTCGCTAGTGTCCCACCGAGGTCTGAACGAAGAACAGTTGTTGTGGTGTCGGAGAGACCAGTGGGTGGGTGGGCTGGAGGAGATGGAACGGAATACTGTACGTGTGTTCATGTACTTCTGTGGACTGAGGCTCAGAGTGCGTCAGCGAGGAAAGCTGCTATCGTGAGTGTGAAGGTAAATGGACCTGTGTTCATGATCGCTGTTGTGAGTATCATCCTTCTGTTGAAAACTGTTGAGCTGTTTAGCTGTTCATTGCATGTGACTGTGTGAATTACTGGAGTGTCTGTGGAATCGAACCAACGAACAGCCATCGTGTGTCGAGTGGCCCGTAGCCCTGTGTTCAGATCCAGCTGTCTACACACAGCTGCTGTATGAGGTGACTGGACTTGGGGAAATTGAAAGTGAGGATTAAGCGACCACAGGTATAGCAACGGGTTGGACCGCCAGCTGCGCCACAAGGAAGAGCAATATGTAAATGGAGAGGATTTAGTAAGTGTGGCCATTCCTAGCTGATTAGAATTGTGTGTGTATGTGTGTGTGCATTTATTATAATAATAATGTTATTTGTTTTACATCCCACTAACTACGTTTTAAGGTCTTCGGAGACGCCTGTGCATTTATTAGGTCATCCTGAAATAAATTAGAGTAATGAAACAGATGTAGTTTTATTTGTAACACCGGGCGAGTTGGCTGTGCGGTTAGGGGCACACAGCCGTGAGCTTGCATCCGGGAGATAGTGGGTTCGAACCCCACTGTCGGCAGCCCTGAAGATGGTTTTCCGTGGTTTCCCATTTTCATACCAGGCAAATGCTGAGGCTGTACCTTAATTAAGACCACGGCCGCTTCCTTCCCATTCCCAGGCCTTTCCTATCCCATCATCGCCATAAGACCTACCTATGTCGGTGTGACGTAAAGCCAATTCTAAAAAAAAAAAAAAAAAATTTGTAACAATATCTAACACTAGCTCTAAACCAGCATATGCACATAATGTCCCCGTTCAAGTACCAATATCTGGTTATGCATCGACCAGCCAGTGAATTCAGGCACGCCCACTTCAAATTAGAGATAAAAAAACTAAACTAATGCTAGGGAAAGGTTGTGGCGAACATAAATTTCAACAGAAATGGACACACAAAATCAGGGTAAACTATCCTATGAATTACAGGCAACAACTGATTAACAAAACAAAATTTATTGCAGAATTTGAGTCAACAGTCCATAGACTGGTTTGATGCCACCCTATCCTGTGCTAAACTTTTTATTTCTATGCAACTACTGCATCCTCCACCTACTCTTATCTGGTTGTAATATTCATACCATTCTTACTGCCTACAGGTACCTCAAAAACCAACTGAAGAAGTCCTGGGTGTCCTAAGATGTGTCCTATCATTCTATCTCTTCCTCTGGTCAAATATCGTCAACGATCTCCTCTCACAAATTTGATTCCGAATCTCTCCATTCATGATTCAATCTACCCATCTCACCTTCAGCATTCTTCTGTAACACCACATTTCAATAGCTTCAATCCTCTTTCTTTCTGAGAGGGCCGATGACCTTAGATGTTAGGCCCCTTTAAACAACAAGCATCATTTCTTTCTGAACTAGTTATTGTCCATGTTTCACTTCCATACAGTGCCACGCTCCATACCAAAGTCTTCAAAAACATCTTTCAAATTACTATATCAATGTCAGAAGTAAGCAAATTTCGTTTCATAAGAAAGGCCTTCCGTGCTTGTGCTAGTCTACATTTTATGTCCTCCTTACTTCTGCTATCATTAATTATTTTACTGCGCAAGTAACAATATTCATCTACTTCCTTTATGACTTCATTTCCTAATCTAATATTTCCTGCATCATCTGACTTCGTTCGACTGCACTCCATTACTTTTGTTCTAGACTTACTTATTTTCAACTTGTACTCCTTCCTCAGGATTCTGTCCTTAGCATTCAACGTCTCCAGATCTTCTGCAGACCCAGATAAAATAACCATATCATTGGCAAATCTCAGAGTTTTGACTGCATCCTTACCTCACTCCTTTCTCGATTGATGCTTCTTTTTCAAAGCCCTCGATTCCTATCACTGCAGACTGATTTTTGTGCAGATTATAGATAACTCTTCTTTCTCGATATCTGATCCAGATCACTTTCAGAATCTCAAATCAACATTATCAAATGCCTTTTCTAGATCTGCGAATGTCATGTGCATGGGCTTGTCTTTCTTAACTCGGCCCTCAAAGATCGATATAGATGTTGATTCCCATAGGGAATCTGAAATATTTGTCCCGAATGAGTAAATTTATAACGCCAATATAAATGGTCGGTTATTGGACATTATAAATTTTCCAGCTAACTCATTCCTGTTGCCAGCGTTTCGCCCCCGTGCTAGATTTCAACATACCAACAATAACAAATACAGATCTCACTGTCTACAATGGTAACAGCTACTGCCAATTAGTGAAGGATTCTATGAGTCTACTTGAAGTAGATTCATATAGTAAGTGTGATGAATAGTACTGGGTTCTCCATTTACTACCAGAATGTATGGGGACTGAAAACTAAACTGGGTAAACTAAATCAGAACATTCCAGACAGTGATTTTGAACTGTATACAGTAAAACCTCCCTATAACAGACACCTTCGGGACCGAAAAATATGTCCATTATGAAGGAGTGTCCGCCCACGAGAGGTTATGAAACCGGTACCATTAAACATAAGTTGGAACACAATAACCCATGTATTGTATGTGTTAACAATTCTCGCAAATGTACCTGTATACAGTATTGTACAATATACTGCACTGTACTCACATGAGAAAGTTGTAGATGGGCTGCTGCAGCTGCGATGCACTGTATTAAAGAGACAAAAACACTTCTATGGAAACCTCTATTGAGCACACTGTACACTATTACCGTTCACCATGTTAAAATTAAAAAGAACTTATGAGTTTTTGAAACATCAAATCAGTATGTAGATGTAGCAATATCTAGCACAGTACAGTAAAACATTAGCACTTGAAAAAATCCTTAATGTTCGTTTGTTTTGTCCATTTCGGTTTAGCAATGATGGTTTCACTATGTGCAATTAAATCCTGGGTCAAATTTACACCTTTTTCATCGTTTTGTTTGTAATAAAATTCTTTCAGTCGCTTAACAATGCCGAGAGCCTCACTGTACGAGGTTATTGGCAGCACATTCATTTCCGTATTTCCTTCAAAGTCGTCATTAGCATCACCTTCACTCCCGCTTTCGTCAGAATCTTCAAATTCGTCCCTCTTTCCTTGGATTGACTGAAGAATCGTTTTCGTGTCTCCACTCTCACACTCTGTTGGAATATCTGAATCAATTTCGATATAGGTGTTCACTTGTACACTGTAACCTGCTGCATTAATCAACTCTTGTGTTGTTTCCATGCTGTCAGGAAGGGTATCCGATTCTATTTCGGGATGTGCACCACTAGCGGGAAACCCAGCTTTCAGAAAGCAGTTACGAATTGTTGAGGCCGTGACGTTTTTCCATGCATTGGTTATCCATGAAATTGCTTGGAGAACATTCAGGCCCTTTGTCAGTGTTTGAAGGGTTACTTCATTCCCGTTAAGTTCTGATACTATGTGCTTCATCACTAACTGTCTGTACATAACCTTGAAGTTCTGGATCACTCCTTGGTCAAGCGGCTGAGAAACTGATGTTACATTTGGTGGGAGAAAGACGATCTTCACATTTTGCAACTTAATTGTATCCGGATGCGATGCTGCATTATCGAGGAATAATAACACTTTTCGCCCCTGGCGTATCATTTTTCTGTCCAATTGTCCTAGCCACTCTGTCATTATTTCTCTGGTCATCCATGCTTTCCTATTCGCTTTCCATAATGCCAAACTTCGTAACGTCCATATTTTTTAAAACACCTTGGTTTTGCAGCTTTTCCTATCACAAGGGGCTCCTCCCATTCTCCACTCATACTTGCACATAACAAGACAGTAAGACGTTCTTTCGCAACTTTTCCACCAGTACAACGATTTCCTTTGAAACACAAAGTTTTGTCGGGTAAAGCACGAAAAAATAATCCAGTTTCATCGACATTCAAAATACTTTCCGGAGCATACCCGTCTATGATTGAAGGTATTTTTTCTTGCCAGTTGTCAACAATCTCCATATTAACACTGGATGATTCTCCGCAAATCACTCTGAAGTTGATACCATGTTGCTTTCTGAATCTTTCTAGCCAGCCATTCGAGGCTTTGAAATCTCCAATACCTAATTCTGTCGCAAATTCTAACGCTTTTGCTTGTATCATTGGTCCTGAGACAGGGACATTCTGACTTCTTATTTTAGCGAACCACTCTAGCGTTGCCTTGTCAATGAGAGCTCCACTACCACTTTGAAACAGTTTAATGCGCTGTTCGTTGCCATTTAAATGCCATTCTTTCACTAGTTCCTCTTGCTTTTTCACAATTTCAGCTGCCTGTGTCTTTCCAATCTTAAACACTTCGGACAGTTTACGCACACCACACTTCTCACGTTTATGATAGTCTATTATGCCTACCTTTTCTTTTAAAGTTAAAAACTTCCTTGGAGCCATGTTTACACACACTTACTAACGTAACATTGAACACATCAAAAGCCCACGAGTCAATGAAAAGTAACCTGACAGTGAAGGTACGAATTCCAGGGCAGTCGAGCATGTCAGATCACACAACTTCCGGAAGTGATAGCGTAGCTTAGTGTTGCCTTCCAAGAATGTGTACAGCCAGGATCAAAAGTTATGGTGTCTGTGATTCTTGGGAGTACCGGCTGTGCAAAAAGTAAGCGAATACATACTGTACAGGATACAAATACAGAATTTTTTGAAAAAGAAAGTGCCCGTTAGGAGAGGTTTAATTGGAGTTTCTCGTGGCTATGGTGTGTCCGTGTCCGTAATAAAGGGTGTCCGTATAAGAGGGGTAAATTACTCATACACAACATGGCATTTAATTACGGACCTAGAAAATCGTCCGCCAATGAGGGGTGTCCGCCCGTGAGAGGTGTCCGTTAAGACAGGTTTTACTGTACTGTATATTTACTGAATCATGGCTCGATTCCAGTGTGTTTGACAGGGAGGTCAACAGTGAGCAGTACAGAGGGTACAGAGCCCACAGAGCTAGGGGTGGGATGGATAGAGGAGGTGGTGTCCTCACACGAGTCAAAAGTGGAATATCTGTCTTGAAAGTAGAGCAAGTAACAAGGCGTTTCTTTGTTTTTAAAATGGTATTTACGTATATGGATGGTTGGAATCTCACTATGAAATCCATGACAGTAATATAATAACTGCCAGAGATGTTTTTTTTCGCTAGGGCTTTACGTCGCGCCGACACAGATAGGTCTTATGGCGACGATGGGATAGGAAAGGCCTAGGAGTTGGAAGGAAGCGGCTGTGGCCTTAATTAAGGTACAGCCCCAGCATTTGCCTGGTGTGAAAATGGGAAACCACGGAAAACCATTTTCAGGGCTGCCGATAGTGGGATTCGAACCTACAATCTCCCGGATGCAAGCTCACAGCCGCGCGCCTCTACGCGCACGGCCAACTCGCCCGGTGCCAGAGATTTTAACATACAATCAATATGCAATAACAGAACAGACAAACGCATGAGCTTAGAAATTTCATGAACGTCTAAAATTTGGCTTTGTATAACTCTGTTCCAAATTGTAATGATAGAACATTGGATTTAGTGTTAATCAGCCAGTCGGTAACAAACGTAGGATGCATAAAAAGCGCTGATCCCATATTGTCAGAAGACTGTCCAGGTCACTTCAGATCAAAGAATAGGTTTATAGAGTCTCCCAAACAGCTTACAATTTCAGGAGGTCGGATATTGAATGTCTGTACACCGAGTTAATAATGGCATGTGGCCTCCGAAGAGGCCTGGTGCAGGTCTTTCAATTTGACGCCACATAGGCAACCTGCACATCTGTGAGGATGTGGCCCTACCTATGATGAAGACAGCACACACACCCAGTCCCCGAGCCATCAGAATTAACCAATGAAGGATAAAATCCCCGGCCCGGCCGGAAATCGAACCAGGGACCCTCTGGACCAACGGCTAACCATTTAGGTAAATGCGTTGAAGTACAATGATATATACCATCCAAGTTAGAAGTTAAAATAACACATTAAAATACATAAATAAATAAATAAAAGCATAGTTTAAAAAAAAATTAACGCTACTAGAAAATACACTTTTATACATGATGAAGAAAGGCCACTATCTCTCACAAAATGGATGACGAGGTCTGCTGACTGCTTGTCATCTCATAGGATGAGGGAGATGGTACTCAGGAGCTGACCTTCACTCCTCAGTTACAGAAGTTGGTCGCTGAAGTATGTAGAACTTTAGGATTTGTGATAAGAAATGTGAAGCTATTTAAAACCATAAAAAGCTGTATTAAGCCATACAACACATTAGTCAGGCCAAAACTGGAATATGCGATCGTGGTTTGGAGCCCTACGTTCAAAATGCATGTGTATCAACTTGAAAGACTGCAAAAGAAACACTTAAAATATCTACATTTTAAAAGAACATCTCAATATCCACAAATGGTTTCGTACAATGAGCTTTTGTTAAATTTAGAAATGGAGAGTTTAGAAGATTGAAGGCAGAAAGATGTGGTAAAGTCCATGTATAATAAATTCACAAATTGATAATCCTGAGTTCCTTTCCCTCCTCAATTTCCATGTGTTGCACCCAAATTCAAGATTTCATTTTACATTTTCAAATTAAAAAGCTATAACATCTGCTCATCAAAATTCACCACTTCACAGACTATGCGGTATCTATAACAATGCATCTCAGAAAAATAATGGCCTTAATTTCAGTACAAAATACGACAGTATTTTAAAAAGAACTCACAGCTAGCATTAAAAGATAGCAGTTATGATAAAACTCTGTACGCACAGTATATTAAACCAGACTGGAACAAAGACTTGTAAAACCAAGTCCACAATAACAGGAGAGATAGGATTAGATTAATTAGATTAGTTTAGTTTTTTCTTTACAATTTGTTAAGTTTATTTTTTTATTTTTTTTATTTTTTATTTTTTTTTACAATTTGTTTTACGTCGCACCAACACAGGCTTATCAGTGGGAAGGGAGTGGCCGTGGCCTTAGTTAAGGAACAGCCCCAGCATTTGCCTGGTATGAAAATGGGAAACCACGGAAAACCATCTTCAGGGCTGCTGACAGCGGGGTTAGAACCCACTATCTCCTGCATGCAAGCTCACAGCTCGCGCTCCTAACCGCATGGCCAACTCACCTGGTAGTAGATTTAATTAAGTTAGGCTATGTAATATTAAGTAATAATTATTTGTAATTTTACTTTGAATCACAAAGAATGCTCCTGTAATTAGGATGAAAATCCTGTAACAAGCTATAAATTAAATTATTCAAGAATAAGTCAATAGATGTTCTGACTCATCCACATGATGCAGTGTAGCTATTTGATAAACACCTACGTAACTTATTTTACATGAGTTGAAAATGGTGTTTGATGGCATGTGATTATGTTGATAGATGTTGAGTACAATAGGTAACTACAGTAATGTTCCACTTTTCACATTATTTTAAAGAAATGTAAAGGTATGAAATTCAACATAGAATGAAATAAATTTACTCATAAGAATGCTTTTTAGTGGTGCTAAAATAAAAAGAGGCATTCAGTACTGAAAGATACAGTTTTCTTGTGTGAATTAAGGTAAAATATTTTGCCTTACCTGTGCATTTTTATAACAGTTAGGCTCTTCAGTCTGCCGAAAACTAACTATGAGTAAATAAATTTATAATCTACCTAAAAGAGAAAACATATGATAACACTATTACACCGGAAAAAGAAACAACTTAAAGTAGAATGACATGTTTCATTAATAATAAATAATTATTTTTAGATATTTGAGTGTGAATTGATAGAATCTGATTATGTTCTTTCAAGAACAAAAGATGTCATTCTATTTTAATTAAAATGTTTCTTTTTTCGGTGTAGTACCGTTACCACATGTTTTCTCTTTCATGTAGATTATTAATTTATTTATATACGTATTTACAGTTAGTTTCAGTAGACTGAAGAGCCTAACAGTTAGTTATAAATTAACTGAGTCAAAATTGAAAAGAGATGGCTTTAGATATTACAAATTATCTGTGCATGCAGTTAGTTAACCAAGTGTTGTTACCTTGAAGTTTCCAGAATTGGGAATGCACACTCTGCAATAAACAGTAATACAGATATTGGGTATCAAATGGGAATTGGAAAATTGGTTGAGGAATTTCACTGCCAAAAATAATAAAACTATTTTTTATATAAAAAAGTAACTTCTTATTGAAAATTAAAATATTCAACACAATTTTTATACAGAGGTGAGTATTGCCTCACTGGATACACATCACGCAGAGCATAATAGGAAATTTACTTCCACAACCACTGGGCTGAGTTCAATTAGAGCTAAAAATCAAATCAAAATAAAAGGGTGGTCAGGAAAGTCAATAGACTAGTGTTGTGGGTAAAGAATGAATACTACAGGAACTATAGGTATTCTTCTATGACTGTGAAAGAGCCAAATGAGTTGCTAAACGTGTCGTTACCAGGTTTGTTAGTGTGGGAGCCACTCAGTGGCAACATCCTTCTTCTCGTCCAACATGGAAACATTGCACCATTCCCAGAGCACGTTTACATTCACAAGGACCACAATTTGGTGCATGCTGTGGAGATATATTACACCAACTGAAGATGATAATCAAAACCGACACACCTGGTAAGTTCTCGTAATTTTTGCCATCACTTTCTTTAATAATGAGCAGAGTGGCTGCACATCTTAATGCGCTACGGCTACAGACGCAGGTTCTGCATTCAGGAGACAAGTGGGTTTGAGATCACCATCAGCTGTTCTGAGAATGGTTTTCTGTGGTCCCCCATTTTCACTTCCAGGCAAATGTCGGGACAATACCTATTCACAGGCCACAACAGATTCTTTCCACCTCCTTACCCAATTTCATTCAGCATCATTCATTTCATCTTCATTAGCTCCTCAACTTAGGATGGTGTCAGGAAAGGCGTCTGGCTGTAAATGAAGTGCCTGTGAAAATGAGAAACCACGGAAAACCATCTTCAGGGCTGTGGAATACATTTTCTTGTTATGTATTGAGGGCTCCTGAATGCAAGCTCACAGCCACATTGCTTGGTACTTTTATATTTAAAGCAAGTGTTGTTGCATAGCCTTGTTCTGATGCAGATATTTTTTCAGTTCGTTCACAACAGTTCTGAATATGTTGCTATCTAGTGAACAGGAACTTGTAAAAAAGGTGGGGGTTATTAGAAACTTGGCTGATTCACAATCAAAACTAAAGGAGAGCTGGCTCTGTACATCTTGCATATAACTAATAAGTCAATATACATGAAAAAAAAAAAAAAAGAACTTAACTTATATATTACATATAAGAGTGAGCATGCAACATACCATATTATCAATATATATTTTACACCCACACAGACACAGAATTATTTCAGTTCCACACCAAATGAGCCACTGCATTATGACCACCCTGACAAGGGAATATTTAGCTTGCTTGGAGAGGGAAGAGTTAACACATGACCTAATGGTAACATTGTATATACAGCTGTGAGTAGTGTCTCACATACAGAATGGGAAAAGTGTCCGACCTCTCCACGTTTGATAGAGAGCAAATTGTGATGGCACGACACCTTGGTACCAGCATCTCTGAACGGGCACCGCTTGTGGGCTGCTCCCATGCCACTGTTGTGAGCCATATAGAAAATGGTGCAACAATGGGCAAATAATGACTAGGTAGTTCAGCCATGTGTTGACAATGGCTCGTTAATACCAGAGGTCAACAGGCGCCGTCGCATTCCTCAGAGCGACTGTGGGGCCACGATTCAAGAAATCGCCAACAGGTGATGACCTGACCATAGCTTTCCAGCACAAGGTTAATTGAACACTGCTGCGTGTGGGACTGCGGAGTCCACGACCCAGTTATACTCCTATGCTGACTGCACTCCACTGAAAGCAGTGCATGAGGTGGGCACAAAATCATCTCCAATGGACTGTGGATAACTGGACAAGTTACCTGGTCTGATGAATCCACATTTCTTGTTCATCATGTCAATGGGCCGAACGCGTGTACGTGTTTCTTTTCCTCTTGTTTTTTCCTAGTGGTTTAACAACGCACTAACACACTAAAGTATTTCGGCGACGCAAGAATGGGAAAGGGTTAGGAGTGGGAAGAAAGTGGCCATGGCCTTAATTAAGGTACAGCCCCAGCATTTACCTGGTGTGAAAATGGGAAACCATGGAAAACTATCTTCAGGGCTGTCGACAGTGGGATTCAAACCCACCATCTCCTGAAAGCAAGCTCGCAGCTACACGAGTCTAACTGCATGGCCAACTTGCTTGGTGGATGGGGTAGGCGATGTTTTCATGGGACACACTGGTGACCTGAACAACCTGCATAAGCAGAAACGTATCAGGAAGAAGAAGAAGAAGAAGAAGAAGAAGAAGAAGAAGAAGAAGAAGAGACACTGGGGACCATTATTCTGGTACACCAATCCCTAACAGCTATCCAGTATCTGGACGTTATTGGGAACCAAGTCCATCCGTCCGTTTTAACAGTGTTTCTGATGGTGATGGTCACTTCCAACAGAAAAATGTGCCATGCCACACTGCCAGGATTGTGAAGGACAGATTCGAGGAACATGACAGTGAATTTGCTTAATGCCAAAATAGCCCCGATATAAACTCCATTGAACATTCATGGTTCAACTTAGAGAAGTGGGTTCGTGCTACATCACCACCGCCCAGCAATGTATGCCAACCGGAAGATCTGCTATTGTGCTTGTGGTACAAGATACGCCGCTACAGTTCTGCAGGCAAAAAAATGGTCTTACATTGTTTTAGGTAGGTGGTCGTGAGGTACTGGCTCATTGGTGTATTTCAATAACAGCAGTTTGCACCAAAACAATGCCAGTGAAACTCTCTAGGATCAAAACAATTCTGAAATTAGAATATAAGATTTGTAGCCTATAATGACTCCAAGTTTAGTAATTTTCTTGTGATTAAATTTTTTTGTTTATGCCAAAGTGTCATTCTCGTTAAAAATTTGTTGAGCTAGCAGGGTAGTGGGACAATCTATCACTGGGAGTGAATGTGTTAAGTTCCCTATAGTCAAAATATCCAATAATCTTGTAAATCTACCCAGCTGTACCATTCTTTATGAAATAATTTGATAATGTATAATAATGCTACTTCTTTCCATTAAATGCTTGAAAAATAGTTAAACAATGCCCTTGTCACTATAATTTTATATAAAGTATAGCCATATACAAAAGACTAAATGTAATGTAATTTTATTACCAGGCTATGGTGTTCAGTGTGCAACAATGAAGTCGCACCGTTACTCAAGCCTCAGAATATGCCAAATAAGAGTTGATTTACAATGATCAAAGTATAGCAGTACAAAAATGACAACCTCTGCAAGTAAAGGGAAAGTAAATCTCTTTATAACAAAGGTAATTACTTACAAAAAGAAACACTGATGGATCACTTTCTCTTCAACAGAAATGACTATGGATAGCACAATAAGAGTCTGGTCAATTGAAACCATATTCATTTAAATATCAGAATACAGTCATTAAGATTTTCAAAATAAATCATGAGAGCACGGCAAATTTCATGAGCAATTACAAAAGGAAAAAATAATCCAGTGGTTGCAGAATATACAATGTTTTAGATATCACAGTCAAAAGATAAAAGTTGTTTTATGAACTTCAGTTTTTCAAATAATGCACTCACAAAGATTCATGTCCATTATCCCTCGAGTGCCAGACAGGATAGAATAAATAATAGGAGTGTCTTTCCAGGGACACAAAACTCAAGGAATAAAAAAAATCATAATTGTATTATTATTATTATTATTATTATTATTATTATTATCGGTAAAATTTCTCCTCATAAAAAATGGGAATCGGAAATAATAATCATGGTGAGTGGCCTCCGAAGAGGCCTGGTGCAAGTATTTCGAGTTGATGCCGTGTAGGCAACCTGTGCGTCTATGAGGATGGATCCCACCTGTGGTGAATTCTAGTGATGAAGATGGCACACATACCCAGCCCCCAGACCATTGGAATTAACCAATGAAGATTAAAATCCCCGTTCCTGTCTGGAATCAAACCCGGGACCCCCTGCACCAAAGGTCAGCATGCTAACCATTTAGCCATTGAGCCGGACAAATTAGTGTCCTTGCTCTTTTCAGGCACACCACCACTGGAGGAGAGCTGCACAAACCATTTTAACCACATACCAGCCCCCACTGCCATACTTAGAGTTCTGGCAGTACTGGGAATTGAACCCAGGCCCCAGAGAACGGCAGCTAATGGTGTTAACCATTATGCTACGGAGGTGGACGGAATCAGAAGTAAGCAATTATTACTTCTTAAAATCATGCCATAATATTCCTGTTTTTCAGAACACAAAAATCAAAATATATGATTTAATCTTTTGTAGTATAGGCAAACTTACCTAAATGTCAGTCACGGCATGGATTACTCTCAACATAAATGGCTGAACTAATAACAATGTGGCAACACAATCAGCAATATTATATACAAAGGGATGAATTATATTAAAAGGACATTATTTCGCTTTAGCTGTGCTGACCATTTTGAATGGGTGAAGGCTTAAATTAATCACAAAAGAGTAGATATATCATTGGTTGTTTCACAATATTGTCAAATAACATAAATTCATGTTTCACAGAACCAAAGCAGAATGTCTTAATATAAGATTACAACCATTTTGATGGCGATGATCAGTACAAACCACATTAAAAATAAAAACGTTGTGTACATTTGTAGCTGAATATTTCACCATTTTAAACTTAATCCAGACGATACAGGATTCATTCACTCAGTGAGCAATGTGATGCACAGAGCATGTAACATATCATAATTTTATTAATTTTAACAAACATTTTAAGCGTTAGTAGACTAGTTATTAAAAATCTTATTTGAAAAATGAAGTTAGTGGAAGGCATAAGAACAAAGCAAGCATTTTTGTCATAAATCTATTATCAATGTCTGGTACTCAAATGTTGATCAACACACAATGTGAGGAGATATAATATCCATTACTTTTGCATAAACTGATACACACTATTTTGCATGTGATTTTAAAAAAATATATATTTCTGTTCCTGTAACATCTAATAATATAAGCACAAATCCTGGCCTTTTAAGAAAGAGTACAATACACTTAAATAGTAGCATTTTAAAACATTAAATCTGATCTGACTTATAGCTTCAAAATTCAAACATGTTTAAGCTATCTCATTACACTTGTAAAGCATCTTTCGTTCTACGTTGTTGAGAAGTAACTACAGTTTGCTTGAATATAAATAATATACCATAAATATAATTACTATAACAGCATATATAGGTCAACTTTTAAAATATTAAAATTAAATTACTGCTGGTAAAGAATCTATTTAGCATATAAGCTCAAGCCCAATCTGATACAGTAATTTCCATAATATTCTCATAAAAGAAGATATTTTACAATTGTCTTTAAACAAGTCTGAAATCTGTATAAAACAGAATAAAGAAGAAAAACTCCTGACATACTATTGTAAAATTACATGAAAAAATAATAATGCTGAATCATTATAGTGTTTGCATTTCAACTGAGCTGTTCAGAAAAAGATATATTTCTGGGAATAGTCATTTTGTGCTATAGCTGTCTTAGATGAGGACCAATAGCAAGCAATGTTTGACTCTGTAAAATGCTTTAATTTCAAAGTATGAAAAGAAGTAACTACTCTTTCTATAAAATACATTAATTCTGGAGCAAACTAAGTAGGGCAAAGTAAATTCTACTATCAGAAACCACCATTGTTGGTGAACGTAATGTTGGCACATTCAAACCATTTTTACACATACATATAAATGAAATATTGTAAGTCCGAATATAGGCCTACATAGAACTTAAAAATCACACCATTTGATATGCTTGCACTCTACTTGGGCTTGAGCCTTTAGATATCAAAATACTGTTTGTAATATGGGGTAATGCATAGCATTACAGAAAATAAATTAATAACATGCTTTATGACATAAATATGTTTAAAGTCTACAGCTCTCAAATTTTCATTACAATATCACTAACAAAAATCATCACAGTTCTATGTGCAACCTTTCCTTTTCCTTCGTTTCATCTTGTGCAAGAAGAAGCAACCAGGAAAGATCCATCTTCATTTTGAGTGTTTGAACATCCCTTTCTTCGAGCTCTTGGAGTCTCCAGGCTACAACAATAAAACTGTACTGTAATACGAAACAGGAAATAAAACATACTTGAAAACTGAATATCTAGTGAATTACAAGGTGCAAAAAGGGCCCATTTGCAAAACATTTAAAATATTATTCTGTTATATTAAGTAGTAGCTGAACTGTTGTACAGAAAGTACAACATTTAGATATAATTCTTTTCCCAGTTGATTTCTTCAAGGAAAGGAATGGACATGTGTATCTTGTACAATTAATCTCATTTTGTTACGCTAGAGTTTGATGTTATGACTGAACTGAATTAAGAACAATGAGCTCCTATCCAAGTATTCACTATCATTCTATTGGAATTTGCATGGAAATCATTGATGATGATGATGATGATGATGCTTGTTGTTTAAAGGGGCCTAACATCTAGTTCATCGGCCCCTAATTGTACGAAATGTAATGACGAAATAAAAGTCCAAAATCCTCCACTGACCAGAATTCAAAATGTGAAGACGAAGAATGAATGGATGGATATGAATTTAAAACGATCAGAGGATCCGACGCGCGGTGCCTCACATTCACAGAAACTGACGTAAAATAATAGCCGTACTGACCAAGGGATTGCTTCTAAAGCACAGTAATGAATCGATGATGCTTGCAGTCTAAAGGGGTCCAAAATCCAAGTTATAGGCCCCTCATAATGGTACTTATCGCTAGGAAAGTAGAACCATGGTATTTGGCATGGTGCAGTACTAATCAAAAGTAGCGTAGACTCGTGGTATTCCCATATTATGGTACTACTCACAGGTAATGAAATTTGCACATGTAATACAGACCTATGGTTTTTTGCACATTGCGGTGCCATTTTCAGCCAACGCAAACCTATGGTGTACATCACATAAGTGTACTAACCACAGGGACTCGTACTATCCCATGGTGTTCCTCATATAGTGGGTACTGATCATAGGCAAGCCAGAACCATGGTGTCGCTTATATAGTGGTACTAATCACAAACCTATTTGGTACCCAACATAGTGGTACTACGCTCAAGTAAAAGCGATCCATGGTGTTCCCCGCGTGGTGGTACTAATCACAAGTAGTTTCATGGTTCTAATATAATCATCCCTTGGTCGCCCCTTTTAGTCGCCTCTTACGACAGGGAGGGGATACAGTGGGTGTATTCTTCGTCTGGGTCCCCCACCCACAGGGGGTTACATGGAAATCAAACACCATGAAAATGAGTATTATCTGGTTCGGTTTTTCTGCTACTGAATGGTCATATGATGTAGAAAGTTAAAGGATTCAAGTATCGAACCAATCGATTTCCCAGTAAGACAAGACTTCTGTAATTGGTACCTGATAAATCACCCCTTTTATGCAGAGCATAGTGAGGCCTTGTTAATTTTGAGTGAGGGAAATAAAGAGATCTGTGTCAAGATTGAAAAACATCTATCAACTGTTGTACCAGTTCGGGAGAGCGTAAGCATGAGCACAGTTCTTTATAGGATGCAAAGTCACATTTGGACAAGAGGGCAAGTAGTCTTATTATTCTTCTTCTTCTTCTTCTTATTATTATTATTATTATTATTATTATTATATACTGAATACATCCAGTGTATACTTCTTTTGAGAGAGAGAAGGGTGGGTTAAGGTAGGGAGGGACCACCTATCATTTGAACACTCTTAAATGACAACCAACTGTGTTGCTACCTTGATCATAGAAGGTAACCTACGCTACACAGTCGGTCATTTCTATATACAGAGCTGAATGGAAAAATACTGTTTATCTCATTGATGACAGCGATGATGATGATGATGATTGTTGTTGTTTAAAGGGGCCTAACAGCTAGGTCATCAGCCCCCAATGGTACGAGGTGAACGAAACGAAAATTAAAAGTTCAATATTTATCCACTGACTAGAATCTAAAATGGATGATGATGAAAAAATGATTGTGAAACAAAACAATCAGTGGATCCAATTCGCAATGCCTTCATTACGGGGATGATACTCATGGCATTTCTTGTATGCTGGTACTAATCACAGGTAATGTAGACCCATGGTGTTTCTCACAAAGTGGTACTACTCATAGCTACCATAGACCCATTCTGAACACAGTGGAACTGACCAGTAGAATACACACGATGACCATTATCACAAACAACATCCAAAACCGTAGTGTTTCTTGCATAATGGTACTGCTCCTATGTAATGTAGACCCATAGTATTCCCCGCAAGGTGGTACTGGTCGCAAGTAATGTAAATCCATGGTGTTCCACACGCTGTGGTACTAATCACAAGTATCCTCATGGTTCTAATTTCATCATCCCTTGGTCGTCCCTTTTAGTCGCCTCTTATGACAGGCAGGGGATACCGTGGGTGTATTCTTTGTCTGCGACCCCCACCCACAGGGGGTACTATTTATCTCATTAAGACGTATCTTCCCATCTGCCTAAACAGCCTTACAGTAATGACTCAGCATAAGGACTTCCACTGCAGGTGTCATTAATATGCTGTCAATATAGAAAGCTGTCCGACTCGTTGGCTGAATGGTCAGTGTACTGGCCTTCGGTTCAGAGGGTCCCGGGTTCGATTCCCGGCCGGGTCGGGGATTTTAACCTTCATTGGTTAATTCCAATGGCCTGGGGGCTGGGTGTTTGTGCTGTCCCCAACATCCCTGCAAATCACACACCACACATAACACTATCCTCCATCACAATAACACGCAGTTACCTACACATGGCAGATGCCGGCCACCCTCATCGAAGGGTCTGCCTTACAAGGGCTGCACTCGGCTAGAAATAGCCACACGAAATTATTATTATAATATAGAAAGCTCAGTAGCAGGGATTCGGGGATTATCACTCTCAAATAAAACAAACCAACTATGAGAAACAGATTTGAGGAAGGCTAGTTCTAGATTTAGAACCAGATTCTTTTGTCAGATTTGATATCATAATGTTGCTTAGAATACAACTCAATTTAAAATTCAGCAAAATCTGTAATGAGGGAATGGATTGAAAAAATGGGCACTACTCACTGTGACATGAATATACTAGATTGCATAAACTCATGTCTACTAAATACTGTATTTCATAGATGCTGGTGATGATAGTGTTTCAAATCACATTTCTGGACATCAAAGGCAAACTATAGGAAGTGACATTTTACTAACTTTACAGGAGAGCAGATAGAAGCTGCTGAGGAGCATATTTCGCTACTTTCAAGACAGCTCGAACTGACAGATCTGACCATGGTAAACTATCGTAAGAATCAATACGATGAGGGGTGCGGTGGACAGCATAAGGCTGAACTGTTGTATGATCATTTACCATTGTTTATGACTTGGTTCTCCTTGCACGTAGGATAGTATCACACAGGTAGTCCGACTCGTTGGCTGAATGGTCAGGGACTGGCCTTTGGTTCAGAGGGTCCCGGGTTCGATTCCCGGACGGGTCAGGGATTTTAACCTTCATTGGTTAATTCCAATGGCCTGGGGGCTGGGTGTTTGTGCTGTCCCCAACATCCCTGCAACTCACACACCACACATAACACTATCCTCCACCACAATAACACACAGTTACCTACACATGGCAGATGCCGCCCACCCTCATCGGAGGGTCTGCCATACAAGGGCTGCACTCGGCTAGAAATAGCCACACAAAATTATTATTATCACATAGGTTATCTTCATTCCTGTGAAACATACACGTACAATAGTGTACTCATAAGGGGACAAGACCAAAACAAGTCACATACTCAAAATTGTCGTTCTTGCATTTACAATAGTTTACCTTTGACGTCCAGATCTATGCAGTAGGATCAAAAATTAAGGAACTGTGTACAGACGGTTAACCAAGAGCATGTATTTAAAGTAACAGTGTCCGAAATATACACTATCATCTCTTCCCTTCATAATCAAAATGATTTGAAAGTGAATGACACAAGTAGAAGAAACAAACCTGGATTTTCAAGAGCAGTATGCAAACATTAAACTTTGTCAGCATTTGGAAAAAGAACCTTTGGAGATTTTCCCATGGCTAATGGCAATATATGGTGACCATGATAAGAGATCAACAGTGTTTGAGTTGCTCACCGTTTTAAAGATTGCCAAATATATACATATTTGGATTTGCAGATAATTGTCCATTTGAAATTAATTCCTGAGGGTTAAACGGTAAACAGGGAGCTCTATCAGGATATTTTAAATCCACTGTAAGCGTCCTGAGATGTGGCAAAGTGCTCAACGGTACCTTCTTGACAAAAATGTACTTGCACATTGGACTTTACAGTTCATGGAGTTTCTATCATGGAACTACCGTGCATCAACATCCAATCCACTCACTTGGCACCCTGCGACTGTTATCTCTTTCTAAGGATGAAAGAAACATCTGAAGAGAAGTAATTTTGCATCAATAAACAGGGTAAAAGTAGCATTGTATTAGTTACTGCAGGAGGATGCAAAATAAAGGTTACAGAAGCTTTAACCCTTTCCACTTGAATTATTTGTAAGTCCTGATTTCTCCCAACTCATATTTATTTCTGTCAGCATTCTTCATATTTTAAAACCTGGTATTAAGTACTGGTTATAACAATATATACAGGAAGGAACTACAAAATTAATGAATGTATTGTATTTACATGACACAAATCAAGTTTTTCACTTTCTTAACGGTATGTCTTGAGTGTGTGTGGAAGCGTTCAAAGCAAATGCCTGGATGGAGCCCTGCTTGCTTATCCAACCAGTCTTCACTAAAATATTCCTGCATTTCTGCCTTACTGTTTTCCCCATGTTGATAATTACACCAATAAATGCCTTCAGCTCTTCTAAAGTCACAGCTTTCCAAGAAAACCAGATAGATCACTTCTGAAGTGGAGTATTTTGCTGTATTTTCATTTCAGCAAATTTGTTTGTCTCATGGACAATAGAGGTTATAAACTGATCAGTAAAAAACTGCTGCCAGTACTCTAGTTCTATTTTAGGTCTATTGCCACAACTCATGAATCACTGACTAATCTGTAAGGAAATTTGGTTAATCCTGCATCACCCTTTCTCCACGATCTCCAAGGTATGTTTGAAGTCAGCAATGTATGAGTGGGACCACGATTTCTTGCGATGCTGATACAATATCGTCATTTGAATCACTAATGGATATATCACTTTCAACGCCAGATTCAAAATTTTCATCACTTTCATGGTCTCTATAACATCAAAATCAGCCGAAAGAGACGCAAGAATCTCTTCTTCGGTCAGACTGTGTGCTGCTTTCAATTGTCAAGGAAACGGAGCAATTTTACCAAGCAATGAGAAACCAAAACACACATATTTATTTCGGTTTCTACAAGGGACCAGCACTTAAGAAATGAAGTAAAAAAACCCTGGCATCCCAGGTAACTTAGCAACGAGCAGCGAAACATTGTGTCCACTCAGGGTCGACACACGAGCGGAAAGGGTTAATAATGTTGCAAAAAATGTATAGTTGCCCAAGGAGATTACTTTAAAAGGGGTTATGCGCCGGTGTTTTAAAATGCTCATGGTAAAGAATTAAATGGTAAGTCCCTGAATTTCTGCTTCTTCCTACAAATTAGAATCTCACTGTGGTACAGGGTGGTACACAAAATAAGTCACCATCTGTTTCTTACATAACTTATCAGTTGCACGAGAAATCCCGTTGAGCATCTCAACAGCAGTAGCAGCAGAGCATGGAGAAACAAATGAGTGATGAAATGATGTGTAATTCACGGTACTGTTGCTAGGAGACTAGTGTTTACAACAATGACAGACAAGGGAAAACCGACGATTCAGCAATGATCATCAGTTGCGTTACTCTTTCACGAAACGAAAAGCTTTCTTGTGACCCAGGAGTATTTTCGACAACAGTTTAACATATATGGGCCCCTTGCAAGAGAATCATTCACAGGCTGTCTGAGATATTTGTACAGTAAGGAACAATATTGGAACAGACCTCAACCGAAGCCTGTTTGTTCACCAGAGACTACTGAAGCAGTACAAGTTGCTATATACAGAAGCCATGGCAAATCATGTAGAAAGGCAGCAGTACATCTGGGAATATCCAGACGCTCCATTCAACAAATTCTTAAAAGTAACCTCCATATGTACCCGTACAAGATGACTTCTGCACAGAAATTCACTGATGAACACAAGTGGCTGAGACTACTATTTGCTCACTGGGTGGAGGATAGACAAACTCCAAACAGTTTGGTTTTTTGACAAGGCGCATTTTCATTTGGACAGTGAGGTTAACAAACAGACTCTATGCTTTTGGGCTACTGAAAATCCACAAGTGCTTCATGAACGACAACAATATGCTCCGAGGATTACAGTGTCGGCCACAATTTCCAGTCATGGACTTGCTGGACCTTTTTCTTTGAAGAAACTGTGAACAGTGAAAGTTATCTGAGCATGCTTCGCAATAACTTTGTTCCAAAGCTTCTTGCTACTGCATTGCCCTTCAACATACAGTTGTTCATGCAAGATGGAGCAAGGCCACAAACTACAAACATTGTGTTGGATTTTGTTCAATATGCAAGTCACTTCACTCAGGCTTCCAAGTCATTTCAATGACAGAGTATTTTGGCCCCTCCAGAGTCTAGACCTCAACCCATGTGAATTTTTTCTTTGGAGGTACCTAAAGGAAAATATTTCTTCGAAACGTCCACACGATTTAATGGAGCTCAGAAGACTTATTCTTCAAGCTTGCAGTGAAATCTCGGAAGATATTTGCCATAGGGTAATTGCTATCATCAGTGTTCATTTGAAGGAAGTTAGAAATTGAAACGATGGTCATATTGAGGATGTGCTGAGTTAGAACAATCGTCCACAGTGTGTTTTTCATTGTAGTATTGTCCCCGTCAAATTTGGCGATTTTGAGAATATTTCCAACAAGCTAATATTAAAAGTTTTATTGTTGGCCAGGAGCTGTAATTTGTCATTTGGGAAGTAGTCAGTGAGCTCCGAACCAGTTTTTTTCTTTATTCAGAGGGGCGATGCATTGATCCAGCCTCGACAAGGCCAAGGTAAATCACGTGACGAGTCCATGTGCTGTCTTGCCACGCACGAACGACTGACAGCCGGTTTCCAGAACAGTCAGAGCCAATTACAAGTGACCTAACAACCAATTACTGTCTTCGTAGAGTACACGCCTCCCAAGCCAAGGATATAACAAGCCTTGTTCCGAGTAAATCACTCTCTATGCTGTTCTACTCTATGCTGCTTTGTGCTACGCTGCTGCTCTTGGATGTTTAATTCTCTGCTGTGCGACGCTACGTTACTCGACCACGTGGGAAAATAACTTTGCAGTCTAAGCAGACGCCTGTTCTGCCACAATTTAGTGGAATAGTTAACTAACTCCTATGGAGTAAAATTCTACTTAAGAACCAAGTTATGGGTGACTATCTAGGAGAATATTCAGAATTCTCCGTGTGTTTGTGCATATTTTAACGTTTGCCATCTCAGTTACAGTTTACACATCCAGAACGCAACAGAAGTCATCCTGAAGGTCGCTGTGCGTCAAGATGAATAATTCCTCAAGAATCTACATCTCAACTTCATCGTGGGACGTCTGCTGCCGTGACTCCATGGATTTCTAAAATGTGAGGCGTATCTGGTCAAGTGAAGGTGACTGACCGGGAAATGCTGGAATGATTGACTACTACCTGGGATCGAACCTCATCTAAAACTTGAGCACCATTTAACAATTTTATTTCTGTCTCATCTTTTGTAAAATCGTAGATCTATTAGTTTTGTTGTAGTTAGAAACATTTCATTTTTCCATTTCTTGAGGTGTCGTGGTAGACGAGTGTCATGTGTGTGAATGAAATTGGAATCTATTAGAGTAGATGTGTAGTTTGTCTGAATGATTTCCCGTGCATATGAGCTAGGTATTTAAAAATCACTGACCACGCGATAAACCTTATTTCTTTGTAATGTTGAAATTAATCGGACTTGAATTAACGTGTACAACTTGTGAGATAGGGTCGAACCTAGTGTCTTTTTAAGATCACTTGTTTTCTTTAGGATCGAGTCATCTAATTTTACGATATTTCATGAGGATTGGTAGATGTAATAATCACATGAATAACAATAAAATTAACTCAAGATCGGGTAAAAGAGAATTAAACGCTCATGAGCCATAAATTATCTTAAATTCCTTATATGTGAGATTTAATGTGCTCTGTTCATGAAGTGTCTGGAATATCGCAAATCCTGCGGGATATTTATTATGTAATTGAGCAATTGAATAATTTATTGTGATAATTGACTTGTTCTTGTGTCATTGGGAGCACATGGGAACCTATTGTAAGTGGAGCACGTGTTGCGTGTGTATTTCACGGATAGGGAATAATAATAATGCGATCGAGGCTCACAAATGCGGTAGTTGCGACTTGGAACAAATGTGATAGTAGTGATTATGGATTTTATCGGAATCTTCAATTATAATTCCAAAATTTAGATGAATCTCCATCGTTGTGAGAAGAATATTTCAACCTAAGTGATATCCCTAACTTCGATCACTAGTCATTATTGATAAAAGAGTAATCTCCATGCACGAATTTATCTTCTACTGAATGTTGACATGACCATGCTTAAAAATTAAGAATAAACTTATAAGGACAGGATTCGATGTAAATAATGTATATAAAATATGTGTTTCCCAGTATGAATGAATATGTGTGTGTGTGTGTAAATATGAGCATTTTCCTTGTATCTTGATTGTTCCATTTGATTTTATCTGGTCGTGTACTTGTGGCGATGCAGATTATCGTTGTGCGCCACCTTGAGAAGTTATTTTTGAGCCCTTAAGGGAAAATTTAATAAGTTTAAGTCGAGGAAGACTAGGAAAGGATTTTATTTGTTAATTAGTGTGATTTAAAAGGAAAGATCATCTCGTTCTTTTCGCAAAGGCAAGCGATTTGTAAAGTAAATTATTATTTAATTAGCTCACACGTGGATAACAAAATTTTCCAACAGATTTATATTTAAATTTTGAAACATTTTTTAAATTAATTTGAAATGTGAATGCCATGCAAATATCAGAATTAAATGTTCACAAACGGCATAGTTATCTTGAATTCTGGTGATAATGAGTCACAATTAATTGGAGAATAATTATTTAATGTGTAAATGATAATTGCCATGTGGATCATGCAGTGAGATTCATTAATTAGGAACACGATTGTGTGATGGTAAAGAACATGTTGATCAAACAAGGCTAGAGATTATTATTAATAATAATAATAATAATAATAATAATAATAATAATAATAATAATAATAATAACAACAACAACAACAACAAAAATTAATTAATTAGGAAATTCCGAAATAAATTTTAAATTTTATTAAACTTGTACTGGTGTAGTGACAAATGACATATACTTTAAACGTAAAAATTTATTAGAATTCAGCTTAAACCACGTGTTGAGACTACTGTTAATTCATGAAGCCTTTAACTACTTTTGTTATGGAACTATAAGCGAGACAGCTGTCTAATTGTTTTGTAAAACACTTTTGTTAAAGTTTTGAATTCTTTCAGCCAGATATTTAATTTTAAAAGGCAGCAAAGGCCTAATTTTTCTTTGATTTTCATTCCAGAATAATAAGGCTGGACTTCGGAACACGTGTGTTTCTCAAACTGCGGAAGAAAGGAATATTATGAAAGTTCATTATAAACAAACCCACCAAGGATATTTTTCTTTTTGTGATATGCTTATGTCAATAAATGTCAGAGTGTTGTTTTAAAATTTATTATTTTTGCCTGGTCATCAACCCCTTTCCCTTAAATGCCTCTAGAAAACTATAGCCATGAACGAACGGTCCCCCTTGGGATCTCTCGCTCACTGGCTGGGCTTAGCTAGGCAATAATGGGGGCAGTATATGTTTGAGTTCGTACTGACAAAGTTTTTATTCAACAACAAAATGGCAACTCATTTCATGCGTCATCCTGTAGCAAAGTAGACTGTTCAGCCAGTGTCTCAACACCGAAAGTCTAGTAGCCGTAAATAACTCGAATCCCTAAAGGGGCCAACGGATGAGTCCCTTTAAAGGGGGCAATGGTCCCCTGGGTGGAGAAATTGCCACTTGAATCCATAAAGCAGCATGTCTCCATGTTAGGGGTGGCTGCGGCTCCAATATGAGGCAGCAGCTGTAAAGGAGAATGGCTGAGGCGGATGATCACTTGGGCGACAATGGCAAGGACAACTGCATAGGAGAAGGTAATGGTAAACCACCCCTGTATCAATGGCCCGAAGGTGGAAGAGGAGAGTATCCCACCAGCGGAAGTGACCAAAAATTTAGGGAGTCAATCTGAATTAAATCCAGGGCAGTGAAAGCTCTTTAAACAGTAGGGAAAGCAGTCTGCCTGGGAAAAGAGAAATCCAAAATCAGAGCTCAGCTCCATGATCACCCACCATGGTTCTAACTCTGTGGGAGCCTAGCTCCCTCTACTACCTTCTCAGCAATTGATCCAGCACTATGGAAAAAAGTACAAGATGAAAATAGTACCTGTGACGGTTGCACTTGCCTGTCCACGTCATCGGGAGCATCCGCCTGATTGTTGTGCTCTACCTATCAATGTCAGCTTACCCAAAGATCTCTAGAATTTTTGAGAAAGCTCTCAACTTCTCTCATACCAGAACACATGATGTCACTAGCCCTATTTAAAGCCTCATCTACTCGTCACCAGGATCTAGTGTATGAATGAACTTGTGAATAGAAAGGTGGCCGAGTAACAGGGGTAAGTATTTCCTTTATATTCTAGGATGGGATATTTTAATTTATTTTGGGCTTAATCTATGCAAGTCGGCTATAGATTCGTCTTACAACAAGAATGAATCTATGAACATTCAAAATATTTATTTTTATTGCAAATGCTGATTGTATTTTATCTCATTATTATCACTGTTTTTGTGTATATTTTTCATCCCTGTGTTATTTCAAGCTGAAGATAACCTAGGTCAAAACATGTCCTACTATGTAGCTTTTTAACAATAATAATGTTATTTGTTTTATGCCCCACTAACTACCCTTTTACGGTTTTCGGAGATGCCGAGGTGCCGGAATTTAGTCCCGCAGGAGTTCTTTTACGTGCCAGTAAATCTACCGACACGAGGCTGACGTATATGAGCACCTTCAAATACCACCGGACTGAGCCAGGATCGAACCTGCCAAGGTGGGGTCAGAAGGCCATGTAGCTTTTTAGACAGCCATCTAGTAAATGGCAAATTTGTACTGAATAGGTGGACGTAATACAATTAAATTATTGTTAGAATTTAATCTTAGATATTCCATACTGTGCAACTGGATGATTCACAGTTATACATTTTGTCACCAAGAGGTGATGTTTGTATAACTTGTTCAGAGGAAGGAAATGAACTTTTATTAGAGATATTAAAACTGAGACACATGAAATCCTTGTTGATGTAAAACTCTTCTGCAATATAGGCACCGTTCCTCCTCCGAGTTTTCCCTGGATAGGTGCTTTTCACGTTTTAATTGCATGTTCCTATGTCATCTCTCAGTTTGATTTGAATATCAATTATATGTCCGGCTCCATGGCTAAATGGTTAGCGTGCCGGCCTTTGGTCACAGGGATCCCGGGTTCGATTCCTGGCAGGGTCGGGAATTTTAACCAAAATCGGTTAATTTCGCAGGCATGGGGGCTGGGTTTATGTGTCGTCTTCATCATCATTTCATCTTCATCACGACGCGCAGGTCACCTACGGGTGTCAAATCAGAAGACCTGCATCTGGCGAGCTGAACTTGTCCTCGGACACTCCCAGCACTAAAAGCCATACGCCATTTCATTTCATCAATTATATGATGCTACCAAAGTGTGACATCTTACCGTTCCACCTGGAGTAAGTACGGAATGTTCCAGGGAAAAGTTACAATTAAGGTAGCTGTCAAAGATATTTGAAAAAACCCTTATGATTAGATTAAATTATTATTAAGGGGTGGCGGCGCACTTGCGGTGACTGTAATGATAATTTTTATATTTGCTAGTTGCTTTACGTCACACCGACACAGACAGGTCTTATGGCGACGATGGGAGAGGGAAGGGCTATGAGTGGGAAGGAAGCGGATCTCCCGAATACTGAATACTGGCCGCACTTAAGGGATATAATGAGAAAATAAGGGTGAGAATAATTGTTGGTCCAAGCTTCACTGAGTGGTTATAAAATAATCATGCTCGGGCAAAAAACATGATGAAATCTCAATGGGAGATAGTGCCAATTTTTGCCTCATTGGACTAAATTTTTTCTTTTGTGTTATGTTATTTATTAAGTGAATAATTTAATCTTGACCCGTGGTTTATTTGCTGATGTATTAATGAATTGGATGGAATCTGTAATGAGAAAATAAGGGTTAGGGTAATTGTTGATCCATGCTTCACTGAGTGGATCAGGGATCAAACCACTGAACAACAAATCCTATCCTCTCATGGCAAGGAATTAATTCTCCATTAGGATTGTTCCATATTGCATCATTATTTGTTACAGCATTTAGTAGTAACTAGTGCAAGCATAACTCAAATAATGCAGTGATTTATCTTTCAATTCCTCATTCTTCACTCTTCTAAATTAACCCCTCAGCAACGGGAAACATTGTATGCAAAAAACATTTCAGTGTCGCTTTATCCAGCGGACGGAGGCAATTCAGGTGTGAGCACTTAGAAAATGCAGAGATATCTTTAAAAATTCACTGTTACAACAGTTTAGCTCAGATTATTTTCAAACTTTTACAGTAGAGACTCAAAAGAATATACTTTAGATTCAATAACGTTATATTTACCTTATCATCTACTAATGGAAAAGCGACCTTCCACATTTTACATGGAATGAATGCGACGTTCTTGTATTTGCATAGGTTGTTTCACACTGCAATTAACACTAGTGTAATTGTCGCCTTGGAAACTGAGTGGAAGACCCGGGAACAATATTTCAAAGATTCATTTAGCACAACTCCCAGGTTAATGGGACGATTAGTTCATAAGAAAGACGGCATGTACTTTGGCGTGTTTTGTCGTCCATTACTTGGTCGCACGCACCATTTGCTTCCATTCCTTATGTTATGTGTACTGTCACTTCGCTCAGTTCAGTCTGGTGTAGTGCTGTTATAATCTGATTTATCCAAACTTAATCACTTGTCTTTCATTTAAACTGCACCATGCCATGCTTCTGCGCTGCGCAATATCATATTTCAGAGTCACAGCGAGTCAAGTAATTACGAACCATAAGAAGTTTCAAGGTGTTGAAAGAATTATACAAATCCTCACCAGATGATGTCAACATGCATATCAGTGGAAAGATGGTCGTTTATATGATCAATCTACATAAAGAAATGCCATATAATGATACATACAACCGCTAGAATGCAGCAAAAATTTAAGCCTATATGCTCCCCAGAGGAAAGACGTCAGACTATTTTAAATTCTTTAGGAAAACAAAGAAACACGATTTGGGCTGAGTCAAACATTAACGGAAGGCAGAGATCATCACATTCAAAGATATACAGTTTCCATCTTAACAACTTTAAAACTTTACAAGCTAGAACAAACGGAAGTTAGGCCTACAGGGGTCTATACCACGCATGGAGGTTGGCAGCATGTGAAGAAAAGGAGGTTATGTGACGTAAGGAGGTCAGCGTCAAGGGGTTAAATCATGTATCAGTGAAACACAACAATTCAAATTCCACTAATTACATAATTTATGAATTAACTAATGCTCATTAAACATCACCTAAATCATTCCAAAAAAATTTATACTAAATAATAATAATAATAATAATAATAATAATAATAATAATAATAATAATAATAATAATAATAATAATATAAAAGTGTGATTTGATAGAATCTGATGATGTTCTTTTAAGAACAAAACGTATTATTCTGTTTTAATTAATGGTATCTTATTCAGGTATGATCTGTTATTAAATGTTTTGTTTTTTCAGGTATTTTCTAAATTTATTTCATCCTGAATTAGTTTCAACAAAATGAAGAACCTCACAGAGATTTCTATTTTTTAGGTTCTTTCTTGCTTATATCAAAAGGACAGTAGTGACTTGGTCCGTTTTACAAATAGATCATTCAGTTGCTCACATCCACAGGAATTATCTCCTTACCATCCTGCATGTGCCCCTGGGTGGTGCTAGCTAGAAACATTATTATAGGTGAACTACACAAGATGAAGTGTGTATACTATGACAAAAATGCCAGAAAATAATATAGTCTTTTCAGAAAACAACTGCATGATTGATACTGACATCTTCAACATCCAGAAGATGCACGCTGAAGATGAACAGAGTCTCCAAAGAAGAACACACATACCAGGATACACACTAGTCAAAGCCATCCACGACCCACAATATGGAATAGCCACCTATGCCAAGTCAGCTTGATGACAGTGCAAGTGATTGAGTCTGCTGAGGAAGACCATATCTTCACAATAGCAATTCTGATTAGTAGTTTAAAAATCATCAGTTTGTACAAGTACCCCTGTGTTACATTTAACCACCCCAGTATCTACAAAGGAGGCTTCAACAGTCATCACATGAACTCGTAATATGACACTGTGGATGATAACAGGATGGTATTGCTTAAGTGAGCAGAAATATCCAATATGCACCTAGTCTTCTTTACAAAAGACAAAAGCACATTCCATTCTGCACGCTGAGGAAGAGATTACAACCCAAACTTAGCATTTATGTCCAAAGATCATATAGAGGAACCTCTACTGTATTTACCAAACGTACTGTTCTACCCAACTTCCAGAATAGCCAACACCGATTTGTCCTGGTGGAATTTGGTCTGAAAATGTTCTTGGTGAAATCAATTCCCTTACCAAGGTGGAGTTTTCAATGTACTTATAGAGATGGATTCTGCAATCAAGCAGTTGAAAACTGACAAGGCAGCTGGCCCAGATAGCAACTATAATGAATTTATTGGGAATATGGGTCCATACAGTATATGATTGCTTTCTTCTCTCTTCACTTATATTCTTGAAAAGAACAAACTGTTCAAAGCTACTGTTTAATAACACTTCTCAGTTGCACCTGTGAATTTGTGGAATGAGTCGTCCTTACCACAAGGGCACCGTTCAACGAGGCTGCTACCCCACCTGAACAAGCTCGCTTCAGAAAAGGACGTATCTGCACTAACCAAGTTCTTGCCCTTACACAGATACTGAAGCAGGTTTTCAAAAGCTGCTAAAATCAATAGCCATCCTATTGACCAGACAACTGCTTATCACACTGTTTGGAGAGACGGGTTGATATACAAAATAAACTGCTGCAAGTTGTCCCTACCAAAACGTCTCTTATTTCCTTCTTGCAAATCACGTATTATACAGCATACAAAAGCTCAAGTACAGTCCTTTTCCTAAATATCTAAGAGCCACTCAGGAAAGAACCCTGATCTACAAAGTGAACCTCAT
Organism: Anabrus simplex; assembly: GCF_040414725.1. Taxonomy (NCBI): domain Eukaryota; kingdom Metazoa; phylum Arthropoda; class Insecta; order Orthoptera; family Tettigoniidae; genus Anabrus; species Anabrus simplex. The sequence continues at coordinate 1,149,862,777 of NC_090266.1, read as the reverse complement.
CAAGCTTTCTCTTAGAGTTACTGCAAGAAAGAAAATACTGCATAATCTTAGCGATACTTCCCGGGGAGCCTCTCCTGATTGTCTGTATCTAAGTGGTATCAGCCTTGTCTACTCAGCTGCTGAGTACCGTGTACCCGTGTGGCGGAAAGCATACACATTCAGACAACAGATCTGAAGTTAAATGATACAATGCACTGCATCATAGATGCTGTGAAGTCAACCCCACCTCATTACTGGCTATCTGTGCTGAGCCACATACCTCCACTAAATCTGAGGAGGCGTCTCCGAAAACCGTAAAAGAGTAGTTAGTGGGACGTAAAACAAGTAACATTATTATTATTAAATCTGAGGAAGAAACAAGTGCTAGTGAGGGAAGCTAAGTTGATCTGGGTGTCACCTTCTTTGTCATTCAACCATTAATTCTGCCATCTATTATAAAGTTGACTGATTGAGGAGACCACCTGTATCACTGCAGGAAAACTCACTGAGGATGGGTTTGATTTAAATCAAAGCTAGAAGGATGAGTGGTCTACAAAAACATTGGGAACATGTGCCCAATCCTTGGATATTACAAAAAAGCCAATGAGTTTTGACCTCCCAAGAAAACTTGGGTGCTGCCCCAACAGGCTTATTACCGAACATGGCTGCTGCAAATACTTCCAGCAAAAGTGGGGCTGGTTCAGCCCAGCAGCATGTGACTGTGATCTGGAGGAGCAGACTATTGAACACCTACCTTATCAAGCGTTACACTCTCTGTTCTTACCCTCGAAGCCCTAATAACCTATTCAGTCTGACCTCTGACACAATCAGATAGCTGCAGAATGTGGACCTTAACATACAGTTTTGTAGTTTATATATTCTATGTAATCATTACATGATTGAATAAATTCAGTTTTTTTTTTTTTAATTTTGTGTGGCTATTTCTAGCCGAGTGCAGCCCTTGTAACGCAGACCCTCCAATGAGGGTGGGCGGCATCTGCAATGTGTAGGGAACTGCGTGTTATTGTGGTGGAGGATAGTGTTAAGTGTGGTGTGCGAGTTGCAGAGATGTTAGGGACACTACAAACACCCAGCCCGCGGGCCACTAGAATTAACCAATGAAGGTTAAAATCCCCGACCCGGCCGGGAATCGAACCCGGGACCCTCTGAACCGAAGGCCAGTACGCTGACCATTCAGCCAACGAGTCAGAATAAATTCAGTTAATAACCTATTTTAGATATTTTGCACGTATTTTTCAATAAATTCTTCAACCTGCAAATTTTTCTCGTTACCCCAGGCTCTTTTGAAGATTGGAATACTTTTACTCCACCTGTTCCATTAGATTTCATTCAGCAACATTGTGCATAACATAAAAAGTAAAACTGAATTAAATAAATTATTCAGTTAACTCACCATAAGCCTAGGTCCAAATAGCATTCTTGCCTTGTCCTCTTCCTGAGGTGAAGCACCTTCATCAGCTGAACCACGATTCATTTTAATTTGCAACTTCTGCTTGATTGCCTACAAAAACAAGATGCAAGATGTCACAGAAAAGTAAAATGCAAGGACAGGGCTACAGCTATTAATAGAATACTTGTATTCTAGCAGATCAGTAAGTCTGCGGTACTAAGGAGGATTTCAAGTATCTATTTACATCATTAGCTATTTATTTTCATTAAGCTGTCCAGATTCTGAATAAAATAATCCATACACGTATGCTTACCCACTTTTCAGTAATACTGATAACCTCCATTTTCCCTGGAGTTGTGACACAGGCTTGTTATGGGGGACAGGTATGTCTAAGCCCATGTACCTCGCAACTAACTGAGAGTCTTCGGACCTGATTTGGTTTCATGCTCATGGAGATGATGATGACGATGATGATGATTATGATATTTCTACATTCCACTAACTACTTTTTACCGGTTTTGGAGATGTCAAGGTGCCAAAATTTTGTCTCGCAAGAGTTCTTTTACATACCAATAAATCTACCGACATGAGGCTGATGTATTTTAGCAACTTCAAATGCCACCGGACTGAGCCAGGATTGAACCTGCCAAGCTGGGGTCAGAAGGCCAGTGCCTCAACCGTCTGAGCCACTCAGCCCAGCTCATGGAGCTGTACAGGAAGAATCTGCCATCTAAGAGAGGTCAGGCTCGCATTCTAGGCTTCATGTAATCCTCTACCAAAGGAATTCCTCTGAATACTGTAACTGCAATGCAGTGCTGACAAACCTAGAGCATCATTTTCATAGCAAATGAATAGGTAATTTACAGAAACAATAATCCACAGCAACCCAACAACAGTTACATCTTGGTATTCTGGTGGTAAAGGTAAACTGATCAAGATATGTAGTGATCCATCATGTGCAATCCTGCCAATCTCATTCCATATCGTGACACTACCATTTCCATAATGCTCCCATGCAGGGGTGAACCTATCCCTCGTTCTCTCAATCAAAAGCAAAACACAAAAGTGACTCACTTAAGCAAGCATCTGAAATACACTCTTAGACAGATAAAGATGTAAAAACTAAAATTTATTTTTCTTGTTCAAATCCATTATTGGCATGTCTTTCATGTCCTTACTTAGATAAATCTTTCTCTGTCTTTTCAATTTTCAGCTCTATGTTTTAGGTCATTTTGCTGGAGATAATAAGAGTCACCAGAAAATAAAACACAGGCCCACTACTGATGTCTTTATACACTACTCACTGGCATAAAAAGAGGCTCATTTCAAATTTTTTAAACTATGTTATATTATTTACCTGAAACCTTTGGTTTTTAATTTATTACACAACATACTGTATTGACTGTGCCCTGTGTACATCATTCTCAGTGTCAAAGGTCAGGTATTTTTTGTGTCAGAAACATCTTGTACATGTTGTACACAATCATGTAATACCTTGAAACACCAAAGGTATGTTACATAAATCGCGACTAATATTTTGCAACATCAAGCGCATTCTGCATTCCCTGAAAGAGTCCCTCTTTCGTACAAGAAGATGGACACAAAGGACATTGAAGCAAGTGTTTCTTGGTTTGTTCTTCACCACATTTGCACTTGATGTTGTCAGCATCCATGTATCACCATCTTGTAAGGTTGGCTTTGGACATGATCACTCCTATTCTCAGTCTATTCAGAGATTTCTGTACAGTCTAGTTTTCATTGTAGCCAGGTGTTAAACATTCTGCTACTGTCATCTGTCTCGGGATGTTGAGTTTTTGGTTTTCCACAACTGTACTCTTGCCGTTTCAGGTGATCCAGCAGTAAACGTTTCCTGGACTTGATTCTTTGAACTGGGGGGTACATAGTTATGCAGTGAATGAGCACTTTCTTGTTCTAATCTAGTCCACTCCTTGTTTGCAGTTACTTATCACTGAATAGATGGTGGAGAAATTCCTGCAAGCTGATACAGTCTGTCGGCTGGAGTAGACTTTAAGCAACCTGTCACAAATCTCAGGTCTCGCTGAGGACCAAGTCCACCTGTTTGACATAAATGATGGATACCTAACTGGACATGCATATTCTGTGACAGAGTAACAAAGAGGCAAAGCTGCTGTGCGGACAGTTTCATTTTGCACTTCATGCACTACTTCTTAAACGTAAGGGTTCTGTCAAGTGTTATAGATATTTTGGAGTGTCACAGGTCTGTAATTCAATGCCTGACCATGCTATTTTCTTTTTACAATTTGTTCTACATAGCACCAACACAGACAGGTCTTACAGCGACGATGGGATAGGAAAGGCCTTGGTGACCATGCTATTTTGAGCTGACGATATGCTTCCTTATTTCTGAGGTGAAAGGCACAAAGCTGAGTCTTTGCTGGGTTCGGCCTTAGGTGGTTGGCACTGTAACAGTGACAGGCATTCAAGGGAAGTAGACAGATTTCTTTCCACTGTTTCAAACTCTGTGCTCTGCATTGCCAGGGCAAGGTTGTCAGCATATAAGAATCTTCTGGGGCTTGAAAATACTGGCTGGTCATTTGTATAGATGTTGAAAAGGATTGGAGCCAAAACACTTCCTTGACATAGACCATTTCTCTGCACCCTCCATCGGCTATGCTGTTCTTGGAGATCAATTAAACCTATGATTCTGGAGAAGAATGGCAATGAGCTTAGCTAACTCGCTGCCCTTTGTCAGACTGTAGTCGGAGGTCAGTGTTAAGTTCAATATTTTATGACATTTTAAAAAGTTTCAAATTTCTGAATTTCACTGAATAGAATTAAAGGGACACCTACTTATCCTAATTCATGAACTGAGCGTTCTCTTGCTGTCAATACCCACTGTTTTTATGCTAGTAATGTGAGTTTCTACCCCCCAGTGACGATGACAGACTCCAAGCGCCACAGCATGTTACCCACACAGTCCTGGAGGATAACTTTCTGGGGGATGCACATCCGCTCATCGAATAGCGCTGGTCTCATTTCATTCATGGTGTCAACGTTGGACATTTTGCCCAACCATATCTCACAGGTGCTCAATGAGATTCGGGTCTGAGCTACATGCTGGCCATTTCAGGGTTTGTATTCCGTCGTGAAGGAATTTTGACATTTAATGAGCAACATGGAAAGTGGGTGCTGTCATGAATCAGTCTGAGGTTTTGTTACCACTTCCTCAATGTATCAATGTGCACTCAGAGCACATACATCGTGCCTCAAAGTTGATACCACCCTAAACCTTGATGGAGCCATCTTCAAACGGCATCCTCTCAGTGATATTGCAGGGTGAATATTGTATCCCCATCCTTCACCATACTCTCTTTTTCTACCATTATGGACAGGAGATAAAATCACGTCTCACCCGTGAAAAGCACCATTGGCAACTGGCTCACAGTTCAGTACCGGTACTGACACGCAATTTCTAATCATGTTGCTTGGTGCTGAGGAGTAAGCAGCAGATGGTGGGTCTTCTAGACCTCAAATTGGGGCCGATGACCTTTGATGTTAGGCCCCTTAAAACAACAAGCATCATCATCAGCAAGACCTCAAATTTGGTTACAGAAGTCTTCGTCTTACAGTCCTCTCACTTACAGCAATGTTTCCTTCTGCCTCAAGACAATTTCTGGCCTAGAACACAGCAGTGTGGCAATCTCACAAGACCTGAAGGCCTAGGATCCTGTCATCCCCGGCAGTTGTGGACCTCTGATGGCTTGATCACATCATCTTTGATAGGTACCAAGGTCACGGAATCATTTCAGAGCACACTGGACACTTCCCAATGATGCGCCAATCACATTAGTGGTATACTGAATGCTTCATCCATCCTCGATTAACACAACAGCTCTCATAGCATCTTCTCAATTAGGAGGTATCTTTACGCAACAAATGTGGAAGAAAAATTGAGGAAAGTTTGCTACTTGTGACACAAAATATACCACATGTGAAGCAGCTAGGAAACCATGCCAGACGTTGCAAAAATTGTTTTTCTGTTTTTTTGTTCCTTCCAATATGGAACTCCATTCTGAATATTTACAAAAAGTGTTCACCTCTCAGGTTGTAAAATGACATGTTTTACAGTATATTCAACTTCAGTGTACACTTTTACTTATTTTGGGAAAATGGTATTCAAAAGGTCATGAGAAAGAAAAACATCTCTCAAATGGTGATAAAAGCCAGAAATCCTCAATTAGTCCAACTTACATTTTCCTCTGTACTAAGAAGTTTCTCGAAGTGATATGTGGGATGGTTTCCTGAGCCGCTTCACATATGTTGATAATCCATCAACAGCTTTCCCACCAGTACAAAAGAAGCTTTTAAAACTTAAGTTTTTATTCTCTGTGGGTTCAATAAAATCAGCCATCGATAAATGTTTCATCCAGAAGTCATTGTTCTCCCTCTGCTTCCTGTCTGTGTCTGTTAGGTCATCTGCCCAGAGGCTGGTTGGATACTCAAATAGCACCACCAAAGGTATTACACACGATACACCAAATTTATTAGACGACAACTTAAAGTCTTGAATTCAACAGCATCTCAGTCTTCAGAATATGCAAATCCCTTCACAGTATCCAAGATTGATACAGCACTGAAAGATCAAAAACCATTTAAAGCTCCTGGCTTCAATGGAATTCATACAGAGTTCATGATCAATCTGGGACAAAATGCTAAGAAATGGCTGGCAGAATTTTTCACAGACATCTTACTAACTGGACACATACCACTGAAGTTCAAAAAGGCTAATATAATCGCAATTTTAAAACCTGGTAAACCAAACAACAAATTAGAAAGTTATCGCCCCATAGCTCTCCTTAGCTGTTGCTACAAACTTTTGAAACTCATATTTAACAGAATAAGCAGTGCCATTTTACAGCACATTCCCATGGATCAGGCAGGCTTCACACCAGGTCGCAGCTGTTGTGACCAAGTTTTGACACTCACAACATTCATAGAAATGGGGTTTCAAAGAAAACTGAAAACATCTGTTGCCTTTGTTAAGCTCACCGCTGCATATGATACAGTCTAGAGGGAAGGTATGGTCTATCAACTTCACTGGGTCGTACCACGCAGAAAGATAGCAAGACTTATCAACAATATGCTGAGTGATAGGAGGCTTCAGGTTATCATCAGGAACAATGAGAGCAAGGAGAGGAAGCTTAAAAATGGTTTGCCACTCCTGTTCAGCTTATATATATCTGATCTTCCTGAAGTTACATCAAGGAAATTCCGCTACGCTGACGATATAGCATTAGCTGTGCAATACAAAGAGCTGGAGAAAACTTGAGAGATGTTAACAAGTGATTTGTCCATTTTGGAAACTTACTTCAGGAACTGGAGACTGTGCCCAGCACCAATAAAACGGAGGTGTCTTGTTTCCATTTAAACAATTGCTTAGCAAATACTAAATTGAATGCGAGTTTCTGTGGCAGGATACTTCACCACAACTGGAACTCAAAATATCTTGGAGTAACCTTGGATCGAACACTATCCTACAAGCAACATCTGCTGAACTCCACACAGAAACTGAAAACACGTAACATCATTCATAAGCTTTGTGGAACTACCTGGGGTTCTTCGGGGCAAGTGTTTTACGGTCTTCAGCTTCAGGCTTGGTGTATTCAAATGCTGAGTACTGTGATCCAGTATGGATGAACAGTCACCACACAAGATTTATTGATACTTAATTGAATTCCACTATGTGCATAATAACTGGCACAATTCGATCTACGCTAACTCATTGGCTCCTGCTTTTATCTGGAATAATGCCATCTGATTTATGCAGATCCACCACTCTCATCAAGGAATTCAATAAAATCTTAAGGAACCCCGATCTACCTGTACATGAAGATCTATGAACTATCAACCAAAACAGATTACATTCACGCCATCCAACTTTACGTTACGCCTTACACATGGTTGCTAGAGGATTACAACCCAAGTACAGAGTGGAAAAGATGGTGGAAAGCAGCAACGGAGGTGCACCTGCACAGTATGTTCTTGAATGCCAAACTTCTAAGTGGATTCCAGCTACCACTTAAAATATGGACTGCTCTGATCTGAATAAGAACAGGCCATGGCAGATGCAGAGACATGTTATTTAAATGGAACAAGCTGCTGACACCCGCGTGTGACTGCGGAGCTGCATGACAAACCACACACCATGTTGTCAGAGAGTGTGAAACATGGTCATACACAGGGCTGATGGCAACTCCAGAAACAATACAGTAGATCAATGATCGTGACATTCAGTTGTAAGGAGTCTTTCCTTGTTCATTGTTTTCCTGTTATGTAAATATGTATATAATTTTGTATTCAACTTGATTGTATGCAAAAACCAATGATAGCACCAAAATGAGGCATACTACGCAAGTTGAGGAGTGAGGTAGTTTGCCATTGCTTTCCTCACTGGGCCAGAAAGTGTATTGTAGCACAACTGACCCTATGAGGAACACCTTTCATAACACTCAGATGCACTGGTCGTGCTCCGAATATCATTACTCAGCACCACCCATACCCCAGTAGATTCCATATTGTCACAGCCATGTGCGAGATTGAGACTTTGTTGGAAGCTACACTGTGCCAAGAGATCGATGCAAAAGTACTGTATCCATCAAGAACTGACAGCAGGCACTCTGCTTCCTATACCATTCACTGTTTAAAACTAAAAACTGTGGCAGGGCAGAAATAATTTACCTGAGACAAAATAACTCTCCGACTATCAGTTTTCATGGCCAACAATAGGTCTAACCATGTCCACGTGACATTATGGTACTCCAATGTGGGAATCACAAGACTGAAGTCTCTTATATCTTCCAGATTCTTATCCTTGTTACCCTTGTAACTGACTTTGACAGGAACTTCAGGTATTTTTATATATATAAATAACTTGTTCTTCTCAGCTCTTTCCTGTAATTAAAAAGATCAGATATTAGAAATCATGTAAATCTATGTCACAGAAACACAGTACAATTTAGAGGAGTTGTTAGATACACATCTGCCTGATAACTTATATTGCTGTAGTATCTATAATAACATGTGTCAGAATTTTCTTGGAGTGAGTGAAGGAAAAATACAGAGTGGCCCACCACACCCTTAAAATTTAGTTTTATGCAACCTACAGTTTGTACAAAAAAATAAAAATATCGGCCCCTGTTCCTATAAAGGACTAGTGTCATGGGACGTTTTTGTTTAAAGTCAACAATAAAGACTGAATCATCAGCGTTAATGGTACTTCAATTATAGAAACTGTAACAAAAGCATGAAACAATGACAGCTGCAAATAACAATTACATTAGAACAGGAAGTGTACATTCAGACTATGAACAGATACCATATAGACTGTGAACTTCTGACTACTATGCCATGTCCTAACTAAGGTGGCAAGAAACCAGCAGAGCAGGATTTACAGATGGCAGTGCTCTAGGCCAGAGACTTTTGCACCTTCCCCTGTTTGTTTTCGACTTTTGAAGTTTTTAATTTTCACACATTTTTTTTCTTGCCCTCAACAATTCGACTCCATATTACAAAAAAATGTAATCAATACTGTAGTTACATATAAGAAATAAAAAGAAACACATCATGCACTCAGTACTTAACAGCTTTAAAATTATATTTCTATTGTGAACAGGAAAAATATATTGGAGTGAGGGAAAGAACAACTTCGACTTACGTGGCATTCAGTTTGGGATAGGTAGGGTATAGGAGGAAACACAATAACCACATTCATCTTACAACAGCATAAAAACAAATCAGAGTGATGCAGTTTATTCACAGAAAGAAAGAAACAAAAAATAAAACAAAAATGTGAATGTATTTCTGTGTGAAATCATAAACATTAACCTAGAAACCATTTAGAAATCTTTCCATCGAGAATTCTTTCTGGAGCGAGCTCGATAGCTGCAGTTGTTTTAAGTGCGGCTAGTATCCAGTATTCGGGAGATAATAGGTTCGAACCCCACTGTCGGCAGGCCTGAAAATGGTTTTCCGTGGTTTCCCATTTTCACACCAGGCAAATGCTGGAGCTGTACCTTAATTAAGGCCACGGCCGCTTCCTTCCCACTTCTAGCCCTTTCCTCTCCAATCGTCACCGTTCGGTGCGACGCAAAAAAAAAAAAAAATTCTGGCAGTTATCAATTACCTCATCATAATTAATCCTGCTTACAATTTCACTTTCAATTTGCAATACAGAAGCAGTAGCCCAGAGATAATATTTAATTATTTTTAAAACAGAAAATAGCCTCTCTGCTGAACAATTAGAGACCGCCGTTGACAGAGGTGCATTTTGAGCGCAACCATAATGTTTGGATATAATTCGTTTAGCTCTGTTTCTTGCAGGAACAACAAAAGCTTCAACGGAGTTACGAGGGTTGGGGCCAAACATACTGTAACTATTTTTTTTCTCTTGCACATATGTGAGCGGATCACAAACTGTTATTTGTCACATGGAAGCTAAGCAAGCAAAGTGTGTATTCACAACTACAGATGGCTCTGTGATTGCTGGTAGTAGTACAGAGAGGGCTGAGAAATCAGTTGTGTGGCAAGTGTCGTGCGAGAAACCCGTGTTGAGCACCACACAAACATCAAAATAGCCGTTCTCCAGGGAAGAAATTCAAGAGAATGTCACAGCATGTAGCATGGTGGGTAGGAAAGTTTCAGCAAGGACATGTGGCAAGCGGTGAACAGCAATGATAAGGACGACCTGTCAGTGTGCGGACTGACGTGGCACGTGCCGTCGTCAAGCAGCTCCTGGAGGAAGACAGATGATGGATGCTACTGTAGTTAGAAAAGGCAAGTGGTATCGAGAAACGTATCATCTACAGGATATTGCGGACAGAGCTGCAACTGCGCTAAATTGCATCGCAGTGGGTACCGCATGCACTGACGGAAGTTCAACAGTGGATGGGATATGCGTCATGCACCAACCACCTAGCACACTGGCAACAGAACGGCGACCACTTCCTGTCATGAATAACTGTGATCGATGAATTTTGGATCAGGGCATATAAACAGGAACTCAAACATCAGTCCGCAGAGTGGCGACAGGCCGGATCGCCAAGACGGCAGAAGTTCTGTCAGAATCCCTCCCCTGTGAAATTGAGGATGATCGTCGCGTATGCCGTCAGGGGTGTCACTGTGTGCCACTTTGTTCCGCATGGCAGAACAGTGAGCACAGAGTACTAAAGGGACTTCTTCGTGCAACAGGTACGACAGGTATAATAGGTACGATGTGGCATTCGGGAGAAATGTCCGGATCTTATGGATAGTGCAATCATACTGCACGACAATGCAAAACCACATAAAGCAGAGTGTGTATGGTGGCAACTGCAACACTGGGTGTCGTGTGTCTGCGCGCTCCTCGCTCTGCACCGCCTGCTCCGCGCACGCAACAGACTGGATTGTTCTCGACTCTACGAGACGTCTGCACTGCGCTTGCCTGTTACATCAGCCAGCTATATAAAGGCGCTGCCTTCCAGCCACAGGCGAGGACTTGCCGGTGCCCAGCACCAGATTACGCCGAATGTCGAACACGGAGGCTATCCCTCTTAAAAAGATGTCTCGAATAGGTGGACTGATTCTGAGTGTTTGAGGTTTCACCTCGGGTTACTGCCTCCGCTCCCGTTTCCCGCAGCCACGTCGAGCCCGATGACAGTATTCCCTCAGTCCTACCTAGGCTCAAACACATCAATAAGTATTCTACTAATTATGCATTTCAATGTCAGTTCCTGACAAGTTACAGAAACAACTAATATTCTATTAGTGCAAGCTTTCGCTACTGATTACACTTGTGACGGTATAGAGCAGATAGTTTTCAACTATCAAGAACTCTAGCTTTTCAATGGACTTTTGCATCAAGATAGATTTATGTATATATGTATATAAAGTGTACATTTTTTTGGAACTTCAGTCTACAAGCAACGTTAACTGTTTATAATTTTCATACTGCTTCGAGGAAAGTTTTATTTGAATGTATGTATATATGTTGTTAAGACTATCTGAAGCAATAAAATATAGTTGTGTTCCTGTATACCTGTTCTTGTATACAACACTGGGGATGGGAAGAATTGGAGCACCTGCAGTACTTTCATGACCTTTTGCCCTGTGACTTTCATTTCATACGAAAGGTAAAGGAACCACTACACAGTAGGTATTCACACATGGTGCAGCAAAAAGTGTATTCAGTGCCTTCCACCTCATTGGCAGTGTGTGGTGAGCATTGTAGGGGACTACTTTGAGGACCTTTAGACCCAGTTTTGTCATGTCAACTGTACGTGTGCTGTGCTGTGCCGTAATGTAGGAGGAGTGCTTGGCTGTAATTATTTTGCACCATGAAATCAGTATTGTCCAGTACACTACTGTAATAGATATGTGAGGAACGATGTTCGCGTGTTCTTCAGTCTCCACACATGAAATTCCCACCTCGTTCTTTCATCTGTATATGTCACATTTTCCAACTGGGCTGGTATCTGCAAGAAAGAAAATGGTTGCAATGGTTTTTGCCCCAACTCTTGTAGATCTGCGTCTTTGTTCAAAGTACCTATAAACCACAACGCAATATCGATACATTAGTTTTCTATGTGCATTTTCAAATCACCTGGGAACATACTTTGAATGATTTTTAGCCTGTTATCCAAATTTAACAACACCAAGCTAGACAGGAAATCATACTTTTTATTCAGTGAAGAGTACGCTTCCATTCTTTTTTCCAAATGATTACATAAATTAGCAATTACTTCGTAGGGAACATGCCTTCTGTAATTATCTCGCCTGCAGTAGTTTTTTTCTTGTTCGCTGTCATCAAAATGTGTGTTGTGTATGTTTCACCTTATAACGTCAAGGCAGTACTCAATATGACCAGTCAATTCAAGCCAGTTTTCTCAATCGAGATCATATCTGTGAAAAGAAATGGGAACATTTATTCCATATTCCATGCTGTATTTTAACGAAATGAAGGTCAATATTAATTTTGCCTTAAAATATTACCTTTTATTTTTTATATTTTTTTAAACACATATATTTCACTCAATATCTAATTGGAGCACCTGCAGTACTCTCATGACCTTTCGCCCTGTGACTTTCATCTCATAATAGTAAATACACACACACCTGTCTTGCACAAAATCCAGGAAAAGTATAAGTGAGTGATGAACATCCATGACAGTCTTGAGGGAAATGTTGACTGAGTGGACGAATTTTAAATCACAGTGAAATCTTTCAAGTATTTCTGACCAAAAAGCAGTCATAATCCCAGTTTCCAGCTGCTTTATCTTGTACAGCAGAGAAACAGCTTCATGTCTCACCATTGGCTTTTGGCCAATGTCTTCTGAAAATGCAGTAAGACCTGCTTTTATTGCTGCCCAAGAATACAGAAGAGCATGGCAGGATTAGTGATGAGCTGACTATCTCTTTGCTGACAAAGTCTTGACAATGATATTTCCTTTGTCCTTGTCCTCGTTCAAACTTTCTTTCTAACACCTCCACTGTTCAGTACATGTAAAAAAAATATTGTACAGTGCTTGGAGAAATCCGAAAAATGAGACTTACTACCAAAAAAAAATGCAAACAATCAAGTGACATTACAAATGAATTGTAAATTGAATTCAAAATAAACAAAATGCAACGATAAACAAACCTGTTCACAGCATTCTGCAGCATTCTTGCCAACTAAATTTAGGGGAAGTCTGGAACACGGTATCCATTCAGTCCAAGGGTTGATTCCCTTAATTCTAAATTGCAGTACTGTGCACTTTCCTGGTAGATTGTCATACGACCATCCCCTGCAATTGGCAATGTCAATTTGAAGGTTTTACAGTGCTTTAAAAACATGCTCTGCTAAGCCCGAAGCTTTGTGGCCAGTGTTTGGTAGAAACTGAAGATATCGCTCTATGGGAATGTTTTCCATTCTCCTGAGAAATGTACCAAAAAAGGAGAACTAATTGGTCCATGTGGGATAAGTCTGTTGCAGAATCAACAATTATCGAAAAATATTTTGCAGTCTTGATCTCCTTTACAGTCTCCTTCTTTACTTGATCAGCGATGATAAAAACAAACTCCTCCCATATTTCAGTAAATAAATACAAAGCCCTCTTCTTCTTCTGTACCCGTACCACTGTATGTGCTCGGAAAGGAAGGGACTGAATTCTGCTATGACCTCCAGCAAGGCTATGATGTTCTCACAAGGAGATGAACCGAAACGTTCATTAGAACCTTACAGTGGTAAACCATGACAACCCAGTGACTTGCCCACAGCAACAACACGCTTGAGGACATCCCTCAAATACCATTTTTCCTTCTGAAGCTCTTCTTGTAGTTTGCTGTCAATCTGCCTCCATCTTAGACCTTTCTATCATGACACTCACAGCCTTTCTGTGTTGTACCAAATTTTCATGTTCAGCAAAATGTTTTGTAGCATTTTTCCATTCATCATAACCTTTTTCTCTGAGCATGGAATTCCTTTGAAAAATGAAAATGACAATATAATGGAATATTCTTTTAATTAAGTCAATATTTTGCCACCATTTTTCACTATAAATAAAATTAAAAGTTTACAATATAGTGCGGGTGAAGAGAAGAGGAAAACACCATATTAAGTCTGAAATGGAAATTAATAATAGTTTTTTATTTACGTATTTTTGAACTTACGTACCATTATCGAACAGTCTGCAAGCACAGAAAAACACCAATCACATCTTAGGAGAAAAACCGAGCCATAGTCTTGGCTTCTATTCTCCATTTCCTAGTTTGTGGTAAAACAGAGTTTTTGATAAGTGGCGAATGTGGGCTGAATATTCTCATTTTGACTTTGCAAAAATCACAATTTATGTTTTGCAAAGCACTGTTAACAGCAACACACTCTCAAGTAGCATCATTAATAACCCAATCTGCTGGGTCATTGAATGTTTCGCTTTCATTGTTAATGTCTTTAACACAGAGTTTTATCTCAACATCCACACCTGTACTTGCACCCAAATGTGTGATTTGTTCTTCTTCCTCCTCACTCTCTTAGTAACTCTTCTTGTTACCGGCACTGCCCTCTTCTATTTCCTTGTTTCCATATGTTGAAGCTTCATGCTGCCACCACAAGCCCCTGTTTTTAATACCTCTTCAGCATCAACACCAACGTCACTTCCACTCCCAACCCCACCATCACTGTTGCCTAACATTTTACCACCACTGCCGATTTCACCAAATGATGTTAAAATTTCACCTTGACTGTTAATGTCACTACTTCCAGTCGGGCAGTTCAAATTTGCATTTGCACTCTTTGAAAATTAGTCGCTAAATCGCCGGGCTGAGTGGCTCAGACGGTTAAGGCGCTGGCCTTCTAACACCCCAACTTGGCAGGTTCGATCCTGGCTCAGTCCGGTGGTATTTGAAGGTGCTCAAATACGACAGCCTTGTGTCGGTAGATTTACCGGCACGTAAAAGAACTCCTGCGGGACTAAATTCCGGCACCTCGGCGTCTCCGAAGACCTTAAAAAGTAGTCTGTGGGACGTAAAACAAATAACATTTAAAAAAGTCGCTAAATCTTTTTTTTTTTTTTTTTTGCTATTTGCTTTAAGCCGCACTGACACGGATAGGTCTTATGGCGACAAACTGAATCTTTTGGCTTGAACGGAATCTTCCTTTCTTCGTTCAATAATTTGTTTTCTATATTGTACACCTCTTAACTTCTTCATGCTGTTCATTGTGTTTGATAGACTCTTTAAAAAAAAAAGCTAACACACGCAATGATGATAACCGACAGCAATGCAATGTCAACTTGTACACCAACTGAAGCGAAACACAACTATAGAGCAGTTGTGACCAGCGACATCAACAACTGCCCTCCAATCAACAACAAACAGAACGCTAGTCTAGCGACAGTACTGCTGGCTTGGAAGTCCTTACCTGTAAGAGTACAGGGACAGGCTAACATAGACTTGGACCATTACCTGACTAGTCAAAGTAAGGTTGATTCCTAATTCCAAGAAGAAACCCACTACTTGAATAAAGAGATATAGGGTTGATGAGCTAAAATTAAATTGAGAGACTGTTGAGAGGTACCAACGCGAGCATGAGGCTTTAGAATCCTCTGAATGGGGCAAAATGGCCAGGATGATCAATGAAGCTGCTGAGCACACAATATTACTAGCCAGAAAGGAGAAACACTCATGGTGGATTAGTGAACGTGGAGAGGCTTTACAGAAGCGTTCTGAAGCCTGGAATAAATGGCGTTCAAATAAACACACTTTGAAGAATTCAAGGAACAGAGAAAATGTATGGGCAAAATCGTCAGGAATGTTAAGCATATGTATGAAAAGGAACAGCTGGACAGAACTGAGGAAGAATTCAGGAATAATAACACACAGATTTCTATCGAACGTTCAAGAACAAGATCAAGGGATTCATCCCTAGGAGTATATGTTTCAAAGATGAAGAAAGGAAAACTATCCATAATAGCAAAGAAGAACTGTGAACATCTGGCCAGCTATTTTCAGAAACTTCTTAACTGTGATCCTATGGAGAATGGATTAGCATTTGAAGAACCGGCGCGGCTTGGCAACAATGCTCTCTCCACTTTCAGTATACACTACTTCCGCGCTTGGCGACAGTCTCACGCACGATCTCGGAGTATTAACATGAATTCCACAAAGTGTTGCGATCTTTCACTGCGAGTGAGAAACTGAAAGTACCGTAGTTCGGGAAGCCGAAATGATTGGAAATCGTGCCGCCGGTAGGAAATACGATATTGACGAGTCGTGTATTCGCGATTGGAGAAAGAAGAAAAATGTGCTATTAACATGCAGTGGTGATTATAGAGCTTTTTGTGGACTGAGTGTACAATCTCCAGAAACTGAAAAAACTTTATAAATATGTGACAGAAAGGCAAGAATTGGGATATGGTGTGTCCACGGAAATGTGTCAGCCAAAGGCATTGGAGATCGCAAAGGAACTTTCAACGGAAGGGTTTAAGGCAAGCCGAGGATGGGTTTGTAATTTTTATAAAAGAAATGGGTTGAGCGTATGAAGGCGTACCTCAATTTCACAGCGCCTTCCTGGTGCCTACGATGAGAAGTTATTGTCGTTTCAGCGTCACGTAATTTGGCTGCAGAAGGAAAATGCAAATTTGCTTTCCCAAATTGGTAATGCAGATCAGATGCCAGTCTACTCTGAAATGCCAGTGGACAGTACTGTGAATGTTAAGGGTGCGAAAGTGTTACCATTAGAACAGGTGGTAATGAGAAACAACGGTGTACGGTAATGTTGTGTATTCTCGCCGACTGAACCAAATTGCCGCCGTACATTGTTCTTAAGCGAAAGATGATTCCTAAAAAAACTACCTGCGTGTGTTATCGTCAGATCTCAGAACTTTGGCTGGATGGACAGTTCACTTGTGGTAGACTGGGTAAAGTGTGTCTGCTTGCTTTCAACAGTTACCGCGGCCACACAACAGGCACTGTGAAGAAACATATCAAGGATGGGAAAACCGACCTAGCAGTCATTCCGGGCGGGATGATGTCTATGCTAAAGCCGCTGAATGTTTGCGTGAACCGTCCATTTAAAGCAGCCTTGAAAAAGCTCTATACAGAATGGATGGCAGCTGATAATCACACACTGACGCCAACTGGTCACAAACAGTCCCCGGAAGTTCAGCTGCTGTGTTCATGGATTTTGATGGCATGGAATCATATCCCTGGAGATTTCATACGGAAGAGCTTCAGGAAATGTAGCATTTCTAGTGCTATGGATGGCAGTGATGACGACATTTTGTGAGAAGGTGATGGTGATGAAAGTTCCGAAGTTGTTACTGATGATGATGATGAACGAACTTGTTGGATATCGTTCTGCAAAGGTTTGTATACTTTCATTTATATTTTCTAATCATTTGATGTGTGTTAGTAAAGATTGTAAATAATTTTTACTTCACTTTTTTTTTTTTTTTTTTAAATTTTAATTTTGTTCTTTCAAAATAAGGGTGCGGGTCTTTTTTGGTGGCAGGTGGTATTCGAGGTTATACGGTACTTTCAAAAGACTAAAGAACCTAACCGTTACAAATTAACTGAGTTGAACATACATATATACATACATTATCATTATACTGTTATGCCTTTCAGTGTTCAGTCTGCAAGCCTCTGTGAATTTAGTAAACGTCGCCACAATCCTCGATTTGCAACTAGTGTTGTGGCCTCATTTAGTTCTATACCTCTTATCTTTAAATCGTTAGAAACCGAGTCTAACCATCGTCGTCTTGGTCTACCTCTACTTCTCTTACCCTCCATAAGAGTCCAATATTCTCCTAGGTAACCTATCCTCCTCCATTCGCCTCACATGACCCCACCACCGAAGCCGGTTTATGCGTACAGCTTCATCCACCGAGTTCATTCCTAAATTAGCCTTTATATCCTCACTTCGAACACCCTCCTGCCATTGTTCCCACCTGTTTGCACCAGCAATCATTCTTGCTACTTTCATGTCTGTTACTTCTAACTTATGAATAAGATATCCTGAGTCCACCCAGCTTTCGCTCCCGTAAAGCAAAGTTGGTCTGAAAACAGACTGATGTAAAGATAGCTTCGTCTGGGAGCTGACTTCCTTCTTACAGAATACTGTTGATTGCAACTGCGAGCTCACTGCATTAGCTTTACGACACCTTGATTCAATCTCATTTACTATATTACCATCCTGGGAGAACACACAACCTACATACTTGAAATTATCGACCTATTCTAGTTTTGTATCACCAATCTGACATTCAATTCTGTTGAATTTCATACATACCGACATCAATTTAGTCTTCGAGAGGCTAATTTTCATACCATACTCATTGCACTTATTTTCAAGTTCCAAGATATTAGACTGCAGGCTTTCGGCACAATTTGCCATTAAGACCAAGTCGTCAGCATAGGCCAGGCTGCTTACTACATTTCCACCTAACTGAATTCCTCCCTGCCATTTTATACCTTTCAGCAGATGATCCATGTAAACTACAAATAGCAAATGCAGCCTTGTCTAGCCCCTGTAAGTACCCTGAACCAAGAACTCATTCTACCATCAATTCTCACTGAAGCCCAATTGTCAACATAAATGCCTTTGATTGATTTTAATGATCTACCTTTAATTCCATAGTCCCCCCGTATAGCAAACATCTTTTCCCTCGGTACCCTGTCATATGCTTTCTCTAGATCTACGAAACATAAACACAAATGCCTATTCCTCTCGTAGCATTTTTCAATTACCTGGCGCATACTGAAAATTTGATCCTGACAAACTCTCTGTGGTCTGAAACCACACTGGTTTTCATCCAACTTCCTCTCAACAACTGATTGCACCCTCCCTTCCAAGATGCCAGTGAATACTTTGCCTGGTATACTAATCAATGAGATACCTCGATAGTTGTTGCAATCCTTCCTGTTCCCTTGGTTATAGATAGGTGCAATTACTGCTTTTGTCCAATCTGAAGGTACCTTACCAACACTCCATGCTAATCTTACTGAGTTGAAACTGAAAAGAAATCACTTCCACTAAAAAAATAAAAAAATGTGAGTAATTACAATATCTTAATGAATAAATGATGTAATATAAGGTTTGGAAGAAAAGAGGTGGATTGGAGAAGAACGCAGGCAAAAGGATAAATGTTCCCTTAATCTCCTTTAATGATAACAACAGCAAGCTTTTATCTCGATCCGTGACTGATACTTCCAAATACTGAGAAAGACAGAGATACACTTTGAAAAACAAATATTCAGTTTGTCAATCAAACTACATAATTTTTTGTTTTATATGACTTGTATTATATTTTTATAGTACTTCTTACCCAAATATACAAAATATAAGTGGTAAGTAACACAATCATGTCCCACAAATATGCATTACTATTAATGCAAATTTATTCTCCCAATTGAATTGTAAACATTTATTTTGTTAGGATGAAATCAAAGGCTGATAACAAATTACATTTCCCAAATATACCTAACTATGCAGAGAAGTTCAGAAAATTGTTAAAACATTTTTTTTTTTTTTTTGAATAAACGATTCATTTACATTTTTTGTTCACTGTCACAAGTACTGTTTAACCTCTTGGTACTCGTCTTGTTGCAAATATCACCTTTCTCCTAGGAGAACAACAAATAATTCAACACCACAATATGATGAAATGAGAACTTGGGGAGGCTTCTCCTAATCCTACCTTCAGAATGTAGTTCAGTAATATGCCACTATGTGTCACTGATAACCAAAGAGCTATCTACAATAACTAGACATCAAATGTTTTGACGTTGGCACTATGGAGCAGCCAGGATTGAGACTTGTACGGTCAAGAAAGTATAATCACAAGTAAATTAAGTAGAGGTTTCTTTACTAATCTTAGTCTTGAATGCAAAATGTGTGAGTATATACTCAGCCTTACATGACTAAAGTGCATTATAACAACATGAAGTATCAGGGAAGCAGGTAAGTTTTTTATTAGTCACATTACATTTGACAGAGGAGGAAACAGAAGTGGACTATGACTTTGTTAATACTGTATCAGAAGTAATTCTAACTTATCGGCTGATTTGACACAACTCTACTACTTCAATGTTAACATACCTTCATTTTCTCCACATCATCTTTCTGGTCGATTGGAACATAGAAATTGGTGTCCTTAGTTTTTTTACTTTTTAGTTTTTTCCCTTTACCATCTGCTTCCAATTCATCAGATCCTTCCCCATCTATAGTATCAGGATCTCGCTCAGGAAAGCAGAACTTCAACATGGTGTTGAAAAATTTCTTAGTCAGACCTACAAAGTAAACAGTTAGCCTGTCAATTTTCATGATCAATACAGGTTACAAATGACCACAAGATAATAAGTGTACGACTGTTTTCGATCGAGTTCATTAGACCAACAGACTTCAAAATGTGGAAGCTGATAACGTGTATTATTTTGGAGTCTCTGGAAGTGTGTGTGGTTGTGCTTACTGCAGCAAGGTTTTAGGGTGAGTGCTCTGGGAAGTAAAGCGGTATATCAGCATTTTCCTGGAGTGATGGTGAAAACCCTACAGATAAGTGCACTCTCAGGATAGTTACTCAAACCATAACATTGAATGGAATGGAATTCAAACTACATACCTCTAACTTCTTAGTTCTATTGTGAAATTTAAAACGATTAAGATATAATGTGTACGTCTTTACTCAAACAGACATTTTCTTCATTCTGAAATTCTATTCTCTGTTCTATTTTCTGAGTATGAATACGCCATGTTAACTATTTGATCTCATTTTGAGAAACTAGAGGATAATTTTTACTGTTCCAAAACATTTTCACAAACTTAGGTTTAATCAAAAATCATACATAGATGAAGATATTTTCTATACCCATGAAACCAAAATAAAAATTAAAAAATAAAACAAAATATTTTCTTTCTGCATGCAGATACAACATAAATAATTATTTGTAAATGGCAAGGAAAACAATCACACCTTAAGTTTATATCAAGAAGTGAGCCTACCATACTACTTTCCTTCATATGAGATCAATACAACATAAACCTTACTAGTAGTTTAATGACTTATCCAGCATTTCTATAAAATTTTTGGCTCTGACTAGGTTTTATGTCCATAAATGACAGCAATGATAAGTAAAAATCTAAGACAAGATCCTTTCTCTATACTGTGAATGAAAATTACATCATTCAACGTAAAGCCAATTGTAAAAAAAAAAAAATTACATTTTTCATGTGATATTGGGACATTTCTGCATATTGTATGTTGTATACAAACAGATAATTCAGTGTGTGTGGCTTGACAGATGTGATATTTATGAACTGTTACTGGTAAGTAATGGTGATAAAAGTGATGATAATATGGATGCAGACAACTCTAGTGACAGAAAAAGGATAGTGTAAATGCAGGTTCCTGTACACACAACATGTTAGGATATTATTACACCATTGAAGAAATGTGAAAACTGTTAATAAATAATACCAATACATCATACTTCTGAAAGACAAAGAACTATTAATTAGGAGTATCAAAACATGTTAGTGTGCATATTTAAAAAATTGTTAAGTCTATTTGACATAACATGCCTATGAATTAGTGCAATGAAATAACTTGCCAATGGGTAGAATAGTCCCTGATGATGATGATGATGCTTGTTGTTTTAAGGGGCCTAACATCGAAGGTCAGCGGCCCAGGTAGAATAGTCCCACAGGAATTAATCAGGATAAGGATTCTTTCTTATAATTTTCCCAATAGCTAGCAACTATGTACTACACATTGTTTATTATTAGATCCTGTGCTTTCTATGCATTATTTGTTCATTGACTGCATAGTAACTGCTCTGTGTGATGATTGTTTTAGTTTAAAAATGCATATGTTGTATTTGTGAGAAATTCTTGTGATTACAAGTTATAGGAATCGTTGAGAAATCCGTATTGAAAGTAATTCATGTAAAATAATATAAATTTTATTTCTCTTCCACCTATTCAATACAATCAATCATAAAATCAAGGTTTAATCCTCATTAAAATATGAAATGGTACACGTTTTGCCCCTTTTAAAGGGCATCATCAGTCATAGCATCACCTCAAAACTGAACCAGGCACCTATTTAAAATTTATCCTATGACTATTTAAAGAATTATTGGGTACATATTAACTTAATATGTAGTCGTTATGTAAGGAACTAAATTACAGTAAAACCTTGTTAATTCAAAGTTGTTGGGACGCAAAAATCGGACTTTGAATTACGTGATTTCGAATTAACCGCCAACACGTACTTCGAAAATGCCAACCCTTGCGGCATCACAATATATTCTAAGACCCGTTACTGCATGCAATTAACTTCGATTCACAGTTTACAGCTCTCAAATGCCATGGAAAAAAAACTATTTCCAAAATGTATCCAACAAGGTGCATTTACAGTATTCAAATAATACACTTTGATAACTCACCGGCAAACATAACCTCACGCAGTGAAATCAAAAGAAAGAAAACATGATTCAATGACGAGGAGAAATCTATACTGGCTCCCCTGTGGAAGTGCTTTATTCATTGGATTACTGTACTGTATGCATTGTAGCTGCCTTGTGCTTGCACGGAAAGTACCCGATGCCCTTAAAACATTGCGCCTTATCGAACTTTGCTATATCGAGGGGAGAAAGTCCCTCGCTTCCGTCCACATTACAACACCAGTACAGTGACTATACCTGTATGATTTCCCACCATGGCACTTCTAAGACCCATTAATGCATGCAATCGCCTTGATTCTCAGTTTAAACTTTTCAAATGCCATGGAAAACACTATTTCAGAAATGTATCCAACAAGGTGTATACATTATTCAAATAATGCACTTGTATAAAACAATGACAAAATATAACCTCACGCAACGAAAGGAAGAAAAACACGATTCAAAGACGAGGAAAAATTATGCTGGATCCCCTGTGCAAATGCTTTATCTTTTGGATTACTTACTGTAATGTTTGTTGCATTTTTAGATGCCTTGTACTAGCATGGAAAGTGCCTGACGCCCTTAACATCATGGCTTTTCGAACTTTCCTATAACGGGGAAGGAAGTCTCCCGCTTCCGTGTGCACTGCATAGCAACACAGTACATTTCCCAGCTGGCAATTCTCTCCTTTAAAAGTCCGTTTGGCCTAAGCATTTAAAAAATAAAACAAACAAACAATGCAGTTTCATCGGCATTGACAATATTGTTTGGTGCATACGAATTGATTATAGGTTATAAGGCACACTTGTTCGCCAACTGTCGCCATCGCAAGTGTTCGCGGATTCAACATCTCTGCACACAGCCTGCTACGTGATATTGTGGCATTCCTTAAAACGGTGAATACAAAATAATTACGATTCCGCTCGAACATAGCAGATATGAAGCACACTGTAGACATGCCCGAAGTAGGTCAAAGTGTGCAAAGTTACCCCTGCATGTTCCGGAAGATTCGTTCTTTCATGACGCTGAGAAATTTTGAATTTAAATTACTCTGTAAAATACTTTTTTTTTTTTTTTTTTTTTTTCAAATATGTAAAGGAAGTTTCGATTTAAAAGTCTGAATTTCGGTAACAGGACTGTCATTGTTCTTCGAATTACGAATTATCCACATTTTGAATTAAACGATTTAAATAACATGCATGTTTCCGGGAATGAAAGCTGCTTGGAATTAGGGAGATTTTGAATTAACCGATTTCAAATTAATGAGGTTCTACTGTATATGTGGGAAGCATTAACATGTTGATGGCCAAGGCCTTAGTCAAATGTAAGATATGACTTAACTGAACTAAATGGTACAAATGACAATGATGAGTGATGATCCACGTTAAAATATTATATAAAACTTAATGAGGAAATACATTCCAACGCATGAAGTTTGGCATAATATTTAACCATATACTATGTTCTTGGGTCAGTTCTTATTTTAAAGGAGTTTATATAAGTTCCCGTGTTTTTAGCTTGCAACTTGTGGAGATATAAGTTACTTTTTTTTTTGGTCACAGTTCTAGTTAAAAACTATTATTGAAGTTTAAAAATGGTGACAACTTGATGAATTTGTTATAGTATAGATGACCCAATGACACTATTATCACAAAATACTTCTAAGATACACTTCCAGGAGAATAACTGCTTGCACAGAAACCAGCAGGTGTTGTCAGTCAGCATATCCCCCCCTCCGTTCCTTCCCGTCACTGCGATCAGTTCACTTCCCTCTCAGCACTCATGCCAGGTTGGCATAGAGTCATTGTGTAATCACACGTTTCATTCTACAAAACCCTGCTATTTATTTCATTATTGATGTTAAAATGCATCTTGATAGAAGTCCAAGTCCTGCTGGGGTAGGCCTTTACAAGGACAGGCTTATGAAATGGTCACGTATACTGTATAATGCGACAATTTATTCAAAAACCCAAAAAGAACAACAGAAATTTGTCCTGGCCTCAGTGCCCACCCTCCTATACCTGCTTCTCTTTCTCAATGAAGCACTCAGATAGCAGCATTCCTCAACCAGTGAACAAATTGCCAGCCACCCAGTAGTAGGGGTGGAGGAAAAGGAGACAAGAGAGTGTACGCGTGGGTGCCTCACAGCAAGGGTGGAATAAGGAACATTATGTAATGAGCTTGTGTTATCCTGTGCATCTGCCCACAATTGCTAATACAAGGGTGATTTTTTTCCAACCTCCGATCAGTCGCGAAATTAAAACAACAGTGAGAATCCGACGAAGCGTTGTGCAGATGTGTTGCGCAGTATCTCTAGTATGCCTGTCGACCACATCATGACACTTTTGTCAGTTCTGAGCATGCAATGAGCACGTAAACATGCCTAGAACAATAGAGTCTCCCACCAAGTGTTAAGTGCGTGCTGTCATTCGATTTCTTCATGTTGAGGGGTGCAATGCAGCCGAAATTAATCGATGAATGAGTAATGTGTACAATGAAACTTTCGTGAGTGACAGTGAAGTGCGGCAATGGTGCAGGAACTTTCAAGCAGGACGTACAGACGTTCATGATGCAGGTGATCATGATCTTGTTCAGCGAGTGGATCAGGCAATTCGGGAAAATTGCACTATTCCCCGGATCACAGACGCAAGCCCTTAACAGCATGGCCAACTTGCCCAGTAGAAAAATTAAGGAATTTCTGCAATAACTGTTTGCATACAGACAAATCTGCTAAACAATGTAAATTATGTTGCTGTAAGTTATGAAGTTTGTAACCGTACGAATGTACGATCCCCAAATTTTTAGGTTAGGAAATTTTCGTAATATAGTTCGTAATATTGAAGTCATGTAAATCATGTAATTTTGTTTATTTATATGTAAAAACATAATACACTGACTGACAGAGCAAATGCAACACCAAGAAGGAGTGGTTCGAAAGGGATGAAAGTTGGGGAAAAAAACAGAGACGGCACGGACGAATAATTGATGTTTATTTCAAACCGATATGCAGGTTACACAATGCGCACGGCATCGACTCAGTAGGATGTAGGACCACCGCGAGCGGCGATCCACGCAGAAACACGTCGAGGTACAGAGTCAATAAGAGTGCGGATGGTGTCCTGAGGGATGGTTCTCCATTCTCTGTCAACCATTTGCCACAGTTGGTTGTCCGTACGAGGCTGGGGCAGAGTTTGCAAATGGCGTCCAATGAGATCCCACACGTGTTCGATTGGTGAGTGATCCGGAGAGTACGCTGGCCACGGAAGTATCTGTACACCTCGTAGAGCCTGTTGGGAGATGCGAGCAGTGTGTGGGCGGGCATTATCCTGCTGAAACAGAGCATTGGGCAGCCCCTGAAGGTACGGGAGTGCCACCGGCCGCAGCACATGCTGCACGTAGCGGTGGGCATTTAACGTGCCTTGAATACGCACTAGAGGTGACGTGGAATCATACGCAATAGCGCCCCAAACCATGATGCCGCGTTGTCTAGCGGTAGGGCGCTCCACAGTTACTGCCGGATTTGAGCTTTCTCCACGCCGACGCCACACTCGTCTGCGGTGACTATCACTGACTCATCGGAGAACACGACGTTCCGCCATTCCCTCATCCAAGTCGCTCTAGCCCGGCACCATGCCAGGCGTGCACGTCTATGCTGTGGAGTCAATGGTAGTCTTCTGAGCGGACGCCGGGAGTGCAGGCCTCCTTCAACCAATCGACGGGAAATTGTTCTGGTCGATATTGGAACAGCCAGGGTGTCTTGCACATGCTGAAGAATGGCGGTTGACGTGGCGTGCGGGGCTGCCACCGCTTGGCGGCGGATGCGCCGATCCTCGCGTGCTGACGTCACTCGGGCTGCGCCTGGACCCCTCGCACGTGTCACATGTCCCTGCGCCAACCATCTTCGCCACAGGCGCTGCACCGTGGACACATCCCTATGGGTATCGGCTGCGATTTGACGAAGCGACCAACCTGCCCTTCTCAGCCCGATCACCATACCCCTCGTAAAGTCGTCTGTCTGCTGGAAATGCCTCCGTTGACGGCGGCCTGGCATTCTTAGCTATGCACGTGTCCTGTGGCACACGACAACACGTTCTACAATGACTGTCGGCTGAGAAATCACGGTACGAAGTGGGCCATTCGCCAACGCCGTGTCCCATTTATCGTTCGCTACGTGTGCAGCACAGCGGCGCATTTCACATCATGAGCATACCTCAGTGACGTCAGTCTACCCTGCAATTGGCATAAAGTTCTGACCACTCCTTCTTGGTGTTGCATTTGCTCTGTCAGTCAGTGTATTATAAGAAGAATTTGTAGTAGGGAATTTTGTATATATGTAATTTTAATTTGTGTTAGTGTCTGCACATGGCATGGCAGTGTAGGTTGCTCAAGAATTGTGCAACACGGAAAACAGTGGATATATTGGGAAAAACGCTTGAAGTCAGTTGAATGTGTTGCAACAAAGTGGTTTGGAAACCCGGGGTACGGCAGGTAGTATAGGCTGAAGATTGGAGTGGATCAATGTGGATTTACGTGAGTGGACTTTCTATGTCACATCAGACACTCGATAGCCAATACGAGGGCTTTGTTTTAAGCGAGGTTGGGTTGACTGAGTGACGCGTCAAGAAGTGCCTGTGATAGCGTTGCTACCAACAAACTTTTCGGGACGCTATAACCACGTGTGGCAAGCCTATATAAGTATGTACGCATGTGCGGCAAGTCATTCTAATTCTGATTCTGATGTTGATTCTGTGTGTTTCTCATTCGGACCGGTGTGCGGGAGCTACATACTTTGCGCAGGTTCCTATGCGATGTTCTATTGACCGTGAGTATCTTTTATGGGGTGAGCATGGTATAATCACAGATGCTAACTACTTTGCGGCTTTGCGGTGTACGTTCTGTAAAAGACGCTACTAAGTGTTTGATATTCAAACTCTGTATAATAATTAGGCCTATACTACAATTCTTCTATAAGATAATGTACAGTGGATGTGGTGGTGCATACTGAATCTACATTATAATTGTATGCCCTCGCGGAACATTTTGTAGAGCTTGAACAGCTCTACATTTCTTGAGAAAGGCATTCATCGTCGGCCGAGCATGCAGTTTCAGTTGGAGAAACATGAGGCGTCACACTAACCTGTGTGGCAATCGGGAAGGACTCAAGACGTCGATGAAGTGTGTAAATAAGGTTAGGGATGCTCTTTGTAAAGAAGGTTGCATCCGTACGTAGAGAAAGTCGTCGTACTTTTCTTTACCAGACTAGGATTTTCTTCTGTAACAGTAGAGAGTGCAGTGGGACTCTTACCTGGAGATGTTAAGAAATGTATATAGTAAAAATAATTTTGTTGGTGGTTTTTAGTGGTTAGTATATTTGCCCTTTTGTAAACGGCAAACACGAGTTGGTCTCGTCAAGTGATTTATTTTGTTGTTGGTGGTTTTAGTGGTTTGTTTAATTGCCCTTTTATAAATGGCAAACACGAGATGGTCTCGTCAACTGATGATTTTTGTTGGTGGTAGTTGTTTGTAATTTGCCTTTGTAAACGGCAAACACGAGTAGGTCTCGTCCAGTAATGATTTTTTTTTTTGTTGGTGGTTTTTAGTTGTCTGTATATTTGTCCTTTGTAAACGGCGAACAGGAGGTGGTTTCATCAAGTGATGTTTATTGTGGTATTTATCATATATATTTTTACTTATTTTGGGAGTAAAGTCATGGAATGAAACTTGCAGTAAATCTTTTAACAGTAGAGAAGGATGAACCTGGCATGCTACCCAAATTTAATTTCAGGGATTAAACAGCAACAGGTAAGGATGTAAAGTAAGTCTGGAGCTTCGTCAGGCTGATGACCGTCGCCTTGGGAGAGGGAGTTGCTCGTTGCTCTACAGAGTTAATTATTCCTGCAATTGTTTTGCAGGTGGTGCCCATTCTTGTTATTTATACTTATTTTAGTCATGATTTATCCATTTGATAATTTCAATAGCTTGCAGATGTTACAAGTTGGAAGCATCACACCTCATCACATAATCTGTCACAGAGGGAGGTACAGCTCACCATCAAACTACATCCCACACAAACTGCAGTAAAAGAGATCCTGTTGGGGTTTAGTTGTCTGTTGCCTTGGTCAAAGTGTTGTAGTCTAGAGGACAATTGCACATCCACACAGGAGCCAGGCTAATCAATGCACTAAAAGTCTAGCCCAATGATTAGGTCTCCAGAAAATTGTGAATCCCATACCAATCAGCAGTATAAATAATTCTCTTAGTCAAAATCGAGTGTTCAGTTACACTTGCATATCCGCTGAAGGTAACATTGCCAGTACGTCTAACTGCTTTTCCACACATCACAGGGAGTATGCCCAGCAGTTTCATTCAGCATGAACACTGGAACTTGCCCAATAGCTTGACGCTCACTGACCCCAATTTCTTCCAGCCATGGGATATTTAACTGTAAAGAGGTGTGCAGCATTCCTTCTCATTACCGAAGCCTGGTTGCAGAACTCTATTACCAGATTATCCTATCCTTCAAGACACTGAACTGGGATAAACTGCTGCAGGACATCATCGTAAGGAAGAAAAATGCCTTACTGTAATCACTTCTTCAGAAGACAGGTTACACACACAGCTACCGCAGTTTTAGGACACACAAAAGCTTACATTCCCAACCATGATACCTAGACCAAGAGATAGCCTTAGAAATATATTTTACAGAGAATACAACTAGGGATGAAGCAGGTAGATTTATAGTTTGCTTACACCTCAGGCAGAAAACTGATGTTCTGGGAAACTCCTTCAATCATTCCATGTTCAGACTAACTCAACCAGAGCAAATTTTTAGTAAGCAGCCCTCACTTGAACATGACTATAACTGTTTCAAGTTATTCAGAGTACTGAAGTAGAGAAAACCTACTGCACTGATGATAACTTCCCCTCTGCAGGACATAGGGTAGCACTTTAACCCCCATACCCTGCAAATTTGAATCCCATACATTTTTTATATCGCACTGACACAGTTAGGTCTTATGGCAACGATGGGACAGGAAAGGTCTAGGAGTGGGAAGTAAGCGTCCGTGGCCTTAATTAAGATACAGCCCCTGGTGTGAAAATGGGAAACCACGAAAAACCATCTTCAGGGTAGCCGACAGTGGGGTTCGAACCCACTATCTCCCGAATACTGGATAATGACCGCACTTAAGCGACTGTAGCTATCGAGCTCGGTAATCCCATACAATTAGTGTGGGCAGACGTCAAAGGAAGCGTGCAAGAAGACATATTGTTGGAAAAGCTGTTTTGTGATTATTCAGTGAAAAAAATGGATAATATGTTTGTGACTATATGATGTGAGCATATACTGGCAATTTGTACATTCCTATAGAGAAGGTTGATACTGCTAATTTTAAAGTCTTGTCCCAAATTCATATTGTAGGGGTTACTTACATTACACCTTTGAGTCACAGTGGTGACTTTCCATGCGTTTTGTTAGGCTGAAGCTCCTCCTTTTAGAGATGATGGGGAGCAGGTCGCTTGGAGTGTAAATTACCAAGGTCGTTTTCTTTTTGCTAGCATTATAGCTACTTAATTTTGTGTTGGATGTATGCACTGTAAATCTAATTATTCAGCAACACAAAACAACTGGCTGAATTTCACACAAGAAAATGGGAAACTGTGGTAGGAAAGAGAAAACTAATGTTCATTATAGACTTCTAGTAGGTGGAAAGAAAGCCCACAAATTTACAAAGAAACGCCTACCAAGAGCAGAACTGCACAAGAAATGTTTCCTGCGGGCAAATAGTCACAAACTTACAAAGAAACACCTACCAAGAGCAGAACTGCACAAGAAATGCTTCTTGCAGGCAAGTAGTCATCAGGACTGGATAAAAGAACACTGGAAGAAACTTCTTTTCTTTAATGAAAGTCACAATGAAGTACAGGGGCAGAGGGTTCAATATATGCACTAAGGAAGAAAGAGCCAACAAATTATTATTATTATTATTATTATTATTATTTTTGCTAGTGGCTTTGCGTCGCACCGACACAGAAGATAGGTCTTATGGCGACGATGGGATAGGAAAGGCCTAGGAGTTGAAAGGAAGCGGCCGTGGCCTTAATTAAGGTACAGCCCCAGCATTTGCCTGATGTGAAAATGGGAAACCACAGAAAACCATCTTCAGGGCTGCTGACAGTGGGATTCGAACCCACTATCTCCCAGATGCAAGCTCACAGCCGCGCGCCCCTAACAGCACAGCCAACTCGTCCGGTTCCAAGAAATTCAGCACATCTACAGTGGATTGTAAAACACCCAGTGAAGAAGATGCTTTGGAGGTGTTTCACAGTGTCAGTTGATGGCTTGATGAAAAGTGATCACTACATTAAAATACTGGAAAGGAGAGTCCTTCATGGGCTGCAGAAAAGTTTGCACATGGCGATAGGAGTTTTAAGCATGTGGCTCCATTCCACACTTCAAAGAAAGTGAAGAAATTCTTCAGTGATAACAGTAATGTGCTATAGTGGCCAGAGAATTCCTCTGACCTTAATCTCATTTAAAATGTACCTCTGACCTTAATCTCATTTAAAATGTACTAAAATTCAAAAGGAGACTAAAAAAACTTGATTCTTCTGCAAAGACACCAAGGAGAATAGGAGATGAATTATCCACCTTTCAATACAAAATTAAGTGGAATAGGTAAAAATTACACCATTTCATATGTACAGGACTGGTTTTGACCCTTGTGTAGGGTCATTTTCAGCCATGTAATTTAAAATTGGCAAGTTAACTAAAGTATTAAAAAACATTTAAAACCTAGATAAAACACATACAAAACATACACACACATAAAAATACTACATACACAGAGCTTAAAAACACATCAAATGATGATATGTGAGCCGATAAAAGCTTTGTCAAATTTTGTTAATATTAATTTATTTGAATTAGTTCCACATGAATGGTCATCATGGAAAGCTCACTCCTTATCACATTTGGTCACTCTATGTATGTCCAGCTTGTTATGGAGGTTCCAGTGTTCCGTTCTACCATCTTCTTGAATTGATAAAGTGACTGTGGATGCTTTGGGTTATAAACAATGTATCTGATATATGGCTGTAACAAGTATCCAGTGGCTCCTATTTAAAATGAAATGTGATGTAATTAAGTTGGATAGGTCCAAGAGTATCCTTCTGACCGTGACAAATAGGATCAGATTGCTAAGGACACTGCAAAATGAAAGAAAAGGAAAAGTGTACGCAATGACCATACTTACCAATAGTAATAGGAACAACATTAATTTCAAAATGTTCCTTCACAGAGATTCCTCCAACAGGTGCCTTTTCTCGACAAAATATTCGAACAGCTCTCTGAAAAGCATATTTGTAAATTATCAATGAATATAGACCAAAATACAATAAATATTATACACATCTTCAATACAGCAGGCATTCCTTGAACATACACAAATAATATGCAAGAGCGAGAAAATATCATCCACAGAAATGTTTCTAAAGGTAAACATGTGTTAGAACTAAATATCCAGGAAAACACTGAAATATTCCTTAGCTCAGAAAAAGGAACCCGAGACGTTTTGAATGAAACCACCTCAGAAAACATTCTGTTCAAAACCTTGACATGACATAGGAACCACATACCGCTCACCGGCACACAGCACTACAGGGAACATTCCGCTTAGTACCGGTGGAACAGCTGAACAACATGTCCAACCAGTACCTCCACAACAATGTATGTTATAACGAGCAAAAAAAAAAAAAAAAAAAAAAAAAAAAAAAAAAAAAAAAAAAAAAAAAAAATTGCGGCAAAGACAAATGTTCTTTAAAACATTTCTATCATTCCATCTCTCTTTTCTTCTTTCTTTGCAGTACAGATCGACTTGACCACCAATATTAAACTAATTAATAATACAGTTCGTGTGGATACTGTCATTCATGTTTTAGATTATTTTAAATGTAATTTTGAGAATTTCACTGATGATGGAATATACAGCAATTCCAAACACCGGTTTTGATAAATGAAATTAGTGTATACTGACTGTATCTTATAAACCATATGTGTATAACGTATCATCAGCACTGTTTTAGAAAATGGCTTTGTCATTTTATGATGACTACAATTCATCCAAGGGAAATATAAGAAAGCAGTATAACATTTTCTTGGGCAATTTGTAGCAGAACAAGTACACAATCAAATGCACTCCAAAGAGAGGTACATAATTTTCACATATTAGATCATATGCATGTGAGAAACATAAATACAAAACAATAAATGAAATAAAATCAGGTCATGTACTGTACTATGCAAATAAGCCCCGTATATGTTTTTCAAAACTGGGCGGCAAAAAGTGGGCTGCACGTATTATTTGCATCAACTATGGTACAGTTCTGAATACAGAAATTTGGAAGCTAGAATTTTTCCCCCAACTCTGTTGGCAACTCTGTTCCTGCCATTAGCAAAAAGCACGTCGTGTTGTACCGTACCCAGGGGTAAATACCCTCTAGGACGATGCCTCCATTCCTGCATGAACATCCGACTAACTCAGGGTTGGGCAGAGAGTGGGTTGGTTGTCGGTTTTGTCAGGATAAAAAGTCGAAGTTCTACTCTAAAATATCAATCAATGACAGGAAATGGAGGTATAACACGAATGCGAAACAATCATAGGGGGTAAGATGGATTTATTGATAAATATCCCCGATCATATTACGAGAAAACAATTAAATCAAGGTTAGAAGGACCCTGGCAAGCCGAACTTGTCCTCGGACACTCCCGGCACTAAAAGCCATATGCCATTTCAATGATATAATTTCAGTTTTCGTAGGAAAATTAGCAATATGTAAACACATTCCAGCTAATTATGTAGAAGAGATTGTGAATTTCCACAGATTTGATATCATTTTGCACCAGAGAAATTTGTATTTACTCAAGTAAATTGGCAACTTAGACCAGATAACAGTATATTTAGCAAATTGCTGGACTATACTAATGAACATTGCGAGGCGATGAGTTGCTTACTAATTTTGTAACTTACTGTACTGTAGTATATACGGTTTTCAGTATAAATATTTAACAAATCTACACAAATACTTTTTCTTTCAAAATTTTGCTTCCTAAAAATAGAATAAAGGGATTATTCACATTAAATTTTTCCTTTCTTTCTTTCTTTCTTTCTTTCTTAACTTATCCCAGTTATTTCTGGGATCGCTGGAGCCACCCAGGCTCATTTTGGTTTCAACTGGGGGTTCAAGCCGGATGCCCTTCCTGATGTAACATGATTTTTGAGATGATAAACTCAACCCAGGATCAATCAGGATTTGAACCTCAGCCTTCCAGGTGGAAGCCTGCAGTTAAACAACAGATATATATTCCCCCCCCCCCCCAATAATTTGCGTATATACGGTTATAGCAATAATGTAAGAAAGCTAGCAGGAGCAGAAGTCTAGGAAACAGATGGAGAGCAGCAAATCACCATGTACGACTGCATGGATGGAGTGTACATAAAATAAACACATGGGTTTTTTCGGCTGCAACATTTGTCACTGGAGGATAGAATAATAATGAATGATGTCACTGTCAGCAAGTAAACACGGTGTGAAATGAAGGGAGTGGGGGGAGAGACAGACAACAGAATGAAAAAAAAGGAGTAATTACCTTATGTTAAGGCCAGATACCTGGACCTGAGCACCAAATGAAGTCCAACTTAAGAATTTCTAAGGGCGAGAGGGTAGGCAGTTGGGGGTAAATGTTTGAGGATGTGAAACATTAATGAAACGTGGCTTGATTGTACAAGGTGTGAATGGCAACAGGAAGATCCATGTTAGGGGTCTTGTGGGTACTGTGGTGGCAGCATATTCATTTAGCAAGTGTGTTCCTAATTAAGCCAATGTAGAAAGCTGTGCAAAGACTGCAATGAAGCTGGTAGATGACGTTGGATGAAGTACAGTCATGACGACCTTGTATGGAGTAAGACATATTGGTGATGCATCTGGTAAAAGTGGTCATTGGTATATGTAAAGGGTAGGTCTTACAGTGGCAATATAAACTGGGGAAAAAGCCCGAAGGGTGTGAAACTTGGTATGGTTCATAGTGAGTGAGAATGTTTTTAAGGTTAGGTGGGCACCTGAATGTGACTGTGGGACTTTTTGGAAGATGCTGCATGAAGAGTGAGGATGAGAGAAGACCGAATGCTTGGTTTAAAATATGATTGATTTTGTGTAGACCAGGATGATATGTGGTTACAAAGGGTATGTAAGAAAAAAAAAAACCGCTTGCAACAACTTGTGCAAAAAGTTTGGACTTTTCTCTACAGATGTCTCTACCAAAAAAGAACTGATGTTATGCCCTCTACTGTGAAGAGGACCTATTAAAATCTTAAAGTAATGTGTTATTTTAACCCTTTCGCACTCAGCGTGCCGATAGCGCGAGAAGTTATGGCGAAAAAGCTCACGGCACCGATACATCGCCTCTGTCCTATTTAGGGATTTTCGTCACTTGCGTGGCTGTTAAATCGTAACAGTTGATCGTGACGGTACCTTAAAGTGTTGAATTTGTGTTTACTCTACAGATATATCCACCAGCCCTACAAAATATTTTTAATTTCGACAAATGAAATCTGTTGACCATGAATGTTTATGTAGTGGTTATTTGAAGTTGTTATTGCGTGGATCTGTTTTGGTTGGCTTATGAATACAACAATTTGATCTTGATATGAGTTTAGTTTAGAGTATATTTCGTTTCTTTGGTATATCGTGTGTTCGCTGTACTTCGCAAACTATAATTTTACTCCATTTCATAACTCCGTTGTTGCACGTGCTTGCGTCATCTTTTTATCGTAATGGCTAGGCCATATTCAAGGCTGAATGAGGTCGATATCCTTGAATTTTCAGATGATTTAGACAGTAATAATGACCTTCTTGTGCCGAAAGTGATTCGCATTATGTGGAAAATGACACAGTCACAGCTGCTCACCGCGCATCGGACCACGAGGACCTGACATCGATGACCGTTACATGTACAGTGAATAACTATGTACCCTGCTTCATGAATGAATTGCAGCACACACATCATATTGATATCAAATTATTCAGAATTAAATGTTCTTTCTTTAACGTCTAAAATTACAGAAGGAATGAAAATGTAAAAAAAAATTAAATTTATTTTCCAAATTTAATAATTTTTTTGGCTTTACCAATAACAATACATCCTAGGTATATTCGTTTCTGAAATGCTCATATTTTCCTGTATTAGTGTGATTTATTTTATTTTAATGTGTGTTAAACTCTTTACGTGTTGATTTTTTGTAATCTGGTTTGCAAAATGACAGAAATTAGTCTGAGTGTCTTCGAGCAAACTCCTACATATAGGCTGAGTGCCAAAGGGTTAAGGTTTACTACACTGAGTTGATTATCTTTTGTTTTTGGTATGGTAGAGTTGACAACACTTTGATCTCTTCCCACCAACTTAAGATGTTGGCCAATAGAAAATTTTGTGTATTTAATTTTCAACCAATCATCGTTTTCTTGCACATATTTAATTATCTAATAAAAATTGAGGGTGTATCGGGCCTTAGCCCAGAACTCTCTAGAATCTTACTCTCAGGTATAAAAGCTGGCGACTTTTTGAGCTACCTTGTCTTATTGATTGTCCAGTCTACCGAGTGTGTGCTAATAGTGGAGGCGGGGGCATCTCACCCTTCATCGAGCAGTCCAGCGCAGTAAGGTAATGGCAGCTATTTAATAACTAGGTGATAGTCTCTGAAAGCTAGCTTAGTCTCTGAAAGCTAGCTCGAGGGGAAGGTTTCCTGTCTTTAAGAATGTAAACTTAAATTTCCAATCTTCAATAATGTAAACTTCATCTTCAAATGTAAATCTGAAAGCTAGCCTAGAAAATAAGCCAAAATTCGGGAATACAGTAGAGAGTGTGACACCCTCTAGAGTTCCCTATCAACTTGTATTTGAGGCGACTATGTTTTTGTAACCGTTTTATGTCTGTAGTTTTGTAACTTAAATTTTCTCCATCTAGTCACCTCAGTAGTATAGGATTAGCCTCTGTAACTTCGGGCCAGAAGCCCAAATAGGGTTTTAATCTTTTGTGCAAATTTCAAGGAGTGCAAATGTCTGCCTCCGCATCAATTTGATTGTGAGCCAGTAACTTTAACCTGTGTTTCGTTTTCCACAAAGGCCCGGTAGAATGGGTATTCAATACCCCTGTAAAATTCAATCATATATGTTAAGTGGTTAGACTGTTGAGTGTTGAAGACAGTGAAAACTGTGTGAATGGTAAAATATAGGTTATGCCTCGAGAGGCCTGGAAAATGTAAATTTTTGTGAGCAAAGATGCTCTGTTTTTTTTTTTTTTTTTTTTTTTTTTTTTTGCTAGGGGCTTTACGTCGCACCGACACAGATAGGTCTTATGGCGACGATGCTCTGCTTGTTGAAGGTTGCCTTGATAAGGCAGTAAAGGTATGAGGTTCGGAGTGCAGTCTCCTTGATCAATTCATAGAGCATCGACGCTCTTTCCATTCTGTAGAGGTATTAGTATACTCTGTAAACGAAACTGGGAGACCTACCTCCTCGACTATTGAGTGGATGGAGCCATAGTGCTTAAGTAACGTTTGTAAGATCGGTAGTGTTAAGCTCGTATTGTTAATTGGCAATTTGTTGATATTTCTGATTTTGTACCTGAAATCTTGTTGCGTTGCTGAGCGATCGTTTTGTTAATATTTTGCATTTGAAAAAAAAAGAGAGAAAAGAAATATAACTTTAATTATAAAGCTTTTAATTAAACTTTTGATTGTAGTGGATAGATCCATTCATGCCTGCAACTTCTTTCACCTCTGTGATAAAAAAAAAAAAAAAAACTGTGACAATAACAATAATGATAATACTGTTACCGATTTTACATCCCAGTAACTAATTTTAAGGATTTTGGAGATGCCAAGGTATCAGAAGTTTGTCCCACAGGAGTTCTTTTATGTTGATTTTAATTAGAAGGGAAGGAGTCCAAATTTTCAATACAATCAATATATATATCTCAACAGCTGAGTATATCCCTCACATACAGACGAAACATGTACTGTAAATGTAAATGATTTTATAAATAGGCCTATATTCTTTTCTGAATATTAATTGTATTGAAAAGGTTGACTCCTTCTCATCTAATTAATATCAATATTATTGTCAATACGGACCAAAAATGAAATTTATTTCTTGTTCTTTTATGTCCGATAAATCTACCAACATGAGGCTGGCATATTTGAGCACCTTCAAATACACCCGGACTGAACTAGGATGAACCTCCAACTTGGAATCAGTACGCTAGCGCTACTTAGCCTGGCATTATTATTATTATGATTATTATTATTATTATTATATTACTCTTGTAATTACATGAAAACACAAAATAAGAATGTACATGAATAGCAGCTCCATTTAATGGGAATGGATGTTGGGATCAACATTTTGCAGAGTGAATTTTGAAACGTGATTAACATTCTTTACTTACTTAACCTGTCACTTGTGACAAATATTTTAAAATCATATCTAAAACTAAAACATCATGAAAACAAGCAGGCCTATTATTAATAATTTTACATAAATTTTACCTTGCGATCCACTGGCATGTTGCTCTGAATTTCTGTTGGTGATAGTACTTCAGTGTACACCTGGTTTGGCAGCAAATTTGTCATTCGTACATAACCAAGTTCCAATAAATGCTCTCCTGAATCATCACTTTTAGAATTCTTGGTATATCTGAAATATAATTTGACATGAGTACACAACATTGTTTATGGGTCACCTTATTAACAAGAAATCTAATCATATAACTTCCAGTTATGAGGAGTAACTAATTGGAAAGCTAAACTATGGAATGGAAAGTTTAGAGAATTTGAATGGAAATGTAATATGGTTCAACTTCCTTTGTAGAGTGAATGTTATGTTTTCATTATTCTGTTATGGGGGATAAGATAAGGATCTTAAATCTGCAGGCTTGCCTTTTGGATATGACAGGTTCAAGCCCCACTGCTGGCAGCCCTGATAATGGTTTTTCATGGTTTCTCATTTTCACACTAGGCAAATGCCGGGATTGTATCTAGTTAAGGCCATAGGTACTGCCTTCCCAGGCCTAGCTTTCCCTCATCCCAGCATCACCAAGAGTCCATAAGTGCTAGTGCAACATAAAACAACTACAGAAAGGGGAGGAACCCACTGTATTCAACGCAAGTGTTCAGCACTACAGTATCTCGTAAGACTAACAGTAAATAAAGGAACATTAAATGCACTGGAATGTTAATTACATTTTAAAAATATGATATGAAACCATTTTTACTTTTCACATATTTGAGCACATAGGTAACTGTAATGGGCATACAACCCAGTTACGTGCCTCCTTAGCATAACTGTAAGCATTATTAGCTGTTGTCCTTGGAGGTCTGGACTTGATCCTGGTACTACTAGCAATTTCAAAATGCCAGGAGGGCTGGTATTTGGTTAAAAATGTATACTCATTCAAAGAAAAAAAAAAAAATAGAGGATGATATTGTATGTTCTTTGCATTTAATATTTTTATCAGATTTAAAATTTTAATTAGTACCAAAATATAATTCACCTCCCATGTAAACCTTGTGGATACCCACAACAAACATTATATCTATAGGCTCAATTGTTTCTCAGAAAAGTGTAGCTGCGAGGAACTTACAAAACTCTACAAGCTCATTCTTTTTTCGAGCAACTGTACAGGCAGCTCACCTCAATTAGGGGTGTGCCTAAAAAGAGCTGCACCACTCTGAGGATAAGAGGATACAAGTTTACTTAATTTTGCCCAGTTATGCAGAGGGAGACCTAAAATGTATATATTTTGGGCAAGCAGATTATTATTATTAGCTTCCTTCCAACTCCTAGGCCTTTCCTATCCCATAGTCGCCATAAGACCTATCTGTGTCGGTGCGACGTAAAGATGCTAGCAAAAAAAAAAAAAAAAAAAAAAAAAAAAATGCTATTACCGCTTAATACGATCACATTTTTCCTAGACCTGAAAATATTACTGT
Source organism: Anabrus simplex (assembly GCF_040414725.1). Lineage (NCBI taxonomy): Eukaryota > Metazoa > Arthropoda > Insecta > Orthoptera > Tettigoniidae > Anabrus > Anabrus simplex. Next base: position 1,149,823,408 of record NC_090266.1, on the reverse strand, counting down.
ATTTGTCATCCCTTGTGAAAGAAATGTGATTTCTAACTCGGGTAAGAGCCGTCGCCACAGTTGCATGATTACAGGAAAAGTCCTTCCTGAACTTCAAAGGATAAGCTGCACTTTCGGGGAGCAAGTCGTTACCTTTGGGAATGTTCGGTTTTGCTTGCCGGTTAACAGCAAGATTGCTGAATAGCAGAGTGAGCCTGTTTGTGTTTTTATTTTGCATTCCATTCAGAGGGAGAAATGTATTCTGTATTGAGTGGTACAGTGAAGTGTGGTTAATATTTGTTGCGAGATACGGTAGCCTTTATCTGGATTAGGAAAGTAATCGTGTGAAATTGGCTAGCGCGGTGCATATTTGTCTTGTGATAGCCCAGTTATGGATATGGAAAATATTGGGAAATTCCTTAATAATGAAGACAAAATTAAAATCTGTCGGAAAGTGGACTGGCATAAGCGCGCAGAGGTCGCGAATGTTGAAACTTGCACCTTCGAGTTTTGACTCGATCTCTCAAGTTGATCGAAGTTTTCTTTGATTCAAAATGGCGGCCAAAATTTCCTTGCAGTTGCACATAGCCGAATGTAACCTCCAATTCATTGTCTAAGCGTGACCAGAAAATATTGTTAAATAACCCACCACTCCGAAATAAAAGGTTTCTACTAACATTTGTTTTAGAAAGAGTGTGATTTGCAGTAATACTTCGATATTTTTGTTGGCCCCTCTGCACATGTATTCATATTTGTTGTCTGTTGTTTTTCATACCTTTCAGTGTACTTGTTATTTTATAATCCCCATCAGGAAAGGTTTTTCATATTTGTTCTCTCGTGCTTATCATACCTTTTAATATTTTCCTCTTATCTTTAGAAATGGTAGATAGGCCCTACAGTTTTCACTGTACCCGCAGATAAACGACATAAAATGCCTTCATGTCGGATAAAAATCATATCTAGTGTTTCCATATAGCTGATGGATAATTTTTATTCGTATATTCATTAGTACGTTTTCTCGCTTAGCACGTTCTTTTTCCTTGTCCCCTGCAGAAACGTCTTAATGAGGTTTCACTGTATTAAGTGAATGAATGAAGACATAATATTGAAATAAATTATGGAGTTACAAAAGGAAGGGGAGACTCAAGATTTCAATGGACTGACCTGGTAAGGAACAGCTTAAAGCAATGTGATCCAGACCAAAACATAATCACGGATGGGGAGTAGTTAGACAAGAGTAAAATGGAGAACTGTATCTGGATAAGAGGATCTGATCATCAGTTTTATCACCTGACACATCATCTTTCCTCACATACTAAGCCTAATAATGCACCCATTGCAGTTGCTGTTAAAAACAGCTATTGATAATGTGTTCACTTTTCTTATCTACTTGCAGTAACATATTCACACTGATAAGTAGAATAAGCACGCCACTGATGATAATTGTTGTTGTTCAAAGGGATCTAACATCTAGGTCATCAGTCCCTAATGATAAAAGATGAAACAAAATGGAATGTTACAAACTAAAATTGAAAATTTACCCACTGACTAGGATTAAAAAGATACTGATAATGATAACAAGAATGATTATGAATTTAAAAGTAGCCAGTGAATCTAATTCACAATGCCTTATTTTCCCTAAGATCATTAAAACATAAATTAAAATGTAATAAAATATGGCACTGACTTCAAAGTTATATCATATATATTATCCAGCTTAAAAGCAAAACTCGGTTGACATCCTGGGAGGAGGGGTGGAGGAAAGGTCTACCTAACAGGAAATGTGGTGCAGTGAGATAAAGTGAACACATACATTGTCAAAGAATAAAAGTGCAGTACAGAACAAAAGCAAAGTTAAAAAATAACTAAAATAAAAACTTCACTTTTAAAAACAATAAAACAGGCCACTAGCCCTCATAAAATGGATGACAAGGTTTACTGACTGCTGATCATCTCGCAGAATGAGTGAAATTGTGTTCAGGAGTTTTAGACTATGGTGCAGATTGGCCAGGACCACGCACTCCAGATGGCCACCGTAAGTCCACATGGGGCGGGGAGTTTCTCCCTTCAGTAAACAGGAATGCATTGCTACTGTATGATGTTACAAGTGAACTATGTAATGCGAGTGGAATGTATTTTTTTGAAGACTTTCTTTGTAAAATACGATATGATGTTCTAAACCTGTACTGTTATAATGTTGTAACATAGGCATTTGTAAATAGTAGAATTCTGTCTATAGTTTCTGGAAAGATCCAGAAAGGTAAATAACTTTTGTACAGGGTGTGTTACTTTGTTGGTATGTGTTCTAGAAAGTGTGTTCTGTCTATTCTGGAAAAATACGACTTTCGCGATCATGCGTATTCTAGAAGGTTAGTCAAAGTTCGCGATCGAAAGTAAGGTTGTGATTGGTGAGTCTAGGTGGCGATAGGGAACTCGTGCACGCTGATTGGCTGCCTCCAAGGCCGGAATTTTCTATATATAGTGAGCGAGGAAGTGTTCGAATTAATTCTGTATCCTGAAATCTGTCAGTCTTGGTCTATCTATCTGCGAGCAGCCTATCTGGTTGACGTCCCCCGGTTTCCGGGATGGCACTCTCCTCGGGTAAGCACTCTTGAATTCCGTTCCTGCTAAAATTTCCGTAATGTTCCGATATGCTTTTCATACAGGAGTCTGCCCTAACCTCGCCTAGATTCACCAAATTAGTTACTTAAAACGCCTTAGTTTTTCAGCTGGACTTACCTGTTCGTTTCCGAGGCATTCCCATTCCTTGTTTCACTAAAATATGCGTATTGTAGTTTAACATTATTTCCCTTGGGGGTTGCCTCTGGTAGTTCTGTATCACTTTAGGTACGCTAAGTTTTGGATAACCTTTTTCACATCACTATATATTGCATTGTACAACTACATTGGTAACTAGATGTATAGTTGTTTTGAAATTTGAATTTACACTGCTACAAAAAAAAGCTATGGATAACACTGAACTTGTAGCTCGTAACTTAGAATGTATTTGTAAGATTATTTTGTAAATAATATTTTTCAAATCTAAGGATCACAGGGATTTATTTCGGAATCCGCTATCTAAGCCATGTCCATGCCTTTGGTAGGTTCCCAGCCCTTCCATCTTCCCGTTTTGTCGTTCACTAGTTGGCCCTACTGATAGTTACGTACTTGTTTTGTTGGAGATCCGCGTAATGCTAGCTACTGTTTTTCCGAGTGTGTAGTGTTTTCTTATATTGTGTATTGTACTCTTACCTTCCCCTTTTAACTGTGTTTGTGCCTTGTTTGGTGTTACCCCTGTAGTCTGAGGTGGCATATACCAAGGCCGATCCCAAGACAACACAATACCACTGCTTCTCTCTGGAAGACCATGTTGTTGGGCCACTGAAGCTCAAAAGGTAGAGCATCAGATGCGAATTCCTATAGTTGTGTGTCCAGTTTCCATGTCTCCAGATGGCCCCTTTTTGTTCTGTATTAAACATCTCTTTGGTATCTCAATATGACCTAATAAGATGAAACTATTTAAAATACAGTGTGGTAGTAAAAGCTAAATATTCAATTCAAATGGCTAAAAACAGGCAGCTAGCACATACTTTTCAATTGTGCTGGCTCTGTCTAATTGTTGCGACAAAGAGTAGCTGCCAATCAGACAGCTAGCTTGATTGTTACCAGTCTGCCTTTCTGCTTTCCTCTATAGCATTTGGCTGAGGTGGTTATACAATACCATACATTTCGGCCTCGCTAAGAAACTGGAAACCCAGGGGACTTTTTTGGATGACCATGCAGGAGGTTGTCTAAACATGTCAAAGAAATCCAGACAGTGACAGTGAACATACTGGCTAGGACTTTACAGAATATGGCACACCAGATTTGATCTTGTCTGGATGCAAATGGTGGCCATTTCCAGCACATTACAATAATGGCACATTCCTTACAAAATAAGATGAATCCTATTCAAATTTTGTTGCAATATCTTCATTGGTATTTGAATTACTGAGGGAATAGTAAGTTCTGTAGTGAGTGCAATACTTTGTATAATAATAATCACTGTTTAAATACGTTTATAAATTTCATTATACCGTATAATCCCGAACACCACCAGCACTTTCCCCCCCAAAATATTGGTTCTAAATCTTAGGCGCGGGTCGTACTCAAGCCACTCATTCTCGTAAATATTTACTACGTTCACATGGAGTATTGAAATAGATTTGAATATGGTTACTGTACTCAATATACCACATGTAAATCAGCATTTAGGTCTTATTGTGTTTTAGCTGCATTCTAGAAAACAAGATCGATTTTTTCTCAATATGGTTACAGTGGCATGTAAACACGAAATGTAAGGTAATGGATCGCAGAAAGAGGTGAAAGAAGGTGTGGGCTTGAATGGGTCTAACTACGATATCAAAATTAATTTTAAACTTTAAATAGAGGTTATATTTCTTTTCAAAACAAACTTAACTACTTTTCACTTAGTGAAATAACAATGACAAATTTGGGGATTAAAATAGAGAACCCTAGAATAGTGAATTTAACAATTTTAGGCTTCAAGCCCTTAGTTTACACATTAACAATTTCAAAAGTGTTATTATTTAGACAAATACAGAAATCTCCAAAATTCAAGAGCACTTTGCTCCAAAAGTTACAATCTCTACCCTTCCAGAGGCACCCCCTCACTATTACAGAAAACTTTAAAAAGAGCTTACATGCTCTCCAACATTAACCAAATTTTAACAGCCCGCTTAATGCAACATTACACAAAACTTTATTATCTCTGGCCTCTCTAGGCACAATTTACATTTTAAATTTTATTTTACACAGGGGTATCTATTACCCAACCTACTGGGCCTTTGTGGAAAAAGAACAGGTTAAATTAATGGCCCAAACACAAACTGAATGGAGGCGTACACTTGTGCTCCTAGATAATGAAGTATAAAATCCTAATGAGGCTTTTGGCCCTATGATACAGGGGCTAATCCCGAACTACTGAGGTGACTCGACTGAAGGTTAATTTAATGGATTACCGGAAAGAAAAACAGTTACAAAGTCGTAGTCACCTCAAAACAAGTAGGAGGGGAACTCGAGAGGGTAACGCACTCTCTGTCCCTGATTTACAGTTTTAAGAGTTTATGAAATTTTACATTAGCCGAAAGAAGGTTTATGTTTTAGAAAACAGGAGGTTACATAATTACAAATTTGAACTTTCCCCTCATGAAACTCTGTGGAGGTAGCTACAGACAAATAAGAAAGGTGGCCATTACCTTGGCGGATGATCTGCCTGGCGAAGAATGACTTAACACACACTCTCTCAGAAATTCAGTGATCCAAAGACAAGGTAGCCAGAAAAGCCGCAGCTTATATACGCGAGGGGACTGTTCTAGAGGGTTCTGGACTAATCCGGACACACCCCCTCAATTTTATTGGCAGAATCAAAAGTTACACCCAAAAACCAACAAGAAGCCTGTGATAGGCTGAAACATAATTGATTGGTCAAATTCAAAACCTGGTGGAATGAGAGAGAAGTGTTGCAAACCTAGACATATATATTTAAAAAAAATGAACATTAATTTAGTTGGAAAACATAAGAACACAAAACTTCTTTAAATCACTAATTCTTCCTTCTTGCACCAAAGTGCATGACTACAGTTCTTTGTAGAGACATCTATGGAGAAAAGTTCAAACTTCTTGAAGTAAACAAACACAAAGCAAATAAAACCAGTCAGTTTAGGCAACTGCACAATAACACAATTACTTAATACTTCAATGGTGACATCTTCAGGTCAATGTACCAACTTCATGCCGTAAGGTATTTCACGTTTTGTTTGCTAGATAGAGTTCTTTAAGGCGCTTCTTTTGAATGTGCGGAGTTGAGGTGTACCTCCCGGTACAATTATAATGATTATTATTCTATGATTACATAGAACTAACATTTAGCTTAACGTCTATTTTAGGACATGTTTATTTTAGGTGCGAGATATCTTCAGCTAAAAAATACAGATGCTTAAAAGAATGTTGGACACTGATAAAATGTTTGTTTACACGTCAAAAATGATTTATAACATCTTTAATTCTTAAAAATACATTATCCACTAGTAAAATGCTTAGCTCTGTGTTAGCTTCTTCTTCTTCTTCTTATTATTATTAATATTATTACAAGATGAAACACTGTTTAACCCCTTAACTCTGTATTAAATTCTCCATATGCGTAACCTGCCCCGAGTACTTTTTCCCCACTTTGTGATATTTAAATATTTCCTTCATAAATGTGTACACAATTAGTTTAATATGACTGTAATTAATATTCTTCAATAATGTACATTATGTACATTATTTATATTGTTATGAATCCAAATGGGTTACTAACATTATTTACATTGTTCTGAATCCAGATGAATATATCATGATCTACGAACGTGCTGAAGTATTCTGCGACATTGTGCATGCCACTAAAGTCTATATTTATCTTATTTACACCTGTAAAAGCAAACCTTGGTCTTGGGGCACCATTCACAACGAAGTGAGCAGGCTCAGTTACATTTTGAACGTCATCCGCGTCACTTGGTTCGCCTGGAACAACTTCACTTTCACTTTCAGGATCACTTTCACTGTCCTCTTCATCAGTATTGTACCATTACGTTACAGTCGAGGCGATCGTACGCACGAAAAAAGAAGCGGACAAAATGGCACGTGGCAGCTTCATGCAGCACAAACGCATATGAAGTATCACCGAGGTGTAAATCAGTCTCAGTTAAAAGGCGGAGAGTCATAAAGACTTCGCAAAGGAGTTTCAAGATGGGACAAGTATTGTTTTGAAAAATAATTGAAATCAATTAATTCTTAATACCTTGAGAAAGAAGATCGCATTTGAAAAAAAAACATTTAGAAGCAAGAAGAGGTATTTATTCAGCGGACAGGAAGAAAACTGAGAATTAAATATATAAATATTTATGAAGGATTCACACATACCTAACTAAAGACCAAGTCAAGTTGTGGAGAGAATCACGTATCTTCTAATTAAAAAATATTAGAGAGAAAAAATATACGAGCCGCTGCAAGAAAACGAGAAAGGGCGAATTCCTGTGCTATAAGCAACCGATTATAGTCAAGAATATTTAAAATAATAACTAGAAGCAGCAATCATCCTGAAGAAAAAGATATATTTAATAAAATAAGCCATGTTTGAGTAAATATACAGGTGCAGTTTCAAGATACAAAAGAAAACACTAACATATATACATAATCTGTTAAGAGGCTTAAGATGAAGGACTCAAATATTTATTCTGCCCACATAATATCGTTTTCTACCTTCATGAACACCTGCAACATGATGAGAACCGCCTAAACTGATGGGGAGAAGATTGCCCAGGCCACCATAATGTGAACCACTATTGCCATGCCGAGAGACCAGTCGTGACATATCCAGAGGTGGAATCCAGCTACACAGAGATGGCACAGTATGCAAGCAGAAGCCAGCAGCTGCCAGAGACGAGACGAGATACAAGATAAGCTTCCTATATAAAAATATTAGTAGTATTTGTTGAAATTAATTTATATCAGTGGAATATTTCCTATAAATGAATCCTATGTGCCAAATTATGAATGTTAGTGGTAGGTCCTAAGCATATAACTGCGAGCGAGTGCTAATTTAAGTAACAGATATACTCAAATATGTAGTGATAGGGTTATGTTAACATATGTGATGTGTGTATATCGATTTGACGTACCAATCAACACGGAGAGTTTAGTTAGTTATGAACTGGGAGATATTGAGAAGAATACATGTATTGCAGAGCATAGTCGAGTTTTAGAGGAAACCAGATTGACAGACATGATCATAATTAATTAATATGAAGAAATGGATCATACTTGGAATATGTGTTTATTATGAAGAATGTCTGTGGGTTACTGTAGTCACGTCCTAGTTCGTGAACCATGGGCAACGGATGAGTGGCCTAGTAAGTGGTCCTGAGAGTCGGGATACCAGTTGTTATGGAATGGGAGTGGGCATCTCGGACATATTCTGAGTCCTGGCCCTCCTTGTGCTCAGGCGGCTAGGACTATACAATTCACTGGTGGTCCATAACCCGTTAGAGGAGAGATCCTCACTTGGACTATGTGCAAGTAGGGTAGCATCCTGTTTCATGAATTTAACGAGCTCAAAACATTTTAAAAAAGCCTCGGACATATGGGAGTAATGGAGTCCCACTCCCATTTGACAGACGAGGGACTCCTTGGAAACAACTTGGCGAATGAAATGGAATTCGATGGGGAGCTATCAATATTAATGGGGCTTATGGAAGAAAGAAAGTAGAACTGGCTGAGTCAGCAAAGAGGATGCATCTGGATGTGCTAGGAGTAAGTGATATTCGGGTAAGGGGAGATAACGAGGAAGAGATAGATTATAAAGTGTACTTGACGGGTGTTAGAAAGGGAAGGGCAGAGTCTGGGGTAGGGCTCTTTATCAGGAATACAATTGCATGCAACATAGTTTCTGTTGGGCACGTAAATGAGCGAATGGTGTGGGTAGATTTGTCAGTTGGAGGAATTAGGACAAGAATTGTGTCCGTGTATTCACCATGTGAGGGTGCAGATGAGGATGAAGTTGACAAGTTTTAGGAAGCATTGAGTGACATTGTGGTCAGGGTCAGCAGCAAGGATAGAATAGTGCTAATGGGTGATTTCAATGCGAGAGTTGGGATTAGAACTGAAGGATACAAAAGGGTGATTGGTAAATGTGGGGAAGATATGGAAGCTAATGGGAATGTGAAGCGTTTGCTGGACTTCTGTGCTAGTATGGGTTTAGCTGTTACGAATACATTCTTCAAGCATAAGGCTATTCACCGCTACACATGGGAGGCTAGGGGTACCAGATCCATAATAGACTATATCTTAACCGAATTTGAATTCAGGAAATCTGTTAGGAATATACGAGTTTTTTGTGGATTTTTCGATGATACAGACCACTATCTGATCTGTAGTGAACTAAGTATCTCTAGGCCTAGGGTAGAGAAAGTGAAATCTGTCTGCAAACGAATAAGGGTAGAAAATCTCCAGGACGAGGAAATTAGACAGAAGTACATGGATATGATTAGTGAGAAGTTTCGAAGAGTAGACAGTAAGCAGGTTCAGATTATAGAAAGTGAATGGGTGGCATACAGGGATGCTGTAGCAGAAACAGCAAGGGAATGCCTAGGAACAACTGTGTGTAAAGATGGGAAAAGGCAAACATCTTGGTGGAATGATGAAGTGAGAGCAGCCTGTAAACGTAAAAAGAAGGCTTATCAGAAATGGCTCCAAACAAGGGCTGAGGCAGACAGGGATTTGTACGTAGATGAAAGAAACAGAGCGAAACAAATAGTTGTTGAATCCACAAAGAAGTCATGGGAATATTTTGGTAAAAACCTGGAAAGGCTAGGTCAAGCAGCAGGGAAACCTTTCTGGACAGTAATAAAGAATCTTAGGAAGGGAGGGAAAACGGCAATGAACAGTGTTTTGAGTAATTCAGGTGAACTCATAATAGATCCCAGGGAATCACTGGAGAGGTGGAGGGAATATTTTGAATATCTTCTCAATGTAAAAGGAAATCATCCTGGTGGTGTTGCAAATAGCCAAGCTCATGGAGAGGAGGAAAATGATGTTGGTGAAATTGGTAAATAAACTCCATTGTCATAAATTAGACCTGAAATGATGAAGTATAGTGGGAAGACAGGGATGAAATGGCTTCATAGACTAGTAAAATTAGCGTGGAGTGTTGGTAAGGTACCTTCAGATTGGACAAAAACAGTAATTGCACCTATCTATAAGCAAGGGAACAGGAAGGATTGCAACAACTATCGAGGTATCTCATTGATTAGTATACTGGGCAAAGTATTCACTGGCATCTTGGAAGGGAGGGTGCGATCAGTCGTTGAGAGGAAGTTGGATGAAAACCAGTGTGGTTTCAGACCACAGAGAGGCTGTCAGGATCAGATTTTCAGTATGCACCAGGTAATTGAAAAATGCTACGAGAGGAATAGGCAGTTGTGTTTATATTTCGTAGATCTAGAGAAAGCATATGACAGGGTACCGAGGGAAAAGAGGTTCACTATACTGGGGGACTATGGAATTAAAGGTAGATTATTAAAATCAAAGGCATTTATGTTGACAATTGGGCTTCAGTGAGAATTGATGGTAGAATGAGTTCTTGGTTCATCGTACTTACAGGGGTTACACAAGGCTGTAATCTTTCACCTTTGCTGTTCGTAGTTTACATGGATCATCTGCTGAAAGGTATAAAATGGCAAGGAGGGATTCAGTTAGGTGGAGATGTAGTAAGCAGTTTGGCCTATGCTGATGACTTGGTCTTAATGGCAGACTGTGCCGAAATCCTGCAGTCTAATATCTTGGAACTTGAAAATAGGTGTAATGAGTATGGTATGAAAATTAGCCTCTCGAAGACTTCTTCTTGCTAGTTGTTTTACGTCGCACCGACACAGATAGGTCTTATGGCGACGATGGAACAGGAAAGGGCTAGGAGTTGGAAGGAAGCGGCCGTGGCCTTAATTAAGGTACAGCCCCAGCATTTGCCTGGTGTGAAAATGGGAAACCACGGAAATCCATTTTCAGGGCTGCCGACAGTGGGGTTCGAACCTACTATCTCCCGCATACTGGATACTGGCCGCACTTAAGCGACTGCAGCTACCTCTCGAAGACTAAATTGATGTCAGTAGGTAAGAAATTCAATAGAATTGTATGTCAGATTGGTGATACAAAGCTAGAATAGGTCGATAATTTCAAGTATTTAGGTTGTGTGTTCTCCCAGGATGGTGATATAGTAAGTGAGATTGAATCGAGTTGTAGTAAAGCTAATGCAGTGAGCTCGCAGTTGCGATCAGCAGTATTCTGTAAGAAGGAAGTCAGCTCCCAGACGAAACTATCTTTACATCGGTCTGTTTTCAGACCAACTTTGCTTTACGGGAGCGAAAGCAGGGTGGACTCAGGATATCTTATTCATGAGTTAGAAGTAACAGACATGAAAGTAGCAAGAATGATTGCTGGTACAAACAGGTGGGAACAATGGCAGGAGGGTATTCGGAATGAGGAGATAAAGGCTAATTTAGGAATGAACTCAATGGATGAAGATGTACGCATAAACCGGCTTCGGTGGTGGGGTCATGTGAGGCGAATGGAGGAGGATAGGTTTCCTAGGAGAATAATGGACTCTTATGGAGGGTAAGAGAAGTAGAGGTAGACCAAGACGACGATGGTTAGACTCGGTTTCTAACGATTTAAAGATAAGAGGTATAGAACTAAATGAGGCCACAACACTAGTTGCAAATCAAGGATTGTGGCGACGTTTAGTAAATTCACAGAGGTTTGTAGACTGAACGCTGAAAGATATAACAGTCTTTAATGATAATGAATGTATGTATGTATGTATGTATGTATGTATGTATGAAGAATATATCGTCGAGGGAATATCGGACCGTAACAAAGATGATATTTAAAGGAAGCGAAATGAGATTTTTTTTTTTTTGCTAGTTGCTTTACGTCGCACCGACACAGATAGGTCTTATGGTGACGATGGGACAGGAAAGGGCCAGGAGTGGGAAGGAAGTGGCCGTGGCCTTAATTAAGGTACAGCCCCAGCAATTGCCTGGTGTGAAAATCGGAAACCACGGAAAACCATTTTCAGGGCTGCCGATAGTGGGGTTCGAACCTACTATCTCCCGAGAAATGAGATTATATATGCAGAAGGATCAATAAGAAGAGATGGATTTGAATTATGTGGTAATAAGAATATTGAGATGTAATGTTTGTTTCGTTGTGAGATTATATGGAGGAAGTTGTTACGATTCGTATGATAGATGTTGGTAATGGATGATAAATGAAATGAAGGTTACAAGGTGAGGTCATGTTGAGATGAACATGGGAGCAAGAGTCCAGCTGATTTAATGTCGATTTGTGACATAACACAACAGATTATGTGTAGTTATTAAACTTCATATGCTTATTGGTGTAGATGTAGGGACATTAAGAATTATCGCCCTACAGAGAATTAATATCTCCCAAGTAAACAATAGATTGAGGAATTAGATTACATTGAATTATTGGCCCAGCGGTATATGAAATGAGATTATTTATGACTAATGGTAGGACATATATAAATAATTGGCACACTTTCTCAGTTCATATTGATAGATTATTTTATGAAAGGTATTGATTGACTTATATATGATTTCCACTGTTGTGAACGAGTAGATATAGCAGTGTTTAGTTAATATTTCTAATTATGATGGTATTTTAGAGTGTGGTAATAATAATTAGCCACAATAAGGAAACTTGTTGAATATTTCGCATCTTGTAAATTATATGCGAAGCCCCAAATATGAAAAATCATCCTTATCCATATAAAATAAAGGAAATGACCTTGTATAAGAATAACCCCATGACCAATTATGAATTTTTCTAATCAATTTAGAACATTGAATATTACTACTTATGTTGTCGACATGGTTAAACTTTAGCTTTCCATTAGTTGAGCTGAATCACAAGTTTGGAAGGCCTATGATGGATTTAATTAATTCAATGAAGCGTTTATTGGCAAATAGTGTATGTATGAACAGGGAAGACCCCATTTCAGCTATGTTAACAACACAAACCAGTGTAGATGTGATGATTAATTATCAAATATCCATTTTCTTTTCTCTACAAATTTAATTCAATTTTATTTTATTTTACGAAGAGTAGCATGCTAATAAATTAGTGTAAGAATTAATTTTTGAGTCATTATTTGAAATGTAGGTTTAGATACGTAGCTGTAAGGTAATATAACCATGGATGTTAGGATTTATTCACAATATATGACGAATGATGAAGTCCACCGGCAGAGTTTGGGAGTTGAATAATATTTAGTGGACATACCTTTATTCTTCTGCGGAACTTACGATATTATAACATTTTAATGACGAGGTTAATGTCTTTCCCTGAGAAGCTACCAGGACTTTATGCAAATGCCTACTCGGACACGGGCATGGTGTAGTATGAATCCACTTATCATCATCAGATAAAGAAGATACCCCATCATCATGCTCTGCTTCTAAAACTGTTGAAATATCCGCACAATCACTCCGATTTACTTTACGTTTGGAAGCCATGCTTTGCAACATAAATGGCTGCGTGGAAAATTCATGCAAGGCGCCAAAACAAATATATTTCACAAAGCGGTGACAGCTCTAAAAACAATACACAGCATGATCTCGGGGAAAACATATCAACTAATGCAATAGATTCCATGGCGATGCCATATGCTTTCACACTCAAGATAAATATGCAATAAATTTTACGATCGACTAATGCCGTCATAACCCACTGTAGAAGCCTAGCGCGAAAACGTCTAAAGACGTTAAGGGGTTAAAATACAGTGTGGTAGAAAAAGCTAAATATTCAATTCAAATGATTGAAGTGTTACTGCCTTTAGCACTGCACAGTGATGTGATAACATTTCCTGTTTAATTGGACGTTTATATGTAAAATTTATTGTTATTTGTTTGAGTTCTAATGGAGCAGCTTGGTTTCTATTGAGCAGGGAAACACCCCTATACCTTGGCTGAAGCTTGGTAAAGTATGCTGTTTTATCTATCGATAATAAATGTGTTATGAGGGGTGTGAAATGAGAAGAAAAGGAAAAGGAAGAGAAAGAAAGTTTTGAATTGAAGAAATCTTGTCATAGTTTTATAGATCTACAAAAAGAAATCAACTTCATACGCAAAATCTCAATCTGTAATGGATATACAAGAAGCTATATTGGCAAATTAACAAATAAAATTAAAAACAAACAAACAAACTGAAGATGTCTTGCACATGAGATGAAACATGACCTAAAATAGATGTCAAGCTAAATAAAATAAAATGAAAATCCACATTCGACCGGGTCAGGAATGGAATGAATTAAGCCCCCATCTAGCAGCGAGGATGGGAATTGTGCCGGCTGCCGAAGTCTGTCGCACTCCTCTGGGGCAATAATTAATGAATGACAGATCAAATGAAATGATATTGGAGAGTGTTGCTGGAATGAAATATGACAGGGAAAACCGGAGTACCCGGAAAAAAACCTGTCCTGCTTCCACTTTGTCCAGCACAAATCTCACATAGAGTGACCGGGATTTGAACCACGGAACCCAGCGGTGAAAGGCCGGCACGCTGCCGCCTGAGCCACGGAGGCTCTGATGTCAAGCTAAGTATTAGTTCTATTTAATCATAGAATAATAATAGTGAAAAGTTACTGAAAGGTGGAAACTGCCTCTAAACTAAAGTTGCACTGTTTAAATACTCACAAAAAATTACTCAGAACCAGATCAGCTATTCCTAGCTGTCCATCTGCCTCGGTCAGCCTCCACTTGGCATGTTTGAAGCAGATTTCATTGGCTCGTACAGTGATCACAGGCTTGTCTCCACGCATGGTGGCCAGTTTTTGATCAGCTGACAACTGGGTCTCTTTGTAACAGGAGATCATCACTTCAAGTTCCTCACTCATGGAATTTAGTGCTTCCTTGCAGTCGTCCACCTGACAGTCAAAGATAAAACAGAACGATGCTTTGAACTGAAGAAATAATCATGGGGAACAAGTGAATTATAAATGTATAAATTTTATGACAACCATTTTCTACATGTATTGTGCAATGTGCATATGGTAAATAGAATAATAAAATGCCATTCAGTTACAAGATGGATTCCAGTTCTAGCAAGTAATAACAATTTATGAATTGAACACCCAGATTAACTTAACAGAATACAAAACACAGTAACAAAGGAAATCATATCTCAGCATTAGTAAACAAAAATGGAATACAAAGTAATAAACAATATAGCTAGACTCTTTTCACAATGTCTCATTTTTTCTCATATTTGTAGCCTCACCTGCCTTTCAATTTCTTCCAGTTGTGGTTGGTAAATTTCTTCACTATGTGGAGTATCAGATGACGCCCTTTGCTGCAGCAAATGATATTCTCTTTCAAGTCGGCGTAATTCCGATACCATAGATCTAAACAGGACCATATATAAATTATAATGAGAACCAAACATTTTTAGTTGCTGAATAAAAAAATCAAAATGAAAGATATACACAGCAAAGATTGAATAGATAGAAAATTTCAGCTCTATAAAATGAAAGTGAAACAAATATTTTCTCTCCACCAGGTATGTCCATTGATTTTTTAATTGGTATTACTTTTCATTTCTATATTCTATACAGCTAAACCCTGTTAATTTGCTCCTCAAAGGACTGTGGCCTAAACACATAATAAGTGGGACAGCGCTATAGACATTTTATGACATAGGGAAAGCAATTTTGACACCACTTCATAGAATATTTACTTCATTATTAAATAGTTACAGTGAAAATGCAAATACAACCTCATTCTTATGAAAAAAGTTTTTGATTGTTGTTTGCCATGTGTGTGTGATGCTATTATGAATTATAATATTTTCTATGTAGTCTGAGAAACTATTAACATCACGTAATACACTGCTATAGTCATAATATTTCAAGTTGCATTCGGACAGTTCTTAGAGGGAGGTCCATTTACTGCTTGCCTGGGTGGCGAGATGGGAGTAGGGGTATGGTTGGAATGGAAACTTAGGCGGGCGCCCAGTGTGGTTGCCATGGTGATAAGCCTGCTGGCCGGCTCGTGTTACTTGGAGTTGCCAAACCTCCCACTTCTTAACTATACACAACAGAACACAGCAGTCTGAATGAACGAACAAGTGAGCCGAAAGCGAGGGGAAGGAGAAATCACTGCAGGAATGTATCAACACTAACTTCTGAGTGTTAAATCCCATTCATGGAAAGGAAAGTACTCTTAAGGCGATATAGACACCCACTCCTAAATGGTTCTGGCGAGAGGGTTTCTTTGGGTAGAGGGTGAAATTTCTTTCATGTACTCGAAGTGTATCATACACCACACCTTTAAACATTCAAGTTCCACAATTTATACTGCAATATTTATTTTAACCTTTTGTTAATTTTCATTAATTATTAGCCCCACAGTTGGGCATCAAATTTTCTACAGCAATGAACTTTCATCTCAGATTGCCTACAAATGATGGAAATCTGATGTTCTGTAGAGTGGGTCTTACCTGATCTCTCTGAAAACAATAGAAAATTGATAGGAGCAAGCAATTAAGCTGCCATAAAAGAATTCAACTGGTTAATTGGTTAATAATATTATATTAAAATAAAATACCAAAATAATAATGAAATAATCAAGTCAGCCTTATTTTAAACTTGAAACTATATTTTTTGCTGTATTTACAACTTACTGCCATTTCTTCTAGCAGTTGTTAACCAGCAAGACTGAACGATAGGCTTTCATGGATTGCCTACCTTAAATCTTATTCAGCAAAGATCCTGATCTATTACAGTCTTCCTTGGTACAGTTTTCCTGCTACAATGTCCACATTCCCAGTTCCAGTTGTAGTTTTCTGCTCCTAGTTAATGAAAACCTACAACCTGTTTTCCAGTCAATGACCGGGTCAGGGATGGGATGAATGAAGCCCCCAACTTGCGACGTGGATATGAATTGTGCCGGCTGCCGAGGCCTGTCGCACTAGTTTCCTGCCCCTAGCGAGGACTCATAATCTCCAACTTCCTTGTTGAGATAAGAAACTTGTAAACATTAGTAATTATCAGTCAGTCATGATCTAGTAATACATGACGACTGATCTAGTAGGTAGGTGGATGCAGAAGGGGTCTCAGCCCACAAGTGGTCACAGCTGGTCTGTGGTCCAACAGCTCTGCACTCTGACCGGCCAACCAAGCAGAGGAGGGGTGGCCATTGTTCTACAGTGGCTCTACGCCTCTGCATTCGGGAGACGAGACAGGGCTGGACCTCACAGCTGACCCCAACCGTCAGCTGTCTGGAGAATGATTTTCCGTGGTTTTCGATTCACCTGCACCAAGGCAAATGCCGGGACAGTTCCCAGTATAGGCCAAGGCCGCCAACCTCTTCACCTTCTCCGTGTATCTCCTTCACCATAACAAATCTCCTGGCCTGAGAGACGGCGTTCCCGTCTAAGAGGCTCGCCTCCCCCTTCAGGGGAGGAATGAAAATGTAGTAATAGTAGTATTTTTTGCTATTTGCCTTATGTTGCACCGCCACAGATAGGTCTTATGGTGGCGGTGGTGGTGGTGGTAGTAGTAGTAGTAGTAGTAGTAGTAGTAGTAGTAGTAGTAGTGCAAAGTGTACGAACATAATTGGCACAAGTAAGGAATAAAGTTTTGTTGCCCATTCATCAGTCAAATGCTGATAATGAAACCGTACATAAATTTTTTCACGTATTTCAAGGGAAGGTGGAATGTGTGCATATCGACTTAGTGATGTGAATAACACTAGCCTGGGAAATTACAACATTATAAATCTAAGGAAGTGTGTAAGTTGGAACATATTAGGCAATGTATATGATGGTCATCTATGTACAATTCCATTGCTTACATGAAATTGAGAGATAACTGTACCATCTATAATGATAATTTGTTCTTACTTGTATTACACCAACTTTGTATCTAATAGAATATCTCAGCCAATATTTAGTCAACATAATGAACAGTAGCACAACACTACAAATTCAGATTACAATGTAACTTCTTAATGAAGATTTCTAAATGCTGGTAAATTCAAGTGAATTTTAACTATGTTTTATAATACCTGGCCATTTGACATCATCATGCATACATAATATTTTCATTCTCAAATGTATTTATTCACTGGTTACTCAACTCAATCATGTATCCTTTTAGTTATACTACAATGTTAATTTTAACAAGTATTAAATATATATAACATGTACAATGTACATGTATGATAGAAGTGTCTTAATCAAATGAGAAATTTAATGGCTGATAATGGATTAATAAGGCTGAAACATGTACCATTATCATAATAAAACATAATCGAAGGAGATTATTAAACTAAAAGTATAGAATAGGTGGACAAGAAAATACTCTTTTCCTAAATGTCTCATTTGATTAGTTATGAACTCAAAAAGTGTGAAAAATTGCTAGAAACTCAAAAGGCTTTTTAATCAATTTTTTTTTGCTATGGGCTTTACGTCGCACCGACACAGATAGGTCTTATGGCGACGATGGGATAGGAAGGGCCTAGGAGTTGGAAGGAAGCGGCCATGGCCTTAATTACGGTACAGCCCCAGCATTTGCCTGGTGTGAAAATGGGAAACCATGGAAAACAATCTTCAGGGCTGCCGATAGTGGGATTCGAACCCACAATCTCCCGGATGCAAGCTCACAGCCGCACGCCTCTACGCGCACGGCCAACTCGCCCAGTGTTAATTTTAAAAATTGGAAAATTAAAATAAATCTTGCTCAAATATCACTCACTACCAGGTGAGCTGGCCATGCGGTTAGGGGTGCGTAGCTGTGAGGTTGCGTCCAAGAGATAGTGGGTTCGAACCCCACTGTCAGCAGCCCTGAAGATGGTTTTCTGTGGTTTCCCATTTTCACACCAGGCAAATGCTGGGGCTGTACCTTAATTAAGGCCGTGGTTGCTTCCTTCCCACTCCTAGGCCTTTCCTACCCCATCGTCGCCATAAGACCTATCTGTGTCGTACGACGTACAGCAAGTTGTAAAAAAAATATCACTCACCGACTCATAACCATATCTCTGACACCCCAAAATGCAGGAAGTTCAAATTTCACACAATAGTTTCCCTTATATTTTAGGTGCTCTTGAAGAAAGGGTTTGAAAAATCTCCACCCTTAAGGGATTGAAGTTTCACATAAAGTCTTTTTTGTTTTTGATATATATATATATATATATATATATATATATTAAGATGCTCATTAAGACAGAGTTTTAAAACATTCCGCTTTGTAGGGAGTTAAATGGAAGTAAAGACCCAAAAACAAACATATTAACTCCTCCAAAGTCATCTGATTTACATAGGATTTAAATCTTTTTTCCTCCATTGGGGATTATAAATTTTTTGGATTTGCAGGGTTAGGATCACCTGGGTTCTACTGTACCTGTAAGCTACTATTATAGTCCCTTTAGCATAGTACAGTATTATTTTATATTTAGAATTATGATGTAATAATATGAGTCAAGTCAGGTACTTTTTTTTTGTCTTATGAAAGGTTTATTAAGAACTGGAATGGTGAAACACTAAACAAATTTGAAACACACTGTTATGGTAATACTTCTTCGTTTTGGCCTTTCCCAATTTCTTAGGGTCAGCACTGCATGTGGATTTGGCCGTGTTTCACAGCCGGATGCCCTTCCCGACGCCAACTCTACGTGAAGGGATGTATTCACTATTGCGTGTTTCTGATGTGGTAGGTAGTATGACGTGTTGTGTGTATACCAAGGCTGTTTTCTCTTCATCCCGCAATGGGCTATAAAGAAAGGACACACTGACATAACAAAATGATTCTATCACTGAAAATTTAGTAGTTTCATACTTATTTTTTGACATAATCGCCAAAACAATTTAGGCATCTGTCGTATCATGACAGCAAGTTTCTAATGCCCTCTGCAAAGAAGTCTGCCGCCAGTGAGATAATGTGCATCTCAACAGCCTCCTGATCCATAAAGTCCTCTAACAAGAATCATTCATGGTCCCGAAAAATGGCAGCCATTGTTTTCCTTTTTCTCAGTGGAGAAGAAGGATGCATCCACTGCTTAGACTGTTCTTTGGTTTCTGGAGTATCATACAGGACCCAAGTTTAATCGCCAGGAACAGACTTTAAATACTCTTCCCCTCTCTATGGTAGCACGTGAGAAACATTGGCCGACTCCATTCGCCGAGTTTTGTGATCATCAGTCAATACTGTTGGGACCCAATGTGAACAAAGTTTCCAGTATCCTAAGTGTTGAGTCGCAACTGTGTATAGAGAAGACCTTGAAATGTCTGTAATTGCTGTAGAAAGTACACTGATCATAAACCTCCATTTGTGGCATACAAACAAAGAACTTCAGGAGGCTGTTGAGACCCTGGTGACAGACTTCTTTGCAGAGGACATCAGAAAGCTGGTGCCACGAGACAACAAACGCCTAAATCGTTTCGGCAATTATGTGGAAAGATACGTATGAAACTACTAAACTTTTAGTGATGAAATCATTTTGTTACGTCAATGTATCTTTTTTTAATGGCCCATTTGAAGTTGAAAAAAAAAATACAGCCCTCGTATTAACACCCAGTTCCAAAATAGAGGAATTAAATATACAAAGTTTAAATCCTCAGCCCAGCTGGGAACTCGGGCTCTCTGAACCACATGCCAGTTTGCTGACCATTCAGGGAAGGAGCCAGATGGTAACCGTCTTTCCTGTACAGTGGGAAGTATCTATTGTTGAAACTACACAATGCAATGAAATGCCTTAACTTGCAACATTTGAGATATAAGCCATTCTGTACCTTCTGATTTCACTTATGGATGGTAAAGAGATATATGATTATGACCGCTTAATAATCAATAAGATAAACATGAATTCTATAATTCTATCAATTATAACTCACCTTACTTCACTTTGCATTTGCTGTATTGGTTTCCGCTGATCTTCAACACTGTGGAGCTGAAGTTTGAATCTCATTCGTTGTAATCTCTCCGAGGCTTCCTTGCGCCGTGGTTCCACATACAACAACAAGTTGTTGACAATATCCAATATCATTGCATACTGTAAATGAAAATAGTACATGATAAACTATCGATCAGAAATACCTATTCTTACCATAAACAATGTCATAATGTTTAGGATTATCCAAATAGTACATTATGTAACAAGCCTATAATGGCAATAATTAAGACACGAGTATGTTTAAAAAACTTGCTTCGGTCATTTTATAATTTCCATACGAGTGTCTTAATTACCATTATAGGTGAGTTGCATACAACTGTTTATGCTCAACGACAATTATAACTCTATTTTTTAAATATTCATAAATTTCTATCGAGATGTCGCTTGACAGTTGAATTTACTGAACAGAGTGCAGAGCGCATGCACTGGGTTATTTATTCTCTGGGAGTGGATCAGGGACCTTGAGAATGTCATATGTTTCCAAAGCTAGCTTTATTTCGAATACAAATTGTTTATTGTACAGTTGGTGAAGTGAATTTGCAGAAATGTGCCATGTGGTTGTGGAATATTGGAAGTAGAAGGTGCATTGATGTTAACGTGTGTGTCCGAAATGTTTGATTTTGCTATACTTACCTAATTGGTCAAACAGTTGTATCATAATGAAAATCTGAACTCTGATTGGTGGAGAACCTGTATCATAATGAAACTTGAACTATGAGCCTCATTAAAATTCAGTTTTGTGGCATATAATATTTATATTTTGGCATCGTCGAGCATAAACAACTAAAAGGTATTTTAGCAGCATGTAAAATGTTAAATTACTGGGTATTTTAAATAAATTGTATGTACCGATTAGCGTTAAAAAGAGCTGGATTGTACTCTAGCACACAACAAAGGTCAATTGCTGTGTTTCTTCTAGAGGCTAGGGACCTCCGGATCACCGGCCCAAGTACTTTTTGTGAGAGAAACCTATTATATAAAATAGGGTGTAACAATAAGGTACGATCAAACTTTCAGCACGCATTCCTCACATGGAGAAGAATAAAAAGAAGTGGCAGGTTCCCTGCCCACGACTGCAGTGCTGCGAGCCTCTGCACACTCAGTGTTCATACTCGTATCTGCCGCTCAGTAATATTGGTAACTACCAGCCCTTACTAAGGCGTGAGAATATTATGTCACATGCCTCTCGTATGGTTCTGCCAGCCTCGGCAGCGGATGAAGTGGAAATGTGATGATGGACGGTGATGGGACCCGTTCCCTACGGAAGGCCCACCGGCCGGTTGAAAGCCCATGTTCGGCAGCCTAAGAAATTTTAGCTGACGGGCAGTCGGCTAGTCAACAGAGCAAAGCAAGTCTGTGTCCTGCAGGTCGCACTCGGTGGTGGGCTACAATGTTTAGTTTCAGCTCTCAAGCCAGCCAACTCCCTGGTTGATGCTGATGGTAATAGCTAGGTCTCATGGCGACAATGGGTTAGGAACGGGCTAGCGGTGGGAAGGAAGCGGCTGTGGCCTTAATTGAGGTACAGCCCCAGCATTTGTCTGGTGAAAAAATGGGAAACCACGGAAAACCAACATGGGGTTCAAACCACTATCTCCCGAATGCAAACTGAAGCTGCGTGCCCCTAACCGCACGGCCAACTCGCTTGGTGCTAATCATATGCTTGTCTCAAAGATTAAGACATGCATGTCTCAGTGCAAGCCAAATTAAGGTGAAACCACAAAAGGCTCATTAAATCAGTTATGGTTCCTTAGATTGTACCACTTTACTCGGATAACTATAGTAATTCTAGAGCTAATACGTGTAAACAAAGTCCCGACCAGAAGTGGAAGGGATGCATTTGTTAGATCAAATCAGTCCAGGATTCAATGCGATGGCAGGTTGATGCAAGTATCAATGCTAAAGGAGGGCGTTTTGAACATTTCATGTAAGAAAGAGTTCCATGTGGTATGCTGGTACGCTCAGTTCCTGTGTGTTTCCCATGATTAATCTACTATGTAGAGTTGTAGAAAACTGTCGGCAACCTTGAAGATGGATTTTCCATGGTTTCCCATTTTCACACCAGGTAATTAAGGCCACAATTGCTTCCTTCCCATTCCTAGCCCTTTCCCATCCCATCATCGCCGTAAGACCTATCTGTGTCGGTGCGATGTAAAGCAAATTGGTGCAGACGAGTTCTGACAAGGAAATAGAGCATTTCCGGACCCTTATCCATGTAACATATTTTCTTCTACGTGTGAGGAACGTGTCCTGAAAGTTTGGTGTACCGTACTGCTACACCCTGTGTGGGCTATTGTTAATGTCTACAGTAATTTGAGGGCAAGAGACTAAGTATTGGCAACATAAGTATGGAAGGTGCAGTATACTAGTATCAGTGCCACCTTTGTTCATGTCTGCAATGGAGTGCCCTACCACCTCCCTCGAAATGGTTCCTTTAGTTTGCAGAACAGACCAAAGTCTAACCTGGTTTTTGTGTCCTTTCAATTTTCTTACTTGCGCCATATTATTCTCCCTTGGAGTACATATTACATTAATCTACTTATGGACTGGGTACTAGGGAGTGCACTAGTGTACTGCGATAATCCATGGGCGCCCATATGACCGGGGGGGGGCTAGACCTGGGGGTATGTAGTATTTTTAATATTTTGGAAGATGAATGGCGACTTGTATTCCACGGTAGAATAACACCCATGGTATCCCCTGCCTGTTGGTGGGGGTCGGTACTACCACTTCTACGTAATACAGACTTTTAAATCATTTTCTTGAAAGAAAAACACCTGACTACATTAGATTTTGTCCTTTCCCTGAGAGCTGGGGGGGGGAGACGGACCCCTTGCCCCCGGGCACGGGCGCCCTTGCGATAATCAAGATGGACAGTGTACATTATGAACTTAAGCTACAAGACTCATTCTCAGCAACCCTTAATGTCCTGTGAAGACTTACTTCATATTAGCAAAATTTCCTCTGGAGCTTCTATATTCACAGTCTAGCCTTCTGTTCTTCTACCCTATTTCTCTCCTCCCTTTTATTCTCCTCATTTAGTGTAAATTTTTGGCTCTAGTCAAGTTGAGGGAACTTTGTTGTGATATTTTTCCCTTCAAGATCTATGAAACTAATAATAATATAATGTTATTTGCTCTACGTCCCACTAACTACTTTTACGGTCTTCGGAGACGCCGTGGTGCCGGAATTTAGTCCCGCGGGAGTTCTTTTACGCGTGCCAGTAAATCTACCGACACGAGGCTGTCGTATTTGAGCACCTTCAAATACCACCAGACTGAGCCAGGATCGAACCTGCCAAGTTGGGGTTAGAAGGCCAGCGCCTTAACCGTCTGAGCCACTCAGCCTGGCAAGATCTATGAAACCAAAGAATGTAAATATATAGGGTGTATCTAAATTATACTGACAAAAAAAAGGTCAAGGATGCTCTTTGTGTTATATATAGAATGATGATGCAATCGGATTAGCAGAGAAAATTTCTCTTTTCGAGAAAATGAGGTTACTTTGTTGCTTCTGGGTGGGCGATTCCAATTCATGAACTCACCGTATTTGCTGTGCTAGAGCACAAACCGCAAGAGACTAAGTATTGGCAACATAAGTATGGAAGGTGCAGTATACTAGTATCAGTGCCACCTTTGTTCATGTCTGCAATGGAGTGCCCTACCGCTTCCCTCGGAATGGTTCCTTTAGTTTGCAGAACAGACCGAAGTCTAACCTGGTTTCTGTGTCCTTTGAATTTTCTTATTTGCACCATATTATTCTCCCTTGGAGTACATATTACATTAATCTACTTATGGACTGGGTACTAGGGAGTGCACTAGTGTACTGCGATAATCCATGGGCGCCAATATGACGGAGGGGGGGGGGGGGGGTCGCTAGACCTGGGGGTATGTAGTATTTTTAATATTTTGGAAGATGAATGGCGATTTGTATTCCGCGGTAGAATAACACCCATGTTGCACCCACCGCTGTGCTCCAGGAAAGGGAGGGGAAGTGGGTTATATGTTAGATAGAGAGAGACAATACACTTGTGCAGTATTGTCGTCTCTTATAGGTCCACAGTTTGTTTATTAAGCAGCCATAATTGCACACAGAGTATAAGAACACACAGTAATGAAGACACTGTCTGTCAAGGAATGCACCCAATCATTTCTCCTGTTGTCTGTTGGTCTCAGCAATGTTGTTCATTATTTAACATCTGGGAAGATGCATCGCTGCCGCCACACGATCGTGCATTCCTGTATTCACAACACTGTAAAAGGAATGAAATACTGAACGAAAGAAACAATATGCCCAATGGTTTTATTACAGTAAATCTTAAATATTCCCCGTCTTCTTTGATCTTCATGTAACAAGAAAGCTCCATGGGAGTTAAATTGGTCAAGCACAGAGGCCATTTAACTGGCCCACCGCGGCCAACCCATCTCCCGGGATAATGGTCCTTTAAGTGCTGTGTGATATGGCGAGTGAAATGCTGTGGAGGACCACTATGACACAGCCACATTAGCTGCAACATCTTCCAATAATCCAGGCAGTGATTCTACCAAGAAACAGTAGCATTCTGCACCATTCAGACGAGGAGGAAGGACATATGGCCCAAGCAAGTAAATAGTCATCAACAATGCCGGCCCAGATATTGACACTAAACTGGTGCTGAAATGTGCACACTACTGTCACATGACGATTTTCTTCTGCCCTCCTTCATGCAGTCGCCTGCCAATGGACACGAAGTTGAATGATGAGGTTGGCAGCGATTAGGGTGCCAGACACCATAAATCAGTGCGGCTTCTCTCCAGTTGCCATTTGCTGCGCCATAGGATAGGCTCACATCAGCCATTTCTTTGTTGGTGTACCAAAACGGAGCCATTCTTACCAATTTATACTGCAAACTTAGTAGCCAATATGGACAGAACAAACAGTATATTGCCTGCTAGAGCTGGGAAGCGACTGCACTAAACAAACGAGAAACCTGTGCATTTGCACCAAGTATAATCTCTGTCTACGTCCATTATACACCACCCTTCCCCAAAGCATAGTGGCGGGCAGCGGTTTGCGCTCTAGCACAACAAATACGGCAAGTTCATCAATTTGAATTGTGTGTCCGGAAGTAACAAAGTAACCTCATTTTCTCGAAAAGAAAAATTGCAACAGTCAAGCTCATGGGGAGGAGGAAAATGATGTTGGTGAAATTATGCTTGAGGAAGTGGAAAGGATAGTAAATAAACTCCATTGTCATAAGGCAGCAGGAATAGATGAAATTAGACCTGAAATGGTGAAGTATAGTGGGAAGGCGGGGATGAAATGGCTTCATAGAGTAGTAAAATTAGCATGGAGTGTTGGTAAGGTACCTTCAGATTGGACAAAAGCAGTAATTGCACCTATCTATAAGCAAGGGAACAGGAAGGATTGCAACAACTATCGAGGTATCACATTGATTAGTATACCAGGCAAAGTATTCACAGGCATCTTGGAAGGGAGGGTGCGATCAGTCGTTGAGAGGAAGTTGGATGAAAACCAGTGTGGTTTCAGACCACAGAGAGGCTGTCAGGATCAGATTTTCAGTATGCGCCAGGTAATTGAAAAATGCTACGAGAGGAATAGGCAGTTGTGTTTTATGTTTTGTAGATCTAGAGAAAGCATATGACAGGGTACCGAGGGAAAAGATGTTCGCTATACTGGGGGACTATGGAATTAAAGGTAGATTATTAAAATCAATCAAAGGCATTTATATTGACAATTGGGCTTCAGTGAGAATTGATGGCAGAATGAGTTCATGGTTCAGGGTACTTACAGGAGTTAGACAAGGCTGTAATCTTTCACCTTTGCTGTTTGTAGTTTACATGGATCATATGCTGAAAGGTATAAAATGGCAGGGAGGGATTCAGTTAGGTGGAAATGTAATAAGCAGCCTGGCCTATGCTGACGACTTGGTCTTAATGGCAGACTGTGCCGAAAGCCTGCAGTCTAACATCTTGGAACTTGAAAATAGGTGCAATGAGTATGGTATGAAAATTAGCCTCTCGAAGACTAAATTGATGTCAGTAGGTAAGAAATTCAACAGAATTGAATGTCAGATTGGTGATACAAAGCTAGAACAGGTCGATAATTTAAAGTATTTAGGTTGTGTGTTTTCCCAGGATGGTAATATAGTAAGTGAGATTGAATCAAGGTGTAGTAAAGCTAATGCAGTGAGCTCGCAGTTGCGATCAGCAGTATTCTGTAAGAAGGAAGTCAGCTCCCAGACGAAACTGTCTTTACATCGGTCTGTTTTCAGACCAACTTTGCTTTATGGGAGCGAAAGCTGGGTGGACTCAGGATATCTTATTCATAAGTTAGAAGTAACAGACATGAAAGTAGCAAGAATGATTGCTGGTACAAACAGGTGGGAACAATGGCAGGAGGGAACTCGGAATGAAGAGATAAAAGCTAATTTAGGAATGAACTCGATGGATGAAGCTGTACGCATAAACCGGCTTCGGTGGTGGGGTCATGTGAGGCGAATGGAGGAGGATAGGTTACCTAGGAGAATAATGGACTCTGTTATGGAGGGTAAGAGAAGTAGAGGGAGACCAAGACGACGATGGTTAGACTCTGTTTCTAACGATTTAAAGATAAGAGGTATAGAACTAAATGAGGCCACAACACTAGTTGCAAATCGAGGATTGTGGCGACGTTTAGTAAATTCTCAGAGGCTTGCAGACTGAACGCTGAAAGGCATAACAGTCTATAATGATAATGTATGTATGTATGTATGAAAAATTTTCTCTGTCAATCCAATTGCACCATCGTTCTTTATATAACACGAAGAGCACCCTGATATTTTTGTTGGTATAACTTAGATACATTCTCCTGCATATAAGCTGGTTAGACATTCAAATTAGTCATTGATTTGTGCTTCAAAATCATGTGTTCAGTGCCAAGGGCTGGTAAACATGTTACCCATGTTAGAAATGCACAGTGGGTAATTTCTAGCATCCAGCCGGCCAAAAAAAATATTTTCAACCCTTGTCTTTGGTGTGCATTTTCTGTGAGTCGCGTTTATAAGACTCTTGGGTACACTAATTAAGTATTGAAAAGTCGCGCTGTCTGATTATCTAATCTCACCGAAGGCCTAAAGTGGCTGTCCTCCGTTAGGGCATCATATGCTGGTGAGGCGAGTGCGCATTTATTATTATGTGAGGACTCAGTGAAGACGTCAGAACTAAATATTCCTTTAGCTTGCAATGTGATTATATTAGATGAAGTTATGTATTTTATATAGTATGTAGCATTTTCTGAAAATTACTATACTCTTGTCCGGAGTATGCACTTAAAATTCAGGTACACGGTGTCCACGCGCTATCTAATTATACAAAATTTGAGCTAACTCTCAAAATGGATTGCCTTTGATTTCCGCAATGAAAGTCTTTTGGATGAGTTATCTATACGTTAATGAATAGAAAACTGTGATTTTTTGCTGCGACCATGAGAGCAATAAATTTTTTCAGAAGCCATATACTCCGTAACCCGGAGGTCAGTTTTTGAGCTGTTGAGGAACAGCAGGGAATATAAGCGGAACGATGATATTGCGAATATTTTATTTGAACACTGAGGATTGTTCCGAGAATATATCCAAGTCAGTGAGGAAATCTGTCAGTATTTTGTGTGCTAAAATTCGATCATGCTGGACAAAATATAGTAGAAAAAGGGACAAATTACTGAAGTACAATAAAAGTTTGTTCGAGCAGAGAATGAGCCTTGCAGAAGGACGTGCATCAGGATGAGCCTGCCAGTACTAGAGCTCATTCCATGTTAAGAAAACAGTATTGTTCTTATGACAACAGGGTTGCCATATCAAACGGCTCCGCTCAACGCTATCACGGGAAAACAGCGGCACATAAATTTGTGAAATTCAGTATGTAAGTTTAAGACAAACGGCTGAAGAAACTACGCTACAAATTACTTTTATGAACTAAAGGGGACATATGGTTTACAGGAGCCACTTTTGGTTTCTACAGAATCAGAGGTAAACTACGGCACGTAAGAAACATCAGCACTGAAATATAAGGCAAATTGGGAGAGAAAATAAACAAATAATTTTATGGGCTCGAGGGGCAGGGGATATATTTAACCGAATTTAATAAATTTATCCAGACAATAAAAGCTAGAAAACAGACGCAATAAATAAATACTGCAGATGACTACAAAAGATCACAGTATTTATCTCAAAGAAATAAATCGTACACGTAGGCTTATCGCATAACTCTCACTCAACATAAAACATTTACGCACTGATTTAAAGCCTAAAATACACATGCAATAAATAAATACTGTAGATGACTTCACTGCAGTAGTTCAGGGAGGAAACGCGTCTATTGGTTGATATCCGAAGCAAGGTGCTGGCAATACCAATGATGGAAACCGCTAGAAGATTCTTCAGAGGCGCTTCCACTTCTGCGGATATTACTGGAGTAGATATAAATTTAATAAACCATCTACGTGCCTACGTAGAAACTCTTTCGTGTGGGTATGCCATTGATAAAGTGACATTTGGCATGTACGCGAAGGAAACTATACAATTGTACTTACAAAAATACAAATCGTACTACATGCTTGTAACTTTGCATAAACTCTTGGTTCATGGAGAGGAGGTCATTAGGCACTGTATTATACCTATTGGACAACTCTCCGAGGAAGCCCAGGAGACCAGGAATAAAGATAATAGGAAACCTTCCAGAAAGACACAAATACTGACCTTTTCCATAGGCTTCTTATACCATTGGACCCTTATATTAACAGCTTAGGGAAATCGAGGAGGAGGAAGAAGATTCCGCTTTCACGAGAAGTGCTCAACTTACTGTCTGAGCCTCCTGTATCTGATTCTGCCGAAGGAGATAATGACAGTGACGATAGTGATTCTGATGTAACTGCATCTAATGAATAAATTGTTTGGCAAGTACATGTATTTCTGTATCTGTTTTTAAACATTCTAAACAGCATGTCAAACTATTAACATCTATTTAATTTCTTAAAGCTATAACCAAAAATGATTAAAATTACAAAGATTTCTAATTCTATTCCTGGCGTAGTAATTTGCTCTTTGTACTTGATTGACCACACACTTAATTATCTCCAATAATAGCAGTTACATACTAAGTTTTATGTAAATCGGTCCACTAGTTTCTGAGATACGATGTTTGGCCGGCTAGATTCCTGAAATTATGCACTGTGAAATGGTTTGAATGCTGGGAGGTTCTTGAAAGTAGATTATAGAATATCTTAAAATTTCAAATTATTTGCTCAGCGCTGTGCAATGGAAAACATGTCAGTCATGGAAGAAACTTTCTAAATGTAAATGACCCTGTCCTAGACTTTTAAACTACGAATACTTGTAATTTCCATCTTTAGTGTTAGAAGCACTGTTAAATACGGTACAATTTTATAATTATTAGCACTTTAGACATATGACCGTGTTCTGAATGATGATAAGCTTTTGGGGTTTTGCCGTGTCACAGAGAACTTTGTCTGCATCTTCAGAGCACGACTTCTCTAATAATGAAGGTTTGAATTTAAGAATGCTTTACATGTGGAGCAAAGTTCTCAGCGAAATGTAAAGAATTTCACCTTGTTTGCTAACACCGCAAAACCCCAAAAGCTTATAATCACGTCTGCATTTACGGGCCATGAAAGTATCAATGTAAACATTTTCTGAATGTTGGTTATTACTGCAGTTTGTTAGTTGCGGGGAGGAATCAAATCAAATCAAATCAAATCAAAATCAAAATCAAAATCTCTTTATCTGAAAATGAGGTGTCTACCCCGGTGGCAAATGGTACACTAAAATACATTATTGTCAAGCACTAAATATTAAATTAACAAAAGAAGAAAACTTTCCTATAATACAATATTATACAATTTACGCTAACAATGTTTTCTATTAAACACACAGCTCATCCTTAATAAATTTATATTGTTTACAAAATTCTACTTATAATATCTCCTGTACTACTTACAAATATAGTCAACTGATATACAGTATGTGGAATTACTTCAAATGATACTATACAACTGGTATAAGATAAATATTTACATTGCATTTATTTATTTACTTTTTTTTTTTTTTAACCCGTTCTGGATCCTAAGTAGCATAACGACCTGCTGCGTCTTAACCAGAGCCCCTTTTGCCACCACTTTTCAGAGTTCCTGAAGGGCCTTCACAGCTACCGTAGCGGTCCCAGGGCCCTCGAAGTCCCCACTGTACTTCACCCCTACAGGCAGTCCCCTACTTTGGCTGTCCAAACTCCTTAGACCAGGGGATGGAATTAATTTATTCACACACATTTTTTTTTTTTTTTTTTTTTACAATAACCTGCACTGGTCGAAT
Organism: Anabrus simplex; assembly: GCF_040414725.1. Classification (NCBI taxonomy): domain Eukaryota; kingdom Metazoa; phylum Arthropoda; class Insecta; order Orthoptera; family Tettigoniidae; genus Anabrus; species Anabrus simplex. Next base: position 1,149,792,505 of record NC_090266.1, on the reverse strand, counting down.
GCCCTCTAACACTTCATTTATTTTCTCTGTTGCTGTTTATTCTCTTTTTGAATATCTGTACAGATTTTAGAAAAGGATCAAACACTACCCCTGGTAAACTGTTCCACTCCTTCACACCCTTCCCAATGAATGAAAATTTACCCCAATCGCTTCTGCTAAAATTTCTTCTAATTTTATATTTGTGGTCAGTCCTGCCGATATAATTATGTTCCAACTGAAGCCTCTCACGGATATCTCCCCATGCTTCTTCTCCTGTATAGGCTCTATATAATCCTATAAGTCTAGTTTTCTCCCTTCTCTTACTTAAAGTTTCCCACCCAAGTTCCTTTAACATTTCTGATACACTACTCTTTCTCCTGAAATCCCCCGTTACAAATCTTGCTGCTTTCCTCTGCACACTGTCTATTTCTTTTATTAGGTATTCTTGGTGAGGATCCCAAACACTGTTTGCATATTCCAATAATGGACGAACCATACTCAAGTAACTTTTTTCTTTTAATTCTTTGTTGCATCCTTTAAGTAGCCTCATTATGACATGTAACGATCTGTATGCTTTCCCAACAATGTCATCAATATGACCCTTCCAGTGCAAATTACTTTCAAATCTCACACCTAAGTATTTGCACTTGCCATCTTTTGGGATAACTACCTCATCCAAAGTATATTCAGTTTTAAAGCTCCTGTTTGTAAAAGTTGTAACAGTTGATTTGCCTCCATTAACCTTCATATTATTTTCTTCAACTCATTGTTGGATACTTTCAAGGTCCCTTTGTAATTCTGAACAATCCTCAATGTTGTTTATTTCCCTATAAACAATTATGTCATCTGCATACAATCTTATTTTTGATGTTATATTGTTCCCTAAATCATTTGCATATATTAAGAAAAGTGAGCATTGTTGTACTGGACAAAATGATGTTCCATCTTTGCCCTGAACTGTGTAGGAAACAGCCCCATTTCCAAATTGTTATGGGATTTATGGATGAAGGGATATAGTACACTACATAACGTAGAAGATATTTCTCAAAAGTAAGCAATCAGCAAAGCCTACGCAGTGGAATAGAATATTGTGCCGATTAAATGTGTGGGAATACCTAGAGGTAGCTACAGAGGAATATCTTTGCTATCCGTGACTTACAAAATTCTATCACTTGCCATCCTGGAGCGTTTGGAAGCACAAGTCGGACATGAAATAGGTGAATGCCAAGGAGGGTTCAGAAAAGGTCGCTCAACAGCTGAACAGATCCAAAATCTCAAAACGATCATCAGATATTGTACACTAAGGTCCAAGCAGTATGTGTCTGTCTTTGTGGACTTTAAGAAAGCGTACGACTCCATTGACCGGGAAGTCCTGCTAAACATCTTAAATGAATTTGGAGGTGATTTGAAACTGCTGGCATTAATTAGAGCCACCCTGACCGATACAAAATCCAAGGTGAAGTTCCACGGATGTTTCTCGCATTCCTTTGACATCAAAACAGGAGTCCGACAAGGTGATGGGCTATCCCCGATACTCTTCAACTGTGTTCTTGAAAAGATCATCAGAACCTGGTGGGTGAGATTACAGGAAACCAACTACAGTCCAAAGAGACTAGGAACCAAATCTAAGGGGATCGCAACAGACTGCTTAGCATTTGCCGATGATATTGCTGTTCTCTCAAACGACATAGAAACCGCTAGAGCTTAAGTTGAAATTTTAAAGGAAATTGCCGAACAAACTGGTTTGCAGATATCGTTTGAGAAAACAGAAGTAATGACTAACATCAAAGAGGCTCCACCAAAACTCCATACAAAATACGGGGACATCACCCGAGTAGACAAATTCAAATACCTGGGTGAGATCATCATGAAAAATGGACTGGACAAAGAAGCACTTCAGGAGCGAATACGCAAACTGGAAATAGCCTACCAAACATCCCGCACAATCTACAACAAAAAATGCCTTTCCCAAAACACCAAGATACGTCACTATGAAACGGTTCTGACGCCAGTAGTTCTATATGCAGCCGAAACCCTGTCTCTAAATGCCAACAAAGGACTCCTTGAAGAACTGGAGAAAAGAGAACGCAAAATTGTGAGAGGAATCTTGGGATCAAAATACAGAAGTGGAGTCCATCAAAAGAGATCCAACAAGGAAGTCTACAGCAAAATAGAGAAAATTACCGACACAATCAGAAAAAGACGGGCATGATTTTACGGTCATCTGAAAAGAATGGACGGAAGAAAGTTAACTAAAGAAATATTTCATTTTTTTGATTCAAACCCCAAAACCACAATTCCCTGGTTTAGAAATACCAAAGAAGACCTTCAAATGCTACATATCTCAGCTGAAGACGCCCTTAACAGAGATCTCTTCCGCAAGAAAATATTGACGAACGGGCTAAACCGAGACGAGCAACCGAAGAGAAGACACGGTGCCCCTTGGACAGAGGAGCGTAAGCAGGCCCACTCACAAAGAATGAGGGAAATTTGGGCTCTAAAGAAGGCCAAGTTCAGTGTCAAATGCAACAAGACGTAACGTGGTCCTTGATGGCCCCAGCGAATTATATATATATAATAATAATAATATTTATAAACCTGGTGCAGGTCTTTCAATTTGACTCCGTATAGGCGACCTGCGAGTCTGTGAGGATGAGGCCCTACCTATGATGAATTCTAATGATGAAGATGGCACACACATCCAGCACCCGAACCATTGGAATTAACCAATTAAGGTTAAAATCTCCAACCCGGCCGGGAATCGAACCCGGGACCCTATGGACCAAAGGCCTGTGCGCTAACCATTTAGCCATGGAGCCGGATAGCGCATTCACTAGAAACTGACGTTAATTGAATATACAGCATCAAGTTACACAATTTTGTTGTTTCTGTATGCACACTCTGGAGTTCATTATTAAGAATGTAAGCCAATAGTTGTTGGAGTTATAATACCATAACTAATAATGACGGACAAGAAAATGCATGTACTTGAAGGGTTTTGATGCTGTCATTCATTTATTAGGTGAAAGTTTGCTATACTTCGTATTTGAATATTATTATTTAATTTAGATGTGTCTTATAATAAAGTAAATTCAAATTAATTACATTAAAAGCATGTCTGAGATTGTAGCCAATAAGAGCACCTTTATAACCGAGATCCAAATACTAGCCAACGAGAGCAAGAAGAGACGCTGGTAAGTCTGTCTACTGGGCAGTGAAATCTCGCTATAGGAAATTCATAGTTCCACAGTCAGTACCTACAGACAGCGTTAGTGTTGCTCTATCTGAAAGCTTTGAAAATCAAAGGGAACATACACAGAATGGACAGCATCTACTTTCGCCTACGTGCTTCGTGTAACTGACGTGAGCCCTAGCATTGCCGAAGTGAGATGAAAATAAGTAAAGCGGGGAATACAATAATGTCACGAATGTGGAAATAATTAATGTTCTAAAAAATAATTGAATTAACTAGACAATATTTTGTTCATAATTTATTAAGGGTACACGCTGTCTACCCTGTTTCCCTTGACGCTTCGCCCCTGTATATATGACGCTGTTAGTGGTTTATTTCATTCTCCTGAACCTGCATCTTCCTTTTCCAACTCTCAAAACCAGGATTAATCCACCCCTACATATTCCTATTCCCGCCTTTCTCTTGTTCAAAGAACTTTATTTATCCGCATACCAACCATCCTAAACTCTATCTTCTGACTGGAACTTGGACGTTTTTTCTTTGTATGCCTACTTTAATCGATTCTTCCTTAACTTAACCTAGCTCATTTTCTTCATATTCCTTTTTTGTCTTCTCTCTGCTGTCCCCTCTATTGTACATAATGTAATATTTACTTATTTTTTACTGTACTATACCGTTACTTATGTGTTATATCTGTATTTATCTTAATGTGCCTAGCTCTAAGTTCTTCTCTTCGTTCTACGTTCAATCTTTAATTTCCCTCGTTTCTTTTGCCTTTATGTTTTGTTGTCAACTGTTGTGTGTCTACAGTTATTTTCTTAGTTTTTAAATTTTTTCCTCTATTTTTATCATTAGATGTTTTTTCCTCATTGTTCTTCAACTTATTTTTTATGTTTGCATTGTGCTACTCCATTGTAAATATATTTTTCATTGCGGAACTCTGTAATTCGGTTTCTCGCTGTTTTGGTTTCCCAAATAAATGAAGAAATACGGCTGAAGAGAATTTAATGAAAATCGGTACGTAAAGTCGGGGAATAAGTCACTACAATCTAGGCCATAAATAATTTTATTAACACTGACTGAAATGGTAGTTTAGGGGAAAGCCTAAAATTTAATTCTCAAATATTTATGTTATTGGTGGTCCTTTTGATAGATACTACATAACTAAATATATATATTGTCCCTTTCAAATTTGGCCTACAATAAGCATTTATTGTATTTGCGTGAGTGAGATTTCATTTCATCAGCGCGAGTGATATTCTTCAGCCCAGCATAACGGGGACAGCTCAAAAACCGATCTTATCGGCAGGGGAGAAATGTATTGATTTTTCTCTAGGGAGCGATCAGCTGGCCACGTGACACACAAAGGGAGCTGGCCAAGGTCACCTCGACACGCGGCCTGCACATGTGAAATCTCAAGCCGAAGTACTTTCTGGAAATGAACGCTAGACGTTAACCAATTACGGACAATTACAGTGCCACACACCTTTCCCTGGATATGCATAAAAACCTGTGTTTCCGGAAGAAACTCTCTCTGCTGCTTTGACTCTCTGCTGCTCTGCAACTCTGCTGTTCATCTCTCTGCTGCGGACTTAGACGTGCTGCGAACTTCGACGTGATATCTGCTGTCTACTTCAAGATGGTTATTTCTTAAAGCAATTATCTGACAGTAAAACCAGCCACCCCTCGTTTATAGTTAGATCAACGAGCTTGACAGATTTTCTTCACCATAAGTTACGTATTTTTCCATTATTAATTTCATCGCGTGTGTGTGTGTGTGGAACATATTTTAGAACTGTTTGTTAGTTTCAGCCTCTACTCCATGAGAAGAGAGAAGAAATCGCCACGTGTTGGAACGAGTGTCTCAAGATGCAGTTGTATTGTGAAGAGGAAGCCTGCCACAACTTTATTTGGAATACCAGTGCTATGATAACCTGCTAAAATGTAGGCAACCTTCGTCACGGGGAGATAGCGACCCCGGGCAGATAGCTGACCACATGTTCCAGACCATCAGCGGAGATCCAGTTCCATCATTCATTTAAGTACACTTTAATAATGTTTATATGTTTATCTTTGAAGAAATAATGCTTTCTTATTCATTAGTGGTAATATTTCTTCTAGTCTTGCAGTAGATTTGAATATTTTCACTCTTCTTTCATATGGGAGATGGTAGATTTGTCATTTGTGTGTGGATAATTATTGACTTCTATTAGTTTAGCTAGAACGTGTGTGTGTCTTCTACGATTATTCTAGCTGTCCCATTTGATTGTCTAGTGTGTTTAAAAATCATTGTCCTCACCGATAATTAACAATTTAATTTCTGGAAACATAATTTTTGGAAGTCGTGTGTGACAGATTAACGGCATGTTGTGTTACACCGGATTTTTGTGTAAGTTTCTTCATGTGTAATTTAAGGCATGTTAGTGTCATCTGATATATTGTCGAACTCCAGTTTCCGCGAATTTTAGATCTCGCACATTTAATAATAAATAAATAAATAAATGAATAAGGGTCATGAGTTTAAATATTGCTTGATCTTGTGTGTCATGATGTTAATGTGCGTGCTCAATTAGGATAAATATGGGCCTGGACCATGGCAGATTCTCGTCGGATCATTTATTATATTTTGTGACTTGAGGATGGATTATTTACTGTGTGTTTATGACTTGTGAATCCATTTATTGAGTCTTATTTTTGGAGAATACGTGTTGATGAACATAATTTCTTCAAGTGGAGCACGTGTTAATTATTAGACGTGGAGTTGAGTAATAATAATGTCGTGACTCATGAACCATGAAGGTGAATGCTTACATTTGACCTGTTCTATGTGCATTTCTGTAATCGACAAATTTCTTCAGACATCAACCGCCGATATTATAATGATCAACGTTGTTAAATTCATCTTCTTTAATTAAGTGATTATCTTGACTTCATCACATTCCCGTGGGACGTAAAAAATATTTCTTTGCCCGATACCATGATCGAGAGATTTTAAATATTAGAACTAAAAATCAAAAATTAATATTCAAAGGATAGAATTCATTGTAAATAGTGTAAATAATTCTCGTGTGCCTTAGTGTGAATGCTGTGTGTGTGAGTGATGTTATTTTGATGCATTGTAATATTTTCTTTGACCATGATTTTGACCAGACCACGTGTTCGTCACGTTGTGACCTGATAGTCAGCGTCGTTGTTTATGTTGGCATAACTTTTTGAAATTCAGATCTTTAGTGGATTTTATTTGGTATTTAAGTAAAGTGAGATTCAAAGTGTCACACGATAATGAATAAGGAAGGATCATTTCCGTGGACTTGGTTCACTATTTAATTTTGTAAGATTTACAATGTAAAATTTTTTTTTTGAAGTGTCAGATACCAAAGAGTGACTTCATGTTTGTCAGACGAAATATTAGAGGAAGATTAAGAGGAATAATTATTGTACAGGCACTGTAGCACAAAATTTAAGTAATATTTTTGATAAGAATTTGGTTGAGTTAATTTTTTAATTTTATTGAGATAGCGCATTTATTCAGCATATTAGAGAAAGAAAGATTTAGTTGAGATAAATATTGGAATAAGTAAATCAAATAATTCAATGTTCAAGATAAATAGGAATCTGACAATTTTCACTTTCTTTTAATTTGTAAAGAATTACATCATTATTGAGAGGAGGTCTTCCAACAAAGATTTTATTTTGTTATTATTTCATTAAGCCAGAAGTATGCTAGTTAAGTCCTGTATACTTACAGAAACGTTGTCAGCCAAGAATAATGGAGATTATGTGCAGTTAAGAGGAACTGGCGGAGAAGAAAAATCTAATTTCTTATCAAGATTGTTAATTAAATTTGTTTTGTTATAAGTGCTAGTTACAATAAATGTCAGAACCTGTTGTTTTATATTCTTGTGTTATTGTCGCTAGTCCTTGTCTCTTTCCCTGCCTTCGAAAATGAGTAGAGCCAGACAACGAATGGTCCACCCTCGGGACTCTTGTTCTCCGGCTGAGCTATGCCCGGTAAGAAGGGGGCAATATAGAATTAAATTTCCGATCATTTATATCTTATACATTTTACCATACCGGCAATGATAACAGATATATTCATGAATTTGTATTTTTGTTGCCAAGTCCGTATCAACGTCGAGCCACGAGATAATGGGTAAACAGAATTTTATGAATATCGATATGTAAAGTTGGGGAATGGGGAACTACAGCCTAGGCTATAAATAAATTTATTCACCCTGGATGAAATGGTAGTTTAGGGGAAGGCTCCTAAAATGTAATTTTTAAATACCTATGTTATTGGTCCTATCAAAAAGTATTGCAATAAAAAAATTGTAGAGAATACAATTTCTGGTCATTTATGTTTTATTCAGTTTTACCGTTCTGACTATGATAAGAGCAGTATTTCAGAGTCGGAAGGAAACTAAATCTGAAGGCCTACAATATCGAAAGCTCATAAAATTGTTCAACAATAACATTACATTGACCATTGTTTGTTGTGATGTTCTTTGTCTCTTCTGCTGCCTCTCAGCTCCGATAGATGGGGTTACTGCTGCGTACCGAGTATAACAGCGTGCCTGAATATTGGTAGGAAGTAGCTGGGGAGTTAGATAACTTTCTTCTTTAGCATGCCATTCCTCTGGTTCATACATTTTCTGATATTACTGGTACGTAACATACTGATTCATCATAGTATTCCAACTATTTGATCCCTACTCTGAGGCGCTGGTTGGAATGAGCAGTGTGCACACTTAATGGAATAACAGCATAGATTGGCAGCGTAGTACTCTTTGTTAAAAGTGAGAAAATGTGTGGTTTTTCATTTATTCGCAACATTCCTACTGACATTATTGTAATGACCTGTGTTGATTTCAGTTGGCAAAACCAGTCTTTCTGAGGTTGTAAAAAGGCAGGTAGAGAGTGAGTGTGTACAATGATAATGAAAATTCTCCAACCTGTTTGTGAATGATGGCACGCAAGAGGGTCTACCATTACAATGCAAATACCCTAACCCAGTCTTCACATGAGAAAATATGTATGGTGACTTCCCTGTTGCGTTTCTGGGTTAACGTTAAAGGCTATGCAATTTCATAGAATTTTACTCACAACGTGTACACTATCTGTCCTAGAATTCTGTAGCGAAGCACGGGTACATCAGCTAGTGTCTAATATAATCGGAAAGAATGCTTTCCCAAAGCTTACATGCAATGCATGCCAAACTTACTGGCCTGTAATTTTCAGCTGTATGTCTATCACCCTTTCCTTTATATACAGGGGCTACTATAGCAACTCTCCATTCATTTGGTATAGCTCCTTCATGCAAACAATAATCAAATAAGTACTTCAGATATGGTACTATATCCCAACACAATGTCTTTAGTATATTCCCAGAAACCTTATCAATTCCAGCCACTTTTCTAGTTTTCAACTTTTGTATCTTATTGTACATGTTATTGTTATCATATGTAAATTTTAATACTTCTTTAGCAAAAGTCACCTCCTCTATCTGGACATTATCCTTGTAACCAGCAATCTTTACATACTGCTGACTAAATACTTCTGCCTTTTGAAGATCCTCACATACACACTCCCCTTGTTCATTAATGATTCCTGGAATGTCCTTCCTGGAACCTGTTTCTGCCTGACTTCTTTGCTAGTTTTAATTTCCTAGTAAGTTCTTTCAGTCTCTCCTTACTTCCACTGCCATTTCTAAATATATTTCTTTACAATCTGTACCTCCTTCTTAGTCTCTCTATTTCTCTATTATAATAAGGTGGGTATTTACCATTTCTTATCACCTTTAAAGGTACAAACCTGTTTTCACATTCCTCAATTGTTTTAAACCCATCCCAGAGTCTGTTTACATTATTATTTACCGTTTTCCATAGATTATAGTTACTTTTCTTTAAACTCCCTCATGCCTGCTTTATCAGCCATATGGTAATGCCTAATAGTCCTATTTTCATTACCTTCCTTTCTATCACATTTATTTTTAACTACCATAAAAACAGCTTTGTGATCACTAGTATCATCTGTTAGTTCTGTTTCTCCATAGAGTTTATATGGTTTTACCAGCACCACATCCAGAATGTTCTCCCCTCTAGTTGGTGCCATCACTTTCTGAATCAGATGCCCTTCGCATATTAACTTATTTGCCATTTGTTGGTCATGCTTCCTGTCGTTTGCGTTACCTTCCCAGTTGACATTTGGTAAATTGAGATCACCCGCTACAATCATGTTCCTCTCCGTATCGTTTCCCTCATAGCTGATTATCTTATCAAACAATTCTGAATCAGCGTCTATGCTACCTCTTCCCGGTCTGTACACTTCAAAGACATCAAGTTGCCTATTATCTTTAGAGATGAGCCTTACACCTAGAATTTCATGTTTGTCATCTTTTACTTTTTCCTAGCTTACAAATTATTCCTTCACCAGAATGAATACTCTCCTTCCCACCATTCCTACAATACACACTCCAGTTCCATAAGAACATTTCTGCATCCATTATATCATTTCTCAGCCATAATTCAACTCCTATTACAATATCTGGTACATATATATATATATTAAATTACTTCATTCTATTTCTTTCTTTACAATACTTCTACAGTTCAACACTAACATTTTTATGTCATCCCTACTTGACTTCCAGATTCCCTGTAGGCCTACCCTTATCACCGCTCCCTAGACCACCCCGTTTCCCTGAATGTACCTCAATATAACCCTTCCAAACTTATTTTCTAACTTATACGTACCACTGCAGTTTAAGTGAAGGTCATCTGAGTGCAGATCCCTATCTCCTACCCACCCATTAGGATCTAGAAATCTCACTCCCAGTTTTCCAGATACCCACTCCATAGTCTCACTGAAATCCCCAATCACCCTCCAATCAGTATACCTCCTAAACAGTACTCCAATGAAAACAATCCCTCCTTCCTTAAACTTCAACCATGCTGCATTTACCAGATCCCAAACATCCCAACTATGTTGGTACTTATACCTGCTTGCATTACATTGTTGGTACCAATGTGTAACACTACCACCTTCTCCTTCCCCTTCACCTTCTCTTCTACTTTCCTCAACATCTGCCTCGACCTAATTCCCGGATAACACTCTATCCTGGTTCCCTTTCCTCTACACACTTTCCCCACATGTCTAACAAAGGAATCCCCCATGACCAGAGCCTCAACCCTACCCACCTCATTTGATCCCCTTCCATACTGGTCAGCCCTATCTTTCCTGACAGCTGCAGAAGCTACTTCCTCCTCCCTTTTCTCCCTCCCATGACCCTGTTCCACCTGTGTTTTCCTATCCTCTACTCTACATTTCCCTTCCTCCTACTTCCACACTTCTCAGCAACAGTTCCCTGTTCCTCATCTTCTTTCTGTTGTTCTACCAGCAGTGACTTGCACAGATTTCTCACAGACACCTGTCCTGAATTCTGATCCTGAATAGAGCCCTTAGACTGCACTCTCCTACCCCTTAGAACGTTAGACCACCTGTCTTCTACAACACCCCCTTTCCTTCCCATCCCTCTTTTGCACCTACTGTATTCTGTTTGAGGGAGGCCTACCTTCCTTCCCATCTTCTGAAAGAATCCTAATTATCTCCCTCAAACTCTCCAACTCCTCCCTCATACTCCTTAATGCCTGGCCACACCCACAGTTTATTTATTTATTTATTTCCAGAGAGTTTATACGGAGTTCTCCTCCAACTTAGACCCTGTGTTGTTAGTAGTGAACAAATCAAATCTAATATACAGTTATAAGTAATAAACAAATTGTAATAGGTATAGTGGGCCCTCCAAGCAGTGATCACCGCCTGGTGGAGCCTGACGTTTACCAAATATTCGGCGTTTGCCAGGGAATCGCGAGGAAACTCACGATAATAAGAGTTTGTAATAATAGAGATAATAGCTCCCTCAGTAGTGATAACTGCTGGATGGAGCACACCCACAGTTCCTACCACTTGCACTCCTTAGCCATTCTTCACAGATGATGGTATTGATTGTTGTTTAAAGGGGCCTAACATCTAGGTCATCGGCCCCCCAAAATAGGCTTGCCATTGTTTTAAATGAATGTACATAACATTTTTTGAAATGGAAAGTCATACACACGTACTTTGGATTCCCTGCAACACTTGAGATTTAATTTGTATAAATAAGATTGCTAGTTTTAACCGAGGCTCAACTTGAGGACATTGCTGGAAGAATGTGAAGGAATATAACTGGAATGGTTCCACGAATGTGCTTGCTATGATATCTAGAGAAAAAATAAACAGAGTGGAGGAGATTATGAGACTACATACACCTTCCTGCAGACATATGGCTACAGAGGACATTTCTAAAGACTTTAATTTGAGAATTTGTTAAGCAAAATACTTGGTTGCCCTCTGACGGTGAAGCAGTCCAAAACAACTCAATGGGCAGCTGTCACAGGGGTCCTGGATTCAATTCCCAGCAGGGTCGGGAATTTTAACCGTAATTGATTAATTCTGCTGGCATGGGGACTGGGTGTATGCGCCGTCTTCACAATAATTTCATCCCCATCACAACGCGCAGGTCGCCTACGGGAGTCAAATCAAAAGACCTGCACCAGGCCTCTCCGGAGGGCACATGCCAAAACACTAAAAAACAAACAAAAGAAACACAACCCAAATACTGAATATTAACACTTTGAAGATGAGCAATGTGCGCCGTACGTCGATGGTAATGTTCTGTGGAGAACGAGCGACATACGGAGTTGAGTTCTAGTGGTTATATGTCCACTTCAACGTACTACAAACGTTAGCAGAGTGCTGGAACACTCCTCAGAGCTTGTAGTTCATTAAGAAAGTACCAGGTAGCAGCACATCATCGGAACCTAATTCTATTATGATACTAAGTTGGTACTACCAAGGTAGCTTCATAGCCACATGGTCTGTGCGGCCGACGACTAGAGCCAATTTCCACAATTAATGTTATTTTTTAATTTCTCTATGATCAGTATGTATGTTGTGTTTCATAAATGTATCATGGAGTGTGTGAATACGTAACTTTTCATGTTTTTAATATGCATTGTGAAAATTTTAAACAACCAAAAGTAGAAGAAAGGTTTACAAGTATGAAGGATGAGTTCTCCACCTAATCAATACTTTATTTTACATACTGTTTTACATAGGTTTCTTTTAAAAAAATATTTATAAAAGTTAGTGGTTTTGCTCCAATTTTGAAAAACAAGGTATGCATGCGCTGCTCAAACGTAGCTGAATCCAAAATAGATTTGGGACTGTAAGTAAGGTTATCAGTTATTTTTGCATAAAAATGTGAAAATGCACTAAAATGCTCAGTCCACAGTGTAAGATTTAAATTTAACTGCTCAGTCTTCTATGTGTTAATACTACACCCATATGGTACTTGATGGAAAGGTAACAACCAAGTGTACAAATATAAATCAAGACAGGAAGCTAGGAAAGGGAGAGCTAAGCGGTTGTCAAATACTACTAATCGGTAGCCCCTCCACTGCCATGCAACAGAAGAATGGCTGCACCAAGTCACACTGCACAAGTCCTGGAAACGCCAAACTGAGCGAGAGGCAAGCTAACACTGGCTCCACCACCTAGCCTTCTAGGTGTTATAAAAGTCGGGCCCTGTGACATTTTGTCCTGACAAGGATTAGATAACAGTAGTTGAAACATCAATATATTCATAAAGTCAACAAGGCATGTTACCTTGGAAAAAGATCAAAGCTTGTGAGATAAGATTGTTCTTATGATAGCTTCTTTACGTTATGGAGGCGTAATAGCTGAGTAACAATGATTCTCACCAAGGCATCCAAGATTCAAATTATAGCCAATGCATGCAGGATTTTCAAAATGAAAAGTCATGTCCCTGTGATTCACACTACACATGAAATTAGAGGTCTCGTGGCTATGATCATGGTATCAACAGCCATATAAAACTGTGAGCTTGCTTTCTTCTTACGTTATGTAGGGTAGTACAAAGAAAGCAAAGTCATCTCTGTAGAGGCTACACAGGACCCTGGCGTAGTGGAAGGTAAAGGTAAGAATTAAAGGAAAGAATTAACCCAGTACTCATTTTTGATGTAGGTAGAGTGAATCTTAAGGTAAATTACTTAACTGAAATTGGTCATTATTTTTTACTACTACCACCTAATGGGAAATCAAACCCAGGTAGACCTAGATGAATCAAGTTTACCTTCAATGTTTTGCTATGGCAGCAGCCAGATAGCAAGCAGATATATTTGTATTATTAAAGAATGATTTCATATTTATAGAAGAAATCATCTCTGAACAACCACTGCCCTTAGAACCTACACATATTTATCAATCTCATGATAACCAATAATGAATATCGGCTGTTTTAACACATTGCGGACGGGAGACGAGTTTACTCGTGTTTGGCTAGCCGAGCGTTGCAGATCGGAGACAAGTTAACTCGTCTTTACAAAGGTGAAAAAAATGAGCGTATCCTCCTAACTCAATACATCATATATTCCATCATTAGACGGAGTAATCAAATTCAAACATGTTTCGACTCGTTTGAGCCATCTTCAGTGAAAGGGGGGGGGGGGGGGGTGTTGAAATAATTTACATTGTAAATATTATTAATTTCTTTTTTGTAATTCTTGCGAGATAAAGGAACATTTAATGCTCTGAGGACCATTGTTGAATGCCGTTAATCTTGCCAATGATGTGAGAATGCTCTAAATGATCGATGTAGATATCTGCAAGGATTCCTGAAGCTGGTGACCCCATAGGAAGACCTATCTGCTGGTAAATGACATTACTGAAAGTGAAAAAATTGTTGTTCAAAGTAAACTCAAGAATCCGAATAAATTAATCTATTTCGCCTATACTTAAATCGCTGAATTTGGAAAGATTGTTCTTGATCAATTGTACGGTGCTGTTAATGGGAACATTAGCATACATGTTAGAAATATGTTTAGATTCTAATATCTTGTAATGAATTAACTCGTCTTCACGGGACTTATACGTTTGGTGACATCTGTCAGAACTTCTGAAAGTATCTGGCGCTCAAGGTTACTAGAATCTCAGTGTTGAAGCTTTTGTTTACTCCATGCCAGCTTTGCTTTACGTTCTTCTTCTGTTTTTTTATTTATTTGCTAAGTTTTCCAACCTCATGTTTACATCGTACAAGGAGCCATGTGGTGGGTAAGATGGCGCTTCCCAGACTGAACACAAGTTTAGACGCAGACAATATTTTTAAAAAATTATATGCGGATAAGTATTTGGAATGCCCCAGTGATGTTGACGATCGCAAGTTCGATGCTGAAAGCTATTCTGACAAAAATGTCTCGGGGGGATAATAATGATGTACGCCCTCCAAAATAACGTGAAGTAGCGACGGTCGAGAACGAGGCTGAAAGTGATGCTGTGAGTGTAAATGGAAGTATATGTCTATTTCTTCTGATAATAATAATTTCGTATGGCTATTTCTAGCCGAGTGCAGCCCTTATGAGGCAGACCCTCCGATGAGGGTGGGCGGCATCTGCCATGTGTAGGTAACTGCGTGTTATTGTGGTGGAGGATAGTGTTATATGTGGTGTGTGAGTTGCAGGGATGTTGGGGACAGCACAAACACCCAGCCCCCGGGCCACTGGAATTAACCAATGAAGGTTAAAATCCCCGACCCGGCCGGGAATCAAACCCGGGACCCTCTGAACCGAAGGCCAGTACGCTGACCATTCAGCCAACGAGTCGGACTTTCTTCTGATGAATGAGTAGAAAATAATACTTCACCGACTTTAGAGGATTTCCCACAAGTTCTTAGCATACTGGTAAGACTTGATGAACAACAAAACATTGACTATGACGTAGGGCTTATTTGTTGTGATGATTTCTTTGAACTTGTTGCCAAGCAGACGAACTTGTATAATCAGCAAACTGCATCATCACACAAAATATCCCCTAAAAGCTTGAAGTGGACTGATGTAACTAGTTGTGTATATTGATGGGGCAGGTAAAATTAAAACAATTCATATTGGAAAGATTACTGTTCAAACGATCCCCTCATTGAAACCATCATATACTCCAAAACAATGAGCAGAAATAGATTTGAGCAGATACCACACCAGGAAACATTATTGGTACTCTTACCAAAGGTCTCCAGTAAATTTTGCCATAATCAGTACAAAGTTATTGAAGCTAAACTCATTTGTTTATGTGCATGTGCTGTAGCAATAAGTTACACAGAAAAGGGCCAGGCACAGGGGTTGGGCAGTGTAATGAGCACCCGGTCCGCAATGTGTTAAATTTAGTTGTAAGGTCTGTTGCCAACTTAATTTCACAGATATACTTAACATAGAGAGAAAAACTGGTAGTAATTTTCTAAACATATGTTTATAGTAATTTAAGAGAATTGCACCGATTTGAATGACTGTCAACATTCAAATCTTCAAAGATACTTTCCCTCATGAATCAAAAGAAATTGAAATTATATGTCGTCTGACAAAATTTGGGTACTGCAAGAAATCAGCTTCATTTTCCGTATCAAATCCTATTTACAAAGATTTTTATTGTTATTAAATCTTTGCAAAATCTGGGTAGGTAAAATGGTAATAATTGATTTTTGAATATAACTAATGCAGAATATTACTATTCTACAAATGACTGCATAAATATTTTATATTACATAACATGAAGAGTACATACTTGCAGTGAATTAGTGCACACATCAAGATCGTGGTGCATAAGAGTGAAGGCATCCACAGCCCTCTCACGTTTCTCCCAGGGACTAGCTTCTTCACTTGGTGGAGGTGGCACTTCATCTAAAGTGCCAGGGTCTATACTGCTCTCCCCATAACCAGCATAGAAAAATTCACACCTACAACGGGATACTATTCGTTGGAGCTGGAAAAGAAAACATAAAGAAAATGTATGGGAATAAGAGTACAGCTGAGTAGGTTCGAATAATCACACAGTCAACTGTCCAGAAAATTGTTTTCTGTGGTTTCCCCGTTTTCATTCCCTGGCAAAGGCTGGGACAGTTCCTATTCATAGGCCATCTCCTTACCCGATTTCATTCAACATCATTCATTTCATTAGCTCCTCAACTGAGGTTGGCATAAGGAAGGGCATACGACTGTAACAATATGCCATATCATTTCTTCTCACCTCAATACTGATCCCATCTTAGGAAACAGGGACTAAGGGGTAGACATACATACATACATACATACATAAATAATTAAATAAATAAATAATAAAAGTACAGACAAGAAGGTGATTCACTGGGATTTTAAAAATCAATCTTTTAATCTCTTTACATTCTTTCTCTTCTTCTTTCAATCTTTTAAACCCCATTTGTACATATTACACAGAATAAAACCATTCTTGTAAAAAATACTACAACATATACAGTAGGACCTTGATCATTCAAAATCGGTTAATTCAAAATCACCCAATTCGAAGAAGCTCTTGTTCCCGGAAATATGAGGTACGGTTTTGCACGTTATTTCAATTGAAATTCAGACTTTTAATTCAAAACTACCTTTAAGTTTTTAAAAAAGTAGTATTTTACAGAGTAATTTAAATTCAAAATTTATCCATGTCGTGATAGAACACATCTTCCGAAACGTACCCGGTAGCTAACCGCACTTTCACTCACTTCGGTGTGTCTACAGTGTGCTTCATATTTGCTAAGTTCAAGTAAAATCGTAAGTCTTTTGTATTCAGCGTTCTAAGGAACGCCATATCACATAGCAGACAGTCCGCGGAGAAGCAGAATCAGCAAACATTGGCAATACCGACAGTTGGCGAAAAAGAGTGGCTCATATAATCAATTCGTACGCACTGAACAATATTGTCATTGTCGATGAAACTGTATCTTTTTTTTTTTTTTTTTGCCGAGCTCAAACGGACGTAAGGTTTTAAACGGGAGGAGCGCCAGCCGGGAAATCGTACAAGGGTGGGGATCATTGTACTGGGCTGAAACTTGTAATGCACACAGAAGTGACAAACTTCCTCCCCTGTCATAGGAAAGTTCAATAAGCCATGATGTTTTAAGGGCGTCGGGCACTTTCTGTTCAAATACAAGGCATCTAAAGAATGCAAACACTAAAGTAATTTAAAAAAAAAGCATTTGCACAGGGGAGCCAGCAATATTTGTCTTAGTCTTTGAATCGTGTGAATTTTTTTCGTTGTGTGAGGTTATATTTGCCAGCGATTTATCCAAGTGCATAATTTGAACAGGACTTATGTCAATGCACTTTGTTGGGTGGTACATGAAAGGTTTAAACTGAGAATCAAAGTGATTGCATGCATTAATGGGTCTTAGAATACTTTGTGATGCAGCAAGGGCTGGGATTTCTGAATTTTGAGAGAGGTGCCGTGGCGGTAAATCGAAGAATGTTGTAATGCAGACAGAACCGAGAGACTTTCTCCCCTCATCACAGGAAAGTTCGGTAAGCCAGGATATTTTAAGGGAATCGGATACTTAAATACAAAGTATGTTACAAGTGTTATTTTAATATCCACCTATCCAATAGAAAGAGATCTAGTAAATTAAGAATAAAATCTTATCATAAAAAGTTACAAGGGACATGTTTCACCCATTTTAAGGGCACCATCAGCCTCAAACTCAAACCTGTAAGGTGAATAATCAGGATCCTGACTGTTCTTACAAATCGTAAAAAGAGGATATCAATGTAGGTGTTTGTCTAACATAAAATTATTAGAATGTCCTTGGTTAAAACCGTAGTATCAAGCTGCATGTCACAAGTTCACAAGATTACACTCTCCGGAGCGCTGAGTCAATGTGCGCAAAACCTGTTGAGTGTGGAGCGATAAACAGCTCAATCTTTATAATGAAGTACAAAGTGTTCAGCTGTCTACAGTCGTATTTATCTGGCTTAAAGGAGCGAAAATCGAATGTGTTAAGATAACAGTCTTCTTGTTCCACAACTACTTAAAGAAGACTGTTGTCTTACATTAACATACGAAATTCGAAATTAACATCTTTAACAGTCTAGCAGCTTTACTTTTTTCTTATTCTCCAATACAAGCATTCAAGGAAACACATTTCTACTTTTCATTATAAAGATTGAGCTGTTTATCGCTCCACTCTCAACAGGTTTTTGGGCGCAGTGAATCAGGTCTCCGGAGAGTGTAATCTTGTGAACTTGTGACATGCAGCTTGATACTACGGTTTTAACCAAGGACATTCTAATAATTTTATGTTAGACAAACACCTACATTGATATCCTTTTTTTTACGATTTGTAAGAACAGTCAGGATCCTGATTATTCACCTTACAGGTTTGAGTTTGAGGCTGATGATGCCCTTAAAATGGGCAAAACATGCCCCTTGTAACTTTTTATGATAAGATTTAATTCTTAATTTACTAGATCTCTTTGTATTGAATAGGTGGATATTAAAATAACACTTGTAACATACTTTATATTTATGTACATTTCAATATGGACCTAACATGAGAATTATAACATGTAATCGGGTACTTTCCGTGCAAGTACAGGGCATCTAAAATGCATACCGTACAGCAGTCCAATGAATACAGCACGTGCACAGGGGAGCCAGCATAGATTTATCCACATGTTTCAATCACTTTCGTTGCGTGAGGTTATGTTTGTCAGTAAGTTATCCAAGTTCATTATTTGAATACTGTAAATGCACCTTGTTGGATACATTTTGAAAATAGAATTTTGCCATGGCATTTGAAAGGTTTAAACTGTGAATCAAGGTTAATTGCATTCAGTAATGGGTCTTGGAATATTTTTTGATGTGGTAAGGGTAGGCATTTCTGAATTAGGAGTCGGCGGTTAATTCAAAATCACGTAATTAAAAGTTCGATTTTTGCATCCTAGCGAATTCGAATTAATGAGGTTTTATTGTAGTGGTAGCTCCATTAACATGATGGGATTATCTAGTAAAAAAAAAAATGTATTATTTGATATGTGCAAGAAACATAGCTGTGATATACTTTTAGTCCAAGCAATGGCATTCGCTTCATACTTGGCGAATTCTTCAACTGTCATACAATGTAACCGACAACAATGGGGCTTGAGTTGAGGCCTGGGCCAAAGCAAAGAATTTGATACTGACGCATGACCTAGAACTCCCACTTTTTCAATTGTAGCAGATGGAGGAAGGGATATAACACAGACAACATATTTATGTCATTTTGCATAGCATCACAATGAAAGAAGAATGCTGATGACCCAATACTGCACACTCAACACTGGCCTATAATATGCACTGTCAATGTTGTTATTAAACCACAGATAATTCCATTTAAAAGGCGCTTTAACCAATAGAAAGCCAGCCAGGGAAGTCCACTGTGGGATTATTAGACAGAGGCACTTAAGCCATCCCTGCAAGTCAAGAGAGCTACCATATGATGACTTCATACCAGTTATCAAGGAAATCTTATCCCCAGAGATTGCCAAACACATTACTTCCAAGGAATTACACAAGACTCCAAGCCCTTGCTGCTCAGATACAAACATCTCTACAAGGAAGACTTTTTCAGTCAGGAAAGCACTGAGGCAGAAGAGGAACTTCTTGTTGATAGAAGACTGAAGAGCAAGATGGTGCAGTCAATCAATCACTACTGATCTGCATTTAGGGCAGTCGCCCAGGTTGCAGATTCCCTATCTGTTGTTTTCCTAGCCTTTTCTTAAATGATCGCAAAGAAATTGGAAAATTATTGAACATCTCCCTTGGTAAGTTATTCCAATCCCTAACTCCCCTTCTTATAAACAAATATTTGTCCTCTTGAATTCCAACTTTATCTCCATATTGTGATCTTTCCTACTTTTAAAGACACTGGAGTCTGGTTGGCCATTTTTGTTCTGTACTTAACATCTCTTCAACACGTACTAAATGTACGTAACACGACCTAATAGGCTGAAAGTCGCTTTCGATTACAATGTGGTCGTGAAAATTCAATATTCATTGACTTGGCTCTCAACGGGCAACTTAAACGCACTCTACAGTGTGATGGTAGTAGTACCAGACCTGTAGCTTAGATCCTTTCCAACAGAACAAAGATGGCCTTGCCACCATAGCTCAATTGGTAGAGCAACCGACGCGAAATCGGGAGGTTGTGGTTTCGGATCCCACTGGTGTCTGGTTGGCCATTTTTGTTCTGTACTTAACATCTCTTCAACACGTATTAAATGTACGTAACACGACCTAATAGGTTGAAAGTCGCTTTCGACCACTCAAACTTATTCGTCTACTGATGTCCTTCCACGCCATCTCTCCACTGACAGCTCGGAACATACCACTTAATCGAGCAGCTTGTCTCCTTTCTCCCAAGTCTTCCCAGCCCAAACTTTGCAACATTTTTGTAACACTACTCTTTTGCCAGAAATCACCCAGAACAAATCGAGCTGCTTTTCTTTGGATTTTTTCCAGTTCTTGAATCAAGTAATCCTGGTGAGGGTCCCATACACTGGAACCATACTCTAGTTGGGGTCTTACCAGAGACTTATATGCCCTCTGCTTTACATCCTTACTACAACCCCTAAATACCCTCATAACCATGTGCAGAGATCTGTACCCTTTATTAACAATCATATTTATGTGATTACCCCAATGAAAGTCTTTTCTTATTGTTACGGGGATATCCGTGGAGGAGAAAGAGGTGAAAGAAGGTGCTGGGGTGAATGGATATAACTACAATATTAAAGTTGATTTAAAACTTTAACAAAGGTTATATTTCTTTAGAATTTTCAAAAATCAACAAATAACGACGTAACAAGTACAATTAGCAATTTAGAAACAAGTCAAGGAAAATACAATATAGTGAATTCCACAAGTCCTGGCCTTCAATCCCCTCGCTTTACAATTCTTGAGCTCTCAGCTCAAATTTACAAAGAGCACAAATTTACTCAAGGGCAGAAATCCCCCTAATTCATGGAGCACTTGCTCCCAAAATACAATAACTAGCCTTCCAGAGGCGCACGTTACAATCACCAAATTTTAAAAAGAGCTAACAGGCTCTCAGTTGCTTACTGCTTACTCAAAGGCAACATACATCACTCTCTGGTCTCTCAACCCACCAGTAACAAAATGGAACTTACTTTTACAGGGGTATTAAATACCCAACCTACTGGGCCTCCGTGGAATAAGAATAACAGGGTAAAATAATGGCCCAAATAGAAAATGAATGGAGGCGTATACTAGCACTCCTAGATATGAACACGAAAAAACTAAGGGGCTCTAGGCCGATGAAACAGGGGCTATTCCCAAACTACTGAGGTGACTTGTATAGAAATTACATTACCACATTACAGAATTAAAAACAGTCATGAAATGTAGTCACCTCAAACCAAGATGAAGTGGAGCTCGAGAGGGTACATCACTCTCTATTCCTGATTTACAGTTGAAGATTCTATGAAGTTTTTACATAAGCCGGCAGAAAGTTACATTTTTAGAAGGTAGGTTACATAGTTAACGTTTCGGACCTTTCCCTCAGGTTAAACTGCGGAGCTAGCAAGAAAAAAAGATGTTATGTGGCCATTACCTTGTTGATGTACTGCTTACCGATGAAAGAGGCCGCCCGTGCTTTGACACACACACTCAAGATGACAATCAATTGGCCAAGAGACGTGAAAAGACGCAGTTTATAAAGCCTCAGGGAAGGTTCGAGACCTTTCACGAATAAACCAGCCACACCCTCTCAATTTTATTGGTCAATTACAAAGTTACACTTAAAATCGAAGAAGAAGCCTGTGATACGTTGAAAATTAATTACAGAAATTAGGGATTGGCTGGATTCAAACCTGGCTGAAATAAAAAGGAAATATTGCCAGCCCAAAAATAAATGAACATCATTCAGTTACAAAAACCTAGAAATTCAAAACTTCTTACACTTTGCACCAGGGTGCGTGATCATAGTTTTTAGGTAGCGTCATCTATGGGAGAATGTCCAAACCTCTTGATGAATGGTAAACAAAACAAATAGAAATTCACACAGATTAGGCAACTGCACAATAACAAAATTACATAATACTTCGGTGGAGACATCTTCTGAGTAAAGTTCTAAGTTGGTGTAGTTTCAGTTTCACTGTTTTACCAATAGGGGAGTTCATTTAGGCGCTGAATTTAAATACGCGGCATTGGGGTGAACCTCCCAGTACACTTATATTAACACCTAGGTACTTACAATGATCTCCAAAAGGACCTTTCACCCCATCAACGCAGTAATTAAAACTGAGAGGACTTTTCCTATTTGTGAAACTCACAACCTGACTTTTAACCCTCGAAGTGCTATTGTCTCAGTACGAGACGATTCCGATCCCGGATGAAGTGCTGTAACGGTTCAAATCCTGTTACAAGATGATATCTGTATTTTTATTATTTTATCTGCATTGTTGTTGTTGTTGTTATTATGTCAGTATTATTATTATTTTATCTGTGATATTATTACTATTATTGTAATTATCATTCTTATTCAATTTAATTGTGCAATGCATGTCGCTTGCATGATTGTAGTTAAATGTATGCATATATACGTATGTGTAGTATAACACTCAAGACATGTACAGTGAGAATTGTTATATATCAGATGTTGGATGTGACATTGTTACATTGTGCAATATTGCTGGAGTAAATGCAGAGTCATCGCCACGTAATGGCTATGTCATCGTGAGCATTTAGCAATGCGCTCAGTTTCTTTGAATATATCCAAGCCGCCTCGGGCTATTTCACCATTGTAGTAGTAGATCATGGTTATTTCTGGAGATTACATAGGTACGTCAACCAACGTCTATAAAAGGTGGGTGTATCTTGTAGCGTGTCATTATTCAATTGGAAGCAGAGGCCTAAGTTGGTCAGTCAACGACAGCCAATGAGTGTGAACGAGATGGAGAAGGCTCAGTGAACCATTAGTCTTTGGTCATTGAGAGAGCGAGGCCAAAGTTGGTCGGTCACTTAGTTGAAGATATGGACGGAAAGGCTTACAACGAAGTCATAGAAGGATTGACCTGCAATGAGGTCATACAGTGCAGACTTACCAATAAGTCATATAATATGGAGAAGAAGCAGTCACAAGGATGCATCACCAAGTTAGGCGTGACACATCTACAGTAAACACCAGATCTAAGGAATACATCGTAATTACACTCAAAGTGTTGAAGGTACAGTCAAGTGAAACAGTGAGGGATATACTTTGTATAAATTGTTAAATGTCCAGTCAAGAAGAATTCAAATTCGTGCCTAGTTTCTTTCAGTTGCAATGTCATAATTTCGTATTCTCATCTGTTTTAACTGCAGCAGTTCTCACTATTTTATATATTGTTTCAAGAATATATTTTGTTCTATCAAATGAATTCGTAGTATTATTTCAATGACAGTAAAATATTTTAACCTCAAAATTAATGGGGAAACCGAACGCCAATCTCCTTTTCCCAGAACTTGTATGGTATGTTGTCAAAAGTAAGCTTATCACCCCACACCCTAGAGATAGTCAAGATTCTCATTCTATTATTGCTGCACTGAGTGGCAGCTGGCACCCTTCAAATAACGTATGTGCAAGTAAGCAGGTAAGAAGTAAGTGTGAGTACAAGGTTAGACAATTGTGTATTTTATTTAATGAATATTCTTTTCAGATTTTCCATTTTAAAAGCAGTTATTTTCATAATTTCCAATTCAAATTCAGTTTTATATGTTTCAAAAGATAGTCAGAGAGATAGGAACAGTCACAGTGCTATCATCTCGCAGCGAGACAATTCGTAAAGTCGATATAACAACTCCTAAAATCAGTATAACAATCGATTTTAGGAACATTCTCGCTGCGAAATGAAATTCCCTGTCTGGTAGGAAGTGCAGGTTCATCTTTGGTTGAGGAAATAAAGCAGAAAGCGGCGATCTTGTCAGCTGTGAACGGGTCTTTGTTTACCTCTGCTCAAACTGTGCTGTTGCTTCGCGCATTTGAAGGTTATTGTTTGCTAGCCGATTTGTGATTACTGTGTGGCTGATTTACTCTATTTTAATTGGTTTATTTCATTTAGTGATTATTATAATATAAATATGAGTGAACTAAGTGGTTCTAGTGCAATAAGAGAAGCACTGGAGGAACTTGGGAATGATGAAAGTAAAGACGACTTTGGTAATGTAGAAGATTTTCCTGATGATTTATCATTAGACGACTTTTCTTCTGGAAGTGGGGAAGAATATGACCCTAATTTAGATACCCAGATACCTGTGACTATAGTGATGCGTCAAGTAGTGATGTAGACAATCAAAACGTGCAAAACCTACCAGGCACATCTAGACCTAATGGCCCACCACAACAGACTCTCTCCGAGTCTTTTTACCTGTGACTTTTTAATTATTCATTGAAGTTTCTCTTATTATACATCATTTTGCTTGTAATGAAATTTGGCACATTTTGTATATCTTGGAATTTAATTTCAGGTAATGTAGTGCTTGTTACCAAGCTCAAAAATTGGAACAGTTTTTAAATTTTAAAAAAAAGTATGACTAATCATATATTATACTTTTACTGGATACTTGTAAGGAAAACATCCTACTATTATCTTATTCTCTAATTCTTCCTGAACAAATTGATATATAATATGCCATATGTAGTTACGAATTTGTATTTATTATAACTTTTTTTTAAAATGTATCTGCACGCTGCCTTAAGAATGCTCAGCACTTCAGAGTGAAACCATCAGCACTTGGAGGGTTAACCCCGTTTATCATCACACCATTGCCCACCGTCCATCTCACAACACTGTCGAGGTCACCCTGCAGTCGCTCACAATCTTGTAACTTATTTATTACTCTGTATAGAATAACATCATCTGCAAGCAGCCTTATCTCTCATTCCACTTCTTTACACACATCATTGATATTGTAACGTGTCGGCAGGGTAGATAAATAAATAAATAGCGTACAGCACCTGGTAGCGACCTATTTCTAAGATTTATTAACTAAGCACTACAATTACAGATTTACACATACACAGACGATAGCCGAGCTTACAACTTACAAACGTACACGGTCACACACTTACAGACGGTTCGCGCTCTCTCTCTTAGTTTCTCTTATGTTCCATCTACAATGACACACACACATATACATACAGAGTCATCGATTATTTGCAGTACACTCTCTCAGCCACTCAGTCACACTCATTAGCGCTGTCACGGTCCACAGCCTACACGTCAGCCTCGCAGGTCGGGATAGTATACGCTGTTCACTCAACCAGTTGAACTCTGCAGTCTTCACACGTCGGTACCCACTGTTCCCTTTGCGCTACTCCAGAACACTCCAGGTTCTCCTCCAGCAGCCAGCCTCAAGGGACACACACACACGACATCAGGAAAACAGGAACGAGTCCTCGGCTCTGACAGACAGACACTCGAACAGGCTGCACTCCCCCAGGCCATCATCAACTGCGCTCCAGCGAACTCAATCTCGCTCCCACTCACTCACTCACTAACTAACTAACTCTCACTCTGACTGTCACTCCAAGTTACTCCTCTTCTTATATACCTGCTCTGGGCCTTCCAGAACAGTCCGGATGCTAGATGTATCCAGGAACCTCGCGAGATGGAAGACTCCAGATTGATAGTCGAGTAACTTCCGTCATCCTCTGCGGCGCAACCACAGATAGAAGTGAGAAGGGCCGGCCCAGCGCTTGGTTGTTGCTCGCGATTGGCGCGGTCGTGCGTGAGGGGGGGGGCAATGGGTGACACCCGTGGCGCGTAGCGAGTTGGCATGGCGGACACTACAACTATTACATTGCCCCCTCCTTAAGGCTGCTCGTCCCGAGCGGCTCCACGATACGCTGCAAGGTGGTTTGTTCGGTTGGCCACCACCTTCCCATGGGGGATCCGCTGGGTCCGGTCGACGGTGTCTTTGTTTCCGGTGATAACGGTCAGCAAGTCCTCGCGTGGCAGCCGGAACTTCGGTGGATTTCCTTTCGTCCACACCCGCTTCTACTTTCAGGGCTTGAGCGCCTTCATAGTCCCCTGGTGTGATGCCCGGGACTGGTTTGCTCTTCCCAGATTTAGCCCTGCTGGATTTCCTCTTCTTCCGGGGTGCAGAATTTGATGTTCGTACCAGCACGCAGCTTCGTGCCGGAACAAGTGTCCTAGTCAGATGGCATCCTCGTTCGTTGGTCATCGGTTCGTCTTCCATTGCTGCTCCGTCTCCTAGTAGGGATCCCTCCAGCCGTGCCGTTGCAGTCGCTGCCTCTGTCTCGTGGGCCATCATCAGAGCCTCTCCGTAGTTCAGTTTCTTGACGATCGTCCTCCCTGGACGGATCTCAGCGCCATGTAGTTTCTCACAGGCATCAGCCGCCTCAAGCTTGGTGTCACCTCGCGATAACTATTCCACAGTCACGTCGCCTAGTCGCTAGATCTCGGCGTCAATTATCCGCGGCGTTATATCTGTGCGCTGAGTCCTTTCCTGCGACTGGACTCGGTAGGTGCCTCTCTGTTGGTGGACACCGCAGCGTACGCCGAGCACTCCCATAACCTCCTCGTAGGTAGAACTTGGCTGGGGGCTGCGTTGTACACGTAGTCCGGCGATCGGATATTCGGCACTCTTCTTGGACGTCGATCCGGTCTTGAACTGGGTCCGGCAAGTTCTCTTGGAAGTAATCCCGTCGTCCTGTAGGTTTTCCAACTTCACGACGGTGGAGCCGCCGTCGCTGCTAGCAGGATTCATTTGCATCTCCACAGCCATCGTTTCCGCACGCAGGGCACTCACTTCCACCTCTGGACCTCGAACTCCGGACTTTACAACCGCGAGCATCTCTTCGGATCCGTTCTCATCCAGTTCGTTGTCATCCCGCTCATCGTCGTCGTCGACCTCGGTTTCGAGAGAGCGCACTTCGTTTTCAGACTTTAAATGTTCGCTCTTCCGTTCACTTAAATCTGTTTTCAGCTGGTCTGGGTTTGACCTCCGCTCAGATCTCAGTTCACTAATGAGTTCGCCATAACTAGATAAGATTTTATTTTCAAATCCACTAAACTTACTGAGAAAAATCTGGAGCTGTTCGGAATTCATTTCACTTGTAGAAATTTCTGTTGACTACAAAATTCGCTACCAGGTACTTGATTCTGACACCACTGTTAACGTAAGAGTTTATCCACTAGTTTATCACACTTGTCCATCCCACTTCTGACGCCAGTTGTAACGTGTCGGCGGGGTAGATAAATAAATAAATGCGTACAGCACCTGGTAGCGACCTATTTCTAAGATTTATTAACTAAGCACTACAATTACAGATTTACACATACACAGACGATAGCCGAGCTTACAACTTAGTTTCTCTTATGTCTCTTATGTCTCTCTTAGTTTCTCTTCTGTTCCATCTACAATGACACACACACATACACACAGAGTCATCGATTATTTGCAGTACACTCTCTCAGCCACTCAGTCACACTCGTTAGCGCTGTCACGGTCCACAGCCTACACGTCAGCCTCGCAGGTTAGGGATAGTATCTGCTGTTCACTCAACCAGTTGAACTCCGCAGTCTTCACACGTCGGTACCCACTGTTCCCTTTGCGCTACTCCAGAACACTCCAGGTTCTCCTCCAGCAGCCAGCCTCAAGGGACACACACACACAACATCAGGAAAACAGGAACGAGTCCTCGGCTCCGACAGACAGATACTCGATCAGGCTGCACTCTTCCAGGCCATCACTGATTGCGCTACAGCGAACTCAATCTCGCTCCCACTCACTCACTAACTAACTCTCACTCTGACTGTCACTCCAAGTTACTCCTTTCCTTATATACCTGCTCTGGGCCTTCCAGAACAGTCCAGATGCTACATGTATCCAGGAACCTCACGAGATGGAAGACTCCAGATTGATAGTCGAGTAACTTCCGTCGTCCTCTGCGGCGCGACCACGGATAGAAGTGAGAAGGGCCGGCCCAGTGCTTGGTTGTTGCTCGCGATTGGCGCAGTCGAGCGTGAGGGGGTGGGGCGATGGGTGACGCCCCCAGCGCGTAGCAAGTTGGCATGGCGGACACTACAACTATTACAATATATATAAGAAAACATAAAGGTCCAATAATACTGTCTTGAGGAATCCCCTCTTACTTATTACAGGGTCAGATAAAGCTTTGCCTACTCTAATTCTCTGAGTTTTATTTTCTAGAAATATAGCCACCCATTCAGCCACTCTTTTTTCTAGTCCAATAGCACTCATTTTTGCCAGTAGCCTTCTATGATCTACCCTATCAAATGCCTTAGATAGGTCAATCGCAATGCAGTCCATTTGGCCTCCTGAATCCAGGATATATGCTATATCTTGCTGAAATCCTACAACCTGAGCTTCAGTGGAAAAACCTTTCCTAAACCCAAACTGCCTTCTGTCAAACCAGTAATAACTTCACAAACATGTCTAATATAATCAGAAAGAATGCTTTCCCAAAGCTTACATGCAACGCATGTCAAACTGACTGGCCTGTAATTTTCAGCCTTATGTCTATCACCCTTTCCTTTATACACAGGAGCTACTATAGCAACTCTGCATTCATTTCGTATAGCTCCTTCAACCAAACAATAATCAAATAAGTATTTCAGATATGGAACTACATCCCAACCCATTGCCTTTAGTATATCCCCATAAATCTTATCAATTCCAGCTGCTTGTCTAGTTTTCAACGTTTGTATCTTCCTGTAAATGTCATTGTTATCATAGGTAAATTTTAATACTTCTTTGGTATTACTCACCTCCCCTATCTGGACATTATCCTTGTAACCAACAATCTTTACATACTGCTGACTGAATACTTCTGCCTTTTGAAGATCCTCGCATACACACTCCCCTTGTTCATTAATGATTCCTGAAATGTCCTTCTTTGAACCTGTTTCTGCCTTAAAGTACCTATACATACCCTTCCATTTTTTACTAAAATTTGTTTGACCACCAATTATGCTTGCCATCATGTTATCCTTAGCTGACTTCTTTGCTAGATTCCATTTTCCTAGTAAGTTCCTTCAATTTCTCCTTACTTCCATAACCATTTCTAACTCTATTTCATTCCAACCTGCACCTCCTTGTTAGTCTCTTTACTTCTCTGTTATAATATAGTGGATCTTTACCATTCCTTACCACCTTTAAAGATACAAACCTATTTTCACATTCCTCAACAATTACTTTAAACTCATCCCAGAGTCTGTTTACATTTTTATTTACCATTTTCCAGCGATCACAGTTACTTTTTAAAAACTCCCTCATGTTTGTTTTATCAGCCATATGGTACTGCCTAATAGTCCTAACTCTAATACCTTCCTTTCTTTCACATTTATTTTTAACTACAACAAAAAACAGCTTCGTGATCACTAATACCATCTATTACCTTTGTTTCTCTATAGAGCTCATCTGGTTTTATCAGCACCACATCCAAAATATTCTTCTCTCTAGTTGGTTCCATCACTTTCTAAATCAGCCACCCTTCCCATATCAACTTATTTGCCGTTTGTTGTTCATGCTTCATGTCGTTCGCATTACCTTCCCAATCGACATTCGGTAAATTGAGATCAGCTACTACTATCACATTCCTTTCCATATCATTTCCAACATAGCTGATTATCTTATCAAATAATTCTGAATTAGCGTCAGTGCTACCCTTTCCCGCCCGGTCTGTACACTCCAAAGACATCAAGTTGCCTATTATCTTTAGAGATGAGCCTTACACCCGAAATTTCATGTTTTTCATCCTTAACTTTTTCGTAGCTTACAAATTCTTCCTTCACCAGAATGAATACTTCCCCTCCTACCACTCCTATCCTATCTCTACGATACACACTCCAGTTCCATGAGAATATTTCTGCATCCATTATATCATTTCTCAGCCATGATTCAACTCCTATTACAATATCTGGTAAGTATATATCTATTGAATTACTTAATTCGATTCCTTTGTTTACAATGCTTCTACAGTTGAGCACTAACATTTTTATGTCATCCCTACTTGATTTCCAGTTCCCTGTTCACTTAACACCGCTCCCTAGGCCACCCCGTTTCCCTGAATGTATGTGCCTATAACTCTTCTAAACAAGTTTCCTAACTTATATGTACCACTGCGGTTTAAATAAAGGCCATCTGAGCGCAGATCCCTGTCTCCTACCCACCCATTAGGATCTAGAAATCTCACTCCCAGTTTCCCACATACCCACTCCATAGTCTCATTTAAATCCCCAATCACCTTCCAGTCAGTATCCCTCCTACACAGTATTCCACTGATAACGATCTCCGCTTCCTTAAACTCCAACCGTGCTGCATTTACCAGATCCCACATATCCCCAACTATGTTGGTACTTATACCTGCTTGCCTTACATTGTTAGTACCAACGTGAAACACTACCACCTTCTCCTTTCCCTCTTCCTTCTCTTCTACTTTCCTCAACATCTGCCTCAATCTAATTCCTGGATAACACTCCACCCTGGTTCCCTTTCCTCCACACACTTTCCCCACATGTCTAACGATGGAATCCCCCACGACCAGAGCCTCAACCCTACCCAGTCTTGTAGAAAACCTTGACATGAAGCAAAATAGCAGAACCTAAGTGGAGATTCAACAAAGCCACAAAGCATTATTACTCCAGACCAAGTTGCTGGCCAGCCCCTACTGAATGGAATGACACAAAGAAATATCAATAATTGACTACTTAACACCAAGGACGGTGATGAAAATAGCCAACTGAATACCTCATTTACCATGGATAAACTACAATCTGCCAACAGTAGTGCAAATGCTAACAGAGCAGCCAGTACTGATGTCCTCATAACAGAGCAAATTAAACATTTTGGGCCAAGGGCCCTGCACTGGCCTCTGCACCAGAGAACTAAGGATACTCAACATAAGGAGAAAAGCTGAAGTGATAGCCTTACTAAAACCTGGCAAGAACCTACTGACCCTAAAAGTTGTCAACCAGCCTTACTACTGTGCTCTCTCTTCAATGGATGATCCTCAGCCAGTATCATACTGGGAAAATCATGTTTCAGCCGAGTTTTGAACATCACCCAACACACACAAGATGGTTTTTGAAGGGAGGTTTCTTACCAGGATGATCTTCAGTGATTTAACCGTGGCATATGACACAGTCAATCACCAGAGTCTAGTGCAGAACATGTATCAATTAACAGAAGACTGTCATCTCACAAAGCTTACTGGAACATTCCCCCAAAATAGGAGATTCTTTACTAGTCTTGGTAGCAAGAAGAGTTGGTGGAGGTGAGAGAAAATGGCCTACCTCAGGATAGTGTGATGGCTCCAATGCTGTACAATATATATACAAATGACCAGCCTGTCTCACTGAACACCAGGAGCATTATTTATGCAGATGGTATGGCCATAGCTGTTCAAGGCAAAGCTTCCCCGAGGTTGAATCCACCCTAACAAAGGCATTCTCTCACTACTATGAAGCCAACTACCTGAAAAAAAACTCAAAGAAGACAGCTGCGTGTGCATTTCATTTATGAAATTGGGAGACAAGAAGGATGCTCAATGTTAGATAGAAAAGTGAAAGACTGCAACATTGCCCAACTTCCAGATACCTAAGAGTTGTCCTGGATTGTACCTTGTCATTCAGGCAATACTGCCTTAACGCGAAGGGCAAGATTTGTGACAGAAACAACATCCTATGCAAACTGATAACCTACACTTGGGAAGCCAGATACTTTGCAGACAACTGCTCTGAGCCTCAGCAGTTTGGCGGCAGATTATGCAGCACCAGTACGGTAGGCTCATACAAAACATGCCTACGTGGCTGTCAACGAAATGGCAAGTAACATCTCTAGCTCCCTTATACCAACACCTACTCACAAATTGTTTCTGCTGGTTGGAATTGCTCTACCTAAGATAAGAAGACAAGTGATCACCAAGGCTGAAATGGAAAAGAAAGAAGACCCTCGCCACCACGCATTAGATCGTCGTCTACGATCGAGGTGGTGTTTCATTTCAAAGTCAAAAGACCCCTAGCAGCCAACTGCATCACTAAATGGAAGGGTGAAACTGCTGATGTGCAGTTGAATATCGAACAACAATTTGCCCCCTGGGAAGATCTGGCAAAGATCTCCCTCACCCAGTATTGAAACGGCTAAGAGTAGGGGTCTCAAGATGTTAAATGAACCTTCAGAAGTGGGGACTGCTATCCACTGGATCCAATGCACTGCATGAATGCAGAGACATCCAGAACCCCATACTATTCAAGATCTCTTTGTAGCCAATGACAAAGCTATTGGGCAGCTGAGTTTGGGAAAAATCTGATTTGATCCAGACACTGAAAGTAAGTCAACAACTCCACCTGATGGGCAGGAATACATAAGTCATTTTTACTTAAACTACAGAACTGAGAAGTACTTTGTGTTTAGTTTTCATGAAAATTTTGTAACTACTATAATATTACACATAGTTAGCATATTCAAGTACTGCCCAATCCACAGATTCACTGACACTGGAATTGTGAATGGCTGGTGCAGCAAGGCATAGATAGCCATACAGTGTGAGGCCTGTGAAAGTGGTGAAAGCAGTAACAAAATATTCTAACTTTCAAAACTTGCAAACAATGTACAGCTCACATCTTCAAAGATGAATTAGAACATCAGGGAATAGTAAAAGCAAAATGACTACTGGAGTATTATTTAAAAAACGGGGAAACAAATTCAGTTCTCTGTCAGAAAGATTAGTACTGGCAAGGAAGCTTACAGGAAAATCAGAAGAGTTGATTGTTTTTATGATGGGACAGAGCGAGGTCAAGTGGAGGGGAAAGGGAATGAAGAGGATAAGTAGAGGGTACACCCTATACTGGAGTGGAAGAGGTGAGGCAAAGAATGGAGTAGGAGTGATTGTTAACAAAATCCTGGATGAAAATATGGATAGGATAGACCAAGTCGGTGATAGATCAGAGTACGACTGAGGATGGAAGAAGGAGTGAAAGATTTCATCCAAGCTTATGCACCCCAAACTGGTAACAGTGAGGAAAATATATAGCAATTCTTGGAGACACTTGAGGAAGTAATCACCGATGTGGAAGTGATAGTGATGGGAGACCTCAAAGCACAGGCTGGAAATGCCAGATTTGGTAAAGAAGTGATTGGTCCATTTGGATATGGAGAAAGAAACAGCAAGGGGGATAAGGAGATTGATTTTTGCAAGAGAAATGGAATGATTGTGGGTAACACTTGGTTTAGATAGAAGAATAGCAGAAAGGCCACTATATATGGCTGGGGTGAAAGATGGACAAAAACAGTTATTGATTATTTTCTGGTGGAAAAAAGAAATAGTAAATAGTTAATAAATGTAACAGCACTACCAAGTGAGGCATTTGATGGAGACCACAGAGTAGTGGTGGCAAAATTGTGAGAGTAAAAGAAATAAGACAGAAGAAAATAAAAATATGTAAATTAAAAAATAAAAGAACTTAGGAGGAATTAAAACAGAACATCCCTATATCAGAAACAGAAAGTGTAGAAGAAGAATGGACCATTGTAATTTATGAGCTTCATATCCGTAATGATGATTCACACAAATGCAGAGAGGAGAAGAATTCAACCTAATCAATACTTGTTTATTATTGTTATTAAAAATACAGGACCGGTTTCGACCCTAGCGGGTCATCTTAAGCTGGACATACATATAACACATCGTGCAATTGCAAACATTACCATATCTAAAAAGGAATATCATGTGACGGTAACATGTGAAGTTGTACTTATGAGTAGGGCATTCTTCGTCAAATTGGAAGTTAAGTATATGTTATTATGCATGAATGCGCATCTATGAGAAGTGAATATTCCTAAACTTAAAACTAACTTATAAGTATTCATAAAATAAGAACAACATATGGATAAAACACTTTCATGCTTGTGAATGTTTGAGTTTATGGCTTGCACTGTTTCTCAGTTCTTCAATTTGACTGCTATCATTAAGTCTAGTTGTCCACAACTGTGCATTATATTAAAAACTCAATGGCTTAAATTGTAATATGAGTTACACTTTAAAATACCAATATCTCATTTAGAAGATTTTTGTCACCATATGTACACGAAGGATAAGAAACACTTTGCATCTCTAAAAGGCAAAATATTGACGCAGTGTGGGTTCAGTTGAGGCTTGGACGGAAGTGTAGAAATTGCAGCTTGCCGTATATAAAATCCAGTTGTTTACGTTGAAAGATGAGTCATAATGTCCTTTGCCGTATTAAGTAATGTTGTATTGCATTAAACCAGAGTGGTGGCTCCTTCCTTTTTGTAGTTGTGTGATATTGTAAGGATTATTTGTGAAAGATAAAATTAAGATGTGAGTGATACTAATATATTGAAGGAAGGTCTTAAGTCATGTAAAAGAATCTTTGTGTGTAATTACTGCTATTGTCGTCTTGATGTTGTACAGTATATAGCTTGGGAGCACGATGTGTACTGCTTCATGTTCGTCTCGGGCTAACGCCATTTGCTGTGAGGGGAAGGGGCGGAGGGACGGGAGGAGTGGCTGTGTGAATCATCAATACGGATATGAAGATACCGTAGCCAACCAGGCAAAACGGAGCGCTAATAGATACCAAAACTTAAAGGAGAACACAACACAAAAATCAAGTTGCCTCAGAATCAAAGAGTGTATCGGACAGTGTTCAACTATATATTTCCTTTTGCTGTGCGCCGCTCCGCAGGCTGGTGAACTAAGGAAACACGAGTAGCTGTGATGTCACTGCGCTGTAAGCGCTGAGCGAGCCATCCAGTTGATTATTGCAGTACGCGCTCAGCCACTCTTCCGTTTACTTGAAGTGTTGTTTATTATAATAGTGCGGTTACTGTTTGTCGAAATGCCTTCCTGTAGTGTGTACGGGTGGAACAACACAACGAGTAGAAACCGAAAGTGTAGAGAGAAAGAAATACATTTCCATAAGTTTCCAAATCGAAGTAAGTCGCCTCGAAGGTTTGGCAGTTGGGTACAATTTTGCAAGAGGAAACACTTTTCTCCCAGTAAGGGAGCTTCTGTGTGCTCAGTGCATTTTAAAAATACAGACTATGATGAAACGCAACTTTTGAAAATGAAGGTGATGCCTATGGAAAAGCTGCAAGGTCCGAAATTGAAGCCAGGTTCTGTTCCTTCAATAAGATGTCTGGCGTCGACAGATGGAGATACTTCTCAGACAGGAATGCTAATTCATACGGAAGCCGCTTCATAAAATACACTGTGGGAGTACTCGTCAGAAACTAAAAAGTGCAGGACGGAAAGGTATGAGGCTAAAAGACGAAGGGAGTTTGCTAACACAGTATTAAACGAAAGGTTTTTTTTTTTTTGCTTTACGTCGCACCGACACAGATAGGTCTTATGGCGACAATGGGATAGGAAATGGCTAGGAGTAGGAAGGAAGCGGCTGTGGCCTTAATTAAGATACAGCCCCAGCATTTGCCTGGTGTGAAAATGGGAAACCACGGAAAACCATCTTCAAGGCTGCCAACAGTGGGGTTCGAACCTACTATCTCCCGAATACTGGATACTGGCCGCACTTAAGCGGCTGCAGCTATCGAGCTTGGTTAAATGAAAGTGATAACGATAATGATGTACACAATGTTCAGAATAATATGAGTGAAAATATTTCACCAGACAGACACGAATATAGTGTAGAAATACAGTGTGAGTTAGGAAGTGAAATAGCAAGAAAATACTTTGGCGTTGGAACTTCCGGCACAGCCTTGAACAGTGACATAATGGGAGAACAGTTGAATGACAGTTTCTATGAACCAGATGCTAGTTGCTTTACGTCGCACCGACACAGATAGGTCTTATGGCGACGATGGGACAGGGAAGGGCTAGGAGTGGGAAGGAAGCGGCCGTGGCCTTAATTAAGATACAGCCCCAGCATTTGCCTGGTGTGAAAATGGGAAACCACGGAAAACCATTTTCAGGGCTGCCGACAGTGGGGTTCGAACCTACTATCTCCCGAATACTGGATACTGACCGCACTTAAGCGGCTGCAGCTATCGAGCTCGATGAACCAGATGAAAGTGACAGTAAAAGTTATATTAGTGATACTGATAATGAACACACTCAGGACAATGTACATATTACAGGTTCATATTTCTTTGTAGCGGGGACAAGTTTGCTCACACTCTTTGAAATTTGTTACATTTGTAAAAGTAAAGTGAAAAACATTTCACATTACATTAAGGGGATTATGTTGTGCGTAAAATCACTTTGCAATTGTGGTAATAAAGTCCGTTGGTATTCTCAACCTATGGAAGGAAAGAAATCGGAAGCAAATGTCCTAATATCATCAGCATTATTGTTGTCAGGCATTCTGTTTGAACCTTTTCAGTCATTCTGCAAGTCGATTAACTTACATATGGTCACGAACTGTATATGATAGAATTATTCATAGAGTAACTGGTCCAATAGAGGAGGGTGCTTGGGATCAAGAAAGGACTAATGTTATTGATTGTTTGTCCGACTCGTTGGCTGAACAGCCAGCGTACTGGCCTTCGGTGCAGAGGGTCCCGGGTTCGATTCCCGGCTGTTTATTTATTTATTTATTTATTTATTTATTTATTTATTTATTTATTTATTTATGTCTTGCCTTTAATTTAATTCTGACTGATGATGGTCTCTGGTAAGACCGAAACTAGTTTCAACAAATATATGTAACGTTTTTAAGGTTACAACAAACAGTATTGAATAGGTGGAAACCTTTAGCTTTTGGTTTACACTTTGATATCATGTCAATTTTAAGTTAATTGCTATTAAACCCACAGAAATAAAGAATAATTTTGCAACCACAAAAAATATGGCATAACTAAAGCCAATGTTCGGCATTGGCATGAAGACAAAGATAGTCTAAAAATGTGTACTGTACAAGAACGGCATTCATATGATTTTTCACAGCACTTTTTAAGCCTGATTTAATTTTATGAAGGAAAAAAGGAAGGGTCATCCTGGATTCGGAGAAATACGGTAGGTGCCAAACATGTATGGAAAATGAAAGTGCACTGTGTCAGCATCTCCCTTCATAACGTTGGCAAGTAAAAAAAACTTTTACAATAAATCACTATACTGTTTTATGACTGCTTTATCGGCACTGAACTCTCCTGACACTTCAAAGACCGTTACCCTCCCTATCAGGAAAATATAATGCAGTTGGTTCTTGGTTCAATTACCTTCACTGTACTTCTAGCTTGAGGAACATACAATAATTATGATAAGTCAGTGTGTGAAGAGGAAGCAATAGGAAGAAGCGACACACTGACCTGTCATTGTTTTTAATGTGTTCCTATTCGTGTTACTATCATTCTATTTATTCTTTACTCATTTCCTTATATTTATACCTTTAAGGCTGATTATTACCTGGATTGGAGGATTCTCTCCCATACTGCTAGCTCCTACTGTCTCGCTCACGACTCCACCAACAGACTGTCCACTTCCAACGAGATGAGGTACATCAGGCAAATCAGCAATTACAGTAGAAGATTCTTTCTCTTGAATATTATCCAAGGTGAGCCACATTATATTCTCTAAAGAAGAATTCAACAGAAAATAAACAATCAAATTAAATGTACAACACATCACCCAATAAATACATCAATGGGAAGCATCAACACTGAACATACCATGTAGAGTATCATCATCTCCAGCACTGACAGTGGCATAGTACTGCATACATTCCAGAGAACCAACCCACGTCGTCTTTGACACCAAGGTCCTATCCTTCCAGACAGGGCGATGTACTCGCTGCAGTATTTCAGCTTTAGCAGCACTCAGGATTACGTAACCTTTTGTCTCGCAGCCTTTCAAAAGAACCTGGCTGTTCACCAGAGCAACTGTAAAGGCAATTTATTGTAAAGATTTTCAAATAAACTTCATAAAGGAAGTAATTTTTTTTTTAAACCGGAACTTTTCAAAGCAAACTGGAATTGGAGTAGATAGTCAAGAGCACAGCTCTTGAGGATAAAAAAAGATGACAGATTTAAGGATCAAAGAATATTATACATGTAAAAGTACAAACCATCTGTATAAAATATGGATGCACTGGTATAGCCAGACTATAGGGGATTCTCATTATCATATACACGCAAATAATCTCAGCATATTTTCTTCAAAATTTGGCAGCGGAAAGTTGAGGTGTGGGTATTATTTGCGTCAAGGAAGATGCAGTACTCCTGAGATACAGAAATCTGGACGCTGGTATTTTTCCACTCACTCTATTGGCAAATCTGTTCCCACCAAACACAAGAACTGTGGCGGCAATACATAATGCATCGTTTGCGTGGTGTCAGTTTAAGTAGTAGCACATGTTTAGGATGAACAGGGTGAGTTCTTCATGCCTAATGAAAAGCTTCACATTACTGATGGGGCAGAGCAAATGGGTAATTGCAGTGCAGGAAGGAAGTGATGTAAACGAGTGTTCCATACATGATTGAAAGAGAAATAAAGCTAGTCTTGAATAGACAAACAGTAACCACTGATCATTTTGCAGATGAAAAGCGAAGTTTCTAAAAGTCAAAAACAGGAGTTGTTAATACAGTGGAAGTCCGTTATAGCGAGTGCGGCATATAACGAGAACCCCGTTATAAAGACAATGTTTGCCGGTCCCTTCAAAATTCCTATATTAGACTGTGTATTATCTTTCGGTTACAGCGAGAGCACTATCACTGATGCATCCGTTGTTCCAAGCGATTTTTTCCGTTACCAATATTTATGCACCCCAGCGATTATGTTGCATGCGATCGATCTCCTTCGGTATCGCTTCCTCACTATGTCCACTGTCGAGTTCTATCGCCGACATTCAAAGGTGAGGTCGGAGTCGATTAGTAAAACCCGTCAACTGCTGTTCTGTAAAGAAAATTCAAAATGAAAGACGACATTTTTGCATAATAAATGTGTAAATAACGTGTCCGATAACAGTTGTTAACTCTTTAAAAATAAAGGCCGAGGAAACGATCGTTTAATTTTAATGCTAAATACTGCGATTAATTAAGGATGAAATACAACTCAAGATATTTCAGCATGCATAATTGATTTCTGAGGTTAGTTTCTATTTTCTCGCGTCTGTTTAATTTCTTAAAGGCTATTATCA
The DNA here is from genome assembly GCF_040414725.1 of Anabrus simplex. Taxonomy (NCBI): domain Eukaryota; kingdom Metazoa; phylum Arthropoda; class Insecta; order Orthoptera; family Tettigoniidae; genus Anabrus; species Anabrus simplex. The sequence goes on along the minus strand of NC_090266.1, from coordinate 1,149,753,301 downwards.
TGTAAATTTATAGCGAGAAGAGTATTTTCTACTGGCGCTAGAAATACCGTACTAAGCATTCACGATAAATATAGTACGGTTAAGTTAGGTTAGGTCACGCTGTTTGAATGAGAAAACTGAAATGTTTGCCACAAAATACGATCGATCATTTTCGGTATGGTACAGTTTTCTTGCTATGTGCATTTGCGAGCTCTCTCGTCGACATTCGAAGGCGATGTGGGAGTTGATTAGTAATACCCATCGACTGCTGTTTCCTAAAGGAAATTCAAAATGAAAGAGGATAATACGTTTTCGTAATAAATGCTTAAAAAACGTGGCCGATAGCAGTTGTTAACTCGTTAAAAATAAAGGCTGAATAAACGATTTCTTAATTTTAATGTTATATTCTGTAATTAAGTAAGAATGTGATACACCTCTAGATGTTGCAGAGTACATCACTGATTTCAGAGGATAGTTTATATTTTCTCCCATCTAGTTAAATTTTAAAATGGCTATTCCCATGTAAATTTTAGCGAGGAGGTTATCATTTCTCTACATGCATTTGAAATGTGTTTTCACGATACACATAGGTGCGGTTAAGTTAGGTGACGCCGTTTGAATAAAAAAATGGAAATGTTTACCACAGAAGCCTCTGGAGTGATACCGTATTTCTCCGAATCCAAGACGACAATTTTTTTCCTCAAAATATCATGTGAAATATCAAGGGTCATCTTGCATTCGTGGCCTTGGCAACTACCGTAGTAACCACGACGGTGCCATCTCCCCCCCCCCCCCCCCCGCGCGTGCACACAAAACTCCTTGACAATAAACGACCGTCTCTTTAATATACATCCCTAGCCCGAGGCGACCGGTTGTTCAGTGCCTGTGTGTAATGGCCGGTTTACACGTAGACAGTGTTTAGTACAGTAGTAATTGGTAAGTTACTACTCACGTAGGCTAGTTTAAACGTAAGACAGCGTTTAGTACAGTGACAAATGACAATCTGTCACTCAAGTCAGTTGATTCAGTCGTTCTTGCGTCGTCAACTAGATCAGAAGATAAGATGATCGGTCATCAACAGCGAGTAAAACATGTTAGTGACGTTATTCGTTGCATGTTAGATGCCATTTTAGAGGACATTGAGGATTAGGTGACCAAAATTAGGAGTGAAAACTGATAACCAGAAGGAATTATATCGGAACAAGTACAATTATTTTTAAATAATTAACCAAGAAGGATAGACAGAAATATTTGTTAATAGCCGGGCTGAGCAGCTCAGAGAGTAGAGTGCTGGCCTTGTGACCTCAACTTGGCAGGTTCGATCCTGGCTCAGTCTGGTGGTATTACAAGGTGCTTAAATATGCCAGCCGCGTGTCAGTAGATTTACTGGCACGTAAAAATCTCCTGTGGGACAAAATTCCGGCATCTCGACTCTCCGGAAACCGTAAAAGCAGTTGCTGGGAAGTGAAGCGAATAACATAATTTATTTATTACCCTTGCGAATGTCAGAAGTAACATTTAATGAGTTACTGCATAAAGTTGAACCTTTGATACAAAAGGGAGATATTATCATGGGCAGTGCATTTTAGTATTCCAAAGCTACTCGTGATGAACGTATTCACTTATGAATTTTAGAATGTTACAGAGGCTGGCAGACTGAACGCTAAAAGGCATAACGATCTATAATGATGATGTATGTATCTTATGTCCATGAAGCCATTGTTCTCAGCAATTAGAACAAATGATCTAAAGAAAAACAAACTCACAGGGATGATCAACTCCATAATTTCACCCACAACTTATGAACTTTACTAAATTGAGCCTGTTCACACGTGGTAAGTAGCAAGTACAGTGTTTCCCCCACTACTCCGATGGGTGCGCGCGCCGCTTGTTGGAGGTCTACTTGAAAGGAAAAATAGATGGGATTCTATTCCACTTGACTAAATAGTTACTTAATCGTTTACTTACCACTTAAGTCGCAGTTCACACGCTGCAAGTCACTTAAAATTAAGTTCAAAATGTAGTTACTACTAAAGTACTGTCCGCGTGTAAACAGGCCTTAACGTCGCTGGATCTTGGAAACAGCTGGCTCTACAAAATCGTTTCTTAAATCAGCAGAATGGCATAAAAATACGCAAGCCTTCGAATTCTTAGAAAGGCCACGGCTACTCAGTAGCACAGTTATAACGCGTTCACTGTACCTGACGCTTAGTAAAATTAAATTTTATAGATAGCAGGAATGTTTTCGTGATGGATCATCGTACTGTAAAGATACGTGGAACACGTATTGCCGGCAAATTTTCAACAGGTGCTCATCGATATTATGATGACAATTTTAAGTTAATGGTTATTAAACACTCGTAAATGTAGAATAATCGTGCAGCCGAAAGAAAATACGGCATAGGCCTAACTAAAGCCAATATTCGGCGTTAGCGTGAAGACAAGGAGAGATTAAAATGCGTATTGCACAAAAGATTGCATTTGTGGTGTGCAACATGGACACTTTAAAGAAGTCACAGATGAAATTTTGAAGTATGTGCACAAAAAACGCAGGGGCGGAATTGCCATACCGCGGCGCAATAAATTCGCTCGTTGACCTTCAACTTCCACGATTAGGCCTATACATCGCTAGCCACTGAAGTAGGCTGAAGCCGGCAAGCGAGATGTGCGTGTAGCCAGTTATATTTGACGCTGAGTGAAAGTAACAGTTTTATAGTAAGTAAGAATATTTTCCTAATGAATCGTCGTATTGTAGAGACGCGTGAAATAGGTATTGCCAGAATATTTTCAAGGGGTTCTCTTCAATATTATGATGCCAATATTATAAGTTAATGGTTATTAAACCCGCTGAAATAGAGAATAATTGTGCAGCAGAAAAGTAATATGCCATAACTAAAGCCAATGTTCGGCGTCTAAAAAGTGTACTGTATAAGAAAGGCATTCATATGATTTTACAAAGCACTTTTTAAGACTGATATAAATTTTTTGAAGGAAAAGGTGGGGGCGTCTTGGATTCGGAGAAATACAATACTATAATTTTTCAGAATGAAATTAAACATACTTTCACGCAATATCAGATTTCAAAAAAAAAAAAAAAAAAACAAGTAAGCCGAAGAGGGGATATTATCCGCAAAAATGCAAGTTTTCTGCAAGCTGACTGTCGTTTCATACTGATTTTAATGTGTGTGAGGGTTCGCCGACATTTTACAAAAAATCGGATATAACAACAATCCGTTATAGCGAGTAAATTTATCGCTGTTGTGAATTTTCGCTATAACGGACTTCTACTGTAGGTGACAAAAGAGACAGTTTGGATACGCAACCACAAATGAATTGCGTCTGTTGTCAGCTATAGCAAAGACAACTAACTGAAATAACTTCAGTTTACATAGGAAAACTAGCAATGCGCAATGTTTCCAAGCCAATTATAAAGAAAATATTGTGAATTTCCATAGATTTGTTATCGGTTTTCACCCAAGGAATTCGTATTTACTCTTGCAAATTGCCAACTCAGACCAGATGTATTATATTTGTCGTACTGTAGTATTACGAGTTTTCAACAATAATATTTAACAAAGTTATACAACATCATACATATATTATCATTATAGACTGTTATGCCTTTCAGCGTTCAGTCTGCAAGCCTCTGTGAATTTACTAAACGTCGCCACAATCCTCGATTTGCAACTAGTGTTGTGGTCTCGTTTAGTTCAATACCTCTTATCTTTAAATCGTTAGAAACCGAGTCTCACCATCGTCGCCTTGGTCTACCTCTACTTCCCTTACCCGACATAGCAGAGTCCATTATTCCCCTAGGTAACCTATCCTCCTCCATTCGCCTCACATGACCCCACCATCGAAGCCGGTTTATGCGTACAGCTTCATCCATCGAGTTCATTCCTAAATTAGCCTTTATCTCCTCATTCCGAGTTCCCTCCTGTCATTGTTCCCACCTGTTTGAACCAGCAATCATTCTTGCTACCTTCATGTATGTTACTTCTAACTTATGAATAAGATATCCTGAGTCCACCCAGCTTTCGCTCCCGTAAAGCAAAGTTGGTCTGAAGACAGACCGATGTAAAGATAGTTTCATCTGGGAGCTCACTTCCTTCTTACAGAATACTGTTGATCGCAGCTGCGAGTTCACTGCATTAGCTTTACGACACCTTGATTCAATCTCACTTGCTATATTACCATCCTGGGAGAACACACAACCTAAATATTTGAAATTATCGATCTGTTCTAGCTTTGTATCACCCATCTGACATTCAATTCTGTTGAATTTCTTACCGACTGACATCAATTTAGTCTTTGAGAGGCTAATTTTCATACCATACTCATTGCACCTATTTTCTAGTTCCAAGATATTAGACTGTAGGCTTTCGGCACAATCTGCCATTAAGACCAAATCGTCAGCATAGGCCAGACTGATTACTTCATTTCCACCTAATTGAATCCCTCCCTGCCACTTTATACCTTTCAGCAGATGATCCATGTAAACTACGAACAGCAAAGGTGAAAGATTACAGCCTTGTCTAACCCCTTTAAGTACCCTGAACCAAGAACTCATTCTACCATCAATTCTCACTGAAGCCCAATTGTCAACATAAATGCCTTTGATTGCTTTTAACAATGTGCCTTTAATTCCATAGTCCCCCAGTATGGCAAACATCTTTTCCCTCGGTACCCTGTCATAAGCTTTCTCTAGATCTACAAAACATAAAACACAACTGCCTATTCATCTCGTAGCATTTTTCAATTACCTGGCACATACTGAAAATCTGATCCTGACAGCCTCTCTGTGGTGTGAAACCACACTGGTTTTCATCCAGCTTCCTCTCAACGACTGATCGCACCCTCCCTTCCAAGATGCCAGGGAATACTTTGCCTGATATAATAATCAATGAGATACCTCGATAATTGTTGCAATCCTTCCTGTTCCCTTGCTTATAGATAGGTGCAATTACTGCTTTTGCCCAATCTGAAGGTACCTTACCAACACTCCATGCTAATTTTACTACTCTATGAAGCCATTTCATCCCCGCCTTCCCAATATACTTCACCATTTCAGGTCTAATTTCATCTATTCCTGCTGCCTTATGACAATGGAGTTTATTTACCATCCTTTCCACTTCCTCAAGCATAATTTCACCAACATCATTTTCCTCTTCCCCATTTGCTTGGCGGTTCACAACACCACCAGGATGATTTCCTTTTACATTGAGAAGATGTTCAAAATATTCCCTCCACCTCTCCAGTGATTCCCTGGGATCTATTATGAGTTCACCTGAATTACTCAAAACACTGTTCATTTCCCTTTTCCCTCCCTTCCTAAGATTCTTTACTACTGTTCAGAAAGGTTTCCCTGCTGCTTGACCTAGCCTTTCCAAGTTGTTACCAAAATCTTCCCAGGACTTCATTTTGGATTCAACTACTATTTGTTTCGCTCTGTTTCTTTCATCTACGTATAACTCCCTGTCTGCCTCGGCCCTTGTTTGGAGCCATTTTTGATAAGCCTTCTTTTTACGTTTATAAGCTGCTCTCACTTCATCATTCCACCAAGATGTTCGCCTTTTCCTATCTTTACACACTGTTGTTCCTAGGCATTCCCTTGCTGTTTCTACTACAGCATCCCTGTACGCCACCCATTCACTTTCTATATCCTGAACCTGCTTACTGTCTACTGTTCGAAACTTCTCACTAAGCATATCCATGTACTTCCGTCTAATTTCCTAGTCCTTGAGATTTTCTACCCTTATTCGTTTGCAGACATATTTCACTTTCTCTACCCTAGGCCTAGAGATACTTAGTTCACTACAGATCAGATAGTGGTCTGTATCATCGAAAAATCCCCGAAAAACTCATACATTCCTAACAGATTTCCTGAATTCGAAGTCTGTTAAGATATAGTCCATTATGGATCTGGTACCCCTAGCCTCCCATGTGTGGCGGTGAATAGCCTTATGCTTGAAGAATGTATTCGTAACAGCTAAACCCATACTAGCACAGAAGTCCAGCAAACGCTTCCCATTCCCATTAGCTTCCATATATTCCCCACATTTACCAATCACCCTTTCGTATCCTTCAGTTCTATTCACAACTCTCGCATTGAAATTTAGCACTATTCTATCCTTGCTGTTGACCCTGACCACGATGTGACTCAATGCTCATAAAACTTGTCAACTTCATCCTCATTCGCACCCTCACATAGTGAATACACGGACACAATTCTAGTCCTAATTCCTCCAACTGACAAATCTACCCACATCATTCGCTCATTTACATGCCTAACAGAAACTATGTTCCGTGCAATGGTATTCCTGATAAAGAGCCCTACCCCAGACTCTGCCCTTCCCTTTCTAACACCCGTCAAGTACACTTTATAATCTCCTATATCTTCCTCGTTATCTCCCCTTACCTGAATATCGCTTACTCCTAGCACATCCAGATGCATCCTCTTTGCTGACTCAGCCAGTTCTACTTTCTTTCTTCCATAAGCCCCATTAATATTGATAGCTCCCCATCGAATTCCATTTCGTTCGCCAAGTTGTTTCCAAGGAGTCCCTCGTCTGTCAAATGGGAGTGGGACTCCGTTACTCCCACAGGTCCGAGGCTTGCTTAAAATGTTCTGAGCTCGGTAGATTCATGAAGCAGGATGCTACCCTACTTGCACATAGTCCAAGTGAGGATCTCTCCTCTAACGGGTTATGGACCACCGGTGGATTGTATAGTCCTAGCCGCCTGAGCACAAGGAGGGTCAGGACTCAGAATATGTCCGAGATGCCGACTCCCATTCCATAGTAACTGGTATCCCGACTCTCAGGACCACTTACTAGGCCAGTCAGCCGTTGCCCATGATTCACGAACTAGGACGTGACTACAGTAACCCACAAACATGAACCATAAATTATACAATTACAAAAATAACTTTTTCAAAATTTCCTTCCTAAAATTAGGGTGCGGGGATCATTTGCGTATGTATGGAATTCCATCAACTCTTCCTTCTCAACAATCTCTCATTGGATACAAGCTTCAAATATGAAAGAATAGAATAACCAAACACTCTTTTCACTTTGAGTATCCAAACATTGTATCAATAAGTATAGAATGGAAAATGTTTATTTTCTTGAACAATTATGCTACCTTTGTGGAGTATCTACATTTCATCTATAGACTGTATGTAATCCCTTCTCAAGACAGCTTAGCACTTCAGCTAAAATTAACCCCCAGGGACATGCTTGTTTACTATGCACTGAACGATTTGGTAGCACAGTTTGGGTCGTGTGACTGTAAGCTTGCATTATGGAGATGGTGGGCTTGAATTCCACTGTCATCAGCCCTGAAGATGGTTTTCTGCGGTATTTCATTTTCACACCAGGCCAATGCTGGGGCTGTAACTTAATTAACACCACAGCCACTACCTTCCCAATCCTAGCCCTTTCCTATTCTTGTGTTGCCAAAAATCTTCAATGTGTTAGTGCAATGTTAAACCACTTTCCAAATAACATAAAAGAAGTTTACTGTGCAGTATGATTAATAGAAGAAATGGAAGTGGAGCTGGACGGCTGTTAGTACAGGACACCAGATTCTGTTCAGGTACAGAATTTCGTGTGATTATTGGAAACCACAGAAAACCATTTTCACGGCTGCTGACAGTGGGGTTCAAACCCACTGTCTCCAAAATGCAAGCTGACCGCTCCATGACGCAGCCACTCGCTCGGACTTCTATACGCCTGCAGAACGTATTTCTAATTCAAATGACTATCACTGTAAACAAGCAGATTATAGGTGATCTTAGCCAGGCCATTTCATCTCTTAGAATTTCATTTCGTAGTCCAGGTGGTTTAGTGAACGTTCAGCTACAGCAGATTCCTGTCGCTGGTTAAAACAACAGTGGGGCCTCAATATGTGGTTCAGAACATTAACTGTAGAAAGAAACAATTTTTCAAAGAATGGTTACCATATTATTCTACAGAACACTGTCTATTTTTGCAGCAACAGCAATGTACACATCTTTCAATGAAAATTGCCAACTGACTGTCTTTACAATATTCATCTGCCTCTCCTCCCCTACCCTCAACAGACAATGGATATTATGCAGCATGCAGCACGTTATTTATTTTTTTAACTAGAAATAATCTACTCACTAAGCCAGTTCTTGTGAAGTACGTCATCTTCTTGACATGCTGCCAAGCCCTGTAAGTGCTGTTCCCTAGTCTGAACTGACAGGTCGTCACTGAACACAACAGGTTTGTTATCAGCTTCAGCAATAAGCTGCTGCAGCATGGTGGCAGCATGACCTGACTGAAGCTTTGTCAAAGGCGATGGGGTTGCCTGAACTGATGCGGTATTCTGTAGCCAGAGAAGGAACACTTATCAAATGTCAACATACAATATAAAGTTGAGGCTTTTACAGACCTGAGCTGAGAAATTCAGGAGGTGAGGAATCTGCAATATTTTGGTTGCAAGATAACTATCAAACAAAGATGAAGAAATGAACATTTATGCTATATATTTTGGTGCTGTCTACTAAGTGAATATGTATTGTTTTATTCCAAGAAGAAGTTAAACCAATTGTAATACATTACCAATAAAATGCATATAAAATGAAAGCAGAATTACACACACTTCAAAAATATGCACAAATTCTCAAATTAAACTATGTACCTGAAGGGAATAACACTCTTTATTCAATCCTGGAATATAAGCATTAAAAATAAATAGATAATCCATCGATCATCAATAAGACCCTCTTTCCTGAGTTTACTATAAAGATAAAACACATGTAATGCACTCTCCTGAATTGGGAGAAAAGTAAGTTGAAAATCTGTATAAGGCACGGGTGCAGAAATCCTGAGCGCGAGGTCACCGCAGCGACTGTGTTTTTGCTACTAGCACCTACGTTTCGGCCACTTGGAAAAAATCTGTTTTCAGTTTTTTCCATACTTTTTTTCTTCTCTTACCCATCAGTTTGCAACAAAATCCCTGCGACATATGACATGACATCACTGAACAAGTTTAAAACCATGCCACGATCTTCTCGAAAATAAATAACTGCAAGATCAAAGGGAATTTTTTTCTCTGTGCAGGAACAAATACGAGAGACTTTGCATAATCTATGTGCATAACACAGTTGGCCCTTATTCGTTACAGCAGCAGAGCTTTGGTGGACAAACTGAGGAAATAATTACTTCATAGTCACAATGAATCTGTGATACTGTGTTTACATTTCAGTGGTTCTAGGCGTGTCCTTTGTTGTTGTTGTTATTATTATTATTATTATTATTATTATTATTAAAGTTTTAATAAAGGAAGGTCTTAGGCTTGTAAATCATAAATCATGGTTTGTGTGGTCGTTTAATACTGTGCTATCCTTCGAACATGAGATACAATAACAAACCCAAGTGTGATGACCAATCAAACCAAGCTACCGGTAATTTTACACACTTCTTCACAATTCCTATACATATTAACCCTTTCCTATTCTTAGCACCCACCTGTTAACTTTGCCTTCCGGTCCTTAGCACCCGAAAGCGCCCGGCTGTATTATCTGCACACCTCTGCGGTCTATGCGACAGTTTTTTTTTTTCGGCAGTGAAGTGTTTATAAGGCATTTAATAACATGCAGTACAATCTACAAGGCTTAGGAAATAAAAGAAAAGCAATAATCTGTCTCGATGTTGCCTAGGCAACAGTCTTGAACTTCTGCGAGCGCGGGTCAGCTGTTTCATTCGTAAACATGGAGCGATGAAATACTGCGGATATTGAAATTGAGCTGAATATATGTGAAGAAAGTGACACAGAATCATTGGGTGGGGGTGGAGGTGAATTTTTAGTGAGTGAGTAACATATCAATGACAATAATTTTAGTGATAACAGTGATATACGTGAAAACGGGTATCGAAAAATCGGAACTGATGGCAATACCGCGGATATTCAGGTAACACAAACATTCAGTTTCGATACTGCGAATGATTATATGGATGATGTTGAACCTGTCCATAATTTGGAAAGAGTATTACGAGAAATAGATTGTTTTCTATGTATGTTAGGAGGAAACAAACTATTCAGTGACATAGCCAATTTCATATCCATCAATGCAGCATTTAAACAGGCATATTCCGGTAAAATAGATACAGAATGGGAAGACACTTGCCCAGAGAAAATGAAATCTTCTATCCATGGACATCATTCCCCCTCCAAAATCAGGTGATTATTAGTTTAGAGGGATTCGGACAACGTGAGGATGCGTCGAGTATCACCAGTAGTTGGGGGGGGGGGGGTGTTGCTGAACCAACAACCTTATAACTCTATGAATAGAGAAATTGATGTGATGGTATATTTCTAACGTAATTGAAAATTTGAGTACATTGTGATCAATAGTTTTCATTATATTTAACTTTATCTGAAACAATGCTCTCTGCTTCAGTTTTTCCTAAATAATAGGTTGAAACCTGGGGATAAGCGAAGTGAAAATATGGGCAGAAAAGGGTTAAGCGGGTATTGGAAGAAAAGAAAGATGCAGAAAATATGACAGGTCCTTCCGTAATCAGCATAGCAGTTCAGGCTTTTAGTACACATGCAAGAGAGCCTGTAAATAAAGTGGTTTTTTTTTTTTTTTTTTTTTTTTTGCGACGATGGGACAGGAAAGGCCTAGGAATGGGAAGGAAGCGGCCGTGGCCTTAATTAATCTTCAGGGCTGCCGACAGTGGGGTTCAAACCCACTATCTCCCAGATGCGAGCTCACAGCTGTGCGCTCCTAACCGCAAGGCCAACTCGCCCGGTGTAAATAAAGTTGTATCTGAAGTGAGAAATGTAGCCGTTTTAGTACGTCTACCACCACGTAAAAGAAAATTCAAAGAAGATTGGTGTAAGAAACTACCCTGGCTAACATTCATTGAAACTAGAGGTATGGCTCAATGCAAATTTCGTGTTTCATTTTCAAATTCTTCAGATCAGTAATACAATTTTTACAGGGCCATTTAAACTAGACATGAAACATAACAAATCTTTGCAACTTGTAACACAATATTGTTACCAGAAACAATGCCCCTGGCCATGTGCAAAAAGAAAATGATTTCTAATGTATTTGACAATTTGAAGAAGCTTTTCAATATTGCATATTATATTGCAAAGAATAATAAGCAATTCACAGATTCCTGGATTATAGAACTGAGTGAGAGATTGAGAGCAGGGCCGAGAGAGTAGTAAGGCAATAGAATTACCGTATAATCTCGAATACCACCCACGCTGGTTTTTTCGAAAATATTGCTTCCAAAATTGGGTGCGGGTCTTATTTAAAATTTTGGGAAATTTATCTTTCTGAATGCGCATAAATCGGGCATCATCGCCGGCGCGGATTGGCAACAATGCTCTCTCCGCTCTCAGTATACGCTACTTCTGCGCTTGGCGTCAGTCTCACGCACGTTCTCGGAGTATCAACATGAATTCCACAAAGCGTTTGTGATCTTTTACTGCGAGTGAGAAACTGAAAGTAGTTCGGGAAGCCAAAATTATTGGAAATCGTGCCGCCGGTAGGAAATACGATACTGACGAGTCGTGTATTCGTGATTGGAGAAAGAAGAAAAATGTGCTATTAACATGTAGTGGTGATCATAGAGCTTTTCGTGGACTGAGTACAATTTCCAGAAATTTATAAATATGTGACAGAAAGGCAGGAATTGGGATATGGTGTGTCAACCAAAATGTGTCAGCTAAAGGCATTAGAGATCGCAAGGGAACTTTCAATGGAAGGGTTTAAGGCAAGCCAAGGATGGGTTTGTAATTTTTATAAAAGAAATGGGTTGAGCGTACGAAGGCGTACCTCAATTTCACAGCGTCATGTAATTCGGTTGCGGAACGAAAATGCAAATTTGCTTTCCTAAATTGGCAATGCAGATCAGACACCAGTCTACTATGAAATGCCAGTGGACAGGACTGTGAATGTTAAGGGTGCGAAAAGTGTTACCATTAGAACAGGTATAATGAAAACAACGGTGTACGGTAATGTTGTTTTCTCGCTGACAGAACCAAATTGCTGCCGTACACTGTTTTCAAGCGAAAGACGCTTCCTTTTTAGGTGTTATCGTCAGATTTCAGAACTCCGGTTGGATGCACAGTTCACTTGTGGAAGACTGGGTAAAGTGTGTCTGGCAACGTCGCCGTGGTGCATAATTGGGACAAAAGAGCTTGCTTGTTCTCGACAGTTACCGCGGCCACACAACAGACGCTGTGAAGAAACATATCAAGGATGGGAAAACCGACCTAACAGTCATTCCAGGCGGGATGACGTCTATGCTACAGCCGCTGGACTTCTGCGTGAACCGTCCATTTAAAGTAGCCTTGAAACAGCTCTATACAGAATGGATGGCGGTTGATAATCACACACTGACGCTAACTGGTCACATTCAGCGCCCAGAAGTTCAGCTGCTGTGTTTATGGATTTTAACGGCATGGAATCGTATCCTTGGAGATCTCATACGGAAGAGCTTCAGGAAACGTAGCATTTCTAATGCTATGGACGGCAGTGATGACATTTTGTGGGAAGGTGATGGTGATGAAAGTTCGAAGTTTGTACTGATGATGATGATGATGATGAATGAACTCACTGGATATCGTTCTGGAAATATTTGTTTACTTTTATTTGTATTTTCTAATCATTTGATGTGTGTTAGTAAAGGTTGTAAATAATTTTGACTTCAGTTTTTTTAAAATATTTTTTTCTTTCAAAATAAGGGTGCAGGTCTTATTCGGTGGTGGGTGGTATTCAAGATTATACGGTAGTTACAAGGAAATTATTAGTCAAATAGCTAAGGTACTAACAATTGAAATAATTTCTGAGCTGAAAGATGCACATTATGTTAGTTTACTGCTGGATGGATCAGCGGACAGTGGATCTGTGGAAGAACTAATTCTCTACGTAGTCACTGCCCTGACTACTTAAAACGGAATGTTAAAGTTGTCATTTGCCGTGAATAACGCTAAAATTTTCGTATATCAAACGGCAGAAAATACAAGTTAAAAGATACGGACAAATGGAATCAAAGTGGCCAAGACTGAGATGAATGTGTTAACTTCAAATTGTTAAAATCAACAGGGAGAACAATCGAACACTGAATTGAATTAAGCCACGGTGAAGTATGAGAAACGTATTACATGAAGAAATTAACAAATTTTAAGGGAAAAATGCCAAAATTTATCGATAAAACCTGTGCATCTCAAATATACAAGATCTCAAGCGAAATACACAGAAGGAGGTAAGATACAGCTGAGTGTATACTAGGATTGCACTGAAGAAATACGAAAGTTTCTTTAGGAAACACTTTAAGAAAACGCTAAGATTTAAAGCGTATTAACGATAAATAAGACGATTTTTAAACTACCATTAATATCATTGAGACTTTTGTAGCAGATCTTCCGACGTCATATTATACCTTTCAAAACGTAGTAACAGTACAAGAAGGCTTTGTAACTAAAAGGAAGATGATATTAACAATATCTTTGGATGTATTTTTCATGCATGTGTCTGAGAACGTCATGATGGCTTGCTAAATCAGAGATGGGATTGACATCTGATGGAATCCTGCCGACTCTTCCCGTGATTACAAGTCCAACTGACAAGATTTGGAGATGACAGAGCCGTAGTCCAGAGATGAACATTCCCGAGGAAGGACGAAGCAGCAACTATCCCTGCCCAAAAACACACGCAGAATAAGTTTTACGAATTATCATTAAAATTAATTATGTTTTTCTGTCTTGTAGCAAGTTGTTGATTGTGATGTTTATCAGGAATAGGTCGGTATATCTTCGTGAAGTGATATAAATATGTAGTTTCAACGCGAGTGAATTAATAGTGATGTTTTAAGGAAGGTTATAGGTAGTCTTCTGATATATTTAAACACATCCAAATGTAGGGAAAGATGCGTACGTCAATGAAGTGTTATGCTAACAATATTTCAGTTTACTCACAAGAAGTTATACCAAAGATAGTGTGTTTTGAGGAATATAAAGTACGATATAGGTTCATATCAAGTTATAGTTTACTGAGGTCATAATACAGACAACTTATTGCCAAACGTAAGTAAACATAGGTTAAATATGTTAATGTTTTGACAAGTGAAGTACATATTGCTAGGAATATGTTAGTTGATGATCCATGAAATATTAATTTTTCTGAGTTGAGAAGTTAATCGAGTTGAGCGTTACATTGAATTGATAACAAAATATTTGCCTATGCGGCCATATAAAAATAAGATGAAAATATGAGGTAAGGAATGTGAGATAAAGGAATAATATTATCTTGGATAATGTAGTTGAGGAATTATAATAAATATGACGACGTATAAGGAAAGATTTTTATGTAAGGTTAATTAATGAAAGAGTAAGTAATGCAAATATGGATTAAGGTTGTAATAGATGCTAGTAATGATGTGAAATATGGAATAACCTATAATATGGGTTTATGGCAATTTGATAATGGACTTACTCGTTAATAATAGATTATGGTCATCAAAAATAATTTCAAGTAACCTATAATTAAGAATCTGATGGCAACTTTGAAGAGAATTTCATATTATATTTTAGGTTTAAGCTTATTTAAGCTGAAATAGCAGATCATTGATGGCAGATACGATCTTAATGTCCTCATTATGTTAACCTATCACTATTAAAGAATTAGGAAGTTCATCCATGGCATTCCTTGTCGACCTACAATCATACAATTGAATTTTATGAAGTGATATGACTTAAAAACAACCTGTCCACAAACTTAATGAAGCTATTTAGGGCAATTTTATCTATTTCTTAGAAAATATTTTGAATATATCAAGTCATTATCAAAAAAATATGTATTTTTTTAAATCTTATATAGGTAGCCACTGAAAGCTACAGAAATGAAACTGATCTTATTCTGCATATGTTTAATCGATTAATTTAATTGCGTACATCGAAGATGAATGAAATATTTTCTCTTAAACATTCTTGGTAATCCTGAAGAATTTTATTTTATTCTTATGGCATAATTTCATTACTGTCAAACATGTTAATTGAATTTTTTTTTCATGTCAACATAAAGAATTCTTAAATTTTATCCTTCATTAAGAGGCATAGGAGATATGAATTGTAATTTATGCGAGGTCAAGATGATTTTCATTAAGTAATTTCAATCCAAACAAACTTCAAGGAGAGGAATTATTTTTATTTACGAACTCAAGACCTTGGAAGATGATAGTATATTTTATGACTGCGGACTAGAATGTCAAGATCAAGAGAATTATTACGAAACAATACTCTCAGAGAAATATCAATGTAATTAGTAAAAAATATTGGGACGATTGATTTAACTTATCTGAAGTATACTATATTATTCTGAATAAATATTAGTAATTAAGAATTTAATTCATTATTATTTATAGACTATAGTATTAATATAAGATAATCTCATAGTTGATAATAAGTTAATGAATTTACAACTGATTCTTTATGACACAAAGGTCCATTAAATGTAGATATTGCGAATGACGGAGAGATGACGGGTAATTCTCAGTTGAAGTCACGTAAAATATCTTGTGTATAACATAATCCCCGAGATGTTCTCTGACGTTAGCTGCGGATTTTCTTGAACGCCAACGTGGGATAAATGGAAGAGAGTTAGGATACCCAATAACCATGTAACGGCGCAGTATGATTCGTAAGGAACTTCAAAATCAGAGGAATTTTGCTGTCGCTCCCACCTTTAGAAAGTGGCAGTGAAGCTGGGTACGTGGGAACATTTGAAAAGGAACTTCAAATACTTAGCATTTCAGAATGGTTATCCGGTTCAAAGGAAGTTGACAATGAAACAGATGGTGGTGCTTCTCTACTTGGTACACATAATGAATGGATTCTCATTAGACATGAGGTCAAACATACAGTGTATTCCCAGTGTAATACACATAGGTTACAGTGGTTTTTTTTTTACAAGTTGCTTTACGTTGCACCGACTCAGATAGGTCTTATGGCAACGATGGGACAGGAAAGGGCTAGGAGTGGGAAGAAGCGGCCGTGGCCTTAATTAAGGTAAAGCCCCAGCATTTGCATGGTGTGAAAATGGGAAATCACAGAAAACCACCTTCAGGGCTGCGGAGAGTAGGGTTCGAACCCGCTACCTCCCGAATACTGGATACTAGCCGCACTACACATACAGTGTAAAATTTTTAAATAAAGTACGTGTGAATTTGTATATGACGGTGTTGTAATGTTAAGCTAGTAATAAGCTCAACCTGTAGTACTGTAAGCCATAATATTAAGAACTGGAAATACTTAACCTTTTCACTCCCCAAGTTTTTTTCAGCCTTACGCATGTCCCATACCACATTTTTCAGGATGTTTCGACAATGTTTGAAATAGACTAAACATACGTTGTATTTACACAGCTGCCGAACAACCAAAGAACGACAACATTAGCAATAGTTTTCTCTTTGTTCTTTTACCAGTACTTGACAACAGGGTGATAAATATGTACAGTTTGTTTCACTGCAACTTCTCTTTACTATACTCGTAAAAGTCAGGCTCGTAATCATTTCCTAAAATGTTAAAAATTTAACCTTCCTTCATGCTTTTTTTTTTAATTTTTTTTTTTTAACACTTCTGCGCACCCATCTCAGAAGACAGTTGTGAAAGTGAAAAACAAGTTTCATAATTATCGTCAAAATACGGTGAGGTGATTTATGAATCGTCCATCGTTTGAACAAAGCATGTGATGAACAACACAATTATAGCTTTAGACTGAACTCGGAAGTAGAGAGGAGCGCACTGCTTGAAATCCGAGTCAACTCGTGTTCGGAACTGTGGGAGACACGTTGACATCCGAGTTAACTCGGGCATGGGATGGAAAAGGTTAAGTTGTCTGCAAATTTGTACATGATGATGCTGGATTTAGTATATTAAACTAGTAGTATTTCTTTTAATATTTTCTTTCCATGGAATTGCTTGTTGTACCCTTCTTGTTGTTTCTTTCTTTCTCTCTCCTTTTCTTTTTGCTTTATGTTGCATCAACACAGATATGTCTTATGGTGACGATGGGATAGGAAAGGCCTAGGAGTGAGAAGGACGGCCGTGGCCTTCATTAAGGAACAGCCCCAGCATTTCCCTAGTGTGAAAATGGGAAACAACGGAAAACCATCTTCAGGGCTGTTGACGGGGTTCGAACCCACTATCTCCCGGATGCAAGCTCCCGGCTGCGCGCCTCTAACCGCATGGCCAACTCACCCGGTGTGCCCTTGTTGTTGTTGATGTTGTTGTTGTTGTAAGTCAGTGTGTAAAATTTGGAAATACTTAAGATATGTGTAAATTTGTATATGATAGTGTTGTAATGTTAAGCTAGTAGTAAGCTCAACCTATAGTTTTGTAAGCCGTAGTGTTAAGCACTGGAAATACTTAAGTTGATTGTGAATTTTTTTTTTTGCTAGGGGCTTTACGTCGCACCGACACAGATAGGTCTTATGGCGATGATGGGATAGGAAAGGCCTAGGAGTTGGAAGGAAGCGGCCGTGGCCTTAATTAAGGTACAGCCCCAGCATTTGCCTGGTGTGAAAATGGGAAACCACGGAAAACCATTTTCAGGGCTGCCGATAGTGGGATTCGTACCTACTATCTCCCGGATTGATTGTGAATTTGTATATGATGATGCTGGATTTAGAATGTTAAACCAGTGGTATTTCTTGTAATATTTTCTTTCCATGGAATTGCTTGTTGTACTCTTATTGTAGTTGTTGTTGCTGTTGTTGGGTAATTATGTTTTAACTTCATTTTATCATCATACTACTGTAAGTGATCATTGTCACCGGGATATTTCCCAATTGGAATGTATTTGTTAATAATAATAATAATAATAATAATAATAATAATAATAATAATACTGCTGCCATGCAGTGCATAGTACATAGGCTTCAATTAAGTGCGTTAAGTTCTGTAAAAAATGTGGACTATGTCGATGAACTTGATTCATTACTGAAGTCGCTCTACAAATTCTACGAGCAATCTCCCAAAAGGCCAAAAGAACTGGGATGAGAGTTTGGAAATTTCAGTATTTGTACAGTTTAAGATGGGTGGCCAGCAAGTTTGGTTGTGTATCAGCTCTAGTGACTGATTGGAGATGTGTCATTATACTCTTCGAAAATGTAATTGCAAGTAAAGATAAAGCAACTCCAGTGGCAAAAGTTCTACTGTGAAAACTCACTGATATTAAGTTTGTTCACATGCTGCAATTTTTTTACAAGTCTTGAAGAATTTGTCTCTCCTATTTCAGAGGGAGCAGCTATTACTCAGCACTACTGAACTATGTGTAAAAAGTACAATATCACTCGAATTGTTCAAACCACCCCCGCCCAAATGAAGATACACTTGTAACCTACACCTCCATGGCATTTTTCAAGACATACAACTGAAGGGAGTTGGATGAGGTGCTAGTTTTGCTGTCGATTTTCAGAAAGAGGAATTGATTAATCATAGTGTCAGATAACTGAAGGAAAAAATTTTTGTTTCATGGAACTGTAGAGAAGCGTGCAACCTTACCTGATACCTTTGTATGGCCAACTGGAACTGATCTGGTGACATATCAATGTTGGCAGAACATTTCAGGGACCAACTGGCAAAATGTGAAAACAGTGGAGACTACTTACAATGCTTACAAAATGAGTGGTATGAATTCAAAATTCTAGGAAGAGGGGGAAAAAAAATATGTTTGAACTTTTGGAGATAGCAAATATTGACAGATTGCCTATTCTGGGACAACTAGTATCTGTTGTGTGTTCTTCCAGTCTCTACAGCATCAGGTGAGCAAGGATTCAGTCAGATGAACCTTATATAAGACAGATTCAGATTGTCATTAGAAACAAACATTTTGTGTGATCTGATGATGTGTAATATGATTGTACCTGCAGCAAATGAATTTGATCCTGCAAGGGCTGTGGAGCAGCAGTGTTTTTTTTAATAGCAAGACCATACAATATAGTTGGTCCATTATTGGACATTATAAATTTTCCAGCTAACTCATTCCTGGTTGCCAGTGTTTCACCCCAGTGTGCTAAGTTGGGCTCATCAGTTGGTAAACAGCACACCCACCAAGGCGCATGGCTAGTGCATACCGTGGAGGCCACTGTGTAGGCTACTTGAAGCCACCGGCAGTGCAAATGCACTACGAGAGACCTTGTCTCATTTTCAATAACTGATGCCTGCCTGGCCATCAGATGATAAAGATGATGATTCCCATAGGGAACCTGAAATATTTGTTCCGAATGAGTAAATTTATAATACCAATATAGATGGTCCGTTATTGGACATTATAAATTTTCCAGCTAACTCATTCCTGGTTGCGAGCGTTCGCCCCAGTGTGCTAAGTTGGGCTCATCAGTTGGTAAACAGCACACCCACCAAGACGCATGGCTAGTGCATACCGTGGAGGCCACTGTGTAGGCTACTTGGAGCCACCGGCAGTGCCAATGCACTATGAGAGACCACACAAGGCACATCCATGGTCGCAAACAACCATGCAAGAATTAGGTCATTATACTGTGTGTTTGTAAGTCTATGTTCAGTATCTTCTGAATTTTGTAAAATACAGTTGACACTAGCATTTACAGCTAATAGTCCTACTATAGCTCTTTAATTTAATATTTCTGGACGGTTTAAATGTTAAGATTAGAAAAAGTAATACCAAACACTAAGTAGCACAACTCTATTATTTATTGGTATCAGGGATTCTTGGATTCTTGCTAGCTCCTAAACTTTTGGGCTGGCTTCTTAATTCAGAGAAAATTTATGCACCCCTGGTATAAGGTAAGAAGTGGTTCTATAGGAACTAATTTTTTCTCAAATGCTTGTATAAGTCTTTAAAGATCAATGTTAGCTGAAGAGATGTTAAATACAATGAATTATTTTCTGTCATACATTGGCAGTGTGTTGACACTGTTGAACAGAATCACAATATTACAAGGATGGCTATTTAACCTTTTCACTCTGGTGAAGTGAGAGCAGATGCATGGCCTCGGGATGAGTACATACGGTGGCTGGTTGTGACTGCTGTACAAGATACTTTTAACTCTCCACTATAGAGCAGTCCACCGGAGTGAAAAGGATAATATCAAAGCATAGAAAGTTTGCCCTTCTTACTTGGCTCATCCTAGTGAAAAGAATTAATGTATCAATATGGATAG
This sequence comes from Anabrus simplex, assembly GCF_040414725.1. Taxonomy (NCBI): domain Eukaryota; kingdom Metazoa; phylum Arthropoda; class Insecta; order Orthoptera; family Tettigoniidae; genus Anabrus; species Anabrus simplex. The sequence continues at coordinate 1,149,733,130 of NC_090266.1, read as the reverse complement.
GATGGAATTTGTGTTAGGACCCTGAAAGCTGTCAAATTTTCATTTCTTATACCAAGTCATTAAATATTTAAAATATTTAATAGTCTAACATTAAAAAATAAATACTGAGAGATATGTTCTGTATAAATTTACTAATCAAAGAACTGTTCAACAAAACAAAGGATAAACTTACAGCCATCTGAACAGCATTGCTTGGTGGAGGTGTAACAGGACCTTCTGATGGTCGTGTTCGAGACTTCAGTGGGGTAGAAGAACTTTCTCCACGAAATCCCTTCAGAGCTTCTGTTGAAAGGTTCTTTTTCAATTGCTGCAAATCAATGTCCATCATTAAGTGAAGAGCTTAAAAATACCAAAGTCAAATAATATTAATGCTAAACACAAATTATACCCTTATGAATGGTTGGAAACATTATGATGATGATATAGATATATACAGAAGATGTGGAAAGGGGCGTATTGATGGAGGGTTCAGGACTGGATGTGGAAATCAGCATGAGAGAAAAATATAAAACAATGAAAACTAAATAAATAATGTATATTACGAAAAGCAGATCAGACCAGAGCAGTGATAAAGAAGGATGAAAATCTAAGTGCAGAACTGAAATTTCTGTTGTGAATGTTACGAAAGATAAGGAGACATAAAGAGAAATGAAAATATACGGAAAGATGAAGTGGAGAAGTTGACAAGACAATCGACATATCTTTAAAAGAAATATTCTAAACCGTTCTTAACACTATTGGCTAGAATAATAATTATGGGAAGGATAACAATTATGCCTACAAAATTAAACCATGAATATTCCAGGGGATTTAAAAAAAAAAATAGAATTCAGATTATGTGGGCTGTTGAGTTCCCAGGAATTACCATACAATTATCCAAACTTTTAAAGGAAAATAAGAAGTATATTTCAGATAAGAAAGAGGGTCAGTTCATAATTGGGTGAATTTTTCCAAAGGATGGGCAGTGGGAAGGAACTACTACCAAATACCTTTGTACCCTTAACCCAATGGCACAAAGGCTCACAGAACCATATCATGCTCCACTGTGATGGACCTACGGTAGGACCACGGAACTGTTCCGTGTTCTCACATTATGACACAATTGAAAAATCTCCTCAAGAGATGGAGTTAGATTCAACTCCAGAGATATGCAATGTATAACTTAGGCATCTCTTTTCATGTTCTTTAGATGCACATATCAATAAGTGTGATGTACTTTGAAATTTTCCCTAAAACTTCGAGATTTGTGAACAAATAAGGCAGCGCATCGACAAGTGAAAGTAAATGAAATATGGCCTTTACTTAACAGTGACGATGATTATAATTCTGTTGATAAAGGTAACAGTGATGTGAATATTGTTAGCTCTAGCTCTGACAACGATGGGGAAAATGACATCACAATTGAAGAGGAGAAAGAAAGAGAAGATGTGTGTGATACAACAGTACTGATACACTGAAAACAGGCAAAGGGCCATAACAAGGTTAAACATATTCCATGTTCTGCAGTTCATGGAGTGAATGCTGTTGTTTCACAGAGGCTAGAAAATAATCCTGCATTGATTGATGCTTTATCACAGTTTTTTGGTGCCAAGTTCTCTATGTTACCATTTTATAAACCAATTACTGTGCAAAGTATTTGTTAGGTGATCCGAACGGGGAAAAAAGTGAAATCAGACACGTTGGGGCATGACTGTACTGATGATGAATTGAAAGCCTACAATGTGTTGTATATTCTTATGGGGCAAGTAAAGAAACCTAGTATTAGGTCATATGGAGCAAGAGGAAAATTACTCAAACCACTATTTTTAATGCAACAATTAAGTTATGAATGGTTTGTGATAAGTAGATTTCTTCTCCTTTTTATTTTTAAGAATTTGCTTTATGTCAGACCTACATAGATAGGTCTTATGGTGATGATGGGAGAGGAAATGCCAAGTAGTGGGAAGGAAGCTACTGTGGCCTTAAGGTACAGCCTCAGCATTTGCCTGGTGTGAAAATGGGAAACCATGGAAAATCACCTTCAGGGCTGCCGACAGTGAGGTTCAAACCCACTATCTCCTGGATGCAAGACAAAAGCTACGTGACCCAAGCCGCGCAGCCGCTTGCTCAGTCTTAATTACTCTGACAACAACTATGTGTCAGGTGGTAAAAAGTTGATGTTAAAGAAATATTAATGTTTGTTAAAATCCACCTATTCAATACATAGAGTAATTTTAGTTAAGAATTAAAACTTATGATTCAAACCTGAAAGATAATAAATCAGGATCCTGATTGTTCTTAATTGTGGTTTTAAAATTATAAATGTGAGGAATGATGATGTCAGTTGACAGTAATTCACAGTAATAATGGAGTTATTTTCATTCGTTAGTTGCTAAATTGTTCATCATCAGAAGCTGAAACTTCAGTAAGCAATGATGATATTTTAAATGTGATTAAAAGTACAAGAAGAAAAAAAATGCACAAGAACTCAAATTATGTTCTTAATGTAGTAATGAAATACAGTGAAATGAACTTCAAGCAGTATTTCAGGTTATCTCCAGTTGCAGTTATTAGTAGGTGTAAAAAAAAAAAAAAAAAAAAAAAAAAAAAAAACTATGAAAATAAAAAAATAAAAAAAACTATGAAAATAAAATTTTCCTAGCAATAACATCTCTTTCTTTATTGCACTATTTCTAATAAATGCACACAATATTATAATTTCAAATTTTCAGCTAAATACGGAATGGCAATGTGAGTACGCTACCCTACCCATCGTAAGAGTACAGGTAGGGGATAACTAAGATATGTCCTCTCACCCCCACCCACATGGAGAAGCAAGGAACAGATGAAGATGATACAGCAAGCCCTATTTGATAATGAATTATTTTAATAGAAGAGGCCTATATTAGTATTTTTGCAGCAATTGAGGGTGGCTCTATGAATTTTGAAATTTGTGATCCACTTTTTGGACCTTGAGGAACAGTTTCCCCTTGTGTTCTACAATTTTTTAACATATTTGCCCATCTCCCGAAGCTGATAGTTATGTGACCCAAACCACACAGCCACTTGCTCAGTACTGAAAGAAATGTTCAGGAGGTTTATTCTGGGCAAATAATTAATTTTTAACATCAAACCCCAAGAAAGTGTTGAGGGAAATTTTCGGGATATTAAAGAAGGTAAATGGAAGCTGAGAGAAATGAACGGCGAAGTGCAGAGAGCATAACACCACGAAAGTATAAAAATGTTTTCATCCAGTTATATTTTTAATTCCAAAGCGATGACCTATATTTTTCGTGGGTTTAAAAGTTTCCTAAAAGTCCAAATTAATTTTTAATATCAAACCCCGAGAAAGTGTTGAGGGAAATTTTTGAGATATAAAAGAAGGTAAATGGAAGTTGAGAGGGAAGGAATTCGAAGTGTAAAGAGCATAACAGCACGAAAGTAATTAAACCATATGAAAGACGGGTAAACTTTGCATAATGTCGCTTCGGAGTCCTGTTCAGGACTTCTTTACTAGAAGAAAACCGGACAGAGTGAAATGTAATTTATGTTCTTCTATTTTGTCTGCAAAGGGATCTTCAACTGGCACAATGACAAGACATTTCAAACTTAAACATCCCACAGTTTTTATTTTCGTGTTCTGCGTGTGTATTGTGTTTAAGTTTTATTTTCATGTTCTGCTTGTATAGTTTTATTTTCAATCTTTGTATATAGTGCTTAATTTTTATTTTCGTGTTTCGCTTTATGGGTTAATTATTATTTTCGTGTTCCGCTCGTATACTGTGTACGTGAATAGAGTACTGACGAATGTTTCTTCAACTGTGCGAGTATACTTTTAATTGGTGAAAATAACATTGTGACATTTGTAAACACATGTACTGTCAGTGTAATTGTGACAGGTGTGTTTCAGAATGAATGAAAACATTCTTATCCTAAAAAGAAAATTTAGACATGATTTTTGCATGCGGAATTCATTCAGAGATCCGACTGCTTTCTCACGTGCTGTGAAGTTTTATCCTGGCCCTAATTACTCACAATACAGGCCGATACATTCAACTGGTAAAAATATTCCTGAATTAGTTACTTTTAAATACCTGTACTGCCATTGTAACCGTGTTATGTGTATTTCATATTGGCCGTAAAAATCTTAACCTAAAAGCAGCCTTTAAAAGTGATTATTGGGTGTGAATTTCAGTGTTCTGACTGTTCGTTCACGTTCTGTGCAGCTTTATGCTGGCCATGGCCCAACTACACACAACACATTCGGTTCAGGCACATTCCCGCTGGCGCAGAGCATGTAATGTTGCCTCTCAAAGTTCTCTCTACTGCACAGTTACAGTCCGTGTCCGGTGTGCCCACTGCACACAGCCAAGGCCAACACTAGTCTATCGAGTGCGGCCTTTACACAGCACGTTCGGTACATGCACATTCCAGCTGACGCGGAGTATGTCATGTCGCCTCTTGAAGTTCTCTCTACTACGCAGTTACAGTCCCATTCCCCTGTGCTGGCACTCTGTACCGAAACACTCCGCCTCAAGCTCCTAATGTTGCGGAACAACTGAATGTTCCGGTCTGCCCAACTGTACAGCAATATGGCACTGAGTGATATCCATGTCCTCATACCACATACAACACTATCCTCCAACACAGCATTATGCAGGTTCGTATGCATGGCAGACGCTGGCCTCTTTTATCAAATGGTCTGCCTAGCATGTTCGACATTGACAAAGGCAATGTGCAACTAATGGTAAAGTTAACTAAGTGTTCAGACCGGACTTCTGGCACTTATTACCAACACGTGCAATGGTACCATTGGAACTTTGTTTTTAATTGCATGGTTTCAGCTACCGAGTGCAGGCATTTCAATCTGACACACCATTTAGGCTGCTGCACGTCAATTATGACGTTTCATTTTACTCTACCAAATGGCTGAGTGATCTATGGTCGAGTTTTAACTAATTTTGTCAGGGGAAAACCAAATGCGTCACAAGAGATCTTTTATATGCTCCGTGTTGAATAGAATTCTTTCCGCCCTACAAAAATTAGACTAACTCTGCCGGGTTTGAACCTGTGATCATGGAATCTGGAAATAGACAATCTATCACTGATCCACAGAGGACTAACTGAACCAAGGTCACAATAAGGATTATATGCATATGTAAGAAATGAACCAATTTATGAAATAAGAGGTCTTGTACCTTGTAAATTTATTATCTGAACAGATTTATTAGAAGATAATTTGATTTCAGACATGCAATGCTAAAAGAAGACAGAATAAATACACTCACCTTTGTCTTCATGAAGGCATCGAAAAGAGCAAATGCAACATCCCGATTACTTTTTGTCCAGGCACCTTTCAAATCATAGACAACAAGGCGATGAGTAGGAGTGTCTTTACTACCACAAACTCTGTCACTTGTATTATGCAAATCACGATTTGTGAGAATTGTTTCACGACCATATGACACTTTTGCAACACTCAGAAAATAACACTTCTCCACAGGCTGCCTAAATGACACAACACGCTGGAAAGAGAAAGAAAAATTAATATTGTAGTAAAGTATATTATAAACCTGCCCAGATCCATCTTTGGTGAGGCACAGTGTGCATACTGTACTGTGTCTATTTGTATGCACTAGATCAAGATTGTTACTTTCATTTTTCTGTCTCAGTCTCATCCTTGGTTTTGGCGATATGAGAGTGACTGAGGTATATGAGGATTACCAGAAACACCATTCCTTATGCAACCAGTCCCAGTGGTACTTCTCTTAGTGTCAGTTGGTATGTGCATTTCAGAGGGCTTGGCAGACTGATAAGTAACAGCACATTCTGCCTCAGAAAGGGAAACAATCAGAAACTACCTCATTCCTCACCTCCCTAATAATACACCTCTTCAGCAACAACCAAGTTACTTATGACAACTCATGGTGGATCTGTTTTGAGAGCCCGAACACCCTTCAGGCGGATGACTCATAAAAAAACCCAGACATGAAAAAATAAGAAACATCTGAGACTTGACTCTGCAAATGAATGAATAACTTATGTATTGTACTTACTTACTTGCTTACCCACCCACCCCATTTATGTTAAGGCTACCGTATGAGTTTGTATACCAAAGTTCAGTCATCAGTGACTTCAAAAACTGCAAAAAGGAGATTAAAAGATGTATTGTTCTTGAGAAGGTGGTCATAGTTCAAATAACTAACATACATCTGACTTGGGGATTATTATTATTATTATTATTATTATTATTATTATTATTATTATTATTATTATTATTTGTCCCACTAACTACTTTATAGTATTTGAGGATGCTGACATGTCAGAATTATGTCCTGCAGAAGTTTAACATGTCAGGATGATAAAATGTCAATTAAACAGCTTGTCTGAGTTTCTTGTTGTAAAGCACTTTTCAAACTTCTGCATAATTTAATTCACAGTTCATATACAGTGAACTTGACATATTTCAGCACTTTCAAATACCATTGGACTGAGCTGGCACACTGAACCCATCAACTTGAAGGCCAGCACTCTACCATCTGAGCCACTCAGTCCTACATTTCTTTTTTTAAACTTCTTTCATTACGTTCAACCAGAGTTGAGCTTCATGAAGTCATTATATCCGTGTGTCTGTCTTTCCCTATTGGATTTTGGATTACGAAACTTTCAATTATAATCGTATTTCTAGCTATGGCTGCATTCTATGGATGTCACAAGGATCTTTAATGCATTGCTTTCTAATTATCTTACACATTCTATGTCTGTTGACCATTTATGGTTCAGAGCCTTTAAGGCCCGGTTTCACAGTTTGAGTTTAAGCCGAAGCTTTAGTAAGCCACGCACGCCGCTTAAGCAAGGCTTACTCTTTGGCTTAAACACTATGAGTTTCACAGTAGGGGGACCATGTGCAGCTTTACTAAGCTGAACATCTCCGAAGTTGGTAATGCTTGCGCATGCGCAGTGATTCAGTTCTCATCTTTGTTTACATCCGTAGCCTATGATTGATTGACTTGTAGGTTATACATCGTTTCTAGAGGGCAAACGGTTGGAAATAGGTATATACCATCGCGGACTTTTTTGTAGAGGTTTCTATGCTCTACAATTCGTACACTTACACTTGGGGTCTATCGTTGATGGTTCACGCAGCGTAAGCCAAGAAAGCAAGTGACCGACCGACATTTTTGTCTCTTGAGCCTCGAAATATATTCAGAAATATAAGTTATTTATTAATGTTATTGGTTTTACGTCCCACTAACTATGAATTTGAGCACCTTCACCACAGGACTGAGACAGGATCGAACCTGCCAAGTTGGGCTATAAGAGGGCCAGCGCTCTACCATCTGATCTGAATCCTTAGCTTAAACCTCAGTTTCATACAGCTTAAGCCAGTCACAGATAAGCTCGGCTTACCACTTGCACTCCCCACTGTGAAACTCGTCCAGAGTTTAAGCTCCCGCTTAAGCCCGATCCAAGGCTTAAGCGTATACTGTGAAACCGGGCCTTAGAGTAATTCCTTACTTGAAAGGTATAAGAGTGCTTTGAATCTCTACCCGCTCATCCCCCCACTCTGAAGAGGCTGTTAATATTTGGTGATCACTTGGTATGTGGACGCAGTTTAATTTTACATCTGGGACAATGGCTGAATGTGAGAGTAAGAAATTAGACCTGATGATACCTAAAAAGAAATACATAGTACAGCATACTCTTTGAGAGATACACACTTCTTGAATGGTTATATTAATGAATAAATTTAACCTGCTATAAAATATCCTCCATTGAGTATACCCAAGCACAATTAAGTTGATAAATTTTTACACTTTGATTACTTTGGTCCCAAATTCACAGGCACATTGTAACCTGATAACATGTCAAAGAACTTACCTCAGGTTCTTGTTGTAGAGCACTTTTCAACCAAATTTCTGCATCATTTAATTCACAGTTCATGTACATTATTGACCATTCTGCTCTTGGTCGATGTTTCAAGCCATCATCCACAGGTACGAGAGTCAAAATATGTTCTAAAGAAAAGAGAAAGAATCTAAGTACTTATATACCTCATCAATGAATACATCACGATGTAAATATATACAAAATGTGTTCATCAGGTGGGCCACTAATATCAATTCCAGTTCTTCCAAAAGTGTTCCTTCTTAGCCTTCAACAAGCCCATTTCTTCTTTACAGTGCCATTCTTGCGAGATCATCTTTTGTGATGTGGGAAGCGTAGGATAATCTCTAAAGAATGACACACAACAGTGATTGCCTGACACCCTCGTTCCCTCACTGATGAAGCTAGATGAGCTCATCAGGGCTGAGAAGAAACACATTCTTGTACTAATGAATTCACTTGAGGTAGAGTATATTACATTCCTGAGTAGGCAAATAAGAAAATAAACCAGTAAATGAAAAACACTAACCCGAGCTTGATGAAATACGTCCACCGGAAAGCTCAAAACCTCTCTGCATGGCAAATGACATCCAATAATAGACATGAAACTTATGGAATCCTAGCAGCAGATGAACTTTGCGATAATGGCGGCTAAGCTGAAGCTTACGGGGTCGAAGATTGTTAAATACTGCTCCACGTCTTGTTGGCCTTGTGACACCAGACAGGATCAACTTCAGGTTTTCAAACCACCTGAAAGTACGACAAGTTCCATCAAAGAAATAAAATTACAACTGTGACATTCTACCATATGCACATACATTTTTCAGTATTCAGTCAGCAAGTCTCTCTGAGCAAACTATTAATCTCCAAAATTTCCAATTAACAGCTAGTGCTATAGGCTACACCGTGTTTCAAAAAGCACAGTTGGGTGAGTGGGAACAGATTTTTGTGGTAATATGAGTAACATTTGGTGCCTTCTATCACCATATATTTGATGATGATGATGCACTGCTCAATGGATGTGTGTACCTCTAGCTTGCTCATGGCTTACTGAAGTGAGCGGTCGCTCTTTTGTGTGTTCTGTTCACTACTAGAGCCAATAACTTTAAATTCCGGTTTATATTTGATGCACCTGGTATTAATAACTAATATGCAACTAATTGGAGAATGAGAATAATCAAGGCAGTCCAATCCAAAAAGCGTCTTATCCAATTTTGAAAAGTTAGATGTAGCAGTGCCTTTTTAGTTCAGTTTGTGATAATTCTGCCATGAAAGTAGGCATCAAAACGTACCTTTTCCCTTATAAATCAGTCATCAAAGTTATGCTATTTTTCCAAAACTGCCTTATCCATGGCGCTAGTCATTCCAAAACTCGTCTTATATCATCAACCAATAGAAAAGGACAATTTCAGCATTTCTGTTCAGGCTACAATTTACACGCAATTTATGTCAGTCGTTCTTGAACTAATTTAGTATTTTATTCAGTTTTGTGCTTTGAATACAGTGTGTTACGATGACTGAGAAAATTACTCCTGTTGCAGAATGAAAAGGGAGAAGAACGAATAAAGAGAAAAGAGGGAGGTGGGCTATGAATGTTACATCCTAATATTATATTATTCGGGAGTTCCCACCTTTAACATACAGTGAAACCTCATTAATACCAGGTGCATCAAATATAAACCAGAATTTAAAGTTAGCGGCTCTGGTAGTGAACAGAACACACAAAAGAGAGACCGCTCACTTCAGTAAGCCATAAGTAAGCAAGAGGTACACACATCCATTGTGCAGCGCATCATCATCATCATCATCATCATCATCATCATCATCATCATCATCATCATCATCAAATATCTGATGAAAGAAGGCACCAAAGCTTCCGAACTTTTGAGAAGACTCCATGCACAGTTTGGGAACGCAACCCTTTCAAAGACCCAGGTATATCAATGCACGAACAATTTTTGGCAGCACGTGAAAAAGTGGAAAATGAGCCCCACAAAAGACGACCATGGACAAGCATCACTGCAGACAACATTCATGCTGTACGTGACCTTATTGAAGAAGATTGGCGCATAAAAATTTCTGAAATGGCTTCACTCGTAGGAATAAGCTCTGGAAGCGTTCAAGCCATTATGAATGAGGAACGTGACTTTCGGAAATTGTCTGCCTTGTAGGTTTTTTGTCTTCCCACCCAGGAACAAAAAAAAAAATCTGCCAGGATGTTTGTAAAAGGCATCTGAATCACTACGAGGTGGAAGGATATGATTTTTTGCATCATACTGTGACTTCTGATGCAACTTGGGCTCATCATTACACCCCGGAGCCCGGAGTCAAAACAAGCAAGCATGGAATGGCGGGAATTAGGTTCATCTGGGCCAGAAGACCAACACAAGCCTTCCTGCTGGAAAGGAGCTTGCAACTATTTTTTTTTATTTTTATTTTTTTTTTTTTTTTTTATTTTTTTTTTTTTTTGGCGGGGAGGGAGGAAGAATACTATGCGGGCATTTTGCTTGTGGACTTCCTGCATGAACGAAGGACAGTGAATGCAACCTATTACTGCCACCTTTTGGTCGAGACAAAAGCTACATATCGCAACAAACATCACCGGCAACCAATCCAAGATGTTCTTCTTCTGCACAACAATGCAAGGCCACACTCTGTTGTTGAAACACAGGGAAAACTGGAGGTAATGTGCTGAATACCTCCGGAACACCCTCCTTACAGTCCAGATTTGTCACCTTGTGAATACTACTTGTTTGGACCACTGAAAGAAGAACTGAGAGGAAAGCGATTTCATGACAATGCAGCAGTAGAGGAGCACTTGCGCAACAGGCTGTACACACTTACTTCTTTTTCTGAGGACGACATCAAAAAGCTGTCAATTCGGTGACAAAAATTTGTTGGTGGATTCAATAAAATTGTAAAAAATAATTCCGGTTTATATTTGATTCATCAACTACCTTTCAACTGGGGAAAATGCTACAGTGTCCACTTTAGGTATTAATTTTGTCTTCATTAATTAATGATAAACAACTAAAGTTTCTCATCAGAACGCTGAATACAGAAAGTCATAGGCACAAAGGGTTAGGGCTGAAAAGCTCAGACGGTAAAGCGCTGACATTCTCAGCTCAATTTGGTGGGTTTGATCCTGGCTCAGTCCTGTGGTATTTGAAGGTGCTCAAATACATCAGTCTTTAGTCTGTAGATTTACCGGCATGTTAAGTAACTCCTGTGGGACAAAATTCCAGCCCCTTGGTATTTCCGTAAACCATAAAAGTAATTAGTGGGACATAAAACCAACAACATTATTATTATTATTATTACAAATATTACAGTATTAGAAAAATGGACAAACTTGAAGGTCATGCTACTCGTTATCTCGCATCTTTCACCTGTCTTGACATAGATGTAAACAATCTTGTTTAAGAAAAAGAAGTTCTTTGTGATGGATTTCAAGAGGAGAGATCAGATTTGAGAGTGTAATGCATTATTAACATGATTAAACACAACCGAGTAATGTTTTATTGTTGAATTTGGTTCTATTGTGGGTGCAGTGTAGCTTATAAAGGAAGATTTCTCCAAGTACTAAGTATCGATCACTAGGATGTAAGTGTGATAAATCCACTGGCATGTTTAATTTATTAGTGACTTTCATTATACTGATAGGAGAAAAATGTATTATTGAATACATGTGTTTTTTATAACAATACAGTATATTCACAATTTGTTGTCTTCTCTTGTTTTTTAAATAAACTGTGCAAGATAAAATATCTGATTTTCTCACTGGATGGTCCAAGACACACCTTATCCACAATACAAATTTTTAATTTATCTTCAATAAGACAACCCTCTGACCTTACACTTGAACGCATAATACAATTAAATAAGCGAGACTTAAATTACAAAAATTAAACATTTTCCTGAAAAATCACTTATAGAGCATAAGACGAGTTTTGGAATGGACCACCTCAAATAATTGTTGGTTGTTTCAACACTTGCAATTGTATGTCTAATGATGTACTCAAGTTTCCCCATCAGCAAAATTGAGGCAGAATAAAAATTCAAGCAGCAAATTACAAGTAACAGGTAATACAACTTCCCTAAAAACTTCTTAATAATACAATCTATCAAGATATACAGCAAACCAAAGAGTGAGTGAGTGCACAAAAAAAGCATGGTCAGGTTTTGTTAGATCAAACAAAGGTAAAATTTGCACCATACCACATTAGTTATATTGTAAGAAACTAACTTTTGTACCAATCATTGGCACAAAAATCACTTCACAAGTGTATAATCATTGACGGCAAACTTCCAGCTCCGCTCAGCAAATTAAAGGTACAGCTGTTAGGGCCAGTGTTAGTCAAGGGGAGCAGGCCAGTATTCACTCTGGGTGAAAACAATAACACCCAGCAACGCAAAAAAAAACAAACCTTTCAGCAGGTGTGCTTAGCTAGATGTGACTATATGCAACAAACCTGAAGATCAGAATGACGCGGACACGAGGTCGGGCCGATAAGAAAGCATGTCTGCCACACCCACTCTTCCTAGTATGACTCACCCAGAACTATGAAACATTGTTTTGTTATTTTGAGATAGATGATAGGAAATGGACTTACGTCAAAGAGATAGAGTTGTGCAATATATTTTAAAATGTTCCATTATTGAAACAGAAATCCAAACAGGATTCAGCAATGCAAGAAGTGTGTTTCTGAAAGTAACAGATCTTGTGTGCAATCATGACCTCTGATTTGACACATACTCTCTCTGAGACAGCAGAATGTTTATTATACAACAGTATTTAAATAAATAAATAAATAAATAAATAAATAAATAAATAAATAAATAAATAAATAAATAAATAAATAAATAAATAAATAAATAAATAAATAAATCTATATATATAAAATGACATGACCTGACTGACTGATTCATCATCACCGAGCCAAAACTACTGGACATAAAGAAATTAAATTTTGGGGATACATTCATATTAACATGTAGGTGCTCACTAAGAGAGGAATTTTGGATATTCCGTCGCTAAGGGGGTAAAAAGGGGGGTGATTTTTTAAAATGAGTATCTATATCTCAAAACTTTAAAAGTATACAGATGAAAAAATGGTATTTAGAATCTTCTTTAAAAATAAGGAGACACATATTTTTTTGGTTTCGGAAAATCCCAATTGGAGGGGTGAAAAAGGGGTTGAATGCCTTTAATGAGGATAATTTTATCTCAGAAACAGAAGATATTACAGACCTGAAAATTGGTATTTGGGATCTCCTTAGAAAATAAAGAAACACGCTTTTGTATTTTGTTTTTGGAAAATCCAATTAATGGGGGTTAAACAGGAGTGACAAAATTGGGGTGAATTTTTAGAAAGACTATATCTACAGTATATCTAAGAAACGTAAAATGTTACAGATGTAAAATTTGGTATTTGGAATCTCCTACAAAAGTAAAGAAACACAGGTGATTTGTTTTTGGAAACTCCACTTAAGGGGAAATAAAAAGGGGGTGAAATTTTAAAATGAGCATTTCTACAGTATATATCAAAAACTTAACATGTTACCCAAGTGAAAAGTAGTATTTTTTTATCTCTACTAAAAATAAAGGAACTTTTATTTTTTGTTTTCTGAAAAACCACTTGGGTGGAAAGGTAAGAGTGACTGAAAATGGGGTTGAATTCTTTTAATTAGGATACTGATATCTCAAAAGCTGAAGATGTTACTGACGTGAAATTTGGTATTTGGAATCTCCTTTAAAAATAAATGAATACATATTTTTTGTTTTCGGAAATACACCTAAAGGGGGGGATTGACAAATTAGCTGAATTATTCGTATGAGGATACTATTATCTCAAAAACGAAAGATTTTGCAGATGTGAAAATTGGTATTAGGAATCTGCTTTAAAATTAAAGAAACACGTATTCTCGGAAAATCCAATGAAGTGGGGGGAGGTGAAAGAATTGAAAAATTAATTGAATTAATTGTATGAGGATACTTACATCTAATCAAAACTAAAGATGTTACAGACGTGCAAATTGGTATTTGGATCTCCTTTGAAAACAAAGAAAAAAATCGTTTTTGCGGGAAATCATCTTGAGGGGCGAGGGTGAAAAGGAGTTGAATTCCTTTTATGAGGACACATATCTCAAAAAGTGAAGACGTTAGAGTCGTGATAATTGGTATTTAGAAGATCCTTTACTATTAAAGAAACAAGTATTCATAAAGGGATATGCAACTTGGGGGGTGGGGAAGTGTGAAAGGAAGTGAAAAAAAGTTAATTCTTTTTATGGGGATACTTGTATCTCAGAACTGAAGGGAACAGACGTGAACATTGGTATTTGGAATCTCCTTTAAACATAAGAAAATGCGCCTTCTTTTTTTTTGGGGGGGGGGGGGGATAAATCAACTTAACGGTGGTGGGGTGAGAAAGGAGTTGAGACCAATTGATTTTACTGTTCATAACGTACTTATTCTGATCACAAACTAATCATTTTTAATCCTTCCTGGGTTCCTTTTCAAGAACCATCTTTTCCTTTGGAGAACATAAAGTTAGATTATAGTAGATTATCCTGGCATATAAATACAAATTTAAACACATTTCAAATAAACGATAGGAATGTTATTGACCGTGCAATTGTTCACCTCTACAATAAGGTCAATAATGCACGGAAGTATATCATTCGTGTCGCCAGAAATCTCGCGCACTTGTTTGCACGCGATGATGGTGCTGGTCACATTGTCAGCAATGACAATGGCAGCAGATGTAATTTACCGCCAAGTAGCGGTCTTACATTTTGCTGTGGGTTCCAGACTATTAATAATAATAATAATAATAATAATAATAATAATAATAATAATAATAATAATTGTTACGGGATTACCCGTGGAGCAGAAAGAGGTTAAAGAACATGCTGGGGTGAATGGGTCTATCTACAAAATCAAAATTAATTTAGACCATGAATTGAAGGTTATATTCTTCAAAAAAATAACAGCTCAACAAATAACAACATGTCAGGTACAAAAGCAATCTTGAAACAAGACTAGGAAAGTCGAAGATTAGTGATTTTTACAAATTCTGGGCTCCTAGCCCCTAGTTTTACAATTTTACAAATGGAAGAAATATTATTTAGTTAAGGGCAGAAATCCCCTAATTCAAGAGCACTTGCTCCCTAAATACAATATCTGGCCTTCCAGAGGCCCTTTTTACAATAATCAAAATTTGGAAAAAGAGCTAACAGGCTCTCCAACATACATCCAATTTTAACTGCCCACTTAAGGCAACATTACACACAACTCTTACACTCTCTGGCCTCTCTAGGCACAATTGACCTTACTTTTACAGGGGTATTCATAACCAACCTACTGGGCCTTCATGGAAAAAGAACAGGTTAGATAACTGGCCCGAACACTAAATGAATGGAGGCGTACAATTGCACTCCTCGATAATAAAGAATAAAATCCTAACGGGGCTCTTGGCCCAGAGATACAGGGGCTAATCCCAAGCTACTGAGGTGACACAAATAAAGAATGAATTAATGCATTACGGGAAGGAAGAAAAACAGTTACAAAACGTAGTCACCTCAAACTAAGATGAAGGGGATCTCGAGAGGGTAACTCACTCTCTATCTCCGATTTATAGTAAAAGCTTTATGAAGTTTTACATTAGCCAAAACAAAATTTACATTTTTAGAAAAGTAGGTTACAAAGTTAAAGACTTGGACATTTCCCTTGGATTAAACATCGGAGTAGCAAGAAAGAATGATTTTATGTGGCCATTACCTTATAGATGTTCTAGCTGCTGACGAAAGAGACCGCCCGCCTCCTGCTTAAACACACACTCAGAAAGACGATGATCAATTGGCAAGGAAACATGAAAAGCCGCAGTTTATAAACCCTCAGGGAAGGTTCGAGATCATTCAAGATTAATCAGGACACGCCCTCTTACTTTTTATTGGGTAAACACAAAGTGAACAAGAAATGTGGGATTGGTTGAAAATTAATTACAAAAATTAGTGATTGGCTAGATTCAAAACTGGCAGAAAGAAAAGGAAGTATTGCCAACCCAAAAATAAATGAACATAGTTCAGTTATAGACAACCTAGAAATACAAAACTTCTTTAAATTGTAAGTTCTTTCACTTTGCACCAGAGTGCATGATCATAATTTTTAATAGTGTCATCTGTAGAAAAATGTTCAAACTTCTTGATGTATAGCAAAACAAAACACAGAGAAATTCAGTCCATTTAGGAAACTTCACAATAACAAAATTACTTAACATTTCAGTGGAGACATCTTCTGATTAAAGTTCCAACTTGTTGTGTCACCAGTTTCACTGTTTGACCAATAGAGGAGTTCATTAAGGCGCTTATTTTGAATGTGCGGCGTTGAGGTGTACTTCCCAGTATAATAATAATAATAATAATAATTGTTACAGGGCTCCCGTGGACCAGCAGAGGTGAAAGAAGGTGCTGGGGTGAATGGGTCTAACTACAATGTCCAGAACAAAATTTAAAATTCAAACTGAAGGTTATATTTTCAAAAAAGAACAAAACCTAAACAACTTTATACTTAGTGAGATAACAATGACAGTTCAAGTACAAGACTTAGGAAAAATCCAAGATTTCAGAACTTTAACACACTTGGGCAACAAGCCCCTAGTTTTACAATTTTTGAGCTTCCATCTCAAACTTTACAAAAGGCACAAATTTACACAAGGGCAGAAATCCCTCAATACATGGAGCGCTTGCTCCCACCACACAACATCAAGCCTCCCAGAGGAACTTTTGCAACACTAGAAAAGAGCTGACGTGCTCTCAGTTTTCCAAGCCTATTTTAGGCGATATCAGAAAATTACTATCACTCGCCATCAAGGCACAACTTACAAGATTTGAAACAGGGGTATCTAGTACCCAACCTATTGGGCCGTAGTGGAAAAGAACAGGTTAAGTAAATGGCCGAAACACAAAGTGAATGGAGGCATGTACTTGCACTCCTAAATATTCATTCTTAAAGCCTAAGGGGCACTAGGCCGATGAAACAGGGGCTATTTCCAAACTATGGAGGTGACTCGTATAAGAAAGAAATTTAAAACATTACGGAAAGGAAGAAAACCAGTTACAAAACGTAGTCACCTCAAACCAATATGAAGGGGAGCTTGAGAGGGTACATCACTCTCTATCCCCGATTCACAGTTAAAGATTTATGAAGTTATTACATAAGCCGGCAGAAGTTACATTTACAGAAAAGTAGGTTACATAGTTAAAGTTTCGGACCTCTCCCTCGGGTTAAACTGCAGGGCTAGCAAGAAATAAAGATGTTAATTGGCCATTATCTTACTGAAGAACTGCTGCCTGATGAAAGAGGCGCCTCCCGCCTCCTGCTTGACACACACACTAAGGCCCGGTTTCTTCAACTCTATGTTAAATTTTGCTTAACAAATGTTAACTAACAATTGTTATTAATTTAACACTTCATTTAAAAGTACCCTGTTTCACGAACATATTTCCAACATTTGTTACGAAACAATTGTTAAAGACAAATTAACACATTTCCGTAAGATTTCTGAACGCGTTTGGCAGTGAGCATCTTTTGTTTCTTTACATATAGCGCTCCTAGTGGCGTGTTGAAATAGTATTTTGTCACACAGACACATGGTTGACATTATTATAGGTTATGGTTAGCGGAGACCGCTAAGAAGTAAACATGTCAAGTAAGAGGCAACAACAGCGTTATTATGATGAATGCGAGACAAATGTTGTTATAATTTTAATTTAAAATTATGCGAGTGTGCAAAAAAAAATAAAATAAATAACGGACTGTTATATCACAACAGTCGATATAGCCTATTCTTGTAGGAGTGCAATCTAAGGTTCCTACATCACCGGGAAAATGTGATAATTGATATGTTTTGAATGATTTTCGGGTATTCTTTTATTGCGGGGAAAATAATGTAGTGCCTTGTTAATGCTGCATTGGCAGCAAGAATTCTTTGTAGAATCCTACACACTCTTTTCTTGCCCTCGCGAACATAGTCGTCTACAATTAGGCCTTTTTTCTTCAAAAAAAAAAAAAAAAAAAAAAAAAAAACTATTTGTTCGGTACGTCGACCTATGAAGATCTTTTGCCCCTACAATTAGGCCTACATGGAAAGTGTCTCGAGGTCAGATGTCATTACAAACCTCCGCTTCGGACGAAGGCGAGCAAATTTTACTTAAACATGCCAGGTCCGCAACCTAATAACTTCTGAAAAATTGATGAATCCCCGATTCCAATGCAAGGCGTATATAATTAGGAGTTGTGGCATAGTGGTCATCGTACTTGTCTGCGAGCGTCGTAGACGTGAGTTCGAGTCTTGTTTCAGGGAACGTTATTTAAAATTTGGAACAAAAATATTACGCAAATTGCAGTACCGGTACACTTTGTTTTCTACCTGAAATTAATATAGGTCTAAACGTTCTCACAGTTACTGCTGGATCTCTTTCTCTGTATATATATTGTCTTCTTAATCTGTTTATCCTCCAGGGTCGGTTTTTCCTCGGACTCAGCGAGGGATCCCACCTCTACCACCTCAAGGGCAGTGTCCTGGAGCTTCGACTTTGGATCGGGGGGATACAATTGGGGAGAATGATCAGTACCCCCCTAGGCGGCCTCACCTGCTATGCTGAACAGGGGCCTTGTGGAGGGATGGAAATAATATTGGTTGGGACAGGGAAGGAAGCGGCCGTGGCCTCAAGTTAGGTACCATCCCGGCATTTGCCTGGAGGAGAAGTGGGAACCCACGGAGAACCACTTCGAGGATGGCCGAGGTGGGAATCGAACACTCCTCTACTCAGTTGACCTCCCGAGGCTGAGTGCACCCTGTTCCAGCCCTCATACCACATTTCAAATTTCGTGGCAGAGCCAGGAATTGAACCCGGACCTCCGGGGGTGGCAGCTAATCACGCTAACCACTACACCACAGAGGCGGACTATATTAATTTGAGGTAGGAAATAAAGTTCCACTGCAATTTGATCATTACTTTTATTCGCATTTTTACCTTCACATTCCCTGAAATAATTAATTAAATTTGTATTTTTAAAAAAGTAACCTAACGCGGTACTCGAACTCTCTTTGTCGTGGTTCGTAGACAAGTACGATGACCACTCGGCCACTGCTACTCTTGGCTAGTGCGCAACTTTTCAAGTATATACGCGGTGCTTTACAATCGGGAATTCGTATTTTTTTCGGAAATTACTAGGTTGCGGACCTAACAAGTTCAAGTTAAATGTGTTCGCATTTTAGTGTACTATCCCCTCCAGGTGGTCCGAAGCGGATCCTGCCTCATGACATTTGTCCTCATTTATTTCGAAAACGAAACTATACGGCATTGACCCAAACCCTTCTACACGAGTTACTGTTGAGTGTCCCCCAACAGGTACATTAAGCTAGTTGAAATCGATTGGACGCAGGGTCTGACCCATCCTTGTAAAATCTATAAGCAACTGCTGCACTGGAGAGATTGGTAAGTTGCAATCTGTTGGAAACTCTAACCTATATCGTCTAGGACCTTGTTCATTATGGCTTCGGTAATTAGAAATCTTTCTTCTGACAACTCTAAAAAGGTCGTTATTTCTTAGTAGGGGTCGTCCTTTGCCTTCTTCAGTTTATAAATAGTCCTCATACAGCAATAAAGCTTCGAACTTACGTCTTCTACATGTCTCCATTTTGAAATTTTAGCAACTGTTAAGAGGTTTAACACAGGGGTGCTGCTAGGTTAATTTAACACAAGATTTAACAATTGTTAGAGTTAACAATTCTTGATGAGACGACCATTTTGTTAAATTGTGTGTTAAGTCCCCTTAACAGCAGTGTTAACACTTAACATTCGTTGAAGAAACCGGGCCTAAGTTAGATGACGATCAAATGGCCAAGAGACATGCAAATCTGCAGTTTATAAACCCTCGGGGAAAGTTCGAGACCTTTCATGAATAAACCAGCCACACCCTCTCACTTTATAGGTGAATTTAAAAGTTACACTCAAAATCGAGAAAGAAGCCTGTGATAGGTGGAAAATTAATTACAGAAATTCGTGATTGGCTAAATTCAAAACTGGCGGAAAGAAAAGATAAATATTGCCAACCCAAAAATGAGGAACATTAATTAGTTTAAAAAAACTTATGAATACAAAACTTCTTTAAATCAAAGTTCATCCACTTCGCACCAGGGTGCATGATCATAGTTTATGAGCAATGACATCTGTTGAAGAAAGTCCAAACTTCTTGACGAAACAAAACACGTAGAATTTCATACAGTACATGAAACTTCACAATAAGAAAATTACATCAAATTTTAATGGTGACATCTTCAGAGTAAATTTATAAGTTGGTCCAGTTTCAAGTTCACTGTTCCTCCAGTAGAGGAGTTCTATTAGGCGCAAGTTTTAAATGTGCGGCGTAGAGGTGTACCTCCCGGTACAACAACAATAATAATAATAATAATAATAATAATAATAATAATGTGCGGACCGCGCTGGAAACGGGTCCTGGCCGGATAATGACTACGAATGCAGTCCGGCCGCGGGTTCAGTACCGCCAAGGCACCCAAGACAACACCACGCTGGATCTCCTCAAGGATTTAATCCATATTAAAAATGCTTATAGGAAAAGTTGGCAAAGATTTAGGGACCCAACTGACCGGGTGGAATACCTGGACCTAGCCCGGGAAGTACGATATCGATTGCTGAAAAGAAAGATTGAAAAATGGGAGGAACTTTCCCGTAATCTCTCAGAAAACGAGTCAGATCGCGAATTTTGGTGGATTCTCTCAGAAAACGAGTCAGATCGCTAATTTCGGTGGATTATATATAAAATGTTAAGAATTCGATTATAAATTTCAGTATAATACTGTAGCAAAGCACGGGTATCCTGCTAGTAAACAAACAAACAAACAAACAAACAAACAAACAAACAAACAAATAAATTTCAATTGGGGTGGGGGGGAGCCTCCGTGGCTCAGACGGCAGCGCGTCGGCCTCTCACCACTGGATACCGTGGTTCAAATCCCGGTCAGTCCATGTGATATTTGTGCTGGACAAAGCGGAGGTGGAACAGGTTTTTCTCCGGGTTCTCCGGTTTTCCCTGTCATCATTCATTCCAGCGACACTCTCCATTCTCATTTCGTAGCATCTATCAGTCATTAATAAATCAGTTTTGGAGTGGCGACCCCACCGTACTAATAGCCTATATATGGTTCATTCATTACATCCCTGACCCGGTCACAGACTGGAAAACAGGTTGTAGGTTTCACTAGCCAACATGATTTTGCGGCAAAATAGAAAATATGTAATTCTTATGGAAATCGCTGCCCTGATTCCGAAAATGATGCTATTTTTTTCCTATCACGTCTATTTTTGATGCAATTCAGTTTTTTAGTATCTGCATGAATTCATAAGATGTAATGTTGAGAGATATTCTCGTGCAACTATTTTTAGAAAACAATTATGTGATTTGATTTGTTATTGTTTGCATCTTATTATAGGTTTATTGCTGTCCAAATTTTCATTTTGTAGTTTGGGGTTTCCTGGTAAATTCATAAACTCCCCCAGATACGCAATAGACCGCGAGGTATGTAGGATTGAAAATAAGACAGTTGAGAGTTTGTCTTTCATCTTAGACCACTTGAATAAACAGACGTGTTAGAAGCCCCAACCCTTATGCAATGTTTATGATGGACTGATAAAGCAGTTTCCTTTCAAAGATAACAGCCCGAAAGTATTATACTCAAGAAGATGAACTTGTATTTTTTACGGATGTTTCAAATCTTCTACGTCAATAGGCAGAGAAAGAGTATGATCCTAGTAACTGGCGTGTTTTTATTGACTCTTTCAATATAAGTTTAGAGGCTGTTCTGCTTCATAATACAAATGTTCTGGCATCCGTCCACTTGCACACTCCACAAAAATGTCTGAAACATACGAGACCTTAAGGTTGGTGCTTGAAAAATTTACGTATCATGAGCATGGGTGGCAAATTTGCGGTGATTTGAAGATCATTGGATTGTTGCTGGGACAACAAAAAGGCTATGCAAAATTTCCCTGTTTCCTATGCGAATGGGAGAGCAGGGCACGGGATAAACATTGGGATACAGTGAATTGGCCAGAAAGGAAACAACTACAACCAGGATCCAAAAATTTCTTGAATGTAAATCTTATTGACCGTGAAAAAATTCTACTTCAACCCTTGCACATCAAATTAGGATTGATGAAACTGTATGTCAAGGCATTAGATAAAAGTAGCCTATGCTTCCAATATTTATCCACTAAATTTCCCCCATTATCAGATGAAAAAATCAAATAAGGCGTATTTGATGGACCACAGATTCATAAAATGATGAAGGATAAAAATTTCACAGACACGATGACCAAAACTGAGAAAGAGGCATGGAACGCATTCAAAGATGTAGTGACTAAATTCCTTGGCAACATTAAGGACCCTCAATACAAAGAAATTGTAAGTAAAATGTTGGTTAAGTTTAAGGAACTCGTCTGTAATATGAACCTTAAGCTTCATTTCTTAGCTTCGCATCTGGATTATTTCCCTCCAAATTTAGGAACTGTCATTGAAGAACAAGGTGAAAGGTTTCACCAGGATCTCAAAGTTGCAGAACGACGCTATCAGGGACATTGGGATGTGAATATGATGGCCGATTACTGCTGGTCGATTGCATGAGACGACCCTTCTAGAGATCATTCAAGAACTTCAAAAACCCGGAAATTCCACAGAAAACGGGAAAAGATGGAGGTGTGAATCTAACCTGCAGATAATGTAAGTAACAAAACTATGTATGATTAACCATGTAATTTATATTCAAGGTACGGTCATATTAATTTAAAAGCAACTGTACAGCCGAAACTAAATAGGCGTTTTATGCTTCAGTTTCACGAATTTCAATATACATTAAAAATATAATACAAACCATCTACTTGCTTACAAAGCAGCATTTATGTGTACTCAAAGCATGCAAAATATGATTATGTTTTGCAAGCTGAAATTTATATTCTTCTTCTTCTTCTTCTTTTATGACCACATAGGATCACTTTAGTCAGTCCGTCGTTTTCAGGTCTCTTTGAAGGGATTGTTCGGGCTTTGCGGACCTCCCAGTACTTCTTCAGACGCTCCGATCTTCGTGCCCTTTCCTCAGTTGAAAATGTGCGTGTTGTTGGTTTGTTTTGTGTAAGGGTAAAGCGGAGGTTTGTATTCTTGAGTTTTGTATTCAATTTTATCTTATTTTTGGTGTCTTCTGTTGTAAGGCCTATTTCCTTCAGATCCTCTCTTACTTCTCTGATCCATTTACATCCTGTTGTGGTATTTTTTGAGACGAGATTGTGTTGTACTAGTTGTTTCAGAAGTCTCGAGTCCTGCATCCTCATGATATGTCCAAAGAATCCCAGTCTCCTCTTACGCATAGTATCTGTAATGGGTTCTAGCTCTTTGTACACGACTTTGTTAGGTATTAACCGCCACTGTCCATCTTTCTGATATTTTTTGTTGATACAGGTTCTTCCAATCCTCCTTTCAATTTTCTGAAGTCTGTCAGTCTTTGATTGTTTATTCAGGTAAAAGAGTGTTTCTGCTGCATATGTAGCTTCCGGTTTTATAACTGTGTTGTAGTGTTTTATTTTTGTATTTATTGATAGCCATTTCTTTTTGTAGATATCCCATGTTAATTTTTGTGCTTTAGCTAATCTATTTGTTCTTACTTGGATTGAGATTTTTTCATTTAAGTTATGTGTTATTACTTCTCCAAGATATTTAAACTGAGTTACTATTTTGATTTTATTACCATTTATGGTGACTTCTTTTAGCTGTGTTGGTTTTTGAGGCATAATTTCTGTTTTTTCAAATGATATTTTGAGGCCAATTTTATTTGCAATGTTTTGAAGTTCTGATATCTGGGTTTTTGCTTCTTTTATGTCCACTGCTAGTAATGCTAAATCGTCAGCAAAACCCAGGCAATTTGTTTTGATTTTTCGGCCAATCTTTATTTTGGGGGGACATTTTCTAAACCATTCCCTCATTACCATTTCTAGAGCACAGTTAAATAATAGTGGTGAGAGCCCATCTCCCTGCCGTAGTCCAGTTTTAATTTCAAATGTCTCTGATGTTTCACCCCTAAACTTCACTTTTGACTTGGTATTGGTGAGAGTCAATTTTATCATGTTTATTAATTTGGGGTGTAGTCCAAGGTGTCTTAAAATTTTAAACAGAGATTCTCTATGGATGCAATCATAAGCTTTCTTGAAATCTACAAATGTTATCACCATATCTCTGTTTCTTCTCCTGTTATAGTCCATTATCAACTTAAGACTCATGATCTGATCAGGACAGCTCCTCCAGGGTCTGAAACCTCCTTGATAGTCTCCTAGTTCTTTCTCAAGTTGTAAACTTATCCTATTAAGGATGATTATTGAAAATATTTTGTATGTTATGTCTAGGAGAGAGATTCCCCTGTAGTTATTAGGGTCGGTTTTGTCCCCTTTTTTGTGCAGAGGATGAATGAGGGCTGTTGTCCAGTGTTCTGGTAGTTCTTCTTTAATCCAAATAGAGACAAGTTGTTGATGGAGGGCAACTTTTGCTGAGGTTCCTGCATATTTCCAGATTTCTGCAAAGGTCTGATCTTCTCCTGGCGCTTTGTAGTTTTTTAATTTATTCAGAGCTTGGTAGACTTCCTTTATTGTGGGGGGATTGATGTTTTCTGGTGATGTTTTTATCGGGGTGCTGGTGTCCAAATGAAGGAGTTCTGTAGGTTCCTCACAATTTAAAAGCTTGTTGAAATGTTTAGCCAGAATTTCTGCATTGTCTTTATTGTTATGGGCCAGCTTACCATCTTCATCCTTCATCAGTAGGGTCGGGGGTTCATATTTTTGGAGCTGCTTTCTGAAGGTTTTGTAGTAGTCCCTTGATTTAGTTTTACTGAACTGTTCCTCAATTAACTGCAGGGTGTCCTTATGATGTTGTCTTTTTATTCTTCTTAAGACTTGGGTAGTTTCTTTTCTCTGTTTTACTAGCTTTTGATAGGATATTTCTGTCTTTTGGGACTGATGTAATAGCCATGCCTGATGTCTTTTCTCCACTGTTTCATCACATTCACTGTTCCACCATTGGTGTTTTTTACGTGGTTTAATTGGAGCTAGGTCTTCTGCAATTTGTTTAAGGTTGTGTACTAAGTCTTCAAGTTTGTCTGTGATTTTTATTTTTTCAGTTGCTTTCTGGTAATTTTTGTTGTTGATTAGCTGGGTAGGATCTATTTTTCTTTTAGTTTTAAGGGCTTGCTTTTGTTGTCTCCTCTGGGGAGTGAGTTTAATTTTAATTTTAACTACGTAGTGATCTGAACCTGTGTCTATTCCTCGGAGGACTCTGACGTTATAGATCTCTTTGTGGTGGTATTTGTCCATGCAGACGTGGTCCAGTTGCCATTCTCCTTTAGTGTAGTCAGGGTGTTTCCATGTTTTGAGTTTTTGAGGTTTCCTCTTAAAACATGTAGATTTTGAGATTAAATTATGGTTTCTACACAGGTCAACTAGTCTCTCTCCATTTTTATTTGTTTTCTTGTGTGCTGGCCATTTTCCGATGATGTCACGGTATTTTCTTTCTCTGCCTAGTTGAGCGTTGAAGTCGCCTATTAATAATTTTATATGGTGTTTGGGGATGTTATCTATGGTCTGGTCCAATAGGTCCCAAAATTCTCCTGTTTCCTCCTGGTCTTTTGGGGAGTTGTTTTTATCATTAGTGGGAGCATGGGCATTTATTATAGTATAGATTTTATTAGATGCCTTTAAGGTGAGCGTTGAGAGTCGTGGAGACTGTGATCTGAATTCTTGTACTGAGTTTATTATTTTAAGGCTGACCAAAAATCCTGTTCCAAATTGTGGGACATTCTTCATCACTCTCTTCCCGGGTATACCTTTATAAAGTCTGTACCCTTGAGATTCCAAGGCATCCTGGTCAGTGTTTCTAATTTCCTGTAATCCCATGATAAGAATTTTGTGTTGGTCCATTATGTCGGTGATCACTTTTAGTTTACCGGTTTGCATGAGTGAGTTTATGTTGTGTGTAGAGAAGTATGTTATCTGTTTTGGTTTGATTCTTGATTTTGTCTCATTCGTGTATGTAGTACTGGGGTATTTCCGTGCCTCCGACTTCACGGTATCTTTCAGGTGGCAGCCCACCGTATCCGAATGCTGCCTTCTCTGAACTCTTGGTTCAGCCGGTGGAGTATTCCTTAAAAGACCTTCCATGGTTGACTGTCAAGGTGTCACCTGTGTGGGACTAGGTCCCGAATTACAACTCTGGATGTGATCCAGTGATGGGATAATGAGGCCGCTCCTCTGGAGTACAGACGCCTTGTGCAGCCGCCCCTAACCTGGAGAACAGACGCTGCGTAATGGATTCCAGTGGCATTTCCTCCACTGTGGGGACCATCACCCCACCCAAAGGGGCTCATTCGCCCGAAGCCGTTGGCCCCCTTAGGGAGTCAGGTTATTTCCCGCCGCCCAACACTCGGCGAATTTAATCAATACTAAGTATCAAAAATTTTACGTAAGAACAAAATAATATTTTGTAAAATTGCCACTAAACCAGACGTGATACGCCCAAACTAATTTTTTTCTCGAATTCTGTGTTAAGAAATTCATAAAACCCACCTATTTTCGTTTTTACTGCACAAAAAAGTTTTTTTTTTTTTTTTTTTTTTGCAGGCCAGTGTTTTCATTCAATGGAGTGACCTTGAACTGCCCAGGATAAACACTGATAGGTCAAAGGCAGGAATGCAAGTGGAAGCATGAATACGGACTGCCGGGCAACTAGAGGTTGAGTGTAGATGGTACGGAAGGAAGGGGGTGGGAATATGAACACAAATATAAGGAAGGATAATCAGAAAACCCCACCTAAGTACATCATGACCCACTCTCTCGTATTCAAGAAAAATCAAGGAAAACCAAGGATGCAAAACCTTGGAGATAAAGTTGAATGGACCACGAAATTACCTCTACAAATTTATAACAACTCAAGTATAAATATATTTTATGATATAAGAACATTAACACCACCAACTGCCAAGAGATATACAAACCTTATAAATCGTTTAACTAGAAAGCACTTATAATACAGGAACTTGATCCTGAGTAAACAAGAATTTCAAGGGAACATAATAAAGGACAGTCAGCGCCCCACCTGAGACCAAGTACAAACTTCCCATTTCATTAACAGACATTTCTCAACCATAACATGAATTCCTATACAAATATCTCCACGAGGAAAACAAATATAAAGAGCTTAGAGTTGAAATTACAAAGCCAAGGATCCTAAATAGGTCCATGAGGAAAATATTTTTGAAATATACCAAGGACGAACTATATTTCAAACGACCATCTATGAGGGTTAAGGTTATACAGATAAAACTCTAAAAGGGAAAAATATGACAAATATTAATAACAAATAGGCAATTTGACCACAGATAGTAGAGATGAACAGGTAGTATCTGCATCATACATTCTGATTTTAGAGTTGCTCAGTTCATCTTTTGAAAGGAAGCACGTCGTGTACCTAACAAATTTAGCTTTGCCACCATATTTCAGTGTCTTGCAGAGATATCCAAAATTATATGTTACACATTTTAGGTCCACCTTATTTTCAACTGCCAAACAAGACCATACGACCTTCGATGAGGAACTGTAATGATTAGCACTCGCTTCCAGAGAGGATAAAAATGTGATCACTTGGAGTCCCCGTAGGGATTAATTACAAAGTGCGAAAAATGTTCACACCTCGTGCTTCACCCGCCAAGACATAATCCTGGTACACAAAATACACTGACTGACAGAGTAAATGCAACACCAAGGAGGAGTGGTTCGAAAGGGATGAAAGTTGGGGAAAAAACAGAGTCGGCACGGAAGAATAATTGATGTTTATTTCAAACCGATATGCAGGTTACACAATGCGCACGGCATCGACTCAGTAGGATGTAGGACCACCGCGAGCGGCGATGCACGCACAAACACGTCGAGGTACAGAGTCAATAAGAGTGCGGATGGTGTCCTGAGGGATGGTTCTCCATTCTCTGTCAACCATTTGCCACAGTTGGTCGTCCGTACGAGGCTGGGGCAGAGTTTGCAAACGGCGTCCAATGAGATCCCACACGTGTTCGATTGGTGAGAGATCCGGAGAGTACGCTGGCCACGGAAGCATCTGTACACCTCGTAGAGCCTGTTGGGAGATGCGAGCAGTGTGTGGGTGGGCATTATCCTGCTGAAACAGAGCAATGGGCAGCCCCTGAAGGTACGGGAGTGCCACCGGCCGCAGCACATGCTGCACGTAGCGGTGGGCATTTAACGTGCCTTGAATACGCACTAGAGGTGACGTGGAATCATACGCAATAGCGCCCCAAACCATGATGCCGCGTTGTCTAGCGGTAGGGCGCTCCACAGTTACTGCCGGATTTGACCTTTCTCCACGCCGACGCCACACTCGTCTGCGGTGACTATCACTGACAGAACAGAAGCGTGACTCATCGGAGAACACGACGTTCTGCCATTCCCTCATCCAAGTCGCTCTAGCCCGGCACCATGCCAGGCGTGCACGTCTATGCTGTGGAGTCAATGGTAGTCTTCTGAGCGGACACCGGGAGTGCAGGCCTCCTTCAACCAATCGACGGGAAATTGTTCTGGTCGATATTGGAACAGCCAGGGTGTCTTGCACATGCTGAAGAATGGCGGTTGACGTGGCGTGCGGGGCTGCCACCGCTTGGCGGCGGATGCGCCGATCCTCGTGTGCTGACGTCACTCGGGCTGCGCCTGGACCCCTTGCACGTGCCACATGTCCCTGCGCCAACCATCTTCGCCACAGGCGCTGCACCGTGGACACATCCCTATGGGTATCGGCTGCGATTTGACGAAGCGACCAACCTGCCCTTCTCAGCCCGATCACCATACCCCTCGTAAAGTCGTCTGTCTGCTGGAAATGCCTCCGTTGACGGCGGCCTGGCATTCTTAGCTATACACGTGTCCTGTGGCACACGACAACACGTTCTACAATGACTGTCGGCTGAGAAATCACGGTACGAAGTGGGCCATTCGCCAACGCCGTGTCCCATTTATCGTTCGCTACGTGCGCAGCACAGCGGCGCATTTCACATCATGAGCATACCTCAGTGACGTCAGTCTACCCTGCAATTGGCATAAAGTTCTGACCACTCCTTCTTGGTGTTGCATTTGCTCTGTCAGTCAGTGTATATACAGATACTGGAGACAAGCACCTGGGAAGTCCTCTCTCTCCAATAGGCCAAAGAATGTCTCATCGAGGTGATGGCACAATGCAGTATTTATATGTTTAGGGGAGAGGAGGGCAAAGTGGGGAGGAATGACACACACTTGAAGGGGCAGAAGAACATGCTGGAACTCATAGAAACTTGGAGAATGTGACAATGTTGACATCATCCGAGGTTTGGAAAAGAAAGCAAATGCCGTAATGCTGGCAAGGAGTAATGATCAGTTCTGAGTGAATTTTTGTGGAAGTAAGTTGAGTCCCTTTCAGATCGAAACTATTTGGCATGTTGTGAAATGTTAGGAGTTACTAGTGTTGTCTGACATTGTCAAAGGATGGACACCAAAGACTTCATCAACGAACCAACTGCAGTGTATGAAATGTGGATGTATTGCAGAAAAATGACCGAAAGGAAGAAGCATATTATCACAGAGATTTCTTTTTTTTTAATTTTTTTTTTGGTCACACCAACACTGACAGGTCTTATGGCAATGATGGGATAGGAAAGGGCCAGGAGTGAGAAGGAAGCCGCTATGGCCTTAATTAAGGTACAGCCCCACCGTTTGCCTGTTGTGAAAATGGGAAACCACAGAAAACCATCTTCAGGGCTGCCGACAGTGGGGTTTGAACCCACTACCTCCCGAATGCAAGCTCACAGCTGCGCGACTCTAAGTGCATAGCCAACATGCTTGGTCAGAGATTTCTGACTAGTTAATCCACACAGGATTATGTCAGTTTTGCCAACAAAAAGGTGCACATTTAGTCTTGTAGAACAAGTTCAAAAGATAACATTTGCTCCACTTCTTTTTGCTAGTGGTTTAACGTCGCACTAACATAACAAAGGGTTTTGGCGACAAGGGTGGGAAAGGGCTAGGATTTGGAAAGTAGAAGCCAGGGTCTTAATTAAGGTACAGGGCCAGCATTTGCCTGGTGTGAACATTTGCTCCAAATTGTCAAAAATTCCGCTTGTCACTTTCCTAACATATCCAAAGTTTATTGGCAAAGTGTGCATTGGATAAATGTATATTAAAGAGTATGATGAGAACATTTTTTTTCCTTTTACAATTTGCTTTATGCTGCACCAACACAGATAGGTCTTATGGCGACGATGGGATAGGAAAGGCCTAGGAGCGGAAAGGAAGTGGCCGTGGCCTTAATTAACGTACAGCCCCAGTATTTGCCTGGTGTGAAAATCACGAAAAACCATCTTCAGGGCAGCAGACAGTGGGGTCCGAATCCACTATATCCTGGATGCAAGCTCACAGCTGTACGCCCCTAACCGCACAGCCAACTGACCCGGTATATGACAAGAAACAATATTTTATTACAAAATACCATAGTATGCAACAAGGTATACAAAGTTTGACACTGATTCTTCCATACACAAGTCTGTTCAGTCTTTATGTCAGGAAGTGCACAACCCCAGCATTTGCCTGGAGTGAAAATGAGAAACCACAAAAACCATTATAAAGGCTGTGAACGGTGAGGTTTGAACGCACAATTTCCAAATATCAGTTTACAGCTTCCCTACCCATACTGCCATCTCGCTTGGTATATCCTGTCTTTCTAATGTGTCTTGTAGTGAGGCTATTAATATTAAATAATGAAGTCATAAAAATACAGGTACCACATACTGTAAAGAAAATCTTATGGGGTATATAAGACTGGTAGGCATGTTTGAATGCAGCACATTATAATTAGACTTGGGCAACTTTTGCACCTTATGCTGCTAAACTAAATTTTACATGCCTGTTCCATTTGCTTGTGTCTGTTCCTTTCCTTTTCAACTTCCCAACTGCAGGAATTTTTGATTGAGACCCCACTTTTTGCATTGATTCTTTATACAGTTTAGATACTGTTCTCACTACGTTGTTTTACCACAATCTATTTACTGTATATTTCAATCTCTGGTTTCATGATCATCTCCAGTACTCAAGCTGGCATGTTTAGATATTGGCACAGTTAGTTAATAACCATGTCATTTGCTTTTCATTACACTAAATATTTCTATGGTACTCTGAGGCATCATAGTGCTGGAATTTTGTCCCGCACGAGTTTTTTTACGTGCTGGTAAATCTACTTCTGCGAGGCAGACATTGTAAGATTACATACTGCACCGGGAATGCCGCTACAGAAGCGAAGTTCGAAGTATGTTTATTGAACTTCGCGCGAGGCGGAAGATATGCAGCCCGCCGAACTCAATGACGTCTGCGGCGAGTGACGTAGCCGCCTCGGGTGTCATCTACATGACCATATATGGTCGTGTTCCAGCCTACCTGCAGAAGTCTATTTTGCATTAGAATATTACTATTTTGACACTGCCATCGTAAAGACCATTATAATGGACGCAACCTGTCAACATTTCAGCGAAATCCACCGTATACTTTAAGAGTTATAAGGGTAGATAATACCCATGTTCTAGATACCTCCACACAATCGGGTATAAAAGGAGGACGACCCGGACTACAAAATCAGTATCTGTCACTCCACCGTCTCTGCAGCACGGGTGACGGGAGGAACGCTGTGAGTGCAGACCGAACCTATAGTTGGAAAAGTCTTTGAAATCCGAGTGTTGGAACTTTGTTATTTTCTTTAAGAGCCGCGTCGGGACTTTGGACTTCGTTATTTTCTTAAAGTATCGCGTTGGAACTTTGTTATTTTCTTCAAGTGCCACATTGGAACTTTATCATTTTCTTCAAGTGCCGCGTTGGGACTTTGTTATTTTCTTAATGTATCACGTTGGAACTTTGTTATTGTCTTCAAGTGCCACATTGGAATTTTGTCATTTTCTTCAAGTGCCGCGTTGGGACTTTGTTATTTTGTTCAAGTGTCGTGTTGGGACTTTGTTATCCAGTGACTATTGAAGGAACTTAGAATTCTCGTGAGTGTCGTGACTTCTGCAAGTACCACGTTTGAACTTATATTTCGAACTTGTGCTTTCGTGGATCAATTTCAGGAACATAGAAATTCTCCGAGTGTGGACTTGTGTTCTATGACAAGCTGTGTCAACGTAAACTGTCGTGTGAACGGTATGATTTTTCTTCCAAGTACCACATTGAACATGTGTCTTATGACAAACTGTGGAACTTAAGGTATTTTTTTTAACATTGCGTTCGATTGTGAAAATATGAAATACTTTCCGAGTACTGCATCAGAACTTGTGCTTAGGCTCGTGTCAACAAGATAGACTGTGACAACTTAGAATACACATGCCATGTTCCGAGGGAACATAGAACTTTCTAGCGTTATAAGTGAACTCACAATTTGCGGAGTTAGACTTTTTCCAAGTACCATTTTTCTTTAATGATTATTTACTTTGCTTATCAATGGAATAAGACATTTTCCGAGTGCTATTTCATTTACTAAGCTTATTGCAAATGTGCCAATGTGTTCCGAACCTTCATAAACTGTGCATTAAGAACTCTGGTGACTATAAACGGCAATCCTATAGAACATTCTAGTTTACTGTGCCTGTGTTAGTAAGCTCACGTCACGAACTTAACATTTTACACATTAATTCTACCAGTACAAGGTCAAATATTTAATGCAATCATCCTGTTTTTCAAGTGACTGTTTAGGAACATTTTCGATTCAATGAAGTGTCTGAATCAAGGATTTAGTAGCACTTATCACATTTCATTGTACGAGTAGATGCAATCATTGAAAGGTCATATCTATTTAACAGTGCCACAAGTAAATGGAGTGCCGTACAGGGACTTGCATGTGAATCACGTCTTAAAAATCGAACTCCGAAACGTGTGCGTCCAGAACTTCGAGAAATTCCAGAACTTCACATCCAGGCGGGCGTGGTTCCTACCCAGGCCGTATCCAGCGCCATCCCAGGACCCGGAGTTATCAACCGGCCACGACACTTCAATTCTACTGTATGAAGGTGATATTAACTTGTTTTCAATGGTCAATAAACTCAGATTATTCAAAAAAATCTCTAAGTTCGATGAACTATACCCCTCTCTGTACCAACTCCAATGTTTTAAGCCACACCCTAAGATATAGTCCATGCTCATCAATTTAGTGTCAAGCGCCGCTAAGATAAACATCTTTTCCTGGTACAGAGAGGAGGTAGAATACGTGGCGCCCAAGC
This sequence comes from Anabrus simplex, assembly GCF_040414725.1. Taxonomy (NCBI): domain Eukaryota; kingdom Metazoa; phylum Arthropoda; class Insecta; order Orthoptera; family Tettigoniidae; genus Anabrus; species Anabrus simplex. The sequence goes on along the minus strand of NC_090266.1, from coordinate 1,149,699,864 downwards.
TTCAAGGGCTCGATTCCATTGGAGTGTTAACATAAGACATTAACCTACAGCCCAAGCTAAGGTGACCAGTTTCAATCAGAATAGGAGTGCTTACAAATTTTAGTGAACACCATCCTAACTGAAAGTGTATAATTTAAGTGACTTGGTAGGAGTGATTTTCATTAACTTCAAAAGACTTGGTTTAAATAATTTAAGTTGAAACATTGGCACTAGGACTTAAGAACTTTTTGAACTTTTGACTGAATGCAAGTTCTGAAAAATATTTAATTCTTTTTTTGAAGTGTGTCAATCATTATTTCTGTACTTGGTACTAGCGTTATATATTTTAATAAAATGGAGGAGATTATGGCAGCGATCGAAGCTCTTAGGTTCAGTATGAGAGAACAACTTAATGAGTCTAGTTCTAATCTTGAACTTCAACTTAATGAGTCTAGTTCTAATCTTGAATGGCAACTTAAGGAATCCGTAGTTCAGATCAATGCCGAAGTAGACAAGAAATTTGTAGAAGCGAATGCCACCTTAGAACAAAAACTTACTCAGGCTGGTGCTCGCATTGAACAAAAATTTAGAGTGTCCAACGCTAGGGTAGATGCAAAAATTTCCGAAATAAATGACCAATTGAAATATAACATGGAGGTCATGAAAGAAGAAATTAAAACCCAAGTTGTAGCCCTTCTCAAAGATGACATCAAAGCTATTCTTCCAAGTTCTCAGGAAATTACTAAAGAGGTAGAAGACTTAAGAACTCAGTTTCAAGAATCACACTCACAATTATCCTTAGCCCAGGTTAAGATAGCTTCCATTCAGGAGAATCTTAGAGACACGCTTAAAACTGACATTCAAAGAGTAAATAATGAAGTCAGTCTTATAAAGAGTAAACAGGGAGAGTTTGATAAAAAAAAATTCATCTTAATTAGATACTAAGCATATTCAGATTACGCGTATATGCAGAGATGTGTCTGAGCTAAAAAGGGACCTTCAAGAAGAAGTTAAGGTGGTAGAAGGCACTATTAAACGACAAGTGGAAGACATTAAAACAGAACTACAGGGACAAATAGAAACTCTTGGTAGTAAGGTCTCTAATTTAGAACTAAAAGATATTCCCTTATTTTCATCAAGTTTACTGAAAACTAACGAGAACACAAATATTACCACTATCATCCAAATGGCGGATGAAAAGCCTGCTAAATTCTCAGGGAAGGAGGAATACACCGCTAGGGAATTTTTACTCAACACTGAAGAATTTTTTCAGAACAAAATCGATCCTGATCGACAGCTCCGTGTCGTTTCTAAGTTACTAGAGAGATGCGCCCTATCATGGTATTCCGCTTTTAAATCTTGCTTTAACACTTATTCCGAGTTCAAAGAAGCTCTACTGAAGCGCTTCTGGAATTCAGAGACGCAACATTTAATTAAGTTGCAGTTATATGCTAAGAAGTATAATACTTCTATAAATACATCCCGTTACTCAGATTATTTCATCGGGCAACTTAAGAAGATGCAATTTTTGGATCCACCATTGCCTGAACAAGAGCTGATCCAAGCGATCACAATACAATTCCCAGCCCAAGTCCAGGAGATTTTGGTAGCTGCTAATATACAATCTTTAGAACAAATGGATGGGATACTTCGCAGATTAGACACAGCCCATGCTCAATCTTTACCCAAAGGGGGTAAGACTAAAGAAATGACTACCAGTCCTGTCGCTATTGTGACACAAGGACGTCCAGATCCAGAAATAACAAACAAACTGCCTACACAACGAAACACACCTATCCGATATCGAGGGTATAAAGGGCGGCCGGACCGAGGGGGAGTGCCATACCAAAAGAAATCAACATGGAAGAAGCCAACAGAGGCCCAACAATTAGAGGACAGGATTTCTCATTGGGAAGAATTGAACAGACGATGGCAAGATACTCAAGAGTACTTGAAAGAACAGCGGAAAGGCGAGGATCAAGGAGGAGCCGCCTGATTAGAGTATCAGGAATCTGCTGGTAAAAGAAACTAAACACCTGCCCCGAACCCTAATGCGAAGGGAGCAAAAAAAAAAAAAACCTCCCATGTTCTCTTAGGAAGATTGCCTGAAAAAGGAAGGAGGGAAGAGCCGCTCTGCGTGACTCAGGTACATTATTGGCACGAAGAGGACTCGCATGAGAACATGACACCATCTAGGCCAACAATCCAACGTAGCCTGCCAGTAATCGCCATTAGGAATTGGCAACATCAAAGTTATGTCGCTGGTAGATTCAGGAGCTCAAGCCTCCCTCATTTCAGCTAGACTATTGGAAGCCATAAAGGAAAGACTTGATGTACTTGTGATGCCTGTTTCCCAACTTAGGATTAAAGGGATTGTAAAACTAAGGTTAAGTTATGAGTAGGTTCCCACCTTCCAATACTTATCAGTTTCTATATAATAGGTTTATTAATTACATAATATAAACCATATAACCTCTAGTACATGTTTCGTTCCGATTATGGAACATCTTCAGCTAAAATTTGACAAAATGCCATTTTATCATATCTTTTAGCATTTGTATCATAACATCAATGTGTTTTAATTGTCTTGCCATTTTGTCAAATTTTAGCTGAAGATGTTCCATAATCAGAACGAAACATGTACTAGAAATGATATGGTTTATATTATGTAATTAATAAACCTATTATATAGAAATTGATAAGTATTGGAAGGTGGGGAACCTACTCATAACTTAACCTTAGTTGTGTTGAGCCAATACGGAATAAATATGAGATTTATAAGCTGTAAAGGGATTGTTCCAGATAAGTGCATTAAATGTAAATTACAGACTTTTGTAGAATTCATCGTGGAACATGTTCAATTTGAGCACGTTTTTCTAGTGATTTCTCAGATGAAATTCAATGTTATCCTTGGTTCTGATTTCCTTATCAAACATGGAGGAGTGATTGATTATACTGCAAGCGTCATTACATTTTATTATGTTGACCCTGTAGAATTACAGGTGATCGAAGGAGACGATGGTCGGATACACGGGATAGATACCCCACAAGAAGAATTCGATGGTGAGAATAGCGATGCTGCACCAGTCGAAAATGAAGAGGGTGATCCCGATGAAGTGGGATCCGTCGAAGATGTACCCCTGACAGATGAGATGTACGACGATGGTCCAGACTATGTCAGCTCCATAGTCAATGTAACTGAAGACTCAGCGGCCGACAAAGACGTTACAGATTCAGTCCAGAAAATTTTCAAAACTTATCCAGACGTGTTCAAATGACAAGCCCGCAGAGATCCGAGATTTTAGATATCATCTGGATGTCAAGGATACTTCCACATACAAGAAACGTCCCTATCCTAGAGTAGGAAGATGCAGAGCAGAAGCAAGAACACACATCACACAGATGGAACCACCGAGGGAATATACACTGACTGACAGAGCAAATGCAACAACAAGAAGGAGTGGTTCGAAAGGGATGAAAGTTGGGGAAAAAACAGAGACGGCATGGAAGAATAATTGATGTTTATTTCAAACCGATATGCAGGTTACACAATGCGCACGGCATCGACTCAGTAGGATGTAGGACCACCGCGAGCGGCGATGCACGCAGAAACACGTCGAGGTACAGGGTCAATAAGAGTGCGGATGGTGTCCTGAGGGATGGTTCTCCATTCTCTGTCAACCATTTGCCACAGTTGGTCGTCCGTACGAGGCTGGGGCAGAGTTTGCAAACAGCGTCCAATGAGATCCCACACGTGTTCGATTGGTGAGAGATCCGGAGAGTACGCTGGCCACGGAAGCATCTATACACCTCGTAGAGCCTGTTGGGAGATGCGAGCAGTGTGTGGGCGGGCATTATCCTGCTGAAACAGAGCAATGGGCAGCCCCTGAAGGTACGGGAGTGCCACCGGCCGCAGCACATGCTGCACGTAGCGGTGGGCATTTAACGTGCCTTGAATATGCACTAGAGGTGACGTGGAATCATACGCAATAGCGCCCCAAACCATGATGCCGCGTTGTCTAGCGGTAGGGCGCTCCACAGTTACTGCCGGATTTGACCTTTCTCCACGCCGACGCCACACTCGTCTGCGGTGACGATCACTGACAGAACAGAAGCGTGACTCATCGGAGAACACGACGTTCCGCCATTCCCTCATCCAAGTCGCTCTAGCCCGGTACCATGCCAGGCGTGCACGTCTATGCTGTGGAGTCAATGGTAGTCTTCTGAGCAGACGCCGGGAGTGCAGGCCTCCTTCAACCAATCGACGGGAAATTGTTCTGGTCGATATTGGAACAGCCAGGGTGTCTTGCACATGCTGAAGAATGGCGGTTGACGTGGCGTGCGGGGCTGCCACCGCTTGGCGGCGGATGCGCCGATCCTCGCGTGCTGACGTCACTCGGGCTATGCCTGGACCCCTCGCACGTGCCACATGTCCCTGCGCCAAACATCTTCGCCACAGGCGCTGCACCGTGGACACATCCCTATGGGTATCGGCTGCGATTTGACGAAGCGACCAACCTGCCCTTCTCAGCCCGATCACCATACCCCTCGTAAAGTCGTCTGTCTGCTGGAAATGCCTCCGTTGACGGCGGCCTGGCATTCTTAGCTATACACGTGTCCTGTGGCACACGACAACACGTTCTACAATGACTGTCGGCTGAGAAATCACGGTAGGAAGTGGGCCATTCGCCAACGCCGTGTCCCATTTATCGTTCGCTACGTGCGCAGCACAGCGGCGCGTTTCACATCATAAGCATACCTCAGTGACGTCAGTCTACCCTGCAATTGGCATAAAGTTCTGACCACTCCTTCTTGGTGTTGCATTTGCTCTGTCAGTCAGTGTATAATGCTTCTAGCTTAAAAACATACTTCGAAAGAGAAGCATAAAGAAAATCCTGATCGAATTTTCTTTGCCCCGAGAGGAGGGACATGTACCGGGAACGCCGCTACGGAAGAGAAGTTCGAAGTATGTTTATTGAACTTTGCGCGAGGCGGAAGATATGCAGCCCGCCGAACTCAATGACGTCCGCGGCGAGTGACGTAGCCGCCTCGGGTGTTCTCTACATGACCATATATGGTCGTGTTCCAGCCTAATTGCAAAAGTCTATTTTGCGTTAAAATATTACTATTTTGACACTGCCATCGTAAAGACCATTATAATGGACGCAACATTTCAACATTTCAGGGAAATCCACCGTATACTTTAAGAGGTATAAGGGTAGATAATACCCATGTTCTAGATACCTCCACACAATCGGGTATTAAAGGAGGACGACCCGGACTACAAAATCAGTATCTATCACTCCACCGTCTCTGCAGCACGGGTGACGGGAGGAGCGCTGTGAGTGCAGACCGAACCTATAGTTGGAAAAGTCTTTGAAATCCGAGTGTTGGAACTTTGTTATTTTCTTAATGTATCACGTTGGGACTTTGTTATTTTCTTAATGTATCACATTGGAACTTTGTCATTTTCTTCAAGTGCCGCGTTGGGACTTTGTCATTTTCTTCAAGTGTCGCGTTGGGACTTTGTTATCCAGTGACTATTGAAGGAACTTAGAATTCTCGTGAGTGTCGTGACTTCTGCAAGTACCACGTTTGAACTTATATTTCGAACTTGTGCTTTCGTGGATCAATTTCAGGAAATTTCTTAGAAATTCTCCAAGTCTGTAAGTTGGACTTGTGTTCTATGACAAGCTGTGTCAACGTAAACTGTCGTGTGAATGGTATAATTTTTCTTCCAAGTACCACATTGAACTTGTGTCTTATGACAAACTGTGGAACTTAAGGTATTTTTTTTAACATTGCGTTCGATTGTGAAAATATGAAATACTTTCCGAGTACTGCATCAGAACTTGTGCTTAGGCTCGTGTCAACATGACAGACTGTGACAACTTAGAATACACATGCCATGTTCCGAGGGAACATAGAACTTTCTAGCGTTATAAGTGAACTCACAATTTGCGGAGTTAGACTTTTTCCAAGTACCATTTTTCTTTAATGATTATTTACTTTGCTTATCAATGGAATAAGACATTTTCCGAGTGCTATTTCAATTACTAAGCTTATTGCAAATGTGCCAATGTGTTCCGAACCTTCATAAACTGTGCATTAAGAACTCTGGTGACTATAAACGGCAATCCTATAGAACATTCTAGTTTACTCTGCCTGTGTTAGTAAGCTCACGTCAAGAACTTAACATTTTACACATTAATTCTACCAGTACAAGGTCAAATATTTAATGCAATCATCCTGTTTTTCAAGTGACTGTTTAGGAACATTTTCGATTCAATGAAGTGTCTGAATCAAGGATTTAGTAACACTTGTCACATTTCATTGTACAAGTAGATGCAATCATTGAAAGGTCATATCTATTTAACAGTGCCACAAATAAATGGAGTGCCGTACAGGGACTTGCACGTGAATCCCGTCTTAAAAATCGAACTCCGGAACGTGTGCGTCCAGAACTTCGAGAAATTCCAGAACTTCACATCCAGGCGGGCGTGGTTCCTACCCAGGCCGTATCCAGCGCCATCCCAGGACCCGGAGTTATCAACCGGCCACGACACTTCAATTCTACTGTATGAAGGTGATATTAACTTGTTTTCAATGGTCAATAAACTCAGATTATCCAAAAAAATCTCTAAGTTCGATGAACTATACCCCTCTCTGTACCAACTCCAATGTTTTAAGTCACACCCTAAGATATAGTCCATGCTGATCAATTTAGTGTCAAGCACCTCTAAGATAAACATCTTTTCCTGGTACAATACATATTCAACACTAAATTAATTAGAAACCTAATAGTATCGGATTGAGCCGGGATCAAACCCAACAAGATGGGTTTACATGGCCTTCACTTCTACCATCTGAGCAACTCAGCCCGGCAAAAACACTAACAGTGAAGGACTCATTCAACATACGTAATAATGGCGTGTGGTCTCCGGAGAGACCTGGTGCAGGTCTTTTGATTTGACGCCTGTATGCGACCTGCGTGTCGTAATGAGGATAAAATTATGATGAAGACGACACATACACCTAGTCCCCGTGCCAGGGGAGTTAACCAATTATGGTTAAAATTCCCGACCCTGCCGGGAATCGAACCCGGGACCCCTGTGACCAAAGGCCAGCACGCTAACCATTTAGCCGTGGAGCTGGACATTCAACATAGGTCACTGCCCTCATAACTGTACTAAAACTGGGTGCAACAGTCTGGAGAGAAGTGTAAATAGATTCTACCATCTAACACTAGTACACAAGACAATCTAATATGGACAACATTTTCATGAAGCTGAAATACTCTGCAGAGGATCACCAATCAGACACATATATATTCAACAGTAAATTAATTAGAAACATAATACTGTATACCCACAAGATACATTCATGACTGGGAAGGTGTTAGAGTGTGAAAAAAATTTATGTAGAGTGCATACTCATATAACAGCTAATAAGTATATTAAATTCTTACCTAAGTGTACTGCCATAAAGTAACACAGCAGGACATTCAAAATCTGACATTCCTTCCTTGTTGCTTTGTTTCGTTTCGAGGGCAATATTGATATTTAAGTTCTGAGATCGGAAAGCCCGGAAAGAATCGTGTTCCTGGAACATTAAGCAGATTACATTAGTAACCTTTGACAGATCTAGTCAGTTAGTAAGAAAACAATGAGCATGGTTAACTTGATTACATATGAAACTTCAACTGTAGATATTTTAGTTTGCAAGAAAGATGCAAGTAACCAAGTTTGGAGCTTTACACAGCTGTTAATCTAATAACTTTCAGTCATGACAGACATTTTTACAAGGAATCTGAACCAGTGCATTCCTGATGGATATTTGAGCAACAGTTACATTGGTGGAAAGCTAGTAATAATGTCATGCTACTATGCCCCACTGATTTTCAGCTGTTAACATTCTTAACAGATTCTGAGATGTAGAACTGAATCTGTTAGTTTGGGAATGATCGACTGATTGTGACACTGAGAGTGGCTTGAGAGATGTCTACTGAGAGTATATTAGGACAGTATTGTGTTATAACGGAACCAAAATACAGTGTTTATGAAGAAAACTATCCCGTCATCGCCATATCCATATGTGTATTTAAAAGACTAGACACCACATTCATCTTCCCTGTTTGTATAGAATCATCATGCACATATGAGCACATGCTCTCTCATACCATAAGGGAATAGCCATAGTTTTCCATCACAAAAATGCTTGCTTTCCTCCAAGTTAGCCATGCTTCTAATCAAGGTAAGTGCAGAAGACATTTTCAAAATGGATAATCACATTTACTGTACATGGTTCAAATTTCATGCAAAACCAAGGGGTCCTGCATATACTGATCATAACTAAGATTTAAATTGCATGCTCGTTTGCTTGCATTTTAAGCTCAAGGAAGAATATTTCAGAATTAAGGAACACATTCGGTTGTTGTTTCATGAAAGGAGCTTGGGATACTGTGTTCAACAACCGTATGTACTCAATTCATAGAAATCTGTCCAATAACACATACTGTGATGTCTGCACTGGTGTGTGTATTTATCAACTTGGACTATGGATGGGAAATGAATGACTATGGTCCTACACACTGAATATAAATGAATACTCCAAGCATATTTTTATAGGGATTTAGCAAAGAAAAACTTTGAAGCATGCATGATTTGAAATAAGGTTGGTACAACTTTGCCTCAAACAACGGATCCTATTATACTATAGTGTTGTCCAGTCTTTATCTGTGTGGCATCAGTAACATGTTAGAAGTGAAGTCTGAACCACGTGTTAAGTACGGCTACCACTTTTTATAATTGGTCATGCATGGGAAAGAAAGAAAAGAAAAAAAAAGAGCTTAGGGTTATTGAAGATGCAGGCTACAGTGGAAACCGTGCAGCAGGAAGAAAGCACTATGTCAGGAAAAGTTCTACTTGCACCTGGCAAAAAAAACAAGTAATTGTCGGGTATTTTGCACAACATATTCCTATACAGCTAAAACCAGACAGCACACTCATTACAACGCACAGGCAAAACTAGCCAATTACAAACATGACATGGAAGAAAGACTACACCCCGTAGAGTGCATTGATAAAGGTGAATCGGTACAAAGTATTTGTAAACTTCTAATCTTGGGAAAAGCACGGTGAATGATTGGCGTTGTAATAGACAGGCTATTGAAAGTTTCTGTACTTGAACGGAAACCGAAAAGGCATTTTCAACATGTCACACCTTAAGAAAATCAAAAAATGAATTGTTAGATGAAGTGTAATGGGTTCGGTTCATGCAGGAGCGGCAAAGAGGCACTCCAATTAGTGGTCCAATTTTAAAAGAAAAAGCTATTTTCCTACACTCAAAACTTCAAAACGAGGGGACATTTTTTGCTAGTGACGGATGGCTTACATGCTGGAGTAAACATCATGGAATTAATCTCCTTGGCATATATTGTGAAAAAATTTCAGCTGACAACATAGCAGCGAGTGATTTTTCAAAAATATTTACTGACATCATTACCCAAGCAAACCTTACTCGAAAGCAAGCATACAATACTGAAGAACTGGGGCTAAATTACAAACTTTTGCTGGTGCTAAGGAAATTTGAGCCCCAGGTTTTTAAGCCAGTAAAGAAAGAATAAGCTGCCTCTTTCTGTGATTGGAAAATCATCAAAATCCCTTCAAGTGTACTACAGGTCACAAAAGTCAGCTTGGATGGAATCTTACCTGTTTAAGGTATGGTTTATAAGTGAATTTGCTCCTGAAGTGAAACACCATTTGATAACTTCGAAGTTGCCAGTAAAAGCACTGCTATTGCTAGACAATGCACTCACCCATCCAGAGAAACTTGGATGTGAAGGTGAAAGTGGTTCACTTTTTACAATCTTGGTTTGTAACTTGATGTTAGTGTGTCTCTGACAGCCAGGTCAGGTATCACACAGTGACCTCGAAGGATATTCCCATTTAACGCCCTTAAGGACGGATGCAAACTCACTTTAAGAACATCGGCATTATTCCATCTTTGATAATTGATCATTTTGACTACTTAGCTGTTTTATTAATTACATACATCAGATTCATACTATGGATCATCTACAGTCAGTGATATACATGTTACTCTCATAAGACTTAATGTGTTCTAGATGAAATCATTTGTTCACGGCCCAATTTTAACTGTTGTTTTTTAGCATTTCAAAAACCATTATTAGGTTGTTTTACCTGTAGTTTGAACATAATCTTTTGATTATTTTAGAACATTTGTTATTTTGTATGATGCAACCTGTACACAAGTGGAACATTCCTATCAAGTTTTTTAAATTAGTCCATTCTCATTACTTCAAAAGACTAGTGTCAAGTGAAGACCCAATAATTTTAATGTGGATAAAGTGTTTCACAATGAATTTAAAATTTTAGCTCAGGGTTTACAAAGCCCATTTTATTTAATGATTGTATCCTTGTTTTAGTTTAACTTGTATAAATGAATAGCTGAAGATGACTGAGTCAAATGGTTGAACTAGGCCTATTCGTAAAAAATACTGATTAGGTGGAATAAAACATCAAGTTACAAAACCAAGATTTTAAAATGTGCATTACATCCATCAATACTGGCAAAAATGAAAATTATTGCTTATAGGTGGGAGTGGTATTAGACTCCACTAAATGTAACAAGCATTGCACAGCCAATGACCAAGAGGAAGATACTGCCAAAAGTTTCTTTCAGAGATTTTTGTAAAGCTGGATAATGAAGACAACATAAATTGGATCGAGGACTTGATGAAAATCAACATGAAAGATATGATTTACATGGTGGCTAAGGCATATGATGAAATAATGGATCCACACTTGTAAAGTCTTAGAGATAAGTCTGGCCAAATGTACAAGAGATTGTTGAAGAACGTAAGGAAGAAACACTTAAAGCAGATGACAAGCCTAATCTTCAGGATTCTCAACAAGATGGCAACGCAACTCAGTTACACGACCTACAGCAGCTGCCTAACTCGGGTGATCTTCTGATACAAGGTGTTCTGGATTGTACAGATGGTAAAAATGAACTTGATAATGAAATATTAAATGATGAAGAAATTGTGCAAGCTGTTATTCGACAGGACAAAGAAGTAGAAGTCAATGATGAAGAAGCAGGAAATGAAAAGGGAAAATGAGTCAAGCTGAGGGAAGAGTTAATTTTTTTACAACTGGCTGTACGTCGCACCAAAACTGACACAGAAAGGTCTTATGGTGATGATGGGACAGGAAAGGTCTAGGAGTGGGAAGGAAAAAGCCGTCCCTGTTGAGAAAATGAGAAACTACAGAAAACCATTTTCAAGGCTGCCGACAGTGGGGTTCGAACCCACTATCTCCCGAATACAAGCTCACAGTTGTGTGCCCCTAACCGCATGGTCAACTTGCCTGGTGAGGGAAGTGCAGCTTTACAATCAGCAGTGACTTATATCGAGCAGCAGACAGAAGCAACAACAGTTGATGTCATGTTTATAAAGAAGTGGTGTGATTTTGCTTCCAGAAAAAAAAAAAGCAATTGATGTGGGGGAAAAAAAAAAAAAAAATGACCAATTTCTTTTATTTTTTTTAATTCTGCAGAGTTTATGACACAGTACTATACCGTAATGAGAGTTCCTTTTGTTTACGACAGTCTGTGTTTATACAAAGTGTTTGAGTACCTTTACAAACTAAATTCTGAGTTCTGTAATATGTTTTTCTGCATTTAATTATCCACCACGAGTGTTTATCTCTCATTGGTAGTGGAACTTCAATAGTGTATGGAGACATCATAAAGACCTCAACCCATTTTGGGTGAGTACACCTGGGAAATATACATTAATACTACTTGCCCTATAATGGGTTCTTTATTTATGTACCATATTTCACTGAAGCTAAATACTGGTATTTATAGCATATTGTCGGTTAGTCTAGCCTAGGGTCTGGTCCTGAGATGGCTGAACTAGAGGGAATCTACTGTATATAGAATCGGTTTGGAGTACATCATTATGTAAGATTAATTTCTTGTAAACAAAACACAAATTAAGGCCATTTTTTAAATTTCTAAATTCTCTCCTGAAATTAGGGTGTACAGATTATTTGATGGCACAGATTATTCACGTATATACCGTACACCAAGTTTTTCAAGGAACAACTATCACAGAATCACAGAATCAATCCATGCATAAAAATAAAATAAAAAGCACAACTGACTATTTACATTCCTTTCTCCCTGTGCATTCTGGCCAACAGTAAAAGAGAATTTTACATTCAGAGAAAATATACTGAGGTGACAAACCTGATTGCTGGAATATTCTGGAAGTTTGTCAGGAGCACAAGGCATCACAGAATGGTGGTCATTGGGGTCTGCTAAACAGACCCAATTCAACTTCACACTAAGTTTCAAATTGGGTATGTGAAGAAGTCTACAATCATCATATTTGGAGGCAGTTCTTACAAATACGTTAAGATCTCCTTTGAAAACGACTTTGGCTGAAAAGTAGTATACAATATTTGTTAACAAAGTGGTTAATCTCAATTATGTGATGTGATATTTCATTTACAACAGGAGAAAATAACTAGCACAAAACAATAGCTGATAAAAAATTTAGTGGAATACAATGTGTTTCATGAGGAATTACTGCCATTTATGGATGCAATTTTTGAAAATATTTCAAACAAAAATGTAGTGTAAATCAAATTGTATTTACAAAATTACAACAATTTGACAGTTGTTTCTTAAGTAACTTTTTCTTTTAGTCTTACGAATAAAAGAAAGATAAAAATACAAATGAATGTTCAGAAATAATTTCTTTTATGCTCGACGATACCGAAATATAAGTATTATATGCCAGAAAAATGAATCTTAATGAGGCTCATTATAGTTCAAGTTTCATTATGAGACAGGTTCTCCACCAATCAGAATTCAGATTTTCGTTATGATACAACTGTTTGACCAATTAGGTAAGGATAGCAAAATCAAATATGTCGGACACACATATTAACATCAATGCACCTTCTACTTCCAATATTCCGCAACACCACGGCACATCCCCGCAAAATTACTTCACCAACTGTACAATAAACAATTCGTATTTGAAATAAAGCTAGATTATGATAACCATCTATCAAAGCTTTAAAAACATATGCCACTGTGAAGGTCTCTGATCCTGTCACGGAATATTCAATAACCCAGCGCATGCGCTCTGCGCCTGTTCAGTAAACTCAACTGTCAAGAGACATCTCGACAGAAATTTATGAATATTTAAAAAATAGAGTTATAATTATCGTCGAGCATAATTAGTGGTACGCAACTCGTCTATAATGGTTATTAAGACACTTGTATGGAAATTATAAAACTTGTGTCTTAATTATTGCCATTATAGGCTTGTTGCATAATGTACTATTACTAGCTAATAGTGGTAAGTCCTCATGAACTTCCCTCTCCATAATAAGAAAAATAATGTATGTATATATATATTTCATTTTTTGTAAAGTTTTGATGTTGGCCTAACACATACAGATTTCAGTGAAGATGATAAAGGACTATAAAACAGGACATACCATTAGTCCAGTCCATGACAACATCACTCCACGTGAGCTCCATTTCCTCGGTGGTGTTGTATGGGTCTAGGGATGCATGCAGCAAAACAGTCATTTGACGTATACACAATGTAAGGCGACCATGCCAAAGGAGACGCATTTTATCCCAGAAAGGCAAAGGAGGGCTTGGGTCTTGTGATGGTGCAATTATCCTCTCAAAGCCTAAAATTAAAAACTGTAATTAGATTCTCAGAACCTAAAAATAAAATTTTAAAAGGAAAATAACCAGAATTTTCACAAACTCAGACCACAAATATTACACAAGTAATGTTCAGAGACACAGGCATGCCAGAAATTTATCAACATAAACAGTTTAATACAAACTGGTAAGATGAAACAGCTGACCAATGCCCTCCACGAAAATAAAATCGCAGTAATGGCTCTGCAAGAAACTCGCTTCACTGACGAAGATACGTTTGAGTCTGAAGGGTATCGGTTCTTCAAGAGCAGATCCCATAAGAGAGTAATGAAAAACACCCCTATCTTCGGTACAGCTTTTGCTGTCAACACCAGAATTCTTAGGTCAGTCTCAAATTTTGAAGCTGTTAATGATAGGTTATGCCTACTATCCCTGCGTTGTGCAAATAAAACATATACGCTAGTCAATGCACATGCTCCAACTAATGAACAAAACAAAAAAGACCTGGAAGGCACAGATAGATTCTGGAACATCCTGGATGCCAGATTAGCGAAAATCCCAAAGCACCACGTCAAGATCCTATTGGGTGATTTTAATGCACAGGTAGGACGTGAACGGAAACGCAGGAAAGTTGTTGGGCTCTACCCAGCACACAAAAGAACCAACAAGAATGGAGAACGCCTCGTTGAACTATGTGATAACCACAACCTCCAACTGATGTCAACACACTTTCGTCACTTACGAAGAAAACAGATGACATGGAGACGCCCAAACAAAACAATAGGAGAATTCCAAATAGACCATGTCGCTATATCTCGAAGATACAGTCCGGAAATCATGCACGTTACCGTAAAAAAGGGAATAAACATAGACTCAGATCACTATGTATCAGTAATAAAGTATCGGCCAATCCCTCTCAAGAAAAATAAGAACAAACCTACCATAATTCGCTTTGACACAAAAAAGCTCAGAGAAAGAGAGAATGAATTCAAAGAACTTGCCCAACTAGTGGAAAAAGACTTCAACAGCACAAGAAAGCAGATGATACAAGCTGCAAAAGGAGTGGCAGAAATCAAGAAGAGGAAGAAGCACACGTGGTGGAACGATAACTGCGAGAAGACCTTAGGGGATCGTCTGAATGCCTGGAAAAAGTATTACACCTCGAAAAAAGAAGAAGATTGGAAGATGTACAAAACACAACAAGCACAAACAGCAAAAATAATACGCAGTGAGAAACGCAAGTATGAAAAGGAACTCCTGGACAAGATTGAGCAAGACTTTCATAGAGGTGAGACCTGTGAATACTTCAGAAATTTTAAAAAGAAGGTACAAGGATACAAGGCACCTTCCCTTTGCTTTCTAAGGGAAGATAGAACTCTTGCAACATCAAATGAAGAAAACTGCAAAATCTTGGCCAAGTATTTTAACGACCTTCTAAACTGTGAAAAACCAGCCAACCCCATCAAAACAAACAAACCAGTGAGCCAAAACCTGCCATCTTCTCCACCAAATCGCGATGAAATCAAACACCACATAAAGAGACTGAAAAATAACCAGGCTCCTGGTGAAGACTCCATGATTGCGGAACTGTGGAAACATGCCCCGGAAGAAGCAATTGACATCCTACACCAAACCATCGTAGATATATGGGAAAAAGAACAATTACCAGAGGACTGGAAGCTAGCCTTGATCCATCCTTTACACAAGAAAGGAAATATAAGAGATGTGAACAATTACCGTGGAATTTCTCTTCTGCCAGTAGCCTACAAGATCCTGTCACTATCTATTCTTGAAAGACTAGAACAGCAAATTGAGCACAAACTCGGGGAATACCAAGCAGGTTTTCGGAAAGGCCGATCAAGTGCAGAACAAATACTTAACCTAAAAACCGTAATAAGATACCATATGCTGAGAGGTCGAACCTATGTATCTACATTTGTAGACTTCAGGAAAGCATACGACTCCATCGACCGTGATGTGTTGCTTAACATCCTTGCAGAAATGGGAGTCGATGAGAAACTGCTGGTATTACGATCTCCCTATATACTCTATGTTTCCCTACCTTGCTTGGCGCTGCTTGCTTCAATTCTACGCTCGCCGCATGATGTACTCTGCTCACCTACTGTCAACTCGACTGATTACGTCAGCTGTGCTACACTTTGCCGTGCTTGTGTACTGTGCACCACGTGACTTTATTCTTTCTAGAACTCGCTAGTGTGTATAGCCTTCGCTTCGTTTCTGGAAACTTCCTTTCCTCTTTAAATTGCTCTCTCCGCCCATCCATCCTTGAGTGGGGCTTTCGTGGCGGAGTGGTGGATTTACACACGCTAACAACTGTGTGCTGTGCTATTATGTCAACTTCAGTTGGACATTATCTGCTACAACTCGGTGAGCAAGGCTTATAACACATTTGTTTACATTTGGACTTTACCTTTGTTCTGGCATTTGCCTATTATAAATACTTTACTCAGTCAAGTGGCAAGGCTTCGCTTTAAAACTTTCACACAGACTCTTTCTACTTATGAACTGCGCTACGGACTATTTGCAAAACGGAAGCTTCTTCAGTTCTTATTTATGATCTATTGCTACTGCTAAACTATTCAATTACCCGGTGAAGAAGATCCTTTCTCATCCTAGTCCCCTTTCCCTTCCCATGCGTCCTTTTTCTTTTCAGGGTTCTGGTTTCGATGCATATTGTATACTTTTGTAAATGTGGCACATCTTTTTTAGATTTTTCTTCCATTTCCAAATTTTTATCTGGTTGTTAACTTATGGTTGTGTTGTTAAAATATATTTATATATTATTTTGCACTGTTATTCTGGTCATCTTCTTTTGGGCCTAGTTCCTTCCTTACTGCGCGATTTTCCTCATCATAGCCTACTTCTTATTATATTTTATTAAGCACGTTTGATCACCTAGTGTTATCTTATCAATTATGGTACATTTTATTTCATTGTGGTATATCAAACTATAAATATAATAATATCCCGTCGTAGCCCCGACACTGGCGATAATAAGGGCAACACTAACTAATAACAAATCCAAAGTAAAATTCTAAGGATGTCTCTCTGAACCCTTTGAGATCAAGACAGGCGTTCGACAGGGAGATGGGCTGTCACCTCTTTTGTTCAACTGCGTACTTGAGAAGGTAATACAGGAGTGGCGAAAGACGTTAAAAGAAAGAAACCTTTACAAACCCGTAAGGATAGGGGCAAAGAAAAATGGAGTGGAAATAGATTGCTTAGCATTCGCTGATGATATAGCCCTTATGGCAGAAAATTTCGAAAGTGCAACAGAACAGATCAATGTGTTGAAGGAAGTAGCAGAACAAACAGGTTTACAAATTTCCTTTCAAAAGACAGAAGTAATGTCAAATATCAAAGATGATACGGCACAACTAAACACCAAATATGGAACGATAAACAGTGTTAGTAAATTTAAATACCTTGGGGAATGGATTCAGCAAAATGGACTTGACAAAGAGGCCATAGCAGCAAGAATCAAGAAAATGGAAGTCACTTTCCAAACCACCCGCAACATTTACAACAAAAAGTGCTTTTCCCTGAACACAAAAATTTGTCACTACAACACTGTCATCAAACCAGTATCACTGTATGCATCTGAATGCCTTATCCTGTCCGAGAAATGTTTGCTTGTGGATTTAGAGAGGAAAGAAAGAAAGATCCTACACACCATACTTGGTCCAAACTACAAAAATGGCATCTACATTAGAAAATCCAGGCAAGAAGTATACTCTAAGATAGAGAAGATCACGGACACAATGCGTAAAGGCAGAGTTCGCTTCTACGGTCATATACGACGGATGATCGACTCTCGATGAACGAAACGTATCTTCAGTATATTTGACGCAAAACCAAAAACGGCAATGCCATGGTACGTTAATGTCAAGAAAGATCTTAAAGAACTGGGCCTACAAGCAGAAGATGCACAAGACCGAAATCTTTTCAGAGCAGCCATCAAGACTTTTGGGACTTTCCGGGATGGAAAACGGGCAACTGGTGCTAAATGGACAGAAGAACATCGTGCTAAACACAGTGAGCTAATGAAGACGATGTGGATCAAGCGAAAGATGAACAAATGCCAGAATGTAAAGTGAGGCTTATCGTGGTCCCTAGTTGGCCGATTAGCGAAGTTGAATGAATGAATATTCAATCTGTGTCTAGTCCTTTTTCTAAAAAAATCACCTCTTTAACCATAGTTGCCATGCAGGCTAATGAATTCTGATTATGTAATAACTTTTCACATACATGGCCAATAAATTAATTTCAGTAATATTTGTTAATTCACTGTAAGATGGGCAAAATAGAGTAAAATCAGTGTAGCACTCCAGAAATATTGCCAATAGATTCTCCTCTTCCCTAGAGCACAGCAAACAGCAGTCAGAAGAAGTTTCTGACCGTGAATGAATTTTTATGACAAATATTCCTAGCATTAACATTTTTCAATGACATTTAGGATGAAAGCACACATTCTAAAACATGTTGCATACTTAAGCAGTCAATTATCAAGTGTGAATAATGGTTCAGTAAAAAGTGAAAAGCATGACAGAAAGATGGCTATGTTGAATGTGGCTAAACAGAAGATTTAATATAACCTGCTTGATAGCAGATTCGATGGAGCCATATGACCGTTGAATTTATGTGTACCCAATGAATGTCTTTTTGAACGCACATAGGTTATCTGTTGAGACAAATGTCGAATTCATTTGTTTCAAGTTGGATGACATACAGGTTCTTCACTACGTTATCTTATATTGCAAATTATTAAGGGGAAAAAAAGAAATGTCTAGATGGCTCACAGCTAATTAGCAATGAACGATATATTCATTGCCACTTCTACATATTAGCAGCCTTTATGGATGAACCATCCCATATTAAAAATGCAGTAATGCATAAGAACACACATATGAGATGAGGAATGGAATCAGAGGGCAAATTATATTACGGTAAATACCATTATCTTATGTTCTTATCATGTAAGGTCTTTGCAATACGTATATTTATTTAAAAGTATCATGTTCATTTTGATAGATGATGATGGTGATGATGATGATGATGATAATCATCTTCACATACATGGCCAATAAATTAATTTCAGTAATATTTGTTAATTCACTCTAAGATGGGCAAAATAGAGTAAAATCAGTGTAGCACTCCAGAAATGTTGCCAATTGATTCTCCTCTTCCCTAGAACACAGCAACACAGCAAACAGCAGCCAGAAGTACTGGATCTTCAGGTCATGCTCCTGAATCAGATAAAGAACCTAAGGAAATACTTCCATAAAAAGCAAGAAAACAGCCTTCTCCATAAAGCTGTAGTACTTGTTGACAAGTACACTGTTCTGTAGCCATACAATGCCTCTGACTCTCATACAAATCACCAAGTACCCCTGCAGGAAAAAGAAAGGCCCTGGCGAGAGAAGACCCTCCACGGAAAATACTACAGCAATCTAAACCAACAGAGCATAGACAAGAATGCGTCATGCATGTGGTTACAAAGTGGGTGCTTATTTGGGAAGCAGAGGGATTTGCAGCTGCTATACAAGACCAAGTAATAGCTACAAACAATTACAAAAAGTACATCATTAAAGATACCAGCGTACTCTCTGACAAATGCAGACGATGCTCCGTTCATCTCGAGACCTTCAAGTTTATCACTGCGGGCTGCACAGTACTTGCCCCCGTACAATACACGAGACAACACTATCATGTCTCGGGAATTATACACCAGGCACTTGCTTAGGAAAACCAACTAATTCAGGAGTGTATCCCTTATTACAAGTACCATCCAACACCACTCCTAGAGAACGAGTCAATTAAGCTTTATTGCGACACTGCTGTAGTGACAGACAAAACAGTCAACCATTGTTGTCGTTGTTGTTGTTGCTGTTGTTGAAAACCTACAACCTGTTTTCCAGTCATTGACTGGGTCAGGGATGAATGAATGAAGCCCCCATCTTGCAGCAAGGATAGGAACTGGGCCGGCTGCCGAAGCCTGTTGCACTCCTCTGGGACAATGATTAATGAATGACAGATGAAATGAAATTATATTGGAGAGTGTTGCTGGAATGAAAGATGACAGGCAAAACTGGAGTACCCAGAGGAAAACCTGTCCTGCCTCTGCTTTGTCCAGCACAAATCACACATGGAGTGACTGGGATTTAAACCAAGGAACCCAGCAGTGAGAGGCCGAGGCGCTGCTGCCTGACCCATGGAGGCTTCATTATTATTATTATTATTATTATTATTATTATTATTATTATTATTATTATTATTATTATTATTATTATTATTATTATTCATACACTTCTCCATAGGAAATATAGGTAGTAACGGGGCACGGGATGCACCAAGTGCCTTACAATAACTGAAGTATTTACACATTATAATACAAATATTGATGTACAGATATATACAAAACTGTAGATCAAGGGATCATCTTTCTTGCGAGAGGAAAGATCACACAATTTTGCACGTTGACAGGAGGACAGAATGTTGCATAATTATGTAGATGTTTGGTGGAAGACCCAGTTCTTGCAGACTCTTGTGAAGTGTGTGTGGCATGAGGCCGTTGACTGACAGAATCACAGGAACTATCCGTACCAGTTTCATCTTCCAGATCCTCTTGATCTCTTCTGCAAGTTCTTTGTACTTCTAGTCAACACGATTGTCTTACTCTTTTCCACACTGATTTTCATTCCATTACATTCAATAAGCTCACTCAACATGTTGAGTTGCCCTTTTACTTCATCTCTGTTTGCTCTTCACATCACAATGTAATCTGAAAAAAGCATTACCTTCAGCTCCCTGCCCCCATTTTTTAATTTTGTCTCCTTCACAATTTTGTCCATAACAATTATGAACAACAGTGGTGACAGCACACTTCCTTGGTGTAGTCCAGCTTTATTCCAAAACCACTCAGTTCTTCCCACGTGTCTGGACAATGCTGCAAAAATTTTTGAACACATCATCATCATCATCATCATCTATTTTCCGCTCCAGCAAGCCGGGTGCGGGTGTTTACGAGCCTCTTCCAGTTCGCCCTGTCAATCCACAGCTGATGGATGCTCTAACGTTTGCTGCCAATTTACATTAAGTTTGGCAAGGTCTTTGAAAATTTGCCTTTCCCAACTGTCACGAGGCCTCCCTCTGGGCTTCTTACCAACAACATTCCTTTCATAGTATGCTCCCGGGGTCCTAATTGAAGCCATCCTTCTCATACGTCCATACCATCGTAATCTGCTTAATTCTAAGGTTTCCAACAAGCTCTTGTCCAATCCAAAGTTGTTGCCGAATACTCTCATTCCTTATTTTGTCTCTCCTTGTCTTCTGGAAACATGACTGAAGGAACTTCATTTCAGTGGCCTGTAGGCGATTTTGTGCAGATCTAATCAACATTGCTGCTTCCAGTCCGTATGTTAGAATTGGTACAAGATATGTTTTGTACAGCGTGAGCTTGCAAGCTTGGGGAAATGAGTCATGCCGAAGTAATTGATGAGCGGAGTGGTAGAATTTTGATGCAGCTTGTATTCTATAGCTTATTTCTTGGTTTATGGTATTGTCAGAAGAAACAAAGCTCCTT
The DNA here is from genome assembly GCF_040414725.1 of Anabrus simplex. Lineage (NCBI taxonomy): Eukaryota > Metazoa > Arthropoda > Insecta > Orthoptera > Tettigoniidae > Anabrus > Anabrus simplex. The sequence continues at coordinate 1,149,678,563 of NC_090266.1, read as the reverse complement.
AAGTATATGAAGTTATTGATAATGTCTACTTCTTCATTTTGCACTCGCAGGTGGACTGCTTCAGGATTTCGACTCATCACTAAACTGACAGTTTTTAGTTCGGCTGATGACCATTCCCATTCTTTCAAATTTTTCTCTCCAAAGATCTAGTTTAGCTTGAACTTCTGCTTCTGTCTCACCCCACAGCATAACGTCATCAGCAAATACAAGTGCATTTGTTGTCTGATCCTTCATTTTCACTGATTTTATAACCTCATCCATTACAGTAATGAACAGATGTGGTGAAGACACCCATTATTTGGGCATCTTCAGCCTGTAGACAACCTTTAGGTCAAGGTTTGGGACCTTCTTAACCATATATAGTATAGTATACAAACGTCAATTTCTTAAAACTAACATGCCAGGATAATAATTTTAAAAATTTGAACAAAACATAACTGTGGGTAACAAATTAATGGTGTTTTAACACAATTAAAATTTGTCAGTCCTATTCTATCTAAATAATATGTGTCTAAAACTAATATAGATCTTCCTCTATCATAAGTTTGGGTAAAGAGGATATTACAAACCGGGGTTCATTTGACTCTCCTATATCATTTCATGTTCTTGACGTACTGCAAATAATGTCAGAATGTGTTGTCAACCACAAGTGGAGATTTAGAACTGATTGTTAGTTGTAGGCTGGTCAAGATTGTTGTGAATGAAAAATTTTAAAAAAATTAAATTAACTGTGTTTTTTACACAGTTAAAACTTGTCAGTCTTGTTCTATTTAACTTAGAAATATGTTCAAAACTAAAATGGATCTTCTTCCTCTAACATTAGTCTTGAGAAGAGAGGATTTTGATACTGGGGCTTATTTGACCCACATATTTCGTTTTCAGTTCTTGACGTAACTAATGTTGAAATGTGTTGTCAAACACTAGTGGAGATTTAAAACTGATTGTTATATATATAGACTGGTCAAGAACGTTGTTTTGAATGAAATTGTAAGCGTCTTGACTCCAGGTCTTATGTAACGACAAGGAATTGTAAAGAGTACAATATTAGGCTGTTTCTTAGTTTAGGCTGCTGCTTAATTGAGAAGGAGCATCTTAGATACTTGATACAGTCTTGTATGAATATTCCCGTTGATGTGTTGCTTGGTCTTTGGGAGGGATCTCAAGATTATTTCTTCAATTCATACTAGGTGGACCAGCACTGCCAGAACAGACAGGTAACCGGTGCTTCCAGAACAGACAGGTCCACCTAGATGAAATGAACAAATAATCTTAAGATCCCTCCCAAAGACCAAGCAACACATCAACGGGAATGATATTCATACAAGACTGTATCAAGTATCTAAGATGTTCCTTCTCAATTAAGCAGTAGCCTAAACTAAGAAACAGCCTAATATTGTACTTTTTACAATCCCTTGTCGTTACATAAGACCTGAAGTCAAGACGCTTACAATTTCATTCAAAACAACGTTCTAGACCAGTCTATATATAACAATCAGTTTTAAATCTCCACTGGTGTTTGACAACACATTTCAACATTAGTTACGTCAAGAACTGAAAACGAAATATGTGGGTCAAATAAGCCCCAGTATCAAAATCCTCTTTTCTCAAGACTTATATTAGAGGAAGAAGATCCATTTTAGTTTTGAACATATTTCTAAGTTAAATAGAACAAGACTGACAAGTTTTAACTGTGTTAAAAACACCGTTAATTTAAATTTTTATTTTTATTTTTCATTCACAACAATCTTGACCAGCCTACAACTAACAATCAGTTCTAAATCTCCACTTGTGGTTGACAACACATTCTGACATTATTTACGGTACGTCAAGAACATGAAATGATATAGGAGGGTCAAATGAACCCCGGTTTGTAATATCCTCTTTACCCAAACTTATGATAGAGGAAGAAGATCCATATTAGTTTTAGACATATGTTAAGTTAGACAGAATAGGACTGACAAATTTTAATTGTGTTAAAACACCATTAATTTGTTACCCACAGTTATGTTTTGTTCACATTTTTAAAATTATCCTGGCATGTTAGTCTTAAGAAATTATTAACGTTTGTGCACTATACTATATATGGTTAAAAAGGTCCCAAACCTTGACCTAAAGGTTGTTTACAGGCTGAAGATGCCGAAATAATGGGTGAAACATGTACCTGACCTGATAAGTCTACATAAATTCATGTAGATTCAAACCACATTAAAAATGGAAAATATTCAATAGGTGGTTTTATTATAGTATCCTTGAGATTCTATGACCATAGTTGTTTTACTCAAGCTATAATCTCATCTAGCACTTCTTTACATCTCAGACATTCCCATATGTGCTTACGTGGTACATGATCATATGCCTTCTCAGTATCCAAGAGCACAACTATAACCATTCTATTCTTGTCCCAGTATTTTTGAAAGAGCATTCTTGTCGAAAAAATGAGGTCTAGCATTGATCTGTTCGCTCTAAATCCATGTTGTTCTTCCTCAAGTTTAGGTTCAACAAATTTTCTGATTTTTCTCTCCAGGTTGGTTTCATATATTTTTAACCCATGAGATAGAAGGGTTACGCCTCTATCGTGGTTACACTTCTTTTGGTCACCTTTCTTAAATAGCGGAATAATCACTCCTTGCCTCCAGTCACTGGGGATTTCATTTTCTTCTCAAATTGTATTTAGAACTCTGTACAACCATTGTATTCCAGGTTCTCCAAGTGCTTTGATCATGTCTACACTGAACTCATCCAATCATGCAGACTTCTTGTTTTCCATTTTACATATTGCTGTCTCCACTTCCAGCCAGGTCATATTTTCTACATTATAATTTATAGTGTTTAGTGGGTCACCTTGTGTGTCGTCAGTTGTATTACAGTTCAGTAAGTGATTGAAATATCTACTGAACTCCTGTAATATTTCATTTTCATTTCTACTTACCTCTCCATTTGGAAGCTCTACTGTATTGATACTACTATTGTCATTTCTTTTGTTTTTAACAATGCTATACAGGAGCTTCTTGTGTTTGTCTTGCCCTATTCTATTGGCAAGATCTTCTTTGCATTTCCATTTCTCAATGTCAACTATTCTTTTGACCTGTAATCCTTTTTCTCTGTAAAATGATAGATTATCCTCGATTTCACTTGGATTTCCTCACACTCTGGCATGGTACAAAGCTCTTCTTGTGCCATTTCTAGCTTTGACAGCAGCTTTTACATCTTCATTCGACCATGCTGTTTCTTTGGATTTTCTTATTTGGCTCTGCCTTCCACATACTCTCTCAGCTGTCTTCACCAATACTCTCCTCAGGTTATCCCATTCCTCATTTGCAGATCTCAGATCTTCTTTTGGTAACATATCTCGAACATTTTCTCAAAACATTTCCTTCACCCTTGGTTCAGAAAGTCTCCAAGTTTTTATTTTTGGTGTTCTTTTGTTGTCGACTTTAGGAGGTCTTCTCTTTGTGATATCTGCAACAACAGCCTGTAGTCTCCATCCAAATTTTCACCAGGAATTACTTTGACATCAGTTACAATCTTCCAAACTTCTTGGTCGGCGACGGAGGTGTCTTATTCCTGTTGCCTTCCATTTGGTTTCACTCATCCCCATGATAAGAATTTTCCTCCTTTCCATCATATCAACTATTTCTTCAATTTTATTTGTCAGTGTTAGAATATTCAAGGTTCCAATCTGGCAACTGGGTCTTGATTTGGGTTTCGTAGCTGGTGAAGCTTCAGGCTGTAAGCCGTCATACACACCTAGCTGTTGTCGTTGTCTCGAGTTCTTTGATCCGAGGCTTGTATTTATCTTGAAAGCGATTGCAATTACTCTCCAACTGACTTGCTAGGCCAAACGTTAGAGAAGATTTTCTGTCAGGGTTATCTCCCTTAGCCTTTAGCAGTCCCCTGCCACATCTGCAAGGCAGCAGCTTCCTGTTGAATCTATGTGTCATTTCCTACACAAAGGCTTCAAAAAGCCCCCTGAGGGTGAACTCCTCTGCCCATTGCCATTGGTTCTCCCTCAGTTTGTCAGATTTGGTAACGGCCGCCCAACCCTCGGCTGGACAGTCGCAGGTAGTACCATCTACTCTCGCATACGATAGCAGGATGTACCTGACCTGACACAACTTGCACATATTTTATCATTTGTTTTCCAAATCCTTTCCAATGCATTACTTTCCATACCTTTGCTCTGATTACGCTTTTTAAATCAAGGAATGTCATCACCATATCTCTTCTGTGTTTCCAATGTTTTTCCATTAACTGCCTCATACTGAAGATGGGATCTAGTGTTGATCTTCCATTTCAAAAGCCATAATGCTTTTCTTGCAATTGTCCTTCCACCTTTCTTCTCATTTTCTTTTCTAGAACCCGTTCAAATATTTTTGCTACCTAAGATATGAGTGTGATTCCTCAATAATGATCCATATCTTCATGTCCGCCTTCTCAAATATACATATTATTACTCCTTTACTCCAGTCATTTGGCAACAATTTTCCTCTCCAAATAGACCTAAATAGTCTATACAACCGTTACAGACCAGCGGGTCCTGCTACATTTATCATTTCAACACATAATTCATTCAATACCGCTGATTTTCCCACTTTCATTCGTTTGACAGCAGTTTCCACCTATTCCACTGTTATTTCACTCTCAGATTCTGTCTACTCACACTCTATCTGTATCATCTTGTCTATGCACCTTCCCATTTTCAGGAGTTCATCAAAGTAATCCATCTTTTCCTTATCTCCTCTAGTTGTACTATTATCTCTCTTTTTCCCCGTTTCTCCTGCTTTGTGTAGACTATTTCTTTTCCCTTCCTTCTTACAAGTTACATACAGTATCCTTTTCCCGTTATATACATCCTCTTCCAACTCTCATATAAATCTTTCCAGGTTTTCTAGTTCACTTATTACATTCTTGCGCCTTCCTTTCATTTCTAGATACTTTCTTCTACCTTCTTCCATTTCTATCTCAATTACATACCTGCCAACTTTTAGAAACCAAAAATAGGAAGATTTTTTAAATTCTTGGATTTCATCACATATAATCCACCACGGTCTAGGTGAAAAAAGGTCAGGATAAAAGGCATACATATTCTACAGTTGCAATGCGAATTGACCATTAAATTTAAAATCTTAAACTAAGAAAACATAAAAATGGTTACAAGAAAATGTACCTAATCATTCTCATTTATGACACTTACATACGAATAATAATATTTGTCACACCGACATACACAACAAAATGCATAATACCGTATTTTCTCGCGTAATTAACGCCTTTTTTTTTTTTTTTGACGAAAAATAGAGGCGAAAACTTCGAAAGCGTAAATTATTCAAGGAATTCAGATATTTACAAATTATTAACAATTAATTTACATTTAAAAGACAGGCTACATAAAATATGGTCATCGAAGGAGGGACCCTGCTACATTACCCCAAACCGTTCGTATCCAATCTTGTACGAGTGATGTGACCATCCACCCTTTTTCTTGAATACGAACGTGGATCACTCTCGGAAATTTTACTTTAGGCATTGTTCTTCGTTTTAGAACAATGTAAGTTGTAAGATTTCTGCCATCAGCTCTTACAGCAAGCATTGCAGTACATCGTTGTTTTTTTGCTTCCAGTAGCGCGTACGATAACACTATATGTTCCTTTCTTATCGATTGTTCGACTTTGTCGCATATGGAAACTGACTGGCGTCTGACCCGCGGTTCCTATATGGGAGATAAAATATTCCTTCACTTTACGCTTCTCAATCACGAAGCGATGAAAATGATTAAAATCATTCGTCATTTTTTGGCACAATGTTGTTCTTCGTCGAAGAGAAAGTCCATATCTCTTCATAAAATTAATCAAGCCTCGGCTAAGCTTCATATCAGAGACACTGATTCCATGTGCAGCGGCTATTTCTCATTCTTTAAAATACAGTAAAGCATTACGTGAGAAACGGCTTATCCAACGTTGCGTAACAAAATCATATAATTAAACAGAACCTCCTCTACATGCGGAAACTTGCCGCTTTTTGGTCCGCGAAATGCTTAGCGAGAGTTGTAGGCCGCTTAAATGCACTTCTGTTACCGCGGCAACGCACGTTTCATTTGGACACTGAAGACTTGCTGCCCGCTGCCCTATTCCCGTATGTTTCGGCGTAACTGATCACCGTGAGTTTGGATGATCTAATATTACTCGAATACTGTGGACTGACAAACAATTTTGAGATCACAGAATGTCCCGTACCCGAAACACTCCTAAAAGTAGGGCAGCGGGATTATGAAAGGACGTTAATTACGTGAGAAAATACGGTAGTTTCCTTTATCAGACGGTAACATAAACGGAAATTTATAGGTATCTCTGAACACTTGGAGATAAGGTTTGTTATATTTTTTCGCCATTACGAGAAAAGAAAATACCAGAAACTGTCACCGACACAACACCTTTAAAAACATTCAACTCATTAAAATTATGCACTTAAATACGCTAAACTACCACATACAAAACAATTCAATATGTCCCATACAGTATTAACATACAACTTTGATAGAGGGGCAAAGCATAGAGATGCAAGAAAAAACACGTGGCCTACAACTCCGACGAAACTACGCACAGAAACGAAGTTTACAGCGCGCTAACACAATAACAAACTCTTTCTTTCGTCCCGATTAACTGAGTCGCCAGCGCGCGCTAGCCTCTCTTGCTTGCAGGACGATTGCCGCCCCGAATCCCCAGCTGTCCACACGCTGTTGTGGTGAGCGGGAAACACTCACGAAATAAAGCATCAAATAAATACCGGTACGCTTAAAAATGAGGTTTCGTAAATTAAACAAGCACATAAGAATTTATCTTTTATCCTAGGGGCAGAGTATTGGCCGTACTAGAGGTTATATTGGTCAAAAATAGGAAGACGTGAAAATAAATCGGAAAATTGGAAGACGAGTTAAAAACCGGAAAGTTTCCGGGTAAATCGGAAGGGTTGGCAGGTATGCAATTACAAATGTTTAGGTAAATTTTGATGTGATAAATGTAGAGAACAAGCATGCGATATGCTTAAAAATAAAGGTCTGGTTTCCAACAACCGCAGTTATGAAATGAATGCCCCCCATCACTGTGTATTACGTTTGGAGGAAGTTCTACTCTTAGCATTTCCTAGCAATCAGCTGGTGGGCTGGCATGCTTTCTACAGTACGGCTTTAATGGGAAAGGGTGACTTCTGCTACATACACATCAACTGGGAGAATACAGAGACCATCTCTAGAAACCATCAGTGAACAGATTCTCTATTTAAACTCTAATCGGAAAGGAAACTATTGTAAAAATGTCCAATAAAACTGGGATATTGAATGTTTCCAATAGCAGTGAAGTGATGCCATCCCGGATAATGACAACGCTGGTGGCAGGGAAGTTGGCGGCACAGATGACGATAATTCAAATGAAAGCATTGGTTAAGTTTACTGTATGACAGGCCTACTGCTCAACTAGCAGAGATTCATGACTGGTATTAAGTTCTTTTTGGTTCTTTTGTATTACTATGATACATAAAACTGTATATCCCCCTTACTTGTTTCTGTACGGGGTCAGATATGAAGTGAAATGCACCTCTGTAGCGAGTTATTTATGACAGGATGCCCTTTCTGACGTCAACCTCATCAGAGGAGTCGATTAGATTAAATAAACAACATGATACAAGAGTGAATAAACTGATAAGTTATCTATATATATATATAAAAGAACAAGTCCTGACTGACTGATTTATCATTGCATAGTCAAAACTACTGGACATAAAGAAATTAAATTTTGGATATATATTAATATTACAGTGTAGCTGCTCACTAAGGAAAGATTCTTGGATATTCTGTCTCTAAGGGGGTGAAACGGGGGTTGAATAGCTTAAATGACTATCTCTATATCTCAAAAACTTCATTGTTTACATTTTTTCTTTTTTGCTATTTGTTTTTCGTCGCACCGACACAGATATGTCTTATGGCGATGATCGGATAGGAAAGGCCTAGGAAGTGGAAGGAAGCAGCCGTGGCCTTAATTAAGGTACAGCCCCGGCATTTGCCTGGTGTGAAAATGGGAAACTTGTTTTATCTGAAATAGGTAATGAATAAATCAAATAAAATATTAGACTTTTCTGTTATTTCGTTAAGGTTATAGTTAGCATCAACCCCTCAGCGTCGCAGCCATTTAAATAGCTTCCTACCCCGCGGCCGGATGAGATTTCAACTACGCGCGACTGAAATACATCGATTCACTTAAAGCGTTACTACAAGTATAAGAGTAGCCCGATTTTCACGAAATTTGGAATTCCTTATGACAGAACTATGTACATGCAGATAATTACATAATTGTTTCACATTTCCTTAGTAATTTAGTTCCGTGTGATAGAGATCGAAGCACTCTTTGTGAGACAGGGACTCAAGTCACACTCCTGGCAGCAGTACACTGACGTCTTCTTTCCGCCGTGTTTTGAACACAGGATACAATGTCTCTGAGGTTTGGATTTCCAACTCTTGGGTGCTAATTTCCTGATAAAATGTCTTTCCTGCAACCTTGGAACTGTATTATCTGATGCGCGCCGGCCTTGAATATTTCGTTCCCCTCCCTCCCGAGCGTATTTTGTAAACAAACCTTTCACCAGCTGAACCCGATAAGGTAATTGCTCAATATTTGTCTCTGTGACCTGTGTGAATATTATTAGAGAATTTAGCAATCAGAATTCACCATTGAAAACTTCTCTTTGACCTGTATAATTATCTATAGTCTCTTACACGAAATTTCCAAGTACTGTTTCCTCCTCATCGTCACTCTCATCATTTACCACTGCTACATCATCTATTTCATTATCACTGCTGCTTATACTGTCACTACTACTTCCGACTAAACTTTCATCTGAATTATACAATATTTCAAGCACGTTACTGTCAGTCATACCAGGGCTGAGCGCGACGCGTCACACGGACTGGTGAAGCTGCAGCGAGACCGAAAGCAACACGACGAAAGTGAATGAGGGGAATAACATTTATGACGAAACAAACCAACTCGATACATATTTTCGATAAAAGGTCGAGATAACGTCTTTCAAAAGAGATATATATCATGAACAACTGGTTCTCGTATCATATGACAGAAAGTAGCACTATCTGATGCCTACACAGAGCGCTCGTGGAGAGTTACGAAAATATTACAAGCTGAGAAATAAAGACAAATATAATAAATAAACCGCACTCCCAATGTACAAATAGAGCAAAGAACATCACACGAAAAGACAAACTTCTCAGATCATCATTTCTTTATTTTATTCTGTGGGAAAGAACGAAGCAAACAGACTTTAAAAAAAGCAAGAGATTAGTGTTCAGACTTATTTGACAAATAATTATCCTTGCAAAAACAACTACATTATAACGATTTTTCAATTCTTATTTACAACACTGATAAACCCGAAACTGTCTTCTTGGAAACAAAACAATTTGCATATCAGTAACTCCAAAAACTCTTCGCGCTATAGCCGTAAATGTGAAACCATGTATGGGTCTATACCACGTATAGAGGTCGGCGGCTACGGAAGAAAAGAGGGTCTATACCACGTATAGAGGTCGGTGCTGAGGGGTTAAAGTACTGATCCAAATGTATATAAAATTCTCAGTTATATTAAGCAGAGGGCCCTTGTTAGCTATTTCAAGAATGTCCATGTCTAGTTCAGTATTCGTGAATTTATGATTGTAATCAACCATATGTTGGCAGATAGCTGAAAATTTATATATTGGACTGCATTGATGTGTTCCAAATATCTTATATTAAAACTTCTTCCAGTTTGCCCTACATAAGAAATTAGTGCAGGAGTTACATCTGAGCCTGTAAACACCTGATTTTGCGTACCTGTTGACCATGTTGATGTGCGACGTGTTATGTAGAATGTGTGTACTGTTATTATTGGTTTTGAATGCTATTTTTACGCCTTTTTCCTTGAAAATATTAGTGATCTTATGAATTTCGTAATTAAAAGTGAAAGTGGAAAAGGATTCGTATTTAGGTAGTTCTTTCTTAAGTGTTATTTTGGGAAGAAATTTATGTTTATTGATAATACTTTCTATAAAGTGGCTACCGAAGCCGTTGAATTTTGCTATACCTCAAATAGTATTCAATTCAATGGAAAGATCCTTCTCGGTCATGGGTATGTTGAATGCTCGGTGAACTAGGCTATTATATGTTGCTCTTTTGTGAGGTTGGGGGTGAGTTGAATTTTGATGAATAGTAACTGCGGATTGGGTGGGTTTTCTATAAATTTTATAGGTTAAAGTATCTGGATGTCTTATGATGGTTAGATGTAGAAAGTTGCTCTTTTGATCTGTTTCTGATTCCAGAGTGAATCTGATATGGGAGTCGATGCTATTTAGCCCTTGAAGGGTGGTAGGAGCGTCTATTGATTTTTCATTTATAATTACTAGAACATCATCAACATACCTGGTCCAGAAGAGGATATTATTGAATTTGTTGTTAATTTTAGTGTTCTCAAGGAAATCAAGGTAAATTTCCGCAAGAATACCCGAGGCCGGTGAACCCATTGCCAAACTGTTCTGTTGGTAGATTATGCCATTGAACGTGAAAAAGTAGTTGTTTACGACCAATTTAAGTAACGTAATAAAGTCTTGAATCTCTAATTTATGCAAATGACTATTTTTGTTCAGGTTATTTTCAATGATAGGAATTAACTTGGAAATTTGGACACTGGAGTACATGTTTATAATATTAAAAGAGTGGAGTGAATAATCGGGTTGCATGCTGAACTTATTTAGTTTATCTATTAATTCATATGTGTTTTTAATGGACTTCTTAGAAAAGAATTGGTAGTTATTCCTTAAGAACCTTTGGATAAATTGCGATGTTTTGTACAATGGACTCAATCTATAATTAATGACTTGTCGAATGCGAACACTGGCCTTATGCATCTTCGGGAGAGCTCTGGCAGTAGGAAGACCCGGGTTCATACTTATAAGTTGACTTTTCTCTTGTTCGGTAAGCAGAAAGGAGGTGTTTTTTAAGGCTTGTTTGAGGAGTCTTTGGACTTTTTGCATAGGATCTTTTTTAATTATGGAAAAAGAACTATCTGTGAAGAAATCGGATGTTTTACTGATGTATTAATTTTTATCGATAATTCCTGTTGTGTTGCCTTTGTCGGCTTTAGTCACAATTAGGTCGTCGTCTTTTATTTTCTTATTTAGGGCATGTAGAAGATTTTGCTTGGCTATTATTTTCTTGTTATTAATGTTGTCAGAAAGGTTGGGCAAGTTATTATGGGAAAGGATGTTGTTAAGCTTCTTTTTTACCACAATTCTTAATTCACCTTGTGTATTTAATGGCATTTTTCAGATAGCTAACTCTGATTCTGTAATCATTGTGACGGTTGAACTAGTTGTATTCGAATTGTAATTGACATAAATCCTAAAATTTTATTTGTCATTGATCAGTACAACATTATTTTATCTATAACATTTCATCAATTCACCATTTTATATGTACATTATCGCATCACATACACAGTTCATTCTTTTAAATTTTATTTCCACAATGTAATTCTGTCTTAGGACTTCGGCAAATCCATAAGTGTATCTTAGTTAGGCTGATGATGACCCATATAGGGTCAAAGCTACTCCCTTGATAACATACTGTAATGTATTCATAGACACTACAATTATTGTACAGTATTGAGTAGGTGGAATAACCTTTGTAAATTATATGTAATCTTAATTCAATACGGAACCAATAATGAAATTTATAACCTTGAACTACTTGTTCTAGTTAATTGAGATTGTCGTCGTATAAATTTTCTGCTTCTATATTTGTTGGGATTTATTATTATTATTATTATTATTATTATTATTATTATTATTATTATTATTATTATTATTATTATTATTATTATTATTATTATTATTATTATTATTATTATATTATTATTATTATTATTATTAATTTTGGTCAGTAGATTTCTTTCTATATTTCCTGGTTCTTTTTTGTGGTCTCTTACTGCACCATTATTTAATGTATGATGCCATGTGCTGGTTTATTTTTCATAATGGGATTGTTCTTTTCCGCCTTTCTGGGGTTGGGTTTATAGTCTGACTCATACGCACATTACCGTACTTCCAAGGCCTCCTAACTTTAAATTTAATAACAAGTATTTTGGCTCCCTGTTAAATTTTTGTTGAACGAAATGTTAAATTCAATCAACTATATATTACTATTATTGTAATACCACAGTTGTAGCGAATTTAAATTTGTTTCTCCTGTTTCAAATATCTTCATTTGGTTTACGCTCTCATCTCTTATTTTTGTCCGTGTTTTGTTTCTTCTTCCTTTCTTTATTTCTTACGTCACATTCTCTTATCTTATCTCCCATGTTCACTATATTTTCGCTGGCTTTGCCGGTTATTAATTATGATTAATGATAGCTTGCCTTTGGTAGTTGCAAGTCCAGTTCGTGTGTTGTTCTGTTAATTATGTTTTCCCTTTGTAATCTGTAACTTGTTTGGGGAATTTTTGAATTTATGTGTCATTTCATTTCATTAATTATCCTTGTAATTTTAATTGCTGTTGTAGTTACATTTTGAATTTAGTGTATGACCGTGTTTCCGGTATTGTTCAAACATTTATGTAGAGGGACTGGAAACAAATTTCAATTTAACCAGTTTAATTGTAGCATACCTAGTTGAACATACTGGCCGGTAGTATTACCATCTTTTAAGGAATGGATACATTTAACATTAATTTTTCTTTTTAAAGTCAGTTCTCGACTTTGCTTATTTCTGGATACATTGTAAGAATTATGGTAGCCTGTTGTGTGAGTGTGTGAATGTGTGTGTGTTCATCATTTTAAATTATTTTAAATCTGAATTTTAACTCCTATTTTAATGAATTAATTTAACATTAAATTATTAGTTCTCGACTATCCTTATTTTTCAATACATTGCAAGAATTTCTGAATCTTGTTGTCATTCATGAATTTAAAAAAAATTAAATTCTTTAAGTAAATATTTTGGTTTAACCTTTTATTTTTTCTCTTATTTGGTAGCTTTGGTTACCTTGACCTAGTAACTTGTCATGCGTTAAATTAAGATCCTGGCCTTTAATCCCTTTTCTTCAGGTCCTCTTCCACATTTCATATTTGTATGCTACTGCCCCAGGGTTAAGTAATTTTATGCTTTGATGTTGTTTTATTGTGTTCATTTCTTGTGCCCTTGAGCTGTTGCAGTGAAAATTGGTACTCGGAATCTCCTTTAAAAATAAACACATACTTCTTTGTTTTCGGAAAATCCACTAGGGTGAAAAGAAGTGAAAAAGTGGTTGAATTCTTTTCATGAGGATACTTATATCTCAAAAAGTGAAGATGTTACAGACGTGAAAATTGGTACATGGATGGAATCTCCTTTAAAAATTAGCAAGCATATATTTCTTTGTTTTCAGAAAATCCACTTAAGGGAGGATGACAAGAAGTGAAATATGGGGTGAATTCTTAAAATGAGTATATCTCAAAAACTTAACATATTACAGACATCAAAACTGGTATTTGGATTCTCCTTTAAAAAATAAAGAAACTTTCATTTTTTGTTTTCAGAAAGTCCACTTAAGGGTGGAGGGGGGGTGAAAAGAAATGAAAAAGTAGTTGGAAACATTTTATGAGGTTACACATATCTTGTGGTTCACGGTGTCGGTTAGTGTAGTCACATCCTAGTTTGTGAACCATGGATAATGGCTGAGTGGCCTAGTAAGTGGTCCTGTGTGTCAGGATGCCAGTTGCTATGGAATGGGAGTGGGCATCTCGGACATACTCTGAGTCATGAAGCATTGAGTGACATCGTGGTCAGGGTCAACAGCAAGGATAGAGTAGTGCCAATGGGCGATTTCAATGCGAGAGTTGGAAATAGAACTGAAGGATACGAAAGGGTGATTGCTAAATGTGGGGAAGATATGGAAGCTAATGGGACTAGGAAGCGTTTGCTGGACTTCTGTGCTAGTATGTGTTTAGTTGTTACGAATACATTCTTCAAGCATAAGGCTATTCACCGCTACACATGGGAGGCAAGGGGGACCAGATCCATAACAGACTACTGTATACCTTAACCGACTTTGAATTCAGGAAATCTGTTAGGAATGTACGAGTTTTCTGGGGATTTTTTGATGATACAGACCACTATCTGATCTGTAGTGATTAAGTATCTCTAGGCCTAGGGTAGAGAAAGTAAAATCTGTCTGCAAACGAATAAGGGCAGAAAATCTCCAGGAAGAGGAAATTAGACAGAAGTACTTGGATACGATTAGTGAGAAGTTTCGAACAGTAGACAGTAAGCAGGTTCAGGATATAGAAAGAAAATTGGTGGCACTCAGGGATGCTGTAGTAGAAACAGCAAGGGAATGCCTACGAACAACAGTGTGTAAAGATGGGAAAAGGCGAACATCTTGGTGGAATGATGAAGTGGGAGCAAATTGTACACGTAAAAAAAAAAAGAAGGCTTATCAGAAATGGCTCCAAACAAGGGCCAAGGCAGACAGGGATTTGTACACAGATAAAAGAAACAGAGCGAAACAAATAGTTGTTGAATCCAAAAAGAAGTCGTGGGAAGATTTTGGTAATATCCTGGAAAGGCTAGGTCTAGCAGCAGGGAAACCTGTCTGGACAGTAATAAAGAATCTTAGGAAGGGAGGAAAAAAGGAAATGAACAGTGTTTCGAGTAATTCAGGTGAACTCATAATAGATCCCAGGGAATTGTTGTACGTACGACGCTGTAACTAGTGTAAAACATTCAATGAGAATGTTTAATATATTCTAATTATAGTTTATTTAATGCTAAATTACCTTTTGTTAAGTGTTAAACATGACTAGTTATATGGGTTCTCTGTAAATATGTGGTATAAAATTGCATAACCTCAAATAAGTATTTTTTAACCTCAAAATCTATATGGTCGAAAGCGGTAGAAAATTCCGTAATGTTCGTATGTTAGACTTATTGTACTATAATTTGGTGTATATGAAGGGTTCTGGAAACTTAAGGTTTATTATCCAGATACATGTAGAAACATTACGAATGTTGTAGATATTTCCATGTACATTTTTAAATATCGAAAGAACATTCGAGTACCCATTCGACTAGATGGTCGATCGATGTTTCGAGTGTGTTTCATTAGAGTGTTGTAAGAACTCTTCCAGAAGTCGATCATTCTAGATGGTTGATCGAATAGTATAAATATCGAGCTGTCTTGAGTCAGTGAGACAGTCTGGGTACTGGACTCAAGTGAGTCGGGCGGTGAATTCAAAAGAGTATGTTATAGTGCGCGTGTCAGTGTTGTTGATATATGTACTTGTCAGAATCGACTTCAGGGTACTCCGCTATTGAGTATTGTATATAGTGTAATTTGCTACTGTGTATAATTGTGTGTTGTGACGAACAGTGTAAATAACGTAATTTGAGAAGGAAGTGAACGTGTTCTCGTGTGATATTTATTTACGTAAAATAAAATCGCAACGTAGAACGATAAACTGGCGACCGTGACAGGATACTTCAGGACTCAGCAATGAAGATCGAACAAATGACCGTGGGGATGTTACGGAAAGCGCTGGCATCCTGAGGTTTACGGACGGCTGGAAGCAAAGCGGACCTACAGGAGAGGCTGCACCAGGATTTGATAGAGAGCGAGGAGGACCCAGGCAGTTTCGACTTCGCAGTCACCTCGGAGGAAGAAACCAACGACCGGGTAAGCACTATGTTCACACAACTAACTGCGTTGATTCAGGCCCAGTCCGAAAAACTCGAGGGTAAAATCGAGGCCCAGCCCAAAAAACTTGAGGGTAAAATTCAGGCCCAGTCCGAAAAACTCTAGGGTAAAATCAAGGCTAAAATAGAGGCCCAGTCTCAAGGAATAAAGGACCAAATCAAGTCACTGGAGAACGAAGTACGAGCCGTGGTGGAGTCCGTAGTTCAAGGTCCAGCGGAAACAGCGAGTGCGCTGTGTGAAAGTACGACAGCTCCGGAGACACAGGTAAAGCCTGCAAGCAGTGACGGCTGCTCCGGCGTCGTGAAGATGGCAACTCCACAGGACGACGGGATCATTGTAGCGATGGTGGAGTCCGTAGTTCAAGGCCCAGTGGAAATAACGAGTGCGCTGTGTAAAAACACGGCAGCTCCGGAGACACGGGTGGAGCCTGCAAGCAGTGATGGCGGCTCTGGCGTCGTGAAGATGGCAACTCCACGGGACGACGGGATCATTGTGGCGACGGCAACCGACAAACGAGGGTGCCACGTAACCAGGAGACTAGTCCCGGCACAAAATCATATGCTGGTAGGGACGATGAATTCTGCACCCCGGAAAAAGAGGAGACTCAACGGGACCAAGACCACGACGTGCGAGCCTCTCCCGTGCATCAAATCGGCGGACTACAAAGACGCGTATGTCCTGGCAGAACACAAAGACACGACCAAGGGGAAAGTCAGTGGAGTGTCGACTGCCACGCGAGGACCTGCGGATTATTGCTATGGAGAACAGGGACATCGTCAGCCAGACCCAGCGGATCCGCCATGGGAAGGTGGTGGCCATCGATTGAACTATCTAGCTGCGATATGTGGACTTCAATAACGCCAACAAGAAGACAGACTTCATGGAGGATCAGCACACACCGATACCTACCCTGGAGGATAAGCGAGACAAAGACATAGATATAAGGACACCTCGATATAATTTAAGACCTAGAGTAAGGAATGTACAGAATAGATGTTGAAGGTTTTAGGGGGGATAATTGTCGTACGTACAACGCTGTAACTAGTGTAAAACCTTCAATGAGTATGTTTAATATATTCTAATTATAGTTGATTTAATGCTAAACATGACTAGTATATGGGTTCTCTGTATATATGTAGTATAAAATTGCATAACCTCAAATATGTATTGTTTAACCTCAAAATCTATATGGTCGAAAGCGGTAGAAAATTCCGTAATGTTCGTATGTTAGACTTATTGTACTATAATTTGGTGTATATGAAGGGTTCTGGAAACTTAAGGTTTATTATCCAGATACATGTAGAGACATTACGAATGTTGTAGATATTTCCATGTACATTTTTAAATATCGAAAGAACATTCGAGTACCCATTCGACTAGCTGGTCGAACGATGTTTCGAGTGTGTTTCATTAGAGTGTTGTAAGAACTCTTCCAGAAGTCGATCATTCTAGATGGTTGATCAAATAGTATAAATATCGAGCTGTCTTGAGTCAGTGAGACAGTCTGAGTACTGGACTCAAGTGAGTCGGGCGGTGAATTCAAAAGAGAGTATGTTATAGTGCGCGCATCAGTGTTGTTGATATCTGTACTTGTCAGAATCGACTTCAGGGTACACCGCTATTGAGTGTTGTATATAGTGTAATTTGCTACTGTGTATAATTGTGTGTTGTGACGAGCAGTGTAAATACAGTAATTTGAGAAGGAAGTGAACGTGTTCTCGTGTGATACACGTAAAAAAAGAAGGCTTATCAGAAATGGCTCCAAACAAGGGCCAAGGCAGACAGGGATTTGTACAAAGATAAAAGAAACAGAGCGAAACAAATAGTTGTTGAATCCAAAAAGAAGTCGTGGGAAGATTTTGGTAATATCCAGGAAAGGCTAGGTCAAGCAGCAGAGGAAACCTTTCAGGACAGTAATAAAGAAGGAAGGGAGGAAAAAAGGAAATTTATTTTTATTTTTTTTTTTTGCTTTACGTCGCACCGACACGGATAGGTCTTATGGCGACGATGAGGGAGGAAGGGGCTAGGAGTGGGAAGGAAGCGGCCGTGGCCTTAATTAAGGTACAGCCCCAGCATTTGCCTGGTGTGAAAATGGGAAACCACGGAAAACCATCCTCAGGGCTGCCGACAGTGGGGTTCGAACCCACGATCTCCCGAATACTGGATACTGGCCGCATTTAAGCGACTGCAGCTATCGAGCTCGGTAAAAAGGAAATGAACAGTGTTTTGAGTAATTCAGGTGAACTCATAATAGATCTCAGGGAATCAATGGAGAGGTGGAGGGAATATTTTTGATATCTTCTCAACGTAAAAGGAAATCTTCCTGGTGGTGCTGCCAACAGCCAAGCTCATGGGAGGAGGAAAATGATGTTGGTGAAATTACGCTTGAGGAAGTGGAAAGGAAGGTAAATAAACTCCACTGATATAAAGCAGCATGAATAGATGAAATTAGACCTGAAATGGTGAAGTATAGTGGGAAGGCCGGGATGAAATGGCTTCATAGAGTAATAAGATTAGCATGGAGTGTTGGTAAGGTACCTTCAGATTGGACAAAAGCAGTAATTGCACCTATTTATAAGTAAGGGAACAGGAAAGACTGCAACAACTTTCAAGGTATCTCATTGATTAGTATACCAGGCGAAGTATTCACTGGCATCTTGGAAGGGAGGGTGCGATCAGTCGTTGAGAGGAAGTTGGATGAAAACCAGTGTGGTTTCAGACCACAGAGAGGCTGTCAGGATCAGATGTTCAGTATGCGTCAGGTAATTGAAAAATGCTACCAGAGGAATAGACAGTTGTGTTTATGTTTCATAGATCTAGAGAAAGCATATGACAGGGTACCACGGGATAAGAATTAAAGGTAGATTATTAAAATCAATCAAAGGCATTTATGTTGACAATTGGGTTTCAGTGAGAATTGATGGTAGATTGAGTTCTTGGTTCCGGGTACTTACAGGGATTAGACAGGGCTGTAATCTTTCACCTTTGCTGTTCGTAGTTTACATGGATCATCTGCTGAAAGGTATAAAATGGCAGGGAGTGATTCAGTTAGGTTGAAATGTAGTAAGCAGTCTGGCCTATGCTGATGACTTGGTCTTAATGGTAGATTGTGCCGAAAGCCTGCAGTCTAAATATCTTGGAACATGAAAATAGGTGCAATGAGTACGGTATGAAAATTAGGCTTTTGAAGACTAAATTGATCTCAGTAGGTAAGAAATTCAACAGAATTGAATGTCAGATTGGTGATACAAAGCTAGAACAGGTCAATAATTTCAAGTATTTAGGTTGTGTGTTCTCCCAGGATGGTAATACAGTAAGGGCGTTTGAATTAAGGTGTAGTAAAGCTAATGCTGTGAGCTCGAAGTTGCGATCAACAGTATTCTGTAAGAAAGAAGTCAGCATATCTTATTCATAAGTTACAAGTAACAGACATGAAAGTAGCGAGAATGATTGCTGGTACAAACAGGTGAGAACAATGGCAGGAGGGTACCCGGAATGAGGAGATAAAGGCTAATTTAGGAATTAACTCGATGGTACGCATAAACCAGCTTTGGTGGTGGGGTCATGTGAGGCAAATGGAGGAGGATATGTTACCTAGGAGAATAATGGACTCTGTTATGGAGGGTAAGAGAATTAGAGGGAGACCAAGACGACGATGGTTAGACTCAATTTCTAACGATTTAAAGATAAGTGGTATAGAACTACATGAGGTCACAGCACTAGTTGCAAATAGAGGATTGTGGCGACGTTTAGTAAATTCACTGAGCCTTGCAGACTGAAAGCTGAAAGGCATAACATTCTTTAATGGTTATATATGTATGTATGTATGTATGTATGTATGTATGTATGTATGTATGTATACCTCAAAAACTGAAGATGTTACAGACATGATAATTGGTGTTTGGAATCTCCTTTAAAAATAAAGAATGTATTTTTCTGTTTTCTGAAAATCCACTTAAGGGCGTGAAAAGGACTGAAAAAAGGATTGGATCTTTTTTAAGGGGGATAATGATAACTCAAAATATAAAGACGTTATAGACGTGACAATTGGTATTTGGAATCTCCTTAAATAAAAAACCCCACGTATTTCTTGTTTTCAGAAAATCCACTTATAAAGGGCGAAAAGTACCAAAAAAGGGGTTGAATACTTTTTAATAATAATAGTAATGTTATTTGCTTTACATCCCATTAACTACGTTTTACTGTTTTAGAAGACACCAAGGTGCCAGAATTTTGTCCCACAAGAGTTCTTTTTATGTGCCAGTAAATCTAACTACACGAGGCTGACATATTTGAGCACCTTCAAATACCACCCCACTGAGCCAGGATTGAACCTGCCAAGTTGAGGTCAGAATGCGAGCGCCTCAACCGTCTTTTTTTATGAGGATACTTATAACTCAAAAACTGAAGATGTTACAGAAGTGAAAATTGGTTCTTAGAATCCCCTTTAAAAATAAAGTAACTTTTATTTTTTTGTTTTCAGAAAATCCACTTAATGGGAGGGGGAAGAAGAATTGAAAAATTGAGTGAATTTTTAAAATGAGTACAACTACAATATATCACATATAGGAAAATCGGCTTAGGGAGGTGGTTGAATATAAGTGAAGGAGTTGAATTCTTTTTATTAGGATACATATATATCTCAAAAACTGAAGATGTTACAGACGGAAAAATTGGTAATTGGATCTCCTTAAAAAATAGTGAAACACATATTTTTTTTGTTTTTGGTTAAGGGACGTAGGTGAGGAGGGAAGGACTGATAAAAGGTTGAATTCTTTTCATAGGGATATATCTCAAAAAACGAAGATGACACTGACGTGAAAATTGGTATTTGGAATCTCCACTACAAATATGAAGATGTTAAAGATGTGAAAATAGGTATTTGCAATCTCCTTTAAAAATATAAACACTTCCCCCCCCCCCCCCCCCCCCAAATCTGAGAGAGGACTGTTTCTCACATGTGGAGTTCTATGTCGCATGCTCCAGAGTTAGCTCTGCCAGTAGCCTGGTCATCTTAGCCCAAAAAAGCAGTGCCACAAACATGGTTTTCAAAGAGGTCCTGGGGTAAATGAAACTCAATTTTTCAGTGAGTTTTTATACTTTAGGGATTTTCAGATAATGTCTTAGTGCAGTACCGAGGAACAATTATTATTATTATCAAATTACGAATTCCACGCGTGCGAAGCCACGGGTAACAGTTAGTATATCTATATATACAGTAAAACTTCAGGTTCCCTATGGGAATCAACATCTGTATCAGTAAAACTTCATTGAGATGTTCCTGCAGGAGACAGGGAAAAAGAAAGCGTTAAGCAAGAAAACGTACTACTGGACACACAAATAAAAACTATACAACATGAATATGGAAACACTACATATGATTTTTTCCTATATGATGGCATTTTACATCATGTAACCATGGGTACAGTGAAAACTATTATCCACCGTTTCTAAGGATGAGCAGGGAATATTAAAAGGTATGAAAAACACGAGAGAACAAATATGAAAACCTTTTCCACTGGGGATTATAAAATAACAACAGTGCAATGAGAGGTGCAATAAACACCAGACAACAAATATGAAAATATTTGCAAGGGGGCCCATAAAAATATCAAAGTATTATTCAGATCACACTCTTTCTAAAACAATTGGTAGTAGAAGACTTTTAATTCGGACCAGTGGGTTATTAAACATTTTATGGTCACACTCTTAGACCATGAATTGTAGTTTCCACTCGATCTCGACAAAGGGAATGAGTGAGAGACGAATCTAAACGTTTTTGACCTTGACCATTAGCAACTGCAACTTTGGCCGCCATTTTGAATCGACGAAACTTCGATTAGACCAATTTGAATGACTGAGTCGAAACTCGAAGGTGTGAACCTCAATGTTCATGCTACCTCTGCGCGCTTAAAGATGCGGGTGCCATTCCGCTTTCTGATAGATTTTAATTTTGTCTCCATTAGTAATGAATTTCATGACTTTTTCCGAATCCATAACTAGGCTGTCACAAGACAAATATGCACTCCACTATTCAACTTCATACGATTATGTTCCTAATCCAGATGCAGGCTATCAGGCAACAACAATTTGCTACCCTTCACTGTACCACTCAACAAAAAATAAATTTATAATTTCTGAATGGAATGTGAAATACAAGCACAAACAGACTCACTGTTTTATTCAGCAATCTCGCTCCTAACCAGCAAGCAAAACTAAACATTCCTGATGCTAACGGCCTGCTCCCCGACGTGGCAACTTATCCTGTGAAGTTCAGGAATTCAATGTCTTTTCCCCGTTATCACGCAACTGTGGCGAGGGCTCTTTCTTACCCGAGTTGGAAATTGTGTTCCTTTCACAAGGGATGAGAAATAACATATTTCCAAGGCTAGGAAAAATGTGATTGTACTAAGCAGTAATGGCAAAATTCGTGATGCAATAGGTATTTTTATATAGATCTAATACGATGAGAATCAGGACTTCAAATTTACGAAGTGCTAAGCAGGAAAACGTGTTAATGAGGAATGCACTTATGAGGTTTTACTGTATAAAATAACATGTCCTGACTGCCTGACTGACTAACTGACTGACCGATTCATCATCGCTGAGCCAAAACTACTGGACATAAAGAAACAATATTTTGTGGATACATCTATGTTACAGTGTAGGTCCTCACTAAGGAAGGATTTTTGTGATTTTCCGTCGCTAAGTGGGTGAAAAGGAGGGTGGGGTGAAATTTTAAAATGAGTATATCTATATCTCAAAAATTTAAAAGAGTTCAAAGATGTGAAAAACTTATATTTGGAATCTCCTTTTAAAATAAAGAAAAGAGGTGAAAATAGGGTGAAATTTAAAATGAGTGCATCTCCCAAATTTAACATGTTATAGGTGTAAAAATTGGAATTTAGAATCTCCTTTAAAAATTAAGAAACACATACATTTTTGTTTTAGAAAATCCACTTAAGAAGGTAAAAAGAGCTGAAAAAGCAAGTGAATTGTTAAAATGAGCATATCTCAAAAAGTGAATATGTCACAGACGTGAAAAATGGTATTTGGAATCTCCTTTGAAAATAAAGGAACACGTATATTTTTGTTTACAGAAGAGCCACTTAACAGGGGTTAAAAAAGAGCTGAATTCTTTTTATGAGGATACTTCTATCTCGAAAACTGAAGATGTTACAGTGTGAAAATTGGTATTAGAAATCTCCTTTAAAAATAAAGGAACATGCATTTCTTTTGTTTTTGGAAAATCCACTTAGGTGCGGGGGGGGGATGAAGGAATGATAAAGGGGATTAATTTTTTAATGGGGATATTTACATCTCAAAAACTGAAGACATTACAGATGTGGAAATGTAGTAGTGGCATAGTGATTCATTGAATATTGTATTCAGGAGTTTATTTTAGTTAAAATATACATTGTAATTTACTACAAATTTTTCAGGAAACATGCCCTAATGCCCGCTGTTTAAAAATTTAATTCAAAATTTAATAAAATAAACAAAATACAACACAACAATTTCAGAAAATTACAAATTATTAGGTTTCTCAGTATATCGTGGGATATCCTATTGATTTAACCACTGCCTGGATTCTGCATGGCATCGAGTCTAAGAAATCTCTGGGATCTTCTGGTTTGATCACTCTGAACCATAAAATGACGATGGCTTCTAGCAGCTCCCTCTTGTTACTGGGATTCCGCCGTGAAACAAAAGTTTTCGGCCTTACCCTCAAGTTTTCAATTGAGTTGAGGTCGGGACTGTTGCCAGGCCAAGGAAGCACACTAATGTGATGGTCAGCAAAACATTTTTTTTTTTTTTTTTTGCAAGCTGCTTTACGTTACACCGACACAGATAGGTCTTATGGCGACGATGGAATTGGAAAGGGCTAGGAGTGGGAAGGAAGCGTCCGTGGCCTTAATTAAGATACAGCCCCAGCATTTGCCTGGTGTGAAAATGAGAAACCACGGAAAACCATCTTCAGGGCTGCCGACAGTGGGGTTCGAACCCACTATCTCCCGAATACTGGATACTGCCCGCACTTAAGCGACTGCAGCTATCGAGCTCGGTCTTATTGATTCTAGTGCTGTGATATGGCGCATTGTCTTGTTGAAAGATGCACTGATAGTTGTTACCTTGAAACAAATCACGGATAGAGGGCAGCAATTTCAACACTAAGACTTCTTCTTGGTACTTTTGGCGTTAATGTTGCCCTGTAACACTTGCAGACGCTCAATTCCATGTTTTGTCCTGCAACCCCACACCATAACACTGAAGGGACGTTTCATAGTGGCAGTGGTGCACTCAGGAAACAAGTCTTCGCCTGGTCGACGACTAACGAACTTTATTCCATCGCTTCCAAAGATGCTGATCTTGGTCTCGTCACTCCAAATAACTCTAGCCCAGGCTTCTTGGGTCAACTCCTTATGTGCTAAAGCCAACTGCAAACGTTTCTGCCTCTGCATTTTATTCAGATAAGGCTTCTTTCTTAGAGTCCTCGCTCGCAAACCATTTTCACAAAGTTTCTGTCTGACTGTTCGATCTGAAACTTCAACCCCTGAAGTCTTCAAGATGGCATTTATATCTTTTACAGTACGCCGACAATCTTGTAGAGAAAGACGGCAGATTCTACGACAGTCTTGATCAGTCAGTTCTTGGAGCAGTTTTGGTTGACCCAGTTTCTTCATACTGCTTACAAACTTTCCACACACCCGACTTCGTAGCGCCTCCACCCAACCTTTTTGCTATTTCTTCATAAGTATAACCTTCTTCATGGAGTGTTATTGCTTTACTCCTTTTACTCGGTGACCAATCAGCATGTTTCAGTACAGGAGACATTGTATTAAATACTGTATTCCGTCTCAACTCAGCTCACTTTAAAGAAATCTTACATTTCAACAACGTTTTGCTGACTATTACAGTTACAACAATGATCATAATGCTTTCTCTCACTGGATAATGCAATAATAATACGCATTCATTGTTTGATTTGTCGGAACAAAATAAATGACAAACTTGTTTTACAGCTGCAAAAGCATGTAAAATAGTGAGCTTTTTAATCGTTATCTGTTATATCTTTTTACTTATTTTTAATAAAAATACAACATATCCCACTTTCGAAAAATTTTAAATATTTAGTATACATATCATGAACAAAAGATAAAAGCATGATTTATTGATTTAGTGTACCACAACATACATTTCGTGAGGTTATAATGAATGAACATTTCAACAAAGTGTCCAGAATTAATGCCACTACTGCAGGTATTTGCAATCTCCTTTAAAAAATAAAGAAACACGATTTTTTATATTGTCCCATGTTCCAGAATTAGCTCTGCCAGTAGGCTGATCATCTTGGCCCCAAAAGGCAATGCCAAAAGCTTGGTTTACAAAGAGATTCTGACGTAAATGGAACTCAATTTTTCAATCAGATTTTATACTTTAGTGATTTTCAGATAGTCTTATTGCAGTACCGAGGAACGATTACTATTATCAAATTACGAAATACACGCGTGCAAAGCCAAGGGTAATAGCTAATACAGTATATGAAGGCCTAAAAGATGTGTGTTCACCATTTATTGGTTTCTTTATATTTTTTAAATTCAGAAATACTACCTTCCAACGAAGGTAGCAAGCAAGATTCAGAATACTATCATCAAGTTGTTAAAGAATAGTGCAGAATACATACAAGTACAATTTATAGCCCGAAGTCATGTGTTCATTGCACGAAATTGGAGGCTATCACATATTGGACCCTCCTTTCTTTTTGCGCTATAAAAGCAGAAAAAAAGGGGATCTAATACACGAGGAAATACGGTATATAATAATAATTATTATTATTTAGGTTCTTTAGACTTGCATTAAAAATATGGTTCTCGGTAAATGAATAACTTCCTTCAATTCTTGGGTCATTTTTAAAACCACTTTTGAGTCATTTAAAAAATATATTTTTCAGTCATCCTATGGGTCATTTTTGGGTATTTATTAGGTTATCAAAATCTGGGCCCAGCTCATAACAAATGTTTATTTACTTTTTACAATTTGCTTCACGTTGCACCAACACAGATAGGTTTTATGGCGGCAATGGGAAACGAGGGGGCTAAGAGTGGGAAGGAAAGGACCGTGGCCTTAATAACGGTACAGCCCCAGCATTTATCTGGTGCGAAAAATGGGAAACCACGGAAAACCATCTTAAAGGCTGTCGACAGTGGGGTTTGAACCCACTATCTCCCAAATGCAAGCTTTTATCTACGTGACCCAAACCAATAGAACAAACCAAAAGTATACAGGGAAACGTTTGAAGTCTCTGAAATGTAAAAACAATAACATTAAACGTTTGAAGTCCAGCTCTGGATATTTTACCCATCCTCCACACTTCCTAAACAATTACCTATTCAGCAACCATCATTTCCTAACAACATGAAGTTACATAATATAAATGAAAGTTCCAAAACTGAGACACATGATAAATCACAGTTTCTAGAATGTGGTTGGTACTGTTGTTTAGTACTTTATAAACCCAATTGAATTTTATGATATTTTGTTATCTGATATTTGATTTGAAAATATCAAAAGAGGATAGGATTAATACTTACTGAGATTGCACTGAGCGATAACAGGTTCCCAGCAAGGTCCAAATGCATAACTATAATGTTCCACATCGCAATTAAAATCGTGGTAAAATTTAAGTGATGTCATGCTTCTTTCAATGGTTGTTTGACCCCATGGCTCTCCCAATTCTATCACAGCATTACGTTTGGCTGAAATATAGCAGAAAATAAATCTGAGTTTATTAATATAAACAGAAATATAAAAAATAATACCCCTAAAGCATATGATTTACACATGAACTTCCTTATGACAGTTATACGAAGGGAGTAAAACATGGTTAAAATGTATCCACTGAATGCACTTATCCACACAATATGCATATTATCTCCAATTTCTTGATTACTGCTCAAAGAACATGTTAAAATTCCTGCTTAAAACATACGTCCCTATTTTATAGGTTATCCTGTACTACTGCTGCTACTTTTGTGGATAACATCACATTAGAAGTCTCATTTAAAACAATAATGACGATGATGATGATGATGATGATTCTTGTTGTTTAAAGAAGCCTAACATCTAGGTCATTGGCCAACAATGAACCTGTTTGACTCTTTTGCTAAATTCTGAAGTCTAGTGGCTTGGCAGGTACATTCAATGAATTAAACTTCCAGCACACTACCTAGTATGAAAGACCATTCAGTACGTTGATGTTGAAACACCATCTAGTAGTTTTGCATCAGCTGGTGGTTATTTACAATGGCGTTCAGTGACTTGCATACGGCTAACACCACTCATGAAGATTTGGTGATTGCCTACAGGATCAACATTTACCAGTTCCTGGTTTACAATTGAAATTGCAATGATTAGCAGTGATGGAGCTAAAGTTCTGTGAATATTACTGCGTGAAAGGGTCTCCATGATGAGCATACTCAAGATGCTAAGAATTTGGAGCCTAGTTTATTCTCGTAATTTCATCCCAGTTTTTAATGTCAATTGTATATATTTGTTCATTTGTTTTATGTCAATTTAATTATTTAATTATTAGGTGTTTTATATTAAGGCTGAAGATGGCCAGCCCAGGCCGAAACTAGTCCCTAGTTAATGTAAATCAAAATATTGCATATATATATATATATATAGTATTGAAAGGTGAACTATTACAACATTAATTTAATAATTATTATTGTGCTTACAAATTTGTCGCACAATTCCACGAGTTTCAGAACTACCGCCAATGTTACTCACACCCACAAACAAACAAAGCCTTTCAGCTGCTACGAAGCACGACGCAGTTACTAAAGTTGTTATATATACATTCACAGCCTGATACTTTTCACTGATTTCTTTTCTTTAAAATCACAGCCTGCTATTTGTTTGGAAACATCGCACTGAATGAAGTAGCAGTTGAGGTCGAACTGGTGACAAAAGCACAGTGATAATCGATGATGTGATTATCAACAAATTTGCCGGTCAAATTTAAAACACTGCAACTCATATTACAAGCTACTATCGAAAGTCAAACAAATCCAATCTGACCGCAGAAAGCGAAAACAAGTGTAGGTATTCAAAAGCCGTACAATCACGTTGTTCATCTGTACAACTATAAAACTCACTCAAAATCCATACATTTTAGGGAAAAACTGGAATACTTGGCAGGTATGTAATAATCAGTGGATCTAATTTGCAATGCCTTATCTTTAAAATGATTAAAAATATAGTAAAGTGAAATAAAATTGAATAATAATAATAATAATAATAATAATAATAATAATAATAATAATAATGTTATTTGCTTTACGTCCCACTAACTACTCTTTTTACGGTTTTTGGAGACACCGAAGTGCCGGAATTTAGTCCTGCAGGAGTTCTTTTACGTGTCGGTAAATGTACCGACATGAGGCTGACGTATTTGAGCACCTTCAAGTACCACTGGAGTGAGCCAGGATCGAACCTGCCAAGTTGGAATCAGAAGGCCAGCGCCTCAATCGTCTGAGCCACTCAGCCTGGCCAAAAAATTGAATAAGACTCTGACTTAGAAGTAAAACCATACATTTTATTCAAAACATATTGAAAGTTACACAAAGATAGATAAAAAGCATACTTAAAAAATACAAGCATAGTTAACAATAAAACAAAAATTTAAAACAAATAAAAGTAAAACTTCACTTGTGAACACAATATTCAGACCACTATACCTCATAAAACAGACGAGGTCTACCGACTGCTCACAACTTCATAGAATGAGGGAGATGGTACTTGATAAGTTTTAGACTACAGCGCATATTGGCCAGGTCCGTGCATTCTGTAAGGACATAAGCTGCCTATGGTAGCATTTATGAGCGTGACATCGTTCTTTTATAGCTGCTGCAATTTCTTTGTTCTACCAAGGAAGGAGTTTTTGTCTAGAAGTCCCAGAAAAAGATGGAATGGACTCTTCAGCATTAGCAAGAATAACTTGTGTTATATCAACATCTATGCTGCAGCTATTTGAGTCGTTACAGATGGACAGTGATGTGAACTTCGGTCAATCAGCACATTTTAAAAATCTACTGGGGAGGAGCCTCAATGGATTTCTGTATCAACAAATTAAGAACAATGGGGAAACGGTCACTGTCGCAGAGGGCATCGCGGACATCTCGCTTAAGCACGGAGCGAGCGCACGGCTGCACAGACTAACGTCAATGTGGGAGAAGGTTCCGTGCACTATGGTGAAGTGTGTCATTTCCCCTGTATTCAAAATTAATAGATCCAGCTCTCCTATCAACTTCTCCAACTCCCATCCTCTGGGGCAAGACATTTCAGAGCCCCATAATGGGTGATAGGCATTAAAATCTCCTAACAGGAGGAAAGGAGGTGTGAGGTGATCAATAAGGTTAATTACAACATTGATATTCAAGAGGCTGCCGCGGTGGGAAATAAAGATTACAAACTGAGGTTATGACAGGCAATGAAAGATATATCAATACTGCCTCCAGCTGGGTTCTTAGTGGAGCCGCTTAGCTATAGGTGACAGGACAAGTGAAAATACCAGCGCCATCGGAAGTGCGGTTAGCATAATCCCATTCTTTTATTTTTTTCTGCTAGGGGCTTTACGTCGCACCGGCACAGATAGGTCTTATGGCGACGATGGGATAGGAAAGGCCTAGGAGTTGGAAGGAAGCGGCCGTGGCCTTAATTAAGGTACAGCCCCAGCATTTGCCTGGTGTGAAAATGGGAAACCACGGAAAACCATCTTCAGGGCTGCCGATAGTGGGATTCGAACCTACTATCTCCCGGATGCAAGCTCACAGCCGCGCGCCTCTACGCGCATGGCTAACTCGCCCGGTAATCCCATTCTTTCAAGTTTTCTATAAAATTTCTCAAGACTGTATGAAGATCTGCCCTGGGATTAGTTTCTTGAATACAGGCTATACTCGCCATGAACTGACTGATTAGCTGGTGCAACTCAGTAAGATGCCTGTCATAGCCATTACAATTACACTGTAACAGTGCCACAGTGTGGTCTTGATGCTTCCTAACCTAAACACTAACATCTCCAACTGAGGATGGAGATGAACCCTCAAGGCTTTTCAGCAGCAGGGAGTCCTCCTACGAGGGTAGCATGCAGGTTTTGCAGTGGGTGCTCCTGCTGGCACTGACACATATCCACCAGTTGGAGAGCATGTTTTCCCTTTCATAGGAAAGGTAAGGGACCAGTTAAGTAGGGCTCTCTTCTTACCCGCTTTCAGTTCATGTTTAGACAGGCTAGGAGGTGAATTTCCAGCCCTGGTCAATGATGCCACCTCTGCTGGCTTGAAAGTGGCTTTTGCCGGGGTCTTGGGGAAGGGAGGTTTGGCCTTTCTCCCCTGCTGTGCCAGATTAGCTGCCTTTGCTGACACAGCCTACTTATTGTTTGAAGGCTGGGTGGTCCCCACTTTCAAGCTTTTACTCTTAGCGGCGTTGCTCGTAGCAGCAACTGCCACCTTGGGCGCAGCAATCTACGCACGTGTTGCTGGAAGAAACAACGAACCTGTTTGACTCTTTTGCTATAATTCTGAAGTCTAGTGGCTTGGCAGGTACATTCACGGAATTAAACTTACAGCGCACTTCCTAGTATTAAAGACCATTCACTGTCTTGATCTCCTGGATCTTCTTCTCACTAGATGAACATGACAGTTTCTGTCTCGAGGAGAATGAAGAACAGGGCAGTTGGTGCACCTGTCGATGGGTGTGCACTTCTTTTCCACACGTACCACACAGACTGATTCGAACGAGATATCATGTATCAGAACCTTTGGCAGTTTTAGCACCACATCACAATGATAGGTTGTTACCTTGACTTTCTTTGGGTAACAGTTGAAGGAGACAATGACAGCACCGGTGGCAATCTCTTCACTGTTGACTTTGCACATGATGTGCCAGACGTGTCTCATGCCACAGTTCATCATGCCTATGATCAGCTCAACGACGGTGTTCAAGATCAAATCGTAGTGGAAAAAGGCTCTGCGAACGTGATTATTAAAGGATTTGTGCTCTTTTCTACTTTGATGAGGATTTCGTCAAAGTCTGACTTAAGCAACCCATCAGCCTGCACTGCAGTACATCTCTTGATCAACAAACTACCACTGCGCATCTATACAAGATCTTCAAGTATGATGTAGACACCTTTCATGTACCTACTGAATAAAACAGAGTTGACCAGCTTGAAGTCATGCCCATCGATTCTGGTAGCAACCAGAAACATAGGGAAGCTGGATACCATCATTTCACACTGTGCATGTTCCCACAGTGTTGCACCCCAAAGGGAATAAAAAGTTAAGAACTTGGGTGGAAGACCACCCTGGATTGGCTTTTGACATTTAAGAGCCATGTCCGAAAATATCCTCCTTGAATGCCACCCACTCTGATCAGGGCCTCTGTAGCACACCACACCCCCAAGGCAATAATACCCACCTGGTCATAGCAGGTACTGCCCAGGGTCCAATGTTAAACGACGCCTAGGACGGGCTGACACTATTCTCCCATTACTCAGTGCTATTCCACTACTGCTAGCTAAAGACACTTTCAGCTGCTGAGTTTCACACCGTGGCCTGGTTCATTTCTACTTAGCCAACCTGGTCATTTAAGGCTCCCCCAAGGTGCCCATATTGATGGCAAACTTTGCGCGACATCAAGTCAACATTGTGCCATCCTACTTCGTATGCTCTATATATAGACTTTACTTTTTTTTTTTTGAACTTACCTCTTTATGTCTACACTGCATATGTTTTGACGTTTATTCCTACACTCACCCCACTGAAATTTGACTGGTCGCCGTACTGAATGTTCATCTGTTTCCTTCGTTTTTGTAATACGTCATCGGCTTTGCTTTTTGTCATGCTCGTACCTTTTGGAACCATCTTACCACCTATACAGGGTGTTTCTATATTCCCATTACAGACTTCAAGGGCTTGCAGTGAGGACCAAGACGGTTAAGTTTAGCATAGGAACTTTTGTCTGGAAACATACCATTTTCTCGCTACCCGTAAAAAACCACCACAGCACACGTTCAAATCTCCCGCATTTTCAGCGCCACCGACTAGAGTATGTACATTATTGAACAATCACGTGATGCCCCATACCCGTACAGGTTTGTTGACATTCCATACCATTCAGCTGAGTATATGATCCACACAGGGATGTGTTATACCTGCTGTTGTACTTGTGATTTTCATTCCTACTACAGTACAGCAGTAATTCTCAACTACGTACACAGCAGTAAGCTGTACGTACAGTAGTTCATCTGCACCAAAGATTTGGGCAATAGTGGATAGGTCGTAGTGGTCCGATTCCTTGGC
Source organism: Anabrus simplex (assembly GCF_040414725.1). Taxonomy (NCBI): domain Eukaryota; kingdom Metazoa; phylum Arthropoda; class Insecta; order Orthoptera; family Tettigoniidae; genus Anabrus; species Anabrus simplex. Next base: position 1,149,646,435 of record NC_090266.1, on the reverse strand, counting down.
CTGCACGTTCAACCGACTTGACACTGCTGGACTACTACCTGTGGGGTCAAATGAAAACTTGATTTACGAGAACCCTGTGGAATCTGAGGAAGATCTACTGGCGCGGGTTATAGTTGCGGCAGATGTTGGAGGAGCAGGTATTGATGATCATGTGTACGAGACACGATACGTAGGTATCGTCCATGTCTGTGTTGACGTCGGTGGTTGTCACATCGAGCCCCCGCCTGTAATTGAACCCAGACGACAAGCAGCAGAAGTTGGACAGAGCGCCAAAAATGCGGGAGCTGTGAAAGTGTGCTGTGGTGGCTTTTTGCAGGTAGTGGGAAGACAGGCGACAAGCAACAGAAGTTGGACAAAGCTCCAAAAATGCGGGAGCTGTGAAAGTGTGCTGTGGTGGGGTTTTTTTTTGCAGGTAGCGGGAAGACGGTACATTTCTGGACTCCCACTCTGACGAGTCTAGTGTCAGACCTAAGACGAAACGCTGGTTAATAGAGCAAATGTCTGAAAAGCCTTACATCTGATATGTTTTTGCCATGCTCTATTGGTGAAAAATATCTAATTACCTCCATGGGAATTTAGAATTTTCCATTTACAAATTCCTATGCTAAACTTAACCGTCTTGGTCCCCACTGCAAGCCCTCAAAGTCTGTAATGGGAATTTAGAAACACCCTGAATATTCTCGCCACCCTGACTATTTCGACAGGTGAAACTGAGAATGCAATGAGCACACAGGACCTCGTTGCAGCACGAGTGTTTCTCTGCCCCATCAATCTGCAAATGTATTTTGAGGTGAGAGACATGGAGACTATTCTATCTAAATTTTAACTTAATTTCTTGCTTCGGGTACCTTGGTGGGAGACGGGGGAGTGGTCTGGGCGTTGTGGACAGTCAAGAAAACCTTCAGTAAAAATCTGCATTATCCATGTCGAATTACATCAGGGAAACTGAATGACCGTCTTCCACAATCTCTTTATCTACATTCCTGACATACATCTCGCGTCGTGTTTTCCTGGATTCTATCTCTCCCATCCTGGTCCTTTCAAATTGTAGGTTATAGAAGTTTTGTTTTCTGTATAAGTTTTCTCTTTTCATGTTTCACTTTTTTTTTTTCCCCTGCTATTTTGCTTTACGTCGCACCGACACAGATATGTCTTATGGCGACAATGGGATAGGAAAGGCCTAGGAATTGGAAGGAAGCGGCCGTGGCCTTAATTAAGGTACAGCCCCGGCATTTGCCTGGTGTGAAAATGGGAAACCACAGAAAACCATCTTCAGGGCTGCCGACAGTGGGGCTCGAACCCACTATCTCCCAATTACTGGATACTGGCCGCACTTAAGCAACTGCAGCTATCGAGTTCGGTGTTTCACATGTTAACAAGTAGGTTTGGTTATCACCACAATTGGTTCTAAACATGTATTTTGATCGCTTGGAATAGGTTTTCCTTTTTGTGTATCACATTCTTACCCACTATTGCATTATCAAGCAGCTTCTTACCACCAGCAATGGTTCTAAATATAATTATTATATTCATTGCCATTATATTTGTAAAGTTTATTATTCACTATGGATGTATTCTTCGTCTGTGGCTCTCACCCAAAAGGGTTTATTTAATATGCCAGAACTGCACTGTCCTACATCCTCAGTGCATAAACATTCAAAATTAGATACTTCACAATGAAACCAACATGAAACAAAAAACTGTTCATACATATTTTGTTACTATGTAATATGCTGCCAATCTTTCAATTAATAATAATAATAATAATGATAATAATAATAATAATGATGATGATGATGTTATTGGCTTAACGTTCCGCTAACTACTTTTATGGTTTTCGGAGATGCAGAGGTGACTGAATTTAGTCCCGCAGGAGTTCTTTTACATGCCAGTAAATCTACCGACACGAGACTGACATATTTGAGCACCTTCAAATACCACAAGACTGAGCCAGGATCAAACCTGCCAAGTTCGGGTCAGAAAGCCAGCACCTCAACTGGCTGAGCCACTCAGCCCGGCAATCTGTCAATTACCGTATTTACGCTAATAATCCCCACACTCTAATTTTAGGAAGGATCATTTTGCATATTAAAAAAAGCTCCTTCCATCGACAGAGTAACGTAGACTTAAACAAGCCTTTCATATCATTCTGCAAAATCCATGTGTCTTTACGCAAATATGAACGTGTAAATTTACGGATATAGCTGCTCTGCATGAACATATTTGAGATGATAAGAACACATTATCACTGCTATAAAATAAATTTGCCATGAAATTAAAATGTAGGCCTACTTATGAGACTGTTATTGAATCTGAACTTGTAAGAGGCTCGATTCCTTGTAGATCGGAAGATTCATTGCCTCTTGCATCACTGGAATGATAGATAGCTAATCCACTCAAGACACACGAGCTCTTCCTATGAAGTTCTACTTCAACAATCATTTCACTAGTTACGCTCCAGTAAAGCACTTGAAATTCACAGGCTATGACGGTACTGGTACTCTGCGAGACAAAGACATTCCTTTATCAACCAATGTGTCAATGAAGAAAAATTGGGGGGGGCCTTATATTTCCACTGACAGCACCGAGGATATCATAGCTGATCGGTGGAAGGATAACTCTGTAGTTACTGGATTATCATCAGTACATGGAGTTCAACCAATAACTACTGTAACACATTACTCTACAAGTAAGAAGAAGAAAATTCAAGTTCCCTGGTCTGCACTTCTTACTGAATACAATGAGCATACGGAAAGCACTGATGTTATGGATGAGATTGTCAACCGTTTCCGAACTGGAATTCGTGGCAAAAAGTGGTGGTAGTCAATAATGACTTACTTCTCAGATATGACAATTTGCAATGCCTGGGAAGTGATCTGCAACAGCTTCTATTAAGGCAAGAAACTGTACTCACCTACTTGATGAGATCCGCTAATTTTCCTTGTGATCTGGGCCTATTCCTCTCTTAAGAAGCAATGCAACAGCACATCGGGTATCTAATCAAGGCCGGTACGATGGAATGAATCATCTCCTTGTGCCCTGTGATGGAAGTGTTCGGTGAAGATGTGCTTTGAAGAGGTGCTTCAGTCAGACATGCACTGAATGCATCAATTGTGGTGTAGGACTTTGCGTCAGATGCAAGTACTAGTTTCATATTCGTTAAGTCACGTGAAAGGAAGATCTCAAGTAGGCTGACACCGTGTTGTGATTTTATAATTTTTTTCAGTGAATGTGAATATTTTATAAATGAATGCAGTACAACATATCTTGGTACTCATATTCAGAAATAAATAACATGTACAATTCAACTGAACTGCCTATAGTTGCTTAATTATTTACTGAAAACCTCATTCTACCCTTGATTACAAAGTTGCTTATTATTTAATAAGAACTACTAGTTGCTTTATTTTAATAACTTTTAACAAGAATTAAAAGTAGCATGCAGTAGTCACATTGGAAAGATTGAACTTATTGACATGACGAATGGCTAGTGACGCCATAAGGCAGCACCTATTTCTGTAAAGTTTACGCATAAGAGTGATAAAAGAATAAGTGTCTGGGGTAGGGTATTATGTCGTGAGCATCATATGAAAACACAGAAATAATCCAAAACCAAAAGTAATTCCGCTGTCTAGTCCAGAGCAGTCACTTCAGCCATAAAGAATCAAGGCGAGGTTCAGTAAGGTGTCCTCCTTATTTAGAAAAAGGCAACAATAAATTTTATCTCCATGATAGAATGTAAAGGAACATAAAATAAATAATATTTTAAGATACCATACAAGAGTAAGCGGCCTAATATGACACTAGTTCCACATCGAACTCGATCTGTCCTGGACGATCATAAGCCAATATAATAATCTGCTTGACCTTTGATTGCACTCGTCTACATTTTTTTGGTCATGGAGAAAAAGCAGCTCTCCACTCCATAGAATGTGCTTTCAACTACAGCTCAAAGTCTCTAATCCACGTTTTATCAACAACAATTTGACACAAGAATGTTTGACCTTCAACACCAAATCTTTATTTCATCAACTTTGCAACGTCCATACATTTCTGACCTGTTTTGCAGTCAAACAATGAAGGACCCATTACAAACAATTTTTTTTCTTTCTTTCAATCATCTATCAAAATATGGAATGCTGATACTGGTAAAATCCCTGTGGCTTCTGAAAGTTCCTCACATGCCATACGGCAATCTCCTTGAAGAGCATCTGCCATAAGTATCACACTTTGTTCGTATGTTGATGGTTTTTGGCTATTCAGGGTGTGTCATCATCTGTGTCTATGCTGGAACGGCCAACACAAAAACAACTAGCCCTATGAGAAACTGTACTAAGGACCACTGTGAACATACCACAAATTTCACTCAATGCAGGGTGGATATTTGTGAGGTTTTTATCATGTAAAATTTTGATCGTATCACTGACCTGGTCACTGACTGGTAAAACAGGTTGTAGGTTTTCACCGTAAGACTTCTGATCATTGTCACAGTACCCAACACACCAGCAACCTCCATTTACAACTCTTGTTATCTACACACAAGTAATGCTACAGCCAAAATGAGCACACACACATCTTGCTCATGTCTTGAACCGAGACGTGCATAACCTTCCCAAGTGCATCACCCAATCTGTACAAGATAGGACCTAAATCAGTTTCTGAAAACTTGAGCATCATTTTGTCCTGGTGATCAGCTTTGCAGTTTCCAATGTTCTTAGCTGACAAATAAGACAATTTTCCAACCAGCCCTCACTGGCCACAGCAAGCAATATTATAATAGGCTTGCCCCTCGATATTGGTGCCTTCAATATGCAATCACAAGTTCCATCATTCCACACTTTCTTCATAGTGTCATGAGTGTCATGCCTAGTTTCATCTAGATGGATAACCCTGTATCCTTTAGAATGCAACTTATGGAGACACAGACTATTTATTTATACTGCCAGGTTACTATTCTAGCAGATTCCATTATAGTCTGTTTTCTCCTCAGAATGAAAAAAAAAAAAACCCAACCCAAATTTTATCAACAGCTGTCATCATAGGCCACACATTCTCTTTGAATAAGTTAACAGTTCACGTGTGGTGGTGACTAGCCTTTAGTAAAGAACTGACATGACTTGCGTCTCATCAAGTCACAAGAAGAATCATTAATATTGTTTAAAAACACTCTTACCATACTTTTTATAGAGTTGTATGATATTACTAATAGTTTTTCTGTCAAGTTACAAACTTCTTTGTCTTCAAAATATGGCCCTTGCCTTTTTTTTTTTTTTTTTTTTTGAAGTACTACTACCCCTCCTGGGCACAGAACCACTGCTACGAGGTTGAGTATCACAGTTAACTCAGCTGAGGATCGCTTGCATTTTAATACTGCCCGTCTTCCTTTCTGGAAATGTCATCTGGTCACTCTATATCAGACATTAGTTAATAACAGTTTCCAGCCTCTGGCCACTGGCAGAATAATCACCGATCAGTACATGTCAGAATGAGAACTACCTTCCAAAGCCTAGGTATTAGAAAGAATTATTAACCCTTTGCCCTTGAATATTTTCCTAGCCATAATGTCTCCCAACTTGTAATTATTTCAGTCAGTTTTTGCCATACTGGGAGATGTATTATGAAACACTTATTTACATACTAGCTGATGTACCCGTGCTTCGCTACAGGATTCTCAGAAAGACCGACTTTGTGGTTTTCCTAACTGAAATCAACATAGGTCATTACAAAAACGTAAGTATGAATGTAGCTATTAAAAGCAATGCTATCATATAAAATACTCGATCAAATGGAAAGCCGCGCGTTTTATCACTTTTAACGAACAGTGCTGCAGTTAGATTGAGGTGCCAATCTAATAGTCCAAAGTTCCAGAGCTGGGATGACCAGGCCGCAGATTGCCATGAACACTCATCCGCCACTACTCCGCTAAATATGCACACTGCTCATTCCAATCAGTGCCTCAGAGTAGGGATTGAATAGCCCGAATGCTATGATGATCCAGTGTGTTACGTACCAGTAGTATCAGAAAATGTATAAACCAGGGGGATGGCATGCTAAAGAAGAAAGTTATCTAACTCTCCAGCTACTTCCCACCAATATTCAGGCAGGCTGTTACACTCTGTACGACTGGGCGAGTTGACCGTGTGGTTTGCGGTGCGCAGCTGTGAGCTTGCATCCGAGAGATAGTGGATTCGAACCCCATTGTCGACAGCGCTGAAGATGGTATTCCGTGGTTTCCCACTTTCACACCAGTCAAATGCTGGGCCTGTACCTTAATTATGGCCTAAGGCACTCCTAGCCCTTTCCTATCCCATCGTCGCCATAAAACCTATCTACGTCATTGCGATGTAAATCAAATAAAAAATACTCTGTACGCAGCAGTAATCCTATCTATCGGAGATGAGGGCAACAGAAGACACAAAGCACATCACGACAAACAATGGTCAATGGAATGTTATTGTTGATCAATGTTATAAGCTTTCTATATTGTAGGCCTTCACATTTAGTTTTCTTTCGACTCCGTGATTTGTAAAATATTTTATACCGTAAACTGTAGTTTCTTATTCTCCTATTTTACATACCGATTTTCATTAAATACTGTTTACCCATTTTCTCGTTACTCCGCGCTGATATGGACTTAGTAACAAAAATCCAAATTCATGAATATCTTTGTGATCATAGCCAGTACGGTAACAATGTATAAGACATGAATAATAGGAAATTTAATACTATATAACCTTAGTTATGTAGCATTCATCGATTACACCTCTAATAAGAAATATTTGAGAATTACATTTTAGGCCTTCCCCTAAACTACCATTTTACTCAGCGTGAAGAAAATAATTTACGGCCTAGACTACAGCGACTTATTTCCTGACTTTGCATACCGATTTTCATCAAGATAGGAATACTAATAACAATATTTGAGAATTAAATTTTAGGCCTTCCCCTAAAATACCAGTGTTCTCAGCATGAATACAATTATTGATAGCTTAGATTGTAGCAACTTATTCCCCAACTTTGCATACCCATTTTCTTTAAAATACGACCACTAATAACATAAATAGTTGAGAATTCAATTTTAGGTCTCCCTAAACTACCATTTCACTCAGCGTGAGTAAAATGATTTATAGCCTAGATTATAGAGGCTCATCCCCCGGCTTCACATACCGATTTTCATTAAATTCTCTTCAACCGTTTTCTTGTGATGCGTGTACATACATACTGACAGACAGACAGACAGACAGACAGACAGACAGACAGACAGACAGACAGACAGACAGACAGACAGACAGACAGACAGACAGACAGACAGACAGACAGACAGACAGACAGACAGACAGACAGAAATTACGGAAAAGTAAAAAGTGCATTTTCTTGTTACTATGGACATGACCGATATAGAAATACCATTATTTTCAAATTCTGAGCAATGTACAGACAAAACTATTATTTTATATATATAGATTTACAACACCTTTGTACAGGTTAAAAATGCAAAAATATTGTACAGAAAGACATAAGAAAGACACAGATAGGGTTTTTCCCCACATTTTCATCAGAATTTCTGGAGGGTGTGATACCTTTTGAAGCATAGTCCCTGGTTGCTTCTCATAGGTTTTGCACAAGTGAACCGTTATTCAACTGCCCAATGCAACTTTTCTATTGCAGCAAACCTTGCAGTCCTTCTACTGTGACTACTGTGACCATATAGACTGCTTCTGAAGTGGAGTGTTTTTCTGAATGTTTAGTTTTGCATGTTCGTTAGTCTCATTCGTAATGGAGGTTAGTAGCTGCTCTGTAAAAATAATTGCCAGCACTGTAATTCTGTTACAGGTCTATTGCCATGGCTTACAAATCCACTTACTGGCCTAACAGGGAATTTAGGCAGGCCTACACGTCCTGTAGTCCAGGATGTCAAAGCAGTATGAGAATTTTTTACATGCCGGTGAGGTCCGGGTCACGGCAACACACTATCACCTCCCCAAACATTACATGCATTGCTGTCATTATTATCACTCAGATCACTTTCTGAAACATCACTTTCATCACTTGCCTCGAAAAGTTCATCACTTTCATGGACACTGTTCGTAAATTCAGTCAAAATTGTCACCAATATTTCATCCTACGTCAAGCCGAGCGCCGCAATTTTCCCCCGATCGCTTTCCATTGAGCATATACATCACCATGGAAACAGAGTAACATTGTCTTTGCATTCTACAATAAGTTGCCTGAAATTCGTTCTCATAGTGCCCAGAAGATAGCAGCACTCATTGAATAATAGATAAGTCATAATGTACTCCACAGAGTAGATATGCGACGCAAAACCGTGTAATAGATAAGAATGTAATAGATACTATTACCGTGTGTCGACCAGAGCTCGACACATGAGTGTTAGCAATGATCGGCGGCTGTTGACCTGTTGTCGACACGCGAGCGGAAAGAGTTAATGCCATTTTTTTTTAAATGTCAAGAAAGAGAGAAGAATTCATTAAAAAATTAGCCCATCAGATATACAGAAAACAAACACAGTTATTGCTCAGGGAAAAAAAAATTTAAAAAAAAGAATTAGTCACCTCTCCTTGTGGCTTGCTGCTCAGCTCCAACTAGGAGTCCCCAGATATGAAAGACTCTGATATCCAGCAGAGGTTGTGGAAAATCTCGTAACTGAAATTTCCACTCCTTGCAGCTGGCGGTAACTGAACGACACCACAGAGTAGAGAACTCCAGACCTTCCTCAGGCCACGGGCTACAGAGACAAAATAGACTTGAAGAATTAGAATTAAAATTTCAACCTCAACATAACTCATTTATTTATACAGACAGACTTATAACAGTCATGAAACAAACTTAAAGTTACAAGTGAAAATGTTTACATAGTCTTCCTCACACATACATGAACATGCGACTGCTGAACAGAAATGTACCAAGCCTCTATAATAAATTAATATCAATGACAATGAAGGGGATGTGGATATATTTTTATTTTGTTGTGCGTTTCATTTTTTAAATTACAATTTGTTTTATGTCACACTGACACAGGTAGGTCTTATGGCGATGAGGAGTTAGGAAAGGGCGAGGAGTGGGAAGGAAGTCAAATAAATATTAAAGTTTATTGAGTGGGAAGGAAGCGACCATGGTCTCAATTATGGTGTGAATATGGGAAACCATGGAACACCACCTTCAGGGCCACAAACGGTGGTGTTAGAACTCACTACTAGGCAAATGCAATGTTACACGTACAGGTTTCTGGCAAGGATAGGGTAGGAATGGGATAGCACTGCTAAATTAAATACTGTGGTATTAATTAATTAAGTAATTAATTAATGTAATTAAATGTGCTAGCCCCGTGGTGTAGGGGTAGCGTGACTGCCTCTTACCCGGAGGCCCTGGGTTTGATTCCCGGCCAGGTCAGGGAATTTTACCTGGATCTGAGGGCTGGTTCGAGGTTCACTCAGCCTATTTGATTAGAATTGAGAAGCTATCTGACGGTGAGATAGCGGCCCCGGTCTAGAAAGCCAACAATAACGGCCGAGAAGATTCGTCATGCTGACCACACGACACCTCGTAATGCGCAGGCCCTCGGGCTGAGCAGCGGTTGCCTGGTAGACCAAGGCCCTTCAAGGCTGTTGTGCCATGGGGTTGGTTGGTTAGTTGGTTGGTTAGTTAGTTTGTTAATTAAATAAATGTCTCTTGTGAGAATAGGAAATCACAGAAAACCATCTTCAAGGCTGCTGAAGGTGGAGTTTGAAATCACCATTTCTTGAGTGTAAGCTTACAGCTATACCTGTACCGCAGAGCCAACTTGCTCGGTAGAGATACAGTATATTTCTATTCCCAAAGAGCATTATTTAATATCTTTCACAGGATATTTATTGATGAAGTGAAAATGAACATTTACAGAATGATTTCTAGTAATTTAAATTTAAGATAACATTACCAATTGATGAACCTCTACTGCCTGATGACTGATAAAGAAGGGATGGTTGTTTGCTGTTCTTGACAGCCAGTGGTTCTTGAGACACTCTGGAGAGGGTTTCCAATTCAATTTAAGTTAAAGCCATGGTACCTGATTGTTGTATTTTTAAAGAACTCAAAGTTATCCAACAGTTGTAGGAAAAGAACTTTCGGAATTTACAAAATTGATATGGAGGGACAGTAACATTATAATGACTACCGAACATGTTTAAAAAACTGCACCATATTTAAGAGTGAAACTTTTAGGCTGTGCATGTGCAAAATGATACAAATATTTCCCCTGAATAAGATTCCTCTAGATATTAATTTTTCCACGGCAGGTAACTGTAACACCAGGTTCCACTGTATATAAATACTGTACATACATACGTTACATGTTCAATGTTACGCCTCTGTAAGAGAAACTAAGCATCTATACAATCCTTTAATTGCATCTAGCATTATGGCCTTTCCTGAATACAAATCTATCTTAAAATATTGTAATAGATAGACAGATAGGTAGATAGATAGATAGATAGATAGATAGATAGATAATGTTGAGCCGGGAGATCGTATGTTCGAATCCCACTGTCGGCAACCCTGAAGATGGTTTTCCGTGGTTTCCCATTTTCACACCAGGCAAATGCTGGGGCTGTACCTTAATTAAGGCCACGGCCGCTTCCTTCCAACTCCTAGGCCTTTCCTATCCCATTGTCGCCATAAGACCTCTCTGTGTCGGTGCGACGTAAAGCCCGTAGCAAAAAAAAAATAATAATAATTAGCCTTTATTGGTGGCGAAGTTAGGGCTCAAGGCCCTCTCTTACACTTAACCACTAGAGGAGTATACATGTACATAACTTATACAGTACTTACAAATACAAATAAAACAAATAATATTAATAGCAAAAACAATAGTAATAATATTAAAAATGACGATACAAGAATGCTTAATTTTAAAATACACAAAGTAAAATACACTTATGTGATGTAACTGCAATAATCCGTTCATTCATCCCATTCATTCTTTCATTCACTCAACAATTATCCAGCAAGTCAGCAGGATCTACTCAACAAATACTCGTGGCACGCCACGCGGCATGTCTAACTACCATCACCATGGTTTCCCTCTGGCTTTCTTATCCTTTATGGTTTATTCATTTTTCTTCTAGGCAATTCACCCTTTTACCAATCCAATCAACAGTATTCAGGAGACGGTGGGGTTCGAACCCCACCGTTGGCAGCCCTGAAGATGGTTTTCCGTGGTTTCCCTTTTCCACATCAGGCAAATGCTGGGGCTGTACCTTAATTAAGGTCACGGCCACTTCCTTCCCATTCCTAGACCTTTCCTGTCCCATTGTTGCCATAAAACCTATCTGTGTCGGTGGGACGTAAAGCAAATAGCAATCCAATCAAATTCCATTGTCATCTAAGTTGATTCATAGAATACAGTTCAGACAGTGTGTTAGCTCTTAACTGGATCTACAGTACATCTCCTCATTACAGATACTCTCCTGCCTTTTCATACAAGTTAACTCCAGTTTATGAATACGAAATCTTGAGTCTATCGAGTTCTTGCCCTTGTCCACCTAAACAGGTCTAGAAACTGAGTGATGTACGGATGGTTTCGCCTGTGAATGCATTTACTTCTTGTAGAATATCGTAGAATTAAGATAGCAGTTTAATATGAATGTGTACCAAGTGATAATTCTCGACAAGCTTTACAGCACACTGTAGTAGCATCATACAGATGCTCAGCCTTAAAAGAAAAGCTGTTAAATGCAAAAAAGTATGTGCATTTCATCTCGGCTACTCTGATGTTAACTGCATATTACCGTATTTCCTTGTGTATTAGACCCCCCCCCCCAGCTTCTCGAGATGAAGAAAATGAAAAAAATTAATCTTGCTTACAAGACCCCCCCAACGTAATTTGTCAGAGAAGAACAACCATTTTGCTTCGAAGCGGGTTAAGTTCAGATATGACATCGTATAAATTTGTGAATAGTTTCATCCATATGACCCATGCAATGAAAACACGCGTCGAAGTCATGCGCTATATCTGCGTTTCGTAGTTAAGCTCTGATGGAAGTTGCACAAATTGGTGAATAGTTCCATGTACAACCCGCGCATTGCAAGCATGCATTGGCCATGCTATATGTCTGTGTTGTGTAGTTAAGAATGTCCGCCAGCGTAATAGTTAGCACAATTAGCAGCCGTTCTCGTGAGTCTGAGTTCGATTCCTGGTACCGTACTGCCAGAGATTTATGAATGGCAGGAAGGTTGATATGCGGTAAAAATGGTATATATAACTTGCCTCCACTGGGGGCGTGTCTAAAAAGAGCTGCACCACCTCGGGATGATTAAACGAGTTTACTTTAGATTGAGAAATATTCAAGGTTGTTGCTATTAATATAGCAGGTGAGATTATTAACAAAGTGATTGTTTAATATCTCTTAACACGGGCTAATTTAGGTTTTTTGTGGAGAGAAGTACGTTTAAAACATGATAAAAACTACCCAATCAGAACGATTGTTTTACTCGCCAACATACCTAACAAATAATAATAATAATAATAATAATAATAATAATAATAATAATAATAATATTTGTACCGGGCGGTACACCTCTACGACGCAAGTTCAAATCTTGCGCCAATTGAAACTTCTCTACTGGAGAAACCTGGAACTTTACCACCGAACTAACTCTACTGGTTATCAGAAGATGTCACTGTGTGTTTTTGATTTGCTTTTGTTTCTCATTGATCAAAAAGTGTGGACTTTCTCTAACAGATGTCTCTACCAAAAACTATGGTAATACACTCTGGTGCAATGGAATGAACTCTCTTGAAGAAATTTTGTATTCATAAGTTTGGTCTTTACTAAATTTTGTTCTGTGGTTTGTGGGTTGGTAATATTACCCCTTTCTTTCTGCCTGTTTTGAATTTAACCAATCAGTAATTTCTGTAATTAATTTTCCTCCAATCATAGCTTTCTTCTTCAAATTTCCATGTGTAATTCATAGTCTACCAATAAATATTGAGGGGGTGTGTCTACTCATTCTTAAAAGGTCTCGAATTTTCCACGAGGGTATAAAAATTGCTGATTTTCTTGTTCCGGGCCACTCGTATAACATCTAACTCTGTGTGTGAATATGTAGCAGGGGGCGGGAAGCGCCTCGTTCTTCAGACAGCAGTTCTTCAACAAGGTAATGGCCTTTTAACATCTTTATTTCTTGCTAGCTAAGCAGTCTAACTCTCGAGGAGGGTTCGAAACCTTTAATATGTAACCCATCTCTTTACAATGTAAATTCCTTTTCAGTCTAGGTAAAAACTACAAATCTCTTTTCTTGTAAAGCGGGGATAGAGAGTGCTTTACCCTCTTGAGCTCCCCTCCATTTTGAAATTGAGGTGACTATGTTTTCATAACCGTTTCTTCTCTCATACGAGTCACCTCCCTAGCTTGGGATTAGCCCCTGTGTATCGGCCTAGAGCCATTTAGGTTTTAAAATGTGTATGTAGGAGTGCAAGTTCACGCCTCCAGTCCTTTCTGTACTTTGGGCCAGTAACTTAAACTGATGTTTTGCTTTCTTCATGCGAAGGCCCTGTAGGTTGGGTATTAAATACCCCTGTTTCTTTGTGTGCCTTGAGGGCAGATAAAAGTGAAGTTTTTTGTGGCCTTTAATAGGCTTGTAAAATTGAGAGCAGGTCCGCTCTATCTGGTATTATTAAGCGGGAGCAAGAGCTCCATGTAATTAAGGCTTTTCTGCCCTTTGGTAAATTGTGGTTGTGAGCTGAGAGCTCAGATATTATACTTGGGGCTCGAAGTCCAGATCTCGTAATAATCCCCTTACACTTGTGATTTCTTTGTACCTGATTTTGGCTTGTTGTTGACTTGTTACTTGTTGAGTTTTGAAAGTCTATTTGAAAATTGTTAAGTTTTGAAAATATAACCTTTATTGAAAATTTAATTCATCTTTCGGACTTGTAGTTAGACCCATTCCAGCCCGCACCTTCTTTCACCTCTGACTTCCACGGATAACTCTGTAATAATAATAATAATAATAATAATAATAATAATAATAATAATAATAATAATAATAATGCCCTGGCCAGTCAGCTCACACGGGAGTCTGGTTCTGAACTGAGTAGGAGCTGGACATAACCCTGTGTGAGACATTGGGCGGGGGGCCTCAACCTCAACACCGCACATCCCATATGGCTGAGAGGGGATGTTCCTGTAAATATACAGGACAAGTGTGAATAAGGCATTGCCAAATAATACACCCGCGGATGAACTGAGGCAATGAAGATGGCCAATGATTTTGAAGGCACAGAAGGATAAACTGTCCCAATGGTTGATAAAGCAGGGAAACTGTCTTCAGTCAACAAATCTGTTTGTGTCTGTACCTGCATCGGGCGGCGAATTGGTCGGTGTCTGCTCCCCATGTGATGGGTGACCGTTTTCTATCTCTCAGGCTAACAACCTAAGCAGTATTAGAAGTCCTGAGGAAATTCAGACACATCAAACCCATTTTAATCAAAATGGTAGAACATGGAGGAAACAAAACAAAGGAAAACTACCCCAGGTGGTTATAAGGATAGCCTTCAATTCACTGCCATAAACCAAGGTGGTATAAGAGGGCCATCGGAGTCTGGGGAGTCATCTCCGTCATGCTCAGTATCTCAATTCAAACAAAAGAAAATAAGTTACATAACGACTTTCAACACCAATTCACTCAGAAGGATAGGGAAGTTGAAAGAGATCACCGACCTCATGACTCAACAACAGATATTAATAATGGCAGTTCAAAAAACTTGGTTTGGATACGAAGATTCCTTTGAGTCAGAGGGATACCGAATATTAAAAGGCAAACCAGGGAAGAAAATTTTCAAAGGCACCAACATGCTAGGAACAGGATTTATTGCATCAAAGAAGATAATCTACTCATCTCTGTCCTTCCGAAGTACCAACAAAAGATAAACTATCATCAATGCCCATGCTCCAGTAAATAAAGATAATTACAGAAGTCCTGCAGCTGTGGAACAATTTTGGGAAGACCTTCAATCAACAATTCATAGAATTCCCTATCACCATACCCTCATTTTAATGGGCGATTTCAACACACAAATAGGTAGAGAAAAGAAGGATTCTGATATAGTTCACTAGTACCCAGCCCATAATGGTAAGCATCTGATAGATACTTGCAGAAGGTTTTAGTTGAGAATGAAATCAACGTGGTTCAAACACCTTCCAAGGAAACACAAGACATGGAAGACACGAGGTTCACGTTTAGAAGAATACCGAATTGATCACGTAGCCATTTCATACAAATCTGATAAAGAGATTTGGAATGTAAAGGAACTCAGGAACACGAAAGTGGACTCTGATCACTACATCTCCAAAGTGAAACTAAACTTTATCACCAGAAACCATGAAATTAACCAGAAAAAAAAAGCACAGAAACCCATCCCAAAATATGATACAGTAAAAGTCAAAGACCACACAACTTTCAAAGAACACTTAAGCTAACGCATCGGAAAGTCACCTCCTGAATCCTAGGAACAGCTGAAAGCAGCAGTAATCTCAACCGCACAGGAAACAATCCCTCACAAGAAGAAATATCAACATCCATGGTGGAAACAAGAATGTGAGGACACCATTAAAGGGAGACAAAAAGCGTGGGAAAGGTGGAACAAAACCAAAAGTCAACAAGATTGGCTCTACTTCCTTGAAATAAGAAAGCAAACTACCAAAGTCATCTGAAAGACAAAAAGGACCTTTGATAAAGATACCCTTGAATCCATCGAACAAGACTTCAAAAAGAATACAAGAAATTTCCACAAAACTTTCAAAAAAAAAGCACCCAGAAATATGAGTCGCCAATGCTTAGCTTCAAAGACCCAGAAGGTAGAAAAGGTATAACTGATCAAGAAAATAGAGATCTTAGCAAGATACCTTGAAGAACTACTAAACTGTAAACCACCACAGGAACAACTACCCTTCAACAAGCCTGAAAATATCAAACTAGATGCTCCAATACCATCAAGAGGCATTATGCAGACTAAGGAACAGTATAAAAATTTTGTAATCACATTTACTGACTTTAAGAAAGCTTACAATTCTGTTGATAGAGTGGTTCTATTCAATATCCTGCAAAAACTTGGGCTTGATCATAAGACATTAAACATTGTCAAGTGCACCCTAACGAACACCCTATCTAAAGTCAAGTTCAGAGGAAAAAATTCTGATCCTTTTGAGATTAAAACAGGAGTAAGTCAGGGAGATGGAATCTCACCCATATTGTTTAATTGTGTATTAGAAATAATAATCCGAGAATGGAGGAAAACACTCCCTGAAACAGCTCCAAGAGTAATAAACAGGAAACTCAAAATCAATAACCGAGTGGATTGTATCGCTTTCGCGGATGATGTAGCTATACTAGCAGATTTGACTGAAACAGCAACAGACCAGATAAAAAGAATTCAATCCATAGCCGCCAAGACTGTACTTCAGTTGTCTTGCAAGAAAACAGTGTTCATGAAAAATGACAAATCTGCACCAGAATACCTTCTTCCCTGCAACAGGGTCCATAAAGTCAGAGAATTTATATATTTGGGGGAATGGATCAGTGAAGCTCAAGACCAAAAAAGCATCTGAAGAAAGGATTAGGAAACTGGATATTGCATACAACCAATACAGAAAAGTTTACCAGGAGAAATCCACATCCATCATGGCAAAATTAAGACACACTAACACTGTAATCAGATCTGAGGTCCTCAATGCAGCTGAAAACCTAATCATCAAAGGAACAAAACGCATACAGAAACTAGAGGTCAGGGAAAGAACTATCTTGAGAAAGATCTTAGGTCGGGAACGAAACTATTTTTAAAAGGTTAGAAAAAGATGGGACCTTGAATGCTCTCAATTGCAGCGCATGGCTGACAAGATGGCAGTGAAGATGACGTCACTTGGAATGACACGCCAGTAGCAGGGAAGTTGGCGGCGCAAGACGATAATTCAAATGAAAGTAGTGGTCACGTTTACTCAGTTTTACTTGTGGTAGGCCTACTACTCAACTGACAGGGACAAATGACTGGCTATTAAGTTATTTTGTATCAATATTGCATAATATAATACGATACCCTTGTCCCTTTTCTCTACGGGATTGAGTATTAAGCGAGACAAATCTTCGTAGTGAGTTTTTCCTGATGTCAACCTCAACAGAGGAATTAATGAGATCATAGTGTCCACAGAAATGTTCTTTCAAGTTTCCCTGACTTTCCCTGACCTACTAAGAAAAATTTCCCTGACTCATGAAAACTGAGTGGCAAGTTAACTCGCCAAACAGCATGTTTTACAAGGAAAAAAAAGGAAATTCCAGCCTCCACCATTTCCATAGCTGGCATAATTTTCTCTCCACTTCCTTTTTTCAATTATTTATGGGAAAACAATTACATTGATGGGCACTTTATATATATATATATAGGGGAAACAAATTGTTTAAAGGTAACGTGTAGACCTAACATATACCTTATCTTATAATTTCCAAGGGATAAAGTACAACTAACTGATAGGGTAATTCAAATATGAAAATAAAATTATTTTACCACAGCATTCTAATACTATTTCATGTGGATTTAAAGCACTCTTGAGATCAAAAGTAATTAACTTGTGTTTCTAATATAGGCAAATATCATGAATTCCAATTAGTCTAGTGGCTGGTTTCACCAGGCTTCGTTTATGAATTTGACGACTGTTTAACTTTGAACGTTTATCGTCCATTTTTTCGTTTCTTCAATGTCTGTCTACTTTGACGATCGTCAAATGCACCGTCAATTTTGACGCGCCGATTTTTTACCTTCAAACATGACGATTCATTTAAAATGGTGTGTCTGTGTTGTAAACACTGCAGTGTTCAGTAGTAGCTGAAAATTACAGATCTTTTAAAGTGTTTTAAGCGTTTTGGCATTCTACAGGAAGTGTTAAAGCACTTCACAGAACGTTATTTAGAAGATCATGAACGTGAGAGAGAATTTTGATGCTGAATTACTGTATACAGAATTATTGGAAAATCTGGGACCTGAATGTGCAATTCCTGACCGTAATGATCATTTCTTCTCAATGGATGACTTCCATTTTGTAACTAGGTACAGACTTTCCACGAGAGTAGTACTGAAACTTTTAGAGCAAATTGAAAATAGAGTGGAATATCCTACTAATAGAAACCGTCCGTTAACACCGATACAACTACTTTTAACTCTACGTTTTTATGCTACTGGTTCTTTTCAATTGGTACTAGCAGATGTGAATAGTGTATCTAAATCAACAATTTGTCGCTATATTAGGAAAGTTTCTGAAGCAATTGGTTCCTTGAGACCACTGTACGTGAATTTTCCTGAAGGTGATGAACCTCGTTCAGTTATTTGCGATTTTTATATGATAAGCAACTTCCCTGGAGTAATAAGTGCCATCGACTGTACACATATACCTATACTGTCTCCTGGTGGACATAATGCAGAAGTTTTCAGTAACAGAAAGTCCTATTTCTCAATTAATGTACAGACTATTTATGGTGCTAATTTACTAATAAGGAATATCGTTGCTAGATGGCCTGGATTGGTTCATGACAGTTTTATTTTTGATAATTCTGAAATAAGAATGAAATTTGAGACGGGAAGAAATCAGGACGGACTCCTAGGGGATAATGGATATCGACTTACACATTTTCTTCTTACGCCATTCTTAAATCCACGAAATCAAGGCGAGGAAAACTACAACAGAGCCCATCTTAAGACAAGAAACACTGTTGAATGACAATATGGAGTATGGAAAAGGATATTTCCAGCCTTATCACTGGGTTTAAAAACAACAGTAACATCATCTTTGTCTGTCATAGTGGCTACCGCTGTGCTACATAATATTGCTATGCGAACAAAGGAAGATGAACCCCCTGGAAGATGAAGTACTCCATCATTACCAAGAAGAAAAAAGACGACTTAACAGGAATTATTTAGTCTTTGAGGAAATTAATGTAGGCCTACCTGGCTTAGCTGATCAAGATGGTCCTCCAGTTGTTAATCGGAACAGAACCATTGAAACCATTTCCGTTAAGACACTGCTTTAAAAGTGGAATAAATTTAAAACACACGAGTTCTATATCACTAATATTATATAAACAAGCACACACTTTGTTTTCTATAGCACACAATAGGCAATATTTAATGTGACTGTATGTTTGTTACTAATAGGTCATTGGTTGGTTAATGTTACTTAAATTTATAGGTTAATAAATTTGTATATTATTATTATTATTATTATTATTATTATTATTATTATTATTATTATTATTATTATTATTAAATTTAGTCTATTGTTTCCTCAAATAAAAGGAAAGTTTTGCCTCTAGCACTGCACTTCTCAGTTTTTCATTTTCTTGCTTAATTTTTTCAGTTCCTTTTTTCATGTGTATTAAGGCTAGTTCTTCGTTAAGCCTTAATTGCAGCATCTAATTCTTGCTTGCAAAGATCCCTTCTTGATTCTGACAATTCAATAACTTTTTCACGAGCTTTCAATGCTTCTGATTTTTTTTGTCTCCTTAAAAGAAGGCCGGTTTCTTGATGCCCACAATATCTTGCCCCCGCTAGTTGAATGGTGAAAGGTATGGATTGTATTCGGGACCGTTTCTTCACTGGTAGGGATAAGGATCTCAGTACTTGGTTCTTCTTCAAACGTCACCAGTACATTGCATGGTTCAATAGTGTTACTACTGGATGCGGTTAGGCCTATGTATGCAGAATCGCTATCCAAGTTGTTGGGAAGAGGCTCTACTTGGCCCCTGATTATTTCTATCAATTGTGATGATGTTTGGTGTAATGAAGGGATTACAGCAACTTTTAGTTGGCTTTTAGTGCCGGGAGTGTCCGAGGACATGTTCGTCTCGCCAGGTACAGGTCTTTTGATTTGACGCCCTAGGTGACCTGCACGTCATGATGAAGATGAAATAATGATGAAGACGACACATATACCCAGCCCTCATGCCAGCGAAATTAACCAATGATGGTTAAAATTCCCGACCCTACCAGGAATCGAACCTGGGACCCCTGCGGCCAAAGGCCAGCATGCTAACCATTTAGCCATGGAGCCAGACTCCACCTCCTGTTTTAAACATATTCACCTTATCCTGGCATCTTTTTTTGCTTAACCCTTCTTTTGAAGTTGTCATAAAACATTTTCAATTGTTTTACTGACCTCTTACAAACAAATTCATGAGAATTAAAAGAATTTGCAAGTTCTATCCAGGCTTTCTCTTTATCACGCAACATAATGCCATCAGTTTTCTTGTTTTCGATTGTCTCTTTCCTTTCGGCAAAAAGACTCACGAACAAACTCTTCTCGTCTTCATAGAATTTGGATCCACACTTCTTTGATGAAATATTATTATCTTCCATTTTTGAGACCACTCTTATAACAGAAAATTAAATTACAAAACAAGTCTATTTTAAACCACAGCTCAGTACTTCAATTATTAATCGAGAAACGGCAATCAGAACGTACGATAAAACTCGACGTGTCGCGTTATAACGTCGTCTCGAAATGTGAGATCGTGTCAAAATAAACGGAGCGCATATTCCAGCTCACTAGTGATGATGAAATGTAAAAGGTTTTAACGACGCGTCAAAAAGAAACGGGTCGTCATTTTTTACAGACGTCAAGCATATTTGGACGAAGCTTGATGAAACCGGCGGTAGGTCTATATTCAAAACAGTTTTCAAATTTGAAGACCAATCAGTCATAGGCACCACAAGTTTCTGACTCTGAAATGTTCAGAGGAAAGGTTCAACATCTGGCAAAATACTCCTAAAAGCAATTTTTTTTTTTCCCTTACGTAGTGGATTCATCATGGCTTCTCTATATTTTAAGAGCTTGATCAACACAGCATCCATTTTCCTACAATCTTATTACAGTGAACTTGTACGGAAATGCGGTGCTTGTTGTTATATCTATATA
Organism: Anabrus simplex; assembly: GCF_040414725.1. Lineage (NCBI taxonomy): Eukaryota > Metazoa > Arthropoda > Insecta > Orthoptera > Tettigoniidae > Anabrus > Anabrus simplex. The sequence goes on along the minus strand of NC_090266.1, from coordinate 1,149,625,478 downwards.
TTTAGCACGTCGAGCAGGGCTATCTTTAGAAACATTGTGCAGAGATCTGAAAAAATGAAGAAGGTCCCAGTCAATTTTGGAGATCTCAGTTTTCATGGTTCTGTTCACTGTTTGCAAACTGGATATGCCTATATCAAGAAAAGATTTGGCCTCTGGGTTTAGAACTTGCAAATGATTTTCAAGTTTTTTTAATAAAACTGAGGTTAACATTCAGCCCATCCATTGAGACTTGCAAAATATTGCCTAATAGTAAGGACAGTCCATGTAAAAAAAAAAAACCCATGTAATAAGTGATCCACAGTTGCCCTGCCTAAAAATACACTATTCCAATACCTTGTTGCAATTTTTGAAGACTTACATCCCTAAATCTTTCAGACATATCCATTTGTCCTCTTTGGGCAAATTTGTCTAATGATTCATCAAAACAAACAATGTAGTCAAAGCACTGTTTTAAGTAATTTTGCAATCTTTCTTTAAAATATGGGGCTAATCCGTTATTTATAACATAGGAAGCCTTAGTGTTGCCTATAGTAAAGTTTCGAGCAATTTTACTGTCTGGGAACATTGTTTCGAATGCTGCGGAGGTTTTATCAAAAGAGTTGAGAAACATCTTTCCAGTGACAACCTGGAGAACCCACATGGCTTCAGCCGATATAACATCATCTTTGTTCACACTGCAAGTCTTTAAACTCCTTTGACTTGTTCCTGGCACTGCTAATTCCTTTGTAGCTGTGGATGTAGTGCTAACTATTGGCTGTGTATCTTCAAGTGGAGATGGAGTAGAGGTATTCTTTGCTAAGAAAGACATTGTTGGCTGGGAAGACTGAACTTTCGTGTATTTTATATGTGTAGGTCCTTTAGCATAAGAAGTGACTGCTTGTGTGGCCATATTACTAAGTTTGAATGATTTACAACACACTTTACAATACGCTGAAGTTGCATCATTTACCAATATGTCCAACCAACCACTTGGTTCGGGAAACACTTTACTGATTGCAAGAAATCAGCTTCATTTCCCGTATCAAATCCTATTTACAATGAATCAATAACAGGAAATTTCCGCATTTTTGATACTTATATTTGCATTAAGTAAATCAATCAATCATACACAGTACATATTTCATTCCATTTGGAACATCCTCAGCTGTATTACAATGCTTAGGTGAAATTACAAAGTATTTATCTTCTTAAGAACAACTTAATAAGTACCTTGTTTTACTTAAAATCTATGTGAATTTAAAAACTGAAATAAATTAAAATCAATGTGGATGGTTGCATGGGGTGGTGAAATGGGAGGGAAATGGATTTACTTATTTTAGCCTATTATAAAACTATATCTGTTCATTGGAATAGATGTTATAAAAAAAGTTTTTGCTTCCAGCACTTTTCACTATGATATATGATATTCTGCTTGTCTACTAATAAAATTTTATAAAATTAAAACAAACAACATTTGCCTTTGAAGGAGCAAATGAAGAGAACATCCTTGTAAAATACAGAACAGTGACAAAGGAAAATTATTTTTCAAAAACATTTTATTAGTAGACAAGCAGAATTATCATATACAGTATCATAGTGAAAAGTGCTGGAAGCAAAAACATTTTTATAATATCTGTTCCAATGAATAGATATAGTTTTAAAATAGGCTAAAAATAAGTAAATCCATTTCCCCCCATTTCACCACCCCATTGATTTTAATTTATTTCAATTTTTTTTTTTAATTCACAAAGATTTTAAGTAAAACAAGGTTATTATTAAGATGTTCCTAAGAAGATAAATACTTTGTAATTTCACCAATACATTGTAATACAGCTGAAGATGTTCCAAATGGAATGAAACATGTACTGTATATGATTGATTGAATGATTGATTGATTGATTTGCTTAATGCAAATATAAGTGTCAAAAAGATGGAAATTTACTGTTATTGATTCATTGTAAACACTTTACTGTCTAACCAAAGTTTATTAAATGTACACTGCTTGTTGGCCATTGTCATGAGTTTCAAGAAAGCATCCTAGAAATTAAATATAAAAGAATAAAATAAAAATTGTTGAAAGAAATTACACTAGGGCACAACAAAAATTGTAGAATTGTTATGCACTTCTTGTGACAAAACACCTAAAAAGAAATGCTACAATAGCCTGGGTTACAACAGACTAGAGCCTAAAAATATCCCTCAAATCCATCACTGGGGAAGATTTCCCTGATTTTCCACATGTTTTGTCTATTTCCCTGACTTCCCTGACCGATATGTTTTTCCCTGACTTTCAAGAATGTGGACAGTATGTGACATGTAATGAATAATGTGATATTAGAGTAATTAAAACTGATTATACTTACTTTTATACGTAGGCCTATAAGTTGTTCACTATGTATTGTCTTTTCACATTCAGAAACACTGCCTTCCATTGAAAATAGCCAGTAAAACTCAAATACATTCATAAGTTTATTAAGGAATAGTGTAGAATGTTACGTGTACAATTTATAGCTCTTTATAGCCTAGAAGTCATGTGTTCTCTGCAAAAAATTTGAGGTTATCGCATACTGGACCCCCCCCCCCCTTACTTTTTTTTTTACTGTAAAAGTGGGGAAAAAAGGGGTCTAATACAAGAGTAAATGTGGTAAATGATTTGTGATGTAGAACTTAGCCAACCCTTACTTTCACTGCTCTACTAAGTTACTGTATTTGACAGTAAACTTGTATAAGGTAAAACTTAGAATAGGTTCCCATCACTTTGTCTCAAGCAACAGTCAAACTGCCTAACAATCTACATTAGTGCGACAACTAACACAATTAAGAACAAATGTTTGAAGATAACAATCAAAGTTCTCATCCACCCATTTCCAAACCCTAAGGGAATACAAGGTTGGATATCAGCTTTCAGGAAAGCACTTAACCTTAACCATACCCACTTTGATTATCCTCTTTTGCTCCTCTCACTTCTCCCAGTAGAATTTAGATGTACATCAATCTCAAGAACAATTTTTCTAATTTCCTCCACTGATGAGGGTTGCACCAAAAGTCTTGGTCAAACGTGTGTTTTATCAACCACACTATAAGTCATTTCCTTGATCTGAACAATTCCAGCCCTTGCTTTCTTATCTGGGACAATACCAATCAACAGGCAACAAAATACAGTTCATGAACATCTAGTAGGTCATAAGAATATTCTAATTAAAATGGAGAAATTACCTGTCTGGATCAATTGTCTGCATGATATTCACCGCATTTTTATAACCATGAAGAGTTGTATCTGCCAATGCAATTATCTTCACTTCATTCATCAGCCATGCAAAAAGCCTGGTTCTGGCAGGCCCAGCCTTGCTTATCTGTTTAGAGCGCTGTACATAGATTTCAGCATTCTTCTTGTTCAAATTAGCATACAGCTCTTCAACTTTTCCAGCTGGGAGCAACAGGTGAGTTTTGAGAAGGTCAGCAACCTTGGCATTCAACATTTTTTGGCGCTTCACACTCTCCTTATACTCATCTTCCAGAAGTTCGTAATTGTCTCGGAGTCGAACTTCGAATGGATCATCACTCATTTCAAATAAGAAATCCTTCACCTAAATGATGGAAAATAATTATTTAAACAACACAGTTCAACAAAATACAACAAGCACACAAAATGTCTATTTCAATTACATTAAATACAAAAATATATCTTATTTGCTACATAAATAATCAAATTATATGGGAGTTGATCCAAAATTATAGTGGTGATTGTTGTTAGTGTTTCACGTTAGGGGCTGGGAAAGCCATTGGTCATTAGCCCTCTGTATTCGTAAGTGTAGGTAATAACCTGTGTCATAATGCAGTTTCGTAAGGTGATGATGATAAATGTTGGCATTCTAAGAGACCTAACTATTCAGATATCTCTTATTTACAGACAATAGTAGCACCATCAAATTGACAAAGAGACATACAAAAATGAACAAAAGTATAAATATTCTTCCTTCTGAGTTTGAATAGCTAACCTAGAATATTCATCTTCTACAGCTGGGCTGAGTGGCTCAGACTGTTGAGAGGCTGGCCTTCTGACCCCAACTTGGCAGGTTTGATTCTGGCTCAGTCCGGTGGTATTTGAAGGTGCTCAAATATGTCAGCCTTGTGCCGGTAGATTTACTGGCACGTAAAAGAATACCTGCGCGACTAAATTCTGGCACCTCAGCATCTCCGAAAACCATAAAATTAGTTAGTGGGACGCAGAGCCAATAACATTATTATTATTATTATTATTATTATTATTATTATTATTATTATTATTATTATTATTATTATTATTATTATTATTATTATTATTATTATTATTATTCATCCACTACATTCCGTGAATAACGCATTAGGCCAATCTATACTCTTCCAGTAGCCTGCTATCATCTCCTGAATTTTAAATTATAATGAAATAAAGTATGCCCTTTAACATCATTTTGCAATGGCAACTTGTTACATAATTGTTTGGAGTTGTCTTTTCGCCTTCTTTTCATGTTTTCAGGTAGCCAGTCCCATGGTGTAGATGAAGCATGCCTCCCTTTTACCTGAAAGTTTCAGATTCGATTCTTGGCCAGTCCAAGGATTTTCATTCTGGACAGAGGCCTGGAACATTCTTCACTCAGCCTCATGAGACCAACTGAGGAGCACCAGACCTTGATCATGAAAGCTAAGTAATATGGCTGAGGATGTCTTCACGCTAACCACGCGGCACTTCAAAATCTGCAGGCCATCTGACTGGACAGCAGTTGTCTTGACAGGCAAAGGTCCTCAGTGGGTTTTGTTTAAATTTTCGGATTGCATTATGGCAATAAATTGCATAAATCAATGGAAAATATAATTTTTTACAACAATTTTACCAGTTTTCAATATGAAATGCCATATACTGTATATGCAAATAATCTCTGCACCCTTATTTCAGGAAGGGATATTTTTAAAAAGTTGTTTGTTTATTTGTATAGTAACAGTACAACAAATTTTAAGTAGTATAATCTTTTTTTTTGCTAGGGGCTTTTACGTCGCACCGACACAGATAGGTCTTATGGCGATGATGGAATAGGAAAGGTCTGGGAGTTGGAAGGAAGCGGCCGTGGCCTTAATTAAGGTACAGCCCCAGCATTTGCCTGGTATGAAAATGGGAAACCACGGAAAAGTAGTAGTATAATCCAGTGGCATTTCAAAATATAGTGATGCCCGGTCTGCATTACCAATTTGGAAGAAAAAATATGAATTTCTCTGGCTCAAACCAATAACAAGTCTGTGGAAATTCGTAATCCTTTCTCCATAACTGGCTGGGAGACGTTGTGTAATACCAGTTTTCCTACAAAAATTAAGTTATTTTGTACAAAAAAAAAAAAAAAAAAGTTAGCCAACCATGGCTAGCCTTACAACACATACTTTCAACTTTCTTGCTACTGATGTAGCTTTCAACTAGCACATTTCACTCATGACTGCACATCCAAACTCTCCCCTTTCAGTCACATACAAAGGGCACTAGGGAAGTTTTGCAATGTGAGTGAACGCTTTAGACTTTTTCAAAATAATTTCCACCACACTCAATACACTTCTCCATACATCGAAACCAGTCACAGAACGAACTCTGCCACTTTTCTTCGGTAACATTTTCACACTCTTGATCCCATGCTGCCGAAGCTCCTCATCTGATGCAAAACGCCGCCCTTTCAGATTCATCTTCACTTCTGGGAAGAGTGCGAAGTCGCATGGGGCAAGATCAGGACTGTATGGAGTGTGATCAAGCACAGTCAACCCTGATCTGGCAAGAAAATCCATTGTTATATTAGCACGATGTGCTGGAGCATTGTCGTGATGCAAGATCCAAGTGTTGAGCAGTGACCTTGGACGGAGCTGCTCGAGAGCCTGGATGACCTGAGGCAGACAAGTCTCACTGTACCACTTTGCAGTAACTGTCCTTTGTGTTTCTAGCACAACCCGAGTCAGAATGCCCCGTTTAGTGAAGAATACTGCAATCATCCTTTTCTTCACTGACCTTGACTTTCGCACAGTCACAGGAGAACCCTCATCTTCAAACAGCCACACCTTGTTCTGGGATTTTGTTCGGACATCGTAATAATAATGCCAAGTTTCGTCACCCGTAACGATGCTATTGACGTTACGCGAAGTCCCGTTTTCAAACTGTTTAACATTTTTCGGCACCATTTCACTCGATGTGCCATTTGTTCCTCTGAAAGTGAATGGGGCACCCAAAGGGAACAAACTTTTCTAACATATAAATGGTCATATAGAACTGAATGAATAGCTGGTGCAGGGGTGTGGAGGGTCTCTTCTACCTGCCGATATGTCAACCGCATCTCTTGTTGCAACATTTTCCTCACAGCTTCAATGTTTTCCTCAGTCACTGATTCAGACGGTCGCCCAGAGCGAGGATCGTCTTCAACCCCAAAATTTCCCCTCTAGAACTCTTTGTACCAGTGGAAAATTGTCCAGTGTGGACAGTCTTTCTGCAGCACAGGAGTCATTTGCTTCAGACACTGGTCAACATTAATCCACGAGCAAAATTGTAGCGGATAATTGCACGATATTCACCATTAGACCACACTGACATTTTAACTTGCTTTCAATCCCTCTGCTTGGTAACAATTGGTGTGAAGGTCGTGCCTTGCTGTCTTCTAGACCGGTTTTCACCCCTCTTTTCATCCCTCACCATAATAGGGGTGTCCAGCCAACCATTTTTGCGTATTGCAAAACTTTCCTAGTGCCCTTTGTATTTGTATATTCTGTTTTCGATTTCTGGAAACCTCTCTTTTTGCCCACAGAATGCCTGAGGGTTACTCATCTGTTCAAGACGAGCTTTACTTTTCCTCCAATCATGCATGCAGATCTCATGCACACTGTACTTTCTTTCTGCATTGTGGTTACCAATTTGCTCTGCTTCTCTTTAACCATGAATAACCTATAACGAGAACTCACAACAGTCACCCTCAACAAGTGATACTACCTGAAACTGACATGATACACTATGATACATATGATACATGACACGCTTCTTACTTTTGGCGGGAACACAATGGGCGGAAAAGTACCAAGTTCAAGTCTTCTGCTTGTCGGGAACACTGTATCAACCTTGATACAAATAATCCCAGCACCCCAAATTTTCAATGCCAAATTTAGAAAAAAATAAATATGCAGGGATTATTCATGTGTGTACGGTAATCATGAAAGCTATTAGTACACAGAAATCTACAATCTACAGTAATTGTTAATCTCTGAATGCATGAAATTAACAATGAGGTAATACTTAGGTACTGTAATACAGATGGACAAACAAACAAAAACAAAAAAAACCCACCTCGTTTTAAGTACAGAATATAAGCACCACGTAAATACAATGACTGTGCCTTATTAACATGAGAGGGAACTCATTAAATTTTATCTACGGTAAAACTCAATGTATCAGTAGTTATACTGTTAGCCTTCCACTAAAAAGCCTGGACAGACAATAGCTTACAAGCATTTTAGAGGTACTCTATTTAACTTTTATGGTTGTTTGTATTTTTTGATGGATGCAGGATTTTTGTATCTGTTTCTTGGCACACGTTGGAGCAAAATGTAACTTCCACTAAAGTCTCAGTGGGGAGTGATAGATGTCAGTATGGAAGCTGCAAAGTATGAGTGGGGCTGAGTTATGAAATTAAGAGCACACCTCATGTGTCTGGTTGCTATGGAAGGTGTTACTCCTAGTCAGTCGTGCTGTTATAGCACTTTCTGGATCAGTGAGGAAAGCAATGACAATCTACTTTGCTTCTCAACGTGTCTATCAAGCCTCATTAATGTGCCACCATCGGTTTCTGGAGGTTTCGCTAAAACTACATAACCTTCAGTAGTGCTATCCGAGGATCTTGAAGAAGTCATGACTAAACAGACTACTTTGAGTTTCGGCATACCATGAATCTTCATCATTAATTTACTAACAAGGGTTTGCAGAATATTCCAAGTCTGATGCACAGTAAAAATTTAAAATGCAGAACTGACCACAGCATTGTTCTTCATTGCATATAGTATTGTATCTGAATTATTCCATTACAGCAATTATACACACTGTCAATTTGACACATGTCAACTGAGAAAGGGAATGAATGAAACAAATTTCATAAATTAATAAATAAATTTCTTGATGAAAAATTTTTTTGTCATCAATATATTTAACATACAGTAAATACAGTTACACCTGTACTTCTCCAAGTCTGTGAGATATCATTTATTTTGGCAAGTTGCCATCATTTTGTGAAGAATTTTTTTTTCTTTGTCAGACAAAGAAGGGCATTAACCCTTAATATTTCAGAAAAATACTCTTATAAAATACTACATATATGAAAGTAATTCCCACATCTGATTTTCCAAATTTGGTGTTGAAAAGTTAGTGTGCAGTATTATTTGCATTAAGGATGGTACAGTGCTTCTGAAATACAGAAATATGGAAGCTGTTATTTTTTTCAGCCCACTCTGTTCCCACCATAAGTGTTGCATGTATACTGTGACATTAGCATGTATCAGTTTGAATATTGTGCATTTTTAGGATAGCTGATGCAAGTTCTTGTTATAGGTTGTTCACGGCTAAAGAAAAACTCCATATTATTGAAGTCAGAGCAAACAGGTAATCACACTGTGGCAGGAAAGTATGTTGTGGACATGAGCTGTGGTATGTGATTGGAAGGAAAATAAAGCATGCATTGTACAGACAAAGAGTAAACGCCAGGAATTTTGCAGATAAAAAGCAAAGTTTCCAGAAATCAATATGAATATGCGACTGAAAGGAGCGTTTAAACATATGGTCAACAAATGAAATTAGTCTGTTGAAAGCTATAGCAAGAGAGTTAAAAATTATGAGTTGTAAGGCTAGCCATGATGGCTCATGCGTGTTTCTGAACAGTTTTCGTAGGAAAACTGGCATTGTGCAATATCTTCCAGCCTATTAATATTTTTAAAATATCACAAATGGCTACCCAAAGCCACTAGAAGTTAGTGAAATACAGCATATAATGACCTTACTAAAGGTGACAATAATTAAGATAATCACACTGTTGATGGAGAAGGAACTGATGGTGAAAGGTTGCTTTTTTATGCGACTATCGACATAACAATTATAACTCTACTGAGAGTCAACTCAAGACCTAAGCGGTCCCTTTGATGTTAGCCAGACTTCTGGTCAGTGAAGAGGCTTCTGCAGTGGTACATAGTTCTTAGGTTTGTTGATTGTTTCTGAAATCAGAAGCTTCCCTCAGTTTTGTTAGATACTGTGGTGAACTAACTTGACCAATTAAAAATTTATGCCCAGTAAAAATATGGAAATTATTTCACAAGTTGTATGTTATTTAGGTTTCTCACCAACTCTTATCTTTCAGACACAGATGGCTGTGAATAATTATTGTTCTCGGTGGTATTTGTAGCAAAATAAATAATTATTTAACATAAGCTTGTTATCTTATCTTATTGTTATCTTATTGCACTGTGTGCTTACTAAGCTTTGTTTGAGTTCATTCCATTGCTGTTTAGTTCACATAATTTTTACAATGTTGAAGATTGATCCAAGAAAACTGTTGGCAACACTGGCTGCAATAGCATGCTCAGTATTCATAATGGCTCTCAGCTGTGACCATCATCTGGGTGATGTGACGCTTGAGTCAACTGTGAAATACTTAAAGCTAATAAAAGTGGAGGGAAATTAAATAGGAAGTCTGAACAAATTGTTCAGAACATTTACAGTAGCATACGAGACGAGAATCCGCTGTGGACGTGGAAGAACTGGTGAAAAAAGCCATGCAGCTAACCAGCGTTTCTACGTACAGAGTTTATACGGCTTGCGCGGAATTTAAAGGAATTGTATGTTTTCTTGTGGTCGTTTATATACATGTTGTGAGTGTATCTGATGACACGCCTCCCTAAAGTCGCCGAAACTTTAGTTTTTGTTTTAAGAAAGTGTCTGAATTAAGCCATCAAGGTGATAAGGGAAGTGAAACAAAACGTAACTCAACCAATCTGCATGCCAGCTTTATGTGACAGAAAACGTTTGTTCGTTTGGCTGTTCATCAATAGGCCTATGTGTCAGTTCAGTTCAAACTATGCACTCGCCGTAAGTAAAAAAGGTATGGGTATAGGACCCTTAGTGTACTATAAATAATAATATTAATGTCCGACTCGTTGGCTGAATGGTCAGCGTACTGGGCTTCGGTTCAGAGGGACCTGGGTTTGATTTCTGGCCGAGTCGGAGATTTTAACCTCCATTAGTTAGTTCCAATGGTCCGGGGGCTGGGTGTTTGTGCTGTCCCCAACATCCCTGCAACTCACACGCCACAAATAACACTACCCTCCACCACAATAACACGCAGTTACCTACACATGGCAGATACCACCCACCCTCATTGAAGGGTCTGTCATACAAAGGCTGCACTGGGCTAGAAATAGCCACACAAAATTATTATTATTATTATTATTATTATTATTATTATTATTATTATTATTATTATTATTATTATTATTATTATTAACAACAGACGTAATCCTGAGAAAGTCAAACAGTTTTGGGACCTTCTTGAAGAACAGTTGGAGAAAATACCATCTAAGAACATCAAGATCTTATTAGGCGACTTTAATGCTCAGCTGGGAATAGAACCACAATTCAGATCAACAACTAGAAACTATCCTGCTCACAAAATGACTAATAGAAATGGTATAAGACTTGTCAATCTGTGTCGTACCTTAAATCTTCAGAAAATGTCAACATTCTACAAACACAAGCCAAGCAAACAAAAAACTTGGCGATCACCAGGCAATGTGTGTGGAGAGAAACAGGTTGATCATGTAGCAATATCCAGGAGAGCGATTAAGGAAATAATGAATGTTAAAGTGCAGAGAGGTGCCCAGTTTGATTCAGATCATTACCTCTCCAAGATCAAAATTAATTTCATTCCTCTCAATAAGGCCCTGAAACCAGGAAACAGAATTTATAAATACGACCTTGGAAAGTTAAAAATCAATCAAAATCTCTTAGAACAATACCACCAGCAGCTGACATTTGAATCTCATGAATGGACGAACATTGCCTCCAAGATCCAACAAGTAGCTAATACTGCAATCCTGACGCTAAGAAGAGAAAGCATAGGTGGTGGAATGAGGTCTGTGATGAAGTGCTGACCCAAAGAATAAATGCCTGGAAAAAAGTGGAACACCGAGCTTGATAGCTGCAGTCACTTAAGTGCGGCCAGTATCCAGTAATCGGGAGATAGTGGGTTCGAGCCCCACTCTCGGCAGCCCTGAAGATGGTTTTCCGTGGTTTCCCATTTTCACACCACGCAAATGCCGGGGCTGTACCTTAATTACGGCCACAGCCGCTTCTTTCCACTTCCTAGGCCTTTCCTATCTCATTGTCGCCATAAGACATATCTGTGTCAGCGCAACATAAAGCAAATAGCAAAATAAAAAGGTGGAACTCGACCTGAAGATCTGAAGATTTCGACGTGTTCCGTGAAGCTCGAAAAGAAGCAGCCAGAAATTTCCGAAGGGCCAAGCGACTATATGAGAAACAGCAGTTAGAACAGATCGATCAGGATTTCTGGAAAATCAAATCCAGAGACTTCTATCAAACATTCAAGACTAATATGAGAGGGTACCAAGCCCCCAGCCTTTGTTTTAGAGATGAAAATGGAAAGCTGGGCATGACCAACAAAGAAAACTGTACGATCTTATCTCGGTACTTTGAAAACCTTCTTAATTATGATGAACCAAAAGAAACATTCCCTGAGTGCGACCCGATTTACAAACTACTCAACTCAACCCCTCCTTGTAAAGATGAGATCAAGCAGATTATAAACAGCTTAAAGAATAATAAGGCAGCTGGTGAAGATTCGATAGTGGCAGAACTACTGAAGCTGGCAAATGATGAAACTCTAGATGTACTAGTCAAGCTTTTTGAAGTTATCTGGAGAACTGGGATGATACCAACTGAATGGCTGTCAGTACTAATCCACCCTTTGTACAAGAAAGGTGATAAAAAGAATGTTAACAACTATAGGGGCATCTCATTAGTATCTGTTCCCTATAAGATTTTCTCCAAAGCAGTTCAGAACAGAATAGAAGCTCACCTTGACGAACAGATTGGGGAATATCAGGTTGGCTTCAGAAAAAGCCGTTCGTGCCCAGAACAGATATTTAACCTGAAGAGCATCATCAGGTACAAGAGGACAGGACACAGCTACGTGGTTGTGTTTGTTGACTTTCAGAAAGCATATGACTCCATTGACCGCGAGTCATTAATGAATATTTTGGAAGAGTTTGGAGTGGATGATACGTCAAGAAATTTGATCAAACAAACTCTAACCAACACAGTGTCGAAAGTAAAATTTATGGGTGAGATCTCAGAACCGTTTACAATCAGAACGGGTGTCAGACAGGGAGATGGACTATCCCCACTCCTCTTCAACTGTGTTTTGGAAAAAGTCATCTGAGAGTGGAGGAAGTTGTTAGTCCAAGAGGAAACAAAGGAAGATCAGTTCAGACTTGGTCCTAAGCACAAAGGGGTGTACGTCGACTGCCTGGCCTTTGCGGATGATCTGGCCATTTTTGCTAACAACATAGATTCAGCAGTCAACAAGACCAATAGGCTGTCAGAAGTTGCCGAAAAGGTAGGACTCCAGATTTCTATTCCAAAGACAAAATATATGACAAACATCTGTGATGGACCTGAATGGATGATCACTAATCTTGGAAAACTCGGTCGTGTCAAGAATTTCAAATATCTTGGTGAAGTCATCCAGCAGAATGGATTAGAAGAGGAAGCAATTAATGTCAGGATGAGGAAGTTAGACCAGGCATACCAAATGACAAAGAATATCTATAACAAAAAGTCTGAGTATAGGGGCCAAGTTCCGACACTATAACACAGTTGTAAAACCTGAGGGATTATATGCGTCTGAAACTTTGACCTTAAGTAGTAAAGGTCAAGCTGACCGGCTGGAAAAAAGAGAGCGCAGGATACTAAGAAAAATCCTAGGTAATAAATGGGTTGATGGACAGTGGCGAATGAGACCAAATGAGAATTTGTACAGCAAGAGAGAACCTCTCACAGCATCAATTAAGAAGAGACGGCTACTATTTTACGGTCATCTCTTGAGGATGACTGATGATCGACTAACGAAAAGAATATGGAATTTTATTCAATCTAAGACAACAAGGCCGAGATGGTTCCAGGAATGCGAAAAAGATCTGAGGCAGATTGGTATTTCAGACCAAGAAATTCATGACAGGAACGCATTCAGAAGATTGGTGAACAACTACCAAGGTTTCCAAATGGCATCAACTTCCACAAGACGGAAAGGACATTTGTCTGAAGAGCATAAACAGGCACTCGTCGCTGGGCTCAGAAGATACTGGCAGGAAGTTAAAGCCGAAACAAGAACAAGACCTAGACACTGACATGAAGTTGGTTGTTCAATATTCCTGGTAACACTGTATTTTGCAATCGCACTCACAGGTGGATTTTCAGCTTCTTGAACTGTGAGAAACTGCCACTGACAGTCGTTGCACGGGAGCGGAATCTTGTAACGTATGTCGTCATACTTTTCGTTGTAAGTCCTCATGTGCCACGAACAAATTGCATTAGGAAATAAAAATAATCACTGCTTCTCTTGCCTCGGTATTCATCAGTAATCTGTAGGTTTTACATGATCAATAAAGGAATAAATAGGTACTGTACGTAATCAAAAAACAACGATGTGAAAAGAAGTAATTTATTTCGATGCTACACTATTTGAGAATGAAGTATTTCTCAGATGCTCGACATTAATAAACCCGTTGTGGCGGAGAAGGAGAACCGAGATGGGAAGGGAAAACATGAGACGTGCTCACACGTGGAAGGATACTTTTCCTCAGCTTTTGAGTTGACCTTCAGCATATAGGACCTCCACTTTTAAGGCATATATATGAACTACACTTACACAAGTTCTCACACCGAGTAGAGTAGGCTTTGGCTTAACAGCGGCTAGTTTTGGCTAGTCTTGCAGCTCTATATTCGGGAGGTCGAGAGGCTGGTTCCCACAGTCGGCTGTCCTGAGAATGGCTTTCTATGGTTTTCTGTGGTTTTCCATTTTCCTGCACTAAGGCAAATTCAGGGACAGATCCCTTTATAGGCCATAGCCCCACCCACCTTATTTTCTCTGCAAATCACATCACCAACACAAATCTCCCTGGACTGAGAGATGGCATAAGCAAATAAGAGGCCCTGTCCATGTACAGAATGAAAACTTTTACCCACCCCACCACAAAGTTTTTATTTACAAAATCCCACAAGCACTGGTCAGGATTTGAACTGACCTTAGTGAGAAACAAGTGATAATGTTACTCAGTAATCATGGCCGGGCTGATTGGCTCAGACAGTTGAGGCGCTGGCTTTCTGACCCCAACTTGGTATGTTCAATCCTTGTCTCAGTCCGGTGGTATTTGAAGGTGCTCAAATACATCAGCCTCGTGTCGGTAGATTTACTGGCACATAAAAGAACTCCTGTGGGACTAAATTCCTGGACCTGGGCGTATCCGAAAACCATAAACGTATAGTGGGACGTACAGCCAATATTATTACATATATAATTTGCTGGGGTCATCAAGGATCACTTTAAGTCTTGTTGCATTTGACACTGAACTTGGCCTTCATTAGAGCCCAAATTTCCCTCATTCTTTGTGAGTGAGCCCGCTTACGCTCCTCTGTCCAAGGGGCACCGTGTCTTCTCTTCGGTTGCTCGTCTCGGTTTAGCCCGTTCGTCAATATTTTCTTGCGGAAACGATCTTTGTTAAGGGCATCTTCGGCTGATATATGTAGCATTTGCAGGTCTTGTTTGGTACTTCTAAACCAGGGAATTGTGGTTTTGGGGTTTGAATAAAAAAAGTGAAAGATCTCTTTAGTTAACTTTCTTCCGTCCATTCTTTTTAGGTGACCGTAAAATCGTGCCCATCTTTTTCAGATTGTCTCGGTAATTTTCTCTATTTTAGTGTAGACTTCCACGTTGGATAATTCTGTTAGTCATGTGTAGCAAAGATATTCCTCTGTAGTTGTTGATGTTCTTCATGCTGCCTTTTTTGTGTAATGGATGGATCAAAGCTATTTTCCAATCTTCGGATAGGGTCTCCTTGCTCCAAATTTCTTCTATTTGCTTTTGCAAGATATCAAGTGATTCCTCTGGGGCATATTTCCATAGTTCTGCTACCAATGAGTCTTCCCCCGGCGCTTTGTTGTTTTTGAGATGGGCAATGTGGCGCTTGATTTCATCTCAGTTGGGTGGTCTGGAATCTGGGTACCTGAGTAAGGGTTCCTTGGTCTCAATGGGGCTTTGTGGTTTAGAGCAATTAAGTAAATTCTTGAAGTAGTCTGCCAGAATGCTACAATTTTCTTCATTTGACTTCGCCAGTGTGCTGTCCCTTTGCTCAAAGCATAGATATAGTGGTTTATAGCCAGTGAGTTTGCGTTTGAAGATTCTGTAGTACTCTCTGCTTTCATTCTTCCCAAAGTTTTGGTCTATCTTTTCAATGAGAGATTTTTCGTATTTATGTTTCTCAGTTCTGAACACCCTAGCTGCTTGGGCAGGTTGAGTTTTGTAGGTTTCTCCATCAGTTTCTGATATTATTATCATAATCATCATCATCATCATCATCATCATCATGTTAACATGCTGTTATTACTCCATGGTAGTGGTTTGTACTATATGCATTCACATCATCCCTAACCTACAAGGTGTCGGGGATATGATCAGAAAATGACAATTAATTTTATGTGCCAGCAGAAAATCCAATTATTTTGACAAGCAAGCAATCTTTCAATATCATTCTGAAGAAATGTTCTTTTTTCCTTTGTCAGATATAATAAACGATATTAAAACTTGATAACTGTGTTAGTGAATTTCTTGTAAACAGAAAAAAAGATCAAGATCCCACATTTAACAAACAAAAACTTATAAATCGCAAAATTTATTATTATTATTATTATTATTATTATTATTATTATTATTATTATTATTGCTGGCACTGCAGTGTAGGGGTAGCATGCCTGCCTCTTACCTGGATGCCCCGGGTTTCGAATCCTGGCCAGGTCAGGGAGTTTTACCTGCATCTGAGGGCTGGTTTGAGGTCCATTCAGCCTACGTGATTACAATTGAGGAGCTATCTGATGGTGAGATAGTGGCCCTCGTCCAGAAAGTCAAGAATAACAGCCGAGAGGATCTGTCGTGCTGACCACACAACACTTCGTAATCTGCAGGCCTTCAGGTTAAGCAGCAGTAGCTTGGTAGGCCATGGCCCTTCGGGGCTGTTGCGCCATGGGGGGATTATTATTATTATTATTATTATTATTATTATTATTATTATTATTATTATTATTATTATTATTATTATTATTCATCTTCAGAGAACTGAAATATGCTAAGGTATACACGACACTTTCCTTTGTAACAAGCCTGTCTATAGATAATTTCATGAGGAGCAAACTCTAAGTTAAAGGTCCCTTCTCTTAACCAAACAATCAGAGCCATCCAGTAACTATGCAAGGAACTAGAACAAGTTGAACAAAGTGTTACTGGAACTCAGAGGGTTAATATGATTTTCCAATGAATCAATGACATCCTATATTTTCAAGTAAAGTAAGACTTCAACACAAGAAAAGAACTACTGAAGTAAAGTTAAAATCAGCACTGTATTGAAATAAACAGAAAATCAAACAACATTTTGCATTGCATCATATAGTCATAATAATTTATTGATAGAATAATAATTTTCATAATTAATGTAAACTTCTAGTCACAGAATAATTAAAGTACCTTAATTAGAAGATCAGAAGGTAAAGGACCATCTTCAGTCAATGACTGTTTCTGGCGCTTATGGATCAACTTCAGCCATTTGACCAAGCTGATCAATTCATTCTGGACAGCCTCAGCAAAACTGTGCTCATATGGGAAAACCACCTTCAATGACTCAATAATGACTGCCCTGTTTGGAATCAAGCAAAGGAAAGAAATAATTAGCATATCATTCTTTGCAGTAACACTTCCACAAGAAACAAACTAGCAACAAAGGTCAAAATTTGAAAATCGTCTTCATATTATAGGATTATTTATTTTTCAAATTTTAAAATAGTCAGAAAACCATTCCATGGTTCAAATCCTGGTCACTCCATGTGAGATTTGTGCTGGACTAAGCGGAGGCGGGTCAGGTTTTTCTCCGGGTACTCCGGTTTTCCCTGTCATCTTTCATTCCAGCAACACTCTCCAGTATTATTTCATTTCATTAATCATTGCCCCAGAAGAGTGCGACAGGCCTCGGCAGCGGGCACAATTCCCATCCTCGCCACTAGAAGGGGGCTTCATTCATTCTATTCCTGACCCGGTCAAATGACTGGAAACAGGCTGTGGATTTTCATTTTCATTCAGAACACCATCCAATAATTTTAAATTAAAACCTTCCCTCTCTTTCCAGACTAATCATGTTATTATTTTATATTCTATTGTATTTCCCTTGCCCACCAATGACTATTCTGGCATATACTAGTAATTTCTTCCTACTGACACAATGCACAAGTCGTTAAGTTCTTGTAATACCACTATTTACGTCAACATTCAGAAACATCAAATTTCTGGTTTCCTTAACCAGTTTTGTACAATTCTCTGGCAAATTTTGAATTTATTTCTCCTGCTGCAAACCAGAAGAAAAAACATTTAAAAAGGAAAATATAAAACAATACATATAGTTTTTCTTAATTTTCTCCAAAGTACTCTGCCCTTTCTAACCACTGGTTTAAGAGAATTCTTTTAGGATTTCAATTAATACTTCCCAGGGACATTTTTTTCCTTGTCTGGTTATTTTATAGTGGTTTTTAGACCTGGAAATCCTTAGTAATTAAACAGTTGGCACTATTAAAATCAGAACTAAGCGTTTCATCATATGGTTAGGCAAACCAATATTTTGCAATGTAATGTCTAAGTTGAGGTACACCTTTGTTTGCCTAACCATAAAATGAGAGTAGGTAGTGCTGAAAACCATACTTAACAGCTAACCTAACACAATGAACTATAACTTCAATGCACTGGTCCCACCATTTCTTCCACAGCTGGAATATGGCCTGAAAGTTATTTTGCATCAGTGAGTCCAGAATATTTTACAATTCATGTAGATCTTGGCAATAGTGTAAAAGCAGTGACCTTTCAGGTACATCTTCAGGAACAGGAGCTAAATTTGGCGAACAAGGTGAGTGTGGAGTGATAACGTTGCGTTTGGTAAGAAAATCATGAAGGAGTGCTAGGTGACAATGTGCATTGTAGTCGTTGAGAATCCAATTCTTAGCATGGTTGCTTTTGCAGAACGTTCTCCCTCAAATACTGCAGAATGTCACAGTAAAATGTTCTGCTGATGGTCTGACCTTGGAAGATCAAATCGCGATGAAAAATGATATTGATCGGGAACCGTATCATATTTTGATAGTCATGTATTGGATTAGGTAGTTTGGCAATTACTTCATCTGAAACAATGAAGGTCTCTTCTTCTTTTGTAGCCTCAAATTTTCTAGTAGAAACCACTCGCATATAAAACTGAACTTTGTAGCCATCACCATACATTTTAACAACTTGAGTAACAAAATTGTGGTTACCAGTGGAAGTTTTTCCTTCTGCTTTGGCTACAACTGTTTCAATGTCTTCATTACTATTATGTACGCCTAAATCAGAATCAACATCAGAGGACTCAACATACTGGACATGATCAGATTCTTCAGAGTTGCTACTGCTCTCCATTATTCGGCGTTTTTCAGAAGACTTCAGTTCAGTCTGTTTCCGCTTCTTTGCTGCTTTTACTATTGCTGCTTCTTCCAATTGTTGTTTCACTGGTATACTAGTAAGGACAGTTGATTTTCCTTTCTTTCGACCTCTAGAAGATTTTCTTTGGCCCAACCTTAGAATATGGCCAGATTTGCTCAGAAGATTTAATTTTTGTTTGTTGATTCTTCATGTTGCCATCTGTACATGTGCTAAGTCCTTCTCTTGGAGTCATCTTCTGCAGACTGCTGAATAGGTAGATCTTCTGACTGTGGCCCAGGATCCCCCATGTTGTCATCTGTAGATGTGCTCGGCCCTTCTGGAGAGTCATCTTCTGCAGACTGTTGAATTTTGGGGTTAACTGGACCGGTCAACCTAACCCCAAGCTTTAATGGTCCAGTTAACCTCACATTTTCTCTATGAATATTCACAAAAATGGTGGGAAAATGGCTTCCTGTGCATCTTTGATTTCATGAAGTTTCATAAAGGAATTATTTTCCAGCTCTACTGTAGAATATGACTGGTTTTGGGTCATACGTAAACTATTCCTAGGCATTTTCTAAAGGAAAGACAGGAAAATAAATTGTAATAAAAGGTGTATTTGTCTTAAAAGTGTAAAGTTCATTAAATACTGTTACATAAGATGCCACAAAATCTTGATCAGTAAAAATATTTGGGTTGAAAGGTTCAATACCACTAATTTTAATTCCCTTCAGAATTTTAGATGGAGTGAACACCAAAGGATAAGCTTACACCTACAAGGTCTGTGATGTCATATATGGTAATTCTCAGTGCATTAGCGGCTGTTCCAGTGAAGTTACACATGAAATCAGAGCATGCACTGTTGTACTTAGCCTTTAGAGGCCCAAATACGGTCAAGTCCATAGGCTGCATTTTATGACTGCAGTGTGCTGGAAAGGTCAGCAAAACTATTCCATTACCTTTGGCAAAATTCAGAGCGTTGATATTGCAATGCGATTCATAGTTGTCCAGAATGATCTATTTTGGTTGGTCATTGCTAGGTCGTTCATGCTTTAAAAAATGTTTCAATACAGGCAGAAACTATTCACTTGCCATCCATCCACTTGGGCTGGCTCCTCCATCACTTCCAGATGGGTGGGGCACCTTTGAGCATGTGGTCACAGAAATTCTTCTTAGGAAAAATAAAGAAAGTGGGACTACATTTCCAGTGACTCCTACAATTGCTGTAACAGTCACTGAAACTCCTCATTCTGTTGTAGTCATTTAACCTAATCGTTTTTTCCCCATTTCAGTCAGTATTCTTGAAGGTCTGTGCACTGATGTTACTGCTGTCTCGTCGAGTTTATAGGAGTCTTGAGGATCAAATTTAAATTTTGTCTTTGTATCTTGCAAATTGTTATAGAATACAGAGACATTAGTTTTGTTGAAATTTACAGCTCTGTGTAAAGGTGTATCCTATGGAGTTCGGAAGGTAAGATTATGCCACTTACGAAACTCGATAAGTCAATCTTCTCCGGCCATTTTCATTTTCTCCCAATTTGGCCCAATTGTTTTATTGTTTGCTACTGTAAACTCATAAGCAAGACATTTTGCTGAAGTCTTTGTCAATCCATAATGAATGCTTGAGGATGTTTGAATACAGTCTACTAGCAGAAGTTCTTCATTCCTGGTAAAAACTAGTAAAAGTTCATTCTGGGGCCGGAAGTACACTTTTGTACCATCTTCTGCAGGTCTGTATTTCCTGACATAGCATTTCAATGTGCTACAAAGAATACCTGTTAGTTTTCCCACCTGACGGTCAGACAACCTTCCATTTGCTACAGATTTCACAGCATTTTCCAGCTATACTGTAGAATATGACCAGTTTTGGGTCATACGTAAATGATTCCTAGGTATCTTCTGAAAGGACAGGAAGATAAATTGTAATAAAAGGTGAATTTATCTTAAGAGAGTAAATTTCATTAAATACTGGCCAACATAATAGGGGTATCTAACTTATAATTATTTGGTCAAAAAAATTTGGGGTTAACTGGACCGGTCAACCTAACCCCAAGTTTTTTTTTTGCTAGTTGTTTTACGTCGCACCGACACAGATAGGTCTTACGGCGACGATGGGACAGGAAAGGGCTAGGAGTGGGAAGGAAAGGCCGTGGCCTTAATTAAGGTACAGCCCCAGCATTTGCCTGGTGTGAAAATGGGAAACCACGGAAAACCATTTTCAGGGCTGCCGACAGTGGGATTCGAACCTACTATCTCCCGAATACCGGATACTGGCCGCACTTAAACGACTGCAGCTATCGAGCTCGGTAACCCCAAGTTTTAATGGTCCAATTAACCCCACATTTTCTCAATGAATATTTGCGAAAATGGTGGGAAAATGGTTTCCTGTGCATCTTTGATTTCATTAAGTTTCATAAAGGATTCATTTTCCAGCTCTACTGTAGAATATGACCGGTTTTGGGTCGTACGTAAATTATTCCTAGGCGTTTTCTAAAAGAAAGACAGGAAGATAAATTGTAATAAAAGGTGTATTTGTCTTAAAAGTGTAGAGTTCATTAAACACTGGCCAACATAATAGCGGTATCTAACTTATATTTGGTCAAAAATTTTGGGGTTAATTGGACCGGTCAACCTAACCCCAAGTTTTAAATGTCCAGTTAACCTCACATTTTCTTGATGAATATTCGCGAAAATGGTGGGAAAATGGCTTCCTTTGCATCTTTGTTTTCATGAAGTTTCATAAAGCAATAACCATTGAATTTAACACCAAACAAGATGATTATGAAGTGTCAGTAACTAATACTTGAGAATTTCTTACTAGCAACAAAAATGTACTATTACCTGTGAAATTAACTTCCCTATTTATTGTTCTGAATACAGCATACACACAGCAGACATAATTAAGTTACACAGTGGTTCCAACCTACAGGAATTAACAGGTGGTAGTTAAAAAATAATTTTCCTTCTTATTTTGATTAATGCTGAGATGGTCCAGTTAACCCCAACCTCCTGGTAAGTGTTTAATATATTATGTTTATTCAGATATAAACAGACCTGATCATGGTCAATCCTTTCAAGACCCTTAATTACAGCACGCAAGATATTTATAGGATGTACATCACTACATTTCTGTGGTTTTGATTCTTTAGGATCTACTTTAATATGAGCAAGTTTCCAGTGAGCAGGAAATACTTCAATCTGGAGGGTGTAATTATAAATATATTCAATAAATGTTAACAGAATATCCAGACATATGTTATTAAAAACATGGGAATATTATCTGGTCCCTTAGCCTTGGTTCTAAAATATGTGACTGCTTTTGGTGCAACTTCTGGGCTAGCATACCAGAAATAAAACTTATCACTTGGAAGTGCTGAATGAGACTGGTAGTATTGTGCAGTATTTGAGATATGATAAACATAATCTGGCACAGAGGCTTTAATGAAATATACATTTAGCTCTGATAGAGGGGCTGGTGAAAGAACCATGTTAGTTTCCCTCCAGAGCCAACTACAAGAGATTTAGCTCCTTACTAAGAATCAACTTTTTGTTACGAATCACTTGTTTAGTTTGATTTCTTAACTTCCGAAATGCCTCACAATCCTCTGGATTTCTGGTTGTAGCAGACTGTTTTCTAGCTTTGTTATGGTCTTTCATTATATTCCTTATATCTGAAGTCAACTATGGCATTGGTTTGCTTTTAACTGTGAATGTTTTCAGTGGTGCATGTTCATCATACATTAATTTTTTATTTATTTTACAATTTGCTTTACCTCACCACACAGATACGTTCTATAGTGACGATGGGATAGGAAGGAGCCCTAGCTCCTAAGCCGAAAGGAAGCGAGCGAGGCCTTGATTAAGATACAGTCCCAGCATTTGCTTGGCATGAAAATGTGGGCTGCAGACAGTGGGGTTCGAACCCAATATCTCCTGGGTACAAGCTAACAGCTACATGAACATAACCGTATAGCCGCTCGCTTGATGAAAATATTCATACCATGGAATTTTCTGAGCATCTGCCTGGAATATTTCTGGCTCAAAATTTTAAAAATCTCTGTTTAAATAGCCTTGGAGTATTTTTGGATACTGCCAGGGAATAAACAACATACAATAAATCATGATTGGAGGAACAAGTAGCTAAATGTTGCCTGTGATACTCCAGTACTTCGTGACAAAGCAATTACATCCACAGTGGATTCACACGTTGATATATGGTAGATGTTCCTGAAGATTATGCATGCGACATTACATGAATTTAGCATATCAGATGTAAGGCTTTTCAGGCGTTTGCTCTATTAACCAGTGTTTCGTCTTAGGTCTGACACTACGAATGTAAAAAGATGGGATCTAGACAAGTTGAAAGAAAAGATTTGGAGGAATTGTTTCAAGGAACATGTTGCACAAGGACTAAATGAAAAGGCTGAAGGAAACACTATAGAGGAAGAGTGGAGAGTCATGAAAAATGAAGTCAGTAGGGCTGCTGAAGAAATGTTAGGAAGGAAGAAAAGATCAACTAAGAATCAGTGGATAACTCAGGAGATACTAGACCTGATTGATGAACGACGAAAATACAAGAATGCTAGAAATGAAGAGGGCAGAAAAGAATACAGGCGATTAAAGAATGAAGTGGATAGAAAGTGCAAGGTAGCTAAGGAAGAATGGCTGAAGGAGAAATGCAAGGATGTCGAAGGCTGTATGATCCTGGGAAAGGTAGATGCTGCATACAGGAAAATCAAGGAAACCTTTGGAGAAAGAAAATCTAGGTGTATGAATATTAAGAGCTCAGATGGAAAACCACTTCTAGGGAAAGAAGACAAAGCAGAAAGATGGCAGGAGCATATCCAACAGTTGTATCAAGGTAAAGATGTAGATAATTTGGTTCTGGAACATGAAGAGGCTGTTGATGCTGATGAAATGGGAGACCCAATTTTGAGGTCAGAGTTTGACAGAGCTGTGGGTGACCTCAATAGGAACAAGGCACCTGGAATTGATGACATTCCCTCTGAATTACTGACTGCCTTAGGAGAAACCAGCATGGCAAGGTTATTTCATTTAGTGTGCAAGATGTATGAGACAGGAGAAGTCCCATCCGATTTTCGGAAGAATGTTGTTATACCTATTCCCAAGAAAGCCGGTGCTGACAGGTGTGAAAACTACCGCACCATTAGTTTAGTATCTCGTGCTTGCAAAATTTTAACACGTATTATTTACAGAAGAATGGAAAAACAAGTTGAAGCTGAGTTGGGAGAAGATCAATTTGGCTTCAGAAGAAATGTAGGAACACGTGAAGCAATCCTGACTTTACGTCTGATCTTAGAGGATCGAATCAAGAAGGACAAGCCCACGTACATGGCATTCGTAGATCTAGAAAAGGAATTCGATAATGTTGATTGGACCAAGCTATTTATGATTCTGAAGATGATAGGGATCAGATACCGAGAACGAAGAATTATCTACAATCTGTATAAAAAACAGTCTGCAGTGATAAGAATCGAGGGCTTTGAAAAAGAAGCAGCAATCCAGAAAGGAGTGAGGAAAGGCTGCGGTTTGTCCCCTCTCCTTTTCAATGTTTACATAGAACAGGCAGTAAAGGAAATCAAAGAGAAATTTGGAAAGGGAATCACAGTCCAAGGAGAGGAAATCAAAACCTTGAGATTTGCCGATGATATTGTTATTTTATCTGAGACTGCAGAAGATCTCGAGAAGTTGCTGAATGGTATGGATGAAGTCTTGGGTAAGGAGTACAAGATGAAAATAAATAACTCCAAAACAAAAGTAATGGAGTGCAGTCGAACGAAGGCAGGTGATGCAGGAAATATTAGATTAGGAAATGAAGTCTTAAAGGAAGTAGATGAATATTGTTACTTGGGTAGTAAAATAACCAACGATGGCAGAAGTAAGGAGGACATAAAATGCAGACTAGCACAAGCAAGGAAGAGCTTTCTTAAGAAAAGAAATTTGCTCACTTCAAACATTGATATCGGAATTAGAAAGATGTTTTTGAAGACTTTCGTGTGGAGCGTGGCATTGTATGGAAGTGAAACATGGACGATAACTGGCTCAGAAAGAAAGAGAATAGAAACTTTTGAAATGTGGTGTTACAGAAGAATGCTGAAGGTGAGATGGATAGATCGAATCACGAATGAAGAGATACTGAATCGAATTGGTGAGAGGAGATCAATTTGGCTAAATTTGACGAGTAGGACACATCTTAAGACACCCAGAACTTGTTCAGTTTTTTTTTGAAGGAAGTGTAGGGGGTAAGAACGGTAGGGGTAGACCAAGGTATGAATATGACAAGCAGATTAGAGCAGATGTAGGATGCAATAGTTACGTAGAAATGAAAAGGTTAGCACAGGATAGGGTGGCATGGAAAGCTGCATCAAACCAGTCTATGGACTGATGACTCAAACAACAACATGCAGTTATCAGACTGTGCCTCTTATATAGGCTTCTGATAAGCTCACCTGCATACACCCAGCGTCAGTGGGTAGGGTCTGACACATCCCACTCTGACGAGTCTAGTGTCAGACCTAAGACGAAATGCTGGTTAATAGAGCAAACGCCGGAAAAGCCTTACATCTGATATGTTTTTGACATGCTCTATTGGTGAAAAACATCTAATTCCCTCCATGGGAATTTAGAATTTTCCATTGAATTTAGCATATCACATAAAATTTCAGTTTCATAAATACCTGTTTCAAAGCAAGCATCAACATTCCCAACAAAAAATATATACTTATAATTGAAGATATAACTGAGAATATAATCTAGAATCTTATCTATAAATCCTACCTTAGGTGGATGATAAATGCAGACAAGCAGAATTTTTGCTTTTCTGAGTTTAATTCCAAAATAATATATTCTGGAGATGAAGAATACTCTTTAGGAGCTGAAGAGAGGGGACACATGTAATATTTTCCTTAACATACACAGCAACTCCACCACAAGCACATCCCATCCTGTCATTATGATACAAGTTATATCCCAGAATTAAAAAATAAAACTGAGTCAGGTATATTTGCCTTTAGGAATGTCTCAATGACTCGAAACAAGTTATTGAATTCTGAAAAATGGGGAGTGTCAAAAAGTGACTGTGCATTAATGGTTCATCATCATCATCATCATCCTAAACCATCTCCAGTTTCCCGGGTGTGGTATATGAGCCTCCTCCATCTCATCCTGTCCTTGTACCATTCTTTCTCCACCAACTTGTCCCAATCATGACCTCTCAGCATTACATCGCTCTTAACTAAATCTATCCATTTCCTTCGTGGCCTTCCCACAGGTCGTCTTCCTTCTACCTTTCTGTCAAATTCCTTCCTTGCAGTTCTGTTTACTGGCATCCTCTTCATGTGACCAAACCACTTCAGTCTTGATATCTGAATCTTATTTAGGAGAGATTTGTCTATTCCTATTTCTTCTCTAATTTTCTCATTCCTAATCTTGTCTTTCCTGGTTTTCTGGATCATAGTGCGTAGGAATTTCATTTCAGCTGCCTGAAGTTTGGAATTATCTCTATTGGTCAGTGTTGTGGTTTCGAGACTGTATGTAAGAATTGGTGTATAATAGGACTTGTACAATGTCATTTTTGTTTTCATGGGTATTTGCTCATCCCACAGCAGGTGTCTTACCTGGTGGTAGAATTGTGTTGCCTTATTGATTCGATTGTTCAACTCATGTTTTGCTAGGTTGTCATTTGATATAGCGCTACCCAAGTATTTGAAAACTGGAACGCTGTCCAGTTGAGCTTCATTTAACATGACTATTGGTTCTGCAACTTCCCCATACACTTTCATCACCACCGTCTTGGTCTTGCTGATGTTTAAACCATATTTCTTAAACTCCTCATTCCAGCTTTGTATTCTCTCTCCCAATTCATCTTCTGAGTCACTCCAGATCACAACATCATCTGCAAATGTGAAGGCTTTGATATCTCCATGTTCTTTCCTTTTAATAGATTTCATTACTACATCCATTACAATAATAAATAGAAGTGCATTAATGGTTACTATTCTAAAATCAGCTGAACAGTTACAAGTTACATTAGCAATACATCAAGAAGATTTTCATCATTAGAAATCTAATAGGAAGAAAATATGGATAAAGGAGAAAAAAAAAAAGAAGATACAATAGGAAAGGTATTATAAAGATTATAAACACTTTTCCAAGAACATATTGGATCCTGGTAATTTATTTTGTACCGTGATTTGGAAGTACAGAGCTATTTGCAGAGCTGGTAATAATCAGAGAAAGTTTCTGAGTCATGTTTGCAACAAAAACGCAGCAAGAAAACTGACAACAACATAGTGATAGAGAGATAAGTGTGAAAAACATTCTGATAAAATCCATTAACATTTTTTCTAAATTATGGTTCAAAATTGCCCATCCCAATACAGTGGAACTTCATTAGTACGTTTTCGAAGGGACTGAAAAAACTGGGCGTCAAAAGCAGGAAAACATACTAACGAAAACACTATACTGCATTTACGTGTAAAAGTAATTTTTTTAAAAGTGCTTCAAAGACGTGCACGTGAAATTCCTGACCTTAAGAATTAGTTACATGCACTACTACAATTACAACATAAACATAGGTTTGTCAGTAACTTACAGGGGGAATAAATAACAACGTAAAAATTAATTAAGAGTATATGAACTTTAATTCTAATAATACATCGTATCTCACAGTCGAACATGAATATTTACACTGGTTTGAAATAAATTTGTACGGTTGATTGCTTCCTTGGTTTTAATTTTAAAATTTTACTGGCCATCCTGTTTAATAAAGTCATTACTTCATCATCAACTTCGAAACTACACACGTATCGATTCACTATGTCCATTGCCTCCATCACTTTTGATACCATTGAAACTGGCTCAGGATCTGGTTCGTCATCACTTTCATCCTGGAGAGACGCTTTTTTGCATCTTCTGTTCTTCAAGTATTTCATCTATAGTCATAGTTTCACACACACTGGAACATCGTCATCAATGTTGATATATATATCAAAAGTGACCTCTCCTGCTATTCGGTGTCATTCTTCACTCTCAGAAAAATCATCTAGCTTGACGTCATCAACGCGAGCACAACAAAAGCTGGCTGCACTGAAGCAGTTCCGAATAGTGTTTTGCACCACAGAATCTCAGGCAGCCTTAATGAAATGCATGGCATCTATGATGGTGATTTTTCTTGTCATCTATTCCACTGCAGCCAATCTTCCCTGACCGAGCTCGATAGCTACAGTCACTTAAGTGCGGCCAGTATCCAGTATTCAGGAGATAGTAGGTTCGGCAGCCCTGAAAATGGTTTTCCGTGGTTTCCCATTTTCATACCAGGCAAATGCTGGGGCTGTACCTTAATTAAGGCCAAGGCCGCTGCCTTCCCACTCCTAGCCCTTTCCTGTCCCATCGTCGCCATAAGACCTATCTGTGTCGGTGCGACGTAAAGCATCTAGCAATCTTCCCTGTACCAGCCTCTTATGATACTTCCACTTTATGCACCATATTATGCCTTGGTCTAACGGCTGTAGCTTATTCATGCAGTTTTCTGGGAGGAAAATGATTTTTAGGTTTCTCCAATTAGAAACATTTGGGGGATGAGCGAGGCACTGATCAATGACAATGAAAAGTGCAATTTTCCTGTTTCTTACACCCAGCCTTGCATCCCATGCGCATAAGAAATGTTCAAATACTGCAGAAGTTATCCACGCTTTTGTGTCAGAAGTGTACTTGCATGGAAAATTTACACATTCTTGAAATATTTCGGATAGCGTGCTTTTCCAATAACGAGTGGTGCCAACTTCATTACAGCACAGGAGAACTGTAAGCTTTTCCATGTGAAGTTTGCCACTGCAACACTATGTACCCTTAAAATCCAGTTTCACCTGCAAGATGATGAAAAAAACCCACCCCATTTCATCTGCATTAACAATATCGTCAGGAGTATAATCTTTCAAAATTGCAGGAAACATTGTTGTTTTCCATATTTCAATAGTTTTGCACAGTGTAGTGTCATTATCCAGGACAGCAGCTTCACCTCGCACACATCTAGAAACAAGATTATGTGTTTTTTGAATCTGTCAATCCAGCCATTAGATACTTTAAAATCATCAAGTCCCATCTTCGGTGCAATCAGTGTTACGTGAGCTCGAACCACAGTACCGTCCACAGGCACGTTGGAAGCTCGTGCTTGCAGAAATCACTTGAGAACAGTTTCTTCTAACTCTGGAAACTTATCCTGGCGATTACATTTTCTTTGAGCACTTTCCCCTTCTTCAAAAGCAGTTTCAATCAGTTTAAGTTTGCTAACAATTGCATTTAAAGTTGACAGAGGAATGTTTAACTTCCATGCTACATCCACACGTTTCATATTTGGATTGCAATCCACCTCTTGAAGGATTTGTAGTTTTTCAGTTTGTTATTTGCCTCACTTTCTCCTCTCCATTGCAAACATAAAATAATGTCTAGATAACAATAGCCAAGAACACTATATCACTATACGGATGCTATCGTCAATGAATGGATGACACTACATGGAGCACACTCGCTGCTAAACTGAGCTGAGCTCTCACTGCTACTGCACCAAGCTTAGTCAATCGCTTAACCTTGGCTGAAGTGACACGATCTGAACCGACGCCGCTCAAATAAGGTTGTTGGCGGTTACAGGAAGATTCATACTGTTGGAGTGGAACACAAATCAAACTCATTAGTACTTAATGAACTATACCGATGTCTGCACGATATAAGAAGTAAAGACTACCACAACAGAATTCAACAAGACGATTCTTTCAACAGCAATTGATTGCCAATCACTCTAATACTGTAAAATATAAAGTGATGTGAAGGTAGACCATGGCCATTCTCTCGACTCGTTTCCGAATGCTAGCGGAGAAAGCCGAATATGTGTGATGTCATGAAATGAGATTCTCAATGCTCCAGGGCATGTTCCAATGCTTACAACATAAAATGCATAGCGCCAGCTGTCTGTAAGGATAATTAAGAATTCTCTCTCACCCTCACACACATCGCATCACTAACATGTGTGCAGGTCAGTGGCTACATGTCCAAATGGACTGACAAATGCACAAGGACTGGCCAAAATACTGAATGAAGAACATAAAAATTTGAACGTAGTAAATGGGAGCGTGAAAATGTGCAAAATCAATATTTTACTTAAAATGTAGTGCTTTGGGACCGCAACTTTTATAATTCAACGTGATTAATGGGAAAACCTGTACTGAGGAACGCACTAATGGGATTCCACTGTATATGCAAGTATCCTTTCTATACACAGTAAAAATTTAGAACCTGTTAACTAGGAATGATTGTCTCTACATACAAGAGCATAAACACATGGTAGTAGTAGTAGTAGTAGTAGTAGTAGTAGTAGTAATATAATATAATAATATAATTATATTATTATTATTATTATTATTATTATTATTATTATTATTATTATTATTATTATTATTATTATTATTATTATTATTAACCACTTACCAACAATTATTAAATTGGTCTTGAAGTTCTGGTTCTGTCTGGAGACGTTCCAATGTGACCTCAGCATTATCATTCTTCTCTGATACTTCTAATCCCTCAATTGAAAATATATCGTTATCATCCACTGCAATTTTCATCTGAGATGTCTGGATTGAGACTGGTTCCATTTCTGTTGAAGAACCTCTCAGTTCATCTGCAATGAAGAAATAGGACATAGAATATAAGTAATTAGAACAAACACAATGTAGTATATAATTATGGCCAAAACAACATTTCTAATAGTAACACATTTCTGTAAACTAAAAATATTATTTGGATTGAAAGCCTTTAATTTTTATGTATGCAGCCATGTATGCCACTCCTACAGTACCACTCTTCATCCCAACATCAAAGTTTCTCTGAAGCACAAGCAACGCTTTTGTCAGATATGAAGAAGCTGATTATTTATTTCTAGGGTTTGGAAGTTTTTGACCTAGAGAAGCAAAAAAAATATGCAAGGAAATATGTCCAAAAACTACATAAATATGACCTAAAAACTATAAAATATGACCTGAAAAAATGATAAAATATGACGTGGATTTTAGGGATAGGTAGCAAGTATTAGAGTATTTCTAACATTAAATGTCTTTAAGTACCAAAACGTGATCAATGGTAATACACCAGAGACATTTAATCATACAAAACTGACAGAGCTACAGTACATTAAAACTTTCAACATTCATTCAGCATCATAGCCTTGAGATGCAGTTCTCGCTCGGTTTTCCTTTAAAAAAAAATTTTTAAATGAAATATTAGCATACTTTACAGTATCTGTCAGTGCAAGTTAGAGGACACTGCCTAATAGGAAGTTTATTGAGTTCATTATCGTACATACCTCTTAATCTCCTTCTCTGCCAGCACTGCAAATCACTGTTGTATATTAAAGTTCCAATGCAACATGTTGATATGCAATTACAGTACAAATACATTACAATCCTCTGAATGGAGAAATTAATGTAACATAAGATATAATAGTCCTCATACTGAAATCCATGTAAGTTTACTTTCACTGACAAAATGTTAAAAGAAGAACCTAATGATATCCACTTGAATATTCAATAGTTAAGGTACTTGTTTCTAGATTTTTCAGTGAACTGCATTTTACCATAACTTTTACGGTCTAGAATAAATATCAGCTGTCACGGTATCACCAACATTGAACAAACAGCAAATAAAGCCAATATACTCTACATCTATATATATAGTCCTATAGTCCTGTGGACGATACTCCTACAAATACTTCAGATGCCAGAGCTTGAAGGCAGTAAGTCCTGGAGTGAAACTCCGTATGACTGCAACTCAGTCCAGCTATCCGCCACCTTATTAAACGACAATAAGTCGCCGTGCCCTGATTGCGGTGTTAGTGAGTTGGACAGCCCAAGCCTGCCTGGACTGCCTCAGCAAGGTATTCTGCTCTTCCCAGCAGAGTGACTCCATATACATAAGGTAGCCGCAATCACCTGACCAGCTCAGACGTCATCAGAAGCCCGCAGCCTGCAATGTTCGAAAAAGCACTACCACAATCACGACCATGCGCATTCTCAAACTGTTGAAAATAAATCTCCTTTGAAGGTCATTCAGTTTTTTTTTTTTTTTTTTTCCTGGAAGAAGCTCCTTTCTACGTCATATGACGTCACAAGAGCGTACTTGAACATAAGTCAGTTCACTTCTGCTTAGCTGCGGGTTGTCTTCACTTAAACTAGATCCACTACCCTCAAAAAATGACACTAATTCTCCATATTGTTGCGCATCCCTCATCTGCACTCAGTACCTTAGCGAGTTTTTTCTTCACCGCAACTGACACATGACCTCTTGATTGCTCTACTTTGGATGCAATGTCCTTTACTATTCCCAAACTAGCACAATTCTAAACTAGCAGTTTCTAGACGAGTGATATTTTTCGACATATCTATAATATGAAGGTAATACATATTCATTTTCCCGACAAATCATTGGAAAACAATTCCTGTGCAATTTTTTAAAATAATGTCTCACTACTATCAAAAGCAGAAACAATTTCTCACACAGTTTCATTGTGTTAACAGTAGTACTCCACTGTGTTAACCTGTGTTCCCCATCGAGTGAGGAAGAGAAAGTGAAGGCGCGTGATCTTTGAATTTTCATGATGATGATGATGCTTGTTGTTTAAAGGGGCCTAACATCTAAGGTCATCGGTCCCTCTTTGAATTTTACCACCCTCAGTAGAGCCTTCACAAATATTTTCATAACATTGATATTAATCAGTCAACATCAGGAAAATTCTGCTGTATTTCTTCAGCACAACCCGTGAGCAAGACACATTATATGGATCATTTTTTGGGTAAAGTACCGTAAGTCCCCTTGCTTCTTTCACCATGTATGGAGCAGCAATGGTTACTAACAAAAATATTTGTTCTCACTTACCTTCCCCATCCTACAAAAGCTTCATGGCATTGTCAAAAAGTACTGGAATTTTGGAATGGTTAGCTGCATCTAGAACTTCTGAATGAAGTAAATATACATTGCCCGAACAATCCACGAGAAGCATGCCAATTATAACATTCGACATACCTCTCACAAACATCCAGTTTCATTAACAGATGCTATTTTTACTTATACTAATTCTAATTTTTCGAAGAGCGTCTTCATAACAGGAGGGCAAATAACTTTTTCACAACACTGCCTCATGTGGAATCGACTGCGTTGTGTATTTAGTTAAGAATTTTCGGAAGTGCACGTAGTATATTTTATTAAGCGGAATATTGGTAGATACCAACATTTTGCACAGGTCTTTTGAGAAATCGGAAAGTCTGGTAAATGAAGATTTTGCTGTATCAAACAAACGAGCCTATCTACTCCGTTCAGAAGATTTTTGATTCGCGCAAGTTCTATGCTTAGCAATAGCGTAGTGTTGTTTCACATTAAATCACTTTACCACCGCTACCCTAACACCACACGCTTTACAAAATAAACTGTTCTGTCAGTACTGAACATTTCTTCACTGAACTCTTTCACATAATTTCTTAATTTTACACCTTCCCTGGCCTCCACGGTATGCACTAGCCAGCGTCTTGGTGGGTGTGCTAGGTACCAACTGATGAGCCCAACCTAGCACATGGGGGCGAAACGCTGGCAAACAAGAATGAGTTAGCTGGAAAATTTATAATATCCAATAACGGACCATTGGATGTATAAGGAGCAAATGAAAAAACAAAAGAGAGCCTAGACGGTAACAAAATTAGCACAATATACAATATTTACATCATCATGTGAAGCAAAAAACAAACTCGCTGCGATAAAATTCAGTGAAACAGGGGTTAATACAAAACATAATAGAAACTGAAAACTGTGTTAACCTAAGAAGAAAAGAAATGAAAACAAATGATACAGATGGAAATGAACAATAAGTGCACATAATGAGGTTGCGGACCTCTTAGTTTACAAAATATTGGTTTTGTAACAATACAAAACAGGATGAAATCACTGTGTCGAAAATTCAGGCCGAAAATCTGTTTTTGTAGAAACCCATCACATTGAATGGCTAGGAGAGGAGCGGGAGCGAAAAAGTTTGAGAAACCAAGCCTGAGATAACGGCAGCATTCTCAATATCTTCTCAATCTAGCAGTCCCATTCTTGATTATCGTTTCATAATGTTGGATGATTGGTTTGCCATATTATAAAAGGTCGGAAGGGCCACGACATAAAATTGAGAAGCTGTGTTAAAGGAGATGACAGATGGATGGTAAACTGTAAGTGACCTAGTGTAATAAGTACCTTGTTAATGCCGCCTCAATTAATACAAAAATGCTGAAATTGTAACCAAATATGAATTTATATCATTAAAATGAGCAAAATATGAACAAAACAATAAAAATTGCCTAAATATGCATTTATATGCAACATCAAATTGCTTTAAACGGGGTCAGGAACCTGTCATTCTCGCTTAATTTTCAGATTTCTGGTAAAATGAGCTCAAGAAAGAAATAAAAGACTTTTCCTTAACTTCCGAACCTTAGTTATTTCAAATGATCCTATCTCCAACTCAACCCTGAAGAAATCAAGGGCAAATGTTTGTTTAAAGGAAGAGGATTTAGTGACTGAATAATTTTTTTTTTTTTTTTTTTTTTTTTGCTAGGGGCTTTACGTCGCGCCGACACAGATAGGTCTTATGGCGACGATGGGATAGGAAAGGCCTAGGAGTTGGAAGGAAGCGGCCGTGGCCTTAATTAAGGTACAGCCCCAGCATTTGCCTGGTGTGAAAATGGGAAACCACGGAAAACCATTTTCAGGGCTGCCGATAGTGGGATTCGAACCTACTATCTCCCGGATGCAAGCTCACAGCCGCGCGCCTCTACGCGCACGGCCAACTCGCCCAGTATTGAATAATTTACCAAGGGAGATCTTCGAAAAAATTTCCAACGTCTTTGAAATCGTTTAAGAGAAGACCAGGTAAACAACTGATAGGGATAGCCTTAAAAGCAGATCAGTAATGATGGGTGGTCATTGTTGTGTTTGTCCTATTTTGTGTTGCTTTTGATGTTCACGTGCCTATCTTTTTTGTCAATTGTTTGTTCCTTTCCATGCTGGGCTGAGTAGCTCAGATGGTTAAGGTATTGGCCTTTTGACTCCAACCTGGCAGGTTCAATACTGGCTCAGTATTTGAAGGTGTTCAAATGCATCAGCCTTGTGTTAGTAGATTTACTAGCATGTAAATTAACTTGTGCACGACTAAATTCCGGAACCTCAGCGTCTCCAAAAACCCATAAAAGTAGTTAGTGGGATGTAAAAACAATAGTATTATTAATAGTTCCTTTCCATTATTGAAATCAAAGTTACTCTGCGATGTTTATTTAGCCTACTGTAAGGGGGATTCATACATGTAATAACATTCAAGAAATACATTTCTCAAACTATTATTTTATTTATAGCATTTATCGAACATCCCTCACCGAGCTCGATAGCTGCAGTCACTGAAGTGTGGCCAGTATCCAGTATTTGGGAGATAGTGGGTTCGAACTCCACTGTTGACAGCCCTGAAGATGGCTTTCCATGGTTTCCCATTTTCACACCAGGCAAATGGTGGGGCTGTACCTTAATTAAGGCCACGGTCGCTTCCTTCCCACTCCTAGCCCTTTCCTGTCCCATCGTCGCCATAAGACCTATCTGTGTCAGTGAGACGTAAACCAACTTGTAAAAAAAAAAAAAAAAAAAAAAAAACCTCCCCTGCTTTGTATCTATTATTATTATTATTATTATTATTATTATTATTATTATTATTATTATTATTATTATTATTATTATTAATGTAGTTATACCAGAAGCTGGAAGGTCTCCGTATTGGATCATGGTAATTTAATTTGTACAGTGGTTGGGAAGTACAGAGCTGTTTGCAAGGCTGGTAACAACCAGAGAAAGTTTCCAAGTTATGTATGTGTCAACAACACAGCAACAAGAATGGCAATAACATGGTAGCTATGGACCCAAAAGTTACAGTTCAAGGTGTGTCAAGCGGAACGGCAACGTTGGAGACTAAGCACAAGCAAATCCCTGGATACTGTCTGGACAGATACAAGACAACCAGGATCCACCATGACGAGTGGAAGCTCTAAATATAATGTGTGACGGATTCAGTCCAGACTACAATTCTTATTCCAGTGTTCTGTTCATAGTCTCTTCTTGTGCTAGGACTGTTTATCATTCTCATTATACTGATAATACAGGCTAACCTTGTGCTTCTGTATGTTAACACATCTTGTTGTCAGACATTATGAGCTTTATTTCAGGCATTCTACAGCAGGCTTACCTAGGTAGACAATATGTTACCTATGGATAGCCAAAACTGTGTGGTCAAGGGTGAAAGTACTTATCAACAGCCCAGTTTTAATGTATAGATAGGCAGCATGTGTTTGTTCAAAGTGAAAATAGTATTTTACCAAGTGTTAGAATCAGAGAATATATAAGGTACAGTATTACAGAGAATGAATTCATCTTAGAATACTGCGTCGATGGTGAGTTTCTGAAACTTGTGTTTATACACAAGACCAGTGAACGGCACCATATCAATGTGTTATAATTTCATGTCATCAACCTCGCTACAAATGGGAGTCCAGTCCTCACTGTACTTTCCAATTGCTTTTGTTACAGGATCACCAGTCTCATGGTGTAGGGGTAGTGTGCCTGCCTTTTACCCGTAGGCTCCGGGTTCGATTCCCGGCCAGCTCAAGGATTTTTACCTGAATCTGAGGGCTGGTTTGAGGTCCACTCAACCTATGTGGTGGTGGCAGTGGTGATGTCCTTTAAGATGAAGTACAACTATGTAACTGTCCTCAGAAAGCCAAGAATAACTGCTTGAGAGGATTCATTGTGTCAACCACATGACAGCTCAAAATCAGCAAGTTTTCGGGCTGAGCAGCGGTTGTTTGGTAGGCCAAGGCCCTATGGGGCTGTTGTGCCATGGGGTTTGTTTTGTTTGTTTGTCTGTTTGTTACAGGACCATTCTGCTGTGTATACGGAGAATCTTCCAGCATTTTTTTTTTTTTTTTTTTTTTTTGAGTGGGTATATTTATTGCGTGTTGATGAAATGCTCATTCCCTTATGATGGTCATATCAGAATATAGTTATTTTTTAAAAATTTGTTAGAAGTTATTGGAGAACCTAGGTGAAGTTCCTACCTGTTCAATAGTTTTCTGAGAGTTAGGTACAGCCCCTAGTGGATGTACCAACACACAGCTTCAAGTACACACCCTGGGAGAGAAGAGAAAATTATCACGCTCAATCAAAATTCGAGGGATCCATTTTGGTGAATTCTGGCGCCCAAATCACGGACATTTCAACTAATTATTTTATTTGTAATTGGTGACCAACACAGTTGCAAACAGATTACATTTGGCTTCCAAGCGTGGAGTTAATGTAATTAATAGTAGAATCGGAAGATTTCATTTGACACCCAAGCATGAGGCGCGTATTTTAATAATATTTAAAGCCCAACTATACCCGTACCTTCTGATGAGGGAATTTTTAAAATACTGCAGCTGCATTCTAACGTATAGCAGCTACATTTACTGGGAGATCTTTTAAAGATAGGTCCAGCAGCCAGAATCCTTAACACCAACCAGGGGTTACTTTAAGTTTAAACCTATGACCATGAAGGAACAATACCCCTGTAATGATGATATGAATTAAAGACATCATAAATAAGATGCTTCATTTTGGTAGTGTGTATTAGGGGATGTCTGAGCTCATTTCTTGTAAAATACATTTTTCAAATATGATTCCCTCCTGATTTCTGAACTATGTGGTATATCTTAAGTTCATTTATAGGAAAAGGAATACCTCTGCTGGCAAGAGCTATTGTTTTCAGTGTACTATGCTTCCTGGAATGGGCTAGAACAAATTTGTTACTTTCATTGACCCCTCTCAGTTTCATTCTTGGCTTTGACAGTATGGAAGTGACTGAGGTACGAGCGATGTTAGTAAAGCCATTCCTTATGCAGCGATAAATATACAACTTCTTAGAAATCATTTAAGAAAAGACTAGGTAAAAAACTGATAGGGAATCTGCCACCTGGGCAACAGCCCTAAGCCCTAAATGCAGATCAGTGGTGACTAATTCTTTTTTGCTAGTGCTTTAGTGTCGCATCAGGACATTACAGGATTTTGGCAACACAAGGCCGGGAAAGGGCTTGGATTGGGAAGGAAGCAACCACGGCCTTAATTAACTGAGGTACAGCCACAGCATCTGCCATGTGTGACAATGGGAAACCACAGAAAACCACCTTTGGTGCTGCCAACTGTAGGGTTGAACCCGCTTTCTCCCAAATGCTACGTGATCCAAGCTGTGCAACAAGTTCGTTCAATTCTAGGATTCTGGTCTGCAGTTACAGACAGTTGAATGTACTGCTGCTGAGTACAACATCTCAACAACATCTGGAACAACATCTAATGAAGCCGTCTAGTGAATTTATAATCTAGATTTGGACTCGTGACTAATATTACAATCTCGTGATTTCAATGTATCTTGCTTCTACTGCGAACCTCATTTCCATATACCTTTATCACAGCATATTATGCTAAATAAAATGAATAATTCCAACACAACAATCTCAACATAACTTAAACAGCCAATGACTTCTCTAACCTGTTTATCAGTGTTTATCCAACCTAGTAGAAAGATCTGTTGCAAAATCACTTGGTCGTGAACCAACACACAAGTAAAAATACATTCTAAGTTACCTATAAATACAAACTTTCAGTAAATATCTTCATTACTTCTCAATTATTAAATTTCCTTTCATTATGCCTTTAAGGAAACACTGTATTGAGTCTCTTCTGCCAACAACAGAAATTGTTTTTCCTTCAAAACTTTATATTACTCTAACAGTAGACAGTGGCACATTAAAGTACTTCTCCATTAAATTTTCATGAAAACAACATATATTTCAATACAAAGTATATTGTATTTTAAAATATTATTTTATATAAAAAGCATCATTTTTGTCTTCACATATTGGGTGATTAGCCTGGACAGTCATCTAGCTTTAGAATTGTAAGTTAAGACAGTGAGAGAAAAACAATTTTTAGTTCCATACTAGACAATAATCCAAGAAGTATAACAAAGTTCTTTCCTACCAACAGTTATAGCCATATGGTGATGACGTGAAAGGATGAACTCCAGTCCAAACTGCCCTTTTATTGTCAGTAAGAGATCCTTCCTTTGTGAGTTATTCAGCTCATTTTTCTTGCTCTTGCGCTGCACCCGATTTACTGAAAATAACATATATTTATATTCAAGTATTTTTCTCTGTTAAAGTTTTGAGAAAACAACATGTATTTCAATACAAAATAAAAAATACGTCATACCTTTAATCTTCATCAGAAAATGTTCTATTTCATTCACCAGAGTGAGTACTTTTAAATGGAAATTAGTGCTCCATACAGCATGCACCTCATCCACTAAACTAATCCACATCTGTGAAGTAGTAAGTCTGTATTCTAGCCTAGTTATTTTTATATGGCAGGCTGATGTCTGAGGAAAATAAAAAGTGCACATCATTAATACCATATAGAAAATATTGGCACTTATTTTACGTAATATCAAAGATGCTTATAGGAAAGTGGTTGCTGCTTCTCTGAGATACAAACTCTTTTTTTTTTTTTTTTTTCATATAATATTCACAGTTCTCACATTAAAACCTAGTCAGGAGTTTTCAAACCTGAAGAACTTCACACTATCACTTTGACATTACTGTATAAAATCTTTGAGTGTGCTTCTGATCTGTGTAGAATGTTTTTCAGAGTCTCTTCAAAACCCATAATAAGTTGGTTTGAGGCTTGGCAGAAACTGCAGTGCACAAATTCTATAATCAAACAACACATAAAGATAGTTCACAATAAATAAATGTTGAAGGAGTTGCCTTTGTTCTGGCTAGAACACAGTACAACATAGAATAAGTTGAATGAGTTATACAATATCAGAGTCACTGGGGTTGTTGCCATCCTTCTACAGAATAGATGGTTCTTTGCTGAATTCCAAAGTCAAGATTGTTATTGAAGTGTACAAAAGACTGCTCTACCATAAGACAGTGTCCTAGTTCCTATCCCTTTAACATCTATATTAATAACAACTACTTCCACTTCACCCTATAAACATCCTTGTAACTAGGAGTAAAACCTTAAAGAAAAAATAAAATAACTAGGAGTAAAACCTTGAAGAAAAAATAAAATAATAGTAATGTTATTGGTATGGTTCATGGTGTGGGTTACTGTAGTCACGTATTAGTACGTGAACCATGGGTAACGGCTAAGTGGCCTAGTAAGTGGTCCTGAGAGTCGGGATACCAGCTGCTATGGAATGGGAGTGGGCATCTCGAACCTATTCTGAGTCATGGCCCTATTTGTGCTCAGGCGGCTACGACTATACAATCCACCGATGATCCATAACCCGTTAGAGGAGAGATCCTCACTTGGACTACGTGTATGGAGAGTAGCATCCTGCTTCATGAATTTAAAAAGCTCAGACAATTTTAAGCAAGCCTCAGACCTATGGGAGTAACGGAGTCCCACTCCCATTTGACAGATGAGGGACTCCTTGGAAACAAGTTGGCGAACGAAATGGAATTCGATGGGGAGCTATCAATATTAATGGGGCTTATGGAAGAAAGAAAGTAGAACTGGCTGAGTCAGCAAAGAGGATGCATCTGGATGTGCTAGGAGTAAGTGATATTCGGCAAAGGGGAGATAACCAGGAAGAGATAGGAGATTATAAAGTGTACTTGACGTGTATTAGAAAGGGAAGGGCAGAGTAGGGGTAGGGCGGTTTATCAGGAATACCATTGCACGCAACATAGTTCTGTAAGGCACGTAAATGAGCGAATGATGTGGGTAGCTTTGTCAGTTGGAGGAATTAGGATGAGAATTGTATCAGTGTATTCACCATGTGAGGGTGCAGAGGAGAATGAAGTTGACAAGTTTTATGAAGCATTAAGTGACTTCATGGTCAGGGTCAACAACAAGGATAGAATAGTGCTAATGGGCGATTTCAATGCAAGAGTTGGAAACAGAACTGAAGGATACGAAAGGGTGATTGGTAAATGTGGGGGAAATATGGAAGCTAATGGGAATGGGTAGCGTTTGCTGGACTTCTGTGCTAGAATGGGTTTAGCAGTTACGAATACATTCTTCAAGCATAAGGCTATTCACTGCTACACATGGGAGGCTACGGGTACCAAATCCATAAGAGACTATATCTTAACTGACTTTGAATTCAACAAATCTGTTAGGAATGTACAAGTTTTCTGGGGATTTTTCGATGATACAGACCACTATCTGATCTGTAGTGAACTAAGTATCTCTAGGCCTAGGGTAGAGAAAGTGAAATCTGTCTGCAAACGAATAAGGGTAGAAAATCTCCAGGACGAGGAAATTAGACAGAAGTACATGGATATGATTAGTGAGAAGTTTTGAACAGTACACAGTAAGCAGGTTTGGGATATAGAAAGGGAATGGGTGGCATACAAGGATGCTGTAGTAGAAACAGCAAGGGAATGCCTAGGAACAACTGTGTGTAAAGATGGGAAAAGGCGAACATCTGGGTGGAATGATGAAGTGAGAGCACCTTGTACATGTAAAAAGAAGGCTTATCAGAAATGGCTCCAAACAAGGGCCGGGGCAGACAGGGATTTGTACGTAGATGAAAGAAACAGAACAAAACAAAGAGTTGTTGAATCCAAAAAGAAGTCTTGGGAAGATTTTGGTAATAACCTGGAAAGGCTAGGTCAAGCAGCAGGAAAACCTTTCTGGACAGTAATAAAGAATCTTAGGAAGGGAGGGAAAAAGGAAATGAACAGTGTTTTGAGTAATTCAGGTGAACTCATAATAGATCCCAGGGAATCACTGGAAAGGTGGAGGGAATATTTTGAACATCTTCTCAACGTAAATGGAAGTCTTCCAGGTGGTGTTGCCAACAGCCAAGCTCATGGGGAGGAGGAAAATGATGTTGGTGAAATTATGCTCGAGGAAGTGGAAAGGATAGTAAATAAACTCCACTGTCATAAAGCAGGAGGAATAGATGAAATGGTGAAAAATAGTGGGAAGGCAGGGATGAAATGGCTTCATAGAGTAGTAAGATTAGCACGGAGTGTTGGTAAGGTACCTTCAGACTGGACAAAAGCAGTAACTGCACCTATCTACAAGCAAGGGAACAGGAAGGATTGCAACAACTATCGAGGTACCACACTGATTAGTATACCAGTCAAAGTATTCAATGACATCTTGGAAGGGAGGGTGCGATCAGTCGTTGAGAGGAAGTTGGATGAAAACCAGTGTGGTTTCAGACCACAGAGAGGCTGTCAGGATCAGATGTTCAGTATGTGCCAGGTAACTGAAAAATGCTATGAGAGGAATAGGCAGTCGTGTTTATGTTTCATAGATTTAGAGAAAGCGTATGACAGGGTACCGAGGGAAAAGATGTTCGCCATACTGGGGGACTATGAAATTAAAGGTAGATTATTAAAATCAATCAAAGGCATTTATGTAGACAATTGGGCTTCAGTGAGAATTGATGGTAGAATGAGTTCTTGGTTCAGGATACTTACAG
Organism: Anabrus simplex; assembly: GCF_040414725.1. Taxonomy (NCBI): domain Eukaryota; kingdom Metazoa; phylum Arthropoda; class Insecta; order Orthoptera; family Tettigoniidae; genus Anabrus; species Anabrus simplex. The sequence continues at coordinate 1,149,583,073 of NC_090266.1, read as the reverse complement.
GGGTTAGACAAGTCTGTAATCTTTCACCTTTGCTGTTCATAGTTTATATGGATCATCTGCTGAAAAGTATAACATGGCAGGGAGGGACTCAATTAGGTGGCAATATAGTAAGCAGTCTGGCCTATGCTGACGAATTGGTCTTAATGGTAGATTGTGCTGAAAGCCTGCAGTCTAATATCTTGGAACTTGAAAATAGGTGCAATGAGTACGGTATGAAAATTAGCCTTTCAAAGACTAAATTGATCTCAGTAGGTAAGAAATTCAACAGAATTGATAGTCAGATTGGTGATACAAAGCTAGAACAGGTCGATAATTTCAAGTATTTAGGTTGTGTGTTTTCCCAGGATGGTAATATAGTAAGTGAGATTGAATCAAGGTGTAGTAAAGCTAATGCAGTGAGCTCGCAGTTGCGATCAGCAGTATTCTGTAAGAAGGAAGTCAGCTCCCAGACGAAACTATCTTTACATCGGTCTGTTTTCAGACCAACTTTGCTTTATGGGAGCGAAAGCTGGGTGGACTCAGGATATCTTATTCATAAGTTAGAAGTAACAGACATGAAAGTAGCAAGAATGATTGCTGGTACAAACAGATGGGAACAATGGCAGGATGGTACTTGGAATGAGGAGATAAAGGCTAATTTAAGAATGAACTCGATGGATGAAGCTGTACGCTTAAACCGGCTTCGTTGGTGGGGTCATGTGGGGTGAATGGAGGAGGATAGGTTACCTAGGAGAGTAATGGACTCTGTTATGGAGGGTAAGAGAAGTACAGGTAGACCAAGACGAAGATGGTTTAGACTCAGTTTCCAACGATTTAAAGATAAGATGTATAGAACTAAATGAGGCCACAGCACTATAGTATTTACAAACAGAGGATTTTGGCGATAATGTATGTATGTGTGTTCCACTATCTACTTTTATGGTCTTCGGAGACACCAAGGTGCCGGAATATTATTCCGCAGGAGTTCTTTTACGTGCCAGTAAATCTACCGACACAGGGCTGACATATATGAGCACCTTCAAATACCACCAGACAGAACCAAGATTGAACCTGCCTACTTGGGTACAGAAAGCCAGTGCCTAAACTGGCTGAGCCAATCAGCCTGGCTTAAGCCTTAAGACCAAGCATGTGACTGCTTCTGGAGAAATGGAAGGTAATGATAATCTGGTGCAATTTGTTGCTCACCACATCTGTGGAACTGCACTAGACTAAGTTATCCTTAATTGTTCCTTAATTGCTACATAAGAATGCATAGTCTATGTAGTCTCAAATAGCTACGTATAGATAAAAAGGATAGTACTGTATAGGTTGTCATGGCTAACAGTGCTGCATGACAACTGATGGTCCATACAACAATACCTATAGTTATACCTGATAATCTTTTGGAATTTTACTGTGTTAAAGACAACAAGGAGAAATTCTTTATGCTAAGTAAAGAAACTGTATTTCTGCAAAATACACCTTAATGTGTATTATATAAATATAACTGTACACCTTACCTTCAATTCTTCAGATTTCAGGCAGTTATACTGACTTTTCCTTGGAGATATGGTGACTAGTTTTGCACCTTCTAAATATCCTTCCACTGTTTCCTTGGAACTAATTAAAGAAGCTGCATCTAGACGAGCCATAATGCAAACTGCAGGAACAAAGAAAGGTTTCTTAAATAACAGCATAATGACATTAATCATTTCACAATGAAAGTACCATTACAGATATAGTCTCAACCTCTCGAATTTGTACAGGAATTTTCATTCACTTCTACAAAGTGAAGGCAAGAAATTATACTGAATTGGCTCACAAAATCTTCATGATTGAGCAGTGTATGCTATATTACTGTACTGAGAGATCAGCCCAAATATTTTTGTTTCTTACTTCAGATATGAAATATATGGAGATGTTGGAAGTTCAGACCTGGTACAAGAAAGTCGGGACCCGTGATCAAGCAAGCTTGTAGTTTCACGAGAGTTTTCATATAGTGATCATAGCCGCGGAACCTCCAGTTTTCCACGAAGTCCGAACCACAAGGACTTTCTTTCCATTTTAAAAATCCCACTTGCAGTGGCCGTGATTCGAACCCCGATTGCCTTGGTGTGAAGCCAGTGTCTATGCTACTCACTATCACATCCCCTGGACCTGTGATGAATTTTCTACTAAAATTACTGGAAAATGAAAAGTGAATGAGAAAGATCACATCTGTATGTGACCCAACAAGAAAACTGCACGAGGGGATCAAGGCTGTAGAACTTGGTAGAATCAGGAAGCAAATCAGCAGTTGTGCACCTAGAAACGATGCGGCCTATAGTTTTCAGGGCTATACCGAGCTCTGAACTTGTGTTGGAATTTGCAGGAATCGCCATACATTGCATGTACAATTTATTTTCCCCTCTGTTTTATGTTGCTCCGACACAGACAGGTCTTATGGTGACAATGGGATAGGACAGGGGTAGGATTGGGAAGGAAGTGACTGTGGCCTTAATTAAGGTACAACCCCAGCACTTGCCTCATGTAAAAATGAGAAGCCATGGAAAACAATCTTGAGGGCTGCAGACAGCGAGGTTCAAACTGACTATCTCCTGAATTCATGCTCTCAGCTTTGTAGCCGAAGCAATCTGTGTTTGTAAAATGAATGGAGTTTGAGTGACACACATAGGATCTCTGTTAGATTGAATGGTCATACTAGAAACTTGGACAAGTGTGTCAGCAATGCATTGATGTAGGCACCACTAGTCAGAGGAAGGTGCAGAAGCTAATATGCCTGGTATCAGTCACCAGCAACATAGACACATACAAGAGCACTGCATTACATGAGTGGCCAAAGCAGACTGCATGACAAACTCAGAACAGAGAAGTACAGTTGTACCTAGTTTGTCGGTCAGAAGCATCTACAACCACTGGCTTTGAATGGGTGCTTGGAAACAGATTTCCTCCCCTGTCTCACCACCATGCACAGCCTCCAGTACTGTCAAAAGCATGGGGCTTGGACGGATGAACAGCAAAGCACTGGGTTTACTGACAAGAACAGAATCTGCCTCAAAGCTACTGGTGGTCATTCCAAGAGTTGAGGAGGACAGGTGAGGGACACCTTCTGCAGTGTATACAATAGTGACACACAAGCTGAATGTCTGGATTCATGGCCTGGAGAGACATATCCTAGAATGTCCGTCTGTCTCTGGTGTTGAACAGTGTACAATACATTCTGATCATAATTCAATGTGCCCTGTGCCATTTTTAGAAGAGCAAGGAGACTCAGAGAAGACAATGCTGCTCAATGATTGCTTGTGCAACTCAATTGTTCTCCAACATGGTCACCAAATTATCTGACCAGCACTATCAACAGAACTGTCATCCACCTTGGGCATGTATGGGACTGGACTGAACACTGTCCGGCTCGAACTATGACACCAGGGACAACCTTTGTCCAACCACCGATGAAAATCTATTTTGGAGGATGATACACATTACCTCTCTGATAGTTTCCAAACAAAAGTTGTGGCCTGTATTGTTATTACAACTCCACCTATGTTGGAAGAGGTCAATTCCATCCGACTGCTGAACATCTAGGTACGGCCTGCTGTAGGTGAGAAACTTGCCTTTAACCCAGAAAAGCTCTTCCTTGCTCTTCTACAAATGGCATTGCTGAACATGAAAGCCAACACCACAGCAAATCTAGAAGTTACTTCTCCATACAACATGTAATATAAATGCCTAACAATTTTTTAGCAAAAAATAAATAATACTGTATAATTTATAATTTCATGTGGCTATTTCTAGCCGAGTGCAGCCCTTCCAAGGCAGACCCTCCAATGAGGGTGGGCGGCATCTGCCATGTGTAGGTAACTGCATGTTATTGTGGTGGAGGATAGTGTTGTGTGTGGTGTGTGAGTTGCAGGGATGTTGGGGACAGCACAAATACCCAGCCCCCGGGCCAGTGGAATTAACCAATGAAGGTTAAAATCCCCGACCTGGCCGGGAATCGAACCCGGGACCCTCTGAACCGAAGGCCAGTATGCTGACCATTCAGCCAACGAGTCGGACAATAATACTGTAATATAAAACTAATGGTAAGGGAAGGAAATATTCTAGGACTTATGCTTGCCAAATGTAAAACTTCTTAATTATGTATTGTAAAATAATTTGAAAATGAATTTCCTAACAAGAAATCATTGTATAAAATTAACACATTGCTGATAATTTTCACTGCAAAAAATTTGTCGGAGTGAACACTGTTCCTGACAGAGCTTTTCAACATGACTGATGCGTGAAAATGAATATATGTATCTTCATTTTCAAATTACCCTATATATAAAAAATAATAAAGCCCATGGCACAACAGCCCTGAAGAGACATGGCCTACAAAGCAATCGCTGGTCAGCCCGAAGATCTGAAGATTACGAGGTGCCGTGGTCATCATGACGAATCCTCTACGCCCTCTATATTAGGGCCATTATCTCACCGTCAGATAGCTCCTCAATTGCAATCACATAGGCTGAGTCGACCTTGAACCAGCCCTCAGATACAGGTACAAATCACTGACCTGGCCAGGAATCAAATCCGGGGCCTCCAGGTAATGCTGATGATGATTATGCTTGTTGTTTAATGGGGCCTAACATCTAAGGTCATCGGCCTGCCTCCAGGTAAGAGACAAGCACGTTAGCCCTACACCATGGGGCTGGCAAACTACACTATATATGGACATGAAAACAGTATTAGTAGAATAACTGAAAACAATTCCATGGAAAATAAAATATATTGAATAAGCAACATACTTAAAGCTGTAATTTAATTTTTGATATTATGCTGGGCCAATTTGTGACCTTTGAAATATTCAGGCCTGCACAGTGTCCAAACCTTGTGAAGCACGACATATTGCGATGCAAGATAATCACCAAGGCAATCAGTGGTTTCCTCGGGGAAGGGCATTTAGTTACTAGCTCGTCTCCTTGCAGCATGGATGCATTATTTGGTGACTATTCCCATTTCATATTTGAAATGGAATATTCACCTCAAATGAAATTTGATCCAGTAACACTGGAAGTATGCTGGTGTGTATATATTTTAATCTGAGACTTAATTCTATATCTATTCCATATTTATACTAACAAGCGTCAGGTTACTCGGCGCACACAATCTTTTCGTATTCCTCATGCGAATGTTACTATTTATCTAATTAACAATTTGCATCAAGATGAAGTCAACTGTATCAGTGTCCTAACTACTGTTTCAGTGTGGAATTTCAACCTTGCATATCTTCAAAAAATTGCGTGGTTCAGTGACTAATCATTTTTGTGTCATGGCAGCCAAAGTCATGCTTATATTTAAAATCTAGATCCTATGCATATTTGGATATTCCGTATGTTCTTTTCTTAATATTGTGGTGTCATACGAACGTGAAATTTCTGGATATCAAGGAGCAGTTTTAATATTTATTAATTATCTGGTTATATAGCACGTTATGCCAGTGCAAGTTCGGGACTACTATGGTGTTATCATATACATACATTACATGTTACAAATTTCATATTTAGTCAGTATTGAAATGTATATCAGTTTAAGATATTACCAAAATTTATTAGGATCAACCTATTCAATACAATTGAATTTCCAAAATTAGGACTTACATCCTATTAAACTAAAATTTTAAGGGACATGTTTCGCCCTTTAAAAGGGCATCATTAGCCTTTTTACACTCATACTCAAAGATAAAAATCAGGATCCTGATTGTCATGGTAAAAAAATAAAAATGAGAATATAAGATATAAGATGAGTATTATACAATGTGAGAAATTGTTATGAGTTCTTAAGTAATAATTTATAATTGAAATTTCATTTTAAATGTTTGCAAAGAAAAGGTTGAAGTTCAGGACTACTATGTTCTCGATTTTTGTGCTATGAACTGGTTGTCTGTATGGTCTTGGAACAAGCAAGATTTGACTCGAACTTTGATACGGCAACTTTAGCCATAGACCTTCTTGTTATTATGTGGTTAAGGCCTAGTTTGTCTATTTTATAAAATTATTTTAAAATTATTAGTGTAATATCATACCAAATTCAACCTTTTCTTCGCAAACATTTTAAATGAAATTTCAATTGTAAATTATTACTTAAGAACTCATAACAATTTCTCACATTGTATAATACTCATTCCAATCTTATATTCTCATTTTTATTTTTTTACCATGACAATCAGGATCCTGATTTTTATCTTTGAGTATGAGTGTACAAAGGCTGATGATGCCCTTTTAAAGGGTGAAACATGTCCCTTAAAATTTTAGTTTAATAGGATGCAAGTCCTAATTTTGGAAATTCAATTGTATTGAATAGGTTGATCCTAATAAATTTTGGTAATATCTTATACATACATACATACATACATACATACATACATACATACATACATTATAGATTATTATCCCTTTCAGCATTCAGTCTGCAGTCTCCTGTGAATTTACTAGCTGCTGCCAAAATCCCCTGTTTGTAACTAGTTATGTTGCCTTATTTAGTTCCATACCTCTTATCTTTAAATTGTTGAAAACCAAATCTAACCATCATAGCATTGGTCTCTGTTACTTCTCTTACCCGCCATAACAGAGTCCAATAACGGACCATTTATATTGGTATTATAACAGAGTCCATTATTCTCCTAGGTAACTTATCCTCCTCCATTCACCTCACATAACTCCAATACTGAAGCCCGTTTATGTGTACAGATGCATTCAACGAATTCATTCCTAACTTATACTTTATCTAATCATTTCGAGTACCTTCCTGCCATTTATCCCACTTGTTAGTACCAAAAATAATTCCTCTACTTTCATGTTTGTTACTTCTAACTTACAAATACGATATCTTGAATACACCCAGCTTTCACTCCTGTAAAGCAAAGATGGTCTGAAAGCAGGCTGATATAAAGATGGTTTAGCCTGGGAGCTGAAATCCTTCTTAAAGAATACTGTTTATCTCAACTGCGAGCTCAGTGCATTAGCTTTGTTGCACCTTGATTCAATCTCACTTACTATACTACTATACTGGGAGAACACACATCCTAAATACAGTAGAGTCTCGCTCAACCGACCTTCGCTTATCTGACATTCCGTGTTATCCGACACTGGTAGGCTTAATTTGAACTTTAGGTGGAGGCAATTCTGGGACACCCGTTGTGGAGGCTGCGACCGTGGGACAAGCACTGGCAGTCATGCAGTAGGATTGTTCAGTGTAGTACTGGTTGGGCGCGGATGTTATAGTTTTCATATCCTCTGTGAGTATGGCGAGTAAACGGAAGAAAGTGATTGTTCCTGTGGAAGACAAGTTGAGTGGGTTAAAGAAACTGGACAAAGGGAAAACTCTTCAAAAAGTGGCTTCAGATTATGGTGTTGGACGTGTTAACAGTGGGAGACTGGAAACATAAGAGGGAAGAAATTGAAAAGTGGTGTTCTACCAGAGCAACAAGTGATGCACTGAAAATTAGAAAAAAAAACTATGAAAAATGTGAGTACAAAAAAGTAAGTGAAGCACTATTTCTTTGGTTCATTCAAAACGGGGAAAAAGGCTCGTCAATATCTGGCCCCATTCTGCAAGAAATGGCGGTGTATTTCCAGAAGGAGTTTAATGAAGTGGACCCTAATTTTACTGCCAGTGCTGGGTGGCTTGATCGGTGGAAAAAAACGGTACGGCATTGGGCAGCTTAATATCTGTGGAGAAAAACTATCAGCTAAATCTGATGAGGTTGTGAAATTTAAAAGGGAATTTCAAGAAATAATTCTTGCTGAAGGATTAACCGGTGATCAGATTTTTAATTGTGATGAGACTGGGCTAAATTTCAAGATGCTGCCATCAAAACTCTCGTAGCCCAAGCCAAGACGTCTGCACCTGGCTACAGGCGTAGTAAGAAAACAGTTACTGTTCTTGCCTGTAGTAATGTTACTGGGAACTTAAAAAGCAAAACTGCTTATGATCGGTAAAGCAAAGAAGCCTATGACATTTAAAAACATTTTTGTTAATGCTCTTCCAGTCCATTACATGAATCAGAAGGCTGCCTGGATGTCTGCTGACTTCTTAAAAGACTGTTCTTCACACAGTTTGTTCCAGATTCTAGCTTCAAAAAATCTCCCTAGAAAAGCTCTTCTTATACTAGACAACGCTCCATCACACACAAATGAAGAGTAACTTAGAAATGGTGACATCAAAGTCATGTTCCTCCCTCCTAACGTGACATCATTGTGCCACCAATGGACCAACGTATGCTGAAAACATTGAAGAGGAAATATCGGCGAAAACTCCTTTCAGCCTTGATGGAGAAAATGGACAATGGCAACGACATGATAGAAAAGTTCACGCGAAACAATATGAAAGACGTGGCATACTGGATAGTGCAGTCTTGGGAAGAAGTTGAAACAACGACATTAGAAAGTCTTGGAACATATTGTTGAGTGAGGTTGAACATCAAGAGGAGGTGGCACAAGAAGATATGGAAAACATTGTTCCGTTACTGAATTGCATTCCTGGCTGTGAGGATGCTACGACTAAGGATGTATGTGGTGTGCACAAGATCAGCTGTTTGAACTAACTGACCCTGATATTATTGGTTTTGTGAATGCTAATGAAAATGAGGATGATGAAGAAGAAGAAGAACGAGGCATTGCAGAACAAACGGAGAAAACAATGCCTCACAGTGAAGGATCGTCGTCGAGGGCGGGATCTCGCAGCAAGAAAACTTGAATCAGCAGGCAAACAGACATTGTTGACAAGTTTCTTTTCGTAAGACATTCGGAATGTTTTCGTTCAGTACTGCATCTAGTGTACAATTGAATTGATAAGTCAATAAATAGAGTACTGTAAAGCACAGTAATAAAGTATAGCCTTCCTGTTTGTTTTAGCTCATTTTCAAAGTTATTCTGTATCATCTAACATTTTTGGTGATCCGACGTACTCCAGGTCCCGTTGAGGTCAGATAATCGAGACTCTACTGTACTTGATATTATTTACCTGTTCTCAGATTCACTTCTCTTGGATTCCTTACCTACTGACATCACTCTAGTCTCGGTGAGGCTAATTTTCATATCATACTCATGGCACCTATTTTATAGTTCCAATACATTAGACTGCAGGCTTTCGGCACAATCTGTCATTAAGACCAAGTCGCCAGCATAGGCCAAACTGCCGACAACATTTTCACCTAACGGAATCACCCCCTGCAACTTAACACGTACCTTGCAATTTGGGTCACCATGTGTCCGGAAGCATGTTACTCTTATCTGTCAGTGCGAACTTCCCAAAACTGCGGAGTAAGTAACTATGTAATAATTACAAATTTCCGATAACTAATGGCAACATAGTGTTCCTCTTGAAGTAAAGGATCGAGGTATACTGCTAGTTTCGATCGGCCCACTGGTGACCTGAAGGAATTTTTTTGTATCTTCCATTCATATCGCTTCGGGTCATCCTGTGTTTGGATTGTTGTCTAACCTATATTTTTACGCGAGAATCGCTTGTGCAGTTACGGTGAATGAAGCCTACAATGTTGCTGCATTCAGATGTCAGATTGTTGTTTAATATGAGGAGTACCAGTACCACCCTTCTGACATCTCGTGTAACCTATTCCTTTCTACATTGCTCTCAGGTAAGCGAATATAACCTTTCAGATTTTTATTTTTTGGAGTAATTATTGATATGTTTATTATCTTCCGTAGATAGTATTTAAAAGCAAGTTCACATCCTTTTTTTTTTTTAGGCAGGAGCCTTTACATTCTGACACACCGGTGGCACTGAAAAGAAAGATGTTTAGGACAGCACTTGATCCTAGACAAATTGCTCATTATTTGGAACAAAGTTATGACAGTGACGGTGATTTCTCTTCAGTATCTGTTGATGACCCTACGTACAGCCTAGTCTTTTGTGATATTATTTTGTCACTAAGCATAATATGAAAATAATTAACATACGCCTATCATATTCCCACTAACGACCTTAGCCGTATTGAAATACCGGATCCCGTGAGATCTCCGAAGTTAAGCAACATTGGGCGTGGTCAGGAGTTGGATGGGTTGCCACGCGCTGTTGGTGGGGGGTAAGGGAATGGAGGAGCGGAAAGGAACTGGCCACCCTACCGCACGTAAACTCCGGCTCAGGAACACCCCTGCAGAGGTTCGGACCTGCCTTCGGGCAGAATAACCCTTACCTTACCTATCATATTCCCAAAAAAAGATCAATGAATGAGAAACTAACATTTACTTCCGGGGTCATTTCTGGGTCATGCATTTGTTGAATCGGAAAACTGTTGCAGAGGTAAATACATCGGAATATCTCCTCAACAATAAGGCACACAACAAGTGCTCCAGCATTGTTTTGGATTTCATAGTAGGGTCTAAACAAAGTCAAATTCATCAGGTCACCAGTGACCCAAACCGATAATAACTAAAGGCGGCATTGGGTCACTGGTGGGCCGATACGACGTAAAATTAAGTCACCAAAATTCACTGCTGCAGGGAACATGTTAATACCTTTCAGCAGATGATCCATGTGAACTATGAACAATAATATATCCTTAAGCACACAGTCCTCCAGTACGATGAACATCTTTTCCCTCAGTAATATGTCATATGCCTTATCTAGACCCACGAAACATAAACATAACAGTCTATTCCTCTCGTAGTATTTATTCAATTAATTGGCGCATATTGAATATCTGACACTGAGAGCCCCATCTGCGGTCTAAAACCAAACTGGTTTTCATCTAACTTTTCTCAACCACTAACAGAACCCTCCTTTCCAAAATCCTAGTGAACACCTTGCCTGATATACTGATAAATGTGATACCTTGATAGTTGTTGCAATCTTTCCTATTCCCTTGCTTACAGATAGGTGCAAATACTGCTTTTGTCCAATCAGAAGGTACCTTACTAACACTCTATGCTAATCTTATCACACTATGAAGCCATTTCATCCCTGCCTCCCCAACTATATTTCATCACTTCAGGTCTAATTTTTTCCTGCAGCTTTATGACAATGAAGTTTATTTACATCCTTTCCACTTCCTCAACCATAATTTCACCAACATCATTGTCCTCCTCCCCATGAGCTTGGTTGTTCGCCATGTCACCAGGAAGATTCCCTTTTATGCTAAGATTTTCAAAATAATCCTTCCACCTGTCCTGTGATTCCCTGTGATATATTATGCGTTCCTTTTTTCGCTCCATTTCTAAGATTCTTTATTACTGTCCAGAAAGGTTTCCCTGCTGCTTAACCTAGCCTATCCAGATTATTACCAAAATCTTCCCACAACTACTTCTTGCATTGAACAACTATTTGTTTCACTCTGCTTCTTTTATCTACATACAATTCCCTGTCTGCATCAGTCCCTGTTTGGAGCCATTTCTGGTACACCTCCTTTTTAAGTTTACAAGCTGCTCTCACTTCATCATTCCACCAAGATGTTCACTTTTTCCTATCTTTACACACAACTGTTTCTAGGCAATCCCCTGCTGTTTGTACAACAGTGTCCCTGTATGCCATTCATTCTCTTTCTATATCCTGAATCTGCTTAGAGTCTATTGTTTGGAACTTTTCACTAATCATATCCATGTACATCTCTCTAATTTCCTCATCCAGGAGATTTTCTAACCTTATTCATTCAAAAAGAGATTTCACTTTCTCTACCATAGGCCCAGCGGTTCACTACATATAAGATAGTGGTGCGTATCATCAAAAAATCCATGGAAAACCCACATATTCCTAACAGATTTCCACAATTCAAAGTCGGTTAAGATACAGTCTACTAAGGATCTGGTGCCCCTACCCTCCCCTCCGTAAGAGTGAATAGCCTTATGCTTGGAGAATGTATTTGAAACTGCTTAATCCCATATCAATCACGCTTTTGTACCCCTGAGTTCTTTTTCCAAGTCTCGCATTGAAATTGCCCATAAGCACTATCCTATTCTTGCTTTTGATGATGACGATGATGATGATGATTCTTCTTGTTTGCTTGTTGTTTAAGGGGCCTAACATCTAAGGTCAATGGCCCTCCTCTTCATTTAAAGGGAGCTAACATCTAGGTCATCGGTCCCTAATGGTACGAAATGAGACGAAATGTAATGACAAATTAAAAGTCCAAAATCCTCCACTGACCAGAATTCAAAATGTGAGAACGAAGAATGAAAGGATGGATATTAATTTAAAACAATCAGTGGATCCAACCTGCAGTGCCTCACATTCCCAGAAACTGACATAAAACAATAGTATTACTGACCAAGGGACTGCTTCTAAGGCACAATACTGAATCGATGATGCATGCAGTCCAAAGGGGTCCAAAATCCAAGTCATTGGCCCCTCGTAATGGTACTTATCACTAGGAAAGTAGAACCATGGTATTTGTCATGGTGCGGTACTAATCAAAAGTAGCATAGACTGGCGGTATTCCACACATTATGGTACTACCCACAGGTAATGGAATTCCCACATGTACTACAGACCTATGGTGTTTTGCACATTGCGGCGCTATTTACAGGCAACGCAAACCTATGGTGTTCATCACATATGTGTATTAACCACAGGTTCTTGTGCTATCCCGTGGTGTTCCTAATATAGTGAGTACTAATCATAGCCAAGCCAGAACCATGGTGTCGCTCATATAGTGGTACTAATCACAGGTACTGTAAAAGCCGACAGTGCACCCTGGGGGCTGACCGCACGGTGCTCTTGCGTGCTACTAATCACAAACCCATTTGGTACCTAACATAGTGGTACTACGCGCAAGTAAAAGTGACCCATGGTGTTCCCCGCATGGTGGTACTAATCACAAGTAGTTTCATGGTTCTAATACAATCATCCCTTGGTCGCCCCTTTTAGTCGCCTCGTACGACAGGCAAGGGATACCGCGGGTGAATTCTTCGTCTGCGTCCCCCACTCACAGGGGGTTGTGTGTTTGGTCTGCGAGACATATTTTATTTCCCTCAAGTCCGCCGGCAAGCCGGTTAGGACCCCCCTATCTGCCACCTGGGACATGCCACGTGAGAGTATCACCTTTCCCCCAGCTACGCCAGAGTAGCAGGTTCGTGGATTCTTGCTTTTGACCCTGATTATGATGTCATTCAATGCTTCATAAAACATGTCAACTTCATCCTCATCTGCACACTCACATGGTTAATACACAGACAATTGTTGTCCTAACTCCTCCAACTGCCAAATCTACCCGCATTGTTCATATGTCTAACAGAAACTATAGCATACAATAGTATTCCTGATGAAGAGTCCTACCCTACACTCTACCTTTTCTTTTCTTTTTTTTTTTTTTTTTCTCCCCAAGTTGCTTTATGTCGCACAGTCACAGATAGGTCTTGTGGCGACGATGGGATAGGAAAGGGCTGGAAGCGGTAAGGAATCAGCCATGGCCTTTATTAAGGTACAGCCCCAGCATTTGCCTGGTGTGAAAATGGGAAAAACAGAAAACCATCTTCAGGGCTGCTGACAGTGGGGTTCAAACACACTATCTACCGGGCGAGTTGGCCGTGCGCGTAGAGGCGCACGGCTGTGAGCTTGCATCCGGGAGATAGATTCCAATCCCATCGTCGCCGTAAGATCTATCTGTGTCAGTGCGACGTACAGCCAATAGCAAACACACTATCTCCCGGATGCAAGCTCACTGCTGTGCGCCCCTAACCGCACGGCCAAATTGCCCAGTCTTTCCCTTTTTATCACCCGTTAAGTACACTTTTATCACCTCTTACCTGAATATCACTAACTTTTAACACATCCAGATGTATCCTCTTTGCTGACTCAGCCTGTTCTAATTTCTTTCTTCCAAAGCCCAATTAACACTGATAGCTCCACATCGAATTCCATTTTGTTTGGTTAGTTGTTTCTAAGAAATCCCTCGCCTGTCAAATGGGAGTTGGACTCTGTCCGAAAGGGTTGCTTAAAATGCTCCGAACATGCTCGGTGAAAATTCTGTGATAGTATCCTACCCTTACTTACACACAGTCCTAGTGAGGATTTCTCCTCTTAATAAGTTAGGGACCACCAGTGGATTGAGTCCAAGCCTCCTGAGCACAAGAAGGGCCATGACTCAGAATATGTCCAAGATGCCTACTCCAACTGGTATCCCAACTCTCAGGACCACTTACTAGTACTAGTGCACACGGGGGCGAAACGCTGACAACCAGGAATGAGTTAGCTGGAAAATTTATAATGTCCAATAACAGACCATTTATATTGGTATTATAAATTTACTCATTCGGAACAATTATTTCTGATTCCCTATGGGAATCAACATCTACATCATCTGATGGCCAAGCAGGCATCAATTTTTGATAATGAGACAATGTCTCTCATACTGCATTGGCACTGCCGGTGGTTACAATTAGCCTACGCAGTGGCCTCCACGGTATGCACTATCCAGCGTCTTGGTGGGTGTGCTAGGTACCAACTGATGAGCCCAGCCTAGCACACGGGAGCGAAACAACCAGGAATGAGTTAGCTGGAAAATTTATAATGTCCAATAACGGACCATTTATATTGGTATTATTAGACCTATCTGTGTCGGTGCGACGTAAAGCAAATAGGAAAAAAAAACATCTATGGTATAAAGGTAAATTTTAATTGATAAGTATTATTATTCTACCATCTGCACTGAAAATATCTCTGCCTTAACATTTTGAAATTTTATGGTAATTATCTTGGTACCATATACGGAATTTATTGTAATGTGTTTACATCTTACGGGTGTTTATTAATTTATTTAAACCTTTTTTGCTCAAGGATTGCATAATTTAATAAAATATATTTAACTTATCTTAAGTTTAGCTCAAATGTGGTCTTGTCAAGTGAATGACCCCAAATATTTTATATATTAGATGGTTCTATGTTACGCATTAAGGCTCCAGTTATATAATTTATGAGTGTTTAATTATTACACCCCATATTGTATAGGCCTAATTATTAATCTTCAGAGCTGATTATGATCATTATAATATGTATATTTTCCAGTGGCAGAGCGTTACATTTCACTCTGGCAGGGCTGTGGCTGTACCGCCTTCTCTTCCCCCTCCCCAATCACTGACCAGCACCACAATATTTTTAGCTGAAATATAATAATCCGATGGCTGAGTAGATCTCTACTTCTGAGACAGATAGATCATGAAGCGAAAATCAGATATCACGAACTCCTCAAAAAATACCTGGGTTGTCAGATGTATCTGTATCATCATGTCCCCTGAGCGTTAGTTCAAACTGCCCAAAGAATATACTAAGAATGTATCGATTCTCATTCATGTACTTTGTCTTCTTGAATTAAGACTTTAATATTTAGTTTTCAACTAGGCAGATAAACACT
This sequence comes from Anabrus simplex, assembly GCF_040414725.1. Classification (NCBI taxonomy): domain Eukaryota; kingdom Metazoa; phylum Arthropoda; class Insecta; order Orthoptera; family Tettigoniidae; genus Anabrus; species Anabrus simplex. The sequence goes on along the minus strand of NC_090266.1, from coordinate 1,149,567,748 downwards.
AAACACACGAATGAAGATATTAACGCGAGACTTAAATACTGAAGGTATAATTGACTCTGTTATTTAAACTAGTATGGTAGTTTTATCTACTGAACACTTTCACTACAGCAGTAATTAATTAACTATACTACAATGGCTTGATACACACACATTAAAAGGCTAACAGCGACTGCAATCACGGCTACTAAGGCAGTGAACTGTTTCAATGATCACAAATGACAATAACGATATACACGAAAACAATAAACAGTGCACACCTGAATTTCATCTTTCTCGAAGCAAGAAGACATATTTAACAATTTGACCATTCTGATTCACCTTATGGTTAAATTTTAAATCTATTTTAGCTTCTTTGTAGAACTGAATTGTTTCAGTAGTCAATATAATGGAATTCAGTGTTTTGTAAAATGTTTTGGAATTAATCTCTAACAACAATTAATGCAAGTATGGGAGGGGAGTCTAGGTACATTGTAAAGTGGTTGACGATGTTGCTCTGGGCTCTGCCAGACAGCCTTTACACCCGCCTGCACTCTTCCTTCACCTGACTAGCCCATATCGTTCTTCCAGGCTCTTCCCACACCCCAGACACTTGCTAACTCTAGGAACCTACTGAGGGCTCTTCTGACACTGCGTGAGCACATCAGGCTAAAGAAAAAAACCATCGTGCTTCCTGGGCACTAGCCATGGTCTGATAGCCCTTGCCATATCTTTGAAAATAGAATAGCGAAGTGTTTACAGACAACATAATCAAGATAGCACTGTACAACTGAATAGTACACCACCATATATTCGATTTCGCTACATTTCTCCATCTATTTATGTAATCAATTACAAGAGTGAAATTATGTTGTGTTTTTTGAAAAGGCGGCGTGGTGACGCCCCAAAGCCCTTTATGCACCAAGTGCCGCTGATATTTTCTTTAATTCAGTTAGGTTTTCATGGTCTCTCTTAATACATGAAAGACGGGCATGTTCGCCATTATCTGCGATCCTATTGTATTTTCCTGCCATATGATACGCTGATTATCTTGTGTGGGTATCTGTCTTTTTTTTTTTTTTTTTTTGTAGTTGTCGATTGGATTGATTTTGCGTGGGCATGTCTGTTGGAACTTTCCCTCATATTTACTTGTTGCACCTTATACTGTTGATGGTTAATACCGGTATTTTTCTGTCATTCCTATTTGATTCTACCCTTGCACTGCTACTGGAACATTATATTTCTGTTGGGAAATTTAACTTGGATTTTCTCTGTTCTTGAATTATCTTTAATTGAGGGTTTACTAGTTGTGTTCATTTGATTTACATATTTGGTGTAGGTCATGCAAATCTATCTATCGATCGATCCAAAATTAATTATTTGAGTGTTTTACATTTTATTTTTTTCAAGCACATAATTATTTCTTGAAAAATCTCTTACGAAGGATGATGATAAAGATTATCCTAGCATAATTCAGATTTTCTGCACTTAATATTTTAAATTAACATTTTTTATCATTAAAGATTAAAGAAACATGTTCTTATTTCTCACAATGAAAATCAAAACAATTGTTTTTTTTTTAAGTTGGTAGTAGTAATCTTCTCTTCAAGCTGCAGCTTGGGTTGTGTTGCAGCTACTTCCCTGATTTAATCACAGGCCCAGTGGGAAGTTTTGAAGCTACAATTGGGGCTGGCAATAACCTACCAGGATGAGATGGTCTACAACAAAACCAGAATCCTTGAACATGTGTGGAGCTCTAGTCAAAAAGTAGAATTATTGCATAATGATATGCATCAGGGAATCTATGGAGAAATAATCAGTCTTCTTTGGCAGGGGGTTGAATAAGCCTACTGCATATCTATAGATGAATTTCACAGAAGAGCAGACATAATGACCATAAGAACTTGGACAGGGATTAAAAAAGCACAACCCATTGAGTGAGAAAAAGACCATTTATTTTAATGCAAAGTGTAATATCCTTTTATTTCTACAGCCTGTACCAAGTTCCTTTTCTGCCATCCAGGTTCCTTGTCAAAATTTACTTATAATTTATTTAAACTTTCTTTTTTTATTATTCACACAAGACATACATCCAAGTTTTCACAAATAAGTTTCATCAATCTCATTTCGAGAATATTAGAGTCTCTATCTTAATAAGTTACATTTAATTAGTTTCCAGATGACCAAATTAGATTTTATATAAATATTTGAAACTTTTATTAATTTTCACAATATATTAACATCCTTTCATTGATTTTAATACATTTGTATTTATTCCAGATTTTTGGGGTCAACCTTGATTAAGAATTTATCCCTGAGACAAATTCTGTTCAGTGATAATCGTGCAGAATGTTTATAGCTAACGGCATATTGAAACACCGGATCCAGTAAGATCACCAACACTGAATGTCTGGATGTAGTACACTCTTCGGTGGAAAGCCATGTACTGTTGCCTAGCGGAAGAGTGGAAAGGAACGAGCTTGAAACTCTGTTGACTGTGTGGTTTGAACCCAACACATCTTGAATTTCTGTCCGGCTGAGGGGCGATGGTAGAATGTACGCAAGACGGTTCGAGTGTCTAAGTGCTGAACGTATACTCGTGAAGGAAATAAGTTGCCTCAGAAGACTTGTTCAATAGTAATACAAGTGATAGAATCGGTTCAGCTGATCAACATTTTTTTGACTTGTGATTTTAGTCTTGCAGAGACTGTACATTAATTGCTGTCACACAGACCTTTTTGAGAAACTGTGTTTTTATAAAGAGTGTGATTAACTTAGTGCATAAAGACTGCACCTTAGTGAGAATTAACTTCATTTCATGATAGGTTTAAATTTACTTCGTAAAAACTGTGCCTACATTTCTTTTCGAGAGACTGTGTTGATTTACTTTGTAAAGACTGTGTCTCAGTGGAAAATGAATTTCTTTTGAAAGACTATGTTTAATTTACTTCATAAAGACTGTGTCTCAGTGGAAAATGAATTTCTTTTGAAAGACTGTGTTTTATGTATTCCATAAAGACTGTGCCTACTTTTCTTCTCGAGAGAGCGTGTAACTTACTTCATAGAGACTTCTTTTCAGAAGACTGCGTGTTACAATTCATAAACTGTTCCTCTACGAAAACTTGGTTTCAAGTCATGAGAAAATCATGAGACTGTACTGTGATTAATTAAAACTGTCTTCGTAGAAACCTTAATGTATTCCAAAGTTTGTGTGTGCTAAAAGATTGCATTCACTTTATCGTATTCATTACGAACATTACGAAAAACTGTGTCCGAGGGACTTGATTTATTTACTTTCTTTGAACTGTGATTAAGTGAAGTTGCACATGGTTGAAACTCAAAGTCACAGAAGGTTCCAGATTTTGTGTTGCCTATAATTTCAAGTTTGTCAATGACTATTTCATTTACTGAACAGTGCTAACTTTCATCATCATCACGGAAATGTGATTCTGAATTTTCTTCGAAGTATTTTGCGTCCAACACCAATGACAGTGGAACTCGTGCATTTAACAAACAGTGTCGTGCCACAACCTTCAGTGCAGTGATGAGAGGAGTTCTATGGTGAGGGGAGGAGTTCAGCGACGCGGGACACGCCGACGACCGACACCGAGGGACAACGCCATTCTCTACATCTTTCTGGACACTCAAACTCCAACTATTCATCTGTAAAGGTGATATGATTTATGCGTTTTTTCTCGAATAAACTTCAAGTTCCACTGAATAAGAACTTATTGCACTACCCCTCTTCTCTCCCACTCTCTGAGCAAGGACCATACATGCCCTGGCGTCAATCCATGTTCTCCACTAAGTTAAAGTACGGGTGTTCCTGTTTCAATGCGACGGATGATCTACTCTCGATGGACGAAACGCATCTTCAGTATATTTGACTCAAAACCAAAAACGGCAATGCCATGGTACGTTAATGTCATGAAAGATCTTAAAGAACTGGGCATACAAGCAGAACATGCACAAGACCGAAATCTTTTCAGAGCAGCCATCAAAACTTTTGGGACTTTCCGGGATGAAAAACGGGCAATGGGTGCAAAATGGACAGAAGAATGTCGTGCTAAACAGTGAGCTAATGAAGATTATGCAGATCAAGCAAAAAATGAACAAATGCCAGAATGTAAAGTGAGGCATATCGTGGTCCCTAGTTGGCCGATTAGCGAAGTTGAATGAATAACAATAATAAAAGTAGAGTTCCGCAAAAGTCAATGACGTCACCAGAGCATGTCGTAATGGGAAAGTTACCAACAAACTAGCCAGCTGGCCTCACACCAATGACAGAGCATTGCACCACCTTGCACTCTTTGCTGGACTAGTAAAGAAAGAGAAAAACACTGCTGGAGCACTTCATTAAGGTAAGTTCTAACTTTGAAGTATCAGAAGGGTATAAACAGAATAAATGAAATATAAATATGTTTATATTTCTTAATAATATTCATCAATTTATAATATTTTTAAAAAACTGTAATATATAGAATCTGATTATGTTCTTTCAAAAATGAAATACGTCATTCTGTTTTTAATCAATTTTTTTTTTTTTTCCAGGTGTAATCTGTTAATGTAAAGTGAGGTATATCGTGGTCCCTAGTTGGCCGATTAGCGAAGTTGAATGAATAACAATAATAAAAGTACAGTTCCGCAAAAGTCGATGACGTCACCAGAGCATGTCGTAATGGGAAAGTTACCAACAAACTAGCCAGCTGGCCTCACACCAATGACAGAGCATTGCACCACCTTGCACTCTTTGCTGGAAATTTAGGTTATGATGACTTAGATGCAACAGAATGCAGAACCTCACAGCTAGAAAAATTTTAAAAGTGACCAACAGACTACCATGAGTGACAATATGCACAGTGCCGCAAGTGCAGGATATTTTGTACAACGCAGGATGTAAGAGTAGGGATAATTTGTCCTTGTTTTTACCTAAACTGTGACCAACTTTTGTTACTGTGCCAAACACGGTTTTTATCCTTACAGAGAATCTAAGCAATTTGGTCTGTGGTTACTGTGGATATATGGAAGGTGGGCAGTTCCCTTCACTTTTCTATTCTGTGAGGTTTGCTTATTCCACCCTCCAGGATGCAGGGCTCTAGAAATTTGAATATCATTGTAACCATTACTCCTGAATGTGACTATGACCGTGTCCATCTCCTCATGAATAGCTGATGACTCACAATTTCAATTTTCCCTCATGATGAGTGTCATGAAATTACCCTGCTTTGATCCTGTTTTTGAGCTGGATGGTAGTGAGAATCTGCATGGAGATAGTGACTTTTTTGTGACAGATAATATGCCCAAGGGAGCCCTCTAGTTTGTCCCAGTAGAACATCCAAGAGAGGAAGGAATCCATCTGACTCAATCTCCATCATGAATTTAACTGAAGGATGCTGATGATTTAGGTAGTCTAGAACTTGAAGTTTTTCAGACCTTCTGCCCAGACCACAAAATGTATCATCATTGTACCTCTACCAAATCATTAGTTTACGGACGCTAAAGAAAGAGCATTCACTTTATAACACTCCATGAAGAACTTAGCCATCACTGCCTAATTCCCATAGCAACACCATCCGTATGTTCACAAAATTGCCCATCCCACAAGAAATAGCTGGAAGTCGTGCAAAGATTAAATAGCTTATCAATGTCCTCAAATGCTCAGCAAGAGACACGACTGAGTCAATGAGCACTTTATTGAACAAGAACTCCACATCAAAACTCGCCAGGAATGCACTGCACGAAGGATTATGGTTGAAAATTTATTAATGAAATATAGTCTCCCTAAGGTATAATTACATACATCCTATGTGGGGCTGAAGCAATTTACTTAGATATTTTGACAGAGCATACGTAGGAAAACTTATTGCACAAACTATTGGTTTGAGGGGAACGTCCTCTTTATGGATTTTAGGTAGTCCTTGTACATCTTGGCAGCAGTGCATCCCCTGGAGTCAGATGTTTAACGTCCTCTTTTGGAAATGAGCTTCACAGTGGCATTGAACACAAGAGTGGTAACATAAAGAAATTTCACTCCGTTTCACTGACATGACAAAAACCCAAAAGATTATCATGTCTATTAATATGGGTCATGAAAGCATTACTTACTGTTTTTGTTAGCAAGGAAGAATGCATTCACACTCGAGATGGTAATCTTCGTTTCTACACAATGAAGAAATTCTTGAAAGAATGGGGCTCGGCTAGAAGACGTATCACTGTGGTGTTTCTTACTACTCTGTAGACATTTATGAGAAACTGTTTGTTCATGGTGCTCTGGTGATGCTGTCGAGAGACCTCGGTATTCGGATAAACAACTAATAGAATGAAAAGAAACTTCATAATTAATTTCAAGTGGCAAGCAACAACCATGTAAACAAACAAACAAACAAAACTTACACAGACCTACCTACATTTATCACATTAATTTCTACAGTACAATACTGCATTAATTTTACTGACTCTTGATTATATTTTTACAAGACGACCATCTTGTGGGAATACACAGCTCAAGAACTTGAAAGTGTCCACCTACTTCAATTTGGTGTCTTGTATCCACCATTTACTGACCCCGTGTTAAAGGGGCACCTCTTACTTGGAGACTCCATGCTTGGACAAGGATTTTAATAATGGTCCAAGGGCTGGAACAGGTTTCAGTCAGTTCAGGAGGTCATCTGAGGAGCTACTGATAAGAGAGGTAATGAACCTGGTCGAGAAAGCCCACTGATGCCACTGAGGAAATTACTGTCAAACCATACGACACACTATATGTCTGTTGGACAACAGTTGTGTGGGAGATCCAAAGCAGTTATTGACCAAACAATTTCCTTCAGGTCGACTACTAACTGACATGTCTTTCATTTCATGAATGTTGATTTGCATACATATGCACTCAAAATTTCTGTACAAGTTCCTAAATGTTTAAGACTACAAACATTTGATACAGCTGGCCATTAAGCCCTCAGCGACAGGTGCCGCTTTACTCAACGGTCGGAGGTGATTCAGATGTGAACACTAAGAGAACGCAGTGATCTCTTTAAAAATTCACTGTTAGAACAGTTTAATAAAATAATAATAATGTTATTTGCTTTTCGTCCCGTTAACTACTTTTACGGTCTTCGGAGACACCAAGGTGCCGGAATTTAGTCCCACAGGAGTTCTTTTACGTGCCAGTAAATCTACCGACACAAGGCTGTTGTATTTGAGCACCTTCAAATACCACCGAACTGAGCCAGGATCGAACCTGCCAAGCTGGGGTCAGAAGGCCAGTGCCTTAACCGTCTGAGCCATTCAGCCCGGCTTAGAACAGTTTAGTTCAGATTATTTTCAAATATTTACATTAGACACTCAAATGAATGTAGTTTACATTCATTAACTTTATATTTACCTTCTATAGTGTATAAATTTAGCAATTTTAGCACTAATGAGATGGGACATTCAACGTTCCCTCAAATTAATGAAGTATTTTTCAAGACATCACAGGAAGGAGCAGGACGCCATTCCTAACGTCCCTTTCCACTTCAAGTCTTGTATTCGATCAAGGAGAAGACTTACTTGGTGAAAAATATGTCTGTGAATATTATGGAAGACAGCTGGAAGAAAACTAGTGGAGTTTTCAAGAATAAAATCTTTTAAAGAAATATTTTCTCCTTGATATGACAACCATTAAATATTTCCTAAAATACATAATTTAATTTAATAACTTTGACACTGACAACAGCATCCGGCTCCATGGCTAAATGGTTAGCGTGCTGGCCTTTGGTCATAGGGGTCCCAGATTTGATTCCCGGCAGGGTCGGGAATTTTAACCATAATTGGTTAATTTTGCTGGCACGGGGGCTGAGTGTATGTGTCGTCTTCATCATCATTTCATCATCACGACGCACAGGTCGCCTACGGGCGTCAAATCAAAAGACCTGCATCTGACGAGCCAAACTTGTCCTCAGACACTCTCGGCACTAAAAGCCATACGTCATTCCATTCCTGACAACAGCAAAGATGAATTTGCAATTAGTTAGGGATTAGTGACAGCAACAAATTATCTTCTATTTTCAATTTCACTTAAATGTACATTTCTTATTTAACATACAAAAGAAAAAGCATGTTGTATGAAATCATGAAGATTAGAAAAGTAATAATGTTATTGGTTTTATGGTTTTCGGACATGCCAAGGTAATGAAATTTTGTCCCACAGGAGTTTTTTTATATGCCAGTGCCAACACAAAGCTGGCACGTATGAGCACTAATTCTTAACTAATGCCAAATGCATGTTTGCTGCAGCCACTGTCAATGTTATTGAACCGAATCCAATTATCTGTTAAAATGGAACACATTTTGCCTTCAGTTTCGACTTAGTTAACACATAACCATTGAGTATTCTGGTCTGTCCAAACTAATGCAAGATTAGAAGATACTAGAAAATACCCGGAAAAGAGACCATTTAATTAATAACACAATGACATGTTTTGTTCCTGAAAGAAGAACATCAGATTCTATCTCATTTACAAAATACAGACCCAGGTAATACAATATTCATACTTACACTATTATTACGGTGGGGTTGCCACTCCCAGAGGCATTTTATTCCTACTGCCAGGTCTAAGTTTAGGCCGCTTCTCAGGAGTACAGATGCCTTTTACAACTGCTTCTATGAAGTACAGACTTTGCTGACAGGAGAAATTTCTACAGTTTTATCTGCTGTTGGGACTGAGGTCCTCTTCCACTATCTAAACTGTTGACCAAGTTCTCCTGCGTCAGCAGCGTACAGACTCAGGTTGGAAAGACAGAATGATTCAGAAATGAAATTGGATTAAGCCAGGGGAGTGTGCTGTCACCTCTTATTTCTAATGGTTATGGACAAAATTGTAAAGGAGAGAAAGGAAGCATACTGGGATAAGGACTTGAATGTTATTACCATTTGCAGATGATATTGTGGTCTGGGGAACGAACAGCAAAGAAGTACAAGAACTTGATGCACTGAACAAGAAAAATGAAAAGTATGGTATGAAAATCAGCGCAGAGAAAAGCAAGACCATGGTGATACCAAGAAGCGAAAGACAAGGGAAAGGCATTGTGAAAATTGGTGGCGAAAGCCTTGACATTGTTGTCAGTTTCAAATACCTAGGGAGTGAATTAAAGCAGAATATAAGGCTGGACATGGAGATTGGCAAGAGGATGTAACAGGACAATGCACTCTACCAGAGTGTATGAAACCTTGTCTGGAATAAAGAGGTACCAAGGAAATGTAAAGAGATAGTGTACAAAATATATTATGCACCAATACTGATTTATGTGGCTGAGACCTGGACAATGACAAGCAGGAACGAGAGTAGAATTCACGCCAGCAAAATTAAATACCTGAGAAGTATGATAGGAAAGACAAGGAGAGACAGACTGAGAAACCAAGATGTGAGAAAAAAGGTCGGGAATGGAAAACCTAAAGGAGAGAATTGATAAGAGTAAACTAACATAGTTCAGACATGTAAAGAGGATGGAGGAGAAAAGAATATCAAAACAAATGATGGAGATGGAGATGGAGTTCGAGAGAAAGAGAGCGAGGGGAGGACATAGAACAAGCTGAATCGATTCAATAAAAAGGAGTGTAAGAAGAAAAATCCTGGTCTCGGCAAATTGTTGGAGGAGGAATGGTGGAAGTGGAGAAGTGACGTAAATGCCCCAACCCAGCAGGAGCTGGATAAAGGGAAAGGAGGATGACACCTAGGTATATACCAGGTGAATCAGCTGCATCTACCAATATTTTGTTCGGCATCTCAACAAATGTGCATGAGGTCGATATTCCTCTGCTAGCATCCAGTATAGTACTAATGCACAGTATGGACATCCTGCAAACTATTCTGAACACTATTATCATTCCTGCCATGTGACTATTTAATATTGACTATAGACTGTTCGAAAAATATGACACTGTATGTCAGTCTAACATGTAACTACGCTAGGATGTAATGATAAGTGACCAGGTAGATCAAAACATAATATTAACGTTTTAAAGTAGAATACAGTGACGTGGACAACGTATGAAAGAGTGAAATTGAGGAGCAATGATTTCTAAGGCATTCTTAATATAAGTCTCGCTCACAACTGTGGCATACTGCATGTGGTCAAAATGCTAGCATAACAATTAACGCAACAAATTGTTGATAGTTCTAATCCTACATAGTAAAACATTTTTTACATTGATATATACCTTCAATGATAAACACAGGTCGGTGTTTATCATACGCAACCAGTAAAACGCAGTCATTATTGTTTTTTGAAACAGTCAGAATTAAGCCACTTCAGTCATATGGATTGTATTCTGTAACGAATACAGTGGAAGTCCGTTATAGCGAGAATTCATAACCACAAAAAATGTATTTGTTATATAACGGATTGCCGTTATATCCGATTTATCGTAAAAGTCGGGGGGGGGGGGGGGGACCATATACATTAAAAATGGTATGAAACGGCAATCAGTTTGTTCAAATCTTGCGTTTACGCGGATGATATCCACACTATGGCTTACTCGTTTGTTATTTTTTTGAAATCCAATACTACGTGAAAGTATGTTAAATTTCATTCTGAAAAAATTACAGCATCATTCCAGAGGCCTCTGTGTCAAACGTTTCAGTTTTCTCCTTCAAACAGCGTCACCTAACCTAACCGTATATGCATCATGAAAACATTTCAAGCGCACATAGAGAAATTATGACCACCTTGCTATGAATTTACATGGGAATATTCCAGAATTTATCTAGACACAAGAAAATATAAACTATCCTCTGAAATCAGTGATGTACTTTGTCATATCTCGAGATGAATCACATTTTTACTTAATTTCAGCATATAACCTTAAAATTAAGCAATCGTTTGCTTCAGCCTTTATTTCTAATGAGTTAACAACAGCTATCGGCCACGTTATTTACGTATTTCTTACGAAAACATGTTCTTTCTTTCCTTTCTTTCTTTCTTTCTTTCTTTCTTTCTTTCTTTCTTTCTTTCTTTACAGAACAGCACTCGACAGGTATTACTAATTGACTCCGACGTCGCCTTCGAATGTTGACAAGAGAGCTCGCAAGTGCACACAGCTAGAAAACTATACCAAAGGTCGCATTTTGTGGCAAACGCTTCAGCTTTCTTGTTCAAACAGCGTCAGCTAACCTATGTACACCGCGTATGTACCATGAAAAAACATATCAAGCGCCAGAAGAAAATTTAAACAGACGCGAGAAAATACAATCCAGCCTCCGAAATCAGTGATGCGCTCTGCTATACCTTGAGGTGTATCGCATTCTTACTTAATTTCAGTGTAGAGTATTAAAATTAAGCGATCGTTTACTTAGCCTTTATTTCTAACAAGTTAACAACTGGTATCGACCACATTATTTACGTATTTATTACGAAAACATGTTGTCCTCTTTCATTTCTGATTTTCTTTACGGTACGGCAGTTGACAGGTATTACTAATCGACTCTAATATCGCCTTTGAATGTTGATGAGAGAGGTCGCAAGTGCACAAAGCGAGAAAACTATACCGAAGGTCGCATCTTGTGGCGAACGCTTCAGCTTTCCTATTCAAACAGCGCCAGTTAACTTAACCGTGTATGTACCATAAAAACAGACATCAAGCGTCAGTAGAAAAGTGATAACCTTCTTGCTATAAATTTACATGATAATAGGCTTTCCGAAATCTAATCCGATGCGAGAAAATATAAACTAACCTCTGAAATCAATTATTCACTCTGCCATAACCTACGTTTTGTACTACACTCGCGGCAGGCAACATTCAATGGAAGAGTGTCTGAAATAATTTGAATCTCCAATGCCAATCATCTCGTACTTTCGCATGGTTTTGTTACAGTTTATATGTTTATATGTTTTATTGTTTAAGTGATTATGTTATCTCATGTTCATACAATTTTGACTCACCCTTCATGACCACTTTGAAACTGACATTGTACTTCGCGTCTTCATGTTCTCTCATTTAATCACACTAATTTAACACCTTGTAATATAAATGTCTACATGCTAGCCTATTTCCCACATTTTGGCTGAAGACGACGCCAAACAGCGTCGAAACTAGTTCCAAGTGTAAATACATGTTGTAAATAAACTATAACATTTATTTGTAATGAAAAGGTGGACCCTTTTAAGTTTCCTATCTTCCATTCTCAGTTCAATACGGACAAAAATGAAATTCTTAGATTTAAATATCCTGAGGTGTATACCATTCATACTTAAGTGCAGTACTTTAAAATTAAGCGATCATTTACTTCAGCCTTTATTTTTAACGAGTTAACAAATGCTCTCGGACATGTTATTTATGCACTTATTATGATAACATGGTCTCCTCTTTAATTTCCATTTTTCTTTACGGAAGAGCAGTCGACGGGTCTTATTAATCGACTCCGACATCGCCTTCTAATAATGTGATGTTTTTGTAACTATTTCTTTGTGTGTCAGCTGAGGATGATCCCATAGGGATCGAAACTGGTACTGACTGAATTTACTACTTTAAGTAAATAAATTAATGTATTGATAATGTGGAGACTTCTCAATTATCTTTATGTTATAGTAGCAATCAATACGGAGATGAAGCTAATAGACTATGATCGCCTTCTAATGTCGACGAGAGAGCTTGCTAGTGGACATAGCGAGGAAACGATACCGAAGATGATCGATCGCATACAATATAATGGCTGGGTGCATAAATATTGGTAAATTCACTCGTAATAACGGATGCGTCCATGATAAGGCTCTTGATGTAAATGAAAGATAATACACAGTTTAATACAGTGATTTTGAAGGGACATTAAAAAGTCTGATGTTATAACAGGGTTCTTGTTAAATGCTGTACTCGCTATAGCAGACTTCTACTGTGGCTGCTCAGAATATAAATGTCTTGCAGATATTTGATAGGTGTACAGCCTGCAACATACATGATCAGAACTTAACCAACACAAAGGTTTATTTAACCTACCAAATGCAACAAGCCTCTCCTTCAGCCCATGGATCAAGGCATTATTGCTCTCATGAAGGGAACTTATTGCAAGCGTGCTGTTGAGAGTAATACGGCAGCCCGAAGTTGGAATGTGTGTGTGATGCAGTTAAAGCAGTAGCCACAACCTGTGAACCTATGTCATCACAGAACATACAGAATTGTTTTGACAGAGTCTGGAGACATAGTGACACTACTCACGTCCAGGAGTTAGATGGTGACACTGGTACCACTTAACCTGCAGAATGGGATATTCCACAAGTCGATGTGAACCATGGTCTTAGTTTTGAGGAATTTGTTAATGCAGACTACGACGTTGCCGTATATGCTCCCACAGAAAGTGATGTAGGCCGACAAGCAGGTACATCTGATATGCACGAACGGTTGTAGGAAGAGGACAATAAGGACTACGGTGCAATTCCTCCTAACCACCAGGAAATATTAACAGTGAGCAAGTGACTGTGCGGTTTGGGTCATGTAGGTAACAACTTGCATTCAGGAAACAGTGGGTTTGAACCCCACTGTCGGCAGCCCTGAAGATGGTTTCATTGGTTTTCCATGTGCACACCGTTTTTGTTAATGCAAACTTAATTAATTAACCTTAATTATGGCTATGGTTGCTTCCTTCCCACTCCTATCCCTTTCCTATCCCATCGCTGCCATAACCCTTTCAGACGTGAAAGAAAACTGGAGGCGTGAATTTTTGTTTGTATGTCAAAAACTGACTAAAATGCTCCTCAATACACATATTGATAGCTTATTTTACAAAATAAAAACTAACATCCGAAAAAAGGGACCCACACAATTGTGCGTATCAAAATTCAAAACCTCGTTGTATCGCATTCGATGATGTATCTTCAAAATTTACGTTCACTAACCAATGTACACACTTCATTGAATATATTCCGGTATTCAGTAAAGCATCTAGATTAATATAAACGCAATAAATAAATACTTACTTTTGGCATTACTGCTTCTCGCCATCTCGCCGATCAACTGTGCTTTTTAAACTCATCTTCCTTCGCCCTGGCGGTCAAGCGCATACTAAAAACAATTGAAATACACGCCACGCATCCCGCACAATCACTGCAGTCCGGTCTAGTACCGAAAAAACATCAAATACGGTCAGGGATAAATAATATACGACCGAGCTCGATAGCTGCAGTTGCTTAAGGTGCGGCCAGTATCCAGTAATCGGGAGATAGGGGGTTCGAGTCCCACTGTCGGCAGCCTTGAAGATGGTTTTCCGTGGTTTCCCATTTTCACACCAGGCAAATGCCGGGGCTGTACCATAATTAAGGCCATGGCCGCTTTCTTCCAACTCCTAGGCCTTTCCTATCCCATCGTCGCCTTAAGGCCTATCTGTGTCAGTGCGAAGTTATGCAAATAGCAAAAAAAAATAATATACGAACCCGCACAATTGTGCGTACACGGTCTGAAAGGGATATGACCTATCTGTGTGACAAAAAGCAGAATATAAAAATATTAACAGCTTTGAACATTTTTTAACATCTTGCTGTAATATATGAAGTCACTGGCAAGTTTAGGGAAACTATGGAAACAGCTGGTCATGAAATAACCAGGCACTTTCATTCACATAAGCGACAGCGAAACTTACCTGAATTTTTCTCTAGAAAATTACTGTAAGTACCGAACAGTCACTTGTACTGTCTGTACTATGTACCAGTACTCTATAAAGAAGTGATTGATATTCTACCTGTAAAATATGGCTACTAAATTAACACAAATTATTTTATACGAACTCCTGATCTTCCGGTCCCTTGGCATTTGGGTTAAAAAGGCTTTTTCCTATATATATAGGATGAATAAATCGTAGTTATATATAAATAATTTGAGACAGAATCTGATGATGTTTTTCCGGAATGAAACATGTCATTCTGTTATTAACTAAAATGTAGATATTATCTAATATTAATCATGCATTCGTTTTGATAGACTGAAAAAATTGAAGGTTATATTAATCCAATGACGGAAAATATTTAAAGGTTGCCATCTCAACGAGAGAACATTTCTTGAAAATGCCAGGACAAGATTAACATAACTACTAAACATTCTAAAATTCTCCTGAATTAATTTGAAGATGCAGGAAAAAAAGAAATAAATATACTTTCAAGGACAGTTGGTTACAACTTACTTGACAGCTTGAATAATGAACTCTGCCAAAGGTGGACTCCATTCCATTCGCAGAGTATCCAACATAGAACTTAACTGACATTTGTCTGAGCCAATATTTTGCAAATTAACAACTATAAGACCTAAAAACATGGGAGTTCCCCATGTATGGTATTTCTTCAGAAGACCAGCATCGGAATCAAGAGGCATCTCTCCAAGACGACACCATAAAGATTCAATTAATAATTCCATGGTCCAATAGGGACATCCCAGAAGCCACCTTGCAATCCGCCACGAGTAGTTATAATTGCCTGAAAAGAAACAGGTATGGTTTATTTTCTTTAAGGAGAACTGAAAATGACTGCATTTATGAAGAAGAATTCTCCAGTAAAAAGTCACTCCAAACAAGCCAACAGTACAAATAATATATACAAAAAAATGTTAGCACGAAGATTACAAGCATTCATAATCAAAGTGAACATCAATAAATAATAACTGTATGCCTCAGTTACAGAAATTTTCATTTGATATCATTTAGGCAGCTTGTGTAACAATTTTGACATTCTGTTTACCAGATGACAGAGGAATTGTAACTCTGCTGGGTGACCTACTCTTGAGTTTAAATAAATTTTGTCAGATTAACACCAAATGTGTCAGCAAAGATCCTTCATATGCTGAAATCATAACTGTTCAAATTTAAGTCAGTCGTGAGTGTGGTCATCAAACTTGAACCCTTAATAACAAGCATGGAAGAAATCATCAGCATTTTAAAGGATTATTAACAGATTTTGAAGCAGAGTACAATGATATTCCTTTTTATTGTGAAAAGAGATGTTTCAGTTAACAAAGGTGACACTTATCACTATCATGAAAGAAGTAGCTCTTTCCATAGACATGAAGGGTTTTCCAAAGCTGCACTTTTTTAACATTCACTGGGTTGTAGATCTGGCCTTCATGGTATATATAAATCACCATGAGAGATTTGTATAGCCTCTTTATATGAAAAAAAAAAAAAAAGAAACTTGTGCTATGTGGGACAGAATCTGTAGTTTCAAATGGAAATTTTACTTAAAGATAGTTACAAAAGAAGAAAAACAATGACTATTTTACAGCTCTTAAAACACTTCATTTGGCTTATTTAGTACTGGATACCAAATGCTGATGGATTTGTTGTCACAACTGTAGTGAAAACTGTTGCTTATGTTATAGTTCATCATTTTTGGGAATTTAGGACTGTATAATGTCATTTGCTTTAGTCCCACTAACTACTCTTTTACGGATTTCGGAGACGCCGAGGTGCCGGAATTTTGTCAAGCAGGAGTTCTTTTACGTGCCAGTAAATCTACCGACTCGAGGCTGACGTATTTGAGCACCTTCAAATACCACCGGACTGAGCCAGGATCGAACCTGCCAAGTTGGGGTCAGAAGGCCAGCGCCTTAACCGTCTGAGCCACTCAGCCCGGCTAGGACTCTGTAGGCCATCACATTTAGTTTCTTCCGATTCCACAATATTAGAGCAACTGAGGCCAAGGATTTGCCCCTCCCCCTTACGATTCCCTTTTCCATTATTCTTCGACTAATTGCTTATTTATGTATTTCTTCCCCTTTCGTGAGTCCTCTTCATTATCTTCCCTATCAATAGCAGCAACCATGTAATTTTGGAGCTTGTAAAAGCAACTATGACAACAATCACCCTCAACCACCAGTTAGTTCATTTCAATGATGACTGAACAATATTTCCTCGTCAGTGATAATCATTGATGGACTTACCAACAGAAATTTAAATTCACAAATATCTCCATCTAAAAATTGTACCAAACATTAAAGATTGGAAATTTAATTTTCTACAAATGTTTTTATTTACAGTGTTTTCATAAAAGCAATATTTGCAAAGATATCTGGAAGTTTGTAAAATAAGTTATAATTGCAAATGCCTCCATTATTACTCCTTGTATGGTAAAATTCCAAAAGACATAAAAGTTCCAAAATTATATTTTATGCCATTTTAATTATATATAGGTTTTAGAATCAGAAAAATGGAGAAATTTTGTGTATCCTGTTTTGGCCCTCCTTTGGAACGCCACCGCAAACTAATAAAATAATATATAGCCTATTGCACAACCCAGCTATCCTCTACGTCAAAAGTAAAATTGGAAGCTGTTTTACAAATTCATGCCATCAAATGTATTTTACCAAATACAACCTGTGACAAAGTTTGGTGAATAGTCCTGTACTATCAACATAGAGGAACAATGCACAACAGTGACCTTACTGTCCTTTGATATAATCCCCTCCCATAACTATGCACTGCTGAGTTTGGCAATACATGTCCTGGAAACTTTGCAAGAAGGATGGTGTTCAAAAGCCTTGAATGTCAGGAATATCGTCAAATCTCTCTCCTTTCAAAGCGAGTTTGAGTCGTGGGAATAGGAAGAAGTCTGGAGGATTGAGATCTGGCAAGTATGGGGGATGTTCAAGTTGCACCACCCCCTTTTTTGCCATGAACTGTTTGACGATATTGGCTGTGTGTGGGTGAGCGTTGTATGGACAAAAAACCATGAACCTTGTTGTGCATACTGGGATCGTACCCTGCGTAGACGTTTCATGAAACGGTTCAAAATTTCAATGTACCTTGCAGCATTCAACGTTGTTCCCTCAGGTAGAAATTCCTTGTGGATAATGCCTTGACTATCAAAAAAGGTGATGAACATCGTTTTGATGTGTGACTTTTCGGCTCTGACCTGTTTCCGACGAGGGGATCCCGGAGAACGCCATTCCATGCTTTGTTGTTTCATTTCAGGGTCATACCTGAGACACCAGGTTTCATCCTCAGTGACAATACAGTTCAAGAAATATGGTGTCACATCTGCTGTTTGGACAAAATTCTGTGAAGCCTCTAAACATGCCTGCTTCTGATAGTCAAGTGATGTGGCACAAGACAAGAACACGTTTTCCTCTTCCCTAACTTCTGGGTAACGATTTGTCACACGAATTCACAGTTAATCTGCAGTTCATCCGCTATCATGCGCACAGTCAATCGCCGGTCATGCATGATTCATGTCCACACCTTCTCATTGTTTTCGTCACTGACAGTGGTCGCCGGTCTTCCGCTACGGGGATTGTCAGAAACACTTTCCCAGCCTCCTCAAAAACGGGTGAACCACTCCTACACACACTTCAAGGACAGTGCTTGATCTTCATAAACAAGTACCAGCATCGCATGCGTTTCTTTCGGTGTCTTGCCAATCTTAAAACAGTATTGTACATTGACCTTTTAGTCATTCATGTTCCTGTTCGCAGTTCAGAACCAACGCACTAAACACGCACTGTGTCAAACAGGTCTTACGTGGCACACACATGATGTTCAACTGAACAAAGTTGGGAGCAGGAGCAGCGTTGTGTGTCGCCAGTGTTGCCGGATCAACTGTTCTGACTTCATTCACCAAACTTTATTGTCACAGTTGTATAACCAAACTGGTTAAATAAAAAAATATGTCAGGTGTTTTTGTAAGCAGAAGTGAAATGAGACTTTAATTTGATTTACAGTTCTGCGCAAACAAACTGTTTATTTTCACTACAGTGCAGCACAAATGGCACTCTACATCAACCCTTTCCCTGCCAAGCTAAAATGCTGTAGTACTGCTAAAACTGCCAAACTAAATTAAGGTAAAACGTAAGGTCTTCCTAAAAGTTTTGTACTCTCCTCAGTTTTGAAGCTATATAGATGATTTTTTTTAATTTTTATGATTCATGATATATCCATGTATATGTCCTGTGATTTACTTTGTTGACGCTTACGTCTTCTTTATGTAAAAAAGAATAATGAATTATTAATTTCCACTTTCTATAACCAATTTTTCAAATTTGAATTAGTTTTTGGCATAGGAATAATTATTTCACATGATGTTAATGTCACTGATAGAATCACTAAACTTTGTTGTCTTTTAATGTTAAAAGTTTTAAATCTCTATGTTTAAAAATGTCCTAATGATTTTAGTTTTAGAAATTGAAAAAAGGGGTTAGGTTAGTCGTCATGGTGCCTTGCATTTCGCTAGTTAACATTAACGTCACTGTCATCTTCACTTTCAACAGTATTAGTAGAAATAGTGGTGGTGGTGGTGGTGGTGGTGGTGGTGGTAGTAGTAGTAGTAGTAGTAGTAGTAGTAGTAGTAGTTGTTGTTGTTGTTGTTGTTGTTGTAGTAATCTGAGGAGGGATAACACCAATGGGCCTAATATCTGTCACATGAACAGTTACTATCCCTTACTGTTTTCATCACTAGAAGATATATCACTGTCACTTCCTAACAACATAGCCTGAACGTATTTTTAACACAAGTGTTCTGAATAATATTTTGCCATCTTACCCTACATAAATTTGCAGGATAATACGCAAAAACATGATAAAAGCAATACCTCCCATCAAACAAACTTGCCGCACAAAGTTCATGGCGCACATGACATGGCCAGTGCGTGCCAACCTCTCAAAGAAATAAAAAATAAGAATGTTATATTCTCTTTGTCAGAGAGAAAATGGAATTTAGTTGTAGTTAGAGATACCATGAATCAGCCAACATGCACATGCGAGTCATCTGTTGGGTTAAACCTGAACCAACGGTATTTGAAAACCGGCCTTCACAGCATCGGACCTCATCAGATCGCGGCAGTTTTATGATTCAAAGAGCATTGGCTTACATCGGATCTTGGCAGCCATTGGGTTAAAATGCCAAATAAAACAACTTTCCTGCTGTAATTTTTAATGGAGTTATCATTTACACTGTTTCATTCTATTGTACACACTCTAGTGCTCACCAGCAACTGACACTGCTTCCATCACAACTCACCCTCCACCATGTTTCTTACTTCCCACACTGTCCCTCTCGCATGGGGCTACAGCACAGCACTTTAATGGCCACAAGTGCTGGGGCAGCCAAATGATCTTGGGTTAGATCATCAAAGACTACTGAAGAAGTTCAAGTGACAGTGATAAGGAGAGAGAAGTTATTTACATAAACAAGCCATGGCCTATGATTAAACAAACAAATATGTATTAAAGTTAGAATCCCATAAGGTGCATCAGACTATAGTTCGACCGAGGCAGTCATGTCATGTTTTGTCAAATCGAGGGGTTGATCTCTAACCCCTACCAACCTTCATCTGGCGTCTCAAGAGTGATCACTGTTAGGGTCTCTTCTATTTGCTTTGTTTCTAACTGACATTACTTCAGTCATTCAGAACAGCGAATGTCTCTTGTACGTTGACAACTTAAAACTATACACAGTCACAGAAGAAGCCAGTGATGGCACCTATCTACAAGAGGATCTGAAGCAAATATGCAAGTGGTGTGATAAATGGTCCCTCAGAGTAAATAAAGTTAAATGTGGTGTCATGTCCTTTACTCGGAAATTAACAACTGTCTTTTACATAATATATAAAATCAGTGGATAATGTTTAAATCATACTGAGGAGTTTAATGACCTGGGTGTAATTCTGAGTAACAGGAATGGCTTATCCTTTGAAAAATACATTGATGATACAGTCGAACCTCTCTTCGTGGACAGCGTCGGTTACAAAGAAAAAGGTCCGTTATGACAGGTGCCCGATTAAAGAAATTTGTAAAAAATAATAAAACATTTTAACGGCAAAGAACATCCACCTTAAATATAAGCATTTATATCTTTGTTTTGATTATTCTGAAAGTTTGTTTAAATACTTCTGTCAGAGATATTACAAGTTATTTTACATACTTTACGAACAATACCGCACCGAGCAAGTGGCCGTTTGGTTGGCGTCGTGCAGCTGTGAGCTTGCATTCGGGAGATAGTGGGTTCAAACCCCACATCGGCTTTTCCGTGAAGATGCTCTTCCGTGGTTTCCCATTTCCACACCAGGCAAATGCTGGGGCTGTAACTTAATTAATGCCACGACTGCTTCCTTCCCACTCCTAGCCCTTTCCTATCCCATCGTCGCCATAAGACCTAACTGTGTCGATGCATCGTAAAGCCAATTGTAAGAAAAAAAAAAAAAAACACTTCGTGAAGTAATCATTAAGCTTTGTCTGGGTAAATACTTTCTTAACTGCAATATTCCTGAAAAGGGAATAGAGTCTGTTAAATTGTTCCACTCTTATTGCCAAACCAATGGTCCAGTGTGACATACAAATTCTTCATCTATTTAAGTATATTTAATCCATGCTTCACTTACAGAACTACTACTTTTTTCGTCCGCCTAACAATAATCATCACATTCTGGTCCTGATTCAGGACCTGTAAAATGAAAATAAGTTTTATACAACTAGTGAATGCTGCTGGGTATAGCCAGAAACACTTACGAAGTGCAATGAATTAAATTAAAGCTGAATATTTAGGTTAAAAGAATTAAAAACTCTCTATCATGAGAAGATAATGAATGATAAGTCGAGGTACAAACAAACATACCTTACAATAAATGCAACACACAATTACTGTATAACTTGATAACATAGGAAGCCTACTTTAAATGCATCTTGAAGTCGCGTCCGCCAGCCACTCTCAAGATTGTCACGGCAAGGAATATTCTCTTCTCTGGCGTCAAATACGTATGTCAATCCAGCTATCGTATCTAAAGTCTGAAGTTCATCATATTCATTTGGAACCTCTACCTCTTGTTTGTTCTTCAGCCGTAGAAATAGTGATGCTGCATTTTGCAAAGCATTTCCTGATTGTGGTTTTGCAGACTTCATTCCAGGCTGCTTTTGTTCAAGAAACTGCATTAGGAACATTGATCTTCTTCCTCAATTCGAAAGCTATGTCTGCTTCATCCATATGTGCCACTAAAGAGCGTAAAACCCTCTTGTGATAGCCTAATTTGAATGCTTGAAAGCTTCTATGATCCAATGGCTGAAGATGAGAAGCGGTATTGGGTCGAAGGAACAAGAGTTTTACATATGAAAGTCGTATTTCTGGATGACATGCAGTATTATCTAGCATCAAGATCACGTTACGTTTCCTGGCCTTCATCTTGGAATTCAAAGCTAGGAGCCAATTCTTGAATATTGCTGGCATCCATGCCTTTTTATTTGCATGCCCTTCAACACCAAGAATATTTATGTCCATGTTTTTAAAGCACCTGGGTCTCAAGGATTTATCAATTTAGAAGAATTTCCTTTTCACCAAGTGTGTGAGAACGAAACATGATAACGATTCTTTCTTTTGAAATTTTCCCCCCCTTGCAACTTTCATTCGGCAAAGTTAACTTCTTTTCTTTTCTTTTTGCTAGTGGCTTTACATCGCACCGACACAGATAGGTCTTATGGCGACGATGGGACAGAAAAGGGCTAGGAGTGGAAAGGAAGCGGCCGTGGCCTAAAACAATCTAGCCACCCACTGCTAGCTACAGAATTCTCAACTTTTAGATTATCTGCCATTGCTTGTACTGCTTCTTGTAACATTGACCCACTCACACACAGTTTCTTTACTCGAGCACATTTGAATCACTCATATACCGCAATGCTCACTTCTGCAAAAACTGACTCCAATAACGGACCATTTATATTGGTATAATAAATTTACTCATTCGGAACAAATATTTCAGTTTCCCCATGGGAATCAACGTCTATATCATCTGATGGCCAAGCAGGCATCAATTTTTGACAATGAGACAAAGTCTCTCGTGGTGCATTGCCACTGCCGGTGGCTACAATTACCCTACACAGTGGCCTCCATGGTATGCACTGGCTGGCATCTTGGTAGGTGTACTAGGTACCAACTGATGAGCCCAGCCTAGCACACGGGGGCGAAACGCTGGCAACCAAGAATGAGTTAGCTGGAAAATTTATAATGTCCAATAACGGACCATTTATATTGGTATTATAAATTTACTCATTCGGAACAAATATTTCAGGTAGGACAACAGTGGATGTACAGGGTACTAAATAGAATCTGGAAAGAGAATGTAATACCCAATGACTGGAAGCAAGGAGTCATCATCCCATTGTTGAAGAAAGGTGATAGAAAGAAATGTACCAACTACAAAGGTATAACTCTGCTGTCACATGGCCTCAAAATCTACGAATCCATCCTTGAGAGCAGGATTAGAAAATATGTTGAAGCTACACTTGAGGGGGAACAACATGGATTTAGACCTCATAGATCAACTATAGACCTCATTTTTGCCACCAGAATGCTCTATGAGAAGTACTGGGAGAAAGGTAAAACACTTATAATAGGTTTTTTGGACATCGAGAAAGCATGTGACCATGTACCACGCAGGCATATATGGGAATGTTTGAGACATAAGAAAGTGCCCAATTACATCATAGCACGAGTACAACGATTATATGATGAAACCAAGTGTTGTGTCCAGGTCCAGGATGGAAGGTCAGGTTGGTTTGAAAGAAAGAGTAGAGTCCAGCAAGGAAGTTGTCTTTCACCACTTCTCTTCATAATCATAATGGATGAAGTTTTAAAAGCAAAAGGATCCAACAACTAATGCCCTGGTTTTTGCTGATGATGTAATGGTATGGGGTGAGACAGAAGCAGAACGCATGAAGCTTTTACAACCTTAGGTCTCAAAATCAGCAAAACTAAGACAGTTGGCTTGGTGATGAGTAAAAATTCTCCAACTGTTCATCTAAGAATTGGAGATGAGGAGATGGATATTGTAGACAACTTCCAGTATTTACATCAAGAGATTAGTAACATAATACAGAAAGCTTCCAAATTCTAGCACGCTGTACGTCAAATACTTTGGGATGAATCATTTCCGTTAGTTTCCAAGATCAGCTTGTACAAAATATATCTAGTACCTATACTGAAGTATGGCCTGGAAGCAGCAGCACTTATTGGACCAACAAAGAGTTGTCTTCAGGCAACAGAAATGAAGTTTCTCCGTTCTTGTCTACAAAAAAACAAAAATGGATAAAATAAGGAATGTGGATATCCGACAACAGCTTGGATTGGAAAGCTTGCTGGAGACTCTAGAAGTGAAGAGATTGCAATGGTATGGTCACATGAAAAGAATGAACCCTCACAGGACTCCTCGAACATACTTTGACCGCAATGTTCCTGGGAAGAGACAAAGAGGAAGCCCTCGTAATGCTTGGGAAAAACAGATAATGAAGGACCTTGAAATTAGAGATGTGAACTGGTGTCGCATATATGAGCAGCATCTGTAGATGGATAGAACAAGCTAGAGGAGGCTCGTACACAACCGCACCCGGCTTGCTGGAGCGAAAAAATGATGATGATGATGATGATGATGATGATTAATATTATCGTATACGATTATGTTATTGAGACCAGAACATATGTTGTACCTTACATACATAAAGCCGTGGGATTGCCCATTACTGTTTTGGTCCTATTATAAGACTGGGAATTTCACATTTTTGTGTTAAAATGTTATAAAAACTGCAGTCGTTTTATTTGCGCAGGTTACATTTAAAAACTTTGTATAATTTTGCACTCGTACCGACTTGTACAGCGAGCGCGCTTTCCAGCTGAGCTCAAAATAACTGTAATTTTGGAAGTGTTAATGATATTTTTTCTCTTTCCAATTTGATTGTGATTAGTGACGGGCAGAATTGAATATAATGCATTCGAGAATTTGAGGATCGATACTTACATTTGAAAGGTCTTGTTCGAAACCATATTCTCGAGTTCAACATAACCTTTAAAAATCGATGTATGCCTAATTTACATGGTACAAGATTTCCATAAACTGACTACGAACAGTATACGGTTGACCAAAATATAACACAAACTATGAATCGGTTATGCATCGCCGTACACTTTACATACTAGTACTAATGTTGTTTACACAGCAAAGCCAAACTATAGAATTCATGCTAGGAACAAGATTTGCATCGAGAAATGTTATATAATGTGTGTGTGACACAGTTGTTGGCTTAAGATAATAAAAGTTTAGAAAATTCATTTTGATCGATCATATTACTGATTCAATTCAGATTTCATTTCCATTCAGTCGGCAGTATAACCGGAACGGGGAGAGCTCCCTCCTTACTCCTCACCCCCCCCCCTAAAAACTGGTATCAAGAAAAGGTTCGCTTATACTACAATGGAAGATTAAAAAAAGGGATTTTGCCATTATGCTGGGCGCTTTTGTATCTAATGTGCTTTATTTTATTAGATTAGATAATTAAAAACTACTTGTGGTCGATTGTTGTTTGGCTTGGTGTTACGGGTATTAGATTTTTCGGAGAGTTTGGCTGATCAAAGTTGCTGAACTTGAAATAAGTTTTCAGAGGAAACTGACGAATTTTCCCCGGTAAAACTGAATGTCAAATTTCAAGATTTTCAAGTCGCGTACCAGTAATTAATGTTTGAAGCCGGCCCTGTGGTCTAACTTGCCTGCCTCTCACCCAGAGGGCCCGGGTTCGATTCTCGGCCAGGTCAGGCATTTTTCCTGGATATGAGGCTGGTTCCAGGTTCACTCATTCTACGATTACCTTTAATTGAGGAGCTATTAAATGGTGAGAAGGTGATCCCGGTCTAGAGAGCCAGGAATAACGGCCTAGAGGATTAGTCATACTGACCATGCGTCACCTCGTAATCTGCAGGCCTTTGTACCAAAGTAGCGGTCGCTCAGTAGGCGGAAGGCCCATTGGGGCTGTAGTTTGGTTTGGTTCAGGGATGTTTGTAAGATTATAAGTATACACATTTCACTTTTTTGATGTTTAGCCGAATTGTTGATGGTTTATTCGTTCCTGGATTTTCCGTTTTCCCGTGTTGTACGTTTTTTATTCATGGTCCCTACAAAAACGGAGATTCGAGGTTCCACTGTATTTTGGTATCAAGGTAGGGGACCAGGATAAGTCATGGGCTCCACATATATGTTGCAACTACGAGAATGGATGAAAAATAAAATACGATCTATGGGTTTTGCCGTGCCTATGGTTTGGCGGGAGCGTACAAACCATACAGATGACTGCTATTAATTCTGCTTGACTCCACCAATTAAATCAGGATTGTCAATGAAGAAAAGAGGAACCATTGAATATCCAAATCTTCGGTCTGCTATTCGACCTATTGCACATTCAGATAGTTCACCCGTTTCTACTCCACCTCAAAATTATGAAATGGAAACAGAAAATGAAGACAGTGTAAAAGTAGAAGAACCCAACAAACCTTTTAGTCATCCCATGACCCTGATTTTGAGGTAGGTGATAAACCGCACAGACTGAGTCAAGCGGAATTGAGTGATCTCATTCGAAACCTTTACTTAACACAGGATACGGGCAGAACTTCTAGGGTCAAGACTACAGCAAAGGAATCTTCTCCAACATGATGTCAGGGTCTCACAGTACAGACAACGTTAGAGGGAACTGCTTCCTTTTTTCCAGAAGAAGAACAATCTTGTTTTTTGCTGCAACGTTAATGTTCTGATGACAAGTTTGAATTTGAACCATGATCCAACTGAATGGAGGCTATTCACAGATGCATCTAAGCTTAGTTTGAAAGCTGTATTATTTCACAACGGCAACCACCTTCCATCTATTCCTGTTGGTCATGCAGTTCACATGAAGGAGACTTATGCAAACATGACAGCCCTCCTCAGCGCAATCAAATACACTGAACACAAGTGAAAAATCTATGGCGATCTAAAAGTCATAGCTGAACTCTTAGGAATGCAACTGGGGTACACTAAATACTGCTGCTTTTTACGTATGTGGGACAGGGATAGAAAATCACATTATATTAAAGCAGACTGGCCTACAAGAAATCTTAACACAAGCAAGAAAAATGTTGTTGCTGAACCTCTAGTGGACCCAAAAGATGTTTTTCTTCCACCCCTACATATAAAGCTCAGTTTGGTGAAAAATGTTGTCGAAGGTTTGAACCAAGAAAGTTAAGGAAGGTATTTTTGTTGGGTCACAAATTCGTCAACTTATAAAGGATCCTGCGTTTGAACAAGTTTTGGAGGGGAAAGAAAAGGAAGCTTGGGAAGCCTTCACAGGCGTTATTCATGGAATTTTAGGCAACACAAGAGATGACAACTGCACTCGGTGACAGTGCTTCTGCAAAAATACCATCAACTTGGATGCAACATGTCTCTTAAAATCCATTTTCTCCACTCCCACCTAGACTATTTCCCTCTTAGTTGTAGAGCTGTCAGTGATGAACAGGGAGAAAAGTTCCATCAGGATATTTCTGTAATGGAATAAAGATATCAAAGCCGCTGGAATGAAGCTATGCTTGTGAATTACTGCTGGTTTCTGTGTAGGGATGCTCCGGAACTCACTTATAAGAGGCACGCAAAAAGACAACGATCTCACAAAGCCACCACATGCTTCTCTTCAGATCCAGCCACTTGCTAGGTATTCTTCCATCAGTTTACAACTCTTAGAATGTTACTGTCATTCTAAAAGTTTCAAGTAGACTTTCAATGTTATTGGCATATGTAATTAAAATGTATTATTTTCTCTTGATCCATTAAAATAAAATACTTACAGGTATTGAATATCACAGAAACAAGAGCTAATAAAAAAAATTCTTTGTGATATTCATTTTTCTCAACCCTAAATTAGTAAGAATTGACTCACGAAGTGAAGGAAACATTCAACTTTTTTATTTTGTTGTACAGTGATATTATTCTGTAGTTAGTGCTTGTATTTTATGTTCAAATTGGTGAAAATATATGAATGAGATGGTTGGCTGAAATAATCCAGCACTGGGGTCGCACCAGCCTGTCCGAGAATTCAGCAACGAAACGGTTAAATGAGGCTAATTTAACATGTGTCCTATATAAAATAAAATCTGTTCCGAGGAAAAATGTCCATATAGGGGGGGTGTCCACATAATAAGCGTGTCTGTCAGGGCAGGTTTGACTGTATGATAAAAAACTTCCAGAATAATTGGGTTTATCAAAAGAAATTGTAAAGATTTCAGTAACAATGCATGTGCCAAAACACTGTTTTGTTCTCTGCTGAGACCCTCTTTCGAGTATGGTTGTGTGGTGTGTCTAATGTATCAAAAGGTCACATTTACTGAGTCGAGAGAGAGCTCAGGTAAAGTTCATGAAGTGGATTAGTTTTGGATACATGGGCATGCCACTCTCTTCAAGCAGGTATGAAGAATTCACAAAAATTGTTGGAATGAATACATTGGCATTATATCCAAAATGAGCAACTGCAATGTTAGTAATTAATTAGTAATTAAAGTAGACTGTCCGGCTATACTGGGGTTTGTTCCGCTTCATGCTCCAAGCAGGGGAACAAGGCAGAAATTTACATTCCACATTCCCAAATGTACGGATGGTTGCACACCAAAATTCTTGGTTCATGCTACCACTTAGGACCATAAAAGAGCTGGAAGGGTCACTTGACATTTTTCATCACCCTTCCATTGTAATATGGAAAGCCCTTCTCAGGGTGGGGAACGTGCTAATTATGTGTAAATTATTATGTCAATAGTGTGTAGTATGAATCAAATCTGCTGAAAATCTGTGAAGATTTATATTTGTACGTATGTGAAAATTTGTATTTATCTGCAAATTTTTTCTTATTGCAATTAGCTATTTAATTTTCTATTGTATCATCTGTAATTGGGTTATCCTGTAGACAATAAATATATTCTAATAATGTTATTGTTCGCCTTTGCTGGCAGGACCTAGTATTTACAGTGCACTATGTCTTCTGGTATGGGCTACAAAAATTTTGTTACTTTCATTGACCTGTCTCAGTCTTACCTTGGCTTTGACAATATGAAAGTGACTGAGGTATGAGCGATGCTAGTAATGCCATTCCTTCTGCAGCCAGTCCGTTATGAATGGTGTGAAAATATCGCTCATAGGGTCAGTTGGTGCATGCATTTCAGTGGGCTTGGCAGACTGATATGTAATAGCAACTTCTGGCTCGGTGAAGAAAATAACGGGAAACTACCTCACTCCTCATTTCCCTAGTAGGCCTCTTCAGCGATGCCTAGGCCATCTATGACAGCTGATGATGGAGCTGTTGAGGATCGAATCAGCCTTAGGGCTGAAGACTGAACATACACATACAATGTTATGGTTTTTATGATCCACTAACTATTACTACTTGTTGACGATTTTCAGAGATGCCGAGGTGCCGGAATTTTGTCCCACAAGAGATTTTTACATGCCAGTAAATATACTGACATGAGGCTAATGTAATTGAGCACCTTCAAATACCACCAGACAGAGCCAGGATCGCACCTGCCAAGTTGGGGTCGGAACGACAACGCCTCAACCATCTGAGCCACTCAGCCCGGCCAAATATATTATATTCTATATTTTAAATAAATACTATATTGAGAAATTAAAGGAATTAAAAAAACTTATTTGCCCTCTAGTATCTATTTCTTTAGCATATTATTGTTTCTGTATTGGATTACTTTAATCAGATGTGAAATAATGTAGACACAATAAAAATGAAATAGTAAAAACAATTAATGAAACATAACATTTTAAGAGAGATTATTATTATTATTATTATTATTATTATTATTATTATTATTATTATTATTATTATTATTACTAACAAATACATCGCAATTGGGAAATATCCCGGTGACGATGATCACTTACAGCAGTGTGATAATAAAGTAGAGTTAAAACATAATTACCCAACAACAACAACAACAACAACAACAACAACAACAACAACGAGTATTACAAGCAAATCCCTGGAAAGAAAATATTACAAGAAATTCTATTAGTTTAACATTCTAAATGCAGCATCATATACAAATTCACACGAACCTGAAGTATTTCAAAATTTTACACTATGACTTAAAGTAGACTGAGCGGTCCAATTACTAACTACTATCTTAGCATTGTAGATAAATCACGTTCATATAAAAATTCACACATACCTTAAATAATTCAGATGCCTTAATACTACAATTTACAGTGCATTAAAATATGACACCATCAAATAGAAAATTACACACAGTTTACATAATGCTGAAGTCTATTCTTGAAGCATCTTACATTTTTGGGAAAAGGCTCCAAGACAGCTGCAGGCAATGCATTCCAGTCATCAATTCCCCGATTTACAAACGAATATTTACCATACTTTTCTGTCATCTACCTTTTACTTTATACGGATGATCTGTCCTTATGTAACAGGGCTTAACTACAGCCCACATCTATACCTTTAGTGATCCTCGTTCTTAACCTTTGACTTACAAAATTTAGAAGGTTACTCTTCAATAAATTAGATACACCTGCCTAGGATGAAGTTTAGTGCAGTGAGTTCCCACAAGCATCAAATCAAATCACGATTCAAGAGGCTTAAAGAACACATCAGAGAAAGGATGGAAATAAACAGAGATAATGGGAAAAAGGTTTAAAAAATTCCAAAAAGGACAAATGTACACGTGAATTATTGTGCAAGATTCCAAATCCTTGCCAGGGAAATTATTTTCATCTCTTAAGGTAATTCAATAATCAACAACCCACAAAATCAGTAAACATTACCATGGCAACCGATGCAGGCAAAAACAGCTAGAAGGAACCAATCCAAGCCAATCCCACAATAATAGAATTTAAGTATGAACAAAAGAGAATCTAGAGTAATGAAAACTTCAGATAATAAGATTAAATAAGTGTAAGGATAACCCAAAAATTAATTGCAGCACGAAAGGGGTCGAATCCGAGTAACGTAACCCTTGTGGAAACTCATGCGGGCGTTAAAAAATCCAATTAACGTATTTCTTTAGGGTCATTACAGTACAACTACGTTACTCCCTAAAACATTAAATTGTTATATTTAATAATAACCAAATCATGGGAGTAAGCAGTTTCAGTAATACATCAATGAGAAACCCATTTTCTCTAGTGAAACACGAAGAGACCAATTTTCTTTTTTTAAACAGTTTACAATTAAGTTCAAAGGAACTGATGAATTTCAAAGGGGCCACTCCAAAGACCAAAATAAAATCGGAGTAGTAGAAATTTCACTAAGGCTTGAAATGATGGAAGAAAATCATCCTCACACAAGGATGTTTAGCCATAATCCATGACTAGCCTGAAAGCTAGCCCAGAGCTTCGGTGAAACACACTCCTTCCGCCATCGTGGCAGACAAGCAAATCCTGGCTGCCTCTGGCCAGACCAAGAAGAAAGATGCGTAATAATACAAACAAGCTCTAAATTCGACAAGGAGAGACAGGGCCAAGAAGTCATGCTGACCTCCGTAGAAGGCAGCACAAGACAGAAACATGTTCGGTGCTGACTCACACTGAATAGCAGAAACACAACATGCAGTCCTCTTTTAAAAAAATAAGAACGGGCGTTTTAGGGGAAGCAGATATAATAAAACAGGAATATGGCCTCCAGTCACGTAGAAAATAGTAGGAGGAAACGAGTAGAAAATTAACACCAAGTGACACAGATTTCAACGACTTTTGCCAGATCAAAATCATAAATAGAGAAGGATACTAAATGTTACTTCGGTAACACATACTTGCCACATTACTTCTAGGATTGAAATCATTAAGCACGAATCTTCCAGCATTTCGCTGTACCATCTCAAGTTCCTAATGAGTCCTCTTTGGTATGGATCCCATACGGCTGCTCCATATCCCAGGACTGGCCTAATGAGTGATTTATAACCCTGCGGCTTTGCCTGGGAACTTTTTATGCAGAAATTATTTTGGTTGATAAAATTTAATAAGTAAGACTTCAATAAAGTATCTGAAATTAAATGTCATCCAACACTGAGTTTTTCATTATACAATAGAAAATTATTATTAGAGTGAAACATCAAATCAACTGTTCAGCTTTGACTTATCATTTCATCACTGAACACATCACTACCCAATCAAAAATTTGCACAAACATCTTACATCCTCTACTGTCTATGGCCATAAAAGGACAATAAAAAAGAACATAACTCAGCAAGGCCAAATTACATGTCCTATCCTCCCACCCGTATGTGTAGCGGGCAAACATACCTTCCAGGGGGCACTCACTTCCTGTGTTGGCAAGTGTACATATTTACTTTACTAAGGAAATTTAATATCTTGTAAGTGTACATATGATTACCTCTTATACAGGAACTCTGATCAAGAATATATTTGGCATGTTTGAAGTGCATTAATGCACACTGTGGTTCCTTGGGTAGACGTATTAAAGCTGAGACATGACACAGCTCCACACATCCTTTCACCTGACAACTGCACATTAATTCTTCCCACCAGGATTCACCACAATCCTCACTATTAGTCTCAACATCACTCACAATGTAGGGCAGATCCTGGGAAGATGGAAACAAAAAATTATACAGGCATTGCTTTTAGGTTAACAATGGTCTAATGTCTAAAATGGGAAGAATGAAAAATGGGGAGAAAGAGATATAATGGCAAAGAGGAAAGGAAAGAGAGAAGGAAAATTAGCTATGGAAATAGAACACAGATTATGTAAGTTGTGGAGAAATTCAAGTACTTGGGAAGTGAAGTCCAGAATGGGGGCAATGAATCTGGGAGTATTTTTTGTCACAGAGTATGGAATCTATTATGGAAAAAAGATATAAACACATACACACATTCTGATATAGAATAGAATATTACATATTAATGGTACATTTGACTACCACCTGTACAAGAATGTATTTGGCATGTTTCAAATCTTTATATTATTATTATTATTATTATTATTATTATTATTATTATTATTATTATTATTATTATTGTTGTTATTGTTATCATTGGTGGTATTATTATTATTATTATTATTATTATTATTATTATTATTATTATTATTATTATTATTATTAGCGTATTCTCCCAATAATGGAAGACGTTAAGCAAACAACTCAATCAAGCTTTCTTTGGGTTCTTCTTGTTCTTCCAATAGGCTTTCATTCTCTCTGAGAAGGCTTGTTTACGTTCTTCCGACCATTTCGGTCTGCACTGTTTTTGCTTTGGTTGCTCTGATGTAACTTCCCACTTGTTGACTTTGTGTCTGAAGGTGTCTCTTTCTAAAATGTCTGTTGCACATATGTTTGCGTTTTTGAGGTCCTTTCGAAGTTCGTCCAGCCAAGGTGTTGAATTCTTAAGTGAGCTAACATAATTTAATATTCTTTTTGACAGTCGATTTTCTGGTAATCTTGTGAGGTGTCCAAAGAATTTCATTCGTCTTTTCTTAATGTCAATTTCAATGTTTGAAACTTTTTCTGTTGTTTTGATTGATTGTAGCCTGTAACCAACTTGGGTATATCTTGCT
Source organism: Anabrus simplex (assembly GCF_040414725.1). Lineage (NCBI taxonomy): Eukaryota > Metazoa > Arthropoda > Insecta > Orthoptera > Tettigoniidae > Anabrus > Anabrus simplex. Next base: position 1,149,534,470 of record NC_090266.1, on the reverse strand, counting down.
CCTAGGATTTTCCTGATGATCTTTCTCTCTTGCTTTTTTATTTCTTCTAATTCTTGTTTACTGTTAAGTGACAATGTTTCACTTGCGTAAAGGACTGTTGGTTTTATGACTGTGTTGTAATGCCGAATTTTTGTATGTCTTGAACTAAACCTAATGCCTTCTTGACTTTTTGGAGACGGTTTTGCTGTGAGATCTTCTCAAGGCCTGTCGGTTCGATGAATTCTCCGAGGTATTTACAGTACGAGACCCGGTCGATTTTACCGTATTTTGTTCTCAGGCTCGTGATATCTGTCTTTGAACAGAAGAATTTAGTTTTCTCAAATGAAATCTGTAGTCCCACTTTTTCTGCAGATTCCTTAAGTATCTCAAGCTGCTTGATGGCAGTCTCCTCATCCTCTGTTAAAATCGCCAGATCGTCCGAAATGCAAGGTATGATACGTAGAGGTGGTTTTTGGGAAAGCCCAATCGAATCGGTTTCCAAGATTCACGTTTCTTGAGTTCCTTCTCCCATTCTTCCATAACCTTGTCTAGGACGACGTTGAACAGAATAGGAGAGAGTCCATCACCTTGTCTCACACCTGTTTGAATGTCGAAGGGTTCTGAAATTTCTCCTATAAATTTCACTTTAGATTTTGTGCCCGTTAGTGTTTGTCTTTTGAGTTCTAGGGTTTTGGGATCTAGTCCTCTCTCTTCTAGAATTTGGAATAGTGAGGGTCTGTCTATCGAATCATATGCCTTTTTGAAATCTACAAATGTGCATACTGTAGGCTTTTGTCTGAGGGCTCGTAGTTTAAGTATGGTTTTGAGGTTGAAAATTTGTTCTGGGCATGACCTGTTTGGTCTGAATCCTGCTTGAAATTCTGATAATTTGGGTTCTAATTGTTGTTGTGTTCTATGCAAGAGACAGGCTGATAGTATTTTGTATGTGACTGATACAAGAGAGATTCCTCTGTAATTGTTTACGTCTAACTTGCTGCCTTTTTTATGTAATGGATGGATTAGAGCAATCTTCCAGTCATCCGGGAGCTTTTCGGTTTGCCAAATGTTTTGGATTATTTGTGTAATTTCTCTGAGTGAATTTGGGCCTAAATTTTTCAGAAGTTCAGCTACAATTCCGTCTTCCCCTGATGCTTTGTTGTCTTTAAGTTTCTTGATATGTGAATAAATTTCTTCTTGAGTTGGTGGTGCCAAATTTTCCAGTATGATTTCTGGCTGTACTTTCGGGAATCTCTTTTTGGGTTCTGGACAATTTAAAAGCTGTGAAAAATATGTAGCTAATTCTTGGCAGTTTTCCTTATTTGTCAAGGCTAGTTTACCATCGTGCTTCCGAAAGCAAAGGTTCTGTGGGGAATATCCTTTAATTTGGTTCGCAAAGGTCTTGCAGAAATCGTGTGTGTTGTAATTTTTGAAGTTGTCTTCAATTGACTTCAGTTGGACATTGACGTATTTCTGTTTATTTTGTCTTAAAATCTTGGATACATGCTTGTGAACTTCGAAGAATTTCTTCTGTGTTTCTTCTGATTTGTTACAATTGTAGTTTTGAAATGCCTTTTTCCTTTCTTCTAGTGCGGTCTCACATTCTTGATTCCACCAAGGATGTTTTGGTTTCTTGCGAAGAGGGATTAGGTCCTTCGCCGTTTCGATGATTTTAGTCTGGAAATTCTCCCAGCTCTCTGCAGGTCGTTTTTCCCATTCTTCTGAAATTTTGGAGTCCTTGATTTTGTGCAGATCAAATTTTGGAATCACCAATGTTTTCCTGTTGAATTTCCCTTTGGGTGTGAATTTAATTTTGATTCTGCTTAAATAATGATCCGAATCGATGTTAGCACCTCTGCGCACTTGCACATCATGAATTTCCTTTTGGTAATCATATGATATTGCCACATGATCAATCTGAAATTCTCCTAAATGATGGATGGGTGATCGCCAAGTTTTTTGCTTTTTGGGATTCTTCCGGAGTGATGTTGACATAATTTTGAGGTTATTTTGTTGGCATAACTCAATGAGGCGTGTGCCATTTTTATTGGTGAATCTGTGGGCTGGATACTCTCCCACTGTCCTCCTGTATTTGTATTCTCTGCCAAGCTGTGCATTGAAATCACAGAGTAGAATTTTCACATCATTTTTAGGGATTTTGGCCATTTCTGTTTCAAGTTCTTCCCAGAATCTTTCTGTTTTTTCAGGCTCCTTTTTATTGTCTCCATTTGTTGGTGCATGCACATTAATAAAGGTGTATTTTTTGTTTGTATGCCTGATTCTTAAGGTCATAAGCCTATTGTTGATGGGTTTCACCTCTATTACTGAATCCAAAACTTTTTTGTCTACACAGAAGGCCATTCCTAACAATGCTGCTCCTTTACCAATTTTCTTGTTTGTTCCACTTTTGAAGATCCTATAATTATTGTAATCCATCGTTTCTGAATCAGTGAAGCGTGTTTCTTGTAGGGCCAGAATTTGGATTTTCTGCTTTGTAAGTTCTGTTGTGAGATTGTGGAGTTTTCCTGTTTGAATCCGTGTCTGAATGTTGAATGTGCCAATGAAAGTGTGAGTCTTTCGTGGAAGTTTATCAGAGCACTCCGACTTGCTCTCTCGTATTCACCCAAGCTCCCCAGAATCCGAATGCTTGGTTGCCACTTTAGAGTGGGTGGATTGTCCACCTGGGGTAATTTTGTCTTTACTTGTACGAGTCATGTCTGCTTGTAAGCAATCTTCTAGCTTTCGCTAGTGGTGTAGAACCAGGGATTGTTAGTTCCTGGAGCATATTTACAGCCACACCTCTGGTGATCAGACGCTGACCACTTGCCGCTTGCTACAAGTCAGACGCGAAGTGGATCTGATTCGGTTCTTCCGCCCTCTCTGCCATTGGGATATGTCTTCTTCTGCCGTCGAGGCCGTTGACCATTTCTCTGTTTACCTCAGTTGATCCGCGGGTGCTTATTTGGCTAAGCCTTATTCACACCTGTCCTGCATATCTACAGGAGCTTCCCCTATCAGCCATATTATTGGTATTATTATTATTATTATTATTATTATTATTATTATTATTATTATTATTATTATTATTATATATAATTCGCTGGGGCCATCAAGGACCACGTTAAGTCTTGTTGCATTTGACACTGAACTTGGCCATCTTTAGAGCCCAAATTTCCCTCATTCTCTGTGAGTGGCCCTGCTTACGCTCCTCTGTCCAAGGGGCACCGTGTCTTCTCTTCGGTTGCTCGTCTCGGTTTAGCCCGTTCGTCAATATTTTCTTGCGGAAGAGATCTCTGTTAAGGGCGTCTTCAGCTGAGATATGTAGCATTTGCAGGTCTTCTTTGATATTTCTAAACCAGGGAATTGTGGTTTTGGGGTTTGAATCAAAAAAGTGAAAGATTTCTTTAGTTAACTTTCTTCCGTCCATTCTTTTCAGATGACCATAAAATCGTGCCCGTCTTTTTCTGATTGTGTCAGTAATTTTCTCTATTTTGCTGTAGACTTCCTTGTTGGATCTCTTTTGATGGATTCCATTTCTGTACTTTGATCCCAAGATTCCTCTCACAATTTTGCGTTCTCTTTTCTCCAGTTCTTCAAGGAGTCCTTTGTTGGCATTTAGAGACAGGGTTTTGGCTGCATATAGAACTACTGGCTTCAGAACTGTTTCATAGTGACATATCTTGGGGCAGTTTGCGTACTCGCTCCTGAAGTGCTTCTTTGTCCAGTCCAGTTTTCATGATGATCTCACCCAGGTATTTGAATTTGTCTACTCGGGTGATGTCCCCGTATTTTGTATGGAGTTTTGGTGGAGCCTCTTTGATGTTAGTCATTACTTCTGTTTTCTCAAACGATATCTGCAAACCAGTTTTTTCGGCAATTTCCTTTAAAATTTCAACTTGAGCTCTAGCGGTTTCTATGTCGTTTGAGAGAACAGCAATATCATTGGCAAATGCTAAGCAGTCTGTTGCGATCCCCTTGGATTTGGTTCCTATTCTCAATGGACTGTAGTTGGTTTCCTGTAATCTCACCCCCCAGGTTCTGATGATCTTTTCAAGAACACAGTTGAAGAGTATCGGGGATAGCCCATCACCTTGTCGGACTCCTGTTTTGATGTCAAAGGAATGCGAGAGACATCCATGGAACTTCACCTTGGATTTTGTATCGGTCAAGGTGGCTCTAATTAATGCCAGCAGTTTCAAATCATCTCCAAATTCATTTAAGATGTTTAGCAGGACTTCCCGGTCAATGGAGTCGTACGCTTTCTTAAAGTCCACAAAGACAGACGCATACTACTTGGACCTTAGTGTACAATATCTGATGATCGTTTTGAGATTTTGGATCTGTTCAGCTGTTGAGCGACCTTTTCTGAACCCTCCTTGGTATTCACCTATTTGATGTTCGACTTATGCTTCCAAACACTCCAGGATGGCAAGTGATAGAATTTTGAAAGTCACGGGTAGCAAAGATATTCCTCTGTAGTTGCTGATGTTCTTCATGCTGCCTTTTTTGTGTAATGGATGGATCAAAGCTACTTTCCAATCTTCGGGTAGGGTCTCCTTGTTCCAAATTTCTTCTATTTGCTTTTGCAAGATATCAAGTGATTCCTCTGGGGCATATTTCCATAGTTCTGCTACTACTCAGTCTTCCCGCGGCGCTTTGTTATTTTTGAGATGGGCAATGTGGCGCTTGATTTCATCTCTGTCGGGTGGTCTGGAATCTGGGTACCCGAGTAAGGGTTCCTTGGTCTCAATGGCGTTTTGCGGTTTAGAGCAATTAAGTAAATTCTTGAAGTAATCTGCCAGATGCTGCAATTTTCTTCATTTGACATCGCCAGTGTGCCGTCCTTTCACTCAAAGCATAGAGATGGTGGTTTATAGCCAGTGAGTTTGCGTTTGAAGGCTCTGTAGTACTCTCTGCTTTCATTCTTCCTAAAGTTTCGTTCTATCTTTTCAATGAGAGATTTTTCGTATTTACGTTTCTCAGTTCTGAACACCCTAGCTGCTTGGGCACGTTGGGTTTTGTAGGTTTCCCAATCATTTTCTAAATTTCGTAGAGTAGTACTGTTTCCACGCATTGAGTCTTTCTTGGAGGACTGATTCGCAGGTACCATTCCACCAGGCATGCTTTTTGCTTCTCTTGATTTCTGCAACGTCTTTGGCGGCCTCAACGAGGAGACTTTTGGCGTTGTTAACGTCACAGTCATTTGGTCTAGCCTTCTCCTGGGACTTCTCGACCCTTTGCCGAAGTTTATCATTGTCGAAGCGTGTGTTCTGTTTGGTTGTCTTCCTTGTGTTTGCGGGAATTGGTTTGAATTTGATAAGAGACATATAATGATCTGAGGCCACATTGATGCCTTTCTTTACCTTGACATTCATAATCTTAGGGCTGTTTCTCCTGGAGATTGCAACATGATCAATTTGGAACTCTCCGAGAGCGTGGACGGAAGAACGCCACGTCATTTGTTTTCTGGGTAGATGGCGAAAGTGGGTCGTCATGACCTGCAGGTTGTGATTTTCGCAAATGGACACCAGTCTTTTTGCACCGTGGCGTTCACGACGAGGGATTTATCCGAAGATTTACCCCCTGGGGTATGTTTCTTCAAATGTTGTGCCATCATGCTTTTTGACTTGACTTTGCTTTGGACGGGTACCCATCCTTTTACAACTAGGGTTGTTAGCCCTAGAGGTTGCCTCAAGATGTTTTCTGGCTTCTGGTCATTTACCAGTCTTTGCCGTAACCCTGGCAAGGGACCAGTTTTTTTTCACGGTGGTATTTTATTTCCCTACTACCCTCTGACTCTGCTGACGGCAGAGCCAGCAAGCTTCCCCAATTCCAATGGGACGCTCCCGATGGACGTAACCGGTAAATCCCCACACGGGTTATTATTATTATTATTATGATTATTATTATTATTATGTGGAAACTGAAGAAGGGATGTCAAGTGGCCTTGAAAGTACAAGACTTACCTAATTCTGTCTTATCTCTAGAGACAGGCACAATATGAATTTTTTTTGGTCAAAATATATTATTCCAAAACATGAACAATTTCAAAATATGAAGTACATATTTTAATGCTATAACATCTCTGCCACTAATCCTTTACAGCAGGATTACATCATTAGTCAGCCTTGTCTATATTTAATAACATTATACCAAACAAAATAAAATAAAACACAATAATTTTAGTCTTTCAGCACTATGAAAACTTACAGTAACACAGAAAGACAAAATAAGTTATTGGTTACTTCAGTTGGACTTGAAGACAAATTACGCTATGCTATAAGTAGCTTTTCAATACTGTCTGGCAAAAAGTTGCATTTTCTGTCTGTTAGTATGGTTCTGTACAATGGCAAAGATCACTCCACATCACATTTCTCATCATCATCATCATCCATTTTCCTTGCCCAGCTCTCGCCAGGTGGGATGTTTATGGCACCTCTCCATCTTCCTCTATTCCACCACCATTGTTCCTCTTTAACTGTATTCGAATCCAGGTTTCTTCTAATAATACAGTATTTATTTTGTTTTCAACCACTTTAATCTTGCCTTCCCACCTCCTTTCTTGGTTGCCATCATCCATCCTCTTAACATGTCCAAACCATCTAAAGTTTATCCCTCTCCATTCTGTCGAAATGCTTTTCCAGTCTGATTTCTTTCCTGATGTCTGCATTTCATACTCTGTCCTTTCCTGTCTTTCCTTTCATACTTCTTTAAAATGTCATTTCACTAGCCTGAATTTTATTCCCGTATTTTTTTCTCAGTGTCCAGCTCTCTGCTGTATATGTCAGTAATGGTCAGTAGTACATCTTATACATCACCTCTTCACACTACATTGGTACTTCCTTCCTTCACACCAGGTTTCTCACACTCTGGTAGAATGCATTTCCCTGTTGAATCCTTTTACTGATCTCCATGTCCAACTCTGCATCCTGCATCAATTTGCTTCCCAAGTACTTGAAGCTCTCAACAATTTCAAGGTTTTTCCCTTTATTTTTATAATTCCCTTCCCTTTCTCCTCTAGTCAACATCAATGTCTTTCTCTTTTTCACGCTGAATTTTTTCCACAATTTTCAACTATTTTACTCAATATGTCGAGATGTCCTCGCACTTCCTCTCTCTACAATATCATCTGCAAACAACATACTTCACCTGCCTTTCCCCATACTTTACTTTGTCCCTTTCACAATTTCGTCCACAATCATTATTAATATCAATGGCGACAGCACACTTCCTTGTCGTACTCTAGTTTCATTCCAAAACCACTCAGTTCTCCCCACACTGGACACAATCCTTGCATTGTGCTATATTTGTCAGCTTATCAAATATGGAGCACAGAAGGAACTTGCGACAGGAAGATATCATAGCCGCTCTCCGGGAACTAAACAAAGGTGATTCTGCGGATGAGAGTGGGAGGAACAGTGGAGTAAATGGCAATAATTCTAATCAAAACTCTCCTTCAGATTCCTGATATGAATCAGAGAATGAGGAGAGTTATCCAGCTGACTCATCTCCATCTGAATTGGAGAATGAAGTCAGTTCTCAGCTGATTCAGCAGAGGTACTTACTATTGGAAAACTTGAGAACAACAAATGCGAAGGTAATAATGTAATAATGTTTACAGTTTATTTATTGTTGTGCACAGTTCATATACATATACATATACAGGTATATGTATGGTATATATATGCACAGCAGGTACTGCTTTCTTTCTGACAGTTAGGTGTTCAAGGAAGATCGCAGTGTGCTCAAGGAGGGTGGGTGAACCGGAAACGATATATCCCTAATGCTGCAGTGACAGATTCACCTAGAGGTGCTCCCGGACATCCAATTCGAAGACGAGGAAAACAGTTTGCCAATATTTCCTCTTGACAGCAAAGCTCAAATCACATCCTAGCCATGGTCATCTTCAGCTAGGTAAGAAGCATGCTTAATGATTTCAGCTGGTTCTGTAATCATTGCTCCAGATGGCACTAAATGGGAAGTTGTGAATCTGTGTTACATGAATACTGGCAGACGAGCTCAGCAGAATGTCTTGAAAGAGCAGTCAGGCCCAATAATTCATGCGAAACAAAATATTGCTGAAGGGTGCTTCACAAGTGCATGGAGATTTATTACCAATGAATTTATCCTGAGACACACACAGAAATGTACGGAAACAGAGGATCAAGTGCAGCTACTGTGTAAGGACTGCTCTGTGGTAATGAATGAACTAGAGACATTTGTACGTGTATGGTATATTCGTAGGGCAACTTGTGCAAAATGATTAGATCACTGTGTTTGAAAAAGTGGGGAATACCAATGTGCATGATACTATGGCTTCAGATCGTTTCATGCAAATTTTTAGGTTTTTGAGATTTGATATCAAATCCACAAGGTCAGAGAGACTGACTACTGATAAGTTTGCCCTGATTTTGGAAGTTTAGGACAGGTATATTTCAATGTTTCAAATGTGCTATAAGCCTGGGCCTTGGATAACTATAAATGAGCAACTGTTTCCTAGTAAAGCTTGCCATCGATTTTTGCCATTTATGGCATCGAAGCCCGACAAGTATGGACAGAAATTCTGGATGGCTCTGGATGAAGAATCAAAATATATTTTGAATGAATTTCCTTATCTACGAAAGAACAAACAGTGTCAATAAAATGTGCATTTGGGTGACTGTGGAAGTTGCTGGTACCATTCATACACATCATGGAGGTCAAAAGTTCTCGTATACAGCTGTATGACACCTAAGTGTTAAAAACGAAGGACATAACTGTGACTATTTATCAAGGTAAGGTTAATAAGTATGTACTGGTTCTCACAACATGTCCCACAACATCGTATGCAACCTTGGATGGCAATGCCACCAACTTTTCAGGAATACAAAAAAACCTCTCTTCTCAGTATCAAACAAAGAAAGGCTCCTGGACCAAACAACATCCCTCTGGAACTCAGTCTTAATGGAGGCTTACCTCTCAAAACGAGGCTCTTTTCTTTGATCCTAATGATATGGGAAACCCAAACAATACCTGCCAACATAAAAAATCCTGCTACACTCACAGTCTTCAAAAAGGGTGACCAAAGAATCTGTGATAACTACCGTGGCATATCCTTGCTGTCCATAGCAGGTACAATATTTGCTGGGATCCTGTTGAATCAACTTCAGATTCTCTCTGAGAAGATACTTCCTGAATCACAGTGTGGAATTTGCACATCCAGAGGCACCACAGACATGTTCTGTGCTAGACAGTTGCAGGAAAAATGCAGAGAACAACAGAAATCCTTGTTCTTAGTGTTTTATGACCTGGAAAAGGCCTTTGATACTGTGCCTAGAGATGCTATGTGGATAGTTTAAAGGCAGTTTGGCTGCCCTGAACATTTTGTACGACTTGTCTGGGCATTCCATAATAGTATGGTTCTCCATCAAAACAATGTCTCAGAAGAATTTTTAATCACTAATGGGCTAAAGCAAGGCTGTGTGCTTGCACTACACTTTTTGTGCTGTACCTGACAGCTATGCTCTATGAGACATCTGCCAACAAAACAGGTGTAGAAATTAGTCATCGGTTTGATGGAGGTATTTTTAATCAGGCTAGACTCCGCTCTAAAAGACTAACCCATCTCACCAAGGAAACGAATTGCAAAATAAAAGCATATGACAATGCTTCTCCAGCTCATTCTGCAAATGTCTGCTGACTGCTTTAAAACAGCTTATGAACAGTTTGGCCTGACTGTCAACATTCAGAAAACTAAACTTCTTTCACAACCTCCTCCTGGAACCAGTTTGCCAGACTTGAACATCACCATCTCAGATACATCTCAGGAACAAGTAGACCACTTCTCCTACCTTGGGAGTATTCTCTCAACATGTTGTACCGCGGAGATGGACATAAAAAACAGACTAGAAGCTGCTCATTGTGCATTTCGATGTCTTTCCCGCAAAGTCTTTTCAAATAAAGATCTAAAAATATCCACTAAACTGATGGCGTACCAAGGTGTTGTCATCTCCACATTACTGTACGGATGTGAACCATGGATTCTATACTGCTGTGACATCAAGAAACTGGAACTTTTTCATCAGCAGAAGCTTAGGATCAGCAGGATTATGTAACCACAGTTCTTGAAAGGGCACAGATGAACAGTATAGAAGCCTCAATCATCAGCCACCAGCTCAGATGGATTGGATATGTCCAATGCATGAGTGACAATAGAATACCTCGGCAATTACTGTACAGTGACCTCAGTTCTGGCCGGAGGACTTGTGGTGCCCTTCTTAAATGCTACAAATATCAGCTAAAAAAGACCATGAAGAGCACAAATATCGACCCCAGTACTTGGCATAAACTTGCTGAAGATCACCCTTGCTGGCATGCAATCACATCCACTGGTGTCCAGCAATCTGAAACTGAGTCTTGAAGACTGCAAGCAGAGGCTTGTCTTGGAAGGAAACTCAGAAAAACCCAACCACGTCCAACCCCCTCTCTCAAGTGTATCAAATGTGGTCACATGTTCTATGCAAGGATTGGCCTGTTGAGCCATCAACGTCATCTGTACAAAGCGGACCAAACAGGAACTGCAGGTGAAAAAAATGTATACTCGGATACAAGTAACGGCCAACAACAATGACAACTGCTTCTCAATTCTCTTCACCCAGGTATCCAGGTGGGGATTGACAGAAAGGAGAAGCCAGCAATAGCAACGTCTTACAACAGAACCAAGTGTGGAGTTGATGTGGATCAAATGTCCTTAAAGTATACCATCAAACCAGCTGCATATAGGTGGCTGTTACACACATTCAGTAACATTCTAGACTTAGCTTGGGTGTCGTATAAACAAGTTACAAATATCAGGATCTAGCACTGAAAGTTTCTGCTACAATCAAACAATGATGATGGTAACGACAATGAAACACACACTGACCACAAACATAGGAAATGCCAAGTGCACAATAAATGTAAGAAGAACACGAAAGACGTGCATATGTTTCATAATTTATAAGTGAATATGTGTAAAGCTATTTTGCTAATTGCTTTACGTCGCACCGACACAGATAGGTCTTACGGCGACAATGGGACAGGAAAGGCCAAGGAATGGGAAGGAAGCGGCCGTGGCCTTAATTCCCTGTTGTGAAAATGGGAAACCACGGAAAACCATCTTCAGGGCTGCCGACAGTGGGATTCGAACCCACTATCTCCCGGATGCAAGCTCACAGCTGTGTGCTCCTAACCACATGGCCAACTCGCCCGGTATATGTGTAAAGCATGCAGAAAAATTGTCTATAAGAAATGTATTGGAAATGAGAAAATGATTGTCACCTATGTACAATGTGAATTGTGAACTTCTGAGGGTGACTTCATACACACATAATACATTGAACTGAACCATGTGCTATCCATACCACTGTATGTCAGCATGGTAAAATAAGCTGGGTATAGACTCATGTAAGGGGAACTAATAAGAAAATACAGGGATTTTTTAATTGATTGTACCTACATTGATATATCTGCCTTCGACCTTTAGTTTACTGAGTACTCATATGTCTGGGTTTATGATGTGAAAATGCAGTTTAGAATGTAGTAGAGTATAATGATCAAAAAGAGCACTGGAACTTGTTTTCATTGTAGATAACCTATTGCCATTCCTGTTTTCATTCATAACTGAACTTAAAAGTGTATCTCAAGGGTGGGTCATTATTTCTCTCCCCATACTTCTAAGTGGTAGGAGTCATACAGTTTATCTAGTGCAAAAAGTAATTACGTCATGTCACATATAGAGAGATAGGAACATGAAAAGGAACAAATAATATGATGAACAAAGTAATAGGTCAGTGTGGGAAGAGGGAGGAATAAATAGAAAGAGGAGACAAGGCCAATATCCACATATTCATACCCCGCATCATCAAATAGATGGGCTCTCTCCTCATTAACCCCAGTTCTTCTACATCCATGGATGAAGACTTGGAGACTGTCCTTGTCTCCTCTTTCTATTTATTGCTCCCTCTCCTCACACTGATCTGTCATTGTGCACATCCTATCGTGTGTTTCCTGTGGCTTCATGGCTGCCTGGTTAGTGGCATGGCCTTCAGGGTCCTGGATTTAACTCCTAGCCAAGTACTTCTGCGCAAGTGATTTTAATCTCGAATAGTTAATTCCGTTAAGTAAGGGACTGGTTCTTAAAATAAAAATGCAATTTATTTTGTGCCCCACTAGCTACTACTATAGTTTTCGGAGATGCTGAGAGTCTGAATTTTGTCCAGCAGGATTTCTTTTCCTATGTGCCAGTAAATCTACCTGCTTTCCTTTTAAAGCATGTTTTTACTCCGAATTACACTGTTTCTTTCATCAATGGAACTGCCCATTCGCGCTGACCATCGTGTTATTTTCATGCTATTACTGAAGTGCAGTGCATATTCATGTAGTTATATTTTAACCTACAGAAGTATGGATACAGAACTAAAAGGAGATATAAGCACGCTTCTGGATGAACAGAGTTCATGTGACAACTATCCATTTCTCTCGAAAAAGAATTGCGCCATTTATATAGTAACACTGAAGATGAAATGTTGGAGAACAAGGAACAATTTACACATGATCCCAAAAAGAAGGAAAAGACAATGTATACCAGATCCATACAATAATTCTGACAGCGTTAGTAGTCACTGCACGTCCTTATAAACGTACCACGAACAGAATGCCGGTGACCATTGACAACTAACTGCCCGTGTGTAGATAGAGAGAGAGTGAAGATAAAGGCTCCAATAGTGACAGAGAGGACAGTAGTACAGAAATGAACAGTGTTCATTCTAACCACATGCAATTAAAATCCCCAACCAGACTGGACTCGAACCTGGGACCTCCTGAACCGAAGGTTTTGACGCTGACCATTTAGCCAAGGAGCCAAACCATATCCTAGTGAAGTACAGCTCATAAATGACTTGAAGATGGTCAAACACTGATTTATTGACTAAATTAGACGTATATTTCAACACATTAGGAGCATTTTGTTAATTGTTTTGGAAAAATTTATTGTATTACAAATTAGGTAAGATTCTGATGAATTCTGACGAAAGTGCAGAAATAAATCAGAGTGGACTATTAGCAATATTGAAAAGAAATTGGGGTGCAAAGTGTTATTAGTTACATCCAAATGAATACAATGTGGCGTGATTCAATTCTTGTGCAAAGAAGGGCTTTGACCAGGAGAACTGTAACGAAATGTGCTTTTGTTCCAATGCAACAATGGACAGTTGGTAGCACTGCTTTCGCCGAGGTCTTGCAGATCATGCATTTTACAGCCGAGATCTCTCTCCTTGCAACAGTCATGATTTTGGTCTCTGAAGAAAGCCCTGAAGAGTAGTGTTTCACCACCGGTTGAGCAGTTCCCGATGCTGTAGAAGAGTGGTGCAACCAGCAACATTCATTGTGGAGGGTATAGAGAATGGCGATGGTGATTATTTTATTTGTAGGCTCTCTTAAACTGTTAAGAGTATGCCCTTGCTGTGATATAGTATTGTTGTCCAGAACACACAGTGTTGTTTCTAGACAAGTCCATGTTTCATTTGAACAACCATCATATACCATCTCATTCATTAACCTTAGATAATACTAATTGTTTTAAAATGGAATATAACAATCTTTTGATTCTAATGCATAGCTAGCGAACGGCAAGATGTATTCATGGGATGAACAACCTCACGTAACAATCTGATAATTATTATACACTGCCATTTCCCAGTACATTTGGCATTTCTATAGAGCATGAATATATTTCTTACTTACTTCATTCACTGGAGATCTGAGGAAATTTGTAGTGATCCAATCATGAAGATCTTTATGATTGTATGTAACAGCCAGAGTATTTAATATCACATATATATTGCAGACTTTCTCCTCAACCTGAAATGTAAAATAATGTCATGAGGCCAAACACTTCCAATACAGAATCACTCAATTTCAATATAATGCAAGAGATGTTACCTTGCCATTGATACATAGTTTTCTCATCATTAACACAGTCTCCTTATTACATTTGACATTCAGGTCCTCCAACTGAAGTGAATTAAACAGCTGAGAGTGAAAAGTCATCCCTCCTACAAAAGGAAAGAAATAAGAAACTACACAAAATCATTATTCATTTATTTAGTAATAATTAGATACTGGCACAAAATACATGATTTTACACTGATTGTATATCTTGATCTGATTTGTTTATTTATCATCAACAGTCAATACTTTTCCTTCATAAAAGAAAATATTATATGTAACAAGGAGGAAACTTAATAAAAACGAGTTCTTTAGAAACTAAAAAAAAAAACATAAATAAGGAAAAACAGTATAATGTCCATATTGGTAACATTTTGGCAGGATTGTCAACAGAGAACTGAGAGCTTGCTGATTAATTAGTACACATTTCAGTTTGATGATAGGGAATGAAAAAATAAATTTCATGCAGGGTATGGGATGATGGTGTGTTAGGTACACACATGGAACAAGGTGTGGAGGTCTTTTCCAGGTACTAAAAGGATGAAAAACCAACAGGAAACAAGGTAATAAAAATGTGCATTTAAGAGTACCATTAACAATTAACTGAAGAAAGCAAAGATCTGGTGTATTGCACAAGTTTACTCAAGCCCAAGGTGTTTCAAATATGGCAGAATTTCTTTCGCACTAAGCTATCTCAGGACATGTTATGGGCTTTCACAATGTATGCAGAGAATATATAATTTACTACCTCTCTGAAAAAACATTAACAATAAAACTGCTCTTCAAAACTGAACTGAGCAATTAAATAGTTCATATGTTGTAATGAACATTTCAAGGAATACAGGTCAATGTTTTAAGCACACAACAAAATACATCTAGTCAAAATTCTTTATTTTGTTACTCTTGATTCATTTTTGGGGCTTTGAACCTCTTTAGCTATCAATCTGTTTCACGACAAACCAATTTCTCTTACTTACAAATGAAGGTACTGTTCAATAATCTGTGTTACTGTGAACCAACTTCTTGTATTTCTATGTATGGATACTGTTCAATGATATCTGGCACCTTGTCTGAAGAGTCAGCATACTGATCTTTGGTTTAGAGGGCCCCAGTTTCAATTCCCGGCCAGGCCGAGGATTTTAACTGTGAATGGTTGATTGGAGAGCAGTATTGTTCAGTGTTCAGAGTCGTTTCAGTCTTGGACAAGGTGATGGCTGTGTTTGCTTTCGTAGATATGTAGGTGAGTGAAACAATCCATCGAATATTTGCATTAGCCATACTGACCCACACCTGGGATTATCACCTCTGGTCTTCACTCAGGAGACCATAGCAAGTGTGTCAAACAGTAGTAGTAGTAGTAGTAGTAGTAGTAGTAGTAGTAGTAGTAGCAGCAGCAGCAGCAGCAGCAGCAGCAGCAGCAGCAGTAGTGTTATTGGCTTTACATCCCACTAACTACTTTTCCGGTTTTCAGAGATGCAGAGGTGCCAGAATTTAGTCCCGCAGGAGTTCTTTTACATGCCAGTAAATCTACAGGTACGAGGCTGACTTATTTGAGCACCTCCAAATACCACCGGACTGAGCCAAGGTCGAACCTGCCAAGTTGGCGTCAGAAGGCCAGCGCTTCAACCATCTGAGCCACTCAGCCCAGCTCAAACATTAGTGATATTTTTGATCCTATTCTCTGACCATATCTTAACACATTGCAGGAACCTATCTTCTAGCAAAATAATGCAATGGTGCCCTGGCCTGCTAGATCTCCATCCCAGCACAGCAACAACCATTGTCAAGCTACATCAAGAAGTAAAAGAAGCAGGATATATTGTATCCCATAGACATTCAGCATTTGTACAAGAGGTTACACGCTAGAATCGCTGCATGTGTTGCCATTAGGGATGGGTACATTCTTATTAAGGTCTGTGTTGCATTTAATGTTCTGGACATCCCACAGACTTGATGTTTTGATCAGTCCGACATGCCACTTCCATTTTCTTGTGTACCAACTCTGAGGCAAATACATGTATTCCTATGGGGTATTTCAATAAGTTTATCATATTTTAGAAATCATTCAAAAGTTCCTGAACAAAGATAAGGAGTGACCAAAACATTTCCATTTGAGGGTGTTGCTGCAGCGGACATGCAACACAGCGCGACTCCAATGCAGGTACATAAGCATGGACATGTATGCAAAGGGATTAGTGTGGCAGTCGTGTCATGCCGAGGTGCGTGCGTTAAATGCAGCAATGTGAACTTCACGTGATAAAATTCATTTTTGGGTCCGTATTGAAAGTATTTGTATTAAATAACACTAGTATGTTTTTATTGTTCTCCCACCTATTCAATACAATACAATCTGAAAAGAGGGCTTTAGAGCAACTGGCAGTCGCCGAGCTCTTAGCCCTCAACATAAGTTAACATCTCAGCGGTCAAAGGGAATTTCATCACACACTTCGCTACCCACCGATTGACAACAACGTTCCCTTTCAACTAGTACGCTCACCTCAACACGTCCAACAACAAAGAGCCACACCTATCACAAACTCTTCCCACAAATACTACATCAAAGAAGATATCCTAATGACATCTACACAAACTTCAATATAGCCTACGGCACTAGCATCCAACTAATATTATCTTGAAAAGAACCAGGCCATATGAATATTCTTCAAAATTTACAAGCATATAAATGAAAATCAATACTTATTAACTTCAAGAACCAACAACCATTACCAATGCTCAACTTTCCTCAATTTTTTAACAACACACCATTTGACAATTAAATGGAATGTGCTTTCTGTAATATCTTTTAATATCAAGAACCAACCACCTATGTTATAATCCTCAAATAATTGTCATTTTTTGGACTCAAATATTGTTAAAGAATAGTATACTACATTTTATATTGTAATAGTTGTTTAACGATCTCTAATCCATTTTACAAGACAGTTTTTAACAGTATTCATAAGTCATTCCCAATCAGGTACCCGATCAATTCCTAAGGCTTATGATGCCTACTATTGATAGGTGAAACATGTACCATCCAGTGTATTAATTTTATGTTAACATTTTGATAAGGACAAAGTCCTGACTTTTAAGATTGTATTGTATTGTATTGAATAGATGGGAGAACAATAAAAACATACTAGTGTTATTTAATGTGAACTATGGCGACGTTATTACCAAATGCGTCCAAATGCTGTTATTCTGTTCTTGGCTGCCGAAAGACAAACACTGGTGGATATCCATCAGAGAATGAAGACTGTGTATGGAGCAGCATGTTTGTCAAAAACAACCGTTGTGGAATGGTGCAGCAAGTTCTGTGCAGGTCGTGTTTCGACACATGACGCCCGTCCCTATACCGCAAAGGTTGTCACGCAGAACGTATGCCAACTCAAGTGGGAGACACTCGAGCACCCGCCCCATACTCCTGATCTCTCCTCATGTGATTATCATGCCTCTAGTCACCCCAAAAAAGCCTTGAAGTGCGACACTTCTGACGCACGAGGATGCGCCCCAGGTGTTAAAGACTTCTTCACGCAGCAGGACACGGTGTTTTAGCACACTGAGATCTTCAACCTGGTGCATCGGTGGGATCAGTGCCCCAATGCTCACGGAGATTTTGATTGAGGCATCCCGATTCAGGACTGTACGGCCGTTGAACAGAAACTTTTTAATCGCCCCTTATAGAATAAGTGATGTAATTTTTCAAAGCATTTTCTCACCAATGCAATAAATGCCTAAAGCTCTGAACATTATTTTCCAATCCCTTACATTCAAATAAAAATTCTATGTTTACAAATTAAAGGTGGAGCATGAATCTACAGAAGAACCTGAAAACTATTTAGAAAATAACTATTTAAACAGAACACGAGTGATCATTTAATTATTAAATAATACACAGATCGTTGTAAATATGAAAGGAGAAGCATTCTATGTACATATGGGTCTTACAAAAACCATTTTCACAACTAAATAAATTTCACTACGAATTAAAAGTTGCTGAGCAGCAATATGTGAAATGTATTTTGTGTAACATTAACATTGTAAAAACACACGTTTCAAATGGTACATTACTGCATACATCCTGACAACCATATGTCATATATAATATATTGAGTGACTAGGCTTCCAAACAATCTGCAAGTACTGGAGTGCCACATGGTCATTGTGAACACTTCCTCAGTCATATGGCTTGGCTTCCCTGATCAGGTCTGCTCACTCATGGATCAGACAGCACTTCAGCCATCTTCACAATGCTGAGTACACCCCATTCCAGTCCTCAGTCCATG
The DNA here is from genome assembly GCF_040414725.1 of Anabrus simplex. Taxonomy (NCBI): domain Eukaryota; kingdom Metazoa; phylum Arthropoda; class Insecta; order Orthoptera; family Tettigoniidae; genus Anabrus; species Anabrus simplex. The sequence goes on along the minus strand of NC_090266.1, from coordinate 1,149,516,243 downwards.
ACTAAAATTCTTGGATGAGTTCAGAATGTATTAAGGACATCCTATGTTGAAATCTTCACTAAACATGCATGATTTGTGTGACGAATGTTTAAAAGGGGTATGTGTGCATGAACAATGGTGTGCAAACATAAAAAAGAGAGTGTGTATTTAAATAATGTAAAATTTCAAGTATACAAACAATGTGGTGTGTTACATCATAATTAGTGTGGAGAATTATATGCAAATATATTTCAAATACAGCAGCTTATCTCAATAAAGCTTATTAATTACATGCTTCCAGTTAAATAAAGATGAATGAAGCATGTTTGTTGGTGTACGTCATTACTTCAATGTTAAGAGCATATTCAGTGCATAGTATTTACCATATTTACTCGCGTAATTTTCCTGCTGTTTTCAGCCATTCTTATCCTCAAAAGAATGGAGGTACAGAAAATTATGCAAATTTCATTTTGAATTTGAAATACCAATGGTATTCCACCACTTTTGCGGTGTAGTACTTTGGCAATCACTGGTATACAGATGTCCTCCTTCGAAGGAAAAGGTTGTTCCTCTTCATGAATCTACACAACCACTCTCTGCTTGCTTTAAACTCTGAGATTCCTACATTGCTCTTCTCTACATCTCCAGCACCTTTCAGCATTTCATATGAAACTGAATAGGAGACTTTTCTTAATTCAGTAACATATTTTACAGTTCTTTTTCAATTTCTGCATACTGGCCTGAGTTTGGTCTCTGAAACCATAAGGCTGTCTTCTTGGCACAGTATAATTGTCCTTTTTCATTTATGCCAGTAGCATACATCTGATGGCTTTACATAAATCTCACATGCTGCAGCATGATAGCATTACTTCCTGCTAATGCGATCACTGTTAATTGAAACTGTGTTTTGCAACTCCCATTTTCCTTACCCATCACTAACCACCATTCACTTATGTATGTAACAATAATTAGCACATAGACCAGTATATGTTATAGAACAAGTGTACAGTCCCTGGCCAAATTAATAGACTCAGTCACATTTTCTTTCATGTATACAGTTTGAAGCACCGTGGAAGCCTAGTACATGCTCAAAGAGGAGTAATTTTGATTCCATAGGTATTTACAGTTGGTAATATGACTTTAACATGTGCGTTATGTTAGTCAGTTGTTTCTTGGGCTGCTGATGTGCAACTGTTGACAGCTTGGCAATATTTGGCGCCAAATATGTAACCCCTTACAAGTGTTTCCACAGTGTTTTTCATCACAATAACTGAGAGGGTAAGTTGTACTGCTCGGTTTTCTTTATTCTCTATACAAGAGTTAATGATTTAGGAATATTAAACTTTAAAAACCAGAGAAACGTTGATAATATAATGACATTTTGATTTTTTTTTAGGTTACAATGTCTGGTGACATAACCCCTCGAAAGGGGGCACAGATAAAGATCCTCACTGAGACAGGAACGTATTCCCAGCGTGAGATTGGTAACAAAGTTGGCGTTTCACAATCCACAGTGAAACGCATTGCTAAAAAACTGGCTTTTGGTGAGGACTTGAATGGGAAACGGAAAGGTCATTGTGGTAGGAAACCTCTCTTTACTGAGCGTAGTGAACGATGCCTTCCAAACTTTTGCAAAAGAAACCGACATTCTACGGTGAAAATAGTAAAAACTGAACTAGAAGCATCTGGGGTACATGTTTCAGAAAGAACAAAACGGCGGAAACTGAAGGAATTGGACTTTATGCCTCATAGGCCATATAAGAAACCATGGCTTACTCCCTGTGTGATGGCTAAGAGATTCAAATGGGCCAGGGAATACAAGGATCATGGTATAAACTACTGGAAATCGGTAGGTAATAACATATAATATTTGACAAAGGGTGCAGAAGAGGATTTTGAAGTTAGGTGAAGTATTTACAAATTTCTCTATTTATTTTCAGGTATGCTTCAGTGATGAGTCAACTTTCGAAGTTCTTTCCCAGAAGGCAGCATTTGTTCGTCGCAGGTCAGATGAGAAATACCATCCAGACTGTCTTTCTCTGACAGTCAAACACCCTGATAAAATAATGGTGTGCTCAGTAATTAGCGGGGAAGCAGCAGGACCTCTTTATTTTGTCGATGGTATAATGTGCCAGGACCAGTATAAGGAAGTTTTGCGCACTCAGCTACTATCACAGATACGCGAATGGTTCCCTGATGGAAAAAAATGTGACTTTTATGCAGGACGGAGCACACTGCCACACAGCTAAATCAGTTAAAGACTTCCTGAAGAAAAAAATTACCGTTATTGTCATGGCCAGAGCGTTCTCCGGATATGAATCCTATTGAAAATGTATGGGAGGTGGTCAAAAGAGAAATAGCAAAAGAAATGATCACAACAAAAACCAGACTCATTGAAAAACTAAAAGAAGTTTGGCATCATAATCCACTAATAAAAGAGACTGTTCAAAGCTGTATTGAAAGCATGCCCAGGAGGATTAAAGCACTAATAGATGCAAAAGGTGGACCTACAAAATATTGAAACTGTGTACATTTGAAGAAAAGTGTTACTTATCACCTAAAATTTTGTGAAAGAAAGGAAAAAGAATGTCTGTACATAGTCAATAAACATCCCTTCTGTAAATAACTGTAATAAATAAGTTGTAATTCTAAGAAATTTGGTAATTAATTTTAAAAAACGTGAAAAAGTAGTACTGAGTCTATTAATTTGGCCGGGGACTGTATATCTCCCAAGTGGTTACTACTAGCATACTAGTGATGAGTACATAGACGAACATTATGCGTAGCTGGCCAAGCCGAGCAGTGTCAACAGTTCAGAGTTGCTACTTGCGCTTCTGTCACCAGATACAAACTTATGATCAGTCATCAAAACAATTGAGCTATGACTAGACAAGCATTATTAAACATAATTGATTTTTTTGGAAATGAACATAACATTTTATTCTGGTCACGCATATGAACTGTGTTAAATAATGTAGCTATCTATGCGTTCAATGATGCAGGTTTCGGAACATGCCTGAAAAGCATTTTTAATGTAGTTGTCTTAGTTGTAGGACCTCTCATAAAACAGACTATAAGTGCTCAGTGTGACTACTTTCCACCACATGAAATGCAGCTCCATCCACATCACATTACCAGTATACTGGAAGTGACAGCTCCAACACTTCTATATTTCAATTCAGATAGGCTGGCAGGTGGCAGTGGAATATACAACTTTATCTTTAATACATACATCACAACAAGAAATTAAGAGGAAGATGTTAGGGCTTCTTGCAGGCCATCTGAGAAAAGTCTCAATGTGTAGTTGAACCTCCAGACAAAAAAATGAGTCACCCTAGTGCACACAACACAGATGAATCGTTAAGCCTGTACAGATGGCGCAGCGAACGAGTCCCATGCTCAACTGCACGTGCAGTGTCTCTACGTGAGCATAAGGCAGTAGCTATCAGTGAGACATTGATGTTTCAAGCAGAGAGTGTACGTCAACATGGGTAGATGCAGAGATGTGACAAGAGTGGCAAAATGATGCAATCATGTTTGGCCGTGCCTATGGCCATATGGTGTGTGAAGTCGCTGGATTTGTTGGTGTTTCGCAGCGGACTGTTCAATGTGTCTACAAGCAGTGATGTACAGGTGGCCACAAATCAAGACGTCAGAATTGTGGTCGGAAAATATCTTGACAGGGGTGCAGAAGAAGCGTTTCATGACTTATGAAACAAAATCGCTTCCAAACCAGATAGGAATTGCTGCAGACAGTGAATGAAGGTCCATCCCAACCTGTTAGCGAGAGAACACTGTGACGGAAACTGCATACCATGAACATTTAGAGTATGTTACCTCGCAAGAGGCCATTGCTCACACAGACACATTAAGCTGCAAGTCTTCGATGGGCTGGAAATCATTAAACGTGGGCAGTAGCTGACTGGCGGAATGTTATGTGGTCTGACGAATCAAGTTTTTGCCTGCATTCCAATGACGCACGTCATCGAGTGCACCAAGGGCCAAATAAAGTATTGGTCTGTGATGTTTTGGGACTGTTTTTCGTATCATGGATTGGGCCCGCTCACTGAGGTGAACACAAACATGAACCAGCATGTTTACTTAAAAATTGCCTTTCAGTCAACATCTCAGTGATGAATATGCTATTGATACCCTGATTTTCTCAAGATGAAAACAGCAAAGTTCTTTGGGCTGGACATGTATGTGATTAGTTTCATGAACACTCCCCCACCCTATTACATCTCAACTGGCCTGCAAAATCACCTGACTTGAACCCCATTGAAAAGAAGTGGGACATGTTGGAACAGCGGGAAAGCACCGACATCAGCATCCCTGCAATTTGGTGGAATTCCACGATCAAAACCTCAGTGAGAGGCTTAACCTGGATGCAACGTACTTGCACAACCTTGTGGACTCACTTCCTAACTGAATCCAGGCGGTTATGAAGTAAAGAGGCGGAATTACAAGACATTAAATGATGCTTGTCTGGATTTTTAGAAGGGGTGACTAATTTTTTTGTCCGGTGAGCTTATTTCGTGCACACACTGTATCCTCGATACATATAAAGAGGATGTTATGTCAGCATTATATTCTGTCAACTAAAAGTTTTTTAATGGCTGTCATGCCAAAGTCAAAACAAATTTCTATAAAACACTTTCCCGCCTTGTCAATACTTTCCCGGGAATTAGGTATAATAAAATGTGTAAGGTACTGACAAGGCGGGAAAGTGTTTTATAGAAATTTGAATATAAGTCAATATGAACAGGAATAACCAACATAGTGAAAATAATCAAAAGTCAAAACAGACAAAACTCTGCATTTCTGCATGAAGTATTGACACTACATCGTATTTTGTAATTATTTCACTTTACAGTAAGATACTCCAGAACTTCACTGGATTATATGCATTATGCAAATACAGTATTAATGAACCAGGCTGAGTGGCTCAGACAGCAGAGCGTTGGCTTTCTAAGTCCAAGATGGCAAGTTTCTTGGCCGTTTGACGAGTAATATTACTTGCATTTCAAACATCCAGCAACTTTACCAGCCTTAAAAAAAGGGAAAGGAACCACCACAGTCTTACGGCATTTGATGGGAGAAAACTCCAGAAGTTAGGCCAGAACTGAATCATACATATATTCCATAATTTAACACGTATCAAGCTTATATTGATCCATTTCACAGTTATACAAATGGAACCTATAAAGTTCAACATTCGACATATATAGGAAAAGGCAAATTATGGAAATATAACGCAAGAATCAAGGCCAACACGTTTCAGTGTCACTAAACACACTGACTATATTACTAGACATTCAAGTGTTTTTTAAAACTTCTGTAGTAAATGATAAGCATTCAATTTAATAGACATTTATGTTTTATACAATGCATAATCAACATAATATGAAACTTGTAATTTTATGCAAGAAGGAACTGACATTTAATCATTAGGTTTAAAAGCCAACCATACACGGCATATTCAAACATTATCAATATCTGATGTTATACAAGACAAATTGTTATAATATTTTACCACATAACAACGCAAGATTCAAGCAATAAGTATTTTAGACTTTAAAGTACAATGATTAGACTTTAAAGTACATTAGTGTGTTTATGTAAAAATATTTTATAGAGGTTAACACGCATTTATATTTTGCCTAAAATAATATCACTCCAGCAATAAGGTATAAAGATGTAACATGATATTTTATTATAATTATCACGCAAGCTTTATTTATCAAATTTTACTGATAGTCTATTCATGATTGTACATAAGTATAAAAGGGTTTCGATTCAACAGAATGAGCAATACTTAAGATACGTGCTTAATCAACCCAAGGATGCATTCTGTCAGCCCAAGGGCATGTATATAATAGACAAAGTTTTGTAATTTTAATTTTTAATTTTAACACAACGCTTAGAAATTTGTAAGTTTTTAGATAAGTTTTCACTGAAAAATTATGAAACAATACATCATGAAGGTCTTTCAGAGGTATAAGATAGAAATGCAAATGTGATTCTGATATAGCTGAGGATGACCTATGAAGGGTCGAAACCGGTCCTAGATTGTAATAGTTTACAAGAAAATAAATGTATTGATTAGGTGGAATTTTTCTTTCCTTTTATGAATATTAGAAGATGAACGTAGGAAGTTGATGAAAGATTTGAACACATGTGAACAGGTACGTTTTCTAATCAGTGTTTAGGTTGACTCGTATTTTCCAATTTTTGGCGTATATTGTTTTGTAAAGTAGATTTTAACGGCAGAATATAGACAATTCGGTTGTTTAAAATATTACTTGTAAATTTTATTTGAGTTTACTGCAAGCAAGTATTTAAACAACAGATTTTATACTGTATTTAACAACACACAAGTTTTCGTTTATCAGGAAACCAAACCGCAATTATGGAATCCACCTGCTGTCCAAGTAAGCTATAAAATCGCACATTTAATTATGAGACAGTGCCGATCTTTCACTGAAGGACCTTTTGTAAAACAGTGTTTACAAACAGCTTCTGAGATACTGACTCCAGAAGAGTCTTTCAAGTTTAATATGGTAAGTCTCAGTCCGAACTATAGATTGCCGTCTAGAAGAGCTCAGTTCAGATGTAGAACAGCAACTGTCCAAAAAAATTAACCAATTTATTGCATTTGTGCTGTCCTTAGATGAAAGCACAGACAAATAGTTCAGCATAGTTAGTGATATTTATTCGTAGCGTGGATAAATATCTGTGTGTTACAGAAGAGCTTCTGCATATAACAGCATTAAAGAACATCATTACTGGGGGGGAAAATACCTGTCTGGCCAGTTAAATCTGCTATGGTAATGGAGTAAACCATACACCCAGTGTCTCCAAGCCAAGTGTTGGGCAGCAGTAAATAGCATGACCCACTATGAGAACCAACAGCCAAGGGCGGAGGAGTCCTTATAGATGGGAAATGGACCCTCAGTGGAGGAAATGCCACTGAAACCCCATATCAACTGTAGTGTCTGTACTCCCGAAAAGCGGCTACAAAAGGAGTCTGTTCTCTATGTAACAAGCAGCCTACAAGTTTCAGCTGGCAGTAGCTCTAAAATGCCTTTGGGAGTGGCGAACCCATCGTAATAAAAGCCTATATGATAAGTGTACTGAAGCCTCGCAAAATGCTAGGGTGTTGCCCACAAGCGATGTGCAGTTCTTGTGATGCTGGGAGAAATGTGAGAAATGGGCGACCAGCAACCAAATACATCAAGATTGCGACCATCAATGTAGCGACACTAACAGGGAAAGTGGAAGAAATTGTACATTTTATGGTTGACAGAGATATAGTATTGCTGGGAATCAGTGAGATCAAATGAAAAGGAAAAGGTGAGAGGAAACTAAAGAAAGGATACACTTTATACCAGGGCCTCTCAGGGTGCACGGTGCAAAAGGCGACTTCGCATGGTTGACCAGAGTACAGACCCCCACTCCTCAATTTGGAACAATATCGCTGTCTTTCTCTTTCCCCACACCTGTCTCGCTCACTTTCCCTGTCTCTCTCTTCCTCACTTGCTCCGTAGCGCTCCATATCCGAGCTGAGTTGAGCCGAGCTTAGCCGAGCAGCCCAGAGATGAAGCGTTGGTCCGATTCTGGTGATGATCTCATCCCTGATTTCTGTGATAGCAAAAGTAAGTCTGATGATGATATACCAGACTCTGGACAAAGTGAAATTCAGCACATTCAAATAACCAACATGCATCCGCCTTATTGCCCGCCTGCAATCAAGTTCAATGGCTGGGTAGCATTAAATTTTGACATTGAAAATAGCAACGAAATTATGTCTTTCATCAATTTATTTGTAAATGACGATTTCCTTGAATATGTACACCATCAGAGAAACCTTTATGCGGAACAAGTTATTAGTGCAGCACCATGTCCATTCACTAAATATTCTGTTTTGCAGATGTGGAAACCGGTCAACGTAAATGAGATGAAAATTTTTTAGGACTAATGTCTGTAACTAGAATAATTCAAAAACCAGATCTGAAAATGTACTGGACAGAGGACAGTATTTTCGGCTTGCTGATATTTTCGAGAACCATGGCACGAAGCCGGTTCTAAAACATATTGTCATTCTTGCAGTTTAGTGACAGCAGTCACTATGAGGGGAATCCTGATAGACTATACAAAATTAGGCCGGTTCTCGATAGGCTCAGCGACCAGTTTTCATACAGTAACATTTAATGTAACGTAGTACACTACAGAGATGAGGGCATTTAAAAAGGTTGGGCTGGAGTTTTAAATCACCCGGTGAGGAACTGGTAGTCAACGAGTTAATGTGTCTTAGAATATTTTGTGATACGGCAAAGGTTAGTATTTCCAAATTATGAGTAGGTGGTCGTTAATTTGAAACTATGTCATTCAAAGTCGGACTTTTGTGTCCCAATGACTTCAAATTAACGAGGTTTTACTGTACTTGACATTCAGCATTGGGCCGCTGACTATAGGGTCTACACCATTACCTTAGGGGGGGTGACCCGGTCAGAAAATTAGAAAAATATATACTAAGCTCTTAAAAAATTAACTTTTCATATAGGTACTGCAGAAATCCTTGCATCGTCAAAGTCTCTATTCAACATAAGAAGAACCATACTTCCCTTTTCAGATGCAACAGAAAGAAATTAATACCAAATATTTTCTTCTTAGAGCCTCCATGGCTCAGGCGCACCGGCCTCTCACTACTGAGTTCCGTGGTTCAAATCCCGGTCACACCATGTGAGATTTGTGCTGGACAAAGCGGAGGCAGGACAGATTTTCTCCGGGTACTCCGGTTTTTCCTGTCATAATTCATTCCAGCAACACTCTCCAATATCACTTCATTTCATCTGTCATTCATTAATCATTGCCCCAGAGGAGTGTGACAGGCTTCGGCAGCCGGCACTATTCCTATCCTCGCCGCTAGCTGGGGCTTCATTCATTCCATTCCTGATCCGGTCAAATGACTGGAAACAGGCTGCGTATTTTCTATACTCTTCTTACAACAATTTTACAAGTGCATCGGCATTCGAGATATTTAAAATGGATCTTCAGTGCACCACTCAGCTCAAGGATGTTTCAGCAATGCCTAAATATGTGTGATTTTTATAAAATATTTCCTCATCACCAATATCCTTGACTGCACAGGCAAGCTGCTAAAGTTCTTTCAATATCTGGTTCCAAGTGTTTTTCTTTCTCTCATGAAACTGACCAAGATGTTGGATTATTGAACTTTAACTTGCAAAACTCCAAGGGTCTGACTGCATCGCAAATCCTTGTTCCGAACACAGCACACACTGTACAGTCAAAACCAACACACATCTCATCTCAAGTCAAAGTTTTCTTTGTTTTAATGAAAAGACTGAGTACGTGTACCAGTATGCAAAGTGTAGTTATTTAATTTTAAAATGTTGTCATCATATTATGTTTGATTATGAAGGCTATGAATGTCGATTTTGCTTCATCGGTCTGATTTCAGCACAAACACTTCTTCCACTCACCCCCCCAACTGTCAATGCGCCTCCCTTACACACTATCACTGAACATCACAGTGGAGGAGGATAGCCTGCGTGCAGGCCAGACATGATTGCACTTTTGAGGGTGCGCTAGTGCAAGTCCCGGCCATCATTGCTTTGGGTTATTGTCTGTTTGATAGCGATTCTCAAATACTCTTTCTCTGATGTAACCCAGTAGTATTTTTATTTACAATTTGCTTTACATCGCACCGACACAGATAGGTCTTATGCTGACGATGGGATAGGAAAGAAAGCGGACGTGGCCTTAATTAAGGCACAGCCCCAGCATTTGCCTGGTGTGAAAATGGGAAACCACGGAAAACCATATTCAGGGCTGCCAATAGTGGGGTTCGAACCCACCATCTTCACACCTGCGCGTCCCTAACCGCACGGCCAACTCGCCCGGTAAACCCTGTAGTCTGGAGTCAGGTATGGTCAAAACTGGACTTCACGGAGGCCATCATAATAGTGATGATTGAGATCCATGTCCAATCCACTTACCTGGGAAGATGTCACCTAGGAAATGACTGACATGCAACACAGAATGGACCAGCGCACATCCACACATTACCAATAACTCTTCTTTCAGTTAACCCAGGTATTAACCAATCTCGAAACATCTCCAGATAGGTTGTTCCAATAAACAGCCCTTCAATAAACTGTGGTGCAAACACATAATCTGCTGTAACATCAGCCCACAACATACTGTAAAATGGGGTGGATTACGTTCCAACTCCCTTGAGAAATGTAGATTTTTCTGAGTCCAGAAAACTATATTCTTGTCACAATTACTGGTGTAAATGGCATACTTAATGCTAAGGAGTACATGCCAATGAGATAAAGGTCAAAAGTGCTGAAATATCATACTTCCTAAGGTATTAGACCCCCCTCATGTCCCTGGCTCTTCGAGAAAAAAGGGAAAAAAAGCTTGCACATAATACCCCCAATGTGATTCTTCACAGAACAACAACAATTCCGCTTCAAAGCAGGTACAGACCAGTGACATGGCAAAAATTTCTGAATAGTTTTGTCCGTCCGACCCGTGCAATGAAAACATTCATCAAAGTCGTGGTACGTCTGTGTTCCATACTTACTGCACCTCTGATGATGTCGCACAAATAGGTAGTTTTGTATGTCCGACGCGCACTGCAAGGACGCATCAGTCATGCGATATGTCTGTGTTTCGTGGTTGAGAATGTCTGCCAGCGTAACAGCATAATTAGCTGCCTTTCTCGGGGGCCCGAGTTCGATTCCCAGTATTGCCAGAGATTTAGGAATGGCAGGAAGGTTGACATGCAGTAAAATGGTACATGCAGCTCACCTTCATTTGGAGCGTGCCTGAAAAGAGCTGCACCACCTCGGGATGATGACACAAGTTTACTTTAGTTAAGAAATATTCACAGTTGCTGCTATTAATATAGCGGGCAAGATCATTAACAAAGTGATCATTTAATATCAAGTAAATCAGGCCAATATAGGTAATTTTTGGAAAGTAGTAGTTTAAAATGTAATAAAAACAATCCATTCATAACAACTGTTTTATTTGTCAACGTATCTAACAAATAATTATTATTATGTTATTGGTAACTACTTCTACGCTGAGCTCAGTGGCTCAGATAGTCGAGGTGCTGGCCTTCTGACCCAAACTTGGCAGGTTCGATTCTGGCTCAGTCCGGTGGTATTTGAAGGTACTTATATACGTCAGCCTCGTGTCAGTAGATTTACTGGCATCAAAAAGAACTCCAGCGGGACTAAATTCCGGCACCTCAGTGTCTCCGAAAAGCGTAAAAGTAGTTAATGAGACGTAAAGCCAATAACGTTATTATTAACACTTATACGATTTTCAGAGACGCCAAACAAAACATACTATGCGTTAATTAAAAAAAGGAGATGAGTGTATGGAATTAAACATTCTGGTAATAAAACCCATTACCTACGTAAATACGGCGAGCTTTCCTGTTATTTATTTATATTTTTTGTTGTGGAACTTCTGGCAATGTGTTTTCTCTTATCACAGTTACAGCTGTTAGGTAAATCCTGATGTGATAAATGTAGAGAACAAACATGAAATATACTTAAAAATAAAGATCTGGCTTTCAACTATCCAAAGAATGCTTCCAGCCACTATGTCTTACATTTGGAAACACAACTCATTACACACGTTAGCTTGTGGGTTGGCACTCTTTCTACAGCATGGCTTTGTTCGGAAGAGGTGGCTTCTGCTTTGCATACACCAACTGGGAATAACAGAGAATATCTCCAGAAATCATTTGTGAATAGGTTTTCACTGTTTATACTCAGAAGTCACTGGACAAAATGGGAGGCTATCGTATATTGGACTTTATACTCAGAAATCACTGGACAAAATGGGAGGCTATCGTATATTGGACACCCCCTTAGTTTTTGCGGCTATAAAATCGGGGGGAAAAAGTGCATCTAATACACGAGGAAATATGGTAATATAGCAGATGTTGCATTACATTTGTTCATATAGCCATCACTAAGTTCATTGATGAAAGAAAGCAGAAATGGTATCAGATGTAAGTTCTTCGTCATTGTTGAATGTGGTATTCCGAGTTCTAATGCCCATCTCAGTGTCTATTTACAGGGTGATTGTTAAACGGAATCAGCGACATGAGAAAAATGTGTTGAATCTGGTGACTGGTAGGCTGATTCAATCTTTGTCACTGCCAGAACCCAATGTTTGTATTTCCTAAAATAAGAGTGTTGCTTTCCTCGGAGACGGCTTCCCAAATCTCTGTACAAAATGCGTCATAACATTGTCTGCCCTGTGTGCGGTCTTCTGGGAAACCAAACAATCACAACAAGCATACCACGATTGAAAAATTATTCATATCTGCTATCTTGTCCAAATTCGGCTACAGTCGAAATTGGTTAAGATGTCCCTCTCTAGCGTGTTTCCCTGGTTATTATGCCATTACTGTCCCAGTCCATACCCTATTAAACACATGCTAAAGAAACCTGTATAGCACATTTATGTCACTCATGTCCATTACTCCTGCTGCAAGGAATTTAAATTAATGTTCCTGGCCATGTTGCATGCATGACGCACCAGTAACAACTGGCCTGGGTAAGGATTTGGAAGAACATAATTTCACGGCCTGGACAAAGCAGTGTGGTAGTGTGTAAGCCTACAGCTACAGGATGGGTCTGCCCCAAGCCAGCCTTTGCTGTAGTTGTTTGGATCCAATCGCACAAGAGTAGTTCATCTGACTTGTTGGAGCTTAATTTTACATACATAAGTTGTGTACCAATGTATGTAAATTAGGTCTGCTGTACTTACATATACAGTTGACGTGTTGGTGCTTAATTTTATGTCTGCAAGTGAATTGTGTAACAACATACAGTCGAAATTTGATATCTCGAATCTCCATTACTCGAATTTTCAGTATCTCAAAGTAACATCAATTTCCTGGCTGTCTGTCCTATTCTTCAGGTGCATTAATTTCTCTATTACTCGAAATTCGGTTACACGAATTTCTCAATTTCTCAAAGAAACGCTTCCTCTCTTGAAGCAAAAAATACTCTAACTCAAATTCTGTACAACATTGACTGTGCAATACAGCATCTGTAGTTTGTGAGGAACAGTTCAGAAGTAAAGAAAGGGTTACAGTGATGCTGGGAGCTAATATGACGGGAGCTGAAAAACAAACTTCTAGTGATCGCAAAATCGGCAAATCGGCAAGCTGTTTCTCGGGTGTGAATTCATTACCGGTCACGTACGAAAGCAACCCTGGAAGTAGTGGATAACAAGCTCCATTTACGAATCGTGGCTGCGTGGTTTCGAACCTGCATACAGAGTCAAATTAATTAATGCTATCTGCTTTACGTCCTACTAACTACTCTTTTACTGTTTTTGGAGACGCCGAGGTGACGGAATTTAGTCCCTCAGGAGTTCTCTTACGTGCCAGTAAATCTACCGACACAAGGCTGACGTATTTGAGCACCTTTAAATACCACCGGACTGAGCCAGGATCGAACCTGCCAAGTTGGGGTGAGAAGGCCAGCGCCTCAACCGTCTGAGCCACTCAGACCGACACACATACAGGATCAGCCGAATATAAATGAGTGTTTCTCAGAGCAATAAATGTTGTTGGAAAGTATGTGGAAGAAAAGAAGGTTGACAGAAAAAACAGAAGAAACTAATGGATTTTTTCCAAAAGGTGTTAACGAGGCATGTTTTTTGTTTCACTACTGTATGTACTGTATTCTATCTTCTAAAAAGTTACTTTAGTAAGAGTCATAATTAAAATGATGCCATAATATACAAATTTGTTACTGTTTTTAAATAGTGTAAAAAAATACTGTATTCAGTACAACCCCGTACATACATATGATTCAATTATGCCCTATATATGCTCAGAAACGGTATTCTCTGTATCTCAAAATTTCGATAACTCGAAATAAAATTTAGCTCCCGAGGTGATTCGAGATAGTGAGGTTCCACTACAAAAAATTAGGCCTACTGTACTTATGCATAGTGGTTTGCAGGACATTCTGTTATGGAAAAGAAGAAAGTTAGACAGTTTACAAATGATGAAAAATTAAAGTTTAATAAGAAAGTGGATGGTAATCCACACATGAAACGTGCGCAAATTGCCCAGATGTTGGACATTACTATGACAGCGTTAAACATAATTGTAAGCAACAAATATAGTTCACATTTCTAAGAATGTTTTTCCTTCATGTTTTACTATGTTTGTGTTCTTAAAATGTATTATTTATTTAATTACAACTGTAAACACTTGTTTCTTTGTTTTCACCGTAATTATTTTTATGTTCAAACATAATTTTAAATTTATAGGCTAACTGTTTTTCATTTTTTAGCAAGTTTCCTCTTTATGGCCATTTTTATGGTCCCCGCAAAAACGTCCTAACCAGTTTTGGCTGTATCGCATTATTCAACTGTTTGTCATTCTCACCAACTGTCTGATATTATTATTGTCGCCAGAACACAATTATTTGTCACAACATGGTATTTCTAGCTATAAGTTACATAACTAAGTCAATAAACAAATAATAATTAGGCATACGGTGACATGGACCACACTCTATGTAGTTATGTTGAGCAATTTGTTTTAAATTTTTCTTTTAATAGCTGCTGCAGTCTCTCGCATCCTAGCTGACATCTATTTTTATCAGTCCAATGTCGATATGTAAGTCCTGTAATTGGCATTGCTCTATTTACATTGTCCCTCCATGATCACTTAGGTCTTACTCTTTCTCCTTTTCCTTGTGATCTAGTTTCAAATGTGTATTGGATGGCTATGTTCTGATAGGTCTATACGACATAACCACCTGTATCAGCACAATCACTTGTCTAGCTGGATTCCCATCTCTCTGACGGCTCCACTTTGCACTCTATTTCAATGACATGTTTCTCTGCAGCACATCACCTCCAATAGTTCATCTCTGCTACTTTTAATTCTTTTGTTTATTTGTTCATGATTATAACCCACCCTATAGAATAAGATTATCAGCAGGAGGAAATTCATGACATACCAATCTAGAAATAAATTTTCACTTACCAGAACTGTTACTAGCTGGAACAGCAGGTAGGTACTGTGTATTAACTTGGAAACACTCTAATGTGGAATCAAAATCTGTATGGTTGTCTGTCATCCCCTTCAGCATCGAATCTTGGATTTTCAAGTGAAAATTCTAAAAATAAAAAATAAAAAGATGAAGTTAAACAAATAACAGCATAGTTTTTTCTCATTTTCATCCATGTTTACTGTTTATCTATGAAACTATACTACAAAACTACTAACCTTAGGAATGACAGGTGAAAGTCTATGGATCATATCTTCAAATTCTGTCAAATTTCTATACAAATTAGACTTTTTCTTACGAAACTCCTCATTTGGTCTCCGTTCCTGAGCAAAACTGTAGAAGCCCTCAGTGATGACAGCACTGGTGTGCTCCATTGCAACATACAGGCGCTGAGCGAAACATAAAAAAATTCAAGTAACAGGTAACTCAGACGAGTAAACTCTCCCTACCTGTCTCTGTTCTTAACACAAAACATACCACAAAGATGATATTAGAAGATATCAGTAGTTAGTAAATACTGAAAGCAGTAGTTCCTTCTATAGAGCGTTCCAACCTTAAATTGCAGTACAGCAGTAATGGGATAATTCCGTCTCTTTCCTTCTCCCATGTTTTGCGGGTAGCGCTGTCCTACTCTAATACAGCGGGTTTGCCAAATATCCGTGAATCAGAATGTTATCGGTTAAAATGAGTGAATATCGTGTTATGTACAGAATTTCAAGGCGCATTTGATGCCGTTAACAAAAAAATTGTAAAAAAATAATTTAATGTGAAAATGGTAATATAATGGAAAGTTTCGCCAAATGCAAAATCTTCATTGCATACAACTTATCATGCCATAACTCCTATTTTATATTCTTTATTTTCCTAATTTTTTCACTGCTGGTAAAGAAACATTTCAGCTCGATGTAGATAAGTTTATTTTTAATTTTAAATGATAACAAAATGCAGTATATGCGTTTATTTTCAGTTATGTTCAGGGAATTTTATGTGTAGGCACGAAAAAGTCAGTCGCTGGCCAGCGTCTTTCCTGTTGAATTTGCATGGGGGGTCAAAGCGAGGCAAATGGTCTTCAGATATGAAAGTTATTTTTAAAACAATCCCGAAGTTCCTATCTTGCTTAGTTATTAATTTGTGACAGGAAGAATATCTCCTTGAATTTTGGTTTCGCGCGTGACTCGGCTGTCTGTCTGGCTGGCTTACACCGGTAGTGATCTCCCAAACATGTGCTTTTAACATTTCCAGACAGTCGCATGCAGTGCAGTGCTCATTTCGTCAGTAGAATGTATAATAGTGATTAAATACATATCAGTGACATATGTACAAATCTTGAGGGAAAGTGTATTTCGTTTGTGTGGTTCACGAGTTCGTGCTCGTGCGTGGGAATCTAATTTCGAAGAAAATGTGCAGAAGGATCATGGCGTGGTTAAAGCAAAGCAAACGCTCTTCGAATATGGAAGTTATTTTTAAATCATACCTCAAGTCCCTATCTCGTTATCTCTTAATTTATGACAGGGAGAACGTCTCGTTTGTTTACGTTTCACGAGTGACTCGGCTGACTGAGCTTTTAAATATACTGGCAGCCGTGTGCAGTGGTGTTCATTTAATCAGTATTATAAGATTGATTAAATAAATATCAGTGATATATATATATATAATATTTAATGGTGTGTGGCCTCCGAAGAGGCCGAGTGCAGGTCTTTCCAGTGTTGACGCCGCTAAGGCGACCTGCGCGTCTATAAGAATGGGGCCTCGACCTGTGATGAATTCTAATGCACACCCAGCCCCCGAGCCATTGGAATTAACCAATGAAGGTTAAAATCCCCGATCCGGCCGGGAATCGAACCCGGGGCCCTCTGGACCGAAGGCCATCACGCTAACCATTTAGCCATGGAGCCGGACAAGATCAGTGATAAATGTATAGTTCTTGAGGACAAGTGAATTGTGTTTGTGTAGTCTGTGTAGTTGTCAGTTCGTGCTCGTGTGTATAGTTCTTAGTTCGAAGAAAAAGTGCAGAAGGATGTATAATGGATCGTCAAATTAAAAACAAACGTTCCGTAGGTAAACTCAGGGGAAAAGAACGCAATATTATAATGAGTGTCCTGGATTCTTTTTTAAAGACTATGAATATGAGCAGCGCAATCAGTGAAACAGCTACAGCTACAGGTTGTTCCGAAAGAACAATCTATGCTATAAGGAAGGAACACACACATGGTCCTTTGCGAACTCTCGAGAAAAAAAAAAAAAAAGAGAAGAACGACAGAAAAATTAAATATGATGAAATTGTTAGAAGTGGATGCGTCGGGTGGTTCGCTCTTATTTGCTAACATACCACCGACATTGAACGTGATCTTGAGTCGCGTAAATGGAGAAGATTCTTTGCCACGAGTTTCCAAAACTACGTTGTATCGCTTCTATACATGATATAGGCTTCCGTTAAGACAGGGTAATAAAGTAGCTTTCACTGAAACCGATGAAATTATTAATTGGAGGCACAGATATCTCAGGGAGATAAAACGTTTGAGGGCACAGAATAAAGCTATAATTTACACAGATGAATCGTGGGTAAATATTGGGCAGACAGTGACAAGAGAATGGAAGGATACGACAGTGAAAAGTGCACGGCAGGCCGCTTTTGAAGGGGTGAGTTCGGGACTTAGGCCACCGAAAAGCCGAGGACCGTGATTTGCCTTAGTCCACGCGGGTAATGAACATGGCATTGTTCCAAATGCTGAACTAAAATTTTTATGCCATAAAAACATAAGACAATTGGGCAAATTACGTGAACGAAGTAAAGAAAAATGAAAGAGTTACGAATTACAGGACGATGTCGACGATGAAAAGTTTTTAATACGACTTTCTTCATCGTCCGGATCATCCTCAAGTTCATCTCCCGAACCCGTTTCATCCAAAGCGGGAACATCAGGCCTTGCAGAAATGTTAGAAGGTGTACGACCAATGTCTGAGAGCAACGCCAGTGATTAAGGCATGTTGTATTTATTTTACCTTCCTACAAATATTAATTTATGAATGAATGAATGAACTTAAAATTACAAAATTACAAACGAAAAATGTAGAACCGTGACGCCCTGTTTGAGTCACACTCGAGCGTGATCTTCACGAGTCGATTTGGCAACAGCGCGCTCCATCTACGCTGTACTGCAATTTAAGGTTGGAACGCTCTATAGTTAATGGTAAAGAATTTGAATACAGTGGAAGTTCATGACAAAGGTTTCAGGAGCTTCACAACATTTTTGTTCACATCTCAAATGTATCAATGTATTTAACACAAATCAGTAAACGATAACATACCTAAATCTTTCCACTAAGAGTTCTTTGTACAGTTGCTTCCCCACTCATAATATGGCAGAAACCCTATAACCGAGGATCCATTTTATCCAAGACTAATCTGCGAGAGTACACCAAAACTAAAATTACTACTACTACTAAAATGTTTTAATTTCGCACTCTGGTGGGGTAATGTGAGCTACCTGCAGGACGACTTCTTCTGTCAGGCCAGGAGATGTATTGCAGTGAAGGTGAGCAGCCATGACCTATAAAAGGAACTGTCCCGGCAATCGTCATAGTAAGGAGAAAGGGAAATAATGGAAAACCATTCTCAGGACAGTTGATAGTGGAACCAGCCCACCACCTCCTGACTACAGAGCTGAAAAGCCATGGTAAAGCCGTGCCCACTGCACTGTTACCCGAAGCTAATCAGCTCAGTGAAAAATTCACAGTAACCTTGCTTGAATGCTGTACTGTAGCAAATACAGTATTAAAAGTTGCGAGCACTACCGGTATTCTTGGTTTTTACATGGCACGAAGTTTACCTAGATATGAGAACAAACATCAAAATTAGGTTTATCACATTTATCTGTATTTAAGTTTTTTTTTTTTTTTTTTTTTTTTTTGCTAGGGGCTTTTACGTCGCGCCGACCCAGATAGGTCTTATGGCGACGATGGGATAGGAAAGGCCTAGGAGTTGGAAGGAAGTGGCCGTGGCCTTAATTGAGGTACAGCCCCAGCATTTGCCTGGTGTGAAAATGGGAAACCACGGAAAACCATTTTCAGGGCTGCCGATAGTGGGATTCGAACCTACTATCTTCCGGATGCAAGCTCACAGCCGCGCGCCTCTACGCGCACGGCCAACTCGCCCGGTGTGTATTTAAGTTAATTTCACTTGAAACGATTCTCCACTCACAACGCAAGGCAAACGTCTTCCCGCGATTACAACCACCTGTCCAGAAATACTAGCGCAATCTTCCGGCATGGTAATGCAATACAGCAGAACCTCGATTATTCGTTCCCGGAAACTACGTTTTCCCGTATTATTCGTTCAAATTACAATGTCCCGCAAGCATCCTAATTAAATCACGTTGTAAAAATCCTGCATTATCCGTTCCTCGAAGAAACGATTTTCCTGATCAACCATCCAGAAATTTCAGTCCCATCAACGCTAAATCCTCGAGCACGCGTTTTTCAAAAAACTGTATCTTACGAAAGGACGGCTACGGCATACTTACGAATGTGTTGAAGTCCCGTCATTGTGGTAGATAGATAGATAGAGAATGGGTGAACCCTGCCTTCACAGGGCTCCACACGTAGGTCTGTGAAGACCCTCTGTGTCCCTTAAACGGGTTTGTCTAGTCCAGCCCTAGTGCTCCTATAATGAATACCAGTGTCCGGATGTTGGCATTCCTGATGTCTTCCAGGCTCATGAAATGTGAGCCAAGGTATCGATGTCTAGTGCTTGCAAGAGCCTCGCACTGACATAACACATGTGCGGAGGTCTCCTCTTCCCTACCGCATCTTCTACACATCGGATCTTGACTGATTTTCATGATGTGTAGGTGTCTCTGTAAGGTATTGTGGCCTGTCAACAGTCCAACTACCTTTCGCATTCTGGTCCTATTCAAATTTATCAGGACCTTTTTATAACTTTGGCTAGGCCCTTTGATAAGTTCATGTGCCTGCCTTTCTATAGTTAACTTCTTCCAACTGTTTAAGTAAGGCTGGTTTGTCCACTGGGATATTACCAGTTTCACACTTCGGAGTGACACTCCCAGGGAAGGGCTCTGGTCCTATGAAAGGACCTTTTGAGCCTTGTTTCGCTAGTTTGTCAGCTTCTTCATTACCACTGATACGTGTGTGTCCAGGGACCCATAATAGGCTAACTGAGCTAAGTTCACACAGCTGATCTAACATCCTTTGGCATTCCCATACCATTTTTGATGTTTTAACTGCACACAGTGCTTTTAACGCTGCCTGGCTATCGCTGCAAATGGTGATGCATCTTCTGTGTCCAGGCATGTTCCATATATATACAGCACAGGCCAGTATTGCGTATACTTCGGCCTAGAAAACAGTAGCGTATTTACCCATAGGGGGAGAGCCTTATCTTAGGCCCCCAGACCCCGGCGCCTGTGCCCGTCTCTGTCCGCGAGCCATCTGTGTACCATGTACAGCCCCCAGACCTAAGACGGGCCCCAGCATCCGCGGCCCACTCCTCCCTTGTGGGTATCACCACTGTGAACTTATAATTCAAATTAAAACTAGACTTCATCAGGTCATCATTGTCATAGGGCAGGTCTGGTGAAGCCTTGTAAGAATAGAGGAATAACCTCTATTCGGATTCTTGAAGGACCATCCTCCGAGTGACCAGAGGCGGTAGGCACTCATTCCCGCTATTTCCTTAGCATGTAAACGTAAGGGGGGAAGACCTAGGATGGCCTCCATTGCACATAATGGTGTAGTATCCAGTGCCCCTGTTATTCCTAGACACGCAAGTCTTTGGTCACTGTTTAAATTGGTGGTCACAGTTTTACTCTCCGAACCTGGCCACCAGACTAAAGATGCAAAGGTGATCGTGGGCCCTACAATAGAAATATAGAGCCATTGGACCACCTTAGGCCCTAGGCCCCACGTCTTTCCGACGGCCCTCCGACAGGCCCACATAATCATGCGAGCCTTATCTACCTTGTGGTCTATATGTTTCTTCCAACTCAGTCTTGCCTAGGTACTTAACTGAGGTTGTCTTAACTAATTTTTTTCCAAATAAGAAAGGCTCTGACAGTCCGTCTAGCCTCCTCCTGGTAAATACCACAAGCTCCGTCCTGTCGGGATTAACCGACAAGTCCGTGTCGTGGTACCATCTTTCCACCCTATGTAGGGAGCTCTGTACGAGCTCTGAAACCGTACTGGGGAAATTTCCCACCACCATCAGGCTAATGTCATCTGCATAGCCTTGGGCGGATATTCCTCCAACATTTAACCTGGTACCGGTAAGTAGTTCATCCACTACCAGACACCATAATGTTGGTGATAATACTCCTCCCTGTGGACACCCCCTGTCTATATTAGCTCTCAACATTACTGCGTTGAGGGTAAACAGAACTTGACGGCCCTGCAGTGAGGCCATAATCCATTTTATGAGCATCCTGCTCACTCCTCTTCTCTCTAGACTAAGTTCTATGGAGCTCAAAGATGTGTAGTTAAAGGCCCCTTCTATATCTAGGAATACAACCATAGCAAGTTGTTGCTGATCCAAGGCACTCTCCAGCCTAGAAACTAGCTGGTGTAGTGCCGTCTCAACCGACTTCCCTGGTTGATATGCATGTTGATGAGGATGCAGGGGACAGTCTCTTAATACTTTCTCCCTGATATGTCTATCCACAATTCTTTCCAAGGTCTTAAGAAGAAAAGACGTTAAACTGATGGGTCTATAATCCTTAGGTCTAGTATATGAAGACCTTCCGGGTTTAGGTATATACACTACCTTTGCCTGACGCCACAAGGAGTAAACGTACCCCATAGTGAGACAGGCTCTAAAAATTCTGACCAGGTATGGTATAAGGACCCCACCCGCTTCTTGAAGAAGCGCCGGGAAGATCCCATCCATTCCTGGGCTTTTGTAGGGGGAAAAAGATTCTAATGCCCACTTCACCCTTCTTGGGGTAACAATCTCTGCGGCTTCCTTCCAGCCACTTCACTTCACTATTCGTGATTGCTGAACCTGGAAAGTGGGCATCAAGCAGTAAGTTCAGGGTCTCCCTCTCTGTGGATGTATATCCACCCGAAGGTGACTCCAGTGAGCCCAGCCTTGCCCTTCCATCCAAGGTTAGAATTTTATGAAGCCTTGCCGCTTCATGTTGACTTTCAATGGAGTCACAAAACTGTCTCCAAGATTTCCTAGAAGCCTTTTTGACTTCTGACTTGTACCTTCTTTGTGATTCTTTATAAGAATCTAGGCTTTCTTGATCCTGAAGTTCCCTGTATTTATTCCACAGCCTTCGTGTGTTTCTCCTCAGGTGTTCAAGATAACTATTCCACTTGAAGCTTCCTGTTACTCTTTTTGCCTTAACAACTGGGCAGTTTAATTCATAAGAGGTAACCAGTGTCTGTGTGAGAAAACTCACACTGAACTCCAGCTCCTCTTTGTTCTTAATTATATTTGAGGGTCCTCCTTCCAGTCCCCTCTTCACGTCCTCCCTGAAAGACGTCCAACTGGTTCGTCTAGGGTTTCTATAAGGTGGGATCTTGAAGGAGCCCTCTATATGAAACACAATGTGTCTATGGTCTGACAAGGAAGGCTCCAAAGAAACTTTCCAGTCTTTAAATTCCTGTATGATACCCATGGAACCCAGGGTAAGATCTATGATCCCCTCACTCCTGTTATTGATGAAGGTCATTGTGGTAATTTGAAGAAGTACTGCACTGGAAAAGCGATCAGTGGTGAACTTACATATTTCATTTCTGTGATGTTTAGCCAAATTGTTGATGGTTCATTCATTCCCGGATTTTCCATTTTCCCGTATTGTTCCAAAAACGGAGAATCGGGGGTCCACTGTAGTAACTTCGTGGAGGCTGCGACTAACAGTAATAGGGAAGGTGGCAGACACTTGTGGTCAACTGAGAGTTGTTGTACACAGAAAGGTTCATCGCTTACGGGGATATCTGTGCACAAACCATGACATCATCTATATTCACATGCGTATAGTCCTCAGGATCACAGCACAAAATTCAGTGCGCTTCCTGGATTGTCAGTCAATATGAACAGCTGTCAGTGTAACAGAGCTTCAAATATAAACCGAATGCTTTTGATAGATTGATAAAATCAGGTAGAAACAAAGGAAACAATTTTGTATTATCCATGAATGCCTGAAAATGAAATGAGAACGAACTGTTCACATGCTAATGTGCTCCTGAGAGCCCACTGCCACTGTTTAAATATACAGCAAAACCTTCCATAATGGACACTCTCTCAACACAGAAAAATAGCCATGCCCAGGCATATGCCAATATCCATTAACAGATAATGAGAAAACATGGCTGAACAGATTTCAATGAGCAACCACTCATTTTCAACCATACAATGACAGAACGGCATTTCTTATAGGAATGACAAATTTCTTACATAATTTTCTCATTTTCTTCAAGTATTTCCAAGGTCTTCAGCTGTGTACCATGTGACAGGTAGCATGGATACAAGATGCTACACTACGTACCATGTAGTGGCTGGTATCATCGCCATTAGTACTATAGTGGGAGAATCACGAGATTCAAGCAGCAGCGTGTTAGTATGAGCTGCGATTTGAAGCTTAGTTGACATGAACTCGTGGAGGTAACCTATGGTAAAAGAGCAACAAGATTTCACTGAATTAGGTAGTCATCATCCTGACTTTTTTTTTTCCTTCTTTTTTACAATTTGCCTTACGTTGCACCGACACAGATAGGTCTTATGGTGACGATGGGATGAGGGGATGGGAAAGGTCTAGAATCAGGAAGGAAGTGGCCATGGTCTTAATTAAGCTACAGCCTGGTGTGAAAATGGGAGACCAGGGAAAACGATCTTCAAAGTTGCCAACGGTGGGATTCGAACCCACTATTTCCTGAATGCAAGCTCATAGCTATGCAGCCCAAACGACACAGCCAACTCGCTTGGTAATTCAAACCTCAGCAGCCTTGATGAAAAGCCAGCAATAATGACATCAGGCTATCACAACCCCCTGTTTAACCCTAGAACTGCTGCAGGTTTATCTGTCAAATGCTGCAGTTATTTTCCTCAATATACACCACGAAAATAAAACATGCCTAAAATCACATATTAATCCTAATAAATCCATATTATACACCAACAAAAAACTGAACGACTGATCTACATGAAGATGACAGAAATAATGAAAAATATTATCACGATTTCTATCGTAAAATATATTTACATAATATTTAACAAAGGGAATTATTGAACTATTTTTCTCTAAGAAAAGAATTTCTGATAGATAATTTATTCCTGAACCATGATATTTTGAAACACATTAGTATGTTCCTACATATTCCTTCCTCCCTCCCACAGTTCTTCAATTTTCATTTTGAATGCTAAGTAAAACGCAATTTTTTCTCGAAAAGGATTTTGAATTCTTTTCATGAATTTTGAACCTGCAGGTTATTTTAGTTTTCATAGGTCAGTTTCTTTCTTCCTGTGTTGTGATCAAAGTCCTTATAAGAATCTATAAAAATATCAACAGTTCACACTTATCCCTTCACTGGCATACCTGCCAACTTTCAAAAAGAGAAATCTGGAAGATCCTCAAGCGGACAATTTTCAACACCACGCGCATGCGTAACAGTCTTGAGACATAATGAAAAAGGATGTCGGGAGAGGGGGGGTAGATTTAAACAATACCAATACAAGTAAAATACAGTAGAACCTCGATGCATCGTTCCCGGATCTGTCGTTTTTCCGTATTCATCGTTGAATTTATTCGGTCCCAAAAATGTCCCATATAAACCAATGTTAAATTTCACCGCGTCTATCATTTCTTGAACTATTGTTTTATCGCATCGATCGTCGAAAAATTATTTGTCCTCGGTCACAATTTTCCCGCATTGATCGATCGTATGTAAGAAAAATATACGCAAAAGTTTTTTTAGAGGGACTGTTCAATACTCTTAGCATATAATTGTTGCAACCTGTTACGCGACAATGTACAAGCGATTTGGAGATTCTATCCTTGAACAAGGATCTTGTAGACTGGAGTGTTGTGTGCAGGTTATTCACGCGCAACCTCACTACGAGCCTCCTGGTGCAAACAGTTCTCCTCGGCCCACTAACCGACCCCTAGAAGTATTCACATTTGAAATGAAAATCCACAGCCAGTTTCCAGTCATTCGACCGGGTCAGGAATGGAATGGAGTCCCCATCTAGCGGCGAGGATAGGAAATGTGCCAGCTGCCGAAGCCTGTCGCACTCCGCGGGGGCAATGATTAACGAAATGAAATTGGTGAGTGTTGCTGGAATGAAAGATAACAGTGAAAACCAGAGTACCTGGAGTAAAACCTGTCCTGCCTCCGCTTTGTCCAGCACAAATCTCACATGGAGTGACCGGGATTTGAACCACGGTATCCAGCGGTGAGAGGCCGGCGCGCTGCCGCCTGAGAATGGAGGCTTTGATGTACTCTTATTTACAAGAATTAAAACGTAGACAGCGTAAACCGCAAATTTGCCACCATTTTCGGTGTTAGTATGGCTGGTTAGGACTGCCAACTTCGTTGAAAAAAAGAGAAAATCGCAGGGTGATTAATCATGTCGTACTTGTGGAGTGTGTAGAATGCTAGAGGCCTGTTGACCGTTTTGTTGTCCTCTGTCCAATAGTCTTGTTACAAGCCGGGCCTAACCAAGCCAGACCAATAATCTTTTCTCATACCCTAGTCTTGTAACTAGTTCCTAAGTTGGCAGCTTCACAAAAGCCGCTGTGACATCGTTCGAGACACGCCGCATTGAATTTCTAACCTCTGTGACATCGTCTGAGCTGTGGGAGCCGCGCTGTGTTAGGTATTAAACCCATTGTTTGCAAAGGGTCTACGGAATCTTTTCCTAAATACAGGTTATCGCCTTAATATCCACGTATATCTTTAATTTGCAATAAGAGAACTGGACTTAAAGGTTTTCAATTATTACAAAATGTGTAAAGAAATGTGAAACGAAACGGCGTAAAAGTCACGCTTTTTATTTTCATCTCGTAGGTCTGTACCATGGTTGCAATATTTTGATACCGGTATGTATAGTATGAGCTAAATGATTACCACGTGTTGGCCTTTGCTTCCAGGGGTCTTGATTGGGTCGAGGATTTTAACTTTCTTTGGTTAATTCCAATGGTTTGGGGGCTGTCTATTTGCCGAATTAAAGATTAGAATTCATCTTAGGTAGACCACATTTTCATATGCGTGTAGATCGCCTATCATGCGAGAACTTGAAAGACCTGCACCCGGCTCCGGAGGCCATGCGCCATTATTGTTGTTTTTATAATAGAGTATTACCCCGCATTTACATTCCCAGCTTTTACGTTTTCCCGTCTTTTACAACATTTTTTGTTGGTCCCCTGAGATTTCCTATGCTCACAATGTATTAAAATCCTCAAATTTACGTTTGCGACATTTTATGCTTCCGCCATTTACGCCACAACAGGCCGTTCAAGAGGAAAAAATTTGAGGTAGAATGGCGTCGCAACTAACCTAAAACGCTTTGAGTAACCATGGCATGATGACCAAATCAAACAACCATGGTCTATAATAACTCTTAGAACTCTCAGTATTGAACTTCCGCGTAACCAATGCCATGCATTCTTTGATATCAGGTGTTTTCCACTACGTCCTGAACCTTCTTTTCAAATCCGACAACAATAAAGTGCTCATTAATCTTTCAAGAAGAAGAATAAGAATAAGAAATACAATGAGTTGAATTAACAAAATCGCAAAGGAGGATAAGAAGAAGATATCAGATGTTTGCTCTATTGCTAAGTACAGTATAAGCCACAAGAAGAAGACGTTATCAAGTGATTCTGTGTTTGTCTTGCCCAAGTTCGTTATTTCACGGTTATTGTTTTACATTTGCATTTGTTGTTGGAGTTGTTATTGTCGCTGATTCGTCACATTTACTGTATTTTTGTTTTTCGTTACATCTTTTGTTCTTGTTATGCGAGTCGAGTGGTCAGAGTGAATTGCCGCGATCTTCCTTTCCCGTCGTGTGTATTTGTTAATCCTTCTTTGTTATCGCTTTATTGTTTCCTGCTAATAATGGAAAAAAGGAAGGAAAGAAAAACTTTCACTATGTATGAGAAAGTTTGAATATTGGAAAAGGTTGATTCGTACCGTGGAACACGTGTTTCACTGGCAGGCGAATTGCAGCTTCCTGTATCCACGCTGAATACAATTATTGTGAAAAACAGAGGAAGCATTACGTCAAGTGCTTCAGAATGCGGACCAAACTCCAAGAAAAATAAGTATGCGCCATACTGCAAATACGAGAAAATGGAAAAAAAATGTAAAAAGGTGGTTTGAAACTTCAAGAGCCGCAGGCATTCGAATTGATGGTGTACTCTTAAGGGAAAAGGCGCTTCAAGTGGCAAACATTCTTCGCATTGAAAATTTCAGTGCGTCCAATGGCTGGATCGACCAATTTAGGAAAAGGTATAACCTAACTTATAAAACTATTTGTGGGGAATCTAATGCAGTTAGTGATGAAACTGTGGAAGAATGGACCGACAGAAGATTGCAGGAGCTGACCAAGGATTACGAACCCAGGAACATTTTTAACCTACATGAGACTGGACTGTTTTTCAGTGTGCTGCCCAGCAAGACTTTGGCATTCAAAGGAGATAAATGCCACGGTGGGAAACACATCAAGATGAGGCTCACAGTGATGTTGGAAGCCAATGCTGATGGCTCTGGGAAGCTCCACCCCTATGTGATAGGGAAATCTAAAAAGCCTCGTTGCTTCAAGAATGTGCGATCATTACCTACTGCCTACGATGCCAACCATAAAGCTTGGATGACCTCAGATCTTTTCCGACAGCAGTTAATTGCTCTGGATTAAAAAACGGGTGCGCAAAATAGGAAGATCCTTCATTTCATCGACCGTTGTCCTGCACATCCCGTGGAGGTTTGAGGAATGTGCAGTTAGAATTTCTTCCTGCTAACTGCACAAGCAAGCTACAACCTATGGATTTAGGGGTTATTCAATGCTTTAAGTCACTTTATGGGAAGAACCTGGTGCAGCGAATTTTATTCCTTGTGGATGCTGGAAAGGATCTATCATCATTTAAAGTTTCAATCCTTGATGCGCTTCACTTCAATGCAGAAGTCTTGGAAAGCAGTGAAGCAGACTACCATCGCAAATTGTTTCTTGAAAGCAGAATTTTTTAAGAATCAAGCCGAATCTCAGCTGCCAGAAGTAGTAGTAGTAGTAGTAGTAGTAGTAGTAGTAGTAGTAGTAGTAGTAGTAGTAGTAGTAGAGGAAGAAGAAGAAGACAACTTGCTACCTGATGTATGGAGAATGTTGCAGTCAGACTGCACTACTGAAGATTTTCTTCGGGTAGATGATTCTGTGATCACTGCAGAGGAAAAGAGTGTGGAGGAGTTGGTTGCTGAGCAAACAGCAGCCGAGTCTCCCACCAGTGACAGTGATGAAGCAGAGGAAGACAGTGAAGTGATGCCTACCAGTTCTGATGCAAGTGCAGCAGTGAATGTTTTACACAGGTGTCTGTCATCTGTAGAGGAGGGTGAAAATAATTTTCATAACCTTTATGAGCTTGAAAAACAAATAGAGATCATAAGAAATGAGAAGTGTAAACAGAGATCGATTCTGGAATATTTTGGTAGGAAGCAGTGATTGTGTAGTTTTCCATCTGGAATAAATTTGTGTTGTTGTAAATACAGGTACAATAATGTACAATAGTAGCAATTAAAATGTTTCATTCAGAGAAAATACTGCACCTTAAATAATTCTATAGCCATTCTAAGCAAGTAAATGCTGTAATAAAAGAATATATTACACAAATTTTTAACCACCTACCGGTAACCTTCTCCTGGGCAAAGGATGAGCAGAATTACAAAGGCAGTGTAGTCAACAGTTAATACAGTACAGTAATTAAATTACATGGACCTTTTATTTGAGGCAAGTACAGTAAATCGATTGAGACTGAAATACTCTATAAATTAATAATATGCATTTGTGTAACATTTACCTCCTTTTCCAGAACACTTTTATATATACCTGTACAAGGTGTTCCCCCCGATTTACACTTTTCCCCCCTTTTACACCAATATTCCTTGGTCCCTTGAAAAGTGCAAAAGAGAGGTAATACTGTAATAATATATTTACATAACGAATAATGTCCCAATACAGTACCCGTATTTTATTATTTTGCTTTCCCCCTTTATTTTATGTTGCTCCATTTATAGTTTTCCCGCACCCGTCATTTTTCCCCTGCCCCCTGAAAAACGATGCATCGAGGTTTTACTGTATATGGAAATATTCGAGACATTGAAAGTGTAAAAGCAATCTACATGAAAAAGGTATTATGTTTGTCCAAATTCCCTCCTTCAAGACTATGTTACGAGCTGACAAGAGAACTCTTCTATACAGAAGAACTACGTCAAAAACTAATATTGCCGTCTACAGGTGCATTCAACCAGTTACAAACAGAGCTGCAAACCAAGAAGGGAGATATATGGGAAACATTTTACACCACAGAGGCTATGACCAGTAGGGATTGGATGAAGGCAAACTATGAACTCAGGCACATAGTGACTAGATTAGCAACACACAGTTTTCATCATCGTGTGTGTGCTAACAAAACTTTCCACACCCCGAGAAAGGAATGTATATGTGTTCTGTGCGAGAAAACTTGCGACTTATATCATGTGATGACGTGTACTAAAAGACAGATGGAACTAACCAAATTCTGTTTGATGTAATTAGTCATGTAAACATATTTTAATGGCCATTGGCTGCAGTAAAATCTTTGGTTAAACAGTACCGTACCCCTGAAATTAAATACTTACACAAAGTTACATCTTGACGAGTGCTCATCTGTTTTCACTTAAACACTGGGAACGCTTTCCATGATCATATAAAACAAGGAAATTAAGCAAAGTATGCCTCCCAAAAAGACTGATAATATTGTTTCTTAGTTGAACTCATTACGAACACCACTAAAAATACTAAGCAGCATAGAAATTCGTCACACAATTCCACGAGTTTCAGACATACCACCAATGTTACACACGCATACAAACAAAGCCTTTCAGCTGCTACGAAGCACGATGCAGTTACTAAAGTTGTTTTATATAAATTCATGGCCTGCTACTTTTCATGGATTTCTTTTCTTGAAAATCACAGCCTACTACTTGTTTGGGAACATCTCATTTAATGAAGTAGCAGTTGAGGTAGTACAGGTGACAAAAGCATGGTGATTATCGATACATTTACCGGTCGAATTTTAAACACTGCATCTCATATTACCAGCTACTATCGAAAGTCAAAACAAATCTCATTTGACCGCAGAAAGCGAAACCAAGCGCGGATATTCAAAATCCATACAATAACGTTGTTCATCCGTACAACTGTAAAATACACTCAAAATCCGTACATTTTACATTTTTTCTTCAAATACTGATGCACTGCCAATAATAACATAACTTGCAACAACTTGGAACATCATTCCGGTTATCAGAATTTCCCATTACTTCCAAGGTACCTTGTACTTCACTGTCAGTTTCAGTACTTTCAGGGATAATTTCCTCATCGGAATTAACACAATAACCACTCTCACCATCAGTACCGTCACTAAGATCTTCGAAAATCAAGCGCTTGATTTCAGAATCGTCAACAAAGCGGGCTGCCATTTTGATTCTAAGAATATACTAAAGTACTTTCACTTCTACAGCTTAATAAACTTCTCCAGACCGTTGCTTATTTTTCAAAGATTTTTAGAAGTGAAGATAAAATTATCAGTATTAAGCTGGTATTTATATTAGTGTGATCTGGTGTCCGGTTATAAATCTATGGCGGAAGAATGACACCATCCCTCAGAAAGACTATCACACTCGACGAAACAGTGCACGGTCTTCCAGAAAGATGGTCCACAGTTCTAGGGTTAAACCCCTTTTCCTAGAAAAGAATTGGCGAGTGTATTGTATCAGCAAGGTGCATGGTGATTGACTGGAGATTCACTGCAGTTATATTTGTAAACGGTACAACAAACAATAATGAATGCATTGTTCGCAGAAAATCTGAACAGGGACTCAATAGTGCTGCCAGAGTTAGAGAGCTGAACCCTCAGTGAAAGATGTTATTCACTGGACATTAATTTTTAGCTGCTATGGGACCAAAACAAAAGCCATTTAATATGAGAAAAAGTTTACAAAATTAGGTGTGTGAAGAAAACTATAACCAAGATCAGTGCTAGAAAAATGGTAACGGAGATAAAATTAAAAATCTGGTTCAATTGCAGGGTGGGCAAAAAGTCCCTTTACAATATACATAATACATACAATAAGGTGCAGACAAACCTTTCTATGGATTTCCATCTGTGTGCATCCCTCCATGTCCGATTCAAAGGTTTATGTGTCGCAACATTCTTTTGTGCATCCGCTGCAGCATAACAGCGGTGATCATTTGAAATGCTCCTCAACACTGAAATCACTCATAACTGCCATACTTTTACTCTCTGCACTAAACAGAGGGGGAATAATGAAATAACAATGAAAAGCTGGTTTCAACTCCAGAACATTGCCATCAGTTACTGTGTTAAGTGACTGTCTATAAAATAAATCCAGTATTTAAAAAAAGGCTACATATTAACTTTTATAACAGACTAGTGTAAAGGTACTTCTTGCCCACCCTGTATAAAAGAGAAGGCTAGGAAAGCAGCACAACAACTCGGTTAATCAGATTTAAGAGCTTTTAATTGTTAGATGAAAGATCTTTTGTGAGACATACACCATTGGTTTCAAATCTGTCAGTGGTGAGTCAGCTAATATTTTGACAAGCTGAAGATTAGAAACCTAAAATCCCCTCCACTGATGATGGAAGAGAACATGGATGAAATCCGGCTTTCGTAATAGGACACTTTCTGTTTTGTTTTTTTTGCTAGTTGTTTTACGTCGCACCGACACAGATACGTCTTACGGCGACGATGGGACAGGAAAGGGCTAGGAGTGGGAAGGAAGCGACCGTGGCCTTAATTAAGGTACAGCCCCAGCATTTGCCTGATGTGAAAATGGGAAACCACGGAAAACCATTTTCAGGGCTGCCGACAGTGGGGTTCGAACCTACTATCTCCCGAATACTGGATACTGGCCGCACTTAAGCGACTGCAGCTATCGAGCTCGGTGACACTTTCTGTGAGGAGAAATGTTCAGCTATGAAAAGCAAGGAACATTTGGTTTTGCAATTTTGAAGTTTTCTTAGTAATTGCAAAACATGTAAAGAACAATGTGATTTGTGAAAAGTATTCCTAACAAAGATAGACTGCTGTCTGGTGATCATAAAGTGAACAATAGAATGGCAATAAAAGTATGTAAAACATTGCTGAAATTGTGTATTCTAGCTCAACAATCAAACTGATATTTATGATCCTGGAAGTTCATTAGCTTTCATGTGATATGAATTTTAAAATGAGATCCACGAGACATTGTTGTTGTCAACAAATTCATGAGTGAAAATGGAATTAACTGTTGTGTAGCTAGAGCATTCTTGGATTTGCATGCATGGTGCAAGGGATGTCTCAGATTCAAAAAGTCTGGGAAATCATAGTCCAATGCCATTTCTAACTTTACACATACAGCAGAACCCCTATTTAGGGCTTTTACAGGGACCTGACATTTTTAACCTTTTTTATACCTTAAATCAAGGTTTCAGTAGAAAGATCAACTTTTACAGAAAACTTTGCTTATATTAACATAAAGTACACTATCACACATTATTTAAACAGTAACAGTAATAAAACAAGGAAATCTCTACCATACACACTGTACTGTAGTTACAACTTAGTACTGTTTGTGCTGATGATTTCTCTCGTGTTAAACTGCCCCTCCTATCTAAGAAAGAGACCTGTATTGTACCATAACTAGCTTTGGCTCAGATTGTTCTTTGAAAATAAATAAATCAAATTAATTAAATAAAGAATTTAATGCATGCATTGTATGCATGCTTGGGTACAGCAGAACTTAACTGCTCCTTTGCACTATCATCGGATACAGACCTATGCTATTTGCAGAACCAAACTGATTAACTGCTGAAGGCACATACACAAAGAAATGTGGTTGCTAGATGAAGGACCATAATCTCATACACATATCTTCATTGTACTCCATTTGTAAACAGGCTCTGTAGCTTCTTTACGTCGCATACCTCTTAGAACTTGGTCTCCCTCTGTATATCTTAGTTGGTTAAGAAATGGTCTTTTAAGTTATATAGGAATATGTTCGGTATTATTCCTGATAGTGCTGAGCCCATTGTTAACCCTTCCTTTTAACAGTAGGTTTTTGTCAGTGAATACAAAACTGCTTCAGTTTAAGGCTGTTCCTATGTTATACACGATTTTCCATAAAAGTCGGGAAAGGTGCCAAATACGCAAGGAAGAAAATAAAAGAACCACATTAAAATTGATATGAAACAGCAATAGTTTCGCTTAAAAATTCTCACAGATGTTTTCCAAACAGCGGCTTACTCATTAGCATAGTATTTACTAATAGTCTCAACACGCATATTCAGTTTCATGCTTAAAAATTGTAACAGAGGCTTGTGGCAAAAGTTTGCATTTTCTTACTTCAAACGGCATCACCTAACCTCGGTTTACAGCGCACGTATTATGTAGAGTAATGGTAACCTTTTCACTAAAATTTATGTCGGAACAGCCTTTCTGAATATTTAACCAGACAAGAAAGTATATAACCTAACCCCTGAAAATAGTTATGCACTACTCTGTATCTTGAGAAGAAGTATCACATTCTTATTTTATTTCAGTACATAATATTAAAATTAAGCAATCACGTATTTCAGCCTTTATCTCTAAGGAATTAACAACTGCAGTCAGTGCACTTATTGTGAAACCACCTTCTCCCAATGTTTGTTTACACCAGTCTGAATTGTGGAGTGCGGCAAAGCTCACTCGTGCATGTAGTGATGAATCAATACGGAGGATCATCGATCACATTCGATATAAATGCTGGAGTAGTGTATGAATACTGATAACAGAAAAACTAACACGCCCGAATTTGCCTGTAATAACGGATGAATCAGTAAAACGGTTCTCACTGTAACCAAAGGATAAGAGTTTTTGAAGGGCATAATAATATTGTCATTAAAACAGGGTTTTCTTCTACTGTACTATAATGGCTGTGGTGGGATGTGTACCTGAGTCTGACATCTCACTTTAGTTCTAAATTTCTCTTCTGCCTTGAATCATCCTTAGCAAGCAAATGACGTCTTTTTGATAGGTTCTTAACGTCCCATAAACATAATGAATAGAAACAAATACTTGAGAATTTTAACAATTCTTTACGGTAAATGCAGGTTTTGCACTAATGTGAACTACGTTAAACCGAATATAAAACTGCATTGTTTTTATGGAATAATTTTCGGGACTTGAAATTTCTTCCGTTAAATGTGAGTTTATGCTAAATCGGGGTTAAACTGTATGTCTTTCTCAAAGTTCAGCTTCATTAAGCTCAAGAGCCTCCTAAAAATGAAAACAAAGTCTACCCAAGGATTATAAATGATGTAGTTAGTAAAACATATACCTACCTCCACTGAGAATGGTCCTTGAGCTGCAAGGGTAGCTTCCAATGATATACCAAATGATAGTTCACCCAAACAAGTACCTTCTCCCTCCTCAGCATGTCTCAAAATTTTTGCAGTAGCTGAGGGAATGGTCACATTGGCCAGAAGAGTTCTGGCACTGTGTACTACACTACCATCTATATGTATTTCTCCAGCTGTAGAATGAACCAACCACTCAGGAGACTCTGCCCTCAGTAATATGGTGTTTACATTGTAAATATGTATGGCCATAAACTGAAATAAAGGAAAACAAAGCAATTCATCATCACAACAAATGCAGCAAGAAATGGGGTGGGGGTAAGAATGATGATTTATTTCTTGCTTTCCATTCATTTTACATGATAGCATACAGCAACTCAAAAGTTCATAGGTGGGGTCAAACCAGGTTTAATTTCAAATATTTAGTTAAAACTAAACCAGTCGAGACTTCTTATTAACTATATATGCTCATTCTCAACTCAAAGATAAGTAAATAGTAAGCTATACTCTTGCTCAAAATCAAGTTTTACAGGCAAATTAAATGCTGAATCACAAATTATGGTATTATAGTTCGAGAACTCCAGTTACCAGTGTACTGATTTAATTCAGAAATGTTGCTTCATTATTACAATGTTAATGAACGAAGCACAGAATAATTAGTGCTTTTACAAGATACTTTTAATAAACTAAACCTTTAAGTAGAGTTTGAAAAACACTACAGGTTTATGAAATATAATTTTTGAATTATTTAATAATCAAAAGATTAAATAACTATACGTATGAACACTATTTCACTTTTACTTTCTGTTAAGCATTTACATTTTTACATCACTATTAAAAACTTCAAACAGAAACAAATTTAGGGGCTTTCTCCATGCCTAATTGATTACATACTTTCAAATGCACAAACCCATACGATGAAGGATTCTTTCAACACTTGCTAAACAAACTTGTGCTGTAAGTAACTATTCAATAATCGGAAAAACTTAGTCATTAGATTTATCAGTGTCATTCTTTTGACTTATGCAAATTACTTAAGTATCAAACTAATAGAGTAAATATGATGTGACAGCCTACAGAAATGCAAGATAAATTCAAGCTGATCACTGATAGCTTCTTGCTTGCAAAGAGGTGGTGAGGAGAAAATTTAGAGATGTACTGGTATAACACAGAAACCGTATAGAAGTGTCCTGCATATTACACAACCAGTGTTGGTCTAACCAACAAAACATACAACAATAGGAATCTGTGCCAAATACTACATGCAATGAGCAAGGAAGTGTGAAAATAGTAAGACTGAACTGCAATACCAATTCACAAGGGAATACAACTTCTTCTGCACATAAACATGGTTATATTCATAACCAATATTATTCTGCTTTCAAATGACATTTTGGCACAGAGATCACTTTTTGAAGTTTCAGGCCTTTGCTCACTACCCAGTTACAATGCCAAGATTCAAGAATATGATTAAATATGCCTTTTTTCAACAGTGGATACCTGAAGGAAGATCCAGGTTTGTTTGGACAATGATTAAAATATTGCTTTGGAGGAGAATTCACTGACTATCCCACATTTGATGTTTGTAAGCTTCCAAAATTGATTAGAAGTGCACAGTGCAAGAAATCATTCTGTGAAGAACACAGATTACGGTAGCCTGCAATGATTTCCCGCTTCTGGTGAAAACAGCTGGTTCATATGAAAAACAATGTGCTAATGTTGAAAACAACAACCGTTTGCAGCAACACATACAGATTTTATGTAATGAGATATTTTATAGATATCAATGTTCGAGATTTAATGAAAATTTAAGAAAATTTGAATTAATTTCATCATGCTTCGAAAAATTTACCAAGCTTCAAAATACGTGAACAACGCTAATACCTACTAGCATGTAGAATTCAGTGAAAAAAACAAATGTACCGTTTACAAATTAATAGAAAAAATATCCTAAACTTCTTATATTATGCAAATTTACAGAAATACGAAAATAATTTTATCACATACAAAGAAATGGGTGGAATACATAATATTATGACTTACTAATTGGCAAAATACTATGGAGGTAAGACACCCCTAGGTGATGTTATATTGTATCGGTTTTATTGAGTGCTTTAGAAACTATACTGTACTAGCAGTTACCTGCAGCTTCGCTCACGTGAATTTTGTTATTTGATAAAAGTAATCATTCCTCGATACTGTACTTAGAAATTATCTGAAAATCCCTAAGTTAAAAACTCACCAAAAAATTGAGTTTAATTTACCACAGAAACTCTTTGTAAATCACGTTTGTGGTATTCCCTTTTGGGGCTAAAGCGACCATGCATTATAGAACTGTTCATGTGAGAAACAGTCTTTTCTCAAGTAAAAAAAAAAAAAAAAGCATGTTTCTTTATTTTTAAAGGAGATTCCAAACACCTATTTGCACATCAGTAACATCTTCAGATTTTAAGATATAAGAATCCCCATAAAAATAATACAACCTGTTTATCATTTCTTCCTCCCCCCACCCCTAACCTTAAGTGGCTTTTCTAAAAACAAAAAAAATCCATGTTTCTTTATTTTTAAAGGAGATTCCAAATACCAATTTTCACATCTGGAACACCTTTAGTTTTTTAGATATAAGTACCCTCATACGAATAATTCAACTAATTTTTCAATTCTTTCACCCCCCCCCCCCCAATAAGTGGATTTTCCTAAAAAGAATAAGCATTTCTTTCCTTAGAAAGAAGATTCCAAATACAAATTTTCATGTCTGTAACATCCACTCCTTTTCCACACCCTCCAAAAATGAGCCTTTCTTTATTTTTAAAGATTCCAAATATCAATATCCCCTTCAAAGGAAATCATTTTTTTCACCCACTTTCACCTTCCCCCCCCTTAAGTTAATTTTACAAAAACAAAAAACATGTTTATTTATAAAGGAACTTCCAAATACCAATTATCACGACAGTAACCTCCTCAGTTTTTGAGATATATGTACCTCAAAAAAAGAATTCAACTCCATTTCACCCCCCCTCACCCCATCCCCAATTTGATTTTCCCCAAAAATGCCTGTTTCTTTATTTTTAAGGGACATTCCAAATATCAATTTTCATGTCTGTAACACCTTTAGTTTTTTTTAGATATAAGTATCCTTGTACAAATAATTCAACTAATTTTTCAATTCACGCACACTCCGAAAACAAAAAAATACACATTTATTTTTAAAAGAGACTCCAAATACCGATTTTCACGGCTATTACATCTTCGGTTTTTGAGATATCATTATCTTAATAAAAAGAATTCAACTACCTTTGCAGTCCTTTCTAGCCCCTGTAAGTGCTTTTTTTTCCAAAATAAAAAATGTTTCTTTATATAAAAAAGTAAAAATACAGATTTTCACATCTGTAACATGTTACGTTTCTGAGATATACTGTAGATATTATCTTCTTTAAAATTCACTCCGTTTGACACTCCTGTTCACCCGCATTAATTGGATTTTTCAAAAACAGAAAATTACCTGTTTATTTTTAAAGGAGATTCTATGTGCCAATTTTCAATTCTGTGACATTTTCAGTTTTTGAGATATATGTATCCTCATACACTGGATTCAACCTTTTTTGAGCTTCCTTTATGGGATTTTCTGAAAACAAAAAAGTATGTTCCTTTACTTTTAAAGGCGATTCCAAATACCAATTTTTACGTCTTTAAACTGTTACGATTTTGAGATGCAGTAATACTCATTTTAAAAATTCATCCCCTTTTCACCCCTTAGCAAAGGAATATCCAAAAATCCTTCCTTAGTGAGCACCTGATAATAGAAACTGATGATATAGGGGCAAGAACTCAAAAGGCAAAGCTATTTTATTTTGCCTAACGTCGCACAGACACAGATGTCTAATGGTGACGATGGAAGAGGAAAGGTCTAGGAAGTTGAAGGAAGCGGCTGTGGCCTTAATTAAGGTACAGCCCCAGCATTAGCCTGGTGTGAAAAAGGGAAAACACGGAAAACCATCTTTAGGGCTGACGACAGTGGGGCTCGAACCCACTATCTCCTGATTACTGGATACTGTTACAAGTAACTACTCTCATTTTGTTCCGTATTGAAGATACAATAAGTAAAACTCATTCAAGATTAAAATTATTGTGTCCATCTTTTCAATACAAATATATTTTATAGTGATTAAATTCTACATGAATTAGAAACACCAGTTAGGGACATGTTTCGCCCTGGTTATGGGCATCTTCAGCCTAATATTAATCTTAAGGTCAAGAATTAAAACTATAAACATCGGAACTTAATAGTAAACTAACTTAATACTAAATACAATGGTCTTATGTTTTTTACATCGTTTTCAATATGTACAGTATGTACAATATGTACATTAACTTTTCCATAATTTATGAACAATGAATTAATTTATTTTATAATGACTAGACATCCAATTGTAGATTGGATTGATCACAGCGTGAATTGGGGTTTCTCAAATTGTATTGACTAGAGATTTATCACAGCGTGAGTTGGGGTTTTTTCAACTGTCATGGTCGTCTGAGTCGTAAGAATTGTTACAAAACCAGAATCTTGGTTAAAGTCGTTCATATTAGGGTTTGAATCAGTTTGAATATTCCTTTAGAAAGAAGCATGGTTATGTTTTAAGGTTGAAGCATGTATGTTGAAAACATATTGTTGATATCATGCATTGTTCATCGGATAAAAATTTGGAAAATTACGTCATTCTTGTTGATTAACTTCCCATTGGTGCATTGTTCAACCTTGGGAGGAATATGAGTTGTCTGTAACTGGATAAGAGAAAAAACAGGGAATTAGAATGATGAATGTGGAACCCAATATGATAATAATTGCAGTGAGTGTTTATCACATGAACTTACTTGTCTTGTCGACGTTAGCTGGGACCAATTGTTCCGGTTGTGTCTGAACGACTAAGCTTGCTACTCCTAGTGTAGTATTGATGCTGTAACAGAGGGGTGGAACGTGGAGGGGAAGGGGGAGTGAGTTTCAAATTGTGCGTCCGTGTTGTTGTTTGAGAGGTGTTACTTGAATTGGATTGGGCAGGCCTGGCATTAGGAGTGGCTATTGGAGCGCATGTGTTCTGTGATTTAAACATACTGGGAACTTTATTCTGATTTACGGCCTGGATTAACCTCGGAGTTGTCTCATATAACAGATTTTTGTTATCGATGACATCGTTAAGATTATTATTTTTATTATAAGTTTGTTCCAAATAAATGTACAAGTTTTCCGTTTCGTTCAATAATTTCCCCTTGCCTAGGCTTTTAACGATCGTCAAATCATTTTCTATTGAGGTGAACTTATGGCCTGTTTCAGTCATATGCTGGCTCATGGCCGAATACTTGTTATGCTTGGAAGCATTGTAATGTTCCAGATACCTTGTGTAAGAGCTCCTTCCTGTTTGTCCAAAATATTTGAACTCACATTGGGCTCATTTTAACCTATAAACATCGGATCCTGAGTAAATGATGTTATTGTTATTGACTCTTTTGTGGTTGAGGAATATGTTCTGATTATTATTTATTGTCCTGAAGGCTATGTTGACGCTGTGTTTTTTTAAAATATTAGTGATATGGTGGATAGCCGGGCTTTTATACGTAAATGTGGAGTAGCTGTTTGTCTTTGATTTCTCTGGGACTAGGTTGGAAGATAGCCTAATTTTGATCTTATTAATTAACTGATTGATTACATTTACTTTAAAGCCATTGAACCGACCTAACTGTCTTATGTAATTTAGCTCTGTTTCCAAACTTTTTGGCGAAAGAGGAATTTTTAGTGCCCTATATATTAGACTATGATAGGCAGCTAGTTTTTGGGTCTTAGGATGTAAGGACAAATCTTTAATAGTTATGGATGAATGAGTAGGTTTCCTACAAATTTGAAATTCAAAAGTGTTATTCAAGCATGTAATTGTTAAATCTAAAAAATTTTAAAGAATTGTTGACCTCGTCTTCTTTGGTGAATTTGACGTTAGGATCTATTTCATTCAGTGAGACTAATATATCGTTACTGTCAGTAATGTCCTTATTGATGATCACGAAAGTATCGTCAACAAATCTTAGCCTCAAACTAATGCCCTTTATTTGTGAAATTTTTTTATGTTCTATATAGTCCATGTAAATATCTGCTAGAATGCCAGATAGAGGGTCTCCCATAGCTAGGCCTTTCTGCTGACAATATTTACCATTAAAGGAGAAGTAATTATTGTTTAGAACGAAATTCAATATCTTCATGAATTCTTCAATTTCCATTTTACTAAGGCCGCTGTGTTTATTGATGTTGTCATGGATAATTTTAATGGTTTCTTTAGTAGGAATGCTTGGAAACATGTTTGTGACATCGAAAGAACATAAAATATGGTTGGGTTGCTGTTCAAATTTCTTCAATATTTCGCAGAAATTAATTGAATTTTTTAAGGGGGATTTATTGTTGAAAACATAATATCTTCTTAAAAACCTATGAATGAATTTCGATACTTTATAGGTACGGCTATTCCTACAATTTATTAATAATAATTAATGTTATTTGTTTTACGTCCCACTAACTACTTTTTAAGGTCCTCGGAGACGCCGAGGTGCCGGAATTTAGTCCCGCAGGAGTTCTTTTATGTGCCAATAAATCTACCGACACGGGGCTGTCGTATTTGAGCACCTTCAAATACCACCAGACTGAGCCAGGATCGAACCTGCCAAGTTGGGGTTAGAAGGCCAGCGCCTTAACCGTCTGAGCCACTCAGCCCGGCCCTACAATTTATAATGGGACGCATTGGGGTGTCCTTCTTTATGAATCTTAGGTAAAGCACTGGCGGTAGGGATACTGGGGTTCATGTTGAAAAGTCTTTGTTGCTCTTGTTCGTTGAAAAGAAAATCAGAATTTTTTACTAAAGTTTTTAAATTTCGCTGAATTCACAGTGGGATCTTTGTTAACAATCGAATAACTTGCATCATTAAAAAATTCTTCTGTTTTTTGAGTGTAAATCTGTTTGTCTAGTAGGACTGTGGAACCTCCTTTATCTGCCTTTGTAACAATGTTATTGTCGTCTATTTTTGTTTTTAATTTCTGAATTTGTTTTTTATGATTGAAATCAAAACTAACATTTAACTCTTCAGCAAGTTTAGGTAATTTTTTTTTTACTTTGTATCTAACATTGTTTTGAATCTCAATGGGGCTTTCTTTTTGTACGCTGCTTTAATTTCATTTCTTATCAAAATCTCGTTGAACTTGTTCTGAATTCTATCCATATATACCCTTCCACTGATTGGGTTTTAGAAATTTTGGAACCAATTTTTGTTCCAGACATTGTTTAAAATAAGCTATATCTTTTGATAAATTGCCTATTTTGACCTTAAGATTCAAATATCTGTTTAAACGATAATTTGCCTGGTTAGCTATCAAGTTACAAGTAACTAATCTCATTTTGAACATCAACCAGCAGAAAACTAAATATATGGTTGCTGGGAAAGCACGCAAGGAGAACATGCCAGCCTCAGTAAGGACATTACTGACAGTCACGATATATTAGTCTCACTGAACGAAATAGATCCTAACGTCAAATTCACCAAAGAAGACGAGGTCAACAATTCTTTAAAATTTTTTAGATTTAACAATTACATGCTTGAATAACACTTTTGAATTTCAAATTTGTAGGAAACCTACTCATTCATCCATAACTATTAAAGATTTGCCCTTACATCCTAAGACCCAAAAACTAGCTGCCTATTATAGTCTAATATATAGGGCACTAAAAATTCCTCTTTCGCCAAAA
This sequence comes from Anabrus simplex, assembly GCF_040414725.1. Classification (NCBI taxonomy): domain Eukaryota; kingdom Metazoa; phylum Arthropoda; class Insecta; order Orthoptera; family Tettigoniidae; genus Anabrus; species Anabrus simplex. Next base: position 1,149,473,791 of record NC_090266.1, on the reverse strand, counting down.
AGTTTGGCAACAGAGCTAAATTACATAAGACAGTTAGCTAGGTTCAATGGCTTTAAAGTAAATGTAATCAATCAGTTAATTAATAAGATCAAAATTAGGCTATCTTCCAACCTAGTCCCAGAGAAATCAAAGACAAACAGCTACTCCACATTTACATATAAAAGCCCAGCTATCCACCATATCACTAATATTTAAAAAAAACACAGCATCAACATAGCCTTCAGGACAATAAATAATAATCAGAACATATTCCTCAACCACAAAAGAGTCAATAACAATAACATCATTTACTCAGGATCCGATGTTTATAGGTTAAAATGAGCCCAATGTGAGTTCAAATATTTTGGACAAACAGGAAGGAGCTTTTACACAAGGTATCTGGAACATTACAATGCTTCCAAGCATAACAAGTATTCGGCCATGAGCCAGCATATGACTGAAACAGGCCATAAGTTCACCTCAATAGAAAATGATTTGACGATCGTTAAAAGCCTAGGCAAGGGGAAATTATTGAACGAAACGGAAAACTTGTACATTTATTTGGAACAAACTTATAATAAAAATAATAATCTTAACGATGTCATCGATAACAAAAATCTGTTATATGAGACAACTCCGAGGTTAATCCAGGCCGTAAATCAGAATAAAGTTCCCAGTATGTTTAAATCACAGAACGCATGCACTCCAACAGCCACGCCTAATGCCAGGCCTGCCCAATCCAATTCAAGTAACACCTCTCAAACAACAACACGGACGCACAATTTGAAACTCACTCCCCCTTCCCCTCCACGTTCCACCCCTCTGTTACAGCATCAATACTACACTAGGAGTAGCAAGCTTAGTCGTTCAGACACAACCGGAACAATTGGTCCCAGCTAACGTCGACAAGACAAGTAAGTTCATGTGATAAACACTCACTGCAATTATTATCATATTGGGTTCCACATTCATCATTCTAATTCCCTGTTTTTTCTCTTATCCAGTTACAGACAACTCATATTCCTCCCAAGGTTGAACAATGCACCAATGGGAAGTTAATCAACAAGAATAACATAATTTTCCAAATTTTTATCTGATGAGCAATGCATGATATCAACAATATGTTTCCAACATACATGCTTCAACCTCAAAACATAACCATGCTTCTTTCTAAAGGAATATTCAAACTGATTCAAACCCTAATATGAACGACTTTAACCAAGATTCTGGTTTTGTAACAATTCTTACGACTCAGACGACCATGACAGTTGAAAAAACCCCAACTCACGCTGTGATAAATCTCTAGTCAATACAATTTGAGAAACCCCAATTCACGCTGTGATCAATCCAATCTACAATTGGATGTCTAGTCATTATAAAATAAATTAATTCATTGTTCATAAATTCTGGCAAAGTTAATATACATATTGTACATACTGTACATACTGTATATATTGTAAACTATGTAAAAAGCATAAGACCATTGTATTTAGTATTAAGTTAGTTTACTATTAAGTTCTGATGTTTATAGTTTTAATTCTTGACCTTAAGATTAATATTAGGCTGAAGATGCCCATAACTAGGGCGAAACATGTCCCTAACTGGTGTTTTTAATTCATGTAGAATTTAATCACTAAAAATTATATTTTTATTGAAAAGGTGGACACAATAATTTTAATCTTCAATGATTTTTACTTACTGAATACTGGCCGCACTTAAGCGACTGCAGCTATCGAGCTCGGTGAAAGGCAATGAAAGTGACATTCATCGTCCTTGAACGGGCCAGCAGGAAAATACGACTGAACATCAACCAGCAGAAAACTAAATATATGGCTGCCAGGAAAGCACGCAAGGAGAACATGCAATTAAACTTTTCAGAGAGTTGAGCAGTTTAAATATTTGGGATCGACAGTCACCTACTCAAATGATATATCCTATGAAATTAAACAGAGATTAATAGCAGCCTATTTTGCTCTAACAAGACTTCTCTCCTCAAGGCTGTTGACTTGTACCACCAATTAAGCATCTATAAAACACTTATCAGACAAGTGCTTATGTATGCGTCGGGAACTTGGCCATTAATAGCAAAAGATACCAGAATGCTGGATGCCTTCGAAAGAAAGATACTTCGAAGAATCAACGGCCCAATCTACGAAAGAGGAACATGGCAAAAGTACAGTCATGAACTGTAGACCATTTATAAACATCGACCTATTAGAAGAATAGCAAAATCAGCCAGATTGTGGTGGGCCGGACACGTAGCATGTATGTGTGATGTGGAAATACCAAAAAAGATATGAAACGGAAATCCAGGGGGACAGAGAGGACGAGATGGATGGAGTCATTGAAGATCTTTGATAAACAGGCTACAGAACGCGGAAAGCTTTAGGGCTGGATCAAGGTAAATGATGGAAGATTGTTGAAGGGGCAAAGGTTTACAATGAACTGCAGAGCCATAGAAGAGGAAGAAGAAGAAGACTGATAACAATGAACAGAAGAGTGCCAAAACATGTTAGCTCATAAAAATATCTGAAGAATGGAAAGATAAGCACAGTCCTTAGATAAATATATCTTACAAGGGACCATCAATGTTAAGATAACTTGAAACAGACGTACAGTATACACCATCTGAAAGAGCACAATGAAATATGTAAAACTCTCAAATATTACATAATAACGTGCATGTATCTAAGAGTTACAGGGCAGTAAAGATGTACGGGTGAGGGTCGTCAGTGTCCAATCAGAGTGAAGTTCTTTTGAAATGCTGACACGATCGAAGGAGAAGCGGGGAAGGGGGGAGGGGGAGAGAGAGAGAGACATCACTGTGAGTGCAGCTATTTTTACTCAGGCAGAGCTGAACGATTTTGTACGGAACTTAGGTCTCACCAAGGAAAAGAATGAGACTGTAGGACGGAGAATGAAAGAAAATGCTGGCACCAGGAGTGGTTTTTAGTCAGTACAGGAACTGAGAAAAAGATTTCCATAATTTTCTCAGAATGGAAAACAGGTAGTTAATGCTGTGATGTATCAGGATTAATTCTTCGGTCTAGTGGTGAAAATTATGATAGTAATGACTTGCATTTATCGACGAATCGAAGAGAAGCCTGAAAGCAGGTTTACTACATAACAGAAGCAAATTTCCTTCGATTCCCATTGGGTATTCTGTTCTTCCCAAAGAAACTTATGAAAACTTTCACTTGGTTTCAGAAAAAAAAAAATATCAGGGTCATCAATGGTTATTGTGCGTATGGAAAACTAAAGGAAACTGCTATCTTGCTAGGCCAACAAGCAGGTTACACAAAATGTCCTTGCTTTTTGTGTCATTGGTATAGTAGAAGTAGAGATAAACATTCGACAACAAAAGAGTGGCCTAAGAGGGAATGTTTAACTTCTGGAGAGAAAATTGTAATTTGCGCTAATCTGGCTGATCCTAGGAAAATACACACTAGTGTCCAAAAGTTAAGCATAAGTTACAAGTAAGCAGGGCAACAGGAAATAGATCACAAATTGCACGACATATGCACCTACCAACCTTACGTGATCGCTCTGTATAGTAAAGGAGTGTTCCCTGCTTTGACTAGCGGCGTAACCACAAAGTAAACACAGCCAGTGCCTGCGCCCCATATTCTCTCAGTCGTGTTTGCCCTGTTATAGTGTGCGGAGTGTAGCCTCATGGTGAACGTGACAACATAATGGCACAACGATGCCATGAGGACCCTGTTTTGCAGGGTAGAATACTCGGCCACCTGGAAGCAAGCCAGACAAAGACCAAAGTCGCCGTATCCTCGAATGTGCCACAAAGTGTCATTTCCAGGCTTTGGAAATGATTTCGAGACACAGGAGATGTTAGTCGTAGGCCAGTACCAGGTCAACCAAGGGTAACCACCCCACAGCAGGACCTGTATCTGGCCTTAACTGTCCAACAAAATCGGAGTGCACCTGCAAGACAGCGGAGCTTGCAGCCGTCTCAGGGGTTGCTGTTTCCCGGCAAACTGTGTACCGGAGACTCAGAACAGCAGGGCTGTTTGTCCGATGTCCAGCGGTGTGCGTCCCACTCACTCCAGCATAGAGACTGGCCTGTTTACTATGGAAAGGTCAACGTCAAAACTGGACCATTAATGAATGGAGGCATGTGCTCTTCACAGATGAATCCCGCTTCAGTTTGCAGAATGATTCCCGTCGCACATTAATCTGGATAGAACCAGGTAGCCGATACAACCACACGAACATCGTGGAACGGGACCAGTATGGTAGTGGTGGTGTCATGATGTGGGGTGGCATCAGGTTGAATGGCCGTACGGACCTGCACATCCTCATGGGTGGTCCGAGGAACACTGTTAACGCTTGGAGATACATGGATGCGGTACTGAGACCACATGTTCGACTCTTCGGAGGTGCAGTTGGTCCAGATTCCTCTTAATGGACGATAATGCCCGACCGCACCGCGCTGCTCTGATGGATGAATTTCTGCCTGGAGAAGACATTCATCCATCGCATGGACTGGCCAGTGAGGTCTGCGGATCTAAATCCTATAGAACATGCCTGGGATGCATTGGGGAGGCGAACTGCATTCCGTCAGCCTCTACCAAGGACCCTCCAAGACCTTCGCATTGCCCTTTTGGACGAATGGGATCGACTGCCAGAAGAGCTCTTGGACCATCTGATAGAGAGCATGCCACTTCGCTGTGAAACGTGTGGCCGTCAGGGGTAACCATACACCCTATCAACAGCATATTTTGTTATGGAAGACATTGCCAAGTTTTGTTAGTTGTTGTCAAGGGTGTACCTTAGCTATCAGAACCTTTCTGACACTGTTTTGTTGTTTTTTTGTTTTTGTTTTTTTGGAGTTGTCTGACATGGTGTGTGAGTCAGCTTCCGTTTGTTCAGCAATCCGTCTGACATTCCTATCAGGCAGTATGGCCTCGTTTAGTGTTTATGCTTAACTTTTGGACACTAGTGTACTACTACCCCTTGTGCATATCAAACTTGGGATAATTAAGCAATTTGTAAAACCACTGGACAAAAGTGTTATGTGCTTTGAGTATTTAGATTTCCGATCTTGTCAGAAGCTAAGATAAGAGGGAGTATTCAATAGACTGCAGATCATTATCCTTATGAAGGACACTGCATTATTGGGCACTATGAATGATGCTGAACATCAGGCAAGGTGTGTTTTCAGAGAAGTAATCAATAAATTTTCAGGAAACTTAAAAGATGTGAACTGTAAGACAATTGTGAAAAATATATTGAAACGATTTCAAGCTGTCGGCTGTAACACGAGTTTAAAACTCCATTTCTTGATCAATCAACTAGACTATTTCCCTGACAATTTGGGTGCCCTAAGTGATGAGCAGGGTGAAAGATTTCACCAACAAATAAAGGAAATGGAAAGAAGATACCAGGGACCGTGGAAGTACCGATGTTGGCTGACTAGTGCTGATGCTTGAAGAGGGAAACTACAAAACATGACTATGAATGTCAGTTAACAAAACCTTCTAGGCAAAGAAAAATAATTTTTCTTCAAGTGGTGCTTTGTAAAGGCATGTAGATAGTCTGCTTTATGTTGTACAAGGCTTTTATTCTATTCTACAGTGTACTTTATTAGGTGAAAAACTCTTATGACAATTTTGTATACTGCAAGAAAACTGGACTCAGACACTGAATTCAGTCTGTTAAAATTATTTAAAATCACCTAGAAAATCTCAGACCTCAGAAAAAAAGTTTATTTTGCTGGCAAGTCATTTATGGTCACCTATTAAATCCTTTTTGCAGATCTTGAAGGGGTGTCAAAATTTAGTGAAATGTGATCAAAATCAGGATATTAAAGGAAATGATGCAGCTGTTGTGAAAAATCCTGAAGTGATATGAAAAAATGGAAGCAGATTTGAAATCAGCACACCTGAGATAGGTAAGACCACCTATTAAACCTTTTACTGGAGGAGTTTTTTTTTTTTTTTTTTTTTTTTTTTTTGCAATGGTCAAAATTAGCCTATAATGTTGTTCAACTGTTGTTGATGTCACAAGTACTCGCATATCTATCCTATTTTGTATTTTCAATTGTGCAGTATCTTAGCTGAATGGTCAGCATACCAGCCTTCAGTTCAGAGGACACCAGGTTCGAGTCCCAGCCAAGCCGAGCATTTTAACTGTATATGGTTAATTCATCTGATTTGAGGATGAGATGTTTTTGTTTATCTAAATACATTTCTCCGTATCTACATACAACACACCACACTACTAACCACCACAGAAACACGCAATAGTGAATACATCATTCTCAACATGAAGTTGGCATTAGAAAGGGCTTCCCGCCGTAAAATTGTGCCAAATCCACGCACCGTGCCGACCCCAATAAAGTGGTGAAAAAGGTCATGAAGAAGAAGTTGTGTTTTCACTTGATAACGACATAAATACATCTCTTGTACAACTCAATTAGATAGCGCCTCTGAAATTTCATCACAAAGTTTTTTGTACACAAAAGCTATCTTAACATCAGATGCCTGATCACCTGTAATACATGGTATGTTAAAATGGGCAGGGTATTTTGAGTGACTTATCATCTTCCTCCAATGCTTGATTTCCTTTCTTCTTTGTCTTTGAAATCAACCAGGTAAATTATGCAACTTCTCTCCACAAAACGAACAGGACAAGTAGCCAAATTGCCCAGTCGTTAAACTGGAAGGAAAAGAAGGGGTAAACTTTCGGTCTACCAACCACCCTGTGACATCATCGGAATTATAGAAATACAAGAATGAGAGCCCAATAACCTTGAAATATTTCAATCTAATCATTGCAAAAGGAGACAAAACAGCACATAGTAAAATTATATTAGTCTTAAAGCAACATGTTAACTTAAGTTTCCTTACTAGCCATTATAATTTATATAATCCGGCTCCAAGGCTAAATGATTAGCGTGCTGACCTTTGGTCACTGGGGTCCCAGGTTCGATTCCCGGCAGGGTCAGGAATTTTGACCATAATTGGTTAGTTTCGCTGGCACGGGGGCTGGGTGTATGTGTTGTCTTCTTCATCACCACCACCACCACCACCACCACCACCACCACCACCACAACGCACAGGTCGCCTACGGACGTCAGATCAGAAGACCTGCATTTGGCGAGCCGAACTTGTCCTCAGACACTCCCGGCACTAAAGGCCATACGCCATTTCATTTCATAATTTATATACAGCCTTTTTAGTGCGTTCCTCATTAACACATTTTCCCGCTTAGCACATCAAATTCGAAGTCCCGATTCTCATCGTATTAAATCTATATAAAAATACCTCACTCATCGAGTCACAAATTTTTGCTATTACAGGTTAGTACGATTACATTTTCCCTAGCCCTGAAAATGTTATTAGACATCCCTTGTGAAACAAAAGTGATTTCCAACTCGCGTAAGATCCATTGCCACAGTTGCGTGATTACGGAAAAACGCCTTAAATTCCTCTCCACAGTATAAGTTGCACGTTCGGGGAGCAAGCTGTTAGCCTCAGGAATGTACAGTTTTGCTTCCCGGTTAGTAGCCAGCTTGCTGAATAACACAGTGAGTCTATTTGTGCTTGTATTTCGTATTCCATTCAGAAGTTAGAAATGAATTTTGCGTTGAGTGGTACAGTAAAGTGTAGCGAATATTTGTCGCGTGATACGGTAGCCTATACCTAGATAAGGAACATGTAAACATTCCTATCGCATCACAAATTTTTGCTATTACTGCTTACTATGAGTTCTTCTTCTTCATCCATTCCCTTTTCTTCCAGATTCTCTCTAGGTAGGGTAGTATACCAAAGCCCTCCACCTTACTCGATCTTCCCATCATTCCTCTTCTAGTACTTTATTGCCATCGACTCCTCTATTTGCAATACAGTCCACCACAGAGCTCCTCCTCATTCTAGGCTGTCCCCTAGGCCTCTTTCCAGTCTCTGTATCCATGAATTTTTTTTGTTTAATTCTCTCTCCTGGCATTCTCATCATGTGTCCAAACCATTTTAGCTTTGCTATATCAATCTCTTCTTGAAGTTTACACACTCCCACCCTTCTCGTTATTTCCTAATTTCGTATTCTATCTCGTCTTGTTTTTCCCTGTATGTTCCTCATGAACCTCATTTCAGCTGTTCGTATCTTACTTTGGTTCCGCTTAGTCAATGTCCAGGCTGCTGAAGCATAGGTCAGTAGAGGTTTATAACAGGACGAGTATAAAACCTTCTTGCACTTCACTGGCACATCTTTGTTCCATACAACATCTCACACACTGGTAGAAACTTGTAGACTGCCGTATTCTTAAATCAATTTCTCCATATAAAATTTCCATCTGGTGACATCACGCTACCCAAATATTTAAAAATTTTCACTACTTCAAGAGGTTCATTTCCTATTTTTATCACTCCCCTGGTTTTTCTGTTACCTCTCATCATGATCAAAGTCTTGCTTTTCGCAGTACTAATCTTCATTCCAAAATTTCTTATCTCCTCATTCCATAAATCAACTTGTGTCTGTACTTCCTCTTCATTATCTCCCCAAACTACAATGTCATCAGCAAAGAGCATTGGTATCTGAAATCTCCTTTTAAAATAAATGAACATGTATTTTTGTTTTCAGAAAGTCAATGGAGGAGGGGTCTGAAAAAGTGAAGGAGTTGAATTCTCTTTATGAGGAAACATATATATGTAAAAACTGAAGATGTTAGAGATGTAAAAAATTGATACCTTGAATCCCCTTTAAAAATAAAGATACATCTTTTTGTGTTTTTGGAAAATCCACGTAAGGGGGTTCGTAGTTGAAAGAAGTGAAGAAGGAGTTGAATTATTTTTATGAGGATACTTATATCTCAAAAACTGAAGATGTTACAGACATGAAAATTGGTATTTAGAATTTCCTTTTTTTTTTTAAAGGAAACCTGTATTTTTTTTTTCCAACTTGAGAGAGGAGAGTTTCTCAAATGTACAGTTCTATGTCGCATGCTGCAGAGTTAGCTCTGCTAGTAGCCTGGTCATCCTAGCCCCAAAAGGCAATACCTCAAATATGGTTTACGAAGAGGTTCTGGGGTAAATGAAACTAAATTTCTCTGTGAGTTTTTATACTTTAGGGATTTTCTGATAATGTCTTATGCAGTACCGAGGACCAATTACTTTTATCAATTTACAACATCAACGTGAGCGAAGCCGCGGGTAACAGCTAGTGTAGTAAATTAAGAGAAAGCATGCTCTAAATATAGAAATATCTGGGAACAGAATTGAATAGAATAATTTTATAGCTGTTAAGTAACATACATTGTACATGTACATGTAAACAAATTAACTTCTTAGAACCGCTAATGAAAAGTCACCACTGATATCTCAACGGCAAATTCAAGGTTTGTCCTACTTTATTCACCGAACTCTTTATTATTAGTGGCATAGCACAAAAACAAATTCCAAACATGGAGGAAGAGTTTGTCGCTGTACCACTCATGCATGCATTTCCTCCAAACAAAAGCCAAACTCTGTACAGAACCGTTGTGCACCAAATTTTGGACATTATCAGAAGAATGAGGACTGCAGCTGTATATCCAGAAAGAGTTAAGTGCGACTTTGAATACCAACAGTGCCACAGAAACGTTTGGCAACAGCCAAATATTTTGCTGCCTTTTTCACTAGGGTAAAAAAATGTACAGCACAGTCATCAGCAGGCTTCAAGAGGCAGCACCAGACAATGTGTTAACAATTTTACACTACTCTAACCCTGATTATGTTACACATTTTTTTACAATTTGCTTTACGTTGCACTGACACAGATAGGTCTCATGGTGACAATGGGATAGGAAAGGGCTAGGAGTGGGAAGGAAGTGGCCATGGTCTTAAGGTACAGCTCCAGCCTTTGCCTGATAAGAAAAGCGGAAACCAAGGAAAAACATCTTTAGGGCGCCAACACTATCTCACTATCTCCCAAATGCACCTCTACCTGCATGGCCAACTCGCTCTGTGATTATGTTACACATCAACAGGCAACAGGTAGGAGACTTGCCGAACCACCATGTTTTTACAATACGACAGTGGAAAATAATCACTGCACTACCAACGCACCACCACTTTCATATTCTCGTAGGAAAACATCATTCAAATTTTGATGTTGTGGTGATGGAACCGCAGAAAGAGCAGGGCAATACAGAGCGCTTGGGAAGGACAAAGTTGTCACCGCAAGAAAGGATAAGATGACTAGCATTAGAATATGACAGGGTGCCTGCTAGTATAGATATGGTCACATTAAACTTTTTAGATAGTGATGGATGTTATCATGAGGCGAAGCACAAGGGACTCAAAAACTGACACAAAACCGTTTGTTGATAAAATTGTGATTTGAGAATGGGATGCAGTAAATGAGAAGTTGGAAGACTGGAGAATTAGAAACAGCATGGAGAAAAGCATGCCAAATGTGATAGCAGAAGGAGATGGAGAAGGGAGAAAAGCAAAAGAAATTACACAAGAAGACATTAAAATGTGGAGAGCTTTGGGTGATGAGAAAATTATATAAAGGCGGATTCAAGATTAAGTATGAGAACTATCCAATCCATGACACAGCATGAATGAACACTTGTACTTTCTTTCTCCAAAACAGAGAACAACTTATATGAACTAGGTCATGAAAGACACAGGCACGGTTCTTGCTGAGGTAAGGTGCTCTTTTTCTGTACCTTTCCACCATCACCCTGTTTAAGTAGCCTGCATCTGTTTATGGTTCTAACCTTTAATAAGCATACTTACCTGGGCAAAAGTAATGATCAATGGAGGGATTTTAGCGTTTTGGAAATTAAGCGGCACTGAGTTTTGAAATCTTCTCCCATCTCCTTGAAACTCACACCGTCCCTCCTTCTTGAGTTTTGCTCCTCCTACATCCTTATTTATTCGAACATCATGAACTACAACAGTCAGCAACTTGGTCACTTCACTACTGAAGAAGCTGCTACGGAAGCCAACCTCGTCGATGTGCTGCCAAAAGGAAATAAATAAATAAATGAATGAATGAATAAATAAATAAATAAATAAATAAATAAATAAATAAATAAATAAACAAATAAATCTCACTGCAATTTCATAAAAAAAAAAAAGTGTCTCAAAATGACAAAATGTTCATCTCAATGTAACAGTCCCACAGCCTTCCAAAATTTGTTGCTTGTACACAAGGAAGTGTTACACTGAATAATCGCCCAATTTAATAAAAAGCACCAGAAGGATAACAACCCAATCACAGAGCTATGGATCTGATTTGTATCGATTCATTTAGACTCGGTACCTTGAAACACTGACAAGAAACCAATCAAACTTGTTAAGCTACTGCTAAAAAAAACACACACACACACACAGCCTCAGCTGCCAAAACACACCAAACCAAACCCCATGGCGCAACAGCCCCGGAGGGCCATGGCCTATCGAGTGACTACTGTAGACAACCTCTTATTCTCAGCATTTAAGGACACTTTTTTCCTCCGTCCCGCGCAGTAGGGAAAATAATACCAATCCACCAGCGGTAAAAGTTCATATAACCAAACCACACTTCAGCTGAAAATTGTGGTATAGATACAGTACATTTAGATAGTGCCGTATCTTGCCTGCTATATTCGAGTGTTATCTTACGTGTGTATCTATTAGAGCGTAGTACTAATAATAATTTGTCTAAGCATTTAGCTTTGTTGGTAATCTTTGAGTACAGTAGTTCTTGCAAATTTCATTTCTGTTTGTGCTTAGTAGTGACATACGGTACCGGTATCGTAATTCGGATACGTCTGAAAGTAGTTTAAAAATTACTGTAGTGTACTGTACAGTAGTATACGAGTAATCTCCTATTAGAATTTATGGATGTTAGGAAAAACTTAAAACGGTCCACCTTTTCAATACAAAAATGTTATATTAATCTTAATATTAATCTTTCCACCACCAACTTAGATGAGGACGATATAAGAATTCTTTCGAAAGGTCCAAAGCACAACTGGCCCTGTTTCAACTCGGCCCTTACAGCCTCCAAACTCGTAGTTGAATCAGAAGTTGCTATCAGCAAAATGCCATATGAACTACAAGACGAACTCAGAATGGACGTAAAAAAACAATTAAACAAAAGTTTTTTCTCAAAAAATCACACTGCGACCCCTATCACCAAAATCAACAAAGACTCCCTTACTGAAAGAAAACAAATTCTCAATCTTAAAAAGAAAGTCAAAGACAACCACCTCATCATTACAAAGGCCGACAAAGGCAACACAACAGTCATTATGGATAAAACAGATTACATTCAAAAAACCAAAACTTTCTTAGATAATGACTCCTTTTCAATAGTCAAGAAGGACCCAACACAATCAATTCAAAGGCAATTGAAACAAATTCTAAAGAGCACATTTTCTCCTCACTGAACAAGAAAAACAAAAATTAATTACTATGAACCCAGGCCTACCAACAGCTAAAGCACTACCCAAAATCCACAAAACCGGTGTCCCTATTCGACCCATAATAAACTACAGACCAAGCCCCTTATATAAATTATCTCAATTTATCCAACAATTTCTTAATAAACATTATAAATTCTCATCAAATAAATCCATCAGGAACACTGTAGAATTAGTGAACAAACTAAACAGTTTCAAGCTTCAACCATATCATTCAATGCACTCCTTTGATATAGTCAACATGTATCCCAGTATAAACACCAACTCATTATTCCCGATCATCGAAAAGAACTTACTTGCTAACAATCAACTAAGTAAACTAGAAGTTCAAGACTTTATGACCATATTAAGATTACTAATTAACAATAACTACTTCACATTCGATAAGATCATTTACAAACAAGATGGTTTGGCTATGGGTTCACCAGCCTCAGGAATTTTAGCAGAGATCTACCTTGATTTCCTAGAACACACCGCCATTGACAATAACATCAAATTTGCTAATATCCAATTCTGGGCTAGGTACGTAGATGACACATTTATAATCTTAGATGAACGCTCCATAGACGCACCATCCACCCTCAAAAACCTTAATAATATTGATCATGACATTAAATTTACCTTAGAATCAGAGACAAACAACTCCATCAACTTCCTAGACCTAACAATCAACAGGCACCCCTCTTCGTTCACATACAGTATCTATAGAAAGCCCACTCAAACGGCCACTACTATAAGAAATGACTCACTACACCCCCAAACACACAAAGCGGCTACATATAATAGCTTAGTAGACCGAGCATTCAAAATTCCGATGTCAAGAAAAAACTTAAATAAAGAATTGAACACCATTCGCTCTATAGCAAAATTCAATGGATATAATGAATCCTTTATTGAAAGAATAATCAATAAATTCAGACACCGCCCAAAAACCACCCTAATAAAAGACAATACTAGCACTGCCACGTTTTCCACATTTAAATTCAATAAAGAAATTTACAACGTCACTAACGTTTTTAAAAAACACAATGTTAAAATAGCCTTTCGTACTAACAACAGAAGCACAGAGATCCTACACAACTCTTCATCAATAAATAAAAGTAGTCCTTTTTCTAAATCAGGTGTATATAGGTTTTCTTGCCAAGACTGCAAAAGTTCTTGCCTAGGGCAAACAGGACGCAGCTTTAAAATCAGATATGCAGAACATGTCAATGCCATAAAACACAACCGTTTTTCCGCGGTCGGCCTACATATAAAAGAATTTAAGCACAACTTTACTGAAATAAATCAAGATCTTGAGGTATTAGATATTCTAAACAAAGGTTCTTTCCTAGACATCACTGAAAACCTCTATATTCATTTAGACCAATATTTCAATCCCAACCTAAACTTAAATGATATCTCAGAGAAACCAAAGATCCTATTCGACTTTCTCATTGAATTTTTCAAAAACATGAATATCCCGAAAAACAGATCTGTCTTTCAGATTATGCATAATACTTTGTCACGCCACACACTTTCACCTCATCACACTCCATACTTCCCCCCCTTCCACTCCTCCTCCCCTACCGCTCCGCCCCTCTCCCCTCCTAATCCAACAACGGCCGCTGCCCAGACCTAAACTATCAAACATGCTCTGTTCCTCTTCATCTCGCGCCATAGCTTTACCGCCTCATGTCCCGCAATAAACATCATAGAAACCTGCCCCCACCCTACACGTAACGCTGCAACAATAGCCCACAAATACTGGCACAGTCAACCTCCACACTCTCAACAAAGATTCCTTAATACCTATTTTATATTCTTCTCGAGCTGAATACCGGACCTGTGAAGATTACAAGATTATATTGTGCATCTACAGAATGGTGTGTTAATGAAGCTATGTAATATAGAGAGAAACTTTCAAAGGTAGTTAAATGAAGAAGTTATATCATGTTCAAGATCATGCTTCCACATCTCTGCACAGTATTTAAAATACAATTTACCGTTGGTCTTTTATAGCTATTGTTGAGAGTTAAGGAGAATTTCCTGTTGTGTATGTTTATCAGGAACTCAAGGGAGACTTCATTAATTAGTCGGAACATAGAAAGAATGATGAACTCTTCTCAGAAGAACTCTTAAGGTTTCACCTTACTTTTTCCTACCTGCTGGCTCTTTAGAAATATGTGCGCGTGCGTCTTGTATTCAGGAATCATTCAAGGCAAATATTTTCGCACTGCAAGTTGTGTGGTTAAACTTATTTTTAATATGTATAATTTTGGCTTTCTCAACGATGCATTTGTTTCTACATTCGTCAGTGCTTTTATCTCCTCGTAAGATGTGTATTGTTTAATGTAACACCTTGTGTAAAAAATTGGGTTAAATGAAGGAGTTATATTATATTCAAGATCATGCTTTCACGTCTCTGCACAATATTTAAAAGTGAAATTTACCGTGGTCTTTATAGCTATTGTTGAAAGTGAAGGAGGATTTCCTGTTGTGCATGTTTATCAAGAACTCAAGGGAGACTTCATTAGTTAGTCGGAACATAAAAAATGATGAACTCTTCTCAGAAGAACTCTTAAGGTTTCACATTACTTTTTCCTACCTGCTGGCTCTTCAGAAATGTATGCACGTGTGTTTTGTATTCATGAATCATTCAAGACGAATATTTTCGCACTACAAGATGTGTGGTTAAGGTTATTTTTAATATGTATAACTTTCCCTGTTTTCATCTCCTTGTAAGATGTGTATTGTTTAATTTCCTGTTGTGTATGTTTATCAGGAACTCAAGGGAGACTTCATTAGTTAGTCAGATCATAGAAAGAATGATGATCTCTTCTCAGAAGAACTCTTAAGGTTTCACCTTACTTTTTCCTGCCTGCTGGCTCTTTAGAAGTGTGTGCGCACGCGTTTTGTATTCAGGAATCATTCAAGGCAAATATTTTCGCACTGCAAGTTATGTGGTTAAGCTTATTTTTAATATGTATAACTTGCCTTCTCAACGATGCATGTGTTTCTACATTCGTCCCTGTTTTCATCTCCTCGTAAGATGTGTATTATTTAATGCAACACCTTGTATTAAAAAACCGGGTTATATGAAGGAGTTATATCATGTTCAAAATCATGCTTTCACGTCTCTGCACAATATTTAAAATAAAAATTTTACCGTTGGTCTTTAGAGCTATTGTTGAGAGTGAAGGAGAATTTCCTGTTATGTATGTTTATCAGGAACTCAAGGGAGACTTCATTAGTTAGTCGGAACATAGAAAAAATGAGGAACTCTTCTCAGAAGAACTCTTAAGGTTTCACTTTACTTTGTCCTGCCTGCTGGCTCTCCAGAAACGTGTGCGCGTGTGTTTTTTTATATTCAGGAATCATTCAAGAAGAACACTTTCGCACTGCAAGATATGTGGTTAAGGTTATTTTTAATATGTATAACTTTTGTTTTCTCAACGATTCATTTGTTTCTATATTCGTCCCTGTTTTTATCTCCTTATAAGATGTGTATTGTTTAATGTAACGCCTTGTGTAATATAAATGCCTACATCTTGCCTATTTCCCACATTTTGGCTGATGATGACGCAAACACAGTGTCGAAACTAGTTCCAAGTGCAAATACATGTTATAAATAAATATAACATTTTTGTATTGAAAAGGTGGACCGTTTTAAGTTTTTCCTAACATCCTTTCTCAGTTCAATACGGACAAAATGAAATTCCTATGTTTAAATATTAGAATTTAGTGTGTTTATTTTATTATTGGATCCAAACTTCCCTTACGACTCTACACAAGAGACTACAGCCGTTCCTTCCTGCTAACATTTAACACAGCAACTTACCTTCAAGCACTCTTCTTCTCTCATGCTTCTAGAAAACTACAGTTTTATCACTTCACATTTATTATAAACCCCACTTGATGTGATTATTATAGTGACATTCAATCTGTTTAAGATTCAAAAGTTTCCTCTAGTGTATAAACTCATGACTATTTGTATTTTAAATTTCATCAAGGCCTCATTTCAAGAATTTCTTAACTACATTCAGGAAAGTGTATAGTTTTATGAATATTTGTATTTTAGACTTTATTAAGGCCTGATATTAAGAATTTCATAACTATTGTCAACCATTTCGCACATATCCAACATTTCCTTCACATTCATATGTAATTTAATTACAATCAGGTACCTGATTAATCAACTTTCAGTTTGAGATTAAGACTGAAGATGCCCATAATTAAAGGGAAAAACATGTCCCTATAATTTTATTTTATTCATTACCTTTTTTTATGTATTGAACAGGTGGAATAAATAAACCTTTAATATTTATTTGACTTAAGTGGTATGTTCCGAGCTGTCAGCGGAGAGGTGGCGTGGAATGACATTAGTAGACGAATAAGTTTGAGTGGCGTTTATAAAAGTAGGAAAGATCACAATATGAAGATAAAGTTGGAATTCAAGAGGACAAACTGGGGCAAATATTCATTTATAGGAAAGGGAGTTAGGGATTGGAATAACTTACCAAGGGAGACGTTCAATAAATTTCCAATTTCTTTGAAATCATTTAGGAAAAGGCTAGGAAAACAACAGATAGGGAATCTGCCACCTGGGCGACTGCCCTAAATGCAGATCAGTATTGATTGATTGATTCAGCTCAGCCCGAAGGCCTGCAGATTATGAGATGTCGTGCAGTCAGAACAACGAATCCTCTAGGCCGTTATTCTTGGCTTTCTAGACCAGGGCCACCATCTCACTGTCAAATAGCTCCTCAATTATAATCAAGTAGGCAAAGTGGACCATGAATCAACCCTCAGATACAGGTAAAAATCTCTGACCTGACAGAGAATCAAACCCGATGCCTCTGGGTAAGAGGCAGACATGCTACCCCAACACGAAACGGCGAAGTGCCAAAATTAAGAGACCCATGAAATGATGCCACCTGG
Source organism: Anabrus simplex (assembly GCF_040414725.1). Classification (NCBI taxonomy): domain Eukaryota; kingdom Metazoa; phylum Arthropoda; class Insecta; order Orthoptera; family Tettigoniidae; genus Anabrus; species Anabrus simplex. The sequence goes on along the minus strand of NC_090266.1, from coordinate 1,149,456,480 downwards.
GTGGCTAGTGTGTTAATGAAGGTGTTATATTCTCAATAACAGGTTATGCCACTCGGTCAGTGCTCGTATTGCTGAAACCAAGACTCTACATAGACGGCTTAGACTGCCGACATAATTCAGCTGAACAATCAAGACCATTATGGCTCTTTTACATGCCAACAGGTTGTGCCATGGAATTTCCTGTCTTCAAAAACCCATTTACATCAGCTGGAACTGAACCCAAGATCTTCATTACAAGAAGCTAGCACACTACCCACTCAACTATTACAGCCTGCATATTATATCCCAAAACACCATATACAGGGTCAATTATGAAAAGCATGCCGAGCATTTCCAAGCTGCTATCAAGCCGACTGTAACCCAATTGTCTCCTGCACATGGCCAACTCTGGGCAGGAAAGAAAACACTGTTAAGTGTATGGTACTCACTTCCTTACTGAAGATGCAAGAAGTGTTCTCTTGGCATGTGTAAACCACTGAAATCTGCGGATAAAGCCTCTGCAGTCTCGACAGAGTTTGTCTTCAGAATTAATGAAATGCTGTTTTAATTCTTCCTCAGTGTATGGGTCTGACCAATACACTCTTCCTTTTAACTTTTTATAAAGAAAGAATTCACAAAAGGTGTAGCTGGGGGAGTGAGCTGCCATACAGTAGATGAAAAAATCTTATCATCAAAACTCTTCAAATAAAAATGCCTTAATTTCACATGTATTTTTATAACTGTTAGGTTCTTCGGTCTGCCAAAACTAATTTTGTGTAAATAAATGTATAAACTACCTGAAAAAGAAAACATATGGTAACAGAATTATACCTGAAACTAAGAAGATATGGCTTCAGATATCACAAATTAATTTCACATGTTGTAGCACAGTTTTGTTTGAGACTGTGCTAACACTTTCTCTTCACCTGTTAGCTCCTCAACAAGAGGTTGCAATTTGTTCAGTAATATATATGACCGTTAATTGTTTTTTTAAAAAGATCAGCAGAATGTGATTTGCAAGAGTAAATGAAAAAAAAAAAACCATGCACACACAAGCCCCATACCCTCTTCAATGACATGAAGTGCATTGTGCATTAGTCTGTCATCCGTGGAAGACCAATACTTATTGCCCTGTGAGTTAATATTAAACTAGGCCACAGCTGCAAGTCTATTTCCTCGCCATGAATCCACTACAAAATCCAATATCAGAAATGCAGTCTAGCTGCCAGATAATAATGTTTTAATTCATGCACTGGCATGTTTACATACAGTTTTAGCTTAAATAATGTTGTGACAAGTGAAGCAGATATTAGACTTAAGTCTACTGGGCTATAAGACTGAGGACTTAAGTGAATGTTCAGAGTCAGAAAGAATTCCATCCTTCTTCTCCGAATAAGAATTTGGCACAACTTTCTTACTGAAAACACCCCCACCCCATTTCCCTTACTTCCTGGGTTCTAAATGACTAAATAAAAATACAGCAATGAGGAAAATAGTTTTAGAAGTATTGATTAAAACAAAGCACGTTAGCCCTGCAGAGTGCTGTTGCAACCTAGCAAGACTAGCCTGGACTTGTGCTTGTCAAAATTGACCTGTACTTAACTGAATTTGAAATATACTGAATGAACCAAGTGACCTTGCTGCGGTGGGTAGGCTTGCTTGCGTGTCCCGATGAAGCAGATAGCTAAGCCGTAGGTGCAACCCATATCGGGTGGGTATCTGTCGAGAGACCAGATTAACAAATGGTTCATCAAAAGGGGGTACCAGCCTTTTGGAAGTTACAAGTGCAGCAGTCTAGATGATTGACTGATATGGCCTTGTAATAATACTCAAAATGGCTTAGCTGTGTTGGCACAGCTACACGGCTGAAAGGAACGGGAAACTACAGCTGTAACTAACTCCCAAGGACATGCAGCTCTCTCTGTATGAATGATGTACTAATGATGGCTTCCTCCCGGGTAAAATATTCTGAAAGTAAAATAGTCCCCCATTCGGATCTCTGGGTGAGGACAACACGAGAGGGGGCAATCATTAGGAAGATGGATACTGACATTCTGCGAGTCGGAGCATGGAATATTAGAACCTTGAATCATCGTGGTAGGTCAGAGAATCTGAAAAGGAAGATGGATAGACTGAATTTAGATGTAGTAGGTATAAGTGAAGTATGTTGGCAGAAAGAGCAGGTTTTTTTGTCAGGCAACTACAGAATTATCAACACAAAATCAAACAGGGGAAATGCAAGAGTTGGTTTAATAATGAACAAGAAAATAGGGCAACATACGACCAGCAAAGTGAAAGGATTATTGTTGTCAAGATAGACAATGCCCACCACAATAGTGCAGGTCTATATGCCTACTAGTTCAGCAGATCAAGAGATCGAAAGAATTATATGAAGAGATACAAGATTTAATACAATATGTAGAAGGTGACAAGAATCTAATTTTGATGGGAGACTGGAATGCAGTGGTAGGCCAAGGAAGAGAAGGTAATACAGTAGGAGAATTAGGATTGGGGCAATGGAATGAAAAAGGAAGTCGGCTGCTTGAATTCTGCTCCGATCATAGTTTAGTCCTTGCTAATACTTGGTTCAGACACCTCAAAAGACGGCTTTATACGTGGACGAAACCTGGAGACACTGGAAGTATCAATTAGACTTCATTATGATTAGGCAGAGATTCAGAAACCAGGTGTTGGATTGCAAAACTTTCCCAGGAGCAGACGTAGACACTGACCACAATTTGTTGGTCATGAAATGGCATCTGAAGTTAAATAAATTGAAGAAAGGAATGCAAGGAGATGGGATCGAGACAAGTTGAAAGAAATTAGTGTGGGGGATTGTTTCAAGAAACATGTTCCACAAGGACTAAATGAAAAGGCTGAAGGAAACACAGAACAGTCATGAAAAATGAGGTTGCTTACGGCTGCTGAAGAAAATGATAGGAAGAAAGGAAAGATCACCTAACAATCAATGGATAACTCAGGAAATACTAGATCTGATTGATGAACGATGAAAGTACAAGAATGCAAAAAATGAAGAGGGCAAAAAAGAAATACAGACAATTAAAGAATGAAGTGGATAGAAAGTGCAGGACAGCTAAGGAAGAATGGCTGAAAGAGAAGTGCAAGGATGTTGAAGGTTGTATGGCCCTAGGAAACGTAGATGCCGCATATAGGACAATCAAGGAAACCTTGGAGAAAGGAAAACTAGGTGTATTAATTTTCAGAGCTCACATGGAAAACCACTTCAACGGAAAGACAACAAGGCAGGAAGATGGCAGGAACATATCCAACAGCTGTATCAAGGTAAAGACGTAGATGATATGGCTCTGGAACAAGAAGAGGGTGTTGATGCTGATGAAATGAGGGACCCAATTTTGAGGTCAGAATTTGACAGAGCTTTGAGAGACCTAAATAGGAACAAGGCACCTGGAATTGATGACATTCCCCCTGAATTACAGACTGCCTTAGGAGAAACCAGGATGGGGAGGTTATTCCATTTAGTGCGTAAGATGTACGATACAGGAGAAGTGCCATCTGATTTTCGGCAAAATGTTGTTATAATTATTCCTAAGAAAGCCGGTGCTAACAAGTGTGAATACTGCACCATTAATTTAGTATCAGACGCCTGCAAAATTTTAACACGTATTATTTACAGCAGAATGGGAAGACAAGTTGAAACTGACTTGGGAGAAAATCAGTTTGGCTTCAGAAGAACTGCAGGAACAATCCTGACTAAGTCTGATCTTAGAGGATCAAATTAAGAAGGACTAGCCCACATACATGGCATTTGTAAATCTTGAAATGGCATTTGATAATGTTGATTGGACCAAGCTATTTGAGATTCCGATGGTGATCAGATCAGATACCGAGAACTAAGAATTATCTACAATCTGTATAAAAATCAGTCTGTAGTGATCAGAATTGAGAGCTTTTGGGAAAAAAAAAGCAGCAATCCAGAAAGGAGTGAGACAAGGTTGCAGTTTGCCCCCCCCCTCCTACATTTCAATGTTTACATAGAACAGGCAGTAAAGGAAATCAAAGAGGAATTCGGGAAGGGAATCACAATCGAAGGTGGGGAAATCAAAACCCTGAGATTTGCTGATGATATTGTTATTTTATCTGAGACTGCAGAAGATCTGGAGAAATTGCTGAATGGTATGGGACAGAGTCTTGGGTAAGGAGTACAGGATGAAAATAAATAGGTCCAAAACAAAAGTAATGGAGTGCAGTCGAAGTCAGGTGACGCAGGAAATATTAAATTAGGAAATGAAATCTTAAAGGAAGTAGATGAATATTGTTACTTGGGTAGCAAAAAACTAACGATGGCAGAAGTAAGCAGGGCACAAAATGCATACTAGTCCAAGCAAAGAAAGCCTTTCTTAAGAAAGAAACTTGCTCACTTCGAACATTGATATAGGAATTAGAAAGATGTTTTTGAAGACATTAATCTGGAGCTTGGCTTTGTATGGAAGTGAAACATAGACGATAACTAGTTCAGAAAGAAAGAGAATAGAAGCTTTCGAAATGTGCTGTTACATATGAATGCTGAAGGTGAGATGGATAGATCGAATCACAAATGAAGAGATACTAAATTGAATTGGTGAGAGGAGATTGATTTGGCTAAATTTGACCTTAAGAAGAGATAGAATGATAGGAAACATCTTAAGACACCCAGGACTTGTTCAGTTGGTTTTTGAAGGAAGTGTAGGTGGTAAGAACGGTAGGGGTAGACCAAGGTATGAATATGACAGGCAGATTAGAGCAAATGTAGGATGCAGTAGTTACTTAGAAATCAAAAGGGTAGAACAGGATAGGGTGGAATGGAGAGCTGCATCAAACCAGTCTATGGACTGATGACTCAACAACAACTGAATGAAGCCTCAGTTAAGACCTGTAGAAAAATATAGGCACTATAAAAAATTTAAAGTTTAAGTACCGGTATGTCTGATAAAATACAGATTTGATGACGATGTGTATATCTGCATCAACACCTGTGATCACACTAATATGATCACTGTCATTATAAATAAATAAATAAATAAATAAATAAATAAATAAATGAGTGTCATAACGAAAACCAAAAGTGATGAACTCTTTATATTTATCCTTGATATTAATGACCATTATTCCCTTGATTTATGACGAGAAAGGCCCCTAGTTCTCCACAAATGAATAATAGTACAGTAGAACCCTGCTTAACCGAAACCCGGCTTAACCAAAACGCTCCGGCAAAATTGTATTTTAATATTTTGTTTTTACCCTCTAGTTCTTAGCTGTTGATATTAGTAATTCTCTTGCTATATGTGATGAAAGATACTAGGCAAACCCTATTTTTATATTATGACTTATGCCAGAACGCATATGTAGCATAAAACAAAACAGTTTCTTACCCTCTAATTCATTCCATGGTACATTTTTTCTTGAACAAGCAGGAATTATTATTATTATTATTATTATTATTATTATTACTACTACGGTACTGTATTATTCGCATGAAGATTATGTAGACTGTTGTTAACGTTGCTTCAGTTGCGGGAGTTTCATCTTGTTTACTGCGCGGGCTATACTGCAGCTTGTTAGCAAAGCAGGGAAGTCCAGCTAACCTTCTCCATTCATATTTTTCTCTCGCCCAAGGTCGTTCCAGTGGCCTTGCTGTTCTATACTGTAGTTCCAAGGCTTTTCTTACCCAATTGCAACATGAACTACCTGCTACCGAGCTTGATAGCTGCAGTATCCAGTATTCGGGAGATAGTAAGTTCGAACCCCACTGTCGGCAGCCCTGAAAATGGTTTTCCGTGGTTTCCCGTTTTCACACCAGGCAAATGCTGGGGCTGTACCTTAATTAAGGCCACGGTGTGACGTAAAGCAACTAGCAAAAAAAAAAGAACTACCTGCTCATAACAGTACTGTATCTTATCTTAATCTTATCCCACCAGTGCTGTCCCAGGCATCTGGACTGGGCTCTTTTGAAATACAGCAGCAAGGTACAGTATACAGTAATCAGTTGTGTTAAAAGTACAGTGGCAAGTGCATGCTTATTGAATGATCTCAACTAAACGAAAACGCACTGTTGTAAGCATCGGAAAAAAAAAATTTAGCAGTGAGACAGGTGGAATATGGTGCGATATTGCGAAATGTTGCTGCGGATTATGGAGTTGGTGTGTCAATAGTGGCAAATTGGGTAAAGACAAAACCTAAATTAATTGAGCATTCCTCTAAGATAAAAAACTGCAAAAAATATAATAGGGTGGGTATGAAAAGGTATTTCTTATTGTACACAACAATGTGAAAAAGGAATACCATTTTCCGATCCTATAATTAAAGAGAAGGCTAAATTACTGGCTACAAAGTTGATGATGGAAAGGGCTTCAAGGCTAGTTCAGGATGGCTAGATAGATTTTGAGAATAGATATGGCATATGTCAGTTACATCTATGTGGCGAGGAACTTGCTGCAGACCCACTGGCTGTTGATGTTTTTAAAACAGAATTTTAAGAGATCAGTGAAGTTTTGACAGAGGAACAGGTATATAATACTGACAAAACAGAGTTAAATTTTAAAATGTTGCCAAAAACATCCTTAGCATCAATAAAAGAAAAATCTGCAACAGGTCACAAAAAGAATAAGGAGAGGATTATGGTTTTAGCATTCTTCAGGCGTTCATAGGCTGCCACTAATTTGCATAGGAAAATCGAAAAACCCTCAGAGCTCTTAAAAATATTGCCGCCACTGCCTTACCAGTTTATTATAGAGTTCAAAAACATGCCTGGACGTCGTCGCAACTTTTCGAAGAATGGTTCTTTCAAAAGTTTGTACCAAGTGTTGAATATTTTTTGAAGTCCAAGGGATTGCTCAGAAAAGCAATTTTGTTGTTCGGTTTCTGCCCCCTAATGTGACAAGCTTAGTTCAACCCATGGGCCAGGGTGTTCTGGAAGCATTCAAACGCCATTATCATGCATTTCTGCTACGACCTATTCTGACCTGGTAAAAGTCTTACGGATTCGTTGAAGTCTATGAACATGAAACATGTTAGGTATTGGTGTGCCCAAACCTGGGAAAAGATTACATCAGTGACTCTTTGTAATTCCAGGAACAAACTGTTTGAAGGGATTTTTTTGAAGATGAGGAAAATGATGACAACCTGCAAGAGAAGGTGAAACAAATTCCAGGATGTGAGAATGTTAACCAGTGTGAGGTGAACGAGTTGTTACAATCAGATGATACTGAACTTGATCTAACAGACCAAGAAATAGTGAATTCAGTGTTACTGCCAAAGGTTGAAGCAGACGACTCAGACCTTGACAATAGCAGTTCTGAGAACCGAGTTACAGCAGATGATGGATTTAATGCACTGGAGGTAATGATGATTTTGAATTTATATTAAAATACAGTACCACACGCTTTAATTACAGTACTTTAATAATATTACTGTATAAAATACTCAGTTCAGTAGTAACAAAAGAAATTGTTTCATTATTTCAGATTGCTTTGCGCTTTGCAGAACAAAGCAATGAATCTACACCAGCTGATGTATTGTTAATTAAATGGTGGCATGACATAGCTGCACGACAGCACTGCACCAAGAAAATTCAGAAGAAAATCACTGATTTTATACAATGACTGACATTATGTAAACATTTTAATGTTAATATACAGTATGCACCTTTGCTTAACAGAGTTTATGCATTTTTATTTCGACATTTAACTTCCGAAAATATTTACCATGCGTCATCTGGAAAGAAAAAAAAAAGGTGTCAACCGAAGTGGCTCCGCCCCCTTTATTTTGAATAAACTAGGTTCTACTGTAGCAGATATTAATTAAATGATAACTCTTAAGGTTTGTAATATCTGAAGCCATTTCTTTCCAGTTTCAACTCAGTTAATTTATAACCGTTATGTTCTTCAGTCTGCCGAAACTAACTTTAAGCAAATAAATTTATGAACTACCTGAAAGACAGAACATATGGTAACAGTACTACACATGAACAGGTGTAGTATTGTTACCAAACAAAGTCAGTATCATTTAAATTTACAACAGCCAACTCTCCAGACTATAGTTCAGTTATTATGAGTTTCGACTAGACGTTTGAGCGCTACCTTTTGGCAGAGGGTAAGTGAATTAATAAACAGCCAATCATAGAGAGCCGATCGCTCCAACAGAGCGCGTTGCTGATCTGTTGTTTACTGTAACCACGTGCTATCAGCTGTGTGTTGTATTGTGCTCAGTTCTTCTGGAGGTCTTTGTGTATCTTTGTGCTAGGTTGTTTGTTTATATTTCGTTGTGTAGAGTTTATAAATTTATTGTTTAGTATTTTCTAATAGTATAGCGTGTTATATTGTAGTGAACAGTCTGTAACAAGGTACAATAGTGATCTAGTTTACATAGTGGCTTAGTTTAATATTTCATTTGGTAGTTATATAGTAGGTTAATTTTAGGCCCGTGTGTAAATTTCATATTCTGTCATGTCGACGCCTACGTCTAAGGATGAAGCTCCCAAGAGAAGAAAGCCCTTCGGACATGGTACTCCACTAAGGAGCCAGGCCCGGGAAATTGTTTGCAATGTTAGGGAGTATTTCAAGAAGGAGAAAGATAGCAGCGTGCCTCTTTTGCCTGTTGCGAAAGCAGTTCAGAGAACAGTTGATGCGACCAAAATTAACAGGAGCACAGTTATAAGCATAGGGAAGGAGAAGTACTCTGCCAAGGACCAGACAGCGAGGCCGTCCAAACTTGAAACTCCAGGGAAGAAGAGGAATAAGCCTAAATTGATAACAGAATTAGACTTTTTTCAACAAGATGCAATTCGTCGGCATATTTACGCCTACTACCGTAGGAAAGAATAACCTACGCTTGAGAAATTGCATCGTTCTCTTAAAAACAGTGAACTTTTCAGCAGGGGCAAATCTTCTCGTAGGAAGTAGTAAAAAATCTGGGTTTTAGGTGCAAGAAGTTTAACGGACGAAGAGTGCTGATGGAGAGAAGTGATACTGTGATGTGGTGGTGCAGATTTCTGAGAGAGATTATTGACGAGAATTTTGATTCTATTGTATGGTTGGATGAAACTTGGGTTAATGCTTCTCATTTCCAGAGCAAAGGCTGGACAGATGATTCAGTAGAAGGCACTATGCCAGTACCTGTTGGGAAGGGGGGCAGAGTTATAGTGATTCATGCCGGTACTTCCCAAGGTTTTGTGCCAAATTGCTTGTATGCGTTCCGATCTAAGAAAACCAGAGATTACCACGAGGAAATGAATAGTGGCACATTCCAGAAATGGTTTGCGGAAAGCCTTCTGAGCAACTTGCTTGAAAATAGCATTATCATCATGGACAATGCCCCCTAGTACTCAGTCATTCTCGACAAAGCACCAACAACGGCGGCTAGAAAGAATGAGTTCATTAAGTGGTTGAAGGAGCACAATATTTTGGTTCGCGATGGCATGAGGAAGGGGGATCTAATGCATCTTGTGAAACAAAACAAGCCACAGTGCCCAGTTTATATGGTGGATGAAATAGCAAGAAGGCATGGTCATAAAGTAGTTCGCCTTCCACCATACCATTGCCATTTTCACGCCATAGAACTGATTTGGGCCCAAGTGAAGCGTTATGTAGCTGAGAATAACCGAATCTTCAGTTTCGGAGGTTGAAAGACTTATTTTCGAAGCCGTAGACCATATAAGTGCGGGGGACTGGAGCAACATGAAATCCGAGGTGATTAAAACTTGGGAGAAAGAGTCACACAGATGATTATGTCGAAGACTTTATTATCTCATTAGGGTCGGGTGAGAGTGAAACTTCAACAGATGATGACAATGCTGATAGTGACTCAGAAATGAGTGGTGTGTTGACTTTGTAGGATTATTTCCCTCCTTAGGGGAAACTGAATCTAACAGCAACGCGAGCTCTTCTACAGGGTGAGTAGAAATTTAATTTAATTTTTCCACGTTTTATCTGTTCGAGAATTGACATATTTTTATATTATAGCCTTATCCTAAATATAATCATCATCATCGTTCAGATCCAGTTTCCCAGGTACTATTAACACGCGAGAGGTCGCACCCGCGGCAAACTGCCGCACTTTTAAATATTTGTTAATAATTCTGTTGCTAGCCGCTGTAGGGCTTAGGGCGCTCATTTCATCCCTTTCCTCCCTCTCTCCCGCCTGTCGTTGATTATCGTCAGTGTATTGCCTGATGCGTTCCAGAGTAGTTTAAGTTTTCTTTCATTCTCACACCTGCCGCGGCAAATTGCCTTCGAGCGACCCCTTGCGTAGTGTATTTTTACATGACTGCATTTCCAAGAAAGTTTCTTAAGTAAAGTTCATGAGGTTTATGGTGGCTTTCAGTGAAATGTGGTGCTGTAGTTTTATCTTGAATTGTGACCAAATCATTCACTGAAATGCACAAATGCAAACATTGAGGCAATTTGCTCACACGCGACCTCTCGCGTTCCTTAAAAACTCACGTAATTTTACCAGATTTTGCAAAAACATTTCATTAATTTTTTACATTGTGAAAATATTGTTACTGGGTAATTATATTAGTACTAGTTGAAAGGCAGTTAAACAGGGTACATGTTTATATTTTTATCAGAGTATTCACTGCAAAAGGAAAATAGCAGCTCATTAGAATATTAAGCATGAGCAATTTGCCTTCACGCGACCTCTCGCGTGTTAATGAGCCTCTTCCACTTCTTCCTGTCCATATACAACTTGTCATGGAGAACATCATCCACTGTCCATCCTCTGGTAACTAGATCAATGTTGATCATGTCCATCCATCGGGTTTTAGGTCTTCCTGCAATTCTTTCCCCCTCCACCTGTCCTTCCAAATTTATTCTGGCTATTCTTGTAGGCTCCATTCTCATCACATGCCTGTACCACCGAAGTCTGGATGTGTCGATTCAGTGTAATAGGGATGTCTTTATATTGGCTTCTTTCCTCACCTCCTCATTTCCTAACTTGTCCATCTTGGTCTTGTGGATGGTGGATCTAAGGAATGTCATCTCTGATGCTTGCAGACTTTGATGAATCTCTTTTTGTGAGGGCACATGCTTCAATCCCATAGGTCAGCAATTTTCTTTCTGACCAAATTACGCCATCCCATAAAAGTGTTCTTACTTCTTGGTAGAATTCTGATCCGTTTTGCACTCTGTTTGTAATTTCCTTTCTGACCAAATTATCACTGGAGATTACACTTCCAAGGTAAAGAAAACTGTCCACACACTCTAGCTGGTGGTCTCCTAGTTATACATTTGCAGGATGGCCTTCTCTGTTGACTGTCATGGTCTCGCTGATGTTGAGGTTATATTCCTGGAACTGGGATGTCTATATGTTGAGTCTGGTCTGTACTTCCTCTTCTGTTTCACCCCAAATTCTATCATCAGCAAAGGCCACTGCATTCAGTTCACCTAACAGTGCACTTCCTTGTTGAACTCCACTCTTGGTCTCAAACCATGATGATCGACCTTCCCCAATTTGCACACAGCTAGAACAGTCTTTGTACAACATCTGAATTTTCCTTACCAGTCCTTCAGGCACATTTCTTTTCCTCAGGCAATTCCCAGATAGGCCTATTCTATATCCAGGAATACAATGACCAGGTTCTTGCCTTTCTCCCAATACTTTTCCATCAGCATGTGGGTGCTAAAAATTAGATCCTTTGTTGTCCTGTTACTTCTGAATCCACATTGTTCCTCCTCTAACTATGGTTCAATGATGGTTCTCAATCTCCTTTCTATGATCTTCTCTAGAATTTTTTTTTTGCTTTACGTCGCACCAACACAGATAGGTCTTACGGCGACGATGGGATAGGAAAGGCCTAGGAATTGGAAGGAAGCGGCCGTGGCCTTAATTAAGGTACAGCCCCAGCATTTGCCTGGTGTGAAAATAGGAAACCACGGAAAACCATTCTAGAATTTTTAGCTCATGAGACAGCAGTGTTATTCCTCTATAGTTGGTGGGTTTCCGTCTGCTGCATTTCTTAAACAGGGGAATTACAACACCTTTGCTCCAATCTGCAGGTATATTGTTGTCTGTCCATATGGCATTTAGTACTCCGTGCAGCCATTGTATACCCTGGATGCCTGCTGCCTTTATCATGTCTGCATTCACTTCATCTGCACCTGAAGTTTTTCCTTTAGGCATAGATTTTAAGGCTGTGTCAGTTTCTATCCAGGTGATGGGAGGTTCCTCATTGTAGGCTTGGATTTCCGGTTCTGTATTTTGTTCTTGAACTGGTCTATCCAGTAGGTGGTCGAAATGGTTCTTCAGGACTTCTCTCATATCACTTTCTGTCCTAACCAGATTTCCATTTTTATCTTCAAGTGCTTTTATGGTATTCATTGGCTTCCTTTTACCTCTGATAACACTATACAGTAGTTTCTTATTGCCTCTGCTGTCTTCCTCCAGTTTCTGAGTGACTATATTCCATGCTTTGGTCTTTTCTTCGGTAACTGTTCTTTTAACATCATTGCTTGAGGATTCTGATCTTTGCCTTGTCTGTAGTAAGATCCAGTTTATTTTTCTCCCCATCCCTTTCTTTCCGCAAGAGATATCTTTCCCTGATTGCTGCTCTCACTCTTTCATTCCACCACAGAGTTTCCTTCTCCCTTGTTTTCATACTTGTCTTTCCACAAACTTCAGTTGCTTCCTTAACCAGTGTGTCCCTTAGTCTGGTCCATTCTGCCTCTCCATTTTTCCTTTCATCTCTTGGTAACCAGGTTTTTATCTGGTTCTGGTAACCAGTTCTCTTGTCTGTTTTCTGGAGTTCCCATACTTTGATTTTTGGCATTTTCCTGTTTTGTATTTTTGGCACATAAAAGTTTCTCATGTCTGCTGCTAATAGACGGTGGTCACTGTAAAGACTCTTGCTGGGTATTACTTTGACATCTGTTACCATTCTGCTCCTTTCTTCATCTGAGATGACATAATCAACTACAGTCTTTTGTAGTCCATCCCAACTGTATTGTGTTATCTTATGGCTCTGTCTCTTCTTGAACCAACTATTTTTCACCACCAACCCATTCCTCATACAGAAGTCAAGGAGATGTTCACCTTCTATATTTCTTCCACCATATCCATGAGGTCCCATTACATTCTCATATCCTGTTCTATCTGTCCCAATCTGTGCATTCAGATCTCCTATAATGATTACTCTCTCTTTACTAATAACTTTTTTCCAAATACAGTAATCAAGAAACTGGTTCTTATCCTCTTGACAACATCCACTTTGAGGTGCATACACCTGTACCAAAGTTAGTTTTTCTTTCCCTAAATGCACAGTCACCTTTATTACTCTCTCACTAAGATACTGAATGTCAACGACTCCTCCTAGTCTTTACTCATGATGAAATCAACACCATTCCTCATCTCTCTGTCATTTCCATGCCAATACAGTGTATACTGTTTTCTTAATTTCTTCATTCTCTTCCCTCTCCATTTGGTTTCACTCAGCCCCAGTATCATTAATTTCCTCCTTTCCATGAAGTCCACTAGTTCACAATAATAATTATTAAATTAATGTTGTACGGTCCAACTTTTTCAATACTATATTATGCAATATTATTGAATTACATGACTAAACTAGGGACTAGTTTTGGCCTTGGCTGGCTATCTTCAGGCTTAATGTAATACATCTAATAACTAAACAAATGTAAAAACATACAATTGACATGAAAACTAAAGTACAAACACACAATTAACATTAAAATCTGGGATGAACTAAGTGTAAAATTTGAAAAATAAATTAGGCTCTAAATTCTTAGCATCTGGAGTATGCTCATCATCCAGACTCTTTCTTATATTGATATTCAGAGAATTGTCAATTCTACGTAAAATGATGATGTAATTAAAAGTTTCTTCTGTTCTTAAAATTTGTTTCATGCAAAAATAATGACAGTTGTTTCAGTAAAATTGTTTTTCCCACTTAATATAAAAACTTCAAAAATGTTACAAACTCACAGATGTAAATCAAATTGATTTAATGCCAGCCAGGCCACTGAGTGGAAATCACCTGCCGTCCGGTCATGTTGTACAATGTGAAACAACAGGTCTGTGTTTATGTCATATCATGCCTCTACGCTGGCTTAGTTGACAGTTAATTAAATCGTCACTTTGCACAGAACTGGTCTGACATCATCGCATTACATTTAGTGACTTCTTTATCTGACGATGATTCAACACGCACTTATTTTAATTTATAGATACTATATATCATATGAGAGTGAATTTTATTCATGTTTTGTAACTTTTAGTATATTAATTCTAAGTTAATTCTAGACAGCTGAAGATGGCCTAATGCAGCCAAAACATGCTGTCCTGTTATTTTAATAAGATGCTTTTACAACTTTGAATTGTAAATAAAACTGATAGGTATTGACTAGGTGGAACCAATTCACTAGTTTTTCAATTTATATAACATAACTGTCAATACAGATCCAAAATGAAATTTATTTCATGAACCGAATAAAAGGTATGTTACTCTTTATATATTACATGTTGGCAAGTAACAGTACTCCAGAAGTGCAAGAAGTTCAAGGCATGTGATAATTAGACCAAAGGATATTCCAACCTTGGAGACTGAATCTATTTATCTCCCACACAAACAGTCACAATAACACTCACGTATCATATAAGTTACTGCACTTACCACTGTGAACCCACTTTTTGATATGTACACATCTTTCAAAGTTCCATATGGTATACCAATGCGTCCTATTCTAACTTCTATGTGAAGTTTCCTCTTGAACAGCCAGGCTAATAACTTTGGAAGGATCCTGTGAAGATACCAAGATGTATTAGAGAAGCTTTGCATGCAATACCACAAATGTTTTTAAATAAACCCTTAATAATTATTAATTTGATACTACACCACTTAACTTGGTTAAAGCGATGAAAATAATCACAATCTTTTTAGACTTGATTACCATTCACTAAACAGTATAATATATTACAATTGTACATACTAGAGAGAAGGGGGTATTTTCAAAGTAAGAATTTTTTTTTTTTCTTTGCTTCAAGTCGCCATGGTAATGATTTTTTTCAAACATTTAGAGTATTACAATGTTAAAATTTATATTTATGATTGTATTTTTAATCCCCCTATGTTTTTTAATTGATTATTGATGGGTGGTTCAGTCTTTGATGTATTTTATGACATTTATATTTTTTGTGGGTTGTACCCGACCCAGATATGTCTTATGGCGACGATGGGATGGGAAAGGCCTACGAATTGGAAGGAAGCGGCCGTGGCCGTAATTAAGGTACAGCCCTAGCATTTGTCTGGTGTGAAATTGGAAAACCATGATAAACCATCTTCAGGGCTGCCAACAGTGGGGCTCGAACCTACTATCTCCCAATTACTGGATACTGGCCGCACTTAAGCGACTGCAGCTATCGAGCTCGGTCAAAGTAACAATAAATATTTTCTAAATATCACCTTATCTGTGATCAGATAAATTCAGTTTCAAGTAAAACTCCAAAGGATATAACTCAACCAAATTATTTCCTCCACACCATGAATAGCTCAGTAAATGTCTTCCTATCCCTCTCAGTTATCACCACATGTATGCCTTCCATTAAATGATCTTTTTCCCATCATTTTTATTTTAGTTAACGACCTGTAGCATTTGAAATGATTTTACACTTACTTTGCAAGTAAATTAATTGGTTCTTAAAATTCTCATTACTAATCCATGGCGTCGTAAGAGGGAAAGCATATCTTTACATTTACTGAAAAGATGCCATACAGGAACACTTGAGGAAATGTGTGTGTTTAATTTTAAGAAATTTGTTGGAATGTCTTGGGAAGTACTAGAGAGGTAAGAAAGTACCTCATCCAAAACTGTTGGAGCTACTGGTTCTGCTGTAGTAGAACTGAAAAAAATTATCTTCATCATAATTTATTTTTTCACATTTCTGCTTCCTGGCGATGTGTATCAATTACTAGAATGTGACTATTACAAATTTATTTCAAGAAGTAAATTACAAGTAAAAATTACTTTTTGTTAAAAGTAATAATTATAAGTAAAAACTACTAAGAATGTAATTGTTACAAGTAATTTGAGTCCTTTTACTCAATTACTTCCCAACTCTGCTTATAATACATACCTATGTAAGTAAAAATTAATAGACCTATACTAATTTATTTACATGTTCAATAAACTGCTACATTCAATTGTGGGGTTTATCATGTATGCTTATGCATTCTTCCCCTTAAAACAGTAATGACCATCACGGTCAGTTTAATAGTGGAGGGTAAGTAGCTGACTGATAAATTTCCAACTTCTTCAAAATCATTTAAGGAAAGACTAGCTACACAACTGATAGCGAATCTGTTGCGTGGATGACGGCCCTAAATTTAGATCAGTGGTGATTGATGATAATGATGGTAAAGTAAGCATTGTCAGGCTGAGTAGCTCAGATGGATGAGCAGTGACCTTTTGTCGGGATCAATTGTAGCTCAGTCTTGTGTTACCTGGAGGTACTCAAATATGCCAGAATTGTGTAGGTAGATTTACCAGCATGTACAAGAACTCCAATAACGGACAAAATCCTGGCATCTTGGTGTCTCCAGAAACTTGTGAAAGTAATTAATGGGACATAGAAATAATACACTGACGAAAATGGAAATTGCAACACCCAGAAGGAGTGGTGCTACATTGCTGCAATTGAACATGGAGGACGAGTGTTTGGTTGTGATTCGATGATTACACTTTCAGGTCCCTCTGACCGCAAGTTTGGACAACAATCAATACAGGATGTGCCCACCACGAGCTGCAATATATTGATGAATTCATCAAAGCATAGAGTCAATAAGGCCCTGGATCGCTTCCTGAGGAATTGTGGCCCATGCTTGCTGCACTTCACGGGTCAGTTGTTCCAGAGTTGTGGGTGGCTGAGGACGGTTGGCCAGTTGTCGACCCCTCATGTCCCACACATGCTCAATAGGACTGAGGTCCGGGGATCTGGCGGGCCATTCTAAGGTTGTGATGTCATGGAGAGCTTCTCTGGAGATGCGTGCAGTGTGAACCCGGGCATTGTCCTGCTGAAATATCCCATTAGCAATATTCGCCATCTTAGGGACAACCACTGGATTGAGTACCCTATCAACGTACTGTCGAGCAGTCATAGTGCCCTCAACAAGCACTAACTGTGATTTCACATTAAAGCCAATAGCTCCCCAGACCATAATGCTTGGTGTTGGCCCTCTGTGCCTCTCGACAATAAGATCTGGGCGGCCCCTCTCCCCGGTACGTCGGTGCACACGATTCCGGCGATCACTGTGGGCAAGACAGAAGCACAATTCATCACTAAAGATGACCCTATGCCATTCGTCGACTCACGTCGATCTTTCTCGACACCAGGCCAGCCTTACACGTCGCTGTTGTGGGGTCAATGGAACACCTTCTGCAGGGACACGGGCTCGTAAGCCAGCTGCATGCAAACAATTACCAACTGTTTGTTGTGTAACGTGGGGTGCCACAGCTGCTCAAATTTGCGCTGCTTTTGCATGGGGTTCCATCCGGGCCATCCGAATGATGCGGCGATTCTCTCTCACAGTTGTCTGTCACGCTGGGCCTGTGCCAGGTCTACAGGTGTGGGTACCTTCATTTGACCACTGCTGCCATACATGTTGTACCGTAGATGCCTGTCGGCCAACACGTGCAGCGACAGTCCTTAGCGATAATCCAGCCTCACACAGCCCAATTATCTGAGCCCTCTCAAACGGCAACAGTTGTTGATAGCATGCTTTTCTCTGTCGTTGAGGCATGTTTGACGGGGAACACTTCACTGCACAGACTGCAAGTCAACTACGCTACACCAGAGTCCGTATACTGGAGTTTATTCCTCCGCGACCAATCACGTGGGGTGACCTGTAGCAACAACCCAATGGGTCTGAAACTTTGATCGTTTACATACCTACATGGCATCGTTCCATATCTTGGAAATCAACACAAACGACCAATGCCTTCATGGTGTTGCAATTTCCATTTCCTCAGATTTAATAAAACATCTTAAGATTTGCGCTGCTGTTGCATGGGGTTCCATCTGGGCCATCGAATGATGCGGCGATTCTCTCTCACAGTTGTCTGTCGCGCTGGGCCTGTACCAGGACAATGGGTAAGATCAAGGATTTAAATACAGAAAACCTCCCCAACAGCATTCCAAATGAACAACAAAAATGCAAAACAATATACAGTAGTATGTTAGTGACAGTAGTAATAAGCCAGAATTTATTTCCCTTCCTGATGATTTTCCTTTTCATGAGACACCACAGAAACCACAAAATGCACACGAGTGATGGATCTCATAAAATAAAATAAAAAGCAGCATTCTGCACAGATAAATTGTGAATTCCAGGAAGTGGGTAATTAAAAACTTAATTTATAAGATGTATAGCTTGTACACATATGTGTAAAATTTTCTTTCCCAAGAAATTAATATAATCTACAGTTTAACTTGTACAGCAACAAGATTATAGGTCATCAACTTCTGATGTTTGGTGCATTACCAGCCCAACATATCAGGGAAAGAGGAGGTGAAACATAAAAGGAAAGAAACTGAGATTCAATATAACTCTTTTTGAATGTACATCAAAAAATTTAAAAAAACTTGAATGAAGCAGTTACCCCTCAAGAAGGAAATAAAAGTACAATGGGAGAAGAAAAATACTGAAAGAAGGAAGGAAGGAAGGAACGAAGGAAGGCAGGCCGGAAGGAGCCTTCATATTGTGAAGGGGTTAAGAAACCTTGTGTTATGCAATTAATGAGTCAATTAAATAAACTGTATGGGAGTTGGGCTGTACCGAGAAGACCACTGTTGAAGTTTGATTACGTCCGACGAGGTCACACCAACAACCACATAAACATGCCATAGTGAATACATCCTTTCACATAGTTTTGGCATCAGGAAGGGCATCCAGCTGTAAAACAGGGTCAAATCCACATGTGCGGAACAGTTCGTACCAGCCGCTACACCCGACTATGAGAAAAGTGGTGGAAGAAGACTGTATGCCTCTCTTAGACGGCAAACTCAAGGTTTTCTCATTACCTTGTCAACATCCTAAAATCAACATTGGAACCTATTTCTGGCATTTCATTCAACAATCTATCTTCATACTGACAACTTACTGTTTGACTTTGGTGTGTGGTTTGGGCCATGTAGCTGTTAGCTTGCATTTGAGAGATGGTGGATTTGAACGCCACTGCCGGCAGCCCAGAAGACCGTTTTCCATGGCTTTCCATTTTCACACCAGGCAAATGCTGGGACTGTAACGTTATTAAAGCCAGGACCGCTTCCTATCC
The DNA here is from genome assembly GCF_040414725.1 of Anabrus simplex. Lineage (NCBI taxonomy): Eukaryota > Metazoa > Arthropoda > Insecta > Orthoptera > Tettigoniidae > Anabrus > Anabrus simplex. The sequence goes on along the minus strand of NC_090266.1, from coordinate 1,149,437,203 downwards.
CATCGTCACTGTAAGATCTGGCTGAATCGGTACAATACAAGACCAGTACTGACAGAAAAAATTACAACTTGCACATCCCATATAGAAGCATAGTCAATGTCTCCCCAGATATCAACCTCATCAAAAAACGTGGAATTAATAATAATAATAATAATAATAATAATAATAATAATAATAATAATATTGGCTTTACGTCCCACTAACTACTGTTATGGTTTTCAGAGACGCAGAGGTTCCAGAATGTAGTCCCGCAGGAGTGCTTTCACATGCCAGTAAATCTACCAATACGAGGCTGATGCATTTCAGCACCTTCAAACACCACCGGACTGAGCCAGGATCGAACCTCCCATGTTGGGGTCAGAAGGTCAGCGCCTCAACTGCCTGAGCCATTCAACCTGGCAAACCTGGAATTGATTAACCCTTAAATATATGGTGTAGCAGATCTATTTATTTTAAAAAATTATTTGGGTGCCTTTTGCATGTTGGATATATGCTACATCATACATAAGCATTAGTTTCACAATCAATATTTACTAAATACAGTACATATATACACAAGCTTATTTTCTCTTTTCTTTCCACTTCGCTGCAAATTATTTGCGCACGTGGTGTGTATTCATTCACTGACAAAAATGTAGATAAACCCATGGTTCAGCCTACTTTCTTTGTTCCAATTTCTTCACTTTAGGAGAAAAGATAATCCCTCCAGACTATGGATGAAAACCTCTGTAGCAATTTCTTGTCTTTGCTGAAACAAAGAAACAGTTCACATTTCGTGCAAGCACCAAATGTAAAGTCTCTGCATCCAGGAAACTTACATCTGTTTAATTTGATATTCCGCTTCAGTCCGCAACATTGAACAGTTCACGACATTTCAGACAAAAGCGGACACGAGACATGTTAGTGCAATGTGTCGGCAACACGCAATGCTCTTAGTACTACACACGAGGAACTTTTATATTATTCTCCTTTAAATTACAACGAAATTCAACAGAATCCAAAAAATAATTTTAACAAGTCAATATATAGGCCTCTGTACTTAAGGGTTAAGAAAAGTTGCTTCTCAACCTGCTGCAAGATATATGCAGAATCGTCACTGAAGATGTGCAAGCGCTGTTCATATGAATGACTGCTGTCAAGGACAAAGTACAGAGAAGCCTATACCTCTAAAAACTAGCCTGAGACAATGTATATGCTAGGATAAGAACCATAAATTCATTGTCCATAACAAGTTAACTGAAATTCCAATACCAGAGGATTCACTCAGTGGGTTAAGGGGTTATACCTACAAAATTAAAATGAATACTGGATAATAATCAAGCTGTGCAGAGGTGATTTGTAGCAGATCTTTGGTGACAGTGAAGGAAAGGGAGACACCTTGGTGGAATGAAAAAGAGAAGGAGGTTGTTCAACAAAAAACGAAAGCATGACAAGAATGGAATAGAGATAGAAAAGAAGGAAGTAAGATTATGTATCAGAAAATTAAGAGTAAACAATGTGGTAGGGCCTAAATGATGAAAAGAAAAATGTTGGGAGAGATTCACGCAAGAGTTGGAAAATTATATAAATGGTGGAAAAGGGATGTTGTATGGATTAATAAAAAATAAAAGAAAAAATCTACACAAAAGAAGTAAAGGAAGAAAGTGGAAATGTAACAACAGGCCCGGAGGAGATAAAGAATAGGTGGAAATGTAATAACAGGCCCGGAGGAGATAAAGAATAGGTGGAAAGACTATTTGACAAACTCCTGAATGTGAGAAATGATGCAGAAGTAAGTGCAGTGATAAATGAGGATGATCCAGAAATGGAGAGTGATACTGCAATAGCAGGGGTGGAAATGCTGTTAAACAAATGAAAATAGGAAAAGCAGCAGGGATGGATGAAATATGCGTGGAAATGATAACGGCAGCAGGACCTATTGGCCTACACTGGTTATATAGGCTGCTAAGGTGTATATGGAGGGAAAAGCAAGTACCTGATGACTGGTGTAAAGGTGTAATAATACCAGTATTTAAGAAAGGTGACAGTAAGGTACGAGGGCTATGCCGAAAGTTTTTAGCAGAGTGTGAGAAAAAAATTTATTTGCGAAACAACAATTACAACTTTTCAAAATACTCTCCATTAGCCCGTATACATTTTCCATTCTCTGAAACCACTTAGAAAAGGTTCCAGTCCAAACTTCTTTCGGGATGTCACTTAGTGCACTCTCGTACGCTGCAATGGCCTCTTCATCTGACGAAAATTGCTGACCACGTAATTTTTCCTTGGTCTTAGAGAACAGAAAGAAGTCACATGGGGCCAGGTCAGGTGAATAGGGGGAATGAGGTAACACTCGCACTTTTTCCCTTTCCAAAAAGTCCATTGTTCTGGCAGTCCTGTGTGCAGATGCATTGTTGTGATGCAGCAGAAGGTGCCCACTCTTGGACTTTGGGTGCTGTGACCTGTGACTTTGAGAAGACAGTCATTCACATACCATTCAGCATTGACTGTACGACGTGTGTCCAAGGTCACAGAGGTGAGATGCCCCATTTTCGTGAAAAAAAAAAGTTGCCACCATCTTCTTTCCTGAGCTCCGACTTTGTCAAAATTTTGTGGGTGGTTCCTCCCCTGGAAAGCACCACACAGAAGACTGTCTCTTCGTTTCAGGGTCATAATGGTAGACCCTTGTTTCATCACCTGTGACTATACTGTAGGTGTCTTCAGTCTGCCCTCCATTGAATTTTTCTAGCATGAAAGGACACCAGTCCACTCTCTCGTCCTTTTGGCTTTCTGTCAGGGATTGTGGCACCCAGTGGGCACATCTCTTGGTAAGGCCTAAATATATCAGATGTAAGGCTTTTCAGGTGTTTGCTCTATTAACCAGTGTTTCGTCTTAGGTCTGACACTAGACTCGTAAGAGTCCATTCCATTGTGGAGATTTATCTCCCGTAGGCAGTTATCAGACTGTGCCTCATATATAGGCGTCAGTGGGTAGGGTCTGACACACCCCACTCTGACGAGTCTAGTGTCAGACCTAAGACAAAATGCTGGTTAATAGAGCAAACGCCTGAAAAGCCTTACATCTGATATGTTTTTGACATGCTCTATTGGTGAAAAATATCTAATTCCTTCCATGGGAATCAGAATTTTCCATAAGGCCTAAATAATCGTGAACGATGGTCTTGACCCAATATTTAAGGTTCCTTCAATGTCACAAAATGTAAGATGTGGATCTGCTTTGATCATTTCCCTCACAGCATCAATGTTTTCTTGAGTCATAGCTGTTGCTGGGCGACCGGGACAAGGTTCATCTTCAATTGACTGCCGACCCCTTGAAAACTCGCGAAACCAATTTCCGACTGTGGCTCTAGAAGGGACAGCCTCACCAAAAACGCGCAGCAAAGAAGAATGGCATTCTTCGGCACTTAATTTCTTTTTATAATCATAAAAAATCATTGCTCGAAAATCGCGGCGCGACAGATCCATCTTGCACCGTGCCTGACACAGCACTGCCTGTGCTTTCTTCCCTCACTGTGGAGGAACTACCGCTAGGAGAGGTTGCACGCGCATGTTCCAAGGTCGAAAAACATCGCTCTTTCAAATGAAAATAATCCCATTGTCCTCAGAATTACAGTTTATGCGCTGCTAAAAACTTTTGGCATAACCTTCGTAAACCAGATCAAAAATTGGATGTATGGCTTTTCAGGCATTTGCTCTATTAACCAGCATTTCGTCTTAGGTCTGACACTAGACTCATCAGAGTGGGATGTGTCAGACCCTACCCACTGATGCTGGGGTGTATGCAGGTGAACTTATCAGAAGCCTCTTATGTGGCACAGTCTGATAACTGCATACGGGAGATAAAACTCCACAATGGAATTAATGCCCGCCTAGCAATTCCAAATGGCAATACTAAATTCCCATGAAGGGAATTAGATATTTTTCCACCAATAGAGCATATCAAAAAACAGATCAAAAATTGGATGTATGGCTTTTTAGGCGTTTGCTCTATTAACCAGCATTTCGTCCTAGGTCTGACACTAGACTCGTCAGAGTGGGATGTGTCAGACCCTACCCACTGATGCTGGGGTGTATGCAGGTGAACTTATCAGAAGCCTCTTATGTGGCACAGTCTAATAACTGCATACTGGAGATAAAACTCCACAATGGAATTAATGCCCGCCTAGCAATTCCAAATGGTAATACTATGCAGTTATCAGACTGTGCCACATAAGAGGCTTCTGATAAGTTCACCTGCATACACCCCAGCATCAGTGGGTAGGGTCTGACACATCCCACTCTGACGAGTCTAGTGTCAGACCTAAGACGAAATGCTGGTTAATAGAGCAAACGCCTGAAAAGCCATACATCCAATTTTTGATCTGGTTTTTGATATGCTCTATTGGTGGAAAAATATCTAATTCCCTTCATGGGAATTTAGTATTACCATTTGGAATTGCTAGGCGGGCATTAATTCCATTGTGGAGTTTTATCTCCCGTATGCAGTTATCAGACTGTGCCACATAAGAGGCTTCTGATAAGTTCACCTGCATACACCCCAGCATCAGTGGATAGGGTCTGACACATCCCACTCTGACGAGTCTAGTGTCAGACCTAAGACGAAATGCTGGTTAATAGAGCAAACGCCTGAAAAGCCATACATCCAATTTTTGATCTGGTTTTTGATATGCTCTATTGGTGGAAAAATATCTAATTCCCTTCATGGGAATTTAGTATTATAACCTTCGTATGTGATAATTATCGAGGAATTGCAATTTTGCCACAAGTAGCCAAAATATTAGAGGGAATAATAGAAAGGAGGATGAGAGGAGGGTGGAAAGAAATTTAGAAGAAGAGCAGTATGGATTTTGACAGGGCAGGTCAACGACAGACCCTATATTTAACATGAGATTACTGATGGAAAAACAGCAGGAATATGGAAAGGATTAGGTGATGGTATTCCTTGATCTAGAGAAGGCAAATGATAGTGCTAATAGAGTAGAGGTGTGGGAACCCGCAGGGGTTTTCTTGCCTGTTTCCCTATCGGGCCCATCCCAGGTGGCAGATAAGGGGGCCCTCCGGACTTGTCTGGAGGGTGTGAGGGAAATAAAATACCCTCTCGCAGACCAAAAACAGGTATTGCCAGGCAGTGTGATTCTTACTAGCCCGAGCGAAGGCTTGGAAGTGGAAACCTCGACCACACATGATAGAGAGGCATCCACGTTACCTCCGCATGGGTGATACGGTGATTCAAGTGAAGTGGGTGCTGGTCATTGAGGTGAAAGCTCACTGCGGTGTGCTGGAACCAACACATCACTTTGCCCTACATAGCCTGAACGAGCCGCGGGTTGGGAACGGGGTGAACCCAACCTAGGGGGAACCCATGGATGTGAACTCAGTCATGGTAATGCCAAGTGAGAACTATGTGAGTAGGTCCACTGAAGGTGGAACAAACCTGGTCGGGTTCGGGCCAGGGGCGGACTGCTGGATGGACGGCTGAGGGGCGTGGCGCCTGCTACGGAGAGCCTGAGTTGCGGGAGGACAATGTCTGGCGGAATGCCTCATTACAGATGGTGAGAACGCTGCTCAGGACCCTAGCAGGGGCAAAAACCCTTCGTCATATAGAACCATGGACATTCCAAAGGAACCACCTAAACAAATACAAAGGGAAGCTATGGAAGCTCCAGAAGAGCAGGTCCAGTGGCAGGCCCAAGAGGAGAATATGGAGACAGAAGTCCCAGTAGGGCAGGCTGAATCCAAATTTGAAGAAGAAACACAAGAAGCAACAGGAAAACAGACTTCTTGACAAAAGGAAAGAGGAAATTTCACTGAGAAAGACCTGAAGATATCGGCATCGAAACTAAATAGGATGCATATAGATAGACCACCTCGCACAAGTGCCTACTACAACGAAAACAAGAAGGCGAGGAAAGAAGCCAAGATAGTGGCTGGGACTTGGGTAGAGAAGAAGAGAAGGAACAGGGATCGGCGAGACGCTATGCCAATGACCACGCCCAAAAGGACAAGGTCGGAGGAAAGCACGCCATCAAGTTCAGCTACAAAGCCACCCTCCAAGAAACAGAAGGAAGAAAAAGTGATGTCCTTTTCGGAAAGACTATCCTCATTTAAGTTCGCAATAATACTTAAGACCTTTCCAGATGGAAATCTCAAGGAGGAAGACGTGACTGAATTGTCATCTGCTCTGATAACACAAATGAAGCCACTGTCAGACAGATGTCTGCCAGGCTCCCTTGAGTCAGCAAGGCTGGAAAGTGGAGCTATGATACTGATCTGTGGAAATCCAGAAACGAAAAGTTGGCTGGAACAGACAGTATCAAATTGTAACCCATGGAAATGGGAGACCCTACAGGTGGCAGACTCAAAAAAAGGTACTGAACACGACCAAGGTCATCACCAAGTTCCCACCTCCTTTTGACAAGATAAAAGTGGAGGAAACACGATACCAAACTTCTAACGCAAGAGTGGAGAGTGCTGAATGCCACTTCAATCGACAAGACAGGAAGGACAGTCGTTTTAGCCCTTGGTGAAAGAGACATTGAAGAGCTCAAAAGGAGAAGCCTTAAGGCTAAGCTCGGACTTGAGCAGATCAAGTTTCGGATCATGGGAAAAACAAAAACCCAATGTTGATAAAGATGATGCTGAAGGTCCTTCAGGCCAATCTTCAGCATAAAAAAGCAGCTGTGGCCAATTTCGCCAGGAAGCTCAAGTCCAAGGCTATTGACGTGGCCCTCATTCAAGAGCCTTGTATAGTCAAGGGCAAAGTAGCAGCACTGGTGGAATCTGGAGGTAGGCTGATGTACAATACAACATCAGAAATACCCAGAACATGTCTTCTTGTGAACAGGAAACTAAAATGTCTTATGCTGCAAGAACACTGTTCACGGGACATAACCGTGGCCAAGATTATAAACTTGGAAATTGGGAGGGACCCAGAGAAATAACCAGAGGCTCTTCATACCTCCCATATAACTCAACTAATCTGCCCCCATCAGAAGAAGTTGAGAACCTAATTTGCAACACAAAGAGGAAAGGCGAACACCTAGTCCTTGGAGCAGATGCAAATTCACACCACACAGCATGGGGCAGCACAAACTGCAATGCAGGAGGTGAGTCTTTACTAGAGTTTATTATTGGAACTGAGTTGACAATACTAAACCTAGGAAACAAGTCTACATTTATAAATAAAAATTGTGGGAGGTAATAGACATTACACTAAGCACTATGCATATTGCAAACTTTATTAAAGACTGGAAGGTGCTGGAGGAACCATCATTGGCACATCCAATTTGTAATAGATGCGAGACTATGTGGGACTGAGATGTACAGAGAGCCAAAAAGAACTAACTGGGATAGATACCAAGAAGTTCTAGGGAAGGCTGTACAAAAAATTCCAACTAACGTGACAGGATAGAAAGAATTGGACGAGGCAGTGGAACTATTAGAAGAGGCCATTATAGAGTCATTCCATGACAACTGTCCTCTCAAAGAAAAGAAAAACACCAAAAAAGTAAGGTGGTGGAACAACAAACTAGCCAAGATTAAAAAAGAGATTAGGATGTTGTATAGCATATTATCTAGAAATGGTATGTGGGACGTATATCATAGGAAACTCATTGAGTATAACCTAGAAATATGAAAAGCGAAAGAAAAATCTTGGAGACTGTTCTGTGAGAAAGTGGAATCACACACTGAAACAGCAAGGCTCCAGAAGGTTCTGAAAGCAACCCATATAAATCAAGTGGGGACACTGGTTAAACCAGATGGGTCATTTACTCAGGCGAGGAGGCTCACACTGGAGATACTAATGGCGTGTCACTTTCCTGAGGCTGATGACATGACAGAAGAAGAAATGGTTGGAACAAAGACCGGAGCTCGAAGAGCACACTGGAACTGTGCCAACAGAATAATAAAACATAACCATGTAAAATGTGCAATCGACACGTTTCATCCTATAAAGGCTCAGGGGCCAGATGAGATACTCCTACAGGAAGGACGGGAGATACTCGTCAATGCCCTGACGGACCTTTCCAGAGCTAGTCTAGCTTTAGGGTACGTGCCGAAATCATAGTCTGAAGCTAAAGCAGTATTCATACTTAAGCCTGGAAGGGCAAATTATGTCCAAGCCAAAGCATACAGACCATTATGTTTAACCTCCTTCATGCTGAAAGCAATGGAGAAAATTCTGGATAAATATATCAGAAGAACGGTGCAAGTGAACTCAACGTTACATGAAAATCAGTCTGCATATAGACCTGGCAGATCCACTGAAGTAGCACTCCACCAGTTGGTTTGTAAAATAGAGGAAAGCCTAGAATATATAGAAATTGCACTGCTGGCATTTCTAGATATACAAGGAGCCTTCAGTAATACAACCTATGACTATGATCAAAGCATTGGAAAAGAGCAAGGTGATTAAAACCGTCATCAAATGGATTAAATCCATGTTAGATGGAAGGAAGATAAAAACAACCCTGTTTGAAGAAACGCTGATGGTTATGGCCACCCGAGGCTGTGGTCAAGGAGGAGTTCTTTCGCCTCTGGTGTGGAACCTTGTGGTGAACAAAATCATAGCTATGCTCAACGAACTAGGTTTTTATACACAAGGGTACGCAGATGATCTAGTGATTGTGGTATGAGGTAAGGTGATGAGTGTTAACCAGGACCTCATGCAATGATCACTTGACCTTGTGGAGAACTGGTGTCAGGAAGAACAACTATCAGTCAACCCGAACAAGATAACTCTGTCTGGTCCCTTTTACAAGAAGGAGAAAATTAGAGGGAAAGAGATCACCGAAGCTATTAGGACAAGATATATATATGGAAGAACAGGCACTGCACCCAGGTGTAGTGTTAGATAAAAATCTAACCTGGAATCCACGTATAGAAAGGAACATAACCGGGGCCAAGAACTTGCTGTATGCATGTGAAAGAGCCATCAGGAAGACATGGGGCCTAAGACCATCAATGGTAATGTTGATATACACAATGATCATTAGACCGTTAATTGCCTATGCTGCAATCATCTGGTGGCAGAAAGTAAGTCAAGGAAAAGTTAGCAGTAGATTGGATAGCCTACAGAGAATGGCATGCATAGCCATAACTGGGGTCATGAGAATTACGCTGACAGAAGCCTTGAATACTTTACTAGACCTCCCATCACTATGCAGTTTCATAAAAGGACAGGCTAGAATGAGTTCATATAGATCGGCACAATCAGAGTGCTGGAATGCACAAAGACCCAATCTAGGACACTGTAAAATTAATAGAGTAATAACAGAAGAAGTTCCTACACATGCCTTCTGATCATATGATACCAAAGTACTTTGAAAAACTGTTTGAGACCCAGATAATAAAAAAAGAAGACTGGGATATCAACAAATGGAATGCTGAAAAAGAAGATACAGTATGGTGGACTGATGGCTCAAAGACTGTGGATGACACAGGAGGAGGGATCAATGGGGGAAGACCTGAGAGATCAATCCAGATGAGCTTGGGCAAACACACTACAGTCTTCCAAGCTGAAGTGATAGCTATCATAACATGTCTTGAAGAAAATCTGAAAATGAACTACAGGAATAAGAACATTTTCATTTTTACGGATAGCTAAAAGGCCATTAAGGCACTAGAAGCAGTCCGGATAATATCCAGAATTGTCTGGTATTGCCATTCACTTCTCCTGAAGCTCTGAAAGTACAACACTGTCAAAATAATATGGGTACCAGGGCATGCAGGTATAGAAGGAAATGAAAAGGCAGATAAACTGGCCAGGAAAGGGGCAGAAACATATTTGCTTGTTGTATGCGGGATTTCCTACGGACAAGCCCGACACTACATAGGAAAATGGGTACAAAAGAAACAAATGGAGAACTAAAAAAATACTCCAGGATGCAGGCTTGCAAAGGAACTGATAAAAGGACCAAACAAAAAGCATACTAAAGAACTGTTGAAACTCAGCAGAGAAAATATAAGATGGGTAGTAGGACTGTTGACAGGACACTGCCATCTGAAAAAACACCTACATAGGATGGGAATAATAAGAGATATATGTAGGAAATGCAATGAAGCAGAGGAATCAGCTGAACACATACTTTTCGAATGTGAGGTGCTGGCTAGAATCAGACTCCCCACTCTAGGCCTACCAGGTGAAGAGAGAGAAAAAAATTCAAGACGACCCAATAAGAACAATCTGCAGCTTTGTGAAGAAAGCACGTATATCTAGGTGAGAATGAAGGAAAAACATGGTAGCAAAAGATCTTAGAGGTTGACGCTAATTAGGAATTAATATTTAGAGGCCCCATGCAGAAGAAGAAGAAGAAGAAGAAGAAGAAGAAGAAGAAGAAGGAGGAGGTTTGGGAAACCCTGCAAACAAAAGTATGTGGAAGGCAATCAACTAGTAAAAACAATGTATAAGAATTGTTTCAGTTGTGTCCTGACTCCAGCAGGGAGAACAGATTGGTTTAGAAACCAAACTGGACTATGACAGGGAAGTGTATTGTCTCAACATATGTTTTTAATGGTTATGGATAAAAATCTAAAGGAAACAAAGGCAAGATACGGAAGGGACACGAAAATATTATTGTTTGCAGGTGACATAGTGATCTGGGGAGTCAACAATACAGAAGTTCAAATCCAACTAGAGGCATTAAATGACAATCTGGAGAAATATGGTATGAAAATCAGTGTGAAGAAGAGCAAAACAGTGGTGATGAAAAGAGGAGAAAGAGAAAGAAAAGGAATCATTAGTATCAGGGGACAAAAGCTTGAGGTTTGAATACTTCAAATATTTGAAAAGTGAAATAACACAAGATGCAAGGTTGGATAAGGAGATCAGCAGAATAGTACAAGTGGGAAATACGTTCTACCAGAATGTAAGGAACTTGGTGTGGAACAGAGAAGTTCCTATGAAATGTAAAGAGATAATGTACAAGGTGTACTATACCCCTATATTAACATACAGTATGTGCAACTTTTAGTGATACCTGGGCTCCCTAGCGATGAATTGGTAGATCTTGTTTATCTTCGAGATTCGTATTGGCAACCTTTGAAACACAAAATATGAATCGATTATGCATCGCCATGAGACATCTGGCATACACGTTACGTACTAGTACTGTTGTTGTTTACACAGCAAAGTTAAAATATATGTTAGGATTGAACATGAGTGAGGAAAATCCAAGTACATTACAGGAACCACCTAGAACTCCTACACGGAAACGACCATCAAGGGCTATACACAGCGAGGGAAGAAAAATAATAGCTCATGTTGCAGAGTGCAGTGCTATGGAGAAACAAAACAAACAGCTGCTCTTCCCCCTCAGCAAGTCTATTCAACGAGCTGCCGCATACACAGGAAAATCTGTGGCAACTATTAAGAGGATTAAGTCATTTTCTGCCTCTCACCCCGGTGAATCTCCAGCCACCCCTGGTAAAAAGAGGTAGGCTTGTCTGACCAGTCTAAATAATCTGTTCTAACCAATATCATTATGGATAATAGTAGGGTGTCATGTGCAAGTTTTATATGATGTTCTCCTCTTTATCTTAGGGAAAGAACTCAAGGAAAGATAGAACTTGACGATTTCGACAAACGAGTGATAAGGCACACCATCGAAGACTTCTATGCCGTCCAAAAAGTGGTATCTACCGTGAACAGCCTCATCCCTGTACTGAAAAAAGACATTACGTGGAAGGGGAGCTCAACTTCTCCCCGAAACGTTTTGAAAAATATGGGTTTTGTGTGGAAGAAGGTCCAAAACAAACATGTTTTATTGCTGAAGCGGGCAGTCATCATTCATTGGCGGGCACAATTCCTCATAACAATTACACATGCTAGGGAAGAAGGCAAGAAAGTATTTTACTTGGACGAAGGCAAGAAAGTATTTTACTTGGACGAGTCCTGGATTGATAATAATATGACAACTGGAAAATGCTGGCACAGCGGAAAATATGTTGTGGGTGTTACAGCATGGGGAAGCTCTTTGAAAAGGCTAATCATTGCAAGTGTTGGATCTGAGAAAGGGATCATTGGAGAAACACAATGTTTGAAGCCAGAAGTACCCGAGGCGATTACCATGGCCAAATGAATTCCCATAATTTTCAGAAATGGTTCAAAACATGTGCTCCCTAATTTGCCTCCTGCATCTGCGATAGTGTTGGATAATGCACCATATCATTCTCGACAGGTGGATATAATACCATCAAGATATGATACACGAGTAATGATGGTCCAATGGCTACAGAGGAGAAGCATTGTCTGCGACGCAAATCAACGGAAAGAGGCCCTGTATAGATTAGTTGAGGAAAACAGGCCTCCTAATAAAATTTATGCTGTTGACGCCATGGCTGGTGAAACAGGTCACGTCGTCCTTCGTCTTCCCCCATACAACTGTGATCTGAACGCCGCTGAATTGGCATGGGCAAACATAAAGCGTGAATTCAAACGACGCAATATTACGGGAGACATGTCAGCAGTTAACTTACGACGACTGACCATCAGGGCATTCCATTTAGTATCTGCCGCAGATTGGGAGGGGTACTGCAGAAAGGTGAAAGGACTGGAAGAGGAATACTGGAGGCACAATGGTGTTATGGAAATGGCCACAGACAGGATTGTAATTAACAGTACTGCAGATAGCAGTGACGATTGTGAAAGTGATTGTGGAAGTGATATGTCAGAGAATTAATAGTACAGCAGATAGTGATTATTGTGAAAGTGATTTTTCAGAGAATTCATGCTAAGATAATAAAGGTTTAGAAAATTCATATCAATCAATCATACTATCGATTCAATTCAAATTTCATTTCCATTCAGTTGGCAGTATTACTGGAACCAGGAGAGCTTACTCCTCACCCCCCGTAAAACCAGGTATCACTAAAAGTTGCGCGTACTGTATGCATCAGAGACTTGGACTTTGACAGCAAGAAATGAGTAAAATTCAGGCCAGTGAGAAGAAGTTCCTGAGGAGTATGGTACGGGAGACAAGGAGAGACAGAGTAAGAAATGTTGAGGTCAGAAAAGAGATAGGGGTAGGAAAACTGAGTGATAGGATAAAGAAGGGTGGCACTTCCGTAAGCGGGCCGGCATTGGTAATTAGTAAAGATTGAAAAGTAACCTTTTAAAATACCTGAAGTACCAGAGAGCAGAGATTCTTCCTCTACGCTTGCTATAATCCCACCATCCTGCCCCAAAAAGTATTCTTTCTTATATAAGAAAATTGAAAGCAAGACAGCATGAAAGAAGAAATCGCCACCATTATCTTTACTCCCGTTGGCCAGCTCCAATCAGCTGTGAAGAAGTTTATGTAGCTTCTTTCCCGCTAGAGGTCGCATGATCAGTGGCCACAGGGTTACCAAATTTGGTGAAAATAAGAAAAGCGTGCATTTTTAATGTAACAATGGCTTGTGGTGGATGCAATTTTAATAATCATAAAATCAGTCTTCTGAGTGTTGACAAAGCTAAACTGAATGACCTTCTAATCAGTCACGGGCTAATTAAAGGTTCGTTTCCTTGTGGCATTTGCACAAAAATGTTGAACGCCAAAGTTTATAAGACAAAGATGTTCAGGTGCAGGAAAAGTTACATAAATTGAAACCAGACCCCCTAACCTAACGTATCCAGCCCAATGGTTTTGTCACTACCCTAACCTAACCAATCCAGACCAATGGTTTTGTCACTAGCCAGACCTAACTAGGAATACTAGAGGCCTAAGGCCGCTTTGCAGCTTCTCACCTGGGGACTTATGCCCCCAGACCCATTTTGCTTCTCCCTACATCACTGGTCTTGTCCACATCCTATCCTAACCATCCGCAAGGCAAGAACCACTCCAGACCAATGGTCTTGTCCAGGTCCTATCCTAACCGTCCGCATGGTAAGAACCAGCCCAGACCAATCGTTTTTCCACATGAAACTGAAGGTCTAGGGCCACTTCGCGGCTTCTAACCTTACGCCCCCAGACCCCCTTTGCTTGTGCCCTAACCTAACGTACCCAGCCCAATGGTTTTGTCATTACCCTAACCTAACGAATCCAGACCAATGATCTTTAAATATGCCGGCCTTTAAAAGATATTCGTAGGTTGGCAGCCTTGTGCAGCCAATTGAGACGTCACCCGACCCGCGCCATATTGTTCGTGTAACCTCTGTTGCATCATCTGAGGCGCGCCATGCTCGGCCCGCTTACGGAAGTTTTACCTGAAGGAGAATAAATTGAGATGGTTTGGACATGTTATGAAAATGGGGGAGGGGAAGACACCAAAACAAGTGTTGGAGACTAAGATAGAATACAATTACTGAAGAGGAGTGGTGGAGAAGTGTCATCAACACCCCAACCTGGCAGGAGCTGGGCAAGGTGAAATGAAAATAATGATGAATAATTAAGTCTAACAGATAGATGATGGATAACCATAAGGCCTGTAAATTTCCCTAAGTACCAGATTCTAATATTGGAAGCTAAAGAAGCATTATTCAGATATACCATTGTAATGTAAGTCCCAAGGATATATTTCTGCTATATTTTGGAAATAATCCCTAATGAGTAAATTGCAACTCAAAACTGGTACTGTAATCACTAGAAATTAGTACAACAAATCTCAGTTTTAGTTCTTTTACAGGGTACCCATATTCTGAAAATGACACGGTTCAACGAGTATTCCTTAGCGGGCGCGTGCTCTTCTATAGCTCTAACCGGACTTTCCAGAAACGTGGAACTACATTTAAAGAACACATAAAAGAAAGGACTTTGGCAGCAATAATAGCAATAAACGACACAGAACATCTTAGTCAACTGTCAATCAAAACAACCTTGAAACTTTTCCGCCACAAAATTACATCAAACATGACCTACAGCATTGAAAATCATATGGACTTCCTGAAAGGACGACCGAAGGGATAGAAAGGGTGAAAGCAGATTTCCTTAAAAGAGCACTATGCATGTATAAACACAAACCCTTCAGACTTGTATAAGAACTCACTCGAGAACTTTTCTTCATTGAAGACATATGACTCTACAATCTACAAAAGTCAAGAGCACATACGTGAATTAAAATCAAAGAAAACACAAATTTGGAGTGAGTTTTATATAACCAATGCAATGACAACAGACAAGTGGTGGCAATGTTGCTTCAACCTCAGACGTACAGAGCACTCCATGGTTTCCATCATAAGGCATGTGTTCTATGATACTTAGGTTCTACGAACCGAACCATGACTGCGTGTGCCGATGGTGTGAAAAGTTCTATGGTCGTTACCACGCCCTGGAGTGCCCGAAGAGACAGTGTTTACATTCTTGCGCAAGTTGTGTGCTTTTCTATTTAATAACCAGACATATACGTCAGTTTACCGAGATAAACATAGGTCCAGACAGCTAAATATCTCATCACAAAATGAAGCATATGGTCTCAAATAATGGCCTTAATACACCTCGCCCATTTACAATGGGTGACATCCGAATTAAAGTGACGAAATAGACGTCAACTCTTGTCAATTTCCAGTTTGACAATCAAAGAAATTAAAATCTAATACGTGTAATACCCCGACGGGGTAAAAAAGTTATCGACAATACACAAATATTCATTGGAAACTATTATACTATCTCCGCAGAGTTATGTTACAATGACTAGGAAAGAACAAATCGAATAATTTATTTGTGTTATACAGGTTAGGTACTCACCATGACACTCCGCAATACAACAAGGCACAAATGAGAAAAAATGTGGCTAAACCATCCATTCTTCAAGGAAGAAAACTAACGTTTCCTTCTCACTAACATAGCTAATGTAAAAAATAAAATAAAAACCTCATGGAAACCCTCGATTAAAACATGTCATTGTGAAGCACTTCGAAAACACAATCTCACCCACAATCCAAATCATTGCTTCATTCCCGCAATCTGCAGCACGATGGAACAAAACAATTCCCTTACCAACAACGAATGAAAACATTTGACTATCAAAAATAGTTTGCCCTGGTTGGTCGATTAGTATACATCTAGTTCTGCAATTGGTTACTCCCAATAGGCGCACAGTTTAAATTCTCGTATTTCCTAGAAATCAAAGGGCCGATTGCAGAAACGATGACTAGTTTTAAGCCTTAGACATCGTCTACCTAATCAACGTCTAAATCATTCACGATCTTCCATTGCATAAACAATGTTCAGTCGATGTTTAACTAGACATCCCTTAAAGTTTCAATTATGGTCTGAAAATGGAGACAGAAGTATCTTTCATGCAACTCTTTGCTTGTCGCAACCAATGAAATTCGTCGGTGCGCGCGCCGAACGCCAGTCAGCTGTTTGTCTTCCTACACATTACTCAAATATGGCTGAGCATGACTTGCCCACAGATAAGAGTATCGCTTTCGGTGCAAATTAAATTTAATAATATTATCGTATCGACACTAAAGCGACACGCCACCGTACGGGGAAGTGTAGCTTTCATTATAATGTTGTTACAGTGAGTGTAATCTACTCATAAATACGGTAGCTTCGACGAGGGGAAGATGAAGCAATAGTAATGTGTAACCGAGTGTGTTGTACGGGCCATGTAGCTTGCATTCTGGAGATCGTAGATTCGAAACGCATCATCGACAGCCGTGAAGATTGTTTTCCGTAGTTTCCCTATTTTTACACCAAGCAAATACTAGGGCTATTATTATTGCCACGGCTCTTCTTCTCCAGTCCTCTTTAAACGATAATCACCACCACTTGCCTTTTCCTATCTGATAGTTGCCGAAAACCTATAAGATTATATATATAAAAATCCCATACAACCTACTTTTTAGTTTTCACTATTATGTGTGTTTATTTGGCAGTAAATATAAGTGAATCTCTCCCGGTTGATGTATGTGACAGCCCTCAGACGATCGGGACACGTAATTATTATATGTATGTAGTCTAAGTGACCTATAATTCCATGGAAATTACCCCATGTATATAATAAAATATATCGATTGCCAAGAATTGTATTCAAGTTGACAGTTACCGGACTGTCACTTTGTCAGTCTCAAGAAACAAGTCTCTCGTAAAGCGGAACCTTATTTTTTGATTATCTCCCCGTGCATGACAAACGGATTGCTGCGATTTATCAGCGGGCGACCCACAGAGAGGCCGTCGGACTAACCTTTCTTCCCGGAATCGTCTCAGCATGATAATACAAATTACATATTTCACGGTACATAACCTCTGATTGTGATTCACTCCTGTCATTTGAGGTTAAACAGTGCTCTCGGCAGTGTTTAAACATGAGCGGTTGAACATCGGTTTTAGACAGTGTCTAAGTGATAAATAACGTCTCTGCAATGCGGCAGCCATACTTAGGCATTGTTTAACCGTAGACATCGTCTAAATGCCGTTTCTGCAATCGGCCCAAATTATTTAGTTACCAGTGCAGCATGTCTGTTATATTAAAAAGTGCTTACAAGAATTAATCTTTGTAATTGTGCTAGATTTCTCTCATACGGTAAGGATGTATCTTCTACAAGAAATGTGTTTACCAATCAACACACATAATTTATTAAAAGTAAAAATATATTCAAATTAGTATTGCCAATCAACTTGCTGAATTAGTTTTACATCTAATTAATCAGATTTAAGTGCCTCCGTGGCTCAGACGGCAGCACGTCGGCCTCTCACCGCTGGATACCGTGGTTCAAATCCTGGTCACTCCATGTGAGATTTGTGCTGGACAAAGCGGAGGCGGGACAGGTTTTTCTCCGGGTAATCCAGTTTTCCCTGTCATCTTTCATTCCAGCAACACTCTCCATTCTCATTTCATAGCATCTATCAGTCATTAAGAAATCACTTTGGGTGTGGCGACCCCATCAAACTAATAGCCTATATCTGCTTCATTCATTCCATCCATGACCCGGTCATTGACTGCAAAACAGGTTGTAGGTTTTCATTCATTCAATCAGATTTAAAGTACGAAGACGGCTCAGTATAAAATGATGATATAATTCTAGATAGGCCTAGGGTAGGTGGGGCCAAAGACCTACATGGGGCAAAGTCCTGCATTAACTTTTTGATAGTCCGCCTTTGATTTAAGAACTAGCCACCAGGCAGCAGTTGGAGTATTGCAGCAGTGTCTGTTATCAAAAGTATGGCGTCTCGTGTACACTTTCGGCTGAGAAAATGAGGTACCATAAGTTTGTCTTTTACGTTGTTGATGCAACTTTCTTGATGCTTCAGTTCAATATTGTGCGAGTTTGTGTTGCTCCAAATGTATTAACTAATTATCAGTGAATATTACTATAACTAAATTTTAATATTGTGGATTAACTTTTGCTTCACTTCACCTAACCTTACTGATACGCCATTCACAATCACGCCAAATGGGAAAAATCTCTGCAGGTTCTTTGGGGCAAATTGTCCCATTTAGTATCAACATTGTAGATACAATAATGTACGTATTATTTATCATTTATTATCTATCAAACAAATACTCTCTGAGAGTAGATAGCTGGGTAGGTATATTGAAGCAATTAAAATAAGTTTTCCAATATATTTTTCTAGGAACTACAAAAGAAAAACTGATTATAAGCCTTTGACAGAGGACCAACTCGATGAGGCTCGAAGATTGATTGCTGCAGGATTCTCATTTCGTCAAGCTGCCAAGAAATTTGGTTTCAATGAGACTACGCTGAGGACTCGACTGAAGGAAGGAGGTAGCGTACAACTCCGACGATTTCGGAATACCTTTATGACAGAACAAGAGGAGGAGTTGGTAAGCCACTGTATTGCCCTCGATCAACGTTTCTTTGATCTTACACTGAAACCTTTACAATTTCTTCTCTTCAAATATGCAGAGGACAACAGCATACCTCATCAATTTCCTATCAACTCCAAACTAACAGGGAGGGATTTTACATGAGAATTTATGAAGAGAAACAAACTGTCCCTGCGTGTTCCACGAAAAAACAGCATTGCCAGAGCTATGAGTTTCAACCGAGTTCAACTTTCACAGTATTTTGACAATTTGGGGTCTGTCATCAGAACTAACAAGTTTACTCCCAATCAAATCTACAATATGGACGAAACTGGGGTACAAACTGTTCCAAACAAGCTCTCATTACATTTATCCCCCACAGGGAAAAGAGAAGTTTTTTTTTTGCTAGTTGCTTTACGTCGCACCGACACAGATAGGTCTTATGGCGACGATGGGACAGGGAAGGGCTAGGAGTGGGAAGGAAGCGGCCGTGGCTTTAATGAAGGTTTGTCAAGACAGCAGCATCAGAGCAAGGCCAAACAGTAAATGCTGTGTGTGTAATGAATGCAGTGGGGAATTATATTCCTCCTTACTTTAACTATGCCAGAAAAAGGGAAAATCGTCAATTGCTTCGTGGTGGCACTACTGTGACAGAAAAGGGGTATATGACCACCTCGACATTCATCAAGTGGCTGCAACATTTAAAAAGTATGCAAATCCAAGTGAGGAAAACCCAATTTCACTCATTTTAGATACCGCTAATTATATTTCTCACACAAGCCTAGAGGCTATTATTGCAAGAGCACACCACATCCACCTGTTCACCTTACCACCACACAGCAGTCATAAGACTCAACCACTTGATCGCTGTTTTTTGGCCTGCTCAAGAATTATTATGAAGCTGCTGTTGATGCATGGGATGTATCAAATCCGGGTCGGACGTTTGACATTTACAGTGTTGCTGCGACTTTCAAGATTGGCTTTGAGAAAGCAGGAACCGTTGCAACTGCAGTTCAAGCTTTCAAAGCAACAGGCATTTTCCCATTTGACCCAAATGTCTTCGTTGAAGTTGACTTTCTGCCATCAGAAGTGACAGATCAAGACCTCCCAGAACACGATCCCGCCAATGATGAATATCATAATAATCGAAGAATCATATTTCTTAATGATGAAGACGCAAGTGGTAACATTGGAGGTGAAACAGCTGTTTTTGACCAAACGTCTTCTGATCAAGGACCCTTTACTTCTACTGCTCCCTTGGTCATATCACCACAAGATTATTATGTTACCATGCAGCAAGGAGGCACCCTCCCTGATTTGGAATTCCCTCAAAATATGGCAACCAACTCACATCACCTAACAATATAATTCCTCTTCCTAAAATTAAGAGCACGAGTAAAGTTAAAGGACCAAGCTCGATAGCTGCAGTCGCTTAAGTGCGGCCAGTATCCAGTATTCGGGTTCGAACCCCACTGTCGGCAGCCCTGAAAATGGTTTTCCATGGTTTCCCATTTTCACACCAGGCAAATGCTGGGGCTGTACCTTAATTAAGGCCATGGCCGCTTCCTTCCCACTCCCAGCCCTTCCCTGTCCCATCATCGCCGTAAGACCTATCTGTGTCGGTGCGACGTAAAGCAACTAGCAAAAAAAAACAAGTTAAAGGGTTGATGTCTTCGCTTCTAATGTCAGCACTTAATAAAGATAATTTGGAAAACAAATCCAAGGTAAAAGATGAACTTGCTGCTGAGAAGGAAAAACATCCCAAAGAAAGAAAAGCACGTGCTGAAGCAAAAAATGTAGGACAGACTTCACTGCGCACAAGCCAAACGAAAGGAAGAAAAGAATAAAGAATGCCGATGAACCAAATACAGACTCTTCAGAGAATGATGCGGAATTCTCAATTCACTATAGTAGTTCGGATAATACCAATTTAATGGTCCGTTATTGGACATTATAAATTTTCCAGCTAACTCATTCTTGGTTGCCTGCGTTTCGCCCCTGTGTGCTAAGTTGGGCTGATCAGTTGGTACTTAGCACACCCACCAAGACGCATGGCTAGTCTATACTGTGGAGGCCACTGCATAGGCTACTTGAAGCCACCGGCAGTGCCAATGCACTATGAGAGACTTTGTCTCACTTCCAAAAATTTATGCCTGCCTGGCCCACAGATGATATATTGATTCCCACAGGGAATCAGTAGTTCGGATTTCGACTGTCTTTTCGACGAGGAAAGTGACCAAGAAAATGAGGATGTCAATATTTCGCAGGAACCAAGGGGAGTTCACCTTCCTGGACATCCTTTTGGGACTCTGTCGATGACCCAAAATTTGCCATTGCTTTTGTCTGATAACTGCGCTGTAGTCGAAGTGCAGGGTAAGACAAAAATGTCTTTACGACACTACGTGGCCAGGATCATTTCCACCTACGATGATGGAGGCTATGAAGCGATTTTCCACAAGAAATTACCAGGTGCCTACAAATTTACAGAAACTAATGAAGAGTCATTCATTGCGATTGATGATATAGTGTTTAAACTCTCAAAACCAACTGGAATAAACTCAGCACAGTTCCATAACGTGATTACTTTCTCTGAGGACTTAACTGATTTCATTATTTCTTAGCTTGGTAATCCTTCATGCAAACTTGATGTAATATAAGCTAGTATGTTTACTTTATTTACTTACCTACTTTACTTCCCTTCATATAGTTTATTTAGTGTACTAGTCTATTTCTAGTTGCGTTTTGTAGAATTATTCGTTCTTAAGTGTTCAAGTTTAAAGTAAATTAAAGTGCTAATTTGATAGTTTTTGAAGTATATTTTTTAATCCACGTCCATCAAATTGAGGTAAAGCCCTGCACTGCAGGTTTTTGCCCCATGCAATGGGGTAAAGCCCTGCAATTATTTTTTAATTTATTTAATCAAATTGTTTCATGACTAATGACTGGAGGTGGTTGGTGTTTCCAGTAGTCACAGGTAAGATCCCTACCTAAAACACACATGTAAAATTCTGAGGTAATCTGCTACTGGTTGGTCACAATAGTCAAAAAAACTGAATATTGCAGGGCTTTGCCCCCACCTACCCTATAGCTCCTTTAAATTTATTCATTCGACAAGAACGTTCCTTTTAAACACCAGTAAAATTAGTGAATACAGAACTTAGGTTAAGAGAAGTCATCTTGTGTGTCTGTGTGGTATTCCATGTGATAATAATAGAGGGCACATGTTGTACACAACTGTCTCTTTGATGAATGAGCTTTGTTACTTTAAGAAGTTTCCTGTAGTGTAGATGACCTTGTTAACCTGGCAAAACTGAACTTGAACTACTTCTTTTTCAAAATGTTCATTGTTGTGCATATATTATTGTTAGTATTAGGAAATCACTTGACAACTCCTATACTGTTGGCATATTTCAAAATATGTAATTGTACAGTCTATGGAAGCTAAATAAATGAATGAATGAATGAATGAATGAATGAATGAATGAATGAATGAATATGATTATGATACCGGTATACATTCAGCTGGGAACAACACAATGAAATGACACACGATGATTTTATGTCCCTGTTGATATATCTGCTAACTACTTCTCAACATTGAATATTCTGTATGCTGAAGGAAGAGGCTGTCTAGGCAAGGCAGTAAAGGAGTGCTCGGTTTACCCAGAGGGATGTGGTTTCGATCCCCCCTCAGGAAGTTGAAAAATTTAAGAAAATAAATTTCCACTTCTGAAGCAGAACATAACCATTAGGTTTGCTCGGACTGCACCAAAAGTGAGTACAAGTTAATTCCTCAGAGCAAAGGCAGCCGGGCATAGAGCTAACCACTTCATCCCACTCAGTGTTGAAGTTACGGAAAAAACCTTAGATGTTAGGCCCCTTTGAACAACAAGCATCATCATCATCATCATCATCGAAGTTACGGAAAATAGTTGGCTGATGACCTAGAAATTAGGCCCCTTTAAATGGCAACAACAGAAAGTGGAAACCTTTACCTTCCACTCCGCCAAGGGCCTTGAATTTCTGTACAGAGATGGCTCTGCTTTGCTTTTTATATGCTGAAAGATCTGACGTAAATTACATTTGTGGATGCTGATATCTATTAAGAAATGATAATAATTACCATATTAAATGATTGGAGAGGGAAAAATGAAGTCAATGGAATGAGGATAAGCATGCATACGAGGGGCAAACTTTTGTAGAGTGTAATTAATAAATTGATAGATGAACACAGTTACATGCAAAGCTACCAAGCTCCCAGTTTTTCTGACTGTTGATTGCGATCATAGCCACAGGACCTCCAGTTTTACATGGACTACAGGAACATGACTTTCAATTTTAAAAATTCAACATGCATTGTCCAGGATTCGAACCACATTTGGTCTGGTGATAAATTAGCGACAGTATTTTATTCAGATATCACTGCCATGCAATGATGTGTAACTTGTGAATAGATATACAGTAGTTTGGGTTTAAGCAACCGGCCCTAAGGGTATATTTCTCTTCAAATGGGAATCTCTACAGACAAAATTCAAATCAGTTGATGACCTGAGATATGAATGTTCTGTTTTCATGTTGAGAATTATAAAGGACAAAATTCTGTTGGTAATGTCTTGAAATGTGCTTCCAGCAGTTCATCTGTAGATTTAACTAGGCCATTTTCAATTTTCACAGTGTATGGCCTTGGTTGCTGTGCTTCCCAGTTGGAGCTTTACTGTAAGTCTAGAAGAAAGCCTTTTCACAATTATTGCTCAGAAGATAATTCCATACTGAGGTTACATTATTCCTTTATACTTCTTCATTCTGACTGGGTTTTTAAAAATCATTTTGTTAAATTTTAAAATTCCTTACTGCTTATCAAGTGTATGCTGATGTATGGGGTCAGTAATTACATCAACATTTTCTTGTTGCTTACTCTTCTTTGTGTCTGTATATAGCTGCTGCTGACTCCTCTGTAGTCTCCGCCACACCACTACAAATACTGTCAAATAATGAGGCCACAATTTACCTCTTCCTCTTTTGGGGGTAGAAGCTTTTTCTGGATAACAAGTGAGTGACTTTGTTTTTAGTTATAATCATTAGAGTCATGCAATATACTTGGTACCTGTAAAGACAGAAGCGACTTCCAGAAGTTTGAAACACTGTAGGCATCCTAGATCATAAAAACAGTACCATAATTTACCTTAACACGTTGAAGACGATGTCACCCCTTGTGGGGTGACAGACGCTCATACAGAATATAGTATGTCACCCCTCATGGGGTGACACAGTAGTGGGTCCAGGCCTCTCAACTTTAGGCTGTTGCACAAAACTAGAGCTACCACTCGCTGTTGAATTGCATTGCTTGTTTACATGAGGTATTCATAGAGTGCAGCTTCGTGCCCATTCCTTTCTCAGCACGGTGTGTATTGCACAACAGACAGTGGAATTCCCCTGACATTTGTGACATACACAACCATCAGAATTCAGTTATTCATGGCAAGGAAAATAGTGTGGATTGGAGTCTATTACTGCTGTATCCTTACATACTGGTTGCAATTTAGCACTCAGATGAAATTGTAAACCAGGGCTACGTGTGAATAAAAAATGTTTCTGCAAACCTGACAATGTTCCCCAGTAATTGTCACTGGCTGGTGATTTGGTTGAATCACCACCCAATGCAGCACCGGAATCTTCGCTAGTGTCCTCACTACACAAACTACTGTCCAATTCTGACTCAGAAAATGTGGCATCACATTGCAAATTGTAAATATCCACATCACTTGATTCAGCACTCGAACCCTTTTCAGTTATTTTTCTATCTCTATATCGGTAATCATGGCTTACTTGACACAGAAACACATATAACATGAATTAAATTCTTGTCACAATACTGTAAATTACAAGGAACTCATTGAAAGGCGCGTAAACCGACAGCTCTCAACACAGAGCACAGTGTTCCACAACAACAAAGGTAAAAAGGCCGTCACCCCTGTAGGGGTGACGCGTGTTTTCTCTGTTGCATAGTCAACCTAATAACCATATGCCACCCCAATAGGGGGACACAAAAATTGTAACTTTGAACATAAATTATGTCTTTGATTATCATCTCTCTCTCTCTCTCTCTCTCTTAATCTTCTTACCCTCCAGGGTTGGAGTTTCCCCCGGACTCAGCGAGGGATACTACCTCTACCGCCTCAAGGGCATTGTCCTGGAGCGTGAGACATTGAGTTGGGGGATACAACTGGGGAGGATGATCAGTACCTCGCCCAGGCGGCCTCACCTGCTCTGCCGAACAGGGGCCTGGGTGGGGGACGGGAAGTTTGGAAGGGATAGACAAGGAAGAGGGAAGGAAGCGGCCGTGGCCTTAAGTTAGGTACCATCCCGGCATTTGCCTGGAGGAGAAGTAGGAAACCACTTCCAGGATAGCTGAGGTGGGAATCGAACCCACCTCTACTCAGTTGACCTCCCGAGGCTGAGTGGACCCCGTTCCAGCCCTTGTACCACTTATCAAATTTTGTGGCATAGCCGGCAATTGAACCCAAACCTCTGGGGGTGGCAGCTAATCACACTAACCACTACACCACAGAAATTACACACATCCATAGCCCACAACAACCTGAAATATGTATATCGCATTTCAGCAGTTTACACGGAGAAAGCAAATGTACACGTCAATGCTAACGTGTTAAAATCCTATAGTGTAACGTTTCCCATTACTTAAATTCCATGCATTCATCCAACCCCATGTGGCAGGCTCTGTGCTCCATGCTCTGTTGAAGACATTGCCATTGCTTAGCATCCTGCTTGTTGCTTGCTTGTTGTTTAAAGGGGCCTAACATCGAAGGTCATCGGCCCTGCTTAGCATCCTAACAAAGGGATAAATGGCAACAAATACAGAACAGCAAGTGAACAAACAATAGCAGTTCATAGCAATAGCAATAATTGTATTAATGTAAGAAAATCCATTTTCTTTGATGTCAGATAGTGCAACAATAAATATGGATTCTATACTTTATTTTACAATCTGCTTTGCGTCACACCGACACAGATTGGTCTTATGGCAACGATGGGATAGGAAAGGGCTAGGAGTGGGAACGAAGCGACCATGTCCTTGATTAAGGTACAGCCCCAGCATTTGCCTGGTGTGAAATTGGGAAACCACGGAAAACCTCTTCAGGGCTGTCAACAGTGGGGTTCAAAACACTATATTCTGAATGCAACCTGATAGCTACGTGACCCAAACCGCACAGAAACTTGCTCAGTGCTGCTACACTAACAATAGGGCTATTCAATCAGGTAAACCTTAGAACATTAATAGAAGCTTTAGATTCGTTTCAAGTAATTTCAGTCTGCTGAATATATCAATGACTGTAGATCAGTCACAAGGGAAGGATTTGCAGATTATTATAAAGATGTGTCCACTATGCTATAGTGTATGATAAGTTACTGCATTTTCCTCACTTTTTGTGTATACCTTTAATGATTATTACAATTTTGGTTTGAGGAACTACATCATTATGTCTATTCAAAACATGACACTTTAACACACTGTAGTTACGATGGCTCTTACAAGTAAGACTGGTCTTCTTGGAGGAGGTAAGAAACCATTGAAAAGGCAGGTGGATGTAAGTAGAAATGAACGTATATTTACTTACTTTTATTAGCAACTAATATATCATCCAAAGGGCTACTGGTATGTGATTTTGATGGGTCTTGACCTACAAAGTGACCAGTGTTAAGCCTGAGGAATTGCAGGTTACAAGGTGATGTATGGACAGCATGGTGAGCCCTCCCAGCCGTTATTCTTGACTTTCTAGACTGGGAGCACAATCTCACTTTCAAGTAGCTCCTCACTTGTTTGCAGTTAGGATGAGTGGACTTTGAAGCAGCTCTTCGATCCAGGTAAAAATCCCTGACATGGCTGGGAATCAAAGCCAGGTCTTCCAGGTAAGAGGCAGGTCCGCTACCCCTAGATTGTGGAACCGACATTCTGGAAATTAACTGTCTTATGAATGTAAACAAGCATACTTGTTGCTTTATGTACCGTAACAGGTGATATTGTGATCACAATCACAGGAATCCAACTCACAGGGGATTTGCTTTCAAAAAATCCTATATTCATTGGGAGTTCCTGGGTGGGTCATCTGACCGGAAAAGAAATTCTTTCAGTATCCCCTGAATTATGACAGAAAATACAGTAATATTTTGTGTCCTTGCAATACCTATGTTTATCAGCGTGCTGGACAATTTATGGGACCGTTATGAACAATGCGTGAGACGTGAG
This sequence comes from Anabrus simplex, assembly GCF_040414725.1. Classification (NCBI taxonomy): domain Eukaryota; kingdom Metazoa; phylum Arthropoda; class Insecta; order Orthoptera; family Tettigoniidae; genus Anabrus; species Anabrus simplex. The sequence continues at coordinate 1,149,410,244 of NC_090266.1, read as the reverse complement.
GGTGCACAATTTGAACACATGCTGTACTCACACAGTTACAATAGACATGTTTTGCTATTGTCACTTTGCATGTTATAGTGATATACCTTTGATATTCAGAGCATGTTTGTTATTACTGTAGTGTTTGTTTTGCTGCATACTGTATAAATATTAAACTAGGATTTTGTATAAATGTAATATCATTTAAAGGATTATAACATCTAAATTTCACTCCAAAGTGATCATATGGGAATGAACCCAGAATTAATCCCAGCATTTGAATTCAAAAGGAAAACGTGAAAATGAAAAACTTCAACCTGTTTTCCAGTCAGTGTTGGGGATGGAATGAATGAAGCCCCCATCTTGCAGCAAGGATAGGAATTGTGCTGGCTGCCGAAGCCTCCTCTGGGGCGTTGATTGATGATTGACAGATGAAATGATAGAGAAGAGTATTGCTGGAATGAGAGATGACAGGGAAAACTGCAGTACCTGGAGAAAAACCTGTCCTGCCTCTGCTTTTTCCAGCACAAATCTCACATGGAGTGACCGGGATTTGAACCGAGGAACCCAGCAGTGAGAGGCCAACACGCTGCTGCCTGGGCAACAGAGGCTTCACAAAAGCAAAACGGATAAAGGTTATTTTAAACATCCCATTTTGACATGGTAACAATAATTATGAGAATAAATCTCCATAGAATTTAGTTGCCGGTATCTATTTCTGCTTTCTAGGATTCAACAGTAACACTTATTTTGGTATCAATTGTGCACCCTTCATTTCTGGACCTTTTTATACTTAATATTCCTTTTAGGTTTATGAAATAATATTTGTTTTGATGGGGCCCCGAGGGCAAGCCCGCATCGCATCCTTCATAGTCAACCCCCACTAGTCCCCCGTTTATTGAGCAAAAAAGCAAAGTACAGACATTTTAACATAGAAGAAATACAACATACATTAACTATTTCCCGCAGATTGCATAGTAAAGCCAAATACAGTAGGGACAATATGCGACACTCAGCGAGATGTCGAGGGACAGCTATTAGAGCTCTCTCTAGCAGATTGACCTGAGAACTAGTGATTCTGTCATAAGAGCACGTGTATTTGTGTGTGAAGTTTTTGGTGTCATTTATGCGTTTTCAGTGAGTTGACATAATTAAATAGTAGCGTGTGTCATTCCTTGATATCTCCTCTCAACATGAGGGGAAAGGAATGCGCTGTGTTTGGCTGCAGAAACTATGAAGTAGAGAAGAATGCACGGTCTTTCTTCCATTCCCTCATGACAAGAAAATGTAAGTAATATTGTGTTTGCATATATATTCTTCCAATGTCAAAGAGATTTTTATAGTACTTCATAATCTTTTGACCTGCTCGACCCATATTTTAACAGGCTTAAAATATAATACACATATTTTATTGTATAGTGCAGCAGTTAACCTTCAATACCGATGTGTTGTTGTAGGTGTGATCTGTGGGCTTGATTTAATTCAAGAAAATATATAGGGCTATGCATATGAGTGTGGCTGGTTGTGTTCCAAGTTACACCATTCGGAATGCTGTTATGCGTTGTCAAGCACTGAAGAAAATATGGGTGATTTAAGAAATGTACATATTTTGTTGTAACAATATGATGATGCAAATTTGCTTTACCCTAATGTAATGGCATTATGGCAAGTATTGCTTATAGGGAAAGTTTGAATGTTTTTGAGGCTAAATTTATAGATTTTCTTTCTGTTAGTAGGCTTCAAGTTAAATCTTAAATGTAAATTCATTCAATCATGCGTGTAAGGAATGTGCCAATATTTTTGTTGACAAGTGTTTTAATATGATGATACAATGCTTTTAAATGAGAAAAGAGAAAAATCTAGCCGTGAACATTCAGGCAGGAATTCTAAAGCTAAAAAAGTAATGCATAAATGAAAGATCAAGCCCTTTCGCAGCAGTCCATTTCACATCTTGATTACCGGTATAAGCTTATGTCTAATTTCAGTCTTTAAATAATAACCTGTTAAATAATTCTTCATTCAATTATCCAGAATTGCTTTAGCAACTTTGAAAATATCTTAGTAACACTTTTTTTCTAGACGTAATTTATTTATCCATTTCCGTATGTACATTTCCATTGTTATGTGAATTTAGCGCGAATTTTCAGGTCAAGCCGCTTGGAGCGCCACATGCGACTTGTCTCCCATTTTAACAAGACTAAACCAAATACAGTAGAGACAATACACGACACTTACCGATTTCGCCTTGCTAAAATGGGCGACAATTCGACGGTGGCGGTCCTAGTGACTTGACCTGAGCTAAATTCAAATATCAATGGAAATGTATATACGGAAATGGATAAATAAATTACGTCTAGAAGGACAGTGGTATTGAGATATTAACTTCGAAGTTGCTAAAGCAATTCTGGATAAATGAATGAAGAATTATTTAAAAGGTTATTATTCAAAGACATTAGACATATAAACAAGGTGTGAAATGGACTGCTGTGAAATGGCTTGATCTTTCATTTATGCATTACTTTTTTAGCTTTAGCACACCTGCCTGAAATCTTACGGTTGGATTTGTCTTTTTTCCTCTTTTAAAAACAATGTATCATCACATTAAGACATTTGTCAATAAAAATATCGGCACATTCCTTACATATATGATGCAATGAATTAACATTTAATAGCTGGACAATTTTCCTCTTAACATGAAGCCTACTAACAGAAAGAAAATCTATAAAATCCCGGCTTTAATCTGAGAAGAGGGATAAAAGAAAGAAAAGTTTGAAAATGTTGTCGATAGTGATGCTTTGAGGAATATTTACGTACAATTAGAGTAAAAATGTAACATACCCTTGGCTGTATAGTCGAGGATTTTTAAAGTCGCCGGCCTGGAAATGATCTGAACAGATCTTATAATTCTTATACAAGCGTAACGTCCCTTCTTTCTTGTACACTTTATCCAAATCGCTTCTGTGACATTTCAAAACCCACAGATCACACCTACAACAACACATCGGTATTGAAGGTTAACTGCTGCACTATACAATAAAATATGCGTATTATATTTTAAGCCCGTTAAAACATGGGTCGAGCAGGTCAGAAGATTATGAAGTACTATAAGAATCTGTCACTGGAAGAATATATATGTAAACACAATATTACTTACATGTTCTTGTCACGAGGGAACCTGAAGAACGAGCGTGCATTTTTCTCTACTTCGTAATTACTGCAGCCAAACACAGCACATACCTTTCCCCTCATGTTGAGAGGAGATGTCAAGGAATGACACGCTACTATATAATTATGTCAACTCACTGAAAACGCATAAATAACACCAAAAACTTCACACAAAAATACACGTGCTCTTATGAGAGAATCAGTACCGTTCAGGTCTATCCGCTAGAGTGAGCTCCAATAGCTGTCCCTCGATATCTCGCTCAGTGTCGTGTATTGTCTCTACTGTTTTTGACTAAACCCGGACAAATACAGTAGAGATAATACGCCAAGGGTATGTTACATTTTTGCTCTAATTGTAGGTAAATATTCCTTAAAGCATCACTATCGACAACAGTAGTATAATAGGACAGTTCAGCGGCCACCACCACCACAGGCTCCCAGAGGCCTCCTCCACCACCACCACAGCCAGAGGCCTCCTCCACCTCCCGCGGGAAATTTGAATTGGTAAACAAAGCCACGTGCTTTTTGACAGCTGTCATCGACAACAACGCATCGCTAACCTCAGTACGCTATCTTGACGGGCCTAAACCTCAGTGGTACCAACTTAACCTCACAAGCGCGAGATTTGCATCGGTAAACAAAGCCACGTGTTTTTTGACAGCCACGTGCTTTTTGACAGACAACAACGCATCGCTAACCTCAGTACTGCCATCTTGACGGGCCTAAACCTCAGTAGTACCAACTTAACCTAACTAGCGCGAGATAAACAAATCCACGTGTTTTTTGACAGCCACGTGCTTTTTTGACAGCTGTCATCCGCCATCTTTAAACTACAGAGCACCGTGCTGCCCTCTTTATCGCAGTAGCTGCAAATTCGTCACCTGTCATCGGCAGTGCTGCCATCTTGGCGGGCCTAAACCTTAGTGCTACCAACTTAACCTCACTAGCGCGAGGTTTGAATCGGTAAACAAATCCACGTGCTTTTTAGACAGCTATCTTCTTGACGGACCCTAACCTCACATTGAAGGACAATAGAGCGTCGCTAACCTCACTGCTGCCATCCTTACGGCGGTAAAACTCAAGTGTGCCACCTTATACATGTTATAGCGCGGAATTTAAAATCCAGCAACAGAACGTCGCTAACCTCACTCTTGCCATCTTGATGGGCTTAAACCTTAATGTTGCTACTGTGGTTATACGCTTTTGTGTTAGTTTACTGTTAATCGCTAAGCTGTTCGCATCATCGATGTAGAGAGTAACAAATGTCAAGTAGATTTAAAGAAGAATCTGTTAGCAGAAGATAAAAGTCCGTCATGGAAAAACCTATTTCTAGGTATATTTGCGAAGAGTGTGAAAAAGCATTTTCCCGAAGCTATCACAGGAGACGTCATGAGATATCATGTAGGACAATTTTTCAATGCAAACATTGTAGAAGAGAGATCAAGAACGCATACAACGCTCAACGTCATGAAGCCGCGTGTAATGTAGCTTCATCGGGAACAAAATACAAAGAGCTCAACCATATTCCAGCGAACACTGATTTATGTTTAAAAAGCACACATCTGCGAGAGATTTTTAATTCTCCCTTGTTGTCTAGACTTGCTGCAAGTTCTGTTACTAAGCACAAACTTCAAGATAAAGAGAGGCAAGATCATGATTATGATAATAAGGATAATGATGTTGATCGAAACAGTAGTAAAGGGAAAGTAGAAGAAGAAGAAAATCTTAATGTTTCATTGCCATTACAGCTTGATGATTTTACTTCATTTCCTAAGCCTACTACACGTTCTGTCGCAGTGCAAACATCTCAAGAAGAGATGCAAGGTAAAGAAGAAGGAAATTTCAACGCTTCATCACTATCGAAACAAGTTAAGTTTGTACCTAGAAACGCTACTGCTGAAGCACGTATTACATCAAAACAAGTCCCTACACATCAACTGTCTGCATATAGACTCAAAGTTCACAACAAGCCTCTGTTACCCTATGTAGATATAAGATACTGTAAAGACTCCAACGTACTCGTAAAACGTTTACAACTGCTAAGAGCCTATCATGATGCTGGTTACACACAGTACAAAGAAGATATTTTTGAAATAGAGCATGAATTACGTCGTATAGGTATTATTAAGTAAGCGCTTACCCTCACCTAAGTCATCCATCTGTAGTATATAGTCGATCGAGTATCTATATTCGTATAGATTATTTCCCAACATTCTTCCTTCCTTAGGGTGTTAACTCCGCCTCTAGTTGTAGAGCCGGTCTCAAGCCCGGATAAAGAGAGGAGAGGCACCCTAGCCCTTTAGCCCATTAGCCCATTAGCCCTATTGCCCTTTTGCCCATTAGCCCTTTAACCTATTAGCCCTACAAGGAATGTGCGGTAACCTAATCTTCTTAGAACAAAGGTATCCCCTGACATGTTCTAAACACATGTTGTATCGAGTACAGTGTTCGGTTCTACTTATTTAGTGTTCTAAACACTTCAATCAATGTTCCGATCACATGATAAAGTTAACGGCATAGAGTGCAGTGTTCGATTCTAGTCTTGTTATGTTTCTTTAGTGATTTGCAAGTCTAAACATGCATAATGACGTCATCACTGCAGCACGTGCTTACTCTAGCTATCCCGATGCAGGTTTAAACTTGTTCGATAGAGCTATGCCTTAACATAAGAGGAATCCTTAACAGCTTATGTATAGCCGCTATTGTTTAAAGATAGCTTCTGTTAAGAGAAAAGCACGTAGAATTTTTCAAATTACCCGCTACCACATTTCAAAGGTATGAGGTTTAGTGCTGTAAAGATACCTGCACGATGCAAAGCTAGCTTTCTTCATCAGAGCAGCCACTATCTTGTGTGAGCACCTCTAGGCCGTATCATAAGGAGCTGTGTATAGTCACCGTCTTGTCGCTGCTACCTTGCGCAAGCACCCCTAGGGAGTCTCATAAGAGCAGCAGCCATCTTGTGCAAGCGCTCTTAAGCTGTCTCACAAGAAGCTATGTATAGCCGTCATCTTGTAGAATTAGATAGCTGCCAATGCCAAAGGGCCTAAGTAGGGATCGAACCGTCGATCTCATCATTAGACTATGTTTTTCTTATGCTGTCATGTTCCTGATACTGCAAACCTAGGTGTCAGGTGGAAAAATTTTATCCGTTTTGCTCTACGATGCACCGTTTTCGAGATATTTAACATTTTGCATTTAAGCCCCAAATTTAATGAATCGAACCTGCACGGCACGTTATACCCTCTACCATAGCTAGACCTGATCATGTTACGAAGACTTGCTTCAATACAAGCTAAAACAGAGCGAATGCCGAAGGGTCTAAGTAGGAACAGAACCGTTGATCTCATCATTAGACCAGGTTTTTCTTATGCTATCATGTTCCTCATACTTCGAAGCGAGGTATTGGGCAGAAAAATTTTACCCGTTTTGCTCTACGATGCACCGTTTTCGAGATATTTAACATTTTGCATTTAAGCCCCAAATTTAATGAATCGAACTAGCACGACCTGTTAGCCTCTAAGCTAACTTTCTTCATAAGAAAAGCAGCCATCTTGCGCAAGCACCCTTAAGGCGTCTCATAAGGAGTCGTGTATAGCCGCCATCTTGCGTCCGCCATCTTGCGCAAGCATCCTTAGGGAGTCTCTAGCCATCTTGTGCAAGGACCCTTAAGCCGCCTCATAAGAGCAACCGCCATCTTGCGCAAGCATCCCAAGGGAGTCTCATAAGAACCTATGTATAGCGGCCATCTTGCATAAGCACCTTTATGGAGTCATGTATAGCCACCATCTTGTGCAATTAGCGTCGAGAGATGGCTGCTGTAGAATTTTTCCTTTTAAATTATCCGCCACCATTTTTCAACTAAAGAGTGTAGCACTGAGGTTTGCGATGTAAGATGGCGGATGACAGCTGACAAAAAGCGCGTGAGTTTGTTTACTAAACAAGAGCACGTGGAATTATTCAATTTGCCGCCACCGCATTTCAAAGGTATCTAGCTAAAGATGGCAGCACGGTGCTCTCTTGATTAAAGATGGCGGATGACAGCTAACAGAACTTTTCAAATTGCCCGCTACTACATGTCATAAAGAGGGCAGCGCGGTGCTCTGTAGATTAAAGATGGCGGATGACAGGTGACGAAATTGCCCGCATGATAGCAACACAGTGCTCTATTGATTAAAGATGGTGGATGACAGCTGTCAAAAAGCACGTGGCTTTGTTTCCAAACAAGAGCACATAGAATTTTTCAAATTGCCGCCACCACATTTCAAATGTAACTAGCTAAAGAGTGCAGCACTGAGGTTTGTGATGCAAGATGGCGGATGACAGCTGTCAGAAAAAAGCACGTGAGTTTGTTTCCAAACAAGAGCACGTGGAATTTGCCACCACCACAAAGAGGGCAGCACGGTGCTCTCTTGATTAAAGATGGCTGCTGTCACGTGGAATTGCCTGCCACCACAGGTATCTAGCTAAGGAGGGCAGCACGGTGCTCTCTGGATTAAAGATGGCTGCTGTCAAAAAATCATTTTTCAAATTATTCGCCACCACATTTCAAAGGTAAGTAGCTAAAGAGGGCAGCACTGTGCTCTATGGATTAAAGATTGCGGATGGCAGCTGTCAAAAAAGCACGTGGATTTGTTTGCCGATTCAAACCTCGCGCTAGTAAGGTTAAGTTGGTAGCACTAATGTTTAGGCCCGCCAAGATGGCAGCACTGCCGATGACAGGTGGCGAATTTGCAGCTACTGCGATAAGGGGGGCAGCACGGTTCTCTGTAGTTTAAAGATGGCGGATGACAGCTGTCAAAAAGCACGTGGCTGTCAAAAAACACGTGGATTTGTTTATCTCGCGCTAGTTAGGTTAAGTTGGTACTACTGAGGTTTAGGCCCGTCATGATGGCAGTACTGAGGTTAGCGATGCGTTGTTGTCTGTCAAAAAGCACGTGTCTGTCAAAAAACACGTGGCTTTGTTTACCGATGCAAATCTCGCGCTTGTGAGGTTAAGTTGGTACCACTGAGGTTTAGGCCCGTCAAGATAGCAGTACTGAGGTTAGCGATGCGTTGTTGTCGATGACAGCTGTCAAAAAGCACGTGGCTTTGTTTACCAATTCAAATTTCCCGCGTGAGGTGGAGGAGACCTCTGGGAGGCCTCTGGCTGTAGTGGAGGAGGCCTCTGGCAGCCTGTGGTGGTGGTGGCCGCCGAACTGTCCTATTATACTACTGACAACATTTTCATACTTTTCTTTCTTTATCCCTCTTCTCAGATTAAAGCCGGGATTTTATAGATTATCTTTCTGTTTGTAGGCTTCATGTTAGGAGGAAAATTGTCCAGCTATTAAATGATAATTCGCCGGGCTGAGTGGCTCAGACGGTTAAAGCGCTGGCCTTCTGACCCCAACTTAGCAGGTTCGATCCTGGCTCAGTCCGGTGGTATTTGAATGTGCTCAAATACGTCAGCCTCGTGTCGGTAGATTTATTGGCACGTAAAAGAACTCTTGCGGGACTAAATTCCGGCACCTCGGCGTCTCCGAAAACCGTAAAAGAGTAGTTAGTGGGACGTAAAACGAAAAGCATATTATTATTATTAAATGTTAATTCATTGCATCATATATGTAAGGAATATCTTTCTGTTAGTAGGCTTCATGTTAAGAGGAAAATTGTCCAGCTATTAAATGTTAATTCATTGCATCATATGTGTGAGGAATGTGCCGATATTTTTATTGACACGTGTCTTAATGTGATGATACAATGTTTTTAAATGAGAAAAAAGACAAATCCGACCGTAAGAGTTCAGGCAGGAATGCTAAAGCTAAAAAAGTAATGCATAAATGAAAGATCAAGCCATTTCACACCAGTCCATTTCACTTCTTGTTTATATGTCTAATTTCAGTCTTTGAATAATAACCTTTTAAATAATTCTTCATTCATTTATCCAGAATTGCTTTAGCACCTTCGAAGTTAATATCTCAATAACACTTTCTTTCTCGACGTAATTTATTTATCCATTTCCATATATACATTTCCAATGATATTTGAATTTAGCGCGATTTGTTTAGGTCAAGTCACTAGGAGCGCCACCGTCGAATTGTCTCCCATTTTAGCAAGGCGAAATCCGTAAGTGTCGCGTATTATATCTCTGTATTTGACCTGGAAGTGTCGCGTATTGTCTCTACTGTATTTGGTAAAGCGTACTGGATTCGAAAATTGACTCCCGCGGGTTGCGTAGTAAAGCGTACTCGACTTTCAAACCAACTTCCTCTGCCATCTGTCTGCTAAATATATAACTTTTTGGTACCAGCGAATTCCCTACGCATATAGATGACGTGAAGCGGATAGGAAGGCTGAGGGGATGCAGACCTATAAAGATCACGTTGATATCCTCACTGATGCCGGACATAGTAAACAGAAATGCTGGAAACCCCCGGGAAAAAATGTGGATTAAGAGAGACTGGGGCAGAGAGGGCAAAACTGCAAGGGTTGAGAGCTTATGTTAGAGGCCAAGTGCTGGTGGTGTCCATTGGAAAATGGTCTCGGGAATGGGGAGTAGAGAAACTTTTATCCATGGAGGACGATTTACATAAGGACGAAACGAGTGTAGATGAGGGAGTGCAGGTGGGAAATGTGCGTATCACCAAGAGAGGAGCACCGTGTAGGAATGATTCCTCCGAAGCAATCATGAAAAGAGTCGATGAACATGTAAATGGTAGGAGGATGGAAGAAGTCAGGAAAGTAATTAATGAACTAGTGATGGAGGTCTGCGCGAGAGAAGAAAGTAGGAGGCAAGAAGGGGCGATCGAAGAAGAGGCACAGGAAAGGACGAGTGGGCATAAACGAATCGAAAATAATGGTTGGAGGGAAGGAGCAGAAGTAAGGGGTGCCTTGACTAAAAGAGAGAAGCATGAGTCTGAAGGAGCTATGGGGCAAAAAGGGCAAAACTAATGAAGGAGTAATTACGAGAAGCAAAAAGACAAGTGGCAGTAGTAAGTAATATGGAGTGCCTTCGAAATGATTAGTGTAGCGAAAATAAGAGTGTGAATGTATATATGCTTAGAGAGATATTGAGCGTGATTTGTCTGATAAAAGGTAATTGTATTTGAAATGTCTAGTGTCTTGTGTATATAGTACAAAAATGAAGCTGTATTTGGTATGTAAGTGAACGGTGGTTAATGGTGAAAGTAGGTGTGTTCATTCTGAGGGAGAGGATGAGGATGAGATGGAGCTGGAGGTATATATTATTGAGTCGGTAAATGTATGTAGAGAGTTTGTTAGTGTGATAATGTTATCTGTGTGGAGGGATCTCTTTGAAATGTTTAAGTGTGGAGATGGAGAAGTGATGGAATAGGGAATGGCAGAATTCAAGAGATGAGAGGGAGGAGAATTGATAAGTGGCGCTTGTTTATAGGAAGTGAGTTTGTGTTTAATTTAATGAGTCGTAATGGCAAAATTTGATGTGTCGATGGTATATGGTGATATAAGGTTGAGAAAAGTGAATATTTGGCGTAATGATAGTTGGTATATGACAGATGTGTTGTTTAGTGAATTAAGAGTGAAGTATGGTAATTCTAATATGGAGTCTGGCTTGGTATTTTAAGGTAATTTGGAAGAGTAATTAGTTGAAGGAGAAGAGTTGGACTCAAGTGGATAAGTATATTTGATTGATGAGTTAATGCGTTGTTTGGTATTTTAAGGTAATTTCGAAAAGTAATTAGAAGAAGTATAAGAGTTAGAGTGAATTTATTGGTGAAATGTGGTTTGGAGGTGTGACTATGGAGGTTGGTGCCTGTATAGCCTAGTGAATTCAAGGATGGTGAAGTGTAATTATGAGAAGTTTGTTTATAGTTTAGATGGTATATGGTGGTATAAGGCTGAGAAAAGTGAATATGTTTGAGGTGTTGTTTATTGGATTTAAGAGTGAAGTATGATGGTGTTAGAAGGCTGAGAAAAGTGAATATTTGTGGTAATGATAGTTGGTATATGTTAGATGTGTTGTTTATTGGATTTAAAAGTGAAGTATGATGATTTAAATTGGAGTATGGCTTGGTATTTTAAAGTAATTTGGAAGAGTAATTAGTTGAGGGATAAGAGTCTGATTTAGGTGCATAATTATAATTGATTGATGAGTCAATGTACGATGTATAAAAGATGGACTTGGTGGCATGAGATTGGAAAGTTGGATGGCAATTTTAGGTTATTTGTGTGTTTGTTAAGCAAAATTAATTGTTTGGTTGGCGAAGAAGGACGGCATTGTTTTGACAAGGAAGTACTTCAAGTGTTGGAACGTGGGGGGCTGGATCAGCAGAGTAACTGGGTCAGGAGATATGACAATAGCTGACACGGAATGTGCCGAGTCGGCGAGGCCAGTCAGATGGGAGGTGTAGATCTTTCAATAGCTGCATGTGCCGTACGGCCGATGTTATATTATAACTTTATTTCTAATTATGTGCTTCTCATTTGCAAGGGCTACCGGCTCTCCGGAAGTGAGTTGACCGTGGGCAATTTGTTTATTGTATTATTATTTTAGTTTCTATTTCATTTTAATTTGCCTTATTAATACTGCCAATTGATTTGCCACTGTAATTTTGCCTGTTTATCATTGTTCATCGCATATGACGTTTGCCGCAATGCCATGGTCACTGGACCTCCGAGAAGGGACTGTTCAAGGGCCACATATCAGTAACAGTTGTTCATTCCATTGTAACTTGTCCTGGCCTATAGGCTGGTTATTATTATTTTTCTCATTGAACAGGTCAAATGGGTATTGTTACTGTAGATCTGGAGAAAAATAATAAAGAATATTGAATTTCCTACGCTTCCTAGATACAACTGGCATGCACGGAATCTTAAAATAAGTGTTCTTCTATACGTTTTCTTAGATAGAACAGACTGCTGACTTAATGTAAACACATTGCAGCAACATGGCTGCTTACACATTCTTTGGTTACTGCCAATAGGCGCATAGTTCAAATTCACGCATTTCCTTGAAGTCAAATTATTTAGTTACCATAGCAACATATTTCTTATATTGGAACACACTAACAAGAAGTAATATTTGAAATTGTGTTAGATTTCTCTCACACGGTAAGGATTTACCTTCTTCAAGAGACTTGTTTACCATACAACACCTATAATCTATTAAAAGTAATAATAATATTCAAATTAGTATTGACAGTTAACTTGCTGAATGAGTTTTACGTCTAATTAATCAAATTAAAAATACGAGAACAGTATTTCATCAGTATAAAGTTATGATATATTTCGAGATATACAGTAGCTCCCTTAACTTCTACAAGAACGTTCCTTTTAAATAACAGATAAATTAGTTAACACCGAACTTTGGTTAAGAGAAGTCAACTTGTGTGTCTATGTGGTATTCCATGTGATAATAATTTAGGGCACTTGCTGCACACAACTGTCTCCTTTAATGAATGTCCTTTGTTACTTTAGGAAGTTTCCTGTAGTGTAATCTTGTTGACCTTGCAGAATTGAACTGGAACTGAACTCATAGTGATACCGGTATACATTGGACTGGGAACAACAACATGAAATGACACACTGTGATTTTCGGTCCCTGGTGGTATATCTGCTAACTACTTCTCAACATTGAATATTCTATATGCTGAAAGAAAGGGCTGTCTAGCCAAGGCGGTAAATGAGTGCTCAGTTTACCCAGAAGGACGTGGGTTTGATTCCCCCTTAGGAAGTCGAAAAATATAAGGAACAGGATTTCCACTTCTGAAGCAGCACATGGCCCTGAGGTTCACTCAGTACACTGAGTACAAGTTAATTCCTGCGAGCAAAGGCAGTCAGGCATAGATCTAATTACTCCATCCCACTTGGTGCTGAGGTTCCAGAAAATGGTTGGCTGTTGACCTAGATGTTAGGCCCCTTTAAACAATAACAACAGAAAGTGGAAGCTTTTACCTTCCACTCCACCAAGGGCCTTGATGTTTTGTACAGAGATGGCTTTGCTTTTTATATGCTGAAAGACCTGACGTAAATTAAATTTGTGGATGCTGACATCCATTAAGAAATTATAATAATCATAATAAATGATTCCAATTTACTTTATGTCGCACCGATGCAGATAGGTCTTATGGCGACATTGGATTAAGCAAGGCCTTGGAGTGGGAAGGAAGCGGCTGTGGCCTTAATTAATGAACAGCCCAGCATTTTCCTAGTGTGAAAATGGGAAACGACAGAAAACCACTATCTCCCGGATGCAAGCTCACAGCTGCGTTCCCCTAACTGCATGGCCAACTCGCCCTATATTAATGAAATTAAGTTAATTAAATTATTGGAGAGGGAAAAATGAAGTCAATGGAATAAGGATAAGCATGCATATGAAGGGAAATCTTGTGTAGAGTGTAATGAATAAATTGATAGATGTACACAGTTACATGCAAAGCTACCAGCCTTCCAGTTTTATCTGACTGTTGATTGTGGTCATAGCCACATGACCTCCAAGTTTTGCATGGAATGTGAACCGCAGTAACATGACTTTCAAATCAGAAATTTCCACATGCATTTTCCAGGATTCGAACCACAGTTGCTTTGGTAAGAAGCCAGCAACAATACTTTACTCAGCAATCACTCCAGTATGGTGACATGTTACATGTGAGTAGATATAGTCTGATCAACTGAGGGTATTTTTCCCTGCCATGACCTGAGATATGAGATGTTCTAGTTTCATGTTGAGAATTATAAAGGATACAATTCTGTTGGTAGTGTCTTGAAATGTGCTTCCAGCAGTTCATCTGGAGATTTAACTGTGTCATTTTCAATGTATGGGGTTGGTTGCTATGCTTCCCAATTGGAGTTTTGCTCTCAGTGTAGAAGAAAGCTTTTTCATAATTATTGCTCGGAAGATAATTCCATACTGGGGTTACATTATTCCTTTATACTTCTGCATTCTGACTGGGTTTAAAAATATTATTTTGTTAAATTTTAAATTCCCTTAGGCCTACTGCTTATCAAGTGTATGCTGAGGTCAGTAATTATATCAATATTTTCTTGTTGTTTAGGCCTACTCTTCTATCAAATCAAATCAAATCAAAACAAAATCACTTTATTTGAAAATGAGGTGTCTACCTCGGTGGTAAATGGTGCACTAAAATACATTATTATCAAGACTAAATTTTAAATTAATAAGAGAAGAAAACATTTTCCTAGAATACAGTATTATACAATTTACACTAACAATTTTTCTATTAAACACGCAGTTCATCCGTAATAAATTTATATTGCTTATAAAATTCCACTCATATCTTCTGTACTTACAAACATATTCAACTCATATACAGTATGTGGAATTAATTCAAATAATACCGTACTGTACAACTGCTATATGATTAAAATTTTACATTATTTTTTTTTTACCATTTTGGAACCTAACTAGCATAACGATCTGCTGTGTCTTAACCAGAGCCCCTTTTTCCACCGCTTTTCAGAGTTCCTGAACGGCCTTCACAGTTACCGTAGCAGTCACGGGGCTCTCGAAGTCCCCACTGTACTTCACCCCTACAGGCAGTCCCCTACTTCGGCTGTCCAATCTCTATATCAAAATCAAATCAAAATCAAAATCTCTTTATTTGCAAATGAGGTGTCTACCTCGGTGGCAAATGGTACACTAAAATACATTATTGTCAAGCACTAAATATTAAATTAACAAGAGAAGAAAATTTTTCCTATAATACAATATTATACAATTTACGCTAACAATGTTTTCTATTAAACACACAGCTCATCCTTAATAAATTTATATTGTTTACAAAATTCTAATTATAATATCTCCTGTACTACTTACAAATATAGTCAACTGATATACAGTATGTGGAATTGCTTCAAATGATACTATAAAACTGGTATAACATTAATATTTACATTGCATTTATTTATTTACTTTTTTTTTTTTACCCGTTCTGGATCCTAAGTAGCATAACGACCTGCTGCGTCTTAACCAGAGCCCCTTTTGCCACCACTTTTCAGAGTTCCTGAAGGGCCTTCACAGCTACCGTAGCGGTCCCAGGGCCCTCGAAGTCCCCACTGTACTTCACCCCTACAGGCAGTCCCCTACTTTGGCTGTCCAAACTCCTTAGACCAGGGGATGGAATTAATTTATTCACACACATTTTTTTTTATTTACAATAACCTGCACTGGTCAAATGCCCTCTAACACTTCATTTATTTTCTCTGTTGCTGTTTATTCTCTTCTTGAATATCTGTACAGATTTTGGAAAAGGATCAAACACTACCCTTGGTAAACTGTTCCACTTCTTCACACCCTTCCCAATGAATGAAAATTTACCCCAATCGCTTCTGCTAAAATTCCTTCTAATTTTATATTTGTGGTCAGTCCTGCCGATATAATTATTTTCCAACTGAAGCCTCTCACGGATATCTCCCCGTGCTTCTTCTCCTGTAGGCCTATAGGCTCTATATAATCCTGTAAGTCTAGTTTTCTCTCTTCTTTTACTTAAAGTTTCCCAACCAAGTTCCTTTAACATTTCTGATACACTACTCTTTCTCCTGAAATCCCCTGTTACAAATCTTGCTGCTTTGCTCTGCACACTATCTATTTCTTTTATTAGGTATTCTTGGTGAGGATCCCAAACACTGTTTGCATATTCCAATAATGGACGAACCATACTCAAGTAACTTTTTTCTTTTAATTCTTTGTTGCATCCTTTAAGTAGCCTCATTATGACATGTAATGATCTGTATGCTTTCCCAACAATGTCATCAATATGACCCTTCCGGTGCAAATACTTAGGTGTGAGATTTGAAAGTAATTTGCACTGGGGATGGAAGCACTCGCCTGTCTAGGCTTTATATAATCCTACAAGTCTAGTTTTCTCCCTTCTCTTACTTACAGTTTCCCACCCAAGATTCTCTAACATCTCTGATACACTACTTTTTCTCCTGAAATCCACTGTTACAAATCTTGCTTGCTGCTTTCCTCTGCATGCCATCTGTTTCTCTTATTAGGTTTCCTGGTGAGGATCCCAAACACTGTTTGCATATTTCAATAATCGATGAACCATACTTAAGTAACTTTTCTCTTTTAATTCTTTGTTGCATCCTTTAAGTAGTCTCATAATGACATGTAACGATCTGTATGCTTTCTCAGCAATGTCATCAACACGACCCTTCCAGTGCAAATTACTTTCAAATCTCACACCTAAGTATTTGCACTTGCCAAATTTTGGGACAGTTACCCCATCCAAAGTATATTGAAATTCAGATTTTAAGCTCCTGTTTGTAAATGTTGTAACAGTTGATTTGTCTGGCCCCGTGGTGTAGGGGGCAATGTTTCCGCCTGTCACCCGGCGGCCCCGGGTTCGATTCCCAGCCGGGTCAGGGTTTTAAAATTGTAATGATTAATATCCCTGGCCTGGGGACTGGGTGTTTGTGATGTCCTTAATTTTCCTTTCCTCACACACAACATTCTACACTACCGCCATTCCTGTTACACGCAGGTTCATACAATATGGTGCCAGTAGGGGCAAGATATCCATAAGGGTTGATGCCCCGAACAAATATCATTTTTATATATGTGCCGTAACTCTACCGGCAGGACGACCCAAAGGAGAGCGGGCCAGGGATCTGGATTAATAAACGTAAGGTCCAACCCAGAGGTATGATGTCAAGACAAAGTTTCGAACAGCTTGACTAGAACATTTATTTTACACACAATTAAGAACAAACATATTCGGAAGCGCTTGGGAACTAACATGGTTAAAAGGAAGGTTTTGACTCGTTTCCATGATTCATTTTAAGTAAAACAGAAAGGTAATCCTCTCCTCTTACTAGAGGTCTAACTTGAACAAAACTATTCGACTTGGTACCATATAAATTTCAAACTTCAAACATATCACAACTAGGCTGCTACGTATACACAGTTCACCAGCTACCTCATCTAAAGTTAACACCCCTTTCGGGTACTATAGCAAACGTAAAACATCGCTTCTCGAACTAAACACCCAGAACATTCTGGAACCTTCATATCATTTGCGTGAGCTCTTTCCTTGGCTCCTACCTTGATTACAAACTAATATCGATAACGTAGGCTCTAGTGGCCACCAATAGCTTATGATACAAGAAACATAGAAATTAAGGGCCATAACACTTCAAGTTCATTACTCAATAATATCTCTGCTGTGCTCTGTTGTGAGTTCACAAACTAAAGTCGCCAGATACATGGCTTTACATATCCGTATCCTAGTTCCTAGTTCCTCCCATCATCCTACCAACACAGGACTCAAGACCAACGTCAGCACGCCCCCTCTCTCGGAGAAGCCGGGAGGGGGTAAGCACGCGCGAAGTGGCATGGCAGAAGATCGACATACGAAGAGAAAGGCGAGAACAGGGACACCCCAGGACGTAATGAATTCCTTGCCCATGGAGCCATAAGTGAGGAATACGGAGCGAACACATTTATTACAACATCTCAATGGCCAAGATAGACAGAAACACGCACAACTAATTACAATAAATTTCAGTGAGCTCACAAGGAGCGCCGCACATATCAAGTTCGTTGAGGCAGGGGGAGATAAAACTCACAGTGCAATATATATATAAAACAGTTGATTTGCCTCTATTAACCTTCATATTATTCTTTTCAACCCATTGTTGGATACTGTCAAGGTCCCTTTGTAATTCTGAACAGTCCTCAATGTTATTTATTTCCCTATAAACAATTACATCATCTGCATACAATCTTATTTTTGATGTTATATCATTCCCTGAATCATTTGCGTATATTAAGAAAAGTAATGGACCGATTATACTTTCTCTTCCTGTGATACATGATTTCCTACTTTGACTTTCTGAACTCTTGAATTAAGAAATGTTCTTATCCACCGTATAACCCTTATGTCCAATCCTATTCCCTCCAGTTTTTTAAAACAATATTCCATATTCCACTCTCTGATATGTCCTGCTGAAATCCCACCAGTTTTTGCCTCACAAGAAAATTCTTTTTTAAGTCCATACTGGTTGCTCATGAACAAATTTTTATCTTCACAAACCCTTCTGGTGTACTTTGCTATTAAACTCACTATTATAGATTCCTTCCATTCCTTTGGTATTACGCTATTTTTTATGACATAGTCAAAGAGAAATTTTAAATAAGGCAATATGTGTCACCCCATTGTCTTTAATACCTCCCTAGTAATTTGATCACTACCTGCTGCTTTTCCTTGCTGAAGCAGTTGGATTTCTCTGAAAATATCCTCATTTGTGAATGAGGAGCTTCAGGTTTCCTTATGTGTCTCTTCTTCTCTATCTTCTGTTTGTGCCTCTATATGGCTGCTGCTGACTCCTCTGTAGTCTCTGACCACACCACTGGAAATACTTCTGAGTTGTGAGGTCACAATGTACCTCGTCCTTTTTTGGGTGTGGGGGCTTTTTCTGAATAACACGTGAGTGGCTTTGTTTATAGTTATAATCATTAGAGTCATGCAGTATACTAGGTACATGTAAAGACAAAAGCAACTTCCAAAATTCTGAAACATTGTAGGCATCGTAGAGCAGTACCCTAATTCACCTTAAAATCCTATATTGTAACCCTTCCCATTACCCAAATTCCATGCATTCTTCCATTTTCTTTGATGCCAGATAGTGCAACATTAAATGTGGCTGCTATACTAACAATAGGGGTATTCAATTAGGTAAACTTTAGAACATTAAATGTACAGAAAACAACAACACGGTTTAACCCAAAAGAAGAACTTCATAACTCTACATACCATGGAAGCATCACATCTAAGATACGAATCATATATGAGGAGGATATTCTTAAAGTTACTAGGCAGTTAGACAACGTTCGTAAGAATATGAGTAACTAGCTGGCTCGACTCACCTTCATGAAATTCTGGAGGAACAACAGCATTATACTAGCATGTGCGAGACTCAAATATCACACCATGAACCGATGGACAGACTGTATTCGTCACGAAACCAGCATTAAACTTCTCAGGGAATGGATAAGTGACACCAGACAGACTCTGGACCACCTGAACAGTAAATTATTTCGCCTCCATTTGAAACTTGCTGGCAGATTATCTTGCATTGACTGAACCATGTTAGACAGCATCAGCAACACACAATCTTAACGTGCACT
Organism: Anabrus simplex; assembly: GCF_040414725.1. Taxonomy (NCBI): domain Eukaryota; kingdom Metazoa; phylum Arthropoda; class Insecta; order Orthoptera; family Tettigoniidae; genus Anabrus; species Anabrus simplex. The sequence continues at coordinate 1,149,390,989 of NC_090266.1, read as the reverse complement.
GGAATTAGCCACCACTAAACAAAACAAGAAATTTGACTGCCTCCTACAGAAACTGAAAGCGCCTGAAGCACAACCGAAGAATTAAATAGTTACATCTCACGGACAAGCCGCTCAGTGAACCTACTATTTCGGTCTTGAAAAATGAACTTAACTATGCAGTAGCACCTATTAGGATACCAGTGGAAGAAATAATATGTAAAGTTGAAATTACAATCTAACACCTCCCTACCGAATATGCTGAAGAGATTGGACAGGATACATCATGTCTACTGAAGGCCGCAAAACCGTCACCATGTAACCAGACCAAAGAAGAAATTCATGCCTTGGAAACACTATGTTAAGATACAGATAATCCTACCTGCAGACGAGGGCAATGCTACAGTAATAATGATGCACTGATTACACACTTAAAATATAGCAATTACTCACCAATTCTACATACAGGAATATAAGGAATTCTATGAACTGTATTAAGAACAAACTCCACAGATTAGTAAAAAATTCCAATATTACAGTTTAAATACCGAAGAGACCGATTTCCTCAGACACGATACCTCCTAAACTGTATGGCCTCCCAAAAATCCATAAGGAAGGCATACCACTGCAACCTATAGTGAGCACTCGTGTCTCCGACACACGATATCACCCATTACCTAGTCATACTACTCCAGCCACATACAGGACACACCAATAGCTACGTTAAGAACTCCTGACATATTATCCATCTCCTTAAGGATCAGTCCATCAAAACTATGCACTTATTAGTAAGTTCCACATCGCCATAAGACCTATCTGTGTTGGTGCGACGTAAACCAAATTCTTATTAGTAAGTTTTGACATCACATCACTTTTCACCAAGGTGCCACTAAAAGAAGTATTTACGCTATTAGACCAGAAACTGCCAGAAAACCTGTCAACACTAGCCAAAGAATGCCTTAACACCACATATTTCTACTTCAACGGGGAGTTCTATGAACAGACAGAAGGGCTGCGATGGGAGCACCGCTATCTCCAATATTTGCAGACATGTATATGGAACACTTCGAACAGAAAGCCTCAGTCACATTTACCCTCAAACCAAAATGCTTCCTCCGCTATGTGGACGACACTTTCATCATTTGACCTCATGAGGGCAATAACCTGCAGTTATTTCTCAATCATCTCAACTCAGTTCATGTGAATATTCAGTTCACCATGGAAATCGAGGTAGATGGAAAACTACTGTTCCTGGATGTCGTAATAAAATATAACACCAATGGGACTCTGAATCATGCAGTATACAGGAATCCCACATAGACTGATAGGTACCTGCATGTCTCTCCTTACCACCACCCATCACAAAATAGGCTGTTCTAAAATCATTGATTGCCGGGCTGAGTGGCTCAGATGGTTGAGGCGCTGGCCTTCTGACCCCAACTTAGCAGGTTCGATCCTGGCTCAGTCCGGTGGTATTTGAAGGTGTTCAAATACGTCAGCCTCGTGTCGGTAGATTTACTGGCATGTAAAAGAACTCCTGCGGGACTAAATTCCGGCACCTCGGCGTCTCCAAAAACCACAAAATTAGTTAGTGGAACCTAAAGCCAGTAACATTATTAAAATCATTGATTAACAGGGTCATAGCGATATCGGATGCAGAACACTTTGGAGAAGAGAAAGAACATCTCATGGGAACCCTAATGAGAAATGGCTATTCGCTCAATAACATCCAATGAGTTTTTAGAAAATTATAAGAAAACAAAGCAAAGGCTGCCGTAGAAGAAAGCAAGGGTGAGGAAGAACTAATCCATCTGAAAACAGTGATACTTCCTTACATCAGAAATACTACAGACACGATCATCAATCATGCTGGAAATTAACCCGTCATCTGCCACCAGTGAAAGAGAGAATGGAATTACAGGCTCCTGGCATCTACCGTATTGAATGTGGCTGCAATAAGAGTTATGTAGGCGAAACAAAGCGTTTAATTCCTACCCGACGTAAAGAAGATATTCAGCACACCAAGAACCAAGATACAGATATTTCAGCTCTAGCCAAGCATTCCTATGAAACAAGACACGAAATTTCATTCGACAGGACCATGATCTTAGCACTAGCCCTTGGAATCTTGAAAGGAAAATCTATGAGGCTTTCGAAATTAAGAAACACCTGAGCAATATGAATTTAAAAGAAGGATACAAAATCCACAATTCTTGGATGTCTATTACACATAGATTAAAAGATGCAGGCTACAACATAAACATACAGGATGAATCTTAAGTTACATAATACCACTGGCAAACCCAACTACCTGGCTGTGACACATATGTTCCAGAATTCTCACAAGAACGCTATGGGCTTATGTCGGCCAGAGAGAGAAGGATAGGTCAAGGACAGTAAGTACTCTCGTAGTTGATTAGCTGCCTGGACGACTGATTACTTTGGATCGTGTAGGGGTATTTCAGTTGCCATGCCCATGACAAAGAATATCATAATCTATTAGTTTCATGTCCTTATTTTGATAGTTGATATTCACAAATGTAAAGATAGGAAGCTTCTACCTAATCAATACTTTATTTTGTCTTATTAATGTACAGGACCGGTTTCAACCTCTTTACATTTGTGAATGACAAAGAATACTGCAATGTATTCAAAACATTGGCAAACTATACGGAATGTACAGAGAACAACAACATGGTTTAACCCGGAAGAAGAACTTAATAACTCTACGTACCGTGGAAGCTTTAGATTCATTTCAAGTAATTTCAGTCTACTGGATACAGTAAAATCCCATTATTACCCCCGCCAAACCCCATGGCACTACAGCCCTTGAAGGGCCTTGGCGTACCAAGCGACCGCTGCTCAGCCCGAAGGCCTGCAGATTACGAGGTGTCGTGTGGTCAACACGACGAATCCTCTCGGCCGTTATTCTTGGCTTTCTATCTCACCGTCAGATAGCTCCTCAATTCTAATCACGCAGGCTGAGTGGACCTCGAACCAGCCCTCAGGTCCAGGTAAAAATCCCTGACCTAGCCGGGAATCGAACCCGGGGCCTCCGGGTAAGAGGCAGGCACGTTACCCCTACACCATGGGGGCCGGTATCCCATTATTACGCCCCTGCTTATAACGCTGTCCCATGTACTACACTCTATTTGTAGGGTCCCTGGACGGCTCATATATAATACTGCATAATTTTACCCTGTTACTCGTATAATGCTTCTAAATTCTGCTTATGGCGCTTTTTCCATGTCGAGAAAAAAAGGGGAAATTCTGTATAAATGGTAAAAAAAGCAGTGTACTCTATTTGAGACATTTTAAATGGCATGGTGAAAATCTTGTTGGTCTCCCTGTACTGGAGGTCATTATAGTTCAAGTAGCTGAAAGGAATTCCACACCCTGAGTGGGGAGACCCTCCGCCAACTGTGTCGAAATTTTACCTAATGGTAGTTGCCTTTCCTGGAAAGGGATTAAATACTCGAGTCTACCTGTCAGTACAGCTCATTTCTGTCTAGTCTTATTAGTTGTTATCTGAACGCTTGCCAGTGCAATTGTGAATAGTACAAAATGGCGAAGCGTAAATTTCTCTGTATAAGTTAAAGACTACAAATTCTCCATAAGTACAACAAAAATTCTACACTGAATCGAAAGGATTTTTCTGAATCTGTGGGTATCCCTTCATCCAGATTAAGAACATTAATGAAAATTAGGAACGCTATTACCGACGCAGCGATAGGTGGTTGCAAATATAAAGTAGTGAGACCTGGAAAATATGAAGATGTTGAGGAAATTCTTATTGAATGGATTCAGCAATCCTGTGAGGCTTCAATCCCATTAAGCGGCCCAGTCATACCCGAAAAAGCACAAGAAATAGCAGGCAAATTAAATACAGACTTTAGTGCTTTGAGTAGTTGGCTTGATAGATTTAAACAAAGACATGGCACAGTATATTGTCAAGTCAGTGGCGAATCAAAGTCAGTTAGGGAGAGTGATGTAAAGGAATAGCAAAGTGAAGTGCTACCTAGACTCATTAAAAATTATGCACCACGCAACATGTTTAATGCAGATGAATGTGACTTATTCTTTAAGCTAATGCTTGAGAAGTCATATGTGTTCAAAGGGGAGAAATGTCATGGTGAGAAGGAAAGGGTAACTGTCGTTGTTGCTGCAAATGCCGATGGATCGGAAAAATTACCTTGTGAATGTTGGGGAAATCAGCTAGACCCTGATGTTTTAAATATATTAAACATCTGCCTTGTGAATATAAAAATCAAGCATGTACCTGGATGACTAATGACTTGTTTGTTAACTGGCTCAAAGAATTGGACCACAAAATGGTAAAAGCCAATCGCAAAATCCTGCTTTTTGTCGACAACTGTTCAGCTCACCCGAAACATGTGAATATGAAAAATGTAGAACTAGCATTCCTGCCTACCAACACAACCAGTAAATTCCAACCAATGAACCAGGGGGTCATAAAAGTGCTCAAGCATTTCTGTCAGAAGTGCATTTTTCTACGATATCTTCAGTGCATTGACAGTGGTGCCAAAAACTGCATCACCTTATTGGAAGCAATGAATATCATCTGTGTTGCATGGGAAGAGATTGAAGCGCAGACCATTGCCAATTGCTTTAATAAAGCAGGGTTTTTCAAGGTAACGTTGTTAGATAAGGATACTGTATTTTGTTGGTCTTCTGTATAAAACAAGCCCTGCTGTTGCACAGATTGTAGAACGTTGGCTGCTCCGGTGGGTCAGTCCCCTGTCGCTCAATGAGAGGTTTGTGCTGGGCAAAGTGGAGGTGGGACATGTTTTCTCCGGGCACTCCGGTTTCTCCTGTCATCTTTCATTCCAGCAACACTCTCCGCAATCATTTAGTTTAATTTAATGGGTTTTCATTTCATTTGTCATTCATTAATCATTGCCCTGGAGCGTAACAGGCCTCACCAGCTAGAACAATTCTTTTCCGCAGTGCTAGTTACGGGTGTCATTCATCCCATTCCAAATTTTTTTAAATTTTTTTTTTGCTAGTTGCTTTATGTCGCACCGACACAGATAGGTCTTATGGCGACGATGGGACAGGAAAGGGCTAGGAGTGGGAAGGAAGCAGCCATGGCCTTAATTAAGGTACAGCCCCAGCATTTGCCTGATGTGAAAATGGGAAACCATGGAAAACCATTTTCAGGGCTGCCGACAGTGGGGTTCGAACCTACTATCTCCCGAATACTGGATACTGGCCGCACTTAAGCGACTGCAGCTATCGAGCTCGGTCATTCCAAATCCATCGGTTGACTTGAAACAGACTGTGGATTTTCAGTTTTGTGTAAAATACTTTCATTTCGCCAGGGGCTTAATTATCTTTTTTTTTTAAATAATTTAATGGCATGGTGCAACACCCAGTGAAACAAATGCTCCTGTGACAACTGATAATGATGAGGATTGGGCTGCTGTACGGGAGAAGTCAGGAGATATTAACTTGGAGGATTTTGTGTCATTTGACAGTGGTCTAGTGACATCAGAAATCCATGATGTCAACAATATGGTTGCGGATCATGCTGCAGATTTTGAAGGCAGTGATGAGGAAATTAAATCTGCGGATGAAAATGTCCCCACACGAAATGAAGCTCTCGGAGCCATCAGTCTGCTCTGAAATTACATAATCACTCTTATTCGTAGTGGCGTATCAATTGTTGTAAGCAGCATAGAAAAAGTAATCATTCACAGCAGTAATACCACACTCAACAAGCATCAATCAAAGTCTTTTTAAGTAGGAAGTGAGATAAAATTTGCATTTTGCATCGGAATTACAGTAATGAACAGTAATGTGCTGTGCTGTAATAATAATAACAATGATAATAATACAATACAATAAAATACAGCAATAATAAAATACATTACTAAGATATTGTTTTCCAATCGTTTTCCCACCTCACAAATCATTTCTTATCTATAGTACTGTCCCACTTGTTATGCGTTTAAACCACAGTCCCTTGAAGAGAGCAATAATGGGGTTTTAGTGTATATCAATGACTACAGGTCAGTGGCAGGAGAGGGATTTGAAGAGTATTATATTATTATATATTATTATTATGTTGTTATTATTATTATTATTATTATTATTATTATTATTATTATTATTATTATTATTATTATTATTATTATTATTATTATTATTATTGTATTTTTTTTTGCTAGTTGCTTTACGTCGCACCGACACAGATAGGTCTTATGGCGACGATGGGACAGGAAAGGGCTAGGACTAGGAAGGAAGCGGCCGTGTCCTTAATTAAGGTACAGCCCCAGCATTTGCCTGGTGTGAAAATGGGAAACCACAGACAACCATTTTCAGGGCTGCCGACAGTGGGGTTCGAACCTACTATCTCCCGAATACTGGATACTGGCCGCACTTAAGCGACTGCAGCTATCGAGCTCATCATTATTATTATTATTATTATTATTATTATTATTATTATTATTATTATTATTATTATTATTATTATTATTATTCCATGCCCAGTGGGTAAGATCATGTATAATGGTGCTGCGTCTTGTATCGGCTTATACAGAAGAACTGTACTTTGTTTGTGGCTTCCGAGAAATAATAGTGGTTTAACTTTTGGTGCTAAAAGTGTGTGTTATCTTGTGATTTTGTTCTTGTATAATAGTGTTTTTGGGGTAATATTTAATATGAATTTTGTGCCATAAATGTCCGCTATCGTGGTAATTGCGGCAATTATTCCATAGATAACACTATCTAGAGGTCACTCCGTATATCTGAATAACACTTTTGACCTAACTGCCCCTTTTTGGTTTCCTTTGTCATTATTTCCATAGAAACCTTGAATAAGATATGCACTATTCTTTATATTCTCGGCGTTACCTAGGTCACACAGCCGGCCACTATTGTCAGCCATATTTATGACCGGCAATGCGACACTTCTCTACTGGACAACATACTACATTATTACCTGGTCAGTTCACTTGGGGGGTTAGTTCCGAACTAAGTACAAGCTAAGCATAACCCTGCATGAGACACTGGGGTGGGGCTCTCAACCCCGACATGGCACGTCCCAATGGCTAATAGGGGAAGTTTCCTGTAGATATACAAAACAGGTGCGAATAAGACCTAGTCAAATAAACACTCGCGGATCAACTGAGGTTAATAGAACTGTGGTCAACGGCTTGGATGGCAGAGGAGGACTTACTTCTCAATGGCAGAGAGGGCGGAAGAACCAAAAATCAAATCCACTTCGCGTCTCACTTGGATCGAGCAGCAATGTGGTCAGTGTCTGTTTACCTAGTAGGTACAGCTGTACAAATTACATTCCAGGAACTAGCAATCCCTGGTCCTAAACTCTCAGTGGAAACACTGGACTAATCCTTGATTACAAGCAATTATGATTCGTGAGAGTAATTACAGAATTACCCCAGGTGGTAAGCAATCCACCCGTCCATGGACGGCAACCAGGTCTTCGGATTCTGGGGGACCTGGGCTACCACGATCACAGAGAAAGTCGGAGTTCTCTGGCAAACTACCATCAAAGAAACCCACATACATCGGGACCTTCAACATTAACACGTTACTACAACCAGGCAAACTACACACCTTAACATCAGAACTAGATCGACAAAGGATACAGATACTAGCTCTTCAGGAAACACGCCTTACGGATGAAAACATACTAAACTATGGTAATTATCGTATTTTCAAAAGTAAAACAGACAAACGAATAGGAAGAGGTGGCACCCCTCTTTTGGGCATGGCTTTTGTAGTTCACAAAAGCATAGTTGATTCGATAAAAGAAGTCACTTCCATAAGTAATAGAGTAATGACGATGCACGTACAATGTGCGAACAAAAGATACACATTAATTAATGTACATGCCCCCACGAACATTGAAAATAAGGAGGAGTTGCAGAAAGTAGAACAATTCTGGTCTAATCTCGAAAAAATCTTGGCAGCAGTCCCCAGAGAAGATACAAAGATATTGCTAGGTGATTTCAATGCACAGATTGGTAGGGAAAAAGAATACCAAAAGACCATAGGCAAATACCCAGCTCATAAATTCACCAACAAGAATGGCATGAGACTTACTGAGCTGTGTCAACAGAACAACCTGAAGGTAATGTCCACCTCTCTGAGGAAGCATCCTCGAAAACAGAAGACCTGGAGATCACCTTTACAATCTCTTGGAGAATATCAGATTGACCATGTAGCCATCACACATCCTTTACAGAAAGAAATTCATGATGTGCAAGTTCGAAGAGGAGCTAATATTGATTCTGACCACTATTTAGTGCGTATCAAAGTGAAATTTACCCCAAAAAGCATCCACTACATGTAGAAATCTCATCTTCAGAAGTTTGACATGAAAAAGATAAAGGAAACTAACATAAAAGAAGAATGGGAAAAGGAAAAGGCGGACACCTGGCAACAGTTCCATGACAAGATCATTACAAGAGCTGAAGAGACGATTCCATTGAAGAATACTACGAAACACCCTCGGTGGGATGTGGGACTATGCACATGAAGAAGCACTGGAAAAGCGGAAGAGAGCCTTTCAGAAATACAACTGTAAGAAGTCGCTCGAGGCTCAACAACACTATCTTCAGACAAGGAAGGAAACGTCAAAAGTAATCAGGTAAACGAAGAGGAGATAGATGAAGGACCAACTGGGATCTATAGTAAAAGATTTCCGAGATCACAATATGCGAGACTTCTACAGGACTTTCGCAGAAAGAATCCGTGGATACACCCCACAGAATTTATGCTTCCGAAAACAAGACGGAAAACTCGCGCTGTCTAACCAGGGTAATTGTAAGGAGTTGGTTCGATATTTCTCTGAATTACTCAATTGCCTGGACCCAGCATTACGATGGCCCAAAGAAACTCCTGTACACATTAACCCTGAATCTCCACCACCTACCAAAGAAGAAATCCAGAGACATATCTTCAGACTCAAAAATAACAGGGCACCTGGAGAAGATGGCTTGGTTGCAGAACTCTTAAAGAACATAGGCCCAAATACACTTGAGGAGCTCACACTAATAATCACAGACATCTGGAAAAAAGAAAAGCTACCTGAAGAACGGAAATGTGCACTTATCCATCCGGTACACAAGAAAGGTGACAAAACCGATGTAAATAACTACAGAGGGATTTCTCTCATTCAAATCACCTGCAAGATTCTCTCCGCATGTCTTCTTCAAAGAGTACAAGAACAGCTTGAACAAAAAATTGGAGAATATCAAGCCAGTTTCCGACCTGGGCGGTCCTGTGTTGAACAAATTTTTAACTTGAAGACGATATTGAAATATAGAGCAACCCAAAACTCTCCGATTATTTTTAGTTTCGTCGACTTCAAGAAAGCGTACGATTCGGTTGATCGACAGTCTCTCTTTAACATCTTAGAAGAAGAAGGGCTTGACCCAAAGACATTAAGACTCATCAAGGAAACACTCACGGACACAAAACCAAAAGTGAAATTCATGGGTGAAGTATCGGAGCCCTTTGCCATTAAGACCGGCTTGCGACAGGGTGACGGACTGTCACCACTGCTTTTCAACCTTGTTCTAGACAAAGTCATTTGGGAATGGGAGAAGGAATTAAAAGTTCAGAAGCACTGGAAACCCATTCAACTTGGCCGAAAGAACGATGACATTACGGTCAGTTGTTTAGCTTTCGCAGATGACCTAGCGATACTAACAGACAGTGATATTTCAGCAATCAAACAGATTGAAATCCTCAAGGAATGCGCTGAGAAAACTGGACTAAAAATCTCATTCGAGAAGACCAGGTTTATTTGCACTAAATTCGACATTCAGGAATTAGAAACAAAATATGGACACATCAAACGAGTTCCATACTTTAAATATCTCGGTAAGATCCTAGAACCAACAGGGTTGGAAAAGGAAGCACAGAAAGTTCGATTACAAAAACTCAAAAGAGCATATTGGAGAACCTGTGACATCTACAACAAGAAATGCATGTCCATACATACAAAAATCAAACATTATAATATGGTGATTAAACATGAAGTGCTGTATTCAAGTGAAATCTTGGTTCTTAATAAAAAAGTGATGTGGAAAGGAAGGAAGGAAGGAAGGAGGAAAGGAAGATCTTGAGGAAAATTCTGGGCCCAGATAAAAAGGAAGAAGGGTATAGACTCAAATCTCGCAAAGCTACGGAAAGACTGTCTAACCTTGCCGCAGACGTCAGGAAACGAAGACTGAAATTCTATGGGCACGTTCACAGACTGTGGTATTCAAGGCTAACCCACAAGATTTTGACATATACTGAAAAACTGAAGAACATACCATGGATACAAGGTGTCAAAAATGATCTGGAAAAGGCCCAGATTGAACCATCAGAAATAGTGGACAGAAACGTTTACCATCACAAGATACATAGATGGGTAGTAAAGCCGGAGAATGAAGTCCCTAAAAGATCAGGGACTAAGTGGTCAGAAGAAAGAAAACAGGCACACAGCGAAAGAATGAAAGCAATATGGTCTGTTAGAAAGGCGAATCATAAATGTAATGCGTGATCCAACAGGGTCCATACGCTTTTGACAAGTCCAATTGCACTCATTTTTGCCAGTAGTCTCCCATGATCTACCCTATCAAATGCCTTAGACAGGTCAGTCGGGATACAGTCCAATTGACCTCCTGAATCCAGGATATCTGCTATATCTTGCTGGAATCCTACAAGATGGGCTTCAGTGGAATAACGTTTCCTAAACTCAAACTGCCTTCTATCAAACCAGTTATTAATTTTGCAAACATGTCTTATATAATCAGAAAGAATGCCTTCCCAAAGCGTACATGCAATGCATGTCAAATTGACTGGCCTGTAATTTTCAGCTTTATGTCTCAGCCTTTCCTTTATATACAAGGGCTACTATAGCAACTCTCCATTCATTTGGTAAAGTTTCTTCATGCAAACAATTATCAATCAAGTACTTCAGAAATGGTACTATATACCAACCCATTGTCTTTAGTATATCCCCCAAAACCTTATCAATTCCAGCTACTTTTCTAGTTTTCAACTTTTGTATCTTACTGTAAATGTCATTGCTGTCATAGGTAAATTTTAATACTTATTTAGTATTAGTCATCTCCTCTATCTGGACATTATCCTTGTAACCAACGATCTTTACATACTGCTGACTGAATACTTCTACCTTTTGAAGATCCTCACATACACACTCCCCTTGCTCATTAATGATTCCTGGAATGTCCTTCTTGGAACCTGTTTCTGCCTTAAAGTACCTATACATACTCTTCCATTTTTCACTAAAATTTGTATGGCCGCCAGTTATGCTTGTCATCATGTTATCCTTAGCTGACTTCTTTGCTAGATTCAATTTCCTAGTAAGTTCCTTCAATTTCTCCTTACTTCCACAGCCATTTCTAGCTCTATTTCTTTCCAACCTGCACCTCCTTCTTAGTCTCTTTACTTCTCTGTTATAATATATTGGATCTTTACCATTCCTTACCATCTTTAAAGGTACAAACCTATTTTCACATTCCTCAACAATTGCTTTAAACCCATCCCAGAGTCTGTTTACATTTTTATTTACCGTTTTCCACCGATCATAGTTACTTATTAAAAACTCCCTCATGCCTGTTTCATCAGCCATATGGTACTGCCTAACAGTCTTAATTTTAATCTCTTCCTTTCTTTCACATTTATTTTTAATTACCACAAAAACAGCTTCGTGATCACTAATACCATCTATTACTTCGGTTTCTCTATAGAGCTCATCTGGTTTTACCAGCACCACATCCAGAATATTCTTCCCTTTAGAATAATAATAATAATAATAATAATAATAATAATAATAATAATAATAATAATACCATCAAAAAACGAGATATTAACATTGCCTTCAAAACCCAAAACATGAACCGAAATATTTTCTTCAATCACAATAAACTTAATATAAATAGTAATCAATATCAAGGATCTGGAATATATAGGCTTGCGTGTGCAGAATGCAATTTTTCGTATGTTGGCCAAACGGGCCAGAGCTTTATGATAAGATATCTCGAACATGTAAATGCAGGAAAACACAAGAAATATTCTGCAATGGGAGCACACATGCTAGAAGCTGGACACAGTTTTACAACTATTGAAAGGGATTTAGGAATTTTAAGAAGAGTAGAAAAAAGGAAAAGAAATGATGGAATTGGAAAACATATACGTTCATTTAGATCAGCAATACTACAAAAATAAAAACCTAAATGATGAAATTGAAATAAAGAACCCCATTTTAGTACAATTACCGGAACTAATACAAATGCTTAAATCTGATATAAATAAATTCTATAAACATTTTAATCCGACAAAAGTTAATGGCTTATTGACGCAAACAAACTCAACTCCTCCCCTTACTTCTCCTAGGCAGTCCCCGCCACAATCTATTGTAGCTATCAATGCACTGCCTACCTTCACTTCCCCTTCCCACTCCCCGCCAAAACGTAAACTCATCCACACTCACTCATATAATACAAGGAGTGCAAACAGAACAACAAGTAGTTCTCAAGAGGCTAGGAGTAACACCAGACAATTACGCAGCAGAAAGAAAAGTAAGTGACAATTCTTTCGATAAGAAGTTTATACAGAATTATAATCAAAACCATAAACATATATTTTTTCATCTTTCATTACAGATATGCCAACAAGCCCAATTTGGAACATACAAGAACAATTTAAATTCTACGTCACATTAGAAAGTGTTTATTCACCAACAAGTTTGTTCATGAACAATATTCTCGTATTGACAACATAAAATTAATGCCAATATATTTTGTACAAATGTTACTCCAGCAACATCGAGAACAAGTTAAATGTTCATAACATAGGCAATTATCAACCGTAGAAAATTGTTAATATAGTTAACGAAGTTTCAACGACAAGCATACAAGTCAAGCAACATTGAATCAATACAATTAGCCAGACCTCAAAAGGTTTTTAAAAATAATTTTAAAGGATGTTCACCAGATGAGTTTCGTCAATAAAATGTTAGACTTAGATAGATTTTAGACAAATATGTTTTAACTTAAAGATATAATTTTATTGTTATATGACTTGTAAAATATTATAAGATTTGTCAATCAGGTTTACAAGCATAATTTAATCCAATAGAATAGATTCATGATCTTATATAACCTTAAGGAAATGATAATTGGCTGATGATGCTCACGAAAAAGGAGCGAAACATGTACCATATCAACAACTTAATAAATATGTTTTATTACGTTTTTATTGTATTGAATAGGTGGTATTTAACAAATGATAAGAATTTGTATCATAAGTGGTATGTTCCGAGCTGTCAGTGGAGAGATGGCATGGGAGGACAATAGTAGATGAATAAGTTAGAGTGGTGTCTTTAAAAGTAGGGAAGATCACAATATGAAGATAAAGTTGGAATTCAAGAGGACAAATTGGGGCAAATATTCGTTTATAGGAAGGGGAGTTAGGGATTAGATATTCAACAAATTTCCAATTTCTTTGCAGTCATTTAAGAAAAGGCTAGGAAAACAACAGATAGGGAATCTGCCACCTGGTGACTGCCCTAAATGCAGATCAGTAATGATTGAAAAATTGATTTATTGATAATTATGAATTATAATTGATTGTGTCCGCTATGCTATATTGTATGGCATGTTATATGCTGGATTTTCCTCACATTTTAGGTATACTTTTAATGACTCTTACAATGTTTTGTTTCAGGATCTATATTTTTATGTCTCATCAAAACATGACACTTTAATATACTGTACGATGGCTCTTACAAGTAAGACTGGCCTTCTTGAAGGTATCAAGAAGCCAGTGAAAAGACAGGTGGATGTAAGTAGAAATTCAAGTATATTTACTTACTTTAATTAGCAACTAATATATCATCCAAAGGGCTACCGGTACATGATTTTGATTGGCCTTAGCCTACAAAGTGACCACTGTTCAACCTGAGGTCCTGCAGGTTACAAGATGATGTATGGACAGCACGGCGATCCCTCCCAGACGTTATTCTTGACTTTCTAGACCGGGGGGCAAAATCTTTTTTCAAGTAGCTCCTCAGTTGTTCGCAGTTAGGATGAGTAGACTTTGAACCAGCTCTTAGATACAGGTAAAAATCCCTGACATGGCTGGGAATCAAAGCCAGGTCTTCCAGGTAAGTGGCAGGTTCGTTACTCCTAGATCGTGGAGCCAACATTGTAGAAATTAACTGTCTTATACATGTAAACAAGCATACTTGTTGCTTTATGCAACCGTTCATATTGTGATCACAGTCATGGGAATCCAATTCACAGGGAATTGATTTCAAAAATTCCATTTGCATTGGGCATCCCTAGGTAGGTCACCTGACCGTAAAAGAAATTAATTCAGTATCCCCTGAATGATGAGAGAAGATACAGTAATATTTTGTGTCCTTGTGGCAACCTGTGTTCATCAGCATGTTGGACAATTTATGGGACCATTATGAACAATGCATGAGACGTGAGGGTGCACAATTTGAACACATGCTGTACTGATGCAGTTGCAGTACTATCTGCTCACCTTTTAGTGATAGATTTACACCCTAGTGCTGAAGTGGTCGACTTCGGTTATCTTCGAGATTCGTATTGGCAACCTTTGAAACACAAACTAAGAAATGCGTAACATCGCTGTGCGACATCTGGCGTACACTTTAAGTACTCGTACTGTTGTTGTTTACACAGCAAAGCCAAACTATAGAATTCATGCTAGGAACACGTTTCGCAACGGGAAATGTTATATAGTATTATATATTGTGTGTGTGACACAGTTGTTTGCTTAAAATAATAAAGGTTTATAAATTTCATATCGATCGATCATATTATCGATTTAATTCAGATTTCATTTCCATTCAGTTGGCAGTATTAACGGAACCCTTCTTACTTCTCCAACGAGTACAAAAATCTATCACTAAAAAGTGCGCATACTATAGATATGTTTTACCATTGTCACCTTGCATGTTATAGTGATATACCCTTGAAGTTCAGAGCATGTTTGTTGTTACAGTATTGTTTGTTTTGCTTCATACTGTTCAAATACCAAACTAGGATTTTGTATAAATGCGATAACAATCTTGGGATAATATTATTAAAAGGATTATAACATCTAAATTTCACTCCAAGGTGATCATATTGGAATGAACCCAAAATTAATCTCAACATTTGAATGTAAAAGCAAAAGGTATACCGGTACAGGTTTTTTTAAACTTCCCATTTAGATATTGTGATGATAATAATTATGAGAATAAGTCTCCCTAGAATTTAGTTGCCGGTATCTATTTCTGCTTTCTAATTTTAAACAGTAACACTTGTTTTGGTATTAATTGTCAACCCTTAATTTCTGGGCCATTTTGTACTTTATTTTCCTTTAGGTTTATTAAATATTTGTTTGATTGTCTCTCTTTCTTCAGTTGATGTTCTTCAATTCATTTGTCACAGGATATTCAGTCTGTTCCAATTTCATTTTATTATTCCTGATTCTACCCTTTCTAGAGTAATGTTCCATACTTATTCTTACGGTATCCAAAATTGGAAGAAAAACAATTTGATCCACCAATTATGAATACAGGAGGCAAGTTACTGACAAATTATGCTATTCAGGCAGGTTAACAGTGAAAACCGTGAAAACTGTTTCTAAGATGGCTGAGAATAAGATTTTCACTCACTATTCTTTTCAGTTGTATTCCTGAGGCTAGGTGAATTTTCTTACTGATTTAGTAACATCTGAATATCAAATGGTATGGAGTGACATAGGAAAAGTATTTCCAGTGTATGTGGAAAATTGTTTGGAACCATTAAGTAAGATGGAGTAATATTTTATGCTCTCAGGTCATAATACATTTAACCTGCCCACTTAAAAATTATGTAATATTGATGTTAAATGTTTTATTCTCAATTTAAAAGCTGAGGTCATAATTTCTAAAGGGTTATTCCTAGAAATACGTTTTTAACCTCAAAAATTCATTTCATATTCTTACATGAGTTGTAATCATTTAGAATTTCAAATGGATGTGTAAATTGTTTTAAATACTAGTGTGGCAGTTTTGTGAAGCAGTGACTGTTTTATTGTTTATTTAAATGTTAGTGTAAGAGGACCGTGGAGCAGTGTCATCATTATTGCTTACCTACTTAAAGACTAGTGTGGTCTGTGCTAGGATGAAACCCTGACAGCTGATATATTTTTTGAGTTCTGCTGTTGTAAGGTGGAACATTGCTGGTTGTGATATGAATTTAAATACTAGTGTGGTAGGTTTGTGGAGCACTGACTGTTCTATTGTTTATTAAATGTTAGTGTAATAGGACTGTGGAACAGTGTCATCATTACATAGGTATTTAAGTACTATTGTGGACTGTACTAGGAGGAAGATCTGACAGATATATTGTTTATTTGAGTTCTACTGTTGTAAGAAGGAATATTGCTGTTTTTAAATACTAGTGTGGTAGGTTTGTGTTCTATTGTTTATTTGAGTTCTACTGTTGTAAGAAGGAATATTGCTGTTTTTAAATACTAGTGTGGTAGGTTTGTGTTCTATTTTCTATTTAACCCTCGATCACTCTCATGTATTTTTGTCATGCCATTGCTCCCGTTTTAGATTTTATCTGGCATACTCTGATCGGATTTTTTTTTTTAAATTTCGATGAACAAATGGGTGGAGCATTCCTACGTGTACTTACGTAGTTTATTAATGCACATTATAACTGTATTTATACTTCACATTCGTTTACAGTACCATATTATTTTACTACTACCCGAATTGGAAAGACTTTAAGCCTCAACTTAGGTCACTTAAGCTGGAGTTGGAGACAGACTTACACTCACAGCAAATGATAACGGTTTCTGTCTTATATTCCTTGCATGTAGACATGGAACATTTGTTGCAATTGTTCGTTGTGAATCTGTTTTTCCTCATTGGGCACTAAAAAAATCTGATTTTTTCTACAGACTTCGTTAGGGTTTGATTAAAGGGTAGTGCTCCCCGGACACATTTAATCTGTTCCTTCAGATGAATAGACAGGTTTGGAATTAACAACCGTCTCATGAAATGTGGCCTAACAAGTATCAAACTGAGCGGCATAAGAAATTTCATAAGAGACAACATCTCAGTTGTATTTGTTTTGTAAATAATCTGAGCATTTATTGCTCCAAGAAATTGAGACTGAAAAAAATAGTAAGCTGGTGATTACTTATTCTTGGAACAAAATATTCTGATTGCAAACTATCTACAATATCCTCACCTCCCTTAGTGAGGTTATGGAATGTAAATCCTTCAGGTTTATGGTCCTCACCTGAATCAGGATCAATGGTGTCATCACTGTGCACTGTTGATAACATGAGAAATTATTTTTTGTTGGGTACATACAAAATCATGAGGCGATTGTTGATTGGTTTTCACCCCTAGGCAGACATATTCAGGCCTGTCCTTGACTGACAGAAGTTCTGGCATAATTTCTCTCTTATTCTTCCGTAACATACCTACAAGTGTCAATCGGTGATTAGCGTAAAGATCATTGGCAAGAGGTACAGATGTAAAATAATTATCCACAGTTATATTTATCCTGGTATTGTCGATAGGTTTCATCATTCTCATAACTACAATTCTTGCATCTTTTTGTACATCGTGCGGCCCAGGTGGCTTTTTGCCTGGGCTCTTTATATAAAATGTTCCGGCTTCACGTACTGCGTATATTGCTATACTTTGTAGGTTTATTAGGGATATATACCTTGAATTGGCATCTTTTTCAGAATGCTACAAGAATTTCATAAATTTTGCAGTACATACTTGGACTGTAATGTTAATTGCCTATAATTACCAGAGCTCGACTTTGTTTAGGTATTGTACTTTCTTCAATCCAGCAAGGTAAAATATGCCCAGGAATGCAGATATATCTTCAAAGTCAGTTTTTGGACAGTCTCTTGTGTTCCTGGAATATGCAATAGCCATTTTGTCTAATTGTTGATTCATGTATTAAACAATATGTGCATCTGTAGTATCAGGGAAGAAAAGCTTCCAACAATCCTAAATATTCTTCACATTTTAGGCCAAACCTTTCACACCTGGTAACTGTGTCATTATATTCTGAAGAGCATTAGTTGGAGGTGGTTTATGCTGGTACCATTCTGTCAAATTGTCTTTCTATGATGGATGTTGTGATTTACCTACTTGGATCTATGGTAACTAAACCTTTAAGTTCACTGTCATCTGATTGTTCAGTTGCTCTGTCAAAATCTTTGTGCTGAGATAAAATTCAATGAGTCGAAATTCCTGTCATCAACTGAATTATTGCCCTCAGCATCTTCTTCTGACCACATCAGTGTAAGTTCTTCTGACATAACTCTGTGACTGACTTATTTCCTTACTTACTCCATGGCGCTACGGTCTTTTGAGGACCTTGGCGTCCCTGATCACAGATTTCCAGTTAGACTCAATCTCCTGCTCATATGCGCCATCTCATCACTCCAATAGCTCTCAAGTCAGCCTTCACCTCATCCAGCCATCTCACACGGGGTCAAACTCTTATTCATCTTCCACCAGGATATCCTGTTAGAGCCTTCTTTGGGTATCCTTCTTTTTCCATTCATTGCACATGCCTTAACCATCTTATTTTGACTGAGGCCATGATGTCAGGTTCTTTATATAACGCTTTTATTTCTTCAGTGGTTCTAATCCACCATCTCTCTCCTTTCAATGGGCCAAATATCTTCCTTAACACTTTCCTTTCCTAGACATGCAGTTTCTTCTCCATAGCCTCAGTCAGTACCCAGGCCTCACTGCTATGCATTAGGACTTTTTGATTACTGTTTTATAGAGAATCAGTTTTAATTTTATGCTTAGATTTTTACTACCCAGGAGAGAGTACAATGCTGCATATGCTCTGTTGGCAGCCATAATGTGATTCATGTCTGACTCGTTGGCTGAACGGTCAGCGTACTGGCCTTCGGTTCAAATGGTCCCGGGTTCGATTCCCGGCCGGGTCGGGGATTTTAACCTTAATTGCTTCATTCTTACGGCACGGGGGCTGGGTGTATGTGTTGTCTTCAGCATCATTTCATCCTCATCACGACGAGCAGGTTGCCTACGGGAGTCAAGTAGAAAGACCTGCACCTGGCGAGCTGGACCCATCCTGGGATATTCCGGCACTAAAAACCATACGACATTTCATTTCATGTGATTCATTATAGCTGCTTCCACTTTGTTTTCTGAGGTTACAACCAAGCCAAGATATATGAAGCTGTCTACTGCTTCAAAGGTATGCCCTCCAACATGGAGACTCTGTTTCTTCTTGTCTTTTCAGTTACCATGTACTTAGACATTGGTTCATTGATCTCTAAACCAAGGACTTTGGCCAGCTGTTTTAAACTCTCTGAATGCTGATTTAAGTGTTTCTGTACTTCTGGCAGTAATCATAATGTCACCTGCGTAGGTTAGGATTTGTACAAGTCTGCTGTACCCATATGTTGCCTCCTTGGGTTTGTGGCTACTGCTCTTACCACTCTCTCTCCAGTGCTAGGTTAAATAAAACCAGAGATAAGGGGTCCCCATGTCTTAGACCTTCTTCCACTAAAAATTCCTTTGACAGTCACTCTTATAATTTAACCTCAC
Source organism: Anabrus simplex (assembly GCF_040414725.1). NCBI lineage: Eukaryota > Metazoa > Arthropoda > Insecta > Orthoptera > Tettigoniidae > Anabrus > Anabrus simplex. The sequence goes on along the minus strand of NC_090266.1, from coordinate 1,149,371,377 downwards.
TTCTGCTGTTCTCCAGCATCATTTTAATTAATTTGATTAGCTTCTGGGGGAAATCAAAACTCTGCATTGCTTCCTAGAGTGCTAACCTCTTTATTCTGTCACAGGCCTGCGTGAAGTCTATGAAGAGATGCCTCATTTGTACATTATATTCAAAGGTCTTCTCCAGTATCATACGTACTGTGAAGATATAATCAGCATTAGAACTTCCAGACTTAAAACAAGCCTGATGCTCCCATAGAATTCTCTCTGCTCTTCTCCTTACTCTCTTAGTTATAGCAATAGAGAGTATTATGTACATAATAGGCCCACTCAGCAAAGATATGCCTTGGTAGTTTCTGCACTGCAAATGTGACCCCTTCTTATGTATCGAGCAGATGATAGCTATTGTTCAATCATCTGGCATTTTTGTGGTTTCCCAAGCCACTCTAATTATCTCACGGATCCTTCTTACTAGATTGCTGTGCAAAACTTAAGGACGAGATAGATAAAACAATATAACATATCAACTATTCACTACTCGGTGGAAATGAATGAAAAAATGAAATGGCATATGGCTTTCAGTGCCGGGAGTGTCCGAGGACATGTTCGGCTCACCAGGTGCAGGTCTTTTGTTTTGACTCCCGTAGGCGACCTGCGCATCGTGATGAGGATGAAATGATGATGAACACGACACATACATTCGACCCCTGTGCCAGCGAAATTAACTAAGGATGGTTAAAATTCCTGACCCTGCCGAGAATTGAACCCGGGACCCCTGTGACCAAAGGCCAGCACACTAACCATTTAGCCATGGAAATGAATTAAAGTGTGGTAACATGTTGCCAGAGGTCTCATATACGTGCATAGAAACCTGGCGTGAGGTCAGCGCGACTACAGCGCCAAATGAGTCTGGCCCCACAAAATGGGGTAGTGAAGGAACGGGACAAGACAATGTAAGTCAATCAGTGAGCTGTTATGGTGCATTGTGGTTATTACAACATGGCCTGGAGACAACATTTGGATGATTTCACATCATCGGGAAACTGGAAGGAGAACGAAGTGTGACGAGTGTAGCCCAGGAGTTTGATATTGCTCACAGCATTGTTTCACATGCATGAAGAGCAATTTGAACCACAGGCACTGCTGCCCGAAGGAGAGGAGGGGGTTAACCATGGTCAACTACAGCAGCAGATGACCACTACATTGTGCAACAGGCAAGAAGAGACTCACTCCAAACAGCAGGTGCAACTGCAACTGCATTTAACAGGATTGCAAGGCATCCAATCTCACGCTCCACAGTGGCACGGTGACTGCATGGGGATGGTCTGTTTGCCAGGTGACCCTTACGTTGTGTTCCGTTGTCACCCACACATCGGCGACACCATTTGCGATGGTGCCAGAGCATCGGATCTGGACCAACGAGGAGTGAGGTTGCGTGTTCTTCTCAGATGAGAGCATATTCAGTCTGAGTAGTGATTCTGGATGTACCCTCATCTGGTGAGAGGTGGGAACATGTAATGCACCCAGGAACATTGTCAGACATGATCATTTTGGTGGTCCAAGTGATATGGTGTGGGGGGGCATAATGTTGCATGGGCGTACTGACCTCCATATCTTTGAACGGGGTACACTCACCGGTTAACGGTATTGTGGCTGTGTACTAGTGATGGGACATTCGATTCATTTTACTGAATCGACTCATTTGATTCCGTTCACGTTACTGAATCGATACAGTGATCCGATTCACGGCTCATTGGTCACCGCTCCTACTGCATCTGTGTAGTATGTGCTGGTAAGACAGCAGCAACAGCATTCAGTGCTCGCAGCTGCCATCTGGTCTTCATACTATGAACTCCTTTCTTAGAAAAAATGCTAGTTACTCTAATACATTGAAGGTTTCCGGCGACGCAGGGTGTGAAAGGTTAGGATTAGGAAGGTAGCAGCCATGGCCTGAATTAAGGTACAGTCCCAGCATTTCCTGGTGTGAAAATGGCGAAACTACGGAAAACCATCTTAACGGCTGCCGACGGTGGGATTGGAACCCACCATCCCCCGAATGCAAGCGCATAGCCACGCGATATTAACCGCACGACAACTTGCTCAGTCATTTTTGAAAATATGTATTTTGCTATCAGCTGAGGAGTTTTTTAAATCGTCATATTTTGTATAGGCTACCCGAGATGTACAGTAGCCCGCTGGTTTTCTGATTCAGCATACTGTTATTGCGTCTGTCCACATATGATTGAAGTCTCGTGCAACGATGTGACATATGAACTGAGAAAATACTGAGCCGTTCTTCCCAATATAAAACAGGTACTTTTGAGTGGTCATGAGCATGACTCATAGTCATAGGGCAGGCTAGAGTCGAGTTTAATTGTCAAATGTCAACTAAGTTATAATACTAAGATTCATTAAACTAATAAATAGTATAACCTAATAGCCTACCTACTTACTAGCTACTTCAGAATTATGTTGTGACTACCTTTTTAACACTGCAAATAAATCCATCTATTATTTAAACCTCCCTGTAAGAAGAGGACAGTGAATGCAAATGGGTATTATTTTCAAATGAGCTGAGCCCGAGAGTCCATTATAGCATACGATTATTTCAGTGTAGCATGCTCACTGTATGTCTCGCTGCAGTGAGCCGATAAGGAGCCGTGCGTATCTTGTGTCTCACTGAGCCGGCTCGTTCACGATTCTTTCGATGTGCCATGATTCACTGTCTCGCTGCAGCGGAAGCTCGGCTCTCCGTGTGTCCAGTGAGCCGATAAGGAGCCGTGTGTATCATGTGTCTCACTGAGCCGCGCTCGTTCACGATTCTTTCGATGTGCCATGATTCACTGTCTCGCTGCAGTGGAAGCTCGGCTCTCCGTGTGTCCAGTGAGCCGATAAGGAGCCGTGTGTATCATGTGTCTCACTGAGCCGCGCTCGTTCACGATTCTTTCGATGTGCCATGATTCACTGTCTCGCTGCAGCGGAAGCTCGGCTTCCCGTCAACGTCCAGTGTGTGCGCCACTCAACACTGTCCGCTCGGAGTAAGCTGAATCGTGTGCCGTGAGCTCGCCGTTCCTGTGAATCGATTCACTCGGACACTTGAATGAATCGATACACTGCTTCGAATCATGCATTCAGTAGCCAACACTACTGTGTACTCCTTCCCCATGTGCGTCTTTTGAGGGCTGCATTCAGCCCTGACTTCATTTTTATGGATGACAATGCATGACCCCATCGTACAGTGCAGGTGGAGGAGTTCTTGGAACAAGAGGATATTTGGCGAAGCCTGCCCGTTCCCCCGACTTAAATCCCATCGTGCATGTGTGGGACATGTTGGGCAGACGTATTACAGCACGTCTACATGCACAATGACCATCCAGCAGTTGTCAACCGCGCTGGTGGAGGAATGGAATGCCCTACCACAAGAACTCTTTACCAATTTTGTGGCCTGCATGGGAACAATTTGAAGAGCATGCATTGCTGTTCGTGGTGATTACACACCCTTTTAAGAACCATGTCCCTTCTTTTGTGATGTCCAAGTGTCATTTCTGTTTGTCTCATCGCATATTCCTTTCAGTTGCCTACTGTACCATACTGTAGCAGTTCTTCCTATGTATAGTTCAGGTTTCATCAAGCTATGTTGCTTGGCAGTGTTACAAAATGCGATAGTTACTTTTGTCTTTAAGTTTTACTCAGCAGTGTAATATTTCACCTCCATGCTTTACCATTTCTGCCATTATATGATCTTTCCCAGGAGCTTTATTATTGCTAATTTGTTTGATTATTTCTCTTATTTCATCAGTTGAAGGTGCCATAGTATCTTCTCCTAACAGGTCCTGTTGTCCATTTTCTGCTCTAGCTGTTCCATTATTTTCTTCACTTATTGTCTATCTGACAGCATTTTTTTTTTTCTAGAATCTGTTTTACATCACACCAACACAGATAGGTCTCATGGCGGCGATGGAATAATATAGGACTTGGGGTGGGAAGGAATCAGATGTGGCCTTAATTAAGGTACAGCCCCAGAATTTGCCTGGTGCAAAAATGGGAAACCACAGAAAATCATCTTCAAGGCTGTCAACAGTGGGGTTTGAATCAACTATCTCCCGGATGTAAGCTCACAGCTGCTGTGCTCCTAACCACACAGCTAACTCATCCGGTGCCTGAGAGCAAGTGTTCAAAATGTTGTGCCCAAGTTTCTAGGATTTTTTCCTTTCCTACAACCATACAGTCTGCCTCATTTTTCTGCATACTGTGATAATACATATATCACACCCCCGAATTATATGTATAAGTTAGAGATATTATTGTCAGTATTCGATTTATTATTATTATTATTATCAGTATTTCATTTGTATATTTTGCCATTTATATTGGTAAGCTGGAAGATATCCACATATGTAGGTATGAGTAATTTGTTTTGCACGAGTGGGAAAACATTGCTTTAATAACTCTGGTAATTTGAATGAGTCATATGGCTACCCCAGTGTTTGTTGTGATGTACTTGTGTCGGGAAATTCATGAGTCATGTATATATCCCAGCCTGATGAGATGAGCTTGTTGTTGTATTAGGAAAATTTGGTGACTCATGGAATATACCCCAGAGTTTGTTATTGTCTTGGGAGGAAGAAGTAGTTCAGGGCTTGGTCTTGACTAGAGATCACTCATGATTGGTGGGCAAGCACCAATCCAGACGTATCATCTGAGAGGAGGGGGATGTTGATGTCTATAAAGATTGATCATACGGCGGCATCCAGGAACATTGTAAAAAAACATTGTAAGGGTGATTGTAGAAGTGATTGTAAAGGAACGAGAAGGAAGATAACTACAATCAGTGACATTGTATAAGAGAACTACAACTGACGCACTGTACGGGAAGGAAGTAGTGCTGATACACGGTACTGGAGTGACACGGCAGCAATGGATTGGACTTCAAACGTTCGTGGAGCGTAGTCTTGTTATGTTCGTGGAAAGTGGATGATTGTGGAGAGTGCTTGCGCATTAATTACGGTAGCACTTGGGGCGGCCTAGCATTATATGTTGGTGAAAGCTTCAGACTTTCCATAAATTTATGTTGAGGATCGACAGACGTGTTTATATATCTTTACAACAAGTGTTAAAATATGTGAACACAGTAGTACAAGGTACAGTATCTGTGTGATGTGATAACTGCCGATTATGAGAATCGGTAAGTCGAATTGATATAGAGACAGTGAAGGGTATTTATCTTCATACATGTACATTGTTCATCGGACTATCTACAAATGGTAGCTTAGTTCTCGCTTTCGTTTTCCCACGATTTTCATTATTGTTGTTGTTGTGAATATGGAGTCTTCCAGCAATATTTTATGTGTGTATTATATGTATAATGTTGTATGTTGATGAGGTGCTCATGCACGGAATTTGTTCAGAATATAGTTAGCTATTTTAGAATCAGTGTTATTGATAAACCTAGGTGCAGTTCCTACCTAATTAGTCGTTTTCAGGAGGTTAGGTAAGGCCTGCAGCAGATGTACCAGTACGCAGCATTATGTACACGCCCTGGGATATAAAGTCTATCATGCTCTTATCTAAATTCGAGGGATCCATTCTGGTGAACTCTGGTGCCCATACTACGGACATTTCGGTTAATTATGCTTATTAATTTTATTAAGTTTTTGAGTAATTTTATTTATATATTTTATTCATGATTTTATTTATTTATTATTATCATCAAAAGAAAGTTACAATACTCATATTTGATTGGAACCCTCTATTTGTTTGCCCGTGTTTGTTTTCTAAGTCATTCTGAAGTTCATCAAGTCTATTCCTTTCGTAAACTCTCTTTTCATTTGTTATCAAATTTTTTGCTATTCTTCTCTTTTCATTAAGCGTATTTACATTAATTCAAGCGGGTCTTTGTAGCATTGTTTGTCGGGCTAGGTTTCTTTCATCCAAGGTTTTTAAAACCTCTTCATCAAACCAACCATTTCTGTTCTGATTCCTTTTTTCTACAAGTCCCTCTTGAGCGATTACATTTTATTGCCAGTTAGGTTTTGTCAGTATCCTCATCTGTAGTTTCAACCGCTTGCAGTTTCGCTTGTAACTTATCCTAATTTTCTTCCTGTATTTTCTGGTCTTTAAGTATCTCTACATTGTAAACCTTATTCTTCTGAAGTCTAGCATCTTTGGTTTTGACAGCAAGTTTCTCCTGTACAGGGTGCGCACAAATGATTTGAGTGGTTTTATCAAATATTTCTAGCCATATTATTAGAGATTTGGTGATGGTGTTTGATGTCAAAGTTTTGTTTTGTTTGAATAGCCCTCCATACATTGTGCTTCCCCCAACGCCCACGAGAGTGCAACAGTTGCAACATCCGGCAGACATGATGCGTCCTCTATTCCAACAGTTGCAAAGATGGTGACTGACAGTGAAAAAGCATATGCTGTTCTGGAATTTCATTCCAGCCAATCTGTGACAACCGTGCGACAAAACTTTAGAACAAAGTATCGGGAAGATCCACCCAGTGCCAACTCCATTCGTCGATGGTATCAACAGTTCAAAACCACGGGATGTCTGTGCAAGGGAAAATCAACCGGCCGGCCTAGTGTGCCTGAAGAAACGGTTGAGCGTATGCGACGCAATTTTGAACGTAGCCCTCAAAAGTCAACTCGTTGAGCGAGCAGGGAAGTGAAAATGCCTCGTTCGACCGTTTGGAAAGTCGTAAAGAAAAGATTGCAGATGCGCACTTACCATTTGCATCTGCTCCAAGCATTGTCGTCGGCTGACAAAGTGAATCGTTTTGAGTTTTTTTTACAAGTTTTCAGGAGCGTATGGAAGATGATGAATTTTGTGACAACCTTGTCTTCATTGATGAGGCAGCATTTTTTATGAGTGGTAAAGTTAACAAGCACAATGTACGAATTTGGGGGACTGAAAATCCCTGTACCTGTGTGCAGCACGTTCGTGACTCTCCCAAGCTTAATGTTTTCTGTGCCATCTCAAAATTTAAAGTTTACGGTCCCTTCTTCTTCACTGAAAAATCCATTATGGGGGTACATCTACCTGGATATGCTGGAGAATTGGCTCATCCCCAGTTGGAGACCAATAGCATGAACTTCATCTACCAACAGGATGGTGCTCCACCTCATTTCCATGTTGATGTTCATGACTTTCTGAACAGCAGACTTCCAGAAAGATGGATCATTCGTATCAGGAATGAAGATCACACCCTCATGTCATGGCCTCCACGCTCTCCTGACCTCACCCCTTGCGACTTCTTTGTATGGGGTTGTGTGAAAGATGCAGTTTTTATGCCACCATTACCGGCTGATCTAACAGAACTGCGGGCCCGCATCATCAACGCCTTTGGTCAAATCGACAGCGACATGCTACGTTGGGTGTGGGACGAACTTGACTATAGAGTTGATGTGTGTAGAGTCACTCATAGAGCATATATCGAGCACTTTTAGGCTCATAAAATCTTTGTGAGTGTTTCTGTCTGTCTATATAATTTTGTAATGTTACAATAAATAATAAACAAATCACTCCAATCATTTGTGCGCACCCTGTATTTTTATTCTCACTAGAAAACAGTCTGAGTAGATATCTGCACCTCGGCAGCTCATCACATCCATGATATGAGAAGCATGTCTTGTGTATAATAGTACATGATCTATTTGATTCCTCATCAGTCCATCCTGTGATATCCAGGTCTCCTTCATGGGGGAAGTAGCTACTTTTAATTGTCATTCCTTTAAAGAAGACAAAGGAAGCAAAAGGGAATTATATGAATGACATAATTCATGAGGGTAATGACCACAAAGGGAAATGGAAAAAGCCGTATTCATATATTAGGAATCAAAATGGAAAAGGAATCCAAATTCCCACAATGGTGGGAGAAGGGAGTGAACACTTTTTAAGAGGTAATGAGAAAGCAAATCTATTTAGTAGGGAATTCATAGATTCAGTAGAATATTGTCAGGAGTTGGAAGCTGAATCAGAAGATAGAGAGGGAGAGACACATGAGGAAACAAGAAGCTTCTCATTCACAAATGAGGGTATTTCCAGGGAAATCCAACTGCTTTAGCAAGGAAAAGCAGCAGGGAGTGATCAAATTACTGGGGAGGTATTAAAGACAATGAGGTGGTACATAGTGCTTTATTTAAAATTTCTCTTTGGCTATGTCATAAATAATAATGTAATACCAAAGGAGTGGAAGGAATCTAATAATACCAATTTATAAAGGAAGGGTGATAAGAAGAAACCTGAGAACTACAGACCAGTCAGCCAGACCAGTGTAGTTTGTGAAACAGCAAACTACACCAGGGGGGTATGTAGTAGTACATCAGAGGTAGTTAAAGTCTCTGTAAGTTATTATTCGCACCCTCGATCTTTCAGTATTTATGAGCGGTTAGCTGATAATAATAAAGTTTCTATATCCCAATAATTGCAATTCAAATCCCTGGCTTAGAGAAATTATTGTAAACCACGTCGTATTTCTCAGCATTTAAGGACACTTTCATTCTCCATCCCGTGGAGTAGGGAAAATAATAGTAATCCACCAGCTGTAATATGCAAATTGAAAAAAAAAAAAACTTGTACTTTTTATTGTGTTAGGAGTTAGCCCGATGCTCATCTCTCAACCTGGAGGACCAGGGTATCCCATTTAGTCTGCATCACCTTTGACGTGTCCAGCTTGAGATGCCCTACTAGTAGCTAAGCTACTGCTGGCATAGCTCTCAGGATCATTTGACCATGCAAGCCCCACCACCACGACAAGGTAAGGATGCCAATGAACGAATAACTATGTGACACACACAAAATAAAAACATTGCTGTATTACCGCTTTTAATCGCCATCTGGGGCATACCCAGAGGAGGTTTTCGGCAATATAAATATATATCTGTATATATTTTAAAAATTGTCACTGCAGCCCCAAAGTGCCTTGGCTTGCCAAGCAACTGCTGCTCAGCACGAAGGCCTTCACGTTATGAGGTGTCATGTGGTCAGGTTGACGAATCCTCTCAGCCGTTATTCTTGCTTTCTAGACCGGGTTTGGGGGATATATTTTTCCCCATAATTTTTTTCTGGGTATGCTCCTTATCATATCACAATCAATATAATTATTTAACCCTCGGGACGTCGTGCGAGGCAGTGTAACATCAGTCGTCATGTGCGGTGGAAAAGACTGCGCAAGAATTCCATATCGTTTTTGTATTTCAATTTGCTGTTTATTTTTGTTATGTTGCTATATTTTTGTTTACTCTCTATTTTCATCATTAAAATACCAATATTATTTATTTACATTTAAATAGTGCTTTAAAATAATACAATAACTAATGTTACGTTCTACTTAACACACATCAAAAAACAGTGAAATGAGATGAACATAGATTCACAGAATTCACAAAAGTAAACTGGTAAAAGAAATATAGTGCAGTGTACGAGTAATTTACAACTATCAGTAAAAATATGTATAATACAAAGTTACAGCAATATAAATAAGGTATACAGTCAAATAGTAAGAGCAAGGCTACAACAGATAGAGGGATAGCAGCAATTACAAATTTACTGTTCACTAAAGACAATTTATTTGTCATTCTTCGTTATATTCGTGAGCTGACTGTGTCCTTAGATAATAAAACGCTCATCTTCATTTTCTTCATCTTCACCTGCTGTCCCCATACTGCAGACTCGACAGGTGAAGACAGTCTGCTCCTGGCACATGCACAGAGAGCAGGTAGCACACAAAGTCTTCGTTTTTCTGTTTCCTTTTCCACACCATCAATCAGTTTGTTTATCCTATCAACTTCTTCGGAATCCATTTTCACTCACAACACAAGTAAACAGTCAAACAATTCGTGTATACGAATAGTTGCGCATCCAGGGTCGTAACCAAATTCAACAAACGGCATTAGTCGCCCGCGGTCGAAAGCACCGCACACTCACATAATCATCCACAGCTACAGCAGAAGAGCAATTAGGGAGCACTACCTGGCTATAAACACTAGAGGAAGGTTGCGGGGTAGATATGGTGGAGGGAGAAATCTGTCCTGTAACAATCGTAGACAGAGTAACAAAAGAAGAATGCGTGCGGTAAATTAACACTTTATATCGCACTCATAAGGAAAGACTAAGTTCCGGTAGAAATTGATTGTATACAGCACATTACAGACTAACTTCAACTGACGCTGGACTGTGATTGTTGCAATCTAAGCAGCATGAGCGGAACCTGATCCCATTTCTCCTGTGGTAGATTTTTTACTTACAAGCCAGGTGGGTGTTAGGAAATATGTCTGTTGACAGTCTAATGACTTCTTGCTCCATACTGAAATTATAAAATACACTGACATAGACATTGAAGAAAGTATATCTAATACGTCTCGGAGGTGTTCACATAAATACACCAGTTACTACTAAAAATATACCATTGTTAAACTTTTTCTAACAGTGCGAGCGATCACGGGTGAAATGTTTGTGTAATAGGACTGTAGAGCAGTGTCATCGTCATTGTTTGTATGTATATCTACTCCTTAGTCCTGCTTCCTGACACAGGATCAGAGATAAGGTGATATGATATGTTATGGCATTTTTTTACGGCTGGATGCCCTTCCTCATGCCAACCTCAGTTAAGGATCTAATGAAGGTGAAATGAATGATGGTGAATGAAATTGGGTAAGGAGGCAGAAAGAGTTACCTGTGACCTACCAATAAGGACTGTTCCGGCATTTGCCTGGAAGTAAAAATGGGAAACCACAGAAAACCATTCTCAGGACAGGTGATGGTAGGGTTTGAATCCACCTGCCTCTCTAATACAGAGGTTGGCTCTTTAGCCGTAGCTCGTTAAGATGGGCAGCCACTCCATTCGGTTGTCGTCATTATTATTTGTTTAAATACTACAGAAGTGGCCAAATTATTAACATATAAATTAAAAAGTACAATTTTTTAAGGTTAATTGAGAATTGATCACATAAGATGTTACCAATCCTTAAGTTGATGACTTCAGTACTTGGTATACATCCCCTTAGCTTTCACGAGTGACTTGATTCAGCAGGGCATACCCTCAATCAGTATTTTACACTGACTCTTTAAATCGTCATTATGAAACCAGATCTAAACGAGCTTTTCAATCAACCCAATTTTTGTTGTTACTCTTTTTTTTTAAATTTTTTCTTTGCTATTGCCCAAAGTTTGCTATGCGGTTCTTGTCTGGGCTGTTTCCAGGCCAATCAAGCACCTTTACATTGTTTTCCTGTAAAAACTCCATTACATTTTTTTTGCTTTGTGGCAAGGAGCCCCATCCTGCATGAAAATAAATTTGTTTTGTCCAAACTAACCTTGCACCTGAGGTAGCAAACGGGTCCTTATTACTTTAATATACTGTTCATGTCACATAGTTCCGTACCAAGAAAACACACTCCAGACCATCACTGAAGTTGGATGTTTCACTGTCTGCTTGACACAGTCTGGATGGAATTCTCCTTCTTTTCTTCTGACATATGGACTTGTCTCGTCTTCGACAGAAAATACCAATTCATCACTAAAACACTCCTGAAATTGATAAAATAAATAAGTAAGCCTAGCATTAAATGCAATAGGCTGTATACTTTCAATGAAAAATTTCATACTTGTACTGTAATGTATAGTTACGTCGGTTAGATAGGATTAAAAATGGAATAATGAATGATAATTTAGGAATTACAGTAGTTGTCACGGATTTGCCTTTTTCAAGTCATCAGATGACCAGTTCTCGAGAGTCTTGGCCCACTGGAACCTCTTTGCAGTCATAGCAGGTGTAATCTTCGCTTTTCTTCGAGGTCGTCTTGCTCTCATGTCAGCATTTAACAGCTCTCATCTCACAGTCCTTGCTGATACAAATGACCCATACTCTTCTAATTTCTTACGTAAATCCGAACTAGTAGCCTTGTGATTGTTTACTGACACATTAGTCAGTTTTATCTTGCTCCTTGGGGTTAGTTTCTTCTTTTGCCCACAGTTTCCAACACGTTGACATTTTATCTTCCCCTTATCTTCATATTTTTAAATTCTACTTACAAATTGCTGTGATATTCTCAATCTATAAACTATGTCTTGCTGTGAATAACATTTCTCAACAAGCTCTCTGACAATATCTATCTTTCTTGGCGAAAGGTCCTTTTGTCTCCCCACAGCCTCAAAATTGTACAGTTCTCTACAACCGCTATTATAGAATATCAACTCATCTCGTGAATAGTATCAAAATGCATGTTAACTTACAGAATGCACAGTCTTACTAATAGGTCACATTTACCTCCATACAGCAACAATATGCAGATATCGACAATAAAAAACAGAACATGAGCAGTAACAAAAGTGACATAAAACCATCTCAGCAATAAAATTACATTGAGGTTCTCACTGTAGCCACTACATGAATAAAAACATACTTTAGTGAGGATAAGGATATCGCAAGGGGTTATTTTGCCACCAAACAAGTTCAAGGATTAGGCTATAAAAGTCAATGATTTTCATAAATAGAGAAATATACCTTTTACTATAATAATTTGGCCCTGTCTGTAGAGTGGGCTGTTCTAGAAAGAAGCTCTTACAGATATATACTGTTTATTTGAGTTCTACTGTTGTAAGAAGGAACATTGCTGCTGGTTCTATTGTTTATTAGATGTTAGTGTAATATGACTGCGGAGCAGTGTCTTCATTATTACCGGTGGTGTGTTTCAGCCTTCAGAGTGCAAGGGACCTTTTTTATTTTTTAAAATTTGCTTTATGTCACACCGACACAGGTAGGTCTTATGGCGACGATGGGATAGGAAAGGCCTAGGGGTGGGAGGGAAATGGCCGTGGCCTTAATTATGGTACAGCCCCAGCATTTACCTGGTGTGAAAAATGGGAAACCACGGAAAAAGATCTTCAGGAGTGCCGACAGTGGTGTTCGAACCCACCATCTCCCAGATGCATGCTCACAACTGCGCGCACCAAACCGCATGGCCAACTCACCCGGTAGGATACTTCTTTACATAACAATTGAAAATACAGTTTATGCTCGGACACATTCACTCAAGTGACATAATCTTATATTATGCTGTTTATCTCGAATTAAAGAGAGCAATGCAGATATTTCAGGTCAAGCAGTTCCTCTTTGTAGGTAGGATATCTATCGTCGTAGGCTTGTGACCAGAATCGCCTGACCAGCTACTTGTTGGGCAATCATTGTTATACCATGACGAATAGAAGAACAAAGTGTGAGTACTCTGCCGTTAAAACATGGTAGTTTGTGGCCCCGCCACTGCAAGCGATTCTGTCCAATGCGTGCTCCAGTAGTTTCGACAAGCCGGGTATAGGAAGGTACGGGAGACGTTACTGTGCGAGCTATTTCAGTCAATAAGTTTAATTTTCTTTGCTTTCAGTTCCTAAACTCAGTTCATTGTGTGTTGTGTACTTAAAGCACGTATCTTATGTGGCTTGATTAAATTAATAGTTCAACATGCCGTACTGTTTTGTGCCTGGCTGTAAGTCGGGCTATGGTAGATTAGTTAATGATATGCGATTCTTTTCACCACCGAAGGATAGAAATAAATGTGAAAAATGGGCCAAAGCTATTCCACGAAAGGATACCGAGTTAACGCGTAATAGTAGAATTTGTCAAGTTCATTTCTCTGATGATTTGATAGTAAAATCAGATAATTTTATAGTGAATGGTGAAGAAGTGTCTATCTCTTGTGTGTGATGGAAATTATGTCCAGGAGCATTTCCTCACATTTTCCCTAATTTGCCGAAATACCTTTTTAATGAGATTTCCTTCATTTGCATCTACTTCAATATATCTACGCCCCTATAATGCAGGCTTTAAATATAGGAGGGAATTGCGCACCTAAACGGGAGATGATCTTGACCTCGTATGTTAATCAGATGTGCATGTTAGTCTGGAATGTGGATCTGCATAAGAAGACAGTGAAACAATCAGTGGAAACTTCCATTAAGCAAAAAATTGTGGTTCAAGATGCAGTAAATATAGAAGACTGGGAAAGTTCTATACCTGAATTTGATAGCGCAGTTCGAAACTCTTCTATTGAGAAGTGTTTAGTGTACCATTTGGCTGGGTACATTGTTAATCACTCTTCTAAATTTATTAAGTGTTCGCCCTATGCCCATTCTCTACGTGACAATAATCAAAGTACGTTTTCAGTTCTCACCATAATAAAAGTCTATGGTTCAAGCAATAATGAAGTGTTTCTAACACGCCCTTCGAAAAGTATATGTGACATTCTTTTCCAGGCCGAGAAAGTAATTAGCGGAAAACTGAACTCAAAATCGATGTGGGGCGAAATATTTTTTTGATTGCATTGATTCCATAGACAGGATTTTAGTTGAACCTTCAGGTGCTGGCTGTTGTCTTCAACATGTTGTGGATATAATCCCTAGACTTGTTTATCATTGTCTGAAGTGCCGATTTTTCTTCAGAATGAAAGAAATCCAGTGAGATTTAGAATCTTGAACATCCACCAAATCTTCACGCAAGTTTTTGAAAGTCCAGTAACCGTTAAATGGAGTTGGGAAGTAGAGTATTACCTTTAAATAGGTCATGGGTGTTTGTTTTAATATGCTGGGAGTTATGTGTTACAGTATTTATCTGTATATCTACACTGGAGTAACCTGTGCTTTTTGCAGCGTGTTGAAGGTCGTAGCTCTTAATTCCATGTATGATTTTTTCCATTGTACCCTGCCATGGTATTGCAATTGTAATCTCTCATTGTTTTTAAAATACAGTTTATATACTTATCAGTAGTAATACGTTTCCTCTGGCACCAGCAGATCGGTACTGTGGACATAGCCCACTCTAGCGCTACCTGGCGGGGCGCGCTTCAACTCGATGAGTCCTCACACTTGTTCTTCTATTCGTCATGCTTATATTGTAACCCTTACCATGATACATGCAGTATTGAGTTGTGCTCAGGCTCAACAATAGCTAATAGTTGCAGTGTAATTATCATAGTGATTTTCATATGTTGGCATCTGAATTTCCACAATGAAATATTTCAAGACCTTAGATTCATTTTTTTTTAAATATTAGAGCCTGAACCTTTACCATGATACATTTTTGGCCGGACCAGTCAGTATTGAGTTGTGTTCAGGCTCAACAATTAGCTAATAGTTGCAGTGTAATTATCATAGTGATTTTCAAATTTTGGCATCTGAATTTCCACAATGAAACATTTCAAGACCTTAGATTCATTTTTAAAAAAATATTAGAGCCTGAACCATTAACAAATGAGTTTACGGCAACAGTGCAAATATGATTGGATCAATATATTCTAGTTCCAACCAAATACAGAATACTGACAACAATGGTAATAATTTAAGTGACTTAGTAGTAGCAGTGTCAACATGTGCAACATTGATGTAATGGCCAATTTGTTCGGTCTGTGATAATAATAGCACCAGTGCACAAACACGTCCAGATGTGTGGACTGAAGAGCAATGGAAGGGATATCAAATTAAATATGAATGGCTTGACAGTGCAAATGGTCTGTTGGGGTGCAAAGTGTGTTCAAGTGTTGGGGATCATTAAATTCACATAAATCCCAAGGTTTGTATCTTAAGTTCAGAATGGTGCAATAACAATATTACAGTATCACATGCAGTGGTGATACTAGGGGAAAAAAAATGCCTAAACACCCTTTGAACGAAAACTTCATGTCATGGACTGTCACAAGCACATGTTAAAGTTAGGGACATTTTAATTAAGTGTAGATCTGAAAATTGAAATAAAAGTATAGATGTTCATTTGCAGCATAATATAGAAACAACAGTTAAATTGTTTAGTACTTTTTCCTACCTAACAATTGAAGACATGCCTTATGCTGATTACAATAATTTATTATCGCTGCCTAACAAAAATGGGTTGGACATGGAAATTTGTCTTCAATCATATACTAGTACAAGATATCATTTATTGCATTGCTAACATTCACTTAAATGCTTACACTTGGTCAACAATCCTTGCATCAACACAAGATACCAACCTCATATCAATTTTTTTCTTTCAATTTTAATTATTTCTGCCCCCAATTCTGATGAAATATTATTAACATCTCTCCAATTCTTTGGCAAATTATTGCATAAAGAATATCATTTTTCTATGAAACTTTCAAAGTGGTTATAAGAATTCTGATCCTGCAGAACATCACCTAATGCTAACTCTATCCTGTACCTCAAACAGTGCCAAATAATTAATTCAGGAAGTCTATTGCATAGTTACACTTGCTCTATTCAGGTCAAAACATAGCAAGTTTTGGTTTAGGTGATTTTCATTTAACCTGTACATAGACAAACATTCTAAAAGTGCATTGGTTATGGTGATAGATTTCTAGTCAGTTAAATTCAACAATATCCAATAATCTCCTTGATTTAATGACAGTTCAAGACAGTTCTGACATATACAACTGGTTGAGATAACCAAGCATGACAGCCAAGAGGATTTGTTGCAGTTACCATGTGTCACTTTGTATTCTGCAGGCTTTTGTGCTGAGCAGTGGTCACTTGGTTGGTCAAGGTCCTTCAGAGCTGTAGTGCCATGGGGTTTGGGGTTCTAGGATATACAATAGGCATGGACTGATTGTTAATTTTTGTAGGCACATTAATTATGATCAAAATTTTCCTTGTTATTTTCATCTTCTCTGCTCAATTTCATGCCCATTTAAAGAGGACTTTGGAACACCTCTGAATACCTACCAGGCTAGCCAGCAATGCAGCATCACTCCTAGAGAATAATACAAAAGGAATTGAGATGAATTGTAAGAAAACTAGTGTTATAATTTAAGAAGAGGGATTATGCAGAATTCTCTCTTTTCACTTAACCTGTACAATATTGGGATATATTTCATCCTCATTGAGCTCTGTGAGGACAGGAGAGCTTCCAAATTTGGTTATGAGCAGGTACCTTGTTTGAGAGCCTTAAGAGTTCTAAGCTTTCCTTGATGACTGCTATCATCACAAGCATCAGAGGAAGAACTCATCAGTGCAAAACTTTGAAGAAATTCAGCCCCAAAAATGCATATCAACTAACATGATCAAAGGAAAGCTTACCAGTAGCAATCTGGAGGTGTACGTGTACCACGACTTTAGTTTAAAATGCATTTGTGTAGACGAAGCTGTGAAATACCTCGGTGTCAGTTTTCTGGTTCAGTTGTCTTCAATCCTCAAGCTGTTCTTCATGACCTCAGAAACCAACTAGAATCACTCACGTCCTCTCAACTTCTTCAACCGGACTGAAAGTTCTGGATACTAAATACCTAAATTTTTTTCCAACTGTAATATATCTCTTACAAATAACACCAAACAAAACAATCCCATAAACATTCTTGGAGGATACAGGTAAAATAATAAAATATATGCTGAAAGAAATACTTTGTTTACCATCGGACACACCCAATGCAATGCTCTACAGTCATACTAAAATCAAAGGTCTTCGAATGATCAGAATTCATGGCAAGCCTTTCTACATCAAATACATTCACTTAAATGTTTACACTTGGTCAAACATTCCTGCATCAATAACGTAAGGTGACTTTACAAGGAAAGTACCCATTGCCTCAAAGATTTTTTTTTTTTTTTTGCTATTTACTTGATGTCGCACCAACACAGATAGGTCTTATGACGATGATAGGATAGGAAAGGCCTAGCCTAGGAATGGGAAGGAAGCACTCATGGCCTTCAGTAAGGTACAGCCTCAGCATTTGCCTGGTGTGAAAATGGGAAACCATGGAAAACCATCTTCAGGGCTGGCAGCAGTGGGGTTCAAACCCACTATCTCCCGGATGCAAACTCACAGCTGGGCGCCCCTAACCGCATGGCCAACTTGTCCGTTCCTCAAAGAACTGAGGGTACAACACAATGAAAATAATTACCATAAGTACACAGTGCTCTGAAAGATGCAGAATATGACAAATGGCATTTTCTCTCTCAGAAAGGTAAAGGGGTTATTCTTTTTAAGGAGTACACACGAGCCAAAAAGTGGGTTCGAAACCACCAAGGACTCACTAGCAGTGAATGGCGTGATAGCCTGAATATGGTAGGCAATGTAGCAGCAATATGAGTTATTCTAGGCAGGTCATATGCCAGTAACCATTGTCGACACCGTGACAATGAGAGTGAAACCTTCCCCTACCTCCTAGGGCACTGTGTGCATAATGAAACTCTATTTAATGGCAAGCACCACAGCATTCATTCAATCCTGGCCAAGAGCTTGAAAGATTCTGGCATGGTCATCCATGAAGAAATTCACAGCATCTCAACTACTGCAGCACTCGTTGAACAGACATCTTCACCTATGACAACAAAACGAAAAGCCCCTTGTGATTTAGTTTTATGCATCCTGCCGCTTTTACTACAATTCTGAAATACACCGGTCCCTCTTACAAAACTGGAGTAACCGAGCTCGATAGCTGCAGTCGCTTAAGTGCGGCCAGTATCCAGTAATTGGGAGATCGTGGGTTCGAGCCCCACTGTCGGCAGCCCTGAAGATGGTTTTCCGTGGTTTCCCATTTTCACACCAGGCAAATGCCGGGGCTGTACCTTAATTAAGGCCACGGCCGCTTCCTTCCACTTCCTAGGCCTTTCCCGTCCCATCGTCGCCATAAGACATATCTGTGTCGGTGCGACGTAAAGCCAAAAAAAAAAAAAAAAAAAAAAAAAAAAAACTGGAGTAATATAACAAGATGTCTGTTTATAGGTTAGAAGACAGCAGGAATCATGAGTGCCACTATTAATTCATTTTGGGTACCTCGAATGTACTCATAAAACCAGTACAGATACGAAGAACATGTACCATACAAAAGGGATGCACACACAGACCAGGAGCAGGTATTGTATAGGCTGGAAATAGTGCATTGCATATCAAGCCTTGCAGTAGCTCACATGGCAGGGGCATGGTTGGAGTTGTGAAAGTGGACGGTGCTGAAAGGTTCAAATCCCATGCAAGTATTTTTTTATTTTGCCGCCAATTTCCTGGGATGTGGTAAGGTTGCATTCTTGATAGCTTCCACAGATTGATTTGTTTATTTAGCCCTGTAATGTGCTGTATGTATCGTGGCATAGGGTATTTATAGTGTTGGATAAGGATGAGGAGGTGATGGTTCGTGGCTACAACACAGGCAACAGACACGTCGTAAATGTTCCAAGCTTCGTAGACCACAGGCAGGGCAAAGTGTGCCCTATTGGAATGATAACAACAGATAGGTATGTAGCTGTGCAAATTTCTCTCCTTCGAGGCAAGTCATAACAGCGCAAAGCTTATTCACCGCCTGGTGATGAATTCCAGCAACGAGTATGTGGATATGTTACTCATCTATGGAGTGAGCCGAACCCGTCCTGGGTTATCCCTGCACTAAAAGCCATACGAGATTTCATTTATGGAGAAGAACTAGACAGAATGCATACCTGCCACAATGCCTGTAACAAGAACTCTATCCGGATAGACGGCAACTGACAGGCATGACATTTTTGAGTTTTAGATAGACGTCTGCAGGCTACTGCATCCCTAGGAAGAGATCATCCCACGACGTCTGCTCACAATGAAGTGATTGTGTTGGGGCTGTCCAGCATAACTCTCACACTAGAACATGGGCCATTGCACAGGAGAACATCAGCTGGATGTCTGATATGCGGTTATTGCATACCCAGCGGTTTCGCCCGTACCACCTGCACTTACACCAGGAGCTCCATGGTCATGAAGTCAAAGCACGGGTGGCATTCTGTCGATGGACCCTACAGCATGTGGACAATAATCCTGCCCTTTTAGCGACCATCTTATTTA
Organism: Anabrus simplex; assembly: GCF_040414725.1. Classification (NCBI taxonomy): domain Eukaryota; kingdom Metazoa; phylum Arthropoda; class Insecta; order Orthoptera; family Tettigoniidae; genus Anabrus; species Anabrus simplex. The sequence goes on along the minus strand of NC_090266.1, from coordinate 1,149,351,608 downwards.
CGGATGAATCAACATAATATGCATTGTGTGGATAATCCTCATTGGGTACAACAGGCAGCATTTCAGGTACAGTGGGGCGTGAACGTATGGTATAGCATCATATGTGATCACCTCATTGATCCCCATTTCTTTGAGGGACCTCTGATGGGAGAACACTATCTGCGGTTTCTCCAAGATGACCTTCCACTGTGCTTGGAACGCGTGCCACTCCATGACCACTGCAAGATGTGGTTTGAACATCACGGAGCTCCACCGCACATGGCGGTGATCGTCCTGAACCATCTTCATGTGACATGTTCTGATAAATAGATAGGAAGGGGAGGACCTGTCCCGTGGCCCGTCAGATCGCCCATTCTTACGCCTCTGGATTTTTTCTGCAGGACCATGTAAAACAACTGGTGTATGCACGGGAGCAGAGCAATCCTCGTCACCTTAGTCACCATTGAGGCATGTTGATATGTTACACCAGAGATGTTGCAACTTGCCAGATGGTCCTTATAACAGCGTGCGCAGCTCTGTATCGAACATGGAGGTCGTCATTTCATGCAGGTGCTGCATTAAAAGAGGTAGCTAACTGAAATCCTGTCACATGTTTTCTAGCCTTTACCAACCCAGCTCCATACCATATGCCACCATAGCTATGGCCCTTACCATATCCCAGTCAACTGACTGTAAAAAAAAAATTTAAAAAAAAATTGCGTGGGATTCGAACCTTAGAGCACCATCCACTATCACAACTTCCGCTGCGCCACTGCCAAGTGTGCTATTGCGAGGCTTGAAATGCAGCGTGCAGTTTCCAGCCTTTACAATACCTGTTCCTGGTCTGGATGTGCACCTCCGTTGTAAGGTACATATTCTTTTTATATGTGCTTGTTTCACAGGTTCATTCTTGGTACACACAATGAATTAATAGTGGCACTCTCGATTCCCGCTGGATTTTAGCCCATAACCACACATCTTGTCAAATGATCACGGTTTTAGGAGTGGGACAAATGTACAAAGTATTTCAGAATTGTAGTAAAAGCGGCGGAATACATGAAACGAAATCCCAAGGGGCTGCAGAACCACCATGTATTAATCGACTCAACTGTCAGATTTAAGACAGCTCTAAGTCGACATAGAGAAAAATAATATCTGCACTCCGTGTATCCCCTATTCCTGCTATCTTTCTTAATCTGTTTACCCTCCAGGGTTGGTTTTCCCCTCGAACTCAGTGGGAGTTTGCACATCTACCGCATCAAGGGCAGTGTCCTGGAGCGTGAAACTTTGGGTTGTGGGGGTACAACTGAAGAGGAGGACCAGTACCTCGCCGAGGCGGCCTCACCTGCTACGCTGAACAGGAGCCTTGTGGGGGATGGGAATATTGGAAGGGATAGAAAAGGAAGAGGGAAGAAAGCGGCCGTGGCCTTAGGTTAGGAACCATCCCGGCATTTGTTTGGAGGAGAAGTGGGGAAACCACAGAAAACCACTTCGAGGAGGGAAGAGAACCCCCTTTACTCAGTTGACTTCCCGAGGCTGAGTGGACCCCATTCCAGCCCTCCTACCACTTTGTATCCCATATTACCTTGATAAATGCAACCTCTGAATCCTGGAACAAGTTAAAAATCTCTTGCTTTGATTTTTATATTTCACCTTTGTTCATAACAGCTGCAGGTTATTAATGTATAAACTTACTGTAGTGTTCTGGATCCTTGTGATCACCTCTAACGTCAGGTAGATTGATAAAAAATTATTATTATTATTATTATCATCATTATTGAGCTTCCATGGCTCAGATGGCAGCGCATCGGCCTCTCACCGCTGGATACCATGGTTCAAATCCCGGTCACTCCATGTGAGATTTGTGCTGGACAAAGTGCAGGTGGGACAGGTTTTCCTCCGGGTACTCTGGTTTTCCCTGTCATCTTTCATTCCAGCAACACTCTCCATTATCATTTCATAGCATTTATCAGTCATTAATAAATCACTTTGGGAGTGGCGATTCCATTGTAATAATAGCCTATATATGATCCGTTCATTACATCCCTGACCCGGTCAAAGACTGGAAAACAGGTTGTAGGTTTTCATTCATCATCATTGTTGTTGTTGTTGTTGTTGTTGTTGTTGTTGTTGTTGTTATTATTATTATTATTATTATTATTATTATTATTATTATTATTATTATTATTATTATTATTATTATTATTATTATTATTATTATTATTATTATTATTATTATTATTATTATTATTATTATTATTATTATTATTATTATTATTATTATTATTATTATTATTATTATTATTATTATTATTATTATTATTATTATTATTATTATTATTATTATTATTATTATTATTATTATTATTATTATTATTATTATTATTATTATTATTATTATTATTATTATTATTATTATTATTATTATTATTATTATTATTATTATTATTATTATTATTATTATTATTATTATTATTATTATTATTATTATTATTATTATTATTATTATTATTATTATTATTATTATTATTATTATTATTATTATTATTATTATTATTATTATTATTATTATTATTATTATTATTATTATTATTATTATTATTATTATTATTATTATTATTATTATTATTATTATTATTATTATTATTATTATTATTATTATTATTATTATTATTATTATTATTATTATTATTATTATTATTATTATTATTATTATTATTATTACTGGACACCTTACTTTAGGTCAAATCCCTAATGCAAGTTCTGTTTTTGCAGCCCAAAGCCATCTCCATACTGTCCAGGATGGCCCTCGGATTACTGGAAGGTAAAGACTTCCTCAATAATGCCGGCACTAAATGGGATAGAGTGATGAGTTCTATTCCTGGTTGTCTTTACCCCCAAGAAATTACCTGGTACTCATTTATGGAGTAGACTGGTTGCATTCTAGAGCCATATGCCACTCCAGAAGTGGTTGTTGTTTCTAAATTTTTTGATTTCCTGATGGGGAATCAAGCCCACATCCTCCTAGTGAACCATGCACACCTTTACCACTACACTGAATGTTTCAATACTACCCGGAAGCTTGTTTTAATATAGTGTGATAACTCTTTCAATGGTCTCAAATGTACAGGAAATGGCTTTTATTGTCCTAAAAGACAACTGTCCGAACAATCTTTCAACTATCGCAAAATTGCTCGAACTGACCATTAACTTACCAAATATCCCATACACTCCCCAAATTGTCCCAATATTGTCCAACACTGTCTCAAATTGTACCAATATTCTAACTCTTGAAAAATGGTCCCAGAACTGTCTCATTACTGTTCTGAAATTGCTTTTAATTTCATCCAATTGTCTCAAAAAGAAGTGTTACTTTAAGTGGCCTTCATTATTTATATATTTTTCTTTTACATGGTTTGGGGGTGGCTTCAACTGATTTAGCATGCTAAGCCTGGATTCATATTACAGTACTCAAACATGTAAAGTTAGTTAGAACGAACATTTTCAACCAACTTTTATATACTGTAGTTTCTATAGGATTTTGCTATATGATGGCTACAAAACCAAAACCCTACAGCACACATTATTCATTAAGGACCTTGGGCCCTTGGCCCTCCAAGGAAATTGGTGCCCAGTCAGGTGGCGTATAGACATTGGAATTCCACAAGGTCAGTTTGGCTTTCTTGACTGGATTTGCTGCGTCTCATATTAGACAGCTCCTAACTCATCCTCACGAGGTTTAGTGAAACCTGTTTCAGCTATCAGTTTAGGATTAAAATCCTTGGACAAGCCAGGTATCAAAGGTTGGTGCTCTGGGTAAGATGCAACCCCTACTCCATGGGGCAGGCAAAATGGCTACTCGATCAAAATTTCAGTACTTCGTCCTTGAAATAATAATAATAATAATAATAATAATAATAATAATAATAATACAGTGAAAATAAATATATTTCATGCTATTTGCTCTTAATGTAAGGGACACTGATATAGGCCTACTTGGAATATAAGAGTTATAATTATAGGAATCTAAAGGATAGTCTTATTTCATTGTTCCCAGTAGCTTCTTTTGTGGATAATTCATATTCCATCAACAAGATCAATGATGTTCTTTCTTCTCCACAGATACTCCCAGTGGAATTTCCCAATGTGGCTCGGCCTGCACCATATGTGTTGCGTCCCTTTGCTGGCGTATATAATCCTTTCCCATATGGATGTTCTATACTATGCAACCATCCAGCAGATTATGAAGCAAAAGATGTTGTGAAGAGAGCAAAGGACTCATGGGTATGTAAGAAAATAATTTTTGCTTGAATAACTTGAACTATTTTCCCTGTTTTGATGTCCTTCGCTATTTCGATTTGTGCAGTTTTTCGGCACTTCTCTGTTTCTGTCAGATACCGTTTTACGGCCGACTAGACTTACCTATTTCTGTTCGTGCAGTTTTATGGCCGATTGCCCTTCCCGTTTTGTTTGTATAGTTTTACAGCCGGATGCCCCTCCCTTTTACGATTCATACAGTTTTATGGTCAGATGTCCTTCCCGTTTCGATTCGTCTCCAAAGGTAAAGGGCAGCCAGTGAGGTGGAGGCAGCGCTCGGATCCCCCAAAAACATCTACTCTGGTTGACTGTATCATTTTGGATAATGCCTACATGTTGTTTAATCCGCATGAAATGAATGTCAGTATCTGAAAATCGCGACACCATTTGTCAAATTTCATAAAGGTATCTGTGATATTTCAAAGTCCAGTGTGGGATTTTGTAAGGATTGTAGAGCATTTTGTGAATCTGAGAGAGTAAGAATTCTTTCGAACTGGCATGAACGACCATATGAAACAGCTGGCCGGATAGCCAAAATCTCAGCAGTATATATTTATGTTTCCCCAGGTAGGGAGAATTTGGCGGATATACCCAGAAGAGGACAGTAACATGCATATTCCACTCCATGTGGTGCTTTGGAGCCATCGGTATAGATGTGGACAAATTTTGCCCACGTGGAGTGTAGAAATGACATTACTCTGTTATTTAGATTATTGTAGTTTCTCTGCTTACTAAGCTGGGTATTTGAGAGAGAGGCAGTTCATAAGGGAAGCAGAATCCGGGAATTGATAACACACCAAAACTTGCAGTAAATGTTTTAAATCTCTGGAACTATTCGCCAGCAGTGGAATCCTTTGTGTGGGTACTTTGCGCCGTATGTCACAGTGTTGAAGTTGTTTCAATTTATTTAAAAGAAGAAAGTGTGTTACTGTAGCAGTTCTCAGTAAAAACGTATTAGCCAATAATAATTGGTGTAAATGGAGAGGCATTTCTTGCGCTTCGATTAATAAGGCAGTAGTTGGTGTTGATGGCATGGCTCTTAAACACACTCTTATTGCGTAATACTATAGCACATTAAGCTTGCGAAGGACATACTGAGGTGCATTTCCATAAAATATACTACCATAATCCAGAATGGATCATACTAAACTTTTGGTGTAGACTAAGTGAACCTCAGGGCCATGTGCCTCTCCAGAAGTGAAAATCTCATTTCTTCCTTTTACAACTTTCTGATGGGGAATTGAACCCATGGCCTACCGGGTGAAACAAGCCCATCTTTTTACTGCCTTGGCTACAAGGTCCATTTATATTCAGAATTCTACGAAATAAATAGAACATAAATAAACTAATATTCATGTTTGGTATTTTCATGTTTTACGGCAATCAAGTCTCTTCATAAATGTATGCTAAAGGGCATCATACTTCATAGTACTTAAAGTTTCTTCATAGAACTCATTGTACTAAACTTTGAAGACGTAGAGATATTATACTTTTCCAGAAACTTGGCAGTCAGTCATATCAAATGTGAATACATCAATGATGACTTTTATGCTGTTAACAAATAACGCCATTACATTCTGTACTAACTTATTAGACAATACATTAGCAACAAAGCAATACACATATTGTTGTAAATCTAGAGTAAACATTAAAATCAACCAGAGGATCCGGTGAGTATATGATATTACCGATATAAATGGTCCATTATTGGACATATAAATTTTCCAGCTAACTCATTCCTGGTTGCCAGCGTTTCGACCCCGTGTGCTAGGTTGGGCTCATCAGTTGATACCTAGTACACCCACCAAGACACATGGCTAGTGCATACCGTGGAGGGCACTGCGTAGGCTACTTGGAGCCACCGGTAGTGCCAATGCACTATGAGAGACTTAGTCTCAATACCAAAAATTGATGCCTGCGTGGCCAGATTTAGATGTTGATTCCCATAGGGAACCTGAAATATTTGTCTCGAATGAGTAAATATATAATATATTAATATTCTGGTGTATGTAAATTGAGCCAAGTACAGAATACCTGCGTCTGATCTGAGATACGGTACGTAAATTGAGTAATTATTACAAAAAAGTAAATACGTAAATTGAGCACAATAGATTCGTAATTTGGGATGTGTGTGGATTGCTGTACTACCCTGCTCGCGCTTCCCCAATTTTCTTGTATATACTACTCAGTGTACTCACAGATAATACGGAGACAATATTGGATAACTGCTGACAAAGTGACACCTCATGTTAAGTGTTTGAAGTCAACATGGGATTCATATCCATCGATAGAGGTAAAAATCTACTATGTGGGAACTATACATATCTGAACGAAAAAGAAAAAAATAGGGGACCATGTTTTGTAACGTCTGGTATGTGAACGTTAATTTGGTAGATGGGGTTCCAGTGGTCGTACAGCATACCTTGAGAATTTAGCTACTCAGGGTATGCCAAATCAAATTTATACTCCATCTATAGGCGTAGCCATGCATTAAACTGTCAGGTGACCCCTCAAAACAAAGTGAATAGCGGTGTGTCCGTGTGTCATTGTGAGGTACACAGACTACTGCGGTCATTTGAGCATGTTGTACGTAAACCAGCACATCCCATGAGACATCTTAATGAGGTTCAAGTCGCAAGGGCCGTCACTTTGATCCAGGAATGATGGACTTTTCATCATATTGCTGTGGATCTCATTCTCTCTCCGTCAGTTATTTAACGCTTGTGGAATCGCTACAGTGAGACAGGCCAGTTCACAAGGAGGGTTGGACAAGGTTGTGGACGCATGACAACCCCACAGGTTGACCGATATCTGACAATCTGTGCATTGTGGCATCGTTTAGCAACTGACAGAGAAGTGCAACAAGACTTCAGGAGGATCACTGGAGTCACGGTGTCTGACCAGACAGTAAGGAACCGGTTAAGAGAAGTGTCCTTACGAGCCAGATGTCCTGTTCGAGTGCCCTGTTTAACGCAGCAACATCGCGCAGTTCGCCTTCTGTTTGCCCGTACCAACATCAACTGGCAACTTCACCCATGGAAACCCGTGTTGTTCACAGACAAGTCCAGATTTCTCCTGACACAGCATGATGGATGTCAACGTGTATGGAGACGCCGTGTTGAGCAGTACATGCCAAATGTTGTCCAGGAAGGCGACCGATTCGGACAAGGTTCTGTGATGATGTGGGGTGGCATCAGTATTGATGGCTGTTTGGATCTTGTCGTTGTCCGTGGTAATCTTACCGCTGCGGGATACATCGAGCAGATACTGCTATAACATGTGTTGGTTGCTGCATACGGTGTTGGCCCTGAATTCGTAGCAAGCATCACCAGAGCTGTCTTGCGAGAACTGGGCACTCAAGAGATGGAATGACCAGCAATGAGTCCCGACCTTAATCCCATCGAGCATGTGTGGGATAGGCTTGACAGAAGTGTTCATGGGTGTCCCTTTCCACAGACTCTCCAAGACCTCGAACAGGCTCTCATTCAAGAATGGGACCTGATACCGCAACTTGACCTCCGTCGACTTATACGGAACATGGCACATAGGTGCCAAGCTGTGATAAATGCTCATGGAGGACATACGCCATACTAAAACTCTACATCTGTGATAAAAATTCACCCTGGAGGTCTGTTATCACATTGTTTTCGCCCCTATTTGGACATATCCGTTTGTGTTCTGAAAATGAACGTGAATCCATCGATGTTCTTTTGTATACTTCAATGGTAAAGAATAAATGTTTAGTTGGTAATATACCTGAGTGTGAGGTATTGTTTTGTGAAGTATGGCATATGTTCAAAAACATGTTCCCCTAAGTATTTTGAACCATGTATATTATGAAAGGGAGTAAGACTACTGATGGCGTACAGCGGGCTTCTAGAGGGTGACGCCCTCTATCAGGCCAGGAGGTGTGTTGCGGCGATTTGAGGTACGGAGAAGGATGAGACTGGAACGCCCGTGACCTATAGAAGGAACTGTCTCGGCATTGGCCTTAGTGAGGAGAAATTGAGAACCACGGGAAACCATTCTCATGATAGCCGACGGTGGGACCAGCCGACTGCCTTGAATGCACAGAGCTCTGTTTCAAGCCATAGCTCCCGGTGTCGAAAGGAATTACAGAGTTGGAGGTGAATGGTAAATAACTGCAATGCAATAATACACACTAGACAACAGAATCAATTCAAAGAATCGTGTTGTTGTTCACAATCGTGGCGTTGACTTATTTCTCCATCATAGGAAAATTAGCAACGCTATAAACGCTATAAACGCCGGAAAAGCCATACATCTAATTTTTGATCTGATAAACAGAAGGCCAAAGATGAGGAAATAGAAAACCGTCCATTGTCAAATCTTTCTACCACGGACCGTGGAATAATATTTTGACGATGAAGGTGGACTGAACGTGACAGTTGTGGCTCTAATCAGAATGCAAATTTGAAATCCTTAAGTATTTTACCTGAATATAGAGATGAAGTGCATGAACGACTGGATTCCTTAACTGTAAACACTAATACGACGCCAGCCTTGCGGCGGTCCTGGTTTCAATTCCCGGCCAGGTCAGGAGATTTTACCTGGATCTGAGGTCTGGTTCGATGTCCACTTAGATTATGTGACTTCAATTGAGGAGCTACCTGAGGGTGAGATAGCGGCCCCGGTCAAGAAAGCCGAGAATACGATCGAGAAGATTCATTTGTAGGATTTTGTAATAATATGCAAATTTTAACTTCAAAAAGTATCATAGCACAAACGTTTTAACCACACCAATATAAGCAGATATTTCGTTGTAAAGTACGATGCATATGGGCTACCTTCAGTCCCAAAGTTTTAACCCAGATCTACCCAAAAAAAATTTTTGCTTGAATTTGAAGATTTATGGTATATAACTGACCTATAGGTTGTATGATGATCCCCAATGTTAATTGTTTCAGGACCAGGTACATTGGATGGACAGGAGGGGGTGTCCTACAAAAAGGACAGTGGGCAAAAGGGGTATGATAATAAGAAAAATGTATATGCCATTCTAATGTTATATTATTCTTAATTGCAATCTAATACAAGAAGTCTGATTACAGAATGAATTGTTAGAGTGTGAACTGAAGAGAATATAGTAAAATATAAGACTTCAAAGGACCTTGGTGCTTCTATACGGCATGGTGGTACTTGATGTAGATGTTGATTCCCATAGGGAACCTAAAATATTTGTCCTGAATGAGTAAATTTATAATACCAATATAATGGTCCATTATTGGACATTATAAATTTTCCAGCTAACTCATTCTTGGTTGCCTGCGTTTTTCCCTCGTGTGAAAATTTATAATGTCCAATAACAGACCATTATATTGGTATTATAAATTTACTCATTCAGGACAAATATTTTAGGTTCCCTATGGGAATCAACATCTACATCATTTGATGGCCAGGCAGACATCTATTTTTAGAAGTGAGACATTGCTCTCATAGTGCATTGGCACTGTTGGTGGCTTCAAATAGCCTATGCAGTGGCCTCCATGGTATGCACTAGCCTTGCGTCTTGGGTGGTGTGCTAAGTCCCAACTGACGAGCCTAACTTAGCACACGAGTGCGAAACGCAGGCAACCAAGAATGAGTTAGCTGGAAAATTTATAATATCCAATAACGGACCATTATATTGGTATTATAAATTTACTCATTCAGGACAAATATTTTAGGTTCCCTATGGGAATCAACATCTACATCATTTGATGGCCAGGCAGGCATCTATTTTTGGAAGTGAGACATTGCCCTCATAGTGCATTGGCACTGTTGGTGGCTTCAAATAGCCTATGCAGTGGCCTCCACAGTATGCACTAGCCTTGCGTCTTGGGTGGTGTGCTAAGTCCCAACTGACGAGCCTAACTTAGCACACGAGGGCGAAACGCAGGCAACCAAGAATGAGTTAGCTGAAAAATTTATAATGTCCAATAACGGACCATTATAATGGTATTATAAATTTACTCATTCAGGACAAATATTTTAGGTTCCCTATGGGAATCAACATCTACATCATTTGATGGCCAGGCAGGCATCTATTTTTGGAAGTGAGACATTGCTCTCATAGTGCATTGGCATTGTTGGTGGCTTCAAATAGCCTATGCAGTGGCTTCAAATAGCCTATGCAGTGGCCTCCACGGTATGCACTAGCCTTGCGTCTTGGGTGGTGTGCTAAGTCCCAACTGACGAGCCTAACTTAGCACACGAGGGCGAAACGCAGGCATCCAAGTATGAGTTAGCTGGAAAATTTATAATGTCCAATAACGGACCATTATATTGGTATTATGGTGGTACTTCTCAAAACACTTCACATGTAGCGTTATGTTGCACTTTTTGCACCTCATAGACGCTTTTTTGTGGCATACCCTGCACCTTGTTTGCTTCCCTTGGGATTCAATCATGTGATCTACGTGGTCATATCTGGAATCAGCATTTTTAACGCCGATGGACGACTGCGCTTTTTTGCCGTTTTTCTTTCACTGGATTGCAAGAGAGCAACAGCCGCTCGTCTTCGAAAAGTTAGATGATCCAATTTACCTCTGTTCAGTTTGTGGATCTGCCAAGCATTCTGCTCACACACATCAATACAGTGCGTGATAAGAGGAAAGTACCATTTGTTTCCTCGAATTGAAATGAGATAGAGACTGATGTTTTGGTCAGATCTGTCAACGCCCCCCATTCCACAATTATATGAATTAAAAATTTCCGGTTGTTCTACAGTCACCCTCTTTTTCTCAGTTCTTGAGTACCTCTTGGTGAGACGAGTTGGAAACACTGACACTGCATTTGAAGCAGCTGATACCACATTGTTGTCGATCCACTTTGCCACTACTATTCTCTTATCATGTGTTGATCTGAAATCGAAACTACCTCGATTCTTCTTCTTGAGCTCATCTTTAGACACGAGGGGGCATTTTGACATTCTGTTTTCTCTTATTGTTCCAGTGGCTTTTATTCCTCTTGAACTGAGCTCATCCAAAAGTGGAATTGTAGTAAAATAATTATCAAAGAACACATGATAAGGGAAGGGAGCGATGTTAGAAAGTATATCAACATATTGGAGAACTACAGCTGGCCCTAAGGGAAGCTCTTTCCTGTAATTTCCTCCTGCATTGCCTCTTGCTCCTTGATATGGTTCCATCCATGTTACATATCCTGCACTGGTAGCTCCAACCCAAAGTTTGAATCCAAAACGGATTGGTTTCCCACGAATGAATTGTTTACAGCCATGCTTTCCAAAGTAGGGGACCATAGCCTCATCGACACTGTGATGTTTGTGATGAGGTACAAACTCCTGAAATATTTTATTCAGCAGTGTAATGAGAGGCCTGACTTTGGCAAACCTATCATTGTTATCTAAATGTTCATTGTCACAACAATGAAGATGGTTCAGAATGAATTCAAAGCGATTTCTTGACATAGAATTAGCAACAAGTTTGTTGTAAGAATCACGACTACCCTCCCAGTACATTCTCCTTCTTGAAACAGATACATATCCACTTAGAAGCAAAATCCCTTTAAATGTTCTCATTTCATTCTCGGAAATATCACCTAAGCGGTTTTTGTGCGCTGCGTAACGGTTAGTATGAGTGACAAGAAGCTCAATTATTTCATCATCAAACAAAGATGAGAACGTTTCTAACGGAGTGAGATTATTAGGAACAAAATCCAAACTAGGCCATTCAATGTTTTCAGTTTCCAAGTCATGTTTTGTCCACACGTATGCAGTTTTAGAAGACACGGTCAATTTCGGGTGGTTTTCCTCAGTAATATCGCAGTTGGAAGTGTTATTTACAACTTCTTCATCTACTACATCGTCTTGTTCATGGTACATCATTTCAGCATCAGCACGTAACTGTGATCCAGGAAGATGATTCACGTTCAAATCGTCCTCTTCACCGGATTCCTCATCAGTAACAATGTCATCCATGGAACTAGGTGGTAACACAGCAACAGATGCCACATTGCAGTCTGGTTCTTGACAAAATATTGACAAAATCTCATTCAGAGACAAGCTGGAATAGAGGAGAAACAAACTATGTAATAGTACCCCTTATGCCCACTGTCCTATAAAGAGGACACTCAAATATAAATAAAAATCACATAGCCAATTATTCGCCACCAAGAATGGAGAGTTTATATATTCATTACTTGTACCTTGACCAACATATCACACCAACTGGATTATAAATATCAACAAAAGGTACTGTGTAACTTACCTTTCATTCTTCTGTGGCACGAGCTTTTCCATGATACCAAAGTCTGGTTGTTATGAAGCTATCAACAATGTACAGAAACTTCTTTAAACTGCTTGAAACCAAAACAAATGATAGTTTATATCTTTAGCGTGCTACCAACATAACAATTAGCACCAGTTCTTGCCTGACAGCTCAGGCAGTAGTAAAAGATGGTGGGTATGTCTTCTGTCCTTAAAATAGGGCAGTGGGCAGATCTGGGTTTCAAAGATGGGAAAGACAAGTTTTTGTTCATATTTTATCTGTTCAATTTACTAACTTATTGATCGAGTTTTTAAAACATACGTACTGTACCTCAGTGTTTGCTCAATTTACCACTCCCGATTAATTTGACATTTTTCTGTAATGTGACAGTGTTACCATGTGATCTAGAACTGAAGATCATTTTTCCTTGTAGACCTACATAAGCCTTTAGATAAATCATTTTCTTTCAAACTGTTTTTTTTAAAATTATTTTTTCAGGCTAATGAAGGCAAAGCATTACTTTTGCCAGATGAGCTGGCTGCAATTCGGGCTGGAGTCCTGCAAGGTTCTCATCGCCATGCATATGAGGATGGGGAAGACACGGTACCTGAAGAATTATTCCGTCGTTACACCGATACAGATTCCAGACCCCTAACTCCTGCCCCAACTCTGGCCAGTGTAATGACCCGTGGTTCTGGCCGTCGCTGTGTGACACCTGACCCCATACCTACTCACTGTCTTAATCCTACTCGTGAACGTACTTTGTTAGTCCTTGACCTCAGAAGAAGTCACAGTCAAGATACACTGAGCTGGCATGGAACAAATACAACTCCCACCACTGTTCTCCAGCCTCCTAGCAAGAGCATCTCTCCTTCCTCTTCTTCTCATTTAACACCAAGGAAGAAAAAGTGCTCTCCCAGGAAGAAGTCGCAAACACCTGGTGTTTCACCAAAGGTTGAAGGTGAAGGATCTTCAGAAAAGGGAAATAATCCAAAGGTAGGAATATCCTGATAATTTTTTATGTAGTCTATGTTTGTAGTATAGATTGCTACCTAGCTATATGCTATATGCTATGTTTTACACAGGGCATGGCTAAAAGAATGTATTAAATGCAAAAATGTACAGATGAAGAACTGATCATTTTCTATTGAAGTGTTTAGAGATCAACAACAATAACAAAAGCATTTACAAAATTGTCTCCTTACACGTCCCTTAAAACTAAAGTTCACACTAAATTGGAGGCCTACTTATTTGCCACTACTTTGAAGAATTCGCCAAGTTTAGTTTGTTTCTTCGCCTTTTCTGTACAATTACACTTGTGCATCTGTCAACGGTAAGCAATTGTCACTGAAAAACTGTCATAATTAAAGTCTTTTAGAGAAAAAATTGAAAATTTTTGCAGTCGTCCAAAAAAAATAAAAAAAATAAAAAGGAGCGCATGGTATTGAACCTATACAGTATATACACAGTTTTGTTTGTTGTGGGTATCCACATGGTTTGTACCTACATGGGAAGTGAATTATACTTTAAAAATAATAAAAACTAAGTCTGATAAGATATTAAATGCGAGGACTATACACAACAATGTGCGACTATACACTATACAATTTGGAAGCCAAAACAACCTAATGGATAATGTGTTATGAGATGGAAGTCAGAGTTACAAAACCTGTGTCTGTCCCGTGTTGTAATAAATACTAATGTTATTCCACGAACCTACTATGCTGGCATAGTAGGGGGAGAGGTGATACTCCCACGTGGTGCGTCCCAGATGGCGGATAGGGGGGTCCTAACCGGCTTGCCGGCGGACTTGAGGGAAATAAAATACCTCTCTTGGACTAAACACACAACCCACTGTGGGTGGAGGACGCAGACGACAAATACACCCACGGTATCCCTTGCCTGTTGTATGAGGTGACTAAAAGGGGCAACCAAGGGATGATCAAATAAGAACCATGAGACTACTTGTAATTCATACCATCACACAGGGAACACCATGGGTCGCTTTTACTTGCACGTAGTATCACCTATGTTAGGTACAAAGTAGTTTTGTGATTAGTAGCGACAGTGTGTGGCTCAGGATGCATTTTACAGTACTTGTGATTTGTACTCCTATATGAGCAACACCATGGGATGAGCGACACCATGGTTCTGCTTTGCCTATGCTTAGTACCCACTCTGTGAGGAACACCGCGGGATAGTGCGGGTCCCTGTGTTTAGTCCACTTATATGAGGAACGCCATAGGTTTGCGTTGCCTGTAAATAGCGCCGCAGTGTGTGAAACACCATAGGTCTGTGTTACACAGTAACGTGTGTAGCCGCCTTTAAATGTAATGAGTTCAGTACATCGAACATGATTGCAACAACACGTGTTTCGGAAAAAGCACAGGACGCTAGCTATAAGATAGCCAAACTTAACTATTCTACCATATTAGAAGTTAGTTAGTATAGGTAGTTCAGAATATGAATGTTCAGCAGGAGGATGGGATTGATATCATTCTAATGAACT
Source organism: Anabrus simplex (assembly GCF_040414725.1). Classification (NCBI taxonomy): domain Eukaryota; kingdom Metazoa; phylum Arthropoda; class Insecta; order Orthoptera; family Tettigoniidae; genus Anabrus; species Anabrus simplex. The sequence goes on along the minus strand of NC_090266.1, from coordinate 1,149,336,575 downwards.
TACCATATTTATAGGGAATAATACAGTTTGATTTGAAATTATACTTTCTCAAATAATGAAAATAAGGAAGATAATTCCAATAAATGAGATAGTTGATCCTAGTCTTGAAACATTTCAAGATGTGTAACTGTCTGGGTAATCAGACTATGTTCTATCTATAGGAGCAGTGTTTGCCATTATAGCTGGATTTATTCTATGTATTAATTTTCGGTACAGCGTCTTTGTAATTATTTTTCCTTTTATCATACATACACACAAAGATTATTTTGAAAGAGAATTACAAGTGTTTCGTCCAAAGAAGTCATATCGTGCACAAAATACAATGTTTACATCTGCTCTGATTGGCTGGTTCTGAAAGCTAACGTAAAATTAACCGCAAGAGCGTGGAGTTTGCAATCCCTTAATTTTACGGACTCGCAGTTAAGTTTACGTCGGCGCATTGTGAATGGTTCCATTAGATAGCATGGCCGCTAACTTCTAAGTTAACGTTAATTTTATATTTACGTTACATTTGCATTGTGAACGGGGCTTAACTCACGAGGGAACTCGCCCAGTGTCACAACCCGATTTCCCAGAAGCTTCGCTCAGTGAAAGAGGGGTCGAAATAAGCGAACACATGTTTCGGCCTACCCGTAGACACTCGACCGTTTCCAAGAAAATGACAGTCAAAGTTTCCGACGTGCTTTATGTGTTGTTTAGCGCGCAAAAATTTCAATCGACGCGGTGGCGCTTTTGCACCCCGTATTCAAATCCCAATTTTTTTGGTTTAATTTATCTACCTATGTCCACTGATGATTATGACACGAATGTTTCTTATCAAGTTAGTGGATACAAGGGTGTTACGTTGATTGTAAAATTACAACCGGGTTTCACATAAAGTGTTATGCATTTATTATGTATAGCTTATAAATATATATATATGTGTGTGTGTTATTTTTCAGGGATTGCAATGTTTTGTAAGTTCATTCTGATATTAATGCTCCAGGGAGATACGGTACAATCCCTTCGATGATACCAATCGTAAAAGCATTCGAAACAGAAATTTCACACACCATGAGTATCGCGCGGAGGCAGGTTTGCCACAGTTATTTTTCTGGGTGGGAATATCACTCGGGAAAGAAACGTCGTTAATATTACTGAAGATTTCGCGTGTTGGCAATAAGTTTGCAACAAACCACCCATGACGATCATTTTTCCAAAAACTGTTTCAAATAAGTTGTTTCATACAGTTTAATTAATTAATGTTATTGGCTTTACGTCCTACTAACTACATTTTTGCAGTTTTCGGAGATACCGTGGTGCCAGAATTTAGTTCTGCAGGAGTTCTTTTACATGCCAGTAACTCCACCGACACAAGGCTGACGTATTTGAGCACCTTCCAATACCACTGCACTGAGCCAGGATCTAACCTGCCAGGTTGGAGTCAGAAGGCCAGCGTCTCAACCGTCTGAGCCACTCAACCCGGCTATCATACATTTACTGATGTTTTAAAATTCTTTTACCAGACAGAACATAGACGAATAAGGCCAACAATATTTTAAAATCCGCCTCTGTGGTGTAGTGGTTAGCATGATTAGCTGCCATCCCAGGAGGTCCGGGTTTGATTCCCGGCTCTGCCACGAAATATGAAAAGTGGTGTGAGGGCTGGACCGGGGTTCACTTAGCCTCAGGAGGTCAGTTGAGTAGAGGGGATTCGATTCCCACCTCAGCCATCCTCGAAGTGGTTTTCCGTGGTTTCCCCACTTCTCTTCCAGGCAAATGCCAGGATGGTACCTAACTTGTCATGGCCGCTTCCTTCCCACTTCCTTGTCTATTCCTTCCGATCTTCCCATCCTCCCACAAGGCCCCTGTTTAGCATAACAGGTGAGGCAGCTTGGGCGAGGTACTGGCCCTCCTTTCTGGTTCTATCACCCGACCTAAAGTCTCACGCTCTGTGACACTACCCTTGAGGTGGTAGAGATGGGATCCCTCGCTGAGTCCGAGGGAAAAACAAACCCTGGAGGGTAAACGGATTAAGAGGAAGAAGAAGATATTTTATAATACATTGAACAAAACCATTCGTGTAGTAATTTTCAATGAACAAAAGTAAATAAATGTAAAATCCCACAATTCATCGGGATTTGAACACGGGGCGCAAAAGTTTGAAGTCGCGGCGAAAGCCAACGAGGCACCACGTCTACTGAATGTAGGATGAGCTAGTAAGCACATAAAGCACATCAGAGACTTCGACCATCATTTTCTCGGAAACTGTCGAGTGTCTACGGATAAGCCGAAACATGTGTTCGCTTATTTCGATCCCTGGGAAATCGGGTGTTTACACTTGACGGGTTCCCCTCGTCAGAAGTGAGAGGTTTGGCAACTCAAGCAACTTGAACCGGCCAGCAGGCTCATCTCTGTGGCAACCGCAGTGGGTCCGCCCACGTTTCCAAGGCAACCGTACCTCCTACTACCTTGTTCCCACCCAGGCAAGCAGTCAACGGACCTCACTCTCAGAACAGTTAGAGCGCATCTTTCAATATTACGACTATATATTCCGATGGCTAAATAAATTTGATCAAGGCGACTTCGTGTAACAGGTGTGTGAGAAGTGACGTCAGAGGGAAGAAATAGTGCGAGTACCACCATGAGCATTTCACGCCTTTAAAATACAATATAAATTATTCTGATAGTGAGAATATGATGGCATGAATTTTATGAATGCAGTGGATAAAATGTTTATGTAAAATTCCACGAGTTAAGGACATGCTTGGTTAGCATCGCAATATTGGACAAGACTGCAACGTAGTTGGAGCATGTGTAATAAGAGAGCTGCACGGAGGAGAATAAGTCATTTAGTTATGAAGTACTGGAGCATCCTCCACCGTCCTTGTCGCGGAGTATTATACGATCCACGATACTTAAAAAAAAAAAAAAAAACATTCTGCAGTCCTCGAAAACCGTAAACGTAGTTGAACGTAAAACCAATTACATTATTATTTATGCAAGCTTTGCCAGTTTCCAGATAAGAACCCTAATTATTTTTAACGTGGAGTTGGACTTAACCTAATTTATATGAAGATCCCAAAGTACCTGTACATTTTCAGGCAGTGGAGTGCAAATTCTTTATGTATTTCAACCAGAAAAAGTAAAGAAGTTAGCCCATTTCATGCTGATATCTCGGAGTATTTAAAATTATTCAGCCATCGTGGTATCCCTATGCTAACATACTTTTAACAAGTAAAGCGGAATCGAGAATGACTTTTATTGAGATGTTGGAATAACAAACATGTGTACAAATAACAGTCTGATTTTCGTTCATTACCAACAAGATGTTAACATCTTCTAAACTGGGCCTGACAAGTTAAAACTGTGCTACCTGTGGGGATAAACCTTTTATTATCGGTCAAAAGCTTTCTTCTTTAGCCGTATGGTGCGGTAATGGCATCTGTGTGTGGCAGATTTCCGGGGCAGCAGAGAGGAAATTTGGAAAGAAGACGTTTCAAACGAAACAAAATGAAGTGTTTATTGTCAATTACATGTTAAACATGTGATTAGGTCTTGTTGTAAATAAAATCCTGACGATATGTGTTGAAAGGTGAGTGCGTCAAGAATCGTCATAATATCAGTGATTATCTATATGATAACATGTCCTGACTGACTGACTGACTGACTGACTGACTGATTCATCATCGCCGAGCCAAAACTACTGGACATAAAGAAATGAAATTTTGAAGATACATTTATATTAGGGTGTAGGTACTCATTAAGGAAGGATTTTCGGGTATTAAGTCGCTAAGGGGATGAAAAGGGGGGTGAAGTTTTTAAATGAGAATATCTATATCTCAAAAACTTAAAAGTTTACAGGCGTAAAACTTGGTATTTGGAATTTACTTTAAAAATAAAGAAATGCATGTTTTTTGTTTTCCCAAAATCCCATTAAGGAGGGTGAAAAAGGGGAGAAATTTGTTGAATACCTTTTATGGGGATACTTATATCTCAAAAACTGAAGATGTTACAGACATGAAAATTGGTATTTGGAATCTCCTTTAAAAATAAAGAAAAACGTATATTTTTTGTTTTTGAAAAATCCAAAGAACACTTGGGGGGAGGGTTGGTTAGAAAGGACTGAAAAGGGGGTTCAATTCTTTCTATTAGGATACTGATATCTCAAAAACTGAAAACGTTACAGACGTAAAAATTGGTGATTGGAATCTCATAAAGAAATGCATATTGTTTGTTTTCGGAAAATTTACTTAGGCAGGGGTGAAAAAATTGAATTTTTTTCTTTTTGCTTTACGTCGCACCGACGCAGATAGGTCTTATGGCGACGATGGGATAGGAAAGGCCTAGGAATGGGAAGGAAGCTGCCGTGGCCTTAATCAAGGTACAGCCCCAGCATTTGCCTGGTGTGAAAATGGGAAACCACAGAAAACCATCTTCAGGGCTGCCGACAGTGGGATTCGAACCCACTATCTCCCGGATGCAAGCTCACAGCTGCGCGCTCCTAACCGCACGGCCAACTCGCCCGGTAATTGAAAAATTAGTTAAATTATTTGTATGAGTCTACTTCTATCCCAAAAATTAAAGATGTTGCAGATATGAACATCGGTGTTTGGAATCGCCTTTAAAAGTAAAGTAACACATATTCCTTTGATTTCGGAAAATCCAATTAAGGGGGTGAAAGAATTGAAAAATGTAGGCCTATTGAATTATTTGTATGAGGATATATCTTATGAACACTAAAATTGATACAGACGTGAAAAATGGTATTTGGAATCTCCTTTCAAATAAAGAAACGTGCATTTTAGGAAAAAATAAACTTGGTGGGGGGGGGGGGGGAGTGAAAAGGAATTGAATTCCGTTTATGAGGACATATATCTCAAAAACTGAAGATGTTACAGTCGTGATAATTGGTATTTAGAAACTCCTTTATAAATAAACACGTATTTTTTTCCGGAAAATTCGCTTAAGGAGGGACGGTGAAAGGAAGTGAAAAAATTGAATATTTTAAATGTGAATACTTATATCTCAAAAATGTATGGTTACAGACGTGAAAATTGGTGTTTGAATCTCCTTTAAAAATAAATAAACACGCATTTTTTTGGGGGGGGGGGAGGAATCAACTTAACGGGGGTGGGGTGAAAAAGGAGTTGAATTCTTTTGTGAGGATACTTATATCTAAAAAAAAAAAGATGTTACAGACGTGAAAATTGTTATTTGGAATCTCCTTTAAAAAAAAAAAGAAACACGTCTTCTTTTGTTTTCGGAAATCCACTTTCGGGGGGGGGGGGAGGGGGAAGAATTGAAATATTTGTTGAATCATTTGTATGATATGCTTATATCTCTAAAAGCTAAAGATGTTACAGACGTGAAACTTGGTATTTGGAATCTCCTCTAAACATAAACCCATTTTTTTTCTTTCGGAAAATCGACTTGGCGTGGGGGAGGGGGAGGGTGTGAAAATAAGTAAAGAAGGAGTTGAATTAAATTTAAGAGGATACTTATATATCAGAAACAGAAGATGTTACAGACGTGAAAGTTGGTATTTTGAATCTCCTTTAAAAATACAAAAACATATTTTTTTGTTTCCGGAAAGTCCACTTAAAGGGTGAGTGGTGGTAAAAAGGGAAAAAGAAGTTGAATTCATTTTAGGAGGATACTTATATCTCAGAAACAGAAGATGTTACAGACGTGAAAGTTGGTATTTTGAATCTCCTTTAAAAATAAAAAAAACATATTTTTTTGTTTCCGGAAAGTCCACTTAAAGGGTGAGTGGTGGTAAAAAGGGAAAAAGAAGTTGAATTCATTTTAGGAGGATACTTATATCTCAAAAACTGAAGATGTTACAGACGTGAAAGTTGGTACTGTATTTTGAATCTCCTTTAAAAATAAAGAAACTCGTACTTGTTTGTTTTCGGAAAATCCACTTAAGGGGTTGAAAAGAATGGGAAAAGTGGGTGAATTTTGAAGATGAGTAATAGTATATCTACAGTACATGTCCAAAACTTAACATGTTACAGACATGAAACTTGGTATTTGGAAAGTCCTTTAAAAGTACAGGAACGCGTATTTTTTGTTTTCGGAAAAGGCACTTAACGGGGGGTGAAAAGAAGTGAAAAAAGAAGTGAATAACTTTTAATGAGGATGCTTACATCTCACAAACTGATGTCACAGACGCGAAAATTAGTATTTGGAATCTCCTTTAAAATTAAAGGAACATGTATTTCTTTGTGTTTTCGGACAATGGGAATGCCTGATAAAGGGGTTGAATTTTTTTTTATGGAGATTCTTATAGCCTGTCGCAAAAACTGAAAATATTACGTGGAGATAGGTATTTGGAACCTCCTTTAAAAACAAACATTTTTTTTTTCAATTTGAGAGAAGACCGTTTCTCATATGTACAGTTCTATGTTGCATGATCATCTTAGCCCCAAAAGGCAATAACACAAACGTGGTTTACAGACAGTTTCCGGGGTAAATGAAACTCAATTTGTTGGTGCAGTAAATGCCATTCCGCACATATTACAACTATGGATCTTCTCTCCAGGGTAAACGCCTGCTTGCTAATATTGCAGCTGTGTCTCTCCTTCCCAAAGTGAGCCAGCGCATGCAATATCGGTGATTGTCTGTTAGCACTTATTGCAACTGCAGATTTTCTCCCCTGTGTGAATCAATTTCTGCGGTGGCGCGTGTAGGTCCTGTCCCAAAGGTAAGAAGGTATTCTCAAGCACAGTACTACGTGAGCAGTTGACCAGTGTGGATGTACGGTAAGGCGAGTGCAGCGTAGCATGATTGGCATTGAGCAATACCGGGCGGCGATAGGCGGCTGGCTGGGCAGGCAGAAGAAGACGTCAGGGCATGCTGCGAATAATGGAGAACTGGGGAAGATCGGCGAGGTTATCTTGGCAGCAACGGTGATAACTATGCTATTAATTTTAGGGGGAGTGGAGACGAATCCAGGCCCTGACATGAGCTGGGAGGACTGGGAGAGAATCAAGGGGATGATAGGAGACGCTGTTAAAACACACACGGGAGAGGCATTGGTTAATGAATTCAAAAAGGAACAAGCCAAGGGTTTTGAAGATATGAAGACCTGATTCAAGGATCAGTGGGGAGCCACGGAAAAGAGAGTAGAGGAGAATGAGAGAGCAACGAGAGTGCTAAAAGAGCAGGTAAAAAATCTGGAAAAGGAACTGACGTTTTTGAAGAATGAGCTCGGCCTCGTCAACCAACAAAGGATGAAGAAATGTATATATATATATCTATGGTTTACAGGAAGAACGAAATGAAGATAAAGTGAAGCTTATATATAAAGTGGTGGACCTCGTACAAAATAAGCTGAAACTTAACCTTAGTGAAGTGGATATGGACGATATCGAAAGAGTAGGAAAAGTTAAAGGTAGGAGACCAGTGAAAGTGAAGATGATGTCAACCATAATGGCGGACATAGTGTTAAAAAACGCAAAGAACTTACAAGGTGAAAGGATCTGGATAAGCAAAGACTTGGGAAAAGAAGAGATTGAGAATATAAAAATCCTACGGAAACATTTAGGCAGAGCCAAACATCAAAGCCTTGAAGCATTTATTAAGGATCAAAGGCTAGTGGTAACAAATGGTGTATGGTGCCGTGTTTGGACTGTAACAAAACTAAAAAGGACGGAAGAAGAGCTGAAACAGGAAGAGGAACGCTCGAAGCGGCCAAGAGAGAGACAGGAGTACGCTCAAGAGGAGGGAGGAAATGTGGTAACCATGGCTGAAGCACCGAGGCAAGAAAACAGTACAGTGCAAGATAGTGTGAGTGAAAGATCAATTGTGCAGGTTCATGAAGTGTTATCAGATAGTGTTCTTAAAGGAAAACTGGGTGCTCTGATTACCGATCGGGAGGGAGACCTTATGACCAGAGGAAGAAGCAGGAGCCTGAAAGACCTATGGGGGAAAATAAATAAAGGTGTAGAAGATAAAGAGAAGAAGGATGACAATAAAGCGTCGAGGAATGATGGGAGGTAGAAGCTGAGAGCGAGAGGGTGACGAGAAGTAAGATTAGAGATGGCGATTTGGAAGGTAGGGAAAAAAAGCTGTAACTAGGCTGAAAAATAGGCTTTATTAATATTGAAGGTGTACTGAGTAAGATAGGCATTACAAAAGTAAAAACTTTAATAGAAAGCTTTGATATTGTAGCGCTTTTAGAAACATGGCAAGAAGTAGGCAGGGAGATAACTTGGGGAGGATTCACGGTAAGGCACAAGTCAAGGAAGAGATTAAGTAAAATGGGCCGCGTGCCAGGAGGAATAGTAGTATTAGTCAAAGAAAATCTAAACGAATGTATAGAGCATATCGTGAGTGAAATTGAAGGGGCCATGTGGATAAGACTTAATATGGGGAGAGAGGCAGGGAGAGAGAAACATGTGTGCTTGGCTTTTGCCTACTGTCACCCCAGGGAATCTCCATATGCGAATGATAAGTTCTTTGAGGAATTATTATTATTTTTTTTTTTTTTTTGCTAGCGGCTTTACGTCGCATCGACACAGATAGGTCTTATGGCGATGGGAATTATTATTAGAAATTGGTATCATCAGGGGGAGGTATGAGGAGGACGGTATATTATTACTTGGAGACTGGAATGCCAGAATAGGCGAGCGAAGTCCAAGGTATAGTAAAGAAGAAGAATTGATAGTCGGATCAGGAAGAAGTAGTAATGACAAGGTAATCAACAACTGTGGTAGAAAACTCTTAGAATTATTTGAAGTCGGGAATTTCTGCATCTTGAATGGCTTTTGGGAGGGGGACAAAGAAGGTAAAATGACCTATATTACTGAACAAGGAGGGAGCGTTATTGATTTAGTAATGAGCTCACAGGACTTGCTAGATTGCATTAAAAACATAATAGTGGAAGACTGGATTGAATCGCACCACGCTCCGGTATGGGTCAATTTGGTGAGGAGAGAGGAAAATAATGAAGAAGAGAGAAAAAGCATGACATAGTGGGGCAGTGGCTATACCAAATATATATGGGCAGAGAACTCAAAGAGAAGACTAGATGCATTCATGGATAAAGAGATACATCTAATTAGAATTGGCTGGAAAAGGGCGCTGGTGGAAAACAACACAGACAGAACGCTCGATTTATTGCAGTACCCTGTAAAGAGAGTGACTCGTACAGTCGGGCACAGCAAAAGGAAAAAAAAACGGAAGGGGAGGGTTGGTATGACAGGGAATGTGAGGCTCACAGAAAAGCAGCGTTGGGAGCGCTAAAAGAGTATAGAGCAAAAGGAGGGAGCGAAGAGCGTGAAGCATTCTGCAGGCTGAGGAAAGTGTATAAAAGCAAAATTGCAGATAAGAAGAAACAATGGTTGAAGGACCAATCAGAGCAAATAAACAAGGAATGCAGAATGAATTGAACGGAAAAATTTTGGGAGAGAATAAATATGATCAATAAAGGAGGGAAGGGATTGAAGAAAAGAAATACTGACTACGTAAAATGGGTGACATATTTCGGCGAGCTATTAGGAGGAAGGGACGATTTGGAATATAAGGAAAGAAAACAGACCTTGTGGTCTAATGTGGAAGTAAGTATACACGAACTAGATAGGGATTTTACGATATAAGTAGTACAGGGGGTGATTGGGAAACTTAAGTTGAAATCAGCGGGGGGGGGGGGGGGGGCGGGGAATGGTATTAGTAATGAATGTTGGAAACAAATAAGTAAATACGGTCCGATGGTAGAAGAAATTGTAAAGCTATTCAACAAGATTTTCAACGGGGTGAAGGTACCGAAGGAATGGGAGTATGGGATAATATGCCCAATATATAAAAAGAAAGGGAACAGAAATTTACCTAATAACTACCGAGGTATAACTCTTTTATATACACTGACTGACAGAGCAAATGCAACACCAAGAAGGAGTGCTCAGAACTTTATGCCAATTGCAGGGTAGACTGACGTCACTGAGGTATGCTCATGATGTGAAATGCGCCGCTGTGCTGCGCACGTAGCGAACGATAAATGGGACACGGCGTTGGCGAATGGCCCACTTCGTACCGTGATTTCTCAGCCGACAGTCATTGTAGAACGTGTTGTCGTGTGCCACAGGACACGTGTATAGCTAAGAATGCCAGGCCGCCGTCAACGGAGGCATTTCCAGCAGACAGACGACTTTACGAAGGGTATGGTGATCGGGCTGAGAAAGGCAGGTTGGTCGCTTCGTCAAATCGCAGCCGATACCCATAGGGATGTGTCCACGGTGCAGCCCCTGTGGCGAAGATGGTTGGCGCAGGGACATGTGGCACGTGCGAGGGGTCCAGGCGCAGCCCGAGTGACGTCAGCACGCGAGGATCGGCGCATCCGCCGCCAAGCGGTGGCAGCCCCGCACGCCACGTCAACCGCCATTCTACAGCATGTGCAAGACACCCTGGCTGTTTCAATATCGACCAGAACAATTTCCCGTCGATTGGTTGAAGGAGGCCTGCACTCCCGGCGTCCGCTCAGAAGACTACCATTGACTCCACAGCATAGACGTGCACGCCTGGCATGGTGCCGTGCTAGAGCGACTTGGATGAGGGAATGGCGGAACGTCGTGTTCTCCGATGAGTCACTTTTCTGTTCTGTCAGTGATAGTCACCGCAGACGAGTGTGGCGTCGGCGTGGAGAAAGGTCAAATCCGGCAGTAACTGTGGAGCGCCCTACCGCTAGACAACGCGGCATCATGGTTTGGGGCGCTATTGCGTATGATTCCACGTCACCTCTAGTGCGTATTCAAGGCACGTTAAATGCCCACCGCTACGTGCAGCATGTGCTGCGGCCGGTGGCACTCCCGTACCTTCAGGGGCTGCCCAATGCTCTGTTTCAGCAGGATAATGCCCGCCCACACACTGCTCGCATCTCCCAACAGGCTCTACGAGGTGTACAGATGCTTCCGTGGCCAGCGTACTCTCCGGATCTTTCACCAATCGAACACGTGTGGGATCTCATTGGACGCCGTTTGCAAACTCTGCCCGAGCCTTGTACGGACGACCAACTGTGGCAAATGGTTGACAGAGAATGGAGAACCATCCCTCAGGACACCATCCGCACTCTTATTGACTCTGTACCTCGACGTGTTTCTGCGTGCATCGCCGCTCGCGGTGGTCCTACATCCTACTGAGTCGATGCCGTGCGCATTGTGTAACCTGCATATCGGTTTGAAATAAACATCAATTATTCGTCCGTGCCGTCTCTGTTTTTCCCCAACTTTCATCCCTTTCGAACCACTCCTTCTTGGTGTTGCATTTGCTCTGTCAGTCAGTGTACATTGAGCAAAATTTACACAGGAGTCTTAGCTAATAGATTAAGGGACTGGGCTGAAAATAACGGTATAATCTCGAAATACCAGGGAGGATTTAGAAGAGGGAGACAAACAATAGATAATATCATGATTGTAAAAATGTTGGCCGAGAAATACACGGTACGGGGAAGTGGCAGCATATTTTTGGCAGCGGTCGATTTTGAGAAAGCGTTTGATACAGTAAGCAGAAGGGCGCTAATAGAAAAATTAGGGAAGCTGGGAGTTTCTAGGAAAATGATACGGGCGATAGAGGCGCTATATCACAGAGTATATAGTAGCATTAAACTAGAAGACAATGTAATAAGTAAACCGATAGAGTGTAAGCTGGGACTCAAACAAGGATGTAAACTGTACCGGGAGGTACACCTCCACTCCGCTAATTTAAAATGTGCGCCAGTTGAAACTCCTCTGCTGGAGGAAGTCTGAACTTTATCTACGCTATTAATTCTTTACCTTCTCAGAAGATGTCACCACGTGGAAAATTTTGAGTTTTTGAACTGTGTCATTTTTGATGTGTTTTTTGTTTCGCTTGAAGTAAGAAGTGTGAACTTTCTCTTCTAGAGGACACTACTGAAGATCAACAATAGTGCACCCTAGTGCGGAGTCAAAGAACTATTTTGTTGGAGAAATTTTTATTTCAAATGTTTGTTTCTTGCTAAATTTCTTTCTGTTATTGTTTAAGTTGGCTGTATACCCCTCTTTTCCCCCTTGTTTTAGATTTATCCAATCCCGAATTTCTTTTAGTAATTTCCGACCAATCCGATGTATCTTCCCCCATCTTGGATATGTTTCTGTACCCTAGCCAATAAAGTAATTGTGGGCGGGTGTTTTCATTCCCCTAACGCCTAGAAACTTCCGCGAGAGGATTTAAACTGCTGATTTTAGGGTCTCCGGGCCACTTCTGTTCCATCTTTCAGTGTATAAAGTACATAGCAGGAGGCGGGAAGCGCCTCTTTCCTCGGCAGCGGTCATCAATAAGGTAATGGCCGATTAATAAATTCTTTCTTTGCTAGCTCAGCAGTTTAACTCTCGGGGCGGGTGCGAAGCGTTCCACCATGTAACCTTTTCCTAAAATGTAACAATCTTTCTTCTATTCTCTTTTAAGCTACCTTCTGGGATAGAGAGTGCTAACCCTCTCGAGCTCCCACTCTTATTGTTTTGAGGTGAACTTATTTTCTCAACCTATTCTTCGTTAATGTAAAACAAATTGCTCTTTTCTAAAGTCACCTCGGTAGTATGGGATTAGCCCTTGCATTAGTGGCCTAGAGCCAGATTAGGTTTTTTTAAAAACAAGTGTATTAGGAGTGCAGATTGCCTCCTCTCAAATTGTTATTTTAGAGGTCATGTAATTGCCCCTTTTCATTTAATAGACCTCAGTAGGTTGGGTATTGTACCCCTGTGTCTATGTCCAGTGAGGACAACTTGAAGGTGGAGTTTGGTGTGGCCTGGGAGAGGCTTAAATTTTGAGAGCGAGTGGCTCTTTTGAAAATTAAGTGTTGTATGCCTCGTGGAGGCTTTTCTGTGTAATTTGGAGCAAGGGCTCCTAGGTATGAATGGGGTTTTCTGCCCCTCTGTTAAAACTCGTGTTTGGGGTAAAACTGAGCTGATTGCCCAAGCTGTGTAAAATCAGGGCGCGAAGCCCAATTCCTGTAAATATTGTAACTACCCTTTTTGACTTGCTACTTTGTACCTGCCATGCTTGTTATTTCTTTGTTTTTGAAAAGAAAATATAACCTTGTTAAATTTTAAATTAATTTTGCTTTCGTAGCTGGAGACCTATTCACGCCCGCACCTTCTTTCACCTCTACCTACCACGGAAAACTCCGTAACAAGTGGTAGCAGAGCGTGGTTGAATGGGTCTCAATCTAGCCCCTTTTGACGGCTAAACATTGTTTGTTCCGAACTCTAACTATTTTCCCAGTTGCTGGAATTTTTTGAGTTTTTCAAAATTGTTCTGTCACCATGCCCGGCCCTCGCGATGTTCTCCATCTTAACTATTTGCACAAGGAGGAGTTGATCTACGAATTGACTATTAGAAATGTGCAATCTGGAGGCACGGTTGCAGTAGATACAAACAAGCTTAGAGAGTCCCTAGATTTGCCCATTTCCATCCCCAATTTGGGAGAGAAAGAAATTGACGACTCTCTGTCCACGATCACGGAGAATATTACTGGGCTAGCTTCTGTAGTTAGATTTTTGATGAAAATGATCCTTCTCCTAATCAAATTAAGCGTGTGCAAGCTAGGCTATATCATTTTTCGAATAGGGTTAACGATCTGTTGTCTCTATAGTTGAATGACGTTCAGAAGAAGGAAGCTAGTACGCTGCTTGAAAATATGTCTGAATTATCTAGCAAGGTCACTCAATTGTTAACAGGGGAGGTTCCTCCCAAAAGCGATCTACCCACCACAGTGAATGCAGGTAGTGAGGAAGCGCCTCCCAAGGGAGAAGTTAATAGGATAACCGTTGCTGCTCAAACTATCCCTGCCCCATTGGACAACGAATCTGAACGTCGTGCATCATTGAGTAACATCCGTTCTGAATTAACTTCCTTGCCATTGAAACCTTTACCTACTATGTCACCCGGGTTTAGCAGCTTGCCTCATCCATTGGCAATGTTGCTCAGAGGCATCTCTAGGTTTTCCGTTAATACCACCAGTGATGTAATTTCATTTTTAAGATTTCTAGTTGAATTTCAGGATCATGCCCTTGTGTTTTCTCTTTCTCCATGTCAAATTTTGCAAATTATCTATCCGTATGCTATTGGTATTCTCTCAGATAAAATCGTAAGAGCCATTGCCGAGCAATCATCTATTGAGGATTTCCATGCCCATTTGCTAGCTAACTTCATCCCGGCTAGGGCCAGGTCCTCCCTTATTCAGAAGTACTATTACCGTGTACAACGCTTGGATGAAAACTTGGCTGATTTCATACAGGACATTAAGTTTTATACTAGGGTGTTTGCTCTTCATTTCCCTGAGGATCAGATTGTACAAGCTATTGTGGAAGGGATTTCACCACCCTACAGGTCATATTTGTGTTTCGCGGCGTGCCCGCAAACTTTCTCTGAACTTGAAGCATTGGCCGTCTCAGCGGAAGGAGTTAGATACGCCGATTCTTTGCGTGTCGCGAAAGAACCCCCGCCTTCCTTTAGCAATACTCGGCCTCCACCTCGCCGACCAGTAAATCCCCGTAAATGTTATGCTTGCGGGTCGCCTGACCATCTGCGCAACAAGTGTCCACTGATCAAGTCAAGTGGGACAAGGAATGGAGCCGGGTCATCACAAGGCTGTTTTAAATGTGGGGCTTTCTCACATATCGCCAAGAATTGTCCCAATTCGAATAGCACCCCCTCCTGCTCAACTTCTGGTGCAAATTCCACCTATGCCAATAATAAAAAGTGACTAGTGGCTTCGGCTGAGTCGACTAATCCATCTTCCCGAGACTCAGCCCCTGGTAAACAGGTTGTAAATTCAGGGAACGAGCAATTTTCAAATTCATCTTTTGAAGGTCCCAAAGAGTGTCTTAGGATTGCGGCGGATACCCCCGCACCGGTCCCCTTTCTCAAAATTGAGTTAAATAACGAGCCTATAACAGCTCTCTTAGATTCAGGTAGTGTTTGTTCTATTATTTCGGCTGATTGGTATTCAAAATTGAAATCTGTTTGTAAACTTCCTAACTATTGTTTGTCGGCGATCCAATACGTTTCGGCTAATTCCTCTCCATTAGAAATTCTCGGTTCCTTATATGTCAAAATTCGTATTTTTAAATTCACATGGAAAGTTAAATTGTTTGTGGCCAAGCACTTGTCTTGCCCCATTATATTGGGAGCGGACTTTATTTCTCACACTGGTCTTGTGCTCGATCTTCAGAGTAGGTCTTGCACTTTCAAATTTGCCTCTAATTGTAATATCCCTCTATTAAAGTGTAATTCTGCATCATGTTCTTCTATTTCGCCTACCCAGGATGAGATGTTGTTAGACCTTAGGCATCTACCTGAGGAGCAGGCTGATAGTATTCGCAAATTGTGTCAGTCGTTTCCCGAGGTGTTCTCTGATACTCTTGGTGTTACTGACCTTATTGAATACAAAATTGAGGTCACGGATTCGATTCCTGTCCGTTTTCCACCTTATAGGCTATCTCCACCTAAAATGAAGGCTCTAAAAGAAATCATCGATCAGATGTTGAAGGACGGTATTATTAGGCCCTCTAAGTCAGCGTATTCTTCGCCTATTTTTTTAGTCCCGAAACCC
The DNA here is from genome assembly GCF_040414725.1 of Anabrus simplex. Lineage (NCBI taxonomy): Eukaryota > Metazoa > Arthropoda > Insecta > Orthoptera > Tettigoniidae > Anabrus > Anabrus simplex. The sequence continues at coordinate 1,149,321,022 of NC_090266.1, read as the reverse complement.
CAAGGGGGCTTCAGGCCTGTCATTGATTACAGGGCTCTCAATCGGAAGGTGGTGTTGCAATCTGAGCCCCTTCCCGACCTTCATTCTTGTTTTTCATGGTTTCGTAAGGCCAAGTTCTTTACTATCTTGGACTTGAATCAGGCCTATAATCAAATTCCCCTTGCCGAAGAGTCTAAACATCTTACAGCGTTTGCCACGGACTGGAATTTATACGAATACAACCGCGTGCCTTTCGGGCTCCCCACGGGAGCAGCTGTACTCACTAGGCTACTAGATAGGGTCTTCTCCGACATCAAATTTGAGTACTTATATCACTACTTGGACGATGTCGTCGTATTTTCAGAGACTTTTGAAGAACATCTAGATCATCTGCGAGAAGTTCTCGATCGCCTTCGTAAGGCTGGGTTAACTGTTAAGTTGTCCAAGGTTGCCTTTGCTAAGCCCTCTATGTCTTTCCTAGGGCATATTGTGTCACCGGATGGTGTAGCAGTCGATCATTCTAGAACACAGGCCATCCGTGATTTTAAACCTCCCAAAGACATTAAAGGTATCGCCAGGTTCATTGGTATGGTGAATTTCTTCAGGAAGTTTATTCCTAAATTCGCTAATAGAGCGGCGCCCTTAAACCTTCTTCGTAGGAAAGGCATCAAATTCGAGTGGGGACCTTCTCAACAAGCCGCTTTTGAAGACCTTAAATTAGCTCTTTGTAATGCCCCTGTACTTGCTATGCCTGATTTCTCGAAGAAATTCATTGTCCAAACCGACGCATCGTCGTCAGCGGTAGCTGCAGTCCTTCTTCAAGAGACTGAACTAGGGAGGCGCCCCATCGCCTATGCGTCTAGGACATTGTCGGCTCAAGAAGCCAAGTATTCCATCTATGAGCTCGAAGGTTTGGCAGTCTTATTCGCCTTAGAGAAGTTCCGTCTCTATCTGGAACATGTCAAATTCGACCTGGAGACAGATAATCAAGCCTTAAGCTGGGTCTTAGGTAGGCCGCGTCGTACTGGTCGTATAGCCCGCTGGGCCATCCGTATTTCTGCCTTCCAGTTTGATGTTAGACATATCAGAGGTACCGAAAATGTTGTTGCTGATGGACTCAGCCGTATGTTTTCTAACGACGTCGAGACCCACGAACCGGTCGACATTTCATCACCTTCCGAGTCCATACTATCTAAGGTTAATGCCATCCTAACGGATGCTCCCATGCTCTTTAGGGATATCGAGAAATACCAACGTGAAGATCCGACGCTGGCTCCGATAATGGAAACCCTTTCTTCTGGGGAACATGTTGTCCCTTATGTTCTGAGGAATGGTGTTCTATGTTGCCCTTCGAGGCATGATAAGATGATGAAAGTTGTTGTTCCAGCTGTTCTTGTACCTATGATCTTCAAGTATTATCATGAGACCCCATTAGGAGGGCATCTTGGAATCTTTAAAACTCGTGAAAAGATTCGTGAAATGTTCATCTGGAAAGGTATGGACGGTGAAATCCGTGAACTAGTAAAGGCTTGTAAATCCTGTTTGCTTAGTAAACCGACCATGTCCACCAAGGTAGGCCTCTTGTCTTCTCAGCAAGCGTCGCGCCCCATGGAACGCCTGTATATTGATTATGTAGGACCATTCCCCCAGTCAAAGGGTAATGCCAACAAGTTCATCCTTGTGTGTGTAGATGGTTTTACCAGATTTTCTTGGTTATTTCCGACTAAGCTGGCTACCGCTCAGTCTACCATTACTTGCTTAAATTCTATTTTTGCTTCTTTTGGTCCGTGCCAATATATTGTATCTGATAATGCGAAGGCTTTTACATCTAACTTATTTCGTAAATTCTGTTTTGACTTATCCATCTCTCATGTAACTACTTCTGCTTATTACCCTCAACCATCTCTGGCTGAACGGGTTAATCGTAATCTCAGGTCCGCACTTATTGCCTATCATCATGAAGATCATTCCAGGTGGGACACGTCCCTGCATTGGTTAGCTTTTGCTTTGAATTCGGCGGTTCATGAATCTCATAAGTTCACTCCAGCTTCCTTGATGTTCAAGTTTGTTCCCAACACGCCGCTCTCTAACCTTTGGTCTCTGAGTGACATTCTACCCGAGACAATAGATCCGGATAATATTAAAGATCTTTGGAAGAAGGCTAAAGCCAATCTTAAGGTATCTCATGAAAAGGTTAGAGAAAAGTATGATCGTGGACGGAGACCCACCTCTTTGAAGGTAGGTGACCAGGTGATGGTCAAGAATTTTGTTCCCGCGGGCAAGCTTGCCCCCAGATTTCATGGGCCATGCATCATTCTCGATTTTCTTACGCCGGTTACATTGTTAGTAAGCAATCCAGCCACCGAGAGGATATTTAGGGTTCACCTGTCCCAAGTGAAACCGGTGTAAATTTTGTGTCAACTTGCTTCATATAATTTGATAGGAATATGAAGGTTATATTTTTTTTTGAGTTCCACTCTTAAGGCATTCTGCTCCTTCTATTTTATTTTATATGTAAGCATTTCTGTAAAACCTCCCCCGATTTGTTAAACTGCCATCCTGTCCTTGCCACGGCCATTACCACGCTCCCGTCTCCTGCTCCACTACACACAGTGGCTGGCTTAGATGAAATGCCATGGATATCTGCACGCCGCTGGCCCCTCAATCTCTCTACATGCCTGTGCTCTCAAAAGAAACATGATGGTCCAACACAATTCTGCCGCCTAGCTTAAATGTTTCAGTGCCCCCGCAGCCGCGCGGCGCTGTGCCGCGGCTGGGTTCGAGGACGGGCCCCCTCGGCCCCAGCGAGGACATGTGCACGGCGAGCCGGAGCTCTCCTCCCGGCCAAGGCTGATGTGCGGCGCACGACCTGCTACTTGCCCGCAGCCTGTATATGTTCACCGCGGGCGCGGCGTGTTTCAACACCTCTGCTCCCCTCATAGTGCGGGCGAGCGGTATCTCAGGGTACTTGAGGGGTCCGAGCGGCCTCCTTTGGACGCAAGCTGCAACGGCCGGTCTGGCCATCCAACTTCATCAACCTCAACTACATGGACAGTTACGATAAGCAATGACTACACTCGGGAATTCAACAGCAATATTTGGTGGACATTGCAAAATTTTTCATCACTTTTAAGTATTAAAAGTCTATCTTCGGAATTCTACTTCTACAAACTTAAAAACTTTACTTCATCTGCAAGAACAAAATTTTGAAACTAAATCAAACCAAATTAAGAAAATCTTATAAATTTTTTTTGGCAATTAATCTCCATATCTACATCAAAACTTGGACCTTGTTTTCAAACAATTTCATGTGTCACCGCGGGAGGAACTTTTGGGGGGGGGAGGTCTGTACCGGGAGGTACACCTCCACTCCGCTAATTTAAAATGTGCGCCAGTTGAAACTCCTCTGCTGGAGGAAGTCTGAACTTTATCTACGCTATTAATTCTTTACCTTCTCAGAAGATGTCACCACGTGGAAAATTTTGAGTTTTTGAACTGTGTCATTTTTGATGTGTTTTTTTGTTTCGCTTGAAGTAAGAAGTGTGAACTTTCTCTTCTAGAGGACACTACTGAAGATCAACAATAGTGCACCCTAGTGCGGAGTCAAAGAACTATTTTGTTGGAGAAATTTTTATTTCAAATGTTTGTTTCTTGCTAAATTTCTTTCTGTTATTGTTTAAGTTGGCTGTATACCCCTCTTTTCCCCCTTGTTTTAGATTTATCCAATCCCGAATTTCTTTTAGTAATTTCCGACCAATCCGATGTATCTTCCCCCATCTTGGATATGTTTCTGTACCCTAGCCAATAAAGTAATTGTGGGCGGGTGTTTTCATTCCCCTAACGCCTAGAAACTTCCGCGAGAGGATTTAAACTGCTGATTTTAGGGTCTCCGGGCCACTTCTGTTCCATCTTTCAGTGTATAAAGTACATAGCAGGAGGCGGGAAGCGCCTCTTTCCTCGGCAGCGGTCATCAATAAGGTAATGGCCGATTAATAAATTCTTTCTTTGCTAGCTCAGCAGTTTAACTCTCGGGGCGGGTGCGAAGCGTTCCACCATGTAACCTTTTCCTAAAATGTAACAATCTTTCTTCTATTCTCTTTTAAGCTACCTTCTGGGATAAAGAGTGCTAACCCTCTCGAGCTCCCACTCTTATTGTTTTGAGGTGAACTTATTTTCTCAACCTATTCTTCGTTAATGTAAAACAAATTGCTCTTTTCTAAAGTCACCTCGGTAGTATGGGATTAGCCCTTGCATTAGTGGCCTAGAGCCAGATTAGGTTTTTTTAAAAACAAGTGTATTAGGAGTGCAGATTGCCTCCTCTCAAATTGTTATTTTAGAGGTCATGTAATTGCCCCTTTTCATTTAATAGACCTCAGTAGGTTGGGTATTGTACCCCTGTGTCTATGTCCAGTGAGGACAACTTGAAGGTGGAGTTTGGTGTGGCCTGGGAGAGGCTTAAATTTTGAGAGCGAGTGGCTCTTTTGAAAATTAAGTGTTGTATGCCTCGTGGAGGCTTTTCTGTGTAATTTGGAGCAAGGGCTCCTAGGTATGAATGGGGTTTTCTGCCCCTCTGTTAAAACTCGTGTTTGGGGTAAAACTGAGCTGATTGCCCAAGCTGTGTAAAATCAGGGCGCGAAGCCCAATTCCTGTAAATATTGTAACTACCCTTTTTGACTTGCTACTTTGTACCTGCCATGCTTGTTATTTCTTTGTTTTTGAAAAGAAAATATAACCTTGTTAAATTTTAAATTAATTTTGCTTTCGTAGCTGGAGACCTATTCACGCCCGCACCTTCTTTCACCTCTACCTACCACGGAAAACTCCGTAACATAAACTATCACCCATATTATTTCTACTATTTATTAATGATATACTGGACGAGCACGGTGGGGCAAGTTGGGCTGTACCAACGGTAGGTAATATGGAGAACCCAGGCCTGATTTTCGCGGACGATATTTTGCTAATGACTTTGGATTGAAGAAAAGTTTGGATAAATTAGTAGATGACGCAAATAAATGGTCGCTGAAAATTAACTATAATAAAACGAAGGTGATGATTGTATGTAAGAGAAGGAGGGTAAGAAAAGCGTAGGAATGGTGGGTACAGGGGGCAAGAATAGATGAAGTAGATAGATTAGAATATCTAGGGATGATACTGAATAAAAAAGGAGGGTGGGAAGACCACATCAAGAGATGCAAACTTAGAGGGATAGCAGCCCTCGCAGCAATAAAAATCCTAGTAGCCAAGTACCCAGGAGTAAGCTATAAAATACTCAGGCTAATACTAAAATCTCTGGTCCTGAGCAGAGCTTTATATGGGGTCGAATTGTGGGGATTAGAAAAGAAAAGGGTAGGCGTGAATCAAATAATATATAAATTCAGTAAGGCTCTTATGAGGCTACCGCAATGTACAGCCAATGTGGGGGCATTAATCTTATGCGGAGAGTTCATCGAGTTAAACTGTGTTAAAAGACTATTAAATTATTGGTCCAGGCTAAGACGGGGAGGCGGCGGTTTTCTGATGCAGGAAGTATATAGGTATGAACTGGAAGGAATGTATGATGAGAGTTGGTTAGCAACAATCAAAAGTTATATTGAGGAATTGGGTATGGGATATATCTGGCGAGAGGGATGGAAGGGGAATAATAGCAGAATGCAGAGGGCCCTGACAATGAGAATTAAAGACATTCAGATGCAGAAATGTTTGGAAGAATGTAGAGAAAGGCCCTCGCTCAGCTTATTCCATAAGGTCTACCAGATCTCCAACTTAAGTATAAGATTTGGGGATGGAAGAGTTAAGGGTGGATTATTATGGTGATTGTTGGGATGCATAGAAACAAAGGATGGATCAGAAGCAAAGAGAACTCTCAGTGTATACTATGCAAGGCTAAGAATGATGACTTACATTTACTTTGTGACTGTACAGGAACAGAGGAACTAAGAGCAAAATTTCTAAATACTAAGCAGTACTAAGCAATACTAAGCAGAAAATTATTATATGGGTAGCGAATCAGTGGAGAAACGACAGCGGCCTGAATAAGTTCTTATGTGCAGTGAAAAAGCAATATCTGAGGGAAATACGAGGTAGTATATGATGCAAGATCTTGGAATGTAAATAGTGGAGTAGATAGCATAAATTGGTCAGTAGGAGATTGGCACTCAGCATTTTAAATGTTAGAAACGTCAGCTTGTAGTAATAATTTCATTAGACATGCTGACAGGGTAGGATGCAGATGTAGGTGTACATTTAGGCAAGTGCGTTTCTCTCACTATTCACGCATAGTAGGGGATGGTAAGGAATGAGGGGCAAGGGAGAACAGGATATAACCGTAAAAGAATGGGTGAGACGGGCCCACCCGAAATATGTAAAAGAAGGGAGAAATGTGAGAAGTGGAATGTGTTTATAGATCTGTTTATAATTGTTTAGTTTCGTTTGTTTTAATGGTTCTTTCTGTTTCTTGTGTGCTGGCACTGTGAACATGTATCTGGGCGAACAGCCTGTAATGTTCAATAAATTACTACTATTAGGTACTCAATTTGTTGGTGTATATTTATACTTTAGGGATTTTCAGATAATGTCTTAGTACTGTACCGAGGAACGATTAATTTTATTATTTTACGAAATCCACGCGAGCGAAGCCGCGGGTAACTAGTGGTTAAATAAATTCCGATGTTGTCGGAGAGATAAGGGAGATGGCGGGAATTTGATGCAAAAAGGCCTGTACATTCGTTAAATCATATTAATGTAATTAAAAGGGTATAATTTTTGTCTTAATGGCCGGTTTTTTCTTTATGTGTCAATGGCTAAGGAAACGCCACATTTCAAACCTTTGAAATGCATAGATCTCCGTCAAGGGATTATAATTGGTAAGTTTGATACCAGGAATTTGTACTTGCAGTGCGATTGGATGTCGAATGTATGCTATGACCAGAAAGACTGTATTTATTCCTTAGGGTTATATCAGATGTTAACTCAAAAAGTAATAATCAATACCAATAATAATAATAATAATAATAATAATAATAATAATAATAATAATAATAATACCGGGCGAGTTGGCCGTGCGCGTAGAGGCACGCGGCTGTGTGCTTGCATCCGGGAGATAGTAGGTTCGAATCCCACTATCGGCAGCCTTAAAAATGGTTTTCCGTGGTTTACCATTTTCACACCAGGCAAATGCTGGGGCTGTACCTTAATTAAGGCCACGGCGGCTTCCTTCCAACTCCTAGTCCTTTCCTATCCCATCGTCGCCATAAGACCTATCTGTGTCGGTGCGACGTAAAGCCCCTAGCAATAATAATTGTACCGGGTGGTACAGCTCCACGCCGCTAATTCGAACTTTGCGCCAGTTGAAACTCCTCTACTGGAGGAAGCCCGAACTTAAACTACCGGGTTAATTCTCAAGTTTCTCAGAAGATGTCCTTACTAGTAAATTTTTAAGCGTTCTGAACTGTGTCGTTTTCGATGCATTTTTGTTTTCTCCGTAGCAAGAAGTGCGAACATGCTCTTCTAGATGGCACCTCTTATGAACTACAATTGTGCATTCTAGTGCGAAGTGTAGGAACCTTTTTTTTGAAAAAATTTAGTATTTATAAGTTTGTTCTTTATTAAATTTCTTTCTGCCATTGTTTAAGTTGGCAACGTTAACCCTTTCTTTCCGCCAGTTTTGAAATTGGCCAATCATAAATTTCTGTAATTAATTTTCCACCAATCCTGGTTTTCTTCTTCAGTTTTGACATGTAATCTTTTGGCCGTCCAATAAAAAGCTTGTGGGCGGGTGTTCTTATTCTTGTAAGGTCTCGAATGTTCCACGAGGGTATATAAACTGCTGATTTTTGGGTCTCCGGGCCACTTCAGTAACATCTATCATAGTGTAAATTATGTAGCAGGGGGCGGGAAGCGCCTCTTTCTTCGGGCAGCAGTTCATCCGTAAGGTAATGGCCTTTTAATAACTTCATTTCTTGGTAGCTCAGCAGTTTAACTCTCGGGACAGGTTCGAAACTTTTATCATGTAACCTTCCTAAAATGTAAAATACACTTGGTCTAAATTCTTTCTTTTTAACTACAAATTGGGATAGAGAGTGCCTAACCCTCTCGAGCTCCCACTCATATTGTTTTGAGGTGACTACGTTTTTATAACTGTTTCTCTTCTCTTCGTAATATAATGATTTTCCTATCGTGTCACCTCCGTAGTATGGGGTTAGCCCTTGCATAAGCGGCCTAGAGCCGAATAGGTTTTAATAAAGTATATTCGGAGTGCCAGTTACGCCTCCACTCAAGTTTGTATTTTGGGGCCTTGTAATTTTCCTGTTTATTTACTAAATCGGCCTCAGTAGGTTGGGTATTTTTACCCCTGTGTTTATGTCCTTAGAGGACAGCTTGAAGGTGGAATTTGGTGTGGCCTTTGATAGGCTGGAACTTTGAGAGCGGGTTGCTCTTCCAAAAAAAATTTGTTTCTGTGTGCCTCGAGGAGGCTTTTACTATGTAATTGGGAGCAAGTGCTCTTGAGCATGATTGGGGTCTTCTGTCCCTTGGTTGAATCTTGTATACGGGTAAAGTTGGGCTTATAGCTCAAGAATAGTGTGTCTGGCTCTCGGAGCCCAAATCCTGTAACTACTGTAATTGTACATTCTCGATTTGTTGCTAGGCTACTAAGTACCTGTTATATTTGTTATTTCTTGATCTTGAAAAGAAAATATAACCTTGTTAAATTTTAAATTAACTTTAATTTCGTAGATTGAGACCTATTCATCCCCGCACCTTCTTTCACCCCTAACTACCACGGATAACTCCGTAACAAGTGGTAGCAGAGCGTGGTTGAATGGGTCTCAATTTAGCCCCTTTTGACGGCTAAACATTGCTTTGCTTTCGAACTCTAACAATTTTCTCAGTTGCTGGAATTTTTGGATTTTTCTTTTTTTTCAAAATTGTTTTGTCATCATGCCCGGCCCTGGCGATGTTCTCCATCTCAACTATTTGCGCAAGGAGGAGTTGATCTATGAATTAACAATTAGAAATGTGCAATCTGGAGGCACGGTTGCGGTAGACACCAATAAGCTTAGAGAGTCCCTTGATTTGCCCATTTCCATCCCCATTTTGGTAGAGAAAGAAATTGACGACTCTCTCTCCACGATCACGGACAATACTACTGAGCTAGCATCTGTAGTTAGTTTTTTTTGAAGAAAATGACCCTTCTCCTAATCAAATTAAACGTGTGCAAGCAAGGTTATTTCATTTTTCTAATAGAGTTAACGATCTATTGTCTCTGAAGTTGAATGACATTCAAAGGAAGGACGCTAGTGTGGTTCTTGAAAATCTTTCTGAATTGTCCAGTAAGGTTACCCAATTGTTAACTGGGGAAGTTCCTCCCAAAACTGATCAACCCACTACGGTGAACGTAGGTAGCGAGGAAGAGCCTCCTAAGGGAAAAGTCAATAGGAAAACCGTTGGAGCTCAACAAATCTCTGCCCCATTGGACAACGAGTCTGAACGCCGTACCTCGTTGAATAACGCACGTTCTGAATTAGCTTCCTCGCCACTTAAACCTCTACCTACTATGTCACCAGGGTTCAGTAGTTTGCCTCATCCATTAGCCATGCTGCTTAGAGGTATTTCGAAGTTTTCTGTTAACTCTACCAGTGAAGTAATTTCATTCTTAAGGTTTTTAGTTGAATTTCAGGATCATGCCCTCGTTTTTTCTCTTTCTCCGTGTCAAATTTTGCAGATAATCTACCCCTATTCCGTGGGTGTCCTTTCAGACAAAATAGTAAGAGCCATTGCCGAACAATCATCTATTGAAGACTTCCGCGCCCACTTGCTAGCTAACTTCATTCCGGCTAGGGCAAGGTCCTCACTTATTCAGAAGTACTATTATCGTGTACAGCGGTTGGATGAAAACTTGGCAGATTTCATCCAAGATATTAAGTTCTATACTAGGGTATTTGCTCTTCATTTTCCCGAAGACCAAATCGTTCATGCTATTGTGGAAGGTATTTCACCATCCTATAGATCATATTTGTGTTTCGCGGCGTGCCCGCAAACCTTCTCTGAACTTGAGCATTGGCTGTGTCAACCGAAGGGGTTAGGTATGCGGACACATTAAGTGTTGCCAGGGAGCCCCCTCCGCCATCAAGTAACTTTCGGCCTACACCTCGCCGAACCATCACTGTCCGTAAATGTTATGCTTGTGGGTCCCCTGACCATCTTCGGAACAAGTGTCCATCAATTAAATCTGGTGGAACAAGGAATGGAACAGGGTCATCGCAAGGTTGCTTTAAATGCGGCGCGTTTTCCCATATTGCCAAGAACTGCCCTAATGCTAGCAGCACCCCCTCCTGCTCGACTTCTGGTGCAACTTCCACCACTGCCAATAATAATAAGTGACTAGTGGCGTCGGCTGAGTCGGCGAACCGTTCTTCTCGAGGCTCAGCCCTAATTAAACATATCGAAATTTCTGGGAAAACTCAGGCGTCAAATTTATCTTTTGAAGCTCCCAAAGAATGTCTTAGGATTGCGGCGGATACCCCCGCACCTGTGCGTTTCCTTAAAAATGAATTAAATAATGAGCCTATAACAGCTCTATTAGATTCAGGCAGTGTTTGTTCTATTATTTCGGCTGAATGGTATTCGAAATTGAAATCCGTTTGTAAACTTCCTAACTATTGTTCGTCTTCGGTTCAATATGTTTCGGCTAATTCATCTCCATTAGAAATTTTAGGCTCCTTAAATGCCAAAATTCGTATTTCTAAATTTACTTGGAAAGTTAAACTGTTTGTGGCTAAGCATTTGTCTTGCCCCATTATATTGGGAGCCGACTTCATGTCCCATACTGGTCTTGTGCTCGATCTTCAGAGTAGGTCGTGCACATTCAAATTTGCTTCTAATAGTAAAATCCCTTTGTTAAAGTGTATTCTGTATCATGTTCATCTATTTCGCCTACCCAGGATGAGATGTTGTTAGATCTTAGACATCTACCTGAGGAGCAGGCTGATAGTATTCGTAAGTTGTGTCAGTCGTTTCCAGAGGTGTTCTCTGATACTCTTGGTGTTACTGACCTTATTGAATACAAAATTGAGGTCACGGATTCGATTCCTGTCCGTTTTCCACCTTATAGGCTATCTCCACCTAAAATGAAGGCATTGAAAGAAATCATCGATCAAATGTTAAAGGATGGTATTATTCGGCCCTCTAAGTCGGCGTATTCTTCGCCTATTTTTCTAGTCCCTAAACCACAAGGTGGCTTCAGGCCTGTCATTGATTATAGGGCTCTCAATCGGAAGGTGGTGTTACAATCTGTGCCCCTTCCTGACCTTCATTCTTGTTTTTCATGATTTCGTAAAGCGAAATTCTTTACCATCTTGGACTTGAATCAGGCATATAATCAAATTCCCCTGGCTGAAGAGTCTAAACATCTTACAGCGTTTGCCACGGATTGGAATTTGTATGAATACAACCGCGTGCCTTTCGGGCTCCCCACGGGAGCAGCTGTGCTTACGAGCCTACTAGATAGGGTCTTCTCCGAGATCAAATTTGAGTACTTGTACCACTATCTTGATGATGTCGTATTTTCGGAGACTTTTGAAGAACATCTAGATCATCTAAAGGAAGTTCTCAATCGCCTTCGTAAGGCTGGGTTAACTGTGAAGTTGTCCAAGGTAGCTTTCGCTAAACCTTCCATGTCATTCCTAGGGCATATTGTCTCGCCTGATGGTGTTGCAGTCGATCACTCTAGAACACAGGCCATCCGTGATTTCAAGCCTCCCAAGGACATCAAAGGTATTGCCAGATTCATTGGTATGGTGAATTTCTTCAGGAAATTTATTCCTAACTTCACTAATAGAGCGACGCCCTTGAATCTTCTTCGTAGGAAAAGCATCAAATTTGAGTGGGGGCCTTCGCAACAAGCCGCTTTTGAAGACCTGAAATTAGCTCTCTGTAATGCCTCTGTCCTTGCTATGCCAGATTTCTCGAACAAATTCATCGTCCAAACCGACGCATCGTCGTCGGCGGTAGCTGCAGTCCTTCTTCAAGAGACTGAACTAGGGCGGTGACCCATCGCCTATGCATCTAGGACTCTATCGGCTCAAGAAGCCAAGTATTCCATCTATGAGCTCGAAGGTTTGGCAGTCTTATTTGCCTTAGAAAAGTTCCGTCTCTCTCTGGAACATGTCAAATTCGACCTGGAGACTGATAATCAAGCCTTAAGCTGGGTCTTAGGTAGGCCGCGTCGTACTGGTCGTATAGCCCGGTGGGCCATCCGAATTTCTGCCTTCCAATTTGACGTTAGGCATATCAGAGGTACTGAAAATGTTGTCGCAGACGGACTCAGCCGTATGTTTTCCAACGACGTCGAGACCCATGAACCGGTCCTTAGTTCATCACCTCCCGAGCCCATGCTATCTGAGGTTAATTCCATCTTAACAGATGCTCCCATGCTCTTTAGGGATATTGAGAAATATCAACGTGAAGATCCAGTGCTGGCTCCCATTATGGAAACCCTTTCTTCTAGGGAACATGTCCCTTATGTACTGAGGAATGGTGTTTTATGTTGCCCTTCGAGGCATGATAAGATGATGAAAGTTGTAGTTCCAGCTGTTCTTGTACCTATGATCTTCAAGTACTATCATGAAACCCCACTGGGGGGGGCATTTAAGCATCTTTAAAACCCGTGAAAAGATTCGTGAAATGTTCATCTGGAAAGGCATGGACGGTGAAATCCGTGAACTAGTAAAGGCTTGTAAATCTTGCTTGCTTAGTAAACCCACCATGTCTACCAAGGTAGGCCTTTTGTCTTCTCATCAAACGTCGCGCCCAATGGAACGCCTGTATATCGATTACGTAGGACCCTTCCCCCAGTCAAAGGGGAATGCCAACAAGTTCATCCTTGTATATGTAGATGGTTTTACTAGATTTTCTTGGTTATTTCCGACTAAGCTGGCTACCGCTCAGTCCACCATTACTTGTTTAAATTCAATCTTTGCTTCTTTTGGTCCGTGGCAATATATTGTGTCTGACAATGCTAAGGCTTTCACATCTAATCTATTTCGTAAATTCTGTTTTGACCTGCCCATCTCTCATGTGACAACTTCTGCTTATTATCCTCAACCTTCTCTGGCTGAACGGGTTAATCGTAATCTGAGGTCCGCGCTGATTGCCTATCATCATGAAGATCATCCTAGGTGGGACACGTCCCTACATTGGTTAGCTTTTGCCTTGAATTCGGCGGTTCACGAATCCCATAAGTTTACTCCAGCTTCTTTGATGTTCAAGTTTGTTCCAAACACGCCGCTCTCTAACCTTTGGTCTCTGAGTGATATTCTACCTGAGACAATAGATCCAGATAATATTAAAGATCTTTGGAAGAAGGCTAAAGCCAACCTTAAAGTGTCTCATGAAAAGGTTAGGGAAAGATATGATCGTGGACGGAGACCCACCAATTTGAAGGTAGGTGACCAGGTGATGGTCAAGAATTTTGTTCCCGCGGGCAAGCTTGCCCCCAGATTTCATGGGCCGTGTATTATTCTCGATTTCCTTACACCCGTTACCTTATTGCTAAGCAATCCAGCCACCGAGAGGATATTTAGGGTTCACCTGTCGCAGGTGAAACCTGTGTAACTTCCGCGCTAACGTAGCTGATTTTTTTCTTTAACATTTTTGAAAGAATTCGGAAGGTTATATTTTAGTTTCATTTTGAGGCCTTCTGCCCTTGGAGTCAGGTTCTCTGTATTTAAGCATTTATTGTACACCTCCCCTGACCAGTTAAACTGCCATCCTGTCCTTGCCATGGCCATTACCATGCTCCCGTCTCCTGCTCACATAAAACTGTGGCTAATTGGAAGGAAATAAATATTTCCACGCCGCTGGCCCCTCAGTTCCACCACAATGAATGTACCCTAAAATCATTCTGGTCCAACAAAATTCTGCCGCCGAGATCTTAATGTTTCAGTGCCCCCGCAGCAGCGCGGCGCCGTACCGCCACTGAGGTGGGGTATGGGCCCGCCCCTCTCCAGTGAGGCCAACCAGTGTACGGCGAGCCGGAGTCCTCCTCCCGGCCAAGGCTGATGTGCGGCGCACAACCTGCAACTTGCCCGCGACCTGTATGTTCGCCGCGGGCGCGGCGTGCTTCTACTCCACTACTCCTCTCATAGTGCGGGCGAGCGGTATCTCAGGGTACTTGAGGGGTCCGAGCGGCCTCCTCTGGACACAAGCAGCGGCGGCTGGTCTGGCCGTCAAACTTAATCAACATTGAATGTACTTGATCAGCTACATGGAAATTTCGTACCTACAATTACTACATTTTTGGATTCAACTGCAATATTTGGTGGACTTAGGAAATTTTTCTTCACTTTCAAGAATTAAAAGTTTTTCCTTCTGAATTCAACTTCTACAAGCATAAGGACATTACTTCAAAAGTTACTACAAAGAACTTTGAATTAGGATCCAATCATTTAAGAATTTATTTTCTCTTCTGCAATTAATGTCTATATCAACATCATAACTTGGACTTTGTTTTCAAACGAATTTGATGTTCCTATGTGTCACCCCTTGGAAGGACTTTTGGGGGGGTCTGTACCGGGTGGTACACCTCCACGCCGCTAATTCGAACTTTGCGCCAGTTGAAACTCCTCTACTGGAGGAAGCCTGAACTTTAACTACCGGGTTAATTCTCAAGTTTCTCAGAAGATGTCCCTACTAGTAAATTTTGAAGCGTTCTGAACTGTGTCGTTTTCGATGCATTTTTGTTTTCTCCGTAGCAAGAAGTGCGAACATCACTTTCTAGATGGCACCTCTTATGAACTACAATTGTGCACTCTAGTGCGAAGTGTAGGAACCTTTTTTTGAAAAAATTTAGTATTTATAAGTTTGTTCTTTTTTAAATTTCTTTCTGCCATTGTTTAAGTTGGCAACGTTAACCCTTTCTTTCCGCCAGTTTTGAAATTGGCCAATCATAAATTTCTGTAATTAATTTTCCACCAATCCTGGTTTTCTTCTTCAGTTTTGACATGTAATCTTTTGGCCGTCCAATAAAAAGCTTGTGGGCGGGTGTTCTTATTCTTGAAAGGTCTCGAATGTTCCACGAGGGTATATAAACTGCTGATTTTTGGGTCTCCGGGCCACTTCAGTAACATCTATCATAGTGTAAATTTTGTAGCAGGGGGCGGGAAGCGCCTCTTTCTTCGGGCAGCAGTTCATCCGTAAGGTAATGGCCTTTTAATAACTTCATTTCTTGGTAGCTCAGCAGTTTAACTCTCGGGACAGGTTCGAAACTTTTATCATGTAACCTTCCTAAAATGTAAAATACACTTGGTCTAAATTCTTTCTTTTTAACTACAAATTGGGATAGAGAGTGCCTAACCCTCTCGAGCTCCCACTCATATTGTTTTGAGGTGACTACGTTTTTATAACTGTTTCTCTTCTCTTCGTAATATAATGATTTTCCTATCGTGTCACCTCCGTAGTATGGGGTTAGCCCTTGCATAAGCGGCCTAGAGCCGAATAGGTTTTAATAAAGTATATTCGGAGTGCCAGTTACGCCTCCACTCAAGTTTGTATTTTGGGGCCTTGTAATTTTCCTGTTTATTTACTAAATCGGCCTCAGTAGGTTGGGTATTTTTACCCCTGTGTTTATGTCCTTAGAGGACAGCTTGAAGGTGGAATTTGGTGTGGCCTTTGATAGGCTGGAACTTTGAGAGCGGGTTGCTCTTCCAAAAAAAATTTGTTTCTGTGTGCCTCGAGGAGGCTTTTACTATGTAATTGGGAGCAAGTGCTCTTGAGCATGATTGGGGTCTGCTGCCCCTTGGTTGAATCTTGTATACGGGTAAAGTTGGGCTTATAGCTCAAGAATAGTGTGTCTGGCTCTCGGAGCCCAAATCCTGTAACTACTGTAATTGTACATTCTCGATTTGTTGCTAGGCTACTAAGTACCTGTTATATTTGTTACTTCTTGGTCTTGAAAAGAAAATATAACCCTGTTAAATTTTAAATTAACTTTAATTTCGTAGATTGAGACCTATTCATCCCCGCACCTTCTTTCACCTCTAACTACCACGGATAACTCCGTAATAATAATAATAATAATAATAATAATAATAATAATAATAATAATAATAATAATAATAATAATAATAATAATAATACCGGGCGAGTTGGCTGTGCGGTTAGGAGTGCGCAGCTATGGGCTCGCATCCTGGAGATAGTGGTTTCGAATCCCACTGTCGTATCCCTGAAGATGGTTTTCCGTGGTTTCCCATTTTCAAACCAGGCAAATGCTGGGGCTGTACCTTAATTAAAGCCACGGCCGTCTCCTTCCCATTCCTAGGCCTTTCCCGTTCCATCGTCGCCATAAGACCTATCTGTGTCGGTGCGGCGTAAAGCAAAGCAGCAAAATAATAATAGATTTCGTCCCGTTAAAAATAAATACTTGTAAAATTAATTGGATAGTAGTGGATTCACGGTATATATGAGTGAAATAAATTAATTTGGCATAACATTTTGGGACAACTTTGAGACATAAGTTTAAGTGCAGAATGTCAGAAGCTACAATCATCAGTCGGAACTGATCTGTAGTATTGTCGAAGCGTGAGAAAAATTGTTCTATTGATGTCGAGCACAAGTTATGTAACGGGGTGTATCTGGATAAGCCCCTGCGTGTTATGTGCTTTGTGCAGTTTGAGATAGTGTCCGCGGGGTGCTGTGAAATGTTGTGAAGATCGAGTTGTGGGTCTGGAATGGCAAGACATATTTGTAGAAGTTTGGGGCATACGGTGTCACTGTATCCATTGGAATTGAGTTGCTGATAGAATGGGTATGTCTTGTAAAGGTGTTGGACATGGACTACGATAGGATGTGGAGGTCATTTCTTGTTTGTATAAATATTCTAAATTATTTTTCTTGTGAGTAGTTGATGGAACGAAGATGTCATGTACAGGTTTTATGTTTTTTTTTTTTTTGTTTGCTTTACGTCGCACCAGCACAGATATGTCTTATGGCGACGCAGGTTTTATGTTGCTAGTGGTTTTTGCTAGATCAAGGGGTGACGTTTGTGGGGTTATTTTACGGGTCATGTTAGGTGATTTTAACCGATTCAACTAGGCATGCCTTCGGATTTAGTGTTGCATAATCTGGTCAGATGCAGATAAGTTCCCTACATGACGCCCTAGCTAACATTGAATGGTTTTTACCATTAACCTGTCCGACTCGTTAGCTGAATGGTTAGCGTACTGGCCTTCTGTTCAGAGGGTCCCGGGTTCGATTCCCGGCCGGGTTGGGGATTTTAACCATACATACATTATCATTATAGACTGTTATGCCTTTCAGCGTTCAGTCTGCAAGCCTCTGAGAATTTACTAAACGTCGCCACAATCCTCGATTTGCAACTAGTGTTGTGGCCTCATTTAGTTCTATACCTCTTATCTTTAAATCGTTAGAAACAGAGTCTAACCATCGTCGTCTTGGTCCCCTCTACTTCTCTTACCCTCCATAACAGAGTCCATTATTCTCCTAGGTAACCTATCCTCCATTCGCCTCACATGACCCCACCACCGAAGCCGGTTTATGCGTACAGCTTCATCCATCGAGTTCATTCCTAAATTAGCCTTTATCTCCTCATTCCGAGTTCCCTCCTGCCATTGTTCCCACCTGTTTGTACCAGCAATTATTCTTGCTACTTTCATGTCTGTTACTTCTAACTTATGAATAAGATATCCTGAGTCCACCCAGCTTTCGCTCCCGTAAAGAAAAGTTGGTCTGAAAACAGACCGATGTAAAGATAGTTTCGTCTGGGAGCCGACTTCCTTCTTACAGAATACTGCTGATCGCAACTGCGAGCTCACTGCATTAGCTTTACTACACCTTGATTCAATCTCACTTACTATATTACCATCCTGGGAAAACACACAACCTAAATACTTTAAATTATCGACCTGTTCTAGCTTTTTATCACCAATCTGACATTCAATTCTGTTGGATTTCTTACCTACTGACATCAATTTAGTCTTCGAGAGGCTAATTTTCATACCATACTCATTGCACCTATTTTCAAGTTCCAAGATGTTAGACTGCAGGCTTTCGGCACAGTCTGCCATTAAGACCAAGTCGTCGGCATAGGCCAGGCTGCTTACTACATTTCCACCTAACTGAATCCCTCCCTGCCATTTTATACCTTTCAGCATATGATCCATGTAAACTACAAACAGCAAAGGTGAAAGATTACAGCCTTGTCTAACTCCTGTAAGTACCCTGAACCAAGAAGTCATTCTACCATCAATTCTCACTGAAGCCAAATTGTCAACATAAATGCCTTTGATTGATTTTAATAATCTACCTTTAATTCCATAGTCCCCCAGTATAGCGAACATCTTTTCCCTCGGTACCCTGTCATATGCTTTCTCTAGATCTACGAAACATAAACACAACTGCCTATTCCTCTCGTAGCATTTTTCAATTACCTGGCGCATACTGAAAATCTGATCCTGACAGCCTCTCTGTGGTCTGAAACCATACTGGTTTTCATCCAACTTCCTCTCAACGACTGATCGCACCCTCCCTTCCAAGATGCCTGTGAATACTTTGCCTGGTATACTAATCAATGAGACACCTCGATAGTTGTTGCAATCCTTCCTGTTCCCTTGCTTATAGATAGGTGCAATTACTGCTTTTGTCCAATCTGAAGGTACCTTACCAACACTCCACGCTAATTTGACTACTCTATGAAGCCATTTCATCCCTGCCTTCCCACTATACTTCACCATTTCAGGTCTAATTTCATCTATTCCTGCTGCCTTATGACAATGGAGTTTATTTACTATCCTTTCCACTTCCTCAAGCATAATTTCACCAACATCATTTTCCTCCTCCCCATGAGCTTGACTGTTTGCAACACCACCATGATGATTTCCTTTTACATTGAGAATATGTTCAAAATATTCCCTCCACCTCTCCAGTGATTCCCTGGGATCTGTTATGAGTTCACCTGAATTACTCAAAACACTGTTCATTTCCTTTTTCCCTCCCTTCCTAAGATTCTTTATTACTGTCTAGAAAGGTTTTCCTGCTGCTTGACCTAGCCTTTCCAGGTTATTACCAAAATCTTCCCATGACTTCTTTTTGGATTCAACAACTATTTGTTCCGCTCTGTTTCTTTCATCTACGTACAAATCCCTGTCTGCCTCGGCCCTTGTTTGGAGCCATTTCTGATAAGCCTTCTTTTTACGTTTACAGGCTGCTCTCACTTCATCATTCCAGCAAGATGTTCGCCTTTTCCCATCTTTACACACAGTTGTTCCTAGGCATTCCCTTGCTGTTTCTACTACAGCATCCCTGTATGCCACCCATTCACTTTCTATATCCTGAACCTGCTTACTGTCTACTGTTGTAAACTTCTCACTAATCATATCCATGTACTTCTGTCTAATTTCCTCGTCCTGGAGATTTTCTACCCTTATTCGTTTGCAGACAGATTTCACTTTCTCTACCCTAGGCCTAGAGATACTTAGTTCACTACAGATCAGATAATGGTCTGTATCATCGAAAAATCCCCGAAAAACTCGTTCATTCCTAAAAGATTTCCTGAATTCAAAGTCTGTTAAGATATAGTCTATTATGGATCTGGTACCCCTAGCCTCCCATGTGTAGCGGTGAATAGCCTTATGCTTGAAGAATGTATTCGTAACAGCTAAACCCATACTAGCACAGAAGTCCAGCAAACGCTTCCCATTCCCATTAGCTTCCATATCTTCCCCACATTTACCAATCACCCTTTCGTATCCTTCAGTTCTATTCCCAACTCTCGCATTGAAATCGCCCATTAGCACTATTCTGTCCTTGCTGTTGACCCTGACCACGATGTCACTCAATGCTTCATAAAACTTGTCAACTTCATCCTCATCTGCACCCTCACATGGTGAATACATGGACACAATTCTTGTCCTAATTCCTCCCACTGACAAATCTACCCACATCATTCGCTCATTTACGTGCCTAACAGAAACTATGTTGCGTGCAATTGTATTCCTGATAAAGAGCCCTACCCCAGACTCTGCCCTTCCCTTTCTAACACCCGTCAAGTACACTTTATAATCTCCTATCTCTTCCTCCTTATCTCCCCTTACCCGAATATCACTTACTCCTAGCACATCCAGATGCATCCTCTTTGCTGACTCAGCAAGTTCTACCTTCTTTCTTCCATAAGCCCCATTAATATTGATAGCTCCCCATCGAATTCCATTTCGTTCGCCAAGTTGTTTCCAAGGAGTCCCTTGCCTGTCAAATGGGAGTGGGACTCCATTACTCCCATAGGTCCGAGGCTTGCTTAAAGTGTTCTGAGCTCGGTAAATTCATGAAGCAGGATGCTGCCCTACTTACACATAGTCCAAGTGAGGATCTCTCCTCTAACGGGTTATGGACCACCGGTGAATTGTGTAGTCCTAGCCGCCTGAGCACAAGGAGGGCCACGACGCAGAATATGTCCGATATGCCCTCTCCCATTCCATAGCAACTGGTATCCCGACTCTCAGGACCACTTACTAGGCCACTCAGCCGTTGCCCATGGTTCACGAACTAGGACGTGACTACAGTAACCCACGAACATGAACCACGGGATTTTAACCTACCTTAATTGGTTAATTCCAGTGGCCCGGGGGCTGGGTGTTTGTGGTGTCCCCAACATCCCTGCAACTCACACACCACATATAACACTATCCTCCTTCACAATGACACGCAGTTACCTACACATGGCGGGTGCCGCCCACCCTCATCGGAGGGTCTGCCTACAAGGGCTGCTCTCGGCTAGAAATAGCCACACGAAATTAAATTAAACCATTAACCTATGTTATATAAGTGATCATTGTTTTCATGTTGTGACTTCCCCTCTCGGAGAACAATCATCAAATGAGAAATGCAACCAAGCAAGCAAAGGGCGCCAATCTTTAAGTTGAGGACTTAAAGATAAAATTTATAATCAAGCTTGGACAGACTCTTATCACAGGGGTGAGGTGATAGTACACTAATCATTAAGCAGGAGAATTAGAAATCAAAAGGCTAATTAAGGCAAATTGATTAAAGTAAACTAGAAAAATACTATTTATTATATTTAATATAAATGACGACGGTTTAACGAGAACTGAATTTAAAATAGAAAATGAATTTAATAAAAAATTGAATGACTCTACTTCGCGAAAACTTGCAATATCTTTAACTCGCTTGCTCACCATGTCGTCTTGTTCTGCTGGTCCTTGGAAAGCTTCCCTCCTTGTAGCGGGAACATCACCGTTCGTCTTTGAGATCTCTTCATCTGCAGCTCAGTACCATTCCTGCCTTGCCAATTGCACCCACCACTAATTGGAAGATGACTTCAAAACTAACACTCCCTATTATGCTTTATCCCATAGATTGGAGATAAGCCCTATGTCACAGTTAGAAGAAACACCTTGGGTTATATGGAGAGGATACTCAATTAAGAATCCTTCCAACTTTACTGATAATGTTCTCTGAAGTTTCATTTCTATCTAGATTAAAACTATCTATTGACTTAGACTGGTTCAAACCGGTCTTATAGCCGTGCTGTACGTACTTCCTGATAAGAGTGGCTATACACCCCTCATTCAGAATTTCTAAGTATCGAGACGCAGAATCAAGTAGAAAATCAAGTAGAAGCCTCGTAGAAGATCGTAGAATAATGTAGAGAGACTCGCAGAAGCGAATAAGACGTTGTAGAGAGACCCTCCAGGAGCTCTAACACGTCCTTTTATAACCTTCTCTCGCGCTAATTACAGGTCGCTTACACGTGGTCCAATCAGATGACACTTCTCTCCCCACTCCAGAAATTAGAGTTGACGGGCCAAAACCATGATATCAACTGTTCTTCTATTCGTCCTTTCACTCAGTATCCATGGCAACATGACGCTCCTTTGAAAATATAGGCGTTGATCAGTTCGAATAATTCTGGTCGAAATACGGTAGCTTACGTTAGGACGCGTGAACACGTGCTCGCATTTCTCAGAACTTGGTGTCTAAATTGGTCCTTCCAACTTCCTCGGTGATGTGGCAAGATAAAGGAAATCTACTGCAAGTTAATTTTAACCGATTGTCGCAAGAATCTAAGTGAATATGAGGATATTCAGCCCTCGTTTACAGGTCGTAGTTACAAAGTAATGAAATGATAGTGAGCAAATGATTAAACATGAATTATAATACAATTACATACCAAAATAAATATCATGACGTTAAATTACACATAATAAAATTAACATAATTACACTGTAACGTCTGGAACGTTACATACGCCCCCATGAGTTCTTAACAAATATTACATGAGTTGAGAACTCACACACTTACTCCCACATTGACTTGAAATACCTCTATTACCTGCCCATAACGAGCGACATTATTTTCATACACTTAATTATATCTCACTCTTTCCATATCTCTCTTAGACTGCTTCCCATTGCGACTGTCTGTTGTTTCAGTTCATCTTGAGGTTTAGATGCTAAGTTCTGCCCATCATGAGCAACTTTTCACTTTTGTAAGAAAAAACAAGATTATTCTAGAGAATATAACATAATATATACAATTCAGATTACAAACTCTGCCGAGTGTCTATCTGTCCTTTTCCTCCCCATCTCTCCGACATTCTTTGTAGATAGCAGTAACACGTTCTCTTCCAATCTTTTACATTAAAAAATTGAAAACATATAATACAAACAATTTACACTTTTATCACTCTTTCGAATGTTTCAACCTTATCTTGAAGCAGGATGCAATACACTTCACACAAATACACACGTGATTTAAGCTCACGGTAAAACTATTGCAAGTTAGAAATGCACATACGGGAAAATTAATTATTTGCCGTCGTCAGCTTTAATTAGCCTTCTGTAACATCTCAGAAAACAAATAATATATCTAATTTCATGGCCTCACATACGGAAAACAGATGATCTATCGTTAATGAACGAGCGTAAATATACCGCTACACACAAAACATCTCCCTGGTTTACAAACACAACTAGGAAATACCACCACAATTGAGACGTAAACACATACCGCTCGTAGTCTGACATAACAAGTAGCAACTTCCCCGAGTTACTGACCTATATCTCACAATCCGGTTCAGCCACCTCACACGACAGGTATCTCCGTAAGCTACTAATATTATATGAACCATTCATTACGCTCTCGCCATCCGCTAACTTGTAAGCACAGGGTCCAAGTTTTCTATGTACTTTATACGGGCCTTGATATAAAAGAAAAAATTTCTTAGTCACCTTATCCTCACTATTTGACAACATGGGAACTCTCACCAAAACCATATCACCTACTTCAAAGTTATCAAGTACTTTACGTTTCTGTTGCCTTTTACGTTTATCTCCAGATTTAATCAGGTTCTCCCGTGCCAGTCGGACGTAAAATTCAGCATTACGAGGGGGTTCCTCAGGCAAACCTAATACTCTCACTACGCTCTCGCCTTCAATACACAAACGTATTGATCCATCAGACTTAGGCACGACAATTAAGGGATTAACATATTGACTGTTTGATAATTCAATCACATCGTCTGCTAACATAGCTTGAATTTGATCCTCTACGGCTTTTGCATATTTGTGTGGTATCGGATATCGCGGTCCGCTGAATGGAGTCTTATCCAGCACAGAAAAAGAATGTTCATACAGATGGGTAACACCAGGTTTCTCGGAGAAAATCTCCACGTGTTCACATAACACTTCAAATAACTTGTCCTTCTGGACTTCATTCAACTCATTTCTACTTACGGCTTCTTTCAAGCCACATATTTTATCCTCATGAATCCACAACTGACACAACTTCAGGCCCTCATTAGCCTCTTCATTTACTTTAGAAACCTCTCTCATTCTCCACACTGTACTAACTTCCGTTTTCCTCTGAATTTCCTCCTCAAACTTGACCTTGATATCCTCATTATTCCACCTCAAATTTAGCATAAGATCATTGTAATTTAACTGAGCCAATTTTAACGTTAACCAGTCAGATCCCAAGATAAGATCAAATATCAAATGCGGAATTACCAAACATATCTGAACGCTAATAGAATTATTAATGCAGATCGGGACAGCTACTTGTTTACAAATTTGCTTAGACCTCTTTCCAACAGCCGTAATGATGAAAGTAGACTTAACAGGCATTTCCTCCAACTGAATACCCTGTTTCACTAATGACTCATACCACTGAGAACTAATACATGATATTTGGCTACCAGAATCAATCAAAACTTTAACCCACGCCCCCCAAACTTTCAATTTAACCACGGGATTGACTACTTTATTACTTGAATCTCCATTATACTGCTCGGGTTCATACAACAAA
This sequence comes from Anabrus simplex, assembly GCF_040414725.1. Lineage (NCBI taxonomy): Eukaryota > Metazoa > Arthropoda > Insecta > Orthoptera > Tettigoniidae > Anabrus > Anabrus simplex. The sequence goes on along the minus strand of NC_090266.1, from coordinate 1,149,296,707 downwards.
TCGTCTCTAACATCGAGGTCATATGGTAACACTTTCATGGCAAGACACTTCGCTACCTTCTTACTAGGCTGGAATTCTGACCTAACATTACAGCCTCTCGTTAGTTTAAAGTTTCCCTTTGTGTATTGACGTTGGACTCATTAGTACATTGCTCTGGCCTCCGTTGGGGATTTCCTGTCCTATATTCCGGTGCTCCGCTCCTGCTGTTCTGCTGAGGTCTGAACTGATTGCGAGCTTCGTGATTCTGTGTTCTACCGTTATGTCTCATTCCGTTGTGATGACTAAAGTTCTGAATATTCTCCGTTCTACTTCTAAGGTTACCTAACGCATCAAAACTGCCTAGTAGATTCTCCATCTCCTGAATAGTACCAACTTTTTGCATGCAGGCCGCTTCTCTCACCCTGTCCGGAAAATGTCTCAAAAGTAATCTTACTACATCAGACCCCTCGGTTATACCATCTAAGTTCTGACAAATCATGACATGTGCCAGGAAGTACTCGGTCATAGTAACTCCTTCATGCTGTTTGTACCTCCCAAATACTACCCTTTCTCTCTCCCTAGCTTGTATCGCTTCATTCCAGAATTTCTCTCTAAATTTATTTCTGAATTCTTTCAGGTTCGTCATCGTTTGCCTATATACCATGAACCAAGACCGAGTTTCTCCTACAAAAGCATGGTCAATATTTTCCATAACGTCTTCCCAGTCCATTGACCCTTCCTCTAGACGCTTTTCAAACCGTTTCTCTATCATCTTAAGGAAATCTAGCGGGTTCGTTTGTTTCCCATTAAATTTAGGTAGTTCAATTTCCCTAATGTAGCTATTTCCTAGACATTGCCTTCCCGTGAAAACCTGTTTATCCTTTGCCACCTGTTTTAACTGATTTTCTGCTTTCTCCATCCGGCATTCTACCTCTTTGTCTCTCCTATCAATTTCGCTCTCCAAGTTAACCTGCTTCTCTTTCAATGTCCTAATTTCAATCTTATTCTCTTCAGCTATCGCAAACCTTTCTTCCCTTGCCCGGGTCTCATCTTCTATTCTAAGCTTTACCGTGTCAATCTCTTGTTGGACGTGGTCTTTAAATATCCGTATTTCCCCTCTTTGAGTGTCAACTCTCTTATCAATACTAGTGACCTGCCTCATTACTTCCTCCCTAGTAGAGTTGTTTTCCTTCCCCATTAATTCCAGGAATTCACTTCTCTGTTCCGCAAACTTTTCTTCTACCTTTTTCCCTTGCCGTACATATTCACTTTCCTGGTCCTCTAATCGCTTATTAAAATGTTCATTTTTTACCACCAGATCGCGTAACTGCCTACTGTGTTCGTCCATTCTCCGATTCGCTTCCTCCTTATTTTCTCTCATCTCTCTGCTTAATTCAGCTTTAGTTTGCTCTAACTGTTCTTTAAGTTCATATTTAATATTCTCAATTTTAGTGTTAGTTTGTTCTAATTCACTTTTAAGCTCATTTTTACTGTCCTCTATCTTACTTAACATTAACTGCATCATTCCCATTAACTGATCATTATTATTACTTTCATTGTTAGTGTTTACTTCCGCTTCGCCCCCCATCCTACTATCATCTGACTCCATACTGACTTCTTTCTGCTTGCCTTCACTCTCCATACTACTTACACTTCTATCTTCAATTTCCTCTACTAGACTACACAACTCTTCCTCTGAACTCAATACGTTATTGCCTTTTATCGCCCGTCCACTGCGCAACATCCTCTCCTCTTTCGTCTGATCAGCCATGATCCTTCCCACAATCAAACACTCTTAATGAAACGTGGATATCCAAATTTTGCCCATAATACGAATTCTGATATTGTTACTGTTATTAACTGCTCCGTACTTAATGATTTTCTCGCCACACGTTGGAGCGGCATTTATGTGACTTCCCCTCTCGGAGAACAATCATCAAATGAGAAATGCAACCAAGCAAGCAAAGGGCGCCAATCTTTAAGTTGAGGACTTAAAGATAAAATTTATAATCAAGCTTGGACAGACTCTTATCACAGGGGTGAGGTGATAGTACACTAATCATTAAGCAGGAGAATTAGAAATCAAAAGGCTAATTAAGGCAAATTGATTAAAGTAAACTAGAAAAATACTATTTATTATATTTAATATAAATGACGACGGTTTAACGAGAACTGAATTTAAAATAGAAAATGAATTTAATAAAAAATTGAATGACTCTACTTCGCGAAAACTTGCAATATCTTTAACTCGCTTGCTCACCATGTCGTCTTGTTCTGCTGGTCCTTGGAAAGCTTCCCTCCTTGTAGCGGGAACATCACCGTTCGTCTTTGAGATCTCTTCATCTGCAGCTCAGTACCATTCCTGCCTTGCCAATTGCACCCACCACTAATTGGAAGATGACTTCAAAACTAACACTCCCTATTATGCTTTATCCCATAGATTGGAGATAAGCCCTATGTCACAGTTAGAAGAAACACCTTGGGTTATATGGAGAGGATACTCAATTAAGAATCCTTCCAACTTTACTGATAATGTTCTCTGAAGTTTCATTTCTATCTAGATTAAAACTATCTATTGACTTAGACTGGTTCAAACCGGTCTTATAGCCGTGCTGTACGTACTTCCTGATAAGAGTGGCTATACACCCCTCATTCAGAATTTCTAAGTATCGAGACGCAGAATCAAGTAGAAAATCAAGTAGAAGCCTCGTAGAAGATCGTAGAATAATGTAGAGAGACTCGCAGAAGCGAATAAGACGTTGTAGAGAGACCCTCCAGGAGCTCTAACACGTCCTTTTATAACCTTCTCTCGCGCTAATTACAGGTCGCTTACACGTGGTCCAATCAGATGACACTTCTCTCCCCACTCCAGAAATTAGAGTTGACGGGCCAAAACCATGATATCAACTGTTCTTCTATTCGTCCTTTCACTCAGTATCCATGGCAACATGACGCTCCTTTGAAAATATAGGCGTTGATCAGTTCGAATAATTCTGGTCGAAATACGGTAGCTTACGTTAGGACGCGTGAACACGTGCTCGCATTTCTCAGAACTTGGTGTCTAAATTGGTCCTTCCAACTTCCTCGGTGATGTGGCAAGATAAAGGAAATCTACTGCAAGTTAATTTTAACCGATTGTCGCAAGAATCTAAGTGAATATGAGGATATTCAGCCCTCGTTTACAGGTCGTAGTTACAAAGTAATGAAATGATAGTGAGCAAATGATTAAACATGAATTATAATACAATTACATACCAAAATAAATATCATGACGTTAAATTACACATAATAAAATTAACATAATTACACTGTAACGTCTGGAACGTTACAATGTGTTTGTATTTGGAGGTCATAGTACTTTGAATGTCGTGTATTGTAGGTTTATTGTCGGATAGGGTTATTTTAAGTTTCGTCGTTTTGAATTGATTCTGTTTTTGAGTTACCAGTTGGACTCATTATCAGTAAGGCGTTCTAATGTAGTAAAATTCCAACTTGGATGGAATTCGTTGTGCCATGCGTGTTCAGTTTTGTTTATGGACGTTAAGGTAGCAACTTAATGATTGTGCAACCTTTCTTTTCAGACCTAATAATGTTAACAATTTTGTCTATTGTTAACTTGTCACATTATTCAATTATCTTGAATATAATCATGCCCTTAATGACGAAGCCTTCATGTAATTGTTCGTAGTAGGAGTTAACCTGAAAATTAATTAACTAATTAATTATTTAATTAAAGCTTGTAATATTAACGTAAATTTTAAGTTTGTTTGTTTACTTGTTCAGGTGAACATAGTTTATTTCATGAGCTTATCGAAGCATTCTCAGTTAACCTATTTGATGGAGTTAATTTTTTATTAAAGTGATACAGTTGCATTTTCATGTCTCTGTTGTTAGACTAAAGTTTGAGGGCTATGCTTGGTTAAGGAGCATATCTGACTTCATCAAATGATGGCTAACAATTTCACGACTTTTCAAGTTGGACTGGAGGTCATTACGTCTCATATCGAGGATCCATTTGGTGCGTGTACGGTATCATACTGTGACAACCTTATACCGGAAGTTAAATTTGAAGATCTTTCGCGAGAGAGTAAGATTTCCTAAACGAAAACAATTTGACCTACAGTTTCGTTTGAAGCATGACTTAAATTTTCATGTTATATTTCATCTAGTGACGTTTTAATGATCATCTAAAAGAAAGTCTCGAAAGCAAAAATGCGATGGAACCAATTTATTTATTCAATCATTTTAGATAATGATTAATTCGTTTTGTTAGTTGTTTTCCCTGTTTCCATTTAATGTCAATTACACGAAGTTCACTGTAAATATTTTTGTTTAGTTTCCTTTAATCTTCAGTAACTTTAAAAATGAATATGAATAGGTAAAGCCCATTTCCTTTAAGTTGTGACGAACTTCGTGCCCTGTCAATCTTTCGATGAAGTGACTACAAAGGAGAAAACCATCCCCTGAGGTAGATAAGTATCCGTAAGCATTTGCTTACGACGCCGAGGTCCTGAGAGAATGTCGTCAACCAAAGGGGCAGTACGTTCATCGGTTTTTGTTCTGTTCTAACAACCGTCGAAAATAATTAGCATCTTTGCTTGAGAGAGAAGAATGTTTTGTTGACAAATGTCGTTGCAATTTACTGAAGACCCTAGCAGCATTACTGACTTTTTCACCACAAACAGTACATTTGAGGATTGGACATGTTTTGTCACGACACCAGAAAACCCGGAAAACTATACTGTCGGTGCACAAGTAATTTGCCCATCTTGAAAAAATAAATAATTTAATAATAAAATAAAATAATAAGCCAGACTAGCAATCACAATTTTCGGACTAGTTGAGAGCACTGCTATGATAGAACTGAAATAATTGCAAGACGCGGAACCTATACTGTTCGATGGAAAATCTAACAATGGGTCGTTGAATCGGTATAGGAGGAGAGTTATAAAGTTGAAGAAGCACTAAGAAACAGACATGAGTGCCAAAACAAGGTAATAATGTAGTAAATGACAGGTAATTCTTTTGCTAATCCCAGCAGTTTCGGGAAAAACACGTACACAGAATAAGTTGCAAGGATAACAAAGTTGCCGCATGGCGCAGAGATAGAGGCGAGAAATACAAATATATCGATAAGCAAAACTACGATATAACAACTATGAGCAAAGAATTTATATTTAATTTCTTAGATTGCATAAAAATTCGCGGGATGTAATAAAGAATGCACAAATATCATTTGATGTATATTTTACTGTGACAAAGCATTAAATACAAGCATATGAAACACAGCAACATTGATCAATTAAAAATAATAAAATTCGACAAATATGTGACAGTTCACGTAACACCTGTCACCTTGAGACGCCATACCGGTGTGCCGCGGGTGAGGAACACTGCCTAATCTGTCCCTCTCATCCGTCGTAGAGATGTTCTTTGGAGGGTACTTCTCTGTTATATTACTGTAATACATTTCGTACTGTGCCCTACAGCTGTATGGTTACAGTCAAGCTGACGCTGAGAAACTAACCAGATATACTACAGTGGAAAAGCTTACCTAAATGGTGCGTAAACCCAGGCATATAGCTTATCTGAAATCCTGAATTCCTCTTCTACTGCTCCAGATAGCTCAGCCGTAGTAAAACATGGGTGAAATATGGGCGTCGAATAAAATCGAAGAGAAAGGGATCATGCAGGTTTAAACTACCTCTAACTGACTTAAAAGATGTGATTTGCCCACAAATTTAAAAATCAAATAACAAATTTTATTACAAATTGAGAGATGTGATTTCACATATTTAAACTGGCGATATAATTACATTTATACATCTTTAATATATAATCAAGTGAAAAACCAAGAAGTGGCATCCTCGCTAATTGCCAGCGTTCCAGAAAGGAAAATCCTATATCTTCGTCCACCGAGCCATTTGCTGTCTATGTTTTCCTCAAGTCATGTATAGGCGCAGACAGGTTCTAAAACGGTCTCTAAACTCAAACATAAAGAAATATCCATATTTACATTACACTGCAGGACAATTAAAACTATAAAAACACGAACTTAATACAAACATGAAAATCTCGACGCATCATGTCCGAGACATGAACGCATGACTTGTCTGGAAGACGTGCAATACTTCAAATTAAAACACAATACTAAACAATCAATAGACAGTGCGCAGAATAATACGGGCTATCCACATTCCTGTAATAAAAATACAACAGAGGCTGCGTATATATTTCACTTCTAAAAGCATGTTGAAACCAGGTTAAAACTCGTGGCGTATACAATGACCTGACTGTCTGCTGAGTGAACGACCGAGCTTCCCTCAAACAAAATGACGTCAGAACACTCTTCCCTTTAACAAGCTCGGGCAGACGACTGCGTTTAACGCGCGGCCATCATGCATTCCACAAGTGATTTACGACCCAGCTGGTGGGTAGTGGGATGAGAGGTAACGGCGAGACTTCATTCATTCAAAGACAGGCCCTTCTCAAAGTGACTTAATTACAATGCCCTCTCATTAACACTATTAGTATAAGTCAGGGATTCGGCGGCCGCCACCGCCGCAGGCCCCTCCGCAGCGGCCTCCGCCGCATTGACCTCTGGCAAGGTCATGTTTGTAAACAAAGCCACGTGCTCTTGTTTATAAACAAAGCCACGTGCTTTTTGACAGCTGTCATGCGCCATCTTTAAACAACAACGCATCGCTAACCTCAGTGTCGCTATCTTGACGGTGCTAAACCTCATAAAAGCCACGTGCTTTTTGACAGCCACGTACTTTTTTGACTGCTGTCATCCGCCGTCTTTAAACAAGAACGCATCGCTAACCTCAGTGCCGCTATCTGAACGGGGCTAAACCTTATAGTTGCCAACTTAGGCACGTGGTAGAGGGCAATTTGAAAAATTCCACATGCTCTTGTTTGTAAACAGAACCACGTGCTTTTTTTGACAGCTGTCATCCGCCATCTTGCATCGCTTACCTCAGTGCTGCTATCTTTGCGACACTAAACCTCATCGTCGTAGCGGGCAATTTGAAATTCTACGCGCTTTTTTTTTGTCAGCTTTCATCCGCCATCTTGCATCGCAAACTTTTTAGTGCTGCCCTGTTTACGGCACTAAGCCTTACGAGCGGGCAATTTGAAAAATTCCGCCTGCTTTACAAAGCCACGTGCTTTTTTGACAGCAGTCGTCTTTAATCAACAGAGCACCGTGCTGCTATCTTTACGGCTACTACCTTAAGCACGTGGTAGCGGGCAATTTGAAAAATTCCGTTAGCTATCATCACTAAACAGTAAAACTTTAGTGCATTCGCGAACCTAACCTCTCATCTACCATCTTGAAAGGGACTATCCTTAGTTTACGACTAAATGCCCTTCCCGACGCTAATTACACAAAATAGCGCTTAGAGGCCTCCTTCTCCTCCTCTGTCAATGCATCGCTTTATCGAACATGCATCGCGAACGCAAGAGTGTGCACGTGCTGCAGCGATGCATGTTTAGACTTGTACACATACTGGTGTTCAAAACATATTACAACAAGTGTTGAGAACACAAAATCACATACTGCATTGCAAGACTAGAATCAAACACTGTTCAGAAAAAAATCCTTCTCAACATACTTACTGAGCTGCTCTTCCTTCTCTGTCAAGGCACATCTCTATCGAACATGCATCGCGAAGGCAAGAGTGTGCACGTGCTGCAGCGATGACGTCATTGCGCACGTTTAGACTTGAACACATGCTGCTGTTCAAAACATATTATAACTAGAATCACATGTTCGATGTTGTAGAACACTGCATTGCAAGACTAGAATCAAACACTGTTTAGAGAGATACTTTTTCCCTTCTCAACATACTTACTCAGCTGCTCTTCTAAGACGATGACATACTTACGAATCTTAACACCTTCTTTCTTGACATACTCTTCTTCTTCTTCTTCTTCTTCTTCTTCTTCTTCTTCTTCTTCGAGTATTGAACAAAACTTTCAAGATGAAGGAGCGGGAGGAGGAGAAGGTAATACCTAATCTAAAATAAAAGAATATGCCAATTCTACATTATTTATTGCATCTTGTATGTACAAGTTTCATCTTAAATCGTTTGCTGTAGCCATTTCCGCTTCATATACAGTATGCACATCTTACAATGTCGGTGTACTTTACCCTTCTTAAATAATAATGCAATTCTGCTAATTTTTATATGTACGAGATTAAACTTGAATCATTCGCTGTACTACACTCTTAATGTACCTTTCCGTTCTTACTATCTTTACGGATCTTTTATACAATATGTACAGTAAATTGTGAAGTAAGACAGCTTAGCGTATATTATTACAAAGTACACAGCTCTAGCATAATATTTACACACACACATCTGCTTTAGGTGAAGTAGTACCTAGCACTTCTACTGTGCCCCCCCCGGCTAGAATGTTGGTAGAATTTGGAATGACAAACTGTTTGCAGTCTTCATTCTTAAGGGCTACCTTATTAATTAAATGAGTGTACAACTGATGCTTGTTGCTTTTAATAACAGCCATTTGCTTATGTAAAATAGGTGGATTAATATTAATACAATTTTCATAATTTTCTAAACTTAACTCATTCTGAACTACATTGTTTTTAATTCCTTTCAATCTCTTTATTTGTAGTTTATTTAAGAGCATTATGCAATGTAATTTGGATTTAGTACCTACAAATGAATCGATAATATTTCCAGCACATTCTTCTTTCATTTTACCTAGTACTTGTTTGTTTACTAGTGGTGGATTATAATCATTATTTTCAGGATAGTTACTAGTATCAAACCTACCTAAGTCTGGCTTTATATCATTGTAATAGTCATCAGTTTTGATTTGGTAAATAAACGAATCGGTATCTGTGTAGAGCAGTTGCACATTATGAGCGTACTTCTTCATCATATAATCGTAATGGAATTCATACATCAGTGTTTTAGCTAATTCAAGTTCAGCAAAGCCAACGTAGGTAGGTTTGTCGTACTTAACCTTAACACGATTCATCTGTATAATGACTAAGTTTTCATGTATAATAGTACAGCTATGGAAATTCGGTTTGCTTATTAAATGGTTAGCACCGTACCTTTGCTGAATATTTTCCCAGTTGGTAATCAATTTTACATCAACCCGTTTGTAAACATTTTCGATGGCCTTACCAAACACACTGTTATTCATGAGCTTATAGAAATCTTTCTCAAACTCGTTAACTGCATTTGTTTTTAAATCATTGTTGAGATCGATATATGGCTTTAGCCACGGTGACTGATTAAATTCTAGTACGCGATGAATTTTGGTTAACCTCAAACCATGCTGCAAACACAGTTTAAAATTCCGATAATGAATGACCTACTTAGATTTGTCACACACATTAGCGATTAGCGTCTTCTTGTTGACGTGATGTACGGAGTCTTCATATTTTCGGTGCAGAACGGTAAGTCATTATGAGAAGTGTGTAATCTTTAGGATACCGTAAGTCAATTTCAAGGAAATACCCTTTATTAGCTTCATCGTCTAGGGTGTGCAGCTGTAAATCGTCAATTTCACACTGCGGTAGCCAGCGGAAACTATTTAATGGTAGATGCTGTCTCATAGCTCATCCATACTGATTTTTAGCATCAAGATAAACAATATACTGAGATTACTGACTAGAGACAAAATTTGGCATGCACTTATTATTTACCTTAGAATGCCGCCCACTACACTGACTTAGACCACCTCGAATAGACGATTTTATAAAGTGCACCATATCGATATCTGTTAGCAATTCCAAATTCACTTGCGTGTATTTTAACATGGCATTCCAACTTAACACAGGCGCTGTAAAATACTGACATGGATCAAGGCTGTATGTTTTCTTGCAGACACAGCGAAAATTTTCGAAAATATCAGCTTACAAAAGTACATCCGTCTTTAAATATAAGTCAGAGTATTCGCGTAGCGTTTGAATGTGGAACTGCTCCCAGATACGTTGTGCGTGTAAATAGTCATCATCACTAACATCAGCTGAATTCAGCGAGCTGTAAAATGATTGTTTTGCTGGTAAGGCGCGTTCTTCGGGGCGTTCTAAGCAGTCAGTATATTCATAACAGAAGACACCCTTACGCCGAATAAAATTAAACTGCTTTTCTTCAGGAAAAACACGTCGAATTTCTGTAAATTGTTCTGGTTGCAAATTACTCGAAAGTTTATCAAGGCTACTCGCCATAAAGCGAAACGAGTCAAGAAATCTCAATTTTATAGTATGCTTCTCATCTACTTTTACGCACTTTGTAAATGCAATATACCGCTCTTTGTTCTGAGGGATTATATCTATTTTCTCATCTGAAGCTCCAAATTGTAAAATAATAAAATGTGAGGAGTAACCAGATAAGTTATGAAAAATTACAGGAATAAATTTTGGAACTATGTATTTAAGGTTACAGCTATTATGAGCAGGGCATCTGTAAAAGCCAGTTAAATGGTCATGATCGAAAACTTTAGGGTCATTTTCAGAAAATTCGCCATCACAAATACTGCATTTTATAGCACGTTGGTGTTATTTTAACTCAATTTCGGCAAGTGGCTTCATGGGAATGTTAGTACTGTATTTAGAATACTGCTAAGTCGTACTGCATCACTTTCAAGTCTTTCTAAAGATACTTTAGCAGCATAATGTCCTCGATACAGCTCTAACTTGTTAAGCGTGCTATCATAACTACACTTGATATAATACGCGAAACTATACGGGACTTGCATGTGCGTAGTATTAGTAAAAGAGTTGTCCGGATTAGGCGCGCATGTGCTGAATGGTTTGAGGATGGCTTCAAAGTCTGCGTAGATGACAAAAGGCACCCACAGCTGCTTGTTATAATTCGTAGTAGGTATCTCCGTACATACATAATTGCAGTCATTTTTAGAATGGTTTGTTAACTGATCTTCAGTTCTAAAATACTGCAAGCATCCGTCGCATAGCCACTTTTTACACCTTTCTTTTGACAACTGACTACCAACAAGTCTACTCAAATTTTTAATCCAACAAAAGTGACTATTCTCACTGTTTTCTATGTAGAGTAAGTTAACATGGGTACTCTTCTTATTACACCGGGCGAGTTGGCCGTGCGCGTAGAGGCGTGCGGCTGTGAGCTTGCATCTGGGAGATCGTGGGTTCGAATCCCACTGTCGGCAGCCCTGAAGATGGTTTTCCGTGGTTTCCCATTTTCACACCAGGCAAATGCTGGGGCTGTACCTTAATTAAGGCCACGGTCGCTTCCTTCCAACTCCTAGGCCCTTCCTATCCCATCGTTGCCGTAAGACCTATCTGTGTCGGAGCGACGTAAAGCCCCTAGCAAAAAAAATCTTATTACATGTATAATACAGAGGACCTACTACAGACTTTTGTCTACACCATGCACATTAATGCTAATATTATTTAGTTGTTCAAAGCGCTGAATGTCCTTTAACTGCATAGGAAATTCTATACCATCTAAATGTAGTTAAGTTGAATAGTGAGGATACGATGACGTTCTTTTGGCTACGTCAGATTTCGCAGGATTTTAAGCCGACACAATAGCCCATGCAAAACACGCCTCGTCATTGTTTTGGAAATTCACAACAGCTTCTTTTCGCTTAATCCTTGTCGGCAGCTCGATGTATGAAGATCCTCGCAAGGGATTGTACTTATTGATGTTAACCTCTAGATACAAAATTCAACTAAAGCCCACCCTGATTCTTTTTGTTGTAATTCCTCGCTCTTCGTTGAATTAATGTTTGCGATATCCCTAAATACATCACTGAAATTAGCTGACTCACTCACTACAAAATTCTTGGTATTGAATGATTTAATTTCACTTATTTCACTTTCATCTGTGCTCTTAATATACAACGCTAAAAGTTCGAAATTAACTTTGAATAAATTATGATCAGACAAAGTTTTGTTATGAAGCTGTTGCACATCCGGTTTAACGCAATTTGAAAAGTTTTCGGTGCTTTAAAACTTCTGACTAGTACGAATTCTGCAACTGAAAATCCAGCTTCGAAATGCAGTATTAATTTCTTCGATGTTTGTATTACTAGCACTTCTGCAAGCATTTTGTTTTTATGCGCATTACTTCGTAAGTGACCCTGAAAATGTGAAGATGGTACATTAGTGTTGCAGTGTATAGTTTGAAGTTCTTCAGTAACTTCATTTTTCCTTGGTTTTTTTTTTTTTTTTGTTACTACAGCTTTCTACATCTACATCAGTATTTACACACTTTCTTTGCGTTGCCTGAGGATTATAGTCGCAATTAGATACCTGATGTACTTCTACAAAGTGAGCCTGGTATTGCTCTACATTAGTGAAATCCCCCCCCCCCCCCGACAAACTTCACATAAAGCAGATGTTATGTTAGGGTATTTTGTTTTAATATGGCGTGCAAGGCTATCCCGTCTTGTTAAAGTAGCCTCACACTGCTCGCAGGGGAACATAGCGTTATTGTGTTTAGCATCTTTATGTCTGATAAGGTTGTCACGCCTTGCAAAGCTCTTAATGCATAAATCACACTTGAACATAGTAGATGCTGATAGAAGTACTTCCGTTAACTGCTGAAGCTTGTTAAATCTCTGCGAAAAACAAATGCATTAGACACACATAGTTGTCAAGTTCGGAAGAAACCAAGTTTTAACTCATAGAGGTTAGATATTATCATAAGTTTAAAGTTGGAAAAAGCAAACAGAGGGATGAATGTTCCATACCTAACAAAGTAGAAGCACTCTTGCAGATAACGATCGATGAGGGGTGTTGCTGCTTTTGTTAAAAATATGTTAACTCAATGTCCTTCTCTCGAGTCGCAAGGTTAAAAACTAGAAGAAACGAAAATTCAATTAATAACGGTCAGATACAGTAACCAGCTCGAGGTTTGAAGAGGAGAACCATTTATCAATAGCAATTAGACGAAAGAGTAAATAGTTGCAATGTTCGGAAGAAACCCAAGTTTTAATCTATAGAGGTCAGACATTGTCGCGAGTAGGAAGTTACAAGATTACTAATAAAGATTAAATGTAAATGTAACGGAGACCTACGTAGTTGTAAAGTTCGGAAGAAACTAAGTTTTAACCCATAGAAGTTAGATATTATCGTAAGTTTAAAGTTAGAAAAAGCAAACAGATAGATAAATGTTCCATACCTAACAAAGTAGAAGCACTCTTGCGGATAACGATCGATCAGGGTGTTGCCGCTGTTGTTAAAAATGTGTTAACTTCAGCTAACTCACGCTCTTCAGATCAATGTCGTTTTGTCGAGTCCCAAGGTTAAAAACTAGAAAAAACGAAAATTCGATTAATAAGGGTCAGATACAGTAACCAGCTTAAGCTTTGAAGAGAACAACTAATTATCAATAGAGATATTACTGCCTAAGAGTAGCACATAGTAATAAAAGGAAAGGAAAAGAAAGAGCATAAAGGTTAGTTAGTTAGATTATCAACAGAACTGCCTAGCACTAACCAACTGTTTCGGCTTACCTTATGTTGAAGACTGCAAACTGAAGAATGGTCACTGGAATAATTTTGACGGCAGACCATGATTTTTCTAAAAACACAGAAAAAAGAAATATCTTATAATAATAATAATAATAATAATAATAATAATAATAATAATGATAATAAGCTATAATAATAATAATATAATAATATAATAATAATAATAATAGACGGCAGACGATGATGAGCTTGAATCAAAGTACGGGAATTGAGTAAATTAGTTATATGCACACACTTTACACACACGGGGGACTGCGACTGCCATGCGTTTCACACAGGCTACATCCGGTGGACTGCGACTTGTTACTAGGCAACAAAGCATAGTGCATACGTCTGCAGTACAGTTGTAACAAAAGTTCATGTACTGACTTTCTTCCTCAAAGAAGCGGTCATAAAAAACACAGGCCTTCAAAGTAAGCAGTAGACTAAAGCCCTTCTTCCTTCCCGTGTTAGTATCCCAAAAAGAGTTGTTAGCAAGGAGCGACTCTAAGTTAACAACAACGGGTTGTAAAGAAAGGGGTATCATCTACGGTATCCCCTACCGGATCGAACCTGCTATGTTAAAAACACAAGACGCCGAAGTGTCGGAATTTAGTCCCTCAAGAGTTTTACCGACACGAAGCTGACGTATTTGAGCACTACCGAACTGAGCTAGGATTGAACCTGCTATGTTGACAGCACGAGACGCCGAGGTGCGGAATTTAGTCCCTTAGGAGTTCTGTCACTAAATCTACCGACACGAGGCTGAACCACCGGACTGAGCCATGATCGAACCTGCTATGTTGGGGTCAGAAGGCCAGCGCACGATCCTCGAGCTCTGAACTTGGGGACGTAAACGGGGTGCTGAACTGAGTTTTATGTAGAAGCTATCCTTGGGGCGCTGAGCTGAGCCAACATCTGCGGTATCCCCTGCCTGTACTTAGGGAGCGTAGACGGGGCGTTGAGCTGAGCTGATTTGAAGAAGCGATCCTCGGGCAATGAGCTGAGCAAAAAGAGAGGGAGCCAACATCTACGGTATCCCTTGCCTGTTATCTTGGGAGCGTAAACGGGGTGCTGAGCAAAGTCTTGTGCGCTAAAAGGAGCGATCCTCGGGGACTGAGCTGAGCAAAAAGAGAGGGAGCCAACATCTACGGTATCCCCTACCTGTCCCTCAGGAGTTGTTTTACGTGCTAGTAAATCTACCGACATGAGGCTGAGCACCTTCAAATATCACCGAACTGAGCCAGGATCGAACCTGCTGTTTTCGGAGACGCCGAGGTGCCGGAATTTACTCCCTCAAGAGATCTTTGTAAATTTTCCGAGCACCTTCAAATACTACCGGACTGAGCTAGGACCGAACCGGCTGTTTTCGGAGACGCCGAGGTGCAGGAATTTTGTCCCTCAGGAGTTCTTTGTAAATCAACCAAGCACCTTCAAATACCAACCAGACTAAGCCAGGATCGAACCTGCTGTTTTCGGAGACGCCGAGGTGCCAGAATTTTGACCCTCAGGAGTTCTCTGTAAATCTACCGAGCACCTTCAAATAATGCCGGCCTAAGCCAGGATCGAACCTGCTATGTTAACACAAGACGCTGAGGTGCCGGAATTTTGTACCTCAGAAGTTCTTTGTAAATCTACCGTACACCTTCAAACTGAGCCAGGATCGAACCTGCTATGTTAGAAGGCCAGCGCCTTAACCGTCTGAGCTACTCAGCCCGTCCCGGGAAGTGAGAACAACACTTTCGGGCCTAAAGTCTTTCTAGGGCTCTCTGCTGCTGCTGCTACTTATTGTACAGTTTGTAAGCGAGCGGTGGACTTCGTACCGGTCGAAACATAATGGTACATCGCATTCCTGCGAGTGTGCTCTCGCGCTGGCCGACTCTTGCAGCAGCTTGTAGCTTACACTAAAAAATATTCATGCAACGTTTCTGTAAATCACACATCCACGATATTTCTTGCCCCGGGGACTTACACATCTCAGAGTTGGTGCATTCAACAGATATGCCCTTACAGCTTCGCAACATTTAGCTTACTACAGTCCGGTGCCAGCACATAGCCTACTCCCAAGGCTTAACGCCTAAATAGCGGGGTTCGAACTACACTGTCGTCAGCTCCGAAGATAGCAAATGCTAGGAGGCGGCTGGCCGCTTCCCCGCTCCTAGCCCTTCCTTCTTAAGAATGCGTTTTACGACCGGATGCCCTTCTTGACGCTAAAAGTCTAAGGACCGGGATTTTAAATTGCAAGAATCTGTTTTACGGCCGGATGCTCTTCTTAACGCCAAAGGTCTAAGGATCGGTGCTTTAAATCGCAGTATACGCGACTGAACAACGCAAGAATCTGTTTTACGGTCGGTTGCCCTTCCTATCGTCAAAGGTGTAAGGACTGGGATTTTAAATCGCATCATCCACTGTCTTACTTCACGAACAATGTCATGTGCAGTTACTTCCGTTTACAAGCAGTAGCAAATAGCAGACTACATATGATTTATTCTACATGCTTACTTCTCCAATCATGTTTGACTCAGAGTTCAGGACTAAAAAATACGTTCTTACAGTTGCCGCACGAGAATAGTTAAAGCATGTTGTTGTTTTACGGCCGGTTGCCCTTCTTAACGCGAAAGGTCTAAGGACCGGGATTTTAAATCGCAGTATCCATCTAAATCGCAGTATCCATCATGTGTATGCAAGAATCTGTTTTACGGTCGGATGCCCTTCATAACGCAGCTGTCAAAAAAAAGCACGTAGAAATTGCCCGCCAACACATTTCAAAGGTAGTAGCCAAAGATGGCAGCACGATGCTCTGTTGATTAAGGATGACCGCTGTCAAAAAGCACGTGGCTTTGAAGAGCATGTAGAATTTCAAATTGCCCTCCACCGCATACATAAGGATAAGGTTTAGTGCCGCATACATAGCAGCACAATGCTCTGTTGATTAAAGATGGCGGCTGTCTAAAAGCACGTGGAAATTGTCCGCCACCACATTTCAAAGGTAGTAGCTAAATATTGCAGCACGATGCTCTGTTGATTAATGATGGCCCCTGTCAAGAAAACACGTGGAAATTACCGCCACCACATTTCAAAGGTGGTGCCATAAAGATGGCAGCACGATGCTCTGTTGATTAAAGATGGTTGCTAACCGCTGTCTAAAAGCACGTGGCTTTGAAGAGCGCGTAGAATCCAAATTTCCCTCCACCGCATGCATAAGGATAAGGTTTAGTGCCGTATAGATAGCAGCACAATGCTCTGTTGATTAAAGAAGGCGGCTGTCAAAAAGCACGTGGAAATTGCCGCCACCACATTTCAAAAGTAGATATGGATGAGGTTTAGTGCCGTAAAGAGGGCATCACTGAAGTTAGCGATGCAAGATGGCCGATGAACAGCTGTCAAAAAAGCACGTGGCTTTCTAATTACCTGCCACCACGATGAGGTTTAGTGCCGTAAAGAGGTCAGCCCTGAGGTTAGCGATGCAAGATAGCCACTGTCAAAAAGCACGTGGCTGTCAGCTTGACAGCTGTCAAAAGCACGTGGCTGTGAAAAAATCACGTGGCTTTGTTTACAAACAAGAGCATGTGGAATTTTCAAATTGCCCTCTACTACGTGCCTAAGTTGGCAACTATGAGGTTTAGCCCCGTCAAGATAGCGGCACTGTGGTTAGCGATGCGTTGTTGTTTAAAGATGGCGGATGACAGCTGTCAAAAAAGCACGTGCAATTTTTCTAATTTCCCGCCCGTGAGGTTTAGTGCCGTAAAGATGGCAGCACTGAGGTTTAGCCCCGTCAAGATAGCGGCACTAAGGTTAGCGATGCTTTGTTGTTTAAATATGGCGGATGACAGCTGTCAAAAAAGCACGTGGCTGTCAAAAAGCACGTGGCTTTGTTTACAAACATGACCTTGCCAGAGGTCAATGCGGCGGAGGCCGCTGCGGAGGGGCCTGCGGCGGTGGCGGCCGCCGAATCCCTGACATATACTACTAACACTATCTGACCTGAGACTGTCACACTTATTCTTATTACATCTTGTGCAAATCTCGGCGCACAAATTTATTCATCAATAGAGCTGACCTTAGAGCATTCACAATTCTCACTTCCAGTGCATTTTCCTGCACGCACATATTCTCGTCAACAAAGCTTACTACAAGCAATTTTATATCATCTCAGCTCTTATTCTTGCGTTACGAGCATAAATTAGGGCTCATTCCATCTTATCATCACTGGGCTCATTAAACATATCCCTCTGGCTTGTGCTTTACTTTCTGCATGAATGGACGGCCGTTCGACTCCCGCGCATCGCCCGAAGCTGCGTTAAAGGAACTGTCGTGATGACCTTACAGCTTCTATAGCTGGCAACCAAAGAAAATTTATCACTAAACATGCCACATGCATTTCTAGCTAAGCCCTAAGGCACAAGGTCTGCCTGTAAAAGTTTTTAGACTGCGCCAGTCCTTCTATTGGCGATCTCATAAACAATCCCTTCTTCAACTGAATGACAACTTTATGTACAGCAAATAGAGAACAAACGAAACTGTAAACAGTGAATACAGCATGCATACAACTAAGCTACACTCATCATGCACGCTTGTCCTGAGCGTAAATTCTATTTACATATGGCTGATGGGCGTAAAATGATATTTACATAATTGCCTGAAGGGCGCTTAATGAATTCTACATATTTGCGTAGCTATCCTACCCTGGCTCATGCTTATAAGTTAGAATCTGCCTGACCTTCATTAGTGGCTACTTAGCGGAAATTCCGTTTATGAACCCATGTTACTGTTGGTGGATGAAGGCAGCAGTCCTTGGCTCGTTCTCAGCGACATCACCATAGTCTTCCCTCTTCTACTGGAACCTTGTACAGATGACTGGATTGGACGTGGTGACCAACACCGCTCGGTACTGGATTGACGTCTCACAGCTGCTGATGACGTCTCGATCGGCCGTGATGACCACCACCACTCGGTACTGGATTGTCGTCTCCCAGCTGCGAATGATGTCCACGTTGACTTGCTTGTCTCGCAGGCGCGCGCCGTGACAGATTAGCACTGGCGGGCGTATTCTTGTAACTTTAGGCAACTGTAAGGAAATACAGTGTTATTACGCGTATTGAGTTAGGTGCGTGTGTCCTTATCTCGCATTCTAATGCACTCCTTGTAGCTATTCTGCCTAACATTTAAACTGATATTCGTGTAATAATGCACACGGACTTCGCGTACCAATAAAGTTATGGCTTTAGCTTTCTGACACTAATATCATACAACTTAACAGTATTTTACTGTTCACTGCGTTTATAAAAGTTACTCGCCTAATGTTTCTGTAACTACTCCTGCATTCCGTAAACTAGATTATTCTATGGCAATTGAATAAATTCTGCCCTCCCCGAGCCTACACCGACTTAGAACAAGTTAGTGTCAGACTACTGTGTATTGAACTACTCGCAGAGTAATTGTAGCAAAGAAAATGTGTCTAACAGAAATCCTCTTAATCAGGTCACTATTCTAATATTAAGATGTAAATTTACAATACCTGATATTTGCTTGCCACACGGACAAGGAAAGTTCTCTAACTTCAAACCACAAAAGTGAACGCTTTGTTCTATCGAAGAGCTTATGACACACGAGACACCCCTCGCAGGCAGCGTTGCGTACAGAGAATGATCTCCGCGTCCCAACAGCGCGATATTTATTTGAGTGAGTAGCCCGCGCCACGCGAGGTTCTCCTTGCGCGGGTCACTTGAATTCCTCTCCCGGGCGGGAATTTTTCTCACGGTGCTTGAGACAAATATCAATTAATTCACAGATATGATAAATATCTTCGTGCGGCATATCAAATTACTCAGAAAATTGCCCTCATTAATTCCATCGTTTTATAATCTCTACGTCCCTTTCCATCCAGCCTCGATTTTCTCGCTATTTTTTTTTGCAGAGATGCTGGCATCAGAAGCCATGAAGTGAAGTGGTTGGCGTGGCTTCATCTTCCTCTTTGTCTGGCTGTGAACTACACCCTAATACTGAAGCTATGATGCCTTCAAAAGCGCGCAGTGTTGCGTGATATTGAACCGTACTATTTAACATTATCCCATTCCTGTGTGGTCTCATCTGCATACTTTGATTACATTCATATGAGGTCTAATAGCCATGAACGGAACGGTTCAGTACCCATATTAAGAACATTATTAATAGTGTTTAAATGCTCTAATCTTTGTGTGTTCGTAAATTAACAAAGTGTTTTTTGAATTAGTGTAAGAAAATAATTCTGTTTCTCTCCATTGCAACATGAACTTAAATCTAAGATGTTTTGATGCAATCATTTTTACACGGTGATCTTCCAATCTTATAACAAGGTTTAATCAAATGACTTTATCTTTCCAGTTACTTCTTCCTCCTAATCTACACGGAGATAAGAGTCAGGATGACCCTTCGATTACCTTAACTGACACTACTACTGCTGGAAGTGGTGATGAAGATGTTCCTAAACGCAGGGGCAAGCGGAGGAAAAAGGGAAAAAAATCTGGGCGTGATGGGTCACGAGAGCTTGAAAAAGAGTTTCAAGGTCTTCCAGAACCAGGGGAAACACAGGTATGGTGTATAACTCACGATCAAAAATCGTTAAGCAATGTGATAATCAATTCTGGGGTCTTTGTGTAAGAGGTAGACACGCTCTCTCTACACCACAAACGAAACCAAGTCAACCTAAACCAATTGCACTCGGGGGATGGAGGGTTCGAACACCACTGTCGGCAGTCTAGAAGATGGTTTTTCGTGGTTTCCCATTTTCACACCAGGCGAATTGTGGAGTTGTACCTTAATTAAGGGCATGGCCGCTACGTTCTGACAACGAGCCATTTCCCATCGTTGCGTCACCAAAAACCTCCAGTGTGATAGCGCCATGTTTTATGTGCTTTTGCCATACGAGGAATAACAACAGAGATAATTGCGATTAATCCAACAGAAAAAATCACATGGAACTACAGCCCTGACGGACACTGGTCTACTAAGAGACTTTTGTTGGGCCCGAAGGCCTGTAGTTATAGAGGTGACGCGTCATCAGCGCGACGAATCATCTTGTATCGCACAGTCACATAGTTCCTCAAATGTTCTTATGTACCAGCTTTCATATCCTGGTAACAGTCTCTGACCTGACCGGGAATCGAACCGGGGGTGCCGGGTAAGAGGCAGGTTCACTAAACCTACTGTAGACAACGAGGTTATCTCTTCTTCATCACAAGGCTAGAGGTGAATTCTTAAGTACAGTACCCATATTATTTTCGTTGACTGAATCCTCAATCATTGGTAGGCCTAGCTAGGACTAAGAATGCACAGCACTATCATTTGCATTTGTAATAAGTTTACAAACCCAGATCCAATTCTTTTGAGACACAGTGTTTACAATGCTCTGCTTTCTGGTATGGGCTAGAAGAAATTTCTTAATTTCATTGGCCTGAATCTTTGACCGAGATATGAGAAATGCTAGAAATGCCATACCCTTATGCAGTCAGTCCATGTTACGAATGGTATAACACTGAAGTTGATAGGGTCAGTTAGTATACGCATTTCAGAGGATTTGGCAGACTGATATGTGTTAGCACATTCTCGGTGAATGAGGAATGGGAACGGAGACGGGAAGGGGGAACAGAGGACGTGCTCACATGCGGAAGGATACTTTTCCTAAGCTCTTAACTTGAATTTCAGTATAGGCATTCACTTGCTGTTTCTACTACAGCATCCCTATATGCCACCCATTTACTTTCTATATCCTGAACCTGCTAACTGTCTACTGTTCGAAACTTCTCACTAATCATATCCATGTACTTCTGTCTAATTTCCTCGTCCTGGAGATTTTCTACCCTTATTCGTTTGCAGACAGATTTCACTTTCTCTACCCTAGGCCTAGAGATACTTAGTTCACTACAGATCAGGTAGTGGTCTGTATCATCGAAAAATCTGCGAAAAACTCGTACATTCCTAACAGATTTCCTGAATTCAAAGTCTGTTAAGATATAGTCTGTTATGGATCTGGTACCCCTAGCCTCCCATGTGTAGCGGTGAATAGCCTTATGCTTGAAGAATGTATTCGTAACAGCTAAACCCATACTAGCACAGAAGTCCAGCAAACGCTTCCCATTCCCATTAGCTTCCATATCTTCCCCACATTTACCAATCACCCTTTCGTATCCTTCAGTTCTATTCCCAACTCTCGCATTGAAATCGCCCATTAGCACTATTCTATCCTTGCTGTTGGCCCTGAACACGATGTCACTCAATGCTTCATAAAACTTGTCAACTTCATTCTCATCTGCACCCTCACATGGTGAATACACGGACACAATTCTTGTCCTAATTTCTCCCACTGACAAATCTACCCACATCATTCGCTCATTTACGTGCCTAACAGAAACTATGTTGCGTGCAATTGTATTCCTGATAAAGAGCCCTACCCCAGACTCCGCCCTTCCCTTTCTAACACCCGTCAAGTACACTTTATAATCTCCTATCTCTTCCTCATTATCTCCCCTTACCCGAATATCACTTACTCCTAGCACATCCAGATGCATCCTCTTTGCTCACTCAGCCAGTTCTACCTTCTTTCTTCCATAAGCCCCATTAATATTGATAGCTCCCCATCGAATTCCATTTCGTTCGCCAAGTTGTTTCCAAGGAGTCCCTTGCCTGTCAAATGGGAGTGGGACTCCATTACTCCCATAGGTCCGAGGCATGCTTAAAGTGTTCTGAGCTCGGTAAATTCATGAAGCAGGATGCTGCCCTACTTGCACATAGTCCAAGTGAGGATCTCTCCTCTAACGGGTTATGGACCACCGGTGAATTGTATAGTCCTAGCCGCCTGAGCACAAGGAGGGCCACGACTCAGAATATGTCCGATATGCCCACTCCCATTCCATAGCAACTGGTATCCCGACTCTCAGGACCACTTACTAGGCCACTCAGCCGTTGCCCATGGTTCACGAACTAGGACGTGACTACAGTAACCCACAAATATGAACCATCAAATACTTAGGCTGCTAAATCCGATGCCAAGTCGGTTCCAAGCCCAGGTTCAAAAAGGATGAGGGGCACCATATCCTCCTCCTCTTCCAGTTCTTCCTCTTAAAATTCATCCAGAACAGGCTTTATAGGTGTGCCGATGCGGAGCGGATGCGGATATTATTTTGTATATCCACGCAAGGCTCTAGTCATTGCGATGTCTGTAAGCCTCTAGCATTTCCTAGGCATAAAAATAGGAAACTGTAGAATGCCATCTTCATAGCTGCAGGACAGGGAGGTTCGAACCGACTATACCCCGTATAAGTCTCTGAGAAGATTCTAATAAGAGTTATAGCCCCCTCTAGTTAAGTCTAAACGAATAGAGTATAGCAGCTATCTTACATAGTAGCCCTTACCTCAGTCCCTCGAAAGTTAAGCTAATAAAACTAATAGGTTATAAGTTACAAGTTGTAATCCCTCCTGTAGTTGCTCTCTTGTTAGGTCTATACGAATAGAGCATAGCAATTTTCTTGCATAGCAGCCTTTGCCTCAATTCTCGAATGTCAGGCTGATAAAACTAATAGCTTATAAGTTACAAGTTGTGAGACCCTGAGGGAGTCCTATTGTTAAGTCTAACACTAACATCAACATAGTAGCGAGAGCTGTAGTGACGTCAGCACAAACAAGCCTTGACCTGTAGCTGAAAACTCCCAGTTCTCTCAACTTAAGTGTCTTACGTCGTAACAAATTGTCAACATTCCTTTACTACACCAGATGGGGAAAACACAGCTTAGCTCACAAAGTCAGTCTTTTTCTGATGACATGTACATGTCTTCACATTTATTGTAGTCAGTACGCCTTCATCATGCACACATTTCAATGAGGGTGAGGATATCTGAATTGCACTTAAGCTGTTTAGTTTTGAGTTTATGTCAACTGCACATTCGAATCCTTAGGAGTAGGTAGCATTTACTCTGCTCCCCTAGTGCCCTCCTACAAGAGTTACCTAAGGAGGTTAGATAGACGACAGCTTAGCACACAACATGCCTAGACTTAGCTAAAGACCCCACGATTTCGCCAATACAGACACAACAACAGCACAGGTTGCTCGGCTCCTACCTAAGGCAAGGGTGCCCCTGCAGGAGCTTTACTCTGCTAGAACCCCCACAACATCAGAATGAAGCGTCCTACAAGAGTTGGCCAAGGAGGTTAAATAGACGACAGCTTAGCACACAACATGTCTGGAACCGGGCGAGTTGGCCGTGGGCTTAGAGGCGCGCGGCTGTGAGCTTGCATCCGGGAGATAGTAGGTTCGAATCCCACTATCGGCAGCCCTGAAGATGGTTTTCCGTGGTTTCCCATTTTCAAACCAGGCAAATGCTGGGGCTGTACCTTAATTAAGGCCACGGCCGCTTCCTTCCAACTCCTAGGCCTTTCCTATCCCATCGTCGCCATAAGACCTATCTGTGTCGGAGCGACGTAAATCCCCTAGCAAAAAAAATGTCTGGACTCAGCTAAAAACCCCTAGTTCGCCAATGCAGACACAACAGCAGCACAGGTTGCTCGGCTCCTACCTAAGGAAAGGGTGCCCCTGGAGGAGCTTTACTCTGCTCGTCCCCATCACCTCGGAATAAAGTGTCCTACAAGAGTTAGCCAACGAGGTTAGATAGACGGTATGCCTAGACTCAGCTAAAGTCTCCTCCAGTTCACAAATGCAGACACAACAACAGCACAGTTTGCTCAGTTCCTACCTAAGGCAAGGGTGCCCGTGGAGGAGCTTTACTCTGCTAGAACCCTACCACATCAAAATGAAGTGTCCTACAAGAGTTGTCTAAGGAGGTTAAATATACGACAGCTTAGATTACATCATGCCTAGACTCAGCTAAAGACCCCTAGTTCGCTAATCCAGGCTCTCTCAAGTCAGTTACCCCTTTGAGTAGCCTCTTTCGACAGTATTCCATAATATGACGACATCCTATTGTCTGAAGGTGTCAGAGGTCGTAACGCGTAGCTAGAGGTGGATTGCGCGTGGCGGCCATCTTACCCACCTTGCCCCTGGGCCAGCTCCCAGGGGTTAGTCCCATAAGAGTCTGTGTATAGCCGCCATTTTGCCCATTAGACCCTGGGCCAGCTCCGGCTATTTTTCCCTACTATAATAATAATAATAATCTCCATGGCTAAATGGTTAGCGTGCTGGCCTTTGGCCACAGGAGTTCCGGGTTCGATTCCCGGCAGGGTCGGGAATTTTAACCTTAATTGGTTAATTTCCCTGGCACAGGGACTGGGTGTATGTGTCGTCTTCATCATCATTTCATCCTCATCACGACGCGCAGGTCACCTACGGGTGTCAAATCAAAAGACCTGCATCTGGCGAGCCGAACTTGTCCTCGGACACTCCCGGCAGTAAAAGCCATATGCCATTTCATTTTTTTCATAATAATAATAATAATAATAATAATAATAATAATAATAATAATAATAATAATAATAATAATAGCTGCCTCTGTGGATCCGTGGTAGAGTGTCGGCCTCCGGATCCCAAGACAGCGGGTTCAAACCCGGCAGAGGTAGTCGGACGATGGGAAGCGGTAGATACTGTAAGATCCGGTCGACTTAATCCTTCAAAAGCGTCCAAGTCCTGTGATATCCCACTGACTACGCTGCGTAGACATTAGACTGTGCCTTCTGCCTTCTATACCAAGGACAATGAATACACTCATAAGTCTTGTCGCGTTGATAGCTAGAGAGTGACTTCTCCACAACATATTGTAACGTGCTGGCGGGGTAGATAAATAAATGATTGAGTACAGCACCTGGTAGCAACCTATTTCTAAGATTTGTTAGCTAAGCACTACCACTACAGATTTACACACACACAGACGATAGCCGAGCTTACAACTTACACACGTACACGGTCATACACTTACAGACGTTTCGCGCTCTCTCTCTTAGTTTCTCTTATGTTCCATCTACAATGACACACACACACATATACACAGAGTCATCGATTATTTACAGTACACTCTCTCAGCCACTCAGTCACACCCGTTAGCGCTGTCACGGTCCACAGCCTACACGTCAGCCTCGCAGATCGGAATAGTATCAGCAGTCTTCACACATCGTCTCCTAGTGTTCCCTTCTTCGCCGCTCCAGAACACTCCAGGTTCTCCTCCAGCAGCCAGTCTCAAGGGACACACACACACGACATCAGGAAAACAGGAACGAGTCCTCGGCTACGACAGACAGATACTCGATCAGGCTGCGCTCTCCCAGGCTATCAATGACTGCGCTCCAGCGAACTCAATCTCGCTCCCACTCACTCACTCACTCACTCTCGCTCTCCACTTCTCACTGACTAGCTCTCACTGACTTACTCTGTAGGCAAGTAACTGCTCTTTTATACCTGCGCCAGTCCTTCTGGAATAGTCCGGATGTTCGATGGATCGAGGGACCTCGCGAAATAGAAGACTCCAGATTAGTCTTCCAGTCGTTTCCGTAGTTCGCTGCGGCGCGACCGCAGATAGAAGTGAGAAGGGCCGGCCCAGCGCTTGAGTGTTGCTTGCGGATTGGCGCGCTCGAGCGTGAGGGGGGTGGGGCGATGTGTGACGGCCCCGGCGCGTAGAGAGTTAGCATGGCGGACTCGGCAACCATTACAATATTATAGGAAGAAGTAAGGAAAATTAAACTCCATCCAAAAACGGAAACGTGCATTGTGGCATAATGATTTTGTCTGTGAAAAGTGTTCATAAGCAACATTTTTATTGGAGGCCATATTGCAAGACTTCTCTCTAAAATGGCCTATTTTGTCCTGGTACACACAGATTAGAAAGAAACAAGATGATCTGACACTCATTGAGTGTGTTCGCTCTTCATTTGTTTGCCTGACTATGCTCTAACCAATGAGAGAGAGAGCATAAGCCGGTACTGGGTGGTTCTGAGAACTATACATATTTACTTGCCTGAAATGATTATTTCTGACCATTATTAACTAATGATCGTGGGTGTACATGTTTTAAGCACCATGTTGGCTGAACGCATGCTTGGTAGTGATGGCTAATATATCAGCGCCGTTCTGTCACGGACGGAAACTGGTTAAAGCGATTGGCTTCTACGCCAACAAATTATTTCAGTCCTGAATGAAATGTAGTGGTGACATTTGTTTAATTTGTCGCAGAATTTGCTAGTGCTGAAACGATTTAACTTTCCGCATCACACTGCAGAGATACAAGAACTTAAAAGAAAGGTTACATTGCAAGACGAGTATCAGAAGGAAGAGGGTGGCAGCATGGCAGAAACTTAAGTACATGTGAGTTGTGAGATATCACTAAAATTGCCACGTCTGTGAGTAGTTTTTCTGATGGTCCAGTTATTAAACAATGTATGGTTATACAGTGGGTCAAAATGAAACTAATACACTAGGGGAGAGCTTGTTTATTTGGATTCAACAAAAAATATAATTGTTACTTTATTTTGGTCTTGGTTCTGGTTTAATAAATACACATTTTTCTACCAAAATACAAATTAATGAACTATTTCTTACACTTACAAATAAAATGAATATGTTATTCATAAACATGCATGAAAAAGGTCAAAGTCAAACTGGTACAGCTTCAGGTGGTTCCTTAATCATCTCTAATAAGACAATGTTTTCAACAATCAGTACTATGTAGGATACCGCCCTACTCATTGGCTGTATGGTCAGCGTTGAAGCGTTCCGTTCAGAGGCTCCGCGTTTGATTCCCGGCTGGATCAGGGATTTTAATCACGTCTGATTAATTCTTGTGGCTCGGGAACTGAATGTTCGTGTTTGTTCTACCACTTTCCTCTTCATATTCAACCACCATCATCCATCACAGAAACACGCAATAGTGATTACGTCAGGAAGGTTATCCGGCAGTAAAACAGGGCAATATCCACACGTGCGACGCAGTGCGTACCCGTACCCCACAGGTGTGGAAGAAGCGGATTAAGAAGAAGTACTACTTTGTAGCGTATCCTTTAGCAATTTTCATGGCTCTTAAACGGTTAGGCATAGATTGTACCAACTTTTTGCAATAAGATGGATCTACTTTCTCCCATTCTTCACATAAAGCCGTTTTTATATCGTCTTTGTTTGAAATCTGGTGTTTTCTTATGCTACTTCTAAGTAATGCCATAGATTTTCTATCACTTTTAAGTCTTGTGACTCTGGAAGTGCCTCGAGTACTTTCGGGCAATCATACAGCAGCTGCATCCTTACTTTAAGAGCTTTCCTTTGGGTCGTTATCTTAGTAATACTTTAATCGATCAAGTATACTAAGCTTTTGAGCACTAGTTTGTAAATGTTCTTTCAGTATATTTTAGATACACATTTTGATTCATTGTCCCATCAATAAAAGTCAACGCTCCTGGCTCACTAGCTGACATACACCCCCAGACAGTTACATTACCTCTACCACGTTTGACACTTATATGTTAACTGCTAGGTTTCATCTCATTATTTGGTTTCCTCTAGACCAGGGGTGCTCACGCTGTGCATTCCTTCCCGCGGGCACCCAGCACTGTAAGCGGGCGGGCTGGCAGGCGATGAGCGTATGCTATTCAAACACTGTGACATTGTGGCTACGTCACAGGCCGTGAAGGTTGGGCGAAGTTCTCCCAGTCACTCTCGCTCACTGCTGTTGCGATACCCGAATTTGAAATGGAGGCAGAAAATAATATAAGAAAGAGGGCCGAAATCCACTTCATTTTCAATTTATGTTCATTACAGTTTATGTATTTTGACTAGATACAATAAAGTTAGGCCTACAACCTCAAATATTTTTATAATTTACGTAATGAATTAAAATTTTCACTATTACATGTTAACAGGTGCTTTAGAAACAGTTGAGGGGTTGCCGGCAAGAACCCCACTAGTCAGAAAATCGCAATTATTGGAAAACGAGAAAAACCGCATATCTTCGTCCCATAAATAGCTACTTTTTTGGTTTGTCTAAATACTCTGTAGGCATCAGGGATGTTATCAGAACTCATTGAGTGATACCAAATTCTCTGGACGTGAAGAAGGAAAATGGATTGGACTAGTGGGTTTTTTCAGAATTCAATACAACACCACTGTGATAATGCCTAATAATATTATATTTATAGACCATATAAATATAAATGAATATTTATTAAATAATGAGGAGGAAATGTGATATACAGCATACAATGACAACTCAAAACATTAATCTTCACATCCATCACTATTGTCATCGTTGTCTGTTTCATAGTCACAACTGGTTGTATGTACTTCCACTGATGCAGCTGTGCCAAAGAGGCTTGAGTAGTACTCTTTGCTTGCAGGATTTGCGAGGTATTCGGCAAGTTTTAATGTCCTTAGCCTTCGCAGGTTTCAGTGCAGGAGGGGATGGGAAAGCTCCTGGTAAGTTGATTGTGTCAGGATTTCTGAAGTTCGGATCTGTGATGATGTGACGGCTCCAAGGACCACGGTACGTTTGTCGCAATTATACAGTTTTATGTTTGAAGTCACACCACATAGATCGAACACACTGAAGCCTGAATTCTGGCTTTGGTTTTTTACAAAACAAACTGTCAGTTGTTCCTTTAAATCCTTGAAATCATTGTGGGTGAATATCTCCAAACCAAATGGAGATGGACACGTTCGGGCCTTCAGCATTCTTTCATCCCAGTCTTCAGGAAGTTCGGCGATGGTAGTCTTCCTGCGTTGAGCAGAAATAAGTGAAAAGTCCTGGTCGTTTGGTAGATAGCTATGACCACGAACGGGGAAAAAGCATGTAAGCCTTTTAAAAAGTGTGAGAATGTGCGCTACACAGAAGAGGAAGTAAACCATTGTTTTATTTTTGTTTTGCCCAGGACAGCTGTCACGTATTAAAACCAGCTCATCCGTTAACTCGGAGTGTGGGATGCTATTTATGAAATGTAGCAGCATTGAGATAACCTCATTGGTCCATTTGTGTCCATTTTAACGTAAAACCTTGGAGAACAGGAATACAACCTAGAGGAACGCGGGCAGTTGTGAACGAAAGTGTAGCTTATCAGTGGTTTATTGGGAGTTGAGCAGAGCGCTCTCGCAGCACCCGCCTGAATCACCACTGACTAGTGGTGTTCTCGCTAGCAACAGTCCAGACTTGTGGTTTTTTTTGCCGAATCGCCGTATGTTTAGAGGCTAATACTAATACAGTGCGACTTGAGGTGTTTTTGACAGAATCGGTTGTGTAATCACGTGCGTAATGCTGTACACTATAAGATGGCGTCTATAACTCATAGTAGTATAATTGGATGGTTCGGGCGCCGCCTCCGCCTCCGGCTCTCGGGAGGGCCCTCCGCCTCCCGCGGGAAATTTGAATTTTGGCGCGAGATTTGAATTTGTGAACAAAGCCACGTACTTTTTGACAGCTGTCGACAACAACGCATCGCTAACCTCACTGCTGCCATCTTGACGGGCCTAAACCTCAGTGGTACCAACTTAACGTAACTAGCGCGAGGTAAACAAAGCCACGTGTTTTTTGAAAGCCACGTGCTTTTTGACAGACAACAACGCATCGCTAACCTCACTGCTGCCATCTTGACGGGCCTAAACTTCAGTAGTACCAACTTAACCTCACAAGCGCGAGATAAACAAAGCCACGTGCTTTTTGACAGCCACGTGCTTTTTTGATAGCTGTCATCCGCCATCTTTAAACTATAGAGCACCGTGCTTCCCTCTTTATCGCAGTAGCCGCAAATTCGTCACCTGTCATCGGCACTGCTGCCATCTTGACGGGCCTAAACCTCAGTAAGTAGTATAATTGGATGGTTCTGGCGCCACCTCCACCTCAGGCTCCCAGAGGCCACCTCCACCTCCACCTCAGCCAGAGGCCTACCAGATGCCTCCTCCACCTCCACCTAAGCCAGAGGCCTCCCAGAGGTCTCCTCCACCTCCCGCGGGAAATTTGAATTTGTAAACAAAGCCACGTGCTTTCTGACAGCTGTCATCGACAACAACGCATCGCTAACCTCAGTACTGCCATCTTGACGGGCCTAAACCTCAGTAGTGCCAACTTAACCTAACTAGCGCGTGGTAAACAAAGCCACGTGCTTTTTGACAGCCACGTGCTTTTTTGACAGCTGTCATCCGCCATCTTTAAACCACAAAGCACTGTGCCGCCCTCTATATCGCAGTAGCTGCAAAATTCGTCACCTGTCATCGGCAGTGCTGCCATCTTGATGGGTCTAAACCTCAGTGCTACCAACTTAACCTAACTAGCACGAGGTAAACAAAGCTACGTGTTTTTTGACAGCTGTCATCCGCCATCTTTAATCCATAGAGCACAGTGCTGCCCTCTTTAGCTACTTACCTTTGAAATGTGGTGGCGGATAATTTGAAAAATGCTTTTTGACAGCAGCCATCTTGCATCGCAAACCTCAGTGCTGCCCTCTTTAGCTAGATACCTGTGGTAGCAGACAATTCCACGTGACAGCAGCCATCTTTAATCAAGAGAGCACCGTGCTGCCCTCTATGTGGTGGCGGCAAATTGAAAAATTCCACGTGCTCTTGTTTGGAAACAAACTCACGTGCTTTTTTGACAGCTGTCATCTGCCATCTTTAATCAACAGAGCACAGTGCTGCCTTCTTTAGTTTGAAATGTGGTGGCAGACAATTCCACGTGACAGCAGCCATCTTTAATCAAGAGAGCACCGTGCTGCCCTCTATGTGGTGGCGGCAAATTGAAAAATTCCACGTGCTCTTGTTTGGAAACAAACTCACGTGCTTTTTTGACAGCTGTCATCTGCCATCTTTAATCTATAGAGTACAGTGCTGCCCTCTTTAGTTTGAAATGTGGTGGCGGCAAATTCCACGTGCTCTTGTTTGGAAACCAAGCCATGTGCTTTTTTGACAGCTGTCATCCGCCATCTTTAATCAACAGAGCACCGTGCTGCTATCATGCGGGCAATTTCATCACCTGTCATCCGCCATCTTTAATCCACAGAACACCGTGCTGCCCTCTTTATGGCTACTACCTTAAGCACGTAGTAGCGGGTAATTTGAAAAGTTCTGCTAGCTATCACCCACCATCTTTAATCAAGAGAGCACCGTGCTGCCATCTTTAGCTAGATACCTTTGAAATGTGGTGGCGGCAAATTGAAAAATTCCACGTGCTCTTGTTTGGAAACAAACTCACATGCTTTTTTGACAGCTACCATCCGCCATCTTTAATCAACAGAGCATAGTGCTGCCCTCTTTAGTTTGAAATGTGGTGGTGGCAAATTCCACGTGCTCTTGTTTGGTAAACATAGCCACGTGCAGCTGTCATCCGCCATCTTTGAGCACCGTGCTGCCCTCTTTAGATGTAAATTCGTCACCTGTCATCCGCAGTGCTGCCATCTTTAGCTAGATACCTTTGAAATGTGGTGGTGGATAATTTAAAAAGAGAAATTCTACAGCGGCCCTCTCTCGACGCTAATTGCATAAGATGGCGGCTATACGTGACTCCTTAAGGGTGCTTACGCAAGATGGCTGCTATACATAGACGCCCTTGGGATGCTTGCTCAAGATGGTAGTTATACATGGCTCCTTATGAGATGCCCTAGGGATGCTTGCTCAAGATAGCGACTGCTCTTATGGGACGCCTTAAGTGTCCTTGCACAAGATGGCTTGAGACGCCCTAAGGTTGCTTGCGCAAGATGGCGGACACAAGATGGCGGCTATACACGTCTCCTTATGAGACGCCTTAAGGGTGCTTGCGCAAGATGGCTGCTGCTCTTAGCTTAGAGGCTAACGTGTCGTGCTAGTTCGATTCATTAAATTTGGGGCTTAAATGCATAATGTTAAATATCTCGAAAACGGTGCATCGTAGAGCAAAACGGACAAAATTTTTCTGCCCTATACCTCGGTTCGCACTACGAGGAACATGATAGCATAAGTCTAATGATCAGATCGACGGTTCGGTTCCTACTTAGGCCCTTTGGCATTCACTCTGTTTTAGCTTGTATTGAAGCAAGTCTTCGTAACATGATCAGGTCTAGCTATGGTAGAGAGTATAACGTGCCGTGCAGGTTCGATTCATTAAATTTAGGGCTTAAATGCAAAATGTTAAATATCTCGAAAACGGTGCATCGTGGAGCAAAACGGATAAAATGTTTCCACCTGATACCTAGGTTTTCAGTATCAGGAACAAGAAAAAAACATAGTCTAATGATGAGATCGACGGTTCGATCCCTACTTAGGCCCTTTGGCATTGGCAGCTATCTAATTCTACAAGATGGCGGCTATACATAGCTTCTTATGAGACAGCTTAAGAGCGCTTGCACAAGATGGCTGCTGCTCTTATGAGACTCCCTAGGGGTGCTTGCGCAAGGTAGCAGCGACAAGACGGTGACTATACACAGCTGCTTATGATACGGCCTAGAGATGCTCACACAAGATGGTGGCTGCTCTGATGAAGAAAGCTAGCTTTGCATCGTGCAGGTATCTTTACAGCACTAAACCTCATACCTTTGAAATGTGGTGGCGGGTAATTTGAAAAATTCGACGTGCTTTTTCATAAGCTGTTAAGGCCTCCTCTTATGTCAAGGCATAGCTCTATCGAACAAGTTTAAACCTGCATCGGGATAGCTAGAGTAAGCGTGTGCTGCAGTGATGACGTCATTATGCATGTTTAGACTTGCAAATCACAGAAGAAACGTAACAAGGCTGGAATCGTGACAGCTATCATCTTTAAACAAAGGCGACTATACATAGGCTGTTAAGGCCTTATCATTCTCCTCCTCCTCCTCCTCCTCCTCCTCCTCCTCCTCCTCCTTCTCTACCTCCTCCTCCGCCTCTTATGTCAAGGCATAGCTTTATATCGAACAAGTTTAAACCTGCATCGCGAAGGCAAGCGTGTGCAGCGATAACATTATTGTGCATGTTTAGACTTTCGAAACATAAGAAGAGTAGAATCAAACGCTGTACTCGATACGACATGTGATCAGAACATTGATTGATGCGTTCAGAAAACAAAATAAGTGATCAAGACTAGAATCGAACGATGTACTCAATACATCATGTGTTTAGAATATGTCAGGGGATACGCTTGTTCTAAGAAGATCAGATTGAAACATAACAAGACTAGAATAGAACACTGTAATCGATGTTGTTAACTTCAACATGTGATCAGAACATTGATTGATGTGTTCAGAACACAAAATAAGTGATCATGACTAGAATCGAACACTGTACTCGATACAACATGTGATCAGAACATTGATCGATGTGTTCAGAACACGAAATAAGTGATCAAGGCTAGAATCGAACACTGTACTCAATACAACATGTGTTTAGAACATGTTAGGGGGTACCCTTGTTCTAAGAAGATCAGAATGAAACATAACAAGACTAGAATCGAACACTGTAATCGATGTTGTTAACCTCAACATATGATCAGAACATTGTTTGATGTGTTCAGAGCAAAAGTACAATTTTGATGATTTGCTTAGTGTAAAATCAAAAACTATGGAAACACACTGTGCACATATCGCGTAGCTAACTCGCTCAGTAAGCAATATTGCAAAACTACAACTTCAATGATTTGCATAGTGTAAAAATCAAAAACACACTGTACCCATACTGCGCAGCTAACTCGCTCGGTAAACGATATAGCCAAAGTATAACTTCAAATTATTTACCTTCCATCATTCGTCTTGTGTGAAAATCAGTCGAACAAGTTATCGCATAAACATGGCTGAAAAAAAAATCGTGATAGGGTATGGAACCCAGGGGTTACATCTTATCAGAAGGGCAAAAAGGATGAAAGGACTCTTCCTCCTCCTTACCGCACATTCCTTGTAGGGCTAATGGGCTAATAGGCAAAAGGGCTAAAGGGCTAATGGGCTAAAGGGCTAAAGGGCTAAAGGAGCAACAACCTCATCGATCGCTATCAGCAAGAACGCTTGTACTTTGTTAAGTGTAGAAAATTAATCTTTATTGGTAAATGGTTTTATGTTCAGAACAAGGAATGGAACCTAGGGGTTACGTCTTACCTAATAAAATCCCCGAGGTGCGATGAGTTACGTTTTTCTAACTAGTGTTTGGAACACTGAACTTTTCAAGATGGCAAGAGTGAGGTTAGCAATGTTCTGTTGTTGGATTTTAAATTCCGCGCTGTAACATGCATAAGGTGGCAGCCTTGAGGTTTACCGCCGTAAAGATGGCAAGAGTGAGGTTAGCGACGTTCTGTTGTAGGATTTTAAATTCCGCGCTATAACATGCATAAGGTGGCAGCCTTGAGGTTTACCGCCGTAAAGATGGCAGCAGTGCGGTTAGCGACGCTCTATTGTCCTTCAATGTGAGGTTAGGGTCCGTCAAGAAGACAGCTGTCAAAGAAGCACGTGGCTTGGTTTACTAAACAAGAGCACGTGGTCGTGACGTCACGGTCACGTAGTATGCTGCTTCAGCATGCAAAGTTCAATGTCTACACCTACGTAGTAAACACTCTGCTATGTTCACAAAATTTTTACTCATAACTTTTTTTATGCTTTAAGTTCGTGCACGTAGGTTATGTTAAGATAGCAGCACACTTACAAGCGATGGTCACGTGCTCTAGTAGAAGATGCATGCATTATCAAAAGATGATATGTACACGCTTTTAAACCTTGCTATTCTTACCGCTGCCATGTTCGCAAGATTTTCAAAGATCGCTATTCTTTATGCTTTAAGTTCGTCCGCATAGGTCATGCTAAAGTAGCAGAGCGAACACATGCGAACGTTGTACATTCTAGCGGGATGTGTTTAGTACGAGAGTTGATGCATGCAAAATCGATAGGTGTTGTGTACACACTTTGAAACTTAACTATTCATCGTGCTTTAAATCCGTGCACATAGGTTATGCTAAGATAGCAGCACACTCTTGCCGGAGAGGTTTTGTACTCTAGTTGATACGTGTATAATCGATATTCAATGCGTACATGCTTTTAAAACATTGCTATTCTTACTGCTGCTGCTGCTATGTTCACAAGATTTTTATACATCAGTATTCTTTATGCTTTAAGTTCATGCGTATAAGTTATACTAAGTTAGCATCATACTTATAAGGTTGTTGCACGCTCTAGTGGAAAAAGTTTAGTAAGAAAGACGATGCATGCAAAATCGATAGGTGATGTGTACACGCTTTGAACTTGGGTATTCTTTATGCTTTAACTTCATGCACATAGGTTATGTTAAGATTGCAGCACACACAAGCGATGATCGCACGCTGTTGTGGAAGAAGTTTAGTACAAGAGTTAATGCGTGCAAAATTGACTGGTGTTGTGTACACGCTATTCTTTGTGCTTTAAGTTCACGCACATAGGTAGCAGCACACAATTGCGAACGTTGTACACTCTAGCGGTAGAAGTTTAGTACGATAGTCGATGCATGCAAAATCGATAGGTGATGTGTACACGCTTTCGAGCATAGCTATTCTTTGTGCTTTAACTTTATACACATACGTTAGCAATACACATATGCGATCGTTGTACACTCTGGCGGTAAAAAAATAGTCGATGCATGCAAAATCAATAGGTGATGTGTACACGCTGTTAAACATCGTTATTTGTTATGCTTTAAGTTCGCGCGTATAGTTTATGCTAAGATAGGAGTACAATCTAGCGGAAGAAGTTCAGGGTGATGTGTACACGCTTTGAAACATGGTTATTCTTTGTACTTTAAGTTCATGCACATAGGTTATGCTAAGGTAGCAGCACAATCTAGAGGAAGAAGTTTAGTACGAGAGTCGATGCTTGCAAAATCGATAAGTAATATGTACACGCTTTGAAACATGGCTATTCTTTGTACTTTAAGTTCATGTGTATAAGTTATACTAAGATAGCAGCACAATCTAGCGCAAGAAGTTTAGTACGATATTTGATGCATGCAAAATCGATAGGTGACGTGTACACGCTTTATAACATGGTTATTCTTCGTACTTTAAGTTCATGCGTATAGGTTAAGGCTAAGATAGCAGCACAGTCTAACGTAAGAAGTTTAGTACGAGAGTCGATGAATGCGAAATCGATAGGTGATGTGTACACGCTTTGAAACATGGCTATTCTTTGTACTTTAAATTTATAGGTATAGGTTATGCTAAGATAGCAGCACAATCTAGCGGAAGAAGTTTACTACGAGATTCGATGCATGCAAAATCGATAAGTAATGTGTACACGCTTTGAAACATGGCTATTCTTTGTACTTTAAGTTCATGCGTATAAGTTATGCTAAGATAGCAGCAGAATCTAGTGGATGAAGTTTAGTGCGATATTTGATGCATGTGAAATCGATAGGTAATTTGTACACGCTTTGAAACATGGCTATTCTTTGCACTGTAAGTTCATGTGTATAAAATTATGCTAAGATAGCAGCACAATCTAGCGGAAGAAGTTTAGTACGAGAGTCGATGCATGTAAAATCGATAGGTAATGTGTACACGCTTTGAAACATGGCTATTCTTTGTACTTTAAGGTCATGCGTATAGGTTATGCTAAGATAGCAGCACGATCTAGCGGAAGAAGTTTAGTACGAGAGTCGATGCATGTAAAATCGATAGGTAATGTGTACACGCTTTGAAACATGGCTATTCTTTGTACTTTAAGGTCATGCGTATAGGTTATGCTAAGATAGCAGCACGATCTAGCGGAAGAAGTTTAGTACGAGGGTCGATGCATGTAAAATCGATAGGTGATGTGTACACGCTTTGAAACATGGCTATTCTTTGTACTGTAAGTTCATGCGTATAAGTTATGCTAAGATAGCAGCACGATCTAGCGGAAGAAGATTAGTACAAGGGTCGATGCATGTAAAATCGATAGGTGATGTGTACACGCTTTGAAACATGGCTATTCATATTGCTGCTCTGTTCCCAAGATTTTTAAACATAGCTAATCCTAATGCTGCTCTTAACGACGTCGAGCTAAGGATTGATTACGTGACCGTGACGTCACAGCCACGTGCTCTTGTTTAGTAAACCAAGCCACGTGCTTCTTTGACAGCTGTCTTCTTGACGGACCCTAACCTCACATTGAAGGACAATAGAGCGTCGCTAACCGCACTGCTGCCATCTTTACGGCGGTAAACCTCAAGGCTGCCACCTTATGCATGTTACAGCGCGGAATTTAAAATCCAACAACAGAACATTGCTAACCTCACTCTTGCCATCTTGAAAAGTTCAGTGTTCCAAACACTAGTTAGAAAAACGTAACTCATCGCACCTCGGGGATTTTATTAGGTAAGACGTAACCCCTAGGTTCCATTCCTTGTTCTGAACATAAAACCATTTACCAATAAAGATTAATTTTCTACACTTAACAAAGTACAAGCGTTCTTGCTGATAGCGATCGATGAGGTTGTTGCTCCTTTAGCCCTTTAGCCCTTTAGCCCATTAGCCCTTTAGCCCTTTTGCCTATTAGCCCATTAGCCCTACAAGGAATGTGCGGTAAGGAGGAGGAAGAGTCCTTTCATCCTTTTTGCCCTTCTGATAAGATGTAACCCCTGGGTTCCATACCCTATCACGATTTTTTTTTCAGCCATGTTTATGCGATAACTTGTTCGACTGATTTTCGCACAAGACGAATGATGGAAGGTAAATAATTTGAAGTTAAACTTTGGCTATATCGTTTACCGAGCGAGTTAGCTGCGCAGTATGGGTACAGTGTGTTTTTGATTTTTACACTATGCAAATCATTGAAGTTGTAGTTTTGCAATATTGCTTACTGAGCGAGTTAGCTACGCGATATGTGCACAGTGTGTTTCCATAGTTTTTGATTTTACACTAAGCAAATCATCAAAATTGTACTTTTGCTCTGAACACATCAAACAATGTTCTGATCATATGTTGAGGTTAACAACATCGATTACAGTGTTCGATTCTAGTCTTGTTATGTTTCATTCTGATCTTCTTAGAACAAGGGTACCCCCTAACATGTTCTAAACACATGTTGTATTGAGTACAGTGTTCGATTCTAGCCTTGATCACTTATTTCGTGTTCTGAACACATCGATCAATGTTCTGATCACATGTTGTATCGAGTACAGTGTTCGATTCTAGTCATGATCACTTATTTTGTGTTCTGAACACATCAATCAATGTTCTGATCACATGTTGAAGTTAACAACATCGATTACAGTGTTCTATTCTAGTCTTGTTATGTTTCAATCTGATCTTCTTAGAACAAGCGTATCCCCTGACATATTCTAAACACATGATGTATTGAGTACATCGTTCGATTCTAGTCTTGATCACTTATTTTGTTTTCTGAACGCATCAATCAATGTTCTGATCACATGTCGTATCGAGTACAGCGTTTGATTCTACTCTTCTTATGTTTCGAAAGTCTAAACATGCACAATAATGTTATCGCTGCACACGCTTGCCTTCGCGATGCAGGTTTAAACTTGTTCGATATAAAGCTATGCCTTGACATAAGAGGCGGAGGAGGAGGTAGAGAAGGAGGAGGAGGAGGAGGAGGAGGAGGAGGAGGAGAATGATAAGGCCTTAACAGCCTATGTATAGTCGCCTTTGTTTAAAGATGATAGCTGTCACGATTCCAGCCTTGTTACGTTTCTTCTGTGATTTGCAAGTCTAAACATGCATAATGACGTCATCACTGCAGCACGCGCTTACTCTAGCTATCCCGATGCAGGTTTAAACTTGTTCGATAGAGCTATGCCTTGACATAAGAGGAGGCCTTAACAGCTTATGAAAAAGCACGTCGAATTTTTCAAATTACCCGCCACCACATTTCAAAGGTATGAGGTTTAGTGCTGTAAAGATACCTGCACGATGCAAAGCTAGCTTTCTTCATCAGAGCAGCCACCATCTTGTGTGAGCACCTCTAGGCCGTATCATAAGCAGCTGTGTATAGTCACCGTCTTGTCGCTGCTACCTTGCGCAAGCACCCCTAGGGCGTCTCATAAGAGCAGCAGCCATCTTGTGCAAGCGCTCTTAAGCTGTCTCATAAGAAGCTATGTATAGCCGCCATCTTGTAGAATTAGATAGCTGCCAATGCCAAAGGGCCTAAGTAGGGATCGAACCGTCGATCTCATCATTAGACTATGTTTTTTTCTTGTTCCTGATACTGAAAACCTAGGTATCAGGTGGAAACATTTTATCCGTTTTGCTCCACGATGCACCGTTTTCGAGATATTTAACATTTTGCATTTAAGCCCTAAATTTAATGAATCGAACCTGCACGGCACGTTATACTCTCTACCATAGCTAGACCTGATCATGTTACGAAGACTTGCTTCAATACAAGCTAAAACAGAGTGAATGCCAAAGGGCCTAAGTAGGAGCCGAACCGTCGATCTGATCATTAGACTTATGCTATCATGTTCCTCGTAGTGCGAACCGAGGTATAGGGCAGAAAAATTTTGTCCGTTTTGCTCTACGATGCACCGTTTTCGAGATATTTAACATTATGCATTTAAGCCCCAAATTTAATGAATCGAACTAGCACGACACGTTAGCCTCTAAGCTAAGAGCAGCAGCCATCTTGCGCAAGCACCCTTAAGGCGTCTCATAAGGAGACGTGTATAGCCGCCATCTTGTGTCCGCCATCTTGCGCAAGCAACCTTAGGGCGTCTCAAGCCATCTTGTGCAAGGACACTTAAGCCGTCCCATAAGAGCAGTCGCTATCTTGAGCAAGCATCCCTAGGGCATCTCATAAGGAGCCATGTATAACTACCATCTTGAGCAAGCATCCCAAGGGCGTCTATGTATAGCAGCCATCTTGCGTAAGCACCCTTAAGGAGTCACGTATAGCCGCCATCTTATGCAATTAGCGTCGAGAGAGGGCCGCTGTAGAATTTCTCTTTTTAAATTATCCACCACCACATTTCAAAGGTATCTAGCTAAAGATGGCAGCACTGCGGATGACAGGTGACGAATTTACATCTAAAGAGGGCAGCACGGTGCTCAAAGATGGCGGATGACAGCTGCACGTGGCTATGTTTACCAAACAAGAGCACGTGGAATTTGCCACCACCACATTTCAAACTAAAGAGGGCAGCACTATGCTCTGTTGATTAAAGATGGCGGATGGTAGCTGTCAAAAAAGCATGTGAGTTTGTTTCCAAACAAGAGCACGTGGAATTTTTCAATTTGCCGCCACCACATTTCAAAGGTATCTAGCTAAAGATGGCAGCACGGTGCTCTCTTGATTAAAGATGGTGGATGATAGCTAGCAGAACTTTTCAAATTACCCGCTACTACGTGCTTAAGGTAGTAGCCATAAAGAGGGCAGCACGGTGTTCTGTGGATTAAAGATGGCAGATGACAGGTGATGAAATTGCCCGCATGATAGCAGCACGGTGCTCTGTTGATTAAAGATGGCGGATGACAGCTGTCAAAAAAGCACATGGCTTGGTTTCCAAACAAGGGCACGTGGAATTTGCCGCCACCACATTTCAAACTAAAGAGGGCAGCACTGTGCTCTATAGATTAAAGATGGCAGATGACAGCTGTCAAAAAAGCACGTGAGTTTGTTTCCAAACAAGAGCACGTGGAATTTTTCAATTTGCCGCCACCACATAGAGGGCAGCACGGTGCTCTCTTGATTAAAGATGGCTGCTGTCACGTGGAATTGTCTGCCACCACATTTCAAACTAAAGAAGGCAGCACTGTGCTCTGTTGATTAAAGATGGCAGATGACAGCTGTCAAAAAAGCACGTGAGTTTGTTTCCAAACAAGAGCACGTGGAATTTTTCAATTTGCCGCCACCACATAGAGGGCAGCACGGTGCTCTCTTGATTAAAGATGGCTGCTGTCACGTGGAATTGTCTGCTACCACAGGTATCTAGCTAAAGAGGGCAGCACTGAGGTTTGCGATGCAAGATGGCTGCTGTCAAAAAGCATTTTTCAAATTATCCGCCACCACATTTCAAAGGTAAGTAGCTAAAGAGGGCAGCACTGTGCTCTATGGATTAAAGATGGCGGATGACAGCTGTCAAAAAACACGTGGCTTTGTTTACTTCGCGCTAGTTAGGTTAAGTTGGTAGCACTAAGGTTTAGACCCATCAAGATGGCAGCACTGCCGATGACAGGTGACGAATTTTGCAGCTACTGCGATATAGAGGGCGGCACAGTGCTTTGTGGTTTAAAGATGGCGGATGACAGCTGTCAAAAATGCACGTGGCTGTCAAAAAGCACGTGGCTTTGTTTACCACGCGCTAGTTAGGTTAAGTTGGCACTACTGAGGTTTAGGCCCGTCAAGATGGCAGTACTGAGGTTAGCGATGCGTTGTTGTCGATGACAGCTGTCAAAAAGCACGTAGCTTTGTTTACAAATTCAAATTTCCCGCGGGAGGTGGAGGAGACCTCTGGGAGACCTCTGGCTGAGGTGGAGGTGGAGGAGGCATCTGGGAGGCCTCTGGCTGAGGTGGAGGTGGAGGTGGCCTCTGGGAGCCTGAGGTGGAGGTGGCGCCAGAACCATCCAATTATACTACTTCAGTAGTACGAACTTAACCTCACAAGCGCGAGATAAACAAAGCCACGTGCTTTTTGACAGGCACGTGCTTTTTTGACAGCTGTCATCCGCCATCTTTAAACTATAGAGCACCGTGCTGCCCTCTTTATCGCAGTAGCTGCAAATTCATCACCTGTCATCCGCAGTGCTGCCATCTTAACGGGCCTAAACCTTAGTGCTACCAACTTATCCTCACTAGCGTGAGATAAACAAAGCCACGTGCAGCTGTCACCAGCCATCTTTAATCTATAGAGCGCAGTGCTGCCCTCTTTAGCTACTTACCTTTGAAATGTGGTGGCGGATAATTTGAAAAATGCTTTTTTGACAGCAGCCATCTTTAAGCACCGTGCTACCCTCTTTAGCTACTTACCTTTGAAATGTGGTGGCGGTAAATTCCACGTGCTTTACAAACCTATATGCTTTTCTGACAGCTGTCATCCGCCATCTTTAATCCAGAGAGAACAGTGCTGCAATCTTTAGTTGAAATGTGGTGGCGGCAAATTCCACGTGCTCTTGTTTGGAAACAAATCAACATGCTTTTTTGACAGCTGTCATCCGCCATCTTTAATCAACAGAGCACCGTGCTGCCCTCTTTAGCTACTTACCTTTGAAATGTGGTGGTGGTAAATTCTACGCGCTCTTGTTTGGAAACAAACCCATGTGCTTTTCTGACAGCTGTCAACCGCCAGAGAGCACCGTGCTGCCCTCTTTGTGCCGGTGGCAAATTCCACGTGCTTTACAAACTCACATGCTTTTTGACAGCTGTCATCCGCCATCTTGCATCACAAACCTCAGTGCTGTACTCTTTAGCTAGATACCTTTGAAATGTGGTGGCGGCAAATTCCACGTGCTCTTGTTTGGAAACAAAGCCACGTGCTTTTTTGACAGCTGTCATCCGCCATCTTACATCGCAAACCTCAGTGCTACACTCTTTAGTTGAAAAATGGTGGCGGATAATTTAAAAAGAAAAATTCTACAGCAGCCATCTCTCGACGGTAATTGCACAAGATGGTGGCTATACATGACTCCTTAAAGGTGCTTATGCAAGATGATCGCTATACATAGGTTCTTATGAGACTCCCTTGGGATGCTTGCGCAAGATGGCGGTTATACAAGGCTCCATATGAGACACCCTAGGGATGCTTGCGCAAGATGGTGGTTGCACTTATGAGGCGGCTTAAGGATCCTTGCACAAGATGGCTAGAGACGCCCCC
Source organism: Anabrus simplex (assembly GCF_040414725.1). Classification (NCBI taxonomy): domain Eukaryota; kingdom Metazoa; phylum Arthropoda; class Insecta; order Orthoptera; family Tettigoniidae; genus Anabrus; species Anabrus simplex. The sequence goes on along the minus strand of NC_090266.1, from coordinate 1,149,253,605 downwards.
TAAGGTTGCTTGCGCAAGATGGCGGACGCAAGATGGCGGCTATACATAGCTCCTTATGAGACAGCCTAGGGGGTGCTCGCACAAGATGGCGGCTACTCTTATGAAGAAAGCTAGCTTAGAGGCTACTGCGCAAGATAACGGTTGCTGTTATGCATGCGGTGGAGAGCAAATTGAAATTCTATGTGCTTAATCAACAGAGCACCCTGCTCTTTAGCTGAAATGTGGTGGTGGATAATTTGAAAAATTCTTTTGACAGGTGTCATATTTAAACAATGACGACTATACATAGGCTGTTAAGACTTTATCATTCTCCTCCTCCTCCTCCGCCTCTTATGTCAAGGCATAGCTTTATATCGAACAAGTTTAAACCTGCATCGCGAAGGCAAGCGTGTGCAGCGATAACATTATTGTACATGTTTAGACTTGCGAAACATAAGAAGAGTAGAATCAAGCGCTGTACTCGATACAACATGTGATCAGAACATTGATTGATGTGTTCAGAACACAAAATAAGTAGAACCGAACACTGTACTCGATACAACATGTCAGGGGATACCCTTGTTCTAAGAAGATCAGATTGAAACATAACAAGACTTGAATCGAACACTGTACTCGATGTCGTTAACTTCAACATGTGATTAAAACATAGTTTGGTGTGTTCAGAACACTACATAAGTAGAATCGAACGCTGTACTTATACAACATGTTAGGGGATACCTTTGTTCTAAGAAGATCAGATTGAAACATAACAAGACTAGAATTGAACACTGCACTCGATGTCCTTAACCTTAACATGTGATCCGATACAACATGTTAGGGTATACCTTTGTTCTAAGAAAATTAGATTGAAATATAGCAAGACTAGAATCGAACACTGTACTCGATACAACATGTGATCAGAACATTGTTTGATGTGTTCAGAGCAAAAGTACAACTTCAATGATTTACCTAGTGTAAAAATCAAAAACACACTGTGCACATATCGCATAGCTAACTCGGCAACACTTCAAATGATTTGCTTAGTACGAAAATAAAAAATAAAAAAAATCGATACCGCGTAGCTAACTCGTTCACCGCACTGCTAAGACGCTTAGTAATTGCAAATACACTGATATATGTCATGCGAAAATCAAGAAAGCACACTGCGTAGCCAACTTGCTCGGTCACTCGCTTAGTAATTGCAACACGACTAGAACACTGATACACGTTACTCTTTTTTTCTCGAAACACACACACACACACACGGATAAGAATGTTGCGAGATACTATATACTTACATGTTAAAAAAAATAGGGGGATGAAAGATCATAAATTATATGTACACATGTTGTCTCCTCCAAGTTGTAAGACGAAATAGACGCAGTACTGCGAGTTTCCGCTATAGCTGGCGAACGGAAGTAGCATGATACCTCAGCAAAAAAAAAATACGCGTGAGCTTGCATACACGCAAGTCAGACACAATGATGGATACCGCGATTCAAATCCTGGCAACTTATGCCGTCAGGAAGGGCATCCGGCTAGATCATGTAATTACACGTTATGACGATCGCGCAGGTCCCTCACCTAGCATTTGCTACTTTTTACGGCTTCCGACAGTAGGAGTTCGAACCCGCTATCTCCTGAAGTAGCGAGAATGATTGCGGGTACAAGAGTGTTGAGGGTGATTCATTTGTCGGATGGAGGTGATAAGCCTTGTGCAGGCTTCTTCGGTAGGGGTAGGCTACGTGCCGGTACCTGGATATCTAGTTATAAAACCCGCTACAACAAATTTATTGCGTATACTGCGATTTAAAATCCTAGTCCTTTAATGTCAAAAAGGGTAACCGGTCGTAAAACTATGGTGTATGATCTAAGAGGCGGGGTGTGCATAAAGCCAGCATTAAGTAAGGGCTGTTGATGGGGACGTTAAAACTTGTGCAGACTCCTTCGAAAATGATTGTGAGTACAAGACGTTGATGGTGATTCATCTGTCGGATGGAGGCAATAAGCCTTGTGCAGGCTTCTTCAGTAGGAGGAGGCTATGTGCCGGTACCAGGACATCTAGTTATAAAACCTTCTACAACAGATTTGTCGCGTATACTGCGATTTAAAATCCTAGTCCTTTAACGTCAGGAAGGGTAACCGGTCGTAAAACTATGGTGTATGATATAAGAGGCGGGGTGTGCAAAAAGCCAGCATTAAGTAAGGGCTGTTGATGGGGACGTTAAACCTTGTGCAGACTCCTTCGAAAATGATTGTGAGTACAAGACGTTGATGGTGATTCATCTGTCGGATGGAGGCAATAAGCCTTGTGCAGGCTTCTTCAGTAGGAGGAGGCTATGTCCCGGTACCGGGACATCTAGTTATAAAACTTGCTACAACAGATTTGTCGCGTATACTGCGATTTAAAATCCTAGTCCTTTAACGTTAGGAAGGGTAACCGGTCGTAAAAGTATGGTGTATGAACTATGAGGCGGGGTGTGCAAAAAGCCAGCATTAGGTAAGGGCTGTTGATGGGGGCGTTAAACCTTGTGCAGACTCCTTCGAAAATGATTGTGAGTACAAGATGTTGATGGCGATTCATCTGTCGGATGGAGGCGATAAGCTGTGTGCAGGCTTCTTCGGTAGGAGTAGGCTATGTGCCGGCACCGAGTTTTACCCTCTCCCTACTGTAGTATATTACATTCTTAGGTAGTTTCGAGGGCGTGCAAAAAAGCCAGCATTAAGTAAGGGCTGTTGATGGGGACGTTAAACCTTGGGCAGACTCCTTCGAAAATGATTGTGAGTATAAGATATTGATGGTGATTCATCTGTCGGATGGAGGCGTTAAGCTGTGTGCAGGCTTCTTCGGTAGGAGTAGGCTATGTGCCGGCACCTGGTTTTATCCTCTCCCTACGGTAGTATATTACATTCTTAGGCAGTTTCGAGGGCGTGCAAAAAGCCAGCATTAAGTAAGGGCTGTTGATGGGGGGTGTTAAACCTTGTACAGGCTCCTTCAACAGGAGTAGCCTATATGCCGGCGCCGTGCAGGCTCTTTCGATAGGGGTAGGCTATGTTCTGGCACTGTGTTTTAACCTCTCCGTACAATCAAAATATTTTATGTTAGGAACTTACACGAGCTAAATGCTACACGGCTAAGAAAACGTTCCGTGAGTTACAAGTGGCTTATCAGCACGCAGTATCCTTGTTCAAGGTTAGTACAGCCGGAAGCCGAGTGTACAATTTTAGTCAACGCATTCATTCCTCACGTCGCTCTGACTAACTGCGCCGATACAACTTCAAAGACTGTGGAACAAAAAAGCAGTGGAACCAAAAATGTAACCCATAGCCCGTTCCTAAAGCTTAACACTGTAAATGTTTGGAGCTCCTGTTTTTACAGCTAGATGTGGTTCCTAACGTAACAGGGCCGGGATTAAAAATATATTTTACAGCCGAGTGCCTCCTCCTGACGCAAGAGTTTAAATCGCAAGAATCTGTTTTACGGCCGGTTGCCCTTCCTGACGCGAGATTTTAAATCACAAGAATCCGTTTTACAACAGGATGCTCTTCTAGGATTTTAAAAAGCGGTATCTAGCCTCTTACATCATACTATATTGTTTTACGGTACGGCCGGTTGCCCTTCCTGACGCGAGATTTTAAATCACAAGAATCTGTATTACAACTGGATACCCTTCTAGGATTTTAAATGGCAGTATCTAGCCTCTTACATCATACACTATTGTTTTCGACCGGTTGCCCTTCCTGACGTCAAAGAACTGGGATTAAGAGTCTGTTTTACAACTAGTTGCCCTTTCTAACACGAGAATCGGGGTTTTACAGCTAGATGCTCTTCTTAGATTTTAAAAAGCAGTATCTAGCCTCTTACATCATACACTATTGTTACACGGTACAGGCGGTTGCCCTTCCTGACGCGAGATTTTAATTCACAAGAATCTGTTTTACGACTGCTTGCCCATCCTGACACAAAACTAGCTGTATCTAGCCTCTTACATCATACACTATTGTTTTCGAACGGTTGCCCTTCCTGACGTCAAAGAACTGGGATTAAGAATCTGTTTTACAAGTAGTTGCCTTTTCTAACACGAGAATCGGGGTTTTACAGCTAGATGCTCTTCTTGGTGCAGGAACTAAGATTTTAAATCGCAAGAATTTGTTTTAAAACTAGTTACCCTTCGAGATGCAAGAAATAAGATTTTAAATGACAGTATCTAGCCTCTTACATCATACACGGCTATTTACTCCCCTTGACGCGAGGACTAACATTTTAACTCGCGATAATCTGTTTTACTGCTAGATACCCTTCTTAACGCGAGAACTAAGATTTTAAATTACAAGAATTAATTTTACAGCCGGGTGTTATTTTTGATGAGCGAAACAAGATTTTAAATTGTGTCCCACACCACAAACTATTGTTTATTAGCTAGATGACCTTCTTGACGCATAAACTATTAGTATCTAGCCTCTTATATTATACACCATAGTTTTACGGCCGGTTACCCTTCCTGACGTTAAAAGACTAGGATTTTAAATCGCAGTATACGCGACAAATCTGTTGTAGCAGGCTTTATAACTAGATGTCCCGGTACCGGCACATAGCCTCCTCCTACTGAAGAAGCCTGCACAAGGCGTATCACCTCCATCCGACAAATGAATCACCCTCAACACTCTTGTACCCGCAATCATTCTCGCTACTTCGGGAGATAGCGGGTTCGAACTCCTACTGTCGGAAGCCGTAAAAAATAGCAAATGCTAGGTGAGGGACCTGCGCGATCGTCATAACGTGTAATTACATGATCTAGCCGGATGCCCTTCCTGACGGCATAAGTTGCCAGGATTTGAATCGCGGTATCTCGGGAGAGCCCTCCGCCTCCCGCGGGAAATTTGAATTTTTGGCGGGAAATTTGAATTTTGGCGCGAGATTTGAATTTGTAAACGAAGCCACGTGCTTTTTGACAGCTGTCATCGACAACAGCGCATCGCTAACCTCAGTGCTACCATCTTGACGGCACTAAACCTCACTAGCGCGAGATTTGAATTTCTACGTGCTTTTCTGACAGCTGCCATCCGCCATCTTGCATCGCTAATCTCAGTACTGCCATCATAACGGCACAAAACCTCAACAACAACGCATCGCTAACCTCAGTGCTACCATCTTAACGGCACCAAACCTTATAGTCACGTGGTGGTAGGCAATTTCCGCGTGCTTTTCTGACAGCTCTCATTCGCCATCTTGCATCGCTAACCTTAGTGCTGCCCTCTTTACGGCACTGCCGGTAATTTAAAATCCACGTGATTTTTTGACAGCTGTCATCCACCATCTTGCATCGCTAACCTTAGTGCTGCCCTCTTTACGGCACTACATTTGAAATATGGTGGCGGCAATTTCTACGTGCTCTTGTTTGGAAACAAACCCACGTGCTTTTTTGACAGCTGACAGCAGCCATCTTTAATTAACAGAGCATCGTGCTGCTCTCTTTAGTTACTACCTTTTACATGTGGTGGTGGGTAATTACAAAATTCGATGTGTTTTGACAGCTGTAATCCGCCATCTTTAATCAAGAGAGCACCGCGCTGCTATCTTTACGGCTCTGCGGGCAATTTGAAAAATTTCGTCAGCTGACATCCGCCATCTTTAATTAACAGAGCGTCGTGGTGCTATCTTTACGGCACTGCGGGCAATTTAAAAACTCCGTCAGCTGTCATCCGCCATCTTGCATCGCAAATCTCAGTGCTGCTAGCTTTAGCTACTACCTTTGAAATGTGGTGGGGGATGATTTAAAAATTCTACGTGCTTTTGTTTGGAAACAAACCTACGTGCTTTTTTGACAGCTGTCATCTGCCATCTTTAATCAACGGAGGACCGTGCTGCTATCTTTATCGTAGTAGCATACAATTTGAAAAATTCCATCAGCTGTTATCCGCCATCCTTAATCAGCAGAGCACGTGCTGCTATCTTTATCGTAGTAAATTGATTGATGTGTGTAGTACACTAAATAAGAGATGGAGACTAGAATAGAACACGATACATAATAGAACATGTGTTAAGAACATGTCACGGAATACCTTTGTTCTAAGAAGATTAGATTACAAAAGAAGTGATTAAAACATAACAAGACTAGAAACGAACGCTATACTCGATGCCGTTAACTTCAAAATGTGATCAGAACATTGATTGATGTGTTTAGAACACGATATACGATACAACATGTCTGGTGATACCTTTGTTCTAAGAGAAAAAAATAAGTCTAGAATTCTGAACAGCTTGCGCAAGATAGCGGCTGTTATAACCTCCTTTCCCTTTACCTACTCTGTCGAGGCATAGCTTTATCGAACATACAACGCGATTTTATGCATAATGCAGTGCACATATCGCGTAGCTGCAGCGATGCATGTTTAGACTTGAACACATACTGTTGTTATCAAGTAGACATGTACCCCCAATTTATTATGTTAAATAATACCGTCGTTCCCTATTCTACGTCAGTAAGAAACTTAGGTGTTGTAGTGACTGAGACGCTAAATTGGAATGAACAAGTGACAAATACATGGCGTAAAGTTCAGACATCCCTTTTTGCTCTCAAACGCTACTAAATTTCCAAAACATCTTAAAATCCAACTTGTACAGTCCCTAATCTTACCTCTCCTAGACTACTGCGACACTGTACTTGCGGACATATCACAACACAGTAATAATATGCTCGGAGTATCAGATTTACATTGCATTTGGGAGATAGTGGGTTCGAATCCCACTGTCGACAGCCCTAAAAAGGGTTTTCCGCGGTTTCCCATTTTCACACCAGGCAAATGCTGGGGCTGTACGTTAATTAAGGTCACGGCTGCTTTCTTCCAACTTCTAGGCCTTTCCTCTCCCATCGTCGCATAAGACCAATCTGTGTCGGTGAGACGTAAAGCCACTAGTAGATGTATATTTAACCTGCGATATGATTCTCACATTTCACCTTATTATAGGGAGTTGTCGTGGCTTCGTATGCACGAGCGTCGCAGTCTCCACATGGCCCTTCTGCATGGAATTCTAAACTCAGGTGTACCTTTCATCAAACTTGAATTACCTCTCCTCCTATCACAACCACGATAGTCAATCAGGCTCCTCTTTAGCTATGTAATTATCTGAGACACTCCAGGGTGTACAACCGCTCTTTTGTAGTCACTGCCGTTAGGCTGTGAAATACCCTCCCTGTTAACATTTGAGATTTGAGTTCTCGTAGGAGATTTAAGATGGATTGCCGACATCACTTGCTGAATGCTTCTAGCTGACTTGTATAATTAATTAAGTGTGAATGAATGCGTGAATGAGCATATTTTTGAAAAAATGAGAAATATTTTGCTAGTTATAGGTTTGTACTGTATTTCTCGCTTTTATTATCACTATTGCTAGCTTTATAATTATCATCTTCATTTATATCGCACATTCTACAGGGTGTATTGGTGATGATGTTACAAACTTTCAGGGATGATGTAGGGCGGAAAATGGATACATTTGAGATAAGGAACGGAGTTCGAAAACGTTTGAGTCAAAAGTTAATAATCCAAGTTGTACAACGTCCATCCGTTCTTAACAGACGCCAGCGTGTCGGAATTTCGTCCCGCAGTAGTTCTTTAACGTGCCGGAAGCCAACGACATGAGGCTGTCACCTTTAAACACCCTCAGAAGCCACCGACCTCAGTCGGGTTTGAACCCGTTAACTTGCGATTAGTAGACCAACGCCGCATCCACTACACCTCTGCGGCCGGCAGTCAAAAGCTGAAGCAAAAATCGGTCTGTTACCTTTGACTGAACTGTACACTACTTGTGCTAAGAGTACAATAGGGGAGACAATTCCGATCTCGTGGCAAGAAATCTTGCTGCCTGCGATGCTGTCCAAACGACACCGGGGACATTCGAACGAATACGACAGAACATTGTGCGACAATGGCATGCCTGCATTGAGATAGGGTCCGGCTCCATGGCTAAATGGTTAGCGTGCTGGCCTTTGGTCACAGGGGTCCCGGGTTTGATTTCCGGCAGGGTCGGGAATTTTAACCATAATTGGTTAATTTCGCTGGCACGGGGGCTGGGTGTATGTGTCGTCTTCATTATCATTTCATCCTCATCACGACGTGCAGGTCGCCTACGGGGGTCAAACCAAAAGACCTGCATCTGGCGAGCCGAACTTGTCCTCGAACACTCCCGGAATATGGTTTCTTAACTCAAATTGATCCATTTGCCGTCCTCCTTCATCCGTGAAAGTTTGTAGCATCATCACGGATACACCCTGTATAATTATTTCTATCATCGCCACATTGTGCTATTAGTACTACTATATTATGTTTTAAAATTACACTGACTGACAGAGCAAATCCAACACCAAGAAGGAGTGGTTCGAAAGGGATGAAAGTTGGGGAAAAAACAGAGACGGCACGGACGAATAATTGATGTTTATTTCAAACCGATATGCAGGTTACACAATGCGCACGGCATCGACTCAGTAGGATGTAGGACCACCGCGAACGGCGATGCACGCAGAAACACGTCGAGGTACAGAGTCAATAAGAGTGCGGATGGTGTCCTGAGGGATGGTTCTCCATTCTCTGTCAACCATTTGCCACAGTTGGTCGTCCGTACGAGGCTGGGGCAGAGTTTGCAAACGGCATCCAATGAGATCCCACACGTGTTCGATTGGTGAGAGATCCGGAGAGTACGCTGGCCACGGAAGCATCTGTACACCTCGTAGAACCTGTTGGGAGATGCGAGCAGTGTGTGGGCGGGCATTATCCTGCTGAAACAGAGCATTGGGCAGCCCCTGAAGGTACGGGAGTGCCACCGGCCGCAGCACATGCTGCACGTAGCGGTGGGCATTTGACGTGCCTTGAATACGCACTAGAGGTGACGTGGAATCATACGCAATAGCGCCCCAAACCATGATGCCGCGTTGTCTAGCGGTAGGGCGCTCCACAGTTACTGCCGGATTTGACCTTTCTCCACGCCGACGCCACACTCGTCTGCGGTGACTATCACTGACAGAACAGAAGCGTGACTCATCGGAGAACACGACGTTCCGCCATTCCCTCATCCAAGTCGCTCTAGCCCGGCACCATGCCAGGCGTGCACGTCTATGCTGTGGAGTCAATGGTAGTAGATTATAAAATCTTCCTCGGGCTTCCACAAGTCCCGGCTTCATTGACAGATCTCCAACCTGATTCATAAATCTCATCTCGACTCACACGACAAAACTAACCTCTGTTTCCCAACTCACGACTATCACTGACAAAAGAACTGGAATAAAATCCTTACTAGAATCCACGACGTCTAATAACGCACAGTGCTTTAATAATGAATAACTTCGCATAAAATGATATCGTATTTTAATAACTGGATTTTCACGAATTGATTGAAAAATTATACACTGACTGACAGAGCAAATGCAACACCAAGAAGGAGTGGTCAGAACTTTATGCCAATTGCAGGGTAGACTGACGTCACTGAGGTATGCTCATGATGTGAAATGCGCCGCTGTGCTGCGCACGTAGCGAACGATAAATGGGACACGGCGTTGGCGAATGGCCCACTTCGTACCGTGATTTCTCAGCCGACAGTCATTGTAGAACGTGTTGTCGTGTGCCACAGGACACGTATATAGCTAAGAATACCAGGCCGCCGTCAACGGAGGCATTTCCAGCAGACAGACGACTTTACGAGGGGTATGGTGATCGGGCTGAGAAGGGCAGGTTGGTCGCTTCGTCAAATCGCAGCCGATACCCATAGGGATGTGTCCACGGTGCAGCGCCTGTGGCGAAGATGGTTGGCGCAGGGACATGTGGCACGTGCGAGGGGTCCAGGCGCAGCCCGAGTGACGTCAGCACACGAGGATCGGCGCATCCGCCGCCAAGCGGTGGCAGCCCAGCACGCCACGTCAACCGCCATTCTTCAGCATGTGCAAGACACCCTGGCTGTTCCAATATCGACCAGAACAATTTCCCGTCGATTGGTTGAAGGAGGCCTGCACTCCCGGCGTCCGCTCAGAAGACTACCATTGACTCCACAGCATAGACGTGCACGCCTGGCATGGTGCCGGGCTAGAGCGACTTGGATGAGGGAATGGCGGAACGTCGTGTTCTCCGATGAGTCACGCTTCTGTTCTGTCAGTGATAGTCACCGCAGACGAGTGTGGCGTCGGCGTGGAGAAAGGTCAAATCCGGCAGTAACTGTGGAGCGCCCTACCGCTAGACAACGCGGCATCATGGTTTGGGGCGCTATTGCGTATGATTCCACGTCACCTCTAGTGCGTATTCAAGGCACGTTAAATGCCCACCGCTACGTGCAGCATGTGCTGCATGTGCTGCGGCCGGTGGCACTCCCGTACCTTCAGGGGCTGCCCAATGCTCTGTTTCAGCAGGATAATGCCCGCCCACACACTGCTCGCATCTCCCAACAGGCTCTACGAGGTGTACATATGCTTCCGTGGCCAGCGTACTCTCCGGATCTCTCACCAATCGAACACGTGTGGGATCTCATTGGACGCCGTTTGCAAACTCTGCCCCAGCCTCGTACGGATGACCATCTGTGGCAAATGGTTGACAGAGAATGGAGAACCATCCCTCAGGACACCATCCGCACTCTTATTGACTCTGTACCTCGACGTGTTTCTGCGTGCATCGCCGCTCGCGGTGGTCCTACATCCTACTGAGTCGATGCCGTGCGCATTGTGTAACCTGCATATCGGTTTGAAATAAACATCAATTATTCGTCCGTGCTGTCTCTGTTTTTTTCCCCAACTTTCATCCCTTTCGAACCACTCCTTCTTGGTGTTGCATTTGCTCTGTCAGTCAGTGTACTAAATCTTTTTTATTGTCAGTCAGACATAGTTTAAATGGGCCTAGAAAAACGTTTCACTCCGTGACCAAATTCATCACTCTATACTCTCACCCGACAGCGCGCTTCCACTCGATTGAAAATGAGTAACCATGGATTTCTCACATTATTTAGGTCAAAATTTCAGACAGAAAAATTTTACGTCGAATGAAGATCTTAATTTGACATCACAAAGTATAGGCAATAAACACACGGAAATGACGATCTACATTGGACGTGATATCACTTCGAAACCCTATTTAATAACTTTTTACATCATACGGCACTCGCAAGACTTCAAAATTTTATCCAAGTGGAAAATAAAAGAAATGACCCTTTTTCGTCGTATTCTGACAGTTACAAAAAACCACATAGGGGCGACAACTGCGTCGTATATACTCCCTCCAATTACACATATTTTAGACATCATGAAACAAGATATAATAGGTGGTAAGATGGTAAGTCACATACCTTATGTTACGCCATCGTTCATCATTGGGCTCACCTCTGACCCTGGCATTTTTATTTAGCCATTTTTATATTTTTAGGATGTACAGATCATTTTACTCTTCCGGTTTCCTGGAAATAAAGCATAAAAAAAGAAAATGCCCTTCACTTGTTCTGGTTGAGCGCACACAATGAACTGTAATTATTTCCGCACACGAATTACTTTCTTTATTCACTGCCAATTTATTCGGTCCCTTGACCGTCCTTTTGGTACAATTATTTCCACTCAAGAAAAACTATCTCCACATGGAGTCAAGACCCCAGCCGCAATGACCAAAATCTGTGGGTTGAACTTAGTCTACTTTTGTCGTTCGATTTTACAGAGCAGCTCAACCCTCTGTCTTCAGCCTCGTGATACAAAATGCAGGGGGCTTCGTCATGGCGTCCCTTCATATTTATAGCAACTTCCCCCTCTCTCCGGGCATCTCCCCTTGCCGCCAAGAAAATTTCTGTAACTTTTCGGACTTAACTAAACTGTAATTACAAGAGTTTTGAAGGTGACTACATACGTTCTACATTTCCGGCGGTAGTGTTCATGGACATTTAACATTTATACATTTTCAATTAGCTGGATAAATGACCTCATTTGATAGGCACTATTTTTTCGACTAGGCTTTGGCCCGCTACACACACGCACTCTTCTGAAATAGTTCACAAAATGACTTAAGATTCTTCCGCCGTTGACACGTGCGAATGACGTCCCGTATCCCAGAGCGTGGGACAGAAGGCAGCCACCCCCTCGCCACGTGTCAATTCCGTGCTATCAAGAATCGAACTTCTTATCCAATTGACAATTTAATACATAATATTCTTAGGGCACAATGGTCATGGGTTCAGTATGAAATTATTCAATGTACTACGCTCTCAGCGTACTTCTCCCTTCCTACTATCTTTGTACAATATGTACAGTGAATTGTGATGTACTAGCACTTTCATATCCTATCTGAGTTAGAAAAATTGGAGGAAAGGAAAAAGGAAAAACGAAACGGATGATGAGACCCCTTGGCAGTAACGAGCCTAGTTGCTGCGCCTCTTAGCATCAATGTTACGATACATGATCGACAGAATGTGGCCACTGGCGGTCGTATAAATGCATGCTTCGTCCATTGTGACCCTCATTATCCCCACTGCTCAATCTCATGAACACCAGTTGCATCGCAAAGTCGTTCGGATATATTTTTCCGAATACCTTTTTGTACATCTTTACCTTCAAGCTTATCCGCGGCTTCAGACAGAGAAGAATGCCGAGTTATCCCGGATAATGTGCAGTTGTTCTGGATATTTTTTATGTGAAATTTCTAAGAACTTAACAGCTTTGCAGTTTGTGGTTGTGCCTGCCTCCAGCCAGTGTTCATGGTTACATGGATACCCCTCACCCATTAAAATCCCCAGTCTACATTGTGTACTCACTGAGATAGCGATGTGTTTATACCACTGATCTCTATACATGGATCGCTGATGGTAGGTCTCCGCTGCAGGAGAAAGTACGCCAAGTTGAGTGCGCGGTTCGCCATGTTGGCGTACCCAACCTAGAGCTCTCCTTATGGGGAAGCAATGATAATATAGTCAATTTTAAGTCGCAATTAATGGCGCATTGGAATAATTAAAAATATAGAGACATGCTCACTCAAAGCATAAGGACATTGGGATCACTAACACGTCATTCCGAGGTCACTAAATCTCCGGGATAGCAATAAACATGAGTGTATAATAACGGCCGACAAATATTAACGTAGGTGCTGAATAAATGCAATTAGCGATCGGTAACACAATACAAGTGAAAACCAGTTTCTGGAAACATTGCCGTAAATTGTATACATGTATGGCACGAAATTATGCAATCTTAAAATGATGTACCTATAAAAGTAGCTCACTATACAGGCCTAGATTCGACATACCATAATCGGTGCTTGATAATGAATTCCTGTTTCTATGAAATAACGCGCATATTATCAAATTAAAATATCAGTGAAGCAAATGTACACATTTATAAAACCAGCAAATATTCAAAACTTGTCAATATATCACATTACCTGCAGGTTAATTTACTCTTGCAGACCTCTTTAATTAAATTCAGCTAGCAAAGCGATATTGATAGTCATCATCAGATATATGTAACACCAGTTAAAAGAGTCTCAAATACCACGAATTGTATAATGAGATAGCCCCAAACATCCACCACACTTTCCCTTCTCCCACCCATAATTATTACTGATGTAAATAAGGTCTAGAATTCCCCCAGACTTCATTTTCTAAGATTGTTATAAGGTCACGTCAATTATTTAATCGAAACCGTCAGTTTAATTACGAGAAATAAAAAATATATAAGTAAATTTTTTACTTGTAGTTAATGTTCAGTAAAATTGCAAACAGTTGGCTGTACATCACTTCTAAGGTGTACAGTTTGTCCATTTCTATCAAAACAGTCTTCCTCTAAGTGATCCGAGCAGAGAACAGCTGTTTTAGAAGGCTCCCAATTCTCCCGCCTGATACTCTTAATCGATGATCTTAGATGTTCGGGTCTCGAGAAAGGAAACCTACAAAAATTAATTGCCATTTTGCTCCCGGAATATGCGAAATAAGATACAATAAACCTAAAACTCAAAACACTACCCTAGGAAGATTCTTATGTACAGTATAAAACTCCCCGATGAAATGATTTCTCCTTCTACTGATCGGTTCTGTTTGTACATCCATAAGCTGAACACTGCGGTATGTTAATACCCCGTAGAATGTTTCTTCATTCATATTTCAGATAAACACATCATCATCATCTGTCGGCTTTTTCCCTCGGACACAGCGAGGGATCCCACCTCTACCGCCTCAAGGGCAGTGTCCTGGAGCTTCAGACTCTTGATCGGGGATACAACTGGGGAGAATGACCAGTACCTCGCCCAGGCGGCCTCACCTGCTATGCTGAACAAGGGCCTTGTGAAGGGATGGGAAGATTGGAAGGGATAGGCAAGGAAGAGGGAAGGAAGCGGCCGTGGCCTTATGTTAGGTACCATCCCGGCATTCGCCTGGAAGAGAAATGAGAAACCACGGAAAACCACTTCCAGGATGGCTGAGGTGGGAATCGAACCCACCTCTACTCAGTTGACCTCCCGAGGCTGAGTGGACCCCGTTCCAGCCCTCATACCACTTTTCAAATTTCGTGGCAGAGCCGGGAATCGAACCCGGGCCTCCGGGGGTGGCAGCTAATCACGCTAACCACTACACCACAGAGGCGGACTCAGATAAACACATACATATTTAAATTGAATCTTGTAATCCACAAGTATACTACAAGGCAACGAACCTAAATTCGTAAAATACACTATTTACTTTGCAATAAGAAAGCACAGAACACTCGTGGAACTACAATCACGAGGCCTGGCGTCACTGAACTAAGCATAAACAAGGCAAGCGCGCTCCTCGTGGTCTACTGCTCCGTGCGCTCACTGCCATCTTACTACGCCAGTCATCTTCTATACGGCTTACTGCTACCCAAGCTACCAGCCATCCAGGTATAGAGATCAGTGGTTTATACTCTCTATGTTATCTTACATCTTAGGTCAACACGTACAGTACTTGAACCTATCCTTTCCTTGCTGAAACAGTCTGGTTATGCAGTCTGCCATATTTATTATCATAAATACGAATTTAGAGCGAAGCATTGAGTTCCACTGAATATTCATATGGAGTCAAGGCATACTGTGACGTAAAGAAGAGGAAAGGACTGTTTTCAATAAAATATTCATTACTCTCTAGTGCCTGTTCTTTCTTTCTTTCTTTCTTTCTTTCTTTCTTTCTTAATCTGTTTACCCTCCAGGGTTGGTTTTCCCTCGGACTCAGCGAGGGATCCTACGTCTACCGCCTCAAGGGCAGTGTCCTGGAGCGTAAACTGTTGGGTCGGGGATACAACTGAGGAGGAAGACCAGTACCTCGCCCAGGTGGCCTTACGTGCTATGTCGGGGGATAGGAAGATTGGAAGGGATAGAAATGTTTTTTTGCCATTTGCTTTACGTCGCACCGACACAGATATGTCTTACGCGACGATGGGATAGGAAAGGCCCAGGAATTGGAAGGAAGCGGCCATGGCATTAATTAATGTACAGCCCCGGCATTTGCCTGGTGTGAAAATGGGAAACCACGGAAGACCATCTTCAGGGCTGCCGACAGTGGGGCTCGAACCCAAATTTTCAAATTGCCCGCTACTACGTTAAAGATAGCAGCACGGTGCTCTGTTGATTAAAGATGGCGGATGACAGCTGTCCAAAAAGCACGTAGGTTTGTTTCCAAACAAGAGCACGTAGAATTTTTTAATTATCCTCCACCACATTTCAAAGGTAGTAGCTAAAGATAGCAGCACTGAGATTTGCGATGCAAGATGGCGGATGACAGCTGACGAAGTTTTTTAAATTGCCCGCAGTGCCGTAAAGATAGCCGCACGATGCTCTGTTAATTAAAGATGGCGGATGTCAGCTGACGGAATTTTTCAAATTGCACGCAGTGCCGTAAATATAGCAGCACGGTGCTCTCTTAATTAAAGATGGCGGATGACAGCTCTCAAAAATAGCACATTTTTTAAATTACCCACCGCCACATGTCAATGGTAGTAACTAAAGAGGACAGCACGATGCTCTGTTAATTAAAGATGGCTGCTGTCAGCTGTCAAAAAAGCACGTGGGTTTGTTTTCAAACAAGAGCACGTAGAAATTGCCGCCACCACATTTCAAAGGTAGTGCCGTAAAGAGGGCAGCACTAAGGTTAGCGATGCAAGATTGTGGATGACAGCTGTCAAAAATCACGTGGATATTAAATTACCCGCAGTGCCGTAAAGAGGGCAGCACTAAGGTTAGCGATGGTGGCGGATGACAGCTGTCAAAAAAAGCACGTGGAAATTGCCTACCACCACGTGCCTATAAGGTTTAGTGCCGTTAAGATGGTAGCACTGAGGTTAGCGATGCGTTGTTGTTGTTGAGGTTTTGTGCGGTTAAGATGGCAGCACTGAGGTTAGCGATGCAAGATGGCGGATGAAAGCTGTCAAAAAAGCACGTGGAAATTCAAATCTCGCGCTATTGAGGTTTAGTGCCGTAACGATGGCGGCACTGAGGTTTAGGCCCGTCAAGATGGCAGCACTGAGGTTCGCGATGCGTTGTTGTTTAAAGATGGTGGATGACAGCTGTCAAAAAGCACATGGCTTTGTTTACAAATTCAAATCTCGCGCCAAAATTCAAATCTCCCGCCAAAATTCAAATTTCCCGCGGAGGTGGAGGCCTCTGCGGAGGTCCTGGGGCGGAGGTGGTGCCCGAACTTTTCACTTATACTACTTGTCTTTCTGCCTGTCCATCCAGAATTTTACGAGTTAAATTTTGACATGCCCCAGCAGCATATCGACAAAAAATCTGTTATATCTTGGTAAGTTGAGGGATACGCTAAATAGCCTGTGACCCTGTGGTAACATAATTCAAGAAATGCCTTTATTGTTCCGCACATAAAATGCAAACATTTATTATTGTCCACATTTCTGTTCATAAATAAGCACATACCAGTTATAGTGGTGTAAGAGTTTCAATACATATCGTCGTCGCGCCTAGAAATGCCGTGGACAATTTTGAGGAGAGAAATACTGACCCGCAGCACACGTATCACTTACAAGGAGAGGCCAGACCCTGCGGCCAACCGATTTCAACGTGCTTCAATGTACACAATGTACACAAGCACCTCGTTTATCCGAATTAAATGAGAACGGAACTGATCCGGATTAAAAAACAAATACAGTACATGTTATATAATATATTAACATGAGTTATACAGTAATACATTTTCAATTGTACAAAAATAGAAGAACACTTTTCTTACATTTATAACTCTGTTTTGTGCATTGAAATAATGTGTGAGCTTTTTCTGTTTTACATTTGTATAGCGTTTGCGCGCAGCACGATCATGAAAACGTTTTACTAACATCAGTTCTGCCGGTGTGGTTTCAGTCTCGGATTCTAAATAGGCCATCAGTTTGTCCAGCTGCAATGTTGCATATCCATGAGTCATTGTTTCTTCTGATGGAGCGCCGGTTTCATTTTCGAATTCACCATCACTCTCGTCATTACCTGCCGAGGAACAAGGGTCAGTAATTTATTCATCTGTCATTATGCCGTAGCCTGAATTACAGTCATTTTTCAACCAGACATTTACGTCGTTCACGTCTATGACCGAGCATCCGCGAATGCGTGCAAATGTGTCAAGGAACTCAGAAGAGTCCACGGTTTCCCATTCTCAATTCCAGGCGAATGCCGGGACGGTACCTTTGATAGATCGCGGCCGACTTACTTTCAGTTCCTGTCCTTAACTCACCTTGGCGGAAAAGACATTCAAGAAGAATCGACCCCGTAAAAGTAATACTGTACAAGTAAAAATAATGTTTATTATTTTCGATCCGGATAAACCGGAGATACGGATTAATGAGGGCCAGATAAACGAGGTTCTTGTGTACCTTTGGGGATACACTCTACACTAACTCGTGTCTAAGGATTTAGGTCAGTACGCTTTCCCTTTTGACAAAATGATGTCAAATGTCATGATGCAGGATCCGCTTCGGTCGAAGTGGAGGTAGTAGAACACTAAAAGTCGAACAAATTTTACTTTAACATGTCAGGTCCGCAACCTAATAATTTCCGAAAAACTGATGAATCCCCGATTCCAATGCAACGCATCTGGAGAGTTACATCACAAGTCAAGCGGAGTGGTGACCTGGTGGTCACCGTACTTGTCTGCGAACCTCGACGACGTGAGTTCCGCATATATGAAGTGATTCAACACACTGTACGAATGGAGAAATCATGCAGATGCATGCATTTACAGATATTTCACAGTTCAGTTGCGCAGTGCATGTAGTGTGTTGTACAGAATATAGGCAGAAGTGAATGGCTTGCCGTAATTTCCAAATCCAAACAATTTTCGTACATATTTCTTACAAGCAATGTGGTTCCGTTTAGGAGCGCTTGGGAAACGTTCAGGATTTAAGGATAATAATAACTGTTCCAGTTTTTAGAGTAAGAATATTTGGAGGCAAACAACGTAATTCCAATGAATTCAAGAATTCTGTAGGATACATACTGTTCTTCAGTTATTAATCTATTGACGCTACTGTATATTTTTGAACTACCGGGTATAATCTCAATGGATTTCAAATTAATTTCATCACAGTCTTCATTTTTTAGTGGAAGAATGGCAACTTTCGAGAAATTGATGGCATCCTTCGCAGAAGTGAATGTTTTGCCATAAATTTCAGTCGCGATATCATCATGTGCTAAAATTCTGGCTGGTAATTCAATAACATTTGATCTCTCACCATCCACAGACGGATGGTCGTCGTTACCAATTTCTTCCAAAAAATTAGCAAATTCGATTTCTTGTGAGTTTTCCGATATGTTTTTATGGAAGCGGTGTATTGGAAGGAACGTAAAAAGGAGACTTGGCTATTTAATACAATTATGAATTATTGTTCAGCGAGAAGCATGTTGCACAACAGACAAAATTTCTCTAAAATCTCCCACAAGAACAATAATTTTCCCACCAAAAGGAATGTCGCTACCCACTATATATTTGATTAGCACAGGCCATAACATAATGCCGAACTGATATGTGAGAATCGTCTAAGTTTAAGTTTAAGTGAAAGTCAGTGAGATGACTAGTTAAATGTTGAGATTCAATTTCAGGGTTTCATTAATGTCCTTAATATCTCAAAGAGGCCATTGATGCGCTGTGTCCGCATCTGTAGACGTTACAAAATCCTCACTGATAGAGTTTTTATAAATTTCCCATAAGTGACTGGCATTGCAATGCTGAAGAAATATGCAGAGGAAAATAACTTTCTATCTCAATTAAAGGGGCATTTGAAAAACGAATGCTTCCGTTAAACAGCGTTGAATTCAGAATAATCAAAGCTTCATTGCCACATCCTTATGTGTTGGACAGGTAATACCTTGGTATGTTCTGAGATCCTCAAAGCTTGTGGTACCTACTATATGAAGTAAGAGCAGGCGCAGGTGGTATATTTCTGATTCACACAGATAAATATTGTACATCCGACCTATTACTTTTCAAATCTAAGCCGTTTTCTCCAAACATATTTGATTTTTTCCCACACGTAGTGAAGTGGTGTTTCAGGTTAAATGTATGCGCTCCTTGATATTGGCTTTTTGTTCATCTGAAACCATGCAGTGCGTTGTGCAATTTCTAACTGTGCCCGTAATAATGCCTGCGAAGCATTATCGGAATATAAAAATATATATATGGCCTGGTAATTGGGCATGTAACCTGGCGACATCGTGGAACTGTTCGTGCATGCCGTAAACAAAATTCCTGTTTGCATCGGTACTTGGATCTACGCATGTAGCATTCAGATACGTTGAAACTTCGTCATAATGTACTGTCATTGGCTGTGATTTGAAAGTTAGTGCAATCATGCTCCTCATAAACATATTTATGTACATCTTTGATGTTGTGTACATTTGCACAAATATCCACGTTAATATGGGCCTGGCAGTACATAAGTAGAAAGTGATTGCAAGGAACAATAAAGCGATTGTCGGTGTATTCATTGGTGCCGTGTACACTTTTGGTATATTTTCTTCCATTCTGTCGCATGCTGTAAAGTGGATAGCCATTCGCATTCTCTATGGTTTCTGGAAAAACTATTTTGGAAAATCCTTCTTACACCTTCCATCTTTCATGGAAATTGAATTAGGATTGAGAAGGCCGCAAGGTCCATCCACCATGTGTGTCCTTACTAAGTTATACAATGGGGCATTGGAAGGATCTGGTATTTCTGCAGAAACTGTCGTATCAGAATCAGATTTCTTGTAAGTTACAACTATCTCGAAACATACCATTAAGTGTATGTGAGGTGAACGTCGCTTCTGGAGCTCAACTGCTATAACACAGTTTGTAACTCACCAAAAATTTGCTTCCGGTTAATTTAACGCCGAAGTTCCTTTACTTTTGCACCACGAACATCAGAACTATTGTTTGCAGTTTCATAAGGTGAAGGCTAGTTGTAATTCCAGGTCATAATAAATAAATAATAAATGGCGTATGGCCTTCGGAGAGGCCTGGTGCGGGTCTTTTTCTCGTAAACGGCCTATTAGTATTAATAATAATGTTTTAATGCAGCTACTGGCCATAAAACAAGAATACAATCATATATATATATATACATCCATACCTGCTTAGTTCGGGCGGAAATCACTATCACTATCAGGCTTTCACAAATTCACTAATTGAGCACTTTCTCTCGGAGCATTCCTGTATATGATATCGCCCGCAGATTTGACCACAGAGCTTGCACACACACTGATCACTTGGGTCATGGAATTTCTTCTCTGAGCACAACTTAAAATGGAAACCATGGACCGCCATTCTTGTAGCGATGTGGCGCAGCTGGTAATTTGTGCCCATCCACCTTCTGTCCATCATGGCTTCGGTAGTGTAGAAGGAATCCCAAATTTCCATTTTCTTGGCTTTCAGATCTTGTAGAAGCTTCTCGTATGCCGCATTAACTGGCAGTATCAGCTCGTTCCGAAGGTCCTCTATCAGATACGTTTCCCTCGTTAGTTCATATACCAACCGCGATCGGGTTGACTTTGATACTCCCAGGACCCTTTTGAGGTAGCGAGCTTTGATTTTCTCCAGTTCCTCCAGTTGTTTATAAGTAAGGTACTCTCCTATGAGTTCGAGACCATATCTCAGCACCGGTATTACCTTTGCCTTAAATAGCTGCATAGCTGTCTCTACTGCAATAATGGTAATATTCCCTATGTCGTTCATTGCTCTGATCGCAGCAACCATCCTGGATCTGATGTGTATTCGGAAGCAATGCCCACTTGTTTGCAGAGTTAGCCCTAGATATTTGAAATGATTTACTCTTCTTAGACGCGATCCTCTACACATTATTTGGTCAGCCTCCGCGAATTTACCGCCCTTCCTGAAAATCATCATTTCTGTTTTGTCCTCGTTTATCCAGATTTCATTTTCTTCTGCCCATTCCACGAGTAGGTCCATAGCTCGTTGCAGTTCATCGATGTTCTCTGAAGCGATCGCCATGTCATCTGCGTAGATATACATGTTCGCATTGGTACTTTCTTTTATCTTTACCCCTACATCGCATGTGAAGGCGTTAAACAAGATTGGACTCAGTGGATCTCCTTGGAGGACCCCTATTTTCTGTGGTATCCACTCTGATACGCATATCCCATCGTCCATTTGCACATAATTTTCCGCTAGTATATTTGATATAAGCGTCGTCATATGAGATCTTCCGGTCAATTTCTCCAGCTTCTTGACTAGGATCTCCCTGTTCACTAAATCGAAAGCCTTCGAGTAGTCTACAAATATCACGTAGAGTTTTCCTCCTGGTGTTTCCAACGTAGATTTGATGTGTCCTAGCAGATTTTCCATAGCCATGATAGTGGACCTTCCTTTTCTGAACCCGAATTGTTCGTCGGGTAGCAATGGATCTATCATTCCCTCTATTCGCTTGGTCAGGACTCTTGTTAGCAATTTTAGGCCTGTGGACTCTAAGGCTACTCCTCTGTAGGAGTTAGGGTCGTCTGTGTCTCCTTTACCTTTGTATAAAGGCTTTATTGTGGATTTCTTCCATTGTGTTGGTATTCTGCCTAGTTCTAGACACTTATTAAGCAGTGCAGTCCATATAGATATAGTTTCTGTCACTGTATTTTGGATATGCTCATTCCTAATACCATCTGGACCTGGAGTCCTGTTTTGCTTAGCTTTACTGATGGCCCAACTTACTTCTTCTGTTGTCAAAGGCCGGTACTCATGACAGACCTCTGACTGTCTGAACTGAGGCCTGGTTTCCTTCGAGCAGACGACCTTGCGCAGATGCTCCTCCCAAGTTTCCATCGGTATGTTTGGCTGGAATCTTCTTTCTTTGGGGCGTAGTGCTTTATATGGATCCCTCTTGGCTTCCTCTATAATTTTCTGTTTTTCTCTTTCGATGTTGTCACTTATTTTCTTTTTCAAGAGCTTTTTGTACACCGTTCTTTTGTCCCTATATTCCTCGAGTACTTCTGTAGTTTTTATATTCTTAGCCTTGTGGAGTGACTCTATCGTTTGTTTTCTTTGTAAGTAACACTCTTTGTCAAACCAGGGTTTTCCTTTCCTTTCAGATCGCGGTAATACCGCTGCCTTAAGGAGTCTTTCTAGGGCCCTACCTGGGATGATTTCTAATGCTGAATACGCCACACACACCCAGCCCCCGAGTCATTGGAATTAAGGTTAAAATCCCCGACCCGGCCGGGAATCGAACCCGGGACCCTCTGAACCGAAGGCCAGTACGCTGACCATTCAGCCAACGAGTCGGACATTTCAGGCCATGAAGTGTTGCAAGTGAAAATAACAACGAGGTCTGCTTACCGAATTTTCCCACAATTGCCATTGCATCCTGATAATTTTCCAGCATATTTCGGGGACTGCTAATAAACGTGGAAGGCAAGATAACAATACGGTCAGCCTTTAATTTTTCATTTTCTGCTCTAACGTGTAAAGCATCAACAAGACCGACATTGGTATCGATACGCAATTTTGTTTGTGATTGCGAATGAATGTCAGTCTATCTCCTCCTCTCCGACAAATATAGTCAACAATTAATTGCTGAGTAAGGTTACCCGCATTAAGTAACGGGATGAAATTTGCTGAAGGAGGACAATTTCTAATCAACAGTCTATATTCGCGTATTGTCGTATTTTGCCTAATACTCGTCTTACGATTTCCTCCTATTGGCAATGAAATACGCCGCCGAGTTTCTCCTCAAAGCCTGTTTAAAACGCAAGTTGAGGAATCACAGTGCATACTGTCCACATCAATTTGTTTTAAAATTGCCTGATTAGAAAGTGTCGTATCGCTATGTGACGGTGTGAATCCGGAGCACCGTGAGTTATTTCAAAAAACAGCGGCAATCTCTGAAGATGTTGTTGGGTTATTGTAACGTCTTACGATCTGCTTGAGGTTCATAGTAGAAACGCATGGCTAAATCTGATGAATGACGTGCCCTCTTAAAGCCAATTCATATTTTGTATTCATTGTCTAATATAATTGAATGTAGGGGTTATGCTGTTGCAAAACGTTGTTTAAAATATGAAGTGTGTCCTCCCTGATGCAAGAATTCGCTTGACTTGTTAGTCTGATTTGATTACCTTCTGAGCAATATAATATGCACATTTGTCCGTAACAACTGTCACATTTCTGGAGTATAACGAAGAAATGCGATGATGTACAACTCCATACATTTTAAAACAATATAGACCGTGCCCAGATGGCATGGTTTCTTTTCCTTCGAATGAATTTGCAGTGATGTGGATGATATTGTGAATGATAGTGGATTCTTCCAGATATAATTCTTCTGCTGTTGCGATGTGCTGAAATTAAACTTTAATAATCATTTCATTAAACCTAACATTTCTTCACTCGTATAACTATTAGAAAGTAAATCCTGAGAGATTTAACTAACTTATTGTTGGATTATTTAATTAATCATGGGCAAGAAATAGATTTTAATCTTCTACAATATCGGAACCCCGTAGTTTGATATAATTTGTGTCATCATGATTGCACTACTATAAGTGATCATTGCCACCGGGATATTTCCCAATTGCGGTGTATCTGTTAATAATAATAATAATAATAATAATAATAATAATAATAATAATAATAATAATAGCAACTTCTTTTACGGACGCCGAGGTGCCGGAATTTTCTCCCGCAGGAGTTCCTTTACGTGCCAGCAAATGTACTGACCTGAGCTGACGTATTTGAGCACCTTCAAATACCACCGGACTGAGCCAGGATCAAACCTGCCAAGTTGGGGTCAGAAGGCCAGCGCCTCAACCGTCTGAGCCACTCATCCCGGTGCTCAAGTTCGATGCCCAAGCTAATCGCTTAACCTCACAGGCTTGAATTCGACTGATCAATCAGTGCTATTATTATCATAAGTAGTTATTAATTGTCCGCCTCTGTGGTGTAGTGGTTAGCGTGATTAGCTGCCACCCCCGGAGGCCCGGGTTCGATTCCCGGCTCTGCCACGAAATTTGAAAAGTGGTACGAGGGCTGGAACGGGGTCCACTCAGCCTCGGGAGGTCAACTGAGTAGCGGTGGGTTCGATTCCCATCTCAGCCATCCTGGAAGTGGTTTTCCGTGGTTTCCCACTTCTCCTCCAGGCGAATGCCGGGATGGTACCTAACTTAAGGCCACGGCCGCTTCCTTCCCTCTTCCTTGCCTATCCCTTCCAATCTTCCCATCCCTCCACAAGGCCCCTGTTCAGCATAGCAGGTGAGGCCGCCTGGGCGAGGTACTGGTCATACTCCCCAGTTGTATCCCCCGACCAAGAGTCTGAAGCTCCAGGACACTGCCCTTCAGGCGGTAGAGGTGGGATCCCTCGCTAAGTCCGAGGGAAAAACCGAACCTGGAGGGTAAACAGATGATGATGATGATGATGAGTTATTAATTGTTCTAGGTTAAGACTGGTTAAGTGTAAGAAAGGGAGTACATCCCTAACTTTGCCAGAATAAATAAAACTTATTATTATTATTATTTATTATTATTATTATTATTATTATTATTATTATTATTATTATTATTATTATTATTATTATATTCGGTATCATACAACCTCATTTTTGAAAACAAAGCAATCAACATTCCCAATCGTCATGACAGCATTAGGTATATATAGGAGTCTCATGATAACAGTCGCCACTGCTGAACACACATTTTCAAAATTAAAAGTACTTACGGTGATTTTCAAGGGCACAAGAACGACTACATTCACTTTCGGTTATGTCTACTGAATATTTCATCTTTCAAAAAAAAGAGACTTTCGAGATTCCGTGAAAGATTTCACTGCCAAAAAAAGAAAAGAAAAAGTAAATGTTTAAAGTGATGTTAGTTTCTTTAGATTTAGTATGCTTTTTGTATGTTTTGGAGATTTGTTTTATTGCGCTTAAAATGTTAATATTATGATTGTAATGCTGTGAAGTAACTGGAAGTTAATACAAAGTTAATGATTTGATATTTGGCTTTGTAACAAAACTGGTTTATTAAAACTCGAGGGTGAAATGAAATATTTGTCTAGTGGGCCCCGTAGACCTCAACTGCCTTAAGGCCCATATAGGGTTTAATCCTGCACTGAATAACGACAAAGCAAATGGCACCAAGCGAGTTGGCCGTGCGGTTATGAAGCATTTTCGGAAGCCCTGAATGTGGTTTTCCGTGGTTTCCCATTTTCACACCAGGCAAATGCTGGGGCTGTACCTTAATTAAGGCCACGGCCGCTTCCTTCCCATTCCTAGGCCTATCCTGTCGACGCCATAAGACCTATCTACGTCGGTGCGACGTAAAACAAATCGTAAAAGAACTGTGTATAGGAAGTGGTGTGTATTAAGACGAACACAATACCAAGTCCCCGAGTCAGAGAAATTAATCCCCAGTCCGATCGGGAATGAAACCCGGGACCCTTTGAAACGAAGGCCGCTACGTGGACTGTTAAACTAAGGAGTCGGACGAGATGGGGACAGATCATAGCCATGACAATGAGCTTGACTAAAATCATTATTCTGTTGCCACCCCTTCACCTGTCCGATGAATCAGTGACTAGCGGCATTTGCATGCATGCGCTGCAAGTCGGTGTTCAGCGAAGAAGTCCATACTGCAGTAAAACAAATATAGCTTAAATGTATAGGAAAGCGAAAATAACATTTCAGCTATTGAACAGGTTTTATATGCTAAGACTGAAGTTAAGTGGTAGGTATGTTTAGAACTGCAAAGGAATGTGAACACAATTGAGTGCAATAAATAACTTGCTTGGTAACCGGGATTGCGTTCGTAGTACCACAGCCGGAGACTTGGCATTACTAGCCCGGTTTAGTTCTGCGGTGGACGCGGTCACATAGCCTACTGCTCGTCCATTTATTCGAGGAGTATTTTTAAAATACTTCAGATTTGCGCGTTTCAGTGAAAAAAGAAGTTAGTGTTTGATGTGAGATTTTAATTCAGTTGATCTTGTAGGCCTATACAACCGAATGTTAGTATTATTTATATTATTAATTTTTTTGGCCGTGCTGAGTGGCTCGTACTGTTAAGGCGCTGGCTTTCTGAGCCCAAGTTAGCAGGCTCGATCCTGGTTCAGTCTGGTGGTATTTGAAGGTGCTGAAGTATGTCATGCCCGTGTCGGTAGATTTACTGGCTCGTAAAAGAACTCCTGTGGGTAAAAATTCCGTCACCTCGGTGTCTCAGTAAGGCGTAAAAGTAGTTATTGGGACGTAAAAGCAATAACATTATCTTTATCAACTAATATGTTTAATGACTTGAGATAGTATGGTAGACAAATCCATTAGCTTCGTGATGTTTTGAGTAAAATATGTTGCACTCTCAATAGAAAACTGTGAATATATGAAGGTTGGAATTTTAATTGTCACGGCTATTTAATTACTGCTGATATAGTGGGTGTTCCTAATCAAGTGGGAAGTATTTCGGGGATGGATAGTACATCCTAAAGCAACAGAAATGTCCCTATGAACATATGCCCTACAGTCGATCGTTTAAGAGCTAAGCCTGTTTTAGTTATTATTAATAATAATAATAATAATAATAATAATAATAATAATAATAATAATAATAATAATAATGTTATTTGTTTTACGTCCCACTAACTACTTTTTAAGGTCTTCGGAGACGCCGAGGTGCCGGAATTTAGTCCAGCAGGAGTTCTTTAACGTGCCAGTAAATCTACCGACACGGGGTTGTCGTATTTGAGCACCTTCAAATACCACCGGACTGAGCCAGGATCGAACCTGCCAAGTTGGGGTTAGAAGGCCAGCGCCTTAACCGTCTGAGCCACTCAGCCCGGCATTTTAGTTATTAGATAGAATTGGGATGGGGGGGGGGGGGGTGAGGGGTGAAGAGTCCTTGATTACGTTTGGGGTCAGGCATGCCGTGATGGACTTCGCCAGCGTGTGGAAAAAGGTTGCCAACGAATACGTGCGATGCCTCAAGTGTTCGAACGTGTCCGACAAAGAGGTATCGTGTTCAGGCGTGCATCCAGGCGCATGGTGGACATTTCAAGCACTTCTTATATCAGAATGCAGTATCCCTGTTGGTGCAAATGGTCCCTCGAGATCAGACCGTGTCTGAGTGTTCCTTAACTCAGAAAGGATTGAAGACATTTAGTTTTGTAGAATGCTTTTTATTACAAGTAGAAAGGTCTGGTTATTTATACAGCGTTGCTGACATGGTCTGCTTATAGCATAACATCAACGGCGTGTCTCGTTTTTGACCGTAGTGAACTACAGAAAAGAGTGGCGAAAAGAATGAACCCTGAGTAGTGGTTCCCTCCTTCTTTTATATTGTCTGATGTACAAAGATCAATACAGTCTAAACAGAGCAAGACTGTTATGACTAACTGCCCTCATGACTAATATGCGCATGAGGCACAACAGTCAGTACGAGTCATAGCGCTGGTTCTCTACTTGAGTAACCGTGTCGTCTGAAAACTCGCGAGTATCAAAATTCACGAATTCCAAGAAGAGGTTTAGTAAGAATAGGTTTCTTTACCTCGGTCAGTCTCAAAACTCATGAGCAGGGCCAATTCTTCGTTGAATGGATAAATGCCCACCCTACCGACATAACGACAACGCTGTAGGTATTTGAAAATGTAATCAGAATTGTGCGAAAAGGTCCATTGTTATCGCTAGTCGTAACTGCGTGCCCTCTTCTAATTGACACCTCTCTCATCAAGAGGTGGGCCTGTGATGTAGCCGCACATAAAGTGTACGTGACAGCGGGTTGAGAACCCCACGGACATCAGATACACACTTGCAATTATAAGTTTACCGGCGCACGCGGATGACAGTTTTTTTAAATGACAAAACTGTACTGTGTCGCCTGACGTGTTTTCCCTCTGTTTATAAAACCTATAACCGCTGTACATTAAATTTAGTTTATCCCTTTTCCGAAGTAATGAATTCCATAATCTGCACCGCTCGATGACACCAAGCAGAATAACTGAGTAAAGATCAGTGTTATACTTGGAGAATTTGGTCTGGGGCAGGGCGATAATTCTTGTTAACAATACATGGGATATCCCATTTTAAAAGTGGGTGGACAAACATGTGTTTGAAGGGCAACGTGAATCTCCGCGCACCTCATCCCTCCTGCGATCATCGCAGGCACCTGCTGTCCGGAGTCGTGAGTTCTGAGACTAGTTAGAATGCTCATTTAGCTACTAGTTTGTAGTCGTGAGTTTTGATACTATTGTCTTCTAATTTTAGCCCGTGTGTTTTGAGACTCGTGAGTTTTGAGACGTAACCTGAGTAACAACCTCATGACGGCCTGTACAAAGTTTGATCTGACTCATAAGGAGGATCGTCTTATTTGTGAAATATGTCTATAATTAATATATATAGATCTTAGTAATATTTTATAATTTGTTACCTTTTATACAATAAATTAAAATTAATATTCGTGAGAGTTGGCGGAAATATTAGATATTGGTGATACTTCGGGTGAGGAATGTAACTCACCAACATGGTAAAAGCTACTCAACATGGGATGTGCCAGGTAAGACTATTACCAACATTTCCCGTACGGCATTGGGAAGACTGTATCTGAGACCTGACTTGAGTTACCAAATCATTTAATAAACACACATTGTGCAGTAGTAAGCAAGTACTGAGCCGTAATACACTTCGTGAATTAAAAGACAAAACAGAACAGTGCACAATTCACAAACACGTCTTTCTTCGATAGGCACTCACTAACTAATAAGTTTGGATAGCATCCAGAACCAGGACGGATGCGCGCATACCTCCCGGGCATTGCACTTGCCAGACGGCTGTCGTGTCGCCAATAGAAGAAAAACGGTGCGCGTCCTTCTTAATTTAAATGATCATGCTGTAGGCCTAGTACTGAATCGAATGGTATGAAGCATGCCGCCTGTAAATCTACTGAGATTTTAGTGCTCCGATGGATAACGAAAAGTACTTCAATAAATCTTCAACTAGTTCCTTCATCATACGGATCAAGTCAGTCATGGGAGCTCATATTAAGGAAGTAACGTGGACGGTAAATAATTTCGCAGGCCTTTGTGCTTGGACGTTTTCATGCGAAATGAAGAATGGGTATTACTGTAAATTTTTAAGGCGAACATTTTCTCTGCAGAATCTGTCCATCATATTGCATAGAAAATGCTCGAACGCATATTGCAGAACTCGTGGTCGAATTGTTCAATCGATGGGTCTGGGAAGTGAATTACTTTCCATATATGTCTCTGGGTTGACATCTACTGTGAAGGAACCGCTGTACGGCACTCAATCCAGATTTATATATCGGGCATTAAGCCGTTCTATTCGAGCAATCAGCCGACTAGACGCTGCTAACAGCATTCTACTGTATGACATCTTCATCACTGGCAGTAGATACTATACAAATCTGGCAACTTCATAGAAGAACATTAAAACTCTGAAGCAGATATCTTATAATGTATCGTAGTAAGTAAATAGTTCCCATTATATATAAAAAAATACTCGTGTCTGTGTCATGTATCGCTTTGTTGTAGATGTGGCTGAAACCCTGTCTTTAATTTTTCCAGAGGGAATGAACAGATTATAATTCAGCTGATAGAAGTCACATGTATTTAATAGCGTTATTCATTGATTCGTTCAACATTGTTTTCTGTTAAAATCATGACACCATCAATTGCAAATACTGACGTTCAAGAAGGATAGTTTTCTATTTTTAAAAAAATTACTGTAGTTATGTGTACAAACGGAGATTAAAGTAGCTCATTTATAGAAGAGTATGAACTGTCCGACTCCTTGGTTGAATGTTCAGTGTTGAAGCCTGAAGAGGGTTCAGCGTACGATTCCCGTCCTGGTTTTTAATCGAGTGTGATTAATTCTTCTAGCTCGGGGGTTTGTCCCAACACTTTCCTCTTCATATTCATACAACACACTAGTAACCACCACAGAAACACGCAATAGTGATTACATCCCTCCTAATATGGGTTTGTTTTAGGAAGGGCATCCGGCCGTAAAACAGGGCCAAATCCACATGTGCAGCACAGTTCGCACCCGCGACCCCACATGTGTGTGAAAAGTGGTTGTTTGATTTGTTCTGGCATGTTAATATCAAGTCGAAATTACGAGGCCTGCTTAAAAAAAATAACAAACGTTTGAAAATACCATGGAAATGCGAAGTTTAATTAGTTCCCTGTAAGTGGCGCTGTATAATGGTATCCTTCCTAAGTAACTAGCTATTTGCTGAGAATTTCTGAAACAATGAGTTATTGCTTAGCAGGTGTTAGTTTACGTGTGTGATGAGTATATGCTGCTGTTGTGGACATGTCTGATCATGTCGAACAGCGTATCAGCATTCACTCCTTCAGACTGTGCAAAACCTTTACGGAAGCGTGCCATCTTATGAAGACATTATGGCGATTCGCCGAGACTGAAAAAAGTGCGGTAGGTCAGGTCGAAGTTGAAAGTGTTGCCGACGGTCGTTTTCTTGCCATCAACGTATTGTGCACTATGAATTCCTACCCGAGGGTTAAACTATGAACCATTGGTGTTACCTTGAAGTCGAGACATTTGAGAGAAAATGTCGGGAGGAGAAAAAAGCACGCTGACTTATCTGTGTCGGTGTGACGTAAAACAAACTCAGAAAACCAAGACTTGTTGAGAAACAATTCCTGAAGCCTCCACTATAACAACTCCCCAGCTCATGCATCGCTGTTGGGTCTTGATTTTTTTTGACGAATACAACAGTTATTTACCCACCCTACTCACCTGATATTGTCCCTGCAGACATTTTCCATTTCACAAACTGAAATTCACCCAGAAAGCACAAGGATTTCAGTCAGTTGAAAATATCATACTGAAATCATGGGCAGAAATTCTCGCAGTCTCCCAAATTGACTGCCAGGACTGCTTCCTTAAGTGGACAGGATGCTGGGAGCGTTATATTAATAGAGGCGGGGTAGAGATAAAAATAATCAAGTTGCAGGTAAGCCCTTTAAATAGTTCTTTTCAAAGTTCAGTTATTTTTTATTCAGGCCTTGAATAGTCGGTAAGAAAATCTAAAATGCGTTGAAGTATTTCACTTTCTGTTTCTCATTATATAGCGTTGAACAAATGGGCGCTTCTTGCATGAAATAACCCTGAATTAAATTCGAGTACTTTTGAAATGCTCTTTCTGATCAATAAAACACAGTTATATACATTAAAACAGTCGTCAACCGCCTGAATTAAAAGAAAACAATAAACCGGTAGACAAGTATCATTTAAGGTATAGCTTGTAATAGATGAGTATCACTTTTATTGACACATGCTTTACGGATCAACATTTTCTTTCAAAACATCTATGGACTTGCCTAATAATAATAATAATAATAATAATAATAATAATAATAATAATAATAATAATAATACATGCTTATTGTTGACGTCAATTATATAGTGATTATAACAATGATAACAAATTATACGAACTTCACTAATATCTACCCTAGGAAAACAAATTATCTCTTACGGACTCTTTCAACAGTTTTGGGAACGGCTGTTCTTAGCAGCTGACTCCCTAGACGAGAATAATTTACATAATTCTTATTTTATGTCCGTTACCGGAATTCCGGTTATGTGTTGTGTTGTCTTGTCTTGTGCATGCTCTTTGACTTACGCATGTTCATTTAGAATGTAGGTACATTGCGATCTCTCTCTCTCTCTCTCTCTCTCTCTCTCCAGTGTAGAGGCTGCCAAAAGCGACAAACCTAAAGTCATATTTGGCAAGCCAGAAAAAGCTTAATGTTTACAGATCAAATAGAGACAAGTATCTAATATTTGTCTATTAGGTATAGTTGACAGTACAAATATAGGTGATGTCGCAGAATGGACATACAACCTTTCAAAGAACACAGGATTCATTTCTGTAATATGGACAGATGCAGGTTAAAACTTTGACAGAAAAGGGCGAGGCTTTTCGGTATTATTTCCCTTGCTCGAATCGTCAACTCAATCACTTCAATATATCCTAATCCATGCTTTTGGCGGTAGGAAGGAATAGTAGGTTCGTAGATCTTCTTTTCTTAGCTGACGTCATTCGGTTGGTTAGGACTGGATTAGAATCTGATAGTTGGATCAATTATGTAATCATTCGAAGTATGTAGTTTTGGAGTATTGAAGTGTGTTCTTTAACACTGATACGAAGAATTTTGTGTTTGTCTTGATGTCTGAGTATTCATTTTCTTTTCCTTTTTCTTTACAATCTGCTTTACGTGAAAATGGGAAACAGTGGAAAACCATCTTCAGGGTTGCCGACAGTGGGGTTCGAACCCACTATCTCCCGAATGCAAGCTGACAGCTACGTGACCCAAACCACACAGCTACTTGCTCGGTCTATCTGCGTATTCATGTTATGTGTCTGTCGTAATCGTTCTATTTTCGAAAGATGGGACGTAAGACTGGGGTCTTGATCGTGTAAAAAGCAGGTGAATATCACCCAGTGTTGAGGACTTGTTGCTATGGTATCAGTGACCAAACTGTCAATATTAAAAACGCTGCATCCCCACGTGGTGAATGTGCTAGTCAGACACCGTGTGGACTATGCTAACTACCCTTCATCCGTCGTTCTTTGTTATTTTCGTTGTTCCTCAGTTATCCATATTTGTTTATGATTGGCGTTTTAAGTATTTTGTTTACGTTAATGGTTTTTTTAATTAATAACTTTTTATTCTTATTACCTTTGAACGAATTTTCTCCGTCATATGTCTTGTATTATAAGTGATACCAGAAAGAAGCCTCCCCGGGTCGTCTCGTTCTCATTGCGAGTTGAGGCGCACCCAGAGCGCACACGTTGGGACCCGAAAGATAGTGAACTATGCCTAACGCTGCATCCCCACGTGGTGAATGTGCTAGTCAGACACCGTGTGGACTGTGCTAACTACCCTTCATCCGTCGTTCTTTGTTATTTTCGTTCTTTTCCAGTTATCCATATTTGTTTATGATTGGCGTTTTAAGTATTTTGTTTACATTAATGGTTATTGCTTTACGTCCCACTAACTACTTTGACGGTTTTCAGAGACGCCGAGGTGCCGGAATTTAGTCCCGCAGGAGTTCTTTAACGTGCCAGTAAAGCTACCAACGCGGGGCTGACGTATTTGAGCACCTTCAAATACCACCGGACTGGGCCAGGATCGAACCTGCCAAGTTGGGGTCAGAAGGCCAGCGCCTCAACCGTCTGAGCCACTCAGCCCGGCGCACAACGAGTATCAGTAGGAACAGTATACTAAGGATGGCATAACATGTCAATAGGTGTCCCGCAGGGGTCGGTTTTCGGCTCACTTTTATTTGTTACCAGTGTGAACGATATGGGGGACGCATTGAAATATGGCAAGTACCACATCTATGCAGATGACCTGCAGATTTATTATCACTCATATTTTGAAGATATACATGTAGCCACTGACAGAATAAATTTTGACTTGCGACGACTCAGTGACTATGCAATAAATAACAGCTTGTTAATAACTCCTAACAAAACTAAGACTATAGTATTTGGTTCCAAAATAAACCTGAATTTGTTATCAAGTAGACATGTACCTCCAATTTATTATGTTAAATAATACCGTCGTTCCCTATTCTACGTCAGTAAGAAACTTAGGTGTTGTAGTGACTGAGACGCTAAATTGGAATGAACAAGTGACAAATACATGGCGTAAAGTTCAGACATCCCTTTTTGCTCTCAAACGCTACTAAATTTCCAAAACATCTTAAAATCCAACTTGTACAGTCCCTAATCTTACCTCTCCTAGACTACTGCGACACTGTACTTGCGGACATATCACAACACAGTAATAATATGCTCGGAGTATCAGATTTACATTGCATTTGGGAGATAGTGGGTTCGAATCCCACTGTCGACAGCCCTAAAAAGGGTTTTCCGCGGTTTCCCATTTTCACACCAGGCAAATGCTGGGGCTGTACGTTAATTAAGGTCACGGCTGCTTTCTTCCAACTTCTAGGCCTTTCCTCTCCCATCGTCGCATAAGACCAATCTGTGTCGGTGAGACGTAAAGCCACTAGTAGATGTATATTTAACCTGCGATATGATTCTCACATTTCACCTTATTATAGGGAGTTGTCGTGGCTTCGTATGCACGAGCGTCGCAGTCTCCACATGGCCCTTCTGCATGGAATTCTAAACTCAGGTGTACCTTTCATCAAACTTGAATTACCTCTCCTCCTATCACAACCACGATAGTCAATCAGGCTCCTCTTTAGCTATGTAATTATCTGAGACACTCCAGGGTGTACAACCGCTCTTTTGTAGTCACTGCCGTTAGGCTGTGAAATACCCTCCCTGTTAACATTTGAGATTTGAGTTCTCGTAGGAGATTTAAGATGGATTGCCGACATCACTTGCTGAATGCTTCTAGCTGACTTGTATAATTAATTAAGTGTGAATGAATGCGTGAATGAGCATATTTTTGAAAAAATGAGAAATATTTTGCTAGTTATAGGTTTGTACTGTATTTCTCGCTTTTATTATCACTATTGCTAGCTTTATAATTATCATCTTCATTTATATCGCACATTCTACAGGGTGTATTGGTGATGATGTTACAAACTTTCAGGGATGATGTAGGGCGGAAAATGGATACATTTGAAGTAGTATAATTGGACAGTTCTGGCGCCACCGCCACCTCCGGCTCCCAGTGGCCGCCTCCTCCTCAGCCAGTGGCCTCCTCCTCCTCCTCAGCCAGTGGCCTCCCAGTGGCCACCTCCTCCTCCTCCTCAGCCAGTGGCCTCCCAGTGGCCTCCTCCACCTCAGCCAGAGGCCTCTTCCAGTGCTGCCAACTTAACCTAACTAGCGCGAGATAAACAAAGCCACGTGCTTTTTGACAGACAACAACGCATCGCAAACCTCAGTACTGCTATCTTGATGGACCTAAACCTTAGTGGTACCAACTTAACCTCACTAGCGCGAGGTAAACAAAGCCACGTGCTTTTTGACAGCTACGTGCTGTTTTGACAGCTGTCATCCGCCATCTTTAAACCACAAAGCACTGTGCTGCCCTCTATATCGCAGTAGCTGCAAAATTCGTCACCTGTCATCGACAGTGCTGCCATCTTGACGGGTCTAAACCTTAGTGCTACCAACTTAACCTAACTAGCGCGAGGTAAACAAAGCCACGTGCAGCTGTCATCCGCCATCTTTGAGCACAGTGCTGCCCTCTTTAGCTACTTACCTTTGAAATGTGGTGGCGGATAATTTGAAAAATGCTTTTTTGACAGCAGCCATATTGCATCGCAAACCTCAGTGCTGCCCTCTTTAGCTAGATACCTGTGGTAGCAGACAATTCCACGTGACAGCAGCCATCTTTAATCAAGAGAGCACCGTGCTGCCCTCTATGTGGTGACGGCAAATTCCACGTGCTCTTGTTTGGAAACAAACCCACGTGCTTTTTTTGACAGCTACCATCCACCATCTTTAATCAACAGAGCACAGTGCTGTACTCTTTAGCTAGATACCTTTGAAATGTGGTGGCGGCAATTTGAAAAATTCTATGTGCTCTTGTTGGGAAACAAAGCCGCGTGCTTTTTTTTGACAGCTGTCATCCGCCATCTTTAATCAATAGAGCACTGTGCTGCGGGCAATTTCGTTAGCTGTCATCCGCCATCTTTAATCTAGAGAGAACAGTGCTGCACTCTATGTGGTGGCGGTAAATTCTATGTGCTTTACAAACCTATGTGCTTTTCTGACAGCTGTCATCCGCCATCTTTAATCCAGAGAGAACAGTGCTGCCCTCTATGTGGTGGTGGCAAATTCCACGTGCTCTTGTTTGAAAACATACTCACGTGCTTTTTTGACAGCTGTCATCCGCCATCTTTGAGAACAGTGCTGCCCGGTGACGGCAAATTCCACGTAGAAACAAAGCCATGTGCAGCTGTCATCCGCCATCTTTAATCCAGAGAGAACAGTGCTGCCCTCTATGTGGTGGTGGCAAATTCCACGTGCTCTTGTTTGAAAACATACTCACGTGCTTTTTTGACAGCTGTCATCCGCCATCTTTAATCCAGAGAGAACAGTGCTGCCCTCTAAGTGGTGATGGCAAATTCCACGTAGAAACAAAGCCATGTGCTTTTTTGTCAGCTGTCATCCGCCATCTTTAATCACCGTGCTGCCCTGTGACGGCAAATTCCACGTAGAAACAAAGCCATGTGCAGCTGTCATCCACCATCTTTAATCACCGTGCTGCCCGGTGACGGCAAATTCCACGTGGAAACAAAGCCATGTGCAGCTGTCATCCGCCATCTTTAATCGCCGTGCTGCCCCGGTGACGGCAAATTCCACGTGGAAACAAAGCCATGTGCTTTTTTGACAGCTATCATCCGCCATCTTTAATCACCGTGCTACACTCTATGTGGTGACGACAAATTCTAAATGCTTTACAAACCCATGTGCTTTTCTGACAGAGCTGTCATCCACCATCTTTAATCACCGTGCTGCCCCGGTGGTGGCAAATTCTACGTGCTTTACAAAGCTATGTGCTTTTTTGACAAAAAAAAATTCTGCTCTCGAGATACTTACCGAACTATACTCACGAAACTGCTCATCACCTTCTTTCTTCTATGAGTAATAAACAAAAACTCTATCCTGCAAATAAGGAGCGGGAGGAAGGTGATACCTAACCTAAAATAAAAGAATATGCCAATTCTACATTATTTATTTACATCTTGTATGTACAAGTTTTATCTCGAATCATTTCACCCTAGCGTACTTCTCGATGCAATTCTTGAATGTACAAGTTTAGACTTGCCGTACCAGCGTTCCTCTCCCGAATTGTGATGTAAGACAGCGTAACGTAAGTACACACACCTCTAGCATAATGTTTATGTAAAGTAGTACTTATCAATACTACTATGCCCCCAGGCTAGCGTGTTGGTAGAATTTGGAATGACAAACCGTTTACAATCATCGCTATTAAGGGCTACCTTACTAATTAAATGAGTGTACAACTGGTGCTTCTTGCTTCTAATGACAGACATTTGCTTATGCAAAACAGGTGGATTACTTTTAATGCAATTGTTATAGTTTTCAAAACTTAGCTGATTCTGAACGACATTCTTTTTAACCCCCTTCAATCTCTTTATTTGTAATTCATTTAAGAGTTTTATGCAATATGACTTGGATTTAGTACCTACAAATGAATCGATAATATTCCCAGCACATTCATCTTTCATTTTACCTAGAACCTTTTTGTTCACTAGCGGTAGATGATATTGATTATCTGCAGGATAGTTACTCGTATCAAACCTACCCAAGTCAGGCTTTATATCATTGTAATAGTCATCAGTTTTGATTTGATAAATAAACGAATCGGTATCTGTGTAGAGCAATTGCGCATTATGCGCGTACTTCTTCATCATATAATCGTAATGGAATTCATACATGAGTGTTTTAGCCAATTCAAGTACTGTGAAGCCGACGTAGGTAGGTTTGTCATACTTAACCTTGACACGATTCATCTGTATAATAACTAAATTCTCATGTATGATGGTGCAGCTGTGGAAATTTGGTTTACTTATTAAATAGTTAGCACCATACCTTTTCTTAATATTATCCCAGTTTGTAATCAATTTTACATCAACGCGTTTGTCAACATTCTCCATAGTCTTACCAAACACACTGTTATTCATGAGCTTGTAGAAATCTTTTTCAAACTCATTAACCGCATTCGTTCTTAAATTATTGTTCAGATCGATATATGGCTTTAGCCACGGTGACTGATTAAATTCTAGTACGCGATGAATTTTGGATAACTTCAAACCATGCTGCAAACACTGTTTTAAATTTCGGTAATGAATGATATACTTAGATTTATCGCATAAATTAGCAATGAGCATTTTCGTCGTTGATGCAATGTACGGGGACTTCATATTTTCAGGGCAGAACGGTAGGTCATTATGAGAAGTGTGTAACTCTTTAGGATACTGTAAGTCAACTTCGAGGAAATAACCTTTATCAGCTTCATCACCTAGGGCGTGTAGCTGTAAAGCATCAATTTCGCACTGCGTCAGCCAGCGGAAACCACTCACCGGTAGATGCTGACTCATCGCCCACCCATACTGATTATTAGCATCGAGGTAAACGATATACCGAGATTCCTGACTGGAATCGAAACTCGGCATGTACTTATTATTAGCACTCGAATACCGGCCGCTGCACTGACTCAGACCACCTCGAATGGATGCTTTTATAAAGTGCACCATATCGATATCCGTTAGCAGCTCCAAATTCACACGCGTGTATTTTAACATCGCGTCCCAACTTAACCCAGGTGCAGTAAAATACTGACATGGGTCAAGGCTGTAGGTGTTCATGCAAACACAGCGAAAATTTTCAAAAACATCAGCTAACAAAAGTACATCTGTCTTTAAATATAAATCGGAGTATTCACCCAGCGTTTGAATGTGGAACTGCTCCCAGATATGTTGTGCATGTAAATAGTCATCATCACTAATATCTGCTGAATTCAGCGAGCTGTAAAAGGATTGTTTCGATGGTAAGGCACGTTCTTCGAGGCGGTCTAAGCAGTCGAGATATTCGTAACAAAAAACACCCTTACGCCGAAGTAAATTAAACTG
This sequence comes from Anabrus simplex, assembly GCF_040414725.1. NCBI lineage: Eukaryota > Metazoa > Arthropoda > Insecta > Orthoptera > Tettigoniidae > Anabrus > Anabrus simplex. The sequence goes on along the minus strand of NC_090266.1, from coordinate 1,149,214,575 downwards.
CGCTTCTTCAGGGAAAACGCGTCGAATTTCTGTAAATTGTTCAGGCTGTAAATGACTAGAAAGTTTATCGAGGCTACTCGCCATAAAGCGAAACGAGTCAAGGAATCTCAGTTTTATAGAATGCTCAGCATCTACTTTTACAGACTTTGCAAACGCAATGTACCGCTCTTTATTCTGAGGGATTATATCTACTTTTTCATCTGAAGCTCCAAATTGTGAAATGATGAAATGAGAGTCGTAACCGGATAAGTTATGAAAAATTACAGGGATAAATTTAGGAACTCTATACTTAAGATTACAGCTATAATGAGCGGCACATCTGTAGAAACCAGTTAAATGATCATGATCAAAAACTTTAGGGTCATTTTCGGAAAATTCCCCATCACAAATGCTACACTTTGTAGCACGTTCATGATCATTTAACTGAATGTCGGTGAGTGGCTTCATAGGAATATTACTATTCAGAATACGACCGAGACGAACTGCATCACTTTCAAGTCTTTCTAAAAATACTTTAGCAGCATCATGTCCTCGATACAGCTCTAACTTGTTAAGCGTACTATCGTAACTACACTTGATGTAATACGCAAAGCTATACGGGACATGCATGTGCGTAGTATTAGTGAAAGAGTTGTCAGGATTAGGTGAGCATGTGTTGCATGGCGTGAGGATGGCTTCAAAGTCTGCATAAATCACGAACGGTACCCACATCTGCTTGTGAAAATTTGTAAATTTTAAAACATTATTACCTGTAGTAGGTATCTCTGTACGTACATGATTGCAGTCATTCTTGGAATGCTTCGTTAACTGATCTTCATTTCTGAAATACTGCAAGCATCCATCACATAGCCACTTTTTACCATCATGTTTTGACAACTGACTGCCAACAAGTCTACTCAGATTTTTAATCCAGCAAAAGTGGCTATTCTCACTGTTTTCAATATAGAGTAAATTAACGTGAGTACTCTTCTTATGACATGTATAATACAGAGGACCTACTACGGACTTTTTCTCTACACCATACACATTGATACTAATGTTATTTAGTTCCTCAAAGCGCTTAATATCCTTTAACTGTACGGGAAATTCTATACTATCGAAATTTAGCTGCGTTGAATAGTGTAGATAGGATGATGTTCTATTCGCTACATTCCGTTTCACAGGATTTAAAGCTGACATCACCGCCCATGCAAAACATGCTTCGTCATTGTTTTGGATGTTTACAACAGCTTTTCTTTGCTGAATCCATGTCGGCAGCTCGATGTACGATGAACCTCGCATGGGATTGTACTTATTGATGTTAACTTCTAGATACATTATCTCAACTAAAGCCCACCCTGATTCCTTTTCCTGAAATCCCTCGCTCTTAGTTGAAATAATGTTAGAGACATCCCTAAGTACATCACCAAAATTAGTCGACTCACTTATGACAAAATTCTTCGTATTAAATGATTTAATGTCCGTTATTTCGGATTCATCCGTGCTTTTAATGTACAAGGCGAAAAGTTCAAAATTAACTTTAAATAAACTATGATTGGACAAAGATTTAGCAAGAAGCTGTTGTACATCCGGTTGAACGCAATTTAAAAAGTTTGAAGTGCTCTGAAACTTTTGACTGGTGCGAATTCGGTAACTAGCAATCCTACTTTTAAATGCTGTATTAATTTCCTCGATGTTTGCGTTACTACCACTTCTACACGCATTATTTTTATGTGCATTACTCCGTAAGTGTCCCTGAAAATGCGAAGATGGTACATCAGTGTTACAGTGCTCGCAGTGAATAGTTTGAAGTTCATTTTTCCTAGGTTTTTTACTACTAGTACTTTCTACAGCTACATCAGTAGCTGCACGCTTTTTCCCTACTACTACCTGAGGGCAAGTAGATATTTGATGTACCTCTGCTAAGTGAGCCTGGTATTGCTCTACATTAGCGAAGTACAGCCCGCAAACATCACATAAAGCAGATGTTATGCTAGGGTGTTTTGCTTTTATATGACGTGCGAGGTTATCCTGTCTTGCGAACGTTGCCTTACACTGTTCGCAGGGGAACATAGTAGGGTTATAGTCGCAAGCAGATAGCTGATGATGTTTTGTTTTTACATGGCGTGCAAGGCTGTCACGTCTTGTGAACATTGCCTTACACAGCTCGCATGGGAACATAGTGTCTTCTCTTTCTTCGAATAAAGTGTTTAGGTGAACAGCGTATGCAACAAGTTCTGAAAAGAGAACAACCAATAGAGATTAGCCTAAAGTTGCGATGCTCAACCTATAGAGGTTGGACATGGCTGTGAGTTAGGCCTATAGCATGAGGATTGAAGAGAACGACTAAAGTTACGATGTTCGGAAGAAACCAAGTTTCAACCTGTTGAGGACAGACATAGCTACGTGTGCGTGTTTGAAATTATACCACGTCTATAGTATGTTGATTAAAGAGAACAACTATTTATGATTAGCTTAAAGTTACGATGTTCGGAAGAAACCAACTTTCAACCTGTTGAGGGCAGACATAGCTATGTGTGCGTGTTTGAAATTATACTACGTCTATAGTATGTAGATTAAAGAAAACAACTATTTATCAATAGACTAAAGTTACGATGTTCGGAAGAAACCAAGTTTAAGCCTGTTGAGGACGGACATAGCTATGTACGCACCTCGTCTATAGTATGTAGATTAAAGAGAACAACTATTTATCAATAGACTAAAGTTACGATGTTCGGAAGAAACCAAGTTTCAGCCCGTTGAGGGCAGACATAGCTATGTGTGCGTGTTTGAAATTATACCACGTCTATAGTATGTTGATTAAAGAGAACAACTATTTATGATTAGCTTAAAGTTACGATGTTCGGAAGAAACCAAGTTTAAGACTGTTGAGGATGGACATAGCTATGTACGCACCTCTTCTATGACATGCAGATTAAAGAAAATAACTATTTGTCAATAGACTAAAGTTACGATGTTCGGAAGAAACCAAGTTTCAACCCGTTGAGGTCAGACATAGCTATGTGTGCGTGTTTGAAATTATACCACGTCCATAGCGTGAGGATTAAAGAGAACAACTATTTATGATTAGCTTAAAGTTACGATGTTCGGAAGAAACCAAGTTTAAGCCTGTTGAGGATGGACATAGCTATGTACGCACCTCGTCTATAGTATGTAGATTAAAGAGAACAACTATTTATCAATAGACTAAAGTTACGATGTTCGGAAGAAACCAAGTTTCAACCCGTTGAGGGCAGACATAGCTATGTGTACGTGTTTGAAATTATACCACGTCTATAGCGTGAGGATTAAAGAGAACAACTATTTATGATTAGCTTAAAGTTACGATGTTCGGAAGAAACCAAGTTTAAGCCTGTTGAGGACGGACATAGCTATGTACGCACCTCGTCTATAGTATGTAGATTAAAGAAAATAACTATTTATCAATAGACTAAAGTTACGATGTTCGGAAGAAACCAAGTTTCAGCCCGTTGAGGGCAGACATAGCTATGTGTACGTGTTTGAAATTATACCACGTCTATAGTATGTTGATTAAAGAGAACAACTATTTATGATTAGCTTAAAGTTACGGAAGAAACCAAGTTTCAGCCTGTTGAGGGCAGACATAGCTATGTACGCACCTCGTCTATAGCGTGAGGATTAAAGAGAACAACTATTTATCAATAGACTAAAGTTACGATGTTTTAGAAGAAACCAAGTTTCAACGAATAGAGGTCAGACATACCTTAAAATCTTCGCGCTGCAAACTGTTACTCGGATGTATAAAATGCGTGCGTTCAAGCCTGAAACTCGAATGATAATATTCTCGTCGTACCTAAAAAAAGAAGAAACATATATGAATGTAGTGTAGGGTACATCATCTAACCTAATTATCTTTACAACTCAAAGTTCGAAAACATACCTTTAAAAAAAATGCACGTGCTGCAGGCTGTTACTGGGATGAATAAAATTGTTGCGTACTTTCGAACGGTACCTAAAAAAAGAACAAACATATATGAATGTAGATGTCTAGCGTAGAAGTTGCTTTGCAAATAAAAAAAAAGGTAATTAACAGTTCTACCTTACCTTAAGATAAAGGCTGAAGAATAATATTCACTGCAGACGGGAGATGTGTGCATGTAATAAACGCATACAGAGAACTGTGAGCACTTCGCGCAGACTGCTGCGGCTAAATATTCTGCTTGTTACCAAGCGGATATGATAATCGCTGAGCTGACAACTGCGGTACAGTCGGAACGAATGCAAACAAGAGCTCCTACCTGCAGGCTGACGTATTCAAACCTCCTGTTGATACCGAGGTGTCAGAATTTAAGAGTTCGATCCTTGGAAAGTTAGCGTGTGATCCTCAACTTCTCGAGGGTACATACGCGGTATTCCTTACCTGTAGGTATTGAGCTAAAGCTAGATCATGTAATGACGATCGCGCAGGCCCCTCGCCTAGCATTTACGGCTTCTAGTTCGAACCCGCTATCCCCCGAAGTAGTGAGAATGATTGGAGAGTGTTGAGGGTGATTCATTCGTCGGATGGAGGCGTTAAGCTATGTGCAGGCTTCTTCTAGTCAGGGTACGCGATTCAAATCCTGGCAACTTATACCGTCGGGAAGGGCATCCGGCTAGATCATGCAATGACGATCACGCAGGTCCCTCGCCTAACATTTACGGCTTCCAGTTCGAACCCGCTATCTTCCGAAGTAGCGAGAATGATTGAAGAGTGTTTGAGGGTGATTCATTTGTTGGATGGAGGTGTTAAGCTGACTTCTTCGGTAGGAGTAGGCTATGTCGGGATATCGATTTAAAATCCTAGTCAGGAAGGGCAACCGGTCGTATAAAACTATGGTGTGAGGCGGGGTGTGTGTAAAAGCTAGCAATAAGTAAGGGCTGTTGATGGGGACGTTAAACCTTGTGCAGACTCCTTCGAAAATGATTTTTTTGAGTACATGACTTGACAGTGATTCATTTGTCGGATGGAGGCAATAAGCCTTGTGCAGGCTTCTTCTAGTCGGGAGTAGGCTATGTGTCGGTACTGGGATATCTAGTTATAAAACCCGCTACAACAAATTTATCACGTATACTGCGATTTAAAATCCTAGTCAGGATGGGCAGCCGGTCGTATGGTGTGAGGCGGGGTGTGCAAAAAAGCTAGCAATAAGTAAGGGCTGTTGATGGGGACGTTAAACCTTGTGCAGACTCCTTCGAAAATGATTTTTTGAGTACAAGACTTGACAGTGATTCATTTGTCGGATGGAGGCAATAAGCCTTGTGCAGGCTTCTTCAGTCGAGTAGGCTATGTATCGGTACCGGGATATCTAGTTATAAAACCCGCTACAACAAATTTATCACGTATACTGCGATTTAAAATCCTAGTCAGGAAGGGCAGCCGGTCGTATGGTGTGAGGCTTGGTGTGCGAAAAAAAGCCAGCATTAAGTAAGGGCTGTTGATAGGAGGCGTTAAACCATGTGCAAGCTCCTTCACCAGGAGAAGCCTACATGCCGGTACCGTGCAGGTTCTTTCGATAGGAGTAGGCACTGTGTGTGTTTTAACCTCTCCGTACAATCATGATATTTTACGTTAGGAACTTACATAGGCTAAATGCTACACATTCTATGGCAGAGCCGGGAATCGAACTCGGACCCCGAGGGTAGCAGCTAACTACTACACTACAGAGGAGGGCTATTTCAGAATATTTTACAACCTTAATTGGTACTGTGTTTTAAGAGCTTACATGGGACTCACATAAGAAGACCTTCGCGAGTTACAAGCCGCTTATCAGTGTCTTCGTTCAAGGTCGAGCCGGAAGATACGTATACAATTTCAGCTAACACATGCATTCCACACAACTCGCTCAGAATGACTGTGCCGATACTTCGAGGACTGTAGGACAAATCTATAGCCTACAGTATGCATGCCTCTCACCCGGTAGTCTCGGGTTCGATTCTCTTGGGAATAAAAATGTGTTTAAATCACATGAATGTGTTGAGTTGTCCTTCCTGATGCAAAACTAGCAGTATCTAACCTCATACACCATAGTTTTACGACCGGTTGCCCTTCCTGACAACTCAGATTAAGAATCTGTTTTACAACGTCTAACACGGGGAATCGGGGATTTACAGCTAGATGCAATTCTTAGATTTTAAATCACGAACTATTGTTTTACGGCCGGATGCCCTTCCTGACTAAGATTTTAAATCGCAAGAATTTGTTTTAAGACTAGTCGCCCTCCCTGATGCAAAACTAGTAGTATCTAAGCTCTTAGTTGCCTTTCCTGACAACTCGGATTAAGAATCTGTCGAGAATCGGGGATTTACAGCTAGCTTAGATTTTAAATCACGAACTAACAAGAGCACGTAGAATTTACCGCCACCAGGGTAGCACTGTTCTCTCTGGATTAAAAGCTTTGTTTCCAAACAAGAGCATGTGGAATTTACCGCCACCAGGGTAGCACTGTTCTCTCTGGATTAAAAGCTTTGTTTCCAAACAAGAGCACGTGGAATTTGCCGTCACCGGGGCAGCACGGTGATTAAAGATGGTGGATGACAGCTCTGTCAGAAAAGCACATGGGTTTGTAAAGCATTTAGAATTTGTCGTCACCACATAGAGTGTAGCACGGTGATTAAAGATGGCGGATGACAGCTGCACATGGCTTTGTTTCCACGTGGAATTTGCCGTCACCGGGCAGCACGGTGATTAAAGATGGCGGATGACAGCTGCACATGGCTTTGTTTCTACGTGGAATTTGCCGTCACAGGGCAGCACGGTGATTAAAGATGGCGGATGACAGCTGACAAAAAAGCACATGGCTTTGTTTCTACGTGGAATTTGCCGTCACCACATAGAGGGCAGCACTGTTCTCTCTGGATTAAAGATGGCGGATGACAGCTGTCAAAAAAGCACGTGAGTATGTTTTCAAACAAGAGCACGTGGAATTTTTCAATTTGCCGCCACCACATAGAGGGCAGCACTGTTCTCTCTGGATTAAAGATGGCGGATGACAGCTGTCAAAAAAGCACATGGCTTTGTTTCTACGTGGAATTTGCCGTCACCGGGCAGCACTGTTCTCAAAGATGGCGGATGACAGCTGTCAAAAAAGCACGTGAGTATGTTTTCAAACAAGAGCACGTGGAATTTGCCACCACCACATAGAGGGCAGCACTGTTCTCTCTGGATTAAAGATGGCGGATGACAGCTGTCAGAAAAGCACATAGGTTTGTAAAGCACATAGAATTTACCGCCACCACATAGAGTGCAGCACTGTTCTCTCTAGATTAAAGATGGCGGATGACAGCTAACGAAATTGCCCGCAGCACAGTGCTCTATTGATTAAAGATGGCGGATGACAGCTGTCAAAAAAAAGCACGCGGCTTTGTTTCCCAACAAGAGCACATAGAATTTTTCAAATTGCCGCCACCACATTTCAAAGGTATCTAGCTAAAGAGTACAGCACTGTGCTCTGTTGATTAAAGATGGTGGATGGTAGCTGTCAAAAAAAGCACGTGGGTTTGTTTCTACGTAGAATTTGCCGTCACCACATAGAGGGCAGCACGGTGCTCAAAGATGGCTGCTGTCACGTGGAATTGTCTGCCACCACAGGTATCTAGCTAAAGAGGGCAGCACGATGCAATATGGCTGCTGTCAAAAAGCATTTTTCAAATTATCCGCCACCACATTTCAAAGGTAAGTAGCTAAAGAGGGCAGCACTGTGCTCAAAGATGGCGGATGACAGCTGCACGTGGCTTTGTTTACCTCGCGCTAGTTAGGTTAAGTTGGTAGCACTAAGGTTTAGACCCGTCAAGATGGCAGCACTGTCGATGACAGGTGACGAATTTTGCAGCTACTGCGATATAGAGGGCAGCACAGTGCTTTGTGGTTTAAAGATGGCGGATGACAGCTGTCAAAACAGCACGTAGCTGTCAAAAAGCACGTGGCTTTGTTTACCTCGCGCTAGTGAGGTTAAGTTGGTACCACTAAGGTTTAGGTCCATCAAGATAGCAGTACTGAGGTTTGCGATGCGTTGTTGTCTGTCAAAAAGCACGTGGCTTTGTTTATCTCGCGCTAGTTAGGTTAAGTTGGCAGCACTGGAAGAGGCCTCTGGCTGAGGTGGAGGAGGCCACTGGGAGGCCACTGGCTGAGGAGGAGGAGGAGGTGGCCACTGGGAGGCCACTGGCTGAGGAGGAGGAGGAGGCCACTGGCTGAGGAGGAGGCGGCCACTGGGAGCCGGAGGTGGCGGTGGCGCCAGAACTGTCCAATTATACTACTATTTGAGATAAGGAACGGAGTTCGAAAACGTTTGAGTCAAAAGTTAATAATCCAAGTTGTACAACGTCCATCCGTTCTTAACAGACGCCAGCGTGTCGGAATTTCGTCCCGCAGTAGTTCTTTAACGTGCCGGAAGCCAACGACATGAGGCTGTCACCTTTAAACACCCTCAGAAGCCACCGACCTCAGTCGGGTTTGAACCCGTTAACTTGCGATTAGTAGACCAACGCCGCATCCACTACACCTCTGCGGCCGGCAGTCAAAAGCTGAAGCAAAAATCGGTCTGTTACCTTTGACTGAACTGTACACTACTTGTGCTAAGAGTACAATAGGGGAGACAATTCCGATCTCGTGGCAAGAAATCTTGCTGCCTGCGATGCTGTCCAAACGACACCGGGGACATTCGAACGAATACGACAGAACATTGTGCGACAATGGCATGCCTGCATTGAGATAGGGTCCGGCTCCATGGCTAAATGGTTAGCGTGCTGGCCTTTGGTCACAGGGGTCCCGGGTTTGATTTCCGGCAGGGTCGGGAATTTTAACCATAATTGGTTAATTTCGCTGGCACGGGGGCTGGGTGTATGTGTCGTCTTCATTATCATTTCATCCTCATCACGACGTGCAGGTCGCCTACGGGGGTCAAACCAAAAGACCTGCATCTGGCGAGCCGAACTTGTCCTCGAACACTCCCGGAATATGGTTTCTTAACTCAAATTGATCCATTTGCCGTCCTCCTTCATCCGTGAAAGTTTGTAGCATCATCACGGATACACCCTGTATAATTATTTCTATCATCGCCACATTGTGCTATTAGTACTACTATATTATGTTTTAAAATTACACTGACTGACAGAGCAAATCCAACACCAAGAAGGAGTGGTTCGAAAGGGATGAAAGTTGGGGAAAAAACAGAGACGGCACGGACGAATAATTGATGTTTATTTCAAACCGATATGCAGGTTACACAATGCGCACGGCATCGACTCAGTAGGATGTAGGACCACCGCGAACGGCGATGCACGCAGAAACACGTCGAGGTACAGAGTCAATAAGAGTGCGGATGGTGTCCTGAGGGATGGTTCTCCATTCTCTGTCAACCATTTGCCACAGTTGGTCGTCCGTACGAGGCTGGGGCAGAGTTTGCAAACGGCATCCAATGAGATCCCACACGTGTTCGATTGGTGAGAGATCCGGAGAGTACGCTGGCCACGGAAGCATCTGTACACCTCGTAGAACCTGTTGGGAGATGCGAGCAGTGTGTGGGCGGGCATTATCCTGCTGAAACAGAGCATTGGGCAGCCCCTGAAGGTACGGGAGTGCCACCGGCCGCAGCACATGCTGCACGTAGCGGTGGGCATTTGACGTGCCTTGAATACGCACTAGAGGTGACGTGGAATCATACGCAATAGCGCCCCAAACCATGATGCCGCGTTGTCTAGCGGTAGGGCGCTCCACAGTTACTGCCGGATTTGACCTTTCTCCACGCCGACGCCACACTCGTCTGCGGTGACTATCACTGACAGAACAGAAGCGTGACTCATCGGAGAACACGACGTTCCGCCATTCCCTCATCCAAGTCGCTCTAGCCCGGCACCATGCCAGGCGTGCACGTCTATGCTGTGGAGTCAATGGTAGTAGATTATAAAATCTTCCTCGGGCTTCCACAAGTCCCGGCTTCATTGACAGATCTCCAACCTGATTCATAAATCTCATCTCGACTCACACGACAAAACTAACCTCTGTTTCCCAACTCACGACTATCACTGACAAAAGAACTGGAATAAAATCCTTACTAGAATCCACGACGTCTAATAACGCACAGTGCTTTAATAATGAATAACTTCGCATAAAATGATATCGTATTTTAATAACTGGATTTTCACGAATTGATTGAAAAATTATACACTGACTGACAGAGCAAATGCAACACCAAGAAGGAGTGGTCAGAACTTTATGCCAATTGCAGGGTAGACTGACGTCACTGAGGTATGCTCATGATGTGAAATGCGCCGCTGTGCTGCGCACGTAGCGAACGATAAATGGGACACGGCGTTGGCGAATGGCCCACTTCGTACCGTGATTTCTCAGCCGACAGTCATTGTAGAACGTGTTGTCGTGTGCCACAGGACACGTATATAGCTAAGAATACCAGGCCGCCGTCAACGGAGGCATTTCCAGCAGACAGACGACTTTACGAGGGGTATGGTGATCGGGCTGAGAAGGGCAGGTTGGTCGCTTCGTCAAATCGCAGCCGATACCCATAGGGATGTGTCCACGGTGCAGCGCCTGTGGCGAAGATGGTTGGCGCAGGGACATGTGGCACGTGCGAGGGGTCCAGGCGCAGCCCGAGTGACGTCAGCACACGAGGATCGGCGCATCCGCCGCCAAGCGGTGGCAGCCCAGCACGCCACGTCAACCGCCATTCTTCAGCATGTGCAAGACACCCTGGCTGTTCCAATATCGACCAGAACAATTTCCCGTCGATTGGTTGAAGGAGGCCTGCACTCCCGGCGTCCGCTCAGAAGACTACCATTGACTCCACAGCATAGACGTGCACGCCTGGCATGGTGCCGGGCTAGAGCGACTTGGATGAGGGAATGGCGGAACGTCGTGTTCTCCGATGAGTCACGCTTCTGTTCTGTCAGTGATAGTCACCGCAGACGAGTGTGGCGTCGGCGTGGAGAAAGGTCAAATCCGGCAGTAACTGTGGAGCGCCCTACCGCTAGACAACGCGGCATCATGGTTTGGGGCGCTATTGCGTATGATTCCACGTCACCTCTAGTGCGTATTCAAGGCACGTTAAATGCCCACCGCTACGTGCAGCATGTGCTGCATGTGCTGCGGCCGGTGGCACTCCCGTACCTTCAGGGGCTGCCCAATGCTCTGTTTCAGCAGGATAATGCCCGCCCACACACTGCTCGCATCTCCCAACAGGCTCTACGAGGTGTACATATGCTTCCGTGGCCAGCGTACTCTCCGGATCTCTCACCAATCGAACACGTGTGGGATCTCATTGGACGCCGTTTGCAAACTCTGCCCCAGCCTCGTACGGATGACCATCTGTGGCAAATGGTTGACAGAGAATGGAGAACCATCCCTCAGGACACCATCCGCACTCTTATTGACTCTGTACCTCGACGTGTTTCTGCGTGCATCGCCGCTCGCGGTGGTCCTACATCCTACTGAGTCGATGCCGTGCGCATTGTGTAACCTGCATATCGGTTTGAAATAAACATCAATTATTCGTCCGTGCTGTCTCTGTTTTTTTCCCCAACTTTCATCCCTTTCGAACCACTCCTTCTTGGTGTTGCATTTGCTCTGTCAGTCAGTGTACTAAATCTTTTTTATTGTCAGTCAGACATAGTTTAAATGGGCCTAGAAAAACGTTTCACTCCGTGACCAAATTCATCACTCTATACTCTCACCCGACAGCGCGCTTCCACTCGATTGAAAATGAGTAACCATGGATTTCTCACATTATTTAGGTCAAAATTTCAGACAGAAAAATTTTACGTCGAATGAAGATCTTAATTTGACATCACAAAGTATAGGCAATAAACACACGGAAATGACGATCTACATTGGACGTGATATCACTTCGAAACCCTATTTAATAACTTTTTACATCATACGGCACTCGCAAGACTTCAAAATTTTATCCAAGTGGAAAATAAAAGAAATGACCCTTTTTCGTCGTATTCTGACAGTTACAAAAAACCACATAGGGGCGACAACTGCGTCGTATATACTCCCTCCAATTACACATATTTTAGACATCATGAAACAAGATATAATAGGTGGTAAGATGGTAAGTCACATACCTTATGTTACGCCATCGTTCATCATTGGGCTCACCTCTGACCCTGGCATTTTTATTTAGCCATTTTTATATTTTTAGGATGTACAGATCATTTTACTCTTCCGGTTTCCTGGAAATAAAGCATAAAAAAAGAAAATGCCCTTCACTTGTTCTGGTTGAGCGCACACAATGAACTGTAATTATTTCCGCACACGAATTACTTTCTTTATTCACTGCCAATTTATTCGGTCCCTTGACCGTCCTTTTGGTACAATTATTTCCACTCAAGAAAAACTATCTCCACATGGAGTCAAGACCCCAGCCGCAATGACCAAAATCTGTGGGTTGAACTTAGTCTACTTTTGTCGTTCGATTTTACAGAGCAGCTCAACCCTCTGTCTTCAGCCTCGTGATACAAAATGCAGGGGGCTTCGTCATGGCGTCCCTTCATATTTATAGCAACTTCCCCCTCTCTCCGGGCATCTCCCCTTGCCGCCAAGAAAATTTCTGTAACTTTTCGGACTTAACTAAACTGTAATTACAAGAGTTTTGAAGGTGACTACATACGTTCTACATTTCCGGCGGTAGTGTTCATGGACATTTAACATTTATACATTTTCAATTAGCTGGATAAATGACCTCATTTGATAGGCACTATTTTTTCGACTAGGCTTTGGCCCGCTACACACACGCACTCTTCTGAAATAGTTCACAAAATGACTTAAGATTCTTCCGCCGTTGACACGTGCGAATGACGTCCCGTATCCCAGAGCGTGGGACAGAAGGCAGCCACCCCCTCGCCACGTGTCAATTCCGTGCTATCAAGAATCGAACTTCTTATCCAATTGACAATTTAATACATAATATTCTTAGGGCACAATGGTCATGGGTTCAGTATGAAATTATTCAATGTACTACGCTCTCAGCGTACTTCTCCCTTCCTACTATCTTTGTACAATATGTACAGTGAATTGTGATGTACTAGCACTTTCATATCCTATCTGAGTTAGAAAAATTGGAGGAAAGGAAAAAGGAAAAACGAAACGGATGATGAGACCCCTTGGCAGTAACGAGCCTAGTTGCTGCGCCTCTTAGCATCAATGTTACGATACATGATCGACAGAATGTGGCCACTGGCGGTCGTATAAATGCATGCTTCGTCCATTGTGACCCTCATTATCCCCACTGCTCAATCTCATGAACACCAGTTGCATCGCAAAGTCGTTCGGATATATTTTTCCGAATACCTTTTTGTACATCTTTACCTTCAAGCTTATCCGCGGCTTCAGACAGAGAAGAATGCCGAGTTATCCCGGATAATGTGCAGTTGTTCTGGATATTTTTTATGTGAAATTTCTAAGAACTTAACAGCATTGCAGTTTGTGGTTGTGCCTGCCTCCAGCCAGTGTTCATGGTTACATGGATACCCCTCACCCATTAAAATCCCCAGTCTACATTGTGTACTCACTGAGATAGCGATGTGTTTATACCACTGATCTCTATACATGGATCGCTGATGGTAGGTCTCCGCTGCAGGAGAAAGTACGCCAAGTTGAGTGCGCGGTTCGCCATGTTGGCGTACCCAACCTAGAGCTCTCCTTATGGGGAAGCAATGATAATATAGTCAATTTTAAGTCGCAATTAATGGCGCATTGGAATAATTAAAAATATAGAGACATGCTCACTCAAAGCATAAGGACATTGGGATCACTAACACGTCATTCCGAGGTCACTAAATCTCCGGGATAGCAATAAACATGAGTGTATAATAACGGCCGACAAATATTAACGTAGGTGCTGAATACATGCAATTAGCGATCGGTAACACAATACAAGTGAAAACCAGTTTCTGGAAACATTGCCGTAAATTGTATACATGTATGGCACGAAATTATGCAATCTTAAAATGATGTACCTATAAAAGTAGCTCACTATACAGGCCTAGATTCGACATACCATAATCGGTGCTTGATAATGAATTCCTGTTTCTATGAAATAACGCGCATATTATCAAATTAAAATATCAGTGAAGCAAATGTACACATTTATAAAACCAGCAAATATTCAAAACTTGTCAATATATCACATTACCTGCAGGTTAATTTACTCTTGCAGACCTCTTTAATTAAATTCAGCTAGCAAAGCGATATTGATAGTCATCATCAGATATATGTAACACCAGTTAAAAGAGTCTCAAATACCACGAATTGTATAATGAGATAGCCCCAAACATCCACCACACTTTCCCTTCTCCCACCCATAATTATTACTGATGTAAATAAGGTCTAGAATTCCCCCAGACTTCATTTTCTAAGATTGTTATAAGGTCACGTCAATTATTTAATCGAAACCGTCAGTTTAATTACGAGAAATAAAAAATATATAAGTAAATTTTTTACTTGTAGTTAATGTTCAGTAAAATTGCAAACAGTTGGCTGTACATCACTTCTAAGGTGTACAGTTTGTCCATTTCTATCAAAACAGTCTTCCTCTAAGTGATCCGAGCAGAGAACAGCTGTTTTAGAAGGCTCCCAATTCTCCCGCCTGATACTCTTAATCGATGATCTTAGATGTTCGGGTCTCGAGAAAGGAAACCTACAAAAATTAATTGCCATTTTGCTCCCGGAATATGCGAAATAAGATACAATAAACCTAAAACTCAAAACACTACCCTAGGAAGATTCTTATGTACAGTATAAAACTCCCCGATGAAATGATTTCTCCTTCTACTGATCGGTTCTGTTTGTACATCCATAAGCTGAACACTGCGGTATGTTAATACCCCGTAGAATGTTTCTTCATTCATATTTCAGATAAACACATCATCATCATCTGTCGGCTTTTTCCCTCGGACACAGCGAGGGATCCCACCTCTACCGCCTCAAGGGCAGTGTCCTGGAGCTTCAGACTCTTGATCGGGGATACAACTGGGGAGAATGACCAGTACCTCGCCCAGGCGGCCTCACCTGCTATGCTGAACAAGGGCCTTGTGAAGGGATGGGAAGATTGGAAGGGATAGGCAAGGAAGAGGGAAGGAAGCGGCCGTGGCCTTATGTTAGGTACCATCCCGGCATTCGCCTGGAAGAGAAATGAGAAACCACGGAAAACCACTTCCAGGATGGCTGAGGTGGGAATCGAACCCACCTCTACTCAGTTGACCTCCCGAGGCTGAGTGGACCCCGTTCCAGCCCTCATACCACTTTTCAAATTTCGTGGCAGAGCCGGGAATCGAACCCGGGCCTCCGGGGGTGGCAGCTAATCACGCTAACCACTACACCACAGAGGCGGACTCAGATAAACACATACATATTTAAATTGAATCTTGTAATCCACAAGTATACTACAAGGCAACGAACCTAAATTCGTAAAATACACTATTTACTTTGCAATAAGAAAGCACAGAACACTCGTGGAACTACAATCACGAGGCCTGGCGTCACTGAACTAAGCATAAACAAGGCAAGCGCGCTCCTCGTGGTCTACTGCTCCGTGCGCTCACTGCCATCTTACTACGCCAGTCATCTTCTATACGGCTTACTGCTACCCAAGCTACCAGCCATCCAGGTATAGAGATCAGTGGTTTATACTCTCTATGTTATCTTACATCTTAGGTCAACACGTACAGTACTTGAACCTATCCTTTCCTTGCTGAAACAGTCTGGTTATGCAGTCTGCCATATTTATTATCATAAATACGAATTTAGAGCGAAGCATTGAGTTCCACTGAATATTCATATGGAGTCAAGGCATACTGTGACGTAAAGAAGAGGAAAGGACTGTTTTCAATAAAATATTCATTACTCTCTAGTGCCTGTTCTTTCTTTCTTTCTTTCTTTCTTTCTTTCTTTCTTAATCTGTTTACCCTCCAGGGTTGGTTTTCCCTCGGACTCAGCGAGGGATCCTACGTCTACCGCCTCAAGGGCAGTGTCCTGGAGCGTAAACTGTTGGGTCGGGGATACAACTGAGGAGGAAGACCAGTACCTCGCCCAGGTGGCCTTACGTGCTATGTCGGGGGATAGGAAGATTGGAAGGGATAGAAATGTTTTTTTGCCATTTGCTTTACGTCGCACCGACACAGATATGTCTTACGCGACGATGGGATAGGAAAGGCCCAGGAATTGGAAGGAAGCGGCCATGGCATTAATTAATGTACAGCCCCGGCATTTGCCTGGTGTGAAAATGGGAAACCACGGAAGACCATCTTCAGGGCTGCCGACAGTGGGGCTCGAACCCAAATTTTCAAATTGCCCGCTACTACGTTAAAGATAGCAGCACGGTGCTCTGTTGATTAAAGATGGCGGATGACAGCTGTCCAAAAAGCACGTAGGTTTGTTTCCAAACAAGAGCACGTAGAATTTTTTAATTATCCTCCACCACATTTCAAAGGTAGTAGCTAAAGATAGCAGCACTGAGATTTGCGATGCAAGATGGCGGATGACAGCTGACGAAGTTTTTTAAATTGCCCGCAGTGCCGTAAAGATAGCCGCACGATGCTCTGTTAATTAAAGATGGCGGATGTCAGCTGACGGAATTTTTCAAATTGCACGCAGTGCCGTAAATATAGCAGCACGGTGCTCTCTTAATTAAAGATGGCGGATGACAGCTCTCAAAAATAGCACATTTTTTAAATTACCCACCGCCACATGTCAATGGTAGTAACTAAAGAGGACAGCACGATGCTCTGTTAATTAAAGATGGCTGCTGTCAGCTGTCAAAAAAGCACGTGGGTTTGTTTTCAAACAAGAGCACGTAGAAATTGCCGCCACCACATTTCAAAGGTAGTGCCGTAAAGAGGGCAGCACTAAGGTTAGCGATGCAAGATTGTGGATGACAGCTGTCAAAAATCACGTGGATATTAAATTACCCGCAGTGCCGTAAAGAGGGCAGCACTAAGGTTAGCGATGGTGGCGGATGACAGCTGTCAAAAAAAGCACGTGGAAATTGCCTACCACCACGTGCCTATAAGGTTTAGTGCCGTTAAGATGGTAGCACTGAGGTTAGCGATGCGTTGTTGTTGTTGAGGTTTTGTGCGGTTAAGATGGCAGCACTGAGGTTAGCGATGCAAGATGGCGGATGAAAGCTGTCAAAAAAGCACGTGGAAATTCAAATCTCGCGCTATTGAGGTTTAGTGCCGTAACGATGGCGGCACTGAGGTTTAGGCCCGTCAAGATGGCAGCACTGAGGTTCGCGATGCGTTGTTGTTTAAAGATGGTGGATGACAGCTGTCAAAAAGCACATGGCTTTGTTTACAAATTCAAATCTCGCGCCAAAATTCAAATCTCCCGCCAAAATTCAAATTTCCCGCGGAGGTGGAGGCCTCTGCGGAGGTCCTGGGGCGGAGGTGGTGCCCGAACTTTTCACTTATACTACTTGTCTTTCTGCCTGTCCATCCAGAATTTTACGAGTTAAATTTTGACATGCCCCAGCAGCATATCGACAAAAAATCTGTTATATCTTGGTAAGTTGAGGGATACGCTAAATAGCCTGTGACCCTGTGGTAACATAATTCAAGAAATGCCTTTATTGTTCCGCACATAAAATGCAAACATTTATTATTGTCCACATTTCTGTTCATAAATAAGCACATACCAGTTATAGTGGTGTAAGAGTTTCAATACATATCGTCGTCGCGCCTAGAAATGCCGTGGACAATTTTGAGGAGAGAAATACTGACCCGCAGCACACGTATCACTTACAAGGAGAGGCCAGACCCTGCGGCCAACCGATTTCAACGTGCTTCAATGTACACAATGTACACAAGCACCTCGTTTATCCGAATTAAATGAGAACGGAACTGATCCGGATTAAAAAACAAATACAGTACATGTTATATAATATATTAACATGAGTTATACAGTAATACATTTTCAATTGTACAAAAATAGAAGAACACTTTTCTTACATTTATAACTCTGTTTTGTGCATTGAAATAATGTGTGAGCTTTTTCTGTTTTACATTTGTATAGCGTTTGCGCGCAGCACGATCATGAAAACGTTTTACTAACATCAGTTCTGCCGGTGTGGTTTCAGTCTCGGATTCTAAATAGGCCATCAGTTTGTCCAGCTGCAATGTTGCATATCCATGAGTCATTGTTTCTTCTGATGGAGCGCCGGTTTCATTTTCGAATTCACCATCACTCTCGTCATTACCTGCCGAGGAACAAGGGTCAGTAATTTATTCATCTGTCATTATGCCGTAGCCTGAATTACAGTCATTTTTCAACCAGACATTTACGTCGTTCACGTCTATGACCGAGCATCCGCGAATGCGTGCAAATGTGTCAAGGAACTCAGAAGAGTCCACGGTTTCCCATTCTCAATTCCAGGCGAATGCCGGGACGGTACCTTTGATAGATCGCGGCCGACTTACTTTCAGTTCCTGTCCTTAACTCACCTTGGCGGAAAAGACATTCAAGAAGAATCGACCCCGTAAAAGTAATACTGTACAAGTAAAAATAATGTTTATTATTTTCGATCCGGATAAACCGGAGATACGGATTAATGAGGGCCAGATAAACGAGGTTCTTGTGTACCTTTGGGGATACACTCTACACTAACTCGTGTCTAAGGATTTAGGTCAGTACGCTTTCCCTTTTGACAAAATGATGTCAAATGTCATGATGCAGGATCCGCTTCGGTCGAAGTGGAGGTAGTAGAACACTAAAAGTCGAACAAATTTTACTTTAACATGTCAGGTCCGCAACCTAATAATTTCCGAAAAACTGATGAATCCCCGATTCCAATGCAACGCATCTGGAGAGTTACATCACAAGTCAAGCGGAGTGGTGACCTGGTGGTCACCGTACTTGTCTGCGAACCTCGACGACGTGAGTTCCGCATATATGAAGTGATTCAACACACTGTACGAATGGAGAAATCATGCAGATGCATGCATTTACAGATATTTCACAGTTCAGTTGCGCAGTGCATGTAGTGTGTTGTACAGAATATAGGCAGAAGTGAATGGCTTGCCGTAATTTCCAAATCCAAACAATTTTCGTACATATTTCTTACAAGCAATGTGGTTCCGTTTAGGAGCGCTTGGGAAACGTTCAGGATTTAAGGATAATAATAACTGTTCCAGTTTTTAGAGTAAGAATATTTGGAGGCAAACAACGTAATTCCAATGAATTCAAGAATTCTGTAGGATACATACTGTTCTTCAGTTATTAATCTATTGACGCTACTGTATATTTTTGAACTACCGGGTATAATCTCAATGGATTTCAAATTAATTTCATCACAGTCTTCATTTTTTAGTGGAAGAATGGCAACTTTCGAGAAATTGATGGCATCCTTCGCAGAAGTGAATGTTTTGCCATAAATTTCAGTCGCGATATCATCATGTGCTAAAATTCTGGCTGGTAATTCAATAACATTTGATCTCTCACCATCCACAGACGGATGGTCGTCGTTACCAATTTCTTCCAAAAAATTAGCAAATTCGATTTCTTGTGAGTTTTCCGATATGTTTTTATGGAAGCGGTGTATTGGAAGGAACGTAAAAAGGAGACTTGGCTATTTAATACAATTATGAATTATTGTTCAGCGAGAAGCATGTTGCACAACAGACAAAATTTCTCTAAAATCTCCCACAAGAACAATAATTTTCCCACCAAAAGGAATGTCGCTACCCACTATATATTTGATTAGCACAGGCCATAACATAATGCCGAACTGATATGTGAGAATCGTCTAAGTTTAAGTTTAAGTGAAAGTCAGTGAGATGACTAGTTAAATGTTGAGATTCAATTTCAGGGTTTCATTAATGTCCTTAATATCTCAAAGAGGCCATTGATGCGCTGTGTCCGCATCTGTAGACGTTACAAAATCCTCACTGATAGAGTTTTTATAAATTTCCCATAAGTGACTGGCATTGCAATGCTGAAGAAATATGCAGAGGAAAATAACTTTCTATCTCAATTAAAGGGGCATTTGAAAAACGAATGCTTCCGTTAAACAGCGTTGAATTCAGAATAATCAAAGCTTCATTGCCACATCCTTATGTGTTGGACAGGTAATACCTTGGTATGTTCTGAGATCCTCAAAGCTTGTGGTACCTACTATATGAAGTAAGAGCAGGCGCAGGTGGTATATTTCTGATTCACACAGATAAATATTGTACATCCGACCTATTACTTTTCAAATCTAAGCCGTTTTCTCCAAACATATTTGATTTTTTCCCACACGTAGTGAAGTGGTGTTTCAGGTTAAATGTATGCGCTCCTTGATATTGGCTTTTTGTTCATCTGAAACCATGCAGTGCGTTGTGCAATTTCTAACTGTGCCCGTAATAATGCCTGCGAAGCATTATCGGAATATAAAAATATATATATGGCCTGGTAATTGGGCATGTAACCTGGCGACATCGTGGAACTGTTCGTGCATGCCGTAAACAAAATTCCTGTTTGCATCGGTACTTGGATCTACGCATGTAGCATTCAGATACGTTGAAACTTCGTCATAATGTACTGTCATTGGCTGTGATTTGAAAGTTAGTGCAATCATGCTCCTCATAAACATATTTATGTACATCTTTGATGTTGTGTACATTTGCACAAATATCCACGTTAATATGGGCCTGGCAGTACATAAGTAGAAAGTGATTGCAAGGAACAATAAAGCGATTGTCGGTGTATTCATTGGTGCCGTGTACACTTTTGGTATATTTTCTTCCATTCTGTCGCATGCTGTAAAGTGGATAGCCATTCGCATTCTCTATGGTTTCTGGAAAAACTATTTTGGAAAATCCTTCTTACACCTTCCATCTTTCATGGAAATTGAATTAGGATTGAGAAGGCCGCAAGGTCCATCCACCATGTGTGTCCTTACTAAGTTATACAATGGGGCATTGGAAGGATCTGGTATTTCTGCAGAAACTGTCGTATCAGAATCAGATTTCTTGTAAGTTACAACTATCTCGAAACATACCATTAAGTGTATGTGAGGTGAACGTCGCTTCTGGAGCTCAACTGCTATAACACAGTTTGTAACTCACCAAAAATTTGCTTCCGGTTAATTTAACGCCGAAGTTCCTTTACTTTTGCACCACGAACATCAGAACTATTGTTTGCAGTTTCATAAGGTGAAGGCTAGTTGTAATTCCAGGTCATAATAAATAAATAATAAATGGCGTATGGCCTTCGGAGAGGCCTGGTGCGGGTCTTTTTCTCGTAAACGGCCTATTAGTATTAATAATAATGTTTTAATGCAGCTACTGGCCATAAAACAAGAATACAATCATATATATATATATACATCCATACCTGCTTAGTTCGGGCGGAAATCACTATCACTATCAGGCTTTCACAAATTCACTAATTGAGCACTTTCTCTCGGAGCATTCCTGTATATGATATCGCCCGCAGATTTGACCACAGAGCTTGCACACACACTGATCACTTGGGTCATGGAATTTCTTCTCTGAGCACAACTTAAAATGGAAACCATGGACCGCCATTCTTGTAGCGATGTGGCGCAGCTGGTAATTTGTGCCCATCCACCTTCTGTCCATCATGGCTTCGGTAGTGTAGAAGGAATCCCAAATTTCCATTTTCTTGGCTTTCAGATCTTGTAGAAGCTTCTCGTATGCCGCATTAACTGGCAGTATCAGCTCGTTCCGAAGGTCCTCTATCAGATACGTTTCCCTCGTTAGTTCATATACCAACCGCGATCGGGTTGACTTTGATACTCCCAGGACCCTTTTGAGGTAGCGAGCTTTGATTTTCTCCAGTTCCTCCAGTTGTTTATAAGTAAGGTACTCTCCTATGAGTTCGAGACCATATCTCAGCACCGGTATTACCTTTGCCTTAAATAGCTGCATAGCTGTCTCTACTGCAATAATGGTAATATTCCCTATGTCGTTCATTGCTCTGATCGCAGCAACCATCCTGGATCTGATGTGTATTCGGAAGCAATGCCCACTTGTTTGCAGAGTTAGCCCTAGATATTTGAAATGATTTACTCTTCTTAGACGCGATCCTCTACACATTATTTGGTCAGCCTCCGCGAATTTACCGCCCTTCCTGAAAATCATCATTTCTGTTTTGTCCTCGTTTATCCAGATTTCATTTTCTTCTGCCCATTCCACGAGTAGGTCCATAGCTCGTTGCAGTTCATCGATGTTCTCTGAAGCGATCGCCATGTCATCTGCGTAGATATACATGTTCGCATTGGTACTTTCTTTTATCTTTACCCCTACATCGCATGTGAAGGCGTTAAACAAGATTGGACTCAGTGGATCTCCTTGGAGGACCCCTATTTTCTGTGGTATCCACTCTGATACGCATATCCCATCGTCCATTTGCACATAATTTTCCGCTAGTATATTTGATATAAGCGTCGTCATATGAGATCTTCCGGTCAATTTCTCCAGCTTCTTGACTAGGATCTCCCTGTTCACTAAATCGAAAGCCTTCGAGTAGTCTACAAATATCACGTAGAGTTTTCCTCCTGGTGTTTCCAACGTAGATTTGATGTGTCCTAGCAGATTTTCCATAGCCATGATAGTGGACCTTCCTTTTCTGAACCCGAATTGTTCGTCGGGTAGCAATGGATCTATCATTCCCTCTATTCGCTTGGTCAGGACTCTTGTTAGCAATTTTAGGCCTGTGGACTCTAAGGCTACTCCTCTGTAGGAGTTAGGGTCGTCTGTGTCTCCTTTACCTTTGTATAAAGGCTTTATTGTGGATTTCTTCCATTGTGTTGGTATTCTGCCTAGTTCTAGACACTTATTAAGCAGTGCAGTCCATATAGATATAGTTTCTGTCACTGTATTTTGGATATGCTCATTCCTAATACCATCTGGACCTGGAGTCCTGTTTTGCTTAGCTTTACTGATGGCCCAACTTACTTCTTCTGTTGTCAAAGGCCGGTACTCATGACAGACCTCTGACTGTCTGAACTGAGGCCTGGTTTCCTTCGAGCAGACGACCTTGCGCAGATGCTCCTCCCAAGTTTCCATCGGTATGTTTGGCTGGAATCTTCTTTCTTTGGGGCGTAGTGCTTTATATGGATCCCTCTTGGCTTCCTCTATAATTTTCTGTTTTTCTCTTTCGATGTTGTCACTTATTTTCTTTTTCAAGAGCTTTTTGTACACCGTTCTTTTGTCCCTATATTCCTCGAGTACTTCTGTAGTTTTTATATTCTTAGCCTTGTGGAGTGACTCTATCGTTTGTTTTCTTTGTAAGTAACACTCTTTGTCAAACCAGGGTTTTCCTTTCCTTTCAGATCGCGGTAATACCGCTGCCTTAAGGAGTCTTTCTAGGGCCCTACCTGGGATGATTTCTAATGCTGAATACGCCACACACACCCAGCCCCCGAGTCATTGGAATTAAGGTTAAAATCCCCGACCCGGCCGGGAATCGAACCCGGGACCCTCTGAACCGAAGGCCAGTACGCTGACCATTCAGCCAACGAGTCGGACATTTCAGGCCATGAAGTGTTGCAAGTGAAAATAACAACGAGGTCTGCTTACCGAATTTTCCCACAATTGCCATTGCATCCTGATAATTTTCCAGCATATTTCGGGGACTGCTAATAAACGTGGAAGGCAAGATAACAATACGGTCAGCCTTTAATTTTTCATTTTCTGCTCTAACGTGTAAAGCATCAACAAGACCGACATTGGTATCGATACGCAATTTTGTTTGTGATTGCGAATGAATGTCAGTCTATCTCCTCCTCTCCGACAAATATAGTCAACAATTAATTGCTGAGTAAGGTTACCCGCATTAAGTAACGGGATGAAATTTGCTGAAGGAGGACAATTTCTAATCAACAGTCTATATTCGCGTATTGTCGTATTTTGCCTAATACTCGTCTTACGATTTCCTCCTATTGGCAATGAAATACGCCGCCGAGTTTCTCCTCAAAGCCTGTTTAAAACGCAAGTTGAGGAATCACAGTGCATACTGTCCACATCAATTTGTTTTAAAATTGCCTGATTAGAAAGTGTCGTATCGCTATGTGACGGTGTGAATCCGGAGCACCGTGAGTTATTTCAAAAAACAGCGGCAATCTCTGAAGATGTTGTTGGGTTATTGTAACGTCTTACGATCTGCTTGAGGTTCATAGTAGAAACGCATGGCTAAATCTGATGAATGACGTGCCCTCTTAAAGCCAATTCATATTTTGTATTCATTGTCTAATATAATTGAATGTAGGGGTTATGCTGTTGCAAAACGTTGTTTAAAATATGAAGTGTGTCCTCCCTGATGCAAGAATTCGCTTGACTTGTTAGTCTGATTTGATTACCTTCTGAGCAATATAATATGCACATTTGTCCGTAACAACTGTCACATTTCTGGAGTATAACGAAGAAATGCGATGATGTACAACTCCATACATTTTAAAACAATATAGACCGTGCCCAGATGGCATGGTTTCTTTTCCTTCGAATGAATTTGCAGTGATGTGGATGATATTGTGAATGATAGTGGATTCTTCCAGATATAATTCTTCTGCTGTTGCGATGTGCTGAAATTAAACTTTAATAATCATTTCATTAAACCTAACATTTCTTCACTCGTATAACTATTAGAAAGTAAATCCTGAGAGATTTAACTAACTTATTGTTGGATTATTTAATTAATCATGGGCAAGAAATAGATTTTAATCTTCTACAATATCGGAACCCCGTAGTTTGATATAATTTGTGTCATCATGATTGCACTACTATAAGTGATCATTGCCACCGGGATATTTCCCAATTGCGGTGTATCTGTTAATAATAATAATAATAATAATAATAATAATAATAATAATAATAATAATAGCAACTTCTTTTACGGACGCCGAGGTGCCGGAATTTTCTCCCGCAGGAGTTCCTTTACGTGCCAGCAAATGTACTGACCTGAGCTGACGTATTTGAGCACCTTCAAATACCACCGGACTGAGCCAGGATCAAACCTGCCAAGTTGGGGTCAGAAGGCCAGCGCCTCAACCGTCTGAGCCACTCATCCCGGTGCTCAAGTTCGATGCCCAAGCTAATCGCTTAACCTCACAGGCTTGAATTCGACTGATCAATCAGTGCTATTATTATCATAAGTAGTTATTAATTGTCCGCCTCTGTGGTGTAGTGGTTAGCGTGATTAGCTGCCACCCCCGGAGGCCCGGGTTCGATTCCCGGCTCTGCCACGAAATTTGAAAAGTGGTACGAGGGCTGGAACGGGGTCCACTCAGCCTCGGGAGGTCAACTGAGTAGCGGTGGGTTCGATTCCCATCTCAGCCATCCTGGAAGTGGTTTTCCGTGGTTTCCCACTTCTCCTCCAGGCGAATGCCGGGATGGTACCTAACTTAAGGCCACGGCCGCTTCCTTCCCTCTTCCTTGCCTATCCCTTCCAATCTTCCCATCCCTCCACAAGGCCCCTGTTCAGCATAGCAGGTGAGGCCGCCTGGGCGAGGTACTGGTCATACTCCCCAGTTGTATCCCCCGACCAAGAGTCTGAAGCTCCAGGACACTGCCCTTCAGGCGGTAGAGGTGGGATCCCTCGCTAAGTCCGAGGGAAAAACCGAACCTGGAGGGTAAACAGATGATGATGATGATGATGAGTTATTAATTGTTCTAGGTTAAGACTGGTTAAGTGTAAGAAAGGGAGTACATCCCTAACTTTGCCAGAATAAATAAAACTTATTATTATTATTATTATTATTTATTATTATTATTATTATTATTATTATTATTATTATTATTATTATTATTATTATTATATTCGGTATCATACAACCTCATTTTTGAAAACAAAGCAATCAACATTCCCAATCGTCATGACAGCATTAGGTATATATAGGAGTCTCATGATAACAGTCGCCACTGCTGAACACACATTTTCAAAATTAAAAGTACTTACGGTGATTTTCAAGGGCACAAGAACGACTACATTCACTTTCGGTTATGTCTACTGAATATTTCATCTTTCAAAAAAAAGAGACTTTCGAGATTCCGTGAAAGATTTCACTGCCAAAAAAAGAAAAGAAAAAGTAAATGTTTAAAGTGATGTTAGTTTCTTTAGATTTAGTATGCTTTTTGTATGTTTTGGAGATTTGTTTTATTGCGCTTAAAATGTTAATATTATGATTGTAATGCTGTGAAGTAACTGGAAGTTAATACAAAGTTAATGATTTGATATTTGGCTTTGTAACAAAACTGGTTTATTAAAACTCGAGGGTGAAATGAAATATTTGTCTAGTGGGCCCCGTAGACCTCAACTGCCTTAAGGCCCATATAGGGTTTAATCCTGCACTGAATAACGACAAAGCAAATGGCACCAAGCGAGTTGGCCGTGCGGTTATGAAGCATTTTCGGAAGCCCTGAATGTGGTTTTCCGTGGTTTCCCATTTTCACACCAGGCAAATGCTGGGGCTGTACCTTAATTAAGGCCACGGCCGCTTCCTTCCCATTCCTAGGCCTATCCTGTCGACGCTATAAGACCTATCTACGTCGGTGCGACGTAAAACAAATCGTAAAAGAACTGTGTATAGGAAGTGGTGTGTATTAAGACGAACACAATACCAAGTCCCCGAGTCAGAGAAATTAATCCCCAGTCCGATCGGGAATGAAACCCGGGACCCTTTGAAACGAAGGCCGCTACGTGGACTGTTAAACTAAGGAGTCGGACGAGATGGGGACAGATCATAGCCATGACAATGAGCTTGACTAAAATCATTATTCTGTTGCCACCCCTTCACCTGTCCGATGAATCAGTGACTAGCGGCATTTGCATGCATGCGCTGCAAGTCGGTGTTCAGCGAAGAAGTCCATACTGCAGTAAAACAAATATAGCTTAAATGTATAGGAAAGCGA
Source organism: Anabrus simplex (assembly GCF_040414725.1). NCBI lineage: Eukaryota > Metazoa > Arthropoda > Insecta > Orthoptera > Tettigoniidae > Anabrus > Anabrus simplex. The sequence goes on along the minus strand of NC_090266.1, from coordinate 1,149,187,716 downwards.
AAATAACATTTCAGCTATTGAACAGGTTTTATATGCTAAGACTGAAGTTAAGTGGTAGGTATGTTTAGAACTGCAAAGGAATGTGAACACAATTGAGTGCAATAAATAACTTGCTTGGTAACCGGGATTGCGTTCGTAGTACCACAGCCGGAGACTTGGCATTACTAGCCCGGTTTAGTTCTGCGGTGGACGCGGTCACATAGCCTACTGCTCGTCCATTTATTCGAGGAGTATTTTTAAAATACTTCAGATTTGCGCGTTTCAGTGAAAAAAGAAGTTAGTGTTTGATGTGAGATTTTAATTCAGTTGATCTTGTAGGCCTATACAACCGAATGTTAGTATTATTTATATTATTAATTTTTTTGGCCGTGCTGAGTGGCTCGTACTGTTAAGGCGCTGGCTTTCTGAGCCCAAGTTAGCAGGCTCGATCCTGGTTCAGTCTGGTGGTATTTGAAGGTGCTGAAGTATGTCATGCCCGTGTCGGTAGATTTACTGGCTCGTAAAAGAACTCCTGTGGGTAAAAATTCCGTCACCTCGGTGTCTCAGTAAGGCGTAAAAGTAGTTATTGGGACGTAAAAGCAATAACATTATCTTTATCAACTAATATGTTTAATGACTTGAGATAGTATGGTAGACAAATCCATTAGCTTCGTGATGTTTTGAGTAAAATATGTTGCACTCTCAATAGAAAACTGTGAATATATGAAGGTTGGAATTTTAATTGTCACGGCTATTTAATTACTGCTGATATAGTGGGTGTTCCTAATCAAGTGGGAAGTATTTCGGGGATGGATAGTACATCCTAAAGCAACAGAAATGTCCCTATGAACATATGCCCTACAGTCGATCGTTTAAGAGCTAAGCCTGTTTTAGTTATTATTAATAATAATAATAATAATAATAATAATAATAATAATAATAATAATAATAATAATGTTATTTGTTTTACGTCCCACTAACTACTTTTTAAGGTCTTCGGAGACGCCGAGGTGCCGGAATTTAGTCCAGCAGGAGTTCTTTAACGTGCCAGTAAATCTACCGACACGGGGTTGTCGTATTTGAGCACCTTCAAATACCACCGGACTGAGCCAGGATCGAACCTGCCAAGTTGGGGTTAGAAGGCCAGCGCCTTAACCGTCTGAGCCACTCAGCCCGGCATTTTAGTTATTAGATAGAATTGGGATGGGGGGGGGGGGGTGAGGGGTGAAGAGTCCTTGATTACGTTTGGGGTCAGGCATGCCGTGATGGACTTCGCCAGCGTGTGGAAAAAGGTTGCCAACGAATACGTGCGATGCCTCAAGTGTTCGAACGTGTCCGACAAAGAGGTATCGTGTTCAGGCGTGCATCCAGGCGCATGGTGGACATTTCAAGCACTTCTTATATCAGAATGCAGTATCCCTGTTGGTGCAAATGGTCCCTCGAGATCAGACCGTGTCTGAGTGTTCCTTAACTCAGAAAGGATTGAAGACATTTAGTTTTGTAGAATGCTTTTTATTACAAGTAGAAAGGTCTGGTTATTTATACAGCGTTGCTGACATGGTCTGCTTATAGCATAACATCAACGGCGTGTCTCGTTTTTGACCGTAGTGAACTACAGAAAAGAGTGGCGAAAAGAATGAACCCTGAGTAGTGGTTCCCTCCTTCTTTTATATTGTCTGATGTACAAAGATCAATACAGTCTAAACAGAGCAAGACTGTTATGACTAACTGCCCTCATGACTAATATGCGCATGAGGCACAACAGTCAGTACGAGTCATAGCGCTGGTTCTCTACTTGAGTAACCGTGTCGTCTGAAAACTCGCGAGTATCAAAATTCACGAATTCCAAGAAGAGGTTTAGTAAGAATAGGTTTCTTTACCTCGGTCAGTCTCAAAACTCATGAGCAGGGCCAATTCTTCGTTGAATGGATAAATGCCCACCCTACCGACATAACGACAACGCTGTAGGTATTTGAAAATGTAATCAGAATTGTGCGAAAAGGTCCATTGTTATCGCTAGTCGTAACTGCGTGCCCTCTTCTAATTGACACCTCTCTCATCAAGAGGTGGGCCTGTGATGTAGCCGCACATAAAGTGTACGTGACAGCGGGTTGAGAACCCCACGGACATCAGATACACACTTGCAATTATAAGTTTACCGGCGCACGCGGATGACAGTTTTTTTAAATGACAAAACTGTACTGTGTCGCCTGACGTGTTTTCCCTCTGTTTATAAAACCTATAACCGCTGTACATTAAATTTAGTTTATCCCTTTTCCGAAGTAATGAATTCCATAATCTGCACCGCTCGATGACACCAAGCAGAATAACTGAGTAAAGATCAGTGTTATACTTGGAGAATTTGGTCTGGGGCAGGGCGATAATTCTTGTTAACAATACATGGGATATCCCATTTTAAAAGTGGGTGGACAAACATGTGTTTGAAGGGCAACGTGAATCTCCGCGCACCTCATCCCTCCTGCGATCATCGCAGGCACCTGCTGTCCGGAGTCGTGAGTTCTGAGACTAGTTAGAATGCTCATTTAGCTACTAGTTTGTAGTCGTGAGTTTTGATACTATTGTCTTCTAATTTTAGCCCGTGTGTTTTGAGACTCGTGAGTTTTGAGACGTAACCTGAGTAACAACCTCATGACGGCCTGTACAAAGTTTGATCTGACTCATAAGGAGGATCGTCTTATTTGTGAAATATGTCTATAATTAATATATATAGATCTTAGTAATATTTTATAATTTGTTACCTTTTATACAATAAATTAAAATTAATATTCGTGAGAGTTGGCGGAAATATTAGATATTGGTGATACTTCGGGTGAGGAATGTAACTCACCAACATGGTAAAAGCTACTCAACATGGGATGTGCCAGGTAAGACTATTACCAACATTTCCCGTACGGCATTGGGAAGACTGTATCTGAGACCTGACTTGAGTTACCAAATCATTTAATAAACACACATTGTGCAGTAGTAAGCAAGTACTGAGCCGTAATACACTTCGTGAATTAAAAGACAAAACAGAACAGTGCACAATTCACAAACACGTCTTTCTTCGATAGGCACTCACTAACTAATAAGTTTGGATAGCATCCAGAACCAGGACGGATGCGCGCATACCTCCCGGGCATTGCACTTGCCAGACGGCTGTCGTGTCGCCAATAGAAGAAAAACGGTGCGCGTCCTTCTTAATTTAAATGATCATGCTGTAGGCCTAGTACTGAATCGAATGGTATGAAGCATGCCGCCTGTAAATCTACTGAGATTTTAGTGCTCCGATGGATAACGAAAAGTACTTCAATAAATCTTCAACTAGTTCCTTCATCATACGGATCAAGTCAGTCATGGGAGCTCATATTAAGGAAGTAACGTGGACGGTAAATAATTTCGCAGGCCTTTGTGCTTGGACGTTTTCATGCGAAATGAAGAATGGGTATTACTGTAAATTTTTAAGGCGAACATTTTCTCTGCAGAATCTGTCCATCATATTGCATAGAAAATGCTCGAACGCATATTGCAGAACTCGTGGTCGAATTGTTCAATCGATGGGTCTGGGAAGTGAATTACTTTCCATATATGTCTCTGGGTTGACATCTACTGTGAAGGAACCGCTGTACGGCACTCAATCCAGATTTATATATCGGGCATTAAGCCGTTCTATTCGAGCAATCAGCCGACTAGACGCTGCTAACAGCATTCTACTGTATGACATCTTCATCACTGGCAGTAGATACTATACAAATCTGGCAACTTCATAGAAGAACATTAAAACTCTGAAGCAGATATCTTATAATGTATCGTAGTAAGTAAATAGTTCCCATTATATATAAAAAAATACTCGTGTCTGTGTCATGTATCGCTTTGTTGTAGATGTGGCTGAAACCCTGTCTTTAATTTTTCCAGAGGGAATGAACAGATTATAATTCAGCTGATAGAAGTCACATGTATTTAATAGCGTTATTCATTGATTCGTTCAACATTGTTTTCTGTTAAAATCATGACACCATCAATTGCAAATACTGACGTTCAAGAAGGATAGTTTTCTATTTTTAAAAAAATTACTGTAGTTATGTGTACAAACGGAGATTAAAGTAGCTCATTTATAGAAGAGTATGAACTGTCCGACTCCTTGGTTGAATGTTCAGTGTTGAAGCCTGAAGAGGGTTCAGCGTACGATTCCCGTCCTGGTTTTTAATCGAGTGTGATTAATTCTTCTAGCTCGGGGGTTTGTCCCAACACTTTCCTCTTCATATTCATACAACACACTAGTAACCACCACAGAAACACGCAATAGTGATTACATCCCTCCTAATATGGGTTTGTTTTAGGAAGGGCATCCGGCCGTAAAACAGGGCCAAATCCACATGTGCAGCACAGTTCGCACCCGCGACCCCACATGTGTGTGAAAAGTGGTTGTTTGATTTGTTCTGGCATGTTAATATCAAGTCGAAATTACGAGGCCTGCTTAAAAAAAATAACAAACGTTTGAAAATACCATGGAAATGCGAAGTTTAATTAGTTCCCTGTAAGTGGCGCTGTATAATGGTATCCTTCCTAAGTAACTAGCTATTTGCTGAGAATTTCTGAAACAATGAGTTATTGCTTAGCAGGTGTTAGTTTACGTGTGTGATGAGTATATGCTGCTGTTGTGGACATGTCTGATCATGTCGAACAGCGTATCAGCATTCACTCCTTCAGACTGTGCAAAACCTTTACGGAAGCGTGCCATCTTATGAAGACATTATGGCGATTCGCCGAGACTGAAAAAAGTGCGGTAGGTCAGGTCGAAGTTGAAAGTGTTGCCGACGGTCGTTTTCTTGCCATCAACGTATTGTGCACTATGAATTCCTACCCGAGGGTTAAACTATGAACCATTGGTGTTACCTTGAAGTCGAGACATTTGAGAGAAAATGTCGGGAGGAGAAAAAAGCACGCTGACTTATCTGTGTCGGTGTGACGTAAAACAAACTCAGAAAACCAAGACTTGTTGAGAAACAATTCCTGAAGCCTCCACTATAACAACTCCCCAGCTCATGCATCGCTGTTGGGTCTTGATTTTTTTTGACGAATACAACAGTTATTTACCCACCCTACTCACCTGATATTGTCCCTGCAGACATTTTCCATTTCACAAACTGAAATTCACCCAGAAAGCACAAGGATTTCAGTCAGTTGAAAATATCATACTGAAATCATGGGCAGAAATTCTCGCAGTCTCCCAAATTGACTGCCAGGACTGCTTCCTTAAGTGGACAGGATGCTGGGAGCGTTATATTAATAGAGGCGGGGTAGAGATAAAAATAATCAAGTTGCAGGTAAGCCCTTTAAATAGTTCTTTTCAAAGTTCAGTTATTTTTTATTCAGGCCTTGAATAGTCGGTAAGAAAATCTAAAATGCGTTGAAGTATTTCACTTTCTGTTTCTCATTATATAGCGTTGAACAAATGGGCGCTTCTTGCATGAAATAACCCTGAATTAAATTCGAGTACTTTTGAAATGCTCTTTCTGATCAATAAAACACAGTTATATACATTAAAACAGTCGTCAACCGCCTGAATTAAAAGAAAACAATAAACCGGTAGACAAGTATCATTTAAGGTATAGCTTGTAATAGATGAGTATCACTTTTATTGACACATGCTTTACGGATCAACATTTTCTTTCAAAACATCTATGGACTTGCCTTAAAATAATAATAATAATAATAATAATAATAATAATAATAATAATAATAATAATAATACATGCTTATTGTTGACGTCAATTATATAGTGATTATAACAATGATAACAAATTATACGAACTTCACTAATATCTACCCTAGGAAAACAAATTATCTCTTACGGACTCTTTCAACAGTTTTGGGAACGGCTGTTCTTAGCAGCTGACTCCCTAGACGAGAATAATTTACATAATTCTTATTTTATGTCCGTTACCGGAATTCCGGTTATGTGTTGTGTTGTCTTGTCTTGTGCATGCTCTTTGACTTACGCATGTTCATTTAGAATGTAGGTACATTGCGATCTCTCTCTCTCTCTCTCTCTCTCTCTCTCCAGTGTAGAGGCTGCCAAAAGCGACAAACCTAAAGTCATATTTGGCAAGCCAGAAAAAGCTTAATGTTTACAGATCAAATAGAGACAAGTATCTAATATTTGTCTATTAGGTATAGTTGACAGTACAAATATAGGTGATGTCGCAGAATGGACATACAACCTTTCAAAGAACACAGGATTCATTTCTGTAATATGGACAGATGCAGGTTAAAACTTTGACAGAAAAGGGCGAGGCTTTTCGGTATTATTTCCCTTGCTCGAATCGTCAACTCAATCACTTCAATATATCCTAATCCATGCTTTTGGCGGTAGGAAGGAATAGTAGGTTCGTAGATCTTCTTTTCTTAGCTGACGTCATTCGGTTGGTTAGGACTGGATTAGAATCTGATAGTTGGATCAATTATGTAATCATTCGAAGTATGTAGTTTTGGAGTATTGAAGTGTGTTCTTTAACACTGATACGAAGAATTTTGTGTTTGTCTTGATGTCTGAGTATTCATTTTCTTTTCCTTTTTCTTTACAATCTGCTTTACGTGAAAATGGGAAACAGTGGAAAACCATCTTCAGGGTTGCCGACAGTGGGGTTCGAACCCACTATCTCCCGAATGCAAGCTGACAGCTACGTGACCCAAACCACACAGCTACTTGCTCGGTCTATCTGCGTATTCATGTTATGTGTCTGTCGTAATCGTTCTATTTTCGAAAGATGGGACGTAAGACTGGGGTCTTGATCGTGTAAAAAGCAGGTGAATATCACCCAGTGTTGAGGACTTGTTGCTATGGTATCAGTGACCAAACTGTCAATATTAAAAACGCTGCATCCCCACGTGGTGAATGTGCTAGTCAGACACCGTGTGGACTATGCTAACTACCCTTCATCCGTCGTTCTTTGTTATTTTCGTTGTTCCTCAGTTATCCATATTTGTTTATGATTGGCGTTTTAAGTATTTTGTTTACGTTAATGGTTTTTTTAATTAATAACTTTTTATTCTTATTACCTTTGAACGAATTTTCTCCGTCATATGTCTTGTATTATAAGTGATACCAGAAAGAAGCCTCCCCGGGTCGTCTCGTTCTCATTGCGAGTTGAGGCGCACCCAGAGCGCACACGTTGGGACCCGAAAGATAGTGAACTATGCCTAACGCTGCATCCCCACGTGGTGAATGTGCTAGTCAGACACCGTGTGGACTGTGCTAACTACCCTTCATCCGTCGTTCTTTGTTATTTTCGTTCTTTTCCAGTTATCCATATTTGTTTATGATTGGCGTTTTAAGTATTTTGTTTACATTAATGGTTATTGCTTTACGTCCCACTAACTACTTTGACGGTTTTCAGAGACGCCGAGGTGCCGGAATTTAGTCCCGCAGGAGTTCTTTAACGTGCCAGTAAAGCTACCAACGCGGGGCTGACGTATTTGAGCACCTTCAAATACCACCGGACTGGGCCAGGATCGAACCTGCCAAGTTGGGGTCAGAAGGCCAGCGCCTCAACCGTCTGAGCCACTCAGCCCGGCGCACAACGAGTATCAGTAGGAACAGTATACTAAGGATGGCATAACATGTCAATAGGTGTCCCGCAGGGGTCGGTTTTCGGCTCACTTTTATTTGTTACCAGTGTGAACGATATGGGGGACGCATTGAAATATGGCAAGTACCACATCTATGCAGATGACCTGCAGATTTATTATCACTCATATTTTGAAGATATACATGTAGCCACTGACAGAATAAATTTTGACTTGCGACGACTCAGTGACTATGCAATAAATAACAGCTTGTTAATAACTCCTAACAAAACTAAGACTATAGTATTTGGTTCCAAAATAAACCTGAATTTGTTATCAAGTAGACATGTACCTCCAATTTATTATGTTAAATAATACCGTCGTTCCCTATTCTACGTCAGTAAGAAACTTAGGTGTTGTAGTGACTGAGACGCTAAATTGGAATGAACAAGTGACAAATACATGGCGTAAAGTTCAGACATCCCTTTTTGCTCTCAAACGCTACTAAATTTCCAAAACATCTTAAAATCCAACTTGTACAGTCCCTAATCTTACCTCTCCTAGACTACTGCGACACTGTACTTGCGGACATATCACAACACAGTAATAATATGCTCGGAGTATCAGATTTACATTGCATTTGGGAGATAGTGGGTTCGAATCCCACTGTCGACAGCCCTAAAAAGGGTTTTCCGCGGTTTCCCATTTTCACACCAGGCAAATGCTGGGGCTGTACGTTAATTAAGGTCACGGCTGCTTTCTTCCAACTTCTAGGCCTTTCCTCTCCCATCGTCGCATAAGACCAATCTGTGTCGGTGAGACGTAAAGCCACTAGTAGATGTATATTTAACCTGCGATATGATTCTCACATTTCACCTTATTATAGGGAGTTGTCGTGGCTTCGTATGCACGAGCGTCGCAGTCTCCACATGGCCCTTCTGCATGGAATTCTAAACTCAGGTGTACCTTTCATCAAACTTGAATTACCTCTCCTCCTATCACAACCACGATAGTCAATCAGGCTCCTCTTTAGCTATGTAATTATCTGAGACACTCCAGGGTGTACAACCGCTCTTTTGTAGTCACTGCCGTTAGGCTGTGAAATACCCTCCCTGTTAACATTTGAGATTTGAGTTCTCGTAGGAGATTTAAGATGGATTGCCGACATCACTTGCTGAATGCTTCTAGCTGACTTGTATAATTAATTAAGTGTGAATGAATGCGTGAATGAGCATATTTTTGAAAAAATGAGAAATATTTTGCTAGTTATAGGTTTGTACTGTATTTCTCGCTTTTATTATCACTATTGCTAGCTTTATAATTATCATCTTCATTTATATCGCACATTCTACAGGGTGTATTGGTGATGATGTTACAAACTTTCAGGGATGATGTAGGGCGGAAAATGGATACATTTGAGATAAGGAACGGAGTTCGAAAACGTTTGAGTCAAAAGTTAATAATCCAAGTTGTACAACGTCCATCCGTTCTTAACAGACGCCAGCGTGTCGGAATTTCGTCCCGCAGTAGTTCTTTAACGTGCCGGAAGCCAACGACATGAGGCTGTCACCTTTAAACACCCTCAGAAGCCACCGACCTCAGTCGGGTTTGAACCCGTTAACTTGCGATTAGTAGACCAACGCCGCATCCACTACACCTCTGCGGCCGGCAGTCAAAAGCTGAAGCAAAAATCGGTCTGTTACCTTTGACTGAACTGTACACTACTTGTGCTAAGAGTACAATAGGGGAGACAATTCCGATCTCGTGGCAAGAAATCTTGCTGCCTGCGATGCTGTCCAAACGACACCGGGGACATTCGAACGAATACGACAGAACATTGTGCGACAATGGCATGCCTGCATTGAGATAGGGTCCGGCTCCATGGCTAAATGGTTAGCGTGCTGGCCTTTGGTCACAGGGGTCCCGGGTTTGATTTCCGGCAGGGTCGGGAATTTTAACCATAATTGGTTAATTTCGCTGGCACGGGGGCTGGGTGTATGTGTCGTCTTCATTATCATTTCATCCTCATCACGACGTGCAGGTCGCCTACGGGGGTCAAACCAAAAGACCTGCATCTGGCGAGCCGAACTTGTCCTCGAACACTCCCGGAATATGGTTTCTTAACTCAAATTGATCCATTTGCCGTCCTCCTTCATCCGTGAAAGTTTGTAGCATCATCACGGATACACCCTGTATAATTATTTCTATCATCGCCACATTGTGCTATTAGTACTACTATATTATGTTTTAAAATTACACTGACTGACAGAGCAAATCCAACACCAAGAAGGAGTGGTTCGAAAGGGATGAAAGTTGGGGAAAAAACAGAGACGGCACGGACGAATAATTGATGTTTATTTCAAACCGATATGCAGGTTACACAATGCGCACGGCATCGACTCAGTAGGATGTAGGACCACCGCGAACGGCGATGCACGCAGAAACACGTCGAGGTACAGAGTCAATAAGAGTGCGGATGGTGTCCTGAGGGATGGTTCTCCATTCTCTGTCAACCATTTGCCACAGTTGGTCGTCCGTACGAGGCTGGGGCAGAGTTTGCAAACGGCATCCAATGAGATCCCACACGTGTTCGATTGGTGAGAGATCCGGAGAGTACGCTGGCCACGGAAGCATCTGTACACCTCGTAGAACCTGTTGGGAGATGCGAGCAGTGTGTGGGCGGGCATTATCCTGCTGAAACAGAGCATTGGGCAGCCCCTGAAGGTACGGGAGTGCCACCGGCCGCAGCACATGCTGCACGTAGCGGTGGGCATTTGACGTGCCTTGAATACGCACTAGAGGTGACGTGGAATCATACGCAATAGCGCCCCAAACCATGATGCCGCGTTGTCTAGCGGTAGGGCGCTCCACAGTTACTGCCGGATTTGACCTTTCTCCACGCCGACGCCACACTCGTCTGCGGTGACTATCACTGACAGAACAGAAGCGTGACTCATCGGAGAACACGACGTTCCGCCATTCCCTCATCCAAGTCGCTCTAGCCCGGCACCATGCCAGGCGTGCACGTCTATGCTGTGGAGTCAATGGTAGTCTTCTGAGCGGACGCCGGGAGTGCAGGTCTCCTTCAACCAATCGACGGGAAATTGTTCTGGTCGATATTGGAACAGCCAGGGTGTCTTGCACATGCTGAAGAATGGCGGTTGACGTGGCGTGCGGGGCTGCCACCGCTTGGCGGCGGATGCGCCGATCCTCGCGTGCTGACGTCACTCGGGCTGCGCCTGGACCCCTCGCACATGCCACATGTCCCTGCGCCAACCATCTTCGCCACAGGCGCTGCACCGTGGACATACCCCTATGGGTATCGGCTGCGATTTGACGAAGCGACCAATCTGCCCTTCTCAGCCCGATCACCATACCCCTCGTAAAGTCGTCTGTCTGCTGGAAATGCCTCCGCTGACGGCGGCCTGGCATTCTTAGCTATACACGTGTCCTGTGGCACACGACAACACGTTCTACAATGACTGTCGGCTGAGAAATCACGGTACGAAGTGGGCCATTCGCCAACGCCGTGTCCCATTTATCGTTCGCTACGTGCGCAGCACAGCGGCGCATTTCACATCATGAGCATACCTCAGTGACGTCAGTCTACCCTGCAATTGGCATAAAGTTCTGACCACTCCTTCTTGGTGTTGCATTTGCTCTGTCAGTCAGTGTATTTGTTGTAATTTCTTTTACATTTCTTTTAATGTTGTGGTTAAATGTAAGAAGGGGCCTTGAACCCTTACTTCGCCACGAATAAAGAATAATTACTTACAGTCATAGTAAAAATATTCGTACACTAAATACTGAAACAAAAATACTTAGTACACTTATTGTCATGTAGGCTACGTTGTATAACACCAAGAGGTTAGCTTTCTGTACACTATATAAAGATATGTACATCATAAAACATAAATTGATAGACGTTTCTGTCATTAATACATAAATAAACGAAAATACCATGATTTCATACTTATAAAAAGTATTCGTACAGTCCGGTTTTACTTTCATTCCCCACTGATTTTTGTGCACATTTAGTATTTTGTTGGCAATACTTTTGATTTTACAACGGCCTCACGCCGCCTAGGCATTGAATGAACTAGCTTGGAGGTGAAGGTGGACTCAATCTTATCCCATTCTTCCAAAAGAGCCATTTTCAAAACTGGCGTTTATGAAATATTTCTTGTGCTCAGTCTCTTTTCAAGATAAGCCCACACATGTTCAATTGGATTCAGATGCGGGGATTGGGGGGGTGTTACCATGTATTTGGGTGTGTTGTATAAAATCCACAATCGTGTATCAAGGGCCGTATGCTTTGGACCATTTTCCTGCATGAATACATAACTATCCAGAAGTCCCATTTTTTCGGCACTAGATGCCAGATGTTTCTTCAAAACATCAATATAGTATTTACGGTCCATCTTTCCATCTATGAATTCTAAGGAACCTACTTCAGCTGAGCTCATGCACCTACAAACCATTAAACAACCTCCACCATGCTTCACTGAAGGGAGCTGATTTTTTTCTTCGAGTTCTGTGTTCATTTTCCTCCACACCTTTTTGCCATATTCTTGAAAAAGTCAGTTTACTTTCATATGTAAATATAACTCGATCCGAGAATTCTAGAGAAGCATGTTTATAGTCTGTAGCATATTGTAGTCTTTTCTTCCTATTTGCTGGGGTAATTCAAGGTTTTTGCCTGGCATTTCAACAATGATACCCATTCGTATATAAAAACTTTTGAATTGTGGAAGCACAGATATTAAGTTTTAAATTATTTCCTAGTTCCGACCTCAGTTTTGCAGCACTGATTCTAGGATTTTTCTTAACTTTCCTGAGGATTAGTCTGTTAGTTCGTCTAGATTGCACGGACGTCTACATCTACGTGCATTTTTGATAGATTTTCTCTCACCATACCTGTCAATAACTCCCTGAATTGTAGATCTTGGTCTCTTCATAAGTTTCGATATTTCTGAGAGCGATTTACAGGAATTATGAGCCCGGATTACAATTCTTCTCTCTTCTTCTGTTGTTTCTTTCATTTTGCGGCCCATCTTACTGATTGACTGTATCACTTGTTGTTTAGAACGACTGAAGCACAACTGACTTGGTACAAGACGTGACCTTTCCTGCTTACCTGCGTTGCACGGGATGTTATCAAGGACTTTAATGTGAAATAAACCATCTGTACGAATACTTTTTATCCATCTATATTTCGAACTTATTGGATGACACGTTTGTTAAAACAAACATTTCTAAAGTACTATTGTTATTTCCGGTACGTAGTCATATTCATGTTTCGCGAAATACCGAAATATAGAAAAGTTGTGAAATTTCTAGCAGCCTATGGGCAATGCGTCAACTACAAACGACAATATTGCTTAACGTTTAAGGTGTACGTATACTTTTCCCATGACTGTACTTACTTTTAACGTGCTATGCAATATTATAAGAGGACCAAATCCCTTCCATAAAAATCACCCGCGCACTCTTGCCCCATCGCCGCAGAATTTCACTGTGGGCGGTAATACAGGCTGGAGAACTCTGCGCGGGACGGCATATTCCGTGTCCTGCCCGCTTCCACTACAGAATGGGATCGTTCAGCAAGATCCCTCTATTTCACAGACGCGCGATGGGACGAGCTGCACTACAGTGACTATATGTACAACCGCGATCACAAGAATCCCGGGTGGAAAAGGAAACAGGTAACGTTTGGGCGAAGATTTTGGCCAACCCTGAGATGAAGGAGAACAAACCAAGGCTACGTCACATGTGTTCGTCTTCCAGGAGGTGTGGCTTGCCACGTTGCGCACTCAGAGGCCACTCCCAACCCCATTTCTTCGGGAACTGATTAAGATGTTTCTATGGTTAAACATCCTGGCTATACTAGCTTTTCCTAATCAAGGCAAATAATTAATTTACTGTAATTTAATTGCGATGAAGGGTGCACTATGTAATCCCACCCCAATATATGGCATTTAATTGTTTGATCAGCGCTGACAATAACTTCATAAGAACGGTGTTCCAAACACCCTTGCGTCTCTGATAATCTTAATTATTTAATGCCAGGTTATTTTTAATTTGGTTTTTGAGGATATCAGTTATTAATATTATTATTATTATTATTATTAGTAGTAGTAGTAGTAGTAGTAGTATTTAACAGGGCCTATATTGACGAAAATAAGGGTCATTTTTTCTTACAGTGGTTGAGCGCAATGCCATTTGGTAATGAAGTCATGGTCGAGACCGCTGACATTTCAGCCAGCCTTCGCACACAAGAATTACAAAGAAAGTGGACAATTTGACCCCGGCTGAATTGATATACACAGTACGTTTGTTGCCTTCAAGGACTCCCTTCGTTTCCCTCTCTCATCGTTTTCAAACCATAGGGGTCGTGCGGGCAGGCGGGGAGCAAGTACCTTCCCCTCCTCGTGTTTCGTTCATGCTAGATATCCCGTACTTCACTCTCTCCACCTCCCATGCACTCTTCAGACGTGTGCATGTGTTACGTGTCTAATGGGCGTGACCAGTGAGAGAGAATGTGTAAGCAGGTACTGGCCAGTTCTGAGGGATGTACTGATTTCTTGCCTGAAATGAATATTTATGGTCACGAGATACTAGGGTTCTCGGGTGTACAGTGCTTCATTCTGATTGGCTCCACCATGTTTTAGCCAAATGTCCCGTCAGCTGATTTAAACGTATGTATTCCGCACAGGGTAAGATCAATATTTATGCAATTTCAGCGAAGTATAGGCTACCGGGTACCTGTTTTAAATGTAATATTACCGAAGATATGTTACACGGGAGGATATTTAATACAGGGGCGTATTCTCTTTGAATGCAAGGCATTCATTGCATGCGTTATGATAACACAAAGAACTGTCTGATGTACGATTTTAGGTTGTTTCAAGTCAAATATTAACGATTTCATCTCTCAGAAGTTCAAAAGTTCCGCGCAGCTGTACTAGTTCCGTTGCTTGACTACGTGTGGTGCTCGTGTAGTCTCGCCGTCTACACCACTGTAGGAAGAAAGAGACAGCGAATGTAGCAGTTAAGGATGATGTAAGGCATTCAATCTTAAAACTGCATTCGGTGGCAGACGTAGTTCTGAAACCCTCCGAACGATGTCGCTGCAATTGAAACTTGGTCAGAATTTGTCACCCCATACCCGTGCTACCCTCTGCCATCTGTTAGCAACTTGGAGAAAGTCGGCATCTTTACAGCGAACGGGACCCACAGATTACCCCCCAGCGAGAACCCAACGCGACGAAACTGACCAATGCCACTGGAGTGACTTACCTCCAGTGCTTGAGTTGTGGCTAACTAGTGAGTTAATTCATTGTGTTTTCGGTGTTTTATTATATTTTGCGCACATGTGGTATTAACGATGGATGAGTCTAAAACGGATATAATTGTAAATCAGTTTGAAAAGCCATTTACTGGCCGTTCGTTTGATGAAAAGATTCAAATAGTTAAAGCCGGGAAACCTCTACCTTCCCTCGTAAATTCTTCTTCTTCTTAATCTGCTTACCCTCCAGGGTTGGCTTTTCCCTCGTACTCAGCGAGGGATCCCTCCCCTACCGCCTCAAGGGCAGTGTACTGGAGCTTCAGACTCTGGGTCGGGGGATACAACTGGGGAGGATGACCAGTACCTCGCCCAGGATGCCTCACCTGCTATGCTGAACAGGGGCCTTGCGGGGGATGGGATGATTGGAAGGGATAGACAAGGAAGAGGGAAGGAAGCGGCCGTGCCCTGAAGTTAGGTATCATCCCGGCATTTGCCTGGAGGAGAAGTGGGAAACCACGGAAAACCACTTCGAGGATGGCTGAGGTGGGAATCGAACCCACCTCTACTCAGTTGACCTCCCGAGGCTGAGTGGACCCCGTTCCAGCCTTCGTACCACTTTTCAAATTTCGTGGCAGAGCCGGGAATTGAACCCGGGCCTCCGGGGGTGGCAGCTAATCACACTAACCACTACACCACAGAGGCGGACCCTCGTAAATTTAAAAACAGAAAACAAGAATTGTGTACGCACGTTCAATCCAGAAACTTGCAGTAAAACTGTTTGGTTCGAGTTCACCTACATGTAATTAGGGTGAGCAGAATTGAAATTTACTTAATACATTGTGTTAACTGCATGGTTACTAGTTGCATGCCTCAGTGGAGATTCCAGGATACGCCACTGATTTAATATCATTAGTGTCGAAATGTGTGTGAATTTACGCATTTCTGAGGTCTGAGTTTTGAAGAAAATTACGGCAGATTGTTGCCCTTATGGATGCAGAAACAGATCTGGAAGGGGTGTTAAAATTAAATTGGACAATTGCTTGTTTTCAGCTCTGAAAGTAGCACGTTTAAGACGCTCCCAGCAACGAGTAGGGTTGTCTCATGCATTATAATGGTAGGAATAATAACAAACTGGGTTAGTAATTTTATGGAGGCCAAGGCAGTAAATGTCAGATTTCTCCGATAATATTCGCCATATCCAAAACCTGTACATAACGAAAGTTGTTTAAAATATAATTTCCTATCTTATACGGTACGTTTCATGCGATTTTATCGTGTTAGGAAAAACAACAGATTTTCACGATTATATTATTTTTCACAAATTTCCAAATATCCCGGAAAATATGTGTTTTGTCTAAAACCTGTAGATAACAAAATGACAGGAAAGGTCACTTCGGATCATTTATGTCTTATTCATTTTCACCCTCTATTGTATCAGGATTTATATATTCTCGAATTCAAGCTTTTATGGCTATTCATCTCTTCAAGGACGTGGTTATAAGTGCCACCTAGCATCAAGTTGATTTTTACCATACATTATAATGATAACAATAATAGTCCGACTCTGTGGCTGATTGGTCAGCGTACTGCCCTTCGGTTCAGAGGGTCCTGGGTTCGATTCCCGGCCGGGTGGTGTACTTTAATAGGTCGGGCTTGGGGACTGGTTTGTTCCAACACTCTCCTCTTCATATGCAGACAACACACCACACTAAAAACCACCACAGAAACACGCAATAGTGATTATATCCCTCCACATACGATTGGCGTCAGGAAGGGCATCCAGTTATTAAACAGGACCAAATCCACATGTGTGACGCAGTTCGCACCCACAACCCCACAGTTGTGGTAAGAGCGATAGAAAAAGAAGGTAATGATAACAGTAATAACAATGTAATAGCAAAACCAGTCCGTCTCTCTGGTTTAGTGGTTAGTGTGATTAGCTGCCACCCCCAGAGGCCCGGGTTCGATTCCCGGCTCTGCCACGAAATCTGAAAAGTGGTGCGAGGGCTGGAACGGGGTCCACTCAGCCTCGGGAGGTCAACTGAGTAGAGGTGGGTTCGATTCCCATCTCAGCCATCCTGGAAGTGGTTTTCCGTGGTTTCCCACTTCTCCAGGCAAATGCCGGGATGGTACCTGACTTAAGGCCACGGCCGCTTCCTTTCCTCTTCCTTGTCTATCCCTTCCAAACTTCCCATCCTCCACCAAGGCCTCTGTTCAGCATAGTAGGCGAGGCTGCCTGGGCGAGGCACTGGTCATTCTCCCCAGTTGTATCTCCCGACCCAATGTCTCACGCTCCAGGACACTATTAAGAAATAAATAAAGGAAGAAATAGCAAAACTGATAGTACCAAATAGAATGTTTAAAATACAGCGGGATATCTACCAGCACTAACAGAACCGGGACACAGAATTAGTCGCACATCACGGGGATCGAACCACGGGTGCTCGATATCCGAGTCCTGAATACAAGTACTCTCCGGGACCACAATAACTGCTTATTTTCCTCGAGCAACAAGTAGTATTTTCTCAAACTATGTTGTATAGTGATACCAATATTTAATTGCTCATTGCGGGGATCAAACCGTAGCCGTCATTAACAGAGCACTGTACACAACTACACTCGGGACCACGACAGTTGCTTGTTGTCACCACTGAAGAGTAGCAGGTTTTCGTTATTATTTCTATTAGTACCATGTGTAGAATGGTACAGTTTATTATGTTAACATAAATATGGAACTAGGTAATACAATTTTGTCTACCCATATGTTAACTAATCATATTATTTTCTATGTTCTGCGTGTGTTAAGATTGTATAGCCTACATACCGATAAGTCATACATAAAAAGTACATTTCTATGTATAGTTTGATGATACTGCGTTGTATATGCTGATATCTAAAACCATGTCACCTGGAATATGGTAATGTTGATTTTTAAAATTCAAATGTTGGCTAATTTTACAGTCATCACATGCATTATTCAAGACAATGACTATACTATTTTATGCCACGTGTATTGTATTATCTATCTATATATCTATCTATATATATATATATATATATAAAATAAGAGTTTTGTCTGTACATTGCTCAGAATTTGAAAAGAATGGTATTTCTGTATCGGTCATGTCCGCAGTAACAAGGAAATGCACTTTTTACTTTTCCGTAATGTCTGTCTGTCTGTCTGTCTGTCTGTCTGTCTGTCTGTCTGTCTGTCTGTCTGTCTGTCTGTCTGTCTGTCTGTCTGTCTGTCTGTCTGTCTGTCTGTCTGTCTGTCTGTCTGTCTGTCTGTCTGTATGTATGTATGTATGTATGTACACGCATCACTAGAAAACGGCTAAAGAGAATTTAATGAAAATCGGTATGCAAAGTCGGGGAATAAGTCGCTACAATCTAGGCCATAATTTTTTCACGCTGATTGAAATGGTAGTTTAGGGGAAGGCCTAAAATTTAATTTTTAAAATATTAATGTTATTAGTGGCCCTATCTTAATAAAAATTGGTATTCAAAGTCGGGGAATAAGTCGCTACTATATAGGCTATATATAATTTTTATTCACGCTGAGTAAAATGGTAGTTTAGGGGAAGGCCTAAAAATTAATTACTAAATATTTACATTATTAGCGGTCTTATCCCATTGAAAGTTGGTATGAAAATTCGGAGAATGAGCCCCTACAATCTAGGGTATAAATCATTTAATTCAAGCTGAGTGAAATGGTAGTTTAGTGGAAGGCCTAAATTTTAATTCACGAATATTTATATCATTAGTGGTCGTATCGATAAATATCACACAACCGAAGTGGTATAGAATTAAATTTCCGACCATTTATGTCTTACACATTTTTTCCGTACCGGCTATGATAACACAGATATTCATGAATTTCTATTTTTGTTGCTAAGTCCATATCAGCGCCGAGCCGCGAGAAAATAGTTTAGCAGAATTTAATGAAAATCGGTATATAGAGTCGGGGAATAAGAAACTACAGTCTAAGCTATGAACAGTTTTATTCACCGTGGATGAAATTGTAGTTTAGGGGAAGGCGCCTAAAATATAATTTTTAAATACCTATGTTATTGGTCCTATCGAAAAGTACTACAAAACAAAAGTTATAGAGAATACAGTTTCCGGTAATTTATGTTTTATTCAGTTTTAACGTACCGACTATGATAAGAGTGGTATTTCAGAGTCGGTAGAAAACTAAATGTGAAGGCCTACAATGTCGAAAGCGCATAACATAGATCAACAATAACATTTCATTGACCATTGTTTGTTGTAATGTTCTTTGTCTCTTATGCTACCCCTCAACTCCGATAGATGGGTTTACTGCTACGCACCTAGTATAATAGCCTGACTGAATATTGGCGGGAAGTAGCTGGGGAGTTAGAAAACTTTCTTCTTTAACATACCATTCCTCTGGTTCATACATTTTCTGATACGGCTGGTACGTAACACACCGGTTCATCATAGTATTCCAGCTATTCGATCCCTTACTCTGACGAGCTGTTTTGATCGAGCAGTGGGCATACTTAAGGCTGTGTAGTAGTAGTAGTAGTAGTAGTAGTAGTAGTAGTAGTATGGCTGGTGTTGTTTAGTGCTCCGCGTATTTGCTTAATTAAGTGGTGTTTTAAAGGCTGTATATGGATAAAATATATTGCGATTATAAGTGGAAGTGCTGCCCTCCAGAACGCGGTATTATCTCTCTTTGATGAGCTAAAGAGGCATCCCTTTTCTGACAAGGTAAATAAGTCATTTATATTGCTTTAAATGATTTAAGGTTATGTTTTCAAAGAGAAAAGAGAATAGAGGTACTGAGAATAGAAATGTCAAATCCAAAGAGGTTGAAATAGACGCAGAAAACCAAAGAGATACTATGTCGGATGAGGAGCTGGACGTAACCATGGAACTACAGAGTACGAAGACTATAAACCAAAGAGTAGGATTAGAAGAGATGCGACTAGAAATTGATAAGTTAGTCAAGCATAGTGAAGACTTATTAGCATTAGTTAAGATGACTCCTAATTCCAAAGCGGAGATAAAGAAAGGTATTAAAGAAATGGGACAAATGGCAGAAATAATCCGTAGTCGTTCGTGGGAATGGGAACAATTTGATGTGAATGAAGATCCAAAGACTAGGAGTGATTTGGAACAGGGCGCTACCTCCAGTAAGAAAATAACCCGTGATGTTGGGACACAGGCGCAATTCAGTGACAGAGTGCTAGATATAGAGCAGACCCTCTTGGAAGCTACGTGCTTTGACGAGTTTGCGAAGCTATTGCATAAGGAATGGCCTGACTGTGTTTACAGTAACACGCACGTCATCTCCAGAAATATAGGGAAATTGACTGATTGGGATATATCAATGGTTGTAAATCCCAAACATCTTACAGAGGAGGATGGAATTATGAGAAGCATGAAGAATATGCATACAGAAATCTCTGACTTGCTGAACTCTAATCTGGAGGAAGGTAAGACGGAATTCCTGCGCACTGTTACGCAAACCTACACGAGTCGAGGAGGAGAGCGGGAGAAGCTGTGATATGTGTATGTAATACCATATTCATTTAATCAGGATGGAGTAAATGACCTGCAGAGCCTGTATTCATGTCTCACCCACTGGAGAGAGATAATTGAGACTCATGCAAGAAAGAAGGTGCTGATAACTATCCCGGATACCCTTGATCGGAATTATATAAGGAAAATCTTGGAATGGATGTTTCGTAAGAGTGATATTGAAATAGGGTGCTTGGAATCGGGTAACACGCAGGTAAAACAGGCTGTTTCTGTGGGATTAACATCGAAAAAGAAATCCTTAAATGATAATACTCAGGAAACAGTTACGTGCAAAGCTGCGGGAAAAACGTACGCCGAATTGCTTAAAACAGTAAAGGAAGGAGTAAACATCGAAAAAATGGGCGTTAAAATAAAACGAATAAGGAAAACAGCAAAGGATGACCTTATACTTACTGTAGAAGGCAAAGGAAAGGCTGACGTATTACAACGTGAGATAACTAAAAACGTCAAGGAAATAGAGGTTTCAACAAAAAGGAAGGAGACAACAATTCTAGTGTACGGTATGTATCCGGATTTAAACGAAAACTATCTCAGAGCAGCACTCTCCTTAGAAGCTGCTGTCGAAGAATCTCAGATCAATATTACGTCCGTAAGACCGGGGAGGTTCGGAAATCTGAATGCTACCGTAATATTGCCAACGGAACCATCAAAAATACTGTTAAAGAAAAAGAAAATAAATGTGGGATGGGCAACCTGTATGGTGAAGGAAAGAGTTACAGTTGCAAGGTGTTTTAAATGTCTTGGATTTGGACATAAAGCGCCACACTGCGACGTTAAGGATGACCGGTCTCGGAACTGTCTAAATTGTGGACAAGAAGGCCATTTGGTGAAGGATTGTGGGAACATTTCGTTTTGCACCATGTGCCAAATAGAGGGCCACCGCTCAGATCAAATGAAATGCCCTACTTACAGGAAGCTAATATTAGAGGCAAGGAAGTTGAATTTAAACGACCAATAATGGACATACTGCAGGCGAATCTCATGAGGAAATTCGACAGTCATGGCATCATGTATGCGACAGCATTGGAAAAGAAAGTAGACTTAGTGCTTGTTAGCGAGCCAAACAGAAGGCGAGTAGCTGAAGGTGGTTGGTTCACGGACAAAAGATGTGATGTAGCTGCATATTTTTAAATGATAAGTTGGAGGTGCTAAGCATAAGGGCAGAAGAAGGATATTTGTGTACTCAACTTCAGCAATATCAGATTTATTGTTGTTATATCTCTCCTAACATCCCTTTTGATATTTTCAAAGCTGAAGTAGATGCAATAGTTCAGGACTGCATGGCGTCAGGTATTGAATCTATCATTCTCGGAGACCTAAATGTCAAGTCGCCTCTGTGGGGGCACCAACTGCAGATTGTAGGGGAGAATATTGGGCAGAATGGATAGCGACCCTAGACTTGGTGGTTCATAACACTGGAATCTTACCAACTTTTTCCAGAGGGAACTCAGAATCTTTCATGGACGTCACCTGCTCAGCGCAGGGTATAGCATCATCCATTGTTGACTGGGAAGTTATGGAAGATGAATCTCTCAGCGACCATCGTTTTATTTACTTTCAAGTTAAGGGATCGAAGAAGCTTAATGATATCACGAAAACGGTGTGGAACTATAATTGGGAAACTTTTAAAATTGCAATCAAGTGGATGTCACAAACTGTAGACACAGTGCAACATACTCTAAAAGATGTAACTGCTGTTCTTAAAGATGCTTGTAGGACCAGCCGATTGAGGGGATCAACAAAATATAAAACACGAGTCCCTTACTGGTGGAACAATGAAATAGACATGCAAAGGAAAGACTGCAATCGCAATAGACGAATTCTTACAAGATCTAGGAAAAAAATCAGCCAGGTCAACTTAATACAATTAGAAGCTGACCATAAGACATCAAAGAGGCAACTAATGAAGCTAATAAAGGATTCTAAGAGAAATCTCTGGCAAAAGCTATGCGAAGATCTAGACAGTGATATCTGGGGAGCGGGATATAAGATAGTGACCGGTCGAATAATCAACAGGGTACCAGTTCAGCTCCCAGCTGATAGGAGGAAAGCCATAGCAATGGAGTTGTTCCCTTGTACTAATGACAGACTTGAAACGGAATCAGATTTTTGTGTTGCAGAACCGTTTACTGTGGTTGAGTTACAAGAGGTAGCACGCAATATGAAGACTGGTAAGGCACCAGGTGTAGATGGAATCCCACCAGAAGCCACCAAGTATGGAGTTGAGGTGGCACCTGGTTGGATCTTATCAGTCTTCAATGATTTATTAAAAAAGCGTGAATTCCCCGAAGAGTGGAAAGTAGCCAAGCTAGTGCTGTTATTGAAGGCAGGGAAACTATCATTAGATCCATCAGCATACAGGCCACTTTGCTTATTAAACACCTTGAGCAAACTTTACGAAGGATTGATTAAAACTAGACTGGAGAAAGAACTTGAACAACAGGGAGGACTTTCTTCGAACCAGTTTGGATTTAGAAAGGGTAGAACCACAACCCAAGCTATTGAGAGGGTGATTCAAATACAGGCAGAAAGCAGTGAGAAATGGGCTGCCTTGATAACGCTAGATGTCAAAAATGCTTTTAACACTGCTTCTTGGAGCATTATTTTGAGAGAACTTCGTAGGATGAACATTTCTCAGTATCTACAACAAATAATCGTTAAGTACTTAAAAGGACGAAGAATACGATTTCATGATTTAGAAGATCTTGAAATGAGTGCTGGCGTTCCACAGGGATCTGTCCTAGGACCCACCTTGTGGAACATTCTATATGATGGTGTCTTACGCCTGCAGCTGACGAAAGGGACAACATCTATTGGTTATGCAGATGACCTTGCAATAGTGGTAATAGCAGAGAATGTAGAAGAACTGACCTTCCGAGTAAATTAATCACTGAGACGAGTTAACCTTTGGATGGTAAATAATAAGTTGAGATTGGCTCCACATAAGACTGAGGCTGTAATTTTGAAAGGTTCCAGGAATTGGAAAAATGTCCGTTTCTTATTAAATGATACAGTGATTATCCCAGGAAAGTCTGTACGATACCTTGGGGTTCTTATTGACAGGAATTGCACATTTGGTGCACATGTGAAGGCAGTAACCCAAAAGGCAGAGAAGAAGGCATCGGCATTAGCCAGACTTATGCCTAACATCGGGGGACCAAGAACAGTTAAGAGACAGATTATGTGCTCTGCAGTATATTCCATTTTACTTTATGCTGCACCTATCAGGCACAATGCACTCAGGAGGAAGATTCACCGAAGAGCTATGGAAAGAGTAGAGAGGAAAATGCTGCTCAGAGTTACCTGTGCATATCGAACTGTTTCGACAGCAGCTTTACAAGTTGTAGCTGCCAGTATTCCCATTGACCTCCTCGTTGTAGAGAGAAAACTTTGGCATGAAAGGGGTGCAACTGTATCTGCTGAAGAAAAGAAAGCCTCGAGGAACCAAATCTTACTAGACTGGCAAGACCGATGGGATGGCACAACCGATGTTGGCCAATGGACAAAAAAGCTAATACCCAACATAGGAGACTGGCTTAAATGTAGATATCGGCAGGTAGATTACTATCTGTCGCAGATCCTGACAGGACATGGAAGATTCGGCGTATACGCCATGAAGATGGAAAAGACGCAGGGAGATAGTTGTCGGTACTGTTCTGAAAGGGATACAGTAGAACACACTTTTTTCTACTGTGTTCGATGGGAAGAAGAACGAAGGAAAGCCTGCCAACAACTTGGCCGACGACTCACGCCAGGGAATCTGGTTCAGATTATGTTAGAGAGCCCGTTTGCCTGGAACACAGTAAAGGCAATGGCGACAAGCATTATGGGGATGAAGGAGAAAGAAGAGAAAGGAAGAAAATAATATACATCACTCCATTCTGATGTCATGCCGACAAGCAGTTCCAGAATGGTCTGAGTGAAGAGGGCAGGGGTTTTTAGTTGGTGGAAATCCAACTCCCACACAGAGTGGTGTCTTTAAAAGATTTTCCTCTGCCATAACAAAAAGGTAGTAGTAGTAGTAGTAGTAGTAGTAGTAGTAGTAATAGTAGTAGTAGTAGTACTTGGTCTAGAATAACAATTAGGGCTATTCCAAATTATAGCACCACAATTCACTAAATAACTCAACCCTGAAA
The DNA here is from genome assembly GCF_040414725.1 of Anabrus simplex. Lineage (NCBI taxonomy): Eukaryota > Metazoa > Arthropoda > Insecta > Orthoptera > Tettigoniidae > Anabrus > Anabrus simplex. The sequence goes on along the minus strand of NC_090266.1, from coordinate 1,149,163,176 downwards.
AGAGTCGTTTCTTAAGAAAAGCTTCTTCCTCTTCATTTTTATTAAATTCTACATTCATTTTATTCCAAATTAGCAGTGAAGAGGGGGTTTCTCCTCTGGCTTGGAGGGAAAATTTGCCTATAAGCCAGATAGATTTTTCCGCCGCCAGTGTAATGAATTGATACTTTCCGACTCATCTGGTGCTCCTAGGAAACAGATTAGTAAAAGCATAGTTTTTGCCCTGGGAGTCGCCACTATTCGACCCACTCCCCGCCGAAAAGGGATGAAGGGTGTTCACGGATCACCGCAGTCTGCGGCTTGGTCATTCCAGCTCTGGAACAATGGACTGTTAGATCGGCAGCTTAGTCCTGTTCGTTAAAAGTGAGAAAATATGTGGTTTTTCATTTGATCGAGAATTCCGTATGAAAGCATTGCTTTTAATCGCGCCATTCCTACTGACGTCATTGTAATCACCTATGTTCATTTCAGTTGGGAAAACTACTAAGACAGTCTTTCTGAGAATGTTAAAAGGCAGTTGGAGAATGAGTGTCTACAATTATAATGAAAGCTCCCCAACCTGATTGTGAGTGATGATATGCAAGGGGGTCTACCACTACAGTGAAAATTCCCTAACTCAGTCTTCATGAGAAAAGATGTTTGGTGACTTCCCCGTCGCATTTCTAGGGTAACGTAAGGAGCTATGCAGTTTCATACAATCTTGCTCACAACGCGTACACTACCTAACCTAGAATTCTGTGTACAATGTAGAATTCCGTAGCGAAGCACGGGTACATCAGCTAGTAATTGTTATTATAGGCCTAAACACAGAATTTCTAACCTATTAAATAATTGACTTGTATACCATGTATAAATCTTAAATTTTGAAATCTTACGTCAGGTATTCAGACTCTGAATATGACCTGACAGGCCTACATACACACAGTATCAAAATAAATAACATCTTAAAACACTGAACTAGTCTATTCTTTATTGAAACAGTAACACTGTCACTCTCCTTCATGTATCAGCTGATTGAGTACTTGGCTAAAACATGGCGGCTGGACTGTACTTGGCCACACTGTACATATAGAGTCACTGGGGTTGCGCTATTCTCAGTAACTCCACCCCCTGAAGCAGGCAGGTGAATCTGTGTTTATTTACGTAGCCCGACTATATACCACTGACGATGTCGTATCTCGTAGCGCAACAACATTCAAACAAACAAGCAAGCAAGCAGGGAAATGTTTTCATTCCTCACCTTGGAAGAGTGGTGTAGGCCACCTAGAAGGTGACGCCCTCTCTCTGGCCAGGAGATATAGGTTACAGCATCGAGCAGTGTTGGTTGTAGTGACTTGTGGGCTAATTTAGGTGTATAGAGGGATGTTCGAATATTTTTTGATCAGAAAATATATGCTTTCACTAGTCCGACTCCTTGGCTGAATGGTCAGTATTGAGGCCTTCCGTTCAGAGGGTCCCGGATTCGATTTTCGGCCGGGTCGGGGTTTTTAATCGCGTCTGATTGATTCTTCTGGGTGGAGACTGGGTGTTAGTGTTTATTCCAACACAAGTCACTACAACACTACCTACCACCACAGAAACACGCAATAGCGGTTACATCTATATATATATATACTGTAAAATAACTTGTCCTGACTGACTGACTGACTGACTGACTGACTGACTGACTGACTGACTGACTGACTGACTGACTGACTGACTGACTGACTGACTGACTGACTGACTGACTGACTGATTCATCATCGCCGACTGGACATAAAGAAATATCTATTTGGGGTTACATTCATATTAAAATGTAGGTGTTCGCTAAGAGAGGATTTTTTGATATTCCGTCACTAAGGGGGTGAAAGGGGGGTGAATTTTTAAAATGAGGATATCTATATCTAAAAAACTTAAAAGTTTACAGACGTAAAAATTGGTATATGGAATCTCCTTTAAAAATAAAGAAACACGTATTTTTTTGTTTTCGGAAAATCCCATTAAGGGGTGTGAATAAAGGAGGAAAAGAGGTTGAACACCTTTTATGAGGAGACTTATATCTCAAAAACTGAGGATGTTACAGGCATGAAAATTGAAATTTGGAATCTCCTTTGAAAATAAAGAAACACGTATTTTTGTGTTTTTGGATAATCGGATGAGTAGGGGGTGAACAGGAGTGACAAACGGGGTGAATGTTTAAAAAGACTACACTATATCTGCAAATTATCTCAGACACGTAACATATTACAGATTTGAAAAGTGGTATTTGGAATTTCCTGTAAATGTAAAGAAACATAAATATTTCTTCGGAAAATCCACTTAAGGGGAAGTGAAAAAGGGGGTGAATTTTTAAAATTAGCGTACCTACAGTATATCTCAAAAACTTAACAGGCTGCAGACGTGAAAGTTGGTATTTGGAATCTCCTTTAAAAATAAGGAAACACGTATTCTTTGGTTTTCGGAAAAAAAACTCTTAACGGGGTGGGGGTGAAAGAATTGAAAAATTAGTTGAATTATTTGTATGAGGATATATATACACCAAAAAATCTAAGGATGTTACACACGTGAAAACGTGTATTTGGAATCTCCTTTAAAATAAAGAAACACGCACTTGGTGGGGGAATCAACTTGGTAGGGGGAGGGGCGAGATGAATTCCTTTTACGAGGATACATATATCTCAAAAACTGAAGATGTTACAGTCGTGATAATTGGTATTTGGAAGCTCTTTAAAAGAAACGGGTACTGTTTGTTTTTGGAATATTCACTTGAGTGGGGAGTGTGAAAGGAAGTAAAAAAATTGAATTCTTTTTCTGGATAAACTTATATCTAAAAACTGCAGGTTACAGACGTGGAAATTGGTATCTGGAATCTCCTTAACAAATAAAGAAACACGCATTTTTTAGGTGAGGGGAAACCAACTGAACGGGTGGGGGTGGAGTGAAAAATGAGTTGAATTCTTTTCATGAGGATACTTATATCTCAAAAACTGAAGATGTTACAGACATGGAGATTTGTGTTTGGAATTTTCTTTCAAAGTAAAGAAACACGTAATCTTTAGTCTTTTGAAAATCCACTTAAGGGGGATGAATTAATTGAAAAATTAGTTGAATACTTTGTATGGGGATATTTAGTCTCAATAACTAAAGATGTTACAGACGTGGACATTAGTATTCGGAATCTCCTTTAAAAATAAAGAAACTCGCATTTCGGCGGTATCAATTCGGGGAGGGGGCGGTGTAAAAGGAGTTTAATTCCTTTTTATGAGGATACATATATCTCAAAACTGAAGATGTTACAGTCGTGATAATTGGCATTTAGAAGCTCCTTAATAAATAAAGAATTTTTTTCTGGTTTTCGGAAAATTCACTTAAGGGGGGCAGGGTCAAAGGAAGTGAAAAAATTTAATTATTTTTATGGATAAACTTACATCTCGAAAACTTAAGGTTACACACGTGGAAGTTTGTATTTGGCCCGCCTTAAAAAATAACGAAACACGCACCTTTTGGAAGGGGGGGGGGGGATCAACTTTACGGGCTGGAGTAAGAAGGAGTTGAATTCTTTTTATGAGGATACTTAATCCCAAAAACTGATGATGTTAAAGACGTGTAAATTAGTATTTGGAATCTACTTTAAAAATGAAGAAACACGCATTTGGTTTTTTTTTGTTTTCGGAAAATCGACGTAATACGTAAACAAGAAGTTGAAATATGTTTATCCGGATATATTTACTTAAAAATTGAAGCTGTTACAGATGTGAATGTTAGTATTTTGAATTTCCTTTCCAAATAAAGAGGAACTTATTTTTTTGTTTTCAGAAAATCCATTTAAGTGGCTGAAAAATTGGAAAAGTGGGTGAATTTTTAAAATGAGTACCGGTATATCTACATTATATGTCAAAAACTTAACATGTTACAGACAAGAAACTTGGAATTTGGTAAGTCCTTTAAAAATAGAGGATCCGGGAGAATTGGCCGTGCGGTTAGGCGCGTGCAGCTGTGAACTTGCATCCAGGAGGTAGTGGGTTCGAACCTCACCGCCGGCAGCCCTAAAGATGGTTTTCCGTGGTCTCCCATTTCACACCAGGCAAATGCTGGGGCTGTACCTCAATTAAGGTCACAGTTGCTTCCTTCCTATTCCTAGGCCTTTCCTATCTCATCGTCACCATAAGACCTATCTGTGTCGGTGTGACGTAAAGAAAATAGCAAATAAAAATACCGGCACCTTTACCTTTTTGTTTTTGGAGAACTCACTTAACAGGGGGTGAAAAGAAGTGAACAATAGTTGAATTACTTTTATGATGATACTTATATCTTAGAAACTGAAGATGTTAGAAGCATGAACATTTATATTTGGAATATTCTTTCATAGTAAAGAAACAAATTTTATTGTGTCTTCGAAAAATCCACTTAAGGCGGATGAATGAATTGAAAAATTAGTTGAATTATTTGTGTGAGGATATTTATATCTCAACAACTAAAGATGTTACAGACATGAAAATTGGTTTTCGGAATCTCCTTTAAAAATAAAGAAACACGAACTTTTGGGGAGGGGGGAATCAACTTAACGGGACCGGGCGAGTTGGCCGTCCGCGTAGAGGCGCACGGCTGTGAGCTTGCATCCGGGAGATAGTAGGTTCGAATCCCACTATCGGCAGCCCTGAAAATGGTTTTCCGTGGTTTCCCATTTTCACACCAGGCAAATGCTGGGGCTGTACCTTAATTAAGGCCACGGCCGCTTCCTTTCAACTCCTAGGCCTTTTCTATCCCATCGTCGCTATATGACCTATCTGTGTCGGTGCGACGTAAAGCCTATAGCAATAGCAGCAACTTAACGGGGTGAAAAGGAGTTGAATTGCTTTTATGAGTATACTTATATCTTTTCGGAAAATCGACTTAAGGGGTGTGGGTTGGAAAATAAGTAAATAAGGTGTTGAAATATGTTTATCCAGATACTATATCTTAAAAACTGAAAGTTGGTATTTTGAATTTCCTTTCAAAAATAAAGAAAAACGTATTTGTTTGTTTTCGGAAAGTCCACTTAAGGCGGTAGAGGGGTGGAAGGAGGTGAAGAAATGGAATTATCTTATGAGTATACATTTATCTCAAAAACTGAAGGTGTTACAGACGTACAGGCATGAAAACCGGTATTTGGATCTCCTTTAAAAATAATGAAGCACGTATTTCTTGTGTTCGGAAAATCCAGTTAAGGGGCTGACAAGAATTGGAAAAGCGGGTGAATTTTTAAAATGAGTACCGGTGTATCTACATTATATGTCAAAAACTTAACATGTTAGAGACAAGAAACTTGGAATTTGGAAAGTCCTTTAAAAATACAGCAACCTCTGCCTTTTTGTTTTCGGAGAACGCACTTAACAGCGGGTAAAAAGAAGTGAAAAATAGTTTAATTATTTATGAGGATACTTATATCTTATATCTTAGAAACTGAAGATGTTACAGACGTGAAAATTGGTATTTGGAATCCCCTTTAAAATTAAAGAAACATGTATTTGTGTTTTCGGAAAATACACTTAGATGGTCTTGAGGGTGGGGGAAGGACTGATCAAGGGGTAGAATTATTTTTATGGGGATACTTATGTATATCTCAAAAACTGAAGATGTTACAGATTTGGGAATAGGTATTTGGAATCTCCTTTAAAAATAATAAAAATGTATTTATTTTTTCATCTTGAGAGAAGACTGTTTCTCACATGTAGAGTTCTACGTCGCATGGTCGTCTTAGCCCAAAAGGTAATACCACAAACATGGTTTACAAAGAATTTCTGGGGTAAATGAAACTCAGTGTTTGGGTGAGTTTTAATACTTTAGGAATTTTCAGATAATGTCTTAGTGCAATGCCGAGGAACGATTACTTTGATCAAATTACGAAATCCACGCGAGCGAAGCCGCGGGTAATTGCTAATCCTTCCATATAGGATTGGCGTCAGGAAGGGCATCCGGCCGCAAAATAGGGCCAATCCACATGTGCGACGCACTTCGCTCACGCGATCCCTCAGGTGTGGAAAAATCGGAAAGAGAAGAAGAAGAAGAAGAGTGTATACGTTTCACCGCTACAGACCACAATACTGTGTTAAAATAAAATCTATGGAAATGACACAGTTTATGACACTGTAATGTGACAAAATACATGCTTCACATTTGTGTTTCAAACTGTAATTTACTGAGATGCACACAACAAACTACTTCTTCTTCTTCTACTAACGCTTTTTCCTTTATTTGTGGCGCCGCGTGTCCGGACTGTGTCGCACATGTGGATTTCGTACTGTTTTGCGGCCCGATGTCCTTCCTGACGCCAACCCTATATGGAGGGATGTAATCACTATTGCGTGTTTCTGTGTTGGTGGTTGGTAGTGTAGTATGTTGTCTGTATATGAAGAGTAAAGTGTTGATACAAACACAAATACCCAGTCCCCGATCCGGAAGAATTAATCAGACGTGATTAAAATCCCAGACCCGGCCGGGAATCGAACCCGGGACCCTCTGAACCGAAGGCCTCACCGCTGACCATTCAGCCAAGGTGTCGTACATTTTATATATCACTGTTTTATATATAATATTTTATCTTTGTGTTATTTTAGCTAATGATGACCTCTAGGCTAGGTTGAAACGTGTCCTATGTAGCTTCTTAAACAGCCCATTTATCAAATGGCAAACGTGTATTGAAAAAATCGAAAATCGGCGAAATCGGCCAAAGAAAGACAAGCGCCATGAAGGACATGCAAATGAAAGACTCGCTAGCCCTCGAAAGCCCTAATAGCGGTGGGGACGGAAAAGAACAAGAATTGGACAGTGGAGATCGAATAGCCCATATGAAATGGGTGAACCGGGCACAAGTAAGTGGAAGCAATGCCAAGACTCATCTAAGGGCCCCATGTTCGCTAACCCACACTCCCAAACCTGTCTTCAGAGGGCAAAGCGCAATCTCGTTCAGTTGGCAGACAGGTCGAACAGGCACCCCCAAGTCAACCACACTCGAACCGAATTCAGCGCGAGTATCATGAACGGGCGTATAACCTGTGACCTCAGTTTTTTATCGTACTCCTTCACGTATTTGCAGTGTAATGGTTTGTATTCTTTGAATCCTTTCCTGTACAAATGAGGAACCATCCTGTTTTAACTTCTGCCTGCACCAGCCGACGTAAACAGACTATCAGCTAAGGCGAAGAAATCCAAAAGCGGAACAAAGTAGTAGTGAAAGTACCAGCACTGATGCGGAGAAGGTGGATGCAGGCAATGGTGATGAAGCGTGCGCGAATGAATCTGGCAGTAAAGGTATGAACAATAAAATTGACTATCGGGCGAGTTGGCCGTGCGGTTAGACGCGCAGCTGTGAGCTTGCATCCGGGATATAGTGGATTCGAATCCCACTGTCGGCAGCCCTGAAGTTGGTTTCCCGTGGTTTCCCATTTTCACACGAGGCAAATGCTGAGGTTGTACCCTAATTAAGGCCACGACCGCTTCTTTCCAACTCCTGACCCTTTCCTATCCCATTGTCGCCATAGGACCCATCTGTGTCGGTGCGGCGTAAAGCCAATAGCAAAAAAAAAACTGAGCGCTGAGGAAAGCCCCCCCCCCCTTTCCGCCTCTATTTGCTTAATTTATGAATGAAAGTAACTTTGAAAATAAATTTGTGCCACTGTAATGAACTTACAGAAAATAAACAATGAATTAAATTGAGCATGAGAAATCTTCTCCCTGTTCGCGGGTCTTTCGATCATGAGCTGACGATTTTTTTTTTTTTCTAGTTGCTTTACGTCGCACCGGCACAGATAGGTCTTAGGGCTAGAAGTGGGAAGGAAGCGAATTAAGGTACAGCCCCAGCATTTGCCTGATGTGAAAAATGGAAAACCACGGAAAACCATCTTCAGGGCTGCCGACAGTGGTGTTCGAACCTACTGTCTCCCGAATACTGGATACTGGCCGCACTTAAGCGAATGCAGCTATCGAGCTCGGTATGAGCTGACGAGAATTCAATTCTGCTCGTATAACTTTGTCTGATACTCAAATCATCCCTGAAAATGATAGGGTAGGACTCAACGAGTGAAATAAGCTAGGACTCAACGAGTGAAATAAGCTTTTAACTGATAATTAATTGAAATTACTCGACTAAAAATCATAATTAATTTAAATGGCTCATGATTCTATCCCCACATTACACACAAGATAAACATCAAGCAATTAAATAAGGAGATATTCCCACAACACTGTATAAACACTAAAAAAAAACACAAACTATAAATTCAGGGAGACACTCCCTTAACACTGTTCTCTATACTCAGAAATATTTATATTTCACTATACACAAACTATTCATTCAGAGAGACATTTCCTTAACAATGTTATTAGCACTCACAATAACCTATCTTGTAAGAACTAGGTACCACCACCTGTCTTACGTTAGGATACACTACAGTAACTGTATTTACACAACACCCCTCTAGCTCACCGAGTAAGTTGGCCGTGCGGTTAGGTTCGCGCAGCTGCGTGTTTGCATTTGGGTGATAATAGGCTCGAACTCCACTGTCGGCAGGCCTGAAGATAGTTTTCCCTGGTTTCCCATTTTCACACCAGGCAAATGCTGGGGCTGTACCTTTATTAAGGCTACGGCCGCTTCCTTCCTACTCCTAGCCCTTTTCTAACCCATCGCCGTAAGACCAATCTATGTCGGGTTGACTTAAAGGAAATTGTGAAAGAAAAAAGAAAACCTTTTCTAGCTTCTGGACGTTACAACTTTTCATTCATATCCATTTCTGAGAGTTGGTTGGTGTTTTCCACGTGGATTCCCGAAACATCGCTTGGTAGATGTTATTGCACCAGTTTTCACAATTAAATATTTACACGTTAAGTACAAAGGCAGCGCCTCGTATTACATCATTCGCTCAAAACGCTTTACAACACTGAGGTGATAAAAGAGAACACAATCACGAGAGGTTAGAAGACACTATATACAATTATGCAAGGCCGTGGAACTTGACACACTTAAAGAGTACATGTGGGTTTTTAATTCAAGGCATTCAATCAATAAAAGCAAAAACAAAGTGATCTATGTGCAGGCCATGAAGGCTCTGGGAGGGTTGGAATGTAAAGGCTTCCACTACCCGTAACCTCGGCACTTGGTAGGGTAGAGTGGTTAGCTCTAAGCCTGGCCGCCTTTGCCCCCAGGAATTAATCTGGTACTCATTTTTTGCGTATGCTTAGTGAACATCAGGGCCATGCGAAACCTCTGGAAGTGGAAACCTTGTTTTTTATATTTTTCGACTCCTCGACGGGTAATCGTCCTTTCGGGTGAACAGAGCACGCCTTACCACCTCGGCCAGGCAGCCCCTCCAATAAATCAGTACTATTAGGAAATCAAGCACTCGGAAAATTAAACAATTTAATTTAACCTATAAAAATTGTGCCGTCTTCAAATATTTCTCTATGGAAGTAGTTAACATTTTTACTGAAAAAAGTAATTTTAAAAATCTGGTGAGAAATATGGACTGTTCATCGCGTTTGACGTTCTCTCTGCGAGCATTATTTTTGCGCTTCTGAATCAGGGTTTAGCCTCATGATAATCGGCTGACTCTGGCAAGGGTTTTACAAATGTGGTTATTCAAAGGAAAATTCAAAATAATGAAATAATTTGTTTTAGTGACCACCATGAATTATTAAAAAATAAACATTAGCGCGACAGCTAATCGGGAAGAACTCTCATAGGGCACTGAAAAACTGGAGACTAGAAACTTCAAAGCTTGTTTTAAAATCAAATCCGTTGTTTGAATTCGTTGCTATAGACCAGTGGTTCCCAACCTTTTGTGGCCCATCTCCCTTTTTCTGGAGGTTGACTAATACCTATCGCCCCCTTTTCATTTTCATTGTATGCCTAATTTTAATTTGAAGTAAAGTGTAAAAAATAGAGCAGTTTTATAATTTTAAACAATTTTACTACCATATACAAAAACAACCAAAGCAGTTTTATCCGGTCACTCTTAAATGAAATAGAAAAAAATTAAAATGACATTTTTTACATATTTTTTAAGAACAAAGAAGTGAAATAATTAACTAAGATCATTGACGTACATTAAAAAAACAGGGGTATATGTTTTCATTTTTAAATTGGAATCTGGAAAAATTGAGAAAGTTGACAGTCAAATTTGAAAAACTAAGTGAAAGTATGAAAACATTGTTATTGTTTTATTTTACCTTTTCAATGGTTGCCTTGTGCTTGATGGATTTCAGTTAAAGCTTGAATATCCGGCTTTATACTCGTCAAGTTCAGGCGCAAGTCTCCTTTGAGGCAAATGTCCGACTTATTTCTTTGTTTTGTAAGGAGCTGGACAACAGAACTAAATCCTTTTTCAGCTAACAGTGTTGACGGAAACGAGATGAGAAGTGGTTCAGTTTTTCCCCACAGTTATGGATAAGTGTCCATAAGCTTCACCCAGGCTAACTCGTTACCGCTAGCTTGAAAATGATTTTCGCCTCACAGTCATACTTCAGATCTAGAAACTCCGTTTGAAAAGAGTTATCAAGCTTACCCAAAGCTTCAAACGACAATGGATCTAGAATCCAATCCGGAATTCGTAACTTGGTCAAATCTTCAAATCTTGATTCCATGTCAGTTTGTAACTGGTCAAGGTGATCAGTAAAAATTAGGATTTTGTCTTCTGGGAGTTCAGGAGTCTCGTTATCTAACACTGAACACCCTCTAAGGGTCGGAAACTGAATCAGCTTTTTATGGCCAATATTTACCTTGTGAATATCAAAACCTGGTGTTGAATGATGAAATAATTCCTTTGGCCTTGATGAAGTTCATCTTGTTTCCTTGAAGCCTTATATTGACTTCGTTTATTTTTTTCAAAAGTATCTGTAAAATACGCAAGTTCCAAGTTGCGTTGCTTCAAATTCTCACTTGAAACAGGATCGGACGTGTCAAGAAACTCAGTAACCGTGTCAAATAATTCGAAAAAACAGCGCAAACAGTTTCCTTTGGAAAGCCATATGTAGCCGTATGTAGAAGCAAGCGTTCGAATTCCTCGTCATTTTCATGGCAAAGTTGTCGGAACAGGCGGTCACTGAGAGAATTAGCTTTGATATCGTTGACACCAGTAATAACCAGTTGTAGGGTTTCATGCAGGACATCACTCAATTTTTTCACAGATAAGTGTTGACGATGAATCACACAGTGAATAGTGATTGCCTCTGGCACTTCTTTCTTAAGGTGGGCTAGAAACCAAGCATGGCCACCTGACATGGCAAGAGCACCGTCTGTTGCGCAAACGCTCACCTTTGTTAGGGGAATCTCTTTCTCATCAAAATAATCTTGCACCACTTCAAAAATCGACGATCCCTTCGTATCAGTGATCAAAGTTCTAGCAAACAACATTTCCTCGGTAATTTCCTTTTGTTCATTGATAAACCTTACGTAAGATAATTAAATACAATTGCTTTGTTATCAATCACAGTTGATTAATCAATCTGAATGCAAATTTACTTTTTTTCAACAAACTAGCGAGTTTGGATTCAACGTCCGTCGTCATTTCGTCAATTCGCCTGGAACCAGCATCGTTGCTCAAAGGAACTGATTGACTTATTACTACGGCCCTCTCCTAGCATGATTTCAACCTTTTTTTTTGTAGCCGGTAAAACAAGCGTTTCGCCAATTGTGTGAGGTTTACCACATTTAGCAATCAATAAAGACACCTCGTAAGAAGCAAGGAGACCTTTGTCAAGATCGGTTGCTCGTTTTTTAAATCACTCACATTGGGCCTTTTAGCTTTGAGGTGTTGAAAATAACTAAGCTCTTTATTCACTTTATCACTGTGTACTCTTGATAAATGATCTTTCATTCGCGAAGACTTCATGGCTTCATTACTAGTAAATGTTTTATCGCACAAAAGACAATGTGGAAAGCGCACATTTTGCGGTGACGCGATAAAACCGAATTTTAAATACTCAGCTGGGTATTGACAACACTTGTTTATTGAATCCATTGTGCATTAACTTGTACACTTCAAAACAAACGCACAAAAACAGGAAAGACACGCACAAAAACTGATGGTGAGGCACACAAAGGCTAGTTAAGACTGAAGACGAATGTAGATCAATGGCAAGTGTGTATTGATGGCAGGAGGGGGAGGAGGTTGAGTCACCAGTCGGCCGAACTGAGCAGCAATATGTGGGGACTGTGGAGAGGGGTGAGTGCAGTGAACTCGCCGGCTGAGAACAGCCAGTGACTCGTGCTACCCGGCAACTTCTGCTGTAGAGCACTATTTTAATTTTCCCCCCTTTCAATACTCATCGCCCCCAAATCGCCCCCACTTATTTATTGCCTCCCTGATAACCCAAATCGCCCACAGGTTGAGAACCGCTGATATAGACTATATAAAATGCCTCTAGTTTCCCTTTTTCATACTCTAAAGTATATCTGCAACATGATCCGCGTGAACTTATAAGAGGTGTATCAAAAAAAGAAAACAAGAAACTGCTACACATATTTGGTCGTATATGTTTACCTAACATAAAGGGTCATCTTTGCAGTAAATCAATGGAGAAATAAAGTGAATTTGTTAGTCTAAAATCGCGGTTTCACCGTTCCGACTCCCAGATACAGTAACTGCTTAATTAATCAATCCATGTTGATAGTTTGATCGTGACCTCACGAGTTACTTTTTCTAAGATTACAACAGACCTACAAGTTTAATTAAAACGTATTACAAAATACAGTATATCTTCTTCTTCTTAATTCATTTACCCTCCAGGGTTGGTTTTTCCGTCGGACTCAGCAGGGATCCCCCCTCTACCTCCTCGAGGGCAGTGTCTTGGAGCGTGAGATGTGTCAGGGGATACAACTGGAGAGGAGAATCAGTACCTCGCCCAGGCGGTCTCACCTGGTGTGCTGATCAGGGGCCTTGTGGGGGGAAGGGAAGATTGGAAGGGATAGACAAGTAAGAGGGAAGGAAGCGGCCGTGGCCTCGAGTTAGGTACCATCCCGGCATTTGCCTGGAGGAGAAGTGAGAAACCACGGAAAACCACTTCGAGGAGGGCTGAGGAGGGAATCGAACCTCCCTCTACTCAGTTGACCACCCGAGGGCGAGTGGACCCCGTCCCAGCCCTCGTACCACTTTTCTAATTTCGTGGCAGAGCCGATAATCGAGCATGGGCCTCCGGGGGTGGCAGCTAATCACACTTACCACTACACCACAGAGGCGGACACAAAATATATAAAATAAAAATAATTAATGTTATTGTAATATAGATATTTATTTGAGTTAAGTGTTATAATTTATTGATGTGTGCGGATGAATACATTTTAACCAGATTTTAATCAGAAATATATTTACATAAATATTTCTGCTGACGATACTACTCTCCGTGCCAGCAGCGAAGACGAACTTGCTGACTTACAGTATTAACAAGAGTTGAAAATGTGAGCACAGTGAATGGATTAAATATTAACACTAGCAACTCCAAAGTAATGATAATTGACCGAGGAGCACAGATCCAGGTCACAGGTTAAGGAAGGAGACTGGAGCCAGCAGACGATTTGGGTTCTTGGATAAACTATCATGCGCACGGGAAGTTGTGAGGCGGAAATTAGACGACCGTTCAACTTAGGGAGAGTTGCTTTGAAGAAACTCTCCAGGATCTGGATATAACAAACAATACAAAGGCCCGACTTGTTGAAACACTTGTTTTCTCCGTATATCTGTATGGTTGTGAAACATGGAACCTAAAGTGCCAGAGACAAAGAACGCTTCCGTGCGTTCGAGATGTGTTGCCGCAGAATGTTGGGTGTACAGTGGACTGAAGGAAGAATTGATATGTCCATCATGAGCAACTCAGCATCTCCAAACCTATGTCTTCCCGTGTAAATCGGAAGATTCTTCATTTCCTCGTCACATCACAAGAAGAGATGGAGAAAATCTTGAGAAATGCAATCATGCTAGGGAAGGTCGAAGGTATGCGAGCACGGGGAAGGGCAGAGGCAGATGAATTCACCAAATTAAGAAGCTCACTGATTTACCTCTTCAGCAGACCTTACGAAGAACTTAAAACCGTCCCAGGATGAAGAATCATAGTTAATGGGGTCATGGTGCTCAGTAATATGAGTAAAACGACTTGTGATGAAGATACTCATGTAAGGAGACGTAATGTGATAGATGCATTTGCTGAATAATAATACGTATTCATGTATTTGTGTACACTATTTAAACACACAAAAAAGTTTTGCATCACCCCTGGGTGTCATTTAATTGTGTTGCTATCTTGGCCTGTCCTATGCAGACTAGAAAGATGACCCTTAAGATGTTTATAAACATACAATTGCACGTACCCACAACGCACAGGCAGAACGCCAGACTCACATACCAGGCAGTACTTTTGTTGAAGTTGTGTGCTACTGAGGAAACAGAGGTGTTTTCTAAGCATTGTAGTGAGCGTCTAGGATGGCACGACGCGCAATGTAAACGTGTGAACGTGTACGCATAATCACATTTTTTTGGTAATATCTGAAGCCATCTCTTTTCAGTTTCGACTCAATTAATTTATAACACATGGTAACAGTATTACACCTTAAAAATAATCAACCTAATTAAAGTAGAATGACATGTTTCATTCTTGAAAGAGCATCACCAGATTCTATCTCAAATCACACTCAAATATTTAGAAATAAGTATTTGTGTTTTTTCTTGTTTAATACTTAGGAACTAAAAATCTGGAACCCATCATAAAGATGTCCTCCTTTGTTTCTACATCAGCATTTACTGCGAGGATTTTGGAAAACCATTGCTCCGACATTGGCGTTAAAATAAGAACACGAAAAAATCATTTCAGACTAACAATCTGATCTTACTTTGGAATGTTATTCCTACCCTTGAAAAAAAAAAAAAATTTCAATTGCAGAATGGAAAAGCCGCTGAAAGAAAGCACTCCCCAGGTGGGAGCTCGGAAAAGAAATCAACCATTGCATTATGCAATGCATCGGGACCTAGGGTTGTGGGGAGTCCCAGCCTCTGCAGTAATGGTGAGTCGGAGCATCCTTGGAATCCGTCCAGGCTTAAGTTTAAACATAAGTTCTTGGTAGGCACTTTGAACGTAAATTGTTTGCTGAAGGTTGGTAGACAGAGGTAATTAGAACTACTTCTAAATAGAAACTAAATTCAAATTTTAGCAGCACAGGAGACGAGATTTTTGGATGAGAATGTGACAGAAACAAAACATTATCGAATCATTAAAGGTAAACCAGCGATTCAAATTATGAAACGAATGCCACTCTTGGCAACAGCCATTTATGTCCATAAAAGATTGTTAGAAAATATAACTGAATTCAAATCTCGCTCAGAAAGGATATCTCTTTCAACAGTTAACTGAAAAAATAAAATATATACTTTTATTAACTGTCATGCACCAATAAATGAAGACAACAAAAAGAACCCAAATAAAGTAGAGGAATTCTGGACACTCCTGGACGATGAATTATCTAAAATTCCAAAATCAAATGTGGTGATATTACTTGGAGATTTCAATGCCGAAGTAGAGAGAGAGAGAGATAATTCATAGACCAATAATGGGAAAATATGCTGCACACCAATGGAATGAGATTAATTACTATCTGTAAAAACTTTCAACTGAAGTTAATGTCAACTTTCTTCAAGAAATTGCCAAGGAAAGCTAAAACATTGATTTCTCCAAATTCATTAGAGAATTTGATTCCGATTTGCCTAAAATCAAACTAAAATTCTTACCCAACAGAAATCACAGAAGAGGGGAAAGAGTAAACAAATAAAACACAAATAGACTTCAGATTACATGAGAAACATTGGAAACTTTTCTGGAAGAAATAAAAGTATCTCATCATGGAAAGTGACAGTATTTATCTAAAGAAATAATCAATGCAGCTCAGAAAACATTTGGGCTAGTCAAACCTAAAAAAAAAACCTTTGTGGAATCAAATATGTGAAGATGCGTTACAAGAGAGAATGAAACATTGGAAAAAGTGGAAATCCTCTGGAAAGACTGAGCACTATGACCAATTCAAACAGCAAAGGAAAGTCACTGCTAGAATAATGAGGGGAGTTAAAAGATCCTTCGAAAAATCATAACTTACTGACCTGCAAGACAGCTTTGTTGAAAAGAACTCTCTTTTAAGAGTCAGTTAAAGGGGTATCAAGCGCCTAGCGTATGCTTCAAGGATGAAAATGGTAGACTTGGCCTAAGCAATGCTGAGAATTACAAAATACTTGTGAAGCACTTTGATCGACTTTTAAACTGCCCTGAACCCGATCATAAGTTGGAATTCTCTCAAACAACTGAAAATCTGGAAGAAGATATACCATCCACTGCTGAAGAAATTAAAGAAGTAATTAACAATCTGAGAAATAATAAAGCTAGTGGAGAAAACTCTATAACAGCTGAACTTTTGAAATGGTCTCAATCAAAAATCATTGAAGAGCTACAGTTAATCTTTGAGGATATTTGGAGAACAAGAGGATTACAGAAGAATGGAAAGTGGCTCTAATACACCCAATGCATAAAAAGGGGGACAAACAAAAGATTGATAACTATAGATGCATCTCTCTTCTGCAAATTGCACACACGGTATTCTCAAAAATATTGCTGAATAGAGTGGAAACATCACTTGACAAGCAACTGGGTGAGTATCAAGCTGGATTTCGGAAAGGTAGATCTTGTTCAGAGCAAATATTTAACTTAAAATGCATAATTCGCCATAGGATGCTGAATTCAAAGGACACTGTTGTGACTTTTGTAGATTTTAAAAAGGCCTTTGATTCGGTTAATAGAGAAACCATAGATAAAATAATTCGGGAATTTGGAATGAAAACTAAATTGGCAAACGTAATACTTGAAATACTTACTAATACAATTTCAAAGGTGAAATTTATGGGTGAGATATCCAAGCCTATTAAGATAAATACAGGGGTACGGCAAGGTGACGGTTTGTCACCCCTTCTGTTCAACTGTGTTCTAGAGAAAATTGTGAGAATTTGGAATGTAAAGCTTAAAGAACATACCATTTTGCCGGTAAATTTGGGGAGAAAAAACAAAGGCATTGATTTAAATTGCCTAGCATTTGCAGACGATTTTGCTATATTGTCAGAAAACCTAACATGTGCAACAACACAATTCAATCTCTTGGAAGAAATAGCCAACAAGACAGGTTTGAGAATCTCCGTAGAAAAAACAAAATCTATTACAAACATCAAGAATGCTCCAAAATATTTGGCAACTGATATTGGAAAGAGTAACGAAATTCAAATATCTGGGAGAAATAATTCAAAAAAACGGTTTAACAAATCTGCAGTAGAAGAAAGGGTACACAAGACGGAAAGAGCATATGGTATCACAGATAATTTTTATAACAAAAAGTGTCTATCGAAAAATCTTAAAACTACACTACACTACAGCGGTGAAACCGGAATGCCTATCTGCAAGTGAATGCCTGGTACTAAACTATATATTACATGAACTTGAGATACTAGAAAGGAGAACCATGAGAAAAATCTTAGGCCCTGTGAAAACAACAGAAGTATGGAAATAAAGATCTAATGATGTCGGCAGCCCTGAAAATGGTTTTCCGTGGTTTCCCATTTTCACACCAGGCAAATGCCGGGGCTGTACCTTAATTAAGGCCACGGCCGCTTCCTTCCCACTCCTAGCCCTTTCCTGTCCCATTGTCGCCGTAAGACCTATCTGTGTCGGTGCGACGTAAAGCAACTAGCAAAAAAAAAAAAAAAAAATTATGAAATATACAGGAACATAGAAAACATAACAGAAACCATAAGAAAAAGGAGATTGCAATTTTTTTAACATAGTCCGGCTCCGTGGCTAAATGATTAGCGTGCTGGCCTTTGGTCACAGGGGTTCCGGGTTCGATTCCCGGCAGGGTCGGTAATTTGAACCATAATTGGTTAATTTCGCTGACACGGGGGCTGGGTGTATGTGTCGCTTGCATCATCATTTCATCCTCATCACGACGCACAGGTTGCCTACGGGTGTCAAATCAAAAGACCTGCATCTGGCGAGCCGAACTTGTCCTCGGACACTCCCGGCTCTAAAAGCCATACGCCGTTTCATTTTTTTTGACATATTTACAGAATGGATGATTCCACATTTACAAAAAGGATTTTGTCCCTTTGAGACAAAAAGGCAACCACTAGCTGGATTCAAGAAGTAAAGAAAGGTTTAGAAAGAAATAGTATAAGATAAGAAGAAATTATAGACAGAGAGATTTTTAGAAAAATGGTAGGACGTATGGAAGGATTCCAAGAAAGATTGAACATGAAACCTGGTGCGAAATGGTCTGAGGAGAGGAAAAAACAGCATAGTGAAAGGAAGAAAGAATATTGGAAGGAACGGAACAGAAAACAACAAAGTATGAAGAACTGAATTGAAATTGGCACGTGGTCCTTAGCAGGCCTCATGGGAAAGAAGAAAAAGAAATGGAAACTAACCATCCCGTTAAAAAGCTCGATATACTACCCAAAAAGCATAATAAATAAATAAATAATAATAATAATGACAAATATCCGCGTAATTAGCTGCCACCCCGGAGGCCCGGGTTCGATTCCCGCCTCTGCCACGAAATTTGAAAAGTGGTACGAGGGCTGGAGCGGGGTCCACTCAGCCTCGGGAGGTCAGCTGAGTAGAGTGGGGTTCGATTCCCACCTCAGCCATCCTCGAAGTGGTTTTCTGTGGTTTCCCATTTCTCCTCCAGGCAAATACCGGGATAGTACCTAACTTAAGGCCACGGCCGCTTTCTTCCCTCTTCATTGTTCCCTCACAAGCAGATCAGGCCGCCTGGGCGAGGTACTGGTCCTCCTTCCCAGTTGTATCCCCGACCCAAAGTCTCACGTTCCAGGACACTGCCCTTGGGGCGGTAGCGGTGGGGTCCATCGCCGAGTCCGAGGGAAAAACCAACCCTGGAGGGTAAACAGATTAAGAAAGGAGGAAGAAAGAAATATTAATAATGATAAGTTAATAAAAATACGACTGTTGTTCCACGAAAGCCGTTCACGTAAACGCAAATAACATAACGGAAAATTAACGGAAAACTAATCAACCCATTAAAAAGCTCGTTAGACTATCCCTAAATAGTTAAAGAACATTCAAAATACGATAGCAATAATAACAATGATAATGATATGGCTTTTAGTGCCGGGAGTGTCCCAGGACATGTTCGACTCGCCAGGTGCAGGCCTTTTCTTGGCGCCCGTAAGCGACCGGATGAAATGATTATTAAGACGACACATACACCCAGCCCCATGCCAGTGGAATTAACTAATGATAATTAAATTTCCGGACCCTGCCGGGAATCGAGCCCGAGACTCCGGTGACCAATGTCCAGCACGCTAACCGTTTAACCATATGATAATGGTAGTTTAATCTAAATGAACTCAAATGTACTGTTCCGAAAGAGTTGAAGTAAGTGGAAATGAAATAACGAAAATGAGCTGTATAATAGGCAACCCAATAGATGCTGAATAAGAACCCTTGCGTCGTTTATAAAAAGGATTTAATACGAGGACACTAATAATAATAATAATAATAATAATAATAATAATAATAATAATAATAATAATAATAATGTCTCCTCTGTCGTGTAGTGGTTAGCGTGATTAGCTGTCACCTACGGAGGCCCGAGTTCGATTCCCGGCTCTGCCACGAAATTTGAAAAGTGGTACGAGGGCTGGAACGGGGTCTACTCAGCCTCGGGAGGTCAACTCAGTAGAGGTGGGACCGATTCCCACCTCAGCCGTCCTGGAAGTGGTTTTGCGTGGTTTCCCACTTCTCCTCCAGGAAAATGCCGGGATGGTACCTGACTTAAGGTCACGGCCGCTTCCTTCCCTCTTCCTTGCCTGCCCCTTCCAATCTCCCCATCCCTCCACAAGGCCCCTGTTCAGCATAAGGCCGCCTGGGCGTGGTACTGGTCCCCCTACACAGTTTTATCCCCGACCCAAAGTCTCACGTTCCAGGAGACAGAGGTGGGATCCCTCGCTGAGACCGAGGGAAGAACCAACCCTGGAGGGTGAACGGATTAAGAAAGAAGAAAGAATACCAATAACAACAACAACAACAACAACAACAACAACAACGGTAATACTAAGGGAAGCCCTAAATGCAAAACATCTAAAAGTATAACACAGGGTGTCATTGGCCTAGTCAAGGAGAGGAGTGTGACGTAGCGCAAGGTCAACGGACTGCAGCCATTTGGATCCACGCCAATGGCAGAGCAACGGTTTTTCAAATACCTCGCAGTAAATGCTATAGTAGAGACAAAGAATGACCTCTATATGTTCCAGATTTCAAGTTTTCTAAATATTTAAACATAAATATTTGACTTTGATTTCATAGAATCTAATGATTTTCTATAAAGGACGAGACATGTCATTCAATTTTAATTACTGTAAGTTGGTTCTTTGTCAGGTAGTTTGTAAATTCGCTTACTCAAAGTTAGTTTCGGCAGACTGAAGAGCTTAACTGTTAAAAAAAAATCACATTATGTCAAGAAGGATGGTCAATAAGGGATCTTGCTCGACGTGTGGGCCGTAATCAAATTGATATGGTTCGAACATGGAAGCGGTATCGGAAGACAGCAATTGTTGATGATTTGCCTCACACTGGTCGTCCAAGGGCTACGACTGCAGTCTACGACCCGTCCCATACAATTTCAGCTCGGAGGAATCTTGATTGCAGTGCCATGTTGCTGAATAATAATCTCCTGCCAGCCACAGGTTGTCGCGTTTCAACTCAAACTGTGCGGCTCAACTTCACTCTCGACGCCCATGTCAAGGCCCAGCTCTCAAACCTAGACATTAAGGGGCAGATGGCCCCAAGATTATGCTGAATGGTCTCTTCGGAATCGGCATCAAGTCCTTTTCACCGATGAGTGTCGCATAGGCCTTGTTCCTGATGATCGTCAGTAACGTATTTGGTGGCAATCTGGTCAGGATTCACGTATCAAACACGCTGTCCAGCACATGCAGCAAAATGGTGGTTCTTTAATTTTTGGGGTGACATTATATGGGGCCACCGTACGCCACTCCTAGTCATACAGGACTATGTAACGGCTGTACGATACAGGGACGACATCCTCCGACACATAGTGATACCGTATTTTGGAGAAGAATTTGTCTTAATGGACGATAATGCGCGCATCTATCACGCTGTTCTTGTAACGACTTCCTTCTTTATCACAATATCGCTCGACTAGAGTGGCCGCCGTGTTTCTGGACATGAACCCTATCGAACATGCCTGGTATAAATTAAAGAGGGCTGTTTATGGATATCACGACCCACCAACCACTCTGCGAGATCTATACCGAATCACCATTGAGGAGTGGGAAAATTTGGACCAATATTTAAATTGATGAACTAGTAGGCAGAATGCCAAGACGAATTCAGGCATAGTTCAAAGCACGGGGACAGCTTACCCGGTATTAAAAGTACTGATGTGTGCTATATTCAGTACGTGAAATTGCAACAGCAAAGCTTTTTTGTTGTAAAGGCTCTCAATTTGTTGTTTTATTGAGCAATAAACAGTGCCGATATGGTACCTATGCACGTCTGTTTCGTTTGTATATAAATCACCAGGAACTCTTTGGTCCGAGGTGATGCAAAACGTTTTTGATGTTTGAAATATTAACCCTTTCTTATTGATGTTTTCTCTATGGGGGCAAAATTATTATTCTTTCCCATTTAAAAAAGTATGGTTTAGTGAATATATTTATACGAACATTTAAAAAAAATATATGATCAAAAATCTACATTAGGTAGGTATATACGGCAAAAATTAAGAAATACCCTCATCTACACGTTTGGAAGATATATTTCTTGACGACAAACTCGAATGTTGAAGTGATAATATAAATGAGTCAAAAGACGTGCATTGGCCCCTATTTCATTTATATTGCAGAGAACTGGGAACAACTGCGCGAGGCCCTGGTCAAAACAGCTTAAGAGACGGTTCAGTTTACTAAGCCCAGGAAGCATGCTTGGTGGAACAGTGAATGCGATGCAGCGATAAGGCAAAGACAGTTCGCTTGCCAGAAATGGAACTCGCTAAATAACCAAGTCAACTGGACAAACTTCTTGAACGAGAGAAAGTGTGCAGCAAAAACCATCCGCAGCGTTAAACGTGCTTTTGATAAACACCAGCTGGCTCCAATTGAGCAGGATTTCAAGAAGAGCAGAACACGCGACTTTTATAAAACATTTAAAAGCAACTTGAAATACGACCCACCGAGCCTACAGTTCAGAGTAGTGATGGGTAACGCTCTCGCTCGAGACTCTCGAGACTGACGTCGCAGATCTCAAGACTCCCGCGAGAATCTCGAGACCGATCCTCCTATAGTGCAAGCTGTGCGACCTACCAGTAACTACGACTGTAAACTTGTTAGTATATCATTGGCAATTTTTTGCGTTAAATAACGTCCTCATATAAAAATGCGTGAGCCAATACATTTTGTCAAAAGCCAGGGAAAGTACTGCATGTTCAACTATGAACCCCTTAATACCATTAACGAAAGTTATAACAGAATGTCGGTATCTTAAAATGTTCACGACTTATTTGGGGTGGACATCTTAGCTGAATAACCATGCATAATTTGTGAATAACTGTAGATATGGTGTACACCTACTTGGATACTAAGGGCGTGCATCATTCGAACCTGAGACGGGGAAGATGTGCTTTGCTACTTATGCAACCCCCATTACACATGGGTGGAACGTGTAATCTAAAATGCCCGACTTTGCTCCAATTCTTTCAGCAGGGGTGGTGGGCAACGCTCTCGAGACCGATTCTCGTGTGCTGCGAGCTGTGGGACGTCCCAGTAACTACGAGTGTAACCTTGATACTTATCATCAGCAGTTCTCATATGAAAACGTGTGTGACGATAAATTTTGTCAAAAGCCTAGGAAAGCACTGCATGTTGAACTAGGAGCTCCTTAATACCATTAACGAAAGCGAAGACAGAATGCCAGTATCTTAAACTGTTCACGAGTTATTTCAGGTGGACTTCTTAGCTGCATAACACGTATAATTTGTTAATAACTGTTATTAGGATGTAAACCTACCTGGAAGCCTGACAATCGTTGAGAGCAGGGTAGCTTCTTGTGATTTAGACAGGACCGGAGGTGTTCTGTGACGATACCTCTTCACTGATATTATGCGTTCCGGCTTGTAAGAGCCGGATCATCCCGGAAGTATTTCTGCCGATGTATTGAACCCTTAACTTACCATTCCATCGTTGGTCGGCCACAGCTGCTACAGTAGAGCAATATTGAACTCTTAAATCTTGGGGTCGTTGCGGGAAGAATTCGGTCACGATCTTAACCAAACGATGGGGTTCAGAAGAGAGCCTAACTACTTGAAATGAGGAGCAAATATGTGCTTACTAACGTTTATTGAATTCATTAATTGCACAAAATAATTTATTTATATAAACCCTTGACCAAAAATTAATTATTAATTATTAAATGTTTCATACGCAGTCACATTGCATAGCGTTAATTTATTTTCTTCGGAGAAAGTAGGAATCTCATAAATTAGTGGACAGCGAAACTGAAAAAGTGAAAAAGAAAGTCTGAAAAATCGGGCACCTATTAATCCACACGATCCGTGGAAAATTTGACCTTCAACAAGTAGAACGCCGGATTTCCTCTTAATTAAGGTTATCCACCAGTCGAATACCCTTTGGGATACGGAACACCCGCCGAATGGACCCTTAATCGAACCAAATTGCCTATCAGTTGCTTTGGATAGGTTGCGAAATATTATTGGAAAGCATGGTGTTCACTACCAGTTAACAGCAGCATTCACAGTTGAAACGAAAATTCCACCATGGATTGTCATTTCATGTCGCCCTTAAGGTGTACAATAATCCCGATGCTAAAACGTGCATCATCCAAACAGCTGTTCAGAAGGAACCAACAACAACACGATCCGAGAAGACTTTACGTTACGTCGTTCTGAGGGAACAAAACTGCAAAATGCAGGAAACACTTATTCATCGCGCATTTAGAAGAAATGCCAAACACTGAAGTTAATGAAAATGTGGTAAATCACTTGGAAAATACACTGACTGACAGAGCAAATGCAACACCAAGAAGGAGTGGTTCGAAAGGGATGAAAGTTGGGGAAAAAACAGAGACGGCAAGGACGAATAATTGATGTTTATTTCAAACCGATATGCAGGTTACACAATGCGCACGGCATCGACTCAGTAGGATGTAGGACCACCACGAGCGGCGATGCACGCAGAAACACGTCGAGGTACAGAGTCAATAAGAGTGCGGATGGTGTCCTGAGGGATGGTTCTCCATTCTCTGTCAACCATTTGCCACAGTTGGTCGTCCGTACGAGGCTGGGGCAGAGTTTGCAAACGGCATCCAATGAGATCCCACACGTGTTCGATTGGTGAGAGATCCGGAGAGTACGCTGGCCACGGAAGCATCTGTACACCTCGTAGAGCCTGTTGGGAGATGCGAGCAGTGTGTGGGCGGGCATTATCCTGCTGAAACAGAGCCTTGGGCAGCCCCCGAAGGTACGGGAGTGCCACCGGCCGCAGCACATGCTGCACGTAGCGGTGGGCATTTAACGTGCCTTGAATACGCACTAGAGGTGACGTGGAATCATACGCAATAGCGCCCCAAACCATGATGCCGCGTTGTCTAGCGGTAGGGCGCTCCACAGTTACTGCCGGACTTGACCTTTCTCCACGCCGACGCCACACTCGTCTGCGGTGACTATCACTGACAGAACAGAAGCGTGACTCATCGGAGAACACGACGTTCCGCCATTCCCTCATCCAAGTCGCTCTAGCCCGGCACCATGCCAGGCGTGCACGTCTATGCTGTAGAGTCAATGGTAGTCTTCTGAGCGGACGCCGGGAGTGCAGGTCTCCTTCAACCAATCGACGGGAAATTGTTCTGGTCGATATTGGAACAGCCAGGGTGTCTTGCACATGCTGAAGAATGGCGGTTGACGTGGCGTGCGGGGCTGCCACCGCTTGGCGGCGGATGCGCCGATCCTCGCGTGCTGACGTCACTCGGGCTGCGCCTGGACCCCTCGCACGTGCCACATGTCCCTGCGCCAACCATCTTCGCCATAGGCGCTGCACCGTGGACACATCCCTATGGGTATCGGCTGCGATTTGACGAAGCGACCAACCTGCCCTTCTCAGCCCGATCACCATACCCCTCGTAAAGTCGTCTGTCTGCTGGAAATGCCTCCGTTGACGGCGGCCTGGCATTCTTAGCTATACACGTGTCCTGTGGCACACGACAACACGTTCTACAATGACTGTCGGCTGAGAAATCACGGTACGAAGTGGGCCATTCGCCAACGCCGTGTCCCATTTATCGTTCGCTACGTGCGCAGCACAGCGGCGCATTTCACATCATGAGCATACCTCAGTGACGTCAGTCTACCCTGCAATTGGCATAAAGTTCTGACCACTCCTTCTTGGTGTTGCATTTGCTCTGTCAGTCAGTGTATTATTTTAAAACCTACTTTCAGGTTATAAATTGTTACGTTACGCTTAATAAAATTACAAGTCCACATGGTAAAATAAAACAACATTATAGAATTATTTCCTATTTAACAATGACTACCATCACAGATCCATCTACTTATTGTTTGTCCCAACACAGTACCTACAAAATTATCAATTGACCACACTCATTACGTATAAAAATGAAAGAACGACAAAAATTGAAAAATAAAATATATTACTGGCTGACGAATCGAACCCGCATTCGTAACTCAAGTCTCACAGTAATACGCTGAGTGTCACCACGCACAATATCAAAGCAAAACGGACGTCAGAACGACAAACAATTAAGTCCGTAAAATAATGTAAAATACTGAAGTTCATTGAACTCAAACACGCATGGCGAACTGCAGTAAATATTCAATCACCGCCAGCTCAGTACCCAATATTGGACAACCCTCATGTTCAGGTCATTAGTGATTCCATAATTTTAAGTAAACACCTTCCAGCTGTTGAGGGCTGCACGCAAGCTTGGCATCATTATTACTGAGCTAACACTCTTCGCATTGCATACACTACGGCAGACACTACCATCGCTCAAGTCACTTCGCAAAAACATCTAATCTAAAACTTGAGTATGTACAGCTGACATCCCAGACGTATCGTCGGGCCTACCTAATGTCTGCACACCCTAACACTAACCTCTATGTACACATTCTTTCCTAACCCTATCGCTGAGCATGAACTAGGACGTCTCATCATCAGTATACTCCTAGGATAACATGTAACGTCCTAAATGTATTGTCGAGCGGAAATTGGGTCGTATACGCTTCCCCTAGCATATCAGGCGAAATCGTAACTTCAAACACACTCTTAAATATATTTTAGCTGGAATCCTGGTCGAAACTAATAACACACAACGAAACGAATCTTGCCACAGAATGAACACAAGTCGGGAAATGCAACTAAGTCCCTATCTTGTTACTAAACGTGAAATAAATAACCCGTGGTGAGCAATCCACAACTTAAGCACGATCCCAGCATGCGCAATGAGGTTTGGAAAAATAATAACTTCCAACACACGTCTAACACTACTTGACTGTCGCCAAACAATAATAATCATCACCACCGCAAAAATCCACTCTGTAATTTTAGGGTGAAGCCCTCAAATCGCCTACCGTCATTTTCCAAATATTCATATCCATGACTATCCAGTGAAATGAAACCCAATGAATCTACACAGCCAAACATATCGCTTTAATAACGTCCAATATCTCATCCCACAATGTTTCCGATTTAATGATAAAGTACCGCCTCGTAATTTATGAACTTTACTGATTGGAAACTTGTCATTACAGTCAAATAACACCAACCGTGTATTCAGAATGCTCTTCTATCCTTGAGGTCATATTACTATAATATTCATTATACTGACTTTACGTAACTAGTCATTTGATTTTTACCACCAAGATTTACAATCTTCACCAGAAATCGTTTTCACTTGGGATCTTGACTTGAAATTTGACTGTGCCTCACACAATAATCATCTCGAACCAACCTTCTCCAGGTCTCAGTTTTCGAATTGTTAGCGGAATATACTACAGCCTGCCACATAAATCTCACATTTAATATACAGCCTGTCTCAAAAATTCTTCGCTATCAGCAATTATAGCCTGTCTCAAAAACTCATTCTCAACGCCTTCTCACGGCGGCATTATGTAAAATCCAGGCTCCCTTTGCCTTCAACATCTATACAACTCTTATCTCAACATATATAAATTCTTTGCCCTCAATCCATTTTCTTATATTTCAAGACTTTTCAAACCTCAATCCTCTCGTGACAAACAACTTTTATAAAAATATACCTTTTTATTTTATTGTTACTACAACTTTCGGACCTCAAGAATACAACAGCACACCGTGATTTTCCATATCACCGACATACACGATGTCACAAAATTTTACTTCCCATAAACAAAACCTAACTTTATCGGATTTCACTGGAATTTTCTAGACACCCGCAAACCTTGTAGAACATACCGGTTAAATCCACTTTTAACGT
This sequence comes from Anabrus simplex, assembly GCF_040414725.1. Lineage (NCBI taxonomy): Eukaryota > Metazoa > Arthropoda > Insecta > Orthoptera > Tettigoniidae > Anabrus > Anabrus simplex. The sequence continues at coordinate 1,149,135,627 of NC_090266.1, read as the reverse complement.
AGAAAAATTTTATCCCGCGGTAAACATTATTATTATTATTATTATTATTATTATTATTATTATTATTATTATTATTATTATTATTATTATTATTATTATTATTATTATTATTATTATTTCGACAAAAGTTTCTGAATTCAAGCGATATTCGAAATTAAGACATTCGCCACGACTACGTTATCGTTATCACCTTCCTAATTTTTCTCTATTCGGACAATATCTCAAAGAATATTAACACAATATTTAAACTTCACATTTTATAGTTTCTTGACGTGAATTTTACAGCACTGAAGAGTTTCGCACGATGACCAGAAATGTAATACCTTCGCCTGATCATTATTAAATATCAACCCGACATATGCGATGAAAATTGGTAGGGACAAACAATAATCTAACTACAACATTGATACAAAATATTCACAGATCTGTAATCGTAGTCACCATCCTGGATTCTGGCTGCATCTAGCCAGCAAACCTCTTTATCTAGCCTCCCATGGCTGTCTGGGATGTCTTCTTATAGATATAAATATAACTTAAATTACACAACACTTTACAACGCACTTCCAAAACGTTTAACAGGCGACGAGCACTCTTCTCAACTGGCCACGTCCACTGTGTTCGCAAGACTTCCGTTCCCTCTCACCCTACTAAGGTCCAGGTGTTCCAACAGATAAGAAACCAGACCCCGCAGCTAACTTCCAGACTCCTCTTTAACAAATATTAGACGTACACACTGAATACAGAAAGAAATTCAATTACTTATTCACCCAAATATCTAAACCTTCAAAGTTCCCATTAGCAGCAGTTCAGAAAATTTCTATCATCTTCTACTTTAACAGTATAGTTAAACCATAGACACGGACATGTAATAAGTTACTGGGAGAACAACTCTCCACACGTTTCTGCTGACGAGTGACGTGGGCTTCGCCGTTCCAACAACCAGACAGAGAATGTGAAATATACGAAGGGAGATTTATTTTATAACCTATGGAAGGACGCTACTCACACCATGAACCTTGATTGCACAATCTGCTAATTCCACATCCAATAGACCAATTTTCCTGAAATTTGTTCCATAACCTCGGACAGACTTACGATTTATTACCGTGTTAATTTCGTATTTTTCCCATATTCGCAACAGGCGAAATAAATTATTTCTGCCCGGGCGTTTCGCGGGTTTTCTTCATCCATCGGCCTTGGCACGTGTCGCTAGTTCGGGAGCCGGGCGCAAATTCTTCTCTAGGCCTAACTGCATTTATTTTTACCCTGGGGGTTCTGTCTTCACATAGGGTTTAAGAATAATTTAGATTCTTTATTTCTGGATTTATTATGTCGCCAAAATCTCTCGTTATGAAGAATTTCTTGAATTTTGATAAATTGTTTAGTATTCGAAGTCCACCGAAGTGTCCCGGCGTTTCACGAGCTCGCGAGCTTGCTTGACGCGGGGAGCTCGCTCCCACGAAACAGATAGGCTCTTGAAATGCAAACATGGCTGCTCTCAAAAAAGTAGTTTGTAGCTGAAATAAATATTGGGAAAGAAAAAAATAATTTTCTCATCGTAGAATTATGGGTTCAGTATTTTACTTCTTTTGAATAAGCAACACAGTGGGCTGTGCTATGTGACATCTAAAAATAGCAGACATCCACGACGTACGTTGCGTTTCGGACATTGTCTTCAAGGATTCGCGTACAACTAGACACAATTTCACATTGTACCGCCATATATCGAATTACCTAATTATGACGCGAATACTCTATAACATTGTAAAAAAATATTTCCTTCGTCACCAAACTATCGGTAAACGCAAGCAGTGGTCATATGTTATTGATTGCGAAGTCTGATAACGATGTACACCTACCTGTCGAAAGAATATTGAAGCAAACTGAAGCATTTTAGATTACACATTCCACTCATGCGTAATGGTGGTTGTATATGCAGCAAGGCGCATCTTGCCTCGTCTCGAGTTCGAATAATGCACGCCTTTAGTATCCACGTACGTGTACCTACCGTAGCCGCCAGGTTGTGTACTTAACCACTCATTCGTGTACCTACCAGTGCATACAATGCCAGAATGCGTATCCTTTATAATTATGTTATACTGCGTCAAAATAGACCCCGGTAGAAATGAACGCCCTAGTCGCTTGTTGACCCGTATTTACGAAAGTGAGAAGGCCCGTGGTTGGCTATTCGCATACTCGGCATAAAGAACATTCAGCTCCGACTACCTGTAAGCCTATGACACGCTGCTGGCCGCACAATGCGGGGACAACGCTCTCGAGATCTCTCGAAATTTCTCGCGAGAAATAGTGCCTGCGCTAGTCTCGAGAAATCCCGAGAAATCTGGAGACCTCGTCTCAGACTGCCCATCACTAGTTCAGAGATTCCAATGGAAAACTAGCCCATAACGACAAGGAAAACTGCCGGGTCCTTGCAAAATACTCGAATCCCTTCTTAACTGCGAGGCCCCAATATGCAGATTCACATTTGAAGATAAAACACAAGTCCACCCAGATTCAGCTCCACCTACGAAAGATGAAGTCAGGCAGATTATCCAATCCTTGAAGAACAATAAAGCGCCGGGTGAAGATTCGATAATTGCTGAATTGTGGAAGTTTGCTAATGACAATGCAGTGGAGAAATTATCGGACATCATGCATGATATCTGGAATACTGAAAGACTTCCAAGTGACTGGACATCTGCCCTAATCCACCCACTTCATAAGAAAGGCGACAAGTCGGATGTTAACAACTATCGTGGCATCTCCCTCCTACTTATAACCTACGAAATTCTCTCGATAGCTCTTCATATCAGGGCAGAAGAACAGCTAGATCCAGAGCTGAGTGATTACCAAGGAGGTTTCAGTAGAGGACGGTCATGTGTGGAGCAGATTATGAATCTGAAATCTGTCCTTTCATATCTTAAACTAAGGAGCAAGCCTTTCGTAGTAACGTTCATCGACTTTAAGAAGGCCTATGATTCAATTGACAGAACTACCCTAATTCAGTTCTTAAAGGAATTTGGCTTGGACGGTAAAACAAGAGTGATCATCCAACAGACTCTCACCAACACCATCTCAAAAGTGAAGTTCAGAGGAGAGACTTCAGATGCCTTTGAAATACGGACAGCAGTTAGGCAGGGAGATGGTCTCTCACCTCTGTTGTTCAACTGCGTTCTTGAGAAAATGATCCGTGAATGGTGCAGAGAAATGAGTTATGAAGGAGTCGAAAGCGGAGTCAGACTAGGCCACAAGAACAAGAACCTTTCAATTGACTATCTAGCATTTGCAGACGATCTCGCGGTTTTCGCTGATTCCTTGGATGTGGCCACGAAGCAGATCAACCAGCTTCAAATACAAGCTGCAAAGGCGGGCCTACAAATCTCCTTTGAGAAAACAAAATTCATTACAAACATCAAACTGGCGCCGAGTGAGCTAGAAGGGACACTGGAAAAGTCAAGCGAGCTGAAAAATTTAAGTATCTTGGTGAATGGATAGAACCTAACTTGTCCGAAAAAGAAGCCTTTTCTTCACGCATGAATAAAATGGAAATAGCTTACCACCTGACTAAAAATGTCTATAACTATATCTCTGAATGCAAAAATCAAACACTATTGCACTGTCATCCGGCCAGAGGCTCTATATGCTGCGGAATGTCTCGCCATGAACAAAAAAGGCATGATGGAGAAATTGGAGGCCAAGGAAAGAAAGATTTTGAGGAAAATGTTATGTCCAATCAAAGACAACGGCGAGTTTAGGAGACGGCACAACCAGGAGTTGTACTCGCATGTGGAGAAAATAACCGACGTGATGCAGAAAAGGAAGATTACTTTTTATGGACACATGGCCCGAATGAAGTCAACACGGTTAACCAACCGCATTTTCACTTTCCTCCAAGAGAAAAATGACAAAGAGGGCATGTTTCAGTGAGCTACATAAAAATCTGCAGGAGATTTGGATCTCATTTAAAGATATCCAGGAGCGTGTCCCACTTAAGAAAAAACTCCAAGAACATCAGAGTTTCCAACCAATGCCGAAGATGAAAACTGGAAAGGCATGGACGGAAGAGCGAAAGGAGCAACACCGTATACGAATGAAGGAATACTGGACCAACATTAAAGCTCAAGGGAAACAGTTGAAATGGCGTGGTCCTTAGTTGGCCGAAACGAAACAACATCAATAATAATAGTAATAATAATAATAATAATAATAATAATAATAATAATAATAATAATAATAATAAATAAACCTTTACAGTGAAAAATACTTTGGCTTAACTTGGAAAAAAATCAGAATATTTTAAAAGTGATATACGTGATGTACGTGATGTACGTTGTAAATTAATGAAATTCACATATAAGCCTAATATGTAAACAGGGACGAACTATTCAATTTAAAAGATGACACTCGAACGGCCTTCTCTTAAATAATACATTTCTAGTGAGCATATAGAAATATTTTTATTATAGAGCCTCTGGAAGATTTTTCAAAAATGTATCAAACTTGTAAACATTTTTATTAATTATAGTGTGAACGTATTTTGATTAGCATGTTTAAGCAAATGACAGAACATTTTCTTTCGCACTGCACTCCCGCGGTATAGCGCCCACTATACAGCTATGAATTAATTGACCTTTCCACTTAACCCGCTGAATTGTAAAAGGTATTGTACGGCTCAAACCATTTTTTGAAGGTGCTCAAATACGCCAGCCTCGTGTCGGTAGATTTACTGGCACGTAAAAGAAGAACCGAAAAAGTAGTTAGTGGGACGTAAAGCCAATATCATTATTAATACATGTTTGGAAAGTGGTTTATTGGATAGAACATATTTTATAAGCCCGACTCCTTGGCTGAATGAACAGCGTACCGCCCTTCAATTCAGAGGGTCCCAGATTCGATTCCCGCCTGGATCGAGAATTTTAATCGCTTCTGATTAATTCTTTTGTCTCAGGGACTGGGTGTTTGTGGCTGTCACAACACTCTCCTCTTCATCGTGTTCATATTCAAACACCACACCACACTACCAACCAGTACAAAAACATGCAATAGTGATTACATCCCTCCATATAGGGTTGTTGTTAGGAAAGGCATCCGGCCGTAAAACAGGACCAAATCCACATATGCTACTAAGTTCGCACCTGCTAACCCACAGCTGTGGGAAAAGCGGAAGAAAAAGAAGAAATATTTTTGTAACTTAAAATGTAACGTTTACATTTGCATCTCTATTTTTCGTTTTTGAAAGCCCCACCCCCACCTGTCAAATTCTAAGCCCCACCAAAATAAATGCTGTGTACGGCTTTGCAATGATGTACAAAGCTGTTGTTCTAAAGCACCATCACTGTGCCGTAGAATGACTATCGCGGCAAACAAGTCACTCGTACATCCGAGAACAAACCGTCACTCTCCCCGTGATACAGGTGAATAATTAGGCGTCAATGAAAATTAGGACGCGTGCAAGTAGTGCAGCAGTAAATAAAAAACAAAATCTCGCATATCACAACAACGTCCAATTCACATCTTCGCCGTGCGCGTAAGTCACAGTTAGTAGGTAATGTTCTCTATCAAAGTTCCTTATTTCTCTTCGAAGTTCGTAATCAATGTTCCTTGTCAATAAGCCCCGTCAATAAACCTTGCAATAGTCCACTCAATGGTCCCCCGCGTCAATAAGTATCGCCTTGCCATAATCATATCCACTCGTATAATCATGTCCACCACGTGCACAGACGTCTAGTGGAAAGGCTTCTATAACTTACGGAACTACCTGCTCTTACATACTATGACGCGGAGTTTCAAATTTAAATTTCCTAGCGCTCTCATGGGCTACTGGGACGTTAACACACACTGCGCTAGGCGCTAGTCATTTGTTTTTTGTTTTTTTGCTATTTGCTTTACGTCGCACCAAATCATTTGTTTAACATTGATGAACGCCTACCTATAACCTCAATATCGGGGCATTTTCAGTTGTTGCTACGGAATGTGACTCGCTCACTCTACATGAAAAAACGCCACCGAACCAACGGCCGTTTCAAGTATGACTCTAAACTTTCCAAGTTTCAATATATTGGGCAATACGTTATACATCTAGACTACCACAAATATCAATTGTGCTACATTATTATACAAAATTATACGATATTCTTACAAATATCTTACTCTAAATAATTTGGCATGCTCAAGATGTCGTTTCTCATACGATAACTTAACCTAGTAAACTGATATCAATTTATACATAAATAATTAATTAGTGGAGTCTTTATATTTGTCAAATGTCGGGGTTTGTACTCTCGTACGATTACAGCACGTTGCGTGTTTTAATAATGACATTCCTGTAAGAGTCATGAAACATACCGTACATTTTCAGTGAAGTTATAGCGTGTAAGCTGAAGCCTCCGTGGCTCAGACGGCAGCGCGCCGGCCTCTCGCCGCTGGATACCGTGGTTTAAATTCCGGTCACTCCATGTGAGATTTGTGCTGGACAAAGCGGAGGCGGGACAGGTTTTTCTCCGGGTACTCCGGTTTTCCCTGTCATCTTTCATGCCAGCAACACACTCCACTATCATTTCATTTCATCTGTCAGTCATTAATCATTGCGACAAGCCTCGGCAGCCGGCACAATTCCTATCCTCGCCACAAGTTGGGGGCTTCATTCATCCCATCCCTGACCCGGTCATTGACTGGAAAACAGGTTGGAGGTTTTCATTTCATGGCTGTCAAGTCCCTACTTTCGAAGTTGTTGACCAATATAAAATCTACATTATGTTTAGTGGGTTATGTGAACGAATTCGATCCATTAAATGTCACTGTAATATTTGTCCCAAATGGAAGATAATTGCTTTCACTCAAATAAAGTGTAAAATATGTGGTAAATTAACAAATACCGTCGTTAGTAGAGAAATATCTTGATAAATATGTATATGTACTTACGGGCTGTAGACAGGACTCCCTTATGTTGCTGCATTCCGCTGTTCGTGCCGTCTTTTGTTTCTTTCTTGAGGTCCAGAGCTAGCACCAACGAATGGGAGTGTTATGTCTGTGAACTCTCATATTTGTACATATGACTAGCGCGGGCAGTTCAAACAGCAAAATACACTCATGCTCATAAATTAAGGATGATTGCATATTGTGGTGCCACACAACGTGGCACTACACAAAGCTGGCGCTAATAGCATAGGCACATAGTGAAAACAAACGAAACATATCTGTAAGTCCACGGTATTGGTGATAAGTTGAGAAAACCGTCCCAAAACACATGTGCTAAAAAACGCCACTGTTTCCTGCGCATGTACCCCGACATCAGTAAGGGATATGATCACCATGCACACGTACACAGGCCGCACAACGGGTTGGCATACTCTGGATCAGGTGGTCGAGCAGCTGCTGGGGTATAGCCTCCCATTCTTGCACCATGCCTGTCGGAGCTCCTGAAGTGTCCTAGGGGTTTGAAGACGTGCAGCGATACGTCGACTGAGAGCATCCCAGACGTGCTCGATGGTGTTTAGGTCTGGAGAACAGGCAGGCCACTCCATTCGCCGGATATCTTCTGTTTCACGGTACTCCTCCACGATGGCAGCTCGGTGGGGCCGTGCGTTATCATCCATCAGGAAGAAGGTGCGACCCACTGCACCCATGAAAAGGCGGACATACTGGTGCAAAATGACGTCCCGATACACCTGACCTGTTACAGTTCCTCTGTCAAAGACATGCAGGGGTGCACATGCACCAATCATAATCCCACCCCACACCATCAAACCACTACCTCCATACAGGTTCTTTTCAAGGACATTACGGGGTTGGTATCTGGTTCCTGGTTCACGCCAGGTGAGAACCCGGTGAGAATCACTGTTCAGACTATAACTGGACTCGCCCGTGAATATAACCTGGGACCACTGTTCCATTGACCATGTACTGTGATCTTGACACCAGGCTTTACGGCCTCTCTTGTGAACAGGGGTCAGTGGAATAGACCTTGCAGGTCTCCGGGCGAATAAACCATGTCTGTTCAGTCGTCTGTAGACTGCGTGTCTGGAGACAAGTGTTCCAGTAGCTGTGGCAAGGTCCGGAGCAAGGCTACCTGCAATACTCTGTGGCCATCTGTGGGCAGTGATGGTGAGATATCAGTCTTCTTGTGGTGTTGTACACTGCGGACGTCCCGTACTGTAGCGCCTGGACACGTTTCCTGTCTGCTGTAATCGTTGCCATAATCTTGAGATCACACTTTGTATTTGTATTTGTATTTATTAATGAACAAAACAGGCGTTCAGCCCCGAATATATGTTCACAATAATAATAAATAAATAAATAAATAATAAGATTAATAAACGTAGTCCAACCTAAGCCACCCCTCTCCACCATGTACAAAATAAAATAAAATGAAATGAACAATAACGCCCCGGTTCTATACCAGAACCAACTCCATCTACACCAGTTCACAACAGCCTGGCCAATGTTTACATTCTACTGCTGGTGTTACAACTTCCTGCTGTTATCACTCACACGTATGCAACCTTCTTACTTCAGCATTTTCATCACCTCTATTGTTCCCTGACCTACTCCAAATTAAGCTACCACAGCAACATTACCAGATTGCATTCCAAACCAGCCATAACACTAACATAGTTTTCAATCTTTCAGATTCCACCTCCTATAGTAAAAGGCTAAATAATAACAACAATATTCCGTCATTGCATTCCAATCCATCATACCACAGCTTTTACCAATCCGCGTTACCATTGCTTCCTTTCATTTCATTCCGCCATAACACTCCATAATAACAAATACCGATCACTCATATACCAACACCTCTCCAACATCATATCTCTTCCTCCTCTCCATACAAACAAACCAAAATTTACAAAATGATAATAAACTCACCTCTCTCCAGCTCCAAAAAATTAAATACTCATACCAGACACCAAAACAATAATACCACCTCCCAACTCCCACGAAATCAGCCGTAAATAAACCATCTCAATACCAAACCATACATCACCTAATCGTAAATACTAAGCCTTCAATACTTCCAACACCACATTTCAGCAATACAACACCAACTCCACATTATATACCACCTCTATTTATATCACCACTTCTCCCACACCACATTCCAACGATATAACACTTATCCAACACCACATTTACCACCACTCCTCCAACTCCAAATATCCACAATAAATATACCACTTCTCCATTACCACATTTCAGCCTTCACAAATAAATACCCTCATAACCTAATAAACAACACCAACTCCACAACATATACCACCTCTACTTATATCACCACTTCTCTCACACCACATTCCAACGATATAACACTTCAACCCTGCAACATATCATAACACTTCATAAATTAATTATAACATATAATCATAAATACCAAGCCCTCAATATTTTCCGACACCACATTTCAGCAATACAACACCAACTCCACCCCTTATACCACCTCTACTTCTTCTAGCATTACACTCACCTTCTACCATCCACCATCTTATACCACCACTTCTCCAACACCACATTTCAACCCTATAACATATCATAACTTATACCTCACTTCTCCATCACAACATTTCAGCCCCCAAATAACACATAATCATAAATACCAAGCCCTCAATATTTTCCAACACCACATTTACCACCACTCCTCCAGCTCCAAATATCATCACCACATTTCAGCCTTCACAAATAAATACCATCGTAGCCTAATAAAATTACCTCTCCATCTTCAAAAATTTCGGCAATGAATAACAAATACCAATCACTCATATAATCCAACTCCACAACACCACCTACATCTCTTCTTCGCCAATCCTGCCCTTTATTTCTTCTTTCCATAAAGAGCCGCCAACATGGGCCTCAATTCTCGGCCCCTGCTCAGATCTCGCGTCAGATCGAGCTTCTGCCCGAGCCTCTTACCCTGCTCTTCACTTACTTCACTGCATACACTTCCCCTACTTCTCTCTTCCCTGCAAATAGTCACATTCTCACTTGGCCTCTCTACCTGCACTTCTTCATTCCGAACATTGCTATCGGTCACTTTATCACTGGACACCTCCCCCTGTCTCTCTTCACACGGTACACTGATACTTCTTGTATTTTGCCTATCCTCTCCACTAATCGCTGTACTACTCCCTTTTTCTTCAGCCCGCTTTGACTTCATCTCTAAGTCCATCCTCAGCACACTGCTATTCGTATTTCGCCTCACTTGCCTACAGTTTATTGCACTACTCTCCTTTTCTCCCTCTTGTTTTAACTTCAATTCTAAATCCATCAATCTATTCACAGACCAGATTCTCTTCCAATTCCTGTCTGACACCACTAAATTTTGACCTCTGATAGTTGCCCTCAGCCCCTGTTTTACAGCCAGCATCTTATGTTTTCTGAGTAGCCTCTCATTTCTGATCGCGTCACTTCCCACGTCTCTCCTTATCCATATTTTATCCCTCTGGACATTTCCCGCATTTGCTAACACAATATCCGCCATCAACGTTGAAAACAATTGAACCTTTATATGCCTATTGTCTCTAGTTCTCCCCACTCTCTGCACATCGTCAATATCCACTTCACTAAAATTTATTTTCATTTTTCCCTGTATTAGGTCCACTACTTTATAAGTTGTAATTACTTTGACTTCACACGTCTCCTCGGGCACTCCATAAATAAACAAGCACTTCTTCCTTCTATCTAAAGTATTCGCTTCCACTTCTACTTTCAGCTTTAAATTCTCCTCTTCAAGTCGCCCTACTTTTTCCCTTAATGCTACCACTTCCTCGGTGTTATTTCTCACCTGTGCTGCTATGTCGTCCGTTTTTCCTCTTATCCATACTTACATTTTTTCAATCTTACTGGACTGTTCTTCAATCATCTCTTTTATCTGCCCGAAAGGGCAAACTTCTGTCAACACCTCTCGTACAGCTCTTTTGATTCCGTCCATATTTTCTCTTTCCTCATTTCTCCTAGATGACGGGCCTGGGTTCATCTCGACTCCCCCAATACATAATAAAATTATAATCACTGCTGCCGATAACAATAGTTCTCCTTTCCTCTCCATATCCATTTTACACCCACCTGGCTTCTTTTCTTCCCTCTTCATTTTCCTTTGCCATCTTCCTATCGTCGCTCTGTACTGCTCGATACCAATCATTGTCGGCCCACTCCTCTGCGACCTTCCAGCACTCCACACTCTCGAACTCCACTCCCCCTCCCGGGACTCACCGCTCAATGCGACCGCCTTTGTCGGTGGCTTAGGCAAGACTGACCAAGATCACACTTTGTGGAACACGGAGGGCCCGTGCTACGACCTGCTGTATTTGACCAGCCTCCAGTCCCCTATTATTCTGCCCCTCATAACGTCATCAATATGTGTTCGTTGAGCCATTTTCACCACACAGTCACCATTGGCACGATTGAAAACATCTGTACACTTACTCGCTGCACTGTACTCTGACATGCTCCAACACACCTCTGCGTATTTGGACTGCTGCCAGCGCCACCGTGCGACGACCGCAGGTCAAATGCACCACATGGTGTACCTCGAGGTGATTTAAAACCGCAAACCGCCCACCATAGCGTTGTTTCACCATATATCAGCAGTATCCTTAATTTCTGAGCATGAGTGTAGCATGATACCTGAACTAATAAATATATTACTGTTTTGTTGAAAGGAAAATGGCATTATCCCTGGACCAATAATAATGAATGAGTTAGGGCACAAAATGAATGAGCAACGTGAAGAAAACGACACCTAATTAATTCAAACAACTTCAGTGAGCAAAGACATTACACACGAGTGTTCGACAAACAAAGCACGCGCTGCGACGTAGCGGAAAAATATTTGTAAGGTAGTAAAGTATGTATCCCTGCTATTCTCTACAAGTAAAATATTTCGTACTTTTAATTTACCGCAGATTTTACACTTTCTTTGAGTAAAAGCAATTATTATCTTTCATTTGGGACAAATAATACAGTGACATTTCGTGGATCCAATTCCTTCACGTAACCTAATATGTTCCAGTTTGACCAATGTAGAATTTAAGGCATCTACTGCATTTGAGTTTGTAAACATCAGGTATATTATACATGTCTGCGTGCTAGATGCTGTTTCTGAATCAAAATATAAATGTCTTCTAACCATAACTTACACAAAAGATGAAGTGTTCATGCCCCCGCCGTCAAATGCTAAGGACAGCGGATCAGAGAGCGGTTGAAACACGCTCGAATGATGCAGTCCATTTACTGTTACAATACCAGGGGCGTATTCTCTTTGAATGCAAGGCATTCGTTGCATGCGTTATGATAACACAAAGAACTGTCTGATGTACGATTTTAGGTTGTTTCAAGTCAAATATTAACGATTTCATCTCTCAGAAGTTCAAAAGTTCCGCGCAGCTGTACTAGTTCCGTTGCTTGACTACGTGTGGTGCTCGTGTAGTCTCGCCGTCTACACCACTGTAGGAAGAAAGAGACAGCGAATGGAGGAGTTAAGGATGTAAGGCATTCAATCTTAAAATTGCATTCGGTGGCAGACGTAGTTCTGAAACGCTCCGAACGATGTCGCTGCAATTGAAACTTGGTCAGAATTTGTCACCCCATACCCGTGCTACCCTCTGCCATCTGTTAGCAACTTGGAGAAAGTCGGCATCTTTACAGCGAACGGGACCCACAGATTACCCCCCAGCGGGAACCCAACGCGACGAAACCGACCAATGCCACTGGAGTGACTTACCTCCAGTGCTTGAGTTGTGGCTAACTAGTGAGTTAATTCATTGTGTTTTCGGTGTTTTATTATATTTTGCGCACATGTGGTATTAACGATGGATGAGTCTAAAACGGATATAATTGTAAATCAGTTTGAAAAGCCATTTACTGGCCGTTCGTTTGATGAAAAGATTCAAATAGTTAAAGCCGGGAGACCTCTACCTTCCCTCGTAAATTCTTCTTCTTCTTAATCTGCTTACCCTCCAGGGTTGGCTTTTCCCTCGTACTCAGCGAGGGATCCCTCCCCTACCGCCTCAAGGGCAGTGTACTGGAGCTTCAGACTCTGGGTCGGGGGATACAACTGGGGAGGATGACCAGTACCTCGCCCAGGCTGCCTCACCTGCTATGCTGAACAGGGGCCTTGCGGGGGATGGGAAGATTGGAAGGGATAGACAAGGAAGAGGGAAGGAAGCGGCCGTGGCCTGAAGTTAGGTACCATCCCGGCATTTGCCTGCAGGAGAAGTGGGAAACCACGGAAAACCACTTCGAGGATGGCTGAGGTGGGAATCGAACCCACCTCTACTCAGTTGACCTCCCGAGACTGAGTGGACCCCGTTCCAGCCCTCGTACCACTTTTCAAATTTCGTGGCAGAGCCGGGAATCGAACCCGGGCCTCCGGGGGTGGCAGCTAATCACACTAACCACTACACCACAGAGGCGGACCCTCGTAAATTTAAAAACAGAAAACAAGAATTGTGTACGCACGTTCAATCCAGAAACTTGCAGTAAAACTGTTTGGTTCGAGTTCACCTACATGTAATTAGGGTGAGCAGAATTGAAATTTACTTAATACATTGTGTTAACTGCATGGTTACTAGTTGCATGCCTCAGTGGAGATTCCAGGATACGCCACTGTACAATACAGTAGTGAAATTAGACTCATTCCTAATAATAGTAATAACAATAATAACTAGCTGAAACCCGTCAAGACATGACGGTCAATGGGGTAAATATTTTTTGAAGGATTTCCTTATATACGATGTTCCTTGTACTTTTTTTTAGATTTTTAACCAGCATCTTTAAACAAAAAGCACTTTGTTTTACAATATCCTTTACGTCATAGGACACATATAAGTCTTGCGGCGACGGTGGGATAGAAAATGGCTAGAAATGGGAAGAAAGTGACCTTAATTAAACGACAACCCCAGAATTTGCCTGATGTGAAAATGGGAAACCACGGAAAACCATCTTCCCGGCTGCCGACAATGGGGTTCGACCCTACTGTCTCCCGAACGCAAGCTGATAGCTGCGTGATTCAAACCACGCAGCCCCTTGCTTAGTGCGATCAATGTACGGTACCTCAAACCTTGTACCTTTCGGCAATATTGCAACTTTAAAATATCGCTCTCTTGACATTGCAACATTAACTGGCCATGGCCTTGGCTGAGAACTGGCTGAGGTAAACAAAAACCTTCACGTCCCTTGATCGCAATACAAAATGCTAAGCGAATTAGAAATCGATGCCTCTTGAAAGAAAATGGAAGTGTTTTATCCTCTATTGTTAAATCAATTCCAGGGATCTGAGCTCTCCGTCCACGTTTATCTTCACTTATTTGTATCAAATATAAACCGTACATACTTCTTAGAATTTGGCCCTAATCTGGTTCCGTTTAGGAGCCGTTGGGAAACGTTCCGATTTTTAAGAATCATAACTATGGCTCCAATTTTGGGATATGTGGAGGAAAACCAGTAATTCCAAGGAGTTCAAGAATTGTGTAAGAAACTGAAGTAGAAATAATGTTAATAATGTTTGTACCGTGCTATACGGATAGAGGAGGAAAGAAGCATCCGGGCCGGGACCTGGGCATAGAGAGCACAACTTCGGGGAAGCACATCATCTTTATTTAAATTCCGCTTTTCCCTTCTTGGGCTTTCTTTTTTTCTGTACAGGAGATATAATTAAGTACAATGCTGAGGAAAAAGATTTACAAATATTTGAGCAGCCTTGGGCTGGAATAATTTACATAAATCTGGAGGTTGGTGCAAAGGGATAAATCCCTTATGACTTCAGTACACATGTGTTACAATTAAGCTTCAAAAGCTCAGTATCATTACAGGAGACGCATCTCAGACCCATACACAACTCATTTAACAGCTGCTAGTTCTGGAAAAATATCTAACATAATCTCACTTAAGCTAAGTTAAAGGAACGCTAAACTACAACCAATTAAAACTCTTAAAGCGCTAGTAAGGCAATAAGCGTAAATCGGGAATACATAGTCCAAGATCCGCAAATAAGTTAAGGGAAAGAACTAGACGTTCCAGAATGCACTGGGTCTTAACAGTAATGACCGGCCGCAGCCAAATATAATACCTTTCCATGATTAGAACCAACAAGGGTGCTCGCCGACTCGACACGGCTTTAGCATTAAACATTTCAAATACATTTTCAGCGAACAACAATAAAAAAATCCCGGATACCGCTACAGTGCGACTATCCAACAGCAATTGGGCAAATAAAACTTACTAGGCCAAAGTTCGATTAAACAGTGGATAAGCCATACTACGAGTGACTGATTAAAGTAATTGCCTGAAGTGCGACATCCAATTTTGGAAACAGACACTACATAACAGAACAAAGTGTTTTCCAAGGGTACTCGCATACCTCATTTTCATTCTCTAGGAACTTCACATACCAATTCTATTTTTATCCTCCATTCCCTTAAGTATGTAAGTATAACGCTTTCAATTCAAGACCTTACCTCCCGGCCTAGGTCCAAGTATTCCACCCGGCCAGTTGGGTCCCTAAATCTTTGCCATCTTTTCCTATAAGCATTTTAATATGGATTAAATCCTTGAGGAGATCCGGCGTGGTGTCGTCTTGGGCGCCTTGGTGGTACTGAACCCGCGGCCGGACTGTATTCGTAGTCATTACCCGGCCAGGACCCGTTTCCAGCGCGGTCCGCACATTTTGACGACGGCTCAGAACAATATTATTATTATTATTATTATTATTATTATTATTATTATTATTATTATTATTATTGATGTACAGGACACCACAGCAAGATGCAAGACCGCTACATGGCGGAAAATTACAGTACATCTACTGCCATTGTCATTGCTGACTATGTGACCAGCACCATTGTCGCGCGTATGCAAGTGCGCGGGATTTCTGGCGATACGAATGATATACTTCCGTGCATTATTGGCGTTATTATAGAGGTGAACAATTGCACGGTCAATATCATTCTTTTAGTTTATTTCAAATGTGTTTAAATTTTTATTTATATGCCAGGAGAATATACTGTAATCTAGGAACGTTCTCCAAAGGAAAATATGGCTCTTGAAAACGAACCCAGAACAGATTAAAAACGTTCAGTTCATGATCAGAATAAGTACACTGAAAATCCACAGCCTGTTTCCAGTCATTCGACCGCGTAGGGAATGGAATGAATGAAGCCCCCATCTAGCGGCGAGGATAGGAATTGTGTCGGCTGCCGAAGCCTGTCGCACTCCTCTGGGGCAATGATTAATGAATGACAAATGAAATGAAATGAAATGAAATGATATTGGAGAGTGTTGCTGGAATGAATGATGATAGGGAAAACCAGAGTACCAGGAGAAAAACCTGTCCCGCCTCCGCTTTGTCCAGCATAAATCTCACATGGAGAGACCGGGTTTGAACCACGGAACCCAGCGGCGAGAGGCCGGCGCGCTGCCGCCTGAGCCAAAGAGGCTCCTATTAAGTACATTATGAACAGTAAAATCAATTGGTCTCATCTCTTTTTCACCCCACCGACGTTAAGTTGATTTACCACACACTCCCCCCCCCCCCGGCCCCTTCCCAAAAAAGGAAGGCGTGTTTCTTTATGTTTAAAGGAGATTCCAAATACCAATGTTCACGTCTGTTACCTTCAGTTTTGAGGTGTAAATACCTCACAAAAATAATTCACTTTTTTCCACTTCTTTTCACAATCCCCCACCCCCAAAGTGCATTTTTCGGCAAAACATTCTTGTTTCTTTAATAGTAAAGGATAAACTAAATACCAAGTATCACGACTCTGGCATCTTCAATTTTTTGAGATATGTGTCCTCATAATAGGAATTCAACTCCTTTTCACTCCCGCCCCCCAAAATGATTCCCCCCCCCCAAACGCGTTTTTCTTTGTTTTTAAAGGGGATCCAAATGCCAATGTTCACGTCTGTAGCAACTTAATTTTTATTAGATGTAAGTATCCTCATACAATTAATTCAATTAATGTTTCAATTCTTTCACCTCCCCCCCCCCCCCACCCTTCATTGGATTTTCCAAGAATACGTTTCTTTTCTTTTAAAGCCGATTCCAAATACCAATTTTCACATGTGTAACATCTTCAGTTTTTGAGATATAAGCATCCTAATTGAAAGAATTCAACCCCATTTTCAGTCACTTTTACCCCCCACCCACCCAAGTGGTTTTACCGAAAACAAAAAATACACGTTTCTTTATTTTTAATAGAGAAAAAAATGTCATTTTTCACTTCTGTAACATGTTAAGTTTTTGAGATATACTGTAGAAATTCTCATGTTAAATTTTCACTCCCTTTTTAGTTCCCCTTAAGTGGATTTTGCAAAAACAAATCACCTACGGTTCTTTACTTTCACAGGAGATTCCAAATACCAATTTTTACGTCTGTAATATTTTACATTTCTGAGATATACTGTAGATATAGTCTTTCTAAAAATTCACCCCCATTTGTCACTCCTGTTTAACCCCATTAATTGGATTTTCCAAAAACAAAAAATACGTGTTTCTTTATTTTTAAAGGAGATCCCAGATACCAATTTTCAGGTCTGTAATATCTTCAAGTTCTGAGATATAAGTATCCTCATTAAAGGCATTCAACAATGTTTCACCACTTTTCACCCCTCCTATTGGGATTTTCAGACAACAAAAAATACGTGTTTCTTTAGTTTTAAAGGAGATTCTAAATATCAATTTTTACATCTGTACACTTTAAAAGTTTTGAGATATAGATACACTCATTTTAAAAATTCCTCCCCTTTTCACCCCCCCCCCCCATAATTGGATTTTCCAAAAACAAAAACATATATGTTTCTTTATTTTTAAAGGAGATCCCCAATACCAATATTCAGGTCTGTAATATCTTCAGTTTCTGAGATATAAATATCCTCTTTAAAGGCATTCAACCCATTTTTCACCTTTTCCCCCCCTCCTACTGATATTTTCCGAAAACCCCACTGTCGCCAGCCCGGAAGATGGTTTTCCGTGGTTTCCCATTTTCACACCAGGCAAATGCTGGGGCTGTACCTTAAATAAGGCCACGGCCGCTTCCTTCCCACTTCTAGCCCTTTCCTGTCCCATCGTCGACATAAGACCAATGTTGTCGGTGCGACGTAAAGCAACTTGCAAAAATGTAATAATAATAATAATAATAATAATAATAATAATAATAATAATAATAATAATAATAATAATTTTCTACCTTATACGAGGATATAAATCGTTTATCATCATCGTCTTCATGTTTCCTTCAAATGTTATGTAGATCACTCTTGTTTCGAAATGTAGGCCTATATGAGCACTTCGGTTAAACATTTAAAAAGTAATGTGTAGCTCTGCCGGGCTGAGTGACTCAGACGGTTGAGGCGCTGGCCTTCTGCCCCAACTTGGCAGGTTCGATCCTTGATCAGTCCGGTGGTATTTGAAGGTGCCCAAATACGTCAGCCTCATGTCGGTAGATTTACGGCACGTAAAAGAACTCCTGCGGGACAAGATTCTGGCACCTTGGCGTCTCCGAAAACCGTAAAAGTATTTAGTGGAACGTAAACAAATATTATTATCATTATTATTATTATTATGAATATTATGTATCTATGTTGTAATGCCTTTCCTATTCCCTTCTATTTGACGGAAAAAGATGGCTTTTCATAAGGAAGCTTAAGTTCAACATGGCTATTGTTATCGTGGTCACTGAACCTCTAGTTCTACGTGAAATCCGAAGCACAGAGACGTGACTTTTCAAACATACCACGTGTATCGACCGGGAATAGAACCAGGTCCGCCTTTGTGAGAAGAGAGTGACGATTTCACTCCATAACCATGTCTCTTTTTCAGTTTGAGATGAAAAAATGAAAACATTTTTTTCATTTTTTCAGTTTGAGATAAACATTCAATATAATAGGGTATTTCACTCTCCGCACCGTGTTCTTTTTATTCAGTGGTTTTAATGGCAACTACATCCTAGTTTATAGGTCCTACAAGATATATTAAATGACTGTACATGTATAAGTTAATTCCTTTACAAACAGGGAATGATTGAATAAACAGGTGAAAGAATGAATAACGAAGCACACGGAATTGTATTCACTTGTAGAGATGGAAATTTATAATGGGCGCCGTTCATTTTATTCAATAGATTTGGATGTGTAGCTAGGAATTGAGTACACTTAGTATCATGTTTGGAAGTTAATATCAGTTAGATATTTCATTACAGCTTGGTACACTTTTCTCTCCCTTCAAGTGAGAAGGGACTGGATATTTAACAGAAGTTGTTGCTGTAACAGTTGAAGTCTCTTCAGTAATGTAGTCTTATGGATTCAATGTAATGAGCAAGCGAAGAACAAATGATTTAGGTCTCCAGTGACTGGTTGTCGCAGGAGCAATATGGAGAGGTGATAACACCAATACCTCTGTACCATGTTATCTACTGAAAGGATTTAATTTCTGCCGCAAGCAAGCTAGTGCGCATGCATCTAGACTTAATCGCTGGCCTTTACTAAAATCAGGAATGAATATTCAACATGTTGGCGAGGGTATTAAAATGCAGGAATTATTTGACTGACCAGCGTCAAAAAGAAGTCCCGTGAAGGAAAGGGCAAACATTTCGTAGGGAAATATAGGCTGAAATTTTTATCCGAATTACGAAACTGTGCAGCGCCAGAAAGGAAACAAATTTCGTGAATAGTACATTGTTACAATTAATTTCGTTCTTATTTTGTTCACGGAGTAAAGATGTATCTTGGGTTGGGTACATCGATATCATAGTACAAATAAATGACATGTTGACTCTAAATATTGTCGTGATGTGGTTGTCTTTGGACTAATTAAATATAAATGAAGAATTTTGATTAGTGAAAAACACACTTGTCCCTTCATCTTTTACATACTCTCTATATGTTTATAAATTCATTTTTTAACACAGTAAGTCATTGTATAGCTTTGGCCTGTAGTTGTTGAGAACTCAGCCCAAAGGCTGGTTGGATCCTCAACATTTCCACCATCAGCTGCCATAGATGACATAGGCATCACTGAAGAGGCGTACTAGGGAAATGAGGAGTGAAGTAATTTCCCGTTACTTTCCTCTCCGAGCTAGAAGTTACTATTACACATCAATCTACCAAGCCCACTGAAATGCTTGTAACAACTTATCGTATGAGTTATACTTTAACTCCATAACAGGGACTGGCTGAATATGGAATGGCATAACTAGCATCGCTCATACCTCGGTTACTTTCAAATTGTCAAATCCAAGGATGAGAATGAGGCAGATCAATGAAAATAACAAATTTGTCCTAGCCCATGCTAGAAGACATAGCTAGTTCACTGTATACACGAGGTCTCACCAGCAGGTGAAATTAAGGTTATTGATGCTCTGTTAGTTCCACTTCCCTGATAACCAGTGTTCCTGATCGGCAAACCGACCGTATTTTTAGAGCATGTTCGGAAAGACTGACTTTCATCATTCGTTTCTTTTCAGATATCAGCCATGAGCGATGAATCGCGCTATGCAAGTACGCGCCCTTCTTTGACTCCAGGAATGGTTCCTCATGGGGAGACTCTTCCTGATGTTGAAGCCACCATCCCCAGTATAGATGACCATCGGCTCAGTACCAGTGGTAATTCATATATTGATCCATTGATCCTGAAGCAACTACAGAGAGAACTTGATCAAGAGGTCCTAGAATGTGAATTCGATCCAAGGGTGAGATGTGTGTTATTGCTTGAATTGTTGATTAAGAATTCTCATTAGGCCAGCAACATTGTTTTCAGTGCGCGATATATCTCTTATATCCTTTTACCAAGCCGTCTCCATACAGGCCTATAGGTCGTTGAACGAGTAGAAAGTAAAGGTTTCCACTATCCATTACCTCGACACTTTGTGGGATAGAGTCGTTGGCTCTATTCCCGGCTGCCTTTGTCCTCAGGAATTAACCTGGTACTCATTTTGGTGCAGGCTAAGTAAACCTCGGGGCGATGTGTCTGACCGAAAATGGAAATCTGTAGGTTTTGACTTTCTAACCCACATCCTCGACTAAGCCGCCTCGATTATACATATAAATTGTCGCGCTTTAAGGAGTTCAATATTTCTTTGTACAAAACACCAATGAGAAAGGTACATTTTTCTTCATAATACAGGTCCACCTCTGTGGTGTAGTGGTTAGTGTGATTAGCTGCCACCCCCAGGACCCCGGGTTTGATTCCAGGCTCTGCCGCGAAATTTGAAAAGTGGTACGAAGCCTGGAACGGGGTCCACTCTACCTCGGGAAATCAACTGAGTAGAGGGGTTCGATTCCCACCTCATTCATCCTCTTGAGAGTGGAGAGCGCGTCGTGGAGGTAGTCCTTCACTTTAACTGCCCGCCATAAAACGACTCAAGAACAGGAGATCTTCTGGCTTTGACAACGTGTCAGTGTCCTTTCTTAAGAACCTTCCGAGAAAGGCGCTGACATGTTTGACTAAATTTTTTAACGTAGTTTTGCGGTATAGTCACTTTGATCTTCTGGCTTTGACAACGTGTCAGCGTCCTTTCTTAAGAACCTTCCGAGAAAGGCGCTGACATGTTTGACTAAATTTTTTAACGTAGTTTTGCGGTATAGTCACTTTCCAGCCTGCTGGAAAATTGCTAAAGTAATTATGATACCTAAGCCCCAGAAAGACAAGACTTTCCCACAGAACTACCGACCCATTTCCCTCCTCAGTATAATCTTCAATCTTGTCGAAACCCTATTACTAACCCGACTCAGTATTATCGTAGTCGACCCGAAACTTATGGACGACGAACAGTTCGGCTTCAGTCGAGGCCATTCCACTACCCACCAATTAACTCGCTTGACGGAGGAGATTACTAAGCATTTTAATGATCGCCGAAGCACAGGAGTCTGTTTTCTCGACATTTCGCGTTCGTTCGATAGGGTTTGCACCAAGGACTTATTTATAAATTAAGGACATTAGGCTTTCCCCCTACATTCTACGATTGCTGACGAGCTACTTAGCTGACTAAAAATTGCAGGTCCAGGTCGGCGCGGCACTGTCGGACCCGCGCCCTATAGAGACGGACGTCCCACAGGGCAGTGTTCTCTCACCTACAATTTTCAACCTGTTTATGACTGACATGCCAAAACCTATGCACGCGAAATTATATTTGTACGCGGATGACACAGCGATATCCTCTGTCTCATGGCAGGCACCTAAAGTAAAGGACTACCTCCAAGACGCGCTCTCCACTCTCGAGCAGTGGCTAGAGAAGTGGAGAATCAAAATTAACGTAGCTAAAAGTAGTGCTATGCTTTTCACTAAACGGCGTTCCGCTGACCCCGCGTCCCTGATGTTTTTCGGCGAAGTCATCAGGTGGACTAGAAAAACAAAGTATCTAGATGTCATTCTAGACAGACGATTAGCGTTACCGATCATAAAATGTATTAATGAGTAGCCAAATGTGCGCCGTTTCAAAATTATGAAGATGATAAAAGCCGACAATGGACTCACTATAGAAGACCGGCTCCTTCTCTACAAGTCAAGGGTCAGACGTATCCTACGGTATGCCAATCTTATTTGGGGTGGAGCAGCGATGTCACACTTGTTAGCGATAAAACGCGTACAGAACCGCGCGCTTCGCCGCTGGACAGGTGTTCAGTGGTATGAGAAGAACAGTGACCTGCATGAAAGGTACCAGCTCGCTACCATTCAGTAAAGGATCACTCACACCGCCACCCAGCTGTACGATAAGCTCCATGTGAGCTCAAACCTGCTGATATCCAACCTGGGTAACTATGAAACCATAAGCCTACGATACCAGAGGCCTAAGGGCATCATCTCCTAAACCACCCCACTATGGGGTGCAGGCCATTCTCTGTCCAGTTTGGTTGTAAAACAGTAGACCACAAACGTACCGCAGGAATGCAGTCTTCAGTTAATACATGGTAAGAAAAAGCACTCAAGGTCACAAATAGGTCAAAGGGCTATAACCCCTCACGGGTACAGGGACCTTCCGGCACCTATGAGAATTTTGGCTACGTATCAAGTCCAAGGCCCCACACCGCTGGCCGCGCAGAAGCGTGTGACTGGGGAAGACATGTCCATGCGCGTACCGCCATGTTGCGGGCGCTCCTCAGCTTGACGCGGAGATCGTATGGAATTGGGAACATGCATCATTTTCAAAAATATTTTTTTTGAAAAGTACACCAATGAAATAGTATGTAAACGTATTACATTGTGGTATGTTGCCTTGTTTTCTACCATTAAAAAAATATTTAATAGTGCCTTTCCGCAAGGCGAGTGAAACGGCCTCTGACGTAAGCGGCGCGCTGTGACGTCACGATCCAGTACCGCATGGAGCTCAACCAGCCGTTATGCATCAGCCGTTGCTAAAAGCCGATTGTTTATTATTCATGATCGCGAATAACTTCAAAATGACAGAAAGAAGGTTCAAAACAGCACAATCAGACAATCTATCATGTGTAGATGTCGTCATTCTTGAAAAATAGTGACTTTTGTGGCCGCAGAATTTCGCGGATAAAAAACAAGTTTGTAAGTGGCATCTTTTATATACGTGCAATGTACTGTAACCCATAGTATTAGGATAACAACTGAACCTGGATAGATATCACATCACTTTCAACATTTCCTTCTAGACTGATTCCCTTATTAAAGAATAACATTACATTTTCGGGCTTTCAGCATTAGTAAAGTAAGAAATCGGATTTCAGCACTAACATAAACATATAGGTAGCATTGTAGTACTAGTCCGCTTCTGTGGTGTAGTGGTTAATGTGTGCCACTCCCGGAGGCCCGGTTTCGATTCCCGGCTCTGCCATGAAAGTTGAAAACAAATAGTACGAGGGCTGGAACGGGGTCTACTCAGCCTCGGGAGGTCAACTGAGTAGAAGGGTTTCAAATCCCACCTCAGCCATCCTCGAAGTGGTTTTTCGTATTTTCCTACTTCTCCTCCAGGCACCTAAGGCCACGGCCGTTTCCTTCCCTCTTCCTTGTCTATCCCTTCCGATCCTCCCATCCTCCAACAAGGCCCCTGTTGAGCATAACGGGTGAGGCCTCCTGGACGAGGTAATGGCCCTCCTCACCAGTTTCATCACCATACTGAAAGTCTCACGTTCCAGGACACTGCCCTTGAAGTGGTAGAGGTGAAATCCCTCGCTGAGTCCGAGAGAAAACCAACCCTGAAGGATAAACTGATTAAGAAAGAAAGAAAGAAAGAAGGAAAGAAAGAAAGATCATAGTACTATAGGGCTATAATCTATCATTCCCCCAAAAATATATATTTATGGTTGGGACAACTGGCCTACCCACTACCGGGGCCCATGAAAGAGAATTAAATATATTTGTGGAGGGAAAAAGTTAAACATGATAAAGGTAAATATGACTTCATCTAGTTTTCACAAGTCGGGCTGAGTGGTTCAGACTGTTGAGGTGCTGGCCTTCTGACCCCAAGTTGGCAGGTTCGATCCTGGTTCAGTCCGGTGGTAGTTGAAGGTGCTCAAATACGTCAGCCTCGTGTCGGTAGATTTACTGGCACGTAAAAATAACTCCTGCAGGACTAAATTCCTGCACATCGGCGTCTCCGAAAATCGTAGAAGTAGTTAGCGGGGCGTGAAGCCAGTAACATTAATTACATTTGGCTTTTAACAAGCTGAGCATATCAGGAAAGAAAAGTGTCCTGGTCACATTTTAGTCGCTCAATACAGGAATGTCTTTGGGTGCTGTGACTTTAATTTTTTTCTGTTTGCTTTACGTCACACCGTCACATAATGGCGACGATGGGACAGGAAAGGCCTAGGAATGGGAACAAAGCGGCCGTGGCCTTAGGTACAGCCTCAGCATTTGCCTGGTGTGAAAATGGGGAAACCACGGAAAACCATCTTCAGGGCTGCCGGCAGTGGGGTTCAAAACCCACTATCTCCCGGATGCGAGCTCGCAGCTGCGCGCTCCTAACCGCACGGCCAACTCGCGCGGTATTTTTATCCTTTGTTTTTACCAATTAAGCTCTTCAATAAAGACATACATAACTGTCCCATGCCAAGATATATTGGTAGAATTAGAGCTGTCAAAATGGTTCAGAACCCCTTTGATTTATTATCTTGACATGGATCACCCAAAACATAAGTTAGGTTTGGAGAATACTTTAATAATCAACATTATTTAATGCACCATTTATTACTTTCATATTCCAAGATGTAATTGAAGCATTTAAATAAAGCATCATACATTAAAATTTAAAGTTTTACCACTAGAACAGCTGACATGGAAAAGTTATTTGAAAATTCAAACAAATTCATCTTACGTTAAAATCTTCAAAAAAATAAACTGTAGACTTTTCCGATATATCACCAGCATTTCTCCAGCTCGCCAAAATCCATTTCTCCCTAGTTTTAGCGTCTTTGGAACGTTTATAAACAATTTGTTTGGGATGGTATGCGATGTGCTATTGCACATCGGAACTCTACACCATTTATAAGTTTTCTGCCTCACTGTCTGCGCAGGATTCATTTTAAGTCTAAAATATACCACTCAGATTATTATCCAATGTATAGACCTCGAATTTAACCATACTAGACACTAACGTAAAGTAGAAATACGCGAAGTGTATCCTGCTTCTCGCAGCACACTACGTGTTATTTCGTCTGCTAATTCAGTCAACCTGTACGATGACGTCAGGCCAATGAGATCGCGTACTTGCGTGACATGACATTTTCGTAGATTTTTATCATGTTTGGAGTTATTATTTGTACATTCTGATCACATTTTTGAATTCTGCATGTAAGTTTGTATCAGATTAGCATATTTTTAATTAAAACCCCGGATCATGCATGTTCCCTATTCATGCTTTAACTTACATTTCGCACACATGAAAACATTCGCCTTATAAAATTAATGACAGTCTACACCGACTACCGTGTACACACGCAATAAATATATATAATATCAAGACTGTGGTAATATTAAACTATACTTCTGTATAAAAACTTAACAATCTACACAAATCCTTTGGATAGCCCATAGGTGGCGCACCTAAAAAAAGAAACCTTTAGCAGACTGAATAAGAAGACTGAAAAATACACTACAACAAAAATACACGAGCGGTACCTCGAAATGATCGTGTCGCTCACTTTAATATAAGGGTCATGTTTGTAACTGATGTGTTTGAACATTGTACGTATGGCAAGAAGGCCAGACTCAAAGGACGAGAATCACGTGGCAATCTGTCTGTTGAGAAACCTAGGATCAACAATTATTTAGCTTTATTGAAAATATGAAGACATGTTCAAAAAGCGGTCTAAAACTTAAGTATGATTACATATCGTGAGATAAAAATTATTACCTGTCTCTCAGCAGACTGGAGAACACATAAATTAAATATTTATAAACTCCTGTACCGATAACAATAATCTTCAATATTAACAAAAAAAGGAAACCTGTGAAATAAAATGTTTCTCTGAAAGGTACATAGCTTATGATTCCTCTCAGATAAGTCATTACAGCACATTTTACTCAATTATCTGAACAGATTGTTAAAAAAATACATGACTGCAGAAATCTTCGTAAATACTCAGATACATGTTTTATCATTTTCTGAATATGAAATGCCGGCTCTGCGGTGTAGGGGTAGCGTGTCTACTTCTTACCCGGAGGCTCCGGGTCCAATCCAGGGCCAGGTCAGAGATTTGTTCCTGGATCTGAGTGCTGGTTCGAGGTCCACTCAGCATACGTGATTACAATTGCGGAGCTATCTGACGGTGACATAACGGCCGAGAGGATTCGCCGTGCTGACCACACGACACCTTGTAATCTGCAGGCCTTCAAGCTGAGCAGCGGTCGCTTGGTAGGCCATGGCCTTTCGGGACTGTTGTGCCATGGGGTTTGGTTTGGTTTGGTTTGGTTTGGTTTGGTTTGGTTTGGTTTGGTTTGGTTTGGTTTGGATATGAAATAAGGTAATTGGATGAGTAGAGGTTAAATTATCATGCTTGTGTGATTTGAATTTAGGTAAATGCTGCCTGACATTCGTTACGCTGGTGCTGGTCTTCTGTTGTGTATTTCTTAAAATGAAATTAATGTATAGGGTTAGTTTGAGTTTCTCTGCGTGGTTTAGGCTTAAGTTTTGTTTTTTTACAATTTGCTTTACGTCGCACCGGCACATATAGGTCTTATGGCGCCGATGGGATAGGAAAGGGCTAGGAATGGGAAGGAAGAGCATGTGGCCTTAATTAAAAGTACAGCCTGGTGTGAAAATGGGAAACCACGGAAAACCATCTTCGGGGCTGCCAACAGTGGGGTTCGAACCCATATCCCGAATGCAAGCTCACAGCTGAGCGGCCCTAACCGTACGGCCAACTCGCCCGGTTAGGCTTAAGTAAGAATGTTGTCATTTAAGATGTAAAACCCTCCTCATAATATTATCTTCCTAAATACTACTGCTTTTACAAACTCATTCTTAATTAACATTATCTGAGCACATAAAAATTGAAAGTGCGTTCTAATTTTTCTCTAATATGAGCACCATGATTTACACCAGAAAGAAAATAAAATGAAATTGAAAGTAAAGCACTTGCAAACAAAAAAGATTCATATCATAGTGAAAAGTTTCTAATGCAGACTAGGATTGACAAGATTGCAATGAGCTTTGTTTAGACTTTATATTTTCAGATTTTTCTGGAATAGCGTATTAACAATTGTATTCTTTTATTATAAAGCAAGTGGAAAAAATTGGAGAAATTAAGACACATGATACTAATAAATAATTTTTCAGATAATTGATAATTTGAAGCAATACCTTACCCTAATATTGGAAGGTTTTATCAAGTTGTATCAATCATATCTTACGGATTCTAGGCCCAGGTTTATCAAATTTGTAATACCGCTACAGAGTTTATATGAAAAATATGTAGTCTTTTTCAGAACAGCTTTTTTGTTCTAAACAATTATCCCCGATGAATTTGAGAAAGGCAAACAAGAAAAAGAAGCCTAAATATTCAAAATTTCATGTCCATGCGTTCTCTGAATTAACCACCCTATAACCTGTTTAGTTCTCGATTATGGTAAATGAAAGTTATTTTTTAACAGTTCAATTTCTACTCACATGTGAAAAGAAATACCAGATCCCTTCTGATAGTAGTCTGTACAAATGAAGGCTGCACACGAATTCACCCTCGTGAGTATCTTTCCATTCCACAGGTAATGCCTAACTTTAGGCCTAATATTGCCGATCAATTTACCTAACGTAATATATCAGCTCCCACATTCCTTGAAAATATTTGACAATATATTATCACTCCGTCACATATAATACCAAACCAGATCCACTAACAGGCAAGATTCAAATCGAAAACATGCAAGGGTTTGTAAACATTACCACGTGCTAGCCATGCATTCGAAGCTGAAGCGCCCGCAACATGGCGATGCTCGGAAGTGTTCAATATTCTGCTTACCATCAGCACGCTCTGTGAGTCTAGATAAGTAATATTAAAGTATTTGATCAAGTCTACATTCTACAGTCGTCCTTCGCTTGTCAGCTCGCTGCTGAAAGCAAGGCCATAAGGAGAATTATATTCGCGTAAATTTAGTGCGAGGTTCAAAGTGCAGTGCCGGCCCCGCGGTGTAGAGGTAGCGTGCTTGCCTCTTGCCCCGAGGCCCCGGGTTCGATTACCGGCCAGGTCAGAGATTTTTACCTGCATCTGAGAGCTGGTTCGAGGTCTACTCAGCCTACGTGATTACAATTGAGGAGCTATCTGATGATGAGTTAGCGGTCCCGGTCTAGAAAGCCAAGAATAACGGCCAAGAGGATCCGTCGTGCTGCCCACACGACACCTCTTAATCTGTAGGCCTTCGGGCTGAGCAGCGGTCGCTTGGTAGGCCATGGCCCTTCGGGGCTGTTGCGCCATGGAGTTTGTTTTTTTTTTTCAAAAAGAACTTATTATTTCTACAGTGTATAACTTTAACTTGCGATATTTATTACTTTGAGTATTTAAATAATGTATCAAGTCAATACTTGATAACTTACAGTACTTCTCCAGTGTTAAATATTTCACTTATGTCGATTGTTACTTCGAGTTTCTGAACAATTATTGAGACAGTGCTAGTGATTTATGCTTAAGAACTTATATCCTTTCAACATTGTAAATATTTAACTTCTGCGACAAGTGTTGATCAAAATGATAACGCTTAGGACTTACGAATATTTCCTCGTGAAATTTATTAATACTTGGAGTTTCACTTTTATTTCGCATACATTAAAAGGGACTCATATTTATTTTGGTGACATCAACGGACTCGTGTTATACTGATAGTTACTCAGCGACATGACGTTTAGATTATGCCGAGTATAAAAATAACTTGTAAATTACATTTCTTCGTTCTCATTTTTACTTGTGGACTCTTCTACAGAGACAAGTGTTTAAAATTATATGTCTTCGTTTTTATCTGTACCTGTGAACTCTTCTACAGAGACAAGTATTGAATAATTAAATTCTTCGTTCGTAACGTTACTTATGGACTCGTCTGCCGAGACAAGTCCATGTTGAGGCTGTTCATGGCGGATATTTTAAGCATCCTTTGGAGCAAGTGTTGGTGGCGAGTTCTTGAACATCCCAGAGTCGCTAAAATATTCACCTAGTTCTCTCTTCTCAGGGGTACATCGTCCGCCACATCTTTAAAGGGTACAAAGGATTCCTAACTAGCTCTAATCTACTGAACGAAATAAACTGACTCGTATTTGAAGTAGATTTTATTAACATTAAATTAAAGCAAAAGAAATATACTATTGAAATAAATAGACATTAATCCTCAAAGCACATTTAAATTACGTTTGATAAACGAAGAGTCATACAGAATATTAGTAACTTTTGGCTTGTGTGTAGAGTTGCCATATTTTTGAAATGCCAATAAGGACAGGTCATGTCGACGCGACATAATATTTGCTCAAGAAAACACTGAGATATGATTTTCTGTACTAGGTATAATTATACTGTAGGCACAACATTTATTACAGAATTTTTCTGTCTCATTTTCTACATAAAAAATGTAAAACCCGTATTCTTCTTCACTTATAGCCTTTTTCAATAATGCTGAATCTTCCTTACTCGCATGTTATAACAACGCTAGTATGAACTCACTCTCATCCCACCACGGGAACACAAACTGACAGCTTTAAAATTTTCTGCTACAAGAATTTGAAAATGTATGAATGCAGGGTTTTGTTCATTGTTGCGTTGTCATAAACCAGATGCCCCTGTGTCTTGCTCCCGCGAGTCCCTCGCTTGGGTTCGGAGCCTGAGGTTCGCTCGCCTGCTACACGTTTCGACCACAGTGCAGGATCACTAGATGAAGAACTCAAATACAGGATCGGTAAAATGCTGCTGTAAATAGATAATTTTAACAATGGCAGAAGTTAGTTGTTTAAACTTTAGAAAAAGGCGTCCCGTACGCTGTTAAAACGGGACAGTTCTTCAGAACATCGAATACGGGAAATCCCTCTTACCACGGGATACCTGGCAACCTTAATTGTGAGTCACAACAACTCTTTAAATATAATCTCATGAAGGCTTTACTTTAATTCCAATTCTTCACACATGACCATACTCAAAAACCCATATGAACCCATTTATCAAAACCTTAATATGGATTCTACATGAACCGTTACATCGAAATCTTACGTTTTGTACGAATTCTCATGGGGCACTGAAAAACTTGAAGACCTTTCGTCTTGTTTTAACAATACCAATAATTTATCCTTGACTATCAACTGAACAGATTTGCTCTTTGAGGTTATTATCATTTACTAATTACATTGCCGTGCTGAGTGGCTCAGACGGTTGAGGCGCTGGCCTTTTGACCCCAACTTGGCAGGTTGGATCCTGGCTCAGCCCGGTGGTATTTGAAGGGGCTCAAATAGGTCAGCCTCGTGTCGGTGGATTTACTGGCACGTAAAAGAACTTCTGTGGGACTAAATTCCGGCACCTTGGCGTCTCCTAAAACCGTAAAAGTAGTTAGTTGGACGTAAAGCCAATAACATTATTATTATTATTATTATTATTATTATTATTATTATTATTATTATTATTATTATTATTATTATTATTATTTCTTCGTTATGCCCATTCATAGAGCGCGTTGGAACTTGGCCTCTTGCGTTCTGCGGACCACTTCCTACCAGTTTTCTTTTTACATTTCTCCACGAATTTGTGCTTGGCTACTATTGTGCTAGAAGCTTCACGAACTTCTATGATGTCGCCCGTGATGTTCATTTCTTGGAGGTCGGCTTTCTAGCCAGTATATTTTGACCTTCTTTGAGTTGATTACTTTAAATAATCTTTTGGTGAGTCTGTTGCTGTCCATTCTAGAGATATGGTCATAGAATATCAGGCCTCTCTTGAGTGAACCTGTCAGTTAGTGTACAGAGGTCCGCTGTTTCTCCTCTTGATCTATATTACATTTTCTCTCGCGGGACTATACAGTTTTCCGGATAATTTTCTTTTCTTGTTTTTCAATTTCTATAATTTTAGAGTAACCTCCAAGGGATATGGTTTCTGAGGCGTATAAAGCTTCCGGCAAAACAACTGTCTTGTAATTTCGTAATTTTGCATTACACGATATGGCTCTCTTGTTGTAGTAATTCCACGTTAGTCTGTACGCCTTATGGAGTTTAGTGGCTCTTTCTATGTTGGCCCTACTGTCTAGTCCTAACGGTAGTATGATTTCTCCAAGTTATTTGAAGGAGGATACCTGTGAAATTGTGGTGTTTTCCATCTCTAGCGGTGTTTATTGCTATGTTGATGTAGATATCCCATGAACTGGGTTTTTCGTACGATACCTGGAGGCCTGCCTTTGATGCTATATTGTGTAATCTCTGTACGGCGTATCTGGCTTCATCTCTGGTTTAGTAATGTTTGCTAGGTCATCAGCAAAGGCTAAACATTTCACCATGACTTTGCTTCCCAAGTATCCGATGCTCACGCCTTTGACGTTCCTTTCCTATTCTCTAATGAGTTTGTCTAGAGCTAAGTTAAATAGAATAGGGGAGATGCAGTCACCTTGACGAACGCCCGTACAAATTTCAAAAGGCTCAGACATTTCCCCAAGGAATTTCACTCTAGAAGTCGTATTCGTGAGAGTTTGCCGGATTATATACAGTATAGCGACAAAAAAAGGCATTTTGCCTAACATCCGGGCTCTACTAATTACATTTAGTTTTACCAATCTATATATTTAAATCACTATATAACATATATATATTAGGGATTTTCATATAATATTTTAGTACAGTACCGAGGAAAGATTACTTTTATTAAATTGCGAAATCCACGCGAGTGAAGCCGCGGGTAACTGCTAGTCTGCTATATTTTCCTCGTTATCTCCCCTTACCTGAATGCCATTAACTTCTAAGACATCCAGATATATCCTCTCTGCGACTCAACCAGTTCTATTGTCTTTCTTCCATTAGCCCCATTCATGCTGATAGCTCCTCATCGAATTCCATTTCGTTCGCCAGCTTTTTCCAAAGAGTTCCTCGCTTGTCAAATAGAGTGAAACTCCGTTACTCCCATAGTTCCGATGGTTGCTTAAAATGTTCTAAGCGTGCTCAGTGAAAATGGTGTGAAGCAGGATGCTACCCTACTTACATCTAGTCCCACGGGTGATCTCTCCTTTGACGGGTTAGGGACCACCGGCGGATTATATAGTTCTAGACGCCTGAGCACAACGAGGGGCATGACTTAGAATATGTCCGAGATGCCCACTACAATTCCATAGCAACTGGTAGCCCGACTCTCAGGACCACTTACTAGGCCACTCAGCCGTTTCCCATGGTTCACGAACTAGGGCGTAACTACATAAACCCCATCACTAAACATTATAAAACGAAGATACGTTAAAATATTATATAACTTCTGACTTGTGAGTCACGAAAAACTTTTTAAAAATAATCTCGCAAATGCTTGACTTTAATCCAATTCTTCACATATGACCATACTTAAGATTCAATATGAATCTCTTTATCAAAATTTTAATTTGGATTCTACATGAACCCTTACATCCAAACAGTTTTGTAACAGTTCTCATGGAGCAGTGACAAACTTGAAGGCCATTCGTCTTGTTTCAACAATACCAATAATTTATCCATCACTATCAGATGAACAGATTTGCTCTTTGAAACTATCACTTACTAATTACTAGAGCCCGGAAGCTCAGGCATTTATTTTTGCTAAAGTAGGCAGGCAAATAAGCACTTAACATTTAGGAAATAGGCAGTAAAATAATCAAAATAGACATTTATAATGACAAAAATGGGCACTAAAGCAATGAAATGAAATGGCGTATGGCTTTTAGTGCCGGGATGTGTCCGAGGACTTCGGCTCGCCAGGTGCAGGTCTTTTGATTTGACGCCTGTAGGTGACCTGCGCGTCATGATGAGGATGAAATGATGATGAAGATGACACATATACCCAGTCCCCGTGCAGGGGAATTAACCAATTATAATAACCCGGGACCCCTGCGACCAAAGGCCAGCACGCTAACCATTTAGCCATGGAACCGGGCACTACAGCAATAAAGATGCTCTAATGTAAGCTACGTAACACACGTCTGCATCATATTTTAGTCTTTAATCTTACATCTCCCTGTGGGTGGGGATGACAGAATAACGTCAACGGTATCCCTTGTCTGTCGTAAGAGGAGGCGACTAAAAAGGGGACAAGAGCCTCTCAACTTAGGAGTGTGTATTAGCGACTACGGTTCCCCTAGCTGAGTCTGGCGTTGCTTCCACTTACTTGTGTCAGGTTTCTCGCTCTAACCTTTCCTGCCTGACCTCACTTGGTCAACTCTTGTTCTTTTCCGATCCCGACGGTATTAGATCGCGAGGCCTAGGCTTTCTTCGTGGTCCTTTCCTCTCTTATGCCGATACCTTAATTTTTCGAAGTATCGGACCTCTTCCATTTTCCTTCTGGTTACTGTTAGTAGAGGATGGTTACGAATTTCTTCTTCATCTTAAAACAATAACCACCACCAGCACTAAATTTTACGTACCAAGGACGGGACCTGGCAAACCTCTCGGCCATTTGGTTTGTGGAGTTTTCAGTAGAGATTTGTGTAATATGAAAATATCGTTCGTGTAAATGTTATTTTTTATCTATTTAGTTAAAATGATTTTTCTTTATTATTAATACAGTACGTTGGAATTATACATGTTTTCTTTTCACTGATTACTTTTAATACATAAATAACAGAAGAAAATATCCACAACAGATTAAAAAATGAAAAAAGGCATTAAACTATCCAATAGGCTACGGAAGCTAAAGTAGGCAAAAAAAGGCAAAATACTAGTAATAACTGGTCTTACCGTTCCCAAACGTACGGAAACACGTGTGTCTCTATGTGACACTTCGATATATCCACCTAGACAAAAAAAGGCATTTTGCCTAACATCCGGGTTCTACTAATTACATTTAGTTTTACCAATCTATATATTTAAATCACTAGGCTGATATTTGTTACCGCGAGGTTGAGAGAACGGCTGAACCGATTGACAATGTAAAACATTCTGACGAAAGCTGTTGGCCTGTAGATTTGCAGTGTCTTGTCGTATATTTTTAAATTATTAAAGAAATATGTGGCCTTCGGCCTAACGGGAATTCTAAAGGGCACACATGCATGCGTCGTCTGCTATGACGTCTCCTTGCTCTGGTCTACATAATTGAGCGGTCAGTCCTTGACTCGTGGTTTGTCGAGAGTATTTGGCGTACAGTTTTTGGGTTCGCTTAGCTGATTGGTGACAGTCCCAATGGCAGCTGGAATCGTGTACATCATATCTCTCGCGCGACGTGTAATTACATACAGTTGTCACTTACTTTTATTATTTGAAAGGATCAGCTACTTCCCAGAAAATCTGGACTGCCAAAAGGGCAAGGTTCTACGCGAAAGGTAAACTAAAACTAAAATTAAATTAAACACAACAGGATATAGAAAGTGAATGGGTGGCATACAGAGATGCTGTAGTAGAAACAGCAAGGGAATGCCTAAGAACAACTGTGTGTAAAGATGGGAAAAGGCGAACATCTTGGTGGAATGATGAAGTGAGAGCAGCTTGTAAACGTAAAAAGAAGGCTTATCAGAAATGGCTCCAAACAAGGGCCGAGGCAGACAGGGAGTTGTACGTAGAGGAAAGAAACAGAGCGAAACAAATAGTTGTTGAATCCAAAAAGAAGTCCTGGGAAGATTTTGGTAACAACCTGGAAAGGCTAGGTCAAGCAGCAGGGAAACCTTTCTGGACAGTAATAAAGAATCTTAGGAAGGGAGGGAAAAAGGAAATGAACAGTGTTTTGAGTAATTCAGGTGAACTCATAATAGATCCCAGGGAATCACTGGAGAGGTGGAGGGAATATTTTGAACATCTTCTCAATGTAAAAGGAAATCATCCTGGTGGTGTTGGTGTTGTGAACAGCCAAGCTCATGGGGAGGAGGAAAATGATGTTGATGAAATTATGCTTGAGGAAGTGGAAAGGATGGTAAATAAACTCCATTGTCATAAGGCAGCAGGAATAGATGAAATTAGACCTGAAATGGTGAAGTATAGTGGGAAGGCAGGGATGAAATGGCTTCATAGAGTAGTAAAATTAGCATGGAGTGTTGGTTAGGTACCTTCAGATTGGGCAAAAGCAGTAATTGCACCTATCTATAAGCAAGGGAACAGGAAGGATTGCAACAACTATCGAGGTATCTCATTGATTAGTATACCAGGCAAAGTATTCACTGGCATCTTGGAAGGGAGGGTGCGATCAGTCGTTGAGAGGAAGCTGGATGAAAACCAGTGTGGTTTCAGACCACAGAGAGGCTTTCAGAATCAGATTTTCAGTATGCGCTAGGTAATTGAAAAATGCTACGAGAGGAATAGGCAGTTGTGTTTATGTTTTGTAGATCTAGAGAAAGGATATGACAGGGTACCGAGGGAAAAGATTTTCGCCATACTGGGGGACTATGGAATTAAAGGCAGATTATTAAAAGCAATCATAGGCATTTATGTTGACAATTGGGCTTCAGTGAGAATTGATGTAGAATTAGTTCTTGGTTCAGGGTACTTACAGGGGTTAGACAAGGCTGTAATCTTTCACCTTTGCTGTTCGTAGTTTACATGGATTATCTGCTGAAAGGTATAAAATGGCAGGGAGGGATTCAGTTAGGTGGAAATATAGTAAGCAGTTTGACCTATGTTGACGACTTGGTCTTAATGGCAGATTGTGCCGAAAGCCTACAGTCTAATATCTTGGAACTAGAAAATAGGTGCAATGAGTATGGTATGAAAATTAGCCTCTCGAAGACTAAATTGATGTCAGTAGGTAAGAAATTCAACAGAATTGAATGTCAGATCGGTGTTACAAAGCTAGAACAGGTCGATAATTTCATGTATTTAGGTTGTATGTTCTCCCAGGATGGTAATATAGTAAGTGAGATTGAATCAAGGTGTCGTAAAGCTAATGCAGTGAGCTCGCAGCTGCGATCAGCAGTATTCTGTAAGAAGGAAGTGAGCTCCCAGACGAAACTATCTTTACATCGGTCTGTTTTCAGACCAACTTTGCTTTACGGGAGCGAAAGCTGGGTGGACTCAGGATACCTTATTCATAAGTTAGAAGTAACAGACATGAAAGTAGCAAGAATGATTGCTGGGACAAACAGGCGGGAACAATGGCAGGAGGATACTCGGAATGAGGAGATAAAGGCTAATTTAGGAATGAACTTGATGGATGAAGCTGTACGCATAAACCGGCTTCGGTGGTGGGGTCATGTGAGGCGAATGGAGGAGGATAGGTTACCTAGGAGAATAATGGACTCTGCTATGGAGGGTAAAAGAAGTAGAGGTAGACCAAGACGACGATGGTTAGACTCGGTTTCTAACGATTTAAAGATAAGAGGTATAGAACTAAATGAGGCCACAACACTAGTTGCAAATCGAGGATTGTGGCGACGTTTAGTAAATTCACAGAGGCTTGCAGACTGAACGCTGAAAGGCATAACAGTCTATAATGATAATGTGTGTATGTAATAACTCTAAAGCAACAAAATATTTCGTAAAAACTGAGCGAGTGGCTGTGCAGTGTGGTTCACGTAGCTGTCAGCTTGCATTTTTCTATGCATTCGGGAGAGAGTGGACTCAGTCCCACTGTCGGCAGCTCTGAATGTGATTCTCCATGATCGTATTTTCACGCCAGGCAAATACTGGGGTTGTACCTTAATTAAGGCCACGGTCGCTTCCTTCCAACTGCTAGCCGTTTCCTATCCCATCGTCGCCTTGGACTTATCTGTGTCTGTGCATGTACAGAATCGGTGAGGTGTTTATTCAATGTTTGTTCGCCCCTCTCTTTCAGGTCTAAACTCTTTGTTAAAATGTAAAAATATTGTAAGGTTAGTACGAGTGTTAAGATGCGTGCTCAAGGGACAAGATGGCTGAGTGCAGCCGTTCAGCATGGCTTCATTTCGTATACTGAAGCAGAATCGCAGGACAAAGGGTGATGACTGGCTAGTCCTACAAGACACTCAGCTGGGACATATTTTAGTAAGAAGATATTAGTCACCCAGTGGTGATGTGGCATCCTCAAGAAATTTCTTCCTGCAACCTGGGCATTCCATCGATGTGCAGCTGTGAAAATCCTGGGAGTTAGAGGAAGTTCCAGTGAAGAATCAGACAGAAAAAGATGTATCATGTGAAAGGCATATTAAGGACAACACATTGTGTGATGAAGAAGGGCCTTTTATTGTTCGCTTGCCCCGTAGGCAAATTGAAGGAAAGCTTGGCAACTCCTACTTCAATGTCTTGAACAGATTCCGTCATTTAGAAAGACGTTTCAAGAAGGAACCTGTCGTGCAACAACAGTACTGTGACTTCATGAATTAGTATGAAGATTTAAGACATATGAAAGCAGTAGATGAAGTTCTTCACCACAGCCTCCAGGAAACATACTACATTCCGCACCACGCTGTTTTGAAAGAACATAGCACCACTACAAAACTCAGTATTGTGTTTGATTGTTCCGGTAAATCGACTGCTGGAACTGCTTTAAATGACTTGCTAATTGTTGGTTCTGTCCTACAGGAAGATTTGTACTCGACAGTACTCCGTTTCAGATTTCACGCCATTGCCTTTGCAGCAGACATAGAGAATATGTACCGGCAGGTTTCGTACATCCAGGCGACTTGAAGCTACACGTATATACTGGAGATCAAACCCAAATCTGCCACTTCAGGTGTATGAGTTGCAAACCCTCACATACGAAATGGTTTCAAGCTATTATTTAGCGACCATATGTCTTGTTCAGCTAGCTGATGAAGGAGCCGATGAATACAAGTTAGCAGCAAGAGCCTTAAGATAATATTTCTACGTGGATGATGTTCTAAGTGGAGGAAGAAACCTACAGGAAGCCTTACAGTTGCAGTCTGAGTTGATTGAGCTGCTTGCTAGCGGTGGATTCCCATTAAGAAAATTCTGCTCCAATCATGCAGCGTTGGTAACAGCACTGCCACCGGAAAGCAGAGAGTCGCAGCTTCCAACCACCTTCGGAAAGAAAGAAGGGGTTAGAACTTTCGGCATCTTGTGGTATCCCATATCGGACAATTTTATGATATCATCCAAGGTGGCAGAAGGCTCCAGCTTTCCTGAGCGGCCCTTGCCAGATTCTAAGACTAAACGGCAAATGATATCACTTGTAGAGTCTATTTTTTATCCTCTTGGAATTATAGGTCCTGTTGTAATTTCCTTTAAGTTATTTCATCAGTTGCTTTGGTATTATCGTCTGGAGTGGGATGAACCCTTACCGCAACCTTTGTTAAATCAGTGGCACAGCATGTACAAACTGTTGTTTCATGTAAATGACATTATGATTTATAGATATGTGTTGACTTTCCCATATGTAAAGAATGTTAAATTTCGTGCCTTCTCAGATGCTAGTGAGGCTGCTTATGGCTGCGCCATCTATGTACGATCAGTGGGTAGTCAAGGTGAAGTTGCAGCAAGACTGTTATGTGCCAAGTCAAAGGTAGCTCCTACAAAAAGGATCACGCTGCCTAGGTTGGAATTCTGCGGTGCAGTACTGATGGGAAGACTTGTTAGCAAGGCTCTCCCTGCCTTGAATTTAAGAATTTCCGAGGTGTTCTATTGGACTGACTCAGCCATTGTTCTGTCTTGGCTAAGTTCAGCAGCATCCCGGTGGAAGACATTTGTATCCCATCGCGTGTCAGAGATTCAAGAGTTGACTGGTGTGCAGCAATGGAGACATGTTTCCTCTGCAGAAAATCCAGCTGATCTCATATCACGAGGAATGAATGCAGAGATTCATGCTTGTTGTGGCAAGGAGCACCCTATTTGAAGAACCCGTCTTCTACGTGGCCTGACGGAAATGTGAAGATGAAGGAAGACAACATTCCGGAAATGAAAGTGTCAACAGTATCCCTGTGTACTACCATTTCTCATGAAATCTTACTTGGGTTTTCTACGCTAAGGCGATTGTTCAGAGTCCTGGCTTACTGTCAAAGATTTGCTCACACGAACAAATTCACAGGTGTTCTTTCTTCGGAGTAGTTGAAGTCAAGTCTGCACTTGTGCATACGGATGGCACAATAGAGCTCCTTCAAACAAGATATTGAAGCATTAAGATTCAAGAACAATGTATCAAACAGAAGTACACTACTCAATCTCCATCTGTTCCTGGACAATCAAAGCCTATTAAGAGTAGATGGAAGACTTAGTAAATCAACATTACCATTTGAAGTGAAGAATCCGTTAATCTTGCCACCTAATCACCATCCCACAAGGTTCATAATCCAAGATGAGCTTCTACGTTTACTCCACGGAGGATCACAGCTCCTGACCACAATGTTACGTGAGCGATAGTGGATTCCAAGAATTCGTCAGAAAATTCGATCAGTTCTTCATAAATGTTTGACCTGTTTCAAGTTGAAGAAGGAAACATCTCAGAAAGTGATGGGACAATTTCCAAGTGTTCGTGTCCAACCTTCGCGTCCGTATTTTAATACTAGCGTCGACTATGCTGGACTCTTAGTCATGAAGCTTGGAACCCAGCGAAGCAGATCTACTCCAAAGTGCTACGTTGCTTTGTTCATTTGCCTTGTACTAAGAGTGTACTTTTGGAGCTGGTGACTCATTTATCATCTCAGGCGTTCATTGCAGCATTTCGAAGATATGTCGCCAGAAGAGCCAAGTGTCTTCATCTCTATTCAGACAATGGAACTAATTTTGTTGGTGCAAGCAATGAATTGCAGATAACGAGAAATTTGTTGCAAGATAGTGATTTCCAAAGGGAAGTACAAGAATTTTGCTTCAACCGAGATGTTCACACGGCACTTTATCCCGCCAAGTGCTCCACACTTCGGAGGTTTATGGGAGGCTAATATTAAGTCCATGAAGCATTGTCTTCGGTGTATCGTAGGACCTGTTTCCTTAACTTATGAATAATTAAGTACTCTTTTGTGCCAAGTTGAAGCCTATTTAAATTCCAGACCTTCAACCACGTTTTCTGACAATTCTGATGATTTGTCCCCTCGAACCCCTGGTCACTTCTTATTGGTTCTTCCCTTGCAAGTCTTCCTGAAGGTGATTACACTAATGTGCCTGTCAGTAAGTTGTTCAGGTGGAAACGTCTGCAACAATTCTTGCAGCACCTCTGGAAGAGATGGTATACAGATTATCTCAATAGTCAGCAGCAGCGTCTGAAGTGCAACTCGGCTCAGCCCAGCATCCATGTTGGTACTGTCGTGCTTCTGAAGGATGACAGAACCAGTCCATTGCGGTGGAAGATGGGAGTGATTCAAAGGACCTATCCTGGAACGGACGGACTAATTCGTGTGGTCACTGTAAGGACATCCAATGAAGAATTGCGACGACCAGTGCACAAATTGTTCCACTACCTATAAACTAGTGTATTTTTAGGTTGATTTTATTGATCAACGGGGGGAATATGTGCAGATTCGGTAAATTGATTGTTTCATGATTGTTCGCCCTCTCTTTCAGGTCTAAACACTTTGTTAAAATGTAAATATATTTTAAGGATGATACGAGTGTTAAGATGCGTGCTCAAGGGACAAGATGGCTGAGTGCAGCCGTTCAGCATGCCTTCAAGTTTATGTTTATTGAATGTATCCAGTGTTTCTTTATATTCGTGTTTGAAAGCATTACAGATGTTAGCATAAGTGTTGTGAATCATTTCTACCCTCACGACAATGTATATACTCCGTGATGTGAATCAGCTTCTTAGCATAACAACAACCATGTGGCATGTTCGCATTTAAGCATCGTATAACCCAACAATGTGACATAAAACAAATTGTAAAACAAAAAAGTTCGTAAAATATAAATCATCGTCACAATAAAGACATCTAAAAGAATTCACTTCACACATAATTAACAGGTAATACAAATCCTAAAATTAAACGTTCAAAAAATGCCCAGTCAGCACATGGAGCAATTCTATATCAAGATAGGCCTACGTTATCTGAGCTATTTATAACGAATGCTGTGGAACAGCACGGATCCTACAGTTAAATATTATTTATCATTACTGAAATTTCAAAATCTCAAACATACTCAGTGTGAGTTGAACCAAATACCGGTAATACAGAAACTGCCCACCAATCTGTTCTGTAATAATAATACGTTTATTGCAGCCAATGGCCATAGAGAAACTTACATACTGTACAAAGTAGATTATTATAAACTAGCAAGATACCCGTGCTTCGCTACGGTATTATACTGAAATTTATAATTGAATGCTTATTGTTTTAGATATATAATCCGCCGAAATTCGCGGTCTGACTCGTTTTCCGCGATAACCCACCAAAATTCCCGATCTGACTCGTTTTCTATTAGATTACGGCATGTTTCCTCCCATTTTTCAATCTTCTTTTCCAGCAATCGATTTCGTACTTCCCGGGCTAGGCTCAGGTATTCCTCCCGGTCAGTTGGGTCCGTAAATCTTTGCCATCTTTTCCTATAATCATTTTTAATATGGATAAAATCCTTCAGGAGATCCGGCGTGGTGTCATATTGGGTGCCTAGAAGGCACTGAACCCGCGGCCGGACTGCATTCTTAGTCATTACCCGTCCAGGAGCCGTTTCCAGCGCGGTCCGCACATTTGACGACGGTCCGGAACATTATTATTATTATTATTATTATTATTATTATTATTATTATTATTATTATTATTATTATTATTATTATTATTATTATGTGTTGCTGGAATGGATGATGACAGGAAAACCGGAGTATCCGGAGAAAAACCTGTCCCGCCTCCGTTTTGTCCAGCACGAATGTCACATAGAGTGAACGGGATTTGAACCACGGAACCCAGCTGTGAGAGGCCGGCGCGCTGCCGAGGATCCTTATAAGTACATTAAGAACAGTAAAATCAATTGGTCTCACCTCCTTCTACACCCCACCGCCGTTAAGTTTATTTACCGGCACCCCCCCCCCCCCCAAAAAAAATTAAAAGTAGGCTTGTTTCTTATGTTTAAAGAAGATTTCAAACACCAATGTTCACGTCTATTACCTTCAGTTTTGAGATATAAGTATCCCCATAACAATAATTTACTTTTTTCACTTCATTTCACACTACTCCCCCCCACCCCCCTAAGTGAATTTTCCCGCAAAAAATACTTGTTTCTTTAATAGTAAAGGATCTTCTAAATACCAATTATCACGACTCTAACTTCATCAGTTTTTGATTTATGTGTCCTCATGAAAGGAATTCAACTCCTTTACACTCCCGCCCTCCAAGATGGTTTCCCCCCAAAACGCGTTTTTCTTTGTTTTTAAAGGAGATCCAAATACGAATTCTCACGTCTGTAACAACTTTAGTTTTTATTAGATGTATGTATTCTCATTCAATTAATTCAATTAATTTTTCAATTCTTTCACCCCCCCCCCCTTCATTGGATTTTCCGAGAATACGTGTTTCTTTATTTTTAAAGCAGATTGCAAATATCAAATTTCACGTCTGTAACATCTTCATTTTTGAGATATCAGTAGCCTAATTAAAAGAATTCAACACCATTTTCAGTCACTTTTACCCCCCCCCCTCCCTCCACCCAAGTGGTATTTCCGAAAGCTAAAAATACACGTTTCTTTATGTTTAATAGAGATAAAAAATACCATTTTTCACTTCTGTAACATGTTAAGTTTTTTTAGATAAACTGTAAAAATTCTCATTTTAAAATTTC
Source organism: Anabrus simplex (assembly GCF_040414725.1). Classification (NCBI taxonomy): domain Eukaryota; kingdom Metazoa; phylum Arthropoda; class Insecta; order Orthoptera; family Tettigoniidae; genus Anabrus; species Anabrus simplex. The sequence continues at coordinate 1,149,092,434 of NC_090266.1, read as the reverse complement.
ACCCCTTTTGAGTTCCCCTTAAGTGGAGTTTCCAAACACAAATCACCTATGTTTCTTTAGATTTACAGGAGATTACAAACACCCACTTTTTACGTCTGTAACATTTTACGTTTCCAAGATATTCTGTAGATATAGTCTTTCAAAAATTCACCCAATTTGTCACTCCTGTTTAACCGCCATTAATTGGATTTTCCAAACCTAAAAAATACGTGTTTCTTTATTTTTAAAGGAGATCCCATATACAAATTTTCAGTTCTGTAATATCTTTCGTTTCTGAGATATATGTATCCTCATTAAAGGCATTCAACCCATTTTTCACCCTTTTACACCCCTCCTATTGGGATTTACAGGAAACAAAAAATACGTTTTCCTTTATTTTTAGAGGAGATTCTAACTACCAATTTTTACATCTGTAAATTTTAAAGTTTTAAGATGTATACACACTCATTTTAAAAAATTTACCCTCCCCCTTTTTACCCCCCAATATTTGGATTTCCCAAAAACGAAAAAATACGTGTGTTTATTTATTTTTAAAGGAGATTCTAAATACCAATTTTCACATATATAACCTTTAAAAATTTTGAGATAGATACACTCATTTTAAAATATTACTCCCTTTTCACCCCCCTAAATTGGATTTTCCAGAAACAAAAAAATATGTGTTTCTTTATTTTTAACGGAGATCCCAAACACCAATTTTCAGGTCTGTAATATCTTCAGTTTCTGATATATAAGTAGCCTCATTAAAGGCATTCAACCACCTTTTAGCCCCTTTTCACTCCTATTGCGATTTTCCGAAAACCAAAAATACGTGTTCCTTTATTTTTAATGAAGGTTCTAAATACCAATTTTTACATCTGCAAACTTTAAAAGTTTGGAGATATAGATTCACTCATTTTAAAAATTCACCCCCTTTTCACCCTCCCATTAATTGGATTTTCCAAAAACAAAAAATTACGTGTTTCTTTATTTTTAAAAGAGATCAAAAGTATCAATTTTCAGGTCTGTAATATCTTCAGTTTCTGAGATATAGGTACCGGTATCCTGATTAAAGGCATTCAACCCATTTTTCCCCATTTTCACCCTTTTTCACCCCTCCTATTGGGATTTTCTGAAAACAAAAAAATACGTGTTTCCTTATTTTTAAAGAAGATTCTAAATACCAATTTTTACATCTGTAAACTTTTAAAGTTTTGAGATATAGAGCAACTCATTTTAAAATTTCACCCCCGTTTTCACCCCCTTAGCGAAGGAATATCCAAAAATCCTCTCTTAGCGAGCACCAACGTCTTAATATGAATATATCCCCAAAATTTCATCTCTTTATGTCCAGTAGTTTTGGCTCGGCGATGATGAATCAGTCAGTCAGTCAGTCAGTCAGTCAGTCAGTCAGTCAGTCAGTCAGTCAGTCAGGACAAGTTATTTTATATATATAGATTACAATTTCATCAAATAATTCTCTGTCTGCACAGTATTAACTCTCTTCCGAGCAGAATTTCTTAAGCGACATACGCCGGTTCTCACAAAATTGCACGTGGTATCGATCGCATAGCTTGCCACACAATAAACAACTACAGTCTTCACATGGCTCGTGGAATCGATTCGTGCAACAGACTTTGAAGTGAAAGCCGTGGATCGCGAACCTTGTCACGAGGTGCCTCAGCTCGTAGTTTGCTTCCTTCCAGTCATTTGTCGTCATCGTGTCTGTGCTGTAGAAGTCAATCCAGATGTCTTTCTTTTTCCTCTGGTGTTCGGAGACTATTTCTTCGTAAGCTGGCGTGGATGGCAATCCAAGCTGTTTGCGGAGATCTTCCAAAAGCATCGTTTCGCTGCACAACTCGTAGATCAATCTGGATGGGGAAAATTTGGAGACGCCGAGGACTCGCTTCATATACGTGGCCTTAACATTTTCGATGTCCTTCAAGTTCGCTTTTGTAAGGCATTCCCAGATTAACTGTAACCCATACGTAGCTACGGGTATGGTCTTAAATTTAAATAGTTCCATCGCTGTTCGGAGTGAAATCTTCCTGATATGTCTGATATCATTTATTGCAATCAGAGATGCGGCCACTCTATCTTTGACATGTGCAGAAAATGTTCTCCCCTGTGCCTGAAGAGTTATTCCCAGATATTTGAATCTGTTCACATTGCTTAATGGTTGCTGGCCCAAGTATATTACGTCCTCTGCTGCTTGCCGTCCTCCTTTCTTGAAGGTCATTTTCACCGTCTTCAGCCTGTTGAGTTGTAGATCGTTGTCATTCGCCCAGTCAACTAAGTGATCGAATGCTTTTTGTAGCGAAGTGATCAATGTTGAAACCAGGGCAGTATCATCCGCGTACAGGTATACCTTTACGTCTTCTGTCTTTGTTGCCTGCACCACGTCGTATGTAGCAATGTTGAATAGGAGGGGGCTAAGTGGGTCCCCTTGTAAGACTCCTGTCGTCTGGTCAATCAGGTTAGAGGTAATAAGTGCATCGTCCACTTCAATAAAGTTCCTCGAAAGTATATTTTTCACCAGAATCGTACAGGAGTTCTCTTCTCCTACGAGCTACACGAGTTTCATCATTAGCTTCGTTCTGTTGATAGTGTCGAATGCCTTGGTATAATCAACGAAGATAACGTGGAGTTTCCTTTTTGGATGTCGAAGGGCCTCATTTATGTCGTTCTGTAGACATTCTACTGCTTGGATCGTCGATCGACATTTCCTAAAACCGAACTGTTCCTCTGGGATACACTTGTCCACTATGGCTGTCAGTTTTAAGGTCAGAAGTTTCGCCAGGGCTTTATATAATGTACATTCTAGCGCTATACCTCTGTAGGAATGAGGATTACTCGGATCTCCTCTACCCTTATACAGTGTTTTAACCCTCGAAATCCTCCACTTGTCCGGAATTCTCCCCTGCTGGAGACATTCATTGAACAGCACAGTCAATGCCTTTGCTAATATTTGAATTGAACTCTGCAGGTACTCACTAAAAATCAGATCATGTCCACAGGCTTTATTGGGTTTTAGTGTTGCAATCACTTCTACTATCTCTTCTTGAGTGAATGACTCAGTGCTTCTCACATTTCCTTGGCCAACAGTAGCATTGCAAGGTCTAGTGTCTTTAGACTGTAACACTTTACTGAAGTGGTCGTGCCAGATCTCCATTGGAATGCCTCTCGGGAAGGTTGGAATCCTCGGCTTTAAGACCTTGAAGGGGTTCTTCTTAGCTTCTTCTGTAAGCTTCTCCACTGTTTCCTCAGAATATTTCCTTTTTGTTTCTCTGATCAGCGCTTTGTAGCTCTGTATTTTCCTGGAGTATTCGTGCAGGGAGGCTTCACAGGGTGACATTAACGCCGCGTGCAGCGATTGAATCGTTGTTTTCCTGGACTGGTAACAGGCTGCGTTGAACCAGGGCTTGGCTTTCCTCTTAAATGCCGGTGCTACTGTCGTTGCGCTGAGTATGATTTCTTCTAGTACCTGTAGAGCGGTGTCTATGTGTCCATGCTGTATGAGCTGTATTGCTTCTGTGATCAAAGGGGTGGATTCCTCGATCGTTTGTACATCCAGAGCTCTGGTCCGTTTTATGGTAGGAAATGTGGTAGGAATGCTTTGCTGTACAGTGAAGTTTGTCAATACAGGCAGATGCTTCCTGACGACATTCTTCTGTATTCTTTGCACTACGTTTGTCACTTTCTTCATATTTGAGAATACTAAATCAATCGTGCTACTCCCGTTGTGACAAATGTATGTCTTCTCTGTGTAAGAGTTGATCAGGCTCAGACCTTCTCCTAGAAGGAATCCGAGGACTGCCTCTGACTTAGTATTGTCAATATCGACTCTGCAATTAAGGTCTCCAGCGAGTATAACCAGTTCCTGTTGTCCCACCTTGTTGAGCCCAATGCTAATGATATCTATAATATCTTCATCTCTATACCACGGCTGGAAATACATATGATCCAACACAAACTTGTTTTGACCACTATCATCTCAGGTGTCTTGTATTCCACAGTGAACGGGTGAAGTCTCGGCTTCAGCAGGCAGGTGATTCCACCGGATGGCCTACCTTTTAGTCCCTGCAGAGCTAGAACATGGATGTTGTAGAAATCTTCAAAATTCCAGTCCTTCGTGAGAAAGCTCTCCGTTAGGATTACAATGTCAGAGTCTTTGAGTTCATCGATTGGGGACATGCTTAGAGCATTCACTGCACCTTCTATATTCCATGTCATTGTTCTGATATTCTCAGTCATAGTTTCCTCCCAAGGATCGGATCCTTGAATCCTAGTGTCTCCGAAAAAGATATCGTCGGACAACGATACCTCTCGGCCAAAATTGCGGAAGTTCCACCATGTCTTTGGCTTCAAAAGGGACACCCACTTTGAAAGCTTTATTCTCGCCCGCTGTGGTCAGCTCTTCACATTCTATCTTCCCTTCAATTCAATTTTCCTTTAGATGTTCAACCAAAGTATCTTTATCGACTGATCGATGGATGCGGCCTACATAAAGTCACGCCATCATATCTCCAGCTCGGAATTTGCTATTTGTGAGTACTTTGGACCCCGTTATAGTGTGCGCTCCCTTAGACTTCCTCCTTCTCCTTTCCTGTACTTCCCACTCTCCTTCTCCACCGAAAGTATCCACTTCGTGTTGGATAACGTTTGGTGTATCTATAGTCATAGGTTCTGTGTTTGTATTTGTCAGCCTAGAGTCTGTCTCTACCTGTCCTTTACCCTTCTGTACTGAAACCCTATCTTTCTCCTTGAGCGTTCTCTTTTGAACTTGTTGCGATACCACGGTGGTGTCAGTTTTCATATGAGGGTTGTTTTCTTCCCCTTGGGTTTCCCCAAGATGACTGATTCCGGTTTTAGGACCGTTAGGACCAATTGGGGGACTGGGAGCCTTCTCCTTATTCGGGCGCTTAACATAGAGTGAAAATTCTTGAGATAGTGTTGATTTTATCTCCTCCCCTAGTAGGGCCATCACGTTGTTTTTAATTTCGCATAAAACTGACTCCGTAAATGTCTTAAGCTTTTCCAGCAGACGGTCTTCCACATCTGAACACTTCAACCTTTTTGCTCTGCAGCCGGAGCATAGCCAAGTGAGTTTACAGTTCCTCCTTTTGAGAATATCGAATTCTCCCCTTGTAATTCCGCTGCATTCGAAGTGCTGCCATCTTTCGCATATTTCGCATTGCAACGAGTTCTCGTCTGAGTTTAGGATCTTCCTGCAGATGTCGCATTCGTCCGTTGACATTTCGCTTGTATTCCGGTATTCCAGACTACCTAATGATATCTATGGAATGTCAAGATGGCGGCGTAGTGTTGATGGTCTACGGATACAATTTCGGTTGTCTCTATTCAATGACTTCAGAAATTATCACACTGAATAACACGCACATAAGTATAAACCACTGCGATAAATTTAATTTTCATCACTTTTACACTATCATGTACTTCTTATGCACTTAACCAATGATATCTAACATCACAGAACACACACAGCTATCTCGATCGCTTGCCCTGATAAGTTGCCCTCATCATTGATTATTAATAGGCAATTTTGTTATCCGATAGGCCGTGATTTCCAACTGTAACCGTCACTGTCGATTGTTTACCATGTTCATATCAACAATGGCTCTCAACGGCTTCATGGACCACGGAACGCTATTATGTAACACTAATATGCTGTATGGCTGGGCATTAAACATTAAACAAATGTACACAAGAATTCCGAATAACTGATCGAAACACTTAACTATTTGCAGTACAGTTTGCCTGTTTCTATCTCAGATACGACGCATCACCGCATACATTTCACATGAACAATTGTGAACTGTGACTTTTGCCCAGTTGCTACACACAAATATTATTTCACGTGTATATAAACACAAAGCTGATTCCACCAAATATACGTCAGTAGAGTTCTCATATAATCGTAATCCTAAAAGTATTACGATAAGCACACGCAGAACAATGGATAGGTAAAACAAATCACCTCAACTCAGAACAAAAAAAACTGTAACATTGTCTGTTTTAAAGCGCTATTATTTTGATCGTTGCCTATATTTAATAAAATTTGAGCTTGTTGCCATTTTGTTTCTAGTCTACAAAATCCTCAAACAATTAAAATCATCGCATGCGGATATCTACACTTTACGAATCTCGTTACATCAACGCTGATTACAACAATGGTAAATCACCACAACTTAAACGTACATTGGGTGAACTCACAACAAAATTAATCACTCCGATAATACGTGCGTTACCCACGTTAATCTGTAAAAGAAACATGTACATTTCTACCTAAATAACGAAGGAAAATATTCATAAACTACTACGGTTCCACGTTCCTTTCAAGTATCAAGTCTTTCTGGTTAAGGATTATTATTATTATTATTATTATTATTATTATTATTATTATTATTATTATTATTATAAAATTAGACATGCAGTTCTAGATTCGCCATTTCCCGGCATCATCCTAACTTCATTTACTTCAAATAGCTTCACAGGTCGCCTTAATGACCAAGCATTCATTTCACAAAGCAAGACTGTGTTAACCAGGGCTTTATGTAGCTAATTAATCCTAGTCACATCCACCAAGAAGAACGTTCATCAAAATAACCTCTTTATCTAGATATTGGCACTTGAGTTCTGTCTTAATTTAAACCTTAATCAATCAAATATTCATGCATTACTCTAATCAATAATCATATTATAATCTCAAAACAAAAAAGAAAAGGAAAAAGCCGTGTTCCTATCTTTATAAACTATGCCTCTAATCTTTCAAAATTGACCTGACATTCCATGAATCACATGAATATTGAGACACTACCTGAATAATACACATACATATTCCCTCTATACTTAAACTGGACATTCTCAAGGCTGTTCCTAGAAATTTACAGCAAATAAATCTTTACCGGCGCAGCATTAGTGCTTAAGGGATATTGCAATGAAAGCACAATACACTACGAAGAAAATGTGATGGAAAAGAACTTCAAACGAACATCGGACCTCACTGTCGTGTTCCCAAAGGTTTATAAAATATATCCTCAACGCAAGACATCAAGTCCTAACTTTACCCAATCCTCACAGTGATATAAACAAATCTGGAATCGATCCTACGACTCTTTATTTGGCAAGGCATAATCCGTTGATACTTAACTCTACAAACAGGTATGTACGGACATATCACGTCGCAAATATTTCGCTAAATCATAAACTACCACTATCAACATCACTGAATGTAATATATCCCTTAAGGTTTACCTCATCACAACCCTATCATTAATCCTGTCTCAGTAGGTTAAAATGAAATGAAACAAATGACGAACATTACTTGATATGAAACTTGACGGATTTTTTACAAATGAATGACTACATGCAAGTGACCAGCTACCTTTAAATGTGTAAAAAAATTTAAACATGCACAACGGTCAAATTAATATTCACTCTAAGCTCACCAGCCGCATTCTAAAATGTTATTTTATCCATTTCGGAGACTGGAGCCATCAGTGTAATCCACAAATATGTTGGTAAAACAAATTTCAAGTCACTTGGTAAAATAAAATAAAACTATACGTATTAAACCTTCACTTACAACAACCAGAAAGAAAACATACACCGTTACACATTCACAATAATTGGCGTTTCTGCAGTGTCCTAAAGCATGATTTCCATACTCTGTTACGTTCACCATGACTTCAACGTGGTAATGTAGTGTTATTTGTCAGAAGTGGTGTTTCAAGGCATCTTCACTGATTCTAGTTCTCTTTTTAGGCACTATTTCCAGTAAACTGCCATCATAAGTCATTTTGTTAAAGTCTCCTAGTTCCCAGTAGTTTTTAAATAAACTTTCTCCATCTTCTTCAGAGAGGGATAGTTGTTCTTTACACTGATTTTTGCAGAATTTGAGCGTTTCCATTTTGCGTTCCTTCAATACTTTTCCTGTTTTTGTTACACATTCTTTTCCTTTATTTCTTGCATTTTTCCTTTCTGCCCTTACCTTTCTTGTGTCCCCTTTTATCCTACGAATTGTCGGGAACCCTCTTTTGACCTGTGTCTTAAGTTTCCACAGTTCCTACAGTTCGAACCTTAGAAGGTTCATTATTTGATACAGTTGTACCTTGCGTATTTTTCTTTGACGGAATTTCGGTAAAAACAGCTGGGTCAGTTTTGATACAACCATTCCTTAGCATTTTCCTAGGTAGTGATTGTATAGGTAGTTCAATGATGGAATCGGAGAAATCAGATGATGACGATGCATTGACGTCTGGGTCGTGCATTGAATCATCTGAATTCAGAACATCTTTCAACTCCTCAGCAATGGAAGGCGCTGGGCTTGACTCTAGAAAATATCGTAACTTAAGATGTTAGAAAATCAGTTGCAGTCGTCCAACGCATTTCCTTGCCTTAAATGCACAGAACTAAAAAATAAGGATTACTATCGGTATCACTGGATTATCAATAAAGCTCCCAGTCTAATAACTAATAGGTGCACAGCTGTTCCGTTATAGGCCACAAAGGTAGATTACAGTGTTAAGAGATTTAGGCTCCACATTTTACTAACTACTGACACAGTTCTTCAATTGCATTACACCGAGCTCGATAGCTGCAGTCGCTTAAGTGCGGCCAGTATCCAGTATTCGGGAGATAGTGGGTTCGAACCCCATTGTCGGCAGCTCTGAAAATGGTTTTCCGTGGTTTTCCATTTTCACACCAGGCAACTGCTGGGACTGTACCTTAATTAAGGCCACGGCCGCTTCCTTCCCAGTCCTAGCCCTTTCCTGTCCCATCGTCGCCGTAAGACCTATCTGTATCGGTGCGACGTAAAGCCAATAGCAATTGCGTTACCACCACCCCACCCACTCAAGGAAACTCAGCGCCAATAGCCAAGTACCTCAATTATTCACTCACGAAGACTCCAATAACTAACAGCTGATGCTGTATAACATTCACTACTATTTAAATATAGTGAAAATTAGTCGTGTATTTGCCGAGCTGAGTGGCTCAGACGGTTGAGGCGCTGGCCTTCTGACCCCAACTTGGCAGGTTCGAGCCTGGCTCAGTCCGGTGGTATTAGAAGGTGCTCAAATACGACAGCCTCGTGTCGGTAGATTCACTGGTACGTAAAAGAACTCCTGCGGGACTAAATTCCGGCACCTCGGCGTCTCCGAAAACCGTTAAAGTACTTAGTGGGACATAAAGCCAATAACATTATTATTAGTCGTGTGTTACCCCTTACGAATTGTCAACAACTCAGCATGGATATTCCATTAAATATCAATATAACAGTTACTATATATATTATTACTTAAATGTGGTTCGGGGCATGCCTTTTTAACTTACCGGGATCACGTTTGGTATATGCAGTATTTCGTACCTCCTTCAGTGGTAAACGCACCATCTTTATTCCTCTGGAGTACATTGCGCTTACAAATGTAATAACATCTCTTCGTAAGTGGAAATAGAACAGAAATAATGAAATTAACGAGTGGAATGCGTCAAAGTGGCCGGAATAACATTTCGCACTGTTGGCAGTACCAGAGTGTTGTGATGTTTATTACCGCCAGTTTTATTAATAATGTTTCGTTTTTATCGAAGGAGTTAATGCAGCTTGCACTAGTGCATTTCTTATACTCATTGTGCAAAGTGCGAAAACTCCTATGGAGAGGGAGATAACGCTCTTTACTCACGCATACAGAACTTTTTAGAGTGGTGAAAATAGTTTTAGTAACAACGCGGTGAACTTAACGCTCTTTACACACCCACAACCATGATTTTAGCGTATCAACACAGAAAACACACCGTCAAATCTTCAATTCTATTCGAGATTGGAGTTAGCGCCCTATACACAAACGCGCATCTCACATTCCTCCACAAGGTACACTTGATAACTCAATTTCAGCCACATGTGGAGTTAACTCATTTTACACACCCACCCGCCAATTAACACTGCGTTTTAAGGCATTCATCTTTGTTCATGAATTCTTTCCGTAGTTCTAGGACAGTTTCTATCTGTCGCAACACGACAGGTTTTTAAAAAGTCTCCTTTACTTTCCCTTTCGGTAAACTATACATCCGCTGGTCTCTCCTCAAAACTCATTGTCTGCCCTGGCAAGGGCAACTAGGGTCTATCTAGTCGTGACCACCATCTCGCGGCCACGCGGTGAGCGAATGTTACCTCTTACCACTGTTCGCAGCTCTGTTGGCACATACAACATATTCATTTCTCCCTGGCGTATTTCAACGTTTCAGAGTCTTTCCTTCACAAAGTAAATACTGTCCTTAGTGTCCAATGGCCACCTACTGAAAGTTCTCGTATTATTAACTGCACACAACACATATCTTTGTTTTCGGAATAAATTTGACTGACTCCACTCAAGTTGCTTTAGAGTACTGGTAATCATAAAAAAAGTAATACAAGTTTTGTCTTTGTGAAATTCCCGGAACCGACGGACGTGGTGTTTTCTTCGTGAACACCTTCCGAAGGAGGCACTGCGATAAGCGGGACCCTTATTTACGATAACAAAAGAATTAGTAATTGCCGTTCACAAACCGTTCCACGACATTTTGCACGGTGTAAATATCCGAACTGTTTCTGATAATATTAGTTATTATCATACACAATGTACACAATTTGTTTTGTAACGTCTGGTATGTGAACGTTAATTTGGTAGATGGGGTTCCAATGGTCGTACAGCATACCTTGAGACCTTAGCTACTCAGGGCATGTCAAATCGAAGTTATACTCCATCTGTAGGCGTAGCCATGCATTAAACTGTCAGGTGACCCTCAAAAGAAAATGAATGGCGGTGCGTCCGTGTGTCGTTGTGAGGTACACAGACTACTGCGGTCATTTGAGCACGTTGTACGTCAACCAGCACATCGCATGAAGAAGAAGATGGCGTATGGCTTTATTGCCGGGAGTGTCTGACGACATGTTCGGCTCGCCAGGTGCAGGTCTTTTGATTTGAGCCGTAGGCGACGTACGCGTCGTGGTAAGGATGAAATGATGATGAAGACGATACATACACCCAGCCCCCGTGCCAGCGAAATTAACCAGTGTTGTTTAAAATTCCTGACCCTGCCGGGAATCGACCCGGGACCTTTGTGACCAAAGGCCAGAACGCTAACAATTTAGCCATGGAGCCGAGCACATCCCATGAGACATCTTAACGATGTTCAAGTCGCAAGGGCTGTCACTTTGTTCCAGGAAACATGGACTTTTCATCGTGTTGCTGTGGATCTCAATGTCTCTCCGTCAGTTATTCATCGATTGTGGAATCGCTACAGTGAGACAGGCCAGTTCACAAGGAGGGTCGGACAAGGTCATGGACGCATGACAGCCCCACAGGATGATCGATATCTGACCATCTGTGCGTTGCGGCGTCGTTCAGCAACTGCCAGAGAACTGCAACAAGACCTCAGCAGGGTAACTGGAGTCACGGTGTCTGACCAGACAGTAAGGAACAGGTTAAGAGAAGTGTCCTTATGACCCAGATGTCCTGTTCGAGTGCCCCGTTTAACGCAGCAACATCGTGCAGCTCGCTTTCTGTTTCTCCGTACTCACGTCAACTGGCAACTTTGCCAGTGGAGACCTGTGTTGTTCACAGACGAGACCAGATTTCCCCTGACACAGCGTGATGGACTTCAAAGTTTATGGAGACGCCATGTTGAGCAGTACATGCCAGATGTTGTCCAGGAAGGCGACCGATTCGGATAAGTTTCTATGATGATGTGGGGTGGCATCAGTATTGATGGCCGTACGGATCTTGTCGTCCGTGGTAATCTTACTGCTGCGGGGTACATCGAGCAGATACTGCTACAGCATGTGTTGGTTGCTACATACGGTGTTGGCTCTGAATTCGTACTCATGCACGACAATACCAGAGCTCATATACCGCGCATCACCAGAGCTGTCTTGCAAGAACTGGACATTCAAGTGATGGAATGGCCAGCAGTGAGTCCCGACCTTAATGCCTTCCAGCATGTGTGGGATAGGCTTCACAGAAGTGTTCGTGGGCGCCCTGTTCCACCACAGACTCTCCAAGAAATCGAACACCCTCTCACTGGAGAATGGAACCTGATACCGCAACATGACCTCCGTCACTTATACGGAGCATGCCACGTAGTGCCAAGGTGTGATAAATGCTCGTGGAGGACATACCCCATACTGAAGCTCTCCAACTGTGATAAGAATCCACCCTGGAGGACTGTTATTACTTTGTTTTCGCCTCTATTTGGACTTTTCCGTTTGTGTCCTGAAAATGAACACGAATCCATCGGTGTTCTTTTGTATACTGCAACGGTAAAGAATGATAGTTTAGTTGGTAATACACCTTGGTGTGGGGTATTGTTTTGTGGAGCATGGCATACGTTCAAAAACATGTTCCCATAATTTTTTTGAACTGTGTATTTATATTATTTGTATGATGTTTCTCACTGGTACTATAGTTCCTCGCAAATTTGTTTCCTCCAAGACTCATTAATACGTCACGTGATTGTAAATGTCGAACACAAGGTTGCGCTTTCAACTCATGGACATTTCTCGATTTTTGCACATCTACAACTTAATAATGCCTTTAATGATTTCATTTTACTACTGCAGTTAGGTGAAATAATCTCGTCCTCTGATATAAGAAAAGAAAACAGAAATTATCCCATTGGTTGAAACTAGGCATTGACTACCACTCAGGGGAGCAGCTCTCGCTCTCCAAAGAGAACACAACATCTCTTTCTCTGTCTTACTAACTTGCTAACTACGCCGTAACTTCGGTAAGAAAATCCTCTATTTTCTCTTTACGTTATCACAAACAGATGTTCACCACCTGGCTTTCTGCTTCATATGATTTAACAGCATTGCCCTACTGAGAATATTGCACTATTCTCATATTCGCAAGCCATGCAAATGCTTCTGTACTGAATACAGTGGAATCTCGAATCACCTCGGGAGCTAAATTTTATTTCGAGTTATCGAAATTTCAAGATACAGAGAATACCGTTTTTGAGTTTGTATAACAAATAATTGAATCATATGTATCTACGGGCTTATACTGTATACATTATTTTTAACAGTATTTAAAGTCTACAAACAAACACTACTTTACGGCATCACTTTAATTATAACCCTTATTATAGCAACATTTTAGAAGGCAGGATACAGTACATACAGTAGTGAAACAAGAAATATACCTCCGTTAAAACCTTTGGAAGAAATCCGTTAAGTATCTTCTGTTTGTTACAGTTAACCTTTCCTCCCTTCACGTTGAAACTTCTCGTCAATACCACGCAGCCGAGATTCGTAAATGAAGCTTGTCATCCGCGACTTCGGGAGTTGCTTTCGTACGTGACAGGTAATTAATTCACACCCGAGAAACAGCGAGGCTTCACCGATTTTCCGATCACTAGAAGTTTTAGTTTTTCGGTTCCCGTCATATTAGCTCCCAGCATCATTTTAACCCTTTCTTGTTAACTGTTCCCCACAAACCACAAATGCCGTATTGCATAGTTAATGTTGCACAAAATTCGAGTTACAGAGTCATTTTTGTTTCAAGGGACGAAATGTTTGCTTGGAGAAATCGAGAAATTGGTGTAACCGAATTTTGAGTAATAGAGAAATAAATACACTAGAAGAATAGGACCAACGGCCGGGAAATTTAAGTTACTTCGAAATACTGCAAATTCCAGTAATGGAGATTCGAGATATCGAGGTTCGACTGTACATAATTCTATATAATAAAATGCTTTCGCACCACTGAATTTGGGTGAAACTGACTGTTTTTAAAGTATTCTTATCATGACCGTTGCATATATTTAATGAAATTTAAGCTAGCTGACATGTTGTTCCTAATCTACAAAATACCTAACAAATAAAATCATCGCAGGTAGGTGTCCGGCTCCATGGCTAAATGGTTAGCGTGCTGGCCTTTGGCCACAGGGGTCCCGGGTTCGATAATTTTAACCATAAATGGTTAATTCCTCTGGCACGGAGACTGGGTGTATGTGTCGTCTTCATCATCATTTCATCCTCATCACGACGCGCAGGTCGCCTACGGGAGTCATATCAAAAGACGTGCATCTGGCGAGCCGAACTTGTCCTCGGACACTCCCGGCAATAAAAGCCATACGCTATTTCATTTCATTTCATTGCAGGTAGGTATCTACTGTTCAAGAATGTCGTCAGATCAACGCTGATTGCTGAAATGGCAAATCGTTACACCTTAAATGTACACTGAATGAACGCACGACAAAATGAAACACTTCAGTAAAGCATGCGGTACCCACGCTGATCTGTGAAAGAAACTTACATTTCTACCCAAATCACGAAGCAAAATATTCAAATGACTACAAAAGGTCCACATTCATTTGAAGTATCAATTAATTCTAGTAAAGTCTTACCATTATTAATATTATAAGTCACAAAGGGACATGCAGTACTAGCTTCACGGTTTCTTGGCATCCTTCGAACTTTACTTGAAATAACTTCACAGCACACCTTAATGACCAAGTATTGATTTCATAATGCATGATTGTATTAACCAGGGATTTCCATCATCAATTAATCCTGGTCATTTTCACCAAAAGAACTTCCATCAAACATAACCTCTGCATCTATATGTTATCATTTGAATTCTACTTTAATACATACCTGAACAATGAGATATTCATGCCTTATTTTATTAAGGTTAAAATATGAAGATACAGTGGAAAGGAAACATCCGTGCGCCTGTCATAAATTATGCCTCTAATCTCTCAAGCGTGACGTGTCATTCCATGAATCACATTAGTATTGATGCTCTGCCTGAATAACACACTTAAATATTCCCTCTACACTTAAACTGGGCATTCTCAACGCTGTTCCTGTTTCCCGCTGCTCCTATGATACAACGTATCATTGGAGCTAAACAAAACTTTACTGGCTAGAAATTAATGCTTGAGGGATACTACAATGACCGTAAATACACCATGAACAAAATATGAGGGAGATATAAGTTCAAACGAACATCGGACCTCATTAGCGTGTTCCAAAATGTCCATAAAATATATCCTCAACGTAAGACGTCACTTCTTAACTTCGCCTAATTCTCACAGTGAAATACACAAATCTAGAATCGATCTTACGACTCATTATCTTACAAAGACATAATCCGTTGCTACTTAATTCCGCAAACACATAGGGAAAAGCATATGACGTCGCAAATATTTCTCCAAATCTTTCAGACCATAATCTACCACTATCAACATCACTGAATGTAAAATATCCTTAAGCTTTATCTCAGCGCTGGAAATTGTCGTTACCACACGTACCCTTCGGTACAATTTTAATACAATCCCAACTTTAATTATTATTCAAAAGACGAAATTATTTCATTATCTCAGTTTCAATTACCACTTCATTTAGGGGAAATTATATCATTCATATCATCATCATCATCATGGCAATGACTCAAGACATCCCTCAACGCTGTAGGACAATATCACTGAAAGCATGCATGGAAACAATGGAGCTAATCGTCAAATTCGTTTATTTCAAGTTAATCATTAATCAGGCAGTCAAGTGGTATTTAAAAGTGCTCAAATACGTCAGCCTCGTGTAGGTAGACTTAACGTCACGTGAAAGAACCCCTTCGTTGTCTCCGAAAACCAGTTAGTGTGACGTAAAAGTAATAACATTTATTTTATTATTGTGAGACAAACTGAAAACTTGTCTCATTGTTTTATTTCTACATGATTTGCATGACGTTGATTAAGTATCCTCCTTTTCTAATATTTCTCACAATCTGAGTAAAAATTCATTGAATCATGCAAAACCATTTTCTGAGTCAATAAACTGATATGGGTGGTCAAATTCAGTTCTAGTCCATTCTCTTCTGACCTAGCTGTTCAGTTATGAAAACATTGTTTACACATGATCTACCATTACAGAAACCAATCTGTACTTCCAAAATTAGAACGTATGAAATGCCCTACAACCGTGTAATTTGAAATTAATTTGTCAGAGTTGTTCGTTTGTTAAGAAAGAAGCCAGTTTTTCAATATCGACACAGTTAATAGAACTTTAGAGAACAGAACAGAATAGAATACTCTCATCCCGTAGTCACGGATCGCCTGAAACTGGGGAAAGAGCATTCGTTTATTGCAATTCATTAAATTCGACACACGCATTACATTCTCCTTCTTACAGTTATTTGATTATTACTACACTAAATATAACTTATTTTGTCCTAGACGTTAACAATGTCATATAGTCTAGGACAACGTTGTATCTTCCCCTTCCTCATCTTATTTAGTGCTTACATTTGTGTCACAAGTCTTGTGGAGTTATCGTACCATTACAGCATACATTATGACTGAATTGAATGAGTGGATGACAGCATCAATTGGTATATGGATGATTTCATGGTTGAATTGTGGTCGTGCATGAATGAATGAGTAACACTCTTCTCACCCGGTCACGGATAGCCGCATTCATTGATGAATGAGTGATTGATTGGGTAAGTGAATGACTTGATGGATTGAATTGAACGTTCCATTAAGAATAGAATGACTCCCTAAATGAATGGCAGAATGGATGAATGACTGAGTAAATGAATGAATGGACTAGATCCCAAGTCCTCTCTCCCAGTCGCGGATACCCACCAACTACGGAGGGAGTTTCATGAATTATGAATTGATGAATGGATGCTACCAAGGTTGGTTTGTGTTCATACATGAATGAATGAATGAATGAATGAGTGAATAAACACTCTTCCCTCCCAGTCACAGATAGCCACCAACTGGAGAGAGAGCATTCAGTAAAGGATGAGTGATTGATTGTGTATTGATGAAATAACTTGAACATTCCGTTGTGGATGAATGAATTACTGACTGCCTAAATAAGGAATGAATTGATGGATGGTTGAATGTATGAATGAATGGATTGGGTTCCAAGTCTTCTCTCCCATTCACAAATAACCACCAACTTGGCAGAGAGTTTCAGGAATGCATGAATAAATGAATGAATGTATGAATAAAGGGATGTTAAAAAACTTATACGGTAAGTTGTCTGTTCTTTTTTAGACGTATTTTATAGTGTTCTAAGTACTACATTTCGTGTTTCGGCAGAGTTGAAGGCTTACAATCTCTATAGTTATTGGTGCATTAATATGTAATTTATCTCTTAAATTGAATTTATGTTGACTTGACGTACATAAACCCATCATGTTGCATTAGCAGTTGCCTAGTTTCCCTAAATAAATACAGAGTGTAACTAAACATTCGTAACAAACGTCTCGGGGTGATTCCTGGGCTTACTTGTCTAGGGTACATTCCTGGAAATCGATATGGCCTTTATCTAGAAAATTCTCGGTAAGAGGATTACCAAGTAAAATCTTCGTTGAGAGTTTTGTGCTCATTTCAAGTACACGGAATTATTTGAAAGCAAGTTGAAGTAGGCCTATATTAAGATTTCTCGTTTGCTCCTACTAAAATACACAAGTTTGCTCATTTTCAAGTTGTATAAGTCGAATTATTTCTTTGAAATTCCCGGATTCGGCGGACGTGGTTTGTGACCATTGTTTGTGTGTTCAAGATGTTCAAGGCAATGAAATCGTCAAGTGTAAGAAGTACGACAAATAAATTGTAACTCTTTGATATCATATTTCAGAGTTGATTAAAAAGTAGTCAGCATATTTAATTTCGCGTTTGAATGTATGGTATATTTATTTAGAAGTTATTGTTCTTTGGAGTCACGTCAGTCTAGTCACAGGAAATACCGAAAGTGACCCATCCTAATACAAGCGAGTGTTATATAATTATTTTAAGCCTGAAGATGTGAGCTCATCCAGAGTACATTTAATGGTGCAACGTGTAGGTCGTTACAGACCACTCAACTATTGTACCATGTGTAGTTAATTGAATGTGTGTATATTCTCGCTATTTTATATCACTTATGCCTATGTATATATTTATAGGGTTTTTCATATAGGTTTATTTCTTATAGTAATTCCAATATATTTTATTACGGTAGTTGATAACAAGAGCTGAACGATCTTTCTTAAGGGTAGGGTCTTGCGAAAATAAGTCTATATTTGACTTGCAACCAGTGGCGAAGCGTGAACTAAGTAAGAGGATAGGCACAGATTTTTTAACATTTAAACTATTTTAATCACATTATATATATGGAATTTTATTTTCGACGCATACTGATCTGTATTCAACATTATATTAATGAATATGAAACTAAGACAAACCCTGTAACAACCTGCAACCTTACGTGCACTCGTTTTATTTTTAAATATAGACTAAATAGGCAGCGGGAGTTGTCAAATAACAACATACTTTTTGAATAAAAAATACCAATATATTTAATTTTTATGTAGATTTAATAAGAGAAATAAGAAATAAGTAGATTTTCGTACAAGTCACCTTAAACAATACAGTTCAATTCGCCTGTCCTCCATTTCAGCAAATATATCTATTAGTCCAGTCTTGAAGTCAGGCATGTTGCTAAGATGCCACAGCAGTTCCTTCTGTATAGCTTAAGTTCCCAAGTTAGACAGTCTCTGGTTGGTCATCGAATTCCTTAAATAGGTTTTAATTCGTTTGAAGGCACTCATAGGGCGTTCACTAGCAACTGACGTTAACGGAATATACAGCATCAAATTAAGCAGTTTTGTTGTTTCCGTATGCACACACTGGAGTTCTTGTCTCGTCTCGTCTTGATAATTTGACGGCTTCGCGTGATAGCGGTGTACCCAGTCACAGATCATATAATAAAACTCATAGTATGGAAGAGGCGAAAACGCAAGAGATAAAATTAAAAGGGAGGGTAAGAATACAACTACTAATCTACAACACACAGGAATAACACAAGGACACAAGGTACAAAGCTTCACGCCAGAGCGACCTGTACTTGGCGACTTTCTACCTTACGCACATGACCGGGTCAACACATAGGGAAGTGACAAAGGGACAGAAATTAAAGGAAAGTGTTGGTGTCAGAACATAAATTCGATAAAGCTACGACCGTAGTGGGCGTTGGATTGAGTATCCAACATGACAATTGGGTGGGTAACGCGAATTGTTTCCGGAAAAACGGCTGTAACCATTTTCGCCTACTAACTTCGAGCAACGGACACTGAAACAAAATATGATTAATTGTACCAACCGAAGACACACTGGAGATCATTAAGAATGTAAGCCAGTAGTTGTTGGGGTTATAATACCATAACTAATACTGGCCGGTAAGAAAATGCATGTACTTGAAAGGTTTTGATGCTATCATTCATTCATTAGGTGTAAGTTTGCCATACTTCGTATTTGAATATTATTATTAGTAGTATAATTGGACAGTTCTGCGGCACCTCCGCCCGCCTCCTCCTCCGCCGCCGCCTCCGCCGCCGCCGCCCGCGGGAAATTTGAATTTTGGCGGGAAATTTGAATTTTGGCGCGAGATTTGAATTTGTAAACAAAGCCACGTGCTGTTTGACAGCTGTCATCGACAACAACGCATCGCTAACCTCACTGCTGCCATCTTGACGGGCCTAAACCTCACTAGTGCCAACTTAACCTAACTAGCGTGAGGTAAACAAAGCCACATGTTTTTTGACAGCCACGTGCTTTTTGACAGACAACAACGCATCGCTAACCTCAGTACTGCCATCTTGACGGGCCTAAACCTCAGTAGTGAAAACTTAACCTAACTAGCGCGAGGTAAACAAAGCCACGTGTTTTTTGACAGCCACGTGCTTTTTGACAGATTTGTAAACAAAGCTACGTGCTTTTTGACAGCTGTCATCGACAACAACGCATCGCTAACCTCAGTACTACCATCTTGACGGGCCTAAACCTTAGTGGTACCAACTTAACCTAACTAGCATGAGGTAAACAAAGCCACGTGCTTTTTTGACAGCTGTCATCCGCCATCTTTAAACCACAGAGCACTGTGCTGCCCTCTTGCGTCACCTGTCATCGGCAGTGCTGCCATCTTGATGGGCCTAAACCTTAGTGCTACCAACTTAACCTCACTAGCTCGAGATAAACAAATCCACGTGCTTTTTGACAGCCACGTGCTTTTTTGATAGCTGTCATCCGCCATCTTTAATCTATAGAGCACAGTGCTGCCCTCTTTAGCTACTTACCTTTGAAATGTGGTGGCGGATAATTTGAAAAATGCTTTTCGACAAGCAGCCATCTTTAATCCAGAGAGAACAGTGCTACCCTCTATGTGGTGGCGGCAAATTGAAAAATTCCACGTGCTCTTGTTTGAAAACAAACTCACGTGCTTTTTTGACAGCTGTCATCTGCCATCTTTAATCTATAGAGCACAGTGCTGCCCTCTTTAGTTTGAAATGTGGTGGCGGTAAATTCCACGTGCTCTTGTTTGGAAACAAAGCCATGTGCTTTTTTTGACAGCTGTCATCCGCCATATTTAATCAACAGAGCACCGTGCTGCTATCATGCGGGCAATTTCATCACCTATCACCCGCCATCTTTAATCTACAGAACACCGTGCTGCCCTCTTTATGGCTACTACCTTAAGCATGTAGTAGCGGGCAATTTGAAGAGTTCTGTTAGCTATCATCCACCATCTTTAATCAAGAGAGCACCGTGCTGCCATCTTTAGCTAGATACCTTTGAAATGTGGTGGCGGCAAATTGAAAAATTCCACGTGCTCTTGTTTGGAAACAAACTCACGTGCTTTTTTGTCAGCTACCATCCGCCATATTTAATCAACAGAGCATAGTGCTGCCCTCTTTAGTTTGAAATGTGGTGGCGGCAAATTCTACATGCTCTTGTTTGGTAAACATAGCCACGTGCTTTTTTGACAGCTGTCATCCGCCATCTTTAATCCAGAGAGCACCGTGCTGCCCTCTTTATCGTAGTAGATGTAAACTCGTCACCTGTCATACGCAGTGCTGCTATCTTTAGCTAGATACCTTTGAAATGTGGTGGTGGATAATTTAAAAAGAAAAATTCTTCAGCATTCCTCTCTCGACGCTAATTGCATAAGATGGCGGCTATACATGACTCCTTAAGTGTGCTTACGCAAGATGGCTGCTATACACAGGTTCTTATGAGACGCCCTTGGGATGCTTGCGCAAGATGGCGGTTATACAAGGCTCCTTATGAGACGCCCTAGTGATGCTTGCGCAAGATGGCGGTTGCTCTTATGAGGCGGCTTAAGGGTCCTTGCACAAGATGGCTAGAGACGCCCTAAGGATGCTTGCGCAAGATGGCGGACACAAGATGGCGGCTATACACGTCTCCTTATGAGACGCCTTAAGGGTGCTTGCGCAAGATGGCTGCTGCTCTTATCTTAGAGGCTAACACGTCGTGCTAGTTCGATTCATTAAATTTGGGGCTTAAATGCAAAATGTTAAATATCTCGAAAGCGATGCATCGTAGAGCAAAACGGACAAAAAATTTTCTGCCCAGTACCTCGGTTCGCAGTACGAGGAACAAGAAAAACATAGTCTAATGATGAGATCAACGGTTCGGTTCCTACTTAGGCCCTTTGGCATTCACTCTGTTTTAGCTTGTATTGAAGTAAGTCTTCGTAACATGATCAGGTCTAGCTATGGTAGAGAGTATAACGTGCCGTGCAGGTTCGATTCATTAAATTTGGGGCTTAAATGCAAAATGTTAAATATCTCGAAAACGGATAAAATTTTTCTACCTGATACCTAGGTTTGCAGTATCAGGAACATGAAAAAAACATAGTCTAATGATGAGATCGACGGTTCGATCCTTACTTAGGCCCTTTGGCATTGGCAGCTATCTAATTCTACAAGATGGTGACTATACATAGCTTCTTATGAGACAGCTTAAGAGCGCTTGCACAAGATGGCTGCTGCTCTTATGAGACGCCCTAGGGGTGCTTGCGGGAGGTAGCAGCGACAAGACGGTGACTATACACAGCTGCTTATGATACGGCCTAGAGGTGCTCACACAAGATGGTGGCTGCTCTGATGAAGAAAGTTAGCTTTGCATCGTGCAGGTATCTTTACAGCACTAAACCTCATACCTTTGAAATGTGGTGGCAGGTAATTTGAAAAATTCGACGTGCTTTTTCTTCACAGCAGCTATCTTTAAACAATAGCGGCTATACATAAGCTGTTAAGGCCTCCTCTTATGTCAAGGCATAGCTCTATCGAACAAGTTTAAACCTGCATCGGGATAGCTAGAGTAAGCATGTGCTGCAGTGATGACGTCATTATGCATGTTTAGACTTGCAAATCACTAAAGAAACATAACAAGACTAGAATCGAACACCGCACTCTATGCCGTTAACTTTATCATGTGATCGGAACATTGATTGAAGTGTTTAGAACACTAAATAAGTGATCAAGACTATAATAGAACACTGTACTCGATACAACATGTGTTTAGAACATGTCAGGGGATACCTTTGTTCTAAGAAGATTAGATTACCGCACATTCCTTGGCTAAAGGGCTAATGGGCTAAAGGGCTAATGGGCTAATGGGCTAAAGGGCTAAAGGGCTAATGGGCTAAAGGGCTAGGGCGCCTCTCCTCTCTTTATCCGGGCTTGAGACCGGCTCTACAACTAGAGGCGGAGTTAACACCCTAAGGAAGGGAGAATGTTGGGAAATAATCTATACGAATATAGCTACTCGATCGACTATATACTACAGATGGATGACTTAGGTGAGGGTAAGCTCTTACTTAATAATACCTACACGACGTAATTCATACTCTATTTCAAAAATATCTTCTTTGTACTGTGTGTAACCAGCATCATGATAGGCTCTTAGCAGTTGTAAACGTTTTACGAGTACGTTGGGGTCTTTACAGTAGCTTATATCTACATAGGGTAACAGAGGCTTGTTGTGAACTTTGAGTCTATATGCAGACAGTTGATGCGCAGGGACTTGTTTTGATGTAATACGTGCTTCAGCAGTAGCGTTTCTAGGTACAAACATAACTTGTTTCGATAGCGATGAAGCGTTGAAATTTCCTTCTTCTTTACCTTGCATCTCTTCTTGGGATGTTTGCACTTCGACAGAACGTGTAGTAGGCTTAGGAAATGAAGTAAAATCATCAAGCTGTAATGGCAATGAATTTTCTTCTTCTACTTTCCCTTTACTACTGTTTTGATCAACATCATTATCCTTATTATCATAATCATGATCTTGCCTCTCTTTATCTTGAAGTTTGTGCTCAGTAACAGAACTTGCAGCAGGCCTAGACAGCAAGGGAGAATTAAAAATCTCTCGCAGAGGTGTACTTTTTAAACATAAATCAGTGTTCGCTGGAATATGGTTGAGCTCTTTGTATTTTGTTCCCGATGAAGCTACATTACACGCGGCTTCATGACGTTGAGCGTTGTATGCGTTCTTGAACTCTCTTCTACAATGTTTGCATTGAAAAATCGTCCTACATGATATCTCATGACGTCTCCTGTGATAGCTTCGGGAAAATGCTTTTCCACACTCTTCGCAAATATACCTAGAAATAGGTTTTTCCATGACGGACTTTTATCTTCTGCTAACAGATTCTTCTTTAAATCTACTCGACATTTGTTACTCTCTACTTCGATGATGCTAGGGGCTTTACGTCGCACCGACACAGATAGGTCTTATGGCGACGATGGGAGTGGAAAGACCTAGGAGCTGGAAGGAAGCGGCCGTGGCCTTAATTAAGGTACAGCCCCAGCATTTGCCTGGTGTGAAAATGGGAAACCACGGAAAACCATCTTCAGGGCTGCCGATAGTGGGATTCGAACCTACTATCTCCCGGATGCAAGCTCACAGCCGCGCGCCTCTACGCGCACGGCCAACTCGCCCGGTCTTCGATGATGCGAACAGCTTAGCGATTAATAGTAAACTAACACAAAAGCGTATAACCAAGGTAGCAACAGTAAGGTTTAAGCCCATCAAGATGGCAAGAGTGAGGTTAGCGACGTTCTGCTGTTGGATTTTAAATTCCGCGCTGTAACATGCATAAGGTGGCAGCCTTGAGGTTTACTGCCGTAAAGATGGCAGCAGTGAGGTTAGCGGCGCTCTATTGTCCTTCAAAGTGAGGTTAGGGTTCGTCAAGAAGACAGCTGTTAAAAAAGCACGTGGCTATGTTTACCAAACAAGAGCACGTGGTCGTGACGTCACGGTCACGTAGTATGCTGCTTCAGCATGCAATGTTCAATGTCTACACCTACGTAGTAAACACTCTGCTATGTTCACAAAATGTTTACTCACAACTATTTTTTATGCTTTAAGTTCGTGCACATAGGTTATGTTAAGATAGCAGCACACGTACAAGCGATGGTCACGTGCTCTAGTAGAAGATGCATGCGTTATCAAAAGCGTTGCATGCATCGTCTTTCTTACTAAACTTTTCCACTAGAGCGTGCAACAACCTTATAAGTATGCTGCTAACTTAGTATAACTTATACGGTTATAAGGTTGTTGCACGCTTTTGAACCTTGCTATTCTTACTGCTACTATGTTCGCAAGATTTTCAAAGATCGCTATTCTTTGTGCTTTAAGTTCGTTCGCATAGGTCATGCTAAAGTAGCAGAGCAAACACATGCGAACGTTGTACATTCTAGCGGAATGTGTTTAGTACGATAGTTGATGCATGCAAAATCGATAGGTGTTGTGTACACGCTTTGAAACTTAACTATTCTTCGTGCTTTAAATCCGTGCACATAGGTTATGCTAAGATAGCAGCACACTCTAGCGGGAGAAGTTTAGTACTCTAGTTGATGCATGTATAATCGATAGGCAATGCGTACACGCTTTTAAAACATTGCTATTCTTACTGCTGCTGCTATGTTCACAAGATTTTTATACATCGCTATTCTTTATGCTTTAAGTTCATGCGTATAAGTTATACTAAGTTAGCAGCATACTTATAAGGTTGTTGCACGCTCTAGTGGAAAAGTTTAGTAAGAAAGACGATGCATGCAAAATCGATAGGTGATGTGTACACGCTTTGAACTTGGGTATTTTTTGTGCTTTAACTTCGTGCACATAGGTTATGTTAAGATTGCAGCACACACAAGCGATGATCGCACGCTGTTGTGGCAGAAGTTTAGTACAAGAGTTAATGCGTGCAAAATTGACTGGTGTTGTGTACACGCTATTCTTTGTGCTTTAAGTCCACGCACATAGGTAGCAGCACACAATTGCGAACGTTGTACACTCTAGCGGTAGAAGTTTAGTACGATAGTCGATGCATGCAAAATTGATAGGTGATGTGTACACGCATTAAAGCATAGCTATTCTTTGTGCTTTAACTTTATACACATACGTTAGCAATACACATATGCGATCGTTGTACACTCTGGCGGTAAAAAATAGTCGATGCATGCAAAATCAATAGGTGATGTGTACACGCTGTTAAACATCGTTATTTTTGTGCTTTAAGTTCGTGCGTATAGGCTATGCTAAGATAGGAGTACAATCTAGCGGAAGAAGTTCAGGGTGATCTGTACACGCTTTGAAACATGATTATTCTTTGTACTTTAAGTTCATGCACATAGGTTATGCTAAGATAGCAGCACAATCTAGAGGAAGAAGTTTAGTACGAGAGTCGATGCTTGCAAAATCGATAAGTAATATGTACACGCTTTGAAACATGGCTATTCTTTGTACTTTAAGTTCATGGGTATAGGTTATGCTAAGATAGCAGCGCAATCTAGCGCAAGAAGTTTAGTACGAGACTCGATGAATGCGAAATCGATAGGTGTTGTGTAACGCTTTGAAACATAGTTATTCTTTGTACTTTAAGTTCATGCTAAGATACCAGCACAATCTACCTGAAAAAGTTCAGTACGAGATTCGATACATGCAAAATCGATAGTTGATGCGTACACGCTTTGAAACATGACTATTCATTGTACTTTAAGGTCATGCGTATAGGTTATGCTAAGATAGCAGCACGATCTAGCGGAAGAAGTTTAGTACGAGAGTCGATGCATGTAATATCGATAGGTGATGTCTACACGCTTTAAAACATGGCTATTCATACTGCTGCTCTGTTCCTAAGATTTTTAAACATAGCTAATCCTAATGCTGCTCTTAACGACGTAGAGCTAAGGATTGATGAAGTGACCGTGACGTCACGACCACGTGCTCTTGTTTGGTAAACATAGCCACGTGCTTTTTTGACAGCTGTCTTCTTGACGAACCCTAACCTCACTTTGAAGGACAATAGAGCGCCGCTAACCTCACTGCTGCCATCTTTACGGCAGTAAACCTCAAGGCTGCCACCTTATGCATGTTACAGCGCGGAATTTAAAATCCAACAGCAGAACGTCGCTAACCTC
Source organism: Anabrus simplex (assembly GCF_040414725.1). Classification (NCBI taxonomy): domain Eukaryota; kingdom Metazoa; phylum Arthropoda; class Insecta; order Orthoptera; family Tettigoniidae; genus Anabrus; species Anabrus simplex. Next base: position 1,149,066,176 of record NC_090266.1, on the reverse strand, counting down.
ACTCTTGCCATCTTGATGGGCTTAAACCTTACTGTTGCTACCTTGGTTATACGCTTTTGTGTTAGTTTACTATTAATCGCTAAGCTGTTCGCATCATCGAAGTAGAGAGTAACAAATGTCGAGTAGATTTAAAGAAGAATCTGTTAGCAGAAGATAAAAGTCCGTCATGGAAAAACCTATTTCTAGGTATATTTGCGAAGAGTGTGGAAAAGCATTTTCCCGAAGCTATCACAGGAGACGTCATGAGATATCATGTAGGACGATTTTTCAATGCAAACATTGTAGAAGAGAGTTCAAGAACGCATACAACGCTCAACGTCATGAAGCCGCGTGTAATGTAGCTTCATCGGGAACAAAATACAAAGAGCTCAACCATATTCCAGCGAACACTGATTTATGTTTAAAAAGTACACCTCTGCGAGAGATTTTTAATTCTCCCTTGCTGTCTAGGCCTGCTGCAAGTTCTGTTACTGAGCACAAACTTCAAGATAAAGAGAGGCAAGATCATGATTATGATAATAAGGATAATGATGTTGATCAAAACAGTAGTAAAGGGAAAGTAGAAGAAGAAAATTCATTGCCATTACAGCTTGATGATTTTACTTCATTTCCTAAGCCTACTACACGTTCTGTCGAAGTGCAAACATCCCAAGAAGAGATGCAAGGTAAAGAAGAAGGAAATTTCAACGCTTCATCGCTATCGAAACAAGTTATGTTTGTACCTAGAAACGCTACTGCTGAAGCACGTATTACATCAAAACAAGTCCCTGCGCATCAACTGTCTGCATATAGACTCAAAGTTCACAACAAGCCTCTGTTACCCTATGTAGATATAAGCTACTGTAAAGACCCCAACGTACTCGTAAAACGTTTACAACTGCTAAGAGCCTATCATGATGCTGGTTACACACAGTACAAAGAAGATATTTTTGAAATAGAGTATGAATTACGTCGTGTAGGTATTATTAAGTAAGAGCTTACCCTCACCTAAGTCATCCATCTGTAGTATATAGTCGATCGAGTAGCTATATTCGTATAGATTATTTCCCAACATTCTCCCTTCCTTAGGGTGTTAACTCCGCCTCTAGTTGTAGAGCCGGTCTCAAGCCCGGATAAAGAGAGGAGAGGCGCCCTAGCCCTTTAGCCCATTAGCCCTTTAGCCCTTTAGCCCATTAGCCCTTTAGCCCATTAGCCCTTTAGCCCATTAGCCCTTTAGCCAAGGAATGTGCGGTAATCTAATCTTCTTAGAACAAAGGTATCCCCTGACATGTTCTAAACACATGTTGTATCGAGTACAGTGTTCTATTATAGTCTTGATCACTTATTTAGTGTTCTAAACACTTCAATCAATGTTCCGATCACATGATAAAGTTAACGGCATAGAGTGCGGTGTTCGATTCTAGTCTTGTTATGTTTCTTTAGTGATTTGCTAGTCTAAACATGCATAATGACGTCATCACTGCAGCACATGCTTACTCTAGCTATCCCGATGCAGGTTTAAACTTGTTCGATAGAGCTATGCCTTGACATAAGAGGAGGCCTTAACAGCTTATGTATAGCCGCTATTGTTTAAAGATAGCTGCTGTGAAGAAAAAGCACGTCGAATTTTTCAAATTACCTGCCACCACATTTCAAAGGTATGAGGTTTAGTGCTGTAAAGATACCTGCACGATGCAAAGCTAACTTTCTTCATCAGAGCAGCCACCATCTTGTGTGAGCACCTCTAGGCCGTATCATAAGCAGCTGTGTATAGTCACCGTCTTGTCGCTGCTACCTCCCGCAAGCACCCCTAGGGCGTCTCATAAGAGCAGCAGCCATCTTGTGCAAGCGCTCTTAAGCTGTCTCATAAGAAGCTATGCATAGTCACCATCTTGTAGAATTAGATAGCTGCCAATGCCAAAGGGCCTAAGTAAGGATCGAACCGTCGATCTCATCATTAGACTATGTTTTTTTCATGTTCCTGATATTGCAAACCTAGGTATCAGGTAGAAAAATTTTATCCGTTTTCGAGATATTTAACATTTTGCATTTAAGCCCCAAATTTAATGAATCGAACCTGCACGGCACGTTATACTCTCTACCATAGCTAGACCTGATCATGTTACGAAGACTTACTTCAATACAAGCTAAAACAGAGTGAATGCCAAAGGGCCTAAGTAGGAACCGAACCGTTGATCTCATCATTAGACTATGTTTTTCTTGTTCCTCGTACTGCGAACCGAGGTACTGGGCAGAAAATTTTTTGTCCGTTTTGCTCTACGATGCATCGCTTTCGAGATATTTAACATTTTGCATTTAAGCCCCAAATTTAATGAATCGAACTAGCACGACGTGTTAGCCTCTAAGATAAGAGCAGCAGCCATCTTGCGCAAGCACCCTTAAGGCGTCTCATAAGGAGACGTGTATAGCCGCCATCTTGTGTCCGCCATCTTGCGCAAGCATCCTTAGGGCGTCTCTAGCCATCTTGTGCAAGGACCCTTAAGCCGCCTCATAAGAGCAAACGCCATCTTGCGCAAGCATCACTAGGGCGTCTCATAAGGAGCCTTGTATAACCGCCATCTTGCGCAAGCATCCCAAGGGCGTCTCATAAGAACCTGTGTATAGCAGCCATCTTGCGTAAGCACACTTAAGGAGTCATGTATAGCCGCCATCTTATGCAATTAGCGTCGAGAGAGGAATGCTGAAGATTTTTTCTTTTTAAATTATCCACCACCACATTTCAAAGGTATCTAGCTAAAGATAGCAGCACTGCGTATGACAGGTGACGAGTTTACATCTACTACGATAAAGAGGGCAGCACGGTGCTCTCTGGATTAAAGATGGCGGATGACAGCTGTCAAAAAAGCACGTGGCTATGTTTACCAAACAAGAGCATGTAGAATTTGCCGCCACCACATTTCAAACTAAAGAGGGCAGCACTATGCTCTGTTGATTAAATATGGCGGATGGTAGCTGACAAAAAAGCACGTGAGTTTGTTTCCAAACAAGAGCACGTGGAATTTTTCAATTTGCCGCCACCACATTTCAAAGGTATCTAGCTAAAGATGGCAGCACGGTGCTCTCTTGATTAAAGATGGTGGATGATAGCTAACAGAACTTTTCAAATTGCCCGCTACTACATGCTTAAGGTAGTAGCCATAAAGAGGGCAGCACGGTGTTCTGTAGATTAAAGATGGCGGGTGATAGGTGATGAAATTGCCCGCATGATAGCAGCACGGTGCTCTGTTGATTAAATATGGCGGATGACAGCTGTCAAAAAAAGCACATGGCTTTGTTTCCAAACAAGAGCACGTGGAATTTACCGCCACCACATTTCAAACTAAAGAGGGCAGCACTGTGCTCTATAGATTAAAGATGGCAGATGACAGCTGTCAAAAAAGCACGTGAGTTTGTTTTCAAACAAGAGCACGTGGAATTTTTCAATTTGCCGCCACCACATAGAGGGTAGCACTGTTCTCTCTGGATTAAAGATGGCTGCTTGTCGAAAAGCATTTTTCAAATTATCCGCCACCACATTTCAAAGGTAAGTAGCTAAAGAGGGCAGCACTGTGCTCTATAGATTAAAGATGGCGGATGACAGCTATCAAACAAGCACGTGGCTGTCAAAAAGCACGTGGATTTGTTTATCTCGAGCTAGTGAGGTTAAGTTGGTAGCACTAAGGTTTAGGCCCGTCAAGATGGCAGCACTGCCGATGACAGGTGACGCAAGAGGGCAGCACAGTGCTCTGTGGTTTAAAGATGGCGGATGACAGCTGTCAAAAAAGCACGTGGCTTTGTTTACCTCATGCTAGTTAGGTTAAGTTGGTACCACTAAGGTTTAGGCCCGTCAAGATGGCAGTACTGAGGTTAGCGATGCGTTGTTGTCGATGACAGCTGTCAAAAAGCACGTAGCTTTGTTTACAAATCTGTCAAAAAGCACGTGGCTGTCAAAAAACACGTGGCTTTGTTTACCTCGCGGTAGTTAGGTTAAGTTGGCACTACTGAGGTTTAGGCCCGTCAAGATGGCAGTACTGAGGTTAGCGATGCGTTGTTGTCTGTCAAAAAGCACGTGGCTGTCAAAAAACACGTGGCTTTGTTTACCTCACGCTAGTTAGGTTAAGTTGGCACTAGTGAGGTTTAGGCCCGTCAAGATGGCAGCAGTGAGGTTAGCGATGCGTTGTTGTCGATGACAGCTGTCAAAAAGCACGTGGCTTTGTTTACAAATTCAAATCTCGCGCCAAAATTCAAATTTCCCGCCAAAATTCAAATTTCCCGCGGGCGGCGGCGGAGGCGGAGGCGGCGGCGGTGGAGGAGGCGGGCGGAGGCGTGCGACGGCGGAGGTGCCGCAGAACTGTCCAATTATACTACTATTATTTTATTTTTTGGCGTGTCTTATAATAAAGATAATTCAAATTAATTACATTAAAAGCATGTATGAGAAGGTAGCCGATAAGAACACCATTCTGAGATCCAGATACTAGCCAATGATAGCAAGAAGAGACGCTGGTTAGTCTGTCTACTGGGTGGAGTAATCTCGCTATAGGAAAGTCCTAGTTCCACAGTCAGCACCTACAGATAGCGTTAGTGTTCCTGTATCTGAAATAGCGCTGTGAAGAGGAGGCGGACCTCCTGTTGATTGAATCGGATAATACGATTACAGCGCTCCTCCGGTGATCTCCGGTACTACCGACGGAGGCAAAGCAGTTACGGAGCTCCGGATGTTAACCGGAGGGCCGCCTCCTATTCCCAATAGTAGCTCCGAGTGTAAGGACGTAGTGGGCTGTAATTTCAAACTTACGTCCATGAATGTAGGCGCCCTATAAAAATCGTTACCTACATACACAAAAATTGATCTATATCACCGATATTCCATACAATACCCCTTAAGAAAGAACGTATAGTCATTCAGAATAATTAATGCATCCTCTAACTTATTATCAAGAAAATGCAATTACATCGACATATAATTCATATCCCAGATACCTGTAGGTATAAACCCTGTAGATACAACAAACAATATATCTAAATAGGTTCAGTTGTTTCTCAGAAAAGTGCAGGCCCTACCTGTGCAGAACTTACACAGTATAATTTGTTCATTATTATTATTATCATTATTATGGAAATATTCCCATTATATTGGCGCTAGAATACAGTAGTTTCAAGTTAAATTTGAATTCGCTTTTGATTTCTGGACATATGTAAAAAACGCGAAAGACGTGCAGAAGTAAGGGATGATTATTTACGAGCGGAGGGAGGAGTTCAAGCGGTTCAAGTCTGTAAGTGCTGCGCTGTAAAACATGGCACAAATGACTCGTAAACGCCGGCCTCGCGGTGTAGGTGGCAACGCGTCTGCATGTCACCCGGTGGGACCGGGTTCGATTCCCGGCCGGGTCAGGTTTTTATTTAAATTATTAATATCCCTGGTCTGGGGACTGGGTGTTTGTGTCATCCTTAACGCTCCTTTCCTCACATTCAACACTTTACACTACCGCCATTTGCATAATACACGCAGGTTTCTTGCTAGTTGTTTTACGTCGCACCGACACAGATAGGTCTTATGGCGACGATGGGACAGGGAAGGGCTAGGAGTGGGAAGGAAGCGGCCGTGGCCTTAATTAAGGTACAGCCCCAGCATTTGCCTGGTGTGAAAATGGGAAACCACGGAAAACCATTTTCAGGGCTGCCGACAGTGGGGTTCGAACCTACTATCTCCCGACTATTGGACACTGGCCCCACTTAAGCGACTGCAGCTATCGAGCTCGGTCATTCAATGTTTGTACGTAAGAATGCTATCTGTAATATCGTCCAATAATAAGGGTACCGGTATAAACTGAGGGGCCTAGTTTCTCACGATAATAGTGACAAGTTATAAATTCCTGTGAAAATGCTCGTTCATTTCTCCCGTAACAAGTTCACACTACGCGCTTGACATTCAATCGGAGGTTCTGACGCATAATTACGTTTGTACGTAAGAATGCTATCTGTAATATCGCCAAATAATTAAGGCACTAACTGAGGGGCCTAGTTTCGCACATTAACAGAGACAAGTTATAAATTCCTGTACAAATGCTCGTTCATTTCTCCCGTACCAAGTTTAAACTACGCGCTTGTAATTCAATCGGAGGTTCTCCGGAGGCGCCGATTGAAAGCGCCCAGAGCCTCCGCTCCGTAAACAACCGCTCCGTTAACAGCGCTAATCTGAAAGCTTTGAAAATCAAAGGGAACATACACAGAACGGACAGCGTGTACTTTCGTCTACGTGCTTCGTTTAACTGATGCGAGTGCTAGCATTGCCAAAGTGAGACGAAAATAAGTAAATCGGGGACTACAATAATGCAATGAATGTAGAAATAATTAATGTTCTAAAAATTGAACTAACTAGACAATAATTCGTTCACAAAATGTTAAGGGTACACGGTGTCTACCCTGTCTCCTCTGACGCTTCGCCCCTGCTTGCAACTATTTGCTCGAACGGTTATTTCATCAGCCTGAAGGACAATGTTGAGAACAAGGAAACATTCTCCGAAATGTACATCAGACGACCCAGTATCTTAACTACAATTTCTGAATTCGAGCTTTTTTATTAGAATATGTAACCTCCCATCTACTGAATGGGGTCTATAGCGTCATAATGCGCCAGTCAGGCAGGAGATTTCATCCGATAGTAAGGCGGCTATCTGAGACGTTTCCATGAGGCAGTGAAGAAAGAAGAAATAGAAACAGAACTACGATGTACGAGTAATTGGAACATGTGGCAGGCGCCCAAGTGGGGTGATGTTCACTCATATATACGAATTACGCATTCTACGGAGCCTCCATTCTCACTCATTCAATAACTTCGTAAGTAGACCCATTTTGTAATGATACTGATTATTTATTCTCTTTCACTTAGCACCGGCCATGCTGATGAACTTTGTGCAATTGCTTGCAGTCAGTATTTGTAGTACAGAGTGGACCAACTTATACATCAAGACTTGTTAAGCCTTGTTACAAGTATAGTTAGATTTTGATAGAGGCCCTATTTTTATGTGATTCCCATAACATGGAAGAATTCCTATCAGGGATTCTCTCGATAAAACCGAATCCATGGTGGTTTATACACTGACTGACAGAGCAAATGCAACACCAAGAAGGAGTGGTCAGAACTTTATGAAAATTGCAGGGTAGACTGACGTCACTGAGGTATGCTCATGATGTGAACGCCGCTGTGCTGCGCACGTAGCGAACGATAAACGGGACACGGCGTTGGCGAATGGCCCACTTCGTACCGTGATTTCTCAGCCGACAGTCATTGTAGAACGTGTTGTCGTGTGCCACAGGACACGTGTATAGCTAAGAATGCCAGGCCGCCGTCAACGGAGGCATTTTCAGCAGACAGACGACTTTACGAGGGGTATGGTGATCAGGCTGAGAAGGGCAGGTTGGTCGCTTCGTCAAATCGCAGCCGATACCCATAGGGATGTGTCCACGGTGCAGCGCCTGCGGCGAAGATGGTTGGCGCAGGGACATGTGGCACGTGCGAGGGGTCCAGGCGCAGCCCGAGTGACGTCAGCACGCGAGGATCGGCGCATCCGCCGCCAAGCGGTGGCAGCCCCGCACGCCACGTCAACCGCCATTCTTCAGCATGTGCAAAACACCCTGGCTGTTCCAATATCGACCAGAACAATTTCCCGTCGATTGGTTGAAGGAGGCCTGCACTCCCGGCGTCCGCTCAGAAGACTACCATTGACTCCACAGCATAGACGTGCACGCCTGGCATGGTGCCGGGCTAGAGCGACTTGGATGAGGGAATGGCAGAACGTCGTGTTCTCCGATGAGTCACGCTTCTGTTCTGTCAGTGATAGTCACCGCAGACGAGTGTGGCGTCGGCGTGGAGAAAGGTCAAATCCGGCAGTAACTGTGGAGCGCCCTACCGCTAGACAACGCGGCATCATGGTTTGGGGCGCTATTGCGTATGATTCCACGTCACCTCTAGTGCGTATTCAAGGCACGTTAAATGCCCACCGCTACGTGCAGCATGTGCTGCGGCCGGTGGCACTCCCGTACCTTCAGGGGCTGCTCAATGCTCTGTTTCAGCAGGATAATGCCCGCCCACACACTGCTCGCATCTCCCAACAGGCTCTACGAGGTGTACAGATGCTTCCGTGGCCAGCGTACTCTCCGGATCTCTCACCAATCGAACACGTGTGGGATCTCATTGGACGCCGTTTGCAAACTCTGCCCGAGCCTTGTACGGACGACCAATTGTGGCAAATGGTTGACAGAGAATGGAGAACCATCCCTCAGGACACCATCCGCACTCTTATTGACTCTGTACCTCGACGTGTTTCTGCGTGCATCGCCGCTCGCGGTGGTCCTACATCCTACTGAGTCGATGCCGTGCGCATTGTGTAACCTGCATATCGGTTTGAAATAAACATCAATTATTCTTCCGTGCCGACTCTGTTTTTTCCCCAACTTTCATCCCTTTCGAACCACTCCTCCTTGGTGTTGCATTTGCTCTGTCAGTCAGTGTATGATATCAGGGCTGATATTTTAGTTAATAATGTAGGCATAACAGGGAGTGAAAAGGTTAGCCAAGACATAATTCAATTAGTGATTGATGCACTCATGATTCAAGACTGGTACCATGTTGGCGAGATGACCTACTATACTACAGATGACCTCGAGGAAATCAGGACCACGGAACGAGCCCAGATGAAATAATCTACAATTGGTGCGCGTTTGAGCAAATTGATGCAAGTCAGTGCGTGCTTTAATTCCTTAGTAATGTTTAACTTTCAGCATGACGAATAGAAGAACAAGTGTGAGGACTCATCGAGTTCAAGCGCGCCCCGCCAGGTAGCGCTAGAGTTGTCTATGTCCACTGTACCGATCTGCTGGTCTTAGCAATGGTACCAGAGGAAACGTATTACTCCATAACGGATAAGTATATGCACTGTATTTTAAAAACAATCAGAGATACAATTGCAATACTATGGCAGGGCATAATGGAAAAAATTATACACGGAGTTAAGAGCTATGACCTTCATCACATGTTGCGAAAAGCACAGGTTACACGAGTGTACATATACAGATAAATAACACAACTCCCAGCATATTAAAACAAACACCCATGAAATATCTAAAGGTGAGACCGCATCCTTCGTCGACTGCAGTGACTCTAACGACGGTTTATACCACTGCATAAATCTTCAAGTCCTTCGACATCCGCACACCAAACTCTAACACGGCGATTTATAGTCGCTTAAAAACGTGTCTAGATAGGTGGACTGAGTGGTGCTCGAATTGAGGTTTCACCTCAGGACACGTCCTACAAGTTCAGAATCGTACTTCTGTATCTTCTTCTCGCAGCTCGCCGAGAGGATTGTGGGAGTTTCTGCCTTTTCCACCAGAGGTCTCCATCGGGTAGTGTAGAGCAGCTAATTAATCTACGTGGATCGTCATGTATAATTACGCAGTCACCACCACCAGCGACACCCTCACCACCCTTACATCAACAACTTCTGTTGCATCTGCCACTCTCGACTCCCCCACCGTAGCCTATCATGCTGCCATCATGTCCTTCGCAGATCCCAACTACCAGGCGAGATTTCTACCACGAGCTTCCTCTCCTACGTGGGACTCCAACAGCCTTTAGTATAAACGGTCCGTCCCGACCACCCTTCCTGAAGATGCACAACAAATCCGGCGCGTAGCGGTCACTCCAATAGATACTCATCAGGTTAATCTTGATCAATCTCCAACCTCCTGCATGGAAACTGCACTTGAACGACCTCTTCCTCCTCCCAGTGAATCATTTCCAGTCTCAGGAGCCCGCCGTCCTCTCAACAATTCACACTCTCTCCAGACCTCACCAACTGGTACCCACGTCTATCTCCTTGAGAATCCAGCTCAGCAATTCCGCTCCCCTCACAACATCCTTTCCACCCTCCTCCAGTTCAATATGCGCCCAGAAGAAATAGCAGACATACGGCCAAACACAAACGGTGTTGTCATCGAGTTGAATGGAGACCTCGCAGCCAAAAAACTCACTATGTCCATCGGAGCAGCCCGACTGGGTTCCGCCGCTCCATTCAAGCTTCCCTCGCAACCAGTGCTCAAGACTCCTTCGCCACCTCCTAGACATAGCTTTTTCAGCTGTGTTGTACGTGGTATAGATCCAGCCATCACCGAGGAGGAAGTCATCAATGAATTACACTCCGAAGGTATCCCAGCTCGTAAAGCCTTCCGAATACGGAACGCAGCAGGCTCAACTTACATGGTGCGAATTCTACTGCCTACCACCGCAGATCTCGACAGAGTACTACCTTCGGGTGTGTCCATCTACCGCCGCCATTACAAAGTTGAATCTTCCCGTGCACCCCCACCGCAACCTCCTCGCTGCGAAAGATGTTTGACATACAACTCTCACAGCACCAACCAGTGTCTAGCTCCGAATCGAAAGTGCGGGCACTGTCTACAAGAATATCCAACCTACAAGTGCCCTAACAATGTAACTCCTGTGGAGAAGCACACCCAACCTACGCCCGCAGATGTAAAGCTCGTCCCGCCCCTCCTCCTGATAATCCCGAACTCGTTGCACCTCTTCGCACAGCTGATTCACTTACCGGCCATAGCCGCTCTCTTTTCCCTTCTCCTACCGTCGAGGATTTCATCCGATTCATCACTATAGCCCTATTCAGTATTCACCCGTACCACATTCCTCTCGTTCTAACACACCTACAATCTGCTGCAAACCAAATTCTCAATGTTCACTTTCAGACTTCACATTCCCGCCTAAATACTCATTTCCATTTCACCTCCTTAGAAACTCTTGTCTGAACCCTGTCGCTCATCCCTCGCCCCTACCACTGATTTTCCTCTTCAGTGTACATTGAAGCATCCAGTCAACAAACGGCACTTCGATGGGGAAGAAAGCCACATCACATCGTCGGCAATCTGCCATCACACTTCGCCCTCCAGAAGGATCATCCATCATCTTCTACCTACTCTGTATTACTCACTTCTTTAAATCATGTTATGTATTTCTTTTAACACCAGAATATATGCAAACTTTATGTGAAAGAGCTCACCCTTAAGACTCACCAAAAATACTAATAATAAAAAGACAAATATATAATGAAATAAAATATAATAAACAAAATAAAATAATAAAAAGACAAATATATAATGAAATAAAATATAATTAACAAAATAAATAAATTCCCTAATAAAGCAACCTTAGCCAAGATGCCGCCCCCTCCCATATCCACCTCAAATAACTCAATCCCATTTTACCCACCTTCTTCCTCCCGTGCAACTCCCTTAACCCCCCATCTCTCCTTGCCAGAGAAGAGGGCGTTACCCTCTAGGTAGCCCGTCCCTCCCCTTCAGGGAGGGGAATGAAAATGTTAAAAACAAAACTACATACCAACTCAGCTTGTTCGTTACTGGACTTTCGAAAACTTGCGTGAAGTTTTGGCGGATGTTCGAGATTGTAAATCTCGCCGGATTTCTTTCATTCTGAAGAAAAATCGGCACTTAATATAATGATAAACATGTCTGGGGATTATATCCACAACATGTTGAAGACAAAAGCCAGCTCTTGAAGGATCAACTAAAATGTTATCTATGGAATCGATACAATCAAAACAATATTTCTCCCCACATCGATTTTGCGTTCAGTTTTCCACTAATTACTTTCTCGACCTGGAAAAGAATGTCACATATGTTTTCGAAGGGCGTGTTAAGAAAACTTCATTATTGCTTGAACCGTAGTCTTTTATTACGGTGAGAACTGAAAATGTACATTGATTATTGTCACGTAGAGAATGGACACAGGGCGAACACTTAATAAATTTGAAGAGTGATTGACAACGTACCCAGCCAAATGGTACACTAAACACTTCTCAGTAGAAGAGTTCTTTCCCAGTCTCCGATATTTACTGCATCTTGAACCACATTTTTTTTTTTTTTTTTTTTTTTTTTTTTTTTTTTTTTTTTTTGCATTTGGGCCGTAAGACCATGCGGCCAGCTCTGTACATTTAGAAAACAGGAAATTCAAAGAGCAACATCTTTACAACATGGGACCGTTCATGGCATTGTGACTAATTGGTGATGGAAAGCCACGGTACAGGAACTTTGGTTGGATGAGAACAGTTTAACTACAGACTGCAGAACAAACGTATCACAATGTTAAATTAGCTTCACTTAAAAATTTGGCTATTGCTTGATATATACGGATGTCATACCTGCTGAACAACGACGACACGGAAGTGGGAAGTGGAACTTTGAGTTGTATAAGCGTTTGATATAAATTGGTCACTTGTGGTTTGTATCTAGTGCATCCTAAAATTGTATGGTGGAGGTCTGCTTCTTGATTGGGGTCAGAGGGACAATTTGGGGAGTCTATGACTTTGAGTCTGAACAGATGACTGGGGTAAGATGCATGTCCAAGTCGCGTTCTGATAATTGATGTCATATGGCGGCGAGTCAGAGATAGTAGACTGAACCATGGTTTCTGTGGGATGTGTCTCTGGATAGCGGCGTAATGCTTGCCTTTGATGCGTTGAGTTGTTGCCCAGTAATTTGAACATTCTTCGTAAGCCTGTTTCTTGATGTGGCTTTGGAAGTCCGTGTATGGTAGGCGTAGTGAACCACAATTTTTTGCTTAATGGAAGTTTCCACTGATTGTTTCACTCTCTCATTGTTTCATTGTTTCTACATTCCGGGTTAACACACGCATCTGATTAACATACGAGGTCAAGATCATCTCCCGTTTAGGTGTGCAATTCCCTCCTACATTTAAACCCTGCGTTATAGGGACGCAGATGCAAATGCAGGAAATCTCACTTAAAAAGGTATTTCGGCAAATTAGGGAAAATGTGAGGCACTGCTCCTGGACGTAATTTCCATCTCACACGAGAGATAGCCACTTTTTCACCATTCACTATAAAATTATCTGATTTTACTATCAAATCATCAGAGAAATGAACTTGACAAATTCTACTATTACGCGTTAACTCAGTATCATTTCGTGGAATAGCTTTGGCCCACTTTTCACATTTATTTCTATCCTTCGGTGGTGAAAAGAATCGCATATCATTAACTAATCTACCATAGCCCAGACTTACAGCCAGGCACAAAACAGTACGGCATGTTGAACTGTTAATTTAATCAAGCCACATAAGATACGTGCTTTAAGTACACAACACACAATGGACTGAGTTTAGGAACTGAAAGCAAAGAAAATTCAACTTATTGACTGAAATATCTCGCACAGTAACGTCCCCCGCACCTTCCTATACCCAGCTTGCCGTAACTACTGGAGCACGTGTTGGACAGAATCGCTTGCAGTGGCGGGGCCACATACTACCACGTTATAATGGCTGAGTCCTCCTTTCAGTCTATAATTAACGTAAAATTTCAGTTCTTGGCATAACTTCGTCATTCCATTTTTAAATGCAATAAACCGTTATTTTTGCTTTTAAAATTTAATTAGAGTCCGCCTCTGTGATGTAGTGGTTAGTGTGATTAGCTGCCACCCCCGGAGGCGCGGGTTGGATTCCCGGCTCCGCCACGAAATTTGAAAAGTGGTACGAGGGCTGGAACGGGGTCAACTCAGCCTCGGGAGGTCAACTGAGTAGAGGTGGGTTCGATTCCCACCTCAGCCATCCTAGAAGTGGTTTTCCGTGGTTTCCCACTTCTCCTCCAGGCAAATGCCGGGATGGTACCTAACTTAAGGCCACGGCTGCTTCCTTCCCTCTTCCTTGTCTATCCGTTCCAATCTTCCCATCCCCCCCCCCCTCCCGCAAGGCCCCTGTACAGCATAGCATGTGAGGCCGCCTGGGCGAGATACTGGGCATCCTCCCCAGTTGACTCCCCCGACCCATAGTCTGAAGCTCCAGGACACTGCCCTTGAGGCGCTAGAGGTGGGATCCCTCGCTGAGTCCGAGGGAAAAACCGACCCTGGAGGGTAAACAGAATAAGAAAGGAAGAAAGAAAGAAATTAAATTAGACAATGTTAATTCTCCTTGTTTCCTCTGAAGAAAGTAATTAATGATTTGATTAGTGTCCCGTCACCGCACCCCTGGGAAATCCTAGAGTCTGTATTGCTATTTATAAATTTTGTCTCAGTGCCTTCTGCTCTGGACTGCTCCCATTCTCCCTAGAAAGACGAGTTCGCATAAAATCAGACTGGGAAACCACGGATATTACGTTACATAAAACTTGTATGTTTTTACTCGTCAAAATTAGTGCTCAAGTGAATGGTGAGTTCTGGGAACGTCGCAATGGTGGGAAGGAGGTGATTTTAACTCACTCACTACTCCACCTCTGGATCCTCGGTTCATGTTTGTGTAGGAAACCGACAGTCTTACGTCTCGTATCCGGTGTAAATTTGATTCTTAGTTGTGTTTAGCGGCAAGCTTAGCATGTGCCGTGAGTAAGCGAATGTGTGTGTGCGTGTGTGTGTGTGTGTGTGTGTGTGTGTGTGTGTGTGTGTGTGTGTGTGTGTGTGTGCGTGTGTGTGTGTGCGTGCGTGCGTGGATAACGATGTAAAGGTGCCCGTACACTTGAGAGTAAATACTGGCGAGAACCTCTCGATAGCAGTTACTCGCCAATGGACACAGTGCCGAGAGCAACTATCAGAAATTCCCTCGCAACTCTCCGAGAGCTCATTGTCTCAACGTGCTCGCTAGTCGACACGTACTCCCCGGCCCTCTCGGAGATTAGCTCTCCAGATACGAACTGTGTTCGAATTGTGGCGAAGCTATCGAGAGCTTGGTTCTATTTTCAATTGCAAGATGGCTAAAAATTTGTCACCGGAGGAAACGAAATGTATGAAAGTCGAGAAATGTTGTGAAATATGAAATGTATCGATTACCGTGACAGAGTGAAGACATATAAAACTTTAGAGGAAATAGGAGTGACGTTTTCGTGCTCCGGAGCTGAAGTTCAAAGGAAACTTCACAACTTAAGGAATCAGGTAAGACTGTTTAAATAAACTTGAATTAAGAGTAAATTGTTAGTTTATATTTTATTATAATCACAACAATTTTCATGAAAATAAATATATTATAATGATTGTAGCTTGGTCATTATTATAATTGGTCATTATTATAATATAATATTTAAGTTAATCAATAATGTGGTGTTCTCTATTGTTAAAGGTATCTCAAGAATGGAAAAAAATGAAAAACAGAAAAAGCGCTAGCGAGACAGATTACCAAGGTAGTTGACCTTATTTCAATGCTCTGAAGTTCGTCATCCCGGGACTTATTCCTTGTTCAACACAATCTAATTTGGTAAGTTCACGTTCTAGTAAGTTACCTCTTCAAGGCAAGTTTCTTATTCTCTGTTGTGGGTTGCGATGTGTCTATACTGCCAGTCCACTTCACCCTCAGTAGTCATAAAATAATTTTTGAATTCATCTCTCACATCCTTTGTGAAGTTGTATAGTTATTTCTTTTGCCTCGTTCCAGTGGAAAAAGTGTATTTCCAGGATTATCTTCACCACGCCAAAGTCCAGATTCACATCTCGACTTACCGCATCTTCGGAATCAATCATTCCATTTCCTAAATAGGCTGACTCATTTTCGTTCAGTAGGAAATTATGAAGGGCACATATTGACGACACAACGTCTTTAATTGTATTCGGATCCAAGAGCATAGGTTTTCTTAGTACTCGAAATCTGTTTGCTAAAATCCCGAAACTGTTTTCCACAGTTCTACGAGCCCTTGCCAGGCGATAATTAAACATTCGGTTGGGTGCTAGTTGATCACGAAAGGGATACGGTTTCAAAACATATGTTTTCATTGCAAATGCATCACCACCAACAAGACAGTATGGCACTGGCATATTTATTCCTGGAAGTGGTTCAGGACAGGATAAAGGTAGTGCCTTTTGTTCCAATTTATCGAACAAACTGCTGTTAGGAAGTACACCTCCATCAGAAATTCGCCCATTACAACCGATGTCTGCGTAAATAAATTTATAATTAGCATCTGCGATTGCCAACAAAACAATACTGTGCGTTCCTTTGTAGTTGTAAAACGGCTCCCACTGTTATTAGGAGCTTGGATAACTACATGCTTCCCCTCCAAGGCTCCCAGGCAATGAGGGAAATTCCATCGTCTTTCAAAATCTTCTTCCATTTTAAGCCATTCATCCGAGTTTTGTGGAAACTGTAATGATAGAATAATAATTTGCTTAGGCAACGAATAACTAGGAAGATGTATTAATACATTACTGATATATTATTATGATGAAAGTACATAATAGTAATAATAATAATAAAAAACAATAACAGTTGATTTTATTGTTTTCTTATTAGATTTGTTTTTAATTTGGTAATTTGGTATTTAATTTTAGGCGGAGAGTTCTTCAAATTCTGACATAGACATACCAAAGGATGGAGAAATTTTTGAAACTTCGGGAAAGCCCTAAAGCCCTTCGAAAACGAAGAAACTACTCTAAATGTAGTAAGAATGAAAACAACTTCGAAGTCGTCTAAAAGGAAACGTGAGGAAGAAGATGACATTGCAATAAAAACTGCATTAGACGTACTGGCGAAAGGAACACCAGACAAATACGACAAATTTGGGGAATATGTTGCTTTAGAACTGTGCACTCTTCGAAATGGGTATGTTAGAAGGAAGTTGAAAAATGAAATAAGAAAAGCCATAGTTCGTGCGGCAGATGAGGACGAAGAAGCAACGTGTTCATTCTCTTCAGTGAGTGCCAGCAACAGCACTTCACCATGATACAACGATTTTCTCTCATCTCCTCCTGCATTATCACAGACTTCTGAGTCGAATTCGGCAAGATATTGTATTAATACTTTTCATTTGGCAGATCTGTAATGCAAAATTATGTACACTATATTTCTTTCCTTCCTGTACGAAGTAAAAACTTATGTACAGTATGACTAAATTGTATTTTTCGGTTTCTTTACCTTGAATTATCGGTTTTCTTTACCAGAACTCGTGTAATTACATTCACGAGTAAATAAGATTACATAAGGATATTATTTCATAAGTTATTTCTTTACCTGTAAGTATTTTCCTTTGAGGGCATTGTAGATAGCGGGAGCAACTTCTTTTACTATTCTTCCTATCGTACATACAGGGATACGGAAAAGATACTGAAGACTGCTAAACGAATCACCTGGCCTCCGTGGCTCAGACGGCAGCGCGTCGGCCTCTCACCGCTGGATACCGTGGTTCAAATCCCGGTCATTCCATGTGAGATTTGTGCTGGACAAAGCGGAGGCGGGACAGGTTTTTCTCCGGGTACTCCGGTTTTCCCTGTCATCTGTCATTCCAGCAACACTCTCCATTCTCATTTCGTAGCATCTATCATTCATTAATATATCACATTGGGAGTGGCGACCCCATCGTAATAATAGCCTATATATGCTTCATTCATTACATCCTTGACCCGGTCAATGACTGGAAAACAGGTTGTAGGTTTTCATTTTCAGAGTACATCTTACTCTAAATGCAAATAATTCAAATAAACTTACCTGTGGCAAAAAATCTTAGAGTAACCATCACTCGATCACGCACTGATATAGCTTTTCTCATTTTAGTGTCCTTCTTGAAGATTACCGGTCCCACATATTCGATAAAAAATTCAACTCCAGAGATCGTCTATCTACAAAAATTTCGAAACTCCTGTGCGTCTTCCATTTGTAATTCCCGAATTAGCATATGACCATCACCTATAGCACTTCTCCTTTCAATCCATGGCTTAACCCAGAACCTTTTTCCTTTAGATTTTTTACATATAATAATCACAGCTACTGCGACTTGTCTGTAGTAGTGTGATGAGTGATGACATATCGACTACTCTCCACTCTCTACAGGTGGACAAGTGGACAGAGTGTGACGCGAAACTCGTGAAAGTTATCTTGGCGAGGGACTCGCCGGGTACTCCCGATAGTTATTCCGGCCGAAATTTCCTCTCATATGGACAACAACCTGAGAGCGAATATCGAGAGTTACTCTCCCAGTTAATCTCAAATGGAAACCCACCCTAAAGGGGCCCGTACACTTGAGAGTAAATACTGGTGAGAACCTCTCGATAGCAATTACTCGCCAATGGACACAGTGCCGAGAGCAACTAACGGAAATTCGCTCGCAACTGTCCGAGAGTTAACTTGTCTCAACGTGCTCGCTAGTCGACACGTACTCCCCAGCCCTCTCGGAGATTAGCTCTCCAGATACGAACTGTGTTCGAATTGTGGCGAAGCTATCGAGAGCTTGGTTCTATTTTCAATTTCAAGATGACTAAAAATATTGGTCACTGGAAGAAATAAAACTGTTAATTGAAATGTATGAAAGTCGAGAAATTTTGTGCCGTGGCTCAGGCGGCAGCGCGCCGACCTCCCGCCGCTGGGTTCCGTGGTTCAAATTCCGGTCACTCCATGTGAGATTTGTCTGGACAAAGCGGAGGCGGGTGAGGTTTTTCTCCGGGTACTCCGGTTTTCCCTGTCATATTTCATTCCAGCAACACTCTCCAATATCATTTCATTTCATCTGTCATTCATTAATCATTGCCCCAGAGGAGTGCGACAGGCTTCGGCAGCCGGCACAATTCCTATCCTCAGTATTCGGGAGATAGTAGGTTCGAACCCCACTGTCGGCAGCCCTGAAAATGGTTTTCCGTGGTTTCCCATTTTCACACCAGGCAAATGCTGGGGCTGTACCTTAATTAAGGCCCCGGCCGCTTCCTTCCCACTCCCAGGCCTTCCTTGTCCCATCGTCGCCATAAGACCTATCTGTGTCGGTGCGACGTAAAGCAAGTAGCAAAAAAAAAAAATCCTATCCTCGCCGCTAGATGAGGGCTTCATTCATTCCATCCCTGACCCGGTCAAATGACTTTTTTTTTTTTTTTGCTAGGGGCTTTACGTCGCGCCGACACAGATAGGTCTTATGGCGACGATGGGATAGGAAAGGCCTAGGAGTTGGAAGGAAGCGGCCGTGGCCTTAATTAAGGTACAGCCCCAGCATTTGCCTGGTGTGAAAATGGGAAACCACGGAAAACCATTTTCAGGGCTGCCGATAGTGGGATTCGAACCTACTATCTCCCGGATGCAAGCTCACAGCCGCGCGCCTCTACGCGCACGGCCAACTCGCCCGGTCAAATGACTTGAAACGGGCTGTGGATTTCCATTGTGAAATGTACCGATTACCGTGACAGAGTGAATAAACACAAAACTTTAGAGGAAATAGGAGTGAAGTTTTCGTGTTCCGGAGCTGAAGTTCAAAGGAAACTTCACAACTTAAGGAATGAAGTAAATTAAGTCTGTTTAATAAAGGTGAATTAAGAGTAAATTGTTAGTTTATATTTTATTATAATCACATCATTTTGCATGGAAATAAATATACTGTAATGATTGTAGCCTGGTTATTATTATAATAACAAGTATATAATATAATACATATATACAATTTAACCACTTATGTGGTGCTCTCTATTGTTTAAGGTATCTCAAGAATTGAAAGAAAAATAGGAAACAGAAAAAGCGGTAGCGGGACAGATGACAATTACCAAAGTCGATTTTTTTTTCTTACATAGAATAATCACAGCTGCTGCAACTTGTCGGTAGTAGTGTGATAACATTTCGACTACTCTCCACTCTCTACAGGTGCACAAGTGGACAAGTTGTGACGAGAGCTCGTGACAGCTATCTTGGCGGGACACTCGCCGGGTACTCTCGATAGTTATTCGGGCCGAAATTAACTCTCAAATGGACAACAACCTGTGAGCGGATATCGAAAGTTACTCTCCAAGTTAATCTCAATTGGAAACCCACCCTAAGGCTGTGTTGTCTGTACTGCTATTTGTATTTCTCAATCATTGGAGCTAATGTTAGGAGAAAACTGTCGTAGGTTGCAAGTTATGAGCACACTTTCTCTAATGCCATGTTCGCTGAATTCTCACTACTAGCCCTAATAACGGAAAATAATGTTGAAAACACCACAACAGATACTACATTAATAAGGATTTAGGCAAAATTATCTTGTAATAAGAACAAGGACTTGTTCATTACTGCATGCTAAGACTTTCAAAAGTAAACAACGAAAACTCAGATATTTAATGCATGTATTGTTCATTTCGAGGGCTGTAATGATAAGGTATGACATGTATTCTATTACAGAAACACAAGGCTCTTGAAGAAGCCCTTAAATCCCGCCAGGCTGAACGTCGCCATCCCATGGGAGAAGAAATGAAGAAATTGAAGAGAGAACTAAGTCTTCCTCCCACCAACACTGATCTCTGGCTCTCATTACCTCGCGTCTTCTCCAGAGAGAGTGTTCGATTTGAACTACCGTTGGACCTCCGGAAGCTGAACAGTATGTTGTCTTACAGCAAGAGTTTATGTAAATTTAGTGTAAGGTGCAAAGTAGATTTCACGTAGCACTAATCATCTTCTTATATCATAGATTTTTTAATGTTCAGTTTGCTTCCCTAGATCAATGAAATGCTAACAATTTTCCTTGCATATCTTTCAAACTAAATACAACAGATGCAAGTTCCTACTGTACACATTCCAGTCGAATGCCTTACCAAATTGCAAAAAATGCAATTTTATGTCCAGTGAGTATTAGTAGTATTCTATAGTTGCACATCGACTTAACTACATATATGTATGTTCGGCAGTTATCTCGTTGGAGTGCTCAACACCAATTTTCATAAAAGATAACAGTGCGGAAATGCCGGTATACACTTTAAGACACTTACTTGTTAGTACTGAATTTACTCCCGTATATCTTGACATTACGTATATCATGCACCTTAATTTTTGTTACGGAATTAAAGGAGAAAAAATTCCCGCACACATCTCGCATAGATTGTTCTTCAGGTGTCAATATAAATGCGAAAGGAACACATCCCGTGGCATCCATGCTCACGCAGAGTTCAAAGTCTTGCTGTCTGCCCTTGTTTGGATGAAAGTATAAATAATTAGTCTGCCACAGCTCATACAGCGGATATTTCGATTAGAGATACTGGAAGAGTTTTTCAGAATAGCAGAGTGATTAATGAGAATTTGTTAGTGGACGTAAAAACAATTATTATTATTATTATTATTATTATTATTATTATTATTATTATTATTATTATTATTATTATTATTATTATTATTATTATTATGAGAATTTGTGGCCTCGTCGGTCTCCCGACCTACACCCTTACGACTTTTACCTCTGGGGCGAATAAAACGTTCCATTTAGAAGACAAACTCGCATACTCTCGAAGAATTTAAACATTATATTCGTCAGGAAATAATCAGCTCTACTGGCTGTGAACTACAGCGACTGACGAGTAATATTTTAAAGAGGTGCCTAGTAATGTCTTGGCAACAACGGTGGCCGGTTTCAGCACCTCTTTTTATAATGTTGTTAAGTAAAAAACTTTTTGAAATAGTTGAGGAAACTGTTGTATGGCTATGTATGGTTTTGTCTGCGCCACTCCACGATACCCGAAAATGGCAACGAGCGCCGCTTGGTTCATAGTTTGTTGGATCTCTCTGTACCTACAAATCAAGAAAAGTGTTCCGAGAGCGGAAAGTATAAACGTCTCTGAGATCGAAAATGAAGTGTTTCAGTGCATGGAATATTTTCATGATGATGATTCACACGAAATTTTGTATTTCAACCCATTCGACTCATCTGACATGACATTCACGCGAGTATTGGCCAGGCTAACGTCAAATGACGAGATATTTACGCGCCGCGCCGAGTTGTATGTACTAGCTTATATTTTGATCACCCCTACAAGTGTTCCCTTTTGCTAACTTCAGTGAATAGAACAGGAATGTGGCTTGTTTGCAGTTGTCCTTCTAAGAACTTCCACCATAATTTATTGCCTAATTGTACACTCTGAATGCACAAACATTTCATCAAGCGTCGGTCATTCTCCTAGCCATGGTTTCGGGCGTAGTGCAAGAAAGTGACAGTAATACCATTGCTGAGTTAATGGAAAGTGTTATAGATTCGGAGGACAGTGAGGGCCATCATGATAACGACTACTACTAAAATGTTTTCATTCCTCCCGTGAAGGTGGAGGCAGGCCTATTTGACGGTGACACCGTCTCTCAGGCCGGGAGATTTATGACGGTGAAGGAGAAGGTGAGGTAGGTTGGTGGCCGTGGCCTATACTAGGAACTGTCCCGGCATTCGCCTTAGTGAAGGAGAATGGGAAACCACGGAAAACCATTCTCAGGACAGCCGACGGTTGGGGCCAGCCGTCAGGTCTCCCGAATGCAGAAGCGTAGAGCCACGGTAGAGCCGTGACAACCCCTCCTCTGCTCGGTTGGCCGGTCAGAGTGCAGAGCTGTTGGACTACGGACCAGCCGTGGCCACTTATGGCCCACTCTGCATCTATCGACGATTATGATAATATGGAAGAAGAGATTTGAAGTGAAAGTGGTATTTCATCTGATACGAGTGATAGTGAAATCGTACCTAAAGCCCCGCGTGCGAAACGAAAATAGTGTCTGGGTGTGGGTTTTTTAAATCCTATTTGTTCGGGGCGTCGACCTAGAAAGATCTTTTGCCCCTTGGGTGTGGGTTAGTAATAGAGTAACCAGTTCATTATTCATCACTTTACACGCTTTCCAGGGGTATCAGAACTTCTTCTTCTTCTTCTTCTTCTTCTTCTTCGTCTTAATCTGTTTAACCTCCAGGATTGGTTTTTCCCTCGGACACAGCGAGGGATCGCACCTCTACCGCCTCAAGGGCAGTGTCCTGGAGCGTGAGACATTGGGTCGGAGGATACAACTGGAGAGAATGACCAGTACCCCGCCCAGGCGGACTCACCTGCTATGCTGAACAGGGGCCTTGTTGGGGGATGGAAAGATTGGAAGCGGCCTTGGCCTTAAGTTAGGAGAAGTGGGAAACCACGGAAAACCACTTCCAGGATGGCTGAAGTGGGAATTGAACCCACCTCTACTCATTTGACCTCCCGAGGCTGAGTGGACCCCGTTCCAGCCCTCGTATCACTTTTCAAATTTCGTGGCAGAGCCAGGAGTCGAGCCCGGTCCTCCGGGGGTGGCAGCTAATCATACTAACCACTACACCACAGAGGCGGACATCAGGAGAACTGAGGGACATACAGATACTCCCATAAATATCCGGTCAGTCTGATTTTTCACACACTTTTATTGGGTAGTTGTTCTTACACTATAATGATAACGTATAATACAACGAGACATGTAGGAAAACGTAGTAACACGTTCTACAAACATTGTGATGTAATTCAAATTCTTCTGACAGTCATTAATACGCCCTCTGTCGTACATTAAATAAAAGCAATAATTCCAGTGACACCTCAAAAATATTCGGCCACTATACAAAAAGCAACATAAACTCGCATAATTCACAACACTGTTACACATTCAGTACTTTTTAGGTCCACCTTGATGTTTTAGGATCTATTCCAGTCGATTCGGCATACTGGCGATAACTTTCTTGATATAATCAGGGCTTAATGCCGCCCATTCTTGTAACAGTCTCCTCTTCAAGTCTCTGAAGGAACCTGGCCGCCGCAATTGCAGAGCTGCCTTCATTCGACTCCACACATTCTCGATGGGGTTCAGGTCGGGTGATTGTGGTGGAGTTTCAAGACCTTCGGGCAGTTGTACAGTAGCCACACCCTGACAAGTTACGACATGTGCTTGGGGTCGAAATCTTGGTAAAACTTGAAAGTACACTGTATACCAAGTTGTTCCACCGAGCTCGATAGCTGCAGTCGCTTAAGTGCGGCCAGTATCCAGTATTCGGTAGATAGTGGGTTCGAACCCCACTGTCGGCAGCCCTGAAGATGGTTTTCCGTGGTTTCCCATTTTCACACCAGGCAAATGCTGGGGCTGTGCCTTAACTAAGGGCACGGACACTTCCTTCCCATTCCTAGATCTTCCCTGTCCCATCGTCGCCATAAGACATATGTGTGTCGGTGCGACGTAAAACAAATAGCAGCAAGTTGTTCCGCAAATTGTCGCAAATTGTTTTTGAGGATAGCCAAATAACCATTTTTTTGTCAAAGTATCTTCAATGAAACTCAGTGCACCAACCCCGTTCGATGCTACATATCCCTACACCATTGCAGTTCCTCCACCATTGTTTTACCGTTGCTTGTAAATTGCTTGTTCTCAGTTCCTCGTGACGTTTCCGCCACACCAATTTACTTTCCATCGGGCCCGAAGACGTTGAACTTTGACTCATAAGCAAATAAGACATCCGCCCTCCATGCACTGGGTTTGCGTACGTCGGTTTTTGCGAACTCTTGCTGCTTGTTTTTATTTACTGCACCAATGTGTGGTTTCCTACTAGCTCTTCTCCGAAAGAACTCATTCCTTCGCAGTATTCTTTGCACGGTTTCAGTACCTACTTTCTTTCCACACTCCTATAAAACAGCTCCCGCCAGTTTCGGAGCACTAATTTTCGGATTTAGTTTCCCATTCTGAAGCACAACCGCTCCTCTCGTTCTGTCAGCCTTCGTAGTCTGTCTGTCTGGGGAATTGAATCAATTCTGTCTTCATTTCTGAATCGTTTTATTATATCTTCAATCGTTGTTCTGGTTATGTTAAGCATCTCCGATATCTTTCTATGTGATTTACCTCGAGCATGATGGAATATCACGAGCTGGCGTTCTTCAAACGTGGTATTGTGTTGTCTTTTGCTCCGCATTTGATACCAGTCCGCAACACTGCAGCAAATGATTTCGGCACGACGTGTCTCACGGCACCGCACTTCTGAAATGGAACGTTTTTCAACCCTATCCGCCCTGTTTCTGTCAATGAACACAGCGGCAATCCCGGCCTTTCCGGGTGACCGAATATATTTGAGGCGTGTCAGTTCACCCATGTGAGCAATGTCCTTTCTTTTTACAGCGTACTTTAGGCCTACATCAATGCTCCATGATTCCTCTTCGGCCTAAACAACCAAATGTAGCTTCATTACTTGGACACATTTGGTTTCACATTTTGCTCATGGGTGCGTTATTGTCATCACTTTTTCGTGGATTCGTGGACGAATATTTATGGGAGTGACTGTATATCTAAATAATTCTGTTTCGAAGTTGTCTGTATTCTTGGAGTTTACGGACCCGTCTTCTCCCACATTGCGAGGGAAACAAATATATACGCTATGGAACAATTATCGCACCCACATGGAAAAAAGACGGTGAAAAGTGGTTTGACACCAGTGGCGGTGGGCTCTCAGGAGCACATGAGCACGTGGACACCCAATTCTGATGGATATTCACGCATTCATGGATAATTCAAAATGTTTAACTTGTTTCGACCTGATGTCATCAATTGATTACAAATATTCGACTTATATCGAAGCTCCGTTACACTGACAGTTGTTCGTTTCTACTGACAATGCAGGAAGCACACTGGCTGTTGTGCTACGAGCCTGAAGATTATGCGCATGCCGTTGACGTCACGGTTTTTTTTAATGAACATTTTGGCATTTGGTCCGTAAGACCATGCTGCCAGCTCTGTACACTTAGAAAACAGGAAGGTCAAAGAGGAACATCTTTACAACATGGGACCTTCATGGCATTGTGACTAATTGGTGATAGAAAGCCACGGTATAGGAACTTTGGTTGGATGAGGACATTTTAAATACAGACTATAGAACAAACGTATCACAATGTTAAATTGGCTTCACTTAAAAATTTGGCTATTGCTCGATATATACGGATGTCATAGCTGTTGATCAACGACGAAACGGAAGTGGAACTTTGAGTTGTATAAGCGTTTGATATAAATTGGTTACTTATAGTTTGTATCTAGTGCATCCTAAAATTGTATGGTTGAGGCTTGCTTCTTGATTGGGGTCAGAGGGACAATTGGGGGAGTCTGTGACTTTGAATCTGAACAGATGACTGGGGTAAGATGCATGTCCAAGTCGCATTCTGATAATTGATGTGATATGGCGGCGAGTTAGAGACAGTAGATTGAACCATGGTTTCTGTGGTATGTGTCTCTGGATAGCGGTGTAATGCTTGCCTTTGATGAGTTGAGTTGTTGCCCAGTTATTTGACTATTCTTTGAAAGCCTGTTTTCTTATGTGGCTTTGGAAGTCCGTGTATGGCAGGCGTAGTGCTTGGAACTGGCCTTCTGTAATGCTCTGCTTTGCCAGTTAGTCTACGGCCTCATTGTGTATAACTCCAGTGTGACTTTTGATCCACATAAGATGAACTTCTTTTCCCTTTTCCTTAGCTTGGTATATACTACTTAGGATGCCCATGATGTATTTATTCGAACGCGTGTTCCTGCATGGTTGTTCTAGTTTTCGAAGTGCACTCTTGGAGTCCGTGAGAATTAATATTCTGCTGAAGTGCTGGACGCCGTACGTGACGGCTGAGTTAATGGCAAGTATTTCAGCGGTGAATATTGAAGCTTCGTTAGGAAGAGAGAACATTTTGCAATTGTTGAGTGCAGGGCAGTAGTACGCATATCCGACTCCTTCGGTCTTAGACCCATCTGTGTATATTTGAGTATAACTGCCCCTATATACATTGATGAAATTTGTTACGTTTTTCGTTGATATTGGTATTGCAGATCATAAAATCTGGAAGATGAAATGTTGATGGTTGAAATACTGAAAGTTCATACCTCTGTCGAAATACTGGAAGCGATGTATCTTGAAGAGTAAGGGGTATGGTGTGCTGCAATTTCTTGATACTTTTGACCAATAGAGGTGTCCGTAGTCTTCTATTTGTTCCTCTGTCACACAGTGGAAGGAGGTGGCGCAGTTTAGATGTTAGAGGGTGGCTAGTTATGGTGAGCGTTGCAGAAGAAAGTTGTTGGCAAGCAGATCGCGTCGTATCTGAAGGGGCATTTCTTTAGCCTCTACCAGTAGTGCGTTAGTAGGACTTGAATTCATGGCTCCGAGACATATTCTGAGTGCACGGAACTGTAAGACATCTAGTTTTCGAATAACATACTGCGGTGCGTTGCCAAAAAAGATGCAGCCATAATCTAGTACAGATCGGATTAACGATCTATATAATAGTAATAGGACAGATGGGTCAGCTCCCCACCATACTCGACATAATGCTCTGATTGTGTTTAACGTTCGGCCCACTTTAGCTGCCAGGTACTCGACGTGGGTTCTCCATGTATGTTTACTATCGAGGTATAAGCCTAGTAGCTTGGCTGAAGTCCGTAATGGAAAGGAATATGGCCCAAGATGTACAGATGGTGATATTGAGTGGAGTTGCTTTCGAGTGAAGACAATAATAGAGGATTTTGTTGGGGATAAATTAAGACCTGTTTGAAATGTCCAGGTGTGGAGTTTCCTTGCAGCGTCATCTTGCCATAAACATGTTAACCAAAGAGACTGCGATGATGCGTAGATACATACGTCATCTGCATACAGAAAAACTTTGACTGTTTGCTTAAACATGTGATCGAGATCTGCAGTGTAGATGGCATACAGCGATCGATGCAGTCCATGGACAGTTCGACTTTCAGTTTATCACGGAAAGTTTCAATGACCATTCCATAGATATCCTCATTAGACGTCTCGCTCACTCCATGCAGAAGGAGACATTTACGCCTACTGTACTGCTCTGTATGTCCTAGTGTATTAGCTTGTAGTTAATTTTTTGTTTAGGATTGGGTTGGAAGGAGTCTTGAGAAAGATACCAATATTTGCATCTAGTTGAGATTGGAAAACCAGAGAAAACCATATCAAGTATGATTACAAGAGAATCATTTCCCCGTGCCATATCTATGACTGCTCTCCACATTGGCTAACGCTGTAACAGGCTGAGCTATCTCGGTTGATGACAACACATTCGTCAGTATTCAAAACCCTGTTGTGTATGGTAACTTGCATACCACTCTACACTGAAGATAACATTTTTCTTTAGAGTTTTATTTGCTTGAGAATGCTGTCTCAGAGGTAGAATTGCTTGTCTGATTGCCACAGCTACTGTGCAGTAATACTGTTTCTTCGCTGGTTACAACACGGCCAACTACCTGTCGACCAAAATATTATGTGTACTCGAGTTTGGAGGTTGTTTATGAAATAACCAATAGGCTTAAAAGAAATCCAAAAAAACCATACTTTTAGTAGTTTCATTTCAGATTTGGTCATGAAGATTTCGAACTTTTAATTTATATTTTAATATTTTTGTATCACAGGTGGAACGATTTTAAACGTGCTTCAACCATGCGTCAGTCTTAATAATTTTATTCTTAAAAATCCGTCATCTGATCGATTCCAAATTTCAAGAACATTAGGATGTAATATACATTTCAGAAATTTACGTTTCCAAGAAATGTTATCAGTTTTGTTAGGTAAGTTTGTCTCCGATCGGGGTGATTGGCAAATTTCATTCTTGGTCGCGTTGTGATCTTTATATCCAATGGTTATACTGTATGACTATTAGCGACTCGTTGACTGAATGGTCAACGTACTGGCCTTCGGTTCAGAGTGTCCCGGGTTCGATTTCCGGCCGGGTCGGGATTTTAATTGCTTCTGATTAATTCTGTCCTTGGCATGACATTAAACTACGTCTACCGAGAGTGACCCCCTCTACCAAGTGCCAACGGCCTCCTCGGAGGGCGGATGAGCAGGTAGACGTCCAGAGCAGTCTCTTGTCCTTGGGGTGCGAAGCTGCCCCTAAAGGCGGAAGAGCCACTGGATGGCCAACGGCATAGGATCAGGAAGGCAAGGGGAAACCACCTGATTATCATCCCATGAGCGCACCATGCAGAGTCAAGAAATGAATATTGGTATGCTGCGCGACCCGAATAGCGATCGGCGTCAGTTTGGGTCCGGGCCGAACGATGTGAAATGTGCGACCGGACGTGCAGAGGTGAACGATCACGCCTCGCTTGGTAAATCTGCTACTGATCGACAATATGCAGACCAACTTCGCAAAGGTAAAGCAATAGCTACATGGAATGTGAGACGGTTACCTACTTCAGACGGGAAAACTTCGCATTGTAGAAAGAGAACTAAAGAAACATCAAATCGACATCTGTGGACTGGCAGAAACTCACTGGAAAGGATGTAGGCATTTTGAAACAGATGACCATGTAATATACATCGCCGGGGTAAATGATACAGGTCAGAATGGCGTCGCGTTTCTTGTTGATAAGCGGATATCCCAATATGTTGAGGAATACAGACCTATCAATGAAGGAATACTGACCCACACTCTCAACACCAAACCATATAAACTACACCTGATCCAGGTATATCTACCCACCATCGCTGCAGACGACTAAGAGATCGAAGACTTCTATGCAGACATGGAAGATACAATAACATCACTTAAACCAAGAGGTATTACCATCATATTGGGAGATTTCAATGCAAAAGTAGGAACCACCTCGATGGACAACCACTTTCGAGAAACTGTAGGACAATATGACCTGGGTGCACGTAATGAGCGAGGCAATCGGTTGATACAGTTTGTGCGGCGCGACGTAAAGCAAAATAGCAAAAAAAAAAAAAAAAAAAATACAATTTGCAACCGACAACAGTCTTTCCATTAAGAAAATCATGTTCAAACACCACAAACGTCGTCTCTATACGTGGACCTCCCCGAATGGGCATTTTAAGAACCAAATTGATTACATCCTAGCCGATAAAAGACGGAGAACCTCCTTCCGTAATGTGAAAACAAAAACTAGTGCCGAATGCGGATCGGATCATCGTTTAATCTGGACCTACCTTATGATCAAACTGAGCAAACCAATCGTCAAAATAAACTCGAAAATGTTAACGGCCTCTAAGCCAATATTACTTTCCAAGAAACACTCCGAAGCACTGGGCCACCTGACGTAGAGGGAAACTGTGACATGGCTTGGGAGAGAATTGAAGAATGGATCACAGATGCAGCGAGCAAGGCCCCCAAGATGAACACCGTAGTGAAGTGACAACACTGGATGACTGACGAAACTTTGGCACTGGTTGAAATGAGACTTAACATCCGGCTCACAGTTACAGATCCAGAACAAGGACGACTAATGAAAAAATGAACAATGATATCAAACACGCTTGTAGAAGAGACAAGAAGGAACACATTAAGAAAATGTGTGGGCAGAACCAGAGGCACATTCGACCAAAAATCACAGCGCAGAACTGTACGACGAGGTGAAATACTTAGAATGAAATTTTATGCCTAAGACTCATATTATTAAAGATGACCAAGGGGATATCATCATAAATGCAGCAGGCATCGCCAAAGTATGGAGAGAATACTGCATCAGGCTATTCACTGATGACCCACAACCAATGCCAGGTCACCAGAACCCAACAGACTTTGAGCCAATGATCCTTAGAGAAGAAGTGGAACGTGCAATAAAAAAGCTCCGGAACCGGAAAGCACCAGGCCAAGGTGGACTCACTGCTGAAATCCTAAAGAACATGGGTGACCTAGGTGTCGACATCCTCCACAAGTTATGTCAGAAGGTATGGACATCTGGAAATTGGCCGGACCAGTGGTGCCACTCCATCTTCGTACCACTGTTCAGGAAAGTTTCTCCACTTGACTGTGCAAACTATTGAACGATAGCCCCCATCTCCCATGCCAGTAAAATCATGCTCACGGTGCTGAACGAGAGGCTGAAGACCTTCTTACTTCCACAAATCTCAGAGGAACAAACCGGGTTTGTTCCAGGCAAAGGAACTCGTGAGCAGATCCGAAACATCCGGCAGCTCATAGGGAAAACAAGGGAGTACAATATCAAGATGTTCCTATGCTTCGTGGACCGCAAGAAAGCCTTCGACAAGGTAAAATGGTCAAAGCTCTGGGCTATACTCATTGAGATGGAGACGCCGAGACATTTAGTGTACCTGGTTCAACAGTTGTACTCTTCGAACACTGCGACAGTGAGAGTTAATGGCAACTTCTCAGACATCTTTTCTACTAGTGCTGGAGTGCGACAAGGTTGCATTCTCTCCCCCCTCCTATTTAATGTATACAGCAAGTACATTATGAGGGAGATTCTCGAGGATTGGAGTGACGGTATCACAGTTGGTGGCAGGAAAATTAACAATCTCAGATATGCGGATGACACTGTGATAATTGCAACAGATGAACATGAACTAGAAGCCATTATGTGGAGGTTAGACGAGCGAAGCAGAGAATATGGTCTTTGAAATCAACAATAAAAAGACCAAAGTGATGATTGCTGATTATGAGATTGTCAGTCGCTTCGAGTATCTAGGATCTTTTGTCACAAATGCTGGAGACTGTGAACCTGAGATCCGCAAGCGCATTTCAGTTGCGAGAAATTCAACAGCAAAATTTACTCGCATCTGGAAGGACACCTCAGTCACTTCAAAGACAAAACTCACCCTCATTCCAACTCAGATCTTCCCTATCGCGACCTATGCATCAGAAACTTGGACGATGAAGACGGCGGATCGCCGCCGGATTGATGCTCTAGAAATGTGGTGCTATAGGAGATTACTGCGAATACCATGGACTGCACACCGTACTAACGAATCGATCCTACAACAGCTCGGCATCAGAACAAGACTACCGACCCTTATCAACCAAAAACAACTCACATATTTTGGTCATATTGTCAGAAGACAGGAAGCAATGGAAATACTTATCATAGAGGAAAAAGTCGACGGCCGAAGACCTAGAGGACGTGGACCGTTACGATGGATGGACCAGGTCAAGAGCTTGACCGGGATGAGCTTACAGCAAGCAAGTCACCATGCCCAAAGCATGGAGGAAGATCACCAAAAGGATTGTCGCGTGATGCCACTACACTCTTACGAAGGGCTGGACTAAAAGAGAGAGAGATTAATTCTTCAGGCTCAGGGACTGGGGTTTGTGTCCATACCAACACTCTCCTCTTCATATTCACACAACACACTACATTACCAACCACCACATAAACACGCAATAGTGATTACATCCCTCCATATAGGATTGGCATCAGGAAGGGCATCCGTCCGTAAAACAGTGCCAAATCCACGTATGCGACGCAGTTCGCACCCGCGATCCCACAGGTGTGGGAAAAGAGGTGGGAAAAGAAAGAAAGAAAGAAAGAAAGAAAGAAAGAAAGAAAGAAACTGTATGACTATAAAATATGTAAATGAATTCACTTGTTTATATCAGTTTGTATTTGTATTGGGTAGAATGATATGGATCAGTAGCTGGCCAGTGCAGGGAAAGTGGTACGACGTTGCCGCGGTAGCGTGAGGCACCGCTCCATGCCGCGCCCCGCTCGGAGTTGAATCTACTGATTACAAGTTGCATGTTCAGTAACATATGTTTAACAGTTTCCTCTGGTATTTAATAGTTACCTGTGATTAGCATTGAAACAAATGGTATTAAGAGGCCATGAAAAACATTTCTCATCAGCTTTTGTCATGGGTACTTTGGACCTCCAATGGCAGCTTTAAAAATGTTTTAGTGTATTTTTACTTTTTATATTTTAGGTTTTTAATTTTTTGAGTATTTACTTGCGTATATCAAACTATTTACAATATGTACATTCGAGAAACAATATGGTAGGTAGCAGAGGGGAGGTCAGGCTGGCAGGTAAACAAACCAAACCAAACCCCATGGCACTACAGCCCTTGAAGGGCCTTGGCTTACCAAGCGACCGCTGCTCAGCCTGGAGGCCTGCAGATTGCAAAGTGGCGTGTGGTCAACACGACGAATCCTCTCGGCCGTTATTCTTGGCTTTCTTGACCGGGGCCGCCATCTTACCGTCAGATAGCTCCTCAATTCTAATGACGTAGGCTGAGTGGACCTCGAACCAGCCCTCAGGTCCAGGTAAAAATCCCTGATCTGGCCGGGAATCGAACCCGGGGCCTCCGGGTAAGAGGCAGGCACGCTACCCCTACACCACGGGGCCGGCTGGCAGGCAAACACGTAAACCCTATTTCAGCACGCCTCACATAAAATAAATCACTAAATAATTAAGACAAGATGTTGAACTTATCTGGCTGCCAGTAGCTCACTGTGAAATGACCGCGGCAGAAATGATTTGTGCCTTTGTGAAGAACAACATTGAAAAAAATAAACCGAGCAAACGCTGAAGAGAAGGGAAAACGCATAAATGTGACAAGAGACCCATGCCAAGAAACCTTACGTTCCGTATCGCCTGATCTCTTGAAAAAATGAATAGAGCATGTCATAGAAATTGAGAAAGAATATTAGGGAAAATACCACCTTCCTGAAGAGATTCAAGTCCAGCCAGTTGTAGTCAGTCTTGAACGTTGTGATTATGAAAGCGATTGGCATTAATTAGAAACTGATGACGATATTTCTAGTGATGAACTGCAAGTAGACTCAAACCAATCATTAAATACCGGAGGAAACTTTTAAGCAAACGGTGAAGCAAATGTTACTCTGCATGCAATTATCCGATAGAAGTACAAACTGATATAAAATGTGAATTCATTTGCGTATTCCGCAGTCATACAGCGTAACAATTGGATAAATAACGATCACACCCCGAGCCACGAAAAAGTTATTTTACAAAACTGATAACCTTTTTTTTTTTTTTTTTTTTTGGAAACAACAATTTCTGAAGTTCATAAACAATATGTAAAACATAAAAAGGTGTGTTATGTTGCGTTAAAGTTTGGATTCGATCAAATTAAGATTTTTTGAGAAACAATGTCTTAAATTTGACGCATGGTTGAAACATGTTTCAAAACGGGCACGTCCTTCTGCGATAAAAGTATTAAAATATAAATGAAAAATTATAAAACCTACATGTTGCAACACAAAATAAAACGAGGAACGCGATGGTGTTATTGGATTTTCTGTAGGTCTGTTGGTTGTTTTATAAACAACCTCGAAACTCAAGCAGGCATCAAATTTTGGACGACAGTAGGGGCCCCTGCTGATAATGAAGGAATAAATTATTGAAAACCCTCGACCGGTGTTTATTCCGGTGCGGTATTAGTTTATGTTCTGCTTCCTTCACCTGTTGTATTTGATGCAGATATTTAGAAATGATTGACACTGATACATGTGACTCTTGGGCGAGTAATCTGACTACGATGCGAGTAATTGTCGCCACGTACAGTATGTCTTCATGGCGTCGTTAGACAAGACGAAATATTTTCCTCAGCTCTCGTCACTCTTTAGACTCGTGTCTTGGAAGATGAATGTCTCAACCCACAAATGAACATGTCAGGCAATGTTTTCTCCTTTTTTCATAGGGAGGAATGCAATACGATAAGTTAGTGTCAAATTGGGATACATGAAGCAGAATCAACAGTAATTCACTCGCACGTGACGACTAATTACCACGGCTTTTCGCATTACAATGTATCTATAGTGCAATTATTCCCCTTTCATTTCATAGGAATATCGCAGTGATAAAGCTGATGTGCTGGGAATTATGACGAGGTGAATTTGACACCTCAGAAATTTGGTCATTATATTATAATATTATGTCGAATTATCCGACATATACTACGATCAGATAACTACAGTATTATTAGCACAACAGTATGCAAACATTTTCTATTGTAAATTAGCATGCAGGTATGTACGAACGAAAACGGTGGATATGATGAACTAGAGTATTCTTATCTGTCTGTCATCAGCTGGTTGGATCTTCAAATAGCACCACCAAAGGTTATGCAGTTACAGGAAAGCCGATGGTGGCGCCAAAATGAAGCGTACTAGCCAAGTTGAGGAGTGAGGTAATTGTTTTAAATGCTATTTGCTTTACGTCCCACTAACTACTATTTTTACGGTTTTCGGAGACGCCGAGGTGCTGGAATTTAATCCCGCAGGAGTTTTCTTACGTGTCAGTAAATCTACCGACACGAAGCTGACGTGTTTGAGCACCTTCAAATATCACCGGACGGAGCCAGGATCGAACCTGCCAGGTTGGGGTCAGAAGACCAGCTCCTCAACCGTCTGAGCCACTCAGTCCGGCAGTGAGGTAGTTTGCCATTGCTTTCCTCACTGGGCCAGAAAGTGCTATTGCAACACGACTGACACTATGAGCATCATCTTTCTTAACAATCAGACGCACTGATCGTGCTCCGAATGTCATTACTGAGCACCACCCATATCCCAGCAGCTTCCATATTGTCACAGCCATGGATGAGACTGAGACTTCAGTGGAAGCTACATTTTGTTCTGGCCTGTACCGAGACCAATGCAGAAGTACTGCATCTATCAAGAAATGGCAATAAGCGGCACTATTCTCATATGTTTTCGAATATATGAAATTAATTTTACCTTTATTAACGTTGCCTTCGGGCTGAGCAGCGGTCGCTTGGTAGGCCATGGCCTTTCGGGGCTGTTGCGCCATGGAGTTTTAGGGGGTTCATTAACGTTGGTGTCACATTTGGTTTATTGTTAACTGTTCCAGTCGCACGTGTTTTTCGCAGTCATGTTATTTATTTATTTATTTATTTATTTATTTATTTATTTATTTATTTATTTATTTATTTATTTATTTATTTTATGCTTTTGTATGTGGCGGAAGTTAGGGCTCACGGCCCTCTCTTACACTTGGCCCACTATTTGGCGATTTTTATTTTCAGTGTTGGAGATGTCACTTTTGTGCCTACTGCTAGGAGAACGTCTTTTTAACCTATAAAAGAAGCTTAGTGTGGTGGTATTCAGAGGCGAAGCGTGAACTAAGTAAGCGGGGAGTCAGAGATTTTTTTATTAGAGATTTTTAAATTTAAACTCTTTTAATCATATTATATATGGAATTCTGTTTTCGACGCTTACAGATCTGTATTCAATACTATATTAATGACTGAAACTAAGACAAATCCTATAACAACCTATAACCCTACATCCACTCGTTTTATCTTTAAATATAGACTAAATGGACAGCGAGAGTTGTCAAATAACAACATACTTTTAGAATGAAAAACCTGCTATGTAGATTTAATAAGAGAAATAAGAAATGAATAGATTTTCGTACAAGTGACCTTATACACAATATTCTTGTAAATGAGTTCAATCCGCCTGTCCTTCATTTCAGCAAATACATATCTATTACCCTCGTCTTGAAGTCGGGCGAATTGCTAAGATGCCACAGCAGTTACTTCTACATAGCTAGAGTTTCCAAGTTAGACAGTCTCTGGTTGGTCACTGAATTCCTTAAATAGGTTTTGATTCGTTTCAAGGCACTCATAGCGCGTTCACTAGAAACTGACGTTAACGGAATATACGACATCTAGTTAAGGAATTTTGTTGTTTCCGTATGCACACTCTGGAGTTCATTATAAGCCAATAGTTGTGGGGGTTATAATAATACCTTAACTAATATTGGCGGGCAAGGAAAAGCATGAACGTGAAGGGTTTTCATGTTGCCATTCATTTATTAAGTGTAAGTTTGCTATATTTCGTACTTCTTTTATTTTTTTTAAATGTTATTTTTAGACATGTCTTATAATAAAATAAATTCAAATTAACTACATTAAAAGCATGTCTGAGATGGTAGCCAATAAGAGCACCTTTATACGCGAGATCCAAATACTAGCCAATGAGAGCAAGAAGAGACGCTGGCAAGTCTGTCTACTGGGCGGAGAAATTTCGCTATAGGAAAGTCATAGTTCCACAGTTAGCATCTACAGATAGCGTTAGTGTTGCTCTACCTGAAAGCTTTGAAAATCAAAGGGATCATACACAGAATGGACAGCGTCTACTTTCGCCTACGTGCTTCGTGTAACTGATGCGAGCCCTAACATTGCCGAAGTGAGATGAAAATAACTAAAGCGGGGAATACTATAATGTCATGAATGTGGAAATAATTAATGTTCTAAAAATAATTGAATTAACTAGACAGTATTTCGTTCACAAAATGTTAAGGGTACACGCTGTCTTCTCCCCTGACGCTTCGCCCCTGGTGATATTGGGTAGCCAATAGTCTCTTAGAAGGCCCGCTTATGGGTGTGCCTTGGACAATCTTAGTTTACGATTTTGACTGATAAAAAAGTATTACTGTCCGCCTCCGTGGTGTAGTGGTTAGTGTGATTACCTGCCACCCCCGGCTCTGCCACGAAATTTGAAAAGTGGTACGAGAGCTGGAACGGAGTCCACTCAGCCTCGGGAGGTCAACTGAGTGGAAGGGGGTTCGATACCCTCCTCAGCCATCCTCGAAGTGGTTTCCGTGGTTTACCACTTCTCCTCCAGGCAAATGCCGGGATGGTATACCTAACTTAAGCCCACGGCCGCTTCCTTCCCTCTTCCTTGTCTACCCCTTCCTACCTTCCCATCCCCCGACAAGGCCCCTGTTCAGCATAGTAGGCTAGGCCGCCAGGGCGAGGTCGTGGTCCTCCTCCCCAGTTGTATCACCGGACCAAATGTCTCCCGCTCCAGGACATTGCTCTTGAGGCGGTAGAGGTGGGATCCCTCGCTGAGTCCGAGGGAAAAACCAACCATGGAGGGTAAACAGATTAAGAAGACGGAAAAAGCATTACTGACATTAACACAACTATTGCAACACTTTGTTCATTTGCTTTCCCTTTCTTTCTTTCTTCCTTCCTTTCTTTCTTTCTTTCTTTCTTTCTTTGTGGATCGATCTTACGAAATCAAGGTAAAGAAAGATTCAGTACTACTATAAATGTGGAAAGAACGATTCTTCATTTGATGCTATAATCTAATCACTTTAAATACATGTAACATAAGGTCTAAGTGATTTGTTTTGGGTAATACTTTTAAACATTAACAAAATAGATGTATACAGAATAACTGTAAAGTATCTATGGTTACCTAATGTCAGCTTTGGAAATTTTAGAAATATCAAAAACAATATTATCTTAGCCTGTTGTACCTTAGGTAACATCAGTGCTGAACATCGTAATGAAAGTGACATGTTCCTATACGTCTTTTAAATGTTGAAAGATTTCTGATAGAATGGTTAACTGTTACAGCAATGACACCGTTGGAATATCTTCATAACTACGTCTCAGTGTCAAGTGGTCGGAAGTTGCTTTACAACAGAGTCTTTAACAGACACCGCGAGGAGCCAGAGGATGATGATGACGAGGAAGAAGAGGCTAACCGACGAATACCGTCAAAGGTAATTCTTCACTCATTTTAAGGTCTGGGATTGCCGTAAATCAGTATTATAGAGTTCAAGTGGTCAATGCGCGATTGGTACTATTACGGCACTGTAGAACCCTGTACTCAAAATTAGCAACGGTGAGAAATACCGTAACAGTTCACTCAATAAACCCTCAAATATTGGCCGCTGTATTGAAGGTCAGCCATTTATATGGATCTGTGGAGACTGCGTAGCCACCGTCTAATAATCCTTGAGTGCACTTCGGCTGTAATAAGCATATCGATAATTTTCCGAGTCTGTATTCAAGAAAACGCGTATGAAGATTCCTTTTTGTAATTCAGCATGGATATGCCTAAGCGAAATCTTGCTTCGTTTTATCGAACGATCTCGAACAAATTATATTTATTCATTAGGTACTGCTACTACGAAAATGTTTTCATTCCTCCCCTGAGGGGGCGGGGGAGGCGGGCCTCTTAGACGGTGACGCCGTCTCTCAGGCCGGGAGATTCGTTACGGTGAAGAAGATGCTCGGAGAGGGTGATGGGGGTTGGCGGCCGTGGCCTATACTAGGAACTGTCCCGGCATTCGCCTTAGTGCAGGAGAATGGAAAACCACGGAAAACCATTCTCAGATCAGCCGACAGTTGGGGCCAGCCGTGAGTTCGGTTGCCGGACAATTGCGGTTACTGAGATAAACTTGTGCCCACTCACAGAAATTCCCCAGTTCTCACAGGACATTTGCCGTCACTGCAGCAGTGGGTGGGCCTCATTAGCTTAATCTCGGGGTATCCCCGCTAACTTGCCTGAGCACCTGCTCGCTCCTTGCAGATCAAACTGTTTCTCTCGCGGGCATTATTTAGAGATTGATACCTTCAGCCACACACATCATTCTATACCGAAACTTCCTGGTATGACTACTGTATTTACGATTGTGTGCTATAATGGAGTTGACAGTTACTAATCAGGGAAATCGTTGTGCACTTGCAAAGGTTTAATGTACAGAAAGTATAGGGAGAGTCAACCTGGTATTGTCTCCTGAGTGTGTCTGAAGGAGAAGAACAAGTTTAAAGAACGGCTGAGGACAAGAGGTGAAGAAATACTTCATACCATCGTTCATCAATGTGGACAATATGAAGAAGCAGCCTTCAGAGTGGAAAAGCAGGTTCAAGAGGCAAAGAAGATAGCAAGCGAAGAAGCGACTCCACCGCTATCACAGATTTTTGTGCAGGAGTTGGGTGATCTGCATAAAAGGGGCTACGACTTTGTTACCGATATGCTAGCTCAAGAAACTTAAAAAAGAACAATGCGTCAACAACGAAATCATGCACGCGGACTTCAATAATAATGTTATTTGCTTTACGTCCCACTAACTGCTCTTTTACGGTTTTTGAAGGCGCCGGGGTGCCGGAATTTTGTCCCACAGGAGTTCTTTTACGTGCCAGTAAATCTACCGACACGAGGTTGACGTATCTGAGCACCTTCAAATACCACCGGACTGAGCCAGGATCGAACCTGCCAAGTTGGGGTCAGAAGGCCAGCGCCTCAACCGTCTGAGCCACTCAGCCCGGCACGCGGACTTCAAGTAGAGCTAAAACCAAGTGTTGAGATAATTCTTAATGAAGAGGTGGTAAGGATGAATAATGGCAGTCCGTTTCTTTTAGCTGACGATGGCATGGGAGAAAGAATCATAATATTTAGTGCCGAAAAAGGAAGTCTTAGGCATTGTGCGCATTTATTTTATGGATGGCACGTTCAAAAGTAGATATAATGGAGAGTTCTGCGGCCTCCACCTCCACCGGCCCTCCGCAGAGGCATCCTCCACCACCTCCTCCCAAGGCCGCACTAGATAGGCCACAAGGCTCGGACCGTGACGTCACGATAGTGGCTGGCGTTCAGCATGGCAGTGTAGGGCCCGCTCTCACTTTCACCATGATATTGTTCATTTATTCAACCTTAACGATATAATTCACTCCTTCAATTGTGGCTTTACTTAGGCTTGTATACTACACGAGTTTTATGCGGGGAGAAAACTGGCTGGGCAATATATGTACACTTCTTTACTTAAAATTATGCTGACATCTGTCACTTGTAACTGAACGCGGTATCGTGTAAAAGATTAGAACGCATAATACGTGTACAAATAGTTGTAATGTTACTAGGAAAATACATGATGGCAATTCACAACAATAGTCTGAAACCTTTCTTAGAAATTAAGCTGCAACTTAAAACTTACCTAACAATTCCTAAGGTTTCAGTTTATACATTTTTATTTTCCTGAGGATTTCTTCTTCTTAGCCATGAGTTTGTCTACGGTAACTTTGCTATTGTTATTCAATAATATATTACAAAAGATGTATATACATTTGTCAACGAAATGTTTAAAACTATTTATTTAATCACTGCATGTTTTAAACATGACGTTTTCGTTTTCCAGAACATTCTTAACAAGCGAAATCAGAATTTTTATCTGAGAATCCTCAGGTTTACATTTTGTAGCTCTAAAAGAGTCTGGTACAACACCTTTTGGTCCAGGGCAGGAGCAAGCCAAGGCCGCACTAGACAGACTCAGATAGACATTGTTTTTGTCTAACTCAGGGTTGTCAAAGTCAGGATAAGTTGTCAGCTTCATTAAGCCAGTTATTTATTAAGATTTTAAATAAATGACCAGTATCAAACAATTATTTATTTTTTGTGTTTCGTCAAATGGGTTTTGAAAAGTGGTTTGTAAATTGCTCTAGCACAGCTTTTCAAACATTTTCCTACTAACACAGTTATTAGAAATTATGCCCAGTAGGCCCTATTCGGGAGATTGTGGGTTCGAGCCCCACTGTCGGCAGCCCTGAAGATGGTTTTCCGTGGTTTCCCATTTTCACGCCAGGCAAATGCTGGGGCTGTACCTTAAGTCCAAGGACGCTTCCTTCCCACTCCTAGCCCTTTCCTGTCCTATCGTCGCCATAAGACCTACCTGTGTTGGTGCGACGTAAAGCAACTTGCAAAAAAAAAAAAAATGCATGCTACCTTATAAGCTATAGGCCTATCTATTAATACTTTAAAGACTTGCAAAGTTAGTTCTTCTGAGTAATGTCACGTTAGGTTCTTACATGGAAACAAATCAACGTCTTTATTTTTTAAAAGTTTGTGCAGTTGTAGCTAATGTAGTGTTATTTTCTCCGCTTTTACTACTAAAAGCAACTCCCTCTACCTTTCCTCCTACCGGGCGATTTGGCCATGCGGTTAGGGGCGTGCGGCTGTGAACTTGCATCGGGAGGTAGTGGGTTCGAATCCCACTGTCGGCAGCCCTGAAGATGGTTTACCGTAGTTTCCCATTTTCACACCAGGCAAATGCTGGGGCTGTACCTTAATTAAGGCCACGGCCGCTTCCTTCCAGCTGTTAGGCCTTTCCTATCCCATCGTCGCCATAAACCTATCTGTGTCGGTGCGACGTTAAAGCCAATAGCAAAACCAAAAACAAGAAATAAAACCTTTCCTCCTTTATAGTTCAGCTCACGTTTAACGTAGACTCTATCCAGCAAGTTACAAAATCTTTCATGCTCCTTTAACAATTTTAGTTTCTTTTTAAAGTAATTCCAATGTGAATCATCAATACCTGAATTTCCAGTGCCTAGTTTTGCAGTAAAAGACTGTGAATAATCGGGTGAGGCATTGTAATAAACGTTGACTGTCTTATCTTCTTTTACGCCCCAGGAAATGCGAAAAATATTGAAGTGAACCATGTTATTAGTATACAGGAGTAAGATACTTTCTTTGCAAAGGCTATATTTAACTGTTCCTTACAGAATTATAATTTATCAGTAATGATACACACATCAACTTCACCCTGAACGTCATCGAAGTCCTTGATCCTGTCGTATTCTTTTTCAGCTTTCTTTCTTTCCTTCATCTTCCCGTTTTTCAATTTCTTCTTGTCTTTGAATAGGATTTTTGCTCGGTGTTGGAAGAGTTTTAGACAGATAGGCAGGCACATTTTCAAACTTAGGAATAGCGTCGTTTGAGAGTTTTAAATAGTTAGGTTTTACAGTTTTTTTTTTGCTAGTTGTTTTACGTCGCACCGACACAGATAGGTCTTACGGCGACGATGGGACAGGAAAGGGCTAGGAGTGGGAAGGAAGCGGCCGTGGCCTTAATTAAGGTACAGCCCCAGCATTTGCCTGGTGTGAAAATGGGAAACCACGGTAAACCATTTTCAGGGCTGCCGACAGTGGGGTTCGAACCTACTATCTCCCGAATACTGGATACTGGCCGCACTTAAGCGACTGCAGCTATCGAGCTCGGAAGTTTTACAGTTAAAATAGACTCGTCAGGTCTTTTAACAGAATCGTCCCTAATTGCGAAACTTCGTCGAAGTGTTTTATGCACACAACTGAGCTTGCTGAAGGGACGAATTCGGATCGATGGATGGCTATGATCCACTTTTGTTTTCGAAACAAGTCAGTAGGAAATTTAAACACTGAAATATTAGGCTGTTTTGAACTGTAGTTGATTCTACAACCAGGTATACAACACGACGTGGCCATAATTCACAATGTTCACACACGTTTAAATCATTCAACACCATCGATAGCCTCACTGCTGCGGGGTTCAGATCAGCTTACAAATCACTGGCGAGAAGTGAAGCGGCTGGCGACTAGTGTGACGTAGCGCCCGAAGTGGAGGGGGAGCCTTATGGCCTGTCTATCTAGTTGGCCTTGCTCCGCCACACGCCCTCGGGAGAGCCCTCCTCCACCACCTCCTCCACACGCTCTCGGGGGAGCCCTCCTCCACCACCTCCTCCACACGCTCTCGGGAGAGCCCTCCTCCGCCACCTCCTCCACACGCTCTCGGGAGAGGCCTCCTCCACCACCTCCTCCACACGCTCTCGTGAGAGTCCTCCTCCACCACCTCCTCCACACGCTCTCGGCAGAACACTCCTCCACCACCTCCTCAACACGCTCTCGGGAGAGGCTTCCTCCACCACCTCCTCCACACCCTCTCGGGAGAGGCCTCCTCCTCACGCTGGCTAAGAGCGCGACCCCAACCTCACATCCGCCAACTTGGAGGGGCCTAACCCAACTTTTTATGGGTAAGAGAGCTAGCCTAACCTCATGGAAGGACCTAAAGTCAGTTATACAGCCGGATGCCCTTCCTGACGCTTAAGAGCGCGATCCTAACCTCACATTCGCTACCTTGGAGGGGCTTAACCTAACTTTTTATGCGTAAGAGAGCTAGCCTAACCTCACGGAAGGGCCTAACCTCAGTTTTACGGCTAGTTGCCCTTCCCGACGCCAATTGCACACGATGGCGGCTATACATGGCTCCTTATGAGACACCGCCTAACCTCACATCCGCTATCTTAGAGGGGCTTAACCTAACTTTTGACACGCAAGACAACAAGCCTAACCTTATAGAAGGACCTAACCTCAGTTTTACGACAGGATACCGTTCTCGACGCCAGTTGCATAAGATGGCGGCTACACATGACTCCTTATGAGACGCCTTAAGGGTGCTTACGCAAATTGATGGCTGCAAGATGACTGCTATACATAGGCTCTTATGAGACTCCCTTGGGATGCTTGCGCAAGATGGCGGCTATACATGGCTACTTATGAGACGCCTTAAGGGCGCTTGCGCAAGATGGCGACTGCTCTTATGAGACTGCTTAAGGGTACTTGCACAAGATGGCTTGAGACTCCCTAGGGATGCTTGCGCAAGATGCTGGACACAAGATGGCGGCTATACACGGCTCCTTATGAGACACCTTAAGGGTGCTTGCGCAAGATGACTGCTGCTCTTATCAAGAAAGCCAGCTTAGAGGCTAACGTACCGTGCTGCTTCGATTCATTAAATTTGGGGCTTAAAGGCAAAGTGTTAAATATCTCGAAAACGGTGCGTCGTAGAACAAAACGGACAAAATTTTTCTGTCTAATACTCAGGTTCGCAGTATCAGGAACATGATAGCATAATAAAAAAGTAGTCTAATGATGAGATCAACGGCTCGGTTCTTACTTAAGCCCTTTGGCATTTAGTCAGTTTTCGCTTGTCTTGAAGCAAGTTATCGTAACTTGGTCAGGTCTTGGAATGGTAGAGAGTATAACATGCTGTGCTGATTCGATTCATTAAATTTTGGGCTTAAATGCAAAATATTAAATATCTCGAAAACGGTGCATCGTAGAGCAAAACGGACAAAATGTTTCTCCCTTATAGCTAGGTTCGCAGTATCAGGAACATGATAGCATAAGCAAAAGTACTCTAATGATGAGATCAACGGTTCGGTTCCTACTTAGGCCCTTTGGCATTGACAGCTATCTAATTCTACAAGATGGCGGCTATACATAGCTTCTTATGAGACTGCTTAAGGGTGCTTACACAAGATGGCTTGAGACTCCCTAGGGATGCTTGAGCAAGATGGCGGACACAAAATGGTGGTTATACACGGCTCCTTATGAGACTGCTTAAGGGTGCTTGCACAAGATGGTGGCAGCTCTTATGAAGAAAGCTAGCTTAGAGGCTACTGCACAAGATGGCGGCTGCTGTTATGCATGTGGTAGAG
This sequence comes from Anabrus simplex, assembly GCF_040414725.1. Lineage (NCBI taxonomy): Eukaryota > Metazoa > Arthropoda > Insecta > Orthoptera > Tettigoniidae > Anabrus > Anabrus simplex. Next base: position 1,149,021,666 of record NC_090266.1, on the reverse strand, counting down.
GGCAATTTGAAATTCCACGTGCTCTTCAAAGCTACGTTCTTTTTGACAGCGGCCATCTTTAATCAAGAGAGCACCGTGCTGCCACCTTTAGCTACTACCTTTGAAATGTGGTGGTGGCAATTTGAAAATTCTACGTGGTTTTGATAGCTGTCGACCACCATCTTTAAACAACAACACATCGTGCTGCTATCTTTATGACACTAAACCTCATCCTTATACACGTGGTGGTGGGTAATGTGCTATTTTGACAGCTCCCATCTTTAATCAACAGAGCATAGTGCTGCTATCTTTACAGCACTAAACCTCATACCTTTGAAATGTGGTGGCGGGTAATTAAAAAAATCTACGTGCTTTTTTGACAGCTGTCATCTTTAAACAATGGCGGTTATACATAGGCTGTTAAGGCCTCATCCTTCTCCTCCTCCTCCTCCTCCTCCTCCTCCTATGTCAAGGCATAGCTTTATCGAACAAGTTTAAACCTGCATCGCGAAGGCAAGAGTGTGCAGCGATAACATCATTGTACATGTTTAGAATCGCAGATCACAAAAGAAATAACAAGACTAGAATTAAACACTGTACTCGATGTCGTTAACATCAACATTGATCAGAATATTGATTGATGTGTTCAGAACACTACATAAGTGATTACCGAGCTCGATAGCTGCAGTCGCTTAAATGCGGCCAGTATCCAGTAATCGGGAGATAGTGGGTTCGAGCTCCGCTGTCGGCAGCCCTGAAGATGGTTTTCCGTGGTTTCCCATTTTCACACCAGGCAAATGCCGGGGCTGTACCTTAATTAAGGCCACGGCCGCTTCCTTCCACTTCCTAGTCCTTTCCTATCCCACCGTCGCCAAAGACCTATCTGTGTCGGTGCGACGTAAAACAAATAGCAAAAAAAAAAACATAAGTGATTAAGACTAGAATCGAACACTGTACTCGATACAACATGCGTTAAGAACATGTTAGGGGATACCTTTGTTCAAAGAAGATCAGGTTGAAACATAAGAAGACTAGAATCGAACACTGTACTCGATGCAGAACATTGTTTGATGTGTTCAGAGCAAAAGTACAACTTCATTGATTTGCCTAGTGTAAAAATAAAAAACTATGGAAACACTGTGCGCGTATCGCGTAGCTAACTCGCTCAGTAAATGATATTGCAAAAGTACAACTTCAATGATTTGCCTAGTGTAAAAATAAAAACACACTGTGCACATACTGCGTAGCTATCTCTCTCAGTAAACGATATAGCGAAAGTACGACTTCAAATGATTTACCTTCTATCATTTGCTTAGTACGAAAATCAAAACACACTGTGCACATATCGCGTAGCTAACTCGCTCGGTAAACAATAATCTGATTTAGTTACAGTAGAAAAAACATACATTCAAACCCAGTTCTATTATCGCAAAGACGGAAAGTGAAATTAAACAGAACGATTGGTGCTATAAGAAATACATTGGTTACATTTAAGTCCCTAGCAGTCGAACAAGTTATCGCATAAACATGAAATATCAGTCAATCTGTTGGCATGAGTTACAAGCATGTAGCTTATGAGGAAAGTAAAATTAAACAGAACGCTAGTGCTATAAGAAATACACTGCTTACATGTAAGTCACTAGCTGTTCAACAAGTTATCACATAAACATGTAACATGAAATATCGGTTCGGAAACATATTGTTTCAATCTGTTGGCATGGGTTACAAGCATGTAACTTATGCGGAAAGTAAAAATTAAACAGAACGCCTAGTGCTATAAGAAATACGCTGCTTACATTTAACAAGTTATCGCATAAACATGTGACATGAAATATCGGTTCGGAAACATATTATTTCATTCTGTTGGCATGGGTTACAAGCATGTAGCTTGTGCAGGCGAGGACTACTATGCAAAATGCTGAACCGAAAAAATAATCGTCATAGAGAATGGAACCTAGGGGTTACGTCTTATCATAAGGGCAAAAGGACTCTTTCTCCACCTCCATCTCCTGACTGTGTCCTGCTCCTCCTCCTCCTCCTCCTCCTCCTCCTCCTCCTCCTCCTCCTCCTAGGGCTAATGGGCTAAAGGGCTAAAGCGCCAAAGGGCTCCTCTACCACCTCACTACGCCCTCCTCCTCCCGGAAGGAGTTAGCTGAACGTGGTACACTTTTAACAGCAGCACACCCTCATCGATTGTTATCAGCAAGAACGCTTCTACTTTGTTAAGTGTAGCAAATTAATCTCTATTGGTAAATGGTTTTGTGTTCAGAACCGAAGACATTCATACCATACATAACAGGGAATGGAACTCAAGGGTCACATCTTATCAGAATTACCTAATAAAGAATAAATTCACCGACCTATTAGTGGTGCGATGAGTTGCGTTTTCCTAACAGAAATCAGTATCTGCTTGATTGTTTTAAGTGTTTGGAACACCGAACTTTTGAAGATGGCAGCAGTGAGGTTAGCGATGTTCTGTTGTTGGATTTTAAATTCCGCGCTACAACATGGATAAGGTGGCAGCCTTGAGGTTTAGCGCCGTAAAGATGGCAGCAGTGAGGTTAGCGATGTTCTATTGTCCTTAAAAGTGAGGTTAGTGTCGTCAAGATGACAGCTGTCAAAAAAGCACGTGGCTTTGTTTACCAAGAAGTGCACGTCGTCGTGACGTTACGGTCACGTGGTATGCTACATCAGCACGCGAATGCTCTACGTCGTCAAGAGCAGCATTAAGAATAGCTATGTTTAAAAATCTTGTGAACAGAGCAGTAGTAGGTATTTATTTTCCACTGCTAGAGCTTGTATCCATCACCTACCGATTTTGCATGCATCGACCATCATATTAAATTTCTTCCGCTAGAGTGTACAACGTTCGCCGCTACCTTAGCATAACCTATCTGCATGAACTTAAAGCACAAAGACTAGCTATGTTTTAAAGCGTGTACAGATTACGTATCGATAATGCATGCATCGACTATTGTTGTAAACTTCCTTCGCTGGAGCATGTAGCAATCGCTTATGTGTATTGCTAACCTATGTGCACGAATTTAAAGCACAAAGAATAGCTATGTTTAAAAGCGTGTACACATCACCTATCGATTATGCGTACATCGACTATGATACTAAACTTCTTCCGCTAGAGTGCACTGCTATCTTAGCATAACCTATGTGCGCGACCTTAAAGCACAAAGAATAGTTATGTTTACAAGCGTGTACACATCACCTATCGATTTTGCATGCATCGACTCACGTACTAAACTTCTTCCGCTACATTTTGCTAAAATCGTATAAGTTTGCTACAATCTTAGCATAACCTATACGCACAAACTTAAAGAGCAAAGAATAGTTATGTTTAAAAGCGTGTACACATCACCTATCGATTTTGCATGCATCGACTCTCGTACTAAACTTCTTCCGCTACATTGTGCTAAAATCGTATAAGTTTGCTGCAATCTTAGCATAACCTATACGCACGAACTTAAAGCACAAAGAATAGCCATGTTTAAAAGCGTGTACACATCACCTATTGATTTTGCATGCATCGACTCTCGTACTAAACTTCGACCGCTAGATTGTGCAGAAATCATATAAATTTGCTGAAATATTAGCATAACCTATACGCACGAACTTGAAGCACAAATAATAGCCGTGTTTAAAAGCGTGTACACATCACCTATTGATTTTGCAAGCATCGAGTCTTGTACTAAACGTCGACCGCTAGATTGTGCAGAGATCGTATAAGTGTGCTGCATTCTTAGCATAACCTATACGCATGAACTTAAAGCACAAAGAATAGCCATGTTTAAAATCGTGTACAGATCACCTATCGATTATGCGTACATCGACTATGATACTAAACTTCTTCCGCTAGATTATGCAGAAATCGTATAAGTGTGCTGCTATCTTAGCATAAACTATGTGCGCTACCTTAAAGCACAAAGAATAGTTATGTTTAAAAGCGTGTACACATCACCTATCAATGATGCATGCATCGACTATCGTACTAAACTTATTCCGCTAGAGTGTACAACGTTCGCTGCATAAAAAATAGCTATTTTTAAAAAATCTTCTAAGCATAGCAGCGGTAAAAATAGCGATGTTTAAAAATCTTGCGAACATAACAGCATTAGGAATAGCAAGGTTTAAAAGCGTGTACACATCACCTATCGATAATGCATGCATCTTCTACTAGAGCGTGCAACAATCGCCTGTGTGTGCTGCTATTTTAACATGACCTATGTTAAACTTAAAGCATAAAGAAGAGCTATGTGTAAAAATCTTGTGAACATAGCAAAGTTTTAACCACGTAGGCGAAGATTTTAAACTTCGCGTGCTGATGCAGCATACCACATGACCGTAACGTCACGACCACGTGCACTTGTTGTTAAACAAAGCCACGTGCTTTTTTGACAGCTGTCTACTTGACGGACCCTAACCTCACTTTTAAGGACAATAGAGCATCGCTAACCTAACTGCTGCCATCTTTACGGTGCTAAACCTCAAGGCTGCCACCTTATCCATGTTGTAGCGCGGAATTTAAAATCCAACAACAGAACATCGCTAACCTCACTGCTGCCATCTTCAAAAGTTCAGTGTTCCAAACACTTAAAACAATCAAGCAGATACTGATTTCTGTTAGGAAAACGCAACTCATCGCACCACTAATAGGTCGGGGATTTTATTCTTTATTAGGTAATTCTGATAAGATGTGACCCTTGAGTTCCATTCCCTGTTATGTGTGGTATGAATGTCTTCGTTTCTGAACACAAAACCATTTACTAATAGAGATTAATTTGCTACACTTAACAAAGTAGAAGCGTTCTTGCTGATAACAATCGATGAGGGTGTTGCAGCTGTTAAAAGTGTACCACGTTCAGCTAACTCCTTCCGGGAGGAGGAGGGCGTAGTGAGGTGGTAGAGGAGCCCTTTGGCCATTTAGCCCATTAGCCTTTTAGCCCATTAGCACTTTAGCCCATTAGCCTTTTAGCCCTTTAGCCCATTAGCCCTAGGAGGAGGAGGAGGAGGAGCAGGACACAGTCAGGAGGAGGAGGTGGAGGTGGAGGAAGAGTCCTTTGCCCTTATGATAAGACGTAACCCCGGGATCACGATTATTTTTTCGGTTCAGCATTTTGCATAGTAGTCCTCGCCTGCACAAGCTACATGCTTGTAACCCATGCCAACAGAATGAAGTAATATGTTTCCGAACCGATATTTCATGTCACATGTTTATGCGGTAACTTCTTAAATGTAAGCCGCGTATTTCTTACAGCACTAGGCGTTCGGTTTAATTTTTACTTTCCGCATAAGTTACATGCTTGTAACCCATGCCAACAGATTGAAACAATATGTTTCCGAACCGATATTTCATGTTACATGTTTATGTGATAACTTGTTGAACAGCTAGTGACTTACATGTAAGCAGTGTATTTCTTATAGCACTAGCGTTCTGTTTAATTTTACTTTCCTCATAAGCTACATGCTTGTAACTCATGCCAACAGATTGACTGATATTTCATGTTTATGCGATAACTTGTTCGACTGCTAGGGACTTAAATGTAACCAATGTATTTCCTATAGCACCAATCGATCTGTTTAATTTCACTTTCCGTCTTTGCGATAATAGAACAGGGTTTGAATGTATGCTTTTTCTATTGTAACTAAATCAGATTATCGTTTACCGCGCGAGTTAGCTACGCGATATGTGCACAGTGTGTTTTTGATTTTCGTACTAGGCAAATGATAGAAGGTAAATCATTTGAAGTCGTACTTTTGCTATATCGTTTACTGAGCGAGATAGCTACGCAGTATGTGCACAGTGTGTTTTTATTTTTACACTAGGCAAATCATTGAAGTTGTACTTTTGCAATATCATTTACTGAGCGAGTTAGCTACGCGATATGCGCACAGTGTGTTTCCATAGTTTTTTTATTTTTACACTAGGCAAATCATTGAAGTTGTACTTTTGCTCTGAACACATCAAACAATGTTCTGATCACATGTTGAAGTTAACAACATCGAGTACAGTGTTCGATTCTAGGCTTGTTATGTTTCAATCTGATCTTCTTAGAACAATGGTATCCCCTAATAAGTTCTAAACACATGTTGTATCGAGTACAGTGTTCGATTCTAGTCTTAATCACTTATGTAGTGTTCTGAACACATCAATCAATGTTCTGATCACATGTTGAGGTTAACGACATCGAGTACAGTGTTTAATTCTAGTCTTGTTATGTTTCTTTTGTGATCTGCGAGTCTAAACATGCACAATGATGTTATCGCTGCACACTCTTGCCTTCACGATGCAGGTTTAAACTTGTTCGATAAAGCTATGCCTTGACATAGGAGGAGGAGGAGGAGGAGGAGAAGGATGAGGCCTTAACAGCCTATGTATAACCGCCATTGTTTAAAGATGACAGCTGTCAAAAAGCACGTAGATTTTTTAAATTATCCGGCACCACATTTCAAAGGTATGAGGTGTAGTGCTGTAAAGATAGCAGCACTATGCTCTGTTGATTAAAGATGGGAGCTGTCAAAATAACACATTACCCACCACCACTTGTACAAGGATGAGGTTTAGTGTCATAAAGATAGCAGCACGATGTGTTGTTGTTTAAAGATGGTGGTCTACAGCTATCAAAACCACGTAGATTTTTTCAAATTGCCGCCACCACATTTCAAAGGTGGTATCTAAAGATGGCAGCACGGTGCTCTGTTGATTAAAGATGGCCGCTGTCAAAAAGAACGTAGCTTTGAAGAGCAGGTGGAATTTCAAATTGCCCTCTACCACATGCATAACAGCAGCCGCCATCTTGCGCAGAAACCTCTGAGCTAGCTTTCTTCATAAGAGCCGCCACCATCTTGTGCAAGCACCCTTAAGCAGTATCATAAGGAGCCGTGTATAACCACCATTTTGTGTCCGCCATCTTGCGCAAGCATCCCTAGGGAGTCTCAAGCCATCTTGTGTAAGCACCCTTAAGCAGTCTCATAAGAAGCTATGTATAGCCACCATCTTGTAGAATTAGATAGCTGTCAATGCCAAAGGGCCTAAGTAGGAACCGAACCGTTGATCTCATCATTAGAGTACTTCTTCTTATGCTATCATGTTCCTGATACTGCGAACCTAGCTGTTAGGCAGAAACATTTTGTCCGTTTTGCTCTACGACGCACCATTTTCGAGATATTTAACATTTTGCATTTAAGCCCAAAATTTAATGAATCGAATCAGCACAGCATGTTATACTCTCTACCATTCCAAGACCTGACCAAGTTACGATAACTTGCTTCAAGACAAGCGAAAACTGACTAAATGCCAAAGGGCTTAAGTAAGAACCGAGCCGTTGATCTCATCATTAGACTACTTTTTTCTTATGCTATCATGTTCCTGATACTGCGAACCTGAGTAATAGGCAGAAAAATTTTGTCCGTTTTGCTCTACGATGCACCGTTTTCGAGATATTTAACATTTTGCCTTTAAGCCTCAAATTTAATGAATCGAAGCAGCACGGTACGTTAGCCTCTAAGCTAGCTTTCTTGATAAGAGCAGCAGTCATCTTGCGCAAGCACCCTTAAGGTGTCTCTTAAGGAGCCGTGTATAGCCGCCATCTTGTGTCCGCCATCTTGCGCAAGCATCCTTAGGGCGTCTCAAGCCATCTTGTACAAGCACCCTTAAGCTGTCTTGTAAGAGCAGCCGCCATCTTGCGCAAGCCCCCTTAAGGCGTCTCATAAGGAGCCATGTATAGCCGCCATCTTGCGCGAGCATCCTAAGGGCGTCCCATAAGAGCCTGTGTATAGCAGCCATCTTGCAGCCACCATGTTGCGCAAGCACCCTTAAGGCGTCTCATAAGGAGTCATGTATAGCAGCCATCTTATGCAATTGACGTCGGGATGGGCATCCGGCCGTAAAACTGAGGTTACGCCCTTCCCTGAGGTTAGGCTTGCTGTCTTGTGCGTTAAAAATTTAGGTTACGCCCCTCTAAGATAGCGGATGTGAGGTTAGGCGGTGTCTCATAAGGAGCCGTGTATAGCAGCTATCTTGCGGCCACCATGTTGCGCAAGCACCCTTAGGGCGTCTCACAAGGAGTCATGTGTAGTCGCCATCTTATGCAATTGGCGTCGAGAACGGCATCCGGTCGTAAAACTGAGGTCAGGTCCTTCTATAATGTTAGGCTTGTTGTCTTGCGTGTCTAAAGTTAGGTTAAGCCCCTCTAAGATAGCGGATGTGAGGTTAGGCGGTGTCTCATAAGGAGCCATGTATGGCCGCCATCTTGTGCAATTGGCGTCGGGAAGGGCAACTAACCGTAAAACTGAGGTTAGGCCCTTCCATGAGGTTAGGCTTGCTGTCTTGTGCGTCAAAAGTTGGGTTAAGCCCCTCCAAGATAGCAGATGTCAGGTTAGCTCACTCTCTTACGTGTCAGGAAGGGCAACCGGCCGTGAAACTGAGGTTCGGCCTTCCGTGAGGTTAGTCTAGCTCTCTTACGCATAAAAAGTTAGGTTAAGCCCCTCCAAGGTAGCGAATACGAGGTTAGGATCGCGCTCTTAAGCGTCAGGAAGGGCATCCGGCTGTATAACTGACTTTTGGTCCTTCCATGAGGTTAGGCTAGCTCTTTTAGGCATAAAAAGTTTTGTTAGGCCCCTCCAAGATGGCGGATGTGAGGTTAGGGTCGCGCTGTTAGCCAGCGTGAGGAGGAGGCCTCTCCCGAGAGCGTGTAGAGGAGGTGGTGGAGGAGGGCTCTCCCGAGAGCGTGTTGAGGAGGTGGTGGAGGAGGGTTCTCCCGAGAGCGTGTGGAGGAGGACTCTCCCGAGAGCGTGTGGAGGAGGTGGTGGAGGAGGGCTCTCCCGAGAGCGTGTGGAGGAGGTGGTGGAGGAATCCTCTGCGGAGGGCCGGTGGAGGTGGAGGCCGCAGAACTCTCCATTATATCTCATTTCAAGGGTTGCAGCAAACTGTTCGCCCAGATATACACCATTCACGCAGACCTTGGGGGCCGGAGTGTTGAAAGCAACGTTTATCCAGTCGTCCTTGCGTTCCTGTCTAACAAAAAGAAATATTCGTTTCTTTCACCTTATCTCGGAAGCGGTTCCCCAATGGAATCGTAAGAAAATCACTATTGACTTCGAAGCAGCTGCAACAGCCCTACGAGAAGTATTTCCGTCAGCAGAGTAAAGTGGCTGGTTTTTTTTCTTGTTTTTTTTTTTTTTTTTTTTTTTTTTTTTTTTCACATGAAGCAGTGTCTGTGGAGAAAAGTACAGGAACTTGGCCTGACGAGCGACTACAAGAACGAGATATACGCCTCCACGTCCGAATGTGCGCTGCTCTGGCACTTTTTAAGCCAGATGACGTCAGTGAGGGATGGCTAGTGATGCATTCTCTGGCTCCTTCTACAGAAAAACATAATGGCTTCTTCGAATATTTTGTAGACGTATGGCTTGAAAACAGCGAGATACCAATCACTATGTGGAGTTGTTACAAAAAGCGACATCGAACAACATATGTTGTAAAGGGATGGCATCACAAGATCAACTCTTTAGTTGGAAATCCACATCCTCGATTCGACGATTTGGTGGGATTTTTTTTTTTTTTTTTTTTTGAAGAAGGAAGCAGAAGTGACGAACTGCATGTGCCTGAAACTGGTACTCAATCTTGAAGGTAAGAGGAGGAAGACGAAATATATGAAGAAAGATGATAGGATTGAAAGAACCCTTAAGAAATGTGAAGAAACCAGCGACATCAGGTCCGGCTTAAAGGCAATGTAAACTGACTGACAGAGCAAATGCAACACCAAGAAGGAGTGGTCAGAACTTTATGCCAATTGCAGGGTAGACTGACGTCACTGAGGTATGCTCATGATGTGAAATGCGCCGCTGTGCTGCGCACGTAGTGAACGATAAATGGGACACGGCGTTGGCGAATGGCCCACTTCGTACCGTCATTTCTCAGCTGACAGTCATTGTAGAACGTGTTGTCGTGTGCCACAGGACACGTGTATAGCTAAGAATGCCAGGCCGCCGTCAACGGAGGCATTTCCAGCAGACAGACGACTTTACGAGGGGTATGGTGATCGGGCTGAGAAGGGCAGGTTGGTCGCTTCGTCAAATCGCAGCCGATACCCATAGGGATGTGTCCACGGTGCAGCGCCTGTGGCGAAGATGGTTGGCGCAGGGACATGTGGCATGTGCGAGGGGTCCAGGCGCAGCCCGAGTGACGTCAGCACGCGAGGATCGGCGCATCCGCCGCCAAGCGGTGGCAGCCCCGCACGCCACGTCAACCGCCATTCTTCAGCATGTGCAAGACACCCTGGCTGTTCCAATATCGACCAGAACAATTTCCCGTCGATTGGTTGAAGGAGGCCTGCACTCCCGGCGTCCGCTCAGAAGACTACCATTGACTCCACAGCATAGACGTGCACGCCTGGCATGGTGCCGGGCTAGAGCGACTTGGATGAGGGAATGGCGGAACGTCGTGTTCTCCGATGAGTCACGCTTCTGTTCTGTCAGTGATAGTCACTGCAGACGAGTGTGGCTTCGGCGTGGAGAAAGGTCAAATCCGGCAGTAACTGTGGAGCGCCCTACCGCTAGACAACGCGGCATCATGGCTTGGGGCGCTATTGCGTATGATTCCACGTCACCTCTAGTGCGTATTCAAGGCACGTTAAATGCCCACCGCTACGTGCAGCATGTGCTGCGGCCGGTGGCACTCCCGTACCTTCAGGGGCTGCTCAATGCTCTGTTTCAGCAGGATAATGCCCGCCCACACACTGCTCGCATCTCCCAACAGGCTCTACGAGGTGTACAGATGCTTCCGTGGCCAGCGTATTCTCCGGATCTCTCACCAATCGAACACGTGTGGGATCTCATTGGACGCCGTTTGCAAACTCTGCCCCAGCCTCGTACGGACGACCAACTGTGGCAAATGGTTGACAGAGAATGGAGAACCATCCCTCAGGACACCATCCGCACTCTTATTGACTCTGTACCTCGACGTGTTTCTGCGTGCATCGCCGCTCGCGGTGGTCCTACATCCTACTGAGTCGATGCCGTGCGCATTGTGTAACCTGCATATCGGTTTGAAATAAACATCAATTATTCATCCGTGCCGTCTCTGTTTTTACCCCAACTTTCATCCCTTTCGAACCACTCCTCCTTGGTGTTGCATTGTCACTGTCAGTCAGTGTATTACATAGAAAAACTAGCGTAATCTTCTTGCTGCTTCGGGTATTCCTAGTGTAAATAGGTATGTGCAAAAGAACAAAATTATAAAGACGCTTACCCAAATCCGACAAAAGTAATTGACAAAGCTGAGTTACAGCTGATTTTAAACACGCCAAAATTATTTTAATACAATCATTTGGCAGTCCAAAGCTTGGATAAAGTGTGATAGGAATCAGCATTTTAAAATATATAATTTACTGTCGATCAAATTATTGTATGTACTCGAGTTTTGAGGTTATGAACTTCCTGTGAGTGGGGGACGCAGGCGAAGAATACATCCACGGTATCCCCTGCCTGTCGTAAGAGGCGACTAAATGGGACCACGGGGGCTCATAACTTGGGAGCGTAGTTGGCAGGATCGAACCTACCATGTTAGGGTCAGAAGGCCTGCGCCTCGACCGTGTGAGCCACTGAGTCCGGCATTTCTAATTCTTTCCCATCCCATTTTCTCCGAAAAATATATTACCTTGACGTTAGACTACCAGAAATTAATTAATTAACGATGGATTAAATTTTTTTCTAAAAATGAAGGACTGTTGCGGAATAAAACGGCGTCTTTTACCTTGGCCTACCTTGAATTATTCCACGATAAATAAATAGGGAACTTATTTTTTGAATTAGCCTCTGTTGTTTGTATACAACAATTCATTTTGTGGTGTATTCGAGTTTAAATATGAAATATACGAGCTTGTATATCTGCGTGACTGTTTATATCGTGGTAGCCACGGGACGTTTTCGTGATGGTGGTGATTACTGTTTTTGTGAGAAATTAGAACGGTGTCACCATCCTCCCTTAAAACTAACCGGAAAAAAGTCGAATAGGTCCGACTCTCTTTTAGGGGAGAAAGAAAGGAAAGGCCACGATGGACGTAAAAATGTAAGACTGCCTGGGCTTGGCGAACATCGTACCGTGGGGGTCGGAAGAGAACAAGAGTTGACCAAGAGAGACCGGATAAGAAATAGAATAGAATATATTTATCGTGTACAGAATTGTATATTACCAAAAACCTGACTTGTTCTTTTCCTTCAGACACACTCAGGTGACGATTTCACGTTGACTTTCGGTAGATATAACCATTTGCCTTATTAGTAACTGTCAAATCCATTACAGCACTTAGGAGTAAATACTTACATCAGGAAGTTTCGATATGGAATTGTGTTTGTGTCTGAAGGTATCAGTCTCTAAATAATGCCCGCGTTGGAAAAATGTTGATCTGCAAGGAGCGAGGAGAAGCTCAGGCAGGTTAGCGGGGATACCTGGAGATTAAGCTAATGAGGCCCACCTCCTGCTGCAGTGACCGCAAATGTCCTGTGACAACTGGAGAATTTCTGTGAGTGGGCACAAATTTATCTCAGTGACCGCAAATGTCCGTGATTTTGTGATGACCGCAAATATCCGTGACCGCAAATGTCCGGACACCGTGAGATCGAGGCCTGTCCCATCTCCCGAATGTAGAGGCGTAGAGCCACGGTAAAGCCGTGGCCACCCCTCCTCTGCTCGGTTGGCCGGTCAGAGTGCAGAGCTGTTGAACCGCGGACCAGCCGTGGCCACTTATGGGCGGAGACCCACTCTGCATCTACCGACCCTTATTCATTAAAGTGTTCCAGTAACTCCAGGTGTTCAGATTGATGTTTAAAGTCCCGTATTAATAGACATGATAAGCTTCTGGGATTGTTCTGTGTCAAATAAACCAAAGAGAAACCTTTGCGTTTCGGGTAGAATTTGCTCCGCGTTTGCAGGAGAGAAAAACGTCTGTCCACGATTAAGACTTCACTATAATAATAATAATAATAATAATAATAATAATAATAATAATAATAATAATAATAATAATAATTTCGTGTGGCTATTTCTAGCCGAGTGCAGCCCTTGCAAGGCAGACCCTCCGATGAGGGTGGGCGGCATCTGCCATGTGTAGGTAACTGCGTGTTATTGTGGTGGAGGATAGTTTTATATGTGATGTGTGAGTTGCAGGGATGTTGGAGACAGCGCAAACACCCAGCCCCGAGCTACTGGAATTAACCAATGAAGGTTAAAATCCCCGACCCGGCCGGGAATCGAACTCGGGACCCTCTGAACCGAAGGTCAATACGCTGACCATTCAGCCAACAAGTCCGACAAGGCTTCACCAACAATGACGGTTTGAACTAGAAAATTCTTGGTCGTAAGTCTTACTGTAAATGGCCGGGCGAGTTGGCCGTGCGGTTAGGGGCGCGCAGCTGTGAGCTTGCATCTGGTAGGTACTGGGTTCGAACCCCACTGTTAGCAGCCCTGAAGATGATTTTCCGTGGTTTCCCATTTTTACATCAGGCGAATGCTTGCGATGTACCTTAATTAAAGTCACGGCCGCATCCTTCCCTCTCCTAGGCCTTTCCCATCCCATCGTCGCCAGAAAACTTATCTGTGTCGGTGCGACGTAAAGCAAATTGTATTGTAAGTGATGCTCTTGTTCGTCACCAGATGGCAGCCGGTGTGCTAGCCTTCCGAGTGGCAAGTGACGACGCCATCTTAGCTCAAGGTAAGATGTTTCGTTTTCAATACGTCTGTCGGCAAGGTCATCAGACTAATTAAAGACGATGGGGAGGGGGAATGTAGTAGAAGAAATAAATAAAATAAAGTGCAACGAAAGACAGACAAGGCCAAGAAATAGAATAGAACTGAAGATGGAGAGGAAAGAGGAAAACGTGTGCGGGCGTCTACGCGCGAAAGGGGGATGGGGAAGAAGGACATATTACAATGAATTTTAATAAAAGAGAGTAAAACAATGTAAGATGTAATTCGGTAACAGGTGGGAACTGTTTAAGGAGAGAAAAGGTTTAATTAAACGTGGCCATCATAAACAAGTTCTAGGCGATATTAAAGACGTAATTAGAAAGCACATTGTATCTTTCGTTATGGTTGAAATTACTCGGGAAAGCAGAGAGTTTCTCGATGGACATTTGACTCTGGCTGAAATGTACAGAACGTTCAAGACCCAGTGTTTGGAATAAAATTTTCCCTGTGAGAAAAGGTGTCTTTATGAATCAATATTCAGTCAGCATTTTAATTTAGGTTTCTTTAAACTAAAAAGAGATCTGTGTGCTGACTATAAAATGTGTAAGGACTCTAGACCAGAAGAACTAGTTCATCTAGAAAACGCGTACCGGTATCAAAATCATCTAAAGCAAAAAAATATCTCTCGTGAAGGAAAGGGTAGAGCTGTTCAGATACCGAAAGAAAATAAAGAGAGGAAAAGACTCTTGTTTACCACGAGTTTCAAATTTGACTCAAATAGTGTTAGTTATGTGCATATTTTCTTTAAATGTGAGTGTGAATGTGTGTGTGCAACAGTCAGCGGTCTCTTTCGGCAGGAGGCAGCGGTGAGTACCCATTGTTTCTGTCAATCAAAGTTAAATATAATCCCCTTGTACTGTTAGCTCAACGCCGCTACCTGAGTCTGGCTCCGGTCCGCAACACCCTGTCGCAACTGGTCTCTTGTTGAGACAGGCTCTCTCCTTGATTTATGAACTTAGATGAACTTAGATATGTAATATTTTACATGTAAATAAATGTATTGATTAGGTGGAATTTTTCTTTCCTTTTGTGACGACAGGCTCTCTCCTCCATGCCACAGGGTTTGCAATGTTGCCATGTGAAGGCGCTCACTCTCCCTGCTCACATAGATGGAATACAATTGTTAACGACAATGACATACATGTTTTTTTTGTATTGGTGAAACTTGGCTAAGGCCTACCATCCCTTCCGCCATGGTAAATATTAATAATTACGAACTCGTCCGCTGAGACAGAACGGATGGTAGGAAAGGCGGCGGTGTAGCCCATTATTTCAGAAACGACTTGAGAGGTAGAGTAATATGCACATCACAAAATGCCACTCAGCCGGGACCAGAATTCATGTTCGTGGAGATCACCGTTAAAGGGATGAAAGTGCTCTTCGTCGTAGTTTATAAACCTCCAGATATAGTGAACATGACGGAGTTGGAAGCTTGTTTATTCAACCGAGTACCAACTTACAAACATACCGTACTGTTAGGAGACTTAAATATAAACTTACTGAAAGAATCAGCTCAGAAGGATAAACTCCTTGATATACTATTTTCCTGTAACCTTGCGATTCTCCCATTAAATCCCATCAACCATAGGCTATATATAGCATTAATCACACTCACTAATTGATCTAATCATAACTAACCATCCACAGAAAGTTTTAAATCACGGCCAAATTCCTGTTCCATCGATCTCAACACACGACCTAGTCTATTTATCCTGTTCTCTTCGCATACCCAAATACAAACCTAAGTTCACCACTTGTAGGAATATAAGAGATATTAATCTAGATCACCTGAAGTATGACGCCTACAACCTACCCTGGAATAATATTCTACTACTAGACGATATTGACGCAAAAATAGACAAACTAAATTCCCTCATTATTAGCCTATACGACAAACACGCTCCCAAACGACAAATGAAAGTGAGTCGCCCCCTGCCCATGGTTAAATGACGAAGTTAAGAATTTGATGACTCGCCGTGATTCATGCTTCCGACGGTATAAACGTACCCGTAATGAATCCGATTTTGAAAACTATCGGGTACTCAGGAACAGAATTACGCAAGAAATTAGAAATCAGAAATGTAAGTACTTAAACTGTTTTTCAGGTAAACTGAATGCAAGGAATTCCTGGAAAGAACTACGCTCACTTCGTATTGTAAAAGGCCAACAACAGCAACAAGAACCAACTGTTCCCCTAGACGAGCTTATTACATATTTCTCTGAAGAACGAATCGCGTTTAAACCAGTCAGGCAGAATTAAATACGAATCAATCAGCCATCCCTCCACTTAACCGTCCTCAATTTTCTTTCCAAGAGGTCACTAGAAACCAAATTAAAAAATTTCCGTGGTTTCCCATTTTCACACCAGGCAATTGCTGGGGCTGTACCTTAATTAAGGCCACGGCCGCTTCCTTCCCATTCCTAGGCCTTTCCTGTCCCATCGTCGCCATAAGACCTATTTGTGTCGGTGCGACGTAAAGCAACTAGCAAAAAAAAGAGTAGATGTGTTTACAAATGTCACAATGTTATTTTCACCAATTAATCATATACTCGCACAATTGAGGAAACATTCGTCAGTACCGGTACACTATTTACGTACACAGTATACAAGCAGAATACAAATTAAACACTATATACTGTACATGGAGAACACATAAATAAAAATTAAGTGAAACTACTGACAAATGTTAATCTACACTTTAAATGGTGCTCGAAAAAAACGTTCACGGCATGTTTGCATTCAGGAACATGATTTTAGAAACTTTGTCACTTTTTTAGACGTGTGCGGTTTTCTTTGATGGTCTGTCCCTGCTTTGAAAACAGTCGTTCACAGGGAACTGATGTCGCCATAATGCAAAGTCCTTTCTTCATTAAGTCGTAGAGGACCGGGCGAGTTGGCCGTGCGGTTAGGAGCGCGCAGCTATGAGCTCGCATCCGGGAGATAGTGGGTTCGAACCCCACTGTCGGCAGCCCTGAAGATGGTTTTCCGTGGTTTTCCATTTACACACCAGGCAAATGCTGGGGCTGTACCTTAATTAAGGCCACGGCCGTTTCCTTCCCATTCCCATTCCTACGACCTATATGTGTCGGTGTGACGTAAAACAACTAGCAAAAAAATAAGTCGTAGAGGGCTGGCAAGGTATCTTTGTTGTCATTCCACCACTGAAGAAGATTCTCTAGCCTATGCAGAAGAGGCATATTTAAATACTTGTCCATCTGTATGATACTTGCTGCTTTTGGATTAACAGTTGGCGCTTGAACGAGTTCTTCAACGGCTGCATCAAAGTTTTCCATAGTATGCTAGAAGATGATACTGTAGACCCATATGCCTGATTCTCATTTGATGAGGGGTCTTGTGTTCCACCTGATGTGTTAACAGCTGTCTGTTGGTGTGAAATATATTTATATTGCGGTACTTGTTGCAAATTTTACTTGTCAGTTTTTTTCATATATCTTGCCAAGGAGTCGAGAAATGGCTGGACTTTCATATTCCATCTCACGCAGCTGTTGGTAATGAGTTCGAAGGTTCCTATTCATCAGTCCAATCTTTGAAAGGGTAACGCGCTTTTCACTGCTGACTTCCCTCGTCATTTCATCGAAGCATCGTAGAATTTCAACTGATTTCTCGATTATGTACCAGTTTTCATTGTTTAAAACTTCCACAGAATTATTTTTCATTATTGCAAGAGTACTTTGTAGTGGTTCCTTGGTCTGAATGACTATCCATCATCTCGTATGTCGAGTTCCACCGTGTTGGACAGTCCTGCTTTACGGTCAGAACAGGATAGCCCATCTGCCTTTGAGTGCTGTGAAGTTTCTCCAAGGATTGTGGGCTCCTTTTAAAGAATTCGACAATACGTTTTTATTTGAAGCATTATCTGTTGTGCAGGCTTTTTTTTTTTTTTTTTTTTTTTTAAGATCGCATTCTGTTACCACTTTCTTGAGTTCTTCGGTGATGTTCGAGCAGGACAGAATTTTGAAGAGAGTGTGCCATCCCTTTTGCATATGAAATGTGCGGTAACTGCTATAGTTTTCATTTTTCAGTGAAGTCCACCCATCTGTTGTGAGAGCTACATATGAAGCATTTTCTGACACATTAGCCTTGACATCTTGCAATGTTGTGTCATAGAGTTCATTCAAGAGACTATTCGAAAGTGTTTTACGGCTTGGGAGACTATAATTAGGATTCAATATCGATAAAGACTTCTGAAACTCTTCAGCCTCAACTGTATTGAAAGGTAAAAAATATTGTGCAATCCATTTCAACAACTGTTTGTCAAGTTTCTCTTTCTTTGTTGTTGACATAGTCCTGGATGAATAGGCTTGTATTCTATCTTGTTTCAATTTTTGTACCTCCCTCTGCTTAATGTGCTTAATTCGAGTGTATGACCGGACGTACCTGTAGTAGTAGTAGTAGTAGTAGTAGTAGTAGTAGTAGTAGTAGTAGTAGTGGTAGATGATGATGAAACAGCTTCCATTAGCGACACAGGAAGATAGGTTTGTCCAGTTATTACTTGAACAGATGTGGCAGGCACAGGACTTGAAGCTTCAGTTATTGCCTTTTCATCTTCTGAGTCGTGATACTCATGATGCACCGATACGAACCTACTTTGGTAGATGTCTATTTTGGGGGGTTTAAGTTTGAAATGTTTCGTCATTGTGCCGACTGAAGATCCCTTTGCGCACAAACTCTGTCCGGTTTTATTCTAGTAAAAAAAGTCCCAAACAGGACTCCGGTGCGACATTTTGTACAATATATTGCACCCGCTCACCTCCTGAGTCCCGGACTAGCCTTAACCTCAGGAGTTCGTAAAAGATGTTAAAAATTTTAATCAATAACAAATATACGTATATATAGGCGCACCAAATGAACACAGGGATGAACGGGGCATGCATATTAAAGTAAAGGGGGACGGCTCATTCATAGATACGAATTATAGACTCCACAATAGGACTGGGAAGTGACAACTTAAATTCCATGGACATGCTGGATTAACTACAATAAAAAGATATGAAAACTGTGTCCTATTGAAATTGCAATAAGGAGCAATTTATTGACTTATTTTGCAAACTGCACATGATGACAATTATTACATTTAGGAATTTCCTTCCTGAAAAAGAATACAAACATTTGAATTTACCTCACTACTCTGGTAGTGTGAAATATTTGGTGAATTCGCCCCATGGGTTACTGAGGATCGAATCCACATCCGTATGAGTGGACGTTTCACCGCTGGAGATCTTCTTTCGGAGACATGTGCATGAGAGTAACTATTTACTGTAACTATTTACTGTCAACTCCACGTTCCGTTGGACAAGAGTCACTTCCGGTATGTACATTCGAGTAGGCCGGACCCCCACCGTGGAAATGTTATCGTCTTTAAAACGGCAATTTATTGTACGGACAAACTCTAGCTTATATTTCCAGATTCACAAACATGCCAGATGTAGCTCTTTAACTCAAAGCTTATCTCAATATTTACATTTGTCAATACGAAAAGACGTACGGAAAGGTTCGTTACTATACTCGCACAATGAAGACATGTGCCGTCCGTGGGTTATTCCGCACATACCGCCAACAATCTCCCACGTGGACAACCAACATCTAGTTCCGACCAATTCGACACATGACGACAGTCCCTATCATATCTCCCTATGATTATTATATATATTGCTATTTGCTTTACGTCGCAGCGACACAGATATGTCTTATGGCGACGATGGGATAGGAAAGGCCTAAGAATTGGAAGGAAGCGGCCGTGGCCTTAATTAAGGTACAGCCCCGGCATTTGCCTGGTGTGAAAATGGGAAACCACGGAAAACCATCTTCAGGGCTGCCGACAGTGGGGCTCGAACCCACTATCTCCTGATTACTGGATACTGGCGCACTTAAGCGACTGCAGCTATCGAGCTCGGTATATATTAAATCATTATCATTCTTTATCTGATCATTGTCATATTATGTGATTAACATCAATTATTTTATTATTATCATTAATTTCAATTATCATCCTATATATGATTATTATAATTTATCATCCGGGATGATTTTATGCTATCCTTTGCCGACGTTTCAAACGAAGGGTCGTTTTTCCTCGTAATTAATCCGCACAAATTTACGATCAGTTTCATAATGAATTATTATTATTATTATTATTATTATTATTATTATTATTATTATTATTATTATTATTATTGTTACCGTGGTTTGGTGGATTAGCAGAGGTGAAAGAAGGTGCTGGGGTGAATGGGTCTAACTACAAATGCCAAGAAAAAAAATTAAACTGAAATGGAAGGTTATATTTTCAAAAAACAACAATTTGTCACTCAGTGAGATAACAATAACCAAGCAATATAAAATCAAGACTTAGAAAGAGATCCAAGATTTCAAATTCTGTAACACACATCGGCTATAAGCCCTCATTTTTACAATGTTTGCGTTTCCAGAGCAAAATTTACAGAGAAGCGTAAATTTACAAAGGGGCAGAAATCCCCTAGTACCAGGAGCACCAGCTCCGTAATTAACAAATGTCCAGCCTCCTAGAGGCACTTTTACAATGCATAAAAGAGCTAACCCGCTCTCAATTTTTCAAGCCTATTAAAGGCATTACCCGACTTTACAATTAATTGCCATCAAGGCACAACTTACAAAATGAAGCGGGGGTATCTTGAACCCAACCTACTGGGCCTTAGCGGAAGAGAACAGGTTAAGTAAATGGCCGGAAATACAAAGGGATGGAGGCGAGAATTTGTACTCCTATTGTAACGTTCCAGACGTTACAGTGTAATTATGTTAATTTTATTATGTGTAATTAATTCAGGAATTTAACGTCATGATATTTATTTTGGTATGTAATTGTATTATAATTCATGTTTAATCATTTGCTCACTATCATTTCATTACTTTGTAACTACGACCTGTAAACGAGGGCTGAATATCCTAATATTCACTTAGATTCTTGCGACAGTTGGTTAAAATTAACTTGCAGTAGATTTCAGTTATCTTGCCACATCACCGAGGAGGAAGGAAGGACATATTTAGACACCAAGTTCTGAGAAAAGCGAGCACGTGTTCACGCGTCCTAACGTAAGCTACCGTATTTCGACCAGAATTATTCAAACTGTTCAACGCCTATATTTTCAAAGGAGCGTCATGTTGCCATGGATACTGAGTGAAAGGACGAATAGAAGAACAGTTGATATCATAGTTAAGACCCGTCAACTCTAATATCTGGAGTGGGGAGAGACGTGTCATCTGATTGGACCATGTGTAGCGACCTGTAATTAGCGCGAGAGAAGGTTATAAAAGGGCGTGCTGGAGCTCGTGGCTTCATCTTCTACTGATCTTCTGATCTTCTACGACTCTCTTTGCATTATTATTGATCTTCTACGTGATAATCTACTTGATTCTTCGTCTCGATACTTAGAAATTCTGAATGAGGGGTGTATAGCCACTCTCATCAGGAATTACGTACAGCACGGCTACAAGACCGGTTTGAACCAGTCTAAGTCAATAGATAGTTTTAATCTAGATAGAAATGAAACTGCAGAGCACATTTTCAGTAAAGTTGGAAGGATTCTTAATTGAGTATCCTCTCCATATAACCCAAGGTGGTTCTTCTAACTATGACTTAGGGCTTATCTCCAATATATGGGATAAAGCATAATAGGGAGTGTTAGTTTTGAAGTCATTTTCCAATTAGTGGGAGGTGCAATTGGCAAGGCAGGAATGGTACTTAGCTGCAGATGAAGAGATCTCAAAGACGACCGGTGATGTTCCCGCTGCAAGGATGGAAGCTTTCCAAGGACCAGCAGAACAAGACGACATGGTGAGCAAGCGAGTTAAAGATATTGCAAGTTTTCGCGAAGTAGAGTCATTCAATTTTTTGTTAAATTCATTTTATATTTTAAATTCAGTTCTCGTTAAACCGTCGTCATTTATATTAAATATAATAAATAGTATTTTTCCAGTTCACTTTAATCAATCTGCCTTAATTAGCCTTTTGATTTTTAATTCTCCTGCTTAATGATTAGTGCACTATCACCCCACCCCTGTGATAAGAGTCTGTCCAAGCTTGATTATAAATTTTTATCTTTAAGTCCTCAACTTAAAGATTGGCGCCCTTTGCTTGCTTGGTTGCATTTCTCATTCGATGATTGTTCTCCGAGAGGGGAAGTCACACTATATGTAACTTCTAAGAACCTAAAAGGCACTAGGCCGATGAAACAGGGGCTATTCCCAAACTATGGAGGTGACCCGTACAAGAAAGAAATTTAAAACATCAAGGAAAAGAAGAAAATCAGTTACCAAAACGTAGTCACCTCAAACAAAACTGAAGGGGAGCTCGAGAGGGTAAAGCACTCTCTTTACAATTAAAGATATTTACATAAGCCGGAAGAAATTTACATTACAGAAAGGTAGGTTACATGGCAAAAGTTTCGGACCTTTCCCGCGGGTTAAACTGCTGAGCTAGCACGAAATAAGGATGCTAAATGGCCATTACCTTACTGAAAATCTGCTGCCTGATGAAAGAGGCACCATCCGCCTCCTGCTACACGTCCATACACTGGGTTAGAAGTAGATTGAGTGGCCAGGAGGCGTGAAAATCAGCGGTTTTTATACCCTCGGGGAAAGTTCGAGACCTTTCATGAATAAAACAGCCACACCCACTTAATTTTATTGGGTCGCTTAAAGTTACACACCAAAATCGAAGAAGAAACCTGTGATTGGTAGAAAATTAATTACAGAAATTCTTGATTGGTTAAAATCAAAACAGGCGGAAGACATGGTAAATATTGCCAACCCAAAAATGAATGCACTAAATTTAGTAAAGAACAAACTCGCGAATACAAAATTTCTTCCAATAAAGTTCCTTCACTTCGCACCAGGGTGCATGATCATAGTTTTTTGCAGAGGCATCTATGAGAGAATGTCCACAGTTCTAGATAAATAGGAAACAAAACAAGTCGAAATTCACACAATGACATCTTCAGATGAAAAATTTAAGTAGGTCCAGTTTTAAGTTCACTGTTTCTCCTGTAGAGGAGTACTTTAAAGCGCAAAATTTAAATGTGCGGCGTAGAGGTGTACCACCCGGTACAATTATTATTATTATGGATTATCATATTTGTAACACTGAATCATCGTCCATTAAATATCTTAATTTCCTTTCATCATAATTTGTTTTCTCAAAATACTATCGCAAGTTCTCCTTCTGCTCCTTCAACTTTTTATTATTATTATTATTATTATTATTATTATTATTATTATTATTATTATTATTATTAAAGATGATCATATTCGTATCACTTATTTATCATGGATTTAATATTTTACATTGATCTCCCTTTAATTATTCTCAAGTTAATCTAACAAATTCTTCCTATTATTCCTCTTCGAATTGAAAAATGAATGAAAACCTACAACCTGTTTTCCAGTCAGTGACCGGGTCAGGGATGTAATGAATGAAGCAGATATAGGCTGTTAGTACGATGGGGTCGCCACTCCCAAAGTGATTTATTAATGAATGATAGATGCAATGAAATGAGAATGGAGAGTGTTGCTGGAATGAAAGATGACAGGGAAAACCGGAGTACCCGGAGAAAAACCTGTCCCGCCTCCGCTTTGTCCAGCACAAATCTCACACGGAGTGACCGGGATTTGAACCACGGTATCCAGCGGTGAGAGGCCGACGCGCTGCCGTCTGAGCCACGGAGGCTCCCTCCTCTTAGAATTATTATAATTATTATTATAACTCAATTTTACATGATACACTACGTTAGCGATATTTATGGTTAATGCATAAGCTTTTAAATTTCGGTCTAGTTTGGCACTAAGCAATTGATTTAAGACAAGATTCACTTGGATTATTATTATTATTATTATTATTATTATTATTATTATTATTATTATTATTATTATTGTTATTATTATTAAACTGAAAGTTTTATATTTTCATTTCCACTCTTTATAATTTAGTCACCTATGTTGAGTCCCAATATGACCCACCAAGATCCGATTTACATCGATCGGGACACCACGGTATTCTGAACCGCAACCTTCATTTCCGTACTGCCGTTAATTTTATAGGGACACCATGTCCTCCCAAGACACATCTCAAATGCCATGGCACATCGCGGCTGGGCAACTACATCCAATGTCTGCGATTGCTAACTTATTCCTTCCTTTTCATTTGAAGTCCATTTTTTCCACTGGAACTCTTCAAACATGTAATTTAATAATTAATCCTCGGTGCGTGAATTCTGCCACTCATAACACCGGGATCGACATTACACCGTCTTAGGCATCGAGATTTATCTATTTCATCATCAAAAACAGTACGGCTCAATTCTCACCTCATGCCAGATTTTCGTCCTACACGGCTTCCAATCTTAAAAATGGGCTCAAACCACTCTGGGCTTTCAACATAACGTGACCATCCTATACACGTGCCTCTATCACTTCTAAACAAATTTTTATGGTTATTATAGTGTCCAAAAACGTGAAATCAACCATTTTCATAAAAATCAAATTTACTGCCCGAATTAAACTCTTTTACGCCACATGTTATCTCTACATTGATTATTACTTTCACCAGCGAACTCTCACAGTATTATTATTATTATTATTATTATTATTACTATTATTATTATTATTATTATTATTATTATTATTATTATACTTCATGACCTTCCGTACGCGAACACAAATTTTACACACCCTGGCACTTTCATAATCTGGTTGTCTGGTAACAAAATATGCCTAACTAAGGTACAAATAATCACCGTGGTGATTGAAAAATCAAAATAAACTGGGTTAGCATAAAAGAAAAATCTAACACTTGAAATGAACTTAAATCAAAGTATTCACAAACAGCATGCATTAATTGAAAGAAATATCCCATATTTACATTAGGCTATATACAACAAACAAATATTTAATGAATTAGTCTAACCCATAATTACGTTAATGTAAATTAGTTCGTCCGTCTAAAATAAATCATGGATTCGGGAAGCGATCCATGTGTTACGGTAAGTAACCATGATTAATTTACCCTGAGTCCCGTTTTGTCGCGATAACATCCCCAAATATATCAAATTTGTGTACTCATGCCTGTGTAGAATTCCATTGTCTCGTGGCGAAGGAGAAGCCTCATGGCCCCATATTGGTTTACTCGTGCATCATGTCGCACTTTATAATATTAACAAAACAAAACACTTCTGGGCGATTACCCATTATTAGCACCTTACTAAAGAATTTACGATGATTTATACAAAAGAAAACACTTATAGGTGCCTAAAGACCCATTACACTCTCACTATTATACTCTTCACTTGCGCCTGAACCACAAGTCGTGACACTTTACGACGATATGTCGTTTTATTCGACCCGGCGCGTATCGCGTTAGTCAACCGGCACTTCCTGACGTATTTCTAATCCGCCTCGTGATCGCTTCGCTCCTACAGTTCCCTGCTCGGATAATTATTCACCGTCTGTCTTGAAATATTTACTTCAGGCTCCGCACACTGTCTTCAAAAAGTACTATCGGCGTTCCGTTCATTAAATTTCAATCACATGAAATTTTATAAATGTATTATTTCACCATACTGATATACTGATTATTAACACTCGGTACTATGAATAATCTCACTGTTCCTCTTCACTTTCATAACACTCGCGTACTTTCAGCTCTAACTGACTTCGAATGCGTCCCGAGGTACTGACTTACAGAGTCAATGTGTCAGAGTCTCAACTACTTCATACGACTGGTACGACTGACACGACTGGTGCGACTGGTGATGTGAGGTCCAACTCCTGGTTATTTAAAGATGATATGGTTTCCCGCCGGGGTCATCCGCGGTCATACCAGAGGGAGGGGGGTTGGTTATCCTAAATCGGCACTTGCAGGTGGATTTGGATCTCTGAATTTATACCACTTAAAAAACTGGCGATACACATTCACATGTCGTATTCTGATCTCATATCGTTCGGCGATCACGGAGATATTACTTGATTTCTGTCCTCCACTTTTCGCGCGCTAAGTCGGCGTCTATGCTGGTGCGATATCGCTGACCAATAGAAATACACCGTGGGCCTTTTCCTAGAATTCTTTATTTTAATTCATCAAGATTGCAATTAATCAACATGGGGATGATATCACAAAAATCCCATCTGTTCAATTCGGTGGTTGGA
Organism: Anabrus simplex; assembly: GCF_040414725.1. NCBI lineage: Eukaryota > Metazoa > Arthropoda > Insecta > Orthoptera > Tettigoniidae > Anabrus > Anabrus simplex. The sequence goes on along the minus strand of NC_090266.1, from coordinate 1,148,995,738 downwards.
TTATTTTAATTATTATTATTACTGGAGATAACTGGAGTTCATATTGACTTCGGTTATGTTAGCGCATCTGCGAGTCCTTTACTAATTTTCTCATTGGCTAACACTGCAGCGGTTCGTTTAAATATATCATTCTGACAACTTAACAACAAGATGCCTCGAGGCGTGGGAAACTCTATTGTGACATATTCTCCGTATTTGTGACACACTGGCTGCACCTTGTTCAGAAATAAATGCTCTCTCATTTCCTTGTTGCAATTAGGACTGTTGTTCTGAGTTCTAGATTCAATCCTCTTAGCTTCTGACAAGGAAATTTACTACCCATTATGACAGGCTTAACTATTGGCGACAGATTGTCGGGAGCACGTCTGACAATGTTGAAATCTCTTGGTCTACATCAGAATGACAATGTGTATATTTCAATACATTCATATGCCTTAATATATTTTATAATATCAAATCATGATACCTATGGACTATCTCATCCGGGTACCATATATTCCTAGGCTTCAGTGAAAACACTCTTATAGAACAGTTGAACACAAAACAGAACACATTTAGTTATTCGCATGTACCGAAGGCCAGTGTCCGGTGCAACGGAACTCACAGAACAAAGAGGATACGACAGAACACGGAAAACGGTACACGGCACACTCCAGCACCGGCAGCACGTCGCGGCGGCACACTGCCGGTATCGACAGTCAGCTAGTAGGCGACGGGATAGCAAGTCATTATCTCGGTCTAGCTTGGGAATGTTTCTGAACAATTGACACTCGGTGTTCCGGAACAGCGGAACATAACTGTGCCGAAACAAGGACGTAGTGCCCAACCCTACGACTGAGTCCGGTGGTATTTGAAGGTGCTCAAATATGTCAGCCTTGTGTCGGCAGATTTACTGGCACGTTAAAGAACTCCTGCATCTCCGAAAACCGTAAAAGTAGCTAGTGAGACGTAATAACCAATAATATCACTTAAAAATATTTTTGCTAGTGCTAGGATTTCGGCGACGCGAGGATGGGTAAAGGCAAGGACTGGGCAGGAAGCGGCCGTGGGCTTAATTAAGGAACAACCCCAGCATTTGCCTTATGTGAAAATGGGAAAGCACGAACAACCGTCTTCAGGGTTGCCGACGGAGATATTCTTCCGAATGCAAGCTCACAGCTACGCGACTCTAACCGCACGGCCAACTTACTCGGTGTCTGGTCATATAATTTAACATTTTCCTAACTATCAAGCTGACACTACGTAACATCTTTTGAGAAGATCAACAATATGTTTTGTTTTTCCTGGAGAGAAAGGTATTCGTTTCTTTAAATCAGTTACTGAATTAACGTTTGCACATCATTTAGCCTTTAACCAGACCTACGATATTTGGAGTCATATACAAAACAGCTTTGAAGTTGTCATTATACGTTCGGGATAATTGCTCTAACAAGGATGACCCTGCAGACATCTAGAAACTGATAAAATTCGGTTTCATTCCTTCATTATCAGTTTAATTCTTTGTATTTTGTAAAGTTTAAAAAAATAAACCGATTCCATCATGAGTTACAGAAGTGGGACTCTCGAATGCTGGCTGCTTTGGAGGAATGGCAAGGTGTCCATGAAGAACACTGGGAAGATTTGGGCTCCAATCCGAAGCCAGCTCATTCCTATTTAGAAAATACCACTTTAAGATAAACTAGTTTCTAAACAATCTCTAATTAATATTATTCTCTTGCCGCTACTGCGGTGGTTATAATTTCGTTCCAGTTCTCACAGCTAGGTCTGTAAAACAGTTCAGGTGACATTTCAAGACTTTTGCCACTTTTTCCATTTTTTTCTCCCTTTTCCTTTCATTCCTGGCATTTTCCCAGCTATTTGGGATCGGCACTCCACGTCCTTTTGTCCAATCCTATGTGGAGGGATATATTCGCTCTGGAGCATTTCTGTAATTGATGCTGGGTTAATTAGGGGGAGGTGTATTAAGCCGAACACAAATGCCCAGTCCCTGAGTAAAAATAATTGACTAGGCACGACCGAAATCAACGACCCGGTCAAGAAACGAATTCGGGTTCTTCTAAACCGAAAGCCACTACGCTGAACACTCAGCCAAGGTATTGAATTTTCCTGTAAATGTAATAAAAATTATGACGCCCACGAAATTAGTAATGAGTTGTTTGTTAACCTTAGCAGAATAATAATAGTAGTAGTAATAATAATATTGGTTTTTCGTCCCACTAATTTTTATGGTCTTCAGAGACGCCGAGTTATCGGAATTTTCTACTGCCAGGAGCTCTACTTGCCGGTAAATCTACCTAACCGTGGGTGGCGTATTTGAACAGCTTCAAATACAACCGGGTGAGTTGTGATCGAACTCAAAACAACTTGGGATCAGTATGCCACAGCTCTACCGTCTCAGCCACTCAGACTCACTCTGTTTTTATTTGTATTAATAAAATATGTTTTAGAGATAAAGTTGAAAGCACGCTTACTGTTTCCATGACTACCAATCCGCCCTCTTCACCTCCCACTCTGTCCGGCTCCTTGGCTAAATGGTTAGTGTGTTGGCCTTTGGCCACAGGGGTCCCGGGTTCGATTCCCGGCAGGGTCGGGAATTTTAACCATCATTGGTTAATTTCGCTGGCACGGGGGCCGGGTGTATGTGTCGTCTTCATCATCATTTCATCTTCATCACGACGCGCAGGTCGCCTAAAGACCTGTACCTGGCGAGCCGAATTTGGCCTCGGGCACTCCCGGCACTAAAAGCCATACGCCTTTTCATTTCATACCTCTCACTCTGTACTCCGGCAGGCAACCTACGACTGTAATTAGGGAATTACAAATGCTAGCAGCTCCCAAACTCGCCCACCAAACTTCGATCTGTATTAATAATAATAATAATAATTTTATGTGCGTGTCTTCTTTCTGTTACCACCATGTGACAGACCTCGTCATGACCAAATCCTCGATTACCGGGCGAGTTGGCAGTGCGGTTAGGAGCGCGCAGCTGTGAGTTCGCATCCGGAAGATAGTGGGTTCGAATCCCACTGTCGGCAGCCATGAAGATGGTTTCCCATTTCCACACCAGGCAAATGCTGAGGCTGTACCTTAATTAAGGCCACGGCCGCTACCTTCCCATTCCTAGGCCTGTCCTGTCCCCTCGTCGCCATAAGACCTATCTGTGTCGGTGCGACGTAAAGCAACTAGCAAAACAAAAAATCCTCGATTTGTAACTTACAGTAATTCAGGGTCGGTGAAATTTGACTAAGAGCATGTCTCCTGGCATTGCTCTCATAGGCGGGTGCACATGTCTTATGAAATGCAGGAACGGAGCACATGAAAATGCGCGTCTGTGTGCCAGGGCATTATTGGATACATTCTCGGGTCACAGACCTTCGACTGTAAACTAAATAGGATTTGGAAATATTCAGTGTTCAAGAAACTGCGGACCAAAATAATATAATTTACTGTTTAATTATCAATACATCTTTATGGTGTACATTTTTCTCCGTTTTCTGCTTTGATTTTAAAAATAGTTTTCTCCTTTTAACGGTGTAGGAGGGGGACAGGCATTTAGTGGAACATTACGCGTAAAAGACTGTTCTCTCTTGCTTTCCCTGATAAATTAAACCGTATTCCAAAAACCAGACTTGGCAAACGAATGTAGTTTTTCGACGACTGCTGATGGAATTTCCTTCGAATAATTTTGTGAGTGAAAATATTGGTGTGGTGTTAGTTTAATATCTATTGATGAAATGATAATAATAATTTCGCGTGGCTATTTCTAGCCGAGTGCAGCCCTTGTAAGGCAGACCCTCCGATGAGGGTGGGCGGCATCTGCCATGTGTAGGTAACTGCGTGTTATTGTGGTGGAGTATAGTGTTATGTGTGGTGTGTGAGTTGCAGGGATGTTGGGGACGGCACAAACACCCAGCCCCCGGGCCACTGGAATTAACCAAGGAAGGTTAAAATCCCCGACCCGACCGGGAATCGAACCCGGGACCCTCTGAACCGAAGGCCAGTACGCTGACCATTCAGCCAACGAGTCGTACGATGAGACGATTATGTTTGAAATAGGGCCTCGTCTAGAATTATTCAGTAAACACTTTATCATTGATGTCAAATAAATGATCCGTAAAACCTCAAATTTTTGGCCAGCACTCAAAATGGAGCTGATGTACTTAAATCACTACATCATCACCTAGGTATTCTGCCTTATGGCAGGTCTTGTCATGGGATGAACCTCTTCCACTGTTGCCTGTCCTGCGCCAAGTTTTTCATGTCCGAATATTTATTTCCTTGGATATTGTCCAACATTTGATATTTTTTCCTTCCTCTTCCTCGTTTGCCTTTCACCATTCGTTCTATTCCTTCTTTCAGTAAACAGTCCCTCCTCAAACAATGTCCGATCCAGTTCATTTTTCTCCTTCTAATGATTTGTAATATACTTCGTTCTTCTCCAACTCTTCGTAATACCTCCTCGTTCCTTACCCGGTCTTCCCATTTCACTCGTTCTATTCTCCTCCATACCCACATCTCTAGTGCCTCCAATCTTCTCTCATCTTTCTTTCTCCATGTCCAAGACTCTGCGTCATACAGCGCTATGCTCCAAATGTAACAATTAGCAAGTCTTTTCCTCAAATCTTTGTTTAGTGGTCCACAAAGAAATTTTGATTTGTTCTTAAAGCCTTCTTTTGCTATGGCAATTCTTTTCTTAATTTCTGTCGTGCAGTACATATCATCTCTGATCATACTTCTCAAATACTTGAAGTTACTGACTTGCTCTATTTCTTCTCCCCCTATACTAATATGACAACATCTACCTTTTCCTCCAATTATCATACTTTTGGTCTTCTTATTATTAATTCTCATTCCATATTCTTCTAGTTTCATGTTGAGTTTATCTAACAGTTGTATCATTTCACGTTCGCTTTCTCACATCACAGCCATATCATCTGCAAATGATCCTACCTCCAACACAAACTCCACTTTTTCCATTAAAACTTTCATTGATTATTTCTTGGAGATAGATGTTGAACAGTGTCGGTGATAAAGAGTAGCCCTCTTCCTAATTCATTTTCTTCACACAACTCATCTCCTATTCTCACTCTTGCTCTCTGGTTTAAATACATATTCTTTATTAGTCTTCTATCCCTCCAATCAACTCCATGTTTCTTCAGGATTGTCATCAATTTGTCCCATCTGACACAGTCAAAAGCCTTCTCAAGGTCAATAAATACAGCATAAACCTTCCTGTTTTTCTCTATGTACCTCTCTCCTATCACCCTCAGAAGTTCAGTGCCGTCTCTTGTTCCAACTCCTCGCCTAAAACCAAACTAATCTTCACCTATAAAGTTATTCAGCTTTCCATATATCCTTCTGTTGAGCGTTCGCAATATGACTTTGGCTGCGTGTGAAATTAGACTCAATGTCCTATGTTTTTCACATTTTTTGCTGTTCTTTTTCTTTTCCATAGGGATTAAGATGATTTCACTTAAGTCCGTTGGCCATTTTCCTGTCATGTATATTTGATTACATAATCCAATCAACTCCTTTCTTCCTTCGTTATTTAACGCTTTTAACAGTTCAACAAGAATCTCATCTATTCCCATTGCTTTTCTATTTTTCATCTCGTTCGTTGATGCTTCGATTTCTCTTCTCAGTATGGTTTCCCCTTTATCATCCCCTTTAACCATATCTTCCTCCTCTAATTCAAGTTCTTCTTCATTTGGTCGATTGTCCCGATCATATAGCCATTATATGTATTCTTCCCATCTTTTCATTATTTCTTCGGGTTCATATATCATTGTGCCATCTGTAGCCTCTATTTCCTTATTGCTGTTATTCCTTCTCTTTTCTCTGAATACTATATTTGTTGCTTCTTTGTACATCAAGTCATATTTCCCTTCCTTCTCCAGTTGCTTTATCTCATCACACTTTTCTGTCAACCATTTCTTCTTTGCTTTTTCTGTTTCCCTTCTTAATTCATTATTTAACTCCTGTACTTACGCTTTCCTTCTTCTGTATTTACTGTTTTCCATTTCCTGCGTTCCTCCATTTTACTTATCATTTCTGATGTTATCCATTCCTTCTTTGTCCTTTTCCTCTCCTTGACTCCAAGCGTTTTCTTAGCTGCTTCTATTATCCCATTTTTTAAAGTTTCCCATCTCCTGTCTACATTTTCTGTTTCATTTCCTAACGTATTATTGTTACAATACTCATCCTTTAGTTCTCTACCATTGTCTTTGTCTTTCAGATTCTCAATATTAATTTCTTCTCTCTTCTTTCCTTTCCATACTATTTTCAATTTAATCAGTACCTCTGCTACAACTAATATATGGTCAGAATAAATGTCTGCTCCTGGGTAACATTTAGCACCCTTTAGGCAGTTTCTGTATCGTTGTTGTATCGTTATATAATCAATTTGATATTTCTTGTCATCTAATCGAGATACCCAAGTATACCTTCTCCTTTTGTGGTTGTCAAACAAAGTGTTTCCAACCACCATGCAATTTTCATTACAGAATTCAATCAACCTTTCTCCCCTCTAATTTCTGTCTCCCAATCCAAATTTACCAATGGTCTTAACATCTGATCCTTCACCAACAACCGCATTCCAATCACCCATTACAACAATACATGCATTCTTTTCCTCTTTTTCAATGAGTTGATCTATCTTCTCATAACACTCTTCTACCTCTTCATCAGAATGATTACAGGTCGGCATATAAACTTGAATGATCACTAAGTCTTTTCTTTTCCCTTTCAGTCTTATCATCATAATCCTTCCATTGATATATTCAACCTTCATAACTTCGTTCTTCAGTCGTTTTCCAATCAGTACTCCAACTCCATACAATCCATTTTTATCTTCACCCGAATAGTACATTCAGAAGTCACCACTTTCTAGTTCTCCACATCCACCCCATCTCACTTCACACATTCCAAGTACATCCAAATTATTTCTCTTCATCTCATATCTAGCGTTTTCTGATTTTCCTTCCTGTAAAAGAGTTAGAACATTCCACGTCCCTATCCGCAATAATTCTTCTGTCTTCTTCTCCTTCCTTCCATATTTTAAAAACCTCGTTGTACACACCTCCTGGAGATCCGAATGAGGGGAATCTTTACATAGTAATCTCTATTTCCTTCTCTGCGAATTCAAATCTGTGCACGTTTTACTTTAAGATAGTCGCTTCGAATAATGAGAGATGATTATTATTATTATTATTATTATTATTATTATTATTGTACCGGGATGTACACCTCAACGCCGCGCATTCAAAACTAGCGCCTAAAAGAACTCCCCTATTGGTCAAACAGTGAAACTGATAACGCAACAAGTTGGAACTTTAATCAGAAGATGTCACCACTGAAATACTAAGTAATTGTTTTGTTGTGAAGTTTCCTACACTGACTGTATTTCTCCTGGCTTTGTTTTGATATACATCAAGAAGTTTGGACATTTTTTCTACAGATGACACCACTAAAAATTGTGATCATGCACTCTGGTGCAAAGTGAAAGAACTTATAATTTAAATAAGTTTTGTATTTCTAGGTTTTTGTAACTGATTGATGTTCATTTAGTTTTGGGTTATCAATATTTCCTTTTTCTTTCCGCCAGTTTTGAATCTGGCCAATGAAAAATTTCTGTAATTAATTTTCAACCTATCACAGGCTTCTTGTTCGATTTTGAGTGTTACTTTTGAACTCAACCAATAAAATTTAAGAGGGTGTGTCCTGATTAATCTTGAATGATCTCGAACCTTCCCTGAGGGTTTACAAACTTCGGCTTTTCACGTTTCTTGGCCAATTGATCGTCGTCTTTCAGAGAGTGTGTGTTTAAGCAGGAAGCGGGCGGCCTCTTTCGTCGGCAGCTAGAACATCTATAAGGTAATGGCCACAATTTATATCTTGCTTGCTGTCTCCACAACTTTACCTTAGGGGAAGGTCCGAATCTTAACTATGTAACCTGCTTTTCCAAAATGTAACTTTTCTGTCGGCTAATGTAAAGATTTCATAAATCTTTAATTGTAAATCGGGGATAGAGAGTGAGCCACCCTCTCGAGCTCCCCTTCATCTTGGTTTGAGGTGACTACGTTTTATAACTGTTTTCTTCTTTTCCGTAATGCATTAATTCTATCGTTATTCGTGTCACCTCAGTAGCGTGGGATTTTCCCCTGTATCTCTGGGCCAAGAGCCCCGTTAGGATTGTATTCTTTATTATCTAGGAGTGCAAGTGTACGCCTCCATTCATTTTGTGTTTGGGCCAGTTATCTAACCTGTTCTTTCTCCATGAAGGCCCAGTAGGTTGGGTTGTGAATACACCTGTAAAAGTAATGTCAATTGTAATTTGTGCCTATAGAGACCAGAGAGTGTAAGAATTGTGTATAACGTTGCCTTGAGTGGGCCGTATGAAACTGAGAGCCTGTTCGCTCCTTTTCAAATTTTGCATTAGTAACGAGTGCCTCTAGAAGGCTAAATACTGTATTTTGGGAGCAAGCGCAAGAGAATTTCTGCCCTTAACTAAGTAACACCTCTTCAATTTGTAAAATTGTAAAACTAGGGGTTTGAAGCCCAGAATTTGTAAATATCAATAATCTTGGATTTTTCCAGTCTTGTTTAATTATTGCTTTTGTACCTGATATATTGTGTTCACTCAGTGAAAGATTGTTAAGTTTGAAGTTCTAAAAGAAAAAATATAACATTTTACCATTTTAATTCAATTCTTGATATTGTAGTTAGACCCATTCACGCCCTTACCTTCTTTCACCTCTTTCTGCTCCACGGGTAACCCCGTAACAATCATTATTATTATTATTATTATTATTATTATTATTATTATTATTATTATTATTATTATTATTATTAATCTGTGATGTTCCTTTCTTCTCTTGCAGAATGTGGACGTTGCCCTGGGAGAAGTTATGGGGAGTCGTTTGAGTGAAACACAGGTGCAGTATCTTAGAGATCTGGTTGGTTGGGAAGGACTTAGGTACGTTGAATTTCGCTTGTGGTGTGGCCTCTGCGCTGTGTGTGAACGGTTATTGGGACCTCAGTATAAGGCTCAAATAAATCCTAAATCAATAGACCCTTGTCAAGAAATTGAAAGAGCAGATTTTGAGACATTACCACGCAAATTGAAAGGTCTTAGTCCAGATCCGAGACTTGTAACTATCCTGTATGGTATACGAGACTTGTGAGAAACAATGGAATGTTAGTTATTTCTTTGCTGAATAGTGTATTTTTTCTTTTCCTTAATAAATCTCTGGAAATGTCATTGGACCCTTGTATGATAAAGTACGATTTTAATTTCATTATACAAATTAACTCCAGCATTTGTCTGGTTTGAAAATGGGAAACCATGGAAAACCATCCTCGGGGCGGCCGACGGTAGGACCGAACTCACCATCTCCCGAATATAAGCGCACACCTACGCCATTGCCGTTGAAACGTTGTATTTCAATTATTGTAAAGTATACAAAACCTATATTAGATTACCCGATCAATGCGTATGTGTAGTACATACGCATTCTACAGAACATCAATAGAAAACGGTAAATAATTGTGGTACTCCCATTTTATACCAGGCAAATGCTGAGGGTGTACCTTAATTAAGGTCTCGCCCACTTCCTTCTCTTTTCCATCCTGGCGACAAGAGTCTAACCCCTGCGATCTAACTATGGCTGCACGCCAAATACTTCCGAACAAACCCGAGAGTTATCGAAATATTAGTATGGCTCTAACGCCGACTACTCCTCATATTACGGCGGTCAGTTCAAATTGTATAAATTCTCACTCGTCAACAAGCTGCAGTGACAAATATCACAAAAGGCAGGCTCAAACACAGGCAAGAAATTTTTAAATGGCAAATATCACAAAAAGCATGCACGAACATAGGCAAGAAATTTTAAAATGACAAATATCACCAAAAGCAGGCTCAAACACAGGCAATCAATTTTAAAATGACCATACAAACATACCTGGTGAAATTGACGATGCTGCTTCCTGGGCTTCTAGTTTTTCACCTCGGTGTTCTTGGTTCCATCACAAAAGTTTCTTTCGATAGTTTGTACACGTAACATTTTTATTATAATACTGCTAATTACAATAGGCCCTACCCCAGGAAATAAAACACCTATCTTACAACAATCCACGCTACACACTACAAGTTATTACCCTATATACACGAGACTGGGGACAGTCAGTTTCCCTGAAGTAAGGAAACAGCGATATTCTGTGCCGTCAGGTTTTTTCATAGCTGAGCACATCTTTTCCTTTTGCCTTTTAGTGGAAAGCAATCTCCTCTGTGACACTATGCATCTTTTGCTTGACAGAGGTACCGATTTGTATTTCCTCAAGGCAGTGGCGTATCCTGGAATCTCCACTGAGGCATGCAACTAGTAACCATGCAGTTAACACAATGTATTAAGTAAATTTCAATTCTACTCATCCTAATTACATGTAGGTGAACTCGAGCCAAACAGTTTTACTGTAAGTTTCTGGATTGAACGTGCGTACACAATTCTTGTTTTCTGTTTTTAAATTTACGAGGGTCCGCCTCTGTGGTGTACTAGTTAGTGTAATCAGCTGCCACCCCCGGAGGCGCGGGTTCGCTTCCCGGCTCTGCCACGAAATTTGAAAAGTGGTACGAGGGCTGGAACGGGGTCCACTCAGCCTCGGGAGGTCAACTGAGTAGAGGTGGGTTCGATACCCACCTCAGCCATCCTCAAAGTGGTTTTCCGTGGTTTCCCACTTCTCCTCCAGGCAAATGCCGGGATGGTACCTAACTTCAGGCCACGGCCGCTTCCTTCCCTCTTCCTTGTCTATCCCTTCCAATTTTCCCATCCCCCGCAAGGCCCTTGTTCAGCATAGCAGGTGAGGCAGCCTGGGCGAGGTACTGGTCATCCTCCCCAGTTGTATCCCCCGACCCAGAGTCTGAACCTCCAGGACATTGCCGTTGAGGCGGTAGAGGAGGGATCCCTCGCTGAGTCCGAGGGAAAAGACAACCCTGGAGGGTAAGCAGATTAAGAAGAAGAATAAGAAGAAGAAGAATAAGCCATTTACGAGGGAAGGGAGAGGTCTCGCGGCTTTAACTATTTAAATCTTTTCATTAAACGAACGGCCAGTAAATGGCTTTTCAAACTGATTTACAATTATATCCGTTTTAGACTCATCCATCGTTAATACCACATGTGCGCAAAATATAATAAAACTCCGAAAACGACGAATAGCACAGGAACAGCACACACAGAATGAACTCACTAATCAGAACACACAATGAATTAACTCACTAGTTAGCCACAACTCAAGCACTGGAAATAAGTCACCCCAGTGGCATTGGTCAGTTTCGTCACGTTGGGTTCTCGCTAGGGGGTAATCTGTGTGTCCCGTTCGCTGTAAACATGTCGACTTTCTCCAAGTTGCTAACAGATGGCAGAGGGTAGCACGAGTATGGGGTGACAAATTCTGACCAAGTTTCAATTGCAGCGACATCGTTCGGAGGGTTCCAGAACTACGTCTGCCACTGAATGCAATTTTAAGATTGAATGCCTTACGTCGTAAACTCCTCCATTTGCTGTCTCTTTCTTCCGAGAGTGGAGTAGACGGCGAAACTACACCAGCACCACACGTAATCAAGCAACGGAACTAGTACAGTTGCGCGGACGTTTTGAACTTCTGAGAGATGAAATCGTTAATATTTGACCTGAAACAACCTAGAATCTTAAATCGGACAGTGATTTGTGTTATCATAACGCATGCAATGAATGCCTTGCATTCAAGGAGAATACGCCCCTGCCTCAAGGGTTTGCAGCTTTCATTAGAATGAACAGCAGCTAGGGTCGCTTTTAGTGATGCCATATGGCGTTTAAGAACTATGATTTCACTTTCTTATCTTATTCCTCTAATTAACTGAGTGAACTTTTCTGTTAGTTTCTCTTTTTCAGTCTCCAAAGTTAGAGCAGATTGCTTATTTCCGTTCTTCGCGAGCCCTTTGTCCTCAGTGGCACAGTGTTCATCTGTATGAACGAATAAGTCATCCTCACTGTTTCTGTTGCCATTATCATCATGCAGCGAACTGGACACTTCATTCTGACTGATTCTAAGCAAGCAAATGCAATGGATATGCTTGCACATATTCCATTTTATGCTGGAATCAACACAGGTGCAGGTGTATTGATGAATGCAGGCACTACATTCCTCGCAAACTAACTTGCAATTGCAGTTACAAAACTTTTCTTGCACGAAATAGGGCTCCTTGACATCGGAAGATGAAGGAATTATCCAGCCATTTGCTTCTTTAATTATCAGACCTGAATTTAACTGCAAACCTTATTTGTGTCTACTTCTGAGATCTTTAAGTTTACTCGTTACTTTTCCTTTTGTAAGTACCCCAAATCGATCAAACAACTTATCTTTGACAAAGGTCATCAAAGCATGAATTGCTTTATCTAGTCGCTGGACATTTTTACCATGTAAATATATATATTTGAGTGTCCTACGCATTCTTTCGATGTGCATATTAGTGTTCAGGCTACTGTTTATTCTGTAACAATAAACCCATGACTTTAAATTTTTCAGATAATTTTCCCGAACATATATGGCGAATTCAGTTATGTCAGAATCCTCATTAAGTTGTTTCATTACAACTGGAACCATAATTTCAAAAGCTGTGATGTCTCTTTCCTGCATTAAGGTCATAATAAATTTATATACCTCAGCCTGCTTCTCCTTTCCTTTCGCTTTTGAAATGTTCTTCCACCAAGCCCTGTCTACATGCTAGGAACAAAAGAGTCGCATTTCTGGTTGCTCCATTGTTGAAATCCAGGCCGTGAAAAAAGATTCTGCCACATCAGACATAAAAACTTTAGGAGTTAATTTTCCAACCTCTTCTCTTACACACTCAAAAAATATAGAAAGGACATATTGATCACTTCTATTAGATATGAGAAAACCACACGGGAACCCCTGTCTCATATCGTCTAGAACAAGAAGTGTGGTCAGTTCGAAACCATAACTATTCATTCCATGAGTCCCATCGATACAAATACAGTCCCTTCCATACTTCTTCAAGAATTCTCGCTGCGCACTGTTCATGATAATTAATACAAAATCACTTGCCATTAATCCTGGGTGTTTTTCATTCACTGTGTCTTGGGGTTTATAATATAGAACACACGGATTATCACTAGAATTTACTTCATTTACCCAAGCTTCAACGCTAGTACCATCATTACCGTGTCTCACGGACGAGGAAGATAAGTTGAAGCAGTGTTCAATGTTGTCCAAGTCTTTCTTTGTTAAGAGGTGAATCCGATCTAGTTTAGAGTCCGAATGTGAGTGGCTGACCTTGTCTAGTATGGCATCAAACGAAATTTTGTTGGCGATGTCTGTAGCCAAGCTTTTTTTTTCATTTCTGTTAGAGTCAGGTGAGCTACATCATTTTCATGTCCTACATGTGTTGATAATGTCCTACAGGTTCCATCCTCAAACTCAAGTACCTGCATACCTGAAGGGCAAATTCCATTTATTTTGTTGGTTCCTTGAGTTTTAGTATGTCTAGTCCCTGTACTTTCAGAAGAGTAATGTCCTGAAAGATGGCACATATAATAATGTCTAGTAACATTGTCAGCGCCACGGTGTGAACCACGCTTTTTAACATATTTAGCCAAGGCTTTCTTTTCGGTTTCTTCCTTCCACTGTAGAAAATCTTGCAAAGTAAGAAACTCGTTACGTTCGAGCTTAACGGAAATACAATGTTCTGATTCTAAGTGTTCATGAAAACTTTTCTTCACAGCGATTGTAAAACTGCACAGTGCACACTGTAACCTCTTCTCATTAAGATAAACAGCCCTGTGACATTGCCGTTCATGCTGTTTAAAAATGTACAGGTTATTGAACTGTTTGTCGCAACTTTCACACTTATAAGCATATGTTTTCTTGCTGTTTTCAAGGGGAGTTATATCACCTCATCTGTCTGGATGTACTTTTGACCCGAGTTTTCTAGGACTGTTGTTATAATCGTAGCTGTTTCCACATTCCGAACAAATATATGATTTTGGCATTTTTTAGATGATAGTACGAACCGTATAACTTACGACACATATATCACCTGTTAAATATAATTTCTTCTACCATTACAAACCAATTAAGAAAGGCGCCAGGCAACACACTAAACGCCAGCTGGAATTCCAGAGGGAGGCGGTCATTTACCTCCACCCCAGGCAAGTCCACGCTCGAAAAATGACGAAACAAGCCGAAGTCCGGAGTGCATTCGATAACTGTCGGGTCCATTCGGAAGTATACGGCGTGGAGCCATAGTTAGATCGCAGGGGCAAGACTCTTGTATCCTGGCGTCGCCGAAAGCCCTAAGTATATTAGTGAAGTAGTCCGGCATGATAATAGTGGAAATTCTCCTCGCTTAGCCTGACCGTTGCCTACGAGATATACAAGGCCGGGAAGTGTGCGCTAGTTCTGAGCATAAAAACCGATCCCAACCAGGTCCGCAGTACCGCCGCCAGATGTCTCGACATCAGTGGCGTATCCTGGAATCTCCACTGAGGCATGCAACTAGTAACCATGCAGTTAACACAATGTATTAAGTAAATTTCAATTCTACTCATCCTAATTACATGTAGGTGAACTCGAGCCAAACAGTTTTACTGTAAGTTTCTGGATTGAACGTGCGTACACAATTCTTGTTTTCTGTTTTTAAATTTACGAGGGTCCGCCTCTGTGGTGTACTAGTTAGTGTAATCAGCTGCCACCCCCGGAGGCGCGGGTTCGCTTCCCGGCTCTGCCACGAAATTTGAAAAGTGGTACGAGGGCTGGAACGGGGTCCACTCAGCCTCGGGAGGTCAACTGAGTAGAGGTGGGTTCGATACCCACCTCAGCCATCCTCAAAGTGGTTTTCCGTGGTTTCCCACTTCTCCTCCAGGCAAATGCCGGGATGGTACCTAACTTCAGGCCACGGCCGCTTCCTTCCCTCTTCCTTGTCTATCCCTTCCAATTTTCCCATCCCCCGCAAGGCCCTTGTTCAGCATAGCAGGTGAGGCAGCCTGGGCGAGGTACTGGTCATCCTCCCCAGTTGTATCCCCCGACCCAGAGTCTGAACCTCCAGGACATTGCCGTTGAGGCGGTAGAGGAGGGATCCCTCGCTGAGTCCGAGGGAAAAGACAACCCTGGAGGGTAAGCAGATTAAGAAGAAGAATAAGAAGAAGAAGAAGAAGAATAAGCCATTTACGAGGGAAGGGAGAGGTCTCGCGGCTTTAACTATTTAAATCTTTTCATTAAACGAACGGCCAGTAAATGGCTTTTCAAACTGATTTACAATTATATCCGTTTTAGACTCATCCATCGTTAATACCACATGTGCGCAAAATATAATAAAACTCCGAAAACGACGAATAGCACAGGAACAGCACACACAGAATGAACTCACTAATCAGAACACACAATGAATTAACTCACTAGTTAGCCACAACTCAAGCACTGGAAATAAGTCACCCCAGTGGCATTGGTCAGTTTCGTCACGTTGGGTTCTCGCTAGGGGGTAATCTGTGTGTCCCGTTCGCTGTAAACATGTCGACTTTCTCCAAGTTGCTAACAGATGGCAGAGGGTAGCACGAGTATGGGGTGACAAATTCTGACCAAGTTTCAATTGCAGCGACATCGTTCGGAGGGTTCCAGAACTACGTCTGCCACTGAATGCAATTTTAAGATTGAATGCCTTACGTCGTAAACTCCTCCATTTGCTGTCTCTTTCTTCCGAGAGTGGAGTAGACGGCGAAACTACACCAGCACCACACGTAATCAAGCAACGGAACTAGTACAGTTGCGCGGACGTTTTGAACTTCTGAGAGATGAAATCGTTAATATTTGACCTGAAACAACCTAGAATCTTAAATCGGACAGTGATTTGTGTTATCATAACGCATGCAATGAATGCCTTGCATTCAAGGAGAATACGCCCCTGCTCGACATCGTGCTATAGTTTGCATGTGTTGTAGTGTATTAACATATGGAGAAAAGTGTTTCTATTACGTTTAGGTATAGATTTCACTTACTGTTATTCTTCAAATGAACTCCAAGTAAATTTCATATACACTATAAAATGTGGTATATCGTACTGTAAGTCCAATTCGTCAAAGAAAGGAGAACAATTGGAGTTTTCAATCATTTCCAGCCGATCCAGGTTTAAAGGAGAAGTGGATAATAGCTACATCCGGACAGAGGGGGGAGGGGGAGATATATTAGGTTCGCTTTGGTCACCAGGGACGTCATCCAGAGTCTGTAATTTACATTGTAATATTGAGACTTCAGTTTATGGGTTACAGATTCATAAGATCACTTCACTGCCTCAGACTACCGCATCAAAATACACTTAAGAATTAGGCCTATGTTGGCTTTTCGAATGAAAAATACTAGAACAACATCCCTCATTAAAGATCCCCCTGTGGGTGGGGGCGGTACAGTAACACCCACGGTATCCCCAGCCTGTCGTAAGAGGCGACTAAAAGGGGCCTCAGGGGCTCTGAACTTTGGAGCGAGGGTTAGCGACCACGGGGCCCTTAGCTGAGTCCCGGCATTGCTTCCCCTTACTTGTCCTAGGCTCCTCACTTTCATCTATCCTGTCAGAACTCTCTTGGTCAACTCTTGTTTTTTCCGACCCCGACGGTATTAGGTTCCCCAAGCCTAGGGAGTCTTTCATTTTCACGTGGCCCTTGTCTTCCTTTGGCCGATATCTTCATTTTTCGAAGTATCAGATCCGTTCATTTTCCCTCTGATTAGTGTTATATAGAGGACGGTTGCCTAGTTGTACTTTCTCTTAAAACAATAATCACCTCATTAAAGGAAACCTCCATTACGAAGCTATGAATTTGACAAGCGTGGAGGAAACTTTAGGATCCCTTATCATAGATGAAATGGCTATCAAGCCCAGAGTACATTATAATCGTAATCCTGATCAACAACAGTTCTGGAAATAGGCCTACTTGATGAGACGCTCGAAGGTAAGCTAACTAATCAATTCGCGATTATTGTATTTTCTTTCAGATGTACTATTTTTAATAGCCTAAAATATCTGAACGTTTTTTACTATTGGTTTTACGTCGCACCGACACAGATAGGTCTTATGGCGGCGATGGGATAGGAAAGGACTAGGAGTGGGAAGGAAGCGGCCGTCGCCTTAATTAAGGTAGAGCCCCAGCATCCGCCTGGTGTGAACATGGGGAAACCACGGAAAACCATCTTCAGGACTGCCGACAGTGGGATTCGAACCCACTATCTCTCGGATGCAAGCTCACAGCTGCGCGCTCCTAACCGCACGGCCAACTCGCCCGGTAGTTTTATATTATCATAGATGCTATTGATATTAAGAATAACAGCATGCCTTTTCTGAAAACCTGTCACATTTTCACACCAGGCAAATGCTGGGGCTGTACCTTAATTAAGGCCACGGCCGCTTCCTTCCCACTCCTAGGCCTTTCCCATCCCATCGTCACCATAAGACCTATCTGTGTCGGTGTGACGTAGAAAAAAATACCTGTCACTCTGGAATTGTCTTCCTTGGCCATGATACGTGGTTATCTTGTTCGAGCTGCGGAAGGAAAATTCCAACTGTGAATCATGCTTGGGACAGATATCCTCGGCCACTACTGACAGTCCATTGATGTGCCTCATTAGGATGAAAGATCGTGGAGTATTGCGCTACCCCTAAAAAAGTTGTTTACTTCCTGCAAAATATGTTGAATTTTAAGCTTCACTCATTACGTTATCTGGGAAATATGAATTTAGTTTAACAAAATTTAACGTTTTTGTTGTTCCAAATTTCATTGAGGCATTCATATGTGACGAGTGTGATCAGAGAGTACCTACTGGCTGCAGCTCTTAAAACCAATACTCGACAACGATGCTCATACAATTACAGATGCTCTTGACTTGGAAAAGAACTTCAGGACAAAGCCTTTAAGTTGGAAGATCTTAAAATGTGAGTGATACTTTTCTTATTTATTGCACTTGACTTCGCCTAAAATAAGTCCAAGTACCACTTAAATGTGCTTTACTTTACATTACATCCAATCCCTCGAAATCACATTTAGGTGGTCCTAACTTCATTATTTGTAGATTTTTACATCTTTAAAAACCAACATGTACCATGTATTTCGCGCGAGCAGCATAGCACGATGTCGAGACCTCTAGCGGACATTCGTAAAACTACTTGCGACCCGCAATTTTAGCTGTCCCTATAGGTGGGCCGGCACAAGGTTGCACTTGACAGTTGTAAGTCATGTTGGCACCACTACACAAATGAAATGAAGAACGTCACCCGTCAGTCAGAATCACCAATCCACTATTTTTTATGTCAGATACAGTTACGCATTTTATTCATGTTAATTCGTATTTAATTCCGTATAGTGTTCATAATCTTTTATTTGCCTACACAAATATGAGCATTTAAAATATATTATAAGGTTTAAGCGAGCTACAAAATAAATACGAACTATTTTCAGTTGATTGTTGTTGGCAATATAGGTAGTATAGTGCTGCCATCTATAAGTAGCTTGACTACTGTATTGAAGTGTTGCCGTTTTGTCTGTCGCCGCTAACACGTGGTCAGGTGTGATTCGCACGTTTATGAAAGTTTTGTTTTCATTTTGAGATAATTGTGAAATTTTATTTTAACGAATGCAGTGCGATGTCTCGGAAATGACAACATAGTCATGAAGCGCGAAGTGATAATCCTTTGAGCCGCGGAGTGTCCCTTAAATAGTCAGGCATTAGAATTAGTGCGGAGAACTCGTGAGTTTTACGAGAGGGAGACGAAATTCGTACGCTTGTATAGCCGTCTCTCCGTTCCTGTAGATCATGTTGTGGATCGCATATCTCAAACATTAGGGCTTTCAAAGCGTACTGTCATTCAAACAGGTGTTCGCCTCCAAGAACAGAAGAAAAATGTGACTGGGGTACATAGCAATAGCGAAAACGGGGCTGATAGTAGGGACTTGTTTCACAGCACTCCGGGAAAGAAACCAATTAAGCTATCGCCTGTAATAGGAATTAATTCTTTCCAGGCTGATGCAATACGAAGACACGAGTACGATTTTTACAGCTCAAAGTCCCTTCTGTCATTGTTATGGACAATGCACGTTACCACTCCGTAATAATGGACAAGACCCCTTCTTCGAGCGCCCGTAAAGAACTGTAAGTGGAATGGCTGCAGTAAAGAAATATCCCAGCGCATATGTGTAGGCCTACGACTAAATTAGTCGACACCGGGCGAGTTGGCCTGCGGTTAGGGGCGCGCAGCTGTGAGCTCGCATCCGGGAGATAGAGGGTTCGAATTCCACTGTCGGCAGTCCTGAAGATGGTTTTCCATGGTTTCCCATTTTCACTCCAGCCAAATGCTGGGGGTGTACCTTAATTAAGACAACGGTCACTTCCTTCCCATTCCTAGGCCTTTCCTGTCCCATCGTCGCTATAAAACCTATCTGTGTCGGTGCGATGTAAAGCAAATAGCAAAAAAAAAAAAAAAATAGTCGACGAGGTAGCGAAGGAACAAGGGCACGAGGTTATTAGGTTGCCGCCGTACCACTGTCACTTCAACCTCACTGAGTTGGTACGGTATAGGGTGAAGTAAAACATTACGACGCACTTATAAAACGTCCTTCACAGTTACTGAAGTGGAAGGACTGTTCCGGGAGAGTATTGCTCCAATGGATGCGGCTTTGTGTAGGAAGAAATTTAGCCATGTCGCAGCATTCATTAATTTGGAAATGGCAATACATGGCATCATCATTGACTCTCAGGAGTTGATGATCTGCCTAGACGATGATGACAGTTACAACGAAGGCGACGGTAGTGATGGCAGTGAACTGGAGGGTATCGACCCTCTGCCTTTGTGAATCAGGTATGAAAATAAGGTTTCTGAATTTTCGTAAATTTTACAGAATTTACTTGAAACATTTTGTGTTAGCACCGGTGTATATTATTCTAACATTTATTGGTGAAGGTGTACATGAAGTGAGATCCTTGTCGGCCGATTTCTTCCGTGTTTTCTAACATCGCGATAATAAGAACTTCGTAGTATAATTATCTCGTATAATTTTGTGCGATGAATAATCGGTGAGTTGAAAGTTCAATTTTTGTCGGCAGATTTCATTTGTATTGTGTATCATCGCGATGACATTAAAAACATTTCTCCCATGTTTTTAAAAACACATGTGTCGTGCAATCAGCTGTTGTTACAGCGGCAACATCGCTTCGTGCGCCATTGCAGTGTGACCAATATTGTGCGCAGCTGTCATGTGCAACCTTACGCCGGCCCACCTATAGCTCGTTGTGCTGTCCACTTCCCGGCCTTGTATATCTAGTAGGCAATGGCCTGACTTAGCACGCAGAGCAGCGGCGACAGCGCGTAGTGCTGCCATCTAGCTGCTCGCAGGGAACACCAACATAACGCGCTATTCAAACACTACACATTTCGACTTCCAACCCAACGAAATACAGATTTTAAGACGTTTGCGTCGTTCCTTTAACATAATATAGGGAAGGAAAAGGTGGATTTTGATCTGAATGAACCAGTGATAAGAATAAAACAAATGTACGGTCAAATTAAAACATTAGATCATCATGTTATGACTAGGGCCTACAGTCTTCAAGAGCAAATCACACATGCAATATCTTTTTCAACTTGGTATTTTTACAGTCTTGGCCAGAGAGTAGGTGTTCCCTACAAGGTGGCCCGCCTCCCCCGTCAGGGGAGGAATGAAAGCTTAGTTAGTTAGTTAGTTTTTATAGGCAATATTTTTTACTGTTCACACACATCACACAACCAACACACCTGAAAATTTTTCGGCTGGGTGGCCCTCACTTTACCCGCAACTCAGTCGGCCAAAGAAAGCATAAATAGGCAGACGCCTAGTTGGCTGTCGCCTCCCCAGCACATCATGTATTCCTGCCTCATCACAGGTGTGGACACCGCCCTCACGGAGAACTTCATTCTCACCGAACTACGCAGGTCCGGCTCCCGAGTCCACGATGTCCGCAGGCTCCGGGATCGATCAATTTCACTACCATCAACCCAGGTCCTGGCATACCTGTGAGATGGAGACGAAACGTCAGTCCTCGAAACCAGCGGCGCGAAGATCAATAACAGACTTCATGAATACATATTGCAGCAAATGTTCAATAATCCTAACACCCTTCCCACCGTTGATGAATATCAACCTAGAACAACCTAGCAGCCTCCACCGCCCCCCACCACCATTTCGGCCCCATCAACTACTACTACTACTACTACTACCATTACCATCACTACCTCGGCTTACACCCCTCCTCATACTTCTATCATAACTACCACGACCACTCACACCTCTCCCATAATGTCAATACCCTATAAACTTCACACCACCTAGTCCTCAGCAACCCCCTGCCAACCAAACAGATGTAACCAACGCAGCACAGCCAGCCTCACAAGAAGATACAACCGCCGCAACACCAGCACCCCAGCAGCTACCAGTGCCAAGCTGTGTCATTCGAGGCATTGACCCAGCCATCACAACCAGAAACATCCTTGAAGAACCCCTAACAGCAGGCGTCCCAGCCCGCCGAGCATATCGCATTCACAACAGGCACGGCCCAATATTCATGGTACGAATTCAACTCCCCTCCGAAGAAGAAGTACATCATCTCATAACCAACGGCATTCGAATTCACAGCCAGCACCACCGAGTAGAGCACTCACGCTCCCCAACCCATACTATGCACTCCCCTCCCAACAACCCTCACCGTCGCCCCCGGCTACCCCCAACACCCACCATACCCCCGCAAGCCATGCACCTACCCATTCCTCAAAATAGCTTCCTCCTACCGCCCCTCCCAATTCTAGACCTTCTCCGCCTTCTAGCCACATCCATCACCAACATTACAACAACCATCCACTTCCTTACATCCCAACTCTACCCCAGCACCCCTTACTAAACCATCACGTCCAACCGGCAAACTGTACCAACACTATATGTATGTGTAAACTGTATTGTAAACCCTATGAAACTCAATGTATGTAACTCATGAAAAATTCTCAATAAAATGCACGAGTCCTTCCACAAATCTCCCGTACTTCCATCTCCGCTGCCAAGCCCTAATAAAGAATATCTTCCTTTTCCCCTCTCCTTATTCTCACACTTCTCCCCAACCCCGTCACCTCTCCTGGCCAGAGAGAGGGCGTTACCCTCTAGGTGGCCCGCCCCACCCCTTCAGGGTGGGGAATGAAAGCATTTGTAGTTAGTTAGTTAGTTCACTGTTGAGTCATTGGTTCTATTCACATATGCCTTTATAAAGACTTTGAAAAACTTGTCAGTCAGTAATTTTACACACCTGTTACATATGCCTACACTACATTCATTCAATGACAAAAACCTGTCAGTTAATTTTCTTCTAATCCCATGTGTACTTTCTAACAAAAACTTACAAAAACTATCTTCAAATGTTCCTGATATTTTAGCACCTAACTTTCTCCCACAAATATTCAGAAACATAATTTTAGAATTGCCATACTTTTTCATTTCTATGTGCAAGTTTTCCATGCTATAATCATTGTCATAAGATGACAATACATCCCTACACTCAGCATGGGGAAATTTGTTACATGCCCAGCCCATGACATAATGGTCTACATTTTCCTGTATTATATCATGGTCATAATCAGTTACCTGATCACTTAACTCACATTGTTGAGTGACGTTAACATCAAAATTGCACTTCATCACATCGTTATGAGTCAGTAGAAAGTCTGCAACATCAGATTCACAATTGCTGTCATCAGAAGCACAGAGCAATTGATTTATCATAACACTCCTTATGGCACTGCAAAATTTTGTTGCATCTGGGGTTACATTGTTATCTCCTCTTGCTCTGATGATGAAAAAATGTTTTCAATGCGGTCCTATGTGAGCCTCCTTGTTCGCAAATAATGAAAACCATAATCACTATATAATTCAGACCACAATAGTTTCAGTGCAGAAATATTGTCTATCCAACCCTTTGTGGGTATTCAAAACTTTGAGTTGTTTTAGACAATCACAAATTTCATCCAGCTTTTTCATATGCCTTGAGTCATTGCTTAAGGGTCTCCTGTACTCTTTGGGGTTACTGAGACTTGAAGAATTAAAAATATCAAAGTATCGCACATTTCTATAAACTCTGCAATGTTTGCAGCACTTGATTGCGAAGAATTGAACGATACATGAACTAGCATTCCAGAAACTACAGAATGGCTGTGGACCCTAGTGACTAAACATACCCTCATATTTGAAAAGGGGGGAAGTGTGATACATTTCTTTGTTAACTTTGGGGCTAACCTTGGAATCATTTTTGAGTCCTTGTTATAAAATTCTCTTATGTGAGACTAACTACATATTTTACCACTAGAAACAAAGTCATACTTTTTGATTGTTTCTCACTGACTTGATTACGTGAGGTGGGTTATGAAAAAAATAAACTTCTCATCATTTTTTTTGCTATTTGTTTTTCGTCGCACGGACACAGATAGGTCTTATGGCGACGATGGGATAGGAAAGGCCTAGGAATGGGAAGGAACCGGGCGTGGACTTGATTAAGGTACAGCCCCAGCATTTGCCTGGTGTGGAAATGGGAAACCACGGAAAACCATCTTCAGAGCTGCCGACAGTGGGGTCCGAACCCACCATCTCCCGGATGCAAGTTCACAGCTGCGTGCTCCTAACCGCACGGCCAATTCGCCCGGTTTTCTCATAATTTACCTCAATGAATGGCTTCTCTGCAGTAACACCTAACAGTTTCCTCACATTTATATTATTACTCCCTTGATCACACACAACTGCTTTAGGGACTAACCCTATTGCCTGAAGTTGACTGACAATAAACAGCACCAGCTTTTTGATGTAGTGTCCTACCATAGCATTGTTTGTTAAGAAATACCCAATTATTTGTTAGTAATTGAGGTACACACCTTTAATCATGAATACCATAGCCTGATTACATTGTTGGCGCATGGGAGCTGTGATTGGCTGTACAGGAGTATCAACACCAAAATCTTCATAGCCTTCCAGCTGATCCTTCTGAGGATCATATGACACTATGACAGTGATGGCTTGATGGAAATTTCATTAAATACCAGTGAAACAACCTTCTCCTCCCTTCTCATTTTCTTAGTTTTTATTTCCAGCAAGCTTAGAACTATTTTATTTACTCCAGGTTCCACTTGAGCATTTTGTAACCAGCTTCTTAATGACCTGGTACTTGGCAAAGAAAAATGCTTTTGCATGAACATGTTTGACTTAGGTGAACGATAATTCACATCTAAGGCAAAACTTTTGTCAGTACTCGAATATCTTCGACCACGAGCTTTACAGTTCCCTTGATTTAGTTGAAAATTAATAATGTTCTGAGCAACACTTTACTCTCAAGTTACACTTTGACTGATTTTTCTGCACCACACATAATTTTCTTCTCAAACTTTTATTCACTGATCTGTACTTCGATAGCAACTTCTGAGAATTCCTATATTTCAACATTAAGTTTGAACAGCATTTACTCAGTCTCTCTTCTGCAGGCACTTTATCATCTTCCTGGACTGCACTTTCTGTTGGTACCGGTAACTCATCTGAAATTTCTGGGGTAGATTCATGCTCTCGTTTCCTTTTCTTTGGGCTACTCCTCAAGTTTGTCTGTTTGATATTGTGGCCAGATTCTCTAACAAACATAAAGATTTAATAATCAGACATTCACTAGTGATAAAAGTTATGATGTAAAAATGCAATGTTTGTACTTCAAGCAAGTTCATAAGCAAAACCAGAAGGAGATAAAATATTATACACCTACCCTTGGCTTAAGAGATTTTTTTTTTCTGAAATCCTTTTCTGAGAAGTGGTCCGAGCACACTACATAGCTTTTATTTAAATGTTCTTGTCCTTTGGTCCTCAGAATTTCATCTAAATCTGCCCTTCTGCTCTTCACAACCCACCGAGTACACATAAAAATCGATTAAATGCATAGGTTTAATCGTAACAATATTTTAAATAAAGTATGTTAACATAAATTAAAAAATGCAGGCACGTAAACATTAACAGATAGGCCTATACTCGCAGCACTGTGTTGTTAGGAAATCTGTAAAATGACTTGCGATCACTTTGTCTTTTGTAATTAAAACACCCATGTATAGCACAAATAACTCCTCTTTCTGCCATTTCCAAAATCGTGATACATAACAAGCACAAAAACTATCTAAAGTACCCTCCTGGCATACACAGCTGACAGCAGTAGCAAGAATAGTTAGCCTCTCGAACCGCTAGATGGCACGCATAAGCGATGTCGCCAGGTTCTCTCAGGAGTTTTCACTAGTATCAAATTAAGCTATTTGGTCCGGCTTGAGCCGTGGCAGAAAGCGGTTCGCTGTGCTCTGCCTTTATTGCGTGTGACGTTGGTGCGCTAATATCTTCCAGTAACATAAAGTAAAGTGACAATGGCAATCAATAGCATTGGGAGAAATACAATCAAATGTACATTTACCGACAAGACAAATAAACCACGGCCAGCAGGAATTCGTGAGTGGATTCAGCAAACCTTAAAACTTAAAGTTGATCAGCTGGAAGCCATCCAACTCGATAATCTGGAAACCGCTGTTTACTTCAAACTAACCAGTAAACTACTGATGGAGAAGATATTACTAACTACAAAGGGAAAATCACAGGTACGAAAAATTTTATGGTTCCTTCTCTGATGTTGTTATAACATGTGCAGATGTTGATAGTAAATTGGTCAGAATAATGAACCTACCAATAGAAATGCCCAACAAGAAAATAATGTCATTTTTAGCAAGTATGGGAAAGTACGGGAAATCAAAAATGAACGAGTCTTCAGCCTACATCTATGACATTTACAATGGTAACAGAGCTATGCGCATAGAACTGCCATACCACCAATCGTGGCCGTAGAAGGATATAAAGCGCAGGTAATATATGAAGGACAGCCTAAATCTTGCACTTA
This sequence comes from Anabrus simplex, assembly GCF_040414725.1. Lineage (NCBI taxonomy): Eukaryota > Metazoa > Arthropoda > Insecta > Orthoptera > Tettigoniidae > Anabrus > Anabrus simplex. Next base: position 1,148,969,734 of record NC_090266.1, on the reverse strand, counting down.
CTGCAACGCTACGGATCATTTTAGACAAGATTTCCCCATAAAGCGAGGTGAGAACGAAAACAAAACAGGGCCCAGATTACTCAGTGAGATAGTTGTTAACAGGGAAATGAAATGTCGTATGCCTTTTATTGCCGGGATATCCTAGGACGGGTTCGGCTCGCCAGGTGCAGGTCTTTCTATTTGACACCCGTAGGTGACCTGCGCGTCGTGATGAGGATGAAATGATGATGAAGACAACACATACACCCAGTCCCCGTGCCATTGGAATTAACCAATTAAGATTTAAATCCCTGACCCGGCCGGGAATCTAACCCGGGACCCTCGGAACTGAAGGTCAGTACGCTGACCATTCAGCCAACGAGTCGGACTGTTAACAGGGAACGTCACACTGATTCGCCTGCTGTATTAGAGCTGGATACTATACCCACAGGCATACCTCACACAGAGAAACCTGTCCCAGTACAAACACAGGCTGCGGAACAACACGAACAAGGAACTTAGAATACTCAACAGGTAGGCCATTCCGGGCATATGTGCTGCCATTGGTCAGCGGCTTGTGACGTCATCGGGAAGAACACATCTGCGGTCTGTAATATTCTCTTGCATTAGAAAAATAGAAAATATCTATCGTAGGGCAAATTATAGTGCATAATGTATGTGCCAGTCTCGTAAGCCTTAGTTAGGCATGTTTGTTGTTAATAATCATATTACAATGAATAGGTAGTTCTTAAAATTGTTTTAACAGTTTTCTTCTTTATCAGACAAGACGGATGTGGATTTCGCAAGGCTATCCTTCCACTATCTGCAGGCTACCACGACTTGGCAAGGTTCTTAAACACTACGACTTAGCAAGCTACGGCGCTCAGTGGGCTGTTTTTGCTCCGCTATGTTTTAAATATCCTTCAAAAGTTGAAGTTGTCGACAGTGTCACCGGCTAAAGCTTATTTTTTTTATGTTAAGGCAGAAAATGTAATCTATAGCTGTTAAGGAGATACAACCCAGAGTAGGTTCTTCTTTACTGCATTCTTCTTCATTGCTTCCCATTTGGCATTTTTGTTCAAATGTTTGATACGAATGAAAGTCCTTGTCCTTACATATAAGGCAATGGTTTTCCTATCGACTTCGGGAAATTTCGAGTGTATAGTTGATGTTAATGTTTCCATTACTTCGTAGCACCTTGAAAAGCAGTGCCCGTGGAAGGAAGCAAAAATAACTTCAAACTCCATTGTCGTAGCCAAACACTCAGGGGAAGGAGAAGTGAGGCCACTTTTAGAAATAATAGTGATCCAGTCTTGTTCAGAGGATAGTTTCGGATCAAGACGACATACATCCGTTTTTGTTCCCAACGAACTGTCAATGTGTTTACACTTGTAGGCGACGTAACCTGCCAAGTATTTTAAAGCATCTTCACTGGGAATCGTTAAACTGCTTAGGTCAGTATCAAGTAGCAAGTTTTCTTCACTTCTATCAAAACTCATAACATCGGACGGGTTGTCAGTCACTTCGATGCAAAGTTCGCTGGAAAGGAAATTCTGGAATTCTTCTTCATTTCCTTCGTCAAGTGTCAGGGGGTCAGAAAATGTAGAAAGTTGACTTCTGTCCTGAGCAAGAGAGGCTGCACAAGATAGAGACATGTCGTTCGCGTTCCCAGTTAGTATTAAGAGGCGCATTCTATTCTTTACTTCGAAAGGAGTGGGATTGTTATAAAATATACCGAGACCCCGAAGTCTAGAGAAATCATTTGCCAGACAGTCTTGTTTCAGTCTGGAAGTCAAAATGTAGGCCCTACTTTGCCCCAATGCCTTTCACATCTCCAAAGAGTCCAATAAAGGAGTTTACGGATATTAAAAACCCTTTCTGGAACGGAAGGAGACTGCTTCTTTTCCCCAGCCGCATACTCGAACAAATGTCAAAAATTCGTTTTAAAGTGTTTTCTTGACTTCGATGTTTTTGAGGCCATAACCACTTCTAAGGGGAGCTTTTTCGTCGTTGGCGACCCTTGAGTTCAAAACACCGAATACATTATTTTTAATTCAATAATATTCCCCTCATTATGTTTGTGTAGAATATATTTAATTGCTTGGGCAGTGCGACGTGAAAACAGCTGTGCAGTCATTCTGACATTTTGACGAGCACATCCAGTAACGTTCAGGTGAACCTCTGATAGCCTATATAGTGTACGATTGAAAGGTCACTTTTCTGATGCTTTAGGAATCTTCTATTAGAGTCTTTGTCACAGTAGTCCCATCTGGCAACGTGATTCCATCATCAAGGAAATGATTACGTTATAGTTTTAACAAGTGAGGGACTTCGAAGAACACCCAGACTTTCCGATGACTGTCCACAGGGTTGGAAAAACGTGTCTTGCTTGTAGATACCCCAAGTTCTTTCCATACTTTTGCATTTCCCCCCCCCCCCCCCATTGTCGCAAGTAACAGCAATTACACGCACTCCAGCCCCTTTAAGCTCTTTGATAATTGTTTGCAACAATGTGCTTGCCATCGTAACATCGAAATCGTAATACACAAGCTGTGTCCATTTTGAAAATAAACTGCGAATCATCGCCACGTGAACATTTTTGTGCGGCCCGAGTATCACATCATCGGAGGAATCATAACTCACGCGATCGTCAATGTTCATTTCATCGAAACTTAAAACAGCCATTGCCTCGAATGGTTTAAACATTTGTGATCTAGCTTTGATTAAATTTATCACTTCTTTCAAAATGCCCGGTCTGCATTTAAACTCGTTTGTCCACCTCTGAAGAGTTGACCGGCAGGGTAAAGGGTGTTTCCTTTTCCTCAAATAAGCGAACACTTTGGGGGAAAGTGCTCTTAAAAAGTGAGTGCATTTGCAATATCTTCAGGGCTCCACCTGACACGTGTCTTCCTTTTCAGCAAAGATAGTATTTGACCTGGTGTAAAACACTGGGACAAAATTGCCATTACTTCTTTACTTATAGTTTCACCTCTCATTTTGTAAGGCATGGGTCTCTTGGCACATATCACTTGTTTCTTAGATTTAACTTTCCTCAGAGCAGCAACTTTTTGCTCCAGGAGAGTATTTTTCTTCCGCAGAATCACAAATTCTCTCTTTAGCTCCAAAATGTCCTGGTCTTTCATTGATATATCAGGATGAGGGGCGGGTTCAGTGTTGGTTGCCAGGTCTAGGTTCAGTTTCTTCTGAGATAAGGAGTCTAATGCTGTTACGGCCCTTTTCCTAACTGATTTCGTGTCACTGCGGTATTCTCGCTTCGTTATAACCTAAACAGAAAAGAAAGGTATTGTTGGTTTCTGAGTATGTTACTCTTTGTTTTTTTACAATTGGCTCTACGTCGCACCGACACAGACATGTCTTATGGCGACGATGGGATAGGAAAGGGCTAGAAGTGGGAAGGAAGTGGCCGTGGCCTTAATTAAGGTTTGAAAATGGGAAACCACGGAAAACTATCTTCAGGGCTGCCGACAGTGGGATTCGAACCCACTACCTCCCGGATACAAGCTCACAACTGCGCGGCCATCAACCGCACGGCCAACTCGCCTGGTATATTTTACTATTAATAACAAACATTTCAAGTCTGAAATGTGAATTTAAATTTAAAAACATAAAAATAAAAGCCGAGATTAAGGAAAGTGGATGTGACTTACTACACTAGCCTCAGTTTTATTTCCATGCCAATTCGGTATTTTCTGGGAAGGAACAGCATCCGATTTCAATATCTTCCGTATTGGGAGACCCAGTAATTCATTTTTCAATTCTCGTTCATAATCATCCGGAAGAAAATGTTCTAAACATATTCTTGCATTATTAATATTTATCTTGTCCATTCGCTTGCACCGAGCTACCCATGTATTTTGGAGTGCCTCATTCTCTGGGAATCGATGGTAAACTATGTCCTGAGTTTTGTAACCAATATTATTACACAGAGCAACGGCACAGTTAGTTCTATTTTTACTCATTTTACTTGAATACGCAGAACACTAAAGAAACCAATCTCCTGTTAAATGAGAAACGAAGTGTTTACACCGGTAAGTTAGATTCCATAAGAGAGACCTCACTATTTATCACCCCAAAACTCAACACAACCAAGACTTCAAAGCGAGTGGAGAGATGTTCAAAGCTCGCTGTATCTTCCCAGTGACGTCACGTTAGCCTTTACTCGTTTGCCACCAAATGCGCGGGAAGCCGGAATACACCCCCCGTGCTACTCAACCAATACGAAGTGCATGAGTCACTTACTCACTCCAGTGTCTTATCACCGACACAAGTCAGCCAGGCAGCTTCACCGAACGACATATCCACACAGCAAAAAATACAGCTATCAAAACAAGACGAACACGAGCAACAACAAACATCCGATAATAGTCAACACAAGAATGAAGGTCCTGTAGCAACAGAAAATTCTCTAATACACAACCTCGTAAAGGAAATTGTAAACACACCTGGCAACACTGAAGCGGAGAATATAAGTGCTAGGACACTAGAGAAACCAGGAGAGAGGGACACAAGTGTTCAACCACTGAAAAAGAGCGTTATTCAAGACACTGCGACCAATAGCATGCAATGCGCCGACCGGGCGAGTTGGCCGTGCACTTAGAGGCGCGCATCTGTGAGCTCATATCCGGGAGATAGTTGGTTCGAATCTCACTGTCGGCAGCCCTGAAGATTGTTTTCCGTGTTTTCCCATTTTCACACCAGGCAAATGCTGGAGCTGTACCTTAATTAAGGCCACGGCCGCTTCCTTCCCATACCTAGGCCTTTGCTGTCCCATCGTCGTCATAAGACCTATCTGCGTCGGTGCGACGTAAAGCAAATGGCAATGGGCCGATGGGATCGAAGCGGAAACCTCAAATCTTATGGAAATACAAGAGACGGGGTCAGGAGACCAAGACAGCTTGAATACAAATGAAACACCAGCTCAAGAATTGCCATTTCGAAAAGCAAAAAAGAAGTAAAAACACATCGACCTTCGAGGGAGGAAACACAGAAGCCGTACAACGGCAGGGACCCGCAGCTACAGGGGAGTAGAGTAGAAGATAGACGATGGAGTCCCTCCCGCCATCTCCGTTGAATGTATTAGGAGAACAAACATGCATACTACTCTCACGAGGATGCTGTTAACATACACATTGATGACACTAAATATAAAATGTATACAAACTGCAAGTAAACAGTCTCTTCTTAAACAGATTATTCGTGACCAGGACGTGGATATAGTTATGTTGCAAGAAGTGGCAACCGAAGACGTTGCTACCATTCCTGGTTACGATAAAATTATTAATGTTAACGAGCACAAACACGGTACAGCCACATACATTAAGGACAATGTACCATACTCGGACACAGCACTCCTACCAAATTCTCGAGGGATCAGCATATGTATTCGGGACTTACTAATTGTAAACATTTATGCCCCATCAGGCTCACACATGCAATGATGCAAAGACGGCTATTCTATACCACAGACATTCTTCCACTTATTTACAGCCATAGAGAAAATTATGATCCTTGGAGGGAATTTTAACGCAGTATTATCACCCAACAGGACAGGACAGTTCTAGGGATGTCCCGCACTATCTGATTTAATAAAAGGGCTACGTCTAAAAGACACATGGGAAATGATGCAACAGAGGTCAGCTGGATATACGTATTTTTACCAAGGTGGCACTTCTCGACTAGGTAGAATATATGCCAGCGGGGGACTGAAACACTAAGTGAGGGAAGCAGATGTATGCCCAGTGGAATTTTCAAACCATTGTGCTCTTATCTGTAGGATCCGACAACCCGACAGGGGACCAAGACGCGGGCGAGGAATTTGGAGGTTAAATGAATCTGTTTTGAAGAAGATGGACTGACAACAAAGATTTCTCGTTGAATGGAAAAAATGGAAAACATACATACAGCGATATAGATAATCTTGATTGGTGGCTGTTATACACTAAACCTCGCACCATCTGTCTATTGAAGACATATAGTGCCGAGAGGAGCAGACAGTTAAACCAAACTACAGAATCCTATTATAAATGCTTAAGAGAGTTATACAGGGTTATTCACCTAACATGTTACACGAAAGTAACTTCTAAACCATTAAAGATATCAGCATTCTGTTTTCATATTCGTAAATGGTACGCAGGGTCTTGTAAAATAACGTGCTACTTAGTCTCATGGGGTGATTAACAGCCGAGATATTGATACTAACTCCATATTTTTAAATAGAACGGCACAAATTTATACACCTGATTTAAAAGTTAATCTGCGTACAAGTTCAAATATGTAAGTATTTTCAAAATCGGGCAATTACTTTTTGAGATCTAAATAAGAACATCATGCGCTGTTTTGCATGCCGCATCAGACGGCGTGAAGTTGAGCAAGGACATATTGAGGCGCAAGCTGTTTCATGGCCTTGATTCCAGCCACAGAACGGATACCAGGCATGTACTGTAAACATTAGTGCTGGGGACGGAGCGGAGCGGAGCAATTGGTGTGACGTCATCGCCCGGTAGTACCGAGTGAACTACCGAGTGAACTACCGAGTGAATGTCCTGATGCGGGACGTTTAAACACGTTATAGGTATGGCACTGCGAAGGTATTGCATCCCCCTATTAATACCCTTCTCTCACAACGTAACAACTGTAAATAACTGCATATATATTCACTATAATTGCTATATACGTAACTGCTAGGGAGTAGGAGGTAGTATGTGGAATAAATGTTAGTAACTCGTATAGTTAACTCATTCGAATAGTGAAACAAAGTATGGCGCATACCTACTGAGAGGGTTTGTATACAAGGGTATTGGAAGTTAACAGAAAAGTAATGTATTAACAATTATTTCGTAAGTTCATGTGATACGGTACACTGTTAATGAGAAGAATAACCTGAATATAAAGAATCTTATCAGAATATAATGAAAAACACTGACATAATTTCATCTACATGATGACAAAAGTAATTACGTAAATGAACGTTGACTGGAATGTCCTTCTTTGCAAATGTAATTACAAAACATATCTGACAACATACTACTACGCGTCCCAATACCAAACAGCTATCAGTAGAATGCTTCTATAAATACAGTTATTATATTATATTATATTATATTATATTATATTATATTATATTATATTATATTATATTATATTATATTATATTATATTATATTATATTATATTATATTATATTATATTATATTATATTAATATTATATTTGATGTGCCACCACCCGTCGCGTATGTGCAGCCACAAAATTTGCATTTTGCGTGTTTCCTATTATCAGTGATGTCAAAAAACTGCCAGGCATCCGACGGTTTTCGTGGCATTTGTGGAACAACATTCTGTAAAAATTTCTTTAAATTCCTTTAAATGTTCTAAAAATATAACTACTATCTACGAATATGTTTAAATATCACACTAACACCACAAATATAATCTAACAGACTTTACATTATCTACAAAACATAACAAGCGTAGGAAATATATACGTACATTCGCAACACACAGATTGAATACAGGTACTTTCGTACGTGTGTTGTGCGCTACACTGTGCTTAGGTCCTCCGCGAGTACTCGCAGTTGTAAGCGGAGGGGATCGGTGGTGCGCTCTACCGCTACAACCGGATTACTCATCGGTATTACTCGCTCCGTCCCCACCTCTAGTAAATATCATGTGATGTACCGTAACATACCCTGGGTGTGCAACGTTATTGTATGACTGGCGAACACACAACGGGGAAGGGAGATTAAAGTTGTATTTTTTTGTTTTGACATGTAATAGGTTGCGCTCAGTTTAGCATTTTATCTGACGGATGGGAATGGGAAGGATTTGGAAAGAAAGTCGGCCGTGGCCTATCACAAATGTACCTATCCGGTATTTGCCTGGTGTTGAACATGGGACACCATGAAAATCAATGTCAGGTTGGGTGAGGCAGGACTCGAACCTCCGCTCTCCCGAATGCACGCTACTACAGTCGCGCTGGAGCTCTGCGGAGATTAATGCGTGTAAAATAAAACATAAATAATAGTGTTGCTGCCATCTCACTACGATCAGCTCTGAAGATTTGCTTTTCTAGAAGGAGCTCTTCCGGTGTTTTGTGTTATGTTTATTTCTCAACTCATAGAGTAGTATCAACTGTACACTAAAACTAGTGACAATTGTAGCTTTCGTTATGTTCCTTTCAAGGCAAAGTACTTATTTTATTCGTTTAAAACACATCAACCCTTTCTGTCCTGTCATGTGTTCGCCTGTCATACACACTTTGCAAACCCATCACACTTGTACGAGGTGCTTACATGCCTGGTACCCATTCTGTGGCTGAACTCACTCCCAGGAAACTGCTTGCGCTTCAATATGTCCTTGCCCGACTTCACGCCGACTGATACGGCATGCAAAACAGCGCTTGCTGTTCTTACTTATATCTCAAAAAGTAGTTGTCCGATTTTAAAACTACGTACATATTTGAACTTGTACGCAGATGAACTTTTAAATCAGCTGTATAAATTTGTGCCGTTCTATTTAAAAATATGGAGTTAGTATCAATATCTCGGTTGTTAATCACCCCATGAGACTAAGTAGCACGTTATTTTACAAGACCCTGCGTACCATTTACGAATATGAAAACAGAATGCTGATATCGTTAATGGTTTAGAAGTTATTTACGTGTAACATGTTAGGTGAATAACCCTGTATAAGGAGGATTCTACCAACCCTGATACATATTGAAGAATAAAGAAAACAGGAGCGCAGCTACTAACGATACAATGAAGAGAAATGGAAGGTTTCAAAATTCAAGCGCAAGAACATCAAAATCTTTCCAACGAGTTTAGTTCCAGTTACCACCTTATAAGGAACAAGCAGGATATCCGTGCTTCACTACGGTATTATACTGAAATTTATAATTAAATTCTTAACGTTTTATATATAATCCACCGAAATTAGCGGTCTGACTCGTTTTCTGAGAGAATACGCCAAAATTCGCGATCTGACTCGTTTTCTGAGAGATTACGGCAATGTTCCTCCCATTTTTCAATCTTTCCTTCCAGCAATCGATTTCGCACTTCCCGGGCTAGGTCCACGTATTCCACCCGGTCAGTTGGGTCCCTAAATCTTTGCCATCTTTACCTATAAGCATTTTTAATATGGATTAAATCCTTGAGGAGATCCGGCGTGGTGTCTTCTTGGGTGATTTGGCGGTACTGAACCCGCGGTCGGACTGCATTAGTAGTCATTACCCGGCCAGGACCCGTTTCCAGCGCGCTCCGCACATATTGACGACGGTCCATATTATTATTATTATTATTATTATTATTATTATTATTATTATTATTATTATTATTATTATTATTAGGGAGGGTGATATTAGTTGAGTTTAAGTTATTATTATTATTATTATTATTATTATTATTATTATTATTATTATTATTATTATTATTATTATTATTATTATTATTATTATTATTAATGGTCTGTAACCCACAGCAAAATGCAAGACCGCTACTTGGCGGTAAATTACATCTGCTGCCATTGTCATTGCTAACAATGTGACCAGCACCATCGTCGCGCGTAGGCAAGTGCGCGAGATTTCTGGCGACACGAATGATATACTTCCGTGCATTATTGACCTTATTATAGAGGTGAACAATTGCACGGTCAATATCATTCCTATCGTTTATTTCAAATGTGTTTAAATTTTTATTTATATGCCAGGATAATCTACTGTAATCTAACTTTATGCTCTCCAAAGGGAAAGATGGTTCTTGAAAACGAACCCAGGAAAGATTTAAAATGGTCCGTTTATGATCAGAATAAGTACATTGTGAACAGTAAAATAAATTGTTCTCAACTCCTTTTTCACCCCACCACCGTTAAGTTGATTTATCCCCCCCTCAAAAATGAATGCGTGTTTCATTTTGTTTAAAGGAGATTCCAAATACCAATGTTCACTTCTGTTCCCTTTAGTTCTGAGATATAAGTATCCCCATAAAAAGAATTCACTTTTTTCACTTCCTTTCACACTCCCCCCCCCAAGTGGATTTCCCGTTAAGAATACTTGTTTCTTTAATAGTAAAGGATCTTCTGATTACCAATTATCACGACTGTAACATCTTCAGTTTTTGAGATATGTGTCCTCATAAAAGGAATTCAACTCCTTTTCACCCCCGCCCCCCAAGATGACTTCCCGCAAAAACGCTTTTCTTGTTTTTAAAGGAGATCCAAATACCAATTTTCAAGCCTGTAACATCTTTAGTTTTTATTAGAAGTGTCCTCATAAAATTAATTCAATTAATTTTTCAATTCTTTCACCTCCCCCCACTTCATTGGATTTTCCGAGAATACGTGTTTCTTTAATTTTAAAGCAGATTCCAAATACCAATTTTCACGTCTGTAAAATCTTTCGTTTTTGAGATAATAGTATCCTCATACAAATAATTCAACTCATTTTTCAATTTCCTTCCCCCCTTTTAGGTGGATTTTCGAAAACAAAAAATACGTATTTCGTTATTTTTAAAGAAGATTCCAAATACCAAATTTCACGTCTGTAACATCTTCAGCTTCTGAGATATCAGTATCCTAATTAAAAGAATTCAACCCCATTTTCAGTCACTCTTACCCCTCCACCCAAGTGGTTTTTCAGAAAACAAAAATACATGTTCCTTTATTTTCAATAGAGATAACAAATACTACTTTTCACTTCGGTAACATGTTAAGTTTTTGAGATAAACTGTAGATATGCTCATTATGAAATTTCACCCCCTTTTTAGTTCCCCTTAAGTGGAGTTTCCAAAAACAAATCACCTGTGTCTCTTTACTTTTACAGGAGATTCCAAATACCAATTTTTACGTCTGTAACATTTTACGTTTCTTAGATATACTGTGGATATAGTCTTTCTAAAAATTCACCCCAATTTATCACTCCTGTTTAACCCCCATTAATTGGATTTTCCAAAAACAAAAAAATACGTGTTTCTTTATTTTCAAAGGAGATCCCAAATATCAATGTTCAGGTCTGTAATATCTTCTGTTTCTGAGATATAAATATCCTCATTCATCAGTCTAGCTCGAGCAGCCGAGGAGCGAGGTCGTGTGGTGTAGTGCGTGCCGCGAACATGGTCGGCATTGAGCAGTACCGGGCCGCGATTGGGAGATGGCAGGCGAAGAAGAAGGAGACCAAGAATGGACGGGTGTTTAGAAAAGAAGGAGTAATAATGAGTGAAGCGGTGCTGGTAGTAACTGTGATAGCGGTGTTGCTGGTTATTGGGGGGGGGAATTAAACCCAGGCCCAAATACCAGCGGAAAATTTAGCATGGAGGACTTGGCAGCACTCAAGGTGGTAGTGAGTGAGGTAATTCAGGAAAAGTGTCAATGGGATAAGGTGCAGGTAATAAAGGACATGATGGAGGAGCAGAGAAAGGAGTTAAGGAACATGAAGAAATGGCTTGAAACGAAGACAGAAGAATCGAGCAGGAGAGTGGACAATAATGAGAAGGAAATCGAGTCATTGAGAGGGGAAGTGAAACATTTGAAAGAAGAGGTGATGAAGATGAAGAAAGAAGCGGAGGGGTACAGGCAGGAGAGATTGAAGAAAGCCATATTTATATATGGAGTTGAGGAAGGTGGGAGGGAGGGCAAGGTTGGCCTGATATCCAAGGTGGTAGAAGTCATACGAGACAGAATGAAGATAAACTTCAGTGAAGTAGACATTGATGATGTAGAGAGAGTTGGAAAAACCAGAGGTCGGAGGCCTATTAGGGTAACATTTTTGTCAACCTTAATGGCAGATGTTGTGTTATGTAACAGTAATAATTTACAGGGACAGAAAGTAGGGGTGAAAAGAGACTTAGGAAGGGAAGGAAGTGAAAATATGAAGATCTTGAACAGGCACTTATGGAGAGCGAGGAATCAGGGGCTAAAGGCCCGAATAAGAGGTCAGAGGTTGGTGGTGACAAACGGACGATGGGTGAGGGAGCACTCAGTGGCGAAACTAAAGGAGATGGACGAATGCGCTATTTCCGAGGGAGGAGAGATGACAAGGCAAGATGGAAGGAAGAAAGAAGTAACAAAGAGGAGGGGAGACGTGGAAGGAGAGGAGATCAGCGCAGAAGAGAACGGACAGTGCAGTGTGGATTCAGAAGACCAAAGTAGTGATGGGGTGAGTGGGGGTGAGCAGCAAGAATCGGTGAGAGCAGAGTGCAGTGGTGTAGTGAGCAAGAAAGGACACGAGGAGACTGATCGACAGGAAGGAAAAAAAATTATGAGTAAAGGACGAAGTAGGAGCTTAAAAGACATCTGGGGAAAAGTACGTAAAGGGATGGAAGATACAGAGGACATGGAACGGAATAGGTTGGTTAAAAAAGGAGGAATGGAGATAAGGGATGAGAGGTCGATAAATACAAGAAGTAAGAATAGAGGGGGAGACTTAGAAGGGAGGGAGGGAAAGTTATAACTATATTGGAAAATAGGATGTGTGAATATTGAGGGACTAAGGAACAAATTAGGAAATAAGAAAGTTCGGGGAGTAATAGAAAGTTTCGATATTGTGGCACTCTTAGAGACGTGGCTGGAAACTGGGAGGGAGATTTAATGGAAGGTGTTTGTGATAAAATATAAATATAGAAGAAAAGAGAAGAATAAGGGACTAGCACCAGGAGGGATGATAGTTCTAACTAGGGAAGAAATTAGGGAAATGGTAGAAGATATAGAGACCGATATGAAAGAAACCATATGGTTGAGATTGAATATGGGAGGGGTTGAGGGAAGGAGGAAGAAAATAAATCTAGCTTTTGTTTACTGCCATCCTAGTAATTCAGCATAAAACCTACTTCATAGAGGACATCAGAACCCAACATCACCTACCATCAACAAGGCCATATCAAGAGCTACTAAGGAACCGAAATAAGAAGAGGGAAGAAATACAGCTGGAATTCTACAGCTCACCTGCTATAGTGGAAAAGTCCTGGACCAGAGAAAACCAGAAGCAAAAACATGTGATAGCCAGACTTTCAGTACACGGCTTTCACTACAAGCTGTGTATTAACAAGCGATTTCACAAACCAGACGTAGATTGCGTGTGTGTGCTGTGCGGCAAAAATTGTGACACATACCACATACTGAAGTGCACGAAAAGAGCGAAGTCGATTACAGACTACAGTAAGGACTAAGATGCTCAACTGAGCGCACCTTCTTCTTCTTATTATTATTAAAAACTGAAAAAGTAGAAAATTAAAGCCCATTTGAAATGATTTCCAAATAGGTTATGATTTTATATCCTTTTAGAGTTTCTTTGCGAAAGCTTGACGTTTAAAATGTGTTTCCTACGCTACCAATGCGAGAGGCCGTTGCAACTCAAGGGAAGCATTAATGTTCAAAATCCTGCAATACAATATCGATCATTGTTACAGTATCATGCTTTTTTCAGTATACTAAGCTAATTTAAGTTGTATGTCACCAGAAATATAGCTAATAATGTTCAGCTCTCGAAACTTGCCCGGCAGGTAGTGTTATCGGGCCGTCGAAGTGGCCGATAAATTACGCGCCGGGTAACTACGATTTATGCTGCCGATAGCGCTACCTGAGAGTGGTCGAACGGAAACATCCTTTTACGCGGAGGGCAAGTTACGCGCTACCTTACCAGTAGGTGGTAGAACCGGCCCTAAGACAATTAAAAAAAAGAATTACGTATTTGTTAAAAAAGTACTTGCAAAATTTTCAATGAAATGTTTTGCCACCTAGAATGAATTCAGCGAACCCACAATGGACATCCTGGAGAAAGAAATTGAGAATAATATAACTGAAATCATATTTGGCTTAAAGGGCCGGTTCTACCACCTACTGGTAAAGTAGCGCGTAACTTGCCCTCCGCGTAAAAGGAAGTTTCTGTTCGACCCCCCCCCCAGGTAGCGCTATCGACAGCAAAAATCGTAGTTATAGTACGCGAACCTTTTCTTGAGTCCTGAGCTCCATAGTGCTGAAAGGTTCGCGTACTATACCCGGCGCGTAATTTATCGGCCACTTCGAGGGCCCGATAAGACTTTACCTGCCGGGCAAGTTTTGTGAGTTGAACATTATTAGCTGTATTTTTGGTGACATACAACTTAAATTAGCTTAGTATACTGAAAAAAAAGCATGATAGTGTAACAGTGGCCCATATTGCATTGCAGGATCTTGAACATTAATGCTTCCCTTGACTTGCAACGGTCACACCAGCTTCTCGCATCGGTAGCTTAGGGAACACATTTTATACGTCAAGATTTCGTAAAGAAACTTTAAAAGGATCATCATCATCATCATCGGACTCAGCGAGGGATCCCACCTCTACCGCCTCAAGGGCAGTATCCTGGAGCTTCAGACTCTTGGTCGGGGGATACAACTGGGGAGAATGACCAGTACCTCGCCCAGGCGGCCTCACCTGCTATGCTGAACAGGGGCCTTGTGGAGGGATGGGAAGATTGGAAGGGATAGACAAGGAAGAGGGAAGGAAGCGGCCGTGGCCTTAAGTTAGGTACCATCCCGGCATTCGCCTGGAGGAGAAGTGGGAAACCACGGAAAACCACTTCGAGGATGGCTGAGGTGGGAATCGAACCCACCTCTACTCAGTTGACCTCCCAAGGCTGAGTGGACCCCGTTCCAGCCCTCGTACCACTTTTCAAATTTTCGTGGTCCGGGTTCGATATATATATATATTTACATTGTAAAAATGTCCAGCGACTAGATAAAGCAATTCATGCTTTGATGACCTTTGTCAAAGATAAGTTGTTTGATCGATTTGTGGTACTTACAAAAGGAAAAGTAACGAGTAAACTTAAAGATCTCAGAAGTAGACACAAATAAGGTTTGCAGTTAAATTCAGGTCTGATAATTAAAGAAGCAAATGGCTGGATAATTCCTTCATCTTCCGATGTCAAGGAGCTCTATTTCGTGCAAGAAAAGTTTTGTAACTGCAATTGCAAGTTAGTTTGCGAGGAATGTAGTGCCTGCATTCATCAATACACCTGCACCTGTGTTGATTCCAGCATAAAATGGAATATGTGCAAGCATATCCATTGTATTTGCTTGCTTAGAATCAGCCAGAATGAAGTGTCCAGTTCGCTGCATGATGATAATGGCAACAGAAACAGTGAGGATGACTTATTCGTTCATACAGATGAACACTGTGCCACTGAGGACAAAGGGCTCGCGAAGAACGGAAATAAGCAATCTGCTCTAACTTTGGAGACTGAAAAAGAGAAACTAACAGAAAAGTTCACTCAGTTAATTAGAGGAATAAGATAAGAAAGTGAAATCATAGGCAAAACAGTTTACTTGTTTTCTTTTCTGCCATTGCGATATATTAAAAGTTTAATTTCATCAATTAACTAGGCAACTTCCATTAAAAACATAGAAGAACAAATGACGATCGACAAGCGCATACCGTGTACCAGTCGTGAGAAAGCTATCGGTGGTAGCGAGTAGCGGTGGGTCGAACCAGTTCATTCATACGAACTAATCCACTCATTCACACTCTGTATTGTGAATCGTTCAAATGAAGGAGTTCGTCTGTTGAAGTAGTTCGTTCATGAAGTATTCAAGCCTTATGAAGCTGCTGAGTAGGTATGTCGTTACTACAGCTACTGAGACCCTTGTTCACACTGCTACTGTCATTTGGTGACACTATCACACGTGTTATGGTGCGTTGTTCTTTCGTTAGCAAGATCAAATTTCAGTAGGTAAGGATTAGGGTAACACGTCGTTCGTAATAACACACGTTCTTGGTACTTTTCACATACACATTGAGCAATATCTACATTACAACCCTCTGATTTTTGTTATCACATCCTCAATACTAGCTCCTTTGGTAGTTTAGTTATATTCTATGCCCTTCCTAATTGTAGACCCGGTCAAGTATGTCATAGTAGCAAGACGTCAAGATGGGTAAATTCTGCGTGAAGATATAGTACCTTGTGTCCATGTGCTTACTCGTAGGTCTATTCCCCTTATACCCACACGATGTAGATTTTCACTCCTACTAGAGATCATTGTGTTAAAGTACTTTCTGAATAGTTGCATTACTTCCACATACTAAGGTACGATCCATACAAGGTAATAGGCCTAACCCAGAAGTTTACAGTTTTACCAGCTTTAAAAACTGTGAGATAAAGTGTTTATTATTCATCATAAATAAGTGGTTAAGAGTGTTGTGAAGTGTTTCATTCATAAAGTATTGGAACTGGGTGTTAGTTAAATACCGAGCCCAATTAAATATCAAGAAGTAGAAGAAGAAGAAGAAGGTGGTATGTCGTTCAACAGCGACTTCGTTTATAGTGTCTCACTCACCCAATAAAGCTTCATGATACTTAATAATAGTACCAACAGATGGCAGAGCTATGTAATTACCAGGGCGATTTCTCCGAGCATGCTACGCTTGCTGCGCAAGCGCAATATTTTTCTAAAGCAGGCGAGTTAAAAAAATTACAATATGTACCGTATCTGTAATAGATCTGCATTATACAAATCGCATGTTGCATTTATCTTGGCGAGTCCAGCGAGGCTTGCTCGTATCTTAGGCGCTTCAGCGGAGCCGTCGACAAAGCGAGAATTGTATGCGCGCGCAGGTTTCTGCTCTCCAAGGCCGGTTGCATGCTGTCACGTTTGTAATGTGTAGTTGGAAGCTCTGGTCTGAGAGCTACAGATCTAGTGTGTTGTGTCAGTGAGTAGTGTACTGTAGGTTCCTGATCATCTATTCTGAATGATTTGACGTGCTGTAATGGGTTCCGAACCGTGCATTATTGACAGCTTGTTATCAAATCTATTTTCTCGGAGGACTATCCAAGAGAAAACAGACATTATTAAGAATGGTAGGCCCTGTCCGGCGCTGCCAGATTTAAAAACACAGCACAGGGAGAAAAACAGAGAATATGTACGTTCGTTCTCTGTATCTCAGCTATGTTGTCGATTGAAAAAGGATTTCTTGCAAAAAATAGATTACAGTCCTCTTTCTATGATGAAGTTATTGATGGTTTTGTAAAGAGAAGTCGCAGAGTAGAGTTTGTTTTCAAGTAGGAAGATCTAATAAATAGTTGCAGTTTTTCTGTGTACATAGTTTGACGTTTACTTCTTTAAATTATATAATCACTGGCTTGTCATGATTTGTTAATAATTATAAAATGTGTCTGATTGTTATTCTTTTGGCCATTCTTGAAGGTGTGACGTAACCAGTTTGAATGCATGATTAAAATGTTCATGTGATTTAGCGATTTTTGGGTTTATAAATTTTATTCATTCAGAACTATGCATGTCCCACCCCACCAACTTTCACGAATGGAAGAGCAAGCCTGACTTTCATGACCAGCATTCGCCCCTGGTAATTACGAACACCACAAGGCTCAGCTGCTTAAAACTACATGATCGTTGATAGGTACAAGGTTAAGATAAACTGAAAAACCTGTCTCATATAACGAAGGAAATACATTTAATCTAGGTTCATCTTATTCGCACCATGCACTCGACAGTGACTTTATCTGCCATGTGATAATTTGTAGCTGTACTGTGACAGAAAACACCTGGGTTATCAACGATATTCATCATATAATAACATTGTTTCCACATAAAATTCAATCCAAAAGAGAATGAATATGATTACCACTGCCATAAATGTCTATTTACCTACATTGATGAACCTTTCATTAATTTTCTTTTCGATTTTATTTTTGTCACGAATAAACATTGAAATCAAAAAAGTTAATTGTCATGTTGGACCATTGGTACCATTTGAGGTAAAATTCCTCTTTCTTGTATTCCGAAAGCAGTTTTTGTATCTCTTCACTGTTGTACATTGGCTAGCAACTCGCAATCGCGGAAAAGTAGTGAAATTTGGGGTTTCTTCGCCGTTTTAGGTGATGGGAAATATAAGTGTAACTTTTGTTCGAAGCAAATTTCGTACAAAGGAGGAAATAAATTTAATCTTGCTCGTTATGTTCGCATGATGCACCCAACAGTGTCTTTATCTGCCAGGCGTTTAGCGCCTCCTAGTACCGCACCTGTCGGTATTTCTTCAGAAGATAACCAGGATGATCCACATCCAACAACATCAACTGCCAGCACTAAACAGCAGTAGTGCCACTTAAACAACAGTGATCCATCCCCAGAATCAAGGAACACTCTCTATATATTTTGCAAAGCCTCTGTCTAATAAACTAAATCAAGAGATAGATTTCGCACTCCTGGAGACTGTGGTGAAAGATTGTTTGCCTTTTAGCATCGCTGACAGCAATCCTTTTCAAAAGTTCCTGGGTAAACTGAGTGGGATTTATAGAAGGCCTGCTCGGGAGACCATTTCTAACACACTTCTCCAACAACAATACGCCATGACAAAGGAAGTGATGAAAACCAAAATTCAGTCTGCAGAAGCGGTTGTATTGGCAATGGATGGGTGACTTCAATTAAAAATGAGAGCTACTTGTCAGTGACCGCAGACTATATTAAAGACCTGGAGCTAGAATCGTCCCTCCTAGAGTGCTTTAAGTACGACGAAAGGCACACTTAAGAAAACTTCACCGAAGAACTGCGACGTGTTACTATGGAATGGGGCATTGCAGAAAAAGTCGTGTGTGTAGTTAGTAACAATGCTCCTAATATTGTGGCAGCAATACGACTCACAGCCTGGAAACACACCCCCTGATTTGCACAAAACCTAAATTTAATTGTTAAGAATGGGTTGCAGTACATTCAATCTGAACAAAGTGAAAAAAAAATGTTGAATTTTTTAAAAAGGAGTTCGCGCTCCAGCATGGAGCTCAATAAAATGCAGGAACAGTTGAAAGAGCAAGTCCTAACGTTAAAACAGGACACTATCACAAGGTGGAATTCAACCTTTGATATGCTACAAAGAATAGTTGATATCAAGACTTCCCTGATGTCAGATATAACCATAAATTACCCTGATCTTTCAAATTTGACCACAGACGGCATTGCAAGCATAACATAACACTGCGAAGTGTTCAAAGTTTTCAAAGATTGTACTGAGTAAATGAGCAGTGAAAGGCTGGTCATTGCGCCGAAAGTTATACTCCTCCGTCGGTCGTTGAAAAGATGGTGTTACAGATTTGCCAATAACATTGAAATCCGTGGTGATATGAAGCAGGTGGCCGAGAAGCTAGTGGAAGAGCTAAATCGGCGATTTCGCAATACAGAAGAAAAAACATTTTCGCAGAAGCAACTTTATTGGACCCTCGCACAGTGGGCCAGGAATCATATCTAGCTGGACAAAAGTCGTTTTGGGAAGTTAATTGAAACAATATTTTACCCTATGCATTTCGTGTACCACTGTCTGAACTACACTAGCCTGAGTTTGTTTTGACTCTTGGTGCGTTAGTTGACCTGGAACTCTCTTTGTGATAACACGGTGAAGAAGAAACGCCGAGGCGCCGGTTCAAATTACATGGATTTTCTGACAAAAACTCTGCTGAGAAAGCAAAACAAGACCTAGTCGGGCACTGTGAGGGACACGTGTCGGACACATCCACTGCCTCTGCAGAAAACACAGTTTCAATCGCCAAATCTACTCCTTGACTCTGGTTTGAATTCGATGAAGTGGTTTTGCAGGCTGCATAGTAATCCACACCCTAGAGGTGCTGCCATAGTGGAAGTGGATAAATATTTGCAGGAACCCCTACTACAGTGGCAAGGAAATGTTATTCTCTATAGAGTGATAAATAAGTTACAAGATTGTGAGCAACTGCAACGTGACCTCGAAAATATTGTGAGATGGACAGCAGGCAATGGTATGTTGATAAACGGGGCTAAAAGTCAGGTTGTGAGTTTCACAAATAGGAAAAGTCCTCTCAGTTTTAATTACTGCGTTGATGGGATGAGAGTTCCTTTTGGGGATCATTGTAAGTATCTAGGTGTTAATATAAGGAAAGATCTTCACTGGGGTAATCACATAAATGGGATTGTAAATAAAGGGTACCGATCTCTGCACATGGTTATGAGGGTGTTTAGGGGTTGTAGTAAGGATGTAAAGGAGAGTGCATATAAGTCTCTGGTAAGACCCCAACTAGAGTATGGTTCCAGTGTATGGGACCCTCACCAGGATTACCTGATTCAAGAACTGGAAAAAATCCAAAGAAAAGCAGCTCGATTTGTTCTGGGTGATTTCCGACAAAAGAGTAGCGTTACAAAAATGTTGCAATGTTTGGGTTGGGAAGAATTGAGAGAAAGGAGCTGCTCGACTAAGTGGTATGTTCCGAGCTGTCAGCGGAGAGATGGCGTGGATTGACATTAGTAGACGAATAGGTTTGAATGGCGTCTATAAAAGTAGGAAAGATCACAATATGAAGATAAAGTTGGAATTCAAGAGGACAAACTGGGGCAAATATTCATTTATAGGAAGGGGAGTTAGGGATTGGAATAACCTACCAAGGGAGATGTTCAATAAATTTCCAATTTCTTTGAAATCATTTCGGAAAAGGCTAGGAAAGCAACAGATAAGGAATCTGCCACCTGGGCGACTGCCCTAAATGCAGATCAGTATTGATTGATTGATTGATTGATTGATTGATTGATTGATTGATTGATTGATTGATTGATTGATTGATTGATTGATTGATTGATTGATTGAGTAGTGGTCTGAACGACAGTCAGTGTACCCAGCACTCTTTTAACTTGCTAAAATGTGGCTGTGTATTGTTGCAACCTCCACGCCATGCGAAGGAGTGTTCTCGAAGGCCGGACACCTTATCACTGACAGAAGGAACCGCCTGACAGGAAAAAGTTTATTTATTATTATTGATATCTGTTTTTACGTCGCACCGACACAGATAGGTCTTATGGCGACGATGAGAGAGGAAAGGCCTGGGAGTGGGAAGGAAGTGGCCCTGGCCTTAATTAAGGTACGGCCCTTGCATTTGCCTGGTGTGAAAATGGGAAACCACGGAAAACCATCTTCAGGGCTGCGGACAGTAGTGTTCAAACCCACTATCTCCCGGATGCAAGCTCACTGCTGCGCGTCCCTAACGGCCAACTTGCCAGGTAACAGGAAAAAGAGGGGAACAAACAAAGTTTTTTAAACGGAAATCTCGAAATATTTGCTTAATAAGTGATATAAAGTTCGTTCATTTGTATTTTTTATTCAATTAGTCTATTCCCCAAAGTAAAATTTTGTTTAATAATGTAAGTATTGTGTATCTGATAAACGTTCCTACAAGGAAGATACTCTTTTGGCTGTGGATTCAGCGCATTCTTTACTTTTAAGAAGTGATAATAAAGTCCGTTCATTTTAATATTTTTATTTAATTATTCTATTCCCCAAGTGAAGTTTTGTTTTTTAATGAAGGAATATACACTTTCGGCTGGTGACCGGATGTTTCGCACCACTTGATTTTTGAGGACATTTCGTACCACCTAGGTCGTTATATACCTGCGAACGGTTTTCCCGCAATCCCCAAATATTTACGCCAGGACAATCCGTACTACTTGATGTCAAATTGGAATTCCATTTCCACGCCAATGGGCGTAATGAGCCTGACAGGCACGCTTTAGAAATCGGAAAACAAAAATAATTTACATATCCTGAGGAAAACTTCTGTGTTATTTTAATAATTGCCTTTTAGCTATACTTATCACTTATGTTTACATAAATATTATCAGAAGAAAGTCGTTTTTTAAAGTATAAATCCTGAAAGAAAACAATACAACCGGAATAGAAATATATACCGGTTTGGGCCCAATGTCCCTGACGAGCATACGGATGGATAATATTACAATTATTGTAAATATTTATAAACTACTGCATGATTTCAATATCAGGTAAGTAAAATAAAAGAAGGTCTCGAAGGGCTTGAAGGTCACGTGGAAACAGAAACTACTGGAAGGTGAAGTAGCTAGGTCCTCGCAAATGACGAATACGAGATAAGAATTAACACGTGTACCAGTCAGATCACTTGCGCCTAACGGAAGGTTAACATCAGTAGTGGTCACATCGTGCGGATGCTTCTACGCCAGTAGTGGGCAACGGATGTACCCACATTAATACATTCACCAGGATATCGTTTTTACTTCGCAGTACTTCCCACTTTTTCGAGTGCTACGGAATGTCTTCTCCTAAATATTTTAATATAGTGGTGGGAATATCCTTTGTTACTGTAAATAAGATTATTGGCGTGTCCCATATCACTGTATGATCAGTTGGGTGAAATGCAATGCAATACGATACAATACAATATCGAATGTTTAAAACTATCGGTAGACTACCGATTGTGAAGCGTGACTATCAAATGAAAACATTCGATAGTTTTCATTCGGTTTGAAATCGGTTATAAAGTAGTGGTTTTGTACTGCGGTAGTACTAGTAACAAGTAATAAGTCATTTGCTAGTAACTATCGAAATGTGGATTGTTGTATTACACTACCGAATTGTATAGCGTGCTTCTTTTGTTGGTATTGATATAAGCGGAAATATCGAGACTAGTAACAAACGTTACACACACAATGATCGAGTGAAGTATTTGGAAACTGAAATACGTTGATCTATTAAATGAGATAAAATGCCCCGATTAAAGTAATTGTGGTCATTATGTTTCATTTTGAATAAAATGCATTTTTGTGTCCCTAACCACAAGTTAAAGAATGTAGGGTCGTCTGTTCATAAAATAACACATGTTAGGTAGGGGAGGGTGGTCCACAATGAGACACTGTTTTTTGGATAATTTTTAGAATATTTATTTTTCACAAAACCCTTTGAAAATTTACATGAGATGATGTGATTAACTCTTAATCACACACAAAAATCATAATTACTTCTGATTTGCTAACAGAAAATTAATAAAAAATGAAAATCTCAGCCATGAGAAGTTGTCTCACTGTACCCCATGGTGGTCCACAATGAGACAGTGTATGGTCCACAGTGAGATAACCTACTTTACATTCAGGTTGCCAAACTTAATCTCAAAACTTAAATAATTGTTTTGCCGTTTAGTTTTTCCAAACAATTTTGGTTTAGGTAGGATCATTTTAACGTCTCTTTCGTCGACTGATGCAACATCTGTAGTCCCTGGATGTATAAATTTGTCTGTGTTTTTAAACCTTCTAAGGAATGGTATCTCAATATCAGCATCTGTATCTCTCTCTCTTTCAAAACCTCTCCAATATAGAATGATAAAGTTGTTTTTCCTTGAAATTCAACCAAAACGTAATCTCCTACAACTGGGTGCCTATTAAGTAAATTACATCAAAACCTGAAAATGTTTCTTCATTGTCCATAACTGAAGAACCGGAAGAGATTTCAAAATTGTCATCTGAAGAATCTGAATCTGTGTCCATTTCCTCAAACAATCTTCGCTTGCTTGATTTCTTCCGTAAAACATTTGACTTGATTGTT
This sequence comes from Anabrus simplex, assembly GCF_040414725.1. Taxonomy (NCBI): domain Eukaryota; kingdom Metazoa; phylum Arthropoda; class Insecta; order Orthoptera; family Tettigoniidae; genus Anabrus; species Anabrus simplex. The sequence goes on along the minus strand of NC_090266.1, from coordinate 1,148,946,386 downwards.
TTAGGCTTACGCTTTAATGCATTCTCTTTTAGTTCATTCTTTTCCGGTGTGTCAGTAGCTATCATGCTTCTGCCTTTCCTTTTTGAATTTGATTTCCTAGGTTGAGCCTTCGGGAACCCCCGAAACACATGTGGGTTTATAATTTTACGATGTTCCGTCTCTGGCCATGAAATTACATCTTTACTAGCTGTATGAACACATGGTGAGTTGCTATTCTTTTCACCATGTGATGTGCCTTCATCTGTTGCTAATTCATGAGTTGAATTTGACACTTTAATAGGCTTTCTGTTACTGTCACTTTGAGAATCACTATGGTTTGAACATTGTGAAAGTGGTGTAGATTCCTCTGCCTCAGCAGCCACATTCATCTCTGAGGTGGATCTATCAGTGACGCTAGAGGGAAGAAAATCATCGTCGGTGAATATATTTCTGTCATAAGGAAATATCCCTGTTGTCCTAAATCCAGATGCAATGTTGGATGGCGCCATTGAACGCTGAAAATGTACTTTGACACAGCTGCCAATATCATATATTGCGAGCGGAGTTCCAGGATGGTTCACAAGCCAGAAATTGACTGCTGAATTGTAATGAGACTTGAAGGAGAAATAAATTCCTACGTCGAGGGGTTGAAGTCTATGTGTACAGTGTGGGGGGAATGTTAGCATTTTAACCCCATTCTCTTTTGCTAGATCCAAACAGCCAACAGAAAGATGGCTTTCATGGTTATCCAAAGGGAGCAACGTTGGATTTTCTTTAGATGAACATGTGTGTTTAATAAAATGTCTCATTACATCAACAAAAAGTTCTGCATTCATCCACCCAGATGGTGCAGCTAAGCCAAGTGTACCTGGAGGTGCTTCACGGATCATGTGGTTTTTAAAATGTGTGCGAGGAAATACCATTGCTGGTGGAATGGTATTTCCTAGAGCATTAATGAACAACAAGTTGTTACTAAAGTCCACTTTTCACCACTTGTTGCTTGACTTTCTGCCACTACCTTTTTGTTTTTGCACAGTTATTGTTGCAGCTTCATCCAAATTCCACATACGAGAACCATCTGCAAACGAATAATTCCTCTCCAAAACAATTTGAAGTTTTGTCAAAAAACTATCTACATTAAATCTGTTGAAAAAGTAGCCCTAGAGAGACTACAACCTTCAGGTTGCCTTATACTGAGAGTTGGGTGCCTTTTCAAAAAAATTCGAAACTATTCTAAACCTCCCATTTTGTTCTCTTTCCACTGATCTGGAATACTAATATTGTTCTTCACAGCTATCACATATGTCAGACGGCGACAGTCTAATGTTGTCAAAGGATAATTCATTTTAGCACTCGTTAAAATATAGTCTTCCAAGACAGCTTCTTCCTCATCTGACATTATCTTGCGGCAGGTATAATTTGGACTCATACGAACAACACGCTCAGGGTTAGCACTTTTTTCCGTACATATTTGGAAAGAAAGAAAGAGTCTAGACTAGGTATAGGTCTAGTACTGATGAAATTCTTGGTCTACCATCTGTATTAATGAACAGAAATAACGATCTTACCTTCCCAATGTCTGAAAAGAAAGATTTCTTTGTTGAGCTGCTTGTCGAATACTGAAGCCTTGATTCACAACCAACTCAACTGCCTCTTTCATGCAATCAGAAGAAATGCACCAATGTGCGTTTTTCTTTTTCGATTTCTAGCCATCTTCTGTAATAAAAAGGAAAAAAACCTAGTAGTCCTTTATTAGTCAAGTTGTTTTAAAGCCTCTATCATATTATAACATACAAAGTGGGGTTATATAAAAGGTTATTATTAAAGTTAACCTTAGTTAGTCGTATGGGGCACAGTGAGGCAGCCAGTTTTAAGTTGTCTCATAGTACCCCACCTAGCTATGTCTCACTGTGACCCACATGTAGTGCATTTGTAAACAACTGTTTTTCTAACCTAAAAACCACCGATAGCAAAGTTTCTTCTACAGCATTTTATACCTATTGCTAGCTATATTCTATTAGCAACATTTGAAAAGTAATTATATTTTACCATAAAAAGCTAGAACACACAAAGCAAACAACAAATATTTACTTTAATTACCTCAAAAGCAATCTGCTGTAATAACAAAGGAACTACTTCTTCAAGACTTCTAGGATCAGGATAGCCAACGTTGATTCTAATTCCTGTTTTAACCACCAGAGTTTTTCCTTCCACAGATAATTCAAAATGTTTAAAATCAGCCGTGTCTCACAGTGGACCAATCTCCCCTAATTTGAGGCGAAGGTTAGGTTTACACCTTATTGTATTAATAATGACACCACATATTAAAGTAATGTGACTACAGCAAACTAAACTAAATGAAAAGACACCATGTTTCCTAGGACCAATATTGCATATTGTACCGGGAACTGTTCCAGCCCTGTACATTGTTTTATTGTTGCCGAAACATATGAAAAAGGGACGGCAATAATATCTGTTCGTGCGTCCGACATCTTGCGCTAGCGCAAGGCGAAGCTCCTTGTAGCGAGCTGGACACGTCACGAGCAACGAGTCTGCAGGTGACGTCAATATCACATGTTACATGCCTCTCCATCTAAGGTACTAAAAAGAAAAGGCCTAACTTTTCAGCCGCTTAAGTTTCGGACATGAGACATGTATCATCATGTAGCTCATGTTCCAAATGCAAACATATATTAATTTCAGTAAATTCCGTCAAGGCATTCTAAAGATATAAGCCAATTTCATCTCTGTGACGTAGCAAGCAGCCTTGAGCCGTACTGAATATAAGCAGAGAGCCAGGCCACAGCAATTCAGTTCACGTCGAGTTCGCACCATGTTCGCACCAATTTCACATCGAGTTCGCGTCAAGTCTACATTCGTTCACAGCTGGCTAGTATATCACGCTGCGCGCGTCGAACCAAGTATTCCTGCGACCGGACCTCGCACTACTTAGAAAGTTTCAATGGCTAGTTGATACTTAGTCTCTGCGATACCAGTGAGTAACCTGTACATTGTGGGACTTGTAATTCGTCTAATATTCAGACTTAGAAAATGAACGTGTGTAATTTCAAAGTCTTAAAGACTTATAGTATTCAGAAACAGTGGTACTTGACACTTAGTAAATATCTTAGTTGACGTGTGAATAACCGTAACCAACTTGGGGTTAACATAAATACTTCGCATGGTAACGATCTTGGACTATTTGAACTTTGAAGTTCATGAGTGTAGGTTATAACACTTTGATTGTCTTGGGAGCCTAGAACACTGTAATTTGTGTAGAAGAACTGTTAATAATGCATGTGGACTAACTGTGTACCCAGTGTTATCGTGAAGTATAGGACTTATACTTGAATAATTGAGGTATTACAAGAGAGAGTCGCTTATTTATTTTGCTGTGAAGTTGAGCGATTACAAACTGTGTTCCAAATGCAAGTTAATTTAACCCTACGAACAGTGAGCAGTAAGTGGTTAGATGAACTGTGCCGTGAACGATATTTCTCATGATCGTGATAGACGATAAAAGACTCGCTCCGACGTATTTCTCATCGAAGTGAATGGTGATAAATTGTGAAACAGTCACCAGTGATAACCGTGCAAAATCATATAGTGCACATTTTCGACGTAGAACGACGGAGATCGACGTAAAACGACGGAGATCGACGTAGAACGGCGGAGATCGACGGAGATTTGGTACTACGCGGGAATGGTTCCAGGGGCGTGGTACCATGGAGCAGCTTGGGGCCTGCTGACAGCCGAATCCCAGATTGCTGTTCGCAGAGTGGTTTTCCACTGTTCGAGAAGGCGTATATCAGGTGATGTCAGTGCTTTTCCATTAAATTCTGACTTTAAGCAGGACCTTTATGAACTAAGTCATTACGGACAAAGAACATTAAAGAGTTTACTTAATTAATATTCTATTTGAACAGTATTAACGTTTCCAAATCAAGAAAGACTTTCAACAATAAAGTGCTCCCATATACTCCCATTTATTAGAACTTTGATGTATCAATTAAGTGCACTATTCGTGGTGAAAGTATAACATAAACTCCAAATTTGCCATATTTTTCATAACGTGTGCTCCGAACTGTAAAAGACTAGATTTGATTTCAAGTTTAACGTGTTCTCGAGAAGAAATCTGCTTTACTCAATTTATGTAGGAAGTGTAAATATGAAATCGCAAAAAACCACTAGAGAGAGAGATTTCAGGATTTCTCATTTATTTACAACATTATTTATGACATGAAGAATATGATGGACATATCAAATTGGGAAATATTATTCATTTAAATTTCATTTGAATTAATTTCGATGTTCTGTTGTTAAAAAAAGGAGAACGAGGATTTATTTTCAATTAAATATTCATTATTTGGCGACACAATAGGAGGGCATTCCAAAGAATGAAATAAAGGAATGAAAGACGTAATATCTCTTATTTCGCCTTGCCATCCTCTCTCTGTACCATCTCCTAAGGACTCAGTACCCCTTAGAAAGACCTCATGCCATTAACAGTCAACTTTTCCTGGTACAATATATTCATTTTAAAATAATTCCATTCATTTAAGGTTAATGTTCAATCATTAGAGGTTCATGGTTAGTATATGGAAAGTATTTATAAAAACTATAACATGATTATCTATTGATAAAGTGCACAATAATAAAATTGCATTTATCATTATACAACTTTGAGTCATATATCTATTCATTTATAATAAATGACTGACTTCACTCCATAACGAAAGAGGAGGACGATTTCAGCGCTGACTAGTGGAAAAGATTGCAATTTGTGATCCGAATGAAAAACCGAGTGCAAAAGGAAACAATCGGTTGTAACGGTAGTTGACGACTATCGAATAATTTGGTAGTTTTCATTCAATAGTCCACCGAGCTCGATAGCTGCAGTCGCTTAAGTGCGGCCAGTATCCAGAATTCAGGAGATAGTAGGTTCGAACCCACTGTCGGCAGTCCTGAAAATGGTTTTCCGTAGTTTCCCATTTTCACACCAGGCAAATGCTGGGGCTGTACCTTAATTAAGCCACGGCCGCTTCCTTCCCACTCCTAGCCCTTTCCTGTCCCATCGTCGCCGTAAGACCTATCTGTGTCGGTGCGACGTAAAGCAACTAGCAAAAAAGCGATAGTCCCGTCACTGTTTGAAAGTCATTAGCTGACACTTCTCAGGTAATCAGACGGTCAAGTGGTACGAAATGTCCGGTGGTACGAAATGTCCTAGAACCCTTTCGGCTGTGGATTCAATGCTTTTTTTACTTCCAGATTCATAAGGTATTATGTTATTTGCATGTCTGCTGTGTTCACTCTGTCGGACCGTCAGTTTCTTCGTATACGGTATATATTTAATGGTGTAATAACACAACTGACAGGTAGGATGGGACTGGGAGTGACGGTGGTAATGAATGACGCTGATAGTCAGAGGGGTGGAAGAGAGCGAGTGAACGAGCGACAGACGAATCGAATGAGTTGTGAATGATATGAAGTTTGAGAACTGTGAAGTATTTGAACTACTAGTTCATTGAAATTGAGTGGTTAGTTTACCTTCATAGGGGTGAAGCGTTCATTTTGAACGGCTCATTCACGAGCTACCCATCGCTAATCGGTAGTGTTTCAGTCCATTCGTATTGTAAGGCTTTAAGTGCGGACTCCGTGATGTTTTTCTTTTTATTTATTTTCATTAATTCCATTCCATATATTTGTAATATGGATTCTCAATTTATAGAGCGACAGAAATGTATAAACATTAAAAACGTCGAAAGTCGAAAACAAACAAGGGGCTGTGGGGGTGATGTAAAGTATTTGGAGCAGGGCTTCTCCGTCTGTAAAGTCGGTCCTGAACATGCTGGTGACTAGATATAGCGCTCTGCGAAGATCAACAAATTGTTGTCACAGGATCTATCTTTGTCGGTGCGACGTAAAAACCAACAAAGAATTTTAACAACTCTGGCAACATTGCAGAGTAGATATAGTCACACTCTCTAATAAGCAAGAATACATATTCGTTACTCCCTGCTAATAAGAGTAAAGAAAAAATGGGCAACGTTGTTGTCCGGGCATGGGGGTCATTTTCAATTTTGTAATTTGCACGTAGGCACGTGTGGAGGAGTGATGGTGATGTGTTCAGTTCGTTCATTTTCATAGATTCTGAATATCAGGAAACTAACGTGCTCCTGGAATCTAGTTTACTTTAAATCATCACATGTAGACTTCGTGTATAGAAGTGAGTGTTTTTAAAGAATATCCTCAATAGGGGTACTCTGTATTTTTTAACTAAGTAATTTGGCATCGTGAGTGGATACCTAGATTTAGCATGACATTTATCCTCGTACGTCAATATATGGTGAGGTTTTGGCGTGTGTGACTTTCTCTTATTAAATTAGTTTCTCTCTTATTAATTTTTTTTTTTTGACGTGGAAACTTTTGTTTGTCCACCGTAACCTCCTTCGCAGATATGACAGCTGCCAAGACATCTAAGATATTGGCCTTTTTGCCTACTGTTTGGTAGAAAATGATTGGGTGGACTTTGAAATGCATAGAGTACACATCTAAACAAAGTTCCAGCATCTACATCTTCTATAATGTCTGTGCTGGGGAGATCTAGTGTTTACAGTGGACTATGTAATTGATCTGTCTCGCTTTTATCCTTGGATTGGTCTGTATGAAAGTGACTGAGGTATGAGTGATGCTAGTAATGCCATTCCTTAAGCAGCCAGTCCCTGCTATGAATGGTGTGAAAATATTGCACATAGGGTTGGTTGGTGCATGCATTTCAGTGAGCTTGGCAGACTGATCTGTAATATCAACTTCTGGCTCAGTAAGGAAAGTAACGGGAAGCTACTTCACTCATTTCCCTAGTACGACTCTTCAGTGATGCCTAGGCCATCTGTGACAGGTAATGGTTGAGCTGTTGAGGATCCAACCAGCCTTCGGGCTGAGGATTGTAAATACATGCATCTTCTCTCTGAATGCTTTGAACCTGTTTCTATATCCTTGATGGTAAGTGCCTTTAGAGAGGACGGGGTTTAGATCGCAAATATAAAGATAGGAACTTTCCACCTAATAAATACATTTGCTTCTTAGAAGGTACTTAAAAATACTTTTACATAACCGTATCGGTTTCAACCCTATTTGTGGGTCTTAGATCCAGAGTGATGTTCCTTCAGTTGTGGGTTTCCAATGAAAAATATGCACAAAGAAGTGACATTTTAGCCAACAGCCGTAATCACTGGGTTCTCACCAAAGCGGCTGCAGTTAAAATCACGGTCAGTGTCGCAGGAGAAATTTTCATAATAAAAAGCCACGTACCTGTGGTTTAGATTCCACTTGAAATTGGAGGTCACATGGCAATGATCACAGTATCAACAGTCGCATTTCACCATTGGAAGGAAAAGATCAGTGCTGAACTTAAAAAAGGAATCATCTATCTGGTTAGTATTTTATTTTGTGAGGATAAGAAAGGGGAACTACCAGGTGTCCAAAATTACTCTGCAAAGTAGTTTGGGAGGTCCTGCTAGAATTCGTGGCTTGCTGCAGGTGTTGACTTAGGCTAAGTGTGTAGAGGTAACTATCATGACAGTATGGCCAGAATTATTTTAGCCCAAAATGTTCTGAAATGTTGTCCTTTATTTTATTTTAAACTTTGATTGTATTATGTAATAAACAGTTCTTCATTCTATTATGCCTTCATTTTAAGATAAATGAGCCTAGAGTGTAGTGGTTAGTGTGATTAGCTGCCACCCCCGGAGGCCTAGGTTCGATTTTTGGCTCTACCACAAAATTTGAAAACTGGTACAAGGATTGGAACGGAGTCCACTCAGCCGTGGGAGGTCAACTGAGTGGTGGGGGGGTCCGATCCTCACCTCAGCCATCTTTTTGAAGTGGTTTTCCGTGGTTTCCCGCTTCTTCTCCAGGTAAATGCCAGTATGGTTCCTAACTTACCGAGCTCGATAGCTGCAGTCGCTTAAGTGCGGCCAGTATCCAGTATAAGTAACTAATCTCATGTTTGTTCCGTATTGAAGATAACAGTAAGTAAGATTCTATTAGAATAAAATTTATTGTAGCCACCTATTCAATACAATTCTCTCTTTGTGGTGATTAAATTCTAAGTGATTTGTATACACTACTTAGGTACATGTTTCGCCCTGTCTTTGGGCATCTTCAGCCTATTGTCAGTCTTAAGGTCAAGACCCAGGTCTTGTCTGAGGTAAACATTTGGAACCAATATCGGGCCTATACAAATATGACCTTATTCTAAGAATCTTCCTATTTTTTACAAATAAAAAAGGGGCCTTGCTTTAGGTGATATGTACAAAAATTATAAAAATGTGCAACTTCAATGAAAACAAAATTTGTTACGTGAATACATTTTAAAATCATCTAACAATTTACAAACTGTACAAAGCAACAATTGGATCTCTTTATCATTAGATGAATCGTTGGGTTGGTAGTTTGTAGAAAGTATCTTCGTCCAAAGGTTCATTTTGTAAGAGTATCCAGTATTCAGGAGATAGTGGGTTCGAACCCCACTGTTGGCAGCCCTGAAGATGGTTTTCCGTGGTTTCCCATTTTCACACCAGGCAAATGCTGGGGCTGTACCTTAATTAAGGCCACGGCCGCTTCCTTCCAACTCCTAGGCCTTTCCCATCCCATCGTCGCCATAAGACCTATCTGTGTCGGTGCGACGTAAAGCCCCTAGCAAAAAAAAAAAAAAAAAAATTAAGTCCACGGCTGCTTCCTTCCCAGTCCTAGCCCTTTCCTGCCCCATCGTCGTCATAAGACCTATCTGTGTCGGTGCGACGTAAAGCCAATAGCGGTTCCTAACTTCGGCCACGGTCCTTCCCACTCCTAGCCCTTTCATATCCCACGTCGTCTTGGACCTATCTGTCTTGGTGTGACATAAAGCAACATGCATACATCTTCATTATAGACTGTTATGTCTTTCGTTGTTCAGTCTGCAAGCCTCTGTGAATTTACTAACTGCTGCCACAATCCTAGTCCTGTGGCATCGTTTATTTCTGTTTCTCTTATCTTTAAATCGTTAGCAACTGAGTCTGACCATCATCGTTTTAGTCTCCTCTACTCCTCCTACCCTCTAGCAGAGTCCATTATTCTCCTAGGTAACCTATCCTCCTCCATTCGCCTCTTGTGATCCCACCACTGAAGTTTTATTCATACAGCTTCATCTGTACCTAATTCCCAACTTATTCCTTATCTCGTCATTCTGAGTACCCTCCTGCTGGTGTTCCCACCTGTTTGTACCAGGAATCATCCTGCTACTTTCATATTTATGTTACTTCTAACTTATGAATAAGATATCCTGAATCCACCCAACTTTAACTCCCATAAAGCAAAGTTGGTCTGAAAACAACAGATGTAAAGATATTTTCTCCCGGGAGCTGACTTCCTTTGTATAAAATACTGTGGATCGCAACTGCGAGCTCACTGCATTTGCTTTGCTGCACCTTGATTCAATTTCACTTAACTTTACCACCATCCTGGGAGAACAAACATTGTAAATATTAGAAATTATCAACCTGTTCCAGCTTTGTATCTCCAATCTGGCATTGAATTCTCTTGGATTTCTTACCGACTGACATCAATTTAGCCTTTGAAAGACTAGTTTTCATACCATAGGTTCTTATATGACTATATTAACATTAATAAGCTGATTAAAGAAATATTGAAATGTGGCTTGTTATGACAGTTGAGTCTCTAACAAGTAAAATGATGAGATGTTTAACAATTTGTAAAGAACCAACGATTAACATTCAAGTTCAGTAAATCTAAAAATATGATGAAGCACTTTAAAAATCTTTAGTTTTTATGTCAGTTATCATAATTAGCAGTGAAACATTGTCCACTGCGCGAGTTGGCCGTGTGGTTAGAGGTGCGCAGCTGTGAGCTTCCATCCCGGCGATAGTGGGTTCGAACCCCTCTGTCGGCAGCCCAGAAGATGGTTTTTCTGTGGTTTCCCCATTTTCACACCAGGCATATGCTGGGGCTGGCGCTGTGGCTTAATAAAGGCCACGGCTGCTTCCTTCCCATCGTAGGCCTTTCCTATCCCATCGTCGCCATAAGACCTATCTGTGTCGGTGCGACATAAAGCAAAAAAGGTGTAAAAAAGTAAATTAAAAAATAGAAACATCCTATTCATTGCTTCCTGTTTCTTAACTAGTAAAGTTGATCACCTAATCAGCGTGGGCCGATGACCTTCGCTGTTATGCCCGTTAAAACAACAAGCAGCCTGATCAGCGTGATAGCAAAGATCTAGTGTGTGTCAATACAAGTAGGGTTCTCTGATGAGTGAAGAATAAGGTGGTTTTACATATTTATTGGTTGGCTGAGGGAGACATCTACAACTTAGATCGATGGACAGGTGGCCCGGTGAAAAACTTAGTACTGTCAAATGAATCAAGTACGTAGTAGCTGTCTGGAAGAGAAATAGAAATAACAGCATTGGAAAGGGCCATATGCTTATGGATACAAAATAATTATTAAAAGAAAGAAAAGCAGAGAACATAAATTGTATGAGACTCTCCCCCTGAATCACAGCATCTGAAACCGGGTCTCCACTTGTACAAGATCAGTGTATCTGCATCAAGAATTGATACGCGATCATGATACAGCTGTCTGTTGATAAGGTTGCCTGATCTGTATCACATATATCATTATGCATATCTATTAGTTTTCCACCCATCAGTCTTGTATCATCAGTTGAGACTTGGCTCCGATATAGTGACAATAGCTCTCCAGCTTCAGTTGGCTACTGCCAGCTCTTCTAAGAGCTGCAAGCAGATATTCTACATATTCTTTTTGCAAGACTCTATAGGCTCCCAGCGTCATTCTTTTCCATATGATTACGATGGTGTGGATCGTTTGGGTCCGACAAAACTGTCTTTTGGTGATAATAACTTATCAACTGTTTTGATGAAACCAAAAATATCCTTAAAGGAGAAGTAGGGATGGAAGGGGATTTGAACTTTTTCCATGGACCACTCCGAATCCATTTTTCTTCAAATCGGAAGATCCCCAAACAAAGGCTGATGCAAAACTGAATGAAGTCGGACGGTGAATAGTGTAGGGTTGAAGGGAAGAGTGGTAGGGGCTCTGAGCATGTTCAGCACACGAGGCAATGATACTTAGTGCTGACCGGGGAAACGCTCCATCCAGACTGTCCGTATCTGTATCACGTATCTTCCCTGTGATGCAACGGCAAAATACCGGCTCTCGGTGGGAACATCCCCAATCCAATCATTGTATCATGTGATACATGGTCTTGATACAGAACTCTGTTTTCACAAGGCTGATCATGATACAGATACACTGATGTGATACAAGTGTGGAGCCGGCTTTATATGTCCGTTAACTCGATGTATGAAGCGAACAATGTGGATGCGGTGGCTGAAAACATGAGTAGGGGTTGGGGAAGGGATGGGAGCGGAGAAGGGGTGGAATGTTGGTAGGGGGGTTGGAACTCCTGTTCTTCTCAAGTTTGTGTTTATTATATATAGAGATAATTACATCGAATACAATATATTTTTTTCTAATACAATATATGTTTTTTCTGAGTCATTGAGTTTGTAGTTTTGATTTAAATGTTGTTCCAAATGAATGATACTTTTCTCTAGAATATTAAAGCTGTCTCAACGACTTCGAATTAATGAGGTTTTACTGTATTCATTTCCTTTTCCCTCCCATTCTAAGACTCTTTATTACTGTTCAGGAAGGTTTCTCTGCTGCATGACGTAGGCTTTCCAATTTATTACGAAAAGCTTCCCATGACTTCTTGGATTCGGATGCAACAACTATTTGTTTTGCATTGTTTCTTTCATCTGTGTACAGTTCCCTGTCTGCTTCAGTCCTTGTTTGGAGCCATTTCTGATGTGCCTTCTTTTAACATTTACAAGCTGCTCTCACTTCATCATTCCATCAACATGTTCCTAGGCATTCCCTTGCTGTTTCTACAACAGCATCCCTGTATATCACCAATTTTCTTTCTCCTGCTTACCATTCATTGTTTGAAACTTTTCACTGATCATATCTTCTCCTTCTGTCTTAATTTCCCTGTCCTGGAGATTTTCTACACTTAAGCAACATTGGGTGTGGTCACGATTTAGATGGGTTGCCACGCACTGTTGGTAGGGGGTAAGGTAATGGAGGAGCGGAAAGGAACTGCCCACCCTACCGTACGTAAACTCCGGCTCAGGCACACCTCTGTGGAGGTTCGGACCTGCCTTCAAGCAGAACACACCCTTACCTTATTCATCTACAGACATATTCTTTCAATTTCTCTGTCCCAGGCCTAAAGATACTTAGGTCACTTCCATATCTTCTGCACATTTACCAGTCACCCTTTCGTATCCTTGAAATTGCCAACCATGACTACAATATCACTCAGTGCTTCATAAAACTTGTGAAATTCATCCTCATCTGCACCCTCAAATGGTGAATACACTGAGACAATTCTAGTCCTCATTCCTCTAACTGCCAAAACTACCCACATCATTTGCTCATTTACGTGCCTAACAGAAACTGTGTTACGTGCAGTACTATTCCTGATGAACACAGTCCTTCTAATCAATCAATCAGTCAGTCAGTCTAATCTGCATTTAGGGCAGTCGCCCAGGTGGCAGAATCCCTACCTGTTGTTTTCCTAGCCTTTTCTTAAATGATTGCAAACAAATTGGACATTTATTGAACATCTCCATTGGTAAATTATTCCAGTCCCTAACTCCCCTTCCTATAAACAATATTTGCCCCGATTTGTCCTCTTGAATTCCAGCTTTATCTTCATATTGTGATCTTTCCTACTTTTAAGACATCACTCAAACTTATTCGCCATCTCTCCACTGAAAGCTTGGAATATACCACTTATGATATAGATGTTGATTCCTATAGGGAACCTGAAATGTTTGTCCCGAATGAGTAAATTTATAATACCAATATAGTTGGTCCGTTATTGGATATCATAAATTTTCCAGCTGACTCATTCCTGGTTGCCAGCATTTCACCCCAGTATGCTAAGTTGGGCTTATCGGTTGGTAAATAGCACACTGACCACGACGCATGGCCAGTGCATATTGTGGCCACTGCATAGGCTAATTGGAGCCAGGCAGGCATCAATTTTTGAAAACGAGACAAAGTTCTCATAGTGCCTTGGCACTGCTGGTGGTTCGAGGTAGCCTATGTAGTGGCTTCCACAGTGTGCACTAGCCATGCGTCTCGGTAGGTGTGCTGTTTACCAACTGATGAGCCCAAAGTAGCACACTGGGGCAAAACGCTTGCAACCAGGAATGAATTACAGTAGCTGGAAAATTTATAATCCCCAATAACGGACCAAGTATATTGGTAACATACCACTTAGTCGAGCGGCTCATCTCCTTTCTCACAAGTCTTCCCAGCCCAAACTTTGCAGCATTTTAGTAACACTACTCTTTTGTCGGAAATCACCCTGAACAAATCGAGCTGCTTTTCTTTGGATTTTCTCCAGTTCTTGAATCAATCCTGGTGAGGGTCCTATACACTGGAACCATACTCTAGTTGGGGTCTTACCAGAGTCTTATATGCCCTCTCCTTTACATCATTAATGAAAATGAAAACCTACAACCTGTTTTCCAGTCTTTGACCGGGTCAGGGATGTAATAAATGAAACATATATATAGGCTGTTGTTACAATGGAGTCGCCATTCCCAAGGTGATTTATTAATGACTGATAAATGATATGAAATGATAATGGAGAGTGTTGCTGGAATGAAAGATGACAGGGAAAACCGGAGTACCCGGAGAAAAACCTGTCCCGCCTCCGCTTTGTCCAGCACAAATCTCACATGGAATGACCAGGATTTGAACCACGGTATCCAGCGGTGAGAGGCCGACGCACTGCCGTCTGAGCCACGGAGGCTCTTTACATCATTACTACACTCCCTAAATACCCTCATAATTATGTGCAGGGATCTGTGCCCTTTATTTACAATCATATGTGATTACCCCTATGAAGATCTTTCCTAATATTAACACCTACGTATTTGCAGTGATCCCCTAAAGGAACTTTCACTCCAGTAATTAAAACTGTGAGGACTTTTCCTATTTGTGAAACTCACAACCTCACTTTTAACCCCGTTTATCAGCATACCATTGTCTACTGTCCATCTCAAAACATTATCGAGGTCATTTTGCAATTGCTCACAATCTTGTGACTTATTTATTATTCTGTGCAGAATAACATCATCTGCAAAAAGCCTCATCTCTGATTCCTCTTATTTACACATCATTTATATAGCCTATATAAGAAAACATTAGGGTCCAATAATACTGCCTTGAGGAATTCTCCCTCTTAATTATTACAGGGTCAGATAGAGATTTGCCTACTCCACACTCTGCCCTTCACTTTTGAACACCCGTTAAGTACACCTCATTAGCTCTCCTTACCCGAATATCATCCGGACCCATGGCTAAATGGTTAGTGTGCTGGCCTTTGGTCAGAGGGGTCGCGGGTTTGATTCCCGGCAGGGTTGGAAATTTTAACCATCATTGGTTAATTCCGCTGGCCCGGGGACTGGGTGTACTATGGTGGTCTGACGAAAAGTTGTGCGGTAAGGGGTGCGAGGGATAAACATGGCTGCTGCTCATGCGCCTATCTCAAGTTTCAAGACCTGGCAATAAACATCTGTTCTGTCTGTGGTTGCTCTTCCAAAATCAGATGCTGTTCTGAAGCTTCAGAGTGGTAGTGCAATTGTGCTTTAATTACACATTTAGCCTACTATAAGTACTGCATATGAACAAGTTAATAGTGAACATGCATCTGTTTCAGAGAGTTTGCACTGTCTGTCACAACAAATGTTTGTAGCTTAGAGTAGAGTATCTGTTACTTGTTCCATACCTACAAGCTTCCCTGACTTCTCATGAGATGCAGGTAGTATGTATCGTCTTCATCATCATTTCATCCTTGTCATGACATGCAGATCGCCTACGGGCATCAAATCAAGAGACCTGCACCTGGCGAGCAGAACATGTCCTCGGCCGGGCTGAGTGGCTCAGACGGTTAAGGCGCTGGCCTTCTAACCCCAACTTGGCAGGTTCGATCCTGGCTCAGTCCGGTGGTATTTGAAGGTGCTCAAATACGACAGCCTCGTGTCGGTAGATTTACTGGCATATAAAAGAACTCCTGCGGGACTAAATTCCGGCACCTCGGCGTCTCCGAAGACCGTAAAAGTAGTTAGTGGGACGTTAAGCAAATAACATTATGATTATTATTATTATTATTATTATTATTATTATTATTATTATTATTATTACTATTACTATTATGTCCTCGGACACTCCCAGCACTAAAAGCCATACACTTTTTTTTACAAACCCAAATATCATTAACTTCTAACACGTCCATTTGCATCCTCTTTGCTGAATCAGCCAGTTGTACTTTCCTTTTTTCTTCCCTAAGCCTCAATAATATTGATAGCTCCCCATCTAATTCCATTTTCACCAAGTCGTTTCCATGGAGTCCCTCTCCTGTCAAGTGGGAGTGGGACTCCTTTACTCTCATAGGTACGAGGATTGCTGAAAGTGTTCTGAGCATGTTCGGTGAAAATTCTGTGAAGCAGGATGGTACCCTTACTTACACGTAGTTCCAGTGAGGATCTCTCCTCAAATAGGTTAGGGACTACTGGTGGATTGTATAGTCCTAGCCGCCTGAGCACAAGGAGGGCCATGACTGAGAATATGTCAGAGGTGCTCCCATTCTACAGCAACTGGTATCCGGGCACTTATTAAGCACTTACTAGGTCACTCTGCTTTTGCCCATGGTTCACGAACTAGGATGTGACTACAGAAACCCACACCATACATAAAGCAAATTGTAAATAAAAAAAATAAAAAAAAAAGTAAACTAGATGATAAAACTGTTGTAATAGTTATCTTAGCTGGTTTTGGCTGAAAGGGAATTTGCTCTAGATTGTTAACATGCAATTCTGTGCATTAAATTGAAAGTAAAATTCTTGTAGCATACTGTTTATGGTTTTCTCTGTAAAAAAGGGTTCCTGTTCACTGGATAAATTCCTGAACACTCGAACCCTGTCAATAGGTTGTCAGCATCTCCAAAAACAGTAAACGTAGTTAGTGGGTTGTAAAATCAATATTCTTCTTCTTCTTCTTCTACTTCTTCTTATTAACAGGTTGTCAGATGCTGTTTCAGTTCCCATTTCAAGAATAACCTTCAATAGCTGACAAATGAGAGCTTTTGAGAGAGCCACTTTTTTTTGTTACCACCTTAAGTATCTTGCCAGTTACGAAGAGTCTGCCGCCGATGTGTCGTGAGTTTGGAGAAGTATATTACACATAGAGCCTGCAGCAAGTGAGTGGAGTTTGGTGGGAAAAAATAGTGCATTAATGTAATTTTTTTCTTGCAAGTTTCAAGGTGTGGATTGACATATGTGCTGACATGTCACCAATAAGTATTTTCTTCCCAGGCCTAGTTTCTGCAGTGGGAAGAAAATTATTTTGGAAGCAGTCCTTAAGAACATTTGTTGTCAATCCACCATGCTTTGGAAGTGATTGGACATGCATTCCTTCTGGTGCACCATATATCCAGTCAGACCACTCCTGAGTTCTTTTCATTATTATATATGGTGGGATAAACTGTCTTACCAGCACTTCCACAGATACAGTTGTGTAGTAACTCCTTTGAATTGTATACTCGTTTAATGTGGTGGCAACCTGGGTGGAACAGAACTTTTCTTCTCTGGGGAACATCGTGGAATTCAGTTTCGTCATTATTATATGTATTACTTGCTGGAACTTCACAGATTTCAGTTTCAAAATTGTTGAAAAATTCTTTGTTTCTCTTCATTTACCAGAGCTCTTTTCTGCCCTGTATTGGTTTCGTCTTTCCTGTGCAGGAAATGTATTCTGTTCAAAAATTGAGTGACTCCAATCCCAACCAGGCATGTTTCCCTTTATACTAGGAACTTTTCTCTGTTCTGCATCTAGGAAACTTGTAACAATACACCTAACATCAAACAGGGAGACTGGAATGCCCAGATCACTAAGAATCACAATATGCCGAACAATAGACAGTTCTCCCTGTTCAGAAATTACTGTTGGCCTCCCCATTTTCTTTGAGTGCAGTCCAGTTAACTTTTTCTTCACGTGTTTCTAGGTATCTCATACTTCTTTAAAGCCTCAAACTGACTTATGACTCTTTGTCCCATATCGCCTAACAGCTGGACTTGAAGAACCCAAACAAAATGAAACAAGAATTTTTAATGTTTGCAAGTTACATTTAGGTATGGTTGTCAATGTAAATAACGTGTATTAAGCATTCGTAACCTATGCACATTTGTCCAGATAACTCTTAACCCGCGAGTGGTCGCTAGCCAAAATGTAATGCGAGTGGTCGCGCGTGAGACTTTCTCTCACATTAAAATAAGTGACATTTTTCACAGTTTTGTGGGGCGTTAAGGCTGAAATTGACCACTGAAATCAAACACAAGTTCTACCTTATATATTTTAGATAAAAATGAAAGAAAGAAAATGAAATGGCGTATGGCTTTTAGTGCCGGGAGTGTCCGAGGACAAGTTCGGCTCCCCATGTGCAGGTTTTTTGATTTGACTCTCGTAGGCGACCTGAGCATTGTGATGAGGATGAAATGATGATGAAGACGACACATACACTCAGCCCCCGTGCTAGTGAAATTAACCAATTATGGTTAAAATTCCCGACCCTGCCGGGAATCGAACCCGGGACCCCTGTGACCAAAGGCCAGCACGCTAAGCATTTAGCCATGGGGCCGGACATAAATATGAAATGATTAGCTGTTTATTAAAGACAGAAATTGCTACTTAAAATAACATATGCAATGTATATAAAAATAACTTCCGCCCTGGAGTTGTAAAAAAATTAAATCTCTCACATGCATTATATCTAGTAACATTTACGTAAAAAGCAAGGTTTCTGAACACAATAACATTTTCAAAAACAAGAAGTGCTCATAATACAAATACTAAGGTGTACAACAGGAGTAAGTTTTCCGCTCCACTTCAACATAACACAAACACCATTGGTCGCGGGATGAGAGAAACTCTCACACAGCGTGCACGGATATATAGGAACCTTTGTTCTGACTAGGGGAGGGGGAGCTTACCCTTCAAATGTGAATCTCTCTACTCACGACAGTTATAAACTCAGCTAGAAGAGGGAACAGTCACCTCCCTTTCATCACTGTGAAGTAATATCACAACAAAAAATAATGCGAGAGAAAATCTCATATAGCAACCACTCGCGGGTTAAAACCAACTTAAAATTTCTAATGATAGTAAAGCAAATTAATGCTTGTACAGTAATATATATGTCATGAACTTGTGACTTTAGGGATTTTGCTTAATTTGGCATACAGAGGTGTGCAGCAAAAAATTTCACATACAACATAGCCTAGTTTCTTTTGCAAAATGCACTTATTAAAACACTCTACATAATAGTTAATACTTAGTATGGTATCCCTTGTTTTTATAATCATATTAATACAGTTGGCTTGCTGTTCATATGGGTTTTACAGTTTTCCTCGATATCTTAGTCCTTTGCCATATCTTCACAAGCTCCTCCTCCTTCTTCTTCAGCATTTTTTAAACTATTGGTCACAGGTTCTTGATAGGGTTTGCGTTCGGGCTGTTACCTGGCCAGGGAACGACATTACATTGTTTTCTTCCAGGAACTTGAGCTTTATGACAGGGTGCTCTGTCCTGCATGAAGATGAAATATCCATCTGAAAACCATTCCTTCAATAGCAGAAAAACTCGAGTGTCGGAAATTTCTTGTACTGTTCCTGTCTCATAGTACCTTCTGCCAGATACATCTTACCAGTTCCTTTGGATGACAACAGCTCCATATCATCACAGGGGTGGGATGCTTCACTGCCTCTGCGATGCATTAGGGGTGGAACTCCTCATCCTTTGCTTAGCGAACACACTGAGCACTTTCTTGGGTTATAGAGAATATTGATTCAACAGAAAAGATGACCTAAAAAGAATCAATTTCAGATTGTCTGAAATGTCCTTACTGGGTGCCCTTCTGTTCGTTTTAGCTATGTGTGTGAGTTCTAGTCATTCGCGAGGTCATTTTAGGCTTTCAACCACTGTTACCTTTTGGTTTTGTAACAAGTTCATCCCCAGCCTTGATTACCACATTGATTTTGCACACTGTTTTCTGTGAAACATCCAGTTTTCTTGAAATGTCACGTTGACAGTATATTTTTTATTTCAACAGGCTTGCAACCAAGGCTTTTTACCTTGGTGTTATCCCTGCTATATTCCTCATAATCTCTTCTTAACAGAAAAGGAACCTCACACAAGAATAAGTACTGAAGTATCAAATACAGGCAAAAGTTCAGTAACTACAACAATTTTTCAATGCATACATCTAGGCACGATTGCACTGTCATTTGTTTGTCTCTCGCTGACTTCTCGCGATGGTCATGATCATGCGGTGGACAGGGCTGCCAGCTGTTGATCTTAAGAACTAGTCGTACATTGTTAAGTGCAGCGGCGTTACTTTTGAATTTACGAATCTTGTATGGTGATAGCAGCTAGTGACAGAGCCATTGGTCTGGATTGGTTAGGTCCGGCTAGTGACAAAGCCATTGGTCTGAACTGGTTAGGTCCGGTTAGTGACAAAGCCATTGGACTATGATTAAGCAAAGGCCGTGAAGCGGCTGTTAGGCCTCTAGCATTTTGTACGGTGATAGCAGCTAGTGACAAAGCCCTTAGTCTGGCTTGGTTAGGTCTGGTTAGTGACAGAGCCATTAGTCTGGGTTGTTTAGGTCTGGTTAGTGACAAAGCCATTGGACTACGATGAAGCAAAGGGTGTCTGGGAGCGTAAGTCCAAGGTTAGGGCCACGAAGCGGCTGTTAGGCCTATAGCATTTTGTACGGTGATAGCAGCTAGTGACAAAGCGATTGCATTTAGTTGTGTTTTTGTTGTGCGCAGGTTGGTAACTGAATTCATTTTACTTGATTGCTGGGAGTGGCATCATATCCGATTGTGTCTCAGCCAATGGAAATGCTGCTGTATAGTTAAACGATGAACAATGGCGCAGGATAGAATGTATTAGGTTATAAAAGTAAAAGTACTTCTGGGGGGCAGTGGGTGGGTCCTTGGCTGTTGCAGTAAACACATCTCTCCTCTACAAACCCCCTGTGGGTGGGAGTGCAGATGTAGGATACACCCCCGGTATCCCATACCTGTCGTAAGAGGCGACTAAAAGGGGCGACCTAGGCGCGGATATGGATTGCGGTTTGGTGTCATGTGTTCGACCCCCTGTGGATGGCAGGGACTAAATACATTCACAGGTAAAACCTGCCTATCGTAGAAGGTGACTAAAAGGGTCATGCAGCCATTGGTTCCCTCTACTTTTTCTTGTTTTTGAGGGTTAGTTGTGGACCGATTCAAAATTCTTGATGTGCGTGCTGCTCGGAGATGGGCCTCTTAGGTGTGCAATTACGCCCGAAAGCTTGTGAGTGGGAGCGTCGTCAAATACAGTAGAGACAATACGCGACACTTCCGAATTTAGCCTCGTTAAAATGGGAGACAAGTCGCAAGTGGCGCTCCTAGTGGCTTGACCTGAAAATTCACGCTAAATTCGAATATCAATGGAAATGTATATACGGAAATGGATAAATAAATTACGTCTAGAAAGAAAGTGTTACTAAGATATTAACTTCAAAGTTGCTAAAGCAATTCTGGATAAATAAATGAAGAATTATTTAACAGGTTATTATTTAAAGACTGAAATTAGACATATAATCAAGATGTCAAATGGACTGCTCTTAAAGGGCTTGATCTTTCATTTATGCATTACTTTTTTAGCTTTAGCATGCCTGCCTGAACTTTCACCACTAGATTTGTCTTTTTACTTATTTAAAAGCATTGTATCATCACATTTAGACACTTTGTCAATAAAAATATTGGCACATTCCTTACACACATGATTCAATGAATTTACATTTAAGAGCTGGACAATTTTCCTTTTAACTTGAAACCTACGAACAGAAAGAAAATCTATAAATTTAGCTGCAAAAACATTCCAAATTTCTCTATAAGCAGTACTTGCCATTACATTAGGGTAAAGCAAATTTGCATCATATTGTTTCAACACAATATGTACATTTCTTAAATCACCCATATTTTCTTCAGTGCTTGACAATGCATTACGGCATTACAAATGGGGTAACTTGGAACACAACCAGCCACACTCATATGCATATGTATTTTCCTGAATTAAATCAAACCTACAGATCACACCTACAACAACACATCGGTATTGAAGGTTAACTGCTGCACTATACAATAAAATATGCGTATTATATTTTAAGCCAGTTAAAATATGGGTCGAGCAGGTCAGAAGATTATGAAGTACTATAAAAATCTTTGTCACTGGAAGAATATATATGCAAACACAATATTACTTACATTTTCTTGTCACGAGAGAAACTGAAGAAAGACCGCGCATTCTTCTCTACTTCATAGTTACTGCAACCAAACACAGCCCATACCTTTCCCCTCATGTTGAGAGGAGATATCAAGGAATGACACACGCTACTAGTTAATTATATCAACTCACTGAAATCGCATAAATAACTCCAAAAACTTCACACACAAATACACGTGCTCTTATGACAGAATCAGTAGTTCTCAGGTCAATCCGCTAGAGAGAGCTCTAATAGCTGTCCCTCGGTATCTCGCTGAGTGTCGCGTATTGTCTCTACTGTATTTATCGTCATGTACCAATGCAGTAGTATCCGCCTGACAACACAGGTCCCCGCACAGCCGATGCCAGGAGGACATATTGTTTTTTATTTTTTTCTCTATATTACTCTGTACATGCTATTGCGGGTGATTGGAGTAAGGGAGTCCTAGTGCTCATTGCCTCAGTCATTCTGTTTTAGGCATCATCCAGTATCGGACCCCGGGCAATACCGGCTTTGACCAGGTGAGTATTGCCTTGGTTGCTTGGTTCGGCTACAGAGGCCCCTGATCGGAGTGGGTGGCATTCGGGGAGGATGATTTTGGGGATGGCTTCGAAACTTCAACCCCATGGGAACATGCACAGCGTGAAGGAATGGGATCCAGCTTCTCTAGATTTCTGGTTGCTAACAGAACCAATGGGCATGATTTTAAGCTGGTAAAATCAATCCTTTTTAGTAGACACGTTAAAGGCGTCTATGGCGAACTTGAGGATCTCAAGAAAATGTGCAACAGTAGTTTGCTTTTGAAGACTCTCAAAGCACTGCAAGCTGATCAGTTCCTTAAGTGCGACCACTTTGGCAAAATCCCTGTCAAAGTGGAGGAGCAAAAAATCCTTGAATCTGGTTCGCAGATTCGTCTTCCACTGCCACCTTATTTTGAACACTGACAATGAGTTGATGGAAGACATGAACTTTGGCATGACACGTGTCCGATGCATTACGTGCAAAGTCAGCGGTGAAAGTGTTGCTGCTGGTACCTTCATTGTCTCTTTCAAGTTGTCAATGTTACCAGAAAAAGTCAAGGTAACAACTTATCGTTGCGATGTGAGGCCGTACATCCTGCGTCCTATGCGATGCTATCAATTCCAGAGATTCGGACATATGGTATCTTGTTGTTCGAATCAGTCTGTGTATGGTACATGTGGAAAAGGAGCTCATGGTACGGAAGAGTTCACAACTCCGTACACCGCGTAGAGGCGCGCGGCTGTGAGCTTGCATCCGGGAGATAGTAGGTTCGAATCCCACTATCGGCAGCCCTGAAAATGGTTTTCCGTGGTTTCCCATTTTCACACCAGGCAAATGCTGGGGCTGTACCTTCATTAAGGCCACGGCCGCTTCCTTCCAACTCCTTGTCCTTTCCTATCCCATCGTCGCCATAAGACCTATCTGTGTCGGTGCGACGTAAAGCCCCTAGCAAAAAAAAAAAAAACCAACTCCGTACAGGTGCACTAACTGCTCTGGTCTTCATTCTCCTCGAGATCAGAACTGTCTGACATATCTGAGTGAGAAGAAGATCCAGGAGATCAAAACCCTGGATAATCTTCCCTACTGGGAAGCGCACCGTAAGATTAATTCCACAAATATACCTGCCAGTATACTAGACTACAGCATGATACTCAGAGTCTCCCAGGTTTCATCATTCACGACATAGTTACCAGTGAAGATCGCTGCACCCAACGTGGATGTTGCTCCTGAAAGCAAAGTCACAAGGAGTAAAAGCTCGAAGTGGGGGGGATCACCCAGCCTTCGAACATCAAGAAGTCTGTGCCGGCTGGCAGTCCTAAGCTGGCATAGCAGGGGGGGAAAGCCAAGTCACCCCCTTCCTCAGAGATCGGCGAAAGCTGTGTCCAAGCCAGCGGAGGTGGCATCGTCGACCAGAGGTGGGGAATTATCTCCCGGACTCCTCCTGCGAAGCGGAAATCATGTCCTCCATCTGGAGGGTATGAATCAGCGCCAGGAGGAACTCCTGCTCCTAAACCTGAGCGCTCCCCTTGTAGGAAGAAATCCCGCCCCCAAGGTACGTCGGGGAATAGAGATGTGTAATTTTTAGCCTTGTAGCCTTGTATAGCACCAGTCTGGTTTTGAGGCAGTACGTGTTATATACCATGGTACCGGTACTCCTGTATTGTGCACGACATGTATAATAAGCAGTTTAGATCAATTGTATCTCCTGATTTTTCCTGATTTTCATATCAAAATCTCCTGATTTTTGGTTTTGTAAAGTTGGCAGGTATGCATAGCAAATTATATATCAGGAGGCTGAACAGAACGAGCTTGTGTAGAGAAGTGAAACGACCAAGGCAGCCACATCCAGAAAAAGAAACTTGCCTACCACATATACATAATACCATAGCCCAAGAGTTTAAACAACACACAAAGCTCAATGATATGAAATAAATCATACCACCCTTATTAAGAAATAAATCATGATCAGAAAAACTGTGAAAATACGATGAGTCTGATAATTTGCACACCTCTGTAGTTGACTAAAACAGTAGTTTAACTTTGAACTGGCTCACAGTTACCCTGAAAATAACATGAAATCTTTGTGTTTCTAGATTTCCTTGATATAAAGTATTTCAAAGGCAGTTCTACTTAATTATAATCTGATTCACAATAAAAAGCAAATAATGCATAGGATAAAACACAGGGAAGGTAGGCCTACTTACTTGCACTAATTTATTTTGAGAGATTAACTTGAAAACAGCACACCTACAGCTTCAACACACCATCTTACAAATCAGCTGATTGAAAAATGAAGCCATCTTCACTTCTCTGAACTTACATTCTCAGAAAACAAAGTGAAATCCAAGCTTTCCATGTATGCATTCTCAGAAAACAAAAAGTGAAATCCAAGTTTTCCATGTACTGTATATCACCAGAGTTCAGTAGTTTACTAATACATTATTTAAAAAAAGTAACATGAAAAATTAAGAGTGGTGCAATGTTATTCCCTGAATGATTGTACTGTTGAAGGCACTTTGGTATGACTATTTTTTGTACACTAGTCGTAATATAACTTTTTAAGATTTTCAGTTTGTCAAAAAATGAATTAAAACACTTAGAACGCTATAACATACCTGTAAAACATCACGTATTAACTTTTAAGTTTTCAACAGACTGAAAATCTTAAAATTAAACGAGTCATCACTGAAAAAAAGAATGGCTTCTTTCTTAACAAAATGCTAGCCTCTGAGATTGACTATGCAGGCTTCTCTAGATTACCCCCAAACCCCATGGCGCTACAGCCCTTGAAGGGCCTTGGCTTACCAAGCAACCGTTGCTCAGCCCGAAGGCCTGCAGATTACGAGGTGTCGTGTGGTCAGCACGACGAATCCTCTCAACCGTTATTCTTGGCTTTCTAGACCGGGTTCTCTAGATTAACATCCTTTTAATCCAGAACAAGTTGAGATTTAACAGTAGTTGGCAGTCCTAAAGCTGTTCATTTAAACTCTAATGGTCTTAACATTGCTACTAGATCCTTGAAACGCTCCTTAAATGTGCTGGTAAATCTACTGGCATGTGTGTCTCATATTTATGCTGTCTTATTTGTTGACCAGCTATGGTGGAATTTAGTCCAAGTCCAACAAACCTGAGAAAAGAATGCAGGGGTCTAACCATTCCGCTAGTCAGCTAGCTAGAAGGAACTTATTAGGAAATTGAATCTAGCGAAGAAGGCAGCTAAGGATAACATGATGGCAAGCATAATTGGCAGTCATACAAATTTTAGTGATAAATGGAAGGGTATGTATAGGTATTTTAAAGCAGAAACAGGTTCCAAGAAGGACATTCCAGGAATAATTAATGAACAGGAGGAGTGTGTATGTGAGGATCTTCAAAAGGCAGAAGTATTCAGTCAGCAGTATGTAAAGATTGTTGGTTACAAGGAAAATGTCCAGATAGAGGAGGAGACTAATGCTAAAGAAGTATTAAAATTTACATATGATAACCATGACGTTTACAATAAGATACAAAAGTTGAAAACTAGAAAAGCAGGTGGAATTGATAATATTTCTGGGGATATACTAAAGACAATGGGTTGGGATATAGTACCATATCTGAAGTACTTATTTGATTATTTTTTGCTTGAAGGAGCTATACCAAATGAATGGTGAGTTGCTATAGTAGCCCCTGTATATAAAGGAAAGGTTGTAGACATAAAGCTGAAAATTACAGGCCAGTAAGTTTGACATGCGTTGCATGTAAGCGTGAAGGCATTCTTTCTGATTATATTAGACATGTTTGCAAAATTAATAACTGGTTCGATAGAAGGCAGTTCGGTTTTAGGAAAGTTTATTCCTTTGTAGCTCAACTTGTAGGATTCCAGCAAGATATAGCAGATATCTTGGATTCAGGAGGTCAAATAGACTGTATCGCGATTGACCTGTCTAAAGCATTTGATAGGGTGGATCATGGGAGACTACTGGCAAAAATGAGTGCAATTTTACTAGACAAAAGAGTGACTGAATGGATTGCTATATTTCTAGAAAGTAGATCTCAGAGAATTAGAGTAGGCAAAGCTTTATCTGACCCTGTTATAATTAAGAGGGGAATTCCTCAGGGCAGTATTGGGCTATTGGACCTCTGTTTTCTTATATATATATAAATGATATGAGAAAAGAAGTGTAATCAGAGGTAAGGCTTTTTGCAGATGTTATTCTGTATAGAGTAATAAATAAGTTACAAGATTGTGAGCAACTGCAACGTGACCTCGATAATATTGTGAGATGGACAGCAGGCAATGGTATGTTTATAAATGGGGTTAAAAGTCAGGTTGTGAGTTTCACAAATAGGAAAAGTCCTCTTGAGTTTTAATTACTGCGTTGATGGGCTGAAAGTTCCTTTTGAGGATCATTGTAAGTATCTAGGTGTTAATATAAGGAAAGATCTTCATTGGGGTAATCACATAAATGGGATTGTAAATCAAGGGTACAGATCTCTGCACATGGTTATGAGGGTATTTAGGGATTGTAATAAGGATGTAAAGGAGAGGGCATGTAAGTCTCTGGTAAGACCCCAACTAGAGTATGGTTCCAGTGTATGGGACCCTCACCAGGATTACCTGATTCATGAACTGGAAAAAATCCAAAGAAAAGCAGCTCTATTTGTTCTGGGTGATTTCCGACAAACGAGTAGCGTTACAAAAATGTTGCTAAGTTTGGGCTGGGAAGAATTGGGAGAAAGGAGACGAGCTGCTCGACAATATCTTTTGTTTATTTCCACCTATTCAATACGTTACAAGAAATTGGCATTTATTTTAAAACATTATTCAGATGAGACTTGTTTCGCCTCTCACTGTGAGGCATCTTCAGTCATTATCAAAAACCTTATTATTTTACCAGGCATCTGGTTAAAGATATTCAAAAATGTGTTTGATGATTATAAGAGAGGTAAGATTTACGTTAGTTATAAACATGTTCATGAAGTAACTAAAAATCCAATATATTGATAAAAACATATGTAGTTCTTTGTTGAATAGGACTTGTTTGATTCTACTATAGTAAGAGAAGGTGGCTTGAAGCCGTAGTCGTTAATAGATGTCTAATACATAGTGGAAGGCATAAAATATCAGTTCTATGAGAATATACATTACATTCAAATGATACTAAAAACTAGTGGATTCAAAAGTAGTACATATAAAATGTTCAATGAAATAACTATTGATCTAATAAAATGATAAACACATTTGTAGTTCTTTGTTAATTAGGACGTCGTAAGATTGTACGGCTTAAAGCCGTAGTCATTAATAGATGTCTAATACATAGTGGAAGGCATATGAAATCAGTTCAATGAGAATATATAATACAAACAAATGATACATAAAAACTGGTAGATTCAGGAGGGGGCGGAGTTGTAGGCCCCTCCGCTTCCCCTACCATTCACAACTCCCTCCCGTTCACGAATCACAAGCCTACAACTCCGCCCCCTCCTACCCACCCCCCTCTAGCCAGATGACATACGTACAACACAAGGAGTAAAAACCGTTAGTGACCATTAGTATCCTAATAGCGCCTCACACAGCTGGTTAAACGGGCCTACAACGCCATAGGTAAGCACCAACATTTTCTCACTAACAACACTTAAACAAAACCTTCCCATGTTTTCTTTCATTTTCGTCAAAATTAACTACAGTTTTTTTTCTTCTTCATTTCAGAACCATTCTATAACAACAATAATTCAACAACTTCATCAAACTTCCATAATACTCTTCAATAATATAAATTATTTACAATCAACGTTTTATAAAATATATTGTCATCGAAGAAGAACACAACAGCTCTCCAACCTTCACGTAAAAAAAAAAAAAAAAAAAACCCATACCAACGTTGAGAATTTCCCCCCATCATCATCTCTGCAACTTTCTTTTTACAAATTAGGCCAACTATAAACATCTGGTGAACTTCTTGTTCAACGCAATCTTGCCGAATAAATCTAAAATAACCTACGAAATGTTGACCAATAAATATCACGGACATACGCATGCCAACGTCAAGTAACTTTTGTCAAGCAATTGGAATGTTTTTCCTTCATATTTTATATATATTTTTTATACTAAGCTGTATATTTTGACTTATATCTTTTTACCATATATTTAGCAGTTATTTGACCTACATTTCAAACCTTGACTACGGCTTTAAGCCATCAACTGTCTTTTATAGTCACATGACGCCTTCATTTTTAAATGTACCTCTTATGAATCTATCAGTTTTTATGTATCATTTGTTTGTATTATATATTCTCATTGAACTGATTTCATATGCCTTCCACTATGTATTAGACATCTATTAATGACTACGGCTTTAAGCCGTACAATCTTACGACGTCCTAATTAACAAAGAACTACAAATGTGTTTATCATTTTATTAGATCAATAGTTATTTCATTGAACATTTTATATGTACTACTTTTGAATCCACTAGTTTTTAGTATCATTTGAATGTAATGTATATTCTCATAGAACTGATATTTTATGCCTTCCACTATGTATTAGACATCTATTAACGACTACGGCTTCAAGCCACCTTCTCTTACTATAGTAGAATCAAACAAGTCCTATTCAACAAAGAACTACATATGTTTTTATCAATATATTGGATTTTTAGTTACTTCATGAACATGTTTATAACTAACGTAAATCTTACCTCTCTTATAATCATCAAACACATTTTTGAATATCTTTAACCAGATGCCTGGTAAAATAATAAGGTTTTTGATAATGACTGAAGATGCCTCACAGTGAGAGGCGAAACATGTCTCATCTGAATAATGTTTTAAAATAAATGCCAATTTCTTGTAATGTATTGAATAGGTGGAAATAAACAAAAGATATTATCCTATATACAGTTTAAGTGGTATGTTCCGAGCTGTCAGCAGAGAGATGGCGTGGAATGACATTAGTAGACGAATAAGTTTGAGTGGCATCTTTAAAAATAGGAAAGATCACAATCTGAAGATAAAGGTGGAATTCAAGAAGACAAATTGGGACAAATATTCATTTATAGGAAGGGGAGTTAGGGATTGGAATAACTTACCAAGGGAGATGTTCAATAAATTTCCAGTTTCTTTGAAATAATTTACGAAAAGGCTGCCCTAAATGCAGATCAGTATTGATTGATAAGTCACTACTGAGATTGGCAAATTCTTTGCAATTTTCTTACCCTTGTTTGTAATAGTGTCTTGCGAACACTGACAGAGTTTTGTGATCATGCTTAGGGATGCACCTCTTTGTAGTCAGTTTGTTATTCAATAAATGTATAAGCAGCTTTTGATGCTTTATCTGTTAGATATAAAAATAGCATGCTCGAGAGTTAAACATC
The DNA here is from genome assembly GCF_040414725.1 of Anabrus simplex. Classification (NCBI taxonomy): domain Eukaryota; kingdom Metazoa; phylum Arthropoda; class Insecta; order Orthoptera; family Tettigoniidae; genus Anabrus; species Anabrus simplex. The sequence goes on along the minus strand of NC_090266.1, from coordinate 1,148,917,072 downwards.
ACTCTTCGTTAAATTCAGGAAACTCAGTCGTAAGTTTACCAGACTTTTGCGCCTGTGCATCAGAGGCTCTTTAGTTGGATACTGCACCTTTCCAAGACACTTGCCAGCTAACACGCTTGTAGCGAAGCCACTGCAAATTCTCTGAATGTACCAAGCAAGTTGGCTCCACGTTTCAGGCTGTTAGCTTGCATTCAGGAGATGGTGGGTTCAAACCCTACTGTTGCCAGCCCTGAGGATAGTTTTCTGTGGTTTCCAGTTTTCTTTACGGGCAAATGTTGGGTCTGCACTTCAATTAAGACCAAAGTTGCTTCATTCCCTGTTAGCCTTTTTCCATCCCGTCACCACCAAGAAACCTGTCTTGAGTTTTTGCAATGTTAAACAACTAGCAAAAATACTCTCTGAATGTGTATGGTTAATTCATGGCTATATTTCAAAGAACTGTTTTTCTTATGATTAAGAAGGCATTGGGCCATATTGTCAATGCTCATTGGACTGTGAGACTCTTGCACCCCTTAAATGCTGCAAATATTTTTGATGTTTAATAGGATGGTTAAAGAGCATTTATTTTTATAGTTTGGTGAGAAAAGTATTTGGTAGAATTTGAGGAAATGCTTGCCAGACACAACAGCTGCAGGCTCGTACACCACTCCTGCACCATTTTTGTTACTAGGGGCTGATTTACTTTGTACGAACAGATTGTTTATCACCATTAGTTTATTTGTGTGAGCCATTTGTTTGAGTCTTTGCTTTGGATTCTTTGTTGTACTGCAGCTTGTAATGACTTCTATCTGTGTTGAATTCTGGGAGTGACAGCGTAGGGTATCAATTTCAGCCAATAGCAGTGGCTATAGATACAAGTGGTATGGAAAATGTTGTATGCTATTTGGTCATGTAAGTAAATATATTTGTGGGTCAGGTTAGTTGGTCTCTGGCCTTTACAATGGACAAATCTCTCTTACAAATAATATGGGATGAGATTTATATGATTCACCTTTTTAAATAATCTAATTTATGCTGACAAGCATTTCTTCAAGGTGTACCAAAGATTGTCAAGGAATAAAATTTTAACTTCATTTCCAGTTTTGGTGTAAAAAATAACTTCCCATAGATTATTTGCCCTCTGCCAGTAGGTCAGTTAAACATGATTATTCTGTCATAGCTTTTATAAGCCTTATAGGCTACAGTGTTATTGGCATAGGTGAATTGTCACTTTTATGTATATGTTTCACATAGCAGTTGCTAGAACACTTACCTGATGAAACCTGCTGTTCTTGCCTTCTAGAGTGATTAACAAAAGGGACACGAAAGTCCTTTGCCATTTTTGTAGCCGAAATAATGAGACTTCCTGTTTATGTCTGAACTCAAGTAGGTAATGCCAGCCAATATGAATCCATTATGTGAAGCAGTTTTTTCAGGTTTTTTAATTCAACTAATGCAGAGAGGTTTTTGACAAGGCCAGGATAGGAAAATCTAGGTATGAGGAGATAGCAACTGGGCCTTAAGTTACAGCACTGATATTTGGAGGTGTGAAACTGAGAAACCATTGAAACCTATCTTTAGGGCTGCCAGTGGTAGGCTTCGAACCCACCATTTTAATAGTTTATCGTATCAGTTTGTGTAGGAATATTGGGCAAGTCCCTGTAACTCTTTGTTATATGAAGTCCTTGAATTTTTTTTTTTTTTTCCCCTGAATTTTTAACTTGGGTTGAAATTTAATATTCTGTCATTTTTTTATGTTCCAGAATAATTTGGTGAAATAGACAAACGATGACCTTCATTTTTGGAAACATGCCCCTTGTGGGAACAATGTTCATGCCAGGATTAGTAGGAATTCTGACGTTTCTTGTAATTTGGATGCTGTCAAAGACAAATGACAATAATAATCATAGGTTTCATGTTACACCGGTTATTAAAGAGGAGATTCCACCTGTTGAAGTCCCAAAGAAGAACAAAAATAAGAAATGTGAAGATAAATGCAGCCATAAAGGAACCATTGATAATGTGAAGATATTTTTTGGCACGCTAACTGGAAAATCAAAGGTAGGTACTTGATTCCAATTTAATTATCTTCCAATTTTCCACCGTTATTTGTTTTGCTAATGTAAAGCGAGCACATGAAAAATGTTTAAAGCCCTGTATCCGGTATCATCGTCCTCTCGTGAGTGGTACAGCTAAAACAAAAATTGATGCAGCTCGCTTATTGTTAAATGACATGTTCCTGAGGAAATGCGACACTCAGTACACAATGCAGCTGTCCGAATATCAGAATAAGGTAGCAGAATACAGTGAAATGGACGAGAAATTGCCACAAGGATTAAATAAATTCCTGACAAGTGAATTTGTTGTGAAGCACTTCATGGCGTGTTTGTGTAGGGGAAAGGTCCTTTTTTATCAACCTGGGTTTGAATACTGGTATTGGCAAATTTTTTCTTTCTTTTTAACTCCGTTACTCTATTTTGTAACTGCACCTTACTAACAGTCTGAGTATGTACTTTATTATCAGTGGTCCCTCGAAGGACTGTTGTAGAAGTATAAATATGCTATGTGCCAAACACAGCGGGGAATTGCCGTACAATATTGTGTTCATATGAGTGACAGTTAGCTCTGAGGAAGCTTACCCACTTTATTAGTCCTGAAAAGGTCTGTTTTAGACACAACCCTTAGCCCTCCTTGTGAGAACATGCCTGCCACTCTAGCTACATTTAAATACCTTCACTAAACTGGGTAAGATAGCTTATAAACAATCTACAGAAAATTTACCTACAATCTGTATATTGAAAAAGTACCCTAAAAACAGCTTTATCCAGTCTCCATTCTACTGGACCGATTTGCTTCATTTTTATTTTATTCTCTCTGGAATTACCTGCTAGTGACTCATCAAGCATTGATAGGTCTCTAAGTTCAGTCAACTTAGAGTAATCATAAAATTCAGAAAGCCAAACCCCATGGCGCAACAGTCCCGAAGGACCTTGGCCTACCAAGCAACCGCTGCTCAACCAGAAGGCTTACAGATTACGAGGTGTCGTGTGGTCAGCACGGCGGATCCCCTCAGCTGTTATTCTTGGCTTTCTAGATTGGAGTCGCTGTCTCACCCTCAGATAGCTCCTCAGTTGTAATCACGTAGGTTGAGTGGACCTCGAACCAGCCCTCAGATGCAGGTAAAAATCCCTGACCTGGCTGAGAATCGAACCCGGGGCCTCTGGATAAGAGGCAGGCACGCTACTCCTACACCATGGGGCCAGCAACATAAAATCAAATCATTAAATGATCACTCTAATACTTGCAGGCAAAGGCTTACCCTAGCCCGTAATACATTCTGTTCTTAGTGGATTGCACACAGTTACGGAGCAATATCTTTACATAAAGATATCGAAGCTAAACGATTAAAAATGATGGCGACTATAGGCAAACCTGGAATTTCAACCAAACTTGGTACACATATGACTTAATACTATCTGTAGAGAAATACCATGGGAGAAACAACACACACCGAGCTCGTTAGCTGCAGTCGCTTAAGTGCGGCCAGTATCCAGTATTCGGGAGATAGTGGGTTCAAACCCCACTGTCGGCAGCCCTGAAGATGGTTTTCAGTGGTTTCCCATTTTCACACCAGGCAAATGCTGGGGCTGTACCTTAATTAAGGCCACGGCCGCTACCTTCCCACTCCTAGCCCTTCCCTGTCCCATCGTCGCCATAAGACCTATCTGTGTCGGTGCGACATAAAGCAACTAGCAAAAAAAGAAAAGAAACAACACACATAGCACCCCAAGGGGTGGAGTGGGGAGGGAGTGACATGTAAGAATAATCGAAAATGACCAAAGTTAGTATTGAATCCATAGCTTTTGTGCTCGCTGAGATGAATGGCGACACTCTGGGTGATATTTTAAGTACAAGTTCAGCGGCCATCGGCATGGGGAGGAAAAGGGGGGGAGGGGTGGTGTTTGGAAGAAGGGGTGAAAAAGATCCAAAATAACGAAAATGTTGTAATTGTATATGCAGCCTAAATATCCAAAATGTTGTATGTGTATATGCAGAGAGGTGCAGACTACCAAGCATCTGTGTCGGTGTTCATGTTGCCCTGATTCTTGCAGTGAGGAGGATTTGCTGAAGACACAAGGAAATGCAGTTGCTTGCTTCTGGGCAAAGACTATTTAATACCATTTTGGTATTTATGTGTATAAATTCTTTTTTTTGTTTCAGCCTGCTCAGTATTCAGGGTTCAAATCTGGGTGAGGATAAGTGGAATATCTAAGAGTTTGTTTTCCTTTGGATAAAGAAATTAAATCAGTCGGACCCTACCATAGCTGTTGGCACAATTAAGAGGCCAGCTATAATTGAAATGCCCGGTCTAGAAAGCCAAGAATAATGGCCGAGAGGATCCGTCGTGCTGACCACACGGCACCTCGTAATCTGCAGGCCATAGGCTAAGCAGCGGTCATTTGGTAAGCCATGGCCCTTCGGGGCTGTTGTGCCATGGGGTTTGGTTTTTTAAATTGAAATGAGAGTTGTGATCAGTAAAAGTCTGTCCTGCATGGCATTTAATCTCATGATCATAAGTGGGACCTCGTTTTACTGAAATCTGAAGCAGAAAAAAGCTAATGTATTGTAATCACATGACGTGATTAATTGTTTCTAAGATCAATCAATCGGTCACTACTGATCTGCATTTAGGGCAGTCACCCAGGTGGCAGATTCCCTATCTGTTGTTTTTCTAGCCTTTTCGTTAATGATTTCAAAGAAATTGGAAATTTATTGAACATCTCCCTTGGTAAGTTATTCCAATCCTTAACTCCCCTTACTATAAATGAATATTTGCCCGAGTTTGTCCTTTTAAATTCCAACTTTAAGATCTCACCTGCTTTGTCCAAAAATCTAAACCTGTCCACCTTAATGAGAAGGAAGCACATAGTAGTAATAATTTTTTTAAGCAACTATAAAACAATAAACATTTAAAAAAATTCTGAAGGGCAGTGGGAACACCTATTAATTTGAATTCAGATATTAGCATTTCAGGGTATATTTTGTCAACTTAATGCTAAAACAGGGGGAAAATGTCATTACCAGTGTTCAATCAGAGTGTGTTTTTGAGAAAAATCTGAAATTAAATTTGATTAATATTCAGAGAGCAAAATTATGTACTGGTTGCTCAGCTATAAATACACTGTAGAGAATTGTGAAATAAATTTCATCATGGTGGAAAATTACTCAACTTCATGGTGTCATTGGAGCCACTCCCAGGAGCCCAACGAAATTTGCAGTATACAGGAACAGTCCTTAGACTAAGAGGAATTCCCTATTTATGTTTAATCTATTCACCAATAAACAGTAGAGTAATTGTTCGAAAAGTAGAATAAACAAATTGAATTTTGCCTTCAGTAGCAAGATTCCCTACTTAAAGTGGGTGAATTGTTTTGCATCTGGTCATACCACTTTTCCCAATAATACGGCTACATATTTGGAAAGAGCTTAAATTTACAACTAAAAAAAAAAAAAAGACTCCACCACAGATAGTGGAGCACTGGCCGAGAAAGCCCAAGTTGGCACGTTCATTCCAGGTCGATCTATGATATTTGAAGGCACTCAGACTGGTAGATTTACCATCACATGAAAGAACACCTGCGAGGCAAAATTCCCGGCAACACGGTGTCTCCGAAAATCTTAAAAGCCATTAGTAGAGCATGAAACCAATACTGTTATTACACTGAGTGGCCAAACATCACGGGATGAGGTGCCCCATTAGAAAATGTGCCGTGTATGAACCCTGAGCGTTGCGGCTAGCTGCGGTGTAGCTGAGCAGTCTGTCACAGATGCCAGTGTCGTGAAGATGACAACACGTCGTGAGTTAACAGACTTTGAACATGGGATGATCAACGGCATGTGGCGCATTGCGGAGATACATGCGAGTTCAGGTTTCCGAGGTCAACAGTCTCAAGGGTGGATCTTCAATATCGCAGAGAGAATGTTACCATTTGCGTAAACCGCTGCATGGGGAAGAACGGACATCAGGTCGCCTCCATAGAATCATACTGGGCGCTCTATGGGCTACTGTGAGTTAGATCACCGCCCAGTTGAATGTTGGGAATCGGGAACCCATTTCTACCAGGACTGTAAGGAGGCAACTGCACCGCATAGACTTCGCCAGCCAACGACCAGTTCGTGTCCCTTTGCTGACACTTCGACACAGAGCTCAATGACGGGCATGGGCCCACGAACATCGGCAATGGATCATGGAACAGTGGCGGCTTGTGATATGGTCCGCTGAATCCCGGTTGCAGTTGTATTAAGCTGATGGGCGCATTCGTGTGCGGCATATGCCCATAAAGCTATGGATTCTGCGAGTCAACAAGGTTGTGTCCAGGCTGAGGTGGCTTAGTTGTGGTCTGAGCGGTGTTCACATGGTTGAAATTAGGCCCCATTGTCCGGCTGCAGGGAGTGCTGACAGGTGCATGTTATGTGGACATTCTTTCAGACCATCTATGTCCCTTTCTGGTCCTAGAGTAATCTGATGGAGATGCCATGTTTCAATAGGACAATGCCTGAAGATGGTTTTCCATGGTTTCCCATTTTCACACCAGGCAAATGCCAGGGCTGTACCTTAATTAAGGCCTCGGCCACTTCCTTCCACTTCCTAGGCCTTTCCTATCCCATCGTCGCCAAAGACCTATCTGTGTCGGTGCGACGTAAAACAAATAGAAAAAAAAAAAAATAGGACAGTGCACCATGACACCGCTCTGTGGTGGCAAGCAGGTGGTTGGAGGAGCACTCCACTGAAGTTATGACCATGGATTGGCCCTCCAGACCCCTCCGATGTTAATCCAATTGAGCATTTATGGGATGCTGTCAATGCTGGTGTACACTCCATGAACCCCACACCAACTACAGAACACCAATTGAGGGTAGCAGGCAAAAGGCGTGGGTCCAGATCCCTCCAGGACAATTCCAACACCTTGTAGAATCAATGCATTGCCGTATCTTGCCATTTTAAGGGCTCGCTGAGGAGCAACTTGTTATTAACATCACATTAAGTGTCTTCCCATGATTTTTGGCCACTTGGTGTATTATTTTAATTTCTTTTTTCTCTTTGATGTCTGTAGTGAACTAAACACTCTTCCAGTCTCCAAAATTATGTCTGTATAGAACAAAGTTACTGTATGTCATGTGAAATAATATAACATGAAAACCCCTAAAATTCCAAAATAATTTGGTTTGAATGATCTGAATTTATGTCTACCACTTAGTCCTGTTCTGTGCTGGCTCAGGGATGAGGCGAGATGAAAGCATACTTTTATAGCCAGATGCCCTTCCTGACGTCAACCATGGTTGAGGAGCTAATGAAGATGAAAAGAATTATGGTGAATGAAATTGGGTAAGGAGGTGGAAAGGATCTGTTGTGGCCGATGAATAAGAACTGTCCTCACATTTGCCTGGAAGTGAAAATGGGAAACCACAGAAAACCATTCTCAGGACAGCCATTGATTGGGTTCGAACCCACTCGTCTCCTAAATGCAGAGCTCGCCTCCATAGCCATAGCACGTTAACATGCGTGGCCACTCCTCTCGGTTTTGAATGTTCAGAACTATTTTGTGTGAAAGGAACGTGGAACTATAGGTCTCCAAAACTGTCTCCAGCTACCGAACAAAAAACAAACTCTTTAACATATATTATAAAAGTCATATCAAAAATAAATGAAGTGGATTGTTTCTGTATACTAATCTACAATCACAGTTTGGAGATTTACAGAGCAGTACAGCAGGTAGCAGTAATTATGAAACGAGAATATATTTACTTTAAAAGTAATCTCTCTGTTTCATGCCATGGAAAATGAAACAAAAAACCTTTATCTGAAGTTCAGCTAACAAGAATGCAACATAGGAATTGGGTACATTATACCATGCTGGACAGATTTAATTTAGGGTAGTTGTGGTGGTTTAAAAAAGTAAACATGGTTGTATCTTGATGTATTTAGCACAACTAACCATCTTTTATACCACTATAGAAGCTAATTTTTATCCTTCTTGAATTTCTGAGCACAACTAATCTTTTATACCACTATAAATGCTTATTTTATCCTTGTTTTACTGGGCGAGTTGGCCGTGCGGTTAGGGGCTTGCAGCTGTGGGCATCCAGGAGATATTAGGTTTGAGCCCCACTGTCGGCAGCCCTGAAGATGGTTTTCCATGGTTTCTCATTTTTACAGCAGGCAAATGCTGGGGCTGTACCTTAATTAAGGCCATGGCCATTTCCTTCCCACTTCTAAGCCTTTCCTATTCTGTCGTTGCCATAAGACCTATCTGTGTCGATGCAATGTAAAACAAAAAACAAAATCCTTATTTTGTTGAATTTCTCAGTACCAGACCCTTAAGCAGAGGCAGAATGCTGGGGCACAATGAGAAAATGCACCAGAATGATAATCTAACCCAAAATAAAAGGGCTTTACCATAGCCGTATTGTTTCCTTGAACTCTCCAATTTATCTTACTGTCTTATCTTGCCCAACTCTTTCAACAAACATGTGCAACCGAGATAACAAACATCTTCAGAAAGGAGAACTGTAGTAGTTGTTTTCTGTTGTAAATAAAAAGTGGATGCAGTTGGATAAGTCTTTTAATATGACTAGTTTGGTTCGTTGGTAATTTAAATTGAGAAGTCTGTAGGAGTTCGAGTTTTTGGTCCATTATTCTCTGTAGCAAATAACTAAGACGTACATATATACATCCATTCATGCCCTTCATTGTTCAATCTGCAAGCTTCTGTGAATTTACTAAATACCTCTACAGTCCTCTTATTTGTAACTAGCACTGTGGCCTCGTTTAGTTCCATAACTTTTATCTTTAAATCATTAGAAACTGAGTCTAACCATCGTAGTCTTGATCACTGCCTACTTCTCACACCCTCCATTACAGAGTCCTTTATTCTCCTCAGTGATTTATCCTTCTCCATTCACCTCACACGACCCTCACCACTGAAGCCAGTTTGTGTACAGCTTCATCAGTCGAGTTAGCCTTTGCCTCCTCATTCCAAGTACCCTCCTGCCATTGTTCCCCCTGTTTGTACCAGCGATTATTCTCGCTACTTTCATGTCTGTTACATCTAAATTATGAATAAAATATCCTGAGTCCACCCAGCATATAAATGAGCACCTAATTTACAATATAGATTTCACATTTTGAGAATTTCAAAATTTTACAATTTAATATGGAATAACAGGAAGTATAAAAACTGTGATGACCTAAAATAAACATAATTAAACTTTTACAATCTAAAGTATAAATTACAACTACATTTTGTAATACATTACAATAAACAACCATATTCACTCTTGTTCATGCATCCCATTCACCCTCAAGAAAGCCTCAAAGTGCTTATAAGATGATATTGGCATAGGGTTTTAAACATTGTCTTAGATTTAGCATCCTTAATGTCATTGGAGAGTTCATTCCACCAGCTCGTGGCGGTGACTGTGAACAATCTATTATAAGTTGTGCTTCATTGTACAGAAATGTCTAGCGCACAGCCTGACCGGGTCTTCAAGAGGTGTAATGAACTAAGGTAGCAAAATCTGGTGGACAGGTAAGGAAGAGTGTTTTCAGAAACCACTTGATACACCAAAGTAGTCGCATGGAATGTACGTCTGTTGTTCAGTCGTAACCAAGATAACTGTCTATAGAAAGGTAGTACATGGGCATGTGGACATGTGTCAAATGCATACCTGATACATGCATTTTGGACATGTTGCAGTCTCACGTCTTGCTCATTATTTATATCATTTAGAAAACTATCGCAGTATTCGAGAAATGGAAACAAAAGTGACCGAGTGAGCTTTATTTTCAGGGACCAATTTATCTTTTTGCACACATTCATCACATGTAAACAGTTTAATGTTTCGCTTATAGCCAATAGTGATGGGATATTCAATTCATTTTACTGAATCGATTCATTTACTTCAGTTCACGTTACTGAATCGATACAGTTATCCAATTCAGGGCACATTAGTCACTGGTCATATCGCATCTGTGCAGTGTTTACTGCTCAGACAGCAGCAGCAACATTCAGTGCTTGCTGCTGCCATCTGGTCCTCTTTCTATGAACTTCTTACCTATGCGTCATCTAGCTTTCAGATTCAGGTTTCTCCTACAGTCTCCTCTTCACGTCAAGTTTTGATGATACAAAGCCTTTCGCCCACAGTGACAACTCCATTAAATAAGTATATAGAATTAGGTGCAACAATATCTGTACACACAATCATCAGTGATCTGCATTTAGAGCCATCGCCCAGGTGGGAGATTACCTATCAATTGTTTGCCTAGTCTTTTCTTAAATGACCGGGCAAGTTGGCCGTCCGGTTAGGGGCGCGCAGCTGTGAGCTCGCATCTGGGAGATAGCAGGTTCGAATCCCACTGTTGACAGTCCTGAAGATGGTTTTCCGTTGTTTCCTGTTTTCACACCAGGTAAATGCTGGGTTTGTACCTTAATTAAGGCCACGGCCGCTTCCTTCCAATTCCTAGGCCTTTCCTGTCCCGTTGTCGCCATAAGACTTATCTGTGTTGGTGCGACGTAAAGCAAATAGAAAAAAATTCTTAAATGATTTCAAAGAACATGGAAATTTAATTGTATTCACGGTGAGTACACAGTATGAAACAAATAAGTTAAAAATGAAATGCATGAAAAAATAGGTACTTCTGCAGTACTATACAGGCTTATTATATTAGAGTACAAAACTTACGTAGTTAATAATAATAATAATAATAATAATAATAATAATAATAATAACAATAAATTAACAGAACTCAGATTTCATACATTCACTTGTGGTTTTCCATGGTTTTCAGGAAGTATAAACTCCATTGAATATACAGAATTAGATGTATACATGTAACTAGGCCTACATATTAATATAAGACAAATAAGTTAAAATACATGAAAAAATACCTATCTGGTATTGTCCTTACACTAAGAGACAACAAAAATCATGTAAATAATAATACTAATAATACAGTATCCAATAATTGGGAGATAGTGGGTTCGAGCCCCACTGTCGGCAGCCCTGAAGATGGTTTTCTGTGGTTTCTCATTTTCACACCAGACAAATGCTGGCGCTGTACCTTAAGGTTACGGCCGCTTCCTTCCAATTCCTAGGCCTTTCCTATCCCATCATCACCGTAAGACATATCTGTGTCAGTGCGACGTAAAGCAAGTAGCAAAAAAAAAAAAAAAAAAAAAACTAATAATAGACATAACTCAAATTTTATGCACTAACTTATGGTTTTCCACTCTGAAAGTCACAACTCTCATATATATAATTAGATGTAAAAGTACCTGTGTTCACAATAAGTAGCCTACATCTATCTATACATATAAAGTAACATGTCCTGACTGACTGACTGACTGACTGACTGACTCATCATCGCCAAGCCAAAACTACTGAACATAAAGAATAGAAATTTTGAGGATAGTTTTATACAGGGTGTTTCAAAAAGAATATACGTATTACAAAGTATTATTTTGTCCAAACTATCGATCGCTGCGCCTCGGTTTGGCTATTGGAGAAACGAATACATAGTCTAGTTTATATTAATAGCTGCTAGATGTCAGTTGTCTTCTGTTTTGCTTGGTAAGCATCATGTTTAAAGTGGCTACTCCGCAGCAGAAATCATTTTGTGTTCTCGAGTTTGCAAAGTGCAATTCCGTGATTACAGCGCAAAGACGTTTCAGGTTGAGAGGTACCAAATTGATCCTCCGAATGGGTGGAACATTCGCAGATGGTATTGACAGTTTGTAGATACAGGATGTGTATGTAAAGGAAAGAGTCCTGGCCACCCTCATGTTCCTGAAGAAAATGTTGCACGAATTGAAACTGCTTTCCAACGTAGTCCTTCAAAATCAACTCCTCGTACCAGTCGGGAGTTACAACTGCCTACAACAACAATTTGGCGTGTTTTGAGACGTCGGTTGGTTTTGAAGCCGTACAAGTTACAGCTGTTACAAGCCTTGCGTCCTGATGACAAACGCAAACGTGTGGCATTTTGTAACGAGATTCTTATTGCTATTGACAATGATAACACTTTCACACAACGCATCGTGTTCAGTGATGAAGCCATGTTAGTGGTCAGGTGAACAAACACAGTGTTCGAATTTGGGGCCTACAGAACCCATACGCAGTCATTGAACATGTATGAGTTTCGCCCAAAGTCAATGTGTTTTGTGCGATATCCCGATCATCTGTTTATGGCCCATTCTTCTTTGATAGAAACACGGTTAACGGTCAGCAGTATATCGCTGTGTTACAAAACTGGTTGTTTCCGAGGCTGCACGTAGACAACTTCATTTTTCAACAAGATGTGGCACCCCCTCACTGGAGTCGCCAAGTGCGTGAATATCTGAATGAAACTCTACTGAACTGTTGGATTGGTCATCAAGGAGCTGGCGACTTAGCATGTCTCAGCTGGGCTCCACTGTCACCAGATTTGACACTCTGTGACTTCTTCCTGTGGGGTTTTGTTAAAGACAACCTTTATATACCACCACTCCCACAGAACCGTGATATGTGCTGGTCCTGCACACCTTGAAGTGGAAACCATTGATGGCAAAGCGTGTCTCAGCTCATAGTTCCCTTGTTGCCAATCACTGTAGATCATAGTGTCTGTGGCGTAGAACTCTGACCATATTTCATTTTTCTTTTTCCAAAGCACTTCCATGAGGCCTTTATATGCAGGAGTTGCTGGCAAAAGTAGCTGCAGTCGTAGTTCCTCAATGAAGAAAGACTCCCTGGTGAGCTCGAATGCGAGCCGGGATGGTGTGAATTTGAAAAGGCATAATAATTTCTTCAGTAGCTTTCACTTTCTCAATTTGTTCCAGATTTCTCTGTGTGCAGTGTATCCATATTAATTCTAGTCCATATGTTATAATAGGAGTGATTTTCATTTTGAATAATTTCATTGCTGTTCCAATCTATTGATGAGTTTTATGCCATTCATCGCCTTGATAGCCGTATTTGTTTTGTCTTCTATGTGTTTTCTGAATATGATGCCATGTGTTTGTAAGGTCATGCCAAGATATTTGAAGTGTGACACTGCTGTTAGTCTCTTTTCTTGGTAAAAGAAGGCGGCCTGTGGTCCCCCATTTCTGAAGCTCATGGAAACTCTTTTTTTCATTAATTTGTAGTTCATTTTCCTTTGTCCATTGCACTAGTTGATCGAAGGCAATTTGCAATTCTACCTGGTCTGTTGATGTTATTACCATATCATCTGCATAGATGTACAGACGTACCTTATCTGATGTTATTGCTTGAACTACGTCAGCTGTTGCTGCAATGAAGAGCAGAGGGCCCAGTGGATCTGCTTGGAGTACCCTGTTTGTTTGTTGAATTGTACGTGAGGTATTGATACAGTCACTGATGATTATGCTGTTGTCATGCAGTATGTTTTGAATAATTCGCAAGAGATAGTTCTCTCCACCAACCAATTGTTGTAGATTCTCCATTATTAATTTCTGACTGATTGAATCGAAAGCCTTCATGTAATCTATAAATAGAGCATGTAGTTTTCTTCCTGGATTTGAAAAGGTAGTCTGTATGTCGTTGAGTGGACAGGTAATGGCTTGGATTGTGCTTCTATTTTTCCTGAAACCGAATTGTTCCTCAGGTAATTTAAAGTCTATTACATTTGTAAGCCTCTTGAATAGTAATTTAGTCCGTAACTTGAACATCGTGCATTCTAGGGTGATTCCTCTGTATGAATTAGGATCCCCTGTGTCTCCTTTCCCTTTATGTAACATTTTGACTGTAGATTTCCTCCAACTGTCCGGAATATTGTTTTGCTGTAGGCATCTGTTAAGAAGATCGATTATTTCATCTTTCATTTCAGGCCATATATCTTTGATATGCTCACCGTATATAGAGTCGGGTCCACTTGATTTGTTGTTCCTGAGACTTGTTATTACCTCTGCCACTTCTTCCTCCGTAAAAGGTTCGACGTTCTTGACATCACATGCCATTTCCAGATTGGGGTGGGTTTCTCTTGCTTGAACTACTTTGCGTAGATGTTCCTCCCATACATCTGTTGAAATGCTTCTAGGAAATGTTGGTTGCCATGCATTTAGCGGCTTATATGGGTTCTGTTCTGCTTCACGTATCAGTTCACTTTCTTCTCTTTGTTGATGCTCTTTCTTTGCTTCCCTCACTAGGCGTTTATAGATTCTTCTTAGTTCCGTATACTTCATGCAGTTTATCTCCGATGGTTCACTCCTTGCTATGTGTAAAGCATCCAGAGCCGTACGCCGAGTCGCATAACATGCTTCATTGAACCAAGGCTTTGCTTTTCTCGCTATAGGAAGGACCGGCGATGCCGCACTTCTTATTACCTGCTCTATACCAGCTGCTCCACTGTCAAGGTGACCTCGCTGAATGTGCTCATATATTTGTTGTTTCAACTCAGGGTCCACTTTCCCCTTTGATAGCTGTCGCCTTAACCTCCCGGTGATCGTTGGTTCTTGTTGCCCTTCCTTGCACAGTTTGAATCTTGTTTCGACCAGTAGATGCTTTCTGTCTACAGTTTTTCGTATCTTTTGAGTCACTGACTTGATGTTTTACATATTTGTAAAAACTAAATCGATTGTGCTGGATCCATTATGACATATGTATGTTTTATTTTCTTTCTGATTTATTAAAGAGAAGCCTTCTTCCTCGATATGTTCCAAGACGCCTGCAGTTTTTGAAGATTGTGTGTATATTCGACAGTTCGTATCACCAGCCATGATAACGGTGCTATTTTTGTTGATTTTGCAGAGTGCAGATCAAAGTTCATCTATTATCTCCCTGGCAGTGTATTCAGGTTGGAAATAGACAGCAATTATCCAATACATTTGAGTCTGGACTAGTAATAAATTCCTTGTTTTGTGAGGTGTCCTAAATGGAGCTAGACTCTTATCCAAGTTGCACCCTATGCCTCCACTTGGTCTTAATTGTCCCTGTTCTGCAAAAACATTTAGTGAATGTCAGTCTCTCAGGTTGTATTCTGTCTTTAGAAACGTCTCTGTCGTAATTGTAATATAGTATTGCAAGAACATTTCATCTGAAATTGTTGTCACCAAGCTCGATAGTCCTTCCACATTCCATAAGAGTACATTCAATTCTTGTAGTGATTCTGGCTTATATAGCACTGAACATTCTGTTGTGTTTGGCTTGAAAACAAAATCGTCTAACGATGACTCGTTCAGGCCAGAAGTCAGATCGTTCAATATCAGCTCGATTCTTGAATGGTATGCCGACTTTGAAGGCCTTATTTATCCCCGTTCTTTGGAGCTCCTCGCACTCTATGTTTCCCTGTATTCCATTCTTTTTGATGTATTCTTTGATGAGTTCCTTGCTGGCGTTGTCTCTTAGTCTTCCTATATACATCCATACCATTTTTTCTGCTGCTTGCAGTTTGCCTGTCTTTTGCTTTGTCCCAATGATATAATGTCTTTCATAGGTATTCGTTTTCTCTCTTACTTGGTTGAAGTGTTGTTCTATTTCTTCTCATTGACACCTGGGTCCCTGTTGCGTCTGTTGTTTCCGTTTCTTCAATAGAGTCTTCTATAAATACGTCTCTTGGTTCTTACTTCCTCGATATGTCTGGCTCTGCAATGTTACGAACTGCATCACCCAACGACCCATGTGTTACGACTTTCTCTACTGTTCGAGTAGCGTCCTCTGATGATTGTCCTTGCCCGTCCTGTTCTCCTTTCTTTTGATGAGGGTCATCTGATTTTGATATTAGCAGACTTTCTAATTCTGTTAAGCCTGTCTTTGTCATCATTCGTGCTGTTTCAGCTGGAGGTCGACTTGGAGCTACTTTTTTATGTCCCCATGTATTAGCTGTTGGCCTTGTTTTACATTCCAGTCCATTCACTACTGTTTCTTCAATGGTTTTGGTCATATCCTTGGCCAGAAATGTCATTATGCCCTTCAAGCTTCTTTGTTAGCTGGTTTAAGATGCTATTATCCCTATTTGGTTCTGAAATTTCCAATTTGCATGCATCACATATCCATGAAAGTCTACATTTGGCACGTTTCATGATTTCAAACTCGTCATTAGTGAGTTTTGCACACTCTTTGTGGTACCATGTGGTGCAAAAGCCTTCACACCGTACTGCAGCTCAATCTGTAACAAATACTTTGCTGCAGTAGCCACACTGTTCTTTGTTGTTCGTAGATGAAGTTGAGGATTGGTTGTTGTTATTATTATGAGTAGCAGGCATATCGTCTCTACTTTAGTTCTGTTTTTTCACCAGATGTAGTATCTATGGAGATTTGGTTTAGCCTACACTTTTCCCTTCACTGCGAGTATGTACAGTCTGTGGATATGTTACCACTGCTTTTGTTCTTAACCTCACTCGATCGAGCTGATTCTTTAAAACATAAGCTGTTACTTATCCTTGAAATTAACGAAAGACGTAGGATTATTTCGATCCTAATCTGAGAGTTCACTTATGACACTTTGATCACTACTTTAAAAACTTAAAACTCACTTTAACTACGCAAAATTCGTCACTTATGCGCAAACGCCATGTAACTCCCTGTTATCACTAT
The DNA here is from genome assembly GCF_040414725.1 of Anabrus simplex. Classification (NCBI taxonomy): domain Eukaryota; kingdom Metazoa; phylum Arthropoda; class Insecta; order Orthoptera; family Tettigoniidae; genus Anabrus; species Anabrus simplex. Next base: position 1,148,900,506 of record NC_090266.1, on the reverse strand, counting down.
TTATCACTGAAATTTCTGAAATTTCCGATTTGCATGTATCACAGATCCATGAAAGTCTACATTTGGCGCGTTGCATGATTTCAAACTTGCCATTAGAGAGTTTTGCACACTCTTTGTGGTACCATGTGGCCATTTATTATCGTAGTACACTGTCTCATCCTCGGTAGTATTATGCACTTCAACAACAGATTAGATTAGCTTCAGGTCTATAAAATGTAGACTGTTGTATATAAAATTGTTACTTATGCCTTTGAGATAGAATACATACCAATAACAATGCATCATTCATTTAATCCAAAGGTTATTAATTCACATGCACTTTCAGCATGAGCACCACACACATTTCAAGAAAGAATAGTGAATTTTGTATTTTCAACGTTTACACTTGCACTCCGTTGTACAAAAAGGAAGTTAGTAGTTGATCGCGATTTAACCTAGCCTCTTTGACAGTACGTCGATCATCAAGGGAAGAGGTCGTGCTGAACTTAACGAGATGGAGCACCAGGTGCCTATAATATTATCATCCAAATATTCTTACATCAAGAGGAATTTGTATAAGACTAAAACATAGATAATCATGCTATAAAATACAATAGTTTTCCAGTCCCATCCTCTGTTGACATATTGAACATCTGTAATCTGAACTTGAGAGGTTCGTAAATGTGTGTGTAAAGTTTCATATTTGTATGTCTTACAGTTTAATAAATATATGCATTCGAAATACATATATTCTTTTTGAAACACCCTGTATTAAAATGTAGGTGCTCACTAAGGGAGGATTTTTGGATATTCCATCGCTAAGTGGGTGAAAAGGGGGGGGGGGGTGAATTTTTAAAATGAGTGTATCTACATCTCAAAAACTTAACAGTTTAAAAGACTTAAATATTGATATTTGGAATCTTCTTTAGAAATAAGGAGACACATATTTTTTTTCGGAAAATCCTCTTAAGGGGGTGTGAAAAAAAAATGAAAAATGGTTTGAGTACCTTTTATGAGGATACTTATATCTCAAAAACTGAAGATGTTACAGCCTTGAAAATTGGTATTTGAAATCTTCTTTAAAAATAAAGAAATGTATTTTTTTTGTTTTTGGAAAAAACACAGCGCGGGGGAGGAGGGGGGGGGGTAAAATGACTGAAAAAGGGTTGAATTATTTTATTAGGATGCTGGTATCTCCAAAACTGAAGGTAATACAGGCATGAAAATTGATATTTGGAATCTTCTTTAAAAATAAAGAAATGCATTTTTTGTTTTAGGAAAAAAACACTTGAGGGGGGTTAAAATGACTGAAAAAGGGTTGAATTATTTTATTAGGATGCTGGTATCTCCAAAACTGAAGATATTACAGACATGAAAATTGGTATTTGGAATCTCCTTTAAAAAGAAAATAAACACGTATTTTTGTTTTCGGAAAATTCACTTAAGGGGGTTGTAAAAAGGACTGAAAGGTGAGTTGAACTCTCTTTATGAGGATACGTATATCTCAAAAACTGAAGATGTTACAGACATGAAAATTTGTATTTGGAATCTTCTTTAAAAATAATGAAACACATATTCTTTTGTTTTTAAAAATCACCTAAGTGGGTGGGGTGGGTGAAAAGAACTGAAGAAAGTGTTAAATGAATTTTTTATTAGGATACTTATATATCAAATACTGAAGATTTTACAGACGTGAAAATTGGTAATTGGTTTCCCTGTAAAAGTAAAGGAACACGCATAATTTATTTTCTGAAAATCCACGTAAGGGGAAAGTGTTAAAGGGGGTGAATTTTTAAAATGAGCATATGTACAGTACATCAGAAACTTACCACATATTACAGACGTGAAAATTGGTATTTGGAATCTCCTTTAAAAATAAAGTTATACGTATTTTATGTTTTCAAAAAGAAAACAAAAAACAAAACAGTGAGGGGGGGGCGTAAAATGACTGAAAAATGGTTGAATTATTTTTATTGGGATGCTGGTATCACCAAAACTGAAGATATTGCAGACATGAAAATTAGTATTTGGAATCTCCTTTAAAAATATACACATATTTTTTATTTCGGAAAAAACACTTAAGGGGTGGGGGTTGTATAAAGGACTGTAAAAGGGGATGATGTCTTTTTATGAAGATACATATATCTCAATTACTGAAGATGACTAAGACTTGAAAATTTGTATTTGGAATCTCCTTTTTAAAAAAGAAACGCGTATTCTTTTGTTTTCGGAAATCCAATATATGCGGGGGGGGGGGGGGGAGACAAATGAATTGGAAAATGAGTTGAATTCTTTGTTTGAGGATACTTATTATCTCAAAAACAAAGGATGTTACAGAGAGAAAATTGGTATTTGAAATTTCCTTTAAAAATAGACACACGTATTTTGTGGCTGGGGAGGGGTGTGGAATCAACTGAAGGGGGTGCAAAAGAAGTTAAATTATTTTTATGGGGATACAAATAAGAAGTGGAGGAAAAAATGTACACCCCTAAGGGGGGTTTGATCTGGGGGGTGAGGTATGATAACAAAAATATGCATTTATATGAAACCGTTTGAATTATGAAGTTAAAATTCCAACTGATATCCTTGGCATTAAATAACAGAAGGTTTGAAACAAATTTAACCACTCAGAGAGTTAAATTGGGATTAAGATCCAAAAACAAATATACTCATTCCTTCGAAACTGTTTAACGTACGAAGACAAAATTCCAATTCCAAATGCTAGGTGTGAAATAGGAAATTTTTTTAACGTTCTAGCCCTAAAGTGTTAAATGAGGTTAGCTCCGTAAACGAAATTATTCATCCCTCCAAAACTGTTTGAGGTACAAAGTTGTAATTTTATGAGAAGGGTGTTCTTTTATGTCCTAGGTGTAAAATATTGTATGCTTCAAAATATTTCTCTCCTAAGGGATTTAGATGGTGCTTGACCCTCCGAAACCCTTTCAGGCACTCACTTTTTTTTAAATGTAAGTTGGTGTTCTATACTCTAGATGTTAATAAATATTTAAAAACATTCACCCCTTAAAAGTATTAATTCTTCCATTACTGTTTGACGTACAAAATCAAAATTTCACAGGTTGGTTGCTTTTACATCCCAGATTTTAAATAAGATAGGGTTTAAAACATTCAAATTCTTCTGTATGGTGTTCAAATGAGTGTTAGATCTGAAAATAACCATTCCTCCAAAAATGTTTGATGTACGAACTGAGGGCGTATTTTACAGGCTTAGCTGACAGTGGACTCTCCAAAATATAAAACTTTGAATTATAATTTTCAGTTTAAAGCCGTAGCGAAGCACGGGTATCTTGCTAGTATTAAATATAAATCAAATAAGTTGCTTTACATCGCACAGACACAGATAGGTCTTATGGCGACGAGTGGGACAGGAAAGGGCTAGGAGAAGGAAGGAAGCAGCCGTGGCCTCAGCTTAGGTACAGCACCAGCATTTGCATGGTGTGAAAATGGGAAACCACAGAAAACCATCTTAACGGCCATTGACGGTAGGATTTGAACCCACCATCCCCCGAGTACAAGCTCATAGCTACGAGACCCCAACTGCATTGCCAACTCACTCGGTCATCTTTGAAGATATGTATTTTTCTATCAGCAGAGGATATTTTTAAATCTTCATATTGTGTGTATGCTACCAGAGATGTACAGTAGATCTCTGGTTTTCTGATTCAACATATTTTTAATTAAGCTATTGCATCAGTCGGTTCACTTACTGTCAACGTACACTGGTGATCTCGTGATTTGATTATTGAAGTCTTGTGCAACGATGCAAGATACGAACTGAGAAAATACTGAGTGGTTCTTCCCAGTATAAATCAGACAATTTCGAGTGGTCATGAACACGACTCATAGTCGTAGTGTAGGCTAGAGTGTTGAGTTGAATCAATTGTCGGATGTCAGCTAAGTTATAATAATGATTCATTAAACTAACGAGTAGAATAATCTTAGCCTTCCTATTTACTATAATTAAAATTATTATTAGGGGTCCACCTATTCAATATAATGACATATATTAGTGTGAATTAATCGCATAAGGTACTAGTTTCGGCGCTTATGTTGTGCCATCATCAGCCAATATCAATACCTATTTACTAGTTAGGTACTTTGTAATTATGTTTTGACTACCTTTTTAACATTGCAGATAAATCCATCTATTACTTGAACCTCTCCGTAAGAAGAGGGCAGTGAATGCAAGTGGGTATTAATTTCGAATGAGCTGAGAACGGGAGTCTTGTTATATTGTACGATTCTTTCGGTGTGCCATGGCTCTGTATATCTCGCTGCAGCAGAAGTTAGGCTCCCCGCCAATGTCCAGTATACCTACAATGACCCGTGTGTGTGTGTTTTTTTTGTCTCACTGATCTGTGATTGTGTATGATTCTTTCAGTGTGCTATGGCTCTGTATGTCTCGCTGCCAATGTCTGGTGTGGCGACAATGAGCCATGTGTGTGTTGTCTCACTGTGATTGCACCACTCAGCACTGTCTGCTGCGAGTCAGCTGAATTATGTTCCGTGAGCTCGCCATTCCCGGGAACAGATTCACTCGGACACTTGAATGAATCTATACACTGCTTTGAATCATACACTCGTTAAACACTAATAGCCACACCAAGATTCATAACTGATTCACAATATGGAATAATGGCATTGTTTAGTGCTACAGAAGGAATATCATTTTTTTGAAATGCCAATGATTATTGCCTGCATTTTATGAGGATTAATTTTGAGGTTATTACTCGATGCATAATTACTTAGAAGACTTAAGTCTGCATTAACTTATCGTACAGCCTTTTGAATTTTATCAGTCCGTGTGTGGTTGTAGATCTGCAGATCATCAGTGATCCTTCCAGTGTGTAATCGATTTGGCAACATCGTGTATGTAAATTGCAAATAGCAGTGGTACCCTTGGAGAACACCCAGGGTTTTGTTATGCCACTCAAATCTGTTATTTACTGTGGCACACTGACAGTGATTTGTGAGGTATGAACTGAAAGTTTATTGCTGTCTAACTGAAATTTAGTCAGTCCATTTTCAAAAGTATCGGTTGAGGAACAACCGTATCAAAAGCATTAGAAAAGCAGAATCAGTACCGTCACTTGTCGAATTTCCATTGTGTGTCGGATGTCATCAGTTACTTTAAGTAAGGCAGTCACTGTGCTGTGTCCTTTCTTGAAACCAAGTTGGTAAGGGTAGTTAGTCACGTAAGCAAGGTACCAAGCGTTCTGGTACCTTGGACAGGGGTGGGAGAATGGATATAGGGCGATAATCTGATGGTAAACTAAGTGAATTCTTCTTAGGAATGGGAATTACGATACCATACTTCCACATAGTTGGGAATACTACCTGCACAATGCACTGATTAAATATATTGTCCCTCTCTGGCAAACTAACAAATGTGCAAATTGTCAAAAAATTAGGAGAGCTGAAAGAAGTTGTTTACTCATGTCAGATCAATTTTTATATTTAATCATTGGTTTTATGTGTTAGCCATACAGAACGAGCTGCAGATGTGAGACTTTGTCAGAGGGTACACACTATATAAATAATAAAATCTAGACCAAAACTTCAGAACGACAGATTCCCTAGTTCGTCACTTTCGCTAGATAGCCATCGTGGGGACGATATGCATCAGAATAGGTAATGTTGCACCAATGATGGTTTTATATAAAAGATAAATGTATGTCATCATTACCCAGAGCATCTGACTTGAGGGAGTAAATTATGCACTTCACATCGTTCGCACTAACATTTTTGAACGTAAATTTTACTGATTTATTCCAGAATAAGTATTCATGGCATTAGTATCATCAGCACCAATTTGGTCACCATCTGGATTATCATTATTTTTATTATCATTGTTATTAGTATCTTTATTATTATTATTATTATTATTATTATTATTATTATTATTAGCAATATTATTATTAATGTATGCTGCATTTGTAAAATGAGAATTTAGATCATCAAGTGGTATACTGGGTGCCTGCTTAGTCAGGCTGCGACCTATACCCATCCGGTGCAAATGTTTCCATATTAGTGCTGAACTTCCCGTGTTTGTTATCTCTTGAATATATTTATACTTGCTGTTACAAATTAATTGCGTAACTTTATTTCAAAGAATATAGTAATTTTCGAAATCACTAGTGATTCCAGTTCTCTTAAATCTCCTATAGCGTACATCGTAATTTGCCACGACAGACATAATTTCATTTGTTAGCCAAGGGAACGAAGGGTGAGAAACTTTAATTTTTCGGAGTGAATTTGTAATACAGTCATAGTATTAATGATTTCAGTCTGTCAACCATATTAACGTCTGTAGAATGTCATTCCATGGCAGTTGATATACTTCATTTTGTATTACCTCGGTGTCAAAATTTTAAGTCCCTTTGCATCATGCCTGCTTAGTCAGGCTGCGACCTATACCCATTTGCTTAATTTACAGTAAGAAGCAGAGATGCAATACATGGAATATTTTATAAAATCAAAAATGATCAATGTCTTAACAACTACTGGTTGGAAATGCACAAGTATACATATAAATGTTTTTCTCAAGTCAACAAGTATTAATGTTCATTTTAGAATTAAATAACTGGAATAATATACACTTAATTATTAAATGAAATAGAAACTGAAGTAAGGTATGTTTAAAGCAAAAAACAGACGTTAAAAACACTACTTTCAACAGTCATTGAATGAACACTCAAAACATTTGTGACTCTTATCTTGTTCATCTCTAGAGTCAACTTCACTGTCATCCAGTTAAGCACTGTGTCACTAAAGTTTTCATCAATAACACTGACATTTTCAAAAGACCCTGTTTGACATCCATTGTGAGAACGGATGAAAATAACACTGTTAACACAGATATGCTGTGTACGTGACTGGTAGTGATATGCTATGCCTATATCATCTCCATTACTGCACAAAATAACTGAGTGTCACTAAGTTCACTGCACAACTGCTTCCCGCCAGAAGGTACGTTTGCGTTCACATTCATAAAGTGGCAGGAATAGGTTGAAATCCACATTTTTCATACGAGTGGCGCCATTATGTGAGAAACACCATTGGTCTGCGTTACCTGTGCGACGTACAATACTTGTGAGTAGTACCATAATGTGTGGAACACCGTGAGTCCCGCTACTTTTGATTAGTACTGCATCATGAGAAATACCATGGTTCTATTTTACTGAAAAATTTTATAATGCCCAATAACGGACCAGCTATATTGGTATTATAAATTTATTCATTTGGACAAGGTTTTCAGGATCCCTGGACAAGGTTTTCAGGATCCCTGTGGGAATCAACATCTATGTCATCTACTTACTAGCGATAAGTACCATTATGAGGGGCCGTTGACCTGGATTTTGGACCCCTTTAGACAGCAAGCATCGTTGATTGAGGATTGTGCTTTGGAAGTAGTCCCTTGGTCAGTAATACTATTGTTTTAACATAGTTTCTGGTAAGGTGGGGCATTACGGGTTGGATCCACTGATTGTTTCAAGTTCATAATCATTGTTCATAATCATCTCTTTGAATTCTAGTCAGTGGATTGATTTTGGAATTACTGTATTTTTAACTTTCAGTAATGTGAGTTGGATCTGCTGATTATTTTAAATTCATATTCATCCATTCATTCTTCATCACGTTTTGAATTCTGGTCAGCGGATGAAGTTTGGACTTTTAAATTGTCATTACATTTTGTCTAATTTCATATCGTTTGGGGCCGATGACATAGATGTTAGGCCCCTTTAAACAATTATCATCATCATCATCATCATCATCCACATGCACAGTCGGAGAGACCGCACGTCTGCGTTTTGAAGGATAGGGCACTTGCCCATAGCAACAAACTGAGCTGTTGTTCATTTAAGAACTCATAATTGGTGACAGCGAACTATATCAGATGTAGTTATTTCTACATTTAACTTGCCATTCACAGTGCTGATTACTTTCTTGTATACATTCTCTGCCAACTCTTTTGGAATACCATGCAACACTAAACAGTTCCACCGACTGTACTGCTCATCTTCATCAAAGCCTGTTGCACGAGGTGCTGTTCAATATACTCAGTCCTGAACTTGCCCCTTGTGACTTCGCACTCTTCCCAGAAGTGAAGATGAAGCTGAAAGGGCGGCCTTTTACATCCAAGGAGGAGCTTCTGGCAGCATGGGATCAAGAGTGTGAAAATGTAACCGAAGAAAAGTGGCAGAGTTGGTTAATGACTGGTTTCGACATATGGAGAAGTGTATTGAGTGTGGTGGAAATTATTTGGAAAAGTCTAAAGCATTCACTCACATTGCAAAACTTTCCTAGTGCCCTTTGTAGGTCAAATGTTCATAATTGTGCAGTCCATACTGCTAGCTAACTGTTCCAGCAGTTGTTCCTTCAGTTGATGCTTCCCCTTCATGACAAAGATATATTGCATTAGGTATTTATAGAAGGAAAAATGAAAGAAAATTATATGAAACATCATAAATTTGTCAAATATTGTCTAAATTCTTCAACCCATTTAGTTGTACATTTGCAATATTTCAACTAAAATACTGTGTTCAGAAGAAATAACAGCCAGTCGTCTATATTTTGTGTGTTTAGATATACCCCAGTTAGGGTGAGGCAAGGGATAACTTCCACCATTGAGAGTCCTTCCTGACATTAGGTGACTGTGTGAACACATTCCAACTTTGACTCTGGTTTTCTTACCCTTGCCTTGCTTTCATACAGTGTTCATAACAGGACAATGTTTTCTGGCAGGACAAGTTCAGTTGTGTTTCCAATACATTGTTTTACTTTACATCTACAGTTCTGGCCCAGTAGACATGTGCCATTACCTGTGGACAGTCCATATTTTTTTAAATTTGCAAACTGTGGTCACTAAATAAATGTGCAATACGGTGGAGAAGAACTGTTACCATGTAATGAAAATTAGACTTTGAACTTGACATGAATATGATTTGAAATTATAGTAATTTGTGCATTTTCTGATGTTCTGTAATCAGAATCATCTTCAAATGTATTGATTTCATTGTCCAAAGGCTCATCAAGAGTATCATTCAGTATGTTCTGTAAACATGTCTCCTTTTTAGAGGAGATTTCACAAGCGAAAACATGTAAAATAATCCACAATGAATAAGAAAACAACTATCCATATATAGCAATACCAGTGGCAGTTAATACAAGTATGCTGACACCAAAGAGATAAATGATCCTTGAGATTTCTTCTCATTGAAAGGAAAACAAAACCGACATCTAGTGACATCTGTTGGTGTCTGTATAAATTACATGTCTGAACAAACATTGTGGTTTTGCAGGAGGAATAAGTTTATGGCGGGCTGAGTGGCTCAGACGATTGAGGCGCCGGCCTTCTGCCCCCAGCTTGACAGGTTCAATCCTGGCTCAGTCCGGTAGTTTTTAAAGCTGCTCAAATACATCAGCCTCATGTCTGTATATTTACTGGCACATAAAAGAACTCCTGCAGGACAAAATTCAGCACCTGTGCGTCTCCAAAAACCATCAAATGTAGTTAGTGGGACGTAAAAACAATGTATGTTCAACACTATTTAATAACAGCAGAAACTGCACATTGTAATATTAATGCATCAGAATTTTCCTCATTTTCTTGCAGCATAATATTATTGTTTTCAAGTTAAGCTGCTCATATATTTTAAAGATAAGCCTTGAGTTCCAATAACTTACTCAGTGAAATGTAACAAAGTTTGTCAAATTCTATATGCTGTAAGGAACAGTGATGGCACCTGTAGCCTATCTTCTTACAAAGGAATTGGGACCTAACTGTCGCAGTTCGTTGGAGATGATAATAATAATTTCATATGGCGATTACTAGCCTGGTGCAGCCCTTGTAAGAAAAACCCACCATCGAGCGTAGACGGCATTTGCCATGTATAGGAAACTGCGTATTATTGTGGAGGAGGATAGTAGTGTGTGTGGTGTATGAGTTACAGGAATGTTGTGGATAGCACAAATACTCAGTCCCCGAGCCAATGGAATTAACCATTGAAGATTAAAATCCCTGGCCTGGCCAGGAATTGAACCCAGGGCCCTCTGAACCAAAGGCGACTAAGCTGATCATTCAGCCGACGGGCCGGACATTGGTGATAATGTAATACACATACATGCCTTAACGAAGCCATAACCCTTGTACCTTGCTTTGCTTGGCATAATCACTGCAAGCAGACCAATGGTAACGCTCCTAAATGAAGCTTAGTCCCTTGTTCCTCACTTTGCTTTGCTGACAATGATACATCAACCAGAACATAAATAATACTCCCCTAGCACTCTTTCATTAATGACTAATCCACGTCTAGCGTTCAATTTTATCAACTGTCTCCAATCTGTCACCTCACATCCACCACACAATTTCACCATTATACTTTTAATGAGATGCATTACCCACCATTCATCGGACATTAGCAGTAAAGCCAACTTCATGATACAAAAATATCCTACTTGCACACCAAGTACCCAGGCACTACGCATAGTCACAAAATACTTATATATAGATAAATTGAATATTTAACACAAAATTGTGAGAAAACTGCAATACTAACACCTATGTGTTATGCATCAAATGTAAGGTCTCCATCTCAGGATTGCTAGGAAAATATTATTTCTTTCATTAAGCCCTTTATTTGTATAAAATAATCATTTATTCTAGTAATATGATGTTTAAGTCATTGTCGTTGACCCTGGGGAGGGCGCGTAAAAATAATCCCGTGAGGAGGTGCGCACGCTGTTTTAGACCGGGTCATGAAAAAATAGCGCATATTAAGCAAAAACTATGTTTAATGTTACAGAAGTTGTTGTTTTTTGCTAGTTATTTTACGTCGCACCAACACAGATAGGTCTTACGGCGACGATGGGACAGGAAAGGGCTAGGAGTGGGAAGGAAGCGGCCGTGGCCTTAATTAAGGTACAGCCCTAGCATTTGCCTGGTGTGAAAATGGGAAACCACGAAAAACCATTTTCAGGGCTGCCGACAGTGGGGTTCGAACCTACTATCTCCCGAATACTGGATACTGGCCGCACTTAAGCGACTGCAGCTATCGAGCTCGGTGTGTTACAGAAGTAGTAAATAATTTTGCATGAACTTGTAAATAATGTTTAAAGGTATTTTGACAATATAAAAATCGGATGTTAAACAGTTGACGTTCATTCTGCGTCTTCACTAGATTCTTGACTTTCCATACTGCACCGAACACGTCACTGTCATACACAGCATCTAGTCTGTTATTTTTTTTATTGCAGAGGGCTGCTCTTCAGACAATCCTAACATTTAGCAAATGTTCCTTTTTAGCCCCATTGGGAAAAGTTTGAATACCATTCTTGCAAATATCTCACCCATAGCTGTTGGTTTAGTTCTTTCAAATAATTACTCCTTTGAATGTTAAAGTTACTTTTCGCATGCTTATAAATAATATACGAATTAATTTGAGTAATGTTCAAAATAGTAAAAAACAGTCATTGGCCAAAGGTCGCTTGTGCGTGAAACTGAGTAATGCTGTTTATAAGTCTCTTGATTTCTGTTTCCCTGTATCTGTCCGTGATGCGTTGGACTTCACTATATACAAAGGCACTATTTTACATGAAAATAGAACAAAACGGACACATTCTTGGTATATTAACTGAAAAAATAAAGTAAAACTTAACTCATAAACACGCATACGTCATGGGGCGCACCAGGAGTTTTAGACAGGGTCCGTCAAGCAATGCACTTTGGCTGAAACTGAGGGGCATGTGGGGTGAATTGTTTACGCACACTGATAATGGACAGGTCCAATGTAAGGTACTGAGGGGATGCAAGCTAGCGGCCCACTACGTTAAGAACTATTAACATTTATCTCTGAACCCGGTCGAAAAGACCGTGACGCGCCCTCTCCAGGGTTAACTGTATCGCCGGTAGATGGCTCTGTGAAATTTGTTCATGCAGATCTTTCTATCTTAGACCGATAGGGGCACTGTGAAATCAAGTTATCACCAAAATGTAATGACAAAATTATAAAATTATAAATCATTACAGGTGCTTCCAAGAATGAGATAATTTATCTACCTAGGATTGGTTTGGTGTCTACTGACAGTAACCTGTCTTTCAAATTGAAAAGGAGGCAGTTTCCCAGTCTTGCTTTCACAATGACCATTAAAAACAACAGGGTTTACTTATCTCGGTGCCCTTTTCAGCCATGATCAGTTATATGTGGCATTTAGTAGAGTTAAAGCTGCGAGGGATGTCAAAATTAAAAATATTGTAGCTATACCAGTCCACCTCTGTGGTGTAGTGGTTAGTGTGATTGGCTGCCACTCTCGGAGGCCTGGGTTTGATTCTTGGCTGTGCCACGAAATTTGGAAAGTGATATGAGGACTGGAACAGGGTCTACTCAGCATCGGGAGGTCAACTGAATAGAGGGGTTTCGATTCCGAACTTAGCCATCCTCGAAGTGACTTTCCATTGTTTCCCGCTTCTCCAGAGAAAGGCCGGGATGGTACCTAACTTACGGCCACGACCGCTTTCAACTCCTAGCCCTTTCCTATCCCATCGTTGTGTCGGTGCGACATAAAGCAAATGGTAAAACTGTATACATACCTGCCAACTTTCCCGCTTTAGGTGGGAGACTACCGATTTTTGACATTTTTCCCCACCTCTCGATTATTCTGTTATTTCTCCCGACTTTAGCTTCTTTTTTTTTTTTTTTTCTTTTCTTGTGAACTTCAAACATTTGTTTTCAAATCGTGCCATTTCAGCTTTGTATGCAAGTGGCTGGAAGTCCTTCATTCATTGACCACTTTCAAATGAAATATTGACGTTTATTAACGAGAAATACGCGCAAATGTGCAATGTTTATTGAAATCTGTATATCGGGACGCGTATATCGACTGTCAATCTCTCGTTCTCGCGTGCTGTGTGTTCGTTTACATCAGTCTAGTTTATTCTAGAGACTAGTCGCCAGATTTGGAGTCTTTTTTAGTAATTTAGTGACAGAATGTCAAAGATAGCGACTAGTGACATTTCTAGAGATTTTAGGAGCCATTTGGAGACAATTTTGGCAAATTTTAATTTATTACTTGATAAAAATAACATTCCACTTCGCATAATCATGCAGGCACGTGATGCAGTATATTAATCTATGCATTTGCTAAGTAATGGAATCTTTCAAGGGAACATCGGCCAATCACGATGAAACTTGGAAAACGCAGAGGTACATGTAAATAAGATGTCGGCATCAATTTTGGGTGCCGACATTCATTAGGGCATTAACTAAGGGGCCTAAAAGTTGCGACATTTCAAGTTCCGCGCGATCAGCGATGAATACCTGCTGTCCAATTCTAAGCCGGCACACCTTGCCTGCCTGGAAACGCTCCTCTGCACCTCTTCCCCTCCCCCCTCCAACTGGTTCGCCGCCGCACATTTCCTTCTCCCCGTGCTTGCCGGCTGCTTAGCTGTTGAATGGGACCGGCGCTATACTTTGCTTCTTTTCGTACTATAATTATTGAAATCTTGTAAATAACGTTCCATTTCACACATAATTATAATAAATAACCTAAACGAATATACCCATATTTTATTCAAATTTTATATTTTCATTCCTGCTAATTCCGATGAGTTGTCACATTTGTGGGTACAACCCCGAGTTAAGCACCATCGGGCGTAGTCAAACGTGGGATGGGGTACCGCGTCCGACCTACACTTAAATTATTATTTACTTCTAAAACGCCATAAAACTGTCGGTAGTGTCCTTTAGAGTGGACACAGATATGAAATTAATTAAATTAAATCACCCACCTTTAAACAACGATAAATAGATTTTTATTTAAAGAAATTACGTGCCGGGGTAGAGGATCTCAATGAATGTAATGAGTTCTGTACCTCGGGATATCAAAACCTGGTTACAGGTCAGACCTTCTTTTTATGTCCCTCACCCCCGCATTTTGTGTACGCTGTCAGTTGTCATAACGAAACAAAATCACAGACAACAACAATTATAAACTCCGAGTTTGAAACTACTGGTATTTTCCATATTGCGTACTCTGGTATAAGGAACATAGGTAGAATGTTTTTATTTGTGCTTGTACTGAACGATTTATTTGTTTTGCAGTGAAAGACACAACACATTTCAATTGCAGAAGTGGTTGTCAAATATAAATCAATTTAATGCATAGAAAACTTTAATATGAGTATGATATGGACTGTAGTAAAGTTTGACGTAATAAGAAAAACCTTGAAAAGTAAAATTGATGTGCATTTATATATACAGTAGATATACAGTAATCACAGGCAGACCTGTAGTCTTATTTTACCAGTACTTTTGCGTTATAGCTGACGAAGGTCTATGTATTCAACAATTACCGATATTAAAGTATCACACTACAGTCTTCTGGGTACAATGATAGTTACATATGTAAAAATGTAGATGGCTATTGTACGAACTGGTACAACTAAAACTTTACAAAGGCAACACAATAAATGACCTCCGTATACATTACATCGGGCAAACTCCCCGTCAATAACTGATAGTAAACAAAAACAATCTTCGGTTTATTCAAATCATTAAAAAATAGTGAAAAGAAAACTGAAACAAAACACAATTAACAACAGGCACCATACTTTTATCACGGGACATATGCTTTAAAACAGTGGTGTTCCTCTTAGAAGTGTTTGACGCACAAGTCCTTTGTACACCGAGCACATTTGACAAAACCAATATTCAGGCACAAAGAACATACTAAGCCAACACTGTCAAAGGAATACACTACCGGGTGTTCAAATTGTCCAGGATGATTATCAAGGTACCCACTGCGGTACCATGAGTACTTCCGCATGTTTTTGAATCGAGGAGATGTCAGGTGGAAATGTAACAGTGATTGCAACTTTAAGATGGTGTTACGGTGGTGCAGCACGATGCCTGCATTCATAACTCGCAGCCCAGAATACATTTGTCTTGTATTATACATTTTCCAAGTCCAAAATCCATACAGGTCAAATGGCTGACAAACTACTGCAGCGCCGGCTGGAATCGTCATAACTTCTACTTCTGTGCCATGAACAAGCGCATTGTGGCCAGAGGAAGAATCTAACAATGAAATGTTTTGTCCATCGGGTAAACTTGGTTTCAAGATGTCATTATACCAGCTCTGAACTTCTGCTTTGCCCATCTTTCCAGTCGTGGTGGACACAACATTAATATTTTTGTATGAAAATATTATTTTCTTAACAAGGGAACACAAAACACCCTTTCTTTCCTTTAAAACTATTAACAATGGGGAGAGTAGCTCACCTTCTGCTGACACGGTAGGCATAATCGTGTAGCTGTACGTAGTAGAGGGAATTGATTGGACCACTGTGCTAATCGACTTTTCTCCTTGGTGCGCTAACGTTCTGCCGGTGTACATTTCCAAATTAAAGCCGCTTCGGTCGCTGTTAAAAACATGTGATGGGCTGTGTCACTGTATTTTTTCTCTTACGTTTTCCACAAACATTTTGGCTTCCACCATAACGTCAGTTTTTCTATCAAGTTTTGTCGTTGTCACGAGAGTAATTTTTCGGGATGTGATTCCAAATTTGTTTTTTAAGTCGTTCAACCAGCCTGAGGACGCTTTAAAGTCATGGATCCCTTGAGAACAGGCACTTTGCATTGCCCACTGTTTGACTGTGACATCATGGATGGTGGACGTACTGTACTCTGCGTCAAATTTTTCCTTGAAATCCATCGCAATAAGACCAAATTTGTCCCAAAGAGAGCCTCCTTCATCCACTACTTTTTCCCAGGCAGAGAGCTGTGCCTCACTATGCCAACGAAGGAATTTCTTTTGCACAGTTGCAAATTTCAGATTTTTCCGTTTTCCACTCCTCCAGTAGTTAACTGTTCTTGTTTTATACTGTAAGTCTGCAGTCTCCGTCGAATTGGCACTGTCTTGGTTTTGTCCGTCGAATTGGCACTGCCTTGGTTTTGTCCCCATTCTGGCTCACTATATTCAATATCCTTTTCGTTTTCCTCCAAGTGATCAGACCTGTACGTCAAACTTGTAACATCCTCCAAATAGGAACTGTCACCTTCAAGACAGTAACTTATAAGCTCCGAAAAATAAAATAAAAATAATTAAAGTACATGTTGTTATATGTATATTTATTGACAGAAACAACAGAGAACACAAATGTTTGTTTAAAAAAAACCGAGAGAGTTATCGGTATCAACATATCATTGCAAGAAATCAGCTTCATTTTCCGTATCAAATCGTATTTACAAAGACTTAATAACAATAAAAATCTTCCACCTTTTTGATACTTATATTTGCATTTTAGCAAATCAATTAATCATACACAGTACAGCTGAAGATGTTCTAAAAAGGAACAAAACATGTACTGTGTATGATTAATTGATTTGCTAAAATTCAAATATAAGTATCAAAAAGATTTTTATTGTTATCAACATATCAGACGGTCCAGTGCTGAAAACTAAAACCTAAAATTTCACATGCAGCGCAAAAGACTACGCTTCAATCTACGTTATTATGGCCTATGTCACGCAGTGTGACATCGCCTCGTGAGCGTCAAAACAGTTGAAAACAGTTGACTGCTTAACACTCGCCCTCAATCGCGCCATAAAACTGCAGCTCCCGAAAGTTCAGCGGACCTTCTTCCTTGTGACTTCCGGGATTTGCTTGAAGATGAAAAATAATTTTTGACACACTCGGCGACATTGCGCTTAAGGAATTGTCGCAGATGTTTTCATAAACATTTCAGAAAATGTAAACTGACTAATACAATGTGGAAATTACGAAGGAGAGCTATGAGAAAGGCTGATAGAGTACGCAAAGTGTAGTACTGGTCTGTTCGACAGCTAAGCAGACGGGCAGCCACAGGGAGAAGGGAAACGTGTGGTGGCGAACCAGAAGGAGGGAAAGAGGTGCAGAGGTGTGGCACAAGGCATTGTGCTGGCTAAGCATTGGCCAGCAGGTATTCATCGCTGTTCACGCGGAACTTGAAATATCACAACTTTTAGGCCCCAAAGTTAACGCCCTAATGAATGTCAGCACCCAAAATTGATGCTGACATTTTTTTTTACGCGTGCCTCAATGTGTTTTCCAAGTTTCATCGCGATCGGTGACTTAACCATTGCCGATGTTCCCTTGTAAGTGCATGATTGATTCACACGTGTGTGGCACGAGTTCATACTATTTTCGGAAGACTTATCAGAAACCAGTCATCTCTCTCACATACTTCCTGTGAGGGAATAGAGTGTGTAATTTTTAGCCTTGTAGCCTCATATAGCAACAGTCTGGTTATGAGACAATAAGTGTTATATTATACCACATAACTCCTGTATTGCAGAAGACATGTAGAGTAAGCAGTTTTTACCAATTGTATCTCCCGATTCTTCCCAATTTTTCCTGATTTTCATATCTAAATCTCCTGATTTTTGGTTTTGTAATGTTGGCAGGTATGTATGTATATGTAACTGTACCATATCAGGGTAATTTCTCTGAAACTGAAGGGTATTTCTTAAAAATCGTAGTTTACAATGAAATACTAACATCATTAAACGTAAGGAACTTCATCTTTTGGTCCGTATTGAACTGAGATCACAATTAAATTAGAATCTAGCGGGTTCCACCTTTTCAATACAAAATACAATGTTGTTGGATGGTATTTACAACATTATTTATTACAGAACATGTTTCGGTGTTCAGTTTTTGACACCATCATCAGCTGCTCAGAAAGTGTGAAAAAACTTGGCAATCTAAACATTAAACAACATATTGTCATACGTAACTCCTTAATATACATATATACAAACAATGGAATATTGCACTAGTTAAATCCTAAAACATCTACAGTAAATTATGCTATATTAAAACTCTAATATGTAACAAGAGAATACTTGTAAGTCATAAATATAAAATTTCTCGTCTGTTTGATGAGTTGTCTTCACATTCCTTAACGTCTGTGATTTTGTACTATCGTACTATCGAATTCAAATGCGAACTTAAGCTTGAGGATTTAAAATTGTATGCAGTCCATTTGATGTTAAAATGTTCATTTCATGTTTATAATAAACACTTAGATGGATTAAAAGCTCGTTATATAAAATATGATTGTTAAAACTGGGCCGTCTTCTTAAATTTATTAAGTACAAAAACTTCGTATTTTTAATGCTGTATGTGTGGTTGGAACTGTAATTTCATTTGTCCTACAGTTGTTAGGCGGACATGTCTTCTCAGTTCAATAGAACCCTGCAATAATGAAACCCAATGTTAAGAGAAAAGCGAGAATATTGATAAAGAAAACTAATTGAATCTAACTGTTGATACAACAGTTACTTAATAAATTTAAGAAGACGGCCCAGTTTTAACAATCATATTGTATATAACGAGCTTTTAATCCATCTAAGTGTTTATTATAAACATGAAATGAACATTTTAACATCAAATGGACTGCATACAATTTTAAATCCTCAAGCTTAAGTTCGCATTTGAATTCGATAGTACGATAGTACAAAATCACAGACGTTAAGGAATGTGAAGACAACTCATCAAACAGACGAGAAATTTTATATTTATGACTTACAAGTATTCTCTTGTTACATATTAGAGTTTTAATATAGCATAATTTACTGTAGATGTTTTAGGATTTAACTAGTGCAATATTCTATTGTTTGTATATATGTATATTAAGGAGTTACGTATGACAATATGTTGTTTAATGTTTAGATTGCCAAGTTTTTTCGCACTTTCTGAGCAGCTGATGATGGTGTCAAAAATTGAACACCGAAACATGTTCTGTAATAAATAATGTTGTAAATACCATCCAACAACATTGTATTTTGTATTGAAAAGGTGGAACCCGCTAGATTCTAATTTAATTACTAACATCAGTCAACAAATAGGAGAGTCAAATGCAACACATACAGTGAACTGTAGCCTACTTTATTAAAAATGATTCATGACTGTTAGAATTGTCTCCTGAAGTTCAGTATATTTTCCGTTACTCACGCTTCCTTTATCATCAGTTTCATTTTTAGTCTGTGTTCGCAGCTATTGCTGTGACAGGCCACTAAAATTGGTTATGTTCTCAGTGTCAGGCATGATGACCATAGAAATGTTGAACTTAAAGAAGTATCATGAACGGGGTGTCCTCTTCCATAGCAGTCCTACAGAGTTACTTGGTGATGAAGTATGTTGTCATAGCTTGCTGTTGATAACTATTTTGTTAAGGCACCAGTGTAAAAAGATTTCATTGATTTTAATATTTCTTGTTCATTCTCTAGGTGTTCAGTAATATCCTGGCAACAAAATTAAAGGAGAAACAGTACAAGGTTCAAGAAATTGACTTAGCCTCATGCGATCCTGAAGATATGTTAACAGAGGAGGTATGTAAAAAAAACATGATTAGTACCAATTTTGTATGGTTTTTCAATAATGTAAGTTCCAGTTGCACTTGCACATGCGCAATGGCTGCAAGAAAAAAAGGAAGAGTGAGCGCATGATATTGTATAAATTCTTTGCAGGTACACTTTTATCAGAAACAATTGAACTTATAGATACAGTGTTTGTTATAGCTATGCACTGGGTTTGTATCTAAATGGGAGGTGAATTAATAGTGAATTAGTAGTTAAAATAAAGTCTTGGTAAAATATTAGATGCGAAGAACATACAATGCAATATGTTCATTCTTCCTTTTTGCGACTGTACATAAACACAGCCTCTGGCTTAGTTCAGACAAGTGGGACAGATCATGATCGCTCCATGTCCATGATTCAGATCTCAGCATTGATTGTGTTCATGCTAGTATGTTTCATACACATTCAAGGAAACTTAGTCTGACTGGCTGTTTAACTCATTTGTGAAGGTGCTCCCTCCTGTGCTTATACTTAATTATGGAACAGACAGTTGACTTTTTAATGTGAGAGACCTGCATTAGTAGATACATAGATACGTTAAAGAACTTCCCTTTTAACACCATTACAAGTTTAGGAACATAACATGGAGCTCTAAAATGAACAGAAGAGCTGTGAAAAAATGTAAAGAAGAGATAGGTTTCAGATGTATATGTGACAGTCACCAGGAAATTACACCTTAAGTTTGAAAGTGTCATTTATTGTTTATTTGACTTTTTTTTCTATTTGTTTTACGTCGCACCGACACAGATAGGTCTTATGGCGATGATATTTGACATTTTGATGGTACATAATATAGAGTTGTTTTCGTGAAAACTAGAAGTCTCTAGCTTGAAAACTGCAGTAAAAAGTAAGTTTGTAATACAGCATTTATTGAATTTCAAGAAAATGTATTTCAAATATTGGTATTCTGATGCAACAACATAGTAAGGCAATTTGACTGTTTCAAATACCAGTATGTAGAAAAAATTAAGAAAAAATGTAACAGAAAATTTTAACAAACTGTAAATAAAAATTTGAATCAGTTCAATGTTTACACACACTGACTGTCGAAAAACGAATTATATGTTATAGTTATTTAAATAAAACCCTATATTTTAATTAACTGTGCCCTGTACACGTTATTCTCATAATCAAAGGTCAGTGTTAAGTTCTTTTTACAAAATGTTACGATATTTTTCAATGAGTTAAATTTTTGCAGTTTTACTGAATTTTAGTTAATAAAGTTAGAGGCACTGCCCACACTCTTGCAGCTGAATATTCTGTTGTCACCGAACTCTTTCCTCATGCTAGTAATGTGTGTTTCCACTCCTGGCAATGATGATAGACTCCATGCGCTATGGCATGCTACCCACATGGTCCTGGATCATTTCCAGGGGGTGCACATCCACTCCTGCAATAGTGCTGGTCTCATTTCATTCAGGTTGACAAAATTTCAGATATTTTGCCCAAGCATAGCAATGGGATTGAAGCTATATGCTAGCCAGTTCAGAGTTTTTATCCTGATACCACAAAGGAATTCTGACACTCAACAAACGACGTGCGGGCAGGTATTTTTGTATGTCATTCTGAAGTTTTTGCCTACAAATCAAGCAAATATTGCTTTCTTAACACCTCCTCCGTATAATGGCGTGCATTCAGAGCACCTCCATCAATGAAACGCTCTTTTCACACCTGAAAGCTGATACCACCACGAATCATGACAGAGTGGCCTCCAAACAGCATCCTCTCAGAGATATTTTGGGGTGAGTATTACTGCTCAGTCCTTCTCCATTTCTCTGTCTACTATCAGGAGACCAAACAAAATTGTGAATCATGAAGAGCACCATTGACCACTGGTTCATAGACCTTTTCCAGTATTGACGCACACATTTTAAATTTTTGTGCTGGGAAGTAAGTTGCACACTAGTGGCAGGTCTTCTTGACCTCAAAATGGCTTCCAGTACTCTTTATCTTACAGTCCTCTCACTTACAAGGACATTTCTTACTGACTCAAGATAATTTTTGACCTGGATCATGGTAATGTGGTGATCTCGCAAGACCTGAAGGACATGGAGCCTGTCATCCCTGGAATTTGTAGACCTCCAACAGCCTGATCTATGTCGTCTCTGACAGGTACCAAGTTCATAGAATTTTCTCTGAAAACACTGGTCACTTCTATGATGCACAATCACATTATTGGCATAATGAATCCTTTGTCCATCTTTGATTAACGTGAGAGTTATCTCAGTGTCTTCTCAGCTAAGAGGTATCTTTACTCAACAAGTGTGAAAAAAAATTGAAGAAATTTTGTTACCTTTGCTGATATTCCATCAATAGCTTCCACTTTGCTAAAGCCGCTCATGGTATGGCATTTATGATCTCTATCTCTTGTCTCTAAAATTGTTGAATACATGTTTCTTAGCTCATAAAATCTCCCTCAATGGAAGCTGGTTCTGTATGTTGGTGTTTATGAATTTGTTTTTACAATGTGATCCACTTTTTTCTTTTTTGGTCAGTGTATAATAGAAACCGTATGTTATAATGTATTAGGGAAATCTGAATCTTATAATAACGAAGGTAATGGAAATAAATAATAAATAAGTTTCCGAAAATTGTTTTTCAAATTGCTTCTTAGTACCAAATTAAAATTTGCATACATTACTGATCATATCTTGTACACTATAACAATAAAAATACACTGTTATCATTAGTGGTGGGCAGCATATTGGTGGGTAGGGGTGGGGAAGGTACTTGAAGGGGCTGTCATTAAGGAATTCCCAGAAATTTCTAGGTACCGTACGAATGGACTGATACCAATTGCTAGAAAGGCACAGTAGAAAAGTGACAAGTTAAACCTCAGTTTGTGTGTAGTTGTTATTCAGAAGTTAGTATATATTCACATTCAGTGTTTGTGAACTTCAGTTACAAATATGGCCTATGAACCGATGCCAGGAAAGCTTGGTGAAAGTTTCGGATCTTAACTGAATGATTATGGTAAGGCGAGAATAGAACAAGTGCTTTGTAAGAAATGCAGAAAATCGTTCATGAATAGGGGTTGGAGGATAAAGTTGTCGCAGTTTGCACTGACAATGCAAGAAGTATGGTTCTACGAGTTAAAAGAGCAAAATACGACAATTTTCAGTGTTCAGCCCACACCCTACAATTAAAGTTTAAATAAAGATGCTGCTATTGAAACATTACTTTCCAAGTGCGGGAAAATAGTGGGACATTAAAAACACAGCCCTTATCTAGGCCTTGATGCATGTAAATTAAAACAGGACATACAGTAGTTACTTGATGGGATAGCACATATTTCACACTCAAGAATCTTATGAAAGCTAAAATGTTGTTATAGACGTCCTATAGACCCACCCTCCTAATATCAGATCTGTAACAACAATTGAATGGATGATTAAAAAAACTGATTTTGTGTGTTAAGCCATGTTTAGAAATATCAGGGCTCCTTGGTGGTAGTAAATATGTGACAGGCTGTGTTGTATTGCTTGCAGTAACACACTTGAAATTATCTATACGTTGCTCCAATGTCACTCCTGAGTACATAGCTAAATTTAAAAGGACTCATGTAGAAGATTTAATGGTTAAGACAAATGATTGCTGTTAAGTGAAGACTTACCAGGAAGCCACTGCCCTCGATCCTTTACTTGAATATCTTAGATTTATTGAAAAAAAAGTCAGGGAATTTGTGTGGAAAATAATTTTGGAGAGAGATATGGACAGAGTAAAAGTTCCAATAAAACCCTGCAGCAAGAAGAGGAAACAGAATTTGAAACTGATGAAGACCAACAGGATTCTGATAATGCCATTTCGGTTTCAAGTTCAGAACTACTTGTGACAGGGATTGCTGTCTACAATTTGTTGGTGGAATTAGATGATGACTTTGCAAACCCTATGCAATGATGAAAAATACATTCAGTCCAACTTCCATATCTCACATGCATAGCGAAAAAAATTGCTTTTCATTCCAGCTACTTCAGTTTCCTGTGAGAGTGTTCAGTGATACTGGAAATATTGTTACAAAGAGAAGGGCGGCCCTTAGTTCTGAACATGTCAGTGTGCTAACATGTCTGAAGTCCTGGAGCAAAGAGCAGTGACTGTAAGTAACTGTCAAAATCAGTTTCAAACTTTTGTATAATTAAATTATCAATATTGAAATTTATACAAAATATCAATTAACTGCTTTTAATTATTTATTACTTGCATGCCACCAATACAATTAAAATTTAAAATATAAAAAGGTACATCATCTTCTTTATAGCATATTTAATTATGGAAATATATTAAGCAGGTGTTTTTCTTGAACTTATACTATGTGAACCCATTTAAAATTTGATTAATCGACTGATTAATCTATCAGCCATTCAGAATTTTAAATCGATCAACAGCTCTGGTTATCATTATAGCCTCCATAAGCATGTGCAATATTATGTTTGCATTGTCTCCTGAATCACACTCGCTGTCACTTGCTTTACTATCAGAGTCAAGACGTGATTTGGTGCCCCTTAGAAAAAGAATTACAAATATCCCAATCACCTTTCTCTCGCTCCGTACTTTTGCCACCTGTAGTCTGTACCTTTAGCTTCTGTCTCATGATGGTGCAACAGGCCTACTGCATTCTCATAACGAGCAAGCCTTAGTTAAAATAAACTACAAAATAAGCCCCCTAGATAACAGTCTTTCATTTTAACTGTAACGTGCTGTTTACGTGGGATGTTTAATGTTATAGTTTAAGAAGATCGCAGACACTTCATACAGTATAAGGAACCATACCTTAAGTAAAATTCCCAATGCTACTTAAGGTGTGGTTTCATTAGTGTGCATAACCTGTATCAAGGGACTTTTAGAGACTTTCCAAAGCACAAATAGCACTGTTGGTACCACTATTTTGTAGTGTAAGGTTCAGGCTAACAGATGGTGCAATCGAAAAATCAATATTTATCACCCACATCATGTTTTATGCTTTTGTCTTGCAAGATCTTACTCCACAATTTAAAGTGTGGTTTCCTGGTGAGTGTCGCATATTACTAATATATAGAAGTTGAAGCATAGCAATGTATAGAGGGAGGCATAAGAATGATAGTAGACTTCTCGTCACCCTAGAAACTTAAAACTTGATATAAACGAGTGCCTAGATTTTTATGTAATATCAAAGTGTAAAATACATACATAAAAATGTAGTAGATATTAAGGAAATATGTGATATTAATAAAATATGTAGCTTAAAATCACTATTTATGAATGCATTTAATTTAAAAAAAGTTTGTATGTTAATTTTATTATAACTTATGGTTATGGTATGAGATCATAAAATTGTTTTAAATACCTCCTTATTTTACAACAAAGTTATCTTCTTTATTTTAGATAATATATATAATCTACTGTTTTCTAATTTTGAAAGTAAGAGTATTTACTTTACTTATCAAGTTATCAAATTAACCCAATCGCTGCCAAACCTGTATATATATGTTTTTGAATGCCGTGCCACGTCCACCAAACCCATATATAAGTTTTGGTGCCGTGTGTACTTCACCGATCTCACAAATGAACGCGATATAATGTCATGCTTTGAGAATCTGTGGAAATGCTCAAAGAAGTTCTGTACTGCAGATATACCATTCCATTTCGCGTGTTTTGAAAGCGATCTGGTGTTATTTCAGCTTCGTTGGAGTGGAACATCTTTCCCGCTTACGTGTAGCCATCATGGCGTCTTGAAGTATACATTAATCTCTTGTTGACGAAGAAATTGAATGTTTCCTCATAAATAGTGATTCTGGAGAGCTATATTTTGATAATAATGGTGGAGAATATCTAAGTGGCGACATTGAACTACAAGAAAGTGTGAGACAATGTAGTAATGATGAGTCTCATGCGGAATTGTCACCCCTTCCTCAGATATATTATTTTTTCCCCAAATGTAAATGATTTTGATATTACCAGCTCTTGGATAAATAATTTTATATTATATTTCAGTAATAGTATCACCGAGCGGAGTAGCCGCGTGTATTAACATGCTGCGGCTGTGGAGCCAAGCTGTGCACTCGGCAGGCAAGTGGGTTCGAACCTCGTCGTCAGCTGTCTTGAGAATTTCATTTCTTTGTGGTTTCCCTTTTGCACTCCCAAGAAATGTTGGGACAGTTCCTATTCATAAGCCACAGCCGATTCCTTCCACTACTGTACCCAGTTTCATTCACCATCATCATCATTCGTTTCATATTCATTATCTTCTCAACAGAGTTTTGCATCGGGAAGGGCATCCGGTCATAAAATATGGTGTAAAATACAATCTCACTTCATCCCCGACATCGTATTGGGCTGCGGGGCTAAGGGGACGATGTGCATTCCATTAATAATATCAGTAAATATGTATCTGTCAAAGTGCTTCTTCCTTTAAAAAAAAAAAAAAACGGTCCACAGGGCCCGGCTGGTCATCAAAACTCGGCAGTGAAAAGGTTGAAGGCATAATCAACGTAATTCAAATAATTTTTAAAATGTTTTTCACTGTAATTTGCAGAATTTGAGGCGGTCCTTTCCAAAACTCGTCTTATCCACCATAAGTGATTTTTCAGGAAAAGCAAAAAACCTGTAATTTTTGTAATATAAGTCTCGCTTGTTTAAGTGTATTACGTGTTCAAGTCCAATGTCATAGGGTCGTCTTACTGAAGAATTATAAATATAATTAGTAGAACGTCAATAAATTACATTTGTATTTTGGATAAGGCGAGTTTTGGAGCATCAAAAAAAAAAATCAAAATATATTACCTCACACAACTTACTTTAAAACAAGAAAAATTAAAGAATTGAGAATATAATGTTGTAATAAAACTCACCAACCACTAATACACTTTTTTGCTTCCAGTATATTGATATTCACTAATAAATTAAACACAGCAGTGTTGTTTATCATATTTACATCCTATCCATAGTATTTGGATAGAATTCTTCCTTTATAGGCTACACTGCACTCAAAATAGAAGTAACTTGAACAATAAAACATCACTTTGTTATTAATCAAATTCTCAGATCTGTTCCCTCCTCTTGAGATCCATCACAAAGAACTTCTGTTTCTTCAACAAGATTGTTTTCGTCTACAGAAATTGAGGTGAACAGATTCTTATAAAACAAAAGCAACTCATTCCTTTCTTAATCCATTCCAAAATGCTTTTCAGGCAAATTTTTTCCTCCTTTACTTTGGCGGGATTCAAGTTTAGTCCTGGCAATAATTCAGGTGGCATTAGCATATCTCGCAGGCGTTTTCCCTTTTTCATTACCGATTTTCCTAAACCGATGTCTGAGTTGTAATGAGGTTCTCTCTAAGGGTGACATTTCCCAGTGAGTCTTTGCTAATAACAAATCGTTTCACTGAAGAAAATTTAAAGTGCCAACATGCAGGTTTTTTCATCATATTTTCAGCCATCATTCTCCAATTGTTCACCGAGCAGTCTCTGCCAAACTTGAAGACTTCAGCATGTTTGCTAAAGACGTCTTCATATTCTGCTAGATTACAGATTATAGGGAATTTCCGTATCTCTCTCGACTTGAGCAAATACCCTGTCAGAGGGCAGAAATGAGTGGCCTGTCATAGGAAAGACCAATTCAACACTTCCTATATTAGGCGGAGCTGTATGTGTCAAGAAATATGAGCACATTGCAATAATTGTAGAATTGCGGTTCTGTCCTCCGCAGCCATCCGCACAAAGTCGTATAGTTGTGAAGTTTGACAAATCAGTTTTTGATAACCAATGATAAACTGCAGATGACGTTTCATTAGACCCCTTTTTGAATTCATGCTCCATCCATGTGTATGTAAAAACATTCTCCTTTGTCAACTTGGCATGTGAGGTACCCCTCACAATGGTAAAATTATAGGTGTACAATTGGCGACTGTAATAGGCAATTTGATCTGGAACTTTTGGATTCATAAGATTCTTTTGGCAGTCAAGGAATGGAATATGTAATTGCATAAGAATCGGGGGCTTACTAATAACCTCATGATCCCTAGAAAAATCAAAAATCCCCTAAATCTACCGGCGGAGGGCTCAGCTGGATGGTTCAAAATTGGAACTTAGAAGCAAAAGAATATGACATTTTTCACCTTGTGGGAAACAGTTTTTGTCTGCTTAAATGCTTCCTGGAAGTCCAATTTAAAGTGTTGATGGAAGTTTTTTAGATATTAAGGAGGTAAGGAGACACATTCAAGTCAGGCTTAGCAGTGTACCAAAGGCAGATATAAAAATGAATATGGAACAACACACATGTTTTGGCAATTGAAATAATACAGATGTTACATAAATTTGTAGGAAATATATAAAATGTTCCTTTGATTTGCCACGAACCTACTACGCTGGCGTAGCAGGGGGAGAGGTGATACTCTCACGTGGCACGTCCCAGATGGCGGATAGGGGGGTCCTAACCGGCTTGACGACGGACTTGAGGGAAATAAAATACCTCTCGTGGACCAAACACACTACCCCCTGTGGGTGGGGGATGCAGACGAATAATACACCCACGGTATCCCCTGCCTGTCGTGAGAGGCGACTAAAAGGGGCGACCAAGGGATGATTGAATTAGAATCATGAAACTACTTTTGATTCGTACCATCATGTGGGGAACAACATGGGTTGCCTGTACTTGCGAGTAGTACCACTAAATTAGGTACGAAATACGTTGGTGATTAGTAGTAGTAAAAAGGCTGGCCTGGGGGTTTCCAGTACCCGTGCGTCGTACCCATGTGAGCAACACCGCGGGTCTGCGCGTAGCCTGTGAGTTGCACCGCTATATGAGCGACACCGTTGGTCTGCGTTGCCTGTGATTGGTGCCCACTATGTGAGGAACCCCACGGGAATACCGGCGCCCGTGGTTAGTACACCTAGGTGAGGAGCCTCATCGGTTTGTGTTGGCTATGAGTGGTGCCATTGTGTGAGAAACACCATAGGTCTGCGTTACCTGTACGAAGTACAATACTTGTGAGTAGTACCATCTTGTGTGGAACACCGTGAGTTTTGCTACTTTTGATTAGTACCCCAACATGACAAATACCATGGTTCTACTTTACTCGTGACATGTACCATTCTGTGGGGCCTTAGACATGGATTTTGCACCCCTTTAGACATCAAGCATCATTGTGCTTTATGAGTGGTCCCTTGGTCAGTAATACTATTATTTACGATCTTTTTTTTTTAGTCTGATCCACTGTTTTTTGTTTGTTTGTTGTTTTTTTTGTTGGGTTCATGTCCATCCATTTTTCGTGACATTTTTATTTTATTTTGGTCAATGGATGAATTTGAACTTTTTGTTATTTCATTTCGTACTATTAGGGGCCGATGACCTCGATTTTAGGCCCCTTTAAACAACAAGCATCATCATCATCATCCTTTAAATTGCTAAATGCTATTTACCTGGTTCACCTCTTTGTTAATAGTAGTGGTATTTGAAGGTGCTCAGAAGCGTCACCCCCATGTCAGTAGATTTACTGGCACGTGAAAGAACTCCTGCGGGACTAAATTCCGATACCTTGGCATCTCTGAAAACCGTAAAAGTAGTTAGTGGGACGTAAAGCAAAATAACATTATTATTATTATTATTATTATTATTATTATTATTAGGCCTATTATTGTTAGTAGTATTATGTTACGTGATCGGTAATCTGCATTTATCACTCAACATTTTTCTTAAAACTCGTGATTTGTATGCGTAGTGAAGTGTGTAGGTAATGAGAGAGAGAGAGAGAGAGAGAGAGAGAGAGAGAGAGAGAGAGAGAGAGATGAATGAAGAAGCATTGGGACTGATGACGAATTGATCTACACTGACCTGCATTTAGGGCTGTCGCCCAGGTGGTTAGTTGTTAACCTAAAGCCTGTGCATTTGAATACAGCTATGTACGAGCCACTTATGAAGATGTGGAGAACATCCTTTTGTGTTTTCATGTTTGTTCTAATCTTTTTTGTTGCTCCCTTAACCAGTGCTTTATATGAATTTGTCACGTACAAAAACCTATATGAGTTAGTGCAGCTTAAAATAAACAGCTTGTGTATTGTCGTTGTACCTGTGAACAGC
Organism: Anabrus simplex; assembly: GCF_040414725.1. NCBI lineage: Eukaryota > Metazoa > Arthropoda > Insecta > Orthoptera > Tettigoniidae > Anabrus > Anabrus simplex. The sequence continues at coordinate 1,148,871,059 of NC_090266.1, read as the reverse complement.
TTGTGTATTGTCGTTGTACCTGTGAAAATCACTATGTGAAATATTTTGCCTTAGAACTTTGGCCGGTAATGTTCTGTCATCGAAGGTTCAATATTGCTCAAATATTGTCGAGGAATTCTTGCTCTTCATAATATGTGTGCTGTGGGTCTGTATTTCTCCAAAAATATTATCACATAGCAGTTTTTGCAGGCACAACAACAATATATTGTTTTGATATGATTTGCATACAGTTTGGTATTTACCAATCAACATAGCTAGTTAGTCATAATACTGTCATTTACTTGTCTAACATTGTATCCCATTCTGTATCATTTGCAATCTCTTTTCCAGAAAACAGCCCAGTCAGCATTTATATTTATATTACCTACACACGATGGAGGCAAACCACCTCCATCTGCTAGCTGGCTTTACAAGTGGTTAGATGAATCAGCCAATGACTTCCGTACTGATAATGCTTTATTGAAAGATTTGAAGTATGCAGTGTTTGGGCTTGGGAGTTCAGCTTACAAGGAGAACTATAACGTGGTAAGTTTATATGCCTGATTACAGTGTGCCATCTTCAAAAGTTAAGTGTAATAGAATTCTGTAATTAATGTAATTCTCTAATTTATTTCTAGTAGGTTATGTCGATACTGATTGTATACATAAAAAATTAGAATATTTAGTGCAGTATGTGCAAAATGTATAAAGTTGGATGTAGAATGGTTTGGTGTACAGAATGTACTAAATAATAATACATTGAAATATATCTGGCTTTCATTGTTCTAATAATCTGCATAAGAAACTTCATCTTGATTTACCCGTATTGACTGAGATTACGAATACTTATAAAATCTTATGGTTCCACCTGTTTCAATACAAAAACAACGTTGTCAGGTGTTTTACAACATATCTTTAATTGCCGTACTAGTTTCGGGTGCTAATTACGGTGCCATCATCAGCTGCGTGACAGTAAAGAGAAACTTGGCAATACACATAAAATATACAACAAAAATTTAACACAAGATATTAAGGAGTTATTTGTATGAATATGTTGTTGTATATTTTATGTGTATTGCCAGGTTTCTCTTTACATCTACCTGAATATCTTTACGAGTTTAGTGAGTCTGTAATTAGCATAACTTAAGTTATTTGAATAAATATTTGTCATCTTGGTTTTCAGGTCTGCTCCCATTCATATGTAGTGTCAACCTTGTTAATGAAAGAGAAACAGATAACATTGCTAAGGTTTTCAGAAATGTGCAGTTTAGAAACCTTTTTTTATGTGCTCCTCATAGAAAGTTGGTGAACGTTTTACTTCATATACTCTTAATTCGTTGACTGCTTCGACGGTTTGGTTCTCAATATTCCTTTTGGTTCTCAGTATTCCTTTAGTTGTTGTCGTGGTGGATCATAAAAATGAAGTGCATTCCAGTGTAGTTACTAAATGAGCTGTTAGAGAGCACACCCTTGATGAACAATACTTAGTGACATCATAATGGAAGGATGGTGTCGATGATGTAAGGAGTTCTCTCTAATAAGCTGTCGTTAGCTTTAATCCATTGCACACAGCGCACGTATTGTGTCTAGAAATAAAATGGTCTTTATCAGTAGCTGAAGAGGTGGTTTTTATAACCATAACAAAGTCTGAACACCTGTCTCAATGGTCAATGCTAAAATTATGAACTCCTCCAACACCAAGAAACCCTCACGGATGCCATCAGAAGAAAACAGCTGGCTTTCTATGGATAGCTGTATAGAATGAATTCCCACAGGCTGTTCTAGAGGATCTTTGAAGTAGCCAGCAAGGGTAAAGCCACTGGTTCGTTGTGGATCCAGCAGAGCGAAACAATAATGATATGATAGTAATTGGGGGAGATCTAAACTTGCCTGAAGTTGAATGGAATGGAGCTGCAAGTGAAGCCCTTGAACAGAAACTGGCAAATAAGTTAATTTGGGAGGGAGGATTTACACAAATAGTACAACAACCGACTCGTCTCAGTAACTTACCAGATGTATTCTTGGTTAAATCATGGGAAATTGTTGATTAAACTGAGGTAATTGAAGGAATAGGTGACCATAAGGCTGTAATAATGGATGTAGGACTGGTACCAAAAAGGCTTAATAAGAGGGTCACACAAGACAAGAAATTGTACAGAAAAACTAAAGTTGATGAGTTTGGGACTTACCTTAAATCACAATTCAGTTGTTGGATAAGTGAAGGGAGTAATGTGGATACACTTTGGGCTAAATTTAAAGGAATCATTTAGGAAGGAGAGAAGAGATTTGTACCTGTTAAGAAGGGTAAAATGACCTCAGATCCTGTTTATTATACAAGGGAAATAAGAAAATTAAAAAGAAAATGTAGAATAGTAAACAGGAAAATCAAAGAGGGTAGGGAGAGTAGAGAAACTAGAAAACAGCTAATGAGGGAACTGAATAGAGTGAAAAAGGAAGCAAAAGAGAATTATATGAATGGCATACTTCAACAGGGTAATGACCACAAAGGGAACTGGAAAAAGCTGTATTCATATATCAGGAATCAAAAAGGAAAAGGAATCCAAATTCCTACAATGGTGGGAGAAGGGGGTGAACACTATTTAACAGATACTGAGAAAGCAAACCTATTTAGTAGGGAATTCAGAGGTTCAGTAGATGATTGTCAGGAGTTGGAAACCGAAACAGAAGATAGAGAGGGAGGGACACAGAGGGAAACAAGAAGCTTCTCATTCACAAATGAAGATATTTTCAGAGAAATCCAACTGCTTCAGCAAGGAAAAGCAGCAGAAAGTGATCAAATTACTCGGGAGGTGTTAAAGACAATGGGGTGGTACATAGTGCCTTATTTAAAATTTCTCTTTGACTATGTCATAAATAATAGTGTAATACCAAAGGAATGGAAGGAATCTATAATAATACCAATTTATAAAGGAAAGGGTGATTAAAGGAAACCAGAGAACTACAGACCAATCAGCCTGACCAGTATAGTTTGTAAAATACTGGAGAGTTTAATATCAAAGTACATCAGAGGGATATGTGATGATAAAAATTGGTTCATGAGGAGCCAGTATGGATTTAGAAAGAAATTTTCTTGTGAGGCACAACTGGTGGGATTTCAGCAGGACATATCAGATCAATTGGATTCTGGAGGCCAGTTAGATTGCATAGCTATAGATCTTTCCAAAGCCTTTGATAGAGTGGAACATGGAATATTATTAAAGAAATTGGAGGGAATAGGATTGGATGTAAGGGTTATACGTTGGATAAAAACATTTCTAAATTCGAAGGTTCAGAAAGTCAAAGTAGGAAATAATGTATCACAGGAAGAGAAAGTTTGGAAGGGAATTGCACAGGGTAGTATAATCGGTCCGTTACTTTTCTTAATATATGTAAATGATTTAGGGAACAATATAACATCAAAAATAAGATTGTATGCAGATGACATAATTGTTTATAGGGAAATAAATAATATTGAGGATTGTTCAGAATTACAAAGGGACCTTGAGAGTATCCAGCAATGGGTTGAAGAGAATAATATGAAGGTTAATGGAGGCAAATCAACTGTTACAACATTTACAAACAGGAGTTTTAAAACTGAATTTGAGTATACTTTGGACGAGGTAGTTATCCCAAAAGATGGCAAGTGCAAATACTTAGGTGTGAGATTTGAAAGTAATTTGCACTGGAAGGGTCATGTGGATGACATTGTTGGGAAAGCATACAGATCGTTTACATGTCATAATGAGGCTACTTAAAGGATGCATCAAAGAATTGAAAGAGAAAAGTTACTTAAGTATGGTTCGTCCATTATTGGAATATGCAAACAGTGTTTGGGATCCTCACCAAGAATACCTAATAAAAGAAATAGATAGTGTGCAGAGGAAAGCAGCAAGATTTGTAACAGGGGATTTCAGGAGAAAGAGTAGTGTATCAAAAATGTTAAAGGAACTTGGTTGGGAAATTTTAAGTAAGAGAAGGGAGAAAACTAGACTTACAGGATTATATAGAGCCTATACAGGTGAAGAAGCATGGGGAGATGTTTGTGAGAGGCTTCAGTTGGAAAATAATTATATCGACAGGACTGACCACAAATATAAAATTAGAAGGAATTTTAGCAGAAGCGATTGGGGTAAATTTTCATTCATTGGGAAGGGTGTGAAGGAGTGGAACAGTTTACCAGGGGTAGTGTTTGATCCTTTTCCAAAATCTGTACAGATATTCAAGAAGAGAATAAACAGCAACAGAGAAAATAAATGAAATGTTAAAGGGCATTCGACCAGTGCAGGTTAATGTAAATAAAAAATGTGTGTGAATAAATTAATTCCATCCAATGGTCTAAGGAGTTTGGACAGCCAAAGTAGGGGACTGCCTGTAGGGGTGAAGTACAGTGGGGATTTCGAGGGCCCTGGAACCGCTACGGTAGCTGTGAAGGCCCTTCAGGAACTCTGAAAAGTGGTGGCAAAAGGGGCTCTGGTTAAGACGCAGCAGGTCGTTATGCTACTTAGGTTCCAGAATGTGTAAAAAGAAAAAAAAGAAAATAAATGCAATGTAAATTTTAATCTTATACCAGTTGTATAGTATCATTTGAAGTAATTCCACATACTGTATATCAGTTGACTATATTTGTAAGAAGTACAGGAGATATGACTAGAATTTTGTAAACAATATAAATTTATTAAGGATGAGCTGTGTGTTTAATAGAAAAAATTGCTAGCATAAATTGTATAATATTGTATTTTGGGAAAATTTTCTTCTCTTGTTAATTTAATATCTAGTGCTTGACAATAATGTATTTTAGTGTACCATTTGCCACCGAGGTAGACACCTCATTTGCAAATAAATAGATTTTGATTTGATTTGAAATAGTTGTTGACTCCAGAAAGAAGTCGTGGGAAGATTTTGGTAATAACCTGGAAATGCTAGGTCAAGCAGCAGGGAAACCTTTCTGGACAGTAATAAAGAATCTCAGGAAGGGAGGGAAAAAGGAAATGAACATTCTTTTGAGTAATTGAGGTGAACTCTTAATAGATCCCAGGGAATCACTGAAGAGGTGGAGGGAATATTTTGAACATCTTCTCAATGTAAAAGGAAATCATCCTGGTGGTGTTGCGAGCAGCCAAGCTCATGGGGAGGAGGAAAATGATGTTGGTGAAATTACGCTTGAGGAAGTGGAAAGGATGGTAAATAAACTCCATTGTCATAAAGGAGCAGGAATAGATTAAATTAGACCTGAAATGGTGAAGTATAGTGGGAAGGCAGGGATGAAATGGCTTCATAGAGTAGTAAGATTAGCATGGAGTGTTGGTAAGGTACCTTCAGATTGGACAAAAGCAGTAATTGCACCTATCTATAATCAGGGGAACAGTAAGGATTACAACAACTATCGAGGTATCTCATTGATTAGTATACCAGGCAAAGTATTAACTTGCATCTTGGAAGGGAGGGTGCGGTCAGTCGTAGAGAGGAAGTTGGTTGAAAACCAGTGTGGTTTCAGACCACAGAGAGGCTGTCAGGATCAGATTTTCAGTATGCACCAGGTAATCGAAAAATGCTACGAGAGGAATAGGCAGTTGTGTTTATGTTTCGTAGATGTAGAGAAAGCATATGACAGGGTATCGAGGGAAAAGATGTTCACTATACTGGGGGACTATGGAATTAAAGGTAGATTATTAAAATCAATCAAAGGTATTTATGTTGACAATTGGGCTTCAGTGAGAATTGATGGTAGAATGAGTTCTTGGTTCAGGGTACTTACAGGGGTTAGACAAGGCTGTAATCTTTCACCTTTGCTGTTCGTAGTTTACATGGATCATCAGCTGAAAGGTATAAAATGGCAGGGATGGATTCAGTTAGGTGGAAATGTAGTAAGCAGTTTGGCCTATGCTGACGACTTGGTCTTAATGGCAGACTGTGCCGAAAGCCTGCAGTCTAATATCTTGGAATTTGAAAAGAGGTGCAATGAGTATGGTATGAAAATTAGCCTTTCGAAGACTAAATTGATGTCAGTAGGTAAGAAATTCAACAGAATTGAATGTCAGATTGGTGATAAAAAGCTAGAACAGGTCGATAATTTCAAGTATTTAGGTTGTGTGTTCTCCCAGGATGGTAATATAGTAAGTGAGATTGAATCAAGGTGTCGTAAAGCTAATGCAGTGAGCTCGCAGTTGCGATCAACAGTATTCTGTAAGAAGGAAGTTAGCTCCCAGACGAAACTATCTTTACATCCGTCTGTTTTCAGACCAACTTTGCATTACGGGAGCGAAAGCTGGGTGGACTTAGGATATCTTATTCATAAGTTAGAAGTAACAGACATGAAAGTAGCAAGAATGATTGCTGGTACTAACGGGTGGGAACAATGGCAGGAGGGTACTTGGAATGAGGAGATAAAGGCTAATTTAGGAATAAACTTGATGGATAAAGCTGTACACATAAACCAGCTTTGGTGGTGGGGTCATGTGAGGCGAATGGAGGAGGATAGGTTACCTAGGAGAATAATGGACTCTGCTATGGAGGGTAAGAGACATAGAGGGAGGCCAAGACGACGATGGTTAGACTCGGTTTCTAACGATTTAAAGATAAGAGGTATAGAACTAAATGAGGCCACAACACTAGTTGCAAATCGAGGATTGTGGCGACGTTTATTAAAGTCACAGAGGCTTGCAGACTGAACGCTGAAAGGAGTAACAGTCTATAATGATAATGTATGTACTACTGTTCCGCTATCAAAACCAGACCCTTTCCAACATCCCTTACAGAAGCTAACCACAATGAAACCAGAAAATGGTCCAAGAAATGCAAAATAGAGGTCAGGAAGAAAATGAAGAATTACTGGGCCAACAGAAAAGGTCAAGGTACCAAGAAGAAAGCAGCAGCCAAAGGCATTTGATAATTTTAATTGGACCAAGCTATTTGAGATTATGGAGGTGATGGGGAGCTGATACCGAGAAAGAAGAATTATCTACAACCTGCACAAAAATCAGTCGGTGGTGATAAGAATGGAGGGCTATGAAAAAAGAAACAGGAATCCAAAAAGGAGTCTGGCAAGGCTGCTAATTGTCCCCTCTCATTTTCATTGTTATATAGAACAGGTAGTAAAGGAAATCAAAGAGGAATTTGGAAAAGGAATCTCAATACAAGGAGAGAGAATCAGAACTCTTGATTGCTTAAATTCTGTGAAGCAAGATGCTACCCTACTTGCGCATAGTCCCTGTGAGGATCTCTCTCCTAACGGGTTAGGGACCAGGGTGGATTGTACAGCCCTAGCCACCTAGCGAAAGGAGGGCCAAGGCTCAGAATATGCCCGAGATGCCCTCCCCTATTTCATAGCAAACAGTATCCTGACTCTCAGGATCACTACTATACCACTCAGCCGTTGTCACAGTTCATGAACTGTGATGTGACTACAGTAATCCACACCACAAACCAGCAAGCATGGGACCTGTGGGAGTAACAGAATCCCACTTCCATTTGACAGGCAATGGACTCCTTGGAAACAACGTAGTGAACGAAATGGAATTCAATGGGGAGCTATCAATATTAATGGGCCTAATGGAAGTATGAAAGTAGAACTGCCTGAGTCAGCAAAGATGATGTATCTGGATGTGTTAGGAGTTAATGATATTTGGATAAGGGAAGATAATGGCGAAGAGGCAGAGTTTGGAGTAGGACTGTACATCAGGAATATTATTGCAATTTTTGTTATTCACCTAAATGAGCGAATGATGTAGGCAGTTATCTGTTGGAGGAATTAGGTTGAGAATTGTCTTGGTCTACTCACAATGTGAGGGTGCAGATGAGGATGAAATTCACAAGTTTTATGAATCACTGAGTGACATTGTAGTCAGGGTCAACAGCAAGCATAGGATGGTGCTAATGGGCGATTTCAATGCGAGGGTTAGAAATAGAACTGAAGGATATGAAAAGGTGATGGGTAAATTTGGGGAAGATACGGAAGCTAATAGGAATTGTAAGAGTTTCTGGTACTTCTTTGCTAGTATGGGATTAGCAATTACAAATACATTCTTCAAGCACAAGGCTATTCACCGTTACATATGGGAGGGTAGCGGGACCATATCCATAATAGACAATAACTGACTTTGAATTGAGGAAATCTGTTAGGAATGTGTAGTTATTCTAGGGATTTTTTTATGATAAAGACCACTATCTGATCTGTAGTGAACTAAGTATCTCTAGGCCTAGGATAAAAACAATGAAATCCATCTGCAGCAAAGGTAATGCAGTGATTTCACAGTTGCGATCAGTAGTATTCTGGAAGAAAGTTTCGTCCAGGAGCTGACTTCTATCTTTTCACCGGTCTGTTTCTAGACCAACTATGCTTTATGATAGTGAAAGCTGGGTGGACTCAGGATATTTTATCCTTGAGTTATAAGTAATAGATATGAAAGTAGCAAGAATGATCGTTGATACAAACAGGTGGAAACAAGTGTAGGAAGGTACTCGGAATGAGGAGAAAAAAGGCGAAGTCGGGAATTAACACGGATTTGAATTTGCGCCGACTTTTTACGTTCAAATGGACATTAGATGACACAGTATGTCAGTATGCTGGTAGATAGTGGGCAGATGTACATTTTACTACGACTTGGGGTAATTTCCTGCTTTGTGGGATGTGTGATCTAAATAAACATGTGGCAGTCGTGAGGTCTGAAGTGCGCGGTTGGAATTCAAGTGGTGCTGAGTGATATAAAGAATAGCCATGGCACGTATAAAAACTAAAAACCTACTAGATCATCTTATGAAGGTATGCACAAATTTTCAGATTTTAGGGTTTATAGTATAGGAGTGATATAAAGTTAAAACAGTGTGTTGCATGTTACCTAAACAGCCAGGGTGGCATCTAAAAATCACTGGGCTGCACGATTAAATACCCACAGAGGGAGCTGGGAGTGCGTGTGTTAAGAAAAATGTTTACTCTAACAACACTTCATTACTTACAGTGTCCAAAACATGGATCAGAAAATTCAAGAGAAAAAATAATGTAGTTCCTCATAAAATTACACATAAAGCAGATCAATCCCGATTTGATAAAGAGCTGCGTTCTGGAAGAACTCTTGCCATTAAAGAGAGCAAAATTCTGTGGTGTTGTGGGTTCCGTTGCAGCATCTTACACATTCCTATATGAGGCGTTTAGAAGCCACGATGACTAATTCCATTAAATACAAATGTCAAGTACAAACTGTTGAAACTATTGATCTGCACAAAACTCGATTTATATTTCAGCATATTTACAATACACTCATTTATATTCTTACAATTAAGGTTATGTTTTCAACACTTTATAAATATGTAAAAATGTTTCATTGTCTCTGTCCCCCCTAAAGAAGCCACTTTCTATGGAGTTAGTCATATTGCCATCTGAAAGGTATTGACACAGTATTCTGAGTGGTTTGTATAAAAGTCATTTTATTAAACAAATATGCACAAACAAAACCCTTTTATATGAAAAAGGTACTAATATTATTGTAAGTAATTAAATTGTTCTTAAAATACAAATAAAAAGTGCCTAAAGTACAAATACAACATTATTCATTGCCTCTATTCTGCATACGTGATGCAGTTGTCATCACTGACAGGTTCATCTCTTGCAGTCTACAAGTTTTTTATAATAGTGGTGATTAATAGGAGGTATAAATTTCAAGAGGTCCATTAAATCTTTTTTTTGCCATGGAGATCAGTCTGGATGAGCTATAAAGAAGATCTTTTGGAGCATTATTTAAGCTTTCTAAGGGACGTTCGTTTCCATTTTTCTTCTGGATATTAATTTTTCCAAAAGGCATTTCTGGTAAGAAAGTAGTTTTAACATTGTCAGCCAGTTAACTGGTTCACCTTCGACACCTTGTTTCCTGTTGGTGATACACTTTCGTAAGTTTTCCGTTGAATACAAGTTTTCATGGTTCATTTTTGTGAGGATATATTTGTTTGTTTTCCTGCAGCCAGGAATGATATCATACCAATCCCTTGGAGAATAGATGTGGCTACGAGTTTTTTTTTTTTTTCAATAAAAGAAACATCTGAATCATTCAGAAGGTAACTATGTCCTGGCACAAGGAACTTTTAGTCAATAGTTTCAGTGTTACTGCCTTGATTTTGCAGGTACTTCATAAGAACGAGAACAACTTTGATGCTGCGGTTTTGACCTCCGCATGAGTCAGAGTATATGACAACAATATGTTCGGCATTCTTGCCATGGACAGTCAGATGTTTTGTTAGACAAGAGCTTATTTCCTGCAAACCACTCGAACCCTCAATTTTGGGCCGTACATACATGTAAGCTTTGTTGTCATTAAAAACATGATCAAGGAAATTGTAAACATACATGTTACGTTTGTAATAAAATACAGATGTTGACAATTTTCGGAAAGCTAAAGCCTTCTGTAGATCAAACATTAACACACAGTAATCCGTAGAGCACCTGCCCTGGTCTTCTTTTAAACATTCTCTGGTCTTTAGCGCCTTTCTCTGATACAACTCCTCAGTTTCTATGACATTCCTTTCATTTTCATTTCTCTGTAAATGTCTATTTTGGAAACTGTCGCACACTTGGCATGTCTTTAAGTGGTGGCTTAAAATGCAGATTGAAGTTAGTCGAAAATACATGGTGGTACATTTTTTCTTTAACAGGAGCTTTGTGGTTTTCACCACACCACAACACACACAAATCGTACATTTTCTTTATAGTAAGGTCAAGGTTCAAATATTTTCTATAAGGGTTGTGTGCTTTCGTGTAGTGGATGAAGTAAGCAGGAGATGAGTTTATGTGGTTTGCAACATCAGAAATGTCAACTTTATTTCCTGGGGTTGACTTCCCCTTCCATCTGTCATACAGCTTACATCATCCTTAATGCTGCAATTATGAATTCGGCCATCAGATACTTGAAAGGTTTGCCTAAAGTATGTTTTACAAACCTGAATATCATTGTTCTTGATTCAAAGAAAAAAGGAAAAAAGTGTGGTTTCTTGGACGTTTAGACTGATCAGTAGGTTGACGTCACATAATGCTTCTTGATTTGACACACCCATTGAGAAATATATTTCGCTCGGTCTGATTAGTTAAACTGTAAACTGAGTTAAAAAGGGTTTCCCTCTCATCTGCTGATATATTGTCGTTACATTTTTTTGCACGCTTACATGTTTATCACTAAAGACTTTTGCGGTGACTGTGTTGCCAGATCTAGTTTTATACTCTTCACCAGAAAGTCTCTTTTTCATCTGAAGCGCCCTCTTCGAATTATCAGGGTTTCTTGTACATTTACGGCCTCTAATTGGCTCTGCCCTAGGCCTAACCTAAACACCTGAAAGAGCAAAGTCACTGTGTTGCTCAACTAAAACATTATTATTCAGTTGGTAAACTTCATTAGAGCCTAAATTATTTAAACTGTCTAGTTTTTTACCTAATTGGCATGAAGAATTATCAGAATTTACATCTAAATCTGAACCGGGTACCAAGTCTGGATCAGAGTCTGAGTTATTACAAAACATGTCACTTTCACTGCTGTGGTCACACATTGTAGGCTGTTTCTTGACTGAAAAAAAAAAAAAAAAACACCAATAAATAACATACACAGATATTGTAAAGCTGGGAAACACAAAAAACAGTAGCAAAATGGTCACCTTAAATCAGTCAAGAACATTTCTTATGTCATTTAAACGTCACCTGTCGTGCACTGGTTCGCCCATCGTGAAGCAGTGGAGTTAATCGTTTTGGTCACTGAAACATTTAACTGTGGAGTTAGTCGTTTTGGCCACTGGCATATTCAGTGATGCCACCCAACCATGTTATTACTCACACTTGTAAAATATTGGAATTAGTCGGCTTGGCTTCTGAACGCCTGTGGCACAGAGACAATTTTCTCCCCCTTCAGTCACCGGTACGTTTCCAGTTTTCAGCCAACAGATTCAGATGTATGATCCAGTTTGCTTTCTTCCAAAGTGAAATATTTAATGGAACACCCAGGGTCATTTCAAACAGCTTCTGAGTATTGTTTTGACAGTGGACTTGCAGAAGAATATTCCAGAAACAACTGTGGAAAGGTTGCTTTCATCCGATGTGCTCGCTGTGACCCTGCGCTAAATGTGAATCCTCATATATACTGTACCCCAGGAACTGCTTACGGTCTGGACATTATTTTATTCAGTGACAAGTACTGCAACGGCATGGCCCTGGCGTGCATTTTGTGTGCAAGGAACCGCAATGGCACACCGCGGACATGCATTTAGCGAGCAAACTACGTCACAAGCTCCACGCTGGAAGTTGATCTCGAAGCGACGCACCGATCACGTGCACAGCACATGGTGATATGGAAACTTATAGAACATATTCTGCCAACACCATATTCATGCCACTAAGGCTCCTCTTCGCAGTCAGAATGAGAAGATGCCTCACCCCAGCTACAACGCTCTGACTCTGCAGTTGCCGTATACATTCTAATCTCTCCACCGCAGTTCACAACACAAGCAACTCTATTCTATCTCACCAGACCAGTAAAAAACAATAACTTCATCCCGAAGTCCGCCATACTTTATTCCACGGAACAATATCAATTTGTCTCACCGGCATCTCACACCGAAGTCTTCACATCACATTCGATGCTACAGAAGTCAACTAAAAGAATAAGCGAAAGTTTCAACCCGCAACATTTTCATAATTAGCAATTACCCACTAATAACTGTCACCATTGTTGCCATTCAAACGCACGGAATACCCATGAATCTCCATCCACACTGACCAGTCTCCGTACCGATCTCGGTGCTGCAACCAGACAACTTTCAGCTTGATGCCTATAAAACCTCATTTGGCTATGAAATATTTCCCTACCCCCGGTGATTTTAACTAAAATAAACCGCTCTACATATTTCTGAAATGTCAATGCTAATTCCTTCTTCCAATCTCTAAAACATCAGGACGCACTTGGTACTAGAATTTTTTATCCTTGCGCACCAAGCTGCTCTTGTGTAATTATGTATATAATTGTAAATTCTCAACTGTTCAATTAGATAATGTAATTACAATATAGTTACCAACCATTGACATTATTTTTTATTACAAACATTTACGCTGAATGTTATAATGTAAATATTTTAAAAACTTTATCTCAACTGTTCAATTGAACAATGTAAATACTGTATAGTTACCAACCTTTGACATTAATTTTTGGTTACAAACATTGACGCCGAACACTACACCTTTTCTCCCTTAATTGTTATCATGTAAATATTTTTAAACTTTATATTTTCCTATGATTGTGTCAACTGTTCTCCAGAGCACCACTACCAAACTCTACTATTTTAATTTTACGCATTGGTGCTGACTTCTCATCTATAAACCTATATGTTCAACCATCACTTTTGTACAACTATTTCCCATACTTAATTTTTGTATGTTTATTAATAATATGTATTAATTTGTGCATGTCAAATACTAACCAGGTACCTGATTTTTTGCCTTGAGGTGATAATTTGACTGATGATGCCCTCAATGAAGGGCGAAACATGTGGAATCAATAATAAATTCCTAATTTATAAAATTTATATGTATTGAATAGGTGATAAAACAAACCTTTTAGCATCCTACATTCAGTATCTTCAATACGGATAACAATGATTTTTATCACTTGCAAAACTCACGGCGCCGATACATCGGCTCTCTCCTATTTAGGGATTTTCGTCATTTGCGTGGCTGTTAAATCGTAACAGTTGACCGTGACGGTACCATAAAGTGTTAAATTTGTGTTTTACTCTACAGATATATCCACCAGCCCTACAAAATATTTTTATTTTCGACAAATGTAATCTGTTAACCGTGAATGTTTATGTTGTGGTTACTGGAAGTTGTTATTGTGTGGATCTGTTTTGGTTGGTTTATGAATACAACAATTTGATCTTGCTATGAGTTTAGTTTAGAGTGTATTTTGTTTCTTTGGTATATCGTGTGTTTGCTGTACTTCGCGAACTATAATTTTACTCCTTTTCATAACTCCATTGTTGCACGTGCTTGCATCATCTTTTTATCATAATGGCTAGGCCATATTCAAGGCCGAATGAGGCCGATATCCTTGAATTTTCAGATGATTTAGACTAATAATGACCTCCTTTTGCCAAAGTGATTCCCATTATGTGGGAAATGACAGTCACAGCTGCTCACCGTGCATCGGACCGCGAGGATCTGACATCGATGACCGTTACATGTACAGTGAATAATTTTTTTGCCAAGCTTCATGAGTGAATTGCAGCACACACATCATATGGACATTAAATTATTCAGAATTAAATGTTCTTTCTTTCATGTCTAAGAATAAGGAAGGAAGACGCAATAATGTCTGATTTTTCTGTCATTGAAAACCATAATTTATTTCCAAAATTTAATCTTTTTTTTTTTTTTTTGGCTTTACCAATAACAATACATCCTAGGTATATTCATTTCTGAAATGCTCATAGTTTCCTTTATTAGTGTGATATTAATTTTATTTTAATGTGTGTTAAACTGTTTACATGTTGATTTTTTTGTAATTTGGTTTGGAAAACCACAGAAATTAGTTTGAGTGTCTTCGAGCAAACTACTGCATATAGGCTGAGTGCCACCAGACTAACTTTCTTATAAGTGGAACATTAGAATCAGTGACTTTGTTGGCAGTTTTACAAACAATTAACTGATGTTCATTGGAAATCATATTACTCTTGCCATATTCTGTAAGTGTTAAATATCAATCCTTAAAGAGACTATAGGACAGAACTCTATAAGAAGATTAGTTTTTGCGATGTTGTTTGGTTTTTTTTTTTCAATGTGTTAAATTATTTAGAAAGACTTTAGGAGAAGTTCGCACATTTTTGAAGTGAAGAAATACATGTTTTTTGAAACGAAACCATTTACATTATTTAGACAAACTTTAGTAAGAACTTCATGAACTTTACAAATGAAGAAATAATTATTTTTGAAGTGAAATAATATTCATTTAATGTTAGAATATAGGAAACAATCCTGATATTATGACAGACATTCACTGCCATTGATTTAATCTCAAATATCAAGACGATAAATAATCTGTTCATAAGATATTTTGCTTTAATCGAATATTTCAAGCCAGAAATAATAGGAAATATACACGTCAAATTCATTGAGATGAATAAATTAAGTTTTTAAACTCATCTATTTCACTCGGCATATACCTCTCTGTACCTGCTCCATAAGAACCGTCCATCCCAAGTGTGAATCTCATGCCTTCATCCCTGATCATTTCCTGGTACAATACTGTTCACATTACTCTGCTGTGTGTAAGTAATATGGTATATATTGATTTCATAACCAGCGTTGAAGCCATTTTATTAACTATTCAGCCATTTATCTCATATAGTCAGTCATATTCATTTCTTTGCACCACACCCAAGAAACTGGAGTTGGAAAATTATACTAGTGTGCTCACAATTCCTATGTTTACAGATCATAGCAGGTATAATTTCTGTGGTATACACATTTTGACATAGACTATCCAGTATACATAGAAATTGGAATTTTGTGACAATATGTGGGTCCCCTTCCTTGTAAGAAATGTATGGCTGTCAGTTATGTCATTGATAATTAATTTGAATGACATGTATCAGTGTGTTCTTGAGACAGGCAAAGGAAATGACAAAAATGTTTATGAAACTCATGCCATTTGATGAATAAAAGCATTAGTCATAAGTTTGGTGTCAGAAATTAACACTTCGGTGGTCGCGCGAAGAAAACTCACACCAGTGGTCGCGCGGATCACAATTGTGATCCATTTTTCTTTGTGATAAATGGCTATTCTATACTATTTATTCAATGAATATGATTATGCATTGTGAAGAGAACTTTATTTTCTGTACATTATCATATAATTATGCATGCATTTATAAAAAATACCAGAAAATTTACTGGACATTGTGATTTGTCTCATTTACTCCCTCCATAATGTTTTTGAGGTACCTCACTGTCTGGTTCATTCAGCCATCGATTTATAATCTCATAGTCATCAATTTTGTACTTATATACCAATAATTAATATAAACTCATAAAACGGAGTAGATATATGCACATCAACTGAGATTAGACACTGTAATAAGAAAACAAACAAAGTCAAAATAAGTCACGCTAGTGGTCGCATGGATCACAATTGTGATCCACAAGAATATATTGTTCTATAACGCAATAACCATCAGTCAAGGTTAGCAGACTACTGCGTTATGAGAGAGGGGATGGGGCACGAGGAAGGTACACAGATGCTGAAGGTCAACAATCTTACCAAAAAACAGGAGCGAAAAAATCTAAACGGCTGGATCACTATTGTGCTCTGCGCGACCACTGGAGTGTTAATGTCATAGGACACTGCTGTGTTGTCTTAACATGTGGGTTATACCAGAACATATTGTAAGCTGATGTTTTTCCAGTTTTTAAGGTTTAAATTGGACATTTGATAATACAGTATATATACAGATAATTGTTACCTTCATATTTCAAGGCATTTTCTGATAATTTTGCTGCAAGTTTTGGAAAAAGAAGAGTGCAACTTATATTCTGAAGTAATTATACAGAAAACTTGGTATCTTACAATATTTTAAGTTATTAGTATTGATATGTTTTTGTATTTTTTCACAGTTGTAAGATTTTACTTTCGAGTATTAGGAAATGCAAATTTTTAGTTCTAAAATATATTTTATTTGTATTTGTAATTAATGTTTCGGAGTCCATTTTCAACAACGGATGGTTACAAAATTTATTTAAAATACCTACTGAATGGCATTAAAAGTTAAGTTAGGCTTTCAGTAAGAAAAGAGTGATACTTGTGTTGGGAATATTTATTAAACAAAGTTTGTATTTTTTGTGCCAGGTTGGAAAACATGTGGATCGCTGCCTATACAAATTACATGCTACTCGAATTGCTAGACTAGGCCTGGGAGACGAATCCGGTTCTAGTAGTAAAAACTGGAGTATAGAAAGTGACTTTGAAACATGGTGCAAAGTGCTTTTGCCTCGGCTGAAACAATGGGACTCTGAGCCAGAAGATGGTGGAAAATGTAATAGTAAATGTAGTGGCATTTGTAAAAGTAAGAAATCTGGAAAAGTGAAAAGTAAGGTAAAAGTAAGTATTCTTATTATTTTCTTACATGAGCAAATAGTTCCTGCTAATTCCACTATCATGCATGCTGAATGTTAAGTCTATGTAAAGTGACCAGATGTCCTGTTTTGAAAGGGACAGTACCATTTTTCAACCTATTTTCTCAAATGTCCCAATTGGTCAGAGATGTCATATCTAGGGAATCTGGCAGACTGGGGACTCGGGAGCGTATAGTCAGATTGGCAAAGATTGTTTGAATATCACTTATATTCTAAAACCCTTGAAATTATATACACATACTAGCAAGATACCCGTGCTTCGCTACGGTATTATACTGAAAATTATAATTGAATGCTTATTGTTTTAGATATATAATCCACCGATATTCGCGATCTGACTCGTTTTCTGCGAGATTCTGCCAAAATTCGCGATCTGACTCGTTTTCTGACTGATTACGGCAACGTTTCTCCCATTTTTCAATCTTTTTTCCAGCAATCGATTTCGTACTTCCCGGGCTAGGTCCAGGTATTCTACCCAGTCAGTTGGGTCCCTAAATCTTTTCCATCTTTTCCTATAAGCATTTTTAATATGGATCAAATCCTTCAGGAGATCCGGCGTTGTGTCGTCTTGGGTGCCTTGGCGGTACTGAACCCGCAGCCGGACTGCATTCTTAGTCATTACCCGTTCAGGACCCGTTTCCAGCGCGGTCCGCACATTTGACGACGGTCCAGAACATTATTATTATTATTATTATTATTATTATTATTATTATTATTAGATATTCTGACCCCACAGCAAGATGCAAGACCGCTACTTGGCGGTAAATTACATCTGCTGATATTGTCATTTTTTTCAATGTGACCGGTACCATTGTCGCGCGTAGGCAAGTGTCGCGGGATTTCTGGCGATACGAATGACATTCTTTGTATTATTGACCATATTATAGAGGTGAACAATTTGACGGTCAATCTCATTCCTATCGTTTATTTCAAATGTGTTTACTTTTTTATTTATATGCCAGGAGAATCTACTGTAATCTAAGAACGTTCACCGAAGGAATATATGGCTGTTGAAAATGAACCCCAGGAAAGATTATAAATGATTGGTTTATGATCAGAATAAGTACATCGAAAATCTGCAGCCTGTTTCCAGTCATTCGACAGGGTCAGGAATGGAATGAATAAAGCCCCATCTAGGGGCGACAATATTAATTATGCCGGCTGCCGAAGTACTCCTCTGGGGCAATGATCGATGAATGACAAATGAAATAAAATATTGGACAGTGTTGCTGGAATGAATGATGACGGGGAAAACCAGAGTATCCGGAGAAAACCCTGTCCCACCTCCGTTTTGTCCAGCACGAATTTCACATGGAGTGACCTGGATTTGAACCACGGAACCCAGCTGTGAGAGGCAGGCGCGCTGCCGCCTGAGCAACGGAAGCTCCTTATAAGTACATTATGAACAGTAGAATCAATTGGTCTCACCTCCTTTTACACCCCACCGCTGTTAAGTATATTTACCCCCAGCCCCCAAAAAATAATTAAAAGAAGGCGTGTTTATGTTTAAAGGAGATTCCAAACACCAATGTTCACGTCTTTTACCTTCAGTTTTGAGATATAAGTATCCCCATGAAAATAATTCACTTTTTTCACTTCCTTTCACACTCCTCCCCCCCCCCCCCCTCCCCAAGTGAATTTTCCGGCAAAAAATACTCGTTTCTTTAATAGTAAAGGATCTTCTAAATACCAATTATCATGACTCTAACTTCTTCAGTTTTTTATTTGTGTCCTCATGAAAGGAATTCAACTCCTTTTCACTCCCACCTCCCAAGATGGTTTCCCCCCAAAAACGCGTTTTTCTTTGTTTTTAAAGGAGATCCCAATACCAATTTTCACGCCTGTAACAACTTTAGTTTTTATTAGATGTATGTATTCACATACAATTAAGTAAATTCATTTTTCAATTCTTTCACCCCCCCCTCTTTACTGGATTTTCCAAGAATACGTCTCTCTTTACTTTTAAAGCAGATTCCAAATATCAAATTTCATGTCTGTAATGTCTTCATTTTTGAGATATCAGTTGCCTAATTAAAAGAATTCAACACCATTTTGTCACTTTTACCCCCCTCCCCTCCACCCAAGTGGTAATTCCGAAAACTAAAAATACACGTTTCTTTATTTTTAATAGAGATAAAAATACCATTTTCACTTCTGTAACTTGTTAAGTTTTTTTTTAGATACACTGTAGAAATTCTAATTTTGAAATCTCACCCCCTTTTAGTTCCCATTAAGTGGAGTTTCCAAAAACAAATCACCTGTGTTTCTTTACATTTACAGGAGATTCCAAATACCCAATTTTTACGTCTGTAATATTTTACGTTTCTCAGATATTCTGTAGATTTAGTCTTTCAAAAAATTCACCCCACTTTGTCACTCCTGATTAACCGCCATTAATTGGATTTTCCAAAAACAAAAAATATGTGTTTCTTTATTTTTAAAGCAGATCCCATATATAAATTTTCAGTTCTGTAATATCTTCAGTTTCTGAAATATATGTATTCTCATTAAAGGGCATTCAACCCATTATTCACCCTTTTTTACGCTTCCTATTGGGATTTACAGAAAACAAAAAAATACATGTTCCTTTATTTTTAAGGGAGATTCTAAATACCAATTTTTATATCTGTAAACTTTTAAAGTTTCAAGATGTAGGCACACTCATTTTAAAAATTCTGCCCCCTTTTCACTCCCCCATTATTTGGATTTTCCAAAAATGAAAAAATACCTATTTCTTTATTTTTAAAGTAGATCCCAAATACCAATTTTCAGGTCTGTAATATTTTCAGGTTCTGAAATATAAGTAGCCTCATTAAAGACATTCAACCCCTTTTTCACCCTTTTCCACCCTTCCTATTGGGATTTTCCGAAAACAAAAAAAATACTTGTTTCTTTATTTTTAAAGGAGATTCTAAATACACATTTTTACATCTATAAACTTTCAAAGTCTTGAGATATAGATACTCATTTTAAAAATTCACCCCCTTGTCACCCCGCCATTCATTGGATTTTCCCAATACAAAAAAATACATGATTCTTTATTTTTAAAGTAGATCCCAAATACCAATTTTCAGGTCTGTAATATCTTCAGGTTCTGAAATATAAGTAGCCTCATTAGAGGCATTCAACCCATTTTTCACACTTTTCCACCCTTCCTGTTGGGATTTTCCAAAAACAAAAAAAAATGCATGTTTCTTTATTTTTAAAGGAGATTCTAAATACCAATTTTTACATCTATAAACTTTCAAAGTTTTGGGATATAGATACTCATTTTAAAATTCACGACCTCTTGACCCCCCATAAATTGGATTTTCCAAAAACAAAAAAATACCTGTTTCTTTATATTTAAAAGAGATCCCACACACTAATTTTCAGGTCTGTAATATCTTCAGTTTCTGAGATATAAGTATCCACATTAAAGGCATTCAACCCCTTTTTCACCCCTTTTCACCCCTCCTATTGGGATTTTCCAAAAACAAAACAAAAAAAACGTGTTTATTTTTAATGAAGATTCTAAATACCAATTTTTACATCTGTAAACTTTAAAATTTTTGAGATATAGATGCACTCATTTTAAAAATTCACCCCCCTTTTCACCCTCCCATTAATTGGATTTTCCTAAAACAAAAAAATACTTTTTTCTTTATTTTTAAAAGAGATCAAAAGTACCAATTTTCAGGTCTGTAATATATTCAGTTTCTGAGATATAAGTACCGGTATCCTGATTAAAGGCATTCAACCCCCTTTTCACCCTTTTTCACCCCTGCTATTGGGATTTTCTAAAAACAAAAAAAAAATTTGTGTTTCCTTATGTTTAAAGAAGATTCTAAATACCAATTTTTTCAATTGTAAACTTTTAAAGTTTTGAGATATAGATACACTCATTTTAAAATTTTACCCCTTTTTTCACCCCCTTAGTGACGGAATATCCAAAAATCCTCTCTTAGCGAGCACTTGCATCTTAATATGAATATATCCCCAAAATTTCATTTCTTTATGTCAAGTAGTTTTGTTTCGGCAATGATGTGTCAGTCAGTCAGTCAGGACAAGTTCTTTTATTTATATATATATATATATATATATATATATATATATATATATATATACAAAGCACATATAAATTTCTGAAACCATTCAACCTTCAAATCTCTTTCAGATCCTGCTGTAAGTTTTCGAGTCTTTATACTACACGCAAGAATGTATAATCACTGGTTGAATACTTAACTACGGGATGGAGCTGAACCCGTGCGGCTGAAGTCTTCTTTCTTCTGCGCTGAAATCTCTGGAACCCGTTACTTCGTCGGCTATGCAAAATCTTCCCAATGAGAACAATTGCTGGCTTATGATTATTATTATTATACTCCAACACCTAATTGACTACTGGTGTGGAAAACCCTGTGATCGTTCACTAACGAATCACACACATTTCAACAGTCTTTTATCCCTCTAACAACCGAGCTCGATAGCTGCAGTCGCTTAAGTGCGGCCAGTATCCAGTATTCGGGAGATAGTAGGTTTGAACCCCACTGTCGGCAGCCCTGAAAATGGTTTTCCATGGTTTCCCATTTTCACACCAGGCAAATGCTGGGGCTGTACCTTAATTAAGGCCACGGCTGCTTCCTTCCCACTCCTAGCCCTTTCCTGTCCCATCGTCGCCATAAGACCTATCTGTGTCGGTGCGACGTTAAGCAACTAGCAAAAAAGAATCCCTCTAACTGGCTAATGTTTAAGGTACACACTTGCGGCTCTACTCAAACTATACCAGCCCACTAACAGTTCTCCCTGACCGACTAACAGTTTATTTCCGGCCAACACAGTCCAAAGGCTGAGAATCAAAAGGCCTTGTTGTTCATGAATTAAGAGTTTATATTTCTTTTCCATCCCTTTGAGAACTCTCTACTGAATAATACACCACCACCACCACCACCACCACCACCACCACTAGTCACTTATATACGCCATAGCATCACTGTTGTCTGATTGGTTCCTTAGTATAGTACCTCCCAGTCACGTAACTACATGTGATTTTCTAGCAACTTGGAGCTATCCGTATGTTACTCACACGACATTGTACATCTCCAGAAGAAATGCGTATTTAGCTTGCACAATGTTTCATAAGACCGAGTCACAAAACTCTTGGCTTACAAACTTCTACACCACATAGAATGTTCTAATTCTTTCTTTGGAATATTCTGTCATTCCCATTATTATAATTACTATTATTTATGAATTATAGACATATACAGACACTCCTGTAATTTTTCTTCATGTATACATGTGTTTATATACCTGCTACTTTTCATATCACAGGCTTTATACCCTGGAGGTTGCGGATTCGAATCTCGTCCGAGTCCGTTCACTCGCTCTGTTATATGCGAAAGGCGCGTCGCGAACCGTTGTTCACGACAGAGATAATGGAATGATTTGTCGAGGGAAATGTTCGATAATTAAATCATCGAAGAAAAACTTGTCAAACAGTTGCTGGTGAATATCCCACCTGGGTGACGGTCCAAAATGCAGTTGATTGATTGATTGATTGATTGATTGATTGATTGATTGATTGATTGATTGAATAGTGTTATTTGTCTTATGTTTGGTAAATACAGTCAACCCCCTATATACCGCCACCCCCAGTTATTGCCCACGATGAACAACAAACCGATATTCTTGATGAAAATAGCAGTGTAACTACCTCGATATAATACCACTTCTACCATCGGTAGCACTGGTACAGAAGCGTCATACAGTGTTAAAAGTGTACTCAATATATCGCTGACTGTTGATTTAAAATCATCGGCAGGAACCCAGAGAATTTATCTTCAAACATGGCTTTTTCCCAATCCTTTAGGAATGTGAACAGGCTGGATGCTACTGACCCTCATTGGTAGCTCATTATGTTGATTGGCATAGCCCAGGGGATTTGCTGTACCTGCTCTGGATGTATGATCATGGCATACAATGGAAATTTCCATACTGCTAACACTGTAGATCGTTTCTGTGAATAGCTTTGGAACCTTGGATAAACAACAATTTCAGGGTAAAGAACTTGGCATGAACTCACCTTGACCTGTTACAAACTTCATTCCTGTCTATCTGTATGCTCCATTGAAATAATTTTTCAGACGTGAATAAATATACTTTTCTTTGCTTATCATAACTGTATAAAATTTGCATGAAACATGTCCCAGTATTGTACAAATACAAAATATCTAGATAAATTAATTGTTGAATTAACACTATTATAGAAACTTCCTGGGCAGTATATTGAAATAGAAATTAATGGCTTAAAACGTGACCTCGATTTAACGCCGCCCTCTTTATTGCGCCAACTACACTCAAAACAAACAATGGCATTTATAACTAGGGATAACTGTAGTCAAATAGATACCAATGTTATTTGTTGAGTAATGAAATAATTTTGCCTTTTGTTTATAGTAAATAGATAAACAGGCCTATCATTTTTCCTTTTGCGTTATCTTAATATTAGAAAATAGATGTACATAATGTTGTACGATTAAAGAGTGGTTAGTTAAGTATATAAATTTCATTATTCGTCCGTATTGAACCAAGATTACAATTTATTAAAATTCGTATCCACCTTATTCAATACCAAAAATGTTGTTAAGATGAAATTACAACATGTATATTTATTTTGTTAGGACTAGTGTCGACGCTTTATATTGCGTCATCATCAGCTGATATACACTGGAAACATTGGCAAACATATATAAGTTTATCTACGTCACACACATTATAAAAACTATAAAGATTTAAAAACCATATTATAATTATACTATTTCCGAGTCCATATTGTCCAAGACTTGCAATTATTAAACTTTGGATTGCTACAGTCTGATGCAATTTGGTTTAAATAATCATTAAAATTAAACAAAACTAATAATAAAATCACGATCTTCTTAAAAACATTCACTTTGTTTGACGTTTTCTAAAAAATGTTTTTGTAGAAACGTATTAAAACCATTCAATAAAGTCCTCAGGCTATTGCCATGTAGTGAACATAATGTCGCAGAATAAGGTTAAACAGTCTCCTTAAATGACATTGACACTGTTTGACATTTCAAAATCTTTTAAAACCATATTAAAATTATTCTGTGAAATCTTCAAAATGTTGAAATGTGGCGATCGTGAAAAGAGGCGGACTCAGAAGCCGGTGCTTTATGAAGTTACCAATTATTTCATTCTCAGTTCAATGCGGACCTGAAATAATATGAATATATTAACCTTCACTTTAACTGGAAAAGTGTAAACTTTACGTCTTATAACATGTGACTCACCTCGTGAGATCACTGTCCTAGCAAAGCATCGTGTAGCTAAGTGAATCTTGTTGTGTCAGCAATCCAGTGTCAAAGGTTGGTTTTGGGTCAAAGAGGGGAACTAGGGGAAGGAGGGAGGAGCAACTGAGGGGCGGCAACCTGTTGGAGCTCCGGAGGGAGGCAGTATGTGCAGTTACATACTGCCTTCCACGATAACGGCTCCCTCCTTCCCCTAGTTCCCCTCTTTAACCCAAAAACCAACCTTGGACACTGGATTGCTGACACAACAAGGTTCACTTAGCTACACGATGCTTTGCTAGGACAGTGATCTCACGAGGTGAGTCACATGTTATAAGATGTAAAGTTTACACTTTTTCAGTTAAAGTGAAGGTTAATATATTCATATTATTTCAGGTCCACATTGAACTGAGAATGAAATAATTGGTAACTTCATAAAGCACCGGCTTCTGAGTCCGCCTCTTTTCATGATCGCCACATTTCAACATTTTGAAGATTTCACAGAATAATTTTAATATGGTTTTAAAAGATTTTGAAGTGTCAAACAGTGTCAATGTCATTTAAGAAGATTGTTTAACCTTATTCTGCGACATTATGTTCACTACATGGCAATAGCCTGAGGACTTTATTGAATGGTTTTAATATGTTTCTACAAAAACATTTTTTAGAAAACGTCAAACAAAGTGAATGTTTTTAAGAAGATCGTGATTTTATTATTAGTTTTGTTTAATTTTAATGATTATTTAAACCAAATTGCATCAGATTGTAGCAATCCAAAGTTTAATAATTGCAAGTCTTGGACAATATGGACTCGGAAATAGTATAATTATAATATAGTTTTTAAATCTTTATAGTTTTTATAATGTGTGTGACGTAGATAAACTTATATATGTTTGCCAATGTTTCCAGTGTATATCAGCTGATGATAACGCAATATAAAGCGTCGACACTAGTCCTGATAAAATAATATACATGTTGTAATTTCATCTTAACAACTTTTTTGGTATTGAATAAGGTGGATACGAATTTTAATAAATTGTAAAGAGTGGTTAGGTTTTCACACCTTTCAGTATTGGTAAGTGTGCCGTTGCCAGTTTCTGAAAATATGGTCTCCTACCCTATGCCAGGCATGTTTTGGAAGATGATTTAAGAAAGTTGAATGTTCATCAGAAAACATTTGTTTGATGCTGCAGAAGTTTCAAGAACCACTTGAGTACTCTTGTACAGAGTGGACAAAGTACAACTGGTCTGAAAGATATTTATAAGACTGATGCAGAATTGACCCTTGTTAATAAACAGGAGAACTGGCCATCACAGGAAATGCTGGAAACAATGATTTCGATGCACCAATCGGTTGCCGTCACATGTCTGCGCGTGCGTATCTCCCGCATGCTCTGTCCCGAGTATGTTGCTCTGTCACTACGAAAATATGTTTAATGACCAGTTGAATGCAACATAAAATGGTGCGCATGGTAAAACAGTGCGTGTTCATTGTCGAGTGTTAAGCGAAGCACAATTTATGGAAAACCTGTGTGGAACTGTTTGCGGCATTGCTTAAGACTGGAAGTGTTTTGGGAAAACCTCCCGTGAAGTAGCAATGCAAAACTTAGTGGCAAAATGGAGTGAAACGGGCTCTGTATTGAATAAAACCATAACTATCTAAAAAGATTGAAGGAAAGCCTGGAATGAAGTCCGAAATCTTGACGCCATGGAAATTAAAGAGATCGTCGTGTTGAAACAGACCTGCATCTGTATCCTTATAAATTTACTGTTGTGCATGCAATGAAGCGTTCAGATGAACCTTAAATTGTCGAGTTCTCCTGGTAGTTTCTGAGTGAAGTGGAGTCAGGACTTTTGGATCCTCAGTTTTCATTTCTTCAGATGAGACCATTTCCTATATATTCTGTGATGTTCATCAACAAGTGTCAAGTCTCCATCAGTCCATTTGTAAATAATTTCCGGGCTGGTTTTATTTTGCCCACCCAGTACAAGCTACTCTTCTTTGTCACTTATTCATGACAGTACTTAACTTGTTGGTGTATTGACGAGCTGCTGTTTGGGTCTATGTATTGTAGTTTTTAATAATCCATTTTCAAATGACCCTTTCCACAGTGAATCTTTTGGAAGTTTTAAGCATAAGTGTGTCCATCGCTGAAATTATCCTTGTATGTTGATGCCATTATATCTTCTTTTAGTTCAGAATTGTTCTAGGCTGAGTGGCTCGGGCGGTTGAGGTGCTGGCATTCTGAATTCAAACTTGGCAGGTTGGATCCTGGCTCAGTCCAGTCGTATTTGAAGGTTCTCGAATACGTCAGCCTCGTGTTGGTAGATTTACTGGCACGTAAATGAACTCCAGCAGGACAAAATTACAGCACCTCCGTGTCTCCGAAAACTGTCAAAAGTAGTTAGTGAGACGTAAAATATTAACATTAACATAACATGTCTGGTCGTAAGTAGTTTGTCCCACCGCAGTATCGTCTTTCTCGGAGGGGATTTTTTGTTAAATCTTCCTGTGATGTCTTATTGCCAATTCATTTCACTCTTTCGACTTTGTGAATGTTGGTGAGCTTAGCATTGTCAATGAACTTTTTTTTTTTCTTTTTCAAAATATTGTAGCACATGTCAAAGTAAAGATATGTAGTTGATATCTACATTGCTATGTAAACTTGTAGACAATCGAAACAAAACAGAAGTTCTTTTTCCTATACTAGTGTTTAAACAACTATTCAGTGGTATTCTGTCATTGATGTTAATTCTCTCTCTTCTACATCAGTTACTGTCCCATTATATTTATCTACATGTTCTTTTCCTGAATTCTTAATAAATAAACTGAAAGAATCCTAAATCTAATGTTAACAGTCGTCATTTCTAAACCACTTATGAATAGCTTTGATGTCATTTTCAGTGAGTTATGTATGTAGACAGAACTACTCCTAAATCACTTTTTGTATCTGGTAGAAACAATTTGTTCTTCTATTTCAGTCTTTATGGAATCATCACTTATTTAGGACACTATATCCTGTCATGTCATGCTTATCACCCCTGTCTATTCTACCAATGGTTGTGGCAAGTCAGTCCTTGACTGTGTTTAAATCCAACTTTGGCAGGCTGAGTGTCTCAGACGGATGAGGCGCTGGTATTCTGAATCCTAACTTGGCAGGTTTGATCCTGGCTCAGTCCGGTGGTATTCGAAGGTGCTTAAATAAGTCGGCTTCATGTAGGTAGGCTTACAGGCATGTAAAAGAACTCCTTTTATACTAAATTCTGGCACCTCTTTGTCTCTGAAAATGACAAAAGTAGTTTGTGGGACGTAAAAACATATAATTTATTATTATTATTATTATTATTATTATTATTATTATTATTATTATTATTATGCCAACATTAAGGCCTATCCTTAGTGATAGGCAACACTTTAAATGCCTGAATACGTTGAAGTCTTTCTTAATAATCTTGACCATAATTGCCAGTATTGGGTCCATATTGACTTAATCACAGTAAATAGAGAGATAAACAATGCCCCTAGTCAGTACTATGTATTAAAAATTTATTTACATTTCACACTTCAGAATATACCGTATAATAGATGTTTTGAGAACGATGTTTCTCTTCTTCAGCTGTATAGGTTAAAATTCATATATTACATTAAGGCCTAATGAAACAGGCCCCCCCCCACTAAGAAAACTAAAACTGTGACATGTACAATATGACATATAAAAATTTTATTAATAATTGCATGGAAGTAAAATCGATATTGTCATCTCCATATAAACACGATATTACGGGTATGTCTGTATAGATAAAATGTTGAACACTGTTGCAATATGATGTCAAATGTGTCCTCCTTAATCCAATACTCCCTTATCAGCAGACTCCTGACATTGAACTGCAAATTTTGTCAGGGAGGCAACATTGTTTCTATGAAGAGCAATCATGGTTTTAGACAGGCCATGTGGCTCAGATAGTTACAGCGCTGGCTTTCCGAGCTCAAGTTGGCAGATTCGATCCTGGCTCAGTCCGGTGGTATTCGAAGGTGCTCAAATACATCAGCCCTGTATCGGTAGATTTACCAGCACGTAAAAGAACTCCTGCGGGACAAAATTCAGCACCTTGGTGTAAAACAAAGAACATTATCAATCTTGGCTTTAGCTTTTGCGCATTAATTCACTTTAATCAAACGAATCTACTACCTCCTCGATTTTGTCACAGTGATTAGCATAGTATAAAGCGGGCATCAGCAAGTACCCCAGCATGTTAGAACAGGTTTCAGAGGGAGAGGTAGATCTGGAACCAGTTTTCTAAACTTTTGAATGCAGGTAAGCGAGTACAAAAATAGCTTCTTAACCTTTTCACTGCCGAGATAGTCTCCCTTAAAAACCACCCATGCTGCATTATTTTTTAATAATTGTCTTAATTAATTCAAATAAAAATAATGTACCACTACTAATTGAAAATTTGGTAATAAAAATAACTAAAGCATGCAGGACTTCCATTGATGTTGATAATAGTAATAATCATAATAATAAAGGATCATCGTAAAGAGTGGCAACAAGTAGTAATACTTGAATCGTCTCGAGTATCAATACCGCATTCATGATCTTTCTTTCAAATGTATTTATGTTACAATCATTTCATAGGTCTATATTCTAATGTACTTTTAATCTTATTTAAGTGTGTGTGTGTGTGTGTGTGTGTGTGTGTGTGTGTGTGTGTGTGTGTGTGTGTGTGTGTGTGTGTGTGTGTGTGTGTGTGTGTGTGTGTGTGTGTGTGTGTGTGTGTGTGTGTGTGTGTGTGTGTGTGTGTGTGTGTGTGTGTGTGTGTGTGTGTGTGTGTGTGTGTGTGTGTGTGTGTGTGTGTGTGTGTGTGTGTGTGTGTGTGTGTGTGTGTGTGTGTGTGTGTGTTTAAGCTCGTGGAATTTAAGTGTTTTGGCAGGTGTAAACAATTGCGACAGTGCTGTAATTTGCCACAGTGCA
The DNA here is from genome assembly GCF_040414725.1 of Anabrus simplex. Classification (NCBI taxonomy): domain Eukaryota; kingdom Metazoa; phylum Arthropoda; class Insecta; order Orthoptera; family Tettigoniidae; genus Anabrus; species Anabrus simplex. Next base: position 1,148,841,666 of record NC_090266.1, on the reverse strand, counting down.
TCTATTTGTATCGTGGAATCAAGTACTAACAACAATTATTTCGTTCTTTGTTCGAGTGCCGTGCAATTAGTGTAATAGTGAAATGGCACCAGGAACGAAGAAGAATCAACAGCAGGCCGAGTGCAGGAGTGCCAACCCAACAGAAGACACCGTGAGGAAAATAATAGAAGAGACACTTCAGTCTAAGGTATTCGTGGAATTAATTGTGAGTACCATAGTGGACAAAATTACGAAGTGTGTGTTAAAGAGACTAGGAGAATCTGTGCAGTTCAATATAAATGCATGTGAGGACCTAAAGAATCAGATTGCCAAGAGAGACAAAGAACTCGCAGAACTGAAAGTGGAAGTAAAATCAAATTATGATAATTTGGAACAATATCGGCGTAGAAATAACCTCCGCATATTTGGCATTCCGGAGGAGTCAAATGAGGACACGGACAATTTAGTATTAAATGTTGCCCGTGACATTGGAGCCGACATAAAATTGACTGATATTGACAGGAGCCACAGAGTCGGGCTTAAAATTGGTAATAAACCCCGGCCTATTATCGTGAAGATGATAAGTTATCGCACCAGAAAGGAGATATTCGCAAAGAAAAGGCATTTGAAAGGATCTCGTGTCACGATCCGGGAGGAACTTACTTCTGCCAGACTGACGATTCTGAAGGCGGCTATCTCCAATTTCGGCGCCAGAAATGTCTGGACCAGTGATGGAGTTATCCTGTTTAAGACCCCTGACGGCAGCATGCACCGTGCTACGCAGATGAGTGACATTACAAGTAATGGAAATCATTTTATTTTCCATGTTGAAAGAATCTCAATAATAATATAAGAAAATTTATTGGACTCCAACCTATTCAATACATTACAGGATGTTAACGATGTTTAACTAAAAATGTTAACATCCTGTAATGTATTGAATAGGTTGGAGTCCAATAAATTTTCTTATATTATTATTGTTGAGTGACATTCCATAAGCTTACTCATATCTAAACTGTGTTTATTTTACTAACCCATAAGTTGGTAACCCTCTGTATAGAGTTTTGTGTCCTCTTCTAGGATACATATCTCTTTCTCTCTCTCTCTCTCTCTCTCTCTCTCTCTTCCCTTCACTGCTATTTCATTCCACCCTGCTTGGCTGAATGGCTGTCGTCTACCTGCTTGACCTTCACTAGCTCGTTAATTACGGTACCCTACTGTACACTGACCTTGTCCCAACCCTCTGTACAAACTCCGTACTTACAGCAACTTCCTTTTTAGTAATAACTATCACCTTTTCCTGTAAATAGTCAGAATAGGTTTAGAAGATGATTATGTAACATACCAACCTCTTTCAGAGACGAGAAGGAGCATCAAAGATTGCACGAGTAGATTGCAGAAGCATGCGGAAGGGAAAAGTATATTAGAAATTTTTCATACTAATATTAGAAGCATAAGGAAAAATAAGAACATTTTAGACGTTGTTTTGAAAGCATATGATCATAGGTTTGATGTCATAATTTTAACAGAAAGTTGGTCACTGAGTAATGTAAATATAAGTAACCATGCCTTGTATAAATCTTATTACAATGAGGGTTCAGTTAACAAATGTGATGGTGTTGTATTAATGGTAAAAAATGGTTTGGAGCACGAAATGGAAATTATTGAGTATGATGACTTTAAATTTCCCAGAGTAGTAATTAACTATGACAACAAGAAAGTAGCTATTACAGGATTATATCGGTCACATGAATATCACAAACAGCAGTTTCTCAGTGCGTTAGATCATTATATCCAAGATAGATGCCATGTTGAAACTGAACTGATAAAAGGGGACACAAATATAGACCTTTTAAATGAGCACGGCTGTGACGAATATCTCAACATGGCACAAGAAAGTAATTTTCCTTCCTTAATAAACAATCCTACTAGAGTATCTGGTACAAGTAAATCCTGTATTGATCATGCTTTGATTAAAAGTAGGTTGAGAAATGACGACATTCTCTCTATCATCGCTCAAAGTAAAATTTCAGATCATTATCCTATAATAGTGTCTCAACATTCAAAATGCCTTGGTCCCTAAAAATATACATAACATATACATAATAATATACATAACTGTTTTAAAATAGATCATTTTGAGCTTAAAAATAATTTAAGTAAAATAAATTGGGGAGACATCTTGAACAGCAGTGATTTAGATATCAAACTTGATAAATTCTTGAATACGATTAAGAGCTGCATGAGCCTGTCCACTGTTAAATTGAAATCAAAGGATGTTAAAAAAACAGAATGGATTTCTTATGGTTTGGTGAAATCTATTCACACAAGAGACCGACTTTATCAACGATATTTAAAAAACAAGGATAACTTGGAAATTAAAGAACAGTACAGGAAATATAGGAACAAACTAAATGATCTAATTATGAAAACGAAAACTGAGTACTGTATGAATTTGATCATTCGCAATTCAAATAACCGGGGTAAGGTCTGGGGCATAGTCAATGAAATAACACAAAGGTCGGTTAGAAAAGAAGAAATCAAGGAAATCAGATAAAGGTGAGATCTGTAAAGATGACATAAATATTTCTAATATATTTAACAATTATTTCATTAACGAAACCACTGAGAAATCAAAGCATCACAGACAGATTTCCGACTCCACATTAAATATCGCTCGTAACCCTCATACTTGCTTCCTTGCACCGGTAACAGAATACGATCTGAAGAGATGTTTGAGTGAAGTACATGAAAACAAAGCTGTAGGAATAGACAGTATTTCGGCTCGAATTATTAAAGAAAATATAGTCATTAAAGGAACCGTTGCTGAATATTATCAATGATTCCTTCACCTTAGGTTACTTTCCAAAGCAGCTTAAAACAACAATAGTAAAACCTCATCAAAAGTCTGAAAATGTTTGACATTAGAAATTACAGACCCATTTCGATAACTACAATAATATCAAAAATATTCGAGAAATGCTTAAAGAACAATATTTACCAATTTTTAGAAAAACACCTAATACTTTCACTCAGACAGTTTGGATTCATTAAAAATCTCGGAATGACTGGTGCTATATCCACCTTAACAAAGAGAATATATGAAAATCTTAATTTTTCTATGCTCTCCACAGGGATATTTCTCGACCTTGAAAAGGCATTCGATAGTGTGTCACACTGCTTGCTCCTCCAGAAATTGGAAAAATACAGCTTTAGGGTTAATGTGCTGGATTTGCTTGAGAGTTACTTGACAGATCGAATACAGTATGTCAGAATTAATCCTCATCTAAGCCCACCAATGAAGATAATAAAGCCGGGCTGAGTGGCTCAGACGGTTAAGGCGCTGGCCTTCTAACCCCAACTTGGCAGGTTCGATCCTGGCTCAGTCCGGTGGTAATTGAAGGTGCTCAAATACGACAGCCTCGTGTTGGTAGATTTACTGGCACGTAAAAGAACTCCTGCAGGACTAGATTCCGGCACCTCAGCGTCTCCGAAGACCGTAAAAGTAATTAGTGGGACGTAAAGCAAATAACATTATTATTATTATTATTATTATTATTATTATTATTATTATTATTATTATTATTATTATTATTATTAAGATAATAAAGGGTGTCCCACAAGGCATGGTATTAGGTCCACTATTGTTTATTCTATTTATTAATGATCTAGAGGAAACAATAGCAAATGCCGAACATACGCACATCGTAATATATACTTATGTAGACGGTGATAGCTGGAATCTTGTCAGACAGAGAGCAACTCGAGCACTGCTTAAAGTTAAAGCATGGTTAGATAATAATGAATTATTTTTAAACATTAAAAAGACAAAATTTATGAATTTTTCAGTTACAGATACACAGAACGATTTTAATGAATTAACTGTACACAACACCAAGTGTAAATTCAATTGTAACTGCTACAAAATTTATAAAGTAAGTAATGTTAAGTATTTGGGATTATTAATTGATTCGAACATGAAATGGAAAAGTCACATTACCGATGTAAGAAAGAAAATCAGAAGAACTGTTTATATATTTCACAATTTAAAATACATATCCAGTATGAAATTGTTTAGAGAGGTTTATTACGCTTTAGTTCAGTCTATTCTTAGCTACGGAATATTAGCATGGGGAGGAGCCTACAAAAATGTAATCAATAAAATACAGGTTGTTCAAAACCTTATATTACGAATAATGTACGAGAAAGGAAGATTATACCCAAGTAGTCAGTTATATGCTGAAGCAAATATATTTAATGTAAAACAGCTCTATGCCCTTGAAATATACAAATATATTAACAAAAACAAAAATATAATTGAGAACATTAAACATAAATATTCAACACGCAGTAAGATGTACCACCGTTGTATGTTATACAAACCCAAACTTAGCATAACAAAGCGCAATTTCTTGTACTTCATTCCAAAATTCTTTAATGTCCTTTCCGGTTCTTTACAAACTACTTCATTAAGTCAGAAAATGAGTCTGAAGTGTCTTAAATCCTTTGTCAGGGATAATAAAACTGTTATTGAAGAAATAACTAAATGAGAATATCACGTCACCATATTCAATTTCTATTCGATGCTCCACCATGTGCTGTTGAACATATCCATCATTCACTCATACCCATACTCGTACTTCAGGCATCATTTAAAAATATATTTCTCTCTATGTAATTAATATTCTAAATTACCACACACAAGGTTTCACCTTACGTGGTATTTTACTAATATCTACTCGACTCTTTTGAGGTTGGTGTGATTTTATTATGTATAATAATAATAATAATAATAATAATAATAATAATAATGTATTTAATGTATTCAAGAGATAGTTAAAAGTCCAATTTATTTTAAGTATTAATATGTTAATAATAATACTACTACTTCTATAATATATGTGGTTTAGTTACAAGATTCCTGTTTTCTCAAGTAATAATGTTATTAGAAGAGTTATGTATATAAGAAACAGAGTCCTGTAAATATGTAAACAACATAATGAGTGAATAAATACTACTACTACTTTTGTTCCATAAATAATCCTTTTAGATTATAATATCGTGTATTGATTTGGTGGAGAAACTACAGTATATATTTTTCTCACGAACGTTATTTCACGCAATAATCGCTGATGCTACACGATCAAGCTTACACTTGTAATTGCTGAGACGCACAGGAGAATCGGTCTAGAGGTCTTGCAAGAGTCTCGAGGTCTGTGGTTTCAGTCTCAAGCTAGAGCATTGCCCATCACTAGTATACACACTTTAATAGAGGTTAGCTTATGTATCATCATAAGTATTACTGCAATCTAAAGTGAAAAATTACAACACATACACAGTTTTTTTTAATGTTATTTTTTTTTTTTTTTTTTTTTTTTTTAAATGTAGAATTACAATAAGTGCTCAAACTACAAACCGTCAACCACCAAACTCTACTGAGTACAAGCACTACACACATCTTACAGAGTAACCAAAGGGATTGCTGCATAAACAGTTACAATTTCATATCGCAGTTCTGCTAGTGTGCATGGATTGATACTTTACATTATGTTCTTGGGAGTCCCCCTCAAGTAAAAATTGAGTGGGGTTAAAAACTCATTTTGGGCCCCTTCGTCATATCCAATGAGCTAGTAGAGTTTCATCGAAATAGGCGCGCACATTTCTGTGAAAGTGGGCTGGGGCATCATCTTGTTGGAAGTAAAATAGATCATCACCAAACAAAGCGCGGATGGATGGTACAGTTAATCTGACCAGCATCTCCAAGTAAGTCTGGTCAGTAACCATACCTTCAAAAAGGAGTGGTGCATTCAATTCACTTGATGATAGCCCGCACCATACATTGAGTCTTAGGGCATTGACCACATGCTCGACATAATACAAGGATTTCGTAGGCCCTGACCACGCACCATTTTGCTAAAAGAAACTCATCTTCCACCTGTGCACAGAACCATTCACAACATGAATTATTCTGTCTGGGTTGTCTTCATTCTATGCATGTAACCACTGTGGAATGTAAACTTTCCATTTTGCTCTGTGCACACAGATACTTTAGTTATGTGACACTTTTATGACTTGCGTCGCATAAAGCAGTAAACCTTCGCTTTTACATGTAATGACATGCGACATGAGTCGTGCAACATTTGAAGAGTAGTCTGACCAAACCACATGACTGCGACAGTCCTCTGACTCAGTGGGTGATTCAGTCCAGTTCTGTAATTCGCACTATGCACTTTAACTGTACGATTCCTGCTCACCAAACCTCTGCCCATCCTATTAGGTAGTCTGTTGTACATTATTGCATTGTAAACAGGTGTTGTTATTTTGAAAGTTGATCCGTTCCTATCGTTGAATTGTTATTGTGACACTGGTCAAAATGAGTGGCACTGATATTAACAAGGAATTCATAGCTTTGATTGAAGAAGGCCAGTATTATGGGATAAATGTTATCATACATACAAAGACAGTATGCTATGAGGGGAACTTGGAGTGAAGTTTGTTTGAAGCTGAAAGAAGATTTTGACGCACTGAGAGACTAGGGGGCAAATGTGTTTTAAGTACATACGATTTTTACATTGTTACTAAGGTAATGCAGTTGGTGAAATTGGCCTTCCTTTTGAACCCACACGCGACAAATGTTCACTTTTCTTTGGTAGCGGGAATGCATTCTGATCAGACCAAATGGCTCTGCATACTGTACATTCCTTATGATGATGTTCCTCGGAGTTAAAATGCCAATTCTGTGTGTGTCTAATGTAGGTCAGTAAAACTGCACCCATTGGCAAGGTACCTAAAAAGAGACTGAATATTCCTTAGATAGTGTGGATACTTTCTGTTACAAGTGAACTGTGTAGTGTGAGTGGAATGTATTTTTTTTGAAGACTTTATTTGTAAAATACGATATGTTTTATTTTTAATGACCTAACCTGTACTGTATAATACTGTAACATAGGCATTTGTAAATAGTAGAATTCTGTTCTATATTTCCTGGAAGGATCCAGAAAGTTACATGAATTATGGAACAGGGTGTGTTGTTTTGTGGGTAATGTATTCTAGAAAATATTTCTGACTGTTCTGGAAATACGACATTCGCGATCAGGCGTATTCTAGAATGTTAGTCAAAGTTCGCGATCGAAAGTAAGGTTGTGATTGGTGAGTCTAGGTGGCGATAGGGAACTCGTGCACGCTGATTGGCTGCCTCCAAGGCCGGAATTTCCTATATATAGTGAGCGAGGCAGTGTTCGAATGAATTCTGTATCCTGAATTCTGTCGGTCTTGGTCTGTCTGTGAGCAGCCTATCTGGTTGACGTCCCCCGGTTTCTGGGATGGCACTCTCCTCGGGTAAGCACTCTTGAATTCCGTTCCTGCTAAAATTTCTGTAATGTTCCGATTAGCTTTTCATACAGGAGTCTGCCCTAACCTCGCCTAGATTCACCAAATTAGTTACTTATGACGCCTTAGTTTTTCAGCTGGGCTTACCTGTTCGTTTCCGAGGCATTCCCATTTCTTGTTTCACTAAAATATGTAGATTGTAGTTTAATGTTATTTCCCTTGGGGTTTGCCTCTGGTAATTCTGTATCACTTGAGGTACGCTAGATTTTGGATAACCTGTTTCACATCACCTTAAATTGCATTGTACCACTGCATTGGTAACTACATGTATAGTTGATTTGAAATTTGAATTTACACTGCTACGAAATAAGCTATGTATATCACTGAACTTATAGCTCGTAACTTGGAATTGTATTTGGAATGTATTTGTAAAATTATTTTGTAAATTATATTTTTCAATTCTAAGGATCACGGCGATTTATTTCGGAATCCGCTATCTAAGCCATGTCCATGCCTTTGGTAGGTTCCCAGCCTTTTTCACCTTCCCGGTTTGTTGTTCATTAGTTGGCCCTACTGATATTTACGTACATGTTTTGGTTGAAGATCCGCGTAATGCCAGCTAATGTTTTTCCGAGTGTGTGGTGATTTCTGATATTGTGCTCTTACCTTCCCCTTTTAACTGTGTTTGTGCCTTGTTTTGTGTTACCACTGTAGTAGAGGTAACACTTTCACATCTATTTCGTTATATATTCAACAGTAAAATGCTCCACCCAATTACAATGTATTTCAACATCTGAAAAATTGTATGGTAATTATTTGTACTTAGTTTATTGCAACAGCAAGCATCTGTGAGGGTGGAATACAGTTCCTCATTTTGGTGTTGAATGGTGTTCAAGTGAGAAAGTTTTCTCTTGCCACGCTTCAAGCTTCACCGGTCATGAATACCACAGAAAATTCTGTGGTCACTTATGCCACATAACCCAGCTATATTAGTCTTTCCTATCAACGTTAACAGAAATACGACACAGCAATGATACAATCTCGATTCATCACTCGCTCCTCTTCGACAAAACTGCGATTCGATGCAGATTAAATAGCCCTAGTGTGAAAAGGTCGTACAACCGATGCCGCAGTGTGTGCAAGAGCCTTTGTATGTACTGCTGATTTCTGTGATGAGCGTGTGTATGCATCTAACAACTGGACAGAAGACACTTCATTTGTGGCTGTGCAATGCCAATCAGATCTCCCTTTATGCATACCTATTACTGATCCCTCCCATTCAAACTTATCCCAAAGGCAAGTATGTTGGCGGTTCAGTCCCATATTCCTGCCTCCATTGTCACTGGACTTCTGAGATATTCTTGGCTTTCCAGTACCATTTCAGAATGGTTCGCTGATGCTCAAATGACAGATATGTTTGCACCATGGCTGCAGTTTCTAGAATGATTGTAACATGTCACATTGATTAATATGTGGCATCACAACACTAACTATATCTTATCATGAACCGTTGTACTACACATTCAACCTGTAGCCAATGCTTTAACATGTTTCAAAGTGTGTACATTTTCTTTGGCAACATGGTATAATGCTGCTGCTGTTGTTCATTATTAAATAAAATTCTAAGGGCAAAAATCCAACATAGTTCTTTAAAGTTAGTTGTTTCTGATAAGCTTGGCAAAAAATCGTGGGTTCTCCCACCCTCCCATCACTAGTAAAATAGTATCTTCCCCAGTCCACTGCCATATCAAACATCATTTTGAAGACTTACATTTTTGTATGTCCACTATGTTCCTATAAATTCCAAGAGAAAAACACTGATCAACCCCCAAAAGTTAAATTTGGTTTTCAGTAGCTTGTTGGTTAGAGGCAAGGTTAATGGCCTACATGGTTCCATTCACTTCACAGAGAATACTGCATTCAATTCCTTTGTATTCTGTCAGCAGCCCCTAAGAACAATTCTACAACTTTCATGTAACGTGTACAATCTGTGTAAAAATCAAAATAACTGGTAGCTCTAGATGGATTCCATAAAAGGTACGGATTTACTTAACAGATTTTGAAACGGGCACTTTTAGCCTTTCTTTAGCTTTTCCCCTTTTTACCTGTTTAGGTTTGAAAATATTCATGCATTAGAATCTTGCAGGCATAAAACACAAAAGTATGTTGAAAATTTCTAATTAAGATGCAAGGAAACAAAGAGTTTACAACCTATGAATCCAGTCCTTATCTGCCTATTGTACATTTCACTTTCCTACTGCATCACGTTCGGTTCCGTTTGCTAATTTTTTACTGAGGAGTCCTTTATCTGTCAAATGAAAGTGGGATTAGTTTACTCCTGTAGGTCATGACAACGCTAGCGAGATTGGCATGATATCTATCTGTAAATGAAGTGCCCAGACATAAATTGCTGTAAATTTATGTCTAACATATAACTAGGGATCGAAGTTCAGACACCGAATATATGGAGTTAATTACTTTCCTTGTTATACAAATAGTGTTTACATCGACTCAGGGTGGTACAGGAACTTCTACAGAACACCGCTATGCTTGAATCGAAACATTAGTAGGTATAGTTATGTGATTAAAATGGAGTATAACATACAATTTATGAAAGTGACTTTTCTCATTCTCTACAAGAAAATGATACATTTAAAATAAAAATGAATGGTGAATTTTAAGTGTCACTAAGTTCGTTGCAATGTAAAACTGTACACTCCCTTCATGCAGCATCTTTCATTTTGCATAAAAACCTGAAGGTACATAAGTAAAGTAAACAACTGATGTCGTCCTACAGTCGGCGTTCCTTAAACCTTTAGTCTCCTCTAAGCAATATTCTGATGTCAAGACTTCATTCTCTAGTTATAACATTCATTGAGATGAGCTGAAATGTAGCATAGAGAAAGAATAATGAAATTTAGTAACTTATTTCGCTGACAGTTTAAAGAAAATATTGTGTAACGTCAGCTACAAATTCCATGCCTGTTGTGGAAAGAATCAGTTCCTTACATTGTTTAATTTTCATTTGTTTTGAGATGTGTAAGTAGTGAGAAATTTAAGATTCTGCTTTGAAAGTTCAAGAAAATGTATGCAGGATAATTAAAGCAGTATTTAAAATCTATCAAATATGTTAAGTGATTAGTTAATCAAATTCTGTCTTGTTTCCAGTTGTTACATGTAGTCTTATTCTTGAAATTTTCAGAAAGAAGGTATCGAGGTTATTAGCGACTGTGAAGATTCAAGTGACTCTGATGGCAGTTCTGTAATCGATGTAGAAGATCTTGGTCGATTCACCGGGTCTGTGAAGCAGTCCGAATTAGAGGAAGAATTGCCTGAGTCTCAGCAAGTAAAAGAAATGCTCAACCCAGCCCTGAGGGCAACATTGTCCAAGCAGGGCTATAGGCTGATTGGGTCACATTCTGGTGTGAAACTCTGTCGGTGGACTAAGGTAAAAATGTCTGTACATGTTTGTGAACAGTACAAAATCATTTGTTAATACTAATCAAGTGGATGATTTATTAGTAATTTTTGTAAATAGCAATGATAGCCATTGCATTTCCTGGCAATATGCTGTCTTCTGTGGTGTCAGTATACTCAGTTGTAGTGAATATTCAACAGCAGCAAACTTGAATCATTGCTCTGAATCCATCTACATTAAAATAGTAAATAAACTTCTCAGGCCTGTTCTACGTATGTGCATATGCTCACACTTAATAGCCACTTTGCCAGTGTGCCATACATGTGTATATTTCACACACTGCTGCTCAAAAACAGCATTTGCATAACATATATTATGCATTTATGGAAATTGCTTTTACCAATTGGTTCTAGAAGCCTTGATCTTAATGTCTATCTCAAATGAAAACCTACAACCTGTTTTCCAGTCAATGACTGGGTTAGGGATAGAATGAATGAGCCCCCATCTAGTGGCGAGGATAGGAATTGTGCTGGTTGCCGAAGCCTGTCACACTCCTCTGGAGCAATGATTAATGACTGACAGATGAAATTAAATGATAGTGGAGAGTGTTGATGAAATGAAAGATGAGAGGGAAAACCGGAGTACCCGGAGAAAAACCTGTCCCGCCTCTGCCTTGTCCAACACATATCTCACATGGAGTGACCAGGATTTGAAGCACGGAACCCAGCGGTTAGAGGCCGACGCACTGCCGTCGAGCCACGGAGGCTCTTAATGATGATCTATATTTCACAATTAATATCTCATAAGCTTGTTACTTTATTATTGTTTGTGTCTTCAACCCATAGACTGGTTTGATGCAGCTCTCCATGCCACCCTATACTGTGCTAACCTTTTTATTTCTACGTAACTATTGCATCATACATCTGCTCTAATCTGCTTGTCATATTCATACCTTGGTCTACCCCTATCTTTCTTATCACCTATACTTCCTTCGAAAACCTACTGAACAAATCCTGAGTGTCTTAAGATGTGTCCTGTCAATCTATCTCTTCTTCTCGTCAAATTTAGCCAAATCTCTCACCAATTCGATTCAGTATCTCCATCTGTTATTCGTTCTATCCATCTCAGAGCTAGTTATCGTCCATTTCCATACAATGCTATGTTCCAGATGAAAGTCTTCAGAAACATCTTTCTAATTCCTATATCAGTGTTGGAAGTGAGCAAATTTCTTTTCTTAAGAAATCTCTTCCTTTAAGACTTCATTTCCTAATCTAATATTTCCTGCATCACCTGCCTTCGTTCAACTGGACTCCATTACTTTTGTTTTGGACTTATTTATTATTATCTTGTACTCCTTACCCAAGACTTTGTCCATACCATTCAGCAGCTTCTCGAGATCTTCTGCATTATCACTAAGTTTACACAAGGAATATTTTATTACACTACCTATTCAATACAATTCATTCCACTGTTGCATGGTCAAATGAACATAGAAACTACCAGATTTTTAAGGTACATGTTTTGCCCCTCTTTTATAGGGCATCATCAGCCTTATTTAATCCTAAAACAAAATTTGGTCTGAAGACCGTATCAAATTTACATAAATTGTATTGACGAACTCAATAGTATTGACATTGTGGATTCATTAAATTTACATTACAAATATATTAGATAAAACATATGTACATATACTAAAATCACTTGGAAAATTAAAATGTTCATCTAAAAGAATTTTGTGTCATATTATTTCTTTAAAAAATTCATATCTGACTCTGAAATGGATCCTTTTCGTAAAAAGCTTGAATAATATGTAACACTTGGGGACCAGGATCGAACCCAAGGCTTCAATGAATAAGAATAGTATGATAAAATATATATGTTTAAGTTGAGATCTGTTTTTAAAAAACATTAAGAGCTAAAAATACGTGGTCAAATTGAAGGCGTTACGGATTAAGGTATCTTGATATGCTGGATAAAAACCATAGTATGATAAGTGCTAGGAGACATAGGAGTGTTGGCCAAAATCGCTGCTAAGACTATTCATAAGAGTGAGTGATAGGTCCAATAACAATCTCATGAAAACGGAAATGCCCTTTGAAGCTGTAGACGGCCGAGGAAAAGAATGTGGTCATTCTGTAATGAAACAGAAAGCGAACTTGATGGTGTGTGACTAGATCGTGTATGTTTCACTGAAAATATTTGGTGTATAAAAAGGGGGTACTTACTTATTCGTCAAATATAATGTACGTCCTAATGTTTCAGCAGCATTAGTCTGTTTTGAGTTTCTACTCCTAGTGTTGTATCGATGCGGTAAAGTTGGTGGGGAATGCTGAGGGGAGAGGGGAGGTAGGCGGAGCTTTGCATGCCGATGCTAATGTAGGAGGGGGGGTTGTTTGGAGGAGCATGTATAGGTTCAGTATTTAGTGAAATAGAGGTAGTTTTTGATTCTAAGGATTTAAATATCCGAGGGACTCTATTATGGATTGGATTGACTGCATTTAATAACTTAGGCGTTAAAGTATGCAGTGGAATTCTGACTTCCGTGTAGTCATTAAGATTTTGATCTTTATTATCTTATCCAAAAAGATGTATAAACTCCCTAATTTATTTAAAAGTTTACCTTTGCCCGTATTCCTGATTATTGTGAGATCTTTATCTATTGAAGTGAAACGGTGTCCAGTTTCCTTCATATGCATGCTCATTGCCGAATATTTGTTATGTTTTTCTGCATTGAAATGCTTCATGTACCTTATATAAAAGCTTCGTCCAATCTGTCCAACAGAGAAAATTCCACACTGAGAAAATGTTAATCTGTAGACTCCTGAACCTGAATATCTATTGTTATAATTAATCTTATTATAATTGAAGAATATGTTTTGAGTTGTGTTAATCGTTCTAAAGGCTATGTTCATATTACATTTATTGAAAGTGTTCGCAATTTGGTGGACAACTGGGCTATTATATGTGAAAGTGGCGTATTTAGCTCTTTTAGGTTTGTCGGGTATAAGATTTGTGGATAACTAGTTTTTTAGTTTGTAAATTGAACAGTTTACCATCACGACCTTAAACCCATTAAGTTTGGCAAGGTTCCTTATGTAGTTTAACTCAGTCCTTAAGTTAGTAGGGGAAAGAGGGTTTCTTAAAGCTGTGTATATTAAACTATGAAAAGATGCCTGTTTCTGGGAACTGGGGGTGTAATGAGGAATTATTTATAGTTATCAGAGAATGTGTAGGCTTTCTATATATCTGAAAATTGAAAGTATTATTGGCTCAGGTAACCCTTATGTCTAAAAAATTTAAGGAGCCTTTGTCTTCATCTTCCTTAGTGAAACTAAAGTTAGGGTCGATATTATTTAAATTTTCCAAGATTTTGCTACTGTTGGCGACATTTTTATCAATTATTACAAACATGTCATCTACGTATCTCAACCACACAAATTCCTTTGATACTAGTTCTTATTTTTGTGTGTTCAATTGAGTCCATGTAGATATCAGCTAGGATGCCCGATATTGGGTCACCCATTGCTAAACCATTCCGTTTATAAATTTTCTTATTAAATGTAAAATAGTTGTTGTCCAAAACAAATTTCAATAGTCTCATGAATTCATCGATCTCCATTCTACTGAGGCCACTATATTTACAGATATTATTAGAGACTATGTTAACTGTATCTCTTGTGGGAATATTTGGGTACAGGTTAATCACTTCAAAAGAGCATATTGCTTGATTTGGTTGTAGATTGAATTTACTTAGGATCTCACAAAAATCAATAGAATTCCTTAAGGGCTGCTTATTATTAAATACGTAATGTTTCTTAAGAAAGTTATGAATATACTTGGGAGCTTTATTATAGATCGGACTGTTGCGGCAGTTAATAATAGGACGTATTGGGATATCATTCTTATGTACTTTAGGAAGAGCTTTTGCTACAGGGATATTAGGAATGAGTTTTTGTTGATCTTGTTCATTAAATGGAAATGTTGATATTATTGTCTTTAAATTAAGCTGTATTTTTACTAATGGATCCTTATTAACTACTGTATAACTATTATTGTTAAAAAATCTTCTGTTTTTTGGATGTATATTTCTTTGTCTAGTAGAACTATTGATCCCTTCTTGTCGGCTTTAGTTACTACAATGCTTTTGTTTTCTGTCCTAGTTTTCAAATTTTGCCGGGCTGAGTGGCTCAGACGGTTAAGGCGCTGGCCTTCTAACCCCAACTTGGCAGGTTCGATCCTGGCTCAGTCCGGTGGTATTTGAAGGTGCTCAAATACGACAGCCCCGTGTCGGTAGATTTACTGGCACGTAAAAGAACTCCTGCGGGACTAAATTCCGGCACCTCGGCGTCTCCGAAGACCTTAAAAAGTAGTTAGTGGGACGTAAAGCAAATAACATTATTATTATTATTAGTTTTCAAATTTCGTATTAATGCAAATGCCTTATTAAAATGTGGTACCATACACTGTATGGTGATTTAAATGCACTGGGAAAACATTTTAAATTTGACTAGATTGAATATTGCATGGGCTGTGATCAATTCACATTACAAAGCTCTTATAAACTGTGTTTTTTTGATGAAGATTTAACGGGATACAATATTACACTCTGTAGTGAAATGCTGTGAATATAATGAAAAGCTTCATTGAAGTTTCAGTTTATAATTTCTACTAAAGTTGTTAAAATCAATTTAAAATAGACTGTTGTTGAATGGACTTCGACGTACAGGTGAAAGACTAGTAAAATTGTGGGGTTCCTTAACAGGGAACATCTCTCTTGAGTGATAGTGGACAGCTTAATAGAAGATCTTGAATTAGGCACATTTAATGCCCAGTAACTGTGTGATGTTAGAACGAAAGCCTCGAGGATGCTGGAATAAATTGAAATGATGCAGAAATGGACTACTTGCTCTCTGTCGGCCTCGTTGGAAGAGATGTAACTTTGAAGGCATTTCCACTCTATAATATGTAAATTACTGTTAAATTTAATGTTGCGTTTTTAGTCCTGCAACTTACGTAGCTGAAGGTGTCCCAAAAAAGAGCAGGTAATCAGTCATTACTGCATTTAGGGCAGTCGCTCAGGTGGCAGATTCCCTGTCTGTTGTTTTCTCCTACCCTTTTCTTGAATGATTTCAAAGAAATTGGAAATTTATTGAACATCTTCCTTGGTAAGTTATTCCAGCCCCTAACTCCCCTTCCTATAAATGAATATTTGCCCCAATTTGTAACAGTATCGTGGTCAGTTTTCAGTTGCTCACAATCTTGTAACTTATTTATAGTTCTATACAGAATAACATCAACCGCAAAAAGCCTTATCCCTGATTCCACTTCTTTCCTCATATCATTTATATATATATAAGAGAACATAAAGGTCCAGTAATACTGCCTTGAGGAATTCCCCTCTTAATTATTACAGGGTCAGGTAAAGCTTTGCCTACTGTAATTCTCTGAGATATATTTTCTAGAAATATAATAACCCATTCAGACACTCTTTTGTCAAGTCCAATTGGACTCATTTTTGCCAGTTGTCTCCCGTGTTCCACCCTATCAAATGCCTTAGTCAGGGCAATTGGGATACAGTCCATTTGACCTCCTGAATCCAAGATATATGCTGTATCTTACTGGAATCCTACAAGTAGAGCTTCAGTGAAATAACCTTTCCTAAACCCAAACTGCTTTCTATCAAACCAGTTATTAATTTTGCAAACATATCTAATATAATCAGAAAGAATGCTTTCCCAAAGCTTACATACAATGCTTATCAAACTGACTGGCTTGTAATTTTCAGCTTTATGTCTATCACTCTTTCCTTTGTTCACAGGGGCTACTATAGCAACTGTTCATTTGGTATAGCTCCTTCATGTAAACAATAATCAAATAAGTACTTCAGATAAGGGATTATATCCCAACCCATTGTCATTAGTACAGTAAAACCCCGCTTAACCGAAACCCGGCTTATCCGAAATGCTCTGGCAAAATTTTATTTTAATATTTTGTTTTTACCCTCTCGTTCTTAGCCATTGATATTAGTAATTCTCTTGCTATATGTGCTGAGAGCTACTAGGCAACCCCTATTTTTATATTATGACTTATGCCAGAATGCACGTGTAGCAGAGTTTCTTACCCTCTAGTTCGTTCCATGATACATTTTTTTCTTGAACAACCAGGTATTATTATTATTATTATTATTATTATTATTATTATTATTATTATTATTCTTTTCCTACCGCTTTTCCCACACCTGTGCGGTTGCGGGTGCGAACTGCGTCGCACGTGTGGATTTGGCCCTGTTTTATGTCCGGATACCCTTCCTGACGCCAACCCTATATGGAGGGATGTAATCACTCTTGCATGTTTCTCTGGTGGTTGGTAGTGTGGTACGTTTTCTGAATATGATGAGGAGAGTGTTTGCATGCACACATACTCCCAGTCTCCGACCCAGAAGAATTAATCAGAAGCGATTTAAAATCCCCGACCCGGCCGGGAACCAAAGGCCAATATGCTGACCATTCAGCCAACGAGTTAGACAGAGGAATTATTATTATTATTATTATTATTACTATTATTACTGTAGTATTATCATTATTATTAGTATTGCGCCCATCCTGCGTCCAGGTACGACACAAATAAAAATACTCAGACAGCTCGTTAATCTCTCGGGGTAAATCTTCATGAAAATAACTCGGCTTAACATGAATTCAAAAGAAATTTGACCGTGTGTGAAATAATTCAGTTCCGGATGAACATCTCCATCCTTTCGCATGTTTCATCAACGCAAGTACCATGATAAATCTCAAAAATCAACTTAAAACTAAATTATCCTACTACAATTATCTATAAATCAGTTACTCTCACATACAAGAATCTATCTTGAGGAATTTATTAATCTAATGTAATTCCAAAGAAAAGAGATAGTAACTTTTTCAAATATTCATCCAATAAATCATTAAATAAATTAACACTATGCATGCATTTCATTTAAGTGAGTGCTGGCTTAATAAAATTGAATTTCAATCCTGACATGAGCCAACTTCACATTTCTCAATTTCATTTTATATGTAAATATTAAGTTAATCATTCACATTATTTCAATAAAAATCAAATTTACAAAAATAAAATCAATCATAATATCACTGATTAATATATCACTTGATTATTATTTAAATATTTTCTTTCAAGTCACACAATCCAAATTGTTTTATGAATATCGTTTCAGCTTTGTTGTTTTCATTGAATTACATGCTAAGGTTACTAATCCCTATTTCCACTTATAATCTAGGCACCTACCATCCTCGTCTTACTATATTTACGTATTTGTAAAATCATCAAGTATCTTTCAAAAATAAAAATAATCTAAACCTCATTACTAACTCTACTAATTCGTAATTAGCCATAATTTCATCTTCTCATTCCATGTTTGCCTTTACATGAAGCCTTATTTTAATTGACAAGTTAAGCTAAGTGACTCCTCTCAATTTTAATATGATAGCTCAATATTATTTCTGATGTCTATGTTACCCTAGACAGCTACACACTCATCTCATCTTTCAATTCATGTATTACCTCTGTATGATATTTCCTTACAACACACCTTTATTTTAATATAGCAGAAACCATCTACTTTGATATGTGTGTCTGGGTTAGCCATGCCTACCTTGTCTTTCAATATTCTCTCAAAGTATTATTCATTCCATGTACTTGCTTCTCATAATTGATCCATAATATGAATAATTACATCTAGCATCCCTCATTACGTCTTCATTGCAACTATCTTCCTAACGCTTCATTTCAATTCCTTCATATGACTTCATTTACTTCTATATATCGCACAATTCAACCAATTATAAACATCAACATAACCATTTCTCTTCATATTATAACCTCTTCATATGTAACATAATTCCTATGACAAATTAAGCTTCGTTGCATCTCTATTAACTTCATTGGATCATAATTCATCTCGCAGATTAATCTTTAACCTCTAGCGTTTCATAATACCATTTCATGACGTACCTCGACAAGGAATAACTCACGTAATCTATACTCCCTTTCCGTATCATTTCATTATGATGTTTAATTAGCATGTTCGGCTTCCAAACCCGTTTAAGAAATCTAATACATGCAAATACTCTCATGCTGCTGTGTGAAATCTACACTCCTTCTCGCAAATAATCATAAAACGATTTTATCACAACTTAACTTCGTAAGATATAATCCAATCATTGCACTTCACTGTGTCAATTGTTATCTTAAAACTTCACAATTACTATAAATATTATGGGATTACTATGTCTAACTTAATTAAGAACCATTATTTAGCAAACTTAGCTTGTCATTCAGCGGGTATGGCGACTTTGTAGCTCTCAGTGCTACATCTGTAGTCCTTGGCCGGCTGGATACTACAGATCAGCTGGAATCCTCCCCTTCATCAGGTTTGGTTGGCTGGCTGGTTACATATTCACCTCCAGGTTGGTCCACCTCGAAATTAGCAAGTCATAATCATCTTCTCTCTTGAGCTAGTGTTAACATAAAATAATCCCAACAAGTAAGAGTTCATTTTAGAGCTTCTTAAAAATCAAAATATCTTGTCAGTACTCTTGTATTTTGCTTAATGATCTGACTTTTGCCAAATATTTGACACTGGGTTCAGTGTATGTTCGATTTTATCTTTGCCTTATTTATATATATATAATTTTAAATGATAATTTGGTTCTTGAATGCTTACGAATCTCTTAATTTTGCTCCTTGGTAATGATTCTTGGTTTATTTTTCTGTTCTCCAATCTCTATTCTTAATAAATTTCGACATGTTGTATCGCTCCTTGTCTGTCCAGTTGCTGAACGTATTTAATTCAAATTTCCTTATTTCACTCCGCAATTCCTTTCTTCTGTGCTGTATACTATGTATCACGCCGTATCTTTTCGTTCAGAACGAGTAATATCAGAGTATTTCATTTTTCTTGGCTAATATCTTCTTTTCCGACGCAGCTCAAATGATTCGTGTCTGTCCAGTATCTCGGCAGATTAGTAAGTGTAGTAATAATATATTTATATTTAATTGTTTCTTTTCAAACAATCCACTTGATATTTTCATGTTCTCTAGTCACAGCCTTTGAAATTGTGCGCTCTTTACTTGGTCTTGGCCTCCTGTGAACATTTAAATCATAGTTCACTTTATATAATTCTGGCCTGTACCTCCACTTTGACGTCATTTTGGAACACGTCAGAAAATGCAATGGGCGCAGTATTATTATTATTATTATTATTATTATTATTATTATTATTATTATTATTATTCATGAAGATTATGCAGACGACTTCGATCTTGACAATGGCAGTTTTGAGAATCGAGTTACAGCAGATGATGGATTTAAAGCAACGGAGGTGAGATTGATTTCAAATTTTTATTAAAATACAGTAGGCCTGCCGTACGCTTAAATTACAGTACTGTAATAAAATTACTGTGTACTGCATTCAGTTCAGTAGTAACAAAAAAATTGTTTCATTATTTCAGATTGCTTTGTGCTTTGTTGAACAAAGCAATGAATCTACACCAGCTGATGTATTGTTGATTAAAGGGTAATGCGACATAGCTGCACGACAGCACTGCACTAAGAAAATTCAGAAGAAAATCACTGATTGTATACAATGAGTGGCATTATGTAAAAATTTTAATGTTAATATACAGTATGCACCTTTGCTAAACAGAGGTTATGAATTTTTATTTCGACATTTAACTTCAGAAAATATTTGCTATGTGTCATACGAAAAACCGTGTCAACCGAAGTGGCTCCGCCCCCTTTATTTCGGATAAACGGGTTCTACTGTATATCCCCAGAAATCTTATCAATTCCAGGTGCTTTTCTAGTTTTCAACTTTTGTATCTTATTGTAAATGTCATTGTTATCACAGGTAAATTTTAATACCTCTTTAGCATTAGTCACCTCCTTTGTTTGGACATTATCCTTGTAACAATCTATCTTTACATACTGCTGACTGAATACTTCTGCCTTTTGAAGATCCTCGCATACACACTCTCCTTGTTCATTAGTGATTCCTGGAATGTCCTTCTTTGAACCTGTTTCTGCCTTAAAGTACCTATACATACCCTTCCATTTTTCACTAAAATTTGTATGACCACCAATTATGCTTGCCATCATGTTATCCTTAGCTGACGTCTTTGCTAGATTCAATTTCCTAGTAAGTTCCTTCAATTTCTCCTTACTTCCATAACCATTTCTAACTCTCTTTCGTTCCAACCTGCACCTCCTTCTTCATCTCTTTACTTCTGTTATAATAAAGTGGATCTTTACCATTCCTCACCACCTTTAAACGTACAAACCTGTTTTCACATTCCTCAACAATTGCTTTAAACCCATCCCAGAGTCTGTTTACATTTTTATTTGTCGTTTTCCACCGATGATAGTTACTTTTTAAAAACTCCCTCATACCTGCTCTATCAGCCATGTGGTACTGCCTAGTAGTCCTACTTTTAAGACCTTCCTTTCTGTCGCATTTATTTTTAATTACGACAAAAACAGCTTCGTGATCACTAATATCATCTATTACTTCGGTTTCTCTATAGAGCTCATCTGGCTTTACCAGCACCACGTCCAGTATATTCTTCCCTCTAGTTTAGGGCTCTCTAAAGACTAGGTATGCTCGCCCGCCATTATGGTTCATTCCTGCACTACGTTGGTAAGGCAGTTGACCGCCCCAGCCTTGTACATCCCTCTTTATTACTGTTCTCCACGCTAGAAAACAATGCTAAACTAACATTCTCTAAAAATACTCATTCTCAGTATTACTCAAACTGTTACTCAACATGTATATTAGTATATTTCGTACATTATTGTGTAATTTTTACTCGAGACGGTGACTGTAAAAGCAGGGTCATTGATAATTTACCTTTTAACAATCAAACTAGACATGTACTCTCACTGGAGCAATATTAGAAAAAATAGCTTACTAATAAAGCGGTTTATTATTATTGTTATTATTATTATGCATGAATGGTCCCTTTCGGAACACACGAAACTTTATGTATGATTTCGCTTGCGGAGGATCCAGGATGCTTTTATATGTTGATTAAAGATCCTCTTCCTTTCTTCAGCCCACTTGGTACCTGCTCTTTTTGGGACTTCATTCTCTGGAGTAACTTCCCACTTCTCAATTTTCTTTCTGTATATATTTAGATTCAAAATTTCTTCAGGTTGAATTTGTGCGTTCTTCATGTCTCCTTTTGTTTGTTGTATTCAAGGGAAATTCTTCAGTTTATCAACTCTTTCAAGAACTTGGCAGGTTAGTCTGTTTTCTGGAAGCCTCTTAACATGTCCATAAAATTTTAGCCTCCTATTCCTGAGGTTTGCCACAATATTATTATTATTATTATTATTATTATTATTATTATTATTATTATTATTATTATTATTATTATTGATAAGTAGAATGGGTTGTTCGTAAGCTATGCGCCGCGGTATCTTCAAATGAAATGAGGGACACCGTGGTATTGATATAGGCTACTGTTGGTCGGGGGGTAAGAAAATGGAGGAGCGGAAAGGAACTGGCCACCCTACCATACATAAACTCCGGCTCAGGCACACCTCTGCGGAGGTTCAGACCTGCCTGCGGGCAGAATACACCCTTATCTTTACCTTCTTATTTACCCGTATTTAAAAAAAGACATTCTATGTGCAAAATAAACATTTTGATGAGTGTTATGAATCTCATCAGCTTATGCAGTTGTAATGAACAAGGATTTTAGTGTTTATTCAACCGAATATTCATGAAAAAATGTTATATTATTATAAATTACATTCAGGAAGAGGATAGGAATAGAGTAACTACTTCTATAGCTGAATCTTCTCTCCCAACCTGAAGTATTGCACTGATAATCAGTTACCAGTGACTTGTAAGGAGAGTGACCCACGAACTGTAGAAAATATTTAAAAAAAATTACTTTGGCAAAGTTAACAGTTTTTTTTTAACACAGAGATTCCTCTGGTTTGAAGAGAATTATCGTGATTTCACCTTATTAAACTTGAAAGGGTTGCAACATTGGTTAACTTGCTCAGGTGGCACATAAAAAAAGTAATATTTTACAAATTGACTGTCTCCTTTTATTACAGTATTTACAAAACAACAAAATTCCATTCCTTGTTTACATTTTTCTCTTATTTTCCGAAGTAGTCCCATACATTTTACCTCCTTTCCGTACATTCTTGTTAAAGTCCACAACAGCATAGGATCGAATTTTGAAGAAGTGTCTAACATTTTTTCTTTTAAATTACAGCACTTTGGAGAACATGTACATTTATCATTCAAAATTTTCTCCATTACAAGATTTGCACCATTTTGAATTATATAATGCTTATAGTCCCTATAGAAGACCTCACAGTTTCAAATTAATTTCATAACTTCACAATTTGGTTTCTTTAGACCACCCAAATTAAAAGAAACGAATGTTTCAGAGCTTGAGCCAGAAAGCTCATAGTTTAAAACTTGTCTGTATATAGGCCTACCACAGATCTTTGTTTACAATAATGCATTTGTTGTACTACCACCAATGTTAAACAAATTATTTCTGTCATATGAAGTTGGTTTTGACAAATATTGTAACTGTGGTGTTTGGATGTTGAACTCCTGTTGCCGGACTTTGGGGCAGAACTGAATATTGAATGATCAGTGTGACTGAATTAAGGGGTGTAGTAATGTAAGTGGGAGCTGGATGCAGGTTTAAGTCAGCAGTTGAAGTAGAAGATGTAGCAGAGGCAGTGGAGGCGTAATGCAGATCGGAAGTAAATCTAAACAATCTGTATCCCGCAGCATAGACATTACTACAATTAGGTGCAGAACGACTCGCCATTATGTAATAAATATCCACACAAATATAGCACTATTCTGTCCCTGCACGCGATGATTAAAGCAGTGACGAAGCAAGCGCTCGTAGGAGAAACTAGAGTTTGATTACATGGCCCACTGCGGATGTATGAACCAAAATGGCGGCTAAGCATACCCATCTTATAGAGCCTTACTCTAGTTGGTTCCATCACTTTCCGAATCAGCTGTTCTTCTGATATCAACTTATTTGCCATTTGTTGATCATGCTTCCTGTCGTTTGCATTACCTTCCCAATTGACATTTGGTAAATTGAGATCTCCCGCTACAATCACATTCCATTCCATGTCGTTTCCCACATAGCTGATTATCTTATCAAATAATTCTGAATCGGCATCTGTGCTTCCCTTTCCTGGTCTGTTCAGTCCAAAGGCATCAAGTTGCCTATTATCTTTAGGAATAAGCATTACACCTAGAATTTCATATTTGTCATCTTAACTTTTTATAGCTTACAAATTCTTCTTTCACCCGAATGAATACTCCCCCTCCTACCATTCCTATCCTATCTCTACGATACACACTCCAGTTCCGTGATACATTTTCTGCATCCCTTATATCATTTCTCAGCCATGATTCAACTCCTATTACAATATCTGGTAAGTTCGTGCAGTAGAACCTCGATAATTAAAAATCAGTTAATTAAAAATCTCTCCTAACTTGAAGCTGTTCTCATTTCTGGAAACATGAGGTATTGTTTTGTATGTTATTTAAATTGTTTAATTCGAAACACAGATAATTCGTCATTCGAAGAACAATGTCAGTCCCATTACCAAAATTATGACTTTTAATTCAAAACTGCCTTTACATTTTGAAAAAAATGTATTATACAGAATTATTTAAATTCAAAATTTCTCCATGTCATGAAAGAACACGTCTACTTGAACGTGCAGGGGTAGCATTCCGCTCTTTCACTCATTTTGGTGTGTCTACAGTGTGCTTCATATTTGTTAAGTTTGAGTGAAATCGTAATTCTATTGTATTTGGCATTTGAAGGAATGCCACAATATCACTTAGCGAGCAGTGTGCGGAGAAGCAGAATCCGCAAACACTGGAAATGCCGACAGTTGGCGAAAAAGCGCAGCTCATATAATCAGTTGGTGTGCACCAAACAACATTGTTAAAGCCAATGAAACTGCATTGTTTTTTTAATGCGAGCCCAAACGGACTTATGGTTTTACAGAAGAGAAGTGCCAGCCGGAAAATCGTACAAGGGTCACTGTACTGTGTTGCAATGCACACAGAAGTGAAAGACTTCCTTCCCTCATCATAGGAAAGTTTGAAAAGTCACGATGTTTTAAGGGTGTTGGGCACATTCTGTGCAAGTACAAGGCATCTAAAAATGCAAACAGTACAGTAATCCAGAAGATAAAGCATCTGCACAGGGGAGCCAGCATAATTTATCCTTGACTTTGAATCTTGTTTTGTTTTCCTTTCGTTGCATCAGGTTATGTTTGCCATTGTTTTATCAAAGTGCATTTGAATAATGTAAATCCACCCTGTTGGATACATTTCGGAAATAGTGCTTTCCATGGCATTTGAATGGTTTAAACTGAGAATCTAAGTGATTGCTTGCATTAATGGGTCTTAGAATACTTTGTGACGCGGCAAGTGTTGGCATTTCTGAATTACGAGTTGGTGGTTAATTCAAAATTACGTAATTCAGAGTCTGGTTTTTGCATCCCAACGACTTCGAATTAACAAGGTTTTACTGTATCTATTAAATTATTTACTTCTGTTCCTTTCTTTACAGTACTTCTACAGTTAACACTAACATTTTTATGTCATCCCTACTTGACTTCCAGATCCCTGTACCCTTATCACCGCTCCCTAGACCACTCCGTTTCCCTGGATGTACCTCCCTATAACCCTCCTAAACAAATTTCCTAACTTATAGGTACCACTGTGGTTCAAGTGAAGGCTGAAGGCTATCTGAGCGCAGATCCCTATCTCCTACCCACCCATTAGGATCTAGAAATCCCACTCCCAGTTTCCCACATACCCACTCCATAGTCTCATTTAAATCCCCAGTCACTTTTTAGTCAGTATCCCTCCCACACTCATAACGATCACCGCTTCCTTAAACTTCACCTGTGCTGCATTTACCAGATCCCACACATCCCCAACTATGTTGGTACTTATACCTGCTTGCCTTACGTTGTTGGTACCAACGTGAAACACTACCACCTTCTCCTTTCCCTCCTCTTGCTCTTCTACTTGCTTCAACATCTGCCTCAACCTAATTCCTGGATAACACACTACCCTGGTTCCTTTTCCTCCACACACTTTCCCCACATGTGTAACAATGGAATCCCCCATAACCAGAGTCTCATCCCCACCAACCTCATTTGATCCCCTCCCCTCTTGGTCAGCCCTATCTTTCCCTACAGCTGCAGAAACTACTTTCTCCTCCCTTTTCTCTCTCTCATGACCCTGTTCCACCTGTCTTTTCCTATCCTCTACTCTACATTTTCCTTTCCTACCTTTTCCCTTCCTCCTACTTCCACACATCTCGGCAACAGTTCCCTGTTCCTTATCTTCCTTCTGTTGTTCTACCTGCAGTGACTCGTACCAATTTCTCACAGACACCTGTCCTGAATTCTGATCCTGAATAGAGCCCTTAGCCTGCAATATCCTTCCCTTTAGACCACCTGTCTTCTACAGTTCCCCCCTTTCCTTCCCATTCCTCTTTTACACCTACTGAATACTGTACATTTTTTGAGGGAGGGCTATCTTCCTTCCTGTCTTCTGAGGGAATCCTAATTATCTCTCTCAAACTCTAACTCTTCCCTCACATTCCTTAATGCCTGGCCACAACCACGGTTCCTACACTTGCACTTCTTAGCCATTCTTTATGGAAAAATGAAAAGAAAAGAAAAAATAAATTACTTATTATGTCACAAATAGAATTGAGGAAAGGTTCAACCTATTCAGTACTAAGTATGTCATGTAAGATGTTTACAACATATTATTTATTGTTTCTAGTACCGGTTTCGATGCATTGTGGTGTCATCCTCAGGTAGAAGTAACAAAGGTTTTTAGACCTCTCAATTAAGAACCTGCCTTCCTCACTAGAATATAATATCTATAGAAAACCAACACAAACAGCGACAACTATCAGAAGAGACTCCACACACCCATACACACATAAGTGTGCCACTTACAACAGTATAGTAGACAGAGCACTAAGAAACATAATACATACCTGCCAACCCCGATTTAGGCGGGAGACTCCCGATTTTCGACAGTTTTTCCCGCCTCCCGATTATTCTAATATTTCTCCCGATTTTAACTTATTTTAGTGAACTTTGAACATTTGTTTTCAAATCCCACCATTTCAGCTTTGTACGCAAGTGGCCGAAGTCCTTTGCTCATTGGCCTCTCTGAAATAAAAATTTCGACGTTTATTAATACGAGAAATACACATGAATGTGCGTTGTTTATTGAAACCTGTGTATCGCGACGCGTATATCGACTGTCAATCTCTCGTTCTCGCGTGTTATGTTCCTGTTCGTTCGCATCATTCTAGTCGATTCTAGAGACTAGTCGCTAGATTTGGAGTCTGTTTTAGTAGTTTAGTGATAGAATTTTCTAATGATTTTAGGAGCCATTTGGAGGCAATTCTGGCGAGTTTTAATTTATTACTTGATAAAAATAATATTTCGCTTCTCATAATCGCGCCGGCGCGAGATGCAGTATATTAATCTATGCATTTTCTAAGTAATGGCATCTAAGCGCATGACTGATTCACACGTCTGGAGCATGAGTTCATACTATTTTCGGTAGGCTTATCAGAGACCGATTATCTCGCTCACATACTTCCTGTGAGCCTCATATAACAACAGTCGTGTTTTGAGACAATAAGTGTTATAATATACGGTACCATAGTACTCCTGTATTGCATAAGATATGTAGAATAACCAGTTTTGAGCAATTGTATCTCCTGATTCCTCCTAATTTTTCCTGATTTTCATCTCTAAATCTCCTGATTTTTGGCTTTGTAATGTTGGCAGGTATGCATAATATCAAAATTTCATACAGAACCAACAATAGAAATATAGAAATAGTGCACAATTCCAAGTCAATAAACAAATCCGACATTTTTGCAAAGTCAGGTGTTTATTGTTTCAAATGCAATAACTGTTTTTCCTCATACATCGGACACGCCGGAAGAAGTTTCAAAGTTGGATACCTAGAACATGTCAATGCCATTAAGTATAATAGGTCTTCGGCAATAGGCCAACACATCCATGACTCAAAACATAATTTCAGTACCATAGAACAATACCTAGAAATTCTCAAGAACATAAACAAAGGCCCTTTGCTCGACGTTACGGAAAACTGTTTTATTCATTTAGACCAATTTTTCAATCCCAATCTAAACCTCAATGAAATAACAGAAAAACCTAATATTCTTTTCGACTTCCAAATCAAAGTCTTTAGAGGCATCAAATCTATGAAGAAGAAATCGATCTTTTACACTCTGCACAACACTCTCCTATGTTGCACACTACCACCACTTCATTCATCTGACCCGCCTTAAACTCTGCCTTCCCATCCCTTACCCTTCTACCCCTCTTCTCTTCCTGCCCCTTCCACCTCCCCTCTACCACACACCCAACTCACTCATACCCATTCACGTTCAGTCCACACCTCTTCTCACAACACACAAAAAGTACGCTGAACAAGGCGAGTCCCATATTCCATCACACACAGCCACGAATTTACCCTATCTCAAGCAACCCACTTTATTAGCTTTCCTTTTTTTTTTAGGCGTCACTACCTATGTTGAGCTGAGACAACTTTAATTTAAAATTCAACCTTATTCAACCACCCATCTGTAGATGTACCGGCCATAAACGAATATTTGATGGCCTTGCCAACTACACACAACACTGGACCTTTACTTGTATATCTCCGTTGATATTAACAGAAGAGTGGACATCAATTTTTATCTCATCGTTTTGTTTTATTATACATACCAAGATTTTTACTCTCATTCATCAGACCAATTTTATTGCATAATACCAATGTACCATATTAGACTATAATGCATGTTATGCGTTACATTACTCCATATTTTATCCATTGTTCATTTAGCTCTAAATGTAAAAAATTGTTAACCATTTGTACTTTGCATTGCATCTATTATGTACACATTTTTATGTTGTGTACCGTGCCCACTTCGTAACTTCTAGCTGAAGATGATGCCACTATGCGTCGAAACCGGCACTAGAAACAATAAATAATATGTTGTAAACATCTTACACGACATACTTAATATTGAATAGGTTGAACCTTTCCTCAGTTCTATTTGTGAATCTCAGTTCAATATGGGGAAAATGAAGTTCTTAACTTATATTAACTTATGTGCAAAAAAATTAAAGGAAAGAAATATTGTCTAGGATAGTACACAAAGATCACATGATAAGGTAATTAATATACTATTACACTACAATACTACCTAGTCGTACTATATTATTATCCTATAACTCCCTAAAAGGATAAAAACTGCCATTAATTACTGAATACCGAAAGGAATACACAAGAATTACACAATTCTAAACTGCAGTTAAGCCTACCCTACTTACTACAACAAGAATTCTTTAAGTGTGTTTTTACAGATACTTCTACTATACTACACATATATTTCAGAATAGAATAAGCACACTAATTTCTAATAAGATACTACAATACATTACAATAATTTTAAACTATGTTCAGACATATCCTAATTTAAGGGAACAGGGAACTGTAAATCAAGTAGGGATAACATAAAACTGTTAGTGCTCAACTGTAGAAGTATTGTAAAGAAAGGAATATAATTATGTAATTTAATAGATATATACTTACCAGATATTGTAATAGGAGTTGAATCATGGCTGAGAAATGATATAATGGATGCAGAAATTTTCTCATGGAACTGGAGGGTGTATCGTAGAGATAGGATAGGAATGGTAGGAGGGGGAGTATTCATTCTCGTGAAAGAAGAATTTGTAAGCTATGAAAAGATTAAAGATGACAAACACGAAATTCTAGGGGTAAGGCTCATCTCTAAAGATAATAGGCAACTTGATGCCTTTGGACTGAACAGACCAGGAAAGGGAAGCACAGATGCCGATTCAGAATTATTTGATAAGATAATCAGCTATGTGGAAAACAATAAGGAAAGGAACGCGATTGTAGCGGGTGATCTCAATTTACCAAATGTCAATTGGGAAGGTAATGCGAACAACAGGAAGCATGACCAACAAATGGCAAATAAGTTAATATGGGAAGGGCACCTGATTTAGAAAGTGATGGAACCAACTAGAGGGAAGAATATTCTGGATGTGGTGCTGGTAAAACCAGATGAGCTCTATAGAGAAACCGGAGTAATAGATGGTATTAGTGATCACGAAGCTGTTTTTGTGGTAATTAAAAATAAATGTGAAAGAAAGGAAGAGATTAAAATTAGGACTGTTAGGCAGTACCATATGGCTGACAAACAGGCATGAGGGAGTTTTTAAGAAGTAACTGTGATCAGTGGAAAACGGTAAATAAAGATGTAAACAGACTTTGGGATGGGTTTAAAGCAATTGTTGAGGAATGTGAAAATAGGTTTGTACCTTTAAAGGTGGTAAGGAATGGTAAAGTTCAACTATATTATAACAGGGAAGTAAAGAGACTAAGAAGGAGGTGCAGGTTGGAAAGAAATAGTTAGAAATGGCTGTGGAAGTAAGGAGAAATTGAAGGAACTTACTAGGAAATTGAATCTTGCAAAAAAGTCAGCTGAGGATAACATGATGGCAAGCATAATTGATGGCCATACTAATTTTAGTGAAAAATGGAAGAGTATGTATAGGTACTTTAAGGCCGAAACAGGTTCAAAGGAGGACATTCCAGGAATCATTAATAAACAAGGGAAGTGTGTATGCGAGGATCTTCAAAAGGCAGGTATTCAGCTAGCAGTATGTCAAGATTTTTGGTTACAAGGATATGTCCAGATAGAGGAGGTGACTAATACTAAAGAAGTATTAAAATTTACCTATGACAGCAATGACATTTACAGTAAGATAGAAAAGTTGAAAACTAGAAAAGCAGCTGGAATTGATAAGGTTTTGGGGGATATACTAAAGACAATGGGTTGGGATATAGTACCATATCTGAAGTACTTATTTGATTATTGTTTGCATGAAGAACTTTACCAAATGAATGGAGAGTTGCTATATTAGCCCCTGTATGTAAAGGAAAGGGTGATAGACATAAAGCTGAAAATTACAGGCCAGTCAGTTTTACATGCATTGTATGTCAGCTTTGGGAAAGCATTCTTTCTGATTATATTAGACATGTTTGCAAAATTAATAACTGGTTTGATAGAAGGCAGTTTGGTTTTAGGAAAGGTTATTCCACTGAAGCCCAACTTTTGGATTCCAGCAAGATATAGCAGATATCCTGGATTCAGGAGGTCAAATGGACTGTATCGCAATTGACCTGTCTAAGGCATTTGATAGGGTAGATCATGGGAGACTACTGGCAAAAATGAGTGCAATTGGACTTGACAAAAGAGTGACTGAATGGGTTGCTCTGTTTCTAGAAAATAGAACTCAGAGAATTAGAGTAGGTGAAGCTTTGTCCCTGTAAAAATTAAGAGGGGAATTCCCCAAGGCAGTAATATTGAACCTTTATGTTTTCTTATATACATCAGTGATATGTGTAAAGAAGTTGAATCAGAGATAAGTCTTTTCGCAGATGATGTTATTCTGTACAGAGTTATAAATAAGTTACAAGATAGTGAGCAACTGCAAAATGACCTCAATAATGTTGTGAGAGGACAGTAGGCAATGGTATGATGATAAACGGGAATAAAAGTCAGGTTGTGAGTTTCACAAATAGGAAAAGTCCTCTCAGTTTTAAAGACTGCGTTGATGGGGTGAAAGTTCCCTTTGGGGATCATTGTAAATACCAAGTTATTAATATAAGAAAAGATCTTCATTGGGGTAATCAAATAAATGGAGTTGTAAATAAAGGGTACAAATCTCTGCACATGGTTATGAGTGTATTTAGAGGTTGTAGTAAGGATGTAAAGGAGAGAGCATATTTGTCTGTGGTGAGACCCCAACTAGAGTATGGTTCCAGTGTATGGGACCCTCACCAGGATTACTTGATTCAGGAACTGGAAAAAATCCAGAGAACAGCAGCTCGATTTGTTCTGGGCGATTTCCGACAAAATATTAGCATTACAAAAATGTTGCAAAGTTTGGGCTGGGAAGACTTGGGAGAAAGGAGAAGAGCTGCTCGACTAAGTGGTATGTGCTACAATTCCTTTAGTTTTGCTAATTGCCACCTTTTCAATACAATAAAAATATAGTACAAACTTACATATTTATTATGATGTTTATATGGTACATGTTTCGCTCCTTTTCGTGAGCATCATTAGCCAAACTATCATTAATCTAAGATTGTATAAGATCATGAAACAATTATTTTGGTTCAATATTGCTCCTGTCTGTCTGTTAGGTCATCAGCCCAGAGGCTGGTTGGATCCTCAAATAGCACCACCAAAGGTTATGCGGTTATAAGGAAACCCCAAAAACCAATGGCAGCGCCAAAATGAGGCGTACAAGGCAAGATGAGGAGTGAGGTAGTTTGCCATTGCTTTCCTCACTGGGTCAGGAAGTACTATTGCAGCACAACTGACCCTATGAGCAGCACCTTTCATAACACTCGGATGCACTAGTCATGCTCCGAATGTTATTACTCAGCACTACCCATACCCCAGCAACTTCCATATTGTCACAGCCATGGATGTTGACTGGGACTTCGGTGGAAGCTACACTTTACTCTGGCCTGTGCCAAGAGATGGATGCAAAAGTACTGCATCCATCAAGAAATGACAGCAGGCAGAATTGCTCCTATAAAACTAATTAATAATCTTATAACATTTTAAAAGTCACACAACAATAAAACTATGTCTTAAGCTAACACTTTTTGTCTAAAATCTTCTTCAGTCTAACATTTTATTGCCGAAACTCATCGGGTGAACATCTTTTAAAATTGTTTAAAAATAGGAATAAAATAAAAAACTTTTGAGATCTGGCTAGTTGAGTTGATTCCTGTTGCTTAACTTGTATAATTGTCATTAAAAATTTCATAACAGTATTGAATATTTTCTGCAATTGATAATTGTCCTTGTGGTCGATAGACTTGTTCTCGTTGCTGGAGTAACATTTATAAAATGTATTGGTATTAATTTATATTATCAATGGGGTAAAATTGTTCGTGAACATACTTGTTGATGAAACACTTTCTGGTGTGATATTGGATTTAAAATGTTCTCGAACGTTCCATAATGGCTCGTTGGTATATCTGTAATGAAAGATAAAAATTATATGTTTATGGTTTTGATTGTATTTCTGTATAACATCTTATTGGAAGAACTGTCACTTACTTTCCTTTCTGTTGCGTAATTGTTTGGTGTTACTCCTAGCCTCTTGAGAACTACTGTCCGCACACTTTATCTTGATGCATTTGTGTACGGGGTGAGGAGTAAGGAGGGAGCTGTCCCGGTATCGATAGTGCTGCCTGGTGCTGCCAACTGAATGAAAATGAAATCTGAATTGAATCGAGAAGATGATCGATCGATATGAAATTTCTAAACCGTTATCATCTTAAGCCAACAACTATGTCACATACACATTATATAACATTATAAAACATATCTCTCGATGCGAATCTTGTTCCTAGCATGAATTCTATACTTTGACTTTGATGTGTAAACAACAACAGTACCAGTACGTAAAGTTTACGCCAGATGTCGCACAACGATGCTTAAGCGATTCATAGTTTGTGTTTCAGAGGTTGCCAGTATGAATCTCGAAGATCGCCGAGGTCGACCGATTCAGCACTAGGATGTAAATGCACCAAGATAAAGTGTGCGGATAGTACTTGTTGTCCTGTTTGCACTTCTTGTGTTGTATGAGTGAGTGTGGATGAGTTTACGTTTTGGCGGGGAGGGGGAAGGGTAAGTTAAGGTAGGCGGCATATTGATAGCTGCAGTGGACTGTGGAGGGGATAGTCTAGGAGACGTGAGGGGAGGAGTTGAGTTTGTTTGTGTCAATAAGCCATTAACTTTTATCGCATTAAAAAGTTTATAAAATTTATTTATATCTGATTTGAGTATTTGTATTAGTTCCGGTAAGTGTAATAAGATGGGATTCTTTATTTCTATTTCATCATTTAGGTTTTTATTTTTATTGTATTGTTGATCTAAATGAATGTATATGTTTTCCAATTCCGTCATTTCTTTTCCTTTTTCTACTCTTAAGATTTTTAAATCCCTTTCAATAGTTGTAAAACTGTCCAGTTTCTTGCATGTGTGTACTCTTTGCAGAATGTTTCCTGTGTTTGGCTGCATTTACATGTTCGAGATATCTTATTATAAAGCTTCGGCCAGTCTGGCCAACGTATGAAAAACTGCACTCTGCGCATGTGAGCCTATATATTCCAGATCCTTGATATTTATTACTATTTATATTAACTTTATTGTGGTTAAAGAAAACGTTTCGGTTCGTGTTTTGGGTCTTGAAGGCTATGTTAATATTTTGTTTTTTGATGGTATTAGTGATTTGGTATATAGCTGGGTTAGTAAATGTGAAAGTTGCAAATTTGTATTTTTATTTTTATCTGGTACAAGATTAGTGGCCAATTTTATTTTCACCTTATTAATGATTTTGTTAATCATTTCTATTTTGTAACCGTTATTGAGTGCTAGATCTTTTATAAAATTAAGTTCCTTCTTTAAACTCTTGTTTGTTAGTGGAATTTTTAGGGCTCTGTAAATCAAACTCAAAAATGCTGCCTGTTTGTGAGAGTTGGGGTGGAGTGACTCGTTTTTGATCATTACTGGAGTAAACGTCGGTTTTCTATAAATCTGGAAGTCAAATTTGTTTCCTGCTCTCTTTACATTTATATCTAGGAAACTCAATGAATTGTTCCTTTCATCTTCCTTAGTGAATTTTATATTATTGTCTAATTTATTTAAAAAATCCAAAATATTATCACTATTGTTCAGTTTACTGTCTGTTATAACAAACGTGTCATCCACGTATCTCAGCCAAAGGTTTAGTCCATCTATGTTATTTAAAATTTTAACATGTTCTAAATGATCCATATAAATGTTAGCTAGTATACCTGATGCAGGGTCACCCATTCCTAAGCACAGTTGCTGATATATCTTTTGATTAAATGTGAAGTAATTATTATTTAAAGTAAATCTTAATACATTTATGAATTCTTCTATTTCACACTTACTTAATTTACTATGATTGAATAAATTTATTTTGATTATATTAATGGTTTCATTGATCGGTATGGAAGGGTACATGTTAGTTATATCATATGAACATATTTTATGATGTGGTTGCAGTTCAAATTTATTTAGTTTATCACAGAATTCTATTGAATTATTAATTGTAGAATTATTGTAAAATTTATAGTGCTTTTAAAAAAAATGATGTATAAATTTAGAGGTCTTATATGTTGGGCTATTCATGCAGTTGATTATAGGTCGCATAGGTATGTTAGCTTTATGGATTTTAGGCATGGCTCTGGCTGTCGGTATCTTGGGATTCATATTTATCAGCTTCCGACATTCTAGATCATTAAAGAGAAAAGACGAATTTTTTAATTAATTTCTTTAGGTTCCGTTGAATTTTGATTGCAAGATCTTTCTGTATTATCGAATAGGCTCCATTTGAGAAAAATTCTTCTGTTTTCTTAATGTAATCTTGCTTATTTAAAATAACTGTTTTTCTCCTTTATCAGCTTTGGTTACTATTATGTTGCTTTCGTTGATTTTAGTTTTTAATTCTTTGATTTGTTTAGTGAGGTCGGGATTTAAGTTGTTATTTATTTCTTTTACTAAGGTTGGAAGTTTCTTTTTAACTTCGAATCTTGTATCACTTTGCGATTCTAATGGAAATTTCCCTATATTAGATTCTACTTCAGCTACAGTGGTTATTACGTCTTCTATTTGATGATGGTTAGGCCAATTAAATTTTGATCCTTTATTCAGTAAGCTCATTTCACTATCCGTGAAGGTGACATCTGATAAATTTACAGTGGTTGGGATGTTTTTAAGGTCTGAGTTGGTCTGTTTTATTCTTGTACTGTGTTTTTCGGATTTTGTTTTGTTCTCTCTTAAATGTGATATTTTGTTTTCTATAGTTCTTTGTTTCTTCACTAATATACCAACGAGCTTCTCATTAGTAAATTGTTGTACTGATTGCCATTCTAACGGGGTTAGAAGGTCAGAGATTTCTAAATGTGTATGATAAAGTTGTAAGTTTAAAAACGACTTTTTCTGTAATGTGTTCTTATCTCGTTCTTTAGCCAGATTTCATTTACTTTGTTTTGAGTGTCTACTAAATTTGGCATAGATAAGTTTCGTCTTTGTACAGATTTCAAAAACTTTGGTACTAGTTTGAATTTTAAACATTCTTTTAAAAAATATATGTCTTTCGCGATCTTACCAATCTTAACCTTAAGATTAATGAATCTGTTTTTAATCTTATTATTAGCCTGGGTGGCCATTACATTGCAGGTTATAAACTTCATTTTCCTTGTCCGTATTGAAGATCTACTTGTGATACAATTCCTTTAGTTTTGCCAATTGCCACCTTTTCAATACAATAAAAAATATAGTACAAACTTACATATTTATTATGATGTTTATATGGTACATGTTTCGCTCCTTTTCGTGAGCATCATCAGCCAAACTATCATTAATCTAAGATTGTATAAGATCATAAAACAATTATTTTGGTTCAATATTGCTCCTATAAAACTAATTAATAATCTTATAACATTTTAAAAGTCACACAACAATAAAAACCTGTCTTAAGCTAACACTTTTTGTCTAAAATCTTCTTCAGTCTAACATTTTATTGCCGAAAAATTGAAAAATTAATTGAATTAATTGTATGAGGATACTTACATCTAATAAAAACTAAAGTTTTTACAGACGTGAAAATTGGTATTTAGATCTTCTTTAAAAATAAAAGGACACTTTTCGGGGGGGGGGGGGATCATTTTTGGGGGAGGGTGTGAAAAGGAGTTGAATTCGTTTCATGAGGACACATATATCAAAAACTGAAGATAATCGGTATTTAGAAGATTTTTTTACTATTAAAGAAACAAATATTTTTGCCGGAAAATTCACTTAGGTGAGGGGGGAATGTGAAAGTAAGTGAAAAAAGTGAATTACTTTTATGGGAATACTTATATCTCAAAACTGAAGGTAACACACGTGAACAATGGTATTTGGAATCTCCTTTAAATGTAAAGAAACACGCCTTCTTTTTTCTTGGGGGGGGGGTTGGGTAAATAAACTTAACCGCAGTGGGGAGAAAACGGAGGTGAGACCAATTGATTTTACTGTTCCTAATGTACTTAACTTATAAGGAGCCTCCGTCTCTCAGGCGGCAGCGCGCTGGCCTCTCACCGCTGGGTTTCGTGGTTCAAATCCTGGTCACTCCATGTGAGATTTGTGCTGGACAAAGTGGAGGTGGGACAGGTATTTCTCCGGGTACTCCGGTTTTCCCCGTCATCATTCATTCCAGCAACACACTCCAATATCATTTCATTTCATTTGTCATTCATTAATCATTGCCCCAGAGGAGTGCGACAGGCTTCGGCAGCCGGCACAATTCCTATCCTCACCGCTAGCTGGGGCCTTATTCATTCCATTCCTGACCCGGTTGAATGACTGGAAACAGCCTGTGGATTTTCAATGTACTTATTCTGATCATAAACCGATCATTTTTAATCTTTCCTGGGTTTGTTTTCAAGAGCCATATTTTCCTTTGGAGAACCTTCTTAGATTACAGTAGATTCTTCTGGCATATAAATAAAAATTTAAACACATTGGAAATAAACGATGGGTATAAGATTGACCATGCAATTGTTCACTTCTATAATAAGGTCAATAATACACGGAAGTACGTCATTCGTATCGCCAGAAGTCCTGCGCACTTGCCTACGGGTGACTGCTGGTCATACTGTTATCTATGACAATGCAGCAGATGTAATTTACCGCCAAGTAGAGGTCTTGCATCTTGCTGTGGGGTCCAGAACATCAATAATAAAAATAAATAATAATAATAATAATAATAATAATAATAATAATAATAATGTTCTGGACCGTCGTCAAAATGTGCGGACCGTGCTGGAAACGGGTCCTGGACGTGTAATGACTACGATTGCAGTCCGGCCGCCGGTTCAGTACCGCCAAGGCACCCAAGAGGACACCACGCCGGATCTTCTCAAGGATTTGATCCACATTAAAAATGCTTATAGGAAAACATGGCTAAGATTTAGGCCCAACTGACCGGGTGAAATACCTGGACCTAGCCCGGGAAGTACGAAATCGATTGCTGGAAAAAAGATTGAAAAATGGGAGGAACATTGCTGCAATTTCTCAGAAAAAATGAGTCAGATCGCGAATATCGGCGGGTTATATATAAAACGATAAGCATTCAATTATATGTTTCAGTATAATACCGTAGCGAAGCACGGGTATCTTGCTAGTAAGGAATAAAATTCACTTCACCAGACTATTCCTAAGAAGTGACTTGAGGAGTGTATAACCATCATACAGAAATTCTCACTGCTTGTCCCTCAAATAAACATACATGGGATGCACAGGGCAACGGTCATTGAAAAGAAGGGTCTTCCTATTTGCGCTCCCATTTTTACAATCAGAGCAGCCAACTGCTCTCAAAAAACAGATCTAAGGTAATCCAAGTTTTATGGTTGGCATCATAAGGAGTTTGTAATGATCGCACATGCTTGAAGCAGTGAGGCTTATTAGATTTTCCTATCGCAAAAAGGTGAGATTTTCAGAGCCGTCCATCTCCGTGAGCCTCATTTTGCTGTGTTTCCTGTTGTAGCATTTATCTCTTTTGAGCACAAAAATATTGCTGGACATTACATTGAAAAACACTCCAGTTTTTTCTAAGTTTGAAAAGCTCCTGTGCATTGTTCCATTGATCCACTCTTGCACACTTTTGTCACTAACTATATTCGATTCGCTACAATCGATTTTATAGGTTATGTTGTACCTTTTCGTAAATCCTTCGATCCAGCCATTGGACGCACTGAGATTTTCATTGCCAAGATTGATTGCCACTTTCTGCGCCGTTTCCCTTAAGAGCGCACCGTCAATTGGAATGCCTGCTGCCCTTGATGTTTCAAGCCAGCTTTTAAAAAAATTTTACAATTCTTTGTATTTGGAATATGATGCATATTTCCATTTTGGGAGTTTGGTGTGTATTCTGAAGCACTTGAAGTTATGCTTCCTCTGTTTTTCACCATTATGTTCAGTGTGGATACAGAAAGCTTCAATTCTCATGACACTGCAATACGTGTTCCGTGGAACAAATAAACTTTTTCCTAGTTTTGAACCTTCTCTTCCATACCGAATGTTTTCCTTTCCTTCTTTTTCCCCATTACTAGCCAGAAGAGTAAACAAAAACAATAAAGCAATAACAAATAAGTACTAACAATTATGTACGAACATAAACAAATTATGCTACAAAAAGATCGCTGCAGATTACTTCGGCTGCGCATAACAAGAACAAAAAGCGTAGCAAATAACAAAAATAAATGTGGTGAATCAGTAATAACTTTAATAACTGCAACAACAAAAGCAAGCATAAAACAACAATGAACTCAGTCAAGATGAAAGCTGAATCACTTGATAACTTCACAACTGTACACCAATGTAGCTTCTCAAAAAATGGACATGTGCAGGTTAAGTGTCACTGCATGAGGAAAAGTGAAAGTTCTGTGCTGAAGTTAACTATGGTGGTTTGATTTGGTCATCATGCCATGGTTAATCAAAGTATTTTAGGTTTGTTGCAATGCCATTTTACTTTAATTTTCCACCCTCTCTTACTGCCTGAGGCGGGAAGCATAAAATTGCAATCATAAATTTGAGGATTTTAATACATTGTGAGCATAGGAAATCTGAGAAGACCAACAAACAGTGTGGTAAACAACAGGAAAATGTTGAATACAGGAACATAAAAGCGGGGTAGTACTGTATAAATAAAGCAGTGTACAGCAAGCTCACACAGTAGATCATTGGTATCAGCCTTCAGATCCCAAGATGGCAGGTTCAGACACAGCATAGGTGGTCGGATTCTTGAAGGGCGGGAAAAAGTCCATTCAGCTCTCAGTGTTGTACAATGTCGGCATGTAAAAGATCTCTGGTGACATGTTCTGTGTTTACCCAACAAAATTTATTGAAATTCAGCCATAGACACTGAAGAGAGATTCAGTTTACTGCCATCTAGTGACTTAGAGTAAAACGGAATGTCAACATTGATGAACGGGCAGCTAGATGATGGCAATATAAAATGGCTGCATTATTATTATTATTATTATTATTATTATTATTATTATTATTATTATTATTTATTATAAACAAGATTAGTTTCTGACATTTTAAAATATTTTGTTTACATAATAGGTAATAGGTTCTGTTAGATGTTTCGTTTTTAGTACTCTGTTCATTTCAGGTTAAGGGAATCCACTTGTTGTGAATTTCAAATGTACTGAACCAGAGTTTCATTATAACTGGATTTAACTCTTTGAAAAATGGTTGGAGGATTGAATGTATAAATGAGTCAGACTCCTCGGCTGAATAGTCAGCGTTGAGGCCTGTGGTCAGGGATTTTAATCACATCGGATTCATTCATCTGGCTCGGGGACTGGGTGTTTGTGTTCGTCCCAACACTCTCTTCTTTAAGTTCAAACAACACACCACACTACCAACTGCCACAGAAACAAGCAATAGTGATTTCATCCCTCCACATCAGGAAGGGTATCCAGCCATAAAACAGGGCCAAATCCACCTTGTGACATAGTTCGCACCCACGATCCAATGAGAGTGGGAAAAGAAGAAGAATTGAATGTATAAATGTGAGCAATAATGTAAGGTATTTGTTATCCTTGGATACTTAACAGGAAACAGATGACTGGAAGATGGAGGACTACTGCTAATCCTTTCTAGGAAAGTTAAGAGGTGTTGTAGCATCAGAATTTGTTCAGAAAAGAGGTACCTTAATGTGTCTGTAAATTTGTTGGCACTTATCTCTCACATTATGCCATATGACTGCTATTTTCATTAGCATGGCTCCTAACAGATTTCTCTAAACAGCTGAGTAGGTATGAAAGGAGAAGGCTGCATACCTACTCTCACTGTGCTCAGTGGTGAGTACATGTTGTTAGGTTTCACTATTATTTTACTAGTATAGTCAAAGAGCGTGGTTAGAATTCAGTACCGTAGAATCTTTTTATCATAATTAAAGGGGGTCAGGTAATAACTATCTTATTTACTCAGTTATACTCCACACGTAGCGAATGTCAGTCACAAGACTCGACGTACTGAAGGCACAATAGGAATGATCATTCAGATAGACTTAAGATGTATGAAATTGACTTTAGTAACAATTGATCATATTTCTTTCTTTCAGGGCTAAATGTTGTGTGATTTGAAGGCAATTCTCAGAATGAAAAATTTCTATGTGTAAGTTGAATACAACTGCCTATAAATTAAACCATGCACTGCCACTGATGTCTTCCCTTTCATTTTTTGGGTGGTTATTGTAGATTTTGGGCATCAATATAGAACATTCTCTTATATTAGTCTGTTAAATACTTTGAGTTTCATTCAGTGCTCTCCTTTCAGTCCATGCTTCGTGGTCGTGGTGGATGTTACAAGCATAGTTTCTATGGCATACAGAGTCATCAGTGCATGGAAACCACTCCTAGTTTGGCTTGTGCAAATAAGTGTGTTTTTTGTTGGCGCCATCATTCGAATCCTGTTGGAACAGAATGGCGCTGGAAGATGGATCCCGCAAAAACCATTTTAGAAGGGGCTCTAGAGCATCATTATAACATGATCAATCAGTTCAAAGGTAGTGTGTTGAATTCTGCCTTATTCTGACTTTTAAGCGTGTCACAATTTTATCTGAAGTTGAGTAGAAGATTCTTGTGTGTATAGGTGTTCCTGGTGTGTTGCCTGAACGTATGCAGGAAGGTTTCAACGTGAAACACTGTGCATTATCTCTAGTTGGAGAACCAATAATGTATCCTGAGATCAACGAGTATGTCAGGTTGCTGCATGAAAAGGGGATTTCGTCTTTTCTTGTTACTAATGCTCAGTTCCCAGAAGCTATCAGGTAACTATACAAGTATTGTATATTATTGAAGTATTTAAGTTAATGTCCATTTCTTGTGTTAAGTCAAATGTAAATCAGTAAGATTGTGGTGGAGGTTGTATTTGTTTGAAACTAATTTTTGGCTGAATACTCTCTGGGAGAGCTTTGATTTGTTTTGTAAACAAACTGTGTACAAATAATTAGTATTAATTAAAATGTCATTTGAAA
Source organism: Anabrus simplex (assembly GCF_040414725.1). NCBI lineage: Eukaryota > Metazoa > Arthropoda > Insecta > Orthoptera > Tettigoniidae > Anabrus > Anabrus simplex. The sequence goes on along the minus strand of NC_090266.1, from coordinate 1,148,799,616 downwards.
TGGGATGATGATACTTGCAAAAGAGTTAAACCATGAGTTTTCTTAAGTTGTTGCATTTAAACAAGGGCTTTCACTGAACCTACTCTAAATGTTTTCAATTTGCTTTACATCAAACCAGCACAGATAAGTCTTATGGCAACAATGGGGTAGGAAAGGACTAGTTGGAAGGAAGTGACCATGGCCTTAATTAAAGTACAGCCCCAGCATTTGTCTGGTGTGAAAATGGGAAACCAAGGAAAATCATCTTCAGGGCTGCTGACATTGGGGTTCAAACCCACTATCTCCTAAATGCAAGCTGATAGCTACGTGACCCAAATCGCGCAAGCAGTTTGCTTGGTAAAACTGTTCTAAAGTATCGTGCATAATACTAGGTCTTTCATTCAAGACTACTTTAGTTGAGTTTCTTAAATACAGCACCTTAATTATATTTCAATGGAGCTGAAGAGTAAAATAATTGTATCATTCCGCTTCTTGTTAACCACCTCAAACAAGCGAAAGTGCTTCCAAAACAGTATATCATTCTCTACATCCATACTGTATGTATAAACTAAATTAGAGCATTACAAACTCAATGTGGTTGTCAGAAATTGCATGCAGTGACTGGTAAATCTGTTGGACAATATAGATGAGCCTGGACAGTGACTTACACACTGGTAAGTATAGATTTTTGGTAAGATGATTACCCCAATTTTTGTCATGTTTTGTGGAAAATTACTGTTCTGATTAAGCAAGTAAATGAATTAGTTGGTTTACACAGCATGGTTATTTTGAGTTTTTTATGAATTCATGAATTTCAAGGATAGATTCAGTATTTTACACTGAACTCTCAAACCCACTGAATGTTCTTTTTGTTATGGGTACATAAAATTCATGGGGTAGTAGAGAAATAACACTGCCCAAGACTTGTGTTGTTTTCAGATGAGTAGCAGTCCATAATACTGGCAGCCATTATGTACTTGTCACATTGAAGCTTGTAATCCTTCATTAGTTTCAAAAAAATAGTTTTATATTTATCTTTCCCCATATTTATAATTATATTTCTGGGCTTATTGGCTCATGTGATACAAATTATTATAATTTTATTAAATACCATCTATTCAATACATAATAGCCTAATGAGGAGTTACATCCTTTGTTAAATTGTTAACATGGTACATGTTTCTGTCCTATTTGTGAGCATCGTCAGCCAATTAACATTTACCCAAGGTTTAATAAAATCGTGAACATATTCTATTGAGCTAAAATATGCTTTGTAAGCATGAGTGACAAATAATATTTTACAGATCATGTATCAGTAAAAGTTATGTCCATAAGTTAAAATACATTTGCCTAAAATCTTAATATTAACATTGTCCTTTAAACTTATAGACGAAACTCATCTGTTTAACATCAGTTTAAAACCATTTTGCCGGGCTAAGTGGCTCAGACGGTTAAGGCGCTGGCCTTCTAACCCCAACTTGGCAGGTTCGATCCTGGCTCAGTCTGGTGGTATTTGAAGGTGCTCAAATACGACAGCCTCGTGTCGGTAGATTTACTGGCACGGAAAAGAACTCCTGCGGGACTAAATTCCGGCACCTCGGCGTCTCCGAAGACCATAAAAGTAGTTAGTGGGATGTAAAGCAAATAACATTATTATTATTGTTGTTGTTGTTGTTGTTGTTGTTGTTGTTGTTGTTGTTGTTGTTAAAACCATTTGAGATCGGGCTAATTATATTGATTCAATATTTCATGACTTGTGTAATTGTCCTTGAAGCTTTGTTGTATATATTAACGATTTTATGGAATTAATAATTGCCTATTAGGAACCATTATCTTATTCTCGATGTTACTAGAGTAATACGAGTACAATGTGTATTGGCATAAATCCAATATTGTCAATAGTGTCTCGCTCACTCGTATAATACAAGGAGCACAAACGGAACAGCAAGTAGTTGTCACGAGGTTGCGAGTTACACTAGATAGTTACGCAACAGAAGGAATGATATATCAACAAGCTCAATTTGGAAACTTAGTGTTCATCAAAATTCTACTTTACATTAGAACGTTTTCATTTTACTAACAAGTTCAGTCAAAAACAAGACTGTTGTCTGTCTGCATGGGCTGCAGTGATGTAGATGATTTTACAGTTAACATGGTAGAGGTATGAGAGAATTTCAATTCTAGAAGGAATGGTAGCCAAGATATTAGCAGATTTCTGTGGTTTCCCCATTTTCACACCAGGCAAATGCTGGGACTGTACCTTAATTAAGGCCATGACATTTTCCTTCCCACTCCTAGCCCTTTCCTGTCCGATCATCGCCATAAGACCTATCTGTATCGGTGCAACATAAAGCCAATATGTAAAAAAACATACATAAATTTGCAGAGAAAAAAATATTATCATAACAGGTAGAGAATACAACTAGAAAGAATGAATTGGCTACCTCAATCATTTTACTTGTATAAAGGAATAATGTTGTGTTGACTGCAGCTTGGTTGGGAATTTTATTATATGAGGATAAAGTAATTGATATTGGTAAGAAAAAATTGAAGTCGTACAGAAATTTACTGATGACACTTGCCTGAAAGAGATGTGGTTCAACAGTTTTGTGTCTCATAGCCCTCAGTGAACAAAGAATTAACTGAAAATTACTGCTAAGAAGCTGTTTTCAAGATAAATATGTTACTGTATTCATTTTTGGGTACAGGAGAGAAGTGCAGGTTTTTTATAGTTTCATTTATTGATGTACGAGTAAAATTTCCCACTTTGTAGATATTTGAAAGGAGTAATTTCAGGAGGTTTTACATTTATTTTATTTCAATTGATCTTTTTTTTTATTCAGAAAAAATGCTAGTGCAAATTAGGGAATGTACAAGATCTAAATACTGTAATCACGGTTCATTTTGAGGTACATGTCTAAGTTTTGTAAATGAATTGTGCTCCTTAGATTTCAACATTGACACTTTTCTATATATGATATAAAATTATTATGATTTTATTATAGACAACGTATTCAATACGGACAAGAAATGAAATTTATAACTTGCAACCTTTCTATATGTCGGACATTTCTTCAACTTCTGTGGGTCTTGAGAGGTGCCAGAGTACTGAAAGTTTACCCTAAAACGTTGTTAGGTGCCTGTAAAAAAAAAAAAAAAAAAGTGCTCTCTCTCATTTAAGAAACTTTAAATGCAGCTGAATGCACAGGAGGCAAGTGCAAAATTGTAAATGCTATTCAGCTGGCGAGTTTGATGAAATATGTTGTTATTCAAGCTCAGAATATGCACTTTTGCCAGGCGTGTTGGCCCTCTGAACCCAAGTTGGCAGGTTAGATCCCAGCTCAGGTCAGTGGTATTTGAAGGTGCTCAGCTATGCCAGCTTCATATTGATAGATTCTCTAGCATGTTTAAAAAAAACTAACTTTTGGCACCTCAGCATCTTCCAAAACCATACAGGTAGTTGATGATATGTAAACCAGTAACACTAAATGTATAATTTGCTGAACTTCAGGTCATTCAATCTGTTGCCTAATATATTAGGTCACAGATATCTATCATTATGTTTGAATTTGCAGCATCACAACACACAGTCCAGGTGAAGAAATATTCATTGTTAATCCTTTTATGATTTCAGGTGTATGAGTCCAGTCACACAGTTGTATGTTAGTGTAGATGCTAGTACCAAAGAAAGCTTGAAGAAAATAGATCGTCCTTTGTTCAGCGATTTCTGGGAAAGGTTCCTTGACAGTCTTCGAGCCTTATCAGAAAAGGGACAGCGTACAGTGTACCGTTTGACCTTAGTGAAAGCATGGAATACAGAGGAACTTGAAAGTTATGCAAAGTTAGTGGAGATTGGGAAGCCTGACTTCATTGAAGTAAAGGTATGTTACTTGTTCAGAGTATATGTAAGGACTGGTTCTGTCGTTATTTTGTTCCTTGCAACTACAGTTACCACCACACAGAATCCTACTTGCTGGGCTGGGTAGCTCAGGCTGTAGAGCCTTCTGAACTCAAGTTGCGGTTTCAGTCCCAGTTCGGTTCAGTGGTGTTTGAAGGTGCTCAAATACATCAGTCTCTTATTGGTAGAGTTACTGGCATGTTACAGAAATACTCCAGGACAAAGTTCTGGCACATCGGCTTCTCCATAAACAGTAAAACTAATTAAGAGGTACGTAAAATGAATACCATTCTTGCGTATTAGAGCCCTTTTTTTTTTTTTTTTTTTTTTCCTTCCCATTTTTACATCCAAAATAGGTAAAGGGGAGGGTCCAGTATGCGATAACCTCAAATTTTATGCAGTGAACACATGACTTCTAGGCTATAAAGAGCTATAAATTGTACATGTAAACATTCTACGCTATACTTTCACAAACTTATGTATGTATTTGAGTTATACTAGCTATTTTCGATGGAAGGCAGTATTTCTAAATGTAAAATGATAACTGGAGAACACGACTTTTAGGCCTAGGCCTACATATAATAGTAAATATAGTCAGTTTTAATTACTCTTAATATCACGTCATTCATTACATCTCGTTTATTCCTCTGATGAGGTTGACATCAGGAAGGGCATACGGTCGTAAAAACTTGATAAGAAGATTCGTCTCACTTCATACTCGATCCCGTAGAGAAAAGGGATAAGGGAATCTTATTATCATGTTATGCACTATTGATACAAAATAACCAGTCATTTTTCCCTGTGAGTTGAGCAGTAGGCCTACCGCATAGTAAACCTGATCACTGCTTTCATTTGAATTATCATCTTGCGCCACCAACTTCCCTGCTACCGGCGTGTCATCATTCCAAGTGACGTCATCTTCACTGCCATCTCATTAGCCTGGCGCTGCAATCGAGAGCATTCGAGGTCCCGTCTTTTTGAAACTTTTAAAATCAGTTTAGTTCCTGACTATCGAGTCCAAACCATGTCAATCTATTCCCAAATGGTTTCTGGAGATGGTCTCTGATATTCCCAGTTGGTGTATGTGTAGCAGAAGCCACCCCTTTCGAATAAAGCCGTGTAGAAAGTGTGTCAGACCACCAGCTGATAACTAGCATATGTTAAGAGTTGTACTACCGAATGTATTACATAGTGACTGAAAGCCTTCTTTCGATAACTGCGGCTGTTCAAAGGCAGAACCTTATTTTTAAGTATATTTCATGCATGTTCTCTACATTATTCACATCAGGATTTACCTAAACAGCTGTAAATGAGTTTAGAGGGACTGCATTGTTTAGGTTAGGTATGCTATCGATCACTACTGATCTAAGTGATGGAACCAACTAGAGGGAAGAATATTCTGGATGTGGTGCTGATAAAACCAGATGAGCTCTATAGAGAAACCGAAGTAATAGAGGGTATTAATGATAACGAAGCTGTTTTTGTCGTAGTTAAAAATAAATGTGAAAGAAAGGAAGGTATTTAAACTAGGACTATTAGGCAGTACCATATGGCTGATGAAACAGGCATGAGGGAGTTTTTAAAACGTAAGTATGATCGCTGGAAAATTGTAAATAAAAATGTAAACAGACTCTGGGATGGGTTTAAAGCAATTCTTGAGGAATGTGAAAATAGGTTTGTACCTTTAAAGGTGGTAAGGAATGGTAAAGATCCACTAAATTATAACAGAGAAGTAAAGAGACTAAGGAGGAGGTGCAGGTTGGAACGAAATAGAGTTAGAAATGGTTATGGAAGTAAGGAGAAATTGAAGGAACTTACTAGGAAATTTACTCTAGCAAAGAAATCAGCTAAGGATAACATGATGGCAAGCATAATTGGTGGTCATACAAATTTTAGTGAATAATGGAAGGGTATGTATAGGTACTTTAAGGCAGAAACAGGTTCAAAGAAGGACATTCCAGGAATCACTAATGAACAAGGGGAGTGTGTATGCGAGGATCTTCAAAAGGCAGAAGTATTCAGTCAGCAGTATGTAAAGATTGTTGGTTACAAGGATAATGTCCAGATAGGGGATGTGAGTAATACTAAAGAAGTATTAAAATTTACCTATGATAACAATGACATTTACAATAAGATACAGAAGTTGAAAACTAGAAAAGCAGCTGGAATTGATAAGATTTCTGGGGATATACTAAAGGCAATGGTTTGGGGTATAGTACCATATCTGAAATACTTATTTGATTATTGTTTGGTTGAAGGAGCTATACCAAATGAATGGAGAGTTGCTGTAGTAGCCCCTGTGTATAAAGGAAAGGGTGATAGACATAAAGCTGAAAATTACAGGCCAGTCCGTTTGACATGCATTGCATGTAAGCTTTGGGAAAGTATTCTTTCTGATTATATTAGACATGTTTGCAAAATTAATAACTGGTTTGACAGAAGGCAGTTTGTGTTTAGGAAAGGTTATTCGATTGAAGCTCAGCTTGTAGGATTTCAGCAAGATATAGCAGATATCCTGGATTCAGGAGGCCAAATGGACTGTATTGCGATTGACCTATCTAAGGCATTTGATAGGGTAGATCATGGAAGAGTACTGGCAAAAATGAGTGCTATTGGACTAGACAAAAGAGTGAATGAATGGGTGGCTATATTTCTAGAAAATAGATCTGAGAGAATTAGAGTAGGCGAAGCTTTATCTGACCCTGTAATAATTAAGAGGGGAATTCCTCAAGGCAGTATTATTGGACCTTATGTTTTCATATATATATATATCAATGATATGTGTAAAGAAGTGGAATCAGAAATAAGGCTGTTCGCAGATGATGTTATTTTGTACAGAGTAGTAAATAAATTACAAGATTGTGAGCGGCGGCAGGGTGACCTCGATAGTGTTGTGAGATGGACGGTGGGCAATGGTATGATGATAAGCGGGGTTGTGAGTTTCACAAATAGGAAAAGTCCTCTCAATTTTAATTACCGCGTTGATGGGGTGAAAGTTCCATTTGGGGATTATTGTAAGTACCTAGGTGTTAATATAAGAAAAGACCTTCATTGGGGTAATCACATAAATATGCTTGTTAATAAAGGGTACAGATCTCTGCACATGGTTGTGAGGGTATTTAGGAGTTGTAGTAAGGATGTAAAGGAGAGGGCAGATAAGTCTCTGGTAAGACCCCAACTAGAGTATGGTTCCAGTGTATGGGACCCTCACCAGGATTACTTGATTTAAGAACTGGAAAAAATCCAAAGAAAAGCAGCTCGATTTGTTCTGGGTGATTTCCGACAAAAGAGTAGCATTACAAAAATGTTGCAAAGTTTGGGAATCTGCCACCTGGGTGACTGCCCTTCCGATAGTGTCAAAAGTTCCATGACAGAAAGAATAAAAATAAATAACAGGAAAGTTCCAGGGCAGAAAGAATAAAAATAACAGGAAAGTTTGCCTCATTTATGGATATCGACAGGTGTGACAGTAATGCATTTTATCATCATGATGTTTAATTTTGTACGTTCATTGTCTCCATTTTCCTATTAATGCATGCCCTAGTATGTTTTGTTTGGTATCTCTAAAAATCGTTAAAAGTGGAAACATAAAATTATTATTATTATTATTATTATTATTATTATTATTATTATTATTATTATTATTATTATTATTCACTAATTGGCCAACTGGGGACCACGATAATTTTCATTATACATTCTGGCGTTTACTCATTTTTCGATTGATCCAGTAGGTTTCCATTGGTTTGCTGTGTTGATCAAGGCGTTCATCTGACCACTTTGCACCTGTTGTCCACTTCACATCCTGAAAAGTCCCAAAAGTCACAATGCTTTTTCTGAAAAAAGTCTTGTTTGTGCGCATTATTATTATTATTTGTTAGGTACGATGCCTCCTCTATGAACCATGTGACCTTGCCGCGGTGGGTAGGCTTGCGTGTCCCAATGACGCAGATAGCCGAGCCGCAGGTGCAACCATATCGGATGGGTATCTGTTGAGAGACCAGACTAACGAATGGTTCATCAAAAGGGGGGTACCAGCCTTTCGGAAGTTGCCAGGGCAGCAGTCTGGATGATTGACTGATATGGCCTTGTAATAATACTCGACATGGCTTAGCTATGTTGATACTGCTACACGGCTGAAAGCAACGGGAAACTGCAGCCGTAACTAACTCCGAGGACGTGCAGCTCTCTCTGTATGAATGATGTACTGATGATGGCTTCCTCCCAGGTAAAATATTCCGGAGGTAAACTAGTCCCCCGTTCGGATCTCCGGGTGGGGACTACAGGAGAGAGGGCGATCATCAGGAAGATGGATACTGACATTCTGCGAGTCGGAACGTGGAATGTTAGAAGTTTGAATCGTTGTGGTAGGTTAGAGAATCTGAAAATGGAGATGGATAGACTAAAGTTAAGTGTAGTTGGTATAAGTGAAGTACGTTGGCAGGAAGAACAGGATTTTTGGTCAGGTGACTACCGAATTATCAACACAAAATCAAACAACGGAAATGCAGGAGTTGGTTTAATAATGAATAAGAAAATAGGGCAGCGGGTAAGTTACTATGACCAGCATAGTGAAAGAATTATTGTTGTCAAGATACACCAAACCAATGCCCACCACAATAGTGCAGGTCTATATGCCTACTAGTTCAGCGGATGACGAGGAAATCGAAAGAATATATGAAGAGATAGAAGATTTAATACAATATGTAAAAGGTGACGAGAATCTAATTGTGATGGAAGACTGGAATGCAGTGGTAGGCCAAGGAGGAGGAGGTAATACAGTAGGAGAATTCGGATTGGGACAAAGGAACGAAAGAGGAACTCGGCTGGTTGAATTCTGTACTGATCATAATTTAGTCCTTGCCAATACTTGGTTCAAACACCACAAACGACGGCTGTATACATGGACGAGACCTGGAGACAGTGGAAGATATCAAATAGACTTCATTATGATTAGGCAGAGATTCAGAAACCAGGTGTTGGATTGCAAAACTTTCCCAGGAGCAGACGTGGACTCGGACCACAACTTGTTGGTCATGAAATGCCATCTGAAGTTGAAGAAATTGAAGAAAAGAAAGAATGCCAAAAGATGGGATCTAGACAAGTTGAAAGAAAAGAGTGTGAGGGATTGTTTCAAGGAACATGTTGCACAAGGGCTAAATGAAAAGGCTGAAGGAAACACAATAGAGGAAGAGTGGATAGTCACGAAAAATGAAGTCAGTAGGGCTGCTGAAGAGATGTTAGGAAGGAAGAAAAGATCAACTAAGAATCAGTGGATAACTCAGGAGATACTAGACCTGATTGATGAACGACGAAAACACAAGAAAGCTAGAAATTAAGAGGGCAGAAAAGAATACAGGCGATTAAAGAATCAAGTGGATAGAAAGTGCAATGTAGCTAAGGAAGAATGGCTGAAGGAGAAGTGCAAGGATATCGAAGGTTGTATGGTCCTGGGAAAGGTAGATGCTGCATTCAGGAAAATCAAGGAAACATTTGGAGAAAGGAAATCTAGGTATATGAATATTAAGAGCTCAGATGGAAAGCCACTTCTAGGGAAAGACGACAAAGCAGAAAGATGGCAAGAACATATCCAAAAGTTGTATCAAGGTAAAGATGTAGATAATTTGGTTCTGGAACAAGAAGAGGCTGTTGATGCTGATGAAATGGGAGACCCAATTTTGAGGTCAGAGTTTGACAGAGCTGTGAGAGACCTAAATAGGAACAAGGCACCTGGGATTGATGACATTCCTTCTGAATTACTGACTGCCTTAGGAGAAAGCAGCATGGCAAGGTTATTCCATTTAGTGTGTAAGATGTATGAGACAGGAGAAGTCCCATCCGATTTTCGGCAGAATGTTGTTATACCTATTCCCAAGAAAGCCGGTGCTGACAGGTGTGAAAACTACCGCACCATTAGTTTAGTATCTCATGCCTGCAAAATTTTAACACGTATTATTTACAGAAGAATGGAAAAACAAGTTGAAGCTGAGTTGGGAGAAGATCAATTTGGCTTCAGAAGAAATGTAGGAACACGTGAAGCAATCCTGACTTTACGTCTGATCTTAGAGGATCGAATCAAGAAGGACAAGCCCACGTACATGGCATTTGTAGGTCTAGAAAAGGCATTCGATAATGTTGATTGGACCAAGCTATTTACGATTCTGAAGGTGATTGGGATCAGATACCAAGAACGAAGAATTATCTACAATCTGTATAAAAATCGGTCTGCAGTGATAAGAATCGAGGGCTTTGAAAAAGAAGCAGCAATCCAGAAAGGAGTGAGGCAAGGCTGCAGTTTGTCCCCCTCCTCTTCAATATTTACATAGAACAGGCAGTAAAGAAAATCAAAGAGGAATTTGGAAAGGGAATCACAATTCAAGGAGAGGAAATCAAAACCTTGAGATTTGCCGATGATATTGTTATTTTAGCTGAGACTGCAGAGGACCTCGGGAAGCTGCTGAATGGTATGGACGAGGTCTTGGGTAAGGAGTACAAGATGAAAATAAATAAGTCCAAAACAAAAGTAATGGTGTGCAGTTGAACGAAGGCAGGTGATGCAGGAAATATTAGATTAGGAAATGAAGTCTTAAAGGAAGTAGATGAATATTGTTACTTGGGTAGTAAAATAACTAACGATGGTAGAAGTAAGGAGGACATAAGGTGCATGCTAGCACAAGCAAGGAAGAGCTTTCTTAAGAAAAGAAATTTGCTCACTTCAAACATTGATATCGGAATTAGGAAGATAATTGAAGACTTTCGTGTGGAGCGTGGCATTGTATGGAAGTGAAACATGGACGATAACTAGCTCAGAAAGAAAGAGAATAGAAGCTTTTGAAATGTGGTGTTACAGAAGAATGCTGAGTGCGATGGATAAGTCGAATCAGGAATGAAGGGATACTGAATCGAATTGGTGAGATTAGATCAATTTGGCTAAATTTGACAAAAAGAAGAGATAGAATGATAGGATACATCTTAAGACACCCAGGACTTGTGCAGTTGGTTTTTGAAGGAAGTGTAGGTGGTAAGAACAGTAGGGGTAGACCAAGGTTTGAATATGACAAGCAGATTAGAGCAGATGTAGGATGCAGTAGTTACGTATAGATGAAAAGGTAAGCACAGGATAGGGTGGCATGGAAGCTGCATCAAACCAGTCTATGGACTGATGACTCAAACAACACATAGGTAAGTTGGCGAGTAAAATAATCATTATGATTGGGTGGTTTTAATCATGTTTTAAACCCTCTTCCCTCCAAAAAATACCCATATTGGCCCGGGTTACGAGATATTAAACTATCACTTTTTTAATGATCTCGCCTGCTATATTAAGGCGACAACCCGGAGATAAAAATCGATATTTAGGTCATTTTGGCAGTTTTTTAATGACTGAAATTGAAAGGATTTAGTTTCTTCTTTCTTGTCACAAAGTAATTTTCTTGAATTCAAACAATTTATCACTTTAATAACGCTTTGTTTGCAAGTCTGCACACAGCAGAAATGGGTGTGGCATCTGCTGAACTGCTTTGTTAGGTAATGATGTCACTGTCATGTTTCCATTCAATTAAATATGCCTGTTCTTTGCAATTACGCATCCATGGGATGGGCCAACAACCGGGGAGGGGGGCTTCTCCCGATATATTTGTACAGACTCGAGCTGTAAGATCTACCATATTTCTGAATAAATTTGTAAAGCCTATTATGGCCTAATATTTCAGTACTCAACTGTCATTGAGCAACATTTTATGCTTGTATTGGTATTCCTGATGATACTACAGTAGTGCCAACAACTATAAGTTTTGTTATTCTTGTATGTTTTTTTTTTTTTTTTTTTTTTTTTTTTTTTTTTTTTTTTTTTTTTTTTGCATGTTCTGTGGTAGCCAGTCTGTTGCTTTTTTGAAGTACGCACGCAACTAACGTCTTGTAGTTGCGTATCAATATACTGTTATTATTGAAAGGCAGTGTGCTGTAATAATTTATAGCTTGTAAACAATATGCGTAAACATAAATCAGCCTTAGCTAAGGAACGAATTGCTGAACTTTTGATAGGATAGAGATGGGGATCAGCTATTACCGAACAGGAGTCTCCATTGAAGAAATCAGGGACAAAAGGTCATGAAATGTTATCGGAATCTGATTGTTCTCATCAGGAAAGTGTCTTATCAACTTCAAGCCATGCAAGTCCAGCACTAATAGCCAACAGTCATGACATGACAGTTACTACAATCTCCATAACTTCGACTCAGGAAAAGTTGCATTGCGAAAAACAAAATGCAGGTGAATCGTTTCCCATTCTTTGAAGAACGAGAAGAAGAAGAAGAAGAAGAAGAAGAGACAAGCTTCCAGAGTTACCAGTATTCGTACAGGAGCTGTTAAGAAAAGAAGGGAAGGAAAAACATATGGTTCTGGTGACTGTTAGGTAATGAATCAGGAAGAAAGTCACTTGAACTTTGCTTTAATTTTCCTGCCAATTGTAATTTTTACATTTAAATCACGTTTTTCTCCCATAATATTCAGCCAATTGTAACAAAATTTGTATAGGATACGTATCACAGCTATATTAAGAAACTGCATATAGAATTTTTGACTGCAGAAATTTTTCAAGTAGTAGAGATTAAGTCTAAAATTTTAGAACACAAAAATTACACAAACTTCAGTACGATATATTTTCTTATATAAATTACCGTATTATCCTGAATACCACCCGAATTTTCCCCCCAAAATATTGGTTCTAAATCTTGGGTGCGGGTCGTATTCAAGCCGTTCATTCTTGTAAATATTTACTACGTTTACATGGAGTATTGAAATAGATTTGAATACAGTTGCCATACTCAATATACCACATGCAAACGGGCATTCAGGTCTTATTCTGTCTTAGTTGCATTCTAGAAAACGAGAACGATTTTTCCTCAATACGGTTACAGTGGCATGTAAATGCGAAATGTAAGGTAATGAAATACGGTAAATCGAAGATTATGGGTAAATATGAAAGCTGCTGCTGCGGATGCTCGATCGTCATTTGTTTCACAAGTGTTGCTGGCATGCTGGGTGCGCGAATAGCAGATCTCGCGGGTTATCATACTTTGTGAGAGTCTAGCCTGTTGGTTACGGAAGTCTACCTCGCTCACATTCGAGTTCCGTATCTGTCCTGTGAAAGTGCTGTCTCGATATTAAGCAATGGATTCAAAATGGCGTCTGTGGTCATTTACTGTGTGTGAGAAACTTAAAGTTGTAAGCGAAGCTGAAATACAGTAAAACCTCGTTAATTCAAAATCGTTGGGACTCAAAAATTGGACTTCGAATTACGTGATTTCGAATTAACCGCCAATTCGTAATTCAGAAGTATCAACCCTTGCTGCATTACAAAATATTCTAAGGCCTGCTACTGCATGCAGTTAACCTTGATTCACAGTTTAAACCTTCCAAATACCATGAAAAAAAAAAAAAACTATTTCCAAAATGCATCCAAGAAAGTGCATTTGGAGTATTCAAATAATGCACTTGGTAAACTCACTGACAAACATAACCTCTTGCAATGAAAGAAAGAAAGAAAAAAAAACCAAGATTCAAAGACGAGGAGAAATCTATGCTGACTCCCATGTGCAAGTGCTTTATTCATTGGATTACTGTACTGTATGCATTTTAGGTGCCCTGTACTTGCACAGAAAGTACCAGATGCCCTTAAAACACCTTGGCTATAAACTTTCGTATGACGAAGGGAGAAAATCTCTCGCTTCCTTCTGCACTTCTCTTGTACTTCAGAAATGTAAACATTTGCCGCATCACAAAGTATTTTAAGACCCATTAATGCATGCAATCACCTTGATTCACAGTTTAAACCTTTCAAATGCCATGGAAAAACTATTTCCGAAATGTATCCAACAAGGGGCATTTACAACATTCAAATAATGCACTTGGATAAATCGCTGACAAACATAACCTCACACAATGAAAGAAAAATAATCACACGATTCAAAGACTGGGATAAACTATGTTGGTTCCCCTGTGCAAATGCATTATTTTTTGGATTACTGCACCGTTTGCATTTTTTGATGCGTTGTATTTAGACGGAAAGTGCCCAACGCCCTTAAAACATCTTGGCTTATCAAACTTTCGTATGACGAGGGGAGGAATTCTCTCGCTTCCGTGTGCTTTGCAACACAATACAATGACCCACACCCTTGTAACGATTTTCCGGCTGGCACTTTCTCCTTTAAAACCATAAGACCGTTTGGGCTCGGCATTAAAAGAAAGCAATGCAGTTTCATCGGCAATGACAATATTGTTCGGTGCCTATGAATTGATAATATGAGCCATGCTTTTTCGTCAACTGTCGGTATCGCCACTGTTCGCGGATTCTGTTTCTCCACACATTGCCTGCTGCGTGATATTACGGCGTTCCTTAAAACGTTGTATGCAAAATAATTCCGATTTCACTCGAACTTAGCAATTATGAAACACACTGTAGACACACCGAAGTGTGTGAAAGTGCAGAAAGACACCCCTACACGCAACCCTGCACGTTCCGGAAGACGGGTTCCATCATGACACTGATAAATTTTGAATATAAATTACTCCGTAACATACTATTGTTTTAAAATGTAAAGGCAGTTTCAAATTAAAAGTCTGAATTTCGGTAATCGGGCCAACATTGTGCTTCGAATTACGACTTATTCATATTTCAAATTAAACCATTTAAATAACATGCAAAACCGTATCTCATGTTTCTCGGAACGAGAGCTTCTTCGAATTAGGCGGGATTTTGAATGAACCTATTTCGAATTAAGGAGGTTCTACTGTATACGGAAATCGTGCCGTTGGCAGAAAGTACGATATTGATGAATCGTTTATTCGTGATTGGCGGAAGAAGAAAGAATAACTTCTAAAAAGTAACGGCAATCGCAGAGCGTTCCGCGGGTGGAGTGCAGTGTTTCTGGAAATTGAAGAACGGCTCCACAAATTTGTGATAGAAAAACCTGTGTTAGGATATGGTGTTTCTAGTGGAATGTGCCAATTGAAAGCACTAGAGATCTCAAAAGAACTCAAGACAGGGTTTTACTGCAAGCCGCGGATGGATCCAAAACTTTTATCGGAGAAAGGGATTGTGCATTCGGAGATGTACATCTATTTCACATCATCTCACTTGGGCGTATGAAGAACAATTAACGGCCTTTCAGCGTCACATTATTCATTTGAGGAAGCAAAATTCTTATTTGCTGTCGCAAATTGGAAATGCTGACCAGACA
Source organism: Anabrus simplex (assembly GCF_040414725.1). Lineage (NCBI taxonomy): Eukaryota > Metazoa > Arthropoda > Insecta > Orthoptera > Tettigoniidae > Anabrus > Anabrus simplex. Next base: position 1,148,784,499 of record NC_090266.1, on the reverse strand, counting down.
CCTGTCTATTTTGAAATGCCATTGGAAAATACTGTGGATATGAAGGGTTCTGAAAGTGAAACCATCAGAACAAGTGGTAACGAAAAGCAACGATGCACGGTAATGTGCGTATTAGCAGATGGAACCAAACTCCCTCCATATGTGATTCTGAAAAGGAAAACGCTTCTGAAAGGAAACTTGCCGTCTGGTGTTATTTTTAGAACACGAGTCCGGCTGGATGGACAATGCGTTAGTTGAGGACTGGGTGAAGTGCGTTTGGCAACGTCACCTGGCGGCTTTGTTACAAAAGCGAAACGTGCTTGTGTTGGACAGTTACCGAGGACATACAACTGACGCTGTATAAGATATGATGAGGAAAGGAAAAACCGATTTGCGATAATTCCCGGAGGACTCACTTCTATTCTACAGCCGTTGGATGTGTGCGTGAACCGGCCTTTCAAAACTGCAATGAAACAGTTGTACACCGAATGGATGTCTGATGGTGATCAATATAATACCAGTATAAATGGCCCATTATTGGACATTGGGTATTTACCAACTGATGAGCCCAACTTTGCACACCGGGGCAAAACTCTAACAACCAGGAATGAGTTAGCTGGAAAATTTATAATGTGCAATAATGGACCAGTTATGTTGGTATTATAAATTTACTCATTCGGGACAAATATTTCAGGTTCCCTATGGGAATCAACATCTACATCATCTGATGATCACGCGTAAACACCAACCAGACGAGTGAAGAGGCCTGAAGTGGGACTAATATGCAGCTGGATCAAGACCGCATGGGCGCGCATTTCTAATGATCTAGTGTCCAAAAGCTTTAAGAAATGTGGAATTTCAAATTCAGTGGACGGTAGTGAGGACTACTATTTGTGGAAAGATGCCAGCGACTAAAGTTTCTATGGTGAAACTTCGAATGACGACGGTGAATTGTGAATGATCTGAGTACTGGACCGATTTTATTTACGATTTTTGTGATGATTTTATTAATTGTAAGCTGTATGAATTTATATTTGTGGTATATTTGAAGAAAATTAAATAGGTATGTAAGTTTTATTTATTTTTTTCCATATTTTGCCGTCTCAAATTTAGGGTGCGGGTCTTATTCGGTGGCAGGTGGTATTCAGGATTATACAGTATGTACTGAAAAATCGATACGTAGTGCTTTTAAAAGAAGTATTGTCTACCTAATTAAAAATTACATTAACATGTTTATTAAATTTCATGAAAAAAAATGGAATTAAAAATTTCCAAAAAAAATACAATTTTTTTTTTTTTTGGAATAACTATTAATTGTATATGAATGAAATGTTTTTGATATCTCTACTTTTATGTAGGTGAGATTCCCACAAAGTTGTGTGAAAATCCATGCATTAGATAAAAATATATTTTTATCTCCGGAGTGTCGCCTTAATAGCAACAACCCTGAATATTTGTCAACTAAAGTAAACTCCTTTCCTAATCCCGAGGTGGTGCAGCTCTTTTTAGACACGCCCCCATTGGAGGGGAGTTACGTTTACCATTTTTACGGCAAATCAACTCTCCTGCCATTCATAAATCTCTGGCAGTACGGTACCGGGAATCTAACCCAGACTCCAGAGAATGGCACCTAATTGTGCTAACCATTACGCTGGCGGACATTCTTAACTACGAAACACAGACATATAGCCTGACTGGTGCATGCCTGCAATGCGTGGGTTGGACACGAAACTATTCCCCTATTTGTGCGACGTCATCAGAGCTGCAGTAGGCCTACACTACAGAGGCGGACATTTCTTAACTACGAAACATAGATGTACCGCATGACTTCGACACGTGTTTTCATCGCGCGGGTCGTACGGACGATACTATTCACAAATTTGTGCGATGTTGTCAGAGCTGCAATAAGACTTGTACCCGCTTCGAAGCGGAATCGTTGTTCTTCTCTGACGAATTACGTAGGGGGATCTTGCATGCAAGATTTTTTTTTTTCTTTTCATTTTCTCAGTCTCAAAAAGCCAGGGGGGGGGGGGTCTAATACATAAGTAAATACGGTATTATTAGGATTCTACCTGTATGTAGGACAGTCTGCCTGTACATAACGGTGAGTGTAATCCTCACTTATCGTATAAATTTGTGAGATTGCCTTCTTGAACAAAATATCCCATTTCTCTTTAAAATCCGTGGGTTAAGAGGAAATATTCTGCATGTGGCCAGACTGAATATTCTAGTCGTATTCAGAATTAGTGCTTTTGAATCTGAATGTGAACACCCTTGCTAATTTAATTGATATGTTTCAAAAACTTCATTACCTGTGAAAATATGACGAACTGTTTTGACAATTCTTGGATTGTTACCTAATGGTGGAAATAAGACAATGGAAGAGATCCAAATGGGAATAAAGGGATTATTATACAGCTAGTCATGCTGTGTTATTTTCTGTATGCTGTGTGAGAAGTATATTGTCAGGTCCAGTTTTTAAATGTTCAGAGAGAATGTGATAATGAAACGTCTTATGTTACACAGTACAGTATTTTAATTTATATAGCTATATTTGCCTGTAAAATGAAACCCATCAAATCATAGAGCTCCTAGATTTCTATTGCTTTATAAAAGATTTTCCTCTTCAGATATTTTATTTCAAAATAATTATTTAATTTCATTTCAGAGATGTGTTCTATATTGTTTCAAAAATATGATGGAGGCTGCTACATTTTTGTGGCTTTGTGAACACTGCCTAGTCATCTTGAAAAGCCTTTATTATGGTAGTGCCAGAGACAAGTGTGTGAAATGAGTCTCTGATCATTTCATGGAAAAAGGAAGAAATATAAACTGAGTGATTTGGATTGTTAATTGGAGAGCTGCACTGAAACAAGAAGCATTGAGTTTTCTGTGTAGCCAATCAATGTTACCATATTTCTCTGAATCCAAGATGACATTTTCCTCAGGATTTTGTGTGAAAAATGAAGGGTTGTCTTGTATTCATGATGTAACAGTAATGTACACCACTGGAGCTACTGGCAGCTACCACAGCAACCAAACCATCCCCCACCTTATGAGTGCACAAAACTTTTTGATCTTCATTTTATGCGGTTTTTTTTTTATACATCGTTAGCCATTGAAGCCAGCAAGGGAGATGTGTCCCCAGTCGGTTATACCTGACACTCAGAAAAAATAAAATCTAGTATTTAGAGCAGGAATATTTTCATGATGGTTCATCGTATTGTAGAGACTAGAGATTAGCGCAGCTGAAGCCTGGAATCAAGTGTGTCAACTCGTTGATTCTGAACACTGGGATCAGTTCGCATAAAGCCTCACTACTCCAAGCTAACCTGACACTCATTGCGAGGCCGCACTCATGGAGAAGCGCAGAAAGATGTCATGAATAATATGTCGCATGTTTGTGTTTATTTTTCCCTGTGGGATTTTAAAACTGTAGTAGAATGAAGTATCATTAATGAAGATGATGAACCTTATGTAGAATTCTACTGCCGGGCTGGGTAGCTCAGGCTGTAGAGCCTTCTGAGTTCAAGTTGCAGTTTAAGTCAAATGATGATCGCTGCAGTGCTAGTGCTCACTCACATGTTGGACAACATTTTACAGGTTATGTATGATATTAACAATAAAAAGTATGTTGTGATCATGATCATTAAATTCATCAAGTTATTTAAGTTTTGTCTGACTTCAGTGATGTCACAATCAGATAGTGAAAACAGTGACAGTGGTGGTGAATCAAGATATAAAAGGGGGAAGATAATAAAGAGGAACGTGTCTGGGAGAAGGAAAAATTAGCAATACGCCGAGGTGAGGAGTTTGTAACTTCTGCAGGAGTGTTTGTCCGAGCCAAAATTACTGGTCCAAACAGTAAGTGCAAGAAAAAATATATGGCTAGCTTTTGTAATGAGGAAAAAGAAAATATTATAAATCTATACGGTGGCTGGCCTAAAAACAAGCAGGACACGTTCTTGATGAGCCTGATTGAGAGGTTTGATGTTGCGAGACATAAGCCATTGAATGAACACTCAAAGCAACGTGAGTCCTCTTTCACATATTTTCCGTTGAAAGGAGCAAGTGGAGTTTTAAGTGTGCTGGTAGGCTTACATCAGCCACCACACAATATCACACAAAGTTGTCATTAGGCTGACAAGTCATTTGGCCGCTGGTAAGACTTCCATTTATGAGAGGTAAACCTGAAAACCGTGTTAATGCTATTCCAGCCTCTGTAGTCCAGAAAAATAAGTGAACATGTAGATTCATTTCCATACAACCCGCTACTCTTCTACAGCTGTTGCCTACCTCGATTCTCAACTTAACGTAGCAAAAATGAACAAGCTTTTCATCCGGAAATTTCCAGATATGGAGAATAAGGTAAAGTACGAGATTTACTTGGATTACTTCGAAGAGAAACTTTGGTTATAGATTTGTTAGACCGCAAATCGATGTATGTGGTACTTGCAAAGACTTGAAAACTAAAATTATGTCTAATTCACTGAATGACAACGCAAAACTTGTAGCTTCTGCAGAGCTCATATTCCACCAGAGGCGTGCGTAAAACTTTTATGAAATATTCCAAGAAATTAATGAACTTTCACATTATAGGCAAGTCCAGCGACATGACCGTGTCTATTCACCTGAATAATAAAACTCAAGTGCCAAAAAAAATGCAGTCTACTTTCCAAGTGAACATTGTAGAGTGCGATTCATTTCTGGACTTCCAAAACTTGGTGGCCACAGTATTTTGTGAAACTACCACAAGACAGTATCTTTCAAAATAAGCACACACAGACACTTCATTTACAGAAGTACAGCTATCGAGTACGTTGAATCATTGCTTACATTGACAGCATTGTGAAATCTACTTTCAAACTTAAAAAGCCAACAGTGTTGTTCTCCCCTGAATCTAAGTTATACCCAATGGGAGAAGTTCCCATAAAACAGGAAAAACTCAAGATCTTCAGAAGGTGATCCACTACATTCTTGATGAGCACTGTCCTTTCTTGCAAGGAAGACTATCCTGGTCAACAAAAACTACAGGTGGCACCAAAGAAGACGACGGATGATGACTTAACTTTGTGGTGATAAGTTTGAGTAATATTTTTTCACACATCATGACGTGGTGTGGCGTCATGTAATGTGACTGGATGTGATATGGCATAACAGGATGTTACGTAATGTTGAATGATCTAAAATTATTTTTTATAATTATTTTTTCACTTTTTAAAAACTGAGTTTATGTCCACATAGGTGAGTATTTTGTCAGCATATATTATTATTAAATAATAATAAAACAAATTGGTCAGAATTGTTGTAACATTCCACTTTATGCAGAATATGTTGCTATTATTATTATTATTATTATTATTATTATTATTATTATTATTATTATTATTATTATTATTATTGGTAAGGATGCGTGATTGACTCAGCTGCTGGCTTCTTTCTGGAAAGCTGAGGTTCGAATTCCGGTCAATCTTGGGTCGAGATTTTCATCCCGAAATTATTGTGGCATCAGTGGCATCAGGAAGGGCTTTTAGCCACAAACCCCAAGCCAAACCCAAAATGAGCCTGGCTGGCTCTGGCAACCCCCAGAAACACCTAGGATAAGCTAATGAAAGTAGACAATAATTGGTAAAATATTTGTTGTAATATGCACTCAATTGTTTTCTGTTTTTTATGTAATCAAAGGTAATATTGGTTATATAAGAGTATTCTGTCAGATTCTATTATTATTATTATTATTATTATTATTATTATTATTATTACAGTATAACCCTGTTTATCCTAAATAAAGGGGGCGGAGCCACTTCGGTTGATGTGTCTTTTCGGATGGCACATGGTAAATATTTTTGGAAGTTAAATGTCAAAATAAAAATGCATATACTGTGTTAAGCAAAGGTTTATACTGTATATTAACATCAAAACGTTCACATTATGTCACTGATCGTATAAAATCAGTGATTTTCTTTTGAATTTTCTTGGAGCAGCACTGTCGTTCAGCTATTTCGTGCCACCATTTAATCAGCAATACATCAGCTGGTGTAGATTGATTGCTTTGTGCAACAAAGCGAAAAGTGATCTGAAATAATGAAACATTTTTTTTTTGTTACTATTAAACTGAATACTGTATTCAGTAATTTTATTACAGTATTGTAATTAAAGCACGTGGCAATCTTGCCTCCAATGCATTAAATCTCTCATCTAACTGCTATTGTCAAGGTCGGTGTTGTCTGCGTAATCTTCATGACGAATAATAATAATAATAATAATAATAATAATAATAATAATACAGTAATTGTACCGGGAGGTACACCTCTACGCCGCATATTTAAATCTTGCGCCAATTAAAACCTCCTCTACAGGAGAAACACTGAACTTGGAACTAGACCTACTTAAACTTTTCCTCAGAAGATGTCACTACCATAATTTTGTGATTATGAAGTTGCCAGTACTGTGTGAATTTCAACTTGTTTTGTTTTCCATTGATCAAGAAGTGTGGACATTCTGTCATAGATGTCACTACAAAAACTATGATCATGCACCCTGGTTCGAAGTGAAAGAACTTTTTTGAAGAAATTTTGTATTCATAAGTTTTTTCTTTACTAAATTTTGTTCATTCATCTTTGGGTTGGCAATATTTATCTTTTCTTTCCGCCAGTTTTGAATTCAGCCAATCCCTAATTTCTGTAATTAATTTTCAGCCTATCACAGGTTTCTTCTCCGATTTAATGTGTAACTTTAAAGTAACCATTAAAATTGAGAGGGTGTGTTTTAATTATTCACGAAAGGTCTCGAACTTTCCCCGAGGGTTTATAAACCGCGGATTTTCACGTCTCTTGGCCACTTGATCAACATCTAACTGTGTGTATGTGAAGCAGGAGGCGGGAGGTGCCTCTTTCATCAGGCAGCAGGTCTTCAGAAAGGTAATGGCCGTTTAACATATTTATTTCTTGATAGCTCCGCAGTTTAACCTGAGGGATAGGTCCGAAACTTCAACGATGTAACCTACTTTTCTGTAATTCAATTTTCTGCCGGCTTATGTAAATATCTTTAACTGTAAATCGGGGATAGAGAGTGCTGTACCCTCTCGAGCTCCCCTTCACATTGGTTTGAGGTGACTACGTTTGTAACTGGTCTTCTCCTTTTCCGTAATGTCTTAAATTATTCTTATCCGAGTCACCTCCATAGTTTGGGAATAGCCCCTGTTTCATTGGCCTAGTGCCTTTTAGGTTTTAGAATGAGTATTTAGGAGTGCAAGTACACGCCTCCATTCATTTTGGTATTTCGGGCCATTTACTTAACCTGTTCTTTTTCCGCTAAGGCCCAGTAGACCGGGCGAGTTGGCCGTGCGCATAGAGGTGCTCGGCTGTGAGCTTGCATCCGGGAGATAGTAGGTTCGAATCCCACTATCGGCAGCCCTGAAGATGGTTTTCCGTGGTTTCCCATTTTCACACCAGGCAAATGCTGGGGCTGTACCTTAATTAAGGCCACGGCCGCTTCCTTCCAACTCCTAGGCCGTTCCTATCCCATCGTCGCCATAAGACCTATCTGTGTCGGTGCGACGTAAAGCCCCTAGCAAAAAAAAAAGGCCCAGTAGGTTGGGTACAAGATACCCCCGTGTCATTTTTGTAAGTTGTGCCTTGATGGCAATTAATTGTAAAGTCTGGTATTGCCTTTAATAGGCTTGAAAAACTGAGAGCGTGTCAGCTCTTTTCAAGTGTTGTAAAAGTGCCTCTGGGAGGCTTGACATTGACATTTTGGGAGCATGTGCTCCAGGCATTAGGGGATTTCTGCCCTTAAGTAAGGTTATTAGGTTAAGCGTGTAGCTCAGGAAGTGTAAAGTGAGGGCTTGAAGCCCAGGTTCTGTTTATACCACCAATCTTGTCTTTCCTAGGCTTGTTTTTTGCTACTGGTATCTGTTACCTTGTTACTTGTTTGTTTTTGTTTTTTTTTTTTAAGAGAGAAAAAAATATAACCTTGTTACAGTTTTAAATTAACTTTGATTTGGTAGTTAGACCCATTCACCCCGGCGCCTTCTTTCACCTCTGCTGATCCACCAACCACGGTAACGTAATAATAAATGTTGCTTGTTCAAGAAAAATGTATAATGGAACGAACTAGAGGGTAAGAAACTGTTTTGTTTTATGCTACACATGTATTCTGGCATAAGTCATAATATAAAAATAGGGTTCACCTAGTAACTCTCTGATAACATTAACACTATGAGCCCGGACGATTCAAGAAGGCGTCCCTACCCGATGCCGGCGTAATTTAGACTCTCAGAAAAAAAATCACAGTTCTGTCAGTTTTCGCATTATAAATTAACAAATTTATATACATATTGTACAAAGTTTGAGCTATCCCACGAAAGCAAATAAAAAATGCTTACCTTCAGCATTGGAAAGAAACTTAGGCTAAAATATTGGTCCATTCTAATATCCTTGTTCACGCACTTTAATTTCTAATTCACTAGAAAAGTTCGATAGTTTTTAGTCGCTGAATAACAGAATTACACATTGTTATTCCCAATACTTAGCTTTGGTATGGAAACACTCAAAACATTCTCCTATGCAAAGACCTACGCCATATTTACGACAATATATGGTTGTCATTTTCTTCACAGCACGACCGGTGTTATGTTTGGACTTGTAGCAAACCTTGCACGTACGCTGCGCGTGTCCTTCCTTCTTCGCGCCTACTGCAGGTATTCTGCTTGCTTCTTTAGACGTATTTGCTGTAGGGCATATCTGTTACTTTCCACTCGGATAACATTCAGTACGTTACAGTCAAAAAATAAACTAAAGAAATCTAGAGGTGAAGATTCTGCAGAAATACCAAGGTTATTAGCATTCAGTCCTGGTGCGCCAGAAAAAATGGGCCTGTTCACAGGAGTAATATCTTGTTTCCATTGTGTTCCGGTGCTTCTCACCTCTCTCCGTCGTTTTGCGACTGGTTCTTCTGGTGATGAATCTGATGATTCAGCACCCTGAGGGACTTGTATATTTTCATGTTCTTCTTCACGATCACTTTCATACAGATCAGAATCTGAATCGTTCACAAGTTCCGTAATAATCTGTTCACTTATCCGTGGGCTGTATGCACGCGTAGGATTTCCTTTACTTGTACAAGATCTGGGATCCATATCTCAATTAATATACAGTATAAATCGACTATTTCCTCACTACACTTTCATTCTAAATCTGTGAAGTCATATATTCTATCATTAGAACACACGCACGTAAATTTGAGCTTATCTAACCGGAGCGCACGTGGCTACGAAACATCGTCCCTAAGTTGTACCACCAATCACTATCGATCGACAACACCACCTAACGATAGCAAAGGAAAACAGCAACACGTCAAAGCAAAAACTAATTCGATAACTTGAATAGCTTTTGAGTGGCTGAATTTCAAAGATCGTGGTAGTAGTATTACTAACAGCGGCACTCAGGCGCACGCCACGTGGTAGTAATATTACTACCAGCGGGCGCATAGTGTTAATGTCTGTGTGGAGTTGATATTAGAGTAACATTATTGTATGCATATACTCTGGACAGGGTAAGTTGGTGATAAGCTTATAGAAATACAATAATCTTTGGTGGTGGGTGGATTTATGAATAACATGAGCATCCGAGACTGTTTGTATATTCTCTTTTAATTTGTTACTCCTTTTTTTTTTTCAGGGTGTCACTTATTGTGGCACTTCAAAAGCCAGTAATTTAACCATGGAAAATGTCCCATGGCACAGTGACGTAGTGGCCTTTGTACAGAAGCTGGCGGACCTGTTACCAGAATACGAAATAGCTTCAGAGCATGAACACTCAAATTGTGTTTTAATAGCACATAAGAAGGTAAGAACAGTTTAACCACCTCTTGGATGTTTATTTCCATCAACATTTATCCCAGTGAAACCTCAGACCACATTATACTTCCCCACTGTAAGTAAGATATTCACTTTAACAGGTTTCACCAGACTATACTAAACACTCCCTGATCCATAACCTCTCCATACAGGGTTAGATGGTCTGTACCACATCTAGAATACTGTGCTCTTACCAGGCTTTCACTTTGAGGGGTTACGCAACTGAACTTACCTGCCTCGCCTAGCCGCATGGAGTTTATTCCTACCAGTCATGTAACCATACTGTTGGTCACTTAAAATTACCATGTACTAAAAATGTTTAAAATTTGTATGTAATTGTTTTCTTAATTTTGGAATATTATTAAAGAAATATTGGTTTAGCCACCAAGTATTGCCTTTCATACCTACAGCGCAGAAATGCAACAAACTAGTGAGAAGAGATGGATGTTGTTGAATTGGGGTTGGTGAGGGTAGAACCTATCTATTTGAAGATATTGGTGTACAAAGATGTGGAGATTGTCCTTATCTTTTATTTTTTCATGTTCTTGTTTCATTTTCCTGTTGCTCCCTTTTCCCAGACTGATCTGCCATTGTGTTTGTCCTGTTATGTGTCCATTTCTTGTTCCTCTTTCTTTCTATATAACTTGAAACTAGTGAATTCATCAGTTTATTAATATTACTTTTCATTTCCCTTTCATTTTCCCCAGTTCTTAATTTGGCCGATACTGAAACGGTCTGCTACAAAATGCTGTTTTAAATGTTGAGATGTGAAGTTTTTTTTTCTTTTTTTTTATACCACAAAAGTTATTTATACTTTGTGCAGCTACACTGTATATCGTACCCCTGTGGATGAGAGACGCAGATGAAGAATACACCTACGGTATCCCCTGCCTGTCATGAGACGACTAAAAGGAGCGACCAAGGGATGATGTACTTAAGAATCATAAGACTGAAATTAGTTCCATTTTGTGAGGAACACCATGGGTCGACATTACTTGCGATTAGTACCACCATGTGAGGAACACTATGGGTATACGTTACCTAGGAGCAGGAACACCACAGGTCTGGGCGTTGCCTGTGATTAGTATCATTGTGTGCATGCTACCAAGATGGGGGAGCGGGCGCTCTAGCCATGCGTCTTGGTAGGTGTGCTAGGTACCAACTGACGAGCCCAACCTAGCACACGGGCGAAATGCTGGCAACGAGGAACGAGTTAGCTGGAAAATTTATAATGTCCAATAACGGACCATTTATATTGGTATTATAAATTTACTCATTCGGGACAAATATTTCAGATTCCCTATGGGAATCAACATCTATATCATCTGATGGCCAAGCAGGCATCAATTTCTGGTGGTGAGACAAAGTCTCTCATAGTTCATTGGCACTGCCAGTGGCTTCAAATAGCCTACGCAGTGGCCTCCACGGTATACACTAGCCATGCGTCTTGGTAGGTGTGCTAGGTACCAACTAACGAGCCCAACCTAGCACACAGGGGCGAAATGCTGGTAACGAGGAATGAGTTCGCTGGAAAATGTATAATGTCCAACAATGGACTATTTATATTGGTATTATATACATACATACATACATACATACATACATACATACATACATACATACATACATTATCATTATAGACTGTTATGCCTTTCAGCGTTCAGTCTGCAAGCCTCTGAGAATTTACTAAATGTTGCCACAATCCTCGATTTGCAACTAGTGTTGTGGCCTCATTTAGTTCTATACCTCTTATCTTTAAATCGTTAGAAACCGAGTCTAACCATCATCGTCTTGGTCTCCCTCTACTTCTCTTACCCTCCATAACAGAGTCCATTATTCTCGTAAGTAACCTATCCTCCTTCATTCGCCTCACATGACCCCACCACCGAAGCCGGTTTATGCGTACAGCTTCATCCATCTAGTTCATTCCTAACTTAGCTTTATCTCCTCATTCCAAGTACCCTCCTACCATTGTTCCCACCTGTTTGTACCAACAATCATTCTTGCTACTTTCATGTCTGTTACTTCTAACTTATGAATAAGATATCCTGAGTCCACCCAGCTTTCGCTCCTGTAAAGCAAAGTTGGTCTGAAAACAGACCGACGTAAAGTTAGTTTCGTCTGGGAGCTGACTCCCTTCTTACAGAATACTGCTGATCGCAACTGCGAGCTCACTGCATTAGCTTTACTACACCTTGATTCAATCTCACTTACTATATTACCATCCTGGGAGAACACACAACCTTAATACTTGAAGTTATCGACCTGTTCTAGCTTTGTATCACCAATCTGACATTCAATTCTGTTGAATTTCTTACCTACTGACATCAATTTAGTCTTCGAGAGGCTAATTTTCATACCATACTCATTGCACCTACTTTCAATTTCCAAAATATTAGACTGCAGGCTTTCGGCACAGTGTGCCATTACGACCAAGTCGTCAGCATAGGCCAAACTGCTTACTACATTTCCACCTAAGTGAATCCCTCCCTGCCATTTCGTAAACTACGAACAGCAAAGGTGAAAGATTACAGCCTTGTCTAACTCCTGTAAGTACCCGGAACCAAGAACTCATTCTACCTTCAATTCTCGCTGGAGCCCAATTGTCAACATAAATGCCTTTGATTGATTTTAATAATCTACCTTTAATTTCATAGTCCCCCAGTATGGCGAACATCTTTTCCCTCGGTACCCTGTCTTTTGCTTTCTCTAGATCTAAGAAACATAAAACACAACTGCCTATTCCTCTCGTAACATTTTTCAATTACCTGGCGCATACTGAAAATCTGATCTTGACAGCCTCTCTGTGGTCTGAAACCACACTGGTTTTCATCCAACTTCCTCTCAACGACTGATCACACCCTCCCTTCCAAGATGCCAGTGAGTACTTTGCCTGGTATACTAATCAATGAGATACCTCGATAGTTGTTGCAATCCTTCCTGTTCCCTTGCTTATAGATAGGTGCAATTACTACTTTTGTCCAATCTGAAGGTACCTTACCAACACTCCACGCTAATTTTACTACTCTATGAAGCCATTTCATCCCTGCCTTCCCACTATACTTCATCATTTCAGGTCTAATTTCTTCTATTCCTGCTGCCTTATGACTGGAGTTTATTTACTATCCTTTCCACTTCCTCAAGCATAATTTCACCAACATCACTTTCCTCCTCCCCATGAGCTTGGCTGTTTGCAACACCACCATGATGATTTCCTTTTACATTGAGAAGATGTTCAAAATATTCCCTCCACCTCTCCAGTGATTCCCTGGGATCTATTATGAGTTCACCTGAATTACTCAAAACACTGTTCATTTCCTTTTTCCCTCCCTTCCTAAGATTCTTTATTACTGTCCAGAAAGGTTTCCCTGCTGCTTGACCTAGCCTTTCCAGGTTATTACCAAAATCTTCCCATGATTTCTTTTTGGATTCAACAACTATTTGTTTCGCTCTGTTTCTTTCATCTACGTACCAATCCCTGTCTGCCTCGGTCCTTGTTTGGAGCCATTTCTGATAAGCCTTCTTTTTACGTTTACAGGCTGCTCTCACTTCATCATTCCACCAAGATGTTCGCCTTTTCCCATCTTTACACACAGTTGTTCCTAGGCATTCCCTTGCTGTTTCTACTACAGCATCCCTGTATGCCACCCATTCACTTCCTATATCCTGAACCTGCTTACTGTATAGTGTTCGAAACTTCTCACTAATCATATCCATGTACTTCTGTCTAATTTTCTCGTCCTGGAGATTTTCTACCCTTATTCGTTTGCAGACAGATTTCACTTTCTCTACCCTAGGCCTAGAAATACTTAGTTCACTATAGATCAGATAGTGGTCTGTATCATCAAAAAATCCGCAAAAACCGCGTACATTCCTAACAGATTTCCTGAATTCAAAGTCTGTTAAGATATAGTCTATTATGGATCTGGTACCCCTAGCCTCCCATGTGTAGCGGTGAATAGCCTTATGCTTGAAGAATGTATTCGTAACAGCTAAACCCATACTAGCACAGAAGTCCAGCAAACGCTTCCCATTCCCATTAGCTTTCATATCTTCCCCACATTTACCAATCACCTTTTCGTATCCTTCAGTTCTATTCCCAACTCTCACATTGAAATCGCCCATTAGCACTATTCTATCCTTGCTGTTGACCCTGACCACGATGTCACTCAATGCTTCATAAAACTTGTCAACATCCTCATCTGCACCCTCACATGGTGAATACACGGACACAATTCTTACCCACTGACAAATCTACCCACATCATTCGCTCATTTACGTGCCTAACAGAAACTATGTGTTCTTTCTACCTCCCGTATGTGAGTTCTTTTTTTCTAAACCACGTATTGCCAGCAATTAATCCATTCCTTCTATAAAAGTCTATTACCAAATGTCCTTCTTCATCTTGGTTTCCATAACTACAGGGGCAAATTCTCTCTTCTTTTCCCTGTCTGTCTGTTCCAACATGTGCATTCATGTCTCCCATATTTACAACCTCTTTATCTTCAATACAACTTAGCATTTTTACAGACACCCGATATTATTTATTTTTTTTTTTTTTACCGTATACGGGGGTTTACCTTAAATCGATGTTTCAGTAGGAAGCACATCTTTTTCAGAAATCTTGGCCTGTGTTAGCATAAATTGCACCTTCACACATTTACACAATGACAGCATTAAGAATAATAATTTTGTGTGCCTATTACTAGCCGAGTGCAGCCCCTATAAGGCAGACCCTCCGGTGAGGGTGGACGGCATCTGCCATGTGTAGGTAACTGCGTGTTATTGTAGTGGAGGATAGTGTTATGTGTGGTGTGAGAGTTGCAGGGATGTTGGGGACAGCTCAAACACCCAGCACCCGGGCCATTGGAATTAACCAATGAAGATTAAAAACTCCGACCCGGCCGGGAATCGAACCGGGACCCTGTGAACCGGAGGCCAGTACGCTGACCATTCAGCCGAGTCGAACAATGACAGCATTAAAACCAGGAGATATCTACACTATACTGTAATTACAACTTTGTACTGTTTGTGCTTAAGATTACTCTTGTGTTAAACTGCCCTGCTATCTAAGCAAAAGACCTGTATTGCACCATAACTAGCCTTGGCTCAATTATTCTTTGAAAATCAATATTAAAATAACATGTCCTGGCTGACTGACTGACTCATCATCGCCGAGCCAAAACCACTGGACAGAAACAAATGAAATTTTGGGAATATATTTATGTTACAGTGTAGGAGCTCACTAAGAGAGGATTTTTGGATATTCCATCGCTAAGGGAGTGAAGAGGGGTGAATTGTTTAAATCAGTAAATCTATATCTCAAAAACTTGACAGTTTAGATATGTAAAAGTTAGTGTTTGGAATCTCCTTTATAAAGAAAAAACAAGTACTTTTTTATTTTCTGAAAATCCTCTTAAGGGAGGGTGAAAAGAGGTGAAGAAGGGGTTCAATCCTTTTTATGTGTTGCCTCTGTGGATCCGTGGTAGAGTGTCGGCCTCCGGATCCCAAGATAGCGGGTTCAAACCCGGCAGAGGTAATCGGATTTCTGAAGGGCGGAAAAAAGTCCATTCGACACTCCATGTCGTACGATGTCGGCATGTAAAAGATCTCTGGTGATACTTCTGGTATTTACCCGACAAAATTCATTAAATCTCAGCCATAGACGCCCAAGAGAGATCCGGTTTACTGTGTCTGCCATCTAGTGGGTGTAGAGTAAAACGGAACGTCGAAATTGACGAGCAGACTGCCAGTTGGCGTCAAATTGAAATGTCTGCACACGGTAGCTGAGGCCATATGATTATTATTATTAATCCTTTTTATGAAGATACTGAAAATGAAAATCCACAGCCTGAATCCGGTCATTTGACCGGGTCAGGAGTGGAATGAATGAAGCCCCATCTACCAGCGAGGATAGGAATTGTACCGGCTGCCGAAGCCTGTCGCATTACTCTGGAGCAATGATTAATGACTGGCAGATGAAATGAAATGATATTGGAGAGTGTTTTTGGAATGAAAGATGGCAGGGAAAACCGGAATACCCAGAGAAAAACCTGTTCTGCTTCCGCTTTGTCCAGCACAAATCTCACATGGAGTGACCTGGATTTGAATCACGGTATACAGCGGTGAGAGGCCGGCGCGCTGCCGTCTTAGCCACAGAGGCTTCTGTGAAGATACTTATATATTAAAAAACTGAAGATATTACAGACATGAACATCGGTATTAGGAATCCCTTTTAAAAATAAAGAAACATCCTTTTTTGTTTCAGAAAATCCACTTAAGGGGCATAAGGGGTGGGGGTGAAGGGATGTGAAATAGTTTAAATTATTTTTATGAGGATACTTATATCTCAAAAACTGAAGATGTTGCAGGCGTGAAAATGGGTATTAGCAATCTCCTTTAAAAATAAACACTTTTTTAAAAAAATTCTTTTAAGGGGGAGGGTGAAAAAGGCGTTCAGTCCTTTCTATGAGGATACTTATATATCAAAAAGTGAAGATACTACAGACATGAAAATTGATATTTGGTGTCTCCTTTAAATATAAAGAAATGTATTTTCTTGTTCGCTGAACATCTACTTGGAAAGGGGGGGGGGTGAAAAGAAGTGAAGACGGAGTTGAATTATTTTTATGAGGATACTTACATCTCTAAAACTGAAGACGTTACAGACGTGAAAATTGGTGTGTGTATATATATATATATATAAGGCAATAGGCACCTACTTAGAAAGTGTTTCAAAAAATTCCACCCCTAAGGTGATAACATGGGTAAAACCCTAAAAACCAAAATATTCATTCCTCAGAAACCAGACAATGTTGAAATAGCACTCGATGATTGCTTCTTTGTGTACTAGATGTTTAATAAGACATGTTTAGGAAAAAATCAGCCCTTAAGGGTTAATTGGATAGTTAATACCCAAAAACAAAAATATTCCTTTCTCTGAAACAGTTTCACATACAAGGTTGAAATTTAGAATGTTGGTTCCTCCTGTATGTCTTAGATTTTCAATAAAACATAGTCTTATAATAAGACGCCCCTAAGGGGTTTTGACTGGAGGGTTTGGTGACAACATAAATATTCATTTCTCTCCAACTGTTTGACACGTGGGCTTGAAATTTCACATGACAGTGGTCCTTTTATGTCTTCAATTTTGAATAAGAAGTGTCCCGAAAACAATACACCCTTAAGGGTGGGGGGAGATTGACTAGGAGGTGAGGTCTCGGCGGCATAAATATTCATTTCTCTCAAATCATTCGGCATATGAATTTGAAATTTCACTTGCTCACATAGTTCTTAGAATTTAAGTGAAGAGTTGTCGTAAAACAATAAACCCTAGGGGTTTTTGACCGTGAGAGTGAGGCCTAAAAACACAATTCATATCTCTGAAATCAACTGGCATATGAGGCTGAAATTTTACATGACATTTGCTTCTATAAGAAATAGATTTTAAATAAGAAGGGGCGTCAAATCAGTACACCTCCTAGGGTATTTGATTGGGGGTGGGATGTAGCTGACAACATGAATATTCATATCTCTCAAAGCTTTTGACATACAAGCGTAAAATTTTGCATTTTGATTGTCCTATATATGTTAGATTTTAAATTAAAGTGGTCTTAAAATAACACACCCCTAAGGCATTTGGACTGGGTGGAAAAAGCCTGAAAAATAAATATTCGTATCTCTGAAACCCTTTGACTTATGAGGTTGAAATTTCACATTATGGTTGCTTCTATATGTAATAGATTTTTAAATAAAAAGTGGTCTAAAAACACTAGACCCGTAAGGGATTTTGACTGTGGGAGTGGGGGAGTGTAGGGGTGAGGAAAGTGGTCTTTAAACAATAAACAGGCATAGGAGGTTGGAATTTCATATGGTGGTTACTCTTCAGTGTCTTCGATTTTAAATAAAAACTGGCCTTGTAACAATGCACCCCTTGATATCCGATGACAAACATATTTATTTCTCTAAAACCGTTTGACATACGAGGTTGAAATTTCATACGATTGTTCCTCCTATACATCTTAGATTTTAAATAAAAAGTGGTTTCATATATTCCTAAGGGGGTTTTGACTGAGGTTTGGGGTCTGATAACAAAAATATTCATTTCTCTGGGTCAACAGCCAGGATAGGATAGTGCTAATAGGCGATTTCAATGCGAGAGTTGAAAATAGAACTGAAGGATACAAAAGGGTGATTGGTTAATGTGGGAAAGATATGGAAGCTAATAGGAATGGGATGCGTTTGCTGGACTTCTGTGCTAGAATCTTAACCAACTTCGAATTCAGGAAATCTAGGAATGTATGGGTTTTTGGGAGGATTTTTTTTATGATACCAACCACTATCTGATCTATAGTGAAGTAAGTATCTCTAGGCCTGGGATAGGGAAAGTGAAATCAGTCTGCTAACGAAGAAGGTTAGAAAATCTCCAAGACGAGGAAATTAAACAGAAGTACGTGGATATGATTTGCGAGACGTTCCGAAGAGTGGACAGTAAGCGTGTTCAGGATATAGAAAGAGGAAGGGTGGCATACAGGGATGCTTTAGTGGAAACAGCAAGGGAATGCCTAGGAACAATTGTGTGAACAGATGGGAAAAGCAAACATCTTGGTGGAACGATGAAGTGAGAGCAGCTTGTAAAAGTAAAAAGAAGGCTTATCAGAAATGGCTCTAAACAAGGGCTGATGCAGAGAGGGAATTGTATGTAGATGAAAGGACATAGTGAAACTAATAGTTGTCGAATCCAAAAAGAAGTCTTAGGAAGATTTTAGTAATAACCTAGAAATGCTAGGTCAAGCAGCAGGGAAATAATCTTAGGAAGAGAGGGAGAAAGGAAATGAACAGTGTTTTGCGTAATTCAAGTGAACTCATAATAGATCCCAGGGAATCACTGGACAGGTGGAGGGGATATTTTGAAAACCTTCTCAACGTGAAAGGAAATCTTCATGGTGGTGTCGCAAACAACGGAGCTCATGGGGAGGAGGAAAATTATTTTGGTGAAATTATGCTTGAGGAAGTGGAAAAGATAGGATTGTAAATAAACTCCATTGTCATAAAACAGCAGGAATAGATGAAATTAGACCTGAAATGCTGAAGTATAGTGGGATAGCAGGGATGAAATGGCTATATAGAGTAGTAAGAGTAGGAGTGTTGGTAAGGTACCTTGAGATTGGACAAATGCAGTAATTGTACCTATCTATAAGCAAAGAAACAGGAAGGATTGCAACAACTATCGAGGTATCTCATTAATTAGTATACCAGGCAAAGTATTCGCAGGCATCTTGGAAGAGAGGGTGCGATCAGTGGTTGTGAGGAATTTGGATGAAAACCAGTGTGGTTTCAGACCACAGAGGGGCTGTCAGGATCAGAATTTCAGTATGCGCCAAGTAATTGAAAAATGCTACGAGAGGAATAGACAGTTGTGTTCGTGTTTTGTACGTCTAGAAAAAGAATGTGACAGGGTACCAAGGGAAAATATATTCACTATACTGGGGGACTATGGTATTAAGGGTAGATTAATACAATCAAAGGCATTTATGTTGACAATTGGGCTGCAGTGAGAATTGATGGTAGAATGAGTTCTTGGTTCAGGGTACTTACAGGGGTTAGACAAGGCTGTAATCTTTCGCCTTTGTAGTTTGTAGTTCAGATGGATCAGCAGCTGAAAGGTATAAAGTGGCAGTTGGGATTCGGTTAGGTGGAAATGTAGTAAGCAGTTTGGCCTATGCTTACGATTTGGTCTTAATGGCAGATTGTGCTGAAAGCCTGCAGTCTAATATCTTGGAACTTAAAATAGGTGCAATGAGTATGGTATGAAAATTAGCCTTTTGAAGACTAAATTGGTGTTAGTAGGTAAGAAATTCAACAGAACTGAATGTTAGGTTGGTGATAGAAAACTGGAACAGGTAGGTAATTTCAAGTATTTAGGATGTGTGTTCTCCCAGGTTGGTAATATAGTGAGATTTATTTTTTATTTTATTTATTTATTTATTTATTTATTTATTTATTTTTTATTTATTTATTTATTTATTTATTTATTTATTTATTTATTTATTGCAAGTTGCTTTACTCCGTACCGACAAATATAGGTCTTACGGCGACGATGGAATAGGAAAGGGCTAGGAGTGGGAAGGAAGCGGGGCCATGGCCTTATTTAAGGTACAGCCCCATTATTTGCCTGGTGTGAAAACGGGAAACCGCGGAAAACCATCTTCAGGGCTGCTGACAGTGGGGTTCGAACCCACTGTCTTCCAAATACTGGATACTGGCCACACGTAAGCGACTGCAGCTATCAAGCTTGGTGTAAGTGAGATTGAATCAAGGTGCAGTAAAGCTAATACAGTGAGCTCACAGTTGCGATCAACAGTATTCTGTGAGAATGAAGTCAGCTCCCGGACGAAACTATGTTTTCAGATCAACTTTGCTTTACGGGCGTGAAAGCTGTGTGGACTCAGGACATCTTATTCATAAGTTAGAAGTAACAGACATAAAAGTAGCGAGAATGATTGCTGGTGCAAACAGGTGTGAACAATGGCAGGAGGGTACTTGGAATGAGGAGATAAAGGCTAAGTTAGGAATGAACTCGATGGATGAAGCTGTACGCATAAACCGGCTTCGGTGGTGGGGTCATGTGAGGCGAATGGAGGAAGATAGGTTATCTAGGAGAATAATGACTCTGTTGCGGAGGGTAAGAGAAGTAGAGGGAGACAAAGACGACAGTTGTTGGACTCTGTTTCTAACGATTTAAAGATAAGAGGTATAGAAATGAATGAGGCCACAGCACCAGTTGCAAATAGTTGTGGCGACGTTTAGTAAATTCACAGACGCTTGCAGACTGAATGCTGAAAGGCATAACGGTCTATAATGATGATGTATGTATGAAACCGTTTGACATTCGAGGTTGAAACTTCACATGATGATTGCTCCTACATACATTAATAATAATAATAATAATAATAATAATAATAATAATAATAATAATAATAATGTTATTAGCTTAACGTCCCACTAACTACTGTACTTTTACAGTTTTTGGATACGCCGAGGTGCCAAAATTTAGTCCCGCAGGAGTTCTTTTACGTGCCAGTAAATCTGCAAACACGAGGCTGACATATTTGAGCACCTTCAGGTACCACCGGACTGAGCTAGGATCGAACCTGCCAAGTTGGGGTTAGAAGGCCAAGCACCTCAGCCATCTGAGCCACTCAGCCCGGCCCTATATGCATTACATTTTATTCAAGAAGTGGTCTTAAACCTACACACCCTGAAGGGGTTTTGACTGGGGGTGAGTTCTGATGACATAATATTAATTTCTCTGAAACCATTTGACATACGAGATTAAAATTTAACATGATGGTTGCTCCTATATGTTTTAGATTTTAAATAAGAAAAGGTCCTAAAACAATTCACCTGAGAGGTTTTGGCTGGGGGTGACTACTTAAGGCAATATTATTCATCTTTCCAAACCATTTCACGTATGAATTTGAAATTTCTCCATTTTTGGATGTTGTAGGTGTCAGATATATCATAATTCAAAATATTTCACGTATAATTATTGGGATCATGCAGAAGTTGTTGAAGTTGTAAAACTAAGTCTCCACAACAACCCAGGTACTCAACCAAATTTCCGACTCCTTTTCTTTATTGCCGAAAGATGTTATTTGTAAAACTCAAGGGTTTAACGGAACTAATCTTGAACTTGATACACAACTGGAGGAACATTTTTCTGGGACTCTATACCATTAATGGTATCTATGAATTCTTGCGGACGTTGAATGTCTAATATTTCAAGATTTAAACCTCTCAAATTACTAATCACTTTCCACAAGCTTAATACATATAATAGGCCTAAATAATAAAGGTGGTTTCCTTTTGATTTTTTTTTTTTTTTTTTCAGAGATCGGTGCTTCCATCTATGCACAGTAAATTCTATATCTTAGATTTTAAGTAAGAAGTGGTCATCAAAAAACAATACACCCCTAAGAGGTTTTGACTGGGGGATGAGGAAAAATCGTATTCTAGGTGTTAAGTAACAGAAAGTTTGAAACAAATTTAACCCCTCAGAGAGTTAAATGGGGGTTGAGATCTGAAAACGGATATATTTATTCCTTCCCTCAAAATCTTTTAACGTACGAAGACAAAATTCCAAATAGCAGTATATACTTTAAGTACTAGGTGTGAAATAGGAAATATTTTTTAAACATTCTACCCCTAAGGTGTTAAATGGGATTATATCTTGATTTATCAGTTTCATTTTCCGTATTGACCGTTATCGTAAGTTATAGACGAGAAAGGTTCCACCTTATCAATACAAATTTATTTATACAAATATCTACAGTACCGGTTTCGACTCTTTACATGTAGTCATCCTCAGCTGTACACCGTTACCTTCACATAAATCAAATTAGTTGATTTGCCTTGTCCATAATAATAGTCATAATGTTAGGATATATCTTACTTCTAATTGAGCATACTTCAGGGTAAATTCGACTATGTACAATCTAAAATGTGTAGGTGAATTTTTTAGGCCTAAAATCATGTAAATGGGCTGTTATTAAAAGTACAATTACGTAAACACTTTTTTAAAAATATATGTGATACATGTAAAATGTTGTCTTAAAATATACAGTTCAAGTAAAATCCGTTATAATAAATAAATAGGGAACATTTTGTTGGAGTAAGTTTTCATCCTGCGTATGTTGATTTTCTTCAATATGATGTGAAAATCGTATAAATGGACTATTATTAAAACTACAGTTACATAAACACTCTTAAAAATATATATAGTACATGTAGAATGTCATTTTAAAATGTGCAAATTCATGTAAGATCCGTTACAATAAATAGGAAACAATTTTTTAGAGTAAGTTTCCGGTCTTGCATTCATTGATTTTCTTCAGTATGATATGGAGAATGTCTGTGCTTTTTTTTGTAAGTGGTGATCTTCTTTTTGCTGTATATTATGCTTTTTCATTAGTTTATGGTTGATTTATCAATCATTATAACAAGTCTGATGTATTGTCTGAGGTAGATGTGTGCAGCTGCGGTTGAATATGGCTGGAGTATGAATGTAATTTCTATTCTGAGTGTCAAATGCAGGAAGGTGGGTCTTCTCCGGTCTATAAATGCCGATGTGTGTGATTGCTATTGTGGTTGTGATGCACTAGCTTTGGCTGCCTGGCCTGCATGCATTTGACACTATAACTTAAAATGGGGTTATCTCCGCAAACAAAATTATTCATCCCTCCAAAACTATTTGACGTACAAATTTGTAATTTTACGAGAAGGTTCTTTGTTTATGTCCGAGACGTAAAATACCATATACTGTACTTCAAAAAAATATTTCTTCCCGAAACGGTTTAGATGGTGGTTGACTCTCAAAAACACAATATCCATTCTTTCGGAACCGTTTCAGGTCCAATCCTAAAATTTTACATGAAGGGTGGTCTTCTATGTTCTAGATGTTAAGAAATATTTTTAAAACAGTCTCCGCCTAAAACACATTCATTCCCACATTACTGTTTGACGTACAACATCTAAACTTCACAGGTTGATCGCTTTTACATCTTAGATGTTAAATAAGGTAGGGTTTAAAAAACATTGTAATTCTTCTGTACCACGAACTTACTACGCTGGCGTAGCAGGGGGGGAGGTCATACTCCCACGTGGCGCATCCCAGGTGGCGGATAGGGGGTCCCTAACCGGCTTGGCGGCAGACTTGAGGGAAATAAAATACCTCTTGCGGACCACACACACTACCCCTTGCGAGTGGGGGACGCACATGCAGAATACACCCACAGTACCCCCTGCCTGTCGTAAGAGGCGACGAAAAGGGGCGACCAATGGATGCTCACATTAGAACCATAAGACTACTTGTAATTAGTACCATCACGCAGGGAACACCATGGGTCGCATTTACTTGCACGTAGTACCACTATGTTAGGTACGCAGTAGGTTTGTGATTAGTAGTGACAGTGTGTGAATAAGGATTAGGTTCTTACAGTACCTGTGATTCGTACCCCTGTATGAGCAACACAATGAGATGAGCGACACCATGGTTCTGCCTTGCCTATGCTTAGTTCCCACTATGTGAGGAATACCACGGGATAGTTCAGGTCCCTGTGGTTAGTCCACTTATGTGAGGAGTGCCATAGGTTTGTGTTGCCTTTATAGGTTTGCGTTGCCTGTAAATAGCGCCGCAGTGTGCGAAACAGCATAGGTCTGTGTTACATGTGCGCATTACACTACCTGTGAATAGTACCATAATGTGTGGAATAGCGCGAGTCTACGCTACTTTTGATTAGTACCGCCAAATGACAAATAGCATGGTTCTACTTTCCTAGCGATAAGTACCATTATGAGGGGTCGATGACCTGGATTTTGGACCCGTTTCGACTACAAGCATAATCGATTCAGCATCGTGCTATAGAAGCAGTCCCTTGGTCAGTAAAACTATTGTTTTGTGCCAGCTTTTGTGCATGTGAGGCACTGTGGGTCGGTTCCACTGATCGTTTTAAATTCATATCGATCCATCCATTCATTCTTTGTCCTCACGCTTTGAATTCTGGTCAGTGGAGGATTTTGGGCTTTTAATTTGTCATAACATTTCGTCTCATTTCGTACCATTAGGGGTCAATGACCTCGATGTTAGGCCCTTTAAAACAACAAGCATCATCATCATCACAATTCTTCTGTACGGGATTCAAATGCATGTTAGAAAAGAAAATGAATAATCATTCCCCCAACTCCATTTGACGCATAATCCGAGGGTGTATTGGACAGGTTCAGTCGTGCTTCACTGCGGTTTAAAATTGAAAGTTATTTTTCAAAGTTTTACATTTTGGAGAGACGGATACCTTTTCACTATCATCAGATTAACAGACCTATGCTATTTGCAGATCCCAGTTGAATAATTATTACTGAAGGCTGTGAATGGTGATCCTTGGCATATACACAGGGAAACGTGGTTACTAGATGATGGATCATTACCTCGTACATACATCTACATTGTACACTGTTATGCCTTTTTAGCATTCAGTCTGCAAGCCTTTGTGAATTAACTAAGTGCTTCCATAATTTTCTATTTGTAAACAGCTCTGTAGCCTCTCTTAGTTCCACACCTATGAAAACTGATCATCCTGGTTTCTCTCCATCTCTTACTTGGTTCGGAAATTGTTTGCCAGTCTGAGTGGCTCAGGCGGTTGAGGCGCTGACCTTCTGACCCCAACTTGGCAGGTGTGTTCCTGGCTCAGTCCGGTGGAATTTGAAGGTGCTCAAATACGTCAGGCTCGTGTCAGCAGATTTACTGGCACATAAAAGAACCCCTGCGGGACTTAATTCTGCACATCGGAATCTCCATAAACCGTAAAAGTAGTGAGTGAGACGTAAACCAGATATTATTACTATTATTATCAGAAATTGTTTTCAGTATTATTTAGGAATATGTTCGCTATTATTCCTGATAATGGTGAGCCCATGGTCAACCCTTCCTTTTGACAATAGATTTTGTTGTTAAATGCAAAACTGTTTCAGTTTAGGCCTGTGGTTGTTTTTATAAGGTTATATAAGATTTTCCATAAAAGTCAGCAAAGAGGGAAAAACCCATTAAAATTGGCATGAAACAATCTGTCTGTCCAAAACTTCTCGTGAATGTTTCCCTTTCTTAAAAATAGTAATGTCATCACTCCAGAGGCTTCTGTGGCCAACATTTCCCTTTTCTTTCTTCAAAAAGCGTAACCTAAGCTAGGTTTACCGTACACATTATGAAAACATATTTCAAGCTTGTTGTAGACTACTGATAACCTTTTCACCATAAATTTACATGGGGTACAGCCTTTCTGAAATATAACCAGACACTAGAGTATAAAACCTAACCTCTGAAATCAGTGATGCACATCCCTGCATCTTGAGAAGAAGAGGTATCATATTCTTTCTTTATTTCTAAGGAATTAGCAACTGTTGTCAGCCATGTTACAGTTTTATGCATTTATTTTAAAAATATGTTCTCCCAATGTTTGTATACACCAGTTGGAGTTGTGGGGTATTATTAATCAACGTTAACAGCACCTTTGAATGTCCAGGAGAGCCAAGACAGACTCAAGGATTGGAGAGCATGCTCGTACATGTAACGAGGAATTGATATGGAAGATGATAGATCACATTCATTATAAATGCTGGAGTATAGTGTATGAATATTGATAACGGAGAAAGTAACATGCCCAAATTTGCTAGCAATCACAGATGAATCAGTGAAAGGATTTTCATTCTAACCAAAGGATATTGCGCAGATTAACATAGGAATTTCCGAAGGGCATAATAATGTTACTACTACAGGGTTCTCTTCTACTGGTACTACAGTGGCTGCGGTCGGATGTTTATGTGAGCCTGATATCTCACTTTAGCACTAAGTACCCATGCTCTAAATTCCTCTTCTGCTTTGAATCATCTTTAGCAAGCATATGATGTCTTTTTCGTTGGTTCTTAATGTCCCATAATTATAACGAATAGAAGTAAATACTTAAGAATTTTAACATTTCCTAACACTAAATGCGGGTTCTATCCCAGAGTGAATAATGTAAAATCAAATATAAAAAACATTGCTCTTATGGAATAATTTTCGGGGCTTGAAATTTTGTCTGTTAAATGCAGTTTATGCTAAATCAAGGTTACGAAAAATCGGCAGATGCTCGTATCTGTGTGTGTTTCTCGCCTGTTCCTTTTGTTCATCTATGACAGTGCCATTAATGACTTAGTAGTCCAAGTTCCAAAAGGGTTGACATAAGCAGAAAATTACTGGTATAATAGGCAGCCCACTAAATGCTCATTATGAACCCCTGCATAGTTTACAAAATAATTTTAATTAATAGTGGCGTGTGGCCTCTGGAGAGGCTTGGTGCAGGTCTTTCGATTTGACGCTTTATAGGCTACCTGTGCGTCTGTGAAGATGGGTCCCCAAGCCATCAGAATTAACCAATGAAGGTTAACATCCCTAACCCAGCCGGGAATCAAACCCGTGACATCGTGGACCAAATGTTAGCACGCTGACAATTTAGCCATGGAGCCAGACATGATAATAATAAATAATAATAATAATAAGGGGAACAAAAACAATCACCTGAAAGTGAAGTTCAGTATGTCATTGATCTGGCCAGGTTGGGGGCCGTTGCATGGTGAAGGGTTAACGAACTAAGTAGCCAGGTGGACTCGCACCAACGACAGAATACCGGTATTGCAACAACTTGCACTCATGCTAGAGAGGAGGGAAGTAAGGACTTCATTAAGATAAGTTCAGATTTCAAGTTTTTAAGGATTTAAACAGATATAAACGTAAATATTTATCCATTTCTAAATATTGAGTTTGATTTGACAGAATCTGATGTGTCCATCACAAACAAAACATGTCATTCTATTTTAATTAAGTTTTTTTTTTCCAAACATAATTCTGTTATATATTTTCTTTTCCAGGTAGTTTATAAATTTATTTATTCAGAATTTGTTTTGGCAGACTGAATAACCTAAGAGTTATAAATTAACTGAACGAAAGTGATAAGAGATGGCTTCATATATCACCAAAAAAAAAAAAAAATTGAATGAAGGGAGGATAAATTTATTGTGAATATATTAAAATAGTGCTCACCTGTAAATTGGTATTATTCTTTTAATATTTTATGTAATGTTTGTATCTTTTTATTGCAGTTCAAAATTGGCAGTGATTGGTGGACGTGGATCGATTATGAAAAATTCCATTACTTAATTCAACGATTCTATGAAACAAATGGGAAAGAAACCTTCACAGCCTTGGTAAATATCTCCAAATTATAAAATGTATATATAATATGAAGGGGGACTAGTTTTATAAAGACGGTACAAATACATCCGTTATCTTCATCTTTGTAAATCTTTACAGATGGAGTATATGTGGCATATTTTTTAAGGACATTTTAAATTGGTTTTTTTAACTTACTTTCCAGACAGATTATATTGTGATCCCATAGAAATTGGGGGTAATAAATTATTAAAGTAGTCTAAATTGCCACCACAGTAGAATACAGTAGAAGTCCGTTATAGCGAGAATTCATAACAGCGAAAAATTTACTCGCTATAACGGATTGTCGTTATATCCGATTTTTTTATAAAAGTTGGAAAACCCTTCATGCACTTTAAAATCGGTATGAAACTGCAATCAGTTTGTTCGAAACTTGCGTTTCCGCAGATGATATCCACACTACGGCTTACTTGTTTGTTATTTTTCGTAATCCGATACTACGTGAAAGTGTATGATTAATTTCATTCTGAAAAAAATATAGTACCGTATTTCTCCGAATCCAAGATGAACCCCACTTTTTCCTTCAAAAATTTTAAATCAGGCTCAAAAAGAAGTTTGTAAAATCATATGAATGCCTTGTTGTACAGTAGGCCTACGCATTTTTAGATTATTTTTAGACGCCGAACATTGACTTTCGTCACGCCCTATTTCCTTTTTTTTTTTTTGCGCCTGCACAATTATTCTTTATTTCCGCGGGTTTAAGGACCACTAACTTAACATTGGCATCATAATACCGAAGAGAACTCATTAAAAATTTTCCGGCAGTACCTATTCCATGCGTCTCTACAATACAACGATCCATCAGGAAAGTATTCTTGCTTTCTATAAAACTGTTACTTTTACGCAGCGTCAGATATAACCGGCTGCCGCTACACGCACGTCTCGCTTGTCGGGTTTGGCCAAATTCAGCGGCTAGCAATGTACAGGCCTAATCGCGTACGTTGAAAGTCAACGAACGAGTTTATTGCGCCACGGTATGGCCATTCCGCCCTTGCGTTTTTCGTGCACATACCTCACAATTTCATCTTCGACTTTTTTAAAGCGTCCTAGTTGCAGACCGCTGAATGCATTTTTTGTCCAGTACGCATTTTTTTAGCTCTTTGTCTTCACGCTAATGCCAAATACTGGCTTTAGTTAGGCCTATGCCGTATTTTCTTGCGCTGCACAATTATTCTACATTTCCGAGTGTTTAATAAACATTAACTTAAAATTGGCATCATAATATCGACTAGAACCCGTTGAAAATTTGCCGGCAATACCTTTTCCACGTATCTTTACAATACGACTATCCATCACGAAAATATTCCTGCTGTCTATAAACCTTAATTGTACTAAGCATCAAGTACAATATACGCGTTATGACTCTGCACTGAGTAGCCATGGCTTTTCTAAGAATTAGATGCCATTCTGCAGATCTGAGAAACACACAGGCTCTGTACAACCGGTTGTCGCGGCTAGCGATGTGTAGTAAAGAGGCGGTCGTTTATTGTCAACGACTTCTGTGTGCGTTTGAAAAGAAGCAGCGTGGTTACTGCGGTAGTTGCCAGTGGTATCCATTAACTTACTGTTAGGCCGGGAATGCAACAACCCTCGAGTTTTCGCATGAGATTTTGAGAAGAAGAAAAAAAAACTTGGATTCGGAGAAATACAGTATAACTCCAGAGATTCCTGTGGCAAATACCTCAGCTTTCTTCTTCAAACAGCGTCACCTAACCTAACCGTATATGTAGCCTATCATGAAAACATGTTTGAAATGCAAGTATAGAAATAACCACCCCACAAAAAATTTACATGTAAATAGCCATAAATAGACGCGAGAAGATATGAAATATCCTCTGAAATCAGTAATGTACTCTGCCATATCTTGAGGTGTATCACATTCTTACTTAATTGCAGTATTTAGCCTCAAAATTAAGCGGTAGTTTAGTCAGCCTTAATTTTTAACGAGTTATCAACCGTTATCGGACACGTTATTTACGCATTTATTACGAAAATATTTTCTCTTTCATTTCGAATTTTCTTTACGGGACAGCTGTCACGGATATTACTAATGACTCCGACATCGCCTTCGAATGTCGACGAGAGAAATCGCTAGTGCACATAGCGAGGAAACGATGCCGAAGGTAATCGATCGCATGCAATATCATCGCTGGGGTGCAATCGTGCACGCTTGATCGCTCATAATAACGGGTGCGCCAGTGATAGGGTTCTCGCTGTAGCCGAAGGAAGATACACAGTTTAATATAGGAATTCTGAAGGGACAGAAAAAACTTGTCGCTGTAACGGAGTTCTTGTTATATGCCGTACTTGCTATAGCGGGCTTCTACTGTATTTTAAACCTTGTATTCGTGAAGAAATTAATACCGTTAATCTATAGCAGTAATTTTATTACAGAATTTTGAATAATGGACTCTGTTATGCAGGGTAGGAGAAGTAGACGGAGACCAAGACAACGATGGTTAGACTCAGTTTTTAACAATTTAATGATAAGAGGTATAGAACTAAATGAGGCCACAGTACTAGTTGCAAATAGAGGATTGTGGCTACGTTTAGTAAATTCACAGAGGTTTGCAGACTGAACGCTGAAAGGCAAAAGTCTTTAGTGATAATGTATGTATGTATGTATGTATGTAGGTATGTTTGATTTTTTTGGTTCAGTTACATCACTTTACTCAACAGACATCTGTAGATGCCAGTATGATGAAATATTGAAATGGAAGATTTCTACCTTACACCCTTTTAGAACTGGACCTCTCATATTTATATACTAGCAAGATACCCGTGCTTCGCTACGGTATTATACTGAAATTTATAATTGAATGCTTATTGTTTTATATATAATCCGCCGAAATTCGCGATTTGACTCGTTCTCTGAGAGAATCCGCCAAAATTCGCGATCTGACTCGTTTTCTAATAGATTACGGCAAGTTTCCTCCCATCCTTCAATCTTTCTTCCCAGCAATCGATTTTGTACTTCTCGGGCTAGGTCCAGGTATTCCACCCGGCCAGTTGGGTCCCTAAATCTTTGCCATCTTTTCCTATAAGCATTTTGATATATATATCAAATCCTTCAGCAGATCCGGGTTGGTGTCGTCTTGGGTGCCTTGGCGGTACTGAACCCGCGGTCGGACTGCATTCTTAGTCATTACCCGTCCAGGACCAGTTTCCAGCACGGTCCGCACATTTGACGACGGTCCAGAACATTATTATTATTATTATTATTATTATTATTATTATTATTATTATTATTATTATTATTAAGACCGCTACTTGGCGGTAAATTACATGTGCTGCCATTGTCATTGTTGAGAATATGACCAGCACCATTGTCGCGCGTAGGCAAGTGTGCGGGATTTCTGGCGATACGAATGACATACTTCCGTGCATTATTGACCTTATTATAGAGGTGAAAAATAGGACGGTCAATCTCATTCCTATTGTTTATTTCAAATGTGTTTAAATTTTTATTTATATGCCAGGAGAATCTACTGTAATCTAAGAACGTTCTCCGAAGGAAAAGATGGCTCTTGAAAACGAACCCAGGAAACATTAATAATGATCGGTTTATGATCAGAATAAGTACATCGAAAATCTACAGCCTGTTTCCAGTCATTCCTCAGGGTCAGGAAAGGAATGAATAAAGCCCCCGTCTAGTGACGACAACAGGAATTGTGCCGGCTGCCGAAACCTGTCGCACTCCTCTGGGGCAATGATTAATGAATGACAAATGAAATGAAATGAAATGAAATGATATTGGACAGTGTTGCTGGAATGAATGGTGACAGGAAAAACCTGTCCCGCCTCCGTTTTGTCCAGAAGGAATGTCACATGTAGAGACCAGGATTTCAACCAGGGAACCCAGCTTTGAGAGGCCAGCGCGATGCCGCCTGAGCAACGGAGGCTCCTTATAAATACATTATGAACAGTAAAATCAATTGGTCTCACCTCCGTTTACACCCCACCGCCGTTAAGTTTATTTACCCCCTCCCCCCCAAAAGAACTAAAAGAAGGCGTGTTTCTTTATGTTTAAAGGAGATTCCAAACACCAATGTTCACGTCTATTACCTTTAGTTTTGAGATAATTAATTTTAAATTCTTTCACCTCCCCCCTGCATTCATTGGATTTTCCGACAATAGGTGTTTCTTTACTTTTAAAGCAGATTCCAAATATCAAATTTCACGTCTGTAACAACTTCATTTTTGAGATAACAGTAGTCTATTTAAAATAATTCAACACCATTTTCAGTCCCTTTTACCCCCCCTCTCCACCCATGTGGTATTTCCGAAAACTAAAAATACACGTTTCTTTATTTTTAACAGAGATAAAAATACCATTTTTCACTTCTGTAACATGTTAAGTTTTTGAGATGTACTGTATAAAAATTAACCCCCCCTTGTCATCCCCCATTAATTGGATTTTCCAAAAGCAAAAAAAATGTTTCTTTATTTTGAAAGGAGATCCCAAATACCAATTTTCAGGTCTGTAATATCTTCAGTTTCTGAGATTTAAGTATCCTCATTAAAGGCATTCAACCCTTTTTTCACCCTCTTCCACCCTTCCTATCGGGATTTTCCGAAAAAGAATTAGTGTTCCTTTCTTTTTAAAGCAGATTCTAAATACCAATTTTTATAGTCCTCTCCGTGTAGGGACGTACGCTAAGGGTGCAACCTTACCCTTTCTCCCCTGTAATATTAAGGTATTGATTTATAGTTACTTTTCTTGCTGTTGGGTATTTTGCAGGTCTTTTTCAGTGTCGCTAACCATACAGTTTAGGGACCCTACTTGCCGATACGATGTCTTACATTTACCGTTAATCTGGCACGTTGGCAACGTTCAATCACTGTTCTAGCGTGAATTGCGTGTTGACACCGCATCACCGTTAAAGTCACTAGTGATACATTTGCGAGAATATTTAAAGCATATTTTCTTTTTCTTTGGGATTGTAAATCTATTTGGCTAATACCAGGTAAGTAGAATTGTGGCATGTTCGGATAATGCATTCAATAACATAGTTTGTGTGAAATGATGAAAGTGCTCAAATACGCCAGTCTCATGTCTAGATCTACCGGTGCATGAAATAACTCTTGAGGGACGAAATTTTGGCAGTAGAACTTATTATTTTCAAATCCGCAGTGAACTTGAAAGCTGACCTAATTTCCGTTCACGGAGCTTGGCACATTAGTATTCCTATATGTTTCCTGATAAGCTTGAAGATATAACCAGCCTGCAGGCTGAAAATATGCCCAATAATCTCTCTCCTTACTGGTTACCGGTATTGAAGAGAGAAGAAAATGTTCGCGCAAAAGAGAAGTTATATAATGTATGCAGGAATTTTCTCATGGAACTGAAGTGTTTATCGTAGAGATAGGATAGGAATGGTGGAAGTGGGACTATCCATTCTGGTGAAAGAATTTGTAAGCCATGAAAAAGTAAAGATAACAAAACTGAAATTTTAGGTGTAAGGCTCATTTGTAAAGATGAAGGCAACTACAGTAGAACCTCGATAATTCGAAATCGGTTAATTCAAAATCCCGCCTAATTCGAAGAAGCTCTCGTTCCCGGAAACATGAGATACAGTTTTGCATGTTATTTCAATTGTTTAATTCGAAATATGGATAATTCGTAATTCGAAGTACAATGTCGGCCCCATTACCGAAATTCAGACTTTTAATTCGAAACTGCCTTTACATTTTAAAACAATAGTATGTTACAGAGTAATTTCAACTCGAAATGTATCCGCTCCGCGTCATAATAGAACGCGCGTTCCGGAACGTGGAGGGGTAGCTTTCCGTACTTACACTCACTTCGGTGGGTCTACAGTGCGCTTCATGATTGCTAAGTTGAATGAAATCGGAATTATTTTGTGTTCAATCTTTTAAGGAACGCTGTAATATCACGCAACATACAGTGTGCGGGAAAACAGAATCCGCGAACACTGGCGATGCCGACAGTTGACGAAAAAACGAGGCAAATATAATAAATTCGAAGGCACCGAACAAAATTGACATTGCCGGTGAAACTGCATTGTTTTATTTTAATGCGAGCCCAAACGGTCTTATGGTTTTAAAGGAGAAATTGCCAACCGGGAAATCGTAGTGTGAGGGATGAGGGTCATAGTAGTGCGTTGCAATGCATATGGAAGCGAGATACTTTATCCCCTCGTCATAGGAAACTTCGATAAGTCACAATGTTTTAAGAGCGTCGGGCACTTTCCATGCCAGTACAAAGCATGTATAATAAAAATGCAAACAGTAAAGAAAACCAAAAAATAATGCATTTGCACAGGGGAACCGGCATAATTTATCCTCGTCTTTGGATTGTGTGATTTTTTTTTTTTTTCTTTCGTTGCATGAGGTTGTGTTTGTCAGTGATTTATCCAAGTGCATTATTTGAACATTGTAAATGCACCTTGTTGGATAGATTTCGGAAATAGTTTTTTCCATGGCATTAGAAAGGTTTAAACTGTGAATCGAGGTGATTGCCTGTATTAATGGGTCTTAGAATACTTCGTGACGCGGCAAGTGTTTACATTTCTAAAGTACGAGAGAAGTGCCACGGCGGGAAATCGTACAAGGATAGAGTCATAGGAAAGTTCGATTTTAAGGGCATCGGGTACTTTCTGTGTAAATACAAGGCATCTAAAATGCATACAGTATAGTAATCCAATCAATAAAGCACTTGCACATGGAAGCGTGCATAGATTTCTCCTCGTCTTCGAATCGTACTTTTTTTCTTTCTTTCGTTGCGTGAGGTTTACCAGTGAGATGTCCGAGTGTATTATTTGAATACTGTAAATGCACCTTCTTGGATACATTTTGGAAATAGTTCTTTTTTCATGGCATTTGAAAGGTATAAACTGTGAATCAAGGTTAAATGCATGCAGTAACGGGCCTTAGAATATTTTATAACGCGGCAAAGGTTGGTACTTCTGAATTGCGGATTGGCGGTTAATTCGAAATCACGTAATTCGAAGTCCGATTTTTGAGTCCCAACGACTTCGAATTAACGAGGTTTTACTGTAGATGTTTTTGGAGTGTACAGACCTGGAAAGGATGGCACAGACGCTGATTTGGAATCATTCGGTAAGATAATCAGCTATGTGAGAAACGGTATGGAAAGGAACGTGATTGTAGCAGGTGATCTTAATTTACCAAATGTCAGTTGGGAAGATAATGTGAATGACAGGAAGCTCGACCAACAAATGGCAAATAAGTTAATCTGGAAAGGACTGCTGAATTAGAAAGTGATGAAACTGACTAGAGGGAAGAATATCCTGGATGTGGTGCTGGTAAAACCAAAGGAGCTCTAAAGAGAAACTGAAGTAATAGATGGTATCAGTGATCACGAAGCTGTTTTTTGTCATAGTTAAAAATATTTGTGATAGGAAGGAAGGTCGAAAAATAGGACTAATAGGCCATATCGCTGATAAGACAGGCATGAAGGAGTTTATAAAACGTAATTGTGATGGGTGGAAAATGTAAACAGACTATGGGATGGGTTTAAAGCAATTATTGAGGAATGTGAAAACAGGTATGTACCTTTAAAGGTGATAAAGAATGGTAGACCTGCTATACAGTGTGATTCAGCAGCCCCTTCCAATATCTTTTTCTGCAGCCCAACTAACGTGCACACGGTTATAGGGGTTCTGTTTCTCTGCAGATGTACTGCACGGTACTAATGTTCAGTGAGCACATTTTGCACACGATTCTGAACCCTAGCGAAATGTTATATCATCCGTTCGCAAAACATGATGCCTTGAAATCATGTAGCAACGTCCTTTTACCATGCAACTATGTTAATGTGTCATGCCCCGTGACCAGGTGTAAAGGAGAAGGGAACCAATGCATAAAACTAGGTAACAGTGTAGTAATTAATATCTTAAGCACCGAACCGGATGGCGTATGTACTCTGCTCTCGTCGTACTAGCAGCATCTTTCCAGCAGTATAGCATAGCGGATGTAGTAAGGCACTCCCTTACAATCGACAGAAAGTGCCAGGGGCGGTTCGAATCGTGCAGCGTTCAAATATTTTTGCATCAGCGTGATGTTTGAATACGTAAACACAGGCCCAAGATTGCCACATTCAAACAGTAGAATGACGCTGTTATTTATCTTATGCCCTGCGCATACTCCGCTGGTTAGGGTCTGAATGTACTGTAATCTCTCCTGTCATTCGGCATGTTTTCCAAAAAGGAATATGTTGACATGCTCCTCATTTAAGGCGAAGCAAGACAAAATGTGTACGAGTCACTACGTCTGTAACAGGAACGGTATCCCGACAGGCGACACCTGGCTGCTATGACATTCCGCCGTGTTGAAAGACGCCTAAGGACAACAGGCGAGATATCCAACCAGCAACCAGTCCGTTACATCGAGTGAAACAGAAGAGTACGTTCTGGAGGCAGCTCGTAGTAATCCACACATCAGTACAAGGGCGATTGCACGACATGAGAACACCAGCCAGCCGTCCATCTGGCGAATACTGCATGAACACAAACTTCACCCATATCATCTTGAGCTACACAAAGAGCTGCATGGACGGGATTTCGAAGCTCGAATGGAGTTTTGTCGGTGGCTATTAGACTTCTTCTTGTGGGGACATTTGAAGAACGTCGTTTACACTGAAGCGCCGGAAAACCCCGACCAGCTCTGGCAGCTGATCACGGACGCCTGCCGAGCAAATACACCTGGAATGCTTCAGCCTGCAAGACGATCGATTGGACACTGGGCCCGAATGTCCATAAACCAAAACGGTCATCACATCAAGCATTTGCTGTGATAAAACATTGTCAAGGCAGTTGTGTTCCTATTACTTCCCCTCTGTATGTGTCCGGCTTGCTAACTAATCGGCCCTTCTTAGCGCCACAGACACATTCATTCACACACAATATGTATGAACATGGGTATTGAACTTACATTGCTTGCGGTGCATATTAAACAAATATTTCAAAAATTTGTAATCTTCGCGCCGGACTCAAACTTCTCATCTAACATGAAAGCCCGCTCCGCCACGCCTTTACCAACTACACTAAGGTTCCGTACGGCACATCGGGCAGTTTATAGCAAGTATTACGTTTACTGCGGTCACAATATCAATTTAGGATTTCGCCGGCGAGTTAGGTTCATATGATCTAGAAGGCACACGCATGTCTTCCAATGTTTAATACAAGTATAACATTACGGCATCCTATCATGGTGAGGCGGTAAACACCAAGATATCCGGTTGTGTTGTCTGAGCATACCGTCAGGGCAGATGTTTTCAGGACGGAATGAATATTGTGGGTTGTATAAAACCACATTGGAAGAGGCGACTGAATCACGTTGTATTATAACAGAAATTAAATGGCACATGGCCTTTATTGTCAGCAGTGTCCAGCGACATGTTCAGCTCACTAGGTGCAGGTCTTTTGATTTGACACCCGTGGACGACCTGCACGTCTTGATGAGGACGAAATGATGATGAAGACTACACATACACCCATCCCCCCTGCCAATGACGGTTAAAATTCCTGACCCTGCTGGGAATCGAACCCAGGCCCCCTGTGACCAAAGCACAGCATGCTAACCATTTAGCTATGGAGTCAGACATTATAACAGAGAAGTAAAGAAACTAAGGGGGAGGTGCAGGTTGGAAAGAAATAGTTAGAAATGGCTGTGGAAGTAAGGAGAAATTGAAGGAACTTACTAGAAAATTGAATCTAGCAAAGAAGTAAGCTAAGGATAACATGAAGGCAAGTATAATTTGCAGTCATACAAATTTTAGTGAAAAATGGCAGATACAGGTTCTAAGAAGGACATTCTAGGAATCATTATTGAACAAAGGGAATGTGTATGTGAGGATTTACAGAAGGCAGAAGTATACAGTCAGCAGTATGTATAAATTGTTGATTACAAGGATAATGTCCAGATAGAAGGGGTGACTAATACTAACGAAGTATCGAAATTTAACCTACGACAACAAAGACATTTACAATAAGATACAGAAGTTGAAAACTAGAAAAGCAGCTGGTACTGATAAGATTTTTGAAGATATAGTAAGGACAATGGGTTGAGATATAGAACCATATCTGAAGTACTTATTTGATTAGTTTGCATGAAGGAGCTATACCAAATAAATGGAGAGCTGCTATCGTAGCCCCTGGGTATAAAGGACAAGGTGATAAACATGAAATGAAAATCCACAGCCTGTTTCCAGTCATTCGACCGGGTCAGGAATGGATTGAATGAAGCCCCCATCTAGCGGTGAGGATAGGAATCGTGCCGTTTGTTTATAGGAAGAGGATTTAGAGATGGAATAATTTACCAAGGGAGATGTTCAGTGAAAATCCACAGCCTGTTTCCAGTCATTCAACCGGGTCAGGAATGGAATGAGGATAGGAGGCGAGGATAGGAATTGTGCCGGCTGCTGAAGCCTGTTGCACCCCTCTGGGGCAATGATTAATGAACGAAAGATGAAATTAAATGATATTGTAAAGTGTTGCTGGAATGAAAGATGACAGGGTAAACCGGAGTACCCGGAGAAAAACCTGTCCCGCCTCCGATTTGTCCAGCACAAAACTCACATGGAGTGATCAGGATTTGAACCACAGAACCCAGCAGTGAGAGGCCGGCGCGCTGCCGCCTGAGCCACGGAGGCTGGAGATGTTCAATAAATTTCCAAACTTTTGCAATTATTTAAGAAAAAGACTAGGTAAACAACAGATAGGGAATTTTCCACCTAGGCAATTGCCCTAAATGCAGATCAGTAGCAAATTTGTTTGTTTGTTTGTTTGTTTGTTTGTTTGTTTGTTTGTTTGTTTGAAGAGTGATTAGGTAATGCTCCTACATGGGCATGTCATTGTGATTGGGACTGAGCATAGTCATTGCAGCTCTTCAGAAAGCATAAACTGACTGCAGTAAAGTTACTTCTTGATGTTGATAATCAAAAATTTTACCTGCAAATGCTCAGATTCAAATAATAGTTAGAGCTAATCTATTTTGGGGTGTTTGCATGCAAGTTCCAGATACTTACCATTCCATGAAATTCTGATATAGTCCATTTCCTCAGAAGACTGGATATTTCTAGCTACCGTTCACTCATTATGTCGAACACAGGCAAGCTATTAATAAAAGGGTTACTCTTAGTCATAACTTCCTGTCCTTATTCTTTGCTACATGCAAGGCTTCTGAACATCTGTCTTATAATTTACAGTAGTACAATATATAAATGCTACATATAAATATTATGATACATGTTAATGTGCAATTTCAGGTTATTTCAATATATATTCATATATCATTGGTTTTCTTTTTTGCCACTCCACATAGTAAGTTGTATGCAATGTATCTTTCAGGATTACATGTACCAGACTCCTGGCTGGGCCACGTATGGTTCTGTTGAGCAGGGCTTTGATCCCGTCGAGACTAGATGGCACCGTAGGAATGGAGTGAAGAAAGACATTTCCGGTTGCTGATGTTATAACATGTGAACAGAGGAGTAATTTATACTTTTTCTGCTGTCACTCCACATTGTAAGTTGTATGAAATGAGTATTTCGGGATTACATGTGCCCGACTCCTGGCTGGGCCACATGTGGTTCTGTTGAGGAGGGTTTTGATCCTGTCGAGTGGTGTCAAATTGCACCATAAGAATGGAGTGAAGACTGGTTGCTGATGTTATAATGTGAACAGAGGAGTAATTGATTGGAGAATTTAGATGATGATTCATTCCAATATGACATCATTGCTGTCCTTTGAAACCTACCCTTACATCACAAATCAAAATTAGGAGGTAGTACTTCATTTTTATTTATGCAGAATATAGATTACCATATTTACGTTCATAATTCTCCCCATCACATAATTTACACTCCCTGATTTTTTCTTTTAGTTCAGAGTGGGGGTTTATTTATTTATTTTTTATTTGTTGCACCAATTTTCTCGAGTACAGGTCCTACGAGAAGTTTAGGGACTCCTGCATATTTTGTGAACATTATTCCTGTCCTTAAACATTTGGGCTCAGGCATATGATTTTTTACAGGAAACTAGTACATATTTTGAGGAATATTTGCTGAAATTTTCATTAAAATATCACTTTTTGTTTAGAGTTGCTCAATTTTTTGTTTACAATAGTTCGAAAGAAAATCGCTATTTTTTAATACTTTAGGAGATCTGGACAGTACAATACAAGAATTATATTAATTTTTGTTACGGGGATACAAAAGTTCCTGTAGAATACCGTATAATTCCGAATACCACCTGCCACCAAATAAGACCCGCACCCTAAATTTGAGACGGCAAAATACGGAAAAAAATTAAAAATCAAATAACTTGCATACCTATTTAATTTTCTTCAAATATACCACAAATATAAATTCATACAGCTTACAATTAATAAAATCATCACAAAAATCGTAAATAAAATCGGTCCAGTACTCAGATCATTCACAATTCACCGTCGTCATCCGAAGTTTCACCATAGAAACTTTAGTCGCTGGCATCTTTCCACAAATAGTCGTCCTCACTACCGTCCACTGGATTTGAAATTTCACATTTCTTAAAGCTTTTGGACACTAGATCGTTGGGAATGCGCGCCTATGCGGTCTTGATCCAGCTGCATATTAGTCCCACTTCAGGCCTCTTCACTCGTCCGGTTGGTGTTAACGCGTGATCACCATCAGACATCCATTCGGTGTACAACTGTTTCATTGCAGTTTTGAAAGTCCGGTTCATGCACACATCCAACGGCTGTAGAATAGAAGCGAGTCCTCCGGGAATTGTTGCAAGATAGGTTTTCCTTTCCTCATCCCATCTTTAACGGCGTCAGTTGTATGTCCTTGGTAACTGTCCAACACAAGCATGTTTTGTTTTTGTAACAAAGCTCCCGGGCGACGTTGCCAAACGCACTTCACCCAGTCCTCAACCAACGCACTGTCCATCCAGCTGGACTCATGTGTTCTAACAGTAATACCGGACAGCAAGTTTCCTTTCGGAAGTGTTTTCCTTTTCAGAACCACATATGGAGGGAGTTTGGTTCCATCTGCTAATACGCACAACATTACCATGCATCGTTGCTTTTCGTTACCACCTGTTCTGATGGTTTCACTTTTAGAACCCTTCATATCCACTGTATTTTCCAACGGCATTTCATAATAGACAGGTGTCTGGTCAGCATTCCCAATTTGCGACAGCAAATAAGAATTTTGCTTCCTCAAATGAATAATGTGACGCTGAAAGGCTGTTAATTTTTTCATACGCCCCAGGGATACATTGTGAAATAGACGTATGTCTCCAAATGCACAATCCCTTTCTCCGATAAAAGTTTCGGATCCATCCGCGGCTTGCAGTAAAACCCTGTGTTTGGAGTCCTTTTGAGATCTCTAGTGCTTTCAGTTGACACATTTCACTTGGAAGCACCCTATCCTAACTCAGGTTTTTCTATCACAAATTTGTGGAGTCGTTCTTCAATTTCTGGAAACACTGCACTCCGCCCACGGAACGCTCTGCAATCGCCGTTACTTTTTAGAAGTTTTTCCTTCTTCTTCCACGCACGATTTCCGTATATTTCAGCTTTACTTACAACTTTAAGTTTCCCACGCACAATAAATGATCGCAGATGCCATTTTGAATCCATCGCTTACTATCGAGACAGCACTTTCACGGGACTGATACGGAACTCGAATGTGAGCGAGGTAGATTTCCGTAACTAACAGTCTAGACTCTCGCAATGTACGATATCCCACAAGATCAGCTATTCGCGCACCCAGCATGCCAGCAACACTTGTGAAACAAATGACACTCGATTAATCAAATGACGATCAAGCATCCACAGCAGCGACTTTCATATTTACCCATATTCTTTGATTTACCGCATTTCATTACCTTACATTTTGCGTTTACATGCCACTGGAACTGTATTGAGAAAAACCCGATTTTGTTTTCTAGAATGTAACTAAAACACAAAAGACCTGAATGCCCGTTTACGTATGGTATATTGAGTACGGTAACCATATTCAAATCTATTTCAATACTCCATGTAAGCGTAGTAAATATTTACGAGAATGAACGGCTTGAATACGACCCGCACCCAAAATTTAGAACCATACCCAAAATTTAGAACCATACCCAAAATTTAGAACCAATAGTTTGGGGGAACATTCCTTGACCTTGGCTGAACAGGAGACCCCTCAGGCTACTGAGATCGTTTGTAGTTTTGGTAGGACCTGTAAAAATGAATTACTACCTCCTAATTTTGATTTGCAATATAAGGGTAGGTTTCAAAGGCAAAGGCATGATATCGGTAACTTGAGGGGAATTTTTTAAATGGGAGCCAGTGACCTGGGGTTTTGGACCCTTTTCATAACAAGCATCATCTCAGAAAAGAAGGCATTCTGATTGTTATGGATTCATGGTCCGTTTTTAATCATTCATTTTATAGTTTAGTCAGTGGATACGTTTTGAAGTTTTAATTATTGTTTCATTCATTGCACCCCGTACCGTCAGGGGCCAGTGACCTAGCTGTTAGGCCCCTTTAAACAAAAATAATATCATCAGTTTTTTAATTGAAACATATTCTATTGCTCTATTACAGTGATAAATATTCTACAGGTATTTGTGTTTCCCCATTATAAAAATTATTAAAGTAATCCCTATATT
Organism: Anabrus simplex; assembly: GCF_040414725.1. NCBI lineage: Eukaryota > Metazoa > Arthropoda > Insecta > Orthoptera > Tettigoniidae > Anabrus > Anabrus simplex. Next base: position 1,148,742,207 of record NC_090266.1, on the reverse strand, counting down.
CTACTGTCCAGATCTACTCAGGTATTAAAAAATAGCTGTTTTCTTTCTGTATTAAAAAAACTATTTCCTTTCAAACTGAAAAATGAAAACCTACAACCTGCTTTCCAGTCTTTGATGGGTCAGGGATGTAATGAATGAACCAATATATAGGTTATTAGTATGATAGGGTTGCCACTCCCAAAGTGATTTATTAATGACTGATAAATGCTATGAAATGATAATGGAGAGTGTTGCTGGAATGAAAGATGACAGGGAAAAGCGGAGTACCTGGAGAAAAACCTACCCCGCTTCCGCTTTGTCCAGCACAAATGTCACATGGAGTGACCAGAATTTGAACCACGGTATCCAGCGGTAAGAGGCCGACATGCTGCCGTCTGAGTCACGGAGGCTCCTTTCTTTCCAACTATTACAAAAAATTAGTCGCTTCAAAACAAAGAGTGATATTTTAATCGAAATGTCAGCAAATGTTCCTCTAAATATATACTAGTTCCCTGTAAAAAAATCATATGCCTGAAACAAAGTTTAAGGACAGGAATCATGTTCATGAAATATGCAGGTGTCCTTAAACTTTTTGGTGGGACCTGTACAGCCAAAACTGTTTTTTTTTTCATAAGGAGGAAAAATGCTAAAAAATGAAAAAATGTCAATGTAAACAAGTGTTAAAATTATAATGAAACTAATAAAAATTATAATGAATGAAATTAATAAATAAAGGTCATAAATTTTAGACTGTCTGTTTTCCACTTGCTGCAAAAATGTCTGTCATTGATTAAACATTGCTCATTCAAAAAATTATTTATTTATTTATTTATTTATTTATTTATTTATTTATTTTATTTATTTAGTGCCTTTGAAACCTACCCTTACACCCAAATCAAAATTAGGAGGTAGTACTTCATTTTTATTTATACAAAATATAGATTATCATATTTACTTTCATAATTCTCCCCATCACATAATTTACACTTCCTGATTTTTTTTCTGTTAATTCAGAGTGGGGGAAATTTCTTTTGTGTATTCGTTGCACCCAATTTCTCGAGTACAGCCAAATCTGGTTAGGACTTTTGTATGGGGGACAAAAAAAATGTCATAAAGAGAAAACTTGCTAGAAGGTTTAAATAAATTAATTACCGTGTAAACAAAGAAACAAGTGTTAAAATTTCATTGAATGAATAAAGGTCATAAATTTTAGACCTTTTTGTTTTCGACTTGCTGCAAAAATGTTTGTCACTGATTAAATATCATTCTTTCAGAAAGTTATTTATTTTTTCAGTGCCTTTGCCTTTGAAACCTACCCTTACATCCTGAATCAAGATTAGGAAGTCTTTTTCATTTATGCAGAATGTAGATTACTGTACTTACTTGCTTATTTCTAGTATATTTTAAAAACACCAACATAGTAAAACAGCAAGGAAAAGCATTCTTAGAAACATGAACTATGCACATCGATATTTGAATACAAATTTTAAAATGAACGAAAATTGTCAAGAATATGATTCAGAATAAAGAAACCGTGTTCAGAAATACTGTACACAGAGTAACTTGCACACCACTTGCATGTAAGAAAATGTCTAAAGTAGACTGTTCCTTCTTTCATTTCAAAATATGTACAAGAGTATCAAGTTTGATAACGTAATTCATTATACTGTTATCCACACCTAAACTTGACACACAACATGCACTATGTCTGTAGCTTCTATCGCTGCCGAGTGCGATGGTACTGCTGTGCAGGTCTCATCAGCTTCATTTACATCAAGAATCTTTATTTGCCATTGACCATATACAATGAAACAGGCTTTGTCAACTGATAATAATTTAGTACTTAATAATGCTAAGGCTAAATGAAATACACCTTTTATTAAAAATACTAACATTATGCATTTCTAAGAATTCAGTGGTATTATAAAATGGATTTTCTATTAACCAATCATACATTTTTCTTTTCAAATTACTTAAAGGAGTAGACCATGCATGATGTGGTAATTTATTAAATAATCTTAAACAACTGATTTTATGTGATGAGCAGTTTTTGACAGCCTGTGAATTGGGATGTCAATGTCTGCTTATATTTATATATCTTTGACATATGATAAAAACAACATAAATGAATTCAGTACTAGGGAAAACATTCACCTTCATTGCTTGAACCATCCACACTGGTGATGTAGCATCTCAGGTGGTGGGGGAGCCTTGACTGATCATATGCATGTAGAACGCAGCCAGCTTGGGACAGAAGAAGAAGAAGAGGTGAATCACCAGTGTGGATGGTTCAAACAATGAAGGTGAATGTTTTCCCTAGTACTGAATTCATTTATGTTGTTTTTATCATATGTCAAAGAAATAAAATATACAGATTTATAATTGTCAGTATTTTAAGCTAAGCGAAGAGAGGTCGACAATGGTCAATTGCACCAGATCTACACATTGTTCGGACAACCTTTTTCTGTATTAGAAGAATATTATATACATAAGAAGAATGCCCCGTAATAACAGTCCATAAGTAATGTGTGACTGAAAGAGACCAAAATATACCATCCTTACGTAGTCACTGCTAACTAAATCCCTCAATTTCCATATCAAATTGGCCACTCGTGATATTTTTTTACAAACATGATCAATGTGTGTTTCCCAGTTCAATTTGGCATCAATATGAAAACCCAAAATCATCCTCAGGTTCTTGCTCGTTACAGTCTTTTATCAGTCATCAGCTGTTCATTAATTTTGTCAACTATCTGCATTTTGCAGGTGGCAACATTGTCATCACATACAACATATGTGGCAAAATTCACCTCTTCTTCTTCTTCTGTCCCAAGACTAGAGTTTGTCATTTACTAAATATTCTTCTAAAAATTTATGGTGGTTTATTTTTATCCTTCTTCTGTATACAGTTAAAGCAGAAAAACATATTTACAGTTAATCACATCTAGGAAAGAAAAACAGTAAATGGAACGGGACTGAATACCACAGCAGAAGGCAGCAAGACCATCTATTGCTGTGACATCACAGAAGCAGCAGCACAACCTGTATATCTAGTGGGGCCTTGGATTAGTGCTTATCGTTATTTCTATTTATATCAGCTTGCATTTGGGAGATAGTTCAAATCCCACTGTCGGAAGTCCTGAAGATGGTTTCCCATTTTCACACCAGGCAAATGCTGGGGCTGTGCCTTAAGGCCACGCCTGCTTCCTTCCCACTCCTAGCCCTGTCCTATCCCATCGTCGCCATAAGACCTATCTGTGTCAATGCAACGTAAAGCAGATTGTAAAATTGTATTTCCATTTAAATGTCATCAGTGACCGAAAGAACGAAGCCCGCTTTGCAGAAACAGTTTTGAATTGTGGTTTCGTTTACAGATTCCCAAGCACATTTTAGGAAGTGCATAGCATCCAAAATTGAGGTTCTACGTGAAGCTATCTCCAGGAAAGCCAACCTCTTCTGCACGAGCATCTTTCTACATTTCTGCTTCACACACCGGATGATGCTCCAGCCCAATGGTTGGAAATGGCCTGTACATTTTGCAGGAAGAAACGCTACACGTACATTTCTCAAATATGATGTATCAATTGGGTGCGCAGCACATTGATCAAAAGACAATATGATTTTGCTCTGCCACACTTCCATTCTGGCATCAAGTGATCAGAAAAAGTTCTTAAAAATTGATGTCATCCTAGCATTGGTATTTGCTGTGTACTGGCATGGAAAGGGACATACATTCTCAAAACTGCATGAATTCTTCCACTTCCCTGCTATGAGCAGCATCACTTTCTTCATACCACTCTCGTTGCAGCATAATGGCACTGTTAGTCTCTCTTAACAGAGTTTACCTCCATGGCATTCCTCACCTTTGAACGTGTATGTTTTATCAGGAAGAAGGTGAAAAAACAGCCACGCTTCATCTCCATTAAAACTATCATCAGGGCTATAGTCCGTTAAGATTTCCGGCAGTGCCACGTCTCTCCAAGTCTGAACAGTCTGGCAGCCTCCCCATGTATGGATTTATATGAAAGTTACATAATCCCATTTTGGCAGCTAAATGTGATGCTTTGGCCTGAATCACTGTTCCATCAACAGGAATATTCAAAGCCTGAACTTGTTTAAACCATTTCACCAGAACATCTCCTAAATCTGGAAATTGGTTTTTATGAACACGTTTCATTTGGCTGCTTCCTCATGCCAGACAGGCATCCTGAATCTTCCTTTGGTTGCTTACAATTGTGTCTAAAGTCATCGTAGGAATATCCAACATCTGGGCAATTTGCATACATTTCATGTGTGGAATAGCATCCACTTTCTCAATAAACTTTTTTGTCATTTGTAAACTGTCTAGCTTTCTTTTTCTCCCTAGGCATAATTTTTGTACATAGTTAACAAATGTAAAATAAAGCACCAACATGACACCTGAGCTACTGTTGTGCAATCCAAACAACCATAGCAAATGCTGGCTTGGGACGGATGCTCCATTGATGGTGTAGGCTGACTCGCTACCATGCTACACAGTCTGAAGCTGCGAAATTAAAGCTAATTGCCGCTGGCATGTGCACGCAGCGTGGCCGGGAATGCTTTAAATTCCTTGCGGTGGGAGTTACCATTGTACTAAAGAGTGATATAAATGCGCGATCCAGGTTTCTTATTTTTAGAGCCAAGAATAACTGTCATGCTGACCACATGACACATTGTAATCTGCAGGCCTTAGGGCTGATCAGCGGTCGCTTGGTAGGCCATGGTCCTTTGGGGTTGTTGTGCCATGCAGAAAAAATATTTAGTCAAAAAGTGTGTAATTTATGCAAGTAAATACAGTAAGAATTGGCCAAAAATATTGTACTGATTTTTTCTATCACTAAGAACACCGGTCCACAACCTATTTGCCACTGCAAAGTGACAGGTGGCTGCAAACTTTCACCCATCGTCTGTAATTAAATAAAACATTTGCTTCCAGTTATGTATGTATGTATGTATGTATGTTGGTCTTCCGTGCTTTTCCACTGCTATACTCTTACTTAAATAAGTTGCTATTCTTTTTAATATGCCACTTATTTTGTATTCATGCTTACCCTTCAATATGCAAGTATTTGTAAACTCTCCTCAGGCTTTGTTAATTGGTTCTTATGTCTCATGCTGGTTTAATATTACTGTATTTCTGTACCAATACACTTACTTTTGTTGTCTTCCTTTTTCAGTTCAAAGAGTACTTTTCGATTATGCTCACTTTTCTCACAGTAGTGCTCTGAAGACATCAGAAATGTCCTGAGTCTAATTTTTCAACTGTGTTATTTAGATACTGTGATGGTTTATTACGAGGGGTATACTATATTGTTTGACACTTTATTTTTTGTACATCCGGGTATGGTTCACATTTCACTTTTGAAGGTGGTGACTTGTAACTAGTGTCTTGTTCCACCATTTGATAACAGTACACACACAGGGGCCAACGAATGCACTCGTCATAGCCATTTCATAACAACACTGATAGCGTAGGAGCAGACAACATGTAATGCAACCGTCAGGGACAGCGCTATACGACTTGGTTTCTATGGAAAGAAGGCATGACCATTGCAGAAATTCATTGGCGCTTGGTAGCAGTCTGTGGAGAACATGCGCCGTTACAGAAAACAGTTTACAACTGGAAAACAGGGCGCATGTTGGTGGACAACGGAACCAGTTCTGGAAGGAATGTGACAGTGTCAACACCAGCCAACATTGCCCGGGTCGAACAGGCCATCCAAAGAAAAAAATACATCACATTTACGGAAATAGAGGCAGCCGCAGGGATTAGCCGAAACACTCTGCAGCGGCTCGTGCACGCCCACTTACAGTTGGGGAAGATGTCATCCACATGGGTGCCTAGACTTGTCTGCAGGCAAAAAGCAGAGGCGTGTGGACGTGTGCAGAGAACTTTTGCAACGCCATGATCAAGATCCAGCTGACTTCATGGCTAGACTTGTGACTAGTGATGAGACATGGCTCCATTATCATGAGACACAAATGAAACAACAGTCGATGCAGTGGAGGCATAGGGGCAGTCCACCACCAAAGAAATGTTGAACAGTGCCATCAGTTGGCAAGCGAATGGCGACAGTGTTCTGGGACACAAAGGTCATAATCCTCATTGACTGGCTGGAATTTGGGGCCAAGATTAACAGTGCAGCATATGTGGCAACCCTTAAGCACTTATGTCATGCCATTCAAACTAAGCAGCCAGGAAAATGGGCTAAAGGTGTGCTTCAGCAACATGACAATGCCCGGCCCTACACTAGCCGAGAGACCACCGCTGCCATTGATCAAATGGGATTCACGGTGCTGCCACACCCACCATACTCTCCTGACTTGGCACCAAGTGATTATCACCTGTTCAGGAACATGAAGAAACCTCTGCGTGGTCGCCGTTTTGCGGATTTTGCAGAACTGGTCACAGCTGTCAAGGCATAGGTATGCAGCACTCCTAAAGAATGGTTTCAGGAAGGTCTGGAGAGACCGACACATCAATGGCAAAAGTGCATACAGTTACAAGGAGATTATGTTGAGAAAGTGGAGATAACTGATGTGTAATGTACTGTAATGTATTTTAAGTCTCCAACCATGCCTTAGCCTCTGGACAACTTCAATCTGCAGAAAAATTAGGCAGGGAGAATCGGGGCTGATTCTTCCTTGTATCTGACTGCAGGAATACTGCAAGAAGAAGCATCAGTGCATGTACAGCAGCTGACTATTTTGAATATATCTGCAGAAAAAGCAAAAATTTGGATTTGCAAATTATTGTGCATAACAGCCAGCAATACAAAATATGACACTGGGTGAATTGTTTGTTTATGCACAGAACAGTTTCATCATGATAAAGAAACTGGAGGTGCATTGTGTTCATGTAGTAACTTGAATGTCTATTCTGTTCATGTATGTGGGACAGGTAAGGTCCCACAGACATGGTAGCTGTTTGTACACACTTCTTTCTCTTTTTCTAATCATTTTGATTATTAGAGGAGTTAGAGCAATCTCAGTGAAATTAATTTTGATTGCTGCAACTTCTTCGTGTGACTTTATTCTTATAGACTACTAATGTTAATATATTGTTACACGTTAGCCAATATAAATTGGCTCAACAGTAGGTCTTTATTAGATATTTACCTTACATTCCTCCTTGTTATTGTTGCTATTAAAAAGGAAAAGAGTAACTCTTCAATACCCAGATGATGCAAAGAATCTCGTAAGAGAAGGAAGCTCGAACTTGAAGTCCAGAAATTGGAGCTTGGGGTGTGCAGAAAAAGAGAAATCCTTGAAAATTAAGCATTCACCCCTCACAAGTAGGCCTAGTATTGAGTAGCTGGGAGAAGAGCAGCATACAGAAAATATTCAGAACATTTCCATAAAAAAAAGCAATTGTTTTATCGTAAATGACGATGCATGGTTTAGCGACTGACCTCAACATAAATAGAAAGCACAACTGTTTGATGGCCATAACATTCACCATTTGTTTAATTTTCACGAGCCTGGACTGGTATCTCGTCACCCCCCTGAATATCGTCTTCCTCCAAGTGATCATCTTTCATTTCAGGAGCCATGTAGTTTTGTAGATCTCTTGACAAGTTACAAATTACTAGACAAGCATTGATAACATTACAAGCAAATGTGGGGTTTAATTGCATTCCAATGCTGGGGACAAGAAATTGGTCTTTGAGGAGTCCCATTGCACACTCTGTAACAATCCCTTGTTTCTTCAAGTGCTCTTAAAAATGTCTGGGACTGTAAAAGAGACCAATGCCTGTGGCTCCAAGTAGGCTAGACAGTGGCCTCCTCTATATGCACTAGCCATGCATCTTGGTAGATGTGCTAGTTACCAACTGATGAGCCCATCTGGGACAAAATGCTAGCAACCAAGAATGAGTTAGCTGGAAAATTAATCATTTATTATAACGGGCAATTTATATTGGAATTTTGGATTGCTGGTGGTACGAGTCCAGATTTTCAAGGTTAGATGGAATCTCCAAGCAGAACTGCACCAGGGAAATGTCTGCAGCCATTACCCATCTGTTCAAGCCACTTAGCCTTAGAACCCTAGCATTGCTGACGCTACCAGGCCAACTCACAAACATACCGGTAGTTGAATTCTAAATTCAGTCCACATACGAGCATTACGTTCAAGGAATGTTTCCCATATCGATCAAGAAATGCTGGTTCATACGCATGTGGTGTATCAGTTCTGATTAGCATTCCTTCAAGTACTCAACAAATAAAACTACTAAGTTCAGTGAATGTGCAAACTACTTCATCACAGTCAGTTGGCCAACATACAACATCGTGAAGACACCATAACTTCAAAGCTGATAAAAGGAAATGTAACTATGAACATACCTAAAGAATATATTAGCAAATCTCATGATTTTTTTACACAAAATAATCTTACAGAAATAAAAGAATATCCGTCTCCCTCTTTCCAGAAGCAAATAAGGGACAGAATGAAGAAAATCACCTACATTTTCACATTTCTTACAAAATTGTACAAAATTATGTTGATATCATCCTGTTCAATACTATAATATTTATATCCAATTATGACTAAACTTGAGATAGACATGTTTCGATCCGGCATAGGGTCATCCTCAGCAAGACATATATAATAAACTAGCAGTTACCCGCAGCTTCGCTCGCGTAGATGTCGTTAAATGATTAAAGTAATCATTCCTCGGTACTGTACTAGGACATTAACTGAAAATCCCTAAGTATAAACTCTCACCGACAAATTGAGTTTCATTTACCCCGGAAACTCTTTCTAAACCATGTTTGTGTTATGTGTTATTGCCTTTTGGGGCTAAGATAACCATCCAACATAGAACTGTACATGTGAGAAACAATCTTCTCTCAAATCGGGGAGAGAAAAAAAAAAAAAGTTTAAAGGAGATTCTAAATATCTATTTCCACGTCGTAACATCTTCAGTTTTTGAAATAGGCTATAAAAATCCTCATGAAAAGAATTCAACTCCTTTATCAGTCCTTCCCATTTTCCAAAAACAAAAAAATACGTTCCTTTAATTTTAAATACCAATTATCGCGTCTGGAACATATTCAGTTGTTGAGATATAAGCATCCTCATAAAAAAAATATTCACTTCTTTTCACCCCCCGTTAAGTGCCTTTTCCGAAAACAAAAACTGAAATACGTGTTCCCATATTTTTAAAGGACTTTCCAAATACCAAGTTTCATGACTGTAACATCTTGAGTTTTGAGATATGTTTCCTCATAAAAAGAATTCAACTTCATCTTCTCTTCTTTCCACCCCCTCTCCCTTTAAGTGGACTTTTCAAAAACAAAAAAATATGTGATTTCCTTCTTTACTTATTTTCACTCCTCCCCGCCCCCTTTAAGTCGATTTTCCAAAAACAAAGAGATACTGTTCACTTTTACAGCAGATTCCAAATGCCAGTTTTTACGTCAGTAATTTGTAACGTTTCTGAGATATACTGTAGATAGAGTCCTTCTAAAAATTCACCCCCTTTGTTACTCCTGTTCACTCCCCATTAATTGGATTTTCCAAAAAAAAAAAATATACATGTTTCATTATTTTTAAAGGAGATTCCAAATACCAATTTTCATGTCTGTAACAATTTAATTTTTTGATATAGAAGTATCCTCATAAAAGGTATTTAAACCCCTTTTCACACCATTTTTTTTCACCCCCCTAATTGGATTTTCCTAAAACAAAAAAAATGTGTTTCTTTATTTTTAAAGTAGATTGCAAATACCAATTTTTATGTCTGTAAACTTTTAAGTTTTTGAGATATAGATATACTCATTTAAAAGTTCACCCCCCTTTTCACCCCTTTAGTGACGAAATATCCAAAAACCCTCCCTTAGTGAGCACCTACACTCTAATATAACTGTATCCTCGAAATTTCATTTCTTTATGTCCAGTAATTTTGGCTCGGCGATGATGAATCAGTCAGTCAGTCAGGAAATTTTATTTTATACATATCGATTAAAAACATCAGACGCATAAAATGGAATGTTAGTTAAAAGGTTTTATTCTTAAGAAGAATCATGAAAATTAAAAACTGTGGGGTGGTGATCGTTAAAACAGTCTTGAGCTGGAGGCCTTTTTGTTTCAATGTTTTCATTGTCCTATGGTTTAGTTCAACTAATATCTGTACACTGTTGGCTTAGTTGTTATGTTCAGACATAGTTGTTACTAAAGTTGAACTGTGTGATTTCTAGTGTTATGTGGCCCACTTGTATTACCCATGTTCTCTGACTACGGAGCCCAGCTCTCGACTGACTTGCTCCTGCAGTCGAGACGCGAAGTCAGACGGTTCAACTTCAATAACACGTATATCAGCCTATGTCTGAACATAATAACTAGAGCCCGGATTTTCATGCAAATGCATGTTTCTAAATAAGCTAGTTACACTTCTCAAACTTTGCATATATTTGTTTCATGGCTTAACTATTCCAAATAACTGTTCTTTTTCTCTGCATGTTTGCATGATTTAGCCATTTTAGGAGGAAATTCATGCATAATGCAAATTTTGAAGATTTAGTATTTAATAGCAAATATTTGGACGTTTAATATTGCATAATATGACTTTTCTTCTGATTTTGGCACATATATAATGTTAACTTGCATGCTAGTGCCTTTTATGATTGTTGTTGTGCAGAATTTGGGACAATTTTTTTAATGTTATACAGTATGTCTGTTAATGAGAGATGGAGAGAATGTATTCCTGGCATCCTATCTGACAACCAAAGTTAGTACATAAGGTAGAGATCCTATAAACCAATTAATCAAGCATTTTCTTATCTGTTGCTTGAGTAAACATTGACGTAAGCCGGAAGTCCCCACGTTGATCTCTGTAATTCTTAGGAATAAAGTGTCCCAGTTATACATTGCTATAAATTGAACTTTAAATTGTGCATTACTCATTGACGGCTCATTTGTTCGTCTATATTAGATGAACAAAACAAAACTTGTATCACAGTTCTGTGACGCCGCGTTACTGAGATACCAGCTTAAAAACCTTGGTTTTGCACTGAACCTTCCGTTGTTGTCTTGGAATTTCCTACCCGAAACTCTCACTTGTCAAATGTCTTTGTTATTGCAGCAGCCAGTAGCAGTTATTGAGGACCTTCAAAAGTGTCTGCAATCATTGCACGGAGAAGTAGCTGCGGCAGCTGGAGATAGGTCAAAAAAATTGGTCGATCAGATCCTGACTGTGAATTCGTAAAAAATTTATATAAGATGCAGTGTTAAAAATGCAAAAGATGTCCAATTTGACCCCACTTTGTCTTCATTTAAGTATGCGCCTGTCACTTCTTATGACATACAAAGATCATTTTCTGTGTTTATCTGTCAGCATATGCTTAAACGAATGAACTTAACTCAAGAAAATTTGGAGAAGTTATGGTAGTTTTACAATGTTTCAAAAGAACTGAATTTTGATAGTGCATATTTTCCAGTTTACTGTGCATGTTTACCGAGCTCGATAGCTGCAGTCGCTTAAGTGCGGCCAGTATCCAGTATTCGGGAGATAGTAGGTTCAAACCCCACTGTCGGCAGCCTGAAAATAGTTTTCCGTGGTTTCCCACTTTCACACCAGGCAAATGCTGGGGCTGTACCTTAATTTAAGGCCACGGCCTCTTCCTTCCCACTCCTAGCCCTTCCCTGTCCCATCGTCGCCATAAGACCTATCTGTGTCGGTGCGACGTAAAGCAACTAGCAAAAAAAAAAAAAAAAAATGCATGTTTTGCCATATGATAGGCCATGAATGCATGCATATTTTGAGATTTGATAGTGCACGGAAATCTGGGCTCTAATAATAACTAAGCCAACAGTGTACAGATATTGGTTAAACTACATCAGGGGACAACAAAAACATTGAAACAAAAAAGGCCTCCAGCTCAAGACTGTGTTAACGATCACCACCTCACAGTTTTAAATTTTCATCATGCTTATTAAGATAAAACTTTTTAACTAACACTTCATTTTGTACGTCTGATGTTTTTAATTAATTATAATTATGTCTTACTGAGGATGACCCTATGCCGGGTCAAAACATGTCTATGTCATGTTTCGTCTTAATTAGATGTAAATATAGTATTGACTAGGTGGATATCAACATAATTTTATACAATTTTATAAGAAGTTCGAACAGTCAATTAGGATCTGACGTGAGATGTATAGTTTGTAATACATTCTCAGAGTAAGAGAACCTAGAGATGTAATTAATATGAAGCCACAACCACCAATAATGAGATCTCAACCTAAAAATTCATAAATCTGGAATACTTATCAGACAAATTGTAAACTCCAGAAATAGCCCAGCTTTTATTATTTTAAATTTGGCAGTAAACTACCAGCAGCAACATGGTTTAGCTAGGGGATCTAGCTTGTCAGGGTACCTGGCAGACATTTTCATCAATGACGTAAAGAATAAATTATTTACTTCAGGACACCCACTTATAAATAAAAGTGCATACTATTGCAGATATCCAGATGGCACCGTAGTCCTATACAATGGGAGTAAAGAACAACTCTGTCTCCTATTCAGTAACTTACACCGCAACATCAACTTCACAATAGAACATGTAATAGTTCAATTAACTTCCTGGACCTCGCCATCACAATTGCAAATGAACGATGCAAATTCGATGTTTATAGAAAACAACAGCAACCACTACAACCATACATAACTCCTCATGTCATCCAGCCTAACAAGAAAGGCAACATTTTGAGCTATGCTTCATTGAGCGTTAAATCTACCATTACCTAAAGAATGTATGACTAAAGAAATTCAATTCATAAAGCAAATGGCCACAAAAAATGGATACAATCCACATGGGCAGTCGGAGATTTCTCGAGTCTAGCGCAAGCACCTGTTTCTCGCGAGAAATGTCGAGAGATCTCAGGAGCGTTGTCCCTGCATTGTGCAGTGAGCAGCATGTCGTAGGGCTATAGATAGACAAAGGTGAATGATATAGCTTTTTGGCTTATGCCGTGTCAAGAAAAGTACAGGCCGCGACAGCGTCAATGGTAAAAGTGAATGTTGGTTGTGCTGACTGTGTGAATAGCTAGCCACGGGCCTTCTCCATTCTGTAAATATGTTGACAAGTGATTAGGCTGTTCATTTCTACTGAGGGCTTTTGACACAGTATAACATAATTATAGAGGATATGCATTCTGGCATTATATTCAGAGGAAGGTACACGAATGAGTAGTCTACAGTAAGTACAGAAACTGACGGTTACTGTAGTATACATCGTTATCGCTCTTAATTTATCACACCCCTTATTCAATATCCATTTGACCAGTGCTTGTGTTTACCAACATTATGATGGCAAAGGAAATAATTCCTTACATGTTAGAGTATTCGCGTCATAATTAGGTACTTCGGTGTATGACGGTATAATTTGTAATTGCATTTACTTGTATACAACTTTAAGACGATGTCCGAAACACAGCGTAAGTCATAGATGCGGGATTATTTTTAAGAGATACCACATAGCACAGCCCACTTTGTTGTTTGTTCAAAAGAAGTAAAAAATGTCAGCAGATATACTTCTGGGATGTTTTGGCACTTCAAAACACTTAATATCACTGAAGGGGAATCGTCACAGAGAACACCTCTGGCTCAGTCTGCATCACAAGAAGCTACCCTGTCGACAACAATTGCAAGTTATCCAGGTAGGTGTACATCCTATCTACAGTTATTAACAAATTGTGTAGGGTTATTCAGCTAAGATATCCACATCTAATAACTCGTGAACCGTTTAAGATATTGATATTCTGTATTCACATTCGTTAATGGCTCATAGTTAAACATGCAGTACTTTTCCAGGCTTTTAACAAAATTCAATATAACAAGATTTACTGCTGAAGTTAAAGCATTTTGAGTGTATAGAAAAAATAAGTTGTACATTTTTATAGTACCTTCATCATTTTTTATCTGTGTCATCTTGATCACATATTTTAACAGACATGTACAATAATGTTCATAAAAACCAGAACATCTTGAAAGACTAGAGATAGAAAGTTCATATTCACAGGACATGTGCATTAGTATGTTCTGAAGAAATTATTAGCATTTGAACCATGTTGGCCCTCAGTTTCAAGGTCCACATCGATATCTTGGCACACCACCACCGACTGGTAAAATGTGCCTGTGGCTCTCGTCGCTATAAACTGAAGATAATGGATCAGTGTGACTTGAGCAGACGTGCAGGATGCCTTGCAGATGTATGAGAGAACTGCACCGTCAAATGAGCGAGTTTGAAAGAGGGCGCATTACTGGCATGAGATGTGATGCATCCATCGCAAAATCTCTGTTCTTCTGGGACAAAGTGTATTCGTCAGTACAACGGGTGTGTACAGAATGGTTCACAGAAGGCCATAAAACACAACGAGATGGGTCTGGTCGCACCACCCAGACCAACCCCTGAGAAGATCGACACCTCATCCGAATGGCATTGCAGGACAGATCTGCATTCTGCTCGGCTCTGGCACAACAGTGTAACACATCGTACACTATCAGGAGTGACAGTCTGGGTTACCGGCGCATTGTCCACTTCTCCGCCTACCTTTGACTAATGTGCATAAACATGCTAGACTGCAACGGTGTATGGAATGATGTTACTGGGGACAGGAATGGCAGCAGATAGTGTTTTCAGATTTATCCAGGTTCTGTTTGTTTGAAAATGGTGGCCGCATTTTGGTTCACCACAGACAGGGGGAGAGGCATCATATTGACTGCATTCCCACAAGACATACAGAACCTTACTGTGTGGGGTGCTATTGGGTACAACCACAAATCACAGTTGGTGCATGTCCAGTACACTGTGACTAGTTTGACCTACGTGAATGACATCCTGCGACCTGTAGCCATACCCTTTCTGCGCGACACCCCAGACGCCATATTGCCGTAGGACAATGCGCGACCACGTGTTGCTGCACAAACACATGGCTTCTTGTTGTCACAGGATGTCAGACTGTTGCCTTCGCCCGCCCGATCACCGGACTTGCCGTCAATCGAAAATGTGTGGGATATGGTGAAACTACGGGTGCAGCTCTGTGACCCAGTGCCAAGCACCAAAGATGAACTGTGGAACCAGGTGAATGCAGCATGGATGACTATGCCCCAGGACACTATTCGCGCCTTATATGTGTCAATGCCATCACGCATGGAACAGTTTATCAGTGCCTACTAGGCAACAGGGCACATGCTGCTGAACCTAGGTGACTGAAATGCTAATTGTTTCTGCAGAACATACTAATGAACATGTCCTGTGAATTTGAACTTCCTATCCCTAGTCTTTCAAGGTGTTCTGTTTTTTTTATGAACATGAGTGTTTTAAGAACACCTACATCGAATTTGTCAAAAGATATTTTATCCAATAATTTATTAACTATTTCATGTCTCAGTTGTACTGATGGTGGCACAATAGAGCTGAAACATGTATATGCTATTATGTAATGTTGATTGATTAATTCATCTATATACAGCAGTTATAACTAGAGTCTGGATTTCCATGCAAATGCATGTTTTTAAATAAACTAGTTACACTTCTTAAACTTTGCAAATATTAGTTTCATGACCTAGTGTTTACTAATAACCATTCTTTTTCTCTGCATGTATGTTTTGGCCTTTTGAGGAGAAAGTTCATGCATAATGCATATTTTGGATTTAATAGCAAATATTTGAACATTTATATTGCATAATATGTCTTTTCTTTTGACTTTGGCGCATATATAGTATAATGTTAACTTGTGTGATAGTGCCTTTTATGAATGGTGGTTTGCAGAATTTGGGACTGTTTTTCCGTGTTTTACAGTATGTCTGTTATTGAGACACGGAGAAATGTATTCCTGGCATCCTATCTGACAACTAAAGTTAGTAACATACATACGGTAGAGATCCCGTAAACCAATTAACCAAGCTCTTTCTTATCTGTTGCTTGAGGACAGCTCATTATTTTCTATGTTAGACAAAAAAACAAAACTTGTACCACACTTCTGTGAGGCCGCGTTACTGAGATAACGGCTTACAAACCTTGGTTTTGCACTTAACTTTCCGTTGTTATCCTGGAACTTCCTACCCGGAACTCTCACTTGTCACACGTCTTTGTTATCGCAGCTTCAATCTTTAGCAGTTTTTGAAGACATCATCATATGCAATCATAGCACGGAGAAGTAGCTGCGGCAGCTAGAGATAAGCTGAATAGTGATCCATCCAAATGCTGATTTTAAATTTGTCAAGCTTATAAAAGACGTACTGTAGTGAAAAATGCAAAGACATACAATTAGACCTCGTTTTGTCCTAGATGTCTTCATTGAAGTATGCACCTGTCACTTCTTGTGACATAGAAAGGCCATTTTCTGTGCTTAAAAATGTGCTGATGAATAAAAGGATGAGCTTAAATGAAGACAATTTGGAGAAATTAGATTTTGTACAATGTTTCAAAAGGAACTGAATTTCGATAGTGCATATTTTCCAGTTTACTGTACATGTTTTGCCATATGATAGTGCATGAATGCATGCATATTTTGAGATTTGATAGTGCATGGAAATCTGGGCTCTAGTTATAACACAATCAGTGTTCTCCCCAGGACCTTTTTAATGGGCGCACCGCCCGGCTGTTTTTACAGACCGCCCGGCTAACATAACCTAGATGAGTGCTAGTTACTTTATTTGAACACATAGTTGAGTCATTGGTTGTTTCGAATTAAAATATAAATACTGTGAAACTATTTATTTAAATGATAAAAATTCATTGTTGTCAGCATAATTACATTGGAGTTTAAGTGTTTTGCTTTGCTATAACGTAGCGTTGTGCGTGAGCGGCTCTTGGATCAGCGTAGAATCAAGGAGAATATGTAGAATCGCTTCCGAGCACTTGTCTCGATTCCGTATGACGTCACAAACCCGCACGGCACTCCACAGCAACGGAGTGGCAAGCACGATGATACACGATTATGAACGAGCGGTAGAACACCAGAAGTTCAAAATTCTCTGTCAATACTTGAATTAGTAACGATTAGAACAAATTCCATGCAATACAAATGGAAGAAATACACCGTATAACATTGGCCAGGATCGTTAGAGACCATTATAAGAACGAGATGGTGATTGTGATATATTAGTAGTGTTCTAAAACACAAAATTCAAACTACATTCTCTCAATATAGAAATTCATTTACGAATCAATTGGAGAGGATTATGTTGCAGCAGCATTATTAAAGTCATGCATCCCAATGTGATGCTTGGTACCGGCTTCCTCCCAGTCACCTTGGTGAATTCATTAACAGTGTTATAGCCTACTGATAATAATAATGTTGTCTTTTCGTACCAGTAACTACTTTTGACGGTTTTCGGAGACGCCTAGGTGCCGGAATTGTGTCCCGTAGGAGTTCTTTTACGTGCCAGTAAATCTACCGAGGCTGACATATTTGAGCAGATTCAAGTACTACCGGACTGAGCCAGGATCGAACCTGCCAAGTTGGGGTCAGAAGGCCAGCTCCACAAGTCTGAGCCGATCGGCCGGGCAACAATATCACTAGCAACTACATAGAAATTACTGACATTCAGTCCTTCCATACTTAATTTCATGAGGTGGTAACGCGAATACCGGTACCACACTAATATTTGAGATTATGCTAAGTTAAGATTTAACCGAGTTTGGGGTTTTGTTCATTATTTTATTCTTGATTTGAAATATATGTACTTCGCATATATTGAATCATGTCATTGCCTTGGAGTCATTAAGTGTTATTTTAAACATACTTCCTTCGTTACATCACGATTTCATTCCCGCTAGTTTCGTTGTTACAAGTAATTTTACGAACGGTCAGAGATACCGATGCGTATTCCTATGGACTCGATTCCGGCGCAGTGTCCATTTCCAGGCATAGAACTCAACTCGATACAGACTTTCTCGACTCCACTCCATCGCTAGCTTATCGCAGTATTTTACCAAATCCTTCAATACAATATTTGGTATTGCGCATTTGCTATGGCAGCCATTTTGACGGAAAATATCGATCTACAATCGAATATGAAATATACGAATCGATAGAGTATGTGTTAGTGTTCAGTGTCACCAACTTAGTTGTTTTCGAAGCAAATCTTTTTGTTCGGTGGTCTTTTGGTTTCTTTAACATTTACTACTGCTAACAATGGACTTCAGTTGAATTATAGTTCCGATTTAATTACATTTTAACTATTGTTGTCAGTGTTTTCCATTTGTGCTTTACTTTCTAATTCATCACGAATATTGGTATTATTTTCAATCTCTTGGCGGGAATTACCTAAATGAACTGCCCGTTTCATTTCTTTGTGTTTTTGACGCCAAATTCTGTGTTCTCAAAATCAGCAGGAAATCTCGTCAAACATCTACTCTTCCAAGTTCCTTTAAGAAAGAACCTAGTAAAAGTAATAATTCAACACCAGGAGAGATTTCCGAAAAGGACATTTCTGAGGCCGCCTCATCTGGTGAAGTGGAAATTATTCAAAATGAAAAACCACAAGTGAAACATTCTTCTAAACACCACTTATCGGGCATCAGTAATGACTGGTTTAAGCAATTTACGTGGTTAATTGTGAAAGAACATGGTATGTTTTGTTCCACATGTATAAAATGTTCATTGAAGAAACCGACAAAGAAGGAAGCGACTTGGGTGACTATACCGTGTGCAAGACTTCGAAAGGAGAGTTTAGTTGACCATGAACAAAGCAAGCTGCATACCAATTCCTGTTCAAACTTACGTGAAAGACGTGCATTCGAAGAAACTGGATTTGGGCAAATAGAAAAATCAGTTTCTATTTTAAACAATTTACAGAAAGATGCTTTTCTCGGAGCCCTAAGATCAATGTATTGGTTGGCAAAAAATGAGCTACCACACACTACACTACACGGAAAATTGCTCAAACCCTGTGAGGCTATGGGTTGTACATATCTAAAGCATCTTAATATTGGTGATAATGCTAATTATACTTCAGAAAGAATAATGCAGGAGTTACTTGATGTTATAGCTTCAGAAATTAGATGTGAAATATTAAAGAACATACATTCAGCAGATTATTTCAGTGTTCTGTGTGATGAAACTGCAGATATTTCTGTACTGAAATAACTTATTGTGTACATAAAATATGTCAGCCAACTTGAAAAAGAGGTTAATGTTAGTTTTGTGTCAACCTGCAACATCATTGATGGTAAAGCTGAGACCATAACAAATAAACTAACTGAAATCCTTGAAAATTTAGGGTTAAAAACTTGTAATTTGGTAGGTCTAGGATCTGATGGGGCAGCTGTCATGATTGGTAAGCAAAAGGGAGTAGCAACACTGCTAAGAGAGGAAACAAATTGACTCAGGGTGAACTGTCACTGCATTAACCACAGATTGGCACTTGCTAGTGCCCAGGCAGCAGCTGAAATGCTTTATTTAGTGAAGTTTAATGACATTTTAAGACAACTCTTTTTCTTTTTTCGAAATTCCTTAGTCAGGATGGCTGGTTTAACTGAAATCCAGAATATCATGAATAGCCCTCAAATTAAACTAAAATTGGCCAGTGATACTAGATGATTGTCTCATGACTCTGCTGTACAGTCTCTAAGAAGGTCTGTGGTGAGTGTTGTTGCTGCACTTGAAAGAGAGGCCACTGAAAGGAATGATATTACAGCTGAAGGCTTAAGCAAGTACATGAACACATACAATTTCTTAGCTGCAATTATGATGCTTTCAGATATCTTGCCTCTTCTATTCACATTGTCTAGAGCTTGGCAAACGCAAGATATTGACTTGACAGAAATTGAACCAATCTTAGAAGCCACAAAACTCAGCATCTTACAATTGAAAGAGACTCCAGGAAATCATTTTCATAGTCTCTGTCACCATCTTGCTGGTGAATGGTCAGACTTCCACATCACTTATTCAGATGTCGATGTTGTGACCTTCAAGACAACAATTTATAACAAGTACATAGATACTGTTATCCAGCATCTAGAACACAGATTTTCAGATATGCCCATCATTTCCTGCTTTTCAAGAGTGTTTAATGCAAAAAGTCAAGATCAGAATGAAGCTTCTGAGTTGCTTCTTGATTTCTACTCTAAAATGGGAAGCCCTCCAGTCATAAATTACAATAGCGCTAAAACTGGAATGGTCTGTTGCATCAGAAATGTTCCAAGGAGAGTCCTACATTGGATTAAGACCTAAACAAATAATGATGAAGTTTGCAACAATATGCTAGCTTCAGGAATCTTTTCCAAATTTAGCAAGACTAGCTGCTATTGGACTGTCCAGACCTGTGAGCACAGCTGAATGTGAAAGGGGATTTTCGGCTTTGAAGAGAGTTAAAATCTCTTTGAAGAATCGCATGAAGCAGAGCACACTCAACAATTTGATGCTGATTTCACTAGAGGGACCAGACTCAACAGAATTCAATTATATAAGAGCTGCAGACAACTGGGCCTCAAAGAAGAAAAGAAGAAACAACATATAAAATGTCATGCTAAAAGTAAATTTCAATTTTTTAATGGTAGAAAGAGAGATATCTTATTTTGTCTTGTTGGTGATAACAGTGAAAACAATTTTCAGTTTATGTTTACCTCTCTGATATTATTGTCAATCCAAGCATGTGTCCCACCTATATCAACCGGAGGGGAATAAACAATTTATTTATTGAAATTATATCACTCATTTTTGAAGTAGTATTCCCCCACCCAGCTACTTATTCCTGCCACCCGGCTGACAAAAATTTCTGGGGAGAACACTGACAATGTATTGAAAAGGTGGAAATTTTAATATTTTTATATTAGATACTACAGTCAATATGGAACCAAAAGATGAATTTCATTTCTTGCAATATTTACTTTATGTTGCACCGACACAGATAGGTCTTATGGCGACAATGGGATAGGAAAGGGCTAGGAGTGGGAAGGAAGCGGCCGTGGCCTTAATTAAGGTACAGCCCCAGAATTTGCCTCGTGTGAAAATGGGAAACCACAGAAAACTATCTTCAGGGCTACAAACAGTGGAGTTCGAACCCACTATCTCCCGCATGGCCAACTCGCTCGGTCTTCAACTGCACATCTACAAGTGCATGCATCATTTTATTTCATTACAGGATAGTATATGTAATACCACAAGAAGAGACTAACACTAATATTATGCAGCTGTATTGTTCCACACCTAACATTTATATTGTTTACTAGCAGTTACCTGCGGCTTCGCTCACGTGGATTTCATAAAATAATAAAAGTAATCGTTCCTTGGTACTGTACTAAGACATTATCTGAAAATCCCTAATGTATAAACGTTCACCGACAAACTGAGTTTCATCTACCCCGCAAACTCCTTGTAAACCATGTTTGTGTTATTGCCTTTTAGGGCTAGGATGACCATGCAACATAGAACTGTACATATGAGAAACAGTCTTCTCTCAAATCGAAAAAAAAATGCTTATTTTTAAAGGAGATTCCAAATATCTATCTCCACATCGTAACATCTTCAATTTTTGAGATAGGCTATAAGAATCCCCATAAGCAAAATTAACCTCTTTATCAGTCCTTCGCATTTTCCGAAAACAAAAAGAAACACATGTTCCTTTACTTTTAAAGGAGATTCTAAATACTAATTTTTGCGTCTGTAACATCGTCAGTTTGTGAGATATATGCATCCTCATAAAAAAATATTAACTTTTTTACCCTCCATTAAGTGCCTTTTCCGAAAACAAAAAGTACGTGTTCCTGTATTTTTAAAGGGCTTTCCAAATACCAAATTTCATGTCTGTAAAATGTTAAGTTTTTGACATATACTGCAGATATATCGGTACTCATTTTTAAAATTCACCCACTTTTTCAATTCTTTTCAACCCCTTAAGTGGATTTTCTGAAAACAAAATACGTGTATTTAATTCTTAAAGGAGATTCAAAATACGGTACCAATTTTCACGTCTGTAACATCTTCAGTT
Source organism: Anabrus simplex (assembly GCF_040414725.1). Classification (NCBI taxonomy): domain Eukaryota; kingdom Metazoa; phylum Arthropoda; class Insecta; order Orthoptera; family Tettigoniidae; genus Anabrus; species Anabrus simplex. The sequence continues at coordinate 1,148,720,263 of NC_090266.1, read as the reverse complement.
TCTGAGATATAAGTATCCTATTAAACAGAATTCAACTCTTTCCTTACTTACTTTCACCCCCCCCCACAAGTCTATTTTCCGAAAACAAAAATATACGTGTTTATTTTTAAAGGAGATTCCAAATACCAAGTTTCACGTCTGTAACATCTTCATCATTTAGAGATATAAGTATCCTCATACAAATAATTCAACGAATATTTCAATTCATCCCCCCTGTAAGTCGATTTCCGAAAACAAAAGAAAACGTGTTTCTTTATTTTTAAAGGAGATTCCGAATACCAATTTTCAAGTTTGTAACATCTTTTTTTTTTCTTTTTTTTTTTCTGAGATATAAGTATCCTCACAAAAAAAAAATTAAACTCCTTTTTCATCTCACTCCCGCAAAGTTGATTCTCCCCCCAAAATGCGTATTTCTGTATTTTTAAAGGAGATTCCAAACACGAATTTTCACGTCTGTAACCATCAGTTTTTGAGACACAAGTATCCACATTAAAAGAATTCAAGTTTTTCACTTCCTTTCACCCTCCCTCCTTAAGTGAATTTCCCGAAAAAAAAAAAAAAAAAGTTTACTTATAAAGGAGCTTCTAAATACCAATTATCACGATTGTAACATCTTCAGTTTTCTAGATATTTGTCCTCATAAAAGGAATTCAATTCCTTTTCACCCTCTCCCCCCCTCCCTAGTTTATTTTCCCCCTAAAGTGAGTTTTTCTTTATTTTAAAGGAGATTCCATATACCAATTTTCACGTCTGTATCAACATTCGTTTTCATAAGGTATAAGTATCTTCATACAAATAATTCAATACATTTTTCAATTCTCCTTAATTGGATTTTCCGAAATCAAAGGAATATGTGTTACTTTACTTTTAAAGGGGATTCCAAACACCAATTTTCATGTCTGCAACATCTATAGTTTTTTTAGAGATAAGTAGACTCATGAAAATAATTTAACTAATTTTTCAATTTTTACACCCTCGCCTAAGTGGATTTTCCGAAAACAAAAAATATGCATTTCTTTATGAGATTCCAATCACCAATTTTTACGTCTGTAACGTCTTCGGTTTTTGAGATATCAGTATCCTAATACAAAGAATTCAACCCACTTTTCAGTCCTTTTTCCTGCCCCTCCCCCTCGCCCAAGTGTTTTTTTCCGAAAACAAAAAATACGTGTTTCTTATTTTTGAAAGGGATTAAATATACCCATTTTCAATTCTGTAACAAGTTATGTTTTTAAGATATACTTTAGATATTCTCATTCTAAAAATTCATCCCCTTTTTTGTTCCCCTTAAGGGGATTTTCCAAAAAAAATTATGTAGTCTCTTTATTTGTACAGGAGACCAGTTTTCAAGTCTGTAACATGTTAAGTGTCTGAGATATATTGTAGTCCTAGATATAATTTTTTTAATTTCCACCCCGTTTGTCACACCCGTTCACTCCCTATTCATTGGATTCTTCAAAAACAGAATAATATGTATTTCTTTATTTTTAAAGGAGATTCCAAATACCAATTTTCATGTCTATAACATCTTCAGTTTTTGAGATGTAAGTATCCTCATAAAAGGTATTCAACCAATTTTTCCCCTTTTTTCAACCCCCTTAATGGGATTTTGCGAAAACAAAAAACACTTGTTTCCTTATTTTTAAATACAAAGTTTTACATCTGTAAACTTTTAAATTTTTGAGATATAGATATCCTCATACAAAATTTCACACACCCCCCCCCCCCCCCTTTTCACACCCTTAGCAACAAAAAATATGTGTTTTATTTTTAAAGGAGATTCTTAATACCAAATTTTACGTCTGTAAACTTTTAAAGTTTTGACATATAGATACACTAATTTTAAAAGTTTCTAAAAATTCACCCCATTTGTCACTCCTGTTTAACCCCCATTAATTGGATTTTCCAAAAACAAAAAAATTTGTATTTCTTTATTTTTAAAGGTGATTCTCAATACAAATTTTCAGGTCTGTAATATCTGTTTCTGAGATATACGTATCCGCATTAAAGACATTCAACCCATTTTTTAAACTTTTTCACCCCTCCTAGTGGGATTTTCCGAAAACACAAAAATACGTGTTTCTTTATTTTTAATGGAGAATCTAAATACCAATTTTTACATCTGTAAACTTTTAAATTTTTGAGATATAGATATACTCATTTTAAAAATTCAACCCCTTTTCACCCCCTTAGCAACGGAATATCCAAAAATCCTCGCTTAGTGAGCACCTACATTGTAATATAAATGTATCCTCAAAATTTTATTCCTGTATGTCCAGTAGTATTGGCTCGGCAATGATGAATCAGTGAGTCAGTCAGGACAAGCTATTTTATATATATAGATATCGCTAAAGAACAATAAAGCAATAAAAATGATAATTTGAACAAGGCTTGAACGCAGAACCTTCAAATCATTAAGCGAGCACTTTACCACTGTTCAACGTGAAGCAGATATTAAATGACTCCTTCTTAAACACTGTTCACAGTGCAAGCATATGCAATTTGTAACACCACTCGGATCCAAAGTGTAATGTAGAATGTATTCACTGTTCAAGTGCAGCCACTTTTTTCTTCACAGCTATACATGTTAGTTTAAAGTGTTTTGTATGTTGCATGTATTTTGTCTAACTATTCAAATGAGATTTTTATATTTCATATTTTTCATCATTTTATACCATACAAAAATGTGGTTAAGTGTAAAAGAGGACCATGAGTCCTAACTTCACCACTGTTAAAACCAAATAGCAAAATAAATAAATTCTTCTGAAAATGATTCCAGGGCCATATCGCTCAGTGATCAATCTCCTCTTTATCGTCTCTTACTAGGATGATGTCTCGGCCATGGTATTTTAAAATAGAAAATCGCTTTCCTTTGTTTCAGATTTTACATGAAACTACATCTTGTGGCTTATGACAAGATTAACCTCTATATTTTAAATTTATTTTTTAACACATTTGCTAATGAAATATATTTTAATTACATTTGTACATCTAATATCGAATTACTAGGCAGCAGGACACATCCTTTTAGGCATTTATGTCAGGTTATTGTGCTGTCATGAGTCTGTTTAATACTCCCCTTATATACCAGGATGAGATGTACGGTAGTTTCATAACATCTTTGCTTTCTTGGAAGAAAAAAAAAAAAATTGTTTTTCCTATTAGATGTTCAGTCAGTCAATTAACATTGATCTGTATTTAGGTCAGTCGCCCAGGTGGCAGATTCCCTATCTGTTGCTTTCCTAGCCTTTTCTTAAATGATTGCAAAGAATTTGGAAATTTATTGAACATCTCCCTTGGTAAATTATTCCAATCCCTAACTCCTGTACCTATAAACTAATATTTGCCCCAATTTGTTCTCTTGAATTCCAACTTTATCTTCATATTGTGATCTTTCCTACTTTTAAAACACCACTCAAACTTATTCGTCTACTAATGTCATTCCATGCCATCTCTCCACTGAGAGCTCGGAACAGACCACGTATATTAAAAGTTACAAATAGTTTATTAATAACCAGCTGTTCAATACAGTACAATCTGTATAATTAGGATACAATTATTACATATTGTTTAATATGGGACATGTTTTGCTTGACTTGGCAAGCATCTTCAGTCATTAAATACTCTGAGTCAGATGTTATGTATAAGACTATCCCTTAAAGTCTAATAGTTTGTAATAATATTGTAAATAACTTAGTGTGTTTAATGGCTGAAGATGCTTGCCATGTCAAGCGAAACATGTCCCATAATAAACAATATGTAGTAATTGTATCCTAATTATATGGATTGTATTGTATTGAACAGGTGGTTATTAATAAACTATTTGTAACTTTTAATATACTAAGCTTCAATACGGTCACAATAATGAGATTAATTACTTGTAACATACCACGTAGTTGAGCAGCTCGTCTCCTTTCTCCCAAGTCCTCCTAGCCCAAACTCTGCAAAATTTTTGTAACGCTACTCTTTTGTTGGAAATAACCCAGAACAAATCGAGCTTCTTTTCTTCGGATTTTTTCCAGTTCTTGTATCAAGTAATCCTGGTGAGGGTCCCATACACTGGAACCATACTCTAGTTGGGATCCATATGCCCTCTCCTTTACATCCTTACTACAACCCGTAAATACCCTCATAATCATGTGCAGAGATCTGTACCCTTTGAATATTGAATTTTCACGACCGCATTGTAATCGAAACAGACTTTAAACGTTTTAGGTCGTGTTACGTACATGTAGTACATGTTGAAGAGATGTTAACATCTCTGTTTCGATCTGTACCCTTTATTTACAATCCCATTCATATGATTACCCCAATTAAGAGCTTTCCTTATACTAATATCTAGGTACTTACAGTGATCCCCATAAGGAATTTTCACCCCATCAATGCAGTAATTAAAACTGAGAGGACTTTTTCTAATAGTGAAACTCACAACCTGACTTTTAACTGTGTTTATCATCATGTTCAGACTGATAACAGAGAATATCGAAGGTTTTCAGGGTATTGAGTGGTCAGAGTGTTCAGAGGATATTCTTAGAAAGAAATATGCATTTAAGAAAACATCTTTAATCATCAAAGTATCTACCATTTTTCTCCCAAGACTTCAGTCCATATTCTGAAATTCCATCGATGTAGAACTGGTCAGGCTTGTAGACAAATAAGTTATCTTTCTGATGGTTCAGAGTAAAGAATGTCTTTTGAGGGGCCACAAAGGACATGGCATAACCTATTTTGCATCAGTATTCTGTCCGGCTCCACGGCTGAATGATTAGCGTGCTGGCCTTTGGTCACAGGGTCGGAAATTTTAACCATCATTGGTTAATTTTGCTGGCATGGGGGCTGGTTGTGTGTCGTCTTCATCATCATTTCATCCTCATCATGACGTGCAGGTCGCCTACGGGTGTCAAATCAAAAGACCTGCACCTGGCGAGCCGAACATGTACTCGGACATTTCCCAGCACTAAAAGCCATTCGCCATTTCATTTCATCAGTATTCCACAAATCACCTCTGAAAAATATGATTAAAATTTAGTTGCAAGATCAACTTCATTCACAATATTTTCAAAGTTGTGTTTTAATTTTACTATGCACCTGTCTGAATAATGTTAAAACTAAATCATTATATTTGTATATGTTGGGTAAGTTTTATTTTCATAGCTATTTAAGAACATAATTGTTCAAAATTACACATTAACACACAAAGCTGGTATCGGTACTTTGTGCAGACTTAGTCCGGTTTTACGGTAGGGTGCCTCACAGCAATACAAGAGGAAAATGTCCTATAAATGTACACCCTGAAAGGATGTTTCAAAATGACACATTACCTGTTTGACATTAGCAACTCACGCGGATAATGTTCAAAGTGTCCTCTTTTTTGCACATTTTCCTAGCTGACATCTAATGCAGGAACAGCCACAGTGGCAACACGTGGGAGCAGAAACCAGAGCATGAATGTTGGTGCATTGCTGAATTAAAGTTTGCCACATGGGAACGACCTACTGCTTTTTTACAATGTATGACATAGCATGTTATTTCTTTTTGCCACCATGCAAACACCACCGACCTCGACTGGGATTGAACCCGCAATCTTGGGGTTATGGATCCAATGGGTTAACTACGCACCCACCAGCATCAGCTATCACTAATGTCACTTGGATTATCTTGCAAAAAGAATTATTCTAATACACTCAACATAGACACTCGCCTCCTTCACTCAAGGTCACCAGTTCTAATCCCAGAGCAGTTAATTGGTATTTATGACTACTTCAACGTGAGAGACCTCTGACGGTAGATGTATTGGCATATTAAAAATTCCCTTTTCAAAGCAAAATGATGCAACTCTGGTTTCTTTCAAGAGAGTTACACAGGCACACAGGCACACATGATGGAAGAGGGGTGTTTGTTTTCATTCATTGAGAATGAGCCCTATTCATCAGATAAACATCTCCAATTGAGGATACTACTGTTGACCTGTGTGATCTTTGTACAACTTTTTATCTTGGCTGCCATATCTACCACTTCACAAGAAAGGATAGATAAGAGATAACATTTTCATTAATTACTTCACTTCCCACAGAATTTACCTGTGCATTTAGATGTCTTATTAATCAAAATGCTCAAGCTCTTTCTTCTTCTTGTGGTAAGTTTTGCATTTTATTACAAATATCTTAACCTGAATCCGCCCAGCGTGCCATATATGGCACGGCAAACTACACAGTCTTCTTGGACTCTTATTATTGTAACCGCGCGCACTGTATCCAACGCTAAAAGTTACAATTTTATTCTCAAAAAATTCAATCTTGGGCGGATCCAGGTTAATGGAAAAACAATTTATAACTGTTAGGTTCATCAGTTTATTGAAATTAAATTCTTTATAAAAGTAGAAAATACCTTCTGATGAAGAAAACATATAACAACAGATTATACCTGAAAAAGAAACAACTTAATTAACTTAATCTGTTATTATATGTTTTCTTTATCAGGTATTTTCTAAATTTTATTTATTTATAAATTAGTATTGACAGACTGAAGATTTAATAGTTATAAATTAACCAAGTCAAATTTGAAAAGAAATGGCTTTGACTATAACAAAGGAAATTTTGCCAAAGACAATTCTGCAAACAGGGATAATAAAAGCAAAAAAGAAAACATATCCCAGTGTTTAGGCAAACTGAAGAATGGTTTCACACAGAAATAGCAGACTGTTGTCTCAATTAAAACAATAATAAAATCCCTCTAGGAAATATGGAATATGATAGAAGGATCATCCTTAATTTTTTTCGTAGCTAGGGTATTATGTATATATTTTTTATTACTAGTAAATGAATGATATGGATTAGTTAGGTGAATTTAATGCAGGCTGGAATGAAACACTAAATTGATAAAAGGAATTTTTGGATAAAAACTGGAAAATTTTCTGGGATTAAATCTCAGAATCCAATGAGATAAGACTTACGATAGAAATTAAATCATAACTAAAGTGTTCCCAATGGTAAGTAGCCAGGCTGAGTGGCTCAGACGGTTGAGGCGCTGGCCTTCAGACCCCAATTTGGCAGGTTCAATCCTGACTCAGTCCTGTGGCATTTGAAGGTGCTCAAATGCGTCTGCCTCGTGTCAGTAGATTTACTGGCATGTAAAAGAACTCCTGCGGAACAAAATTACAGCACTTTGGCGTCTCCAAAAAACGTTAAAAAGTAGTTTGTGGGACGTAAAAACAAAAACATTATTATTATTATCAATGGTAAGTAAATTGCAGTGTCAATACAGGGATGAGATGCTAATCATAGGGTTTGGATATAGGTCCTAGTAAAAGAGAGAATATTTCATTTTAAAAATACTGTTACTGGGCGAGTTGGCTGTGCGGTTAGGGGTGCGCAGCTGTGACCTTGCATCTGGGAGATAGTGGGTTTGAACCCCACTGTTGGCAGCCCTGAAGATGGTTTTCCGTGGTTTCCCATTTTCACATCAGGCAAATGCTGGAGCTGTACCTTAATTGAGGCTACGGCCAATTCCTTCCCACTCCTAGGCCTTTCCTATCCCACTGTTACCATAAGACCTATCTGTGTCAGTGCGGCTTAAAGCAAATTGGAAAGAAAAAAAATCTGTTTATTCCATTTACCACAGCCACTAATAATAATAATAATTTCGTGTGGCTATTTCTAGCCGAGTGCAGCCCTTGTAAGGCAGACCCTCCGATGAGGGTGGGCGGCATCTACCATGTGTAGGTAACTGCGTGTTATTGTGGTGGAGGATAGTGTTATGTGTGGTGTGTGAGTTGCAGGGATGTTGGGGACAGCACAAACATCCAGCCCCCGGGCCACTGGAATTAACCAATGAAGGTTAAAATCCCCGACCCGGCCGGGAATCGAACCCGGGACCCTCTGAACCGAAGGCCAGTACGCTGACCATTCAGCCAACGAGTCGGACTACCACAGCCACTACTAGGATGATATTCTTCAAGAAATCATATGGATATCAGAACATTACAAAAACATTTTGGAGAATAAGCAGAGAAAACTGGTAATTTAATCAATATACAAGCAAGGGAAGAGGAAAGAGTGCAATAGCTTTTTGCATATTTCTGTGTTCAGTACTCCAACCAAAGTGTTCACAAGCAACCTGAAAGATAGTGTGATCACTGGCAGAGATTAAGTTGGTATTAGATCATAAAATGGCTGACAGAACTATTTCAAAATGTGCCAAGTCTTACAGAAAAGCTACGAGAGTAATAGCTAGTTATTTTAATGTCTTGTAGACCCTGAGGAAGCAAATTACAGATTAACAAGGGATAAGATCTTGTCCTTATTGAGAGATTATGGTATCAAGGATATTTATTGCATGCTATCAGATACATTTGTGTTGGCAATCAAGCTGCACCAAAAGCTAATTGTAGAATAATTTATTGGTCCACAAATACTTCAGTAAGAATAATAGCTGAAGAATACAAGTTGAGGAAACATGAGAGTAGTGAATTACCTGATTAGAACATGACTGATGGCAAACACACGGAAGAAAAGTACATTTTTGGTCCAAAATTTTCTGTACAATCTTCATCAATGAGGGAGAGAAGAGAGGTTCTTAAGATTTTTATATGCTAGGTCACTGCTAGGTGGGGTAAGTAAGGAAAGGATAAATAGTTGTAGCTATCTCATTGTTAGGGGGGGCTGCCTGGCCGAGGCGGTAAAGGCGTGCTCGGTTCGCCTGGAAGGACGTGGGTTCGAATCCCCGTCAGGAACTCGTAAAATTTAAGAAATGAGATTTCCACTTCCGGAGGTGCATATGGCCCTGAGGTTCACTCAGCCTACACCAAAAATGAGTACCAGGTTAATTCCTGGGGGAAAAGGTGGCTGGGCGTAGAGCTAACCACTCCACCCCATCACGTGCCGAGGTTAACAATGGTGGAAGCCTTTACCTTCCACTCCTCCAAGGGCCTTCATGGCCTGTACGGAGGTGACTTTGCTTTGCTATCTCATTGTTAGTTCTAGTACTTCCACAGATCCAAGCAGTAGCTGATGTCCAACCTCTCAGTCCTTCAGGCTAAGGACATAGGATATTTCACAAAAATGACTATACATCAATATTCAAATCTGAATTAATGGATTGAGGTGTAAAATGGGATGAAAAGTTATGTTAGAAGATTTACAGATATTTCGGTGAACTTGGAGAATGAGTTAGAAACTAGGTCAGTATAAAAGGCCTGGCAGAGTCAGTACTGAAATTGATAGCTGATTTTGGTTGGGTTGCAGTCATGATAACCTCAATGGTGGACGTTGTACTGGGTAGATGTTAACTTCAGGTCTTGGAATGGCTGTGTTCGCAGGGGAAATAAATGGAGCGAGGAGAATGTATGAGAATGTTCCTCAGGTTTAGGGGTAGGTTCAAATAGTTGCATTTATCAAGACACACTTTGTTCATTGTTTAAGTGAATCATTTACTGAAAAAGTAAACCGACTGAACAATATTCAGTTAGATTGAAATCTTGTAAATGGTTTGAATTGTCTTAGTGTAAATGATTGTTAGGGAGGAATGTATTGAAAACTTGCAGTCTAATACTTCAGAATTTGTTCAGAAATGCTGCAGATCATCACCATCATAATTTTCCAACTCCAGTTTCCCGGGTGTGGTCTACAAGCACTCGCCATCTCTTCCTGTCTGCATACATCTTCTGTTCCAGGATATCTTGGCATTTGAGACCTTCCTTCTCCACATCTAATTTCACTGTCTTTATCCAGCAATTTCTTGGCTTTTCCCTTGGTTTTTTTTTCTTGGATAGTAAGACCGAAGTATTTTCTGGAAGGTCTCTTGCTCTTTATTAGACTGGAAATGGGGACCCTCACTGCCATATACCCTCCTATTTACTTAATTTCTGCATTTATCCTTTTGAGTAGTTAGATTCATAGTTCTAATGAATCTGCTGATATAGTATGGAAATCAACATTTCCAGGAATAAAGTGATGTTGGTTGCGAAGAGACCTAAGAAGTCTGATTGCAAGGTTGTAGGTAGACCATTTTGAGTATTACATGTGTTTTTCTCCCACAATGCCAATATAGTAAGAAACTTTAAATCTATTTGTAGGAAAGCAGACATAATTATGGTGGTAAACTTATACAGAATGTATCTTAATTATACCAACAAAAAAAATCAGGGATACTCTTTGTTATATAAAGAATTATGGCCCAATTGGATTGGTGGAGAAAATTTTTCTTTTCAAGAAAATGAGGTTACCTTGTTACTTCCGGGCACGTGATTCAAATCGACAAATTCAACGTATTTGCTGTGATAGACAGCTAGCTGTTGCCCACTGCTGTGCTTTAGGGAAAGGAGGGGAAGTAGGGTATATGATAGACGGATGAATGCATAAGTTTCTTCGTTTGACTTGTGCAGAATTGTCCTGTCTCTTGTAGGCAATATCCATAGTTTGTTTATTAAACAGCTGTAATTGCACAGACAGTACAAGAACACATAGTAATTAAGACACATTTTTCAGTCAAGGAATGCAATCATTCATTTCTCATCTCGTCTGTTGGTGGCAGTAAAGTTCTTTATTATCAAATATGCGCAAAGATGCATTGCTGCTGCCACACGATCATGCATTCCTTTATTCACAGCATTGTAAAAGGAATGAAATACTGAATGAAAGAAACAATACACCCAATGGTTTGATTAGAGTAAATCTTCAATATTCCCACTTCTACTTCGACCTTCACATAACAAGCAAAAGTCCGTGGGAGTTAGACTGGCCGAGCGCGGAGGCCATTTAACTGGCCCGCCATGGCCTACCCATCTCATTGAATAATGATTATTTAAGTGTTGCATGACATGGCAAGTGAAATGCAGTGGAGCGCCATCATGACGCAGCCACATTCGCTGCAGAATACCCAGAGGAACATCTTCCAATAATCCAGGCACTAATTCTACCAAGAAATGGTAGCATTCCTCATTGTTCAGGCGAGGAGGAAGGACATGAGGCCCAAGTAAATAGTCACCAACAATGCTGGCCCAAATACTGACACTAAACCGATGATAAAATGCGTGGACTACTGTCACGTGAGGGTTTCCTTCACTCCGTCACCTGCCAATGGATACGAGGGTTGAATGATGAGGTGGCAGTGATTAGGGTACCAGACACCACAAATCTGCACCGCTTCTCTCCCGTTGCCATTTACTGCACCATAGGCTAGATGCATATCAGCCACTTCTTCATAGGTTACTGAAACAGAGCTATTCTCATCAATTTCTGCCGCAAACTTAGTAGCCAATCACGGGTGGCCCAGACAGGTTGCACAGTAGATGTTAGTTTTCCCTCGTCCTGCTCATGACGTCATCATAGGAGCACCGTGACTGCATACAATCATGCATGTTGTTTACCGCTGTCTGTCTTATATCTATATAACAACCTATGATTATATCTATATGTAATTTCTTTCCGAATATTGCAATTGGTCTGAATAGTGGCCTACTGTATTTTGCGTAGTGTGTGAGATCTCTGATAAGTTGCTGTGATTCATCCAGCGAGGTGAACTTATTTTCGTTTCGTTAGTTGCGTGAACATTATAATAGTAGCTGGAGTGAAAATTCTGTGCGTTCACAGTATCACTGTAGTGTATATATTTGTGTGCTGTTGTTTTTTTTTTTTTTTTGTGATACTTTGAGTGTGAATAATATTTCTCTGTTGGCAGCCCTGAAGGTGGTTTACCGTGGTTTCCCATTTTCACACCAGGCAAATACTGGGGCTGTACCTTAATTTAGGCCACGGCCGCTTCCTTCCCATTCCTAGGCCTTTCCTGCCCCGTCGTCACCGTAAGACCCATTCTGTGTCGGTGTGACATAAAGCAAATAGAAAAAAATTGGTCTTAAATGCGTTGTAGCAGATGATAACTGTTCGAAATAACTGACAACATTGCCTGCATGTGCAGTAACTAGCTGTCTGTCATACAGCAGAAAAACGAAAGGAAGAGATATCGTGTATCATCCATTTCCTAAAGCTTCAGACCTGCAAAACGTTTGGACACAAAATTGTAAAAGGAAGGATGTCTTCAGTGTAGCTACATCTACTGTGTGTTCATGGCATTTTATGGAAGCCAGTTATGTTCGTGATTTAAGAGCTGAATTACTGCATTTTCCTCCCAAGAAGATCTTGAAAACAGATGCAGTATCTACAGAGAACCTTCCCAGTAGCATTTCCAGTAGTAGCCCAGTAAGTGCACAAGTATTCCTAAAAAATTCGTCATTTCCACAGTCTTCTTGTTCTTTCTTATTCTGTAATTTAAAAAAATAGAAACATCTATGCATGGTTTCAAATATGAACTTGCTTCTGCTGCTGTTATAATAAGTGTTAGCTTTAAACTCGATACCTGCCGAAGTGTGTCAGTATATCGTATGTTAACATACGGTAGTTCCATTTATGTTTACAGATTTGGGAGTGCATAACCTTCCTTACACTATAGAGGAAATTGGAAATGTTAAATTTCAAGCATTGGTCAGTGTACCGTCAGGTATTCACATATTATATTTATGCCTTATTCGTAATATAAATAATGAAAACCACTGGCGTAGCCAAGGGGGGGGGCCCAGTGGGGCCGGCTCCCCCCCCCCCCAAATATTTCCTGAAACTAGAGCGAGGATCAGCCGTTGTTTTACGTACGGTACGAACAACATAAAAACGTACGCCGAAATGTTAACGTAGCGACAAGAATCTACTAGCAGGGCTCAATAGGGCAATACATAATTCTCCATATTTGTACCGCTTGAATGAAAGGAAGACACTTAGGATTGTGATGCACGGGGTTATTTCCCTGTAGAGGCCTCAGTATTGAGAATGTAACCGTGTGTTGGCAAATGTCAAGACATGAAGAAAGGGGCAATTAGCAAGGGATTATTCAGTAGGGGGCCGGAATGTGACCACCGAGATAACGGGGGGCCACGTCCAGAAACAGTTGCAAGCGTACAACATCGTGTCAGCTTTTGCATATCGGTTCCAGGAAACAACAATGTCCTAGGGATCCTCGGGTTGTACCGTGGTTGAGAGATGTGCTGTGTTTAAGTTGCAGCGTTGGGAAGACTGTGAGAGGATTGAGAGCTGCACGTTTGTTTCTCATTTTGTGCCATATAAGTAACTTTTTTTTGAAGAGGGACCGTTTTGTCACTGAGAAGCCAACACTATGTGCATCCTCGGTAAGTTATGAAATTTTTTTTTTTTTTTTTACTTTTAAAATAGAAAGTCAATCGCGGAGTCGTGCCTAAGTTTGATAGGTAGGCCTATATATTTTGTCAAATGCCCGGGGACTGACTGATTGGAACCTCAAATGGCACCATCAAAAGTGCGGGTAACTATTTTATAATTGGCGGGCGTGATAACACAGTTCCAATGGTTCTATCTTCTCATCAGGACTGCCCAGGCTTGAATCGCAGTCGATACACGAAACATTTTTAAAATGGGAAGTCACGTTCTATTGATACGGATTCTACTTAAAACACTAGATCCCGTCCCTTACGTTTCCTTACACTTTTGAGCCAGAACTGCATCATTTATGGTGACTTATTTTGAGTATCCCTCCATTCTTCGGACTTACCTTGTACCCTAAATGGTGAGTGGATACAGTGGCGTATCCACAAAATAATTTCAGTGGGGTGTAAGTCCAGTCCAGTAGTGTGGATACAACTTTTCCTTGGAAGGGGTTGTGAAAAGATTTTTATTTTTAATTTAGAATTTGCTTTACGTCGCGCCATAGGTTTTAAGGCGACGATGGGAAAGGAAAGGGCTGAGAGTGGGAAGAAGCGGCCGTGGCCTTAATAAAGGTACAGCCCCAGCATTTGCCTCGTGTGAAAATGGGAAGCTACAGAAAACCATCTTTAGGGCTGCCGATAGTGGTGTTTGAACCCACTACCTTCCTGATGCAAGCACACAGCTGTGCGCCCCTAACCGCACGACCAACTCGCCCGGTGGATATAAAAAGAAAGCCGGTCCTACCGAGTGCGGTGACGGATCTTCAGTAGATATTGTTGGTTTTGATTGTTACCATGTACAATCATAGCTTCTGTACATACACCGGCTGCATTATTGAAAGTGTTCGTAAAATTGATAATATCGTTCTTCGTTTGTGAGGAAGTAGAATCTTTATTTAATTTGTCTTCTTAAAAAAGGACCCACTTTGGTACTACACTCCGTGAAGGTGACTACCTTCCAGGCCGTAGATATTTCGATTACGGGAGACTCAAGGAAAACTCTACTGCACCCCAAAACAAGGCTGTATCCTCCCCATCCCATGCCTCTCTTAACTCTGTCAGTGCCGGGAATCGAATGCTGGACGCCTTAAGTCAAATTCGAAAATAAGGAGACCGAAAAGTAACCAGCCGGCCCCACGGTGTAGGGGTAGCGTGCCTGCCTCTTACCGGAAGCCCCGGGTTCGATTCCCGGCCAGGTCAAGGACTTTTACCTGGATCAGAGGGCTAGTTCGAGATTCACTCAGCCCACGTGTTTATAATTGAGGAGCTATCTGACGGTGAGATGGCGGCCCCGGTCTAGAAAGCCAAGACTAACGGTGGAGAGGATTAGTCGTGCTGACCTCACGACACCTCGTAATCTGCAGGCCTCCGGGCTGAACAGCCGTCGCTTGGTAGGCGATGGCGCTTCGGGGCTGTTACGTTATGGAGTTTGGTTTGGAAAAGTGAATAGAGAAGGAAGCGACACCCCTGCAAGGCTCCTTAGCTTCCAGCTAGTTCTTCTGTCCGGCCTCGTGCATTTAGGACAGTAAGAAAACGTACGCCTTAATAAATGCTCCTCATAAAATCTTTGTAAAAATACTAACTGTATCTATTTATAACAATAATCACAAACACCTTCTTTTCATGTGGCTCAGTCGGTTGTGTCTCTGTCCTTCTGAGTCCGATTTCGCAGATTCAAATCCCGGCTTGGATCGGTAACCCTTAAAACGGTGTTGAAATGGCAACAGCTCAGTGTCGTTGGTTTCTGACACGTTAATAAAAATTATACATACGAATATTAGCGTCACAAAACTCTAACTTTATACTACTATATTCTGTATCCCAGGCTTGCGAGGAAAGTAATTAACAATTTACTTTACGTCGCACCGACACAGATAGGTCTTATGGCGACGGTGGGATAGGAAAGGCTTAGGAGTGGGAAGGAAGCGGCCGTGGCCTTAATTAAGGTACAGCTCTTGCATTTGCTTGGTGTGAAAATTGGAAACCACGGGAAAACATTTTCAGGGCTGCCGACAGTGGGGTTCGAATCCACTATCTCCCGGATGCAAGCTCACAGCTGCGTGGCCCTAACCGGGTTGGAAACTAATAGGACAAGGTAAGCCCTACATAGCATATATTGTAACGCGTACTTTTCTTTACCAACTAACAAAATATCTATACCCATACGCTTTACATTATTTATTTATTTATTTATTTATTTATTTATTTATTTATTAGTGCCTTCGGTACAGTGGCGAAGTTAGGGCTCCAGGCTCTCTCGTACACTTAACCACATACTAATCAGAATCTTAAATAAAATACTGAGATACTTAAAATAGTTAAAACTACATAAATTAATATAATTGAAAATAAATTTAAATAAATTACTTACTAAATTAATATTAGAACTAATTAATATTCAAAACTCTTAAAAATGGCTAATCCTCAGGAACGCACACATTCATACTTCAACCATTCAGTCAGCTGTCCTCAGCAGGTAGTCTCGGCAGGTGACCTTAAATCGTGATTTTAAAAAACGAGGTTCTCTGACCTGAACTGGCAGGGAATTATATAGAGTGAAACCTCGATTCTCCGTTTTTCGAGGGACCATGAAAATAAAACGTACAACACGGGAAAACGGAAAATCTGGGAATGAATGGAAACCATCAACAATTTGGCTAAACATCACAAAAATTAAATATAATTACACTGACTGACAGTGACAATGCAACACCAAGGAGGAGTGGTTCGAAAGGGATGAAAGTTGGGGAAAAAACAGAGACGGCACGGATGAATAATTGATGTTTATTTCAAACCGATATGCAGGTTACACAATGCGCACGGCATCGACTCAGTAGGATGTAGGACCACCGCGAGCGGCGATGCACGCAGAAACACGTCGAGGTACAGAGTCAATAAGAGTGCGGATGGTGTCCTGAGGGATGGTTCTCCATTCTCTGTCAACCATTTGCCACAGTTGGTCGTCTGTACGAGGCTGGGGCAGAGTTTGCAAACGGCGTCCAATGAGATCCCACACGTGTTCGATTGGTGAGAGATCCGGAGAGTACGCTGGCCACAGAAGCATCTGTACACCTCGTAGAGCCTGTTGGGAGATGCGAGCAGTGTGTGGGCGGGCATTATCCTGCTGAAACAGAGCATTGAGCAGCCCCTGAAGGTACGGGAGTGCCACCGGCCGCAGCACATGCTGCATGTAGCGGTGGGCATTTAACGTGCCTTGAATACGCACTAGAGGTGACGTGGAATCATACGCAATAGCGCCCCAAACCATGATGCCGCGTTGTCTAGCGGTAGGGCGCTCCACAGTTACTGCCGGGTTTGACCTTTCTCCACGCCGACGCCACACTCGTCTGCGGTGACTATCACTCACAGAACAGAAGCGTGACTCATCGGAGAACACGACGTTCCGCCATTCCCTCATCCAAGTCGCTCTAGCCCGGCACCATGCCAGGCGTGCACGTCTATGCTGTGGAGTCAATGGTAGTCTTCTGAGCGGACGCCGGGAGTGCAGGCCTCCTTCAACCAATCGACGGGAAATTGTTCTGGTCGATATTGGAACAGCCAGGGTGTCTTGCACATGCTGAAGATTGGCGGTTGACGTGGCGTGCGGGGCTGCCACCGCTTGGCGGCGGATGCGCCGATCCTCGCCTGCTGACGTCACTCGGGCTGTGCCTGGACCCCTCGCACGTGCCACATGTCCCTGCGCCAACCATCTTCGCCACAGGCGCTGCACCGTGGACACATCCCTATGGGTATCGGCTGCGATTTGACGAAGCGACCAACCTGCCCTTCTCAGCCCGATCACCATACCCCTCGTAAAGTCGTCTGTCTGCTGGAAATGCCTCCGTTGACGGCGGCCTGGCATTCTTAGCTATACACGTGTCCTGTGGCACACGACAACACGTTCTACAATGACTGTCGGCTGAGAAATCACGGTACGAAGTGGGCCATTTGCCAACGCCGTGTCCCATTTATCGTTCGCTACGTGCGCAGCACAGCGGCGCATTTCACATCATGAGCATACCTCAGTGACGTCAGTCTACCCTGCAATTGGCATAAAGTTCTGACCACTCCTTCTTGGTGTTGCATTTGCTCTGTCAGTCAGTGTATAATCTTACAAAAACTCCTAAACCAAACCAAACTACAGCCCCAGCGGGACTTTGCCTGCCAAGCGACCGCTGCTCAGCCCGAAGGCCTGCAGATTACGAGGTGCGCATGGTCAGTGCGACGAATCCTCTCGGCAAATATTCCTGGCTCTGTAGATCGGGGTCGCCATCTCACCATTAGATAGCTCCACAATTAAAGGTATTCACGTAGGCTGAGTGGACCTGGAACCAGACTTATATCCAGGTAAAATTGCCTGGCCTGGTCGCAATCGAACCCGGGCCCTCTGGATGTGAGGACCGCGAAACCGCATTAATTACCGGTACGCGAGTTCAAAATCTCGGTACTTTATATTCAATTTTACAGGGGAATCTTCGTCAGTTTCCCGTGAAAACTTCTTTCAGTTCAGCAACTTTGATTCGGCTAGCCAAACTTCGAAAAATCTAATAACGCCAAGCCAAACGACAATCGACCACAAGTAGTTTTTAATTCTCTCATCTAATAAAATAAAGCACATTAGATACAAAAGCACCCAAAATGATGGCGAAATCCGTTCATTTCTTAATCTTTCATTGTAATTTGGTCTCCGGTATACTGTTCGTAGTCAGTTTCTGGAAATCTCGTACCGCGCAAATTAGGCCTACATCGACTTTTAAAGGTTATGTTGAACTCGAAAACATGGTTTCGAATGTAAGTATCGATTCTTAAAAGTTCTCGAATGCATTATATTCAATTCTGTTCGTCACAAATCCAATCAAATTGGAAAGATAAAAGAAATGTAAAAACTTCAGAAATTACGGTTATTCGTGACCTTGAGGTCATCTGGAAAGCGCGCTCGCTGCACATGTCAGTACGAGTTTGAAATGAATTGAATGAAATGATACCAACCATTTAAAATGTAACGTGCGCAAATAAAACGACTGCAGTTTTTGGTATTTTAACACGAAAACGTAACATTCCCAGTCTTACATCAGGACCTAAACAGTAATAGGCAATCCCAAGACCTCCCATGGCTTTATATATATATATATATATATATATATATATATATATATATATGTAGGGTGCAACATCTGTTTTGGTCTCGCTAACATATCATGTACGATAATATCAAAAGGTACTGAATTTGTGTTAAGAAGGAGCAGTTTCGATTCCTGCGTGAAAGCCCAGTTACTCTGCAGTGCCCTGAGCAAAGTGCCGAAAACCTCTTCGGCAGTATGATAGAAAAAATGTAAAAATATAAACATCTAACCCTGGACATAATATGGACGTTTTATAAGTGCGAACATATGACGAAACTCGTTCCGTCTTCAAGCAAAGCTGTCGAAATGCGCCGTGTCTCCTTGCAATTGTTGTGGGCACCCCACAGAACACCAATATAAAACCTGCACCCTCTGCTTTATGATTTTCCAAGATTCTCTAAACAATACCACCCGAATGCGATGCTAAGATGGTCTCTTATGCAAGTTCACCGCCGATCGCTTTTCTAGTACCGGTACAGTACTTGCTTTAATTATCGCAGTGACGGGGCGTTAACGCCAAGATCCATAAATATGCCATAGCCGTCCTTTCGTGAGGTACAGTTTATTAATAAACGATTGATCGAGGATTTAGCATTGATGGGACTGGAATTTCTGGACGGTTGATCCGGGAAAGCGTTTCTTCGAGGAACGGATAATGCGGGACTTTTACATACATACATACATACATTATCATTATAGACTGTTATGCCTTTCAGCGTTCAGTCTGCAAGCCTCTGTGAATTTACTAAACGTCGCCACAATCCTCGATTTGCAACTAGTGTTGTGGCCTCATTTACTTCTATACCTCTTATATTTAAATCGTTACAAACAGAGTCTAACCATCGTCGTCTTGGTCTCCCTCTACTTCTCTTACCCTCCATAACAGAGTCCATTATTCTCCTAGGTAACCTATCCTCCTCCATTCGCCTCACATGACCCCACCATCGAAGCCGGTTTATGCGTACAGCTTCATCCATCGAGTTCATTCCTAAGTTAGCCTTTATCTCCTCATTCCGAGTTCCCTCCTGCCATTGTTCCCACCTGTTTGTACCAGCAATCATTCTTGCTACTTTCATGTCTGTTACTTCTAACTTTTACAACGTGATTTAATTACGATGCTCGCGGGCCCACGTAATTTGAACGCATATTCCGGGAAAACGTATTTTCCGGGAACGGATAATCGAGGTTCCACTGTAATCTGACAACAGTCACCACAAATTATCTATCAATGTTATTTGTGCGGTGCAGTGAAATAGAAAGAATGAATCTAGCACGTGTATTTAAGTTGTGAAATGATGATAAAGAGATGAATTTAGAAGAAATATACATTGGCTGACTTTCAGCTACCACTCTGATCACCATCTTTAAAGTGTGTAGCTGCCGATGTTTATCAGACATCAGCCATGAGACATCCTGATAGTATGGGGTGAAACATCGTACCCGATATTGTAAATAAATCGCAGGCAGGAATTCAGTGCTCGTTGAAGTTTAAGTGTTTCTTCTCTCGTCATCAACTAAAACAACTTCACAATAATCAAGAATAGGGAGAATGAATGTCTGTATTCGTTTGGCCTGTAGCTCAAACAGAAATACATCCCTCTGCCGTTTAAGAGGGTGAAGAACTCCAAAAATCTTTTTACGTATTTGTTTCGTGTGATCAGACCAGTCAACTGCTTCATTCATCATTACGCCGGGATTTTAAACCGTTTTACTGTAGGGAATGATTCAGTAGGATAGGCAGGATTGCGACATTGTTTGAGCAACTCAGTAATTTTCGTGATCCAATTATAATTGTCTAATTGTCTGAGTTTTTTTTTTTTTTGCAGTTTAGTATAAGAGAGCTTCGTTGTGCATATACATTACACTGAGTCGTCGGAGGTCCCTGTTAATATCTTGTCTTGCAGTGTCGATATATTTGAAGATCGTCAGCACAGAGGTCATGTGTGTTATTTCCTGTCACAGATTGTATGTCATTGATAAAAATACAGAAAATTAGGGGCCGTAGAATACTGCCCTGTGGGGCAACACTAAGTTTCATTTTTCATTTAGAGGCCTTGTCGTTTACTGTTACACGCTGTTGACGGTTACTCAAATAAGAACTAAAAACCTTAAGCACAGCCAGGTCGAAATTTAGCAGTTCCATTTTCTTTATCATAGTCGGAATTACTATAGTGTCAGAGGCGCTACTGAAGTCCAGGAGGATACGTATAGTGAGCAGTCGTCTGTCCATAGCGTTTCTAATGTTTTCAGTAACCTTCAAAAGTGCTGTCGCGGTACTGTGACCCTTCTCAAATCCAGATTGTAAAGGGTACAAAAGAGCATTTTTATTTAGGTATTCCAGAACTTCCTCGTATACTAAACGTTCAAAGTTTTTAGAAAGCGCAGGGAGTACGGACATAGGACGATAGTCAGAGGGTGATTGTGGGTCTAAACTCTTAGGTACCGATATAATATTGGCTGTTTTCCAGACAGTAGGAAAAGTTCCGTTTAGTAAACAGTAGTTCAGTATGTGCGTCAGTATAGGCGAGATAGCACCCATAATGTTATGTATAAAAGTAATAGGAATATCATGTACACCTGTAGTCTTTGATTTAATCGAGTACAAAGCCTTTTAACCTGATTTTCTGTTACACTGTGAAGTGTGAATGGTGGATTGGCTGGAGGAGAGGTCGGTGAGTCGGTAAAGTTAATTTGGGTAGGTTGATTATTTATTCTACAAAGTAATCGTTCAGTTTGTCAAGTGGAATGTCAGGAGTTGTCTGTCTCTGTTGATTTTTTCCTATTCCCAGAGCTCTAAGCTGGTCCCGTGCGCGATTAGAATTTAAATTGGTAGCTAAATTCCGAAAATATATACATTTTTTAAAATTTCTGATTAACTGCTTTGTGCGATTTCTTAAGATGCGGTTAGATTCGAAGTCGGTGCCATCTAGGGTTTGTTTATAATATCGAAATAACGAGTCGCGGTGGGCCATCATTCTCTTGCCTTCATCATCTATCCATGGACAAGAAGGACGAGAAACCAGTATTCGACGCGTGTGTGTGATTATTTGTATAAAATGTCACTTCTTTATTGCTTATCACATGACCATTATTATAATAACATTTCCATATTTATTCTAAACCAGAATATTGCTTCCTTACTCAAACTGTTTATTCTTGCATTCATTTCACTTGTACTCGGAATATATGAAATGCTGCAGTTATGTTGGGATGGGAGTAACAGAGGTAGCCGGTGGACGGGGGTTGTCGTCCAAGAAGTTCAGACACCCCAGGAGTTTTAACGAATGTACTTTTATTGAGCATTTTATATATAATGTACATTAATATTAGCTTACGGAGTCCGACTCATTGGCTGAATGATCAGTGTTGAGGCCTTCGGTTCAGACGGTCCCGGGTTCGATTCCCGGCTGGGTCGGGGATTTTAATCGCGTATGATTAATTCTTCTGGCTGGGGATTAGGTGTTTGTCCCAACATATTCAGACAACATACTACACTACCAACCACCAAAGAAACACACAACACTGATTACATCCCTCTACATAGGGTTGGCGTCGGGAAGGACATCCGGCCGTAAAACAGGGCCAAATCCACATGTGCGACACAGTTCGCACCCGCGACCCCACAGGTGTGGGAAAAGCGGGGGAAGAAGAAGAAGAAGAAGAAAATTACTATTATCTTCCGGAATCCGCACGAATCCACCACTCTTACTTGGATCCAAGGACACCCATTTCCTTTTTTCGGTATTCTATACCACCTAAACTAAGGAAGTTTGGGCACCTATCAAAATATTCTGGATGAATGCCCCCCCCCCCAAACTGAAATCCTAGCTACGCTACTGATGAAAACTAACTATGCTGTACCATCTTTCCATCTTATAACAGCAGTAATCTGTATGATCTGCTGTGAGTTCTGAGAAACTGTAATGTTTGCTGTTGTTATGAGTTTCCTACTAATTTGCGTGTCGCGTGCTCAGGGCTCGGCTACTTTGCTCCTACGCTGACATCATTTCATACCAATAGCAGCTCGTCTCACGTTTGGCCCAACCTTTAGTAGTGTGTGTTTTTTTTTTTTTTTGCTAGGGGCTTTACGTCGCACCGACACAGATAGGTCTTATGGCGACGATGGGATAGGAAAGGCCTAGGAGTTGGAAGGAAGCGGCCGTGGCCTTAATTAAGGTACAGTCCCAGCATTTGCCTGGTGTGAAAATGGGAAACCACGGAAAACCATCTTCAGGACTGCCGATAGTGGGACTCGAACCTACTATCTCCCGGATGCAAGCTCACAGCCGCGCGCCTCTACGCGCACGGCCAACTCGCCCGGTTTAGTAGTGTTTAAGACCCTTGGTAGCCAATATGGATAGAACAAACTGTATGCTGTCTGCTGGGACTGAAAAGCGAACAAGAAACTTGTGCATTCTCACCGAACATTATATCTGTCTCCATCTATCATACACCCCACTTCCCCTTCCTTCCCTGAAGCACAGCAACGGGCAGCGGCTTGCTGTCTAGCACAGGAAATACGGGAAGTTCGTCAATTTGAATTGCACATCTGGAACTAACAAATTAACCTCAATTTCTCCACCAATCTGATTGCGCCATCATTCTTTATATTACACGAAGTGCATCCCTGATTTTTTTTTTTTTTTTTTTTTTTTTTTGTCAGTGTAAGTAAGATACAACCTGTACATGAGGTGATTCAAAAGGTTACACAGAAACTGAAGTAGCCCATAAAGTATTTGAAATATAACAATTTTCGAATAGGAACAAGTAGTCTGGGGTTAAATCCTGTGTCAGGGGAAGTCTGGGAATGTTAGAAACGACAGCTTTTGTTAACAACATGCAGTGTCCAGTGTCTAATTTCTAAATTTTCTTTTTTTTCAAAGCTGCCTTCCGGTGAAGGTAGTCCCATAGAACTCAGTATACTTACTAACAAAAATTTTAAATAACAGCTATAGCAAATCATACATAAATATTTGGACTGAGATGGTGATTTAATATTTGGTAGGATTTTTTCAGCACCGTCAGTACAATCTCATCTCTGAGACAAGTTGGTAAGCCGAATCACCATCCCAAAATCTTCAAAAATCCTTGTTATGTCACCTCAAGCTCTCAAGAAAAGACCATAACCCTCGATTTACTCCACGTGATATTTATCTTTGAAGAAATTTTCTGTGGGTTCATCAGTTCTCTTTGTTTCTTTGTTGTACCTGTGTATCCTGTTTATTTCCCAACTCAACATTTACACCTCGCTTTGTGTTAGTAGAGTACGTTATCATGTCAACACTCTGAGTTAATAAAAGTTATATTCAATTTTATTAGTAACCACCTATTCGATGCAATATACTCTCATACCTGCCAACTTTCACTATTTAGGCGGGAGACTCCCGATTTTCGATTGTTTTTCCCGCCTCCCGATTATTCTATTATTTCTCCCGATTTTAGCTTATTTTTTGGTGAACTTCAGACATTTGTTTTAAAATCCCCCTGTTTCAGCTTTTTTTACACCAGTGGCCGGAAGGCCTTCGCCCATTGGCCGCTTTCAAACGAAAAATCGACGTTTATTAATGCGCGAATGTGCGATGTTTATTTGAAATATGTATATCGCGACGCGTATATCGATTGTCAATCTCTCGTTCTCGCGTGCTATATTAGTGTTCGATCACATCAGTCTAGACGATTCTAGAGACTAGTCGTTATATACGGAGTCTTTTTTAGTAATTTAGTGACAGAATTTCAATGATAACGACTAGTGACTTTTCTAAAGATTTTAGGAGCTAATGCAGCTATCGATATTAGCTAAAATGGCGGCCCGATAGGTTTGTTCAAATGTAAACATGAGCATGTGCGAAGCATCTGTTTATTTCTTTCTGTTGGTTTGGATTGATTAGGAAACGTTAGTGTATTCATGTTTTTTTGAAATATGGTTTTAAAACTATTTTGATATATTAGGACGTGTCGATCGTATTCTGTGCCTGGATGTAATTCGTATTACAGGAGATGCACTTGCATTCAGATCAAGTGTACTTAATGCATCGTGACGATTTCGTAGTTACAAGTAATTTATTACGGTGCATTAAAACATTCGAGGATAAATTTGTCAATAGAGAGGATGTGTTCCGTGTACTTGATGAGCTGTTTTTTTCCGAATAAGACCAAAACTCTGTGTTGGTGCCAATCGTAGTACATTACAGGTTATAAAAAGTGATATAGCTATTTATTTATCTGTGAATGGAGATTATATTCTCCTCGTTAAATTAGAGGACAATATATCAATTGATATACTGTCCCTTATAGTACGTATTTACGTTACCAACGATGCGGATGTTAAAGTGCTTTAAACGAAAATAAATATGCTACCAGAGAATTTCAAGCTCATTCTATAGATTCTCTGAAGTGAACAGATGTAGCAGTTTGGTGGATCATTAGGCCCTATCAGAATCATTGTTATGAGAGAATTGAAATTCGCGACAAGGTTATGTTTCTAAAAAAAATTCTTGAACGAGGTAGGCTATTATAGGCCTACTTAAAACATATGGTAATAGAAAGGTCATTCAAATAAACGTATTTCTAAAACAAGTATTGATTTGTAGAAAGAAGAATTACAGCCTGGAATAATTTACCAAGGGTGCTCCCTACTATATCTACACCAATTCGATAAATTTCTAATTTCTTTGAAATCACTTAAAGTACTAAGTAGACAATTGATACTGTGCCCTACTGCACTATAAAGTTCCGTCCAGGCGAAGGCCGGTCTCGAACCCAGAGTACAGTAGTGAACGAACTCTCACAGACGTGAGCTGGTGCACATAGTCTTACCTGAACACTGTCCTCTTCAATCAGCCGGGAGAGCGCTCTTCTCAGGGATAACATGGGTATAACGGGGCAACATAAAGATAAAACACTAGGACATGTGCCTACTCAGGTAAGAATTCGACTAAATTAAAAAATTAAAATAAAATCTCTAACAGAAAACACCGCTGCATTCAAAGTTTAACAAATAGGGATTTATTACATAAAATTGAATTATTTACAAATAAAAGATCATTTCGATATGAGATGGAAAAATGACGCTGAGCCGATGACTATCAGTTCACTGCCTTCATGAAAACCCGTGAGCTGCAACAAGCATGTAACAATGGTGTAAGTAACGAAGTTTTGGAAGATGGATATCTGCTTAATTACACAAAAACAATGATTCCCCATAAAAATTTACAATGCCTCGCGCCATCGAACCCCGGTGCCAACAAAATCACCACAAAATTTACAATGACCTGACTTGGTCACGAACCCTAGTCCTATGACAGGTAAGGTGTCCAAGATACCTATGCAAACAATATGAAAGAATCCAATCAACACATACAAGGGTGTCAGTATAAAACGGGCCAGTGTTAAAATATTACGTAAAACAAATAGGACATAAAACAAATCTCTCTCTCTGCTTTCAAAACAAGAAGGTCGTTTCTTCCCCTCCTAGCATACTTGAAATACTGCAGACGACCAACACACCAGCCTGTGACGTCAAGCTCAATGACCTCCATTCTCACCCCTCCACTTGCGGCAGCCCCCTAATTTATGAGCTCCAACGGGGAGACAGGCTAAAGTCTTGCCTTTCAAAAGAACACTTCACGTAGTCAGCTGCTAAAGCCCTCATTTAAATATACCTGGGCTATCTGCCCTCGTCTCAATACCTTCCGCAATCTCGCTCATCTTACTAATGCCTCTCATGGGCTAAATCCTGGTGCTACAAAACACTAATCATTAAGCGATCGTCACATTGCCATACTAGGCATTTCCAAAATATATTCAATAAACTCTCAATGGTTGGGCTCTCTCATACCAACTGCAAATTTTACTTCTGCCTCTTATGGGCTCAAATCTCTTAAATATTTGGACTCGCTCACTCTATCAGTGAATCTGGGTGAATTCCTGGTCACGACTTGGTCACGATTTGGTCATAACTATACACTTCTACGTCTGCAGAAACAAATGCCTGAATGTGATCTAATAAACGTACCTATCTGTAGACTAACCTCCTATGACCAAATGAGTTCAATCAGACCCTTACAAAAACACGTCCGTTAAAATAACGCAATCAAAATGAACTATAAATTCGCTAACAAGGACTCTACCAATAACATCTACCTTAAAGTACGGGGTTCGAGTTTGAGGCCTAGCTCTATATTACAAGGGAAATTATCCTATTACCACAAATCTGCTGACTGACGGCCCCCATATTCCTATCTAAATTTAAATGACATGCTTGAAACAGAATTGGAAAGCTCTGACCTTAATTTAGAGAACATAGCGGAGCGGCCATCCCTGTGGACCACTGGATCTACCACATTCTGATAGACTGCAGAGCTGTCATCAGAGACTGTTGACCACTTGGAGACATTCTTGCTGGTGTGGCGTCTTCGTACAGCTCCCTCTGTAGTCGGAAGGTGTCCTCTTCGATGTTGTGCTGGTCAGGTGCTCCCAACGTTCCTGGATCGATGCCCGTTGTTGTGTTGGCTTCAGCTCCTGGTTGTGGCTTCTTTGCAATGATGCTGTCAAACACTCGTTCTGACTTGATGCTGGGGTAACTGAAAATAAATTCATATATTACAGACTGTCCAAACTCGATGCCTGTCTTCACTGTTAGCGTGTCTCACACGTCACACTGACTAAGTCTCGTTCAGAGTTTTAACCTGGTACACAATAGTTTCTTCACTACTCTCAGTCACTGTTCTATCACCCTATCACATGGACAACATATAGTTTTAGAATTCCTAACCTGAGCCAATAATAATTCTAGCATTTCGTCCGCAATCCCTTGACCTCACAGAAATATGGAGCTACTAGTTCATTAGTCTCTTATAAGCAGTACCTCATCTCCCCATAGCATAATCTCACAGGTAAGATCTTCAATTCCTCTGAATATTCAAGTTGATTACTTACATCTTTGCAGAAATAGCAGTACAGGTAGTTGGTGTAGTTTGAAGACAAAGCGTTGTTCTCAGCACCAACACGCAGTATGACGATTCGTTCCCGCAGCCTCTCGGTCCAAGAATGACTCTGATATGCCCTGGCGGCCTTAATTTATAATTCCGGGTAGCGTCATCAAGCCGCTTGGCTGCGTGTAATCTTAGCTTGCCCGGGAAAATTTCCCGCATTAATTATATCATGAGCTCAAATTAGCGAATGCATTAATTAATGCAGCCCTAATGCCTATCAAAATAAAGCAGAAATAATACAGGTTGCAATTCTTGTCTCAAATCCAATGCAACTCTTCTGTAACCAAAGATATTAATTTATTTCATTCTTCCCTCCTAGAATAAGTTTAGCCGGGAACTGGAAAGCGTCCCCAATCTCCATCAAGAGGCTTGGCTTGGGACATAACTTCTTTTAATGAGTTCTGGAGATTTCTCATAATGACGCTCGCGCTCACTTCACATAAGAACGCTTCTTCTGGACCCCTTTATGACATATACTGTAAGACATCGGCTTCGTGGGTGGCCTAGTATGATTCCAATATCCAATACTCAAATTAATACAATTGCTCCAATGAACAGAATGGTTCAATACGTAATCTGCCACTTGGTTGACAGCCCTAAATTCAGATCATAGGTGAGTTATTAATTAATTGACTGAATTGAAACGTATCAAATATTCCCCCAGGACAGTTATTTTAGAATGCAATCCTAGATTTCCTATTTCCTTTACCATACTAGTTCAGAGAAAATATGTACCGTATATTTTGAATTATCCACATATTGCTTGTAGATAGTGTTGGTCTATTACCCAAAGTAGAGTTTCTGTTCGTTATTATTGACAGCTTAGCAATTCAATACGATAATCAAAAGGTTATGTTTATGTATCACAGGCGTGTTTACATGGAACCGATGCGTCGGCCATGTTGTTTTTGTATTAAGCTCTGATATTATTGTAGATGGTCTTGATATCGCGACGCGTATATCGATTGTCAATCTCTCGTTCTCGCGTGCTATATTCGTGTTCGATCACATCAGTCTAGACGATTCTAGAGACTAGTCGTTATATATGGAGTCGTTTTTAGTAATTTAGTGACATAATTTCAATGATAACGACTAGTGACTTTTCTAAAGATTTTAGGAGCCATTTGGAGAAAATTCTGACTAATTTTATCTCAATATAAATAGAGAGTTATGTCTGCACATTGCTCAGAATTAAAAAAGAATATCTCCGTACCGGCCGTGACCGCAGACAAGGGGAAATTCAAGTTTTAATTTTCCGTAATTTCTGTATGTATGCATATATGTATGTATGTACATATGTACGCCCACCACGAGAAAACGGCCGAAGAGAATTTAATGGAAATCGGTATATAAAGTCGGGGAATAGGTTGCTACAATCTAGGCCATAAATAATTTTATTCGCACCGAGTGAAATGGTAGTTTAGGGGAAGGCCTAAGATGTAATTCTCAAATATTTATATTTTTTTTATTGGCCCTGTTGATAAATACCACCGTATATAACTAAAGTTATATATTATTGCATTTCGTATCGTTTGTCTCATACATTTTTACCTTACCGGCTATGATAAGAGATATTCATGAATTTGGATTTTTGTTGCTAAGCCCATATCAGCGCCGAGGTACGAGAAAATGGGAGAACAGAATTTAATGAAAATCGGTATGTTATGTCGGAGAATAAGGAACTACAGTCTACGCTATACATAATTTTATTCACCCTGTTCGAAATGGTAGTTTAGGGAAAGGTGCCAGAAATTTAATTTTTGATTACCTATCTTAGTCTATAAAATTACTACGTAACTAAGTAACAGAGAATACAATTTCCGATTATTTATGTCTTATTCAGTTTTATTCTAAAATGAAATTAAATTGTGAAAATGATTATAAGAATGAGAAAAAAGTCATGAAGGAACGATCGCTGGAATAATAACACAAGAGGGAGTCATGAAAGAAAGGAGGACTCACTTTACATTAGGTGCTCTAATATCACAGAGTCAGAAGAAAACTAAATGTGAAGGCCTGCAGTATAGAAAGCTCATAAAATTGATCAACAATAACATTACATTGGCCATTGTTTGATGTGATGTGCTTTGTGTATTCTTCTGCCATTTATCTCCGATAGATGGGATTACTGCTGGGTACTGTTATTTAGTATAACAGCCTGCCTGAATATTTGCAGAAAGTAACAGGGAAGTTAGATCTCGCCCTTCTTTAGCATGCTATTCCTCTGGTTCATAAATTTTCTGATACTACTGGTACGTAACACACTGGATCAGCATAGTATTCCAGCTATTCAATCCCTACTCTGGGGCAGTGATTGGAATGAGCAGTGTGCACACTTAAACGGAATAATTACACAGGAGTGTTCACGGCTGTCTGCGTCCTGGTCATTCTAGCTCTGGAACTTTGAACTGTTAGATCGACACCATGTTATTTTCGTTAAAAGTAAGAAAATGTGCTGTTTTTAATTTTTTTAATATTTCATATGACAGTATTGCTTTTAATCGCAACATTTGTACTGACGTCACTGTAATGACCTATGTTGACACTTCAGTTGGGAAAACTGTAAGGACAGTCTTTCTGAGAATTCCGTAGCAAAGCACGAGTACATTAGCTAGTTATTTGATACAGATAGTATTGCGCTTCGCATAATCGCACGGAAGCTTGATGCAATATATTAATCTATGCATTTGCTAAGTAATGGCATCTAAGTGCATGACTGATTCACACGTGTGGAGCATGAATTCATGCTATTTTTGGAAATATTATCAGAGACCGATCATCTCACTCACATACTTCCTGTGAGGGAATAGAGATGTGTAATTTTTAGCATTGTAGCTTCGTATAGCAACAGTCGGGCTTTGAGACAATAAGTGTTATAAATATATCTGTACTGTGCTAGATGTAGAATAAGCAGTTTTGACCAATAATGTATCTCCTGATTTTTCCTGATTTTCATATCAAAATCTCCTGATTTTTTGTTTTGTAAAGTTGGTGGGTATGTACTCTATACAATTAGGGTATAATCATTAAACCGTATTAATTATGGGACATGTTTCACTCGATGATGCTCGCTATGTCGAGTTAAATATGTCCCATAATTAATATGGTGTAATGATGATATCCTAATTGTAAAGAGTATATTGTATTGAATAGGTGGTTACTAATAAAATTGTGTATAGCTTTTATTATACTAACTCCAGTATGGTCACATTATGAGATTAATCACGTGTAACTCTGAGTTAATCCATTCACAGCATGGCATATCAGCCACTTCTTCATAGGTGTACCAAAACAGAGCTATTCTCACCAATTTCTTCCACAAACTTAGTTGCCAATGTGGATAGAACAAATTGTATGCTGCCTGCTGGGGCAATGACTATCACTTCATTGATAGTCAATTCTGCATTTTGTAGGAATTGTAGAGTATTTTAGAAAAATACCGTATTTACTCGCATATAACTCGCACATATTTTACCAAAAATAAGTGTAAACATTTTCGGTGCGTGATGTATGCGGGGATTTGTGTGCGAAAGATCGTATTCCAAAAAAAAACGTTAAATTTGCATTAGGCTATTGAAACAAGACAAGTGGCATACTTACCGTATTCATTGTCACTGCCTTCATTCTCCGAGCTATTTTCACGTGCATCATTCTGGTCACCATCCCATACTGCATTATCCTGACTTCCATCCAACACATTTGCGATGCCCATCTTCAAGAAACTCTTCACAATAACGTCTGTCGACACCATAACCTGCTGGTGTCAGCTCATGCTCCCCTCTTGCCATCCATTCGGCGTACAATTTATGTATGTTGTCCTTGAAGGGCTTGTTGACGGAAACATCTAAGGGCTGCAGACAATGTGTGAGTCCACCAGGAAATATGAGATCAGTTTTCATTTCCTGAAGACGTTTCTTCGTGTCTTCCACCAAGTGTCCGCGGAAACTGTCCCAAATTTGCTGGGTGTTGAAGCAGTGCCTCTGGCCGTGCTCCCACACCATACGGACCCAATACGGGACAAGAGCTGTATCCATCCATCCTTTCTCTTGAACCCATACATGAATGCTTT
Source organism: Anabrus simplex (assembly GCF_040414725.1). Lineage (NCBI taxonomy): Eukaryota > Metazoa > Arthropoda > Insecta > Orthoptera > Tettigoniidae > Anabrus > Anabrus simplex. The sequence goes on along the minus strand of NC_090266.1, from coordinate 1,148,688,856 downwards.
TGAGAACCTTCGCTTTGGGCACTGTTTCTCTTTTGAATATCACGTATGGTGGCAATATTCTTCCATCTGCAGTTATTGCTAGCATGACAGTGCAATGCTGTTTTTCACGCGCAGTTGTGCATACAAACACGCAACATTTTCTCTTCTTGTTGATGGTGGTGTTGCATCTAATGTCGAAATTTATCAGGGTTTGAAGTGCATTGCCAATTTGAGATAAGAGGTAATTGTTTTTCTTCCGCATTGCTATAACATGGCAAAGAAAATCTATGATTTTGTCGCTGAAATCGCTTGGCATTCTCTGAAAGAGAGATGTTCGCCTTCGCAGACACAATCCCTTTCGTGTCATGAATCTACGGACCCAACCCTGGCTCACTTTCAGATCCGAACCGCTGATTCCTCCTTTAATCGCTAGTTTGTGCGCTTTGAAATGTAGCATCTCGTGCGAGATACTAAAGGCATCACTTTGCAACTCTGTAATGTAATGAAGTAACTCGTCTTCCAGCTCAGGAAACTTAACAGTTTTCGGCCCCCTCAATGCCTTACGTGTTTGGTTGGTGGTTTCTAGCGCAGATTTCTGTTTACGCCAGTAGCGAACATTAAACTCAGTCACACTGAATTCTCAACCGGCAGCTCTGTTACCATGTTCTTCAACATATTTTATCACTTTGAGTTTAAACCCAGCCGTATAACTCCCACGTTTCGCCATAATTTAAAGATCAACCTACACAAGAATACTTAGCTGAGAAACAACAATGAAACATGAAGACAGAATACTGGTACTTGTTGACAACACAACAGATGGACGATACCTAATACCATGATCACTTGACTGCCTGGACAAGGAAACACTCCCAGTTTACATGATCAGTTCTGCCGGACGGGTAGCGATAAGCATGTTGACAAAGATGGAAGAGTGAGAGGGATGGCTGAGTCTGATTGACTGGCTAGGAACACAGCCTTGGGGCAGGGGTTTGCAAGTTAGATATTTTTGTTACAACAGCTAGTGTCAACCGTTCTGCAGGTAGAAAGAAATGCAGCTTCTTCTTGTACTGTCAAATACAAAGTACCATAACAGCAATTGGTACAGTCCCAATATTTAATGTGGGTATGTCCATGGAATACCCAAACTTTATTTTGTGTATGTACCATGTGTCTTTATGACGTCAGAAATTAATGCAAGTTATGTGTGGGGATTTTTTCCCTGCAATTTCAAATGTTAAAAATGGAGTGTGAGATATATGCGGTGGCGAGTTATATGTGAGCAAATATGGTATAACTTGTCCATTATTCAAGTCAGAGAGTAGGAATGGAAAATGAGAGCATATGTCCCGAGAATTGCAAGAATTTCTCATTGCTTGTCTCACAAAAGCATACTTCATGAGACTCTCAGGAACATAAGCACACTTCTTACATCATGGTTACATGGCACACTCAGAACAATAGAACAATAGGCTTTGACATCTTGTGCAATGGGACAGCAGGCTGAGTCATGAACGGAAGTTTGGCCTTCTATTCGCAGGGAATAATACACGAACAAGCTAGAAGAACATCACACTCAACCAACAAGGAAAAATCTGTCATTTCTTTTAAGCCTACTCGTTTGACTGGTGTGAATGCAATGCAATACAATACTTTTAGTGCATATTGATGGCTTCCAAGAGGAAATCATGGGCCTGGTAATATTTCATGGATGTCCCAGAAAATAAATTGCAAAGTTGTTTTTGTTCCCATTTGTTGTTTTTGTGAATAAGCTGTTATATGTAAGTTAAATGTAAAGTTAAAAATTATTTCTAGTTTTCTTTCTTATTTTTCCCAGCTAAGTAGTTATATAAAAAGTTTGTAAGAAAGACAAGATAAATAATAGGCTACTTAAAGGGAAGAGCAACAAGCAATCTTATTCAATGAAAAACAATAAATTTGTTTGTTGTTGTGCCAATAGTTATAAATAGAGCCCGGACTTCCATGCACTATCAAATCTCGAAATATGCATGCATTCATGCACTATCATATAGCAAAACATGCACAATAACGTGGAAAATATGCACTATCAAAATTCAGTTCAACATGGTTACATTTTCATTTCCTCTTGAACATTGTACAACAACTCATTTTTCCATGTTGATTTAAACTCATTCGTTTATCTGTCACAGAAAAAATTATCTTTCTGTGTCACAAGTGACAGGTGCATGCTTAAATGAAAACATTTGGGACAATGTGAGGTCAAATTATTATTATTATTATTATTATTATTATTATTATTATTATTATTATTATTATTATTATTATTATTATTATTATTATTTATTTTCCACTAATTGTAGGTACAATTTATGGATGGTGAATGGAGAAAGGGCATAGCCCCACATACACGAAAGTGCCCCCATCACCACTTAAAATTACAATATTCAAATGTATAATTACATATTACATAGTATGCTTATATACAGTTACCGTATTTACAGGCATATTTACATACTACTCACAAGACATGGTCAACATTCAAGTAATTCGACACACACACACGCAATCTCTCTCTCTCTCTCATCCCCACATATACTTTAGCTAGGCCGGCTCACTCATACCCACATACAGTACAGTCTCACTCACTTGGGATCACATAAACTTTCATCCGTCCTCTCACTCATACTGAAAATTCACACAGTAGAAAAATTATATTATGTACGGAAGGTTTCATTATATATACATCCTTTTTACCTCTTTACAAAATTTCTCTGGAGGTAGTTCTTTCATCTGTGGTGGGAGTTCATTTCACAGCCGAGCAGAACGATTAAAGAAGCCACTTTGATATGATACTGTTCTTGCAAATGGAGGGAAAAGGGACACACCTCGACCTCTTTGAGCGGAACGATAGTTCAGCTGTAAGCGGTTGAAAGGGTTTATATGAATGTTACCTGCGAGGGATTTTCTCAGGAAAGCAATATCTATTTGTTTACAGAGGGATGTTATGGAGGGCAGTGACCTGGCTGTATTTAAATGACCGTGTTGAGTAATTAGTCGTTCTGCTCGGCGTTGAACTCTCTCTAGTTTCATCATGTTCTACATCTTTTGGGTTTTCATCATACAAAATGCCTTTTATAAGTTTGACGAAATCAAAATCAGGATTTGATGGATCACTTTGTTCAGGTTATCTCTAGCTGCCGCAGCTACTTCTCCATGCGATGATTGCAGACACGTTTGAATGTCTTCAACAACAGATAAATATTCTACAAGGGGTAGACCTGTAGCTTCCAACTTTGTTTTCGCAGCAGCCAATCCCAAAATTTTATTTTATATACGCTACATTAAGTCTTGTTGTTCATTCTTTTTACTGAATTCCACCTGCGCATTTACTGGAACACTCTCTACGACCTAAAACCGGAAAAAATTAATTCAACTCTGCAATATTACGCCTAATCAATGGCATTAAGTTAATTGATGGTAAATTGTATTATAGAATCTGTACGGTATGTCAGGTAGGTTGTCACGAATACACTCTATTTCTCCCCGTATCTCAAAAATAGACATGTAACATGGAAAAATAATCCCAAATTTTGCAAATCAACATTTATAAAAGACACTATCATGTAACATAACATTATATATGCGCCAAAATTAGAAGAAAAGCCATATTATGTAATATAAATGTCCAAATATTCGCTATTAAATCCAAAATCTTCAAAATATGCATTATGCATACATTTTCTCCTAAAAAGGCCAAAACATGCAAACATGCACGGAAAAAGAACGGTTATTTACAATCGTTAAGTCATGAAACGAATATTTGTAAAGTGTGAGAAGTGTAACCAGTTTATCGTGTTAATGCCCAGTGTCAAAGTCATGCTAGTTTATAGAAGTGCCAATGCTGCAACTGTTTAAGTTTTTTGTGTAAATCAAGTAATTTCATTCACATTTTCAAGAAAAAATTACATTATTAACAATCTAACAAGTTGACGGAAGACAATCAATCAATCAATCAATACTGATCTGCATTTAGGGCAGTCGCCCAGGTGGCAGATTCCCTATCTGTTGCTTTCCTAGCCCTTTCCGAAATGATTTCAAAGAAATTGGAAATTTATTGAACATCTCCCTTGGTAAGTTATTCCAATCCCTAACTCCCCTTCCTATAAATGAATATTTGCCCCAGTTTGTCCTCTTGAATTCCAACTTTATCTTCATATTGTGATCTTTCCTACTTTTATAAACGCCATTCAAACCTATTCGTCTACTAATGTCATTCCACGCCATCTCTCCGCTGACAGCTCGGAACATACCACTTAGTCGAGCAGCTCTTCTTCTTTCTCTCAATTCTTCCCAACCCAAACATTGCAACATTTTTGTAACGCTACTCTTTTGTCGGAAATCACTCAGAACAAATCGAGCTGCTTTTCTTTGGATTTTTTCCAGTTCTTGAATCAGGTAATCCTGGTGAGGGTCCCATACACTGGAACCATACTCTAGTTGGGGTCTTACCAGAGACTTATATGCACTCTCCTTTACATCCTTACTACAACCCCTGAACACCCTCATAACCATGTGCAGAGATCGGTACCCTTTATTTACAATCCCATTTATGTGATTACCCCAGTGAAGATCTTTCCTTATATTAACACCTAGATACCGTACTTACAAGACAATAAACACTTGACCCAGCAGTCACATACATATTATCTCAGAGTTCAGAAACAGCATGATCATGTTGCCTGGTTCTTCAAGCCAACATAATTGTATGATTCAATGTTAATGTTATCTACTGTATAAGTATGTGTATAAATCTGTAAAATGTATTATTTTCAATGAACAGGGGATAGTGGGAGTTTGTTCGAGTGAGTGTGGAGTGGACATTTGATTCAGTGACTTTTGTGCCAGAAATGGAGCACATAATGACAATGCAGGAAGATACGCAAGATATTCATTGTTGTTGACTGACAGTGGCAGTCATATCCAGACAAAGATACGGCTCCAGTCATCGAAGATGGATAAGACATTCCCATTATGTATGTGCTAGACATACTTTATAATAAATAGTATGTCCTTAAAAATAACGTTTCACTGTTCCACGGCCGAAGAACTACTTTGTTTAGCTGATGGCCCACCTAATCCTTTATGAGGGTTAGGAATGAAATAACTGTTTGATTCAATTTTTATTGTATTCTTTTAAGACTATCTAAACTAAGTTTTGTTCTATGTCATCCCTTTCTGTAAATAAGCAGTTGTGATCATATGAACTTAAATATAAGGTCAAAGCAAATATTCTGCATGTTCCATGGCAGATCAACCAAAAATGCGGTCTTTTAAAATAACTCAAATGCCACGCTTCGAGCAAGAAATTCTAACACTAACATTTCATTGTAATTCACAAACACGCTCAAGAGAGTGCAGCGCTATTCACTTTCTCTCCAGATACTTCATGAGATTCTTGACATTTTGGCTATTTGTCTCGAGAATTTTGAGTGAGAGAAATTCCCATCCTTAACTGTAAGTCATGTTTGATTCTGCAATCATATTAGGTGCTCAAAGTGGCCACCAGTAGCATCCATACACTTCTGATTTTGACATACTATGGCACAAACAATGTTGACTGCAATGTCCAAAATGAAATGGCATATGGCTTTTAGTGCCGGTAGTGTCCGAGGACATGTTCAGCTTGTCAGGTGCAGGTCTTTTGATTTGACGCCTGTAGGCGACCTGTGCGTCGTGATGAGGATGAAATGATGATGAAGACGACACATACACCCAGTCCCCTTGCCAGCGAAATTAACCAATGATGGTTAAAATTCCCAACCCTGCCAGGAATCGAACCCGGGACCCCTCTGACCAAATGTCCAAAAGATCAATTTCTTCTCATAGTTCAGCCAATGTAGCTCATTTTCTAAGGCATTCTACATCCTTTAGGGTTCTCCACAAGTAGTAGTCAAAGGGTGCTGACTTAGGGCATTGTGGAGGGAATTCAGCAGCACCACCTTGTCCTGTCAAAGATACTGGTAGAATGTTAGCTAAATAGGCTCTCGTTTCTTTGTGGTAGTATGGTGATGCACCATCTTGCTAGAAAGAAAATTGCTCATCCCCATAAAGCACATGAATGGCTGGTGAAATGGATGTGTAAAGAATGTCAAAGTACACTGGGGCAGTGACTGTACCCTCAAAAAGGAACTTTCCAAAACCCCTGGATGACAGTCCACATTAAATTTTGAGCCTCAGTAAATTGACTGCTTTGTTGTTATGAATGCAATGATTTCCTGGAGCCCATTTATGTTGATTTACTATACTATCTAGTTGAAGTTGTATTTCAACAACCCAGTCTACTTCCTGCACAAACTCCTCACCCTCATCTGCCATGTCTTGAAACCATTCACAGTACTGCATTCTTTGATCACCATCATCCTGATGGTGTGTAATCATTTCAGGATGTAAACTCTCCATTTTTCTCTCTCTCTCTCTCTCTATTAAGGCTGCACTGTATCCTTGATCTGCTAACTCCTGTCTCATGTGAACAGTGTTTGACAGAATTTGTGGTAAGCATGTCAACTGCCAAAACATCGTATCTGAGGAAAAAGAGGTTGCTGTGCAACGTCTTCCAGATCCTTGCTTGGACTCACCACATACGAGACGGTGTAGTATGTTTCAAATTGTGTCATATGAGTTGATGGTTCTGTTCCAAACTGACACTGCCATCATTGTTGTACTTTACACACATTCTTCAGTTAACAATACCCCTTCAAAATGGTTTCACGTTGCTTGAAAGTCAAGCGTGGCTGCACCATTTTGCTTGACTCTCCTGACAGTCCCAAAATTGTTTTAACAGTCATACGGCTACTAAGATCTTTAAAAACAATGAAATACTGCTACCGTAATTTAGTTTGGTTTTTAAGGAGAAAGTATAGAAAACCACTATTGGATTGTGCACATATTTTTGTGATATTTCTTTATAAAGTATCAACAAATAGCTAAAAATCAATGCTAATATTATAAAAAGAGAGTGTGTGTGTTCATTTTGCAATGTCAATTTTTTACTATCCTTTGCACTGAGCAATGGTTAATATTGCTTACTTCACTGAAATTTCTTGAAGAAAAAAATGTAAACTTTTCCCTTTGCAAAAAGCTAAATCAATAAATCAATCAATAAATACAACTCAAATATTGGTAATGAATTATTTATTTGCATCATTTCACAGAGATAGGTACAGAGGTTCTTTCTTTATACAAATCTACAGCCCATTCACCTCTCAAGGTCGCTGTTGCTAGGTAAAACATTTTGTGACGTCACTTCTGTTCCACATTCAGTCGTGTCACATCATGTCACACAAATTTTCGGATGACCCCCAGCCCTAAGGCATATCCATGTCAAAAGAAGGAATATAATGAATCATGACAAATTTGTACAGGAATGGTAAACAGCTAGAAAGGAGAAACACAAACAAGTAAGCTTTCTTTCTTTATTTATTTTTTGTTAGTTGCTTTACGTCGCATCGACACAGATAGGTCTTATGGTGATGATGGGACAGGAAAGGGCTAGGAGTGGGGAGGAAGTGGCCGTGGCCTTAATTAAGGTAGAGCCCCAGCATTTGCCTGGTGTGAAAATGGGAAACCACGGAAAACAATTTTCAGGGCTGCCGACAGTGGGGTTCGAACCTACTATCTCCCGAATACTGTATACTGGCCGCACTTAAGCGACTGCAGCTATCGAGCTCAGTACAGGTAAGCTTAGGGTTTTATGTAACTACTCACTTTACATCATAAGCCACAGGAACGTAAAGTCTGAAACACTGTAGCATGACCTTTCATTTCAACCCCGCTCCTCATGGCGCAACAGCCCTGAAGGGCTTTAGCTTACCAAGCGACTGCTGCTCAGTCCAAAGGCCTACAGATTACGAGGTGTCATGTGGTCGTCACGACAAATCCTTACGGCCATTATTCTTGGTTCTCTACACCGGGGCTGCCATCTCACTGTCAGATAGCTCCTCAGTTGTAATCACGTAGGCTGAGTGGACCTCGAACCAGCCCTCAAATCCAGGTAAAAATCGCTGACCTGGCCAGGAATCGAACCCGGGGCTTCCAGGTAAGAGGCAGGCATGCTACCCCTACACAGCGGAGCCAGCCTTTCATTTCAAGACTCACTTAATTTCACCAGAATTTGTACCACAGCCACTGTAATGAGGAGTCAAGCGACTGTTGGTTAATGTAGGCAGAGAGCTGCTTCCAGGAGATGACTGTGATTTAATTGTTCTCAGTCAGAAGGCTCTGTTACATGTCGTTGTGTCTGTTCAGTCTGTTGGACAGGGCATTATTCACATTCATAAAGGATTAGCTGGGCCATCAGCTAAACAAAGTAGTTCTTCGGCCGTTGAACAGTGAAACGTTATTTTTAAGGACATACTATTTATTATAAAGTATGTCTAGTACATACATAATGGGAATGTCTTAGCCATCTTCGATGACTGGAGCCGTATCTTTGTCTGGATATGACTGCCACTGAACAATGAATACTTGCGTATCCTCCCTCATGATCATACATAGGCCCTACGCAGTTAATTTCCTCTAATTTTCTAGTCTTAAATTTGGTCCCACTTAGCCCAGAGACAACTGTCTCCTCCACATTCCTGAATTCAACCAGATTTTAGGTCTTATTTGTCAATGTCAAGATGCTGACTGTTCACAACTTTTAGTGGTTTAATATTGCACTGACACGTCAAAGATTTTCTGTGAAACAAGAATGGGAAAGGGCTAGGATTGGTAAGTTAGAAGCAGTGGCCTTAATTGAGGTACAGCCCCACCATTTACTTAGTATGAAAATGGAAAACTATGGAAAACTATCTTCAAAGCTACCAATGGTGGGCTTCGAATTCACCATCTCCTGAATGCAAGCTCACAGCTACGCGATCCTAATCACATGGCCATCTAGCTTGGTTGTTCACAATTTAATAGTGTTTATCTGGGTGAGGTTTGATACTTCCTAACATGAATACAGACAGCTTTTTGCAGTTGCCCCTAACCTGGAGAAAAGACACCATGTGATGATTTTTAGTGCCATTTTCTGTAGCGAGAGGCCATTATCCTACTCCATCCAATGCTATTTATCACGAAGTGTTGAACCACTCAACCTTCAACAGTAAATAACTTGACTCCATCGAGGGGTCATGGCTTTGTGCAGAGGAGAGTCTTTACAGGGTGTATCTAAATGATACCAACAAAATAATCAGGGAATCTCTGTGTGTTATGCAAAGAACAGTGGCACAATCGGATTGGAGAACATTTTTTGTTTCAAGAAAATGAGGTAACTTTGTTACTTCCAGGCACGATTCAAATTGACTAACTCGCCGTATTTGCTGTGCCGCTTCCCATTGCTGTGCTTCAGTGAAGGGAAGAGAAGGGAGGGTGAGGTACATGTTAGACAAGTTTCTTCCTGGCTCGACTCACACAGGACTGTCCTTGTCTCTTTCAGGCAATATCCAAAGCTTGTTTATTAAGCAGCCATAATGTATACACAGTAATTATGACACATTTGTCAGTCAAGGAATGCACCCGATCATTTCTCCTCTCGTCTCTTGATCTGAATAACTTTCTTTATTATTTAACATGTGCAAATGCAATGCTGTCACCCCATGATCGTGCATTCATTTACTCGCATTGTAAATGGAATTAAATATTGAATGAAAGAAACAATAAGCCCAATTGTTTGATTGCAGTAAATGTTGACCCCCCTCTAATTCGATGCACAGTTCACATCAGCATAATAATGATCTTTGGACTCTGTTCAGAATGTGAGGTGTGTTACAAACGACCTGAAAAGCTGCCTAGATCTTGGTACAAGTTCATTTTCTCTTTCAACGGGGTTTGAATACATGTCAAGGTCAAGTGCACGCTAGGCCACCTGCACATAAGACGTCTTTACTCCTGTGCGATCTCGACTGGCACACGCTGACTCGAGCGGAGAAATCAGAGCTGTCCTTCACCACTATCATTAATAAGACACCATAAGTTGTTAATTTACATGAAATAATAATAAATGCAATATTGATATATACAAAGGCATAAATACCATCCACATTAACCAAATATTAAACAAAGAATCAAATTCTGATATGTTCAAGATACATAAATTAATAAATTAAGAGTATTCTCTTTGACAAAACAAAGGTGTGATGAGATAACTTGAAGGTCTTCTGATGAGTACTTGTGTATATCCTCAGCATCATGGTTTCACTTCCTCTGTAAAATAAAAAATAAGTTGCCTAAAAGCAACCCATTTATGTTCACTGACTTCCTGAACCCTGCTGATATTTGCTGGCAATAATTCGGTCAATGTTAGGCTTGATGGTGCCGGCAGACACTATTTACATTACTGCATTGAGATGTATGTCTGTTAGCTGAGATCAGAATCAAGATTTGTTGATCTTCATTCTGGAAAAGAAATGTTCACATCTGTAAGTAAAAATAATACTTTATTAATGGTAATACCATACTTCCAAACTTCCAATACTTCCAAAGATTGACAAGATTTCTGCCGCAAACTTTCGGAGTTGTGGGAAGTGTAATGGGGCAAGTGTTCTGTAAAAGTTAATAATTTCCCTTTCTTTATACTCTTGCTTCAGCCGTGCATCACATATAAACTCTATAAGGTCCAGTTGTAAATTCTCGGGTGCATTTTCCGGTTGAACACTAAATGGTGTGGAAAAGAGCTGCAACTTTCCTTTCACAACATGAGGGTCCTGAACCCTCCTATCAAACTCGTTGAAAAGATCACTTAAAATCTCAATATATCTGTGCAGTTTCAACTTAGAACCGATATTCAAGGCTCCCATACTACTGGAAATGGTAGTAATTGCGCTGTGTGATTTGCTTCTTCTACAAGGCTACTTTCATTTTAAAGGCTTCTGTGACCTTTTTCATGTCACTTATCAGATAATTTTCCCCCTGCAGTCATCGATTTAAGCCATTAAGATTTTCGGTAATATCCATTAAAATGGAGTTGAGGAAATTCCTTGCCCTTCTGATCTATAAAATCAGCAATATAGTCTCGCAATTCAAAAGATATTTGAAGAGATTTTCCCATGCTTAACCACTGTACTTTGCAGTAGCATGGGCTATCTTTATGTTCACATTCATACATCTCTAGAAGGTTAGTACACTGCCGATGGAACAGTCCATGACTCCTAATACAGTTCACCTTTTGGTTGATTAAGGAATGAATGGCAATAACAGAGCAATTGCATTCTGATTGCAATTTGGGGTTGTCTGCTAATGAAACCAGACCTTGTTCCCATCATGGCAGGAGCACCATCTGTCACTGCTGATATAAGTTTATGCCACAAGAAGCCAAGCTCCTCAACAGACTGCACAAAAGCACTGAATATATCTTCACCAGTTGTGGTGTTTTTAAAAGGAATCAAGTCTAATAACTCCTCCGTTTATTCAAAGAGGTATCTACACCACAAATGAATAGACAACTGTGCAATATCTGTATTATCTGTACACTCATCACCCACTAATGAAAATGCTACAAATTTCCTGCTAACATTTCTAAGCTAAAATGCTGTATCATCTGCAAGCTCTTGAATTCTCATAGCAATGGTATTTCATGATAAGCAGATTGATTCATACCTTTCTACACCGCTAGGTGACAATATTAGTACCGCAGCCACAATACACTCTTTAATATACTCGCCATCTTTAAAGGGATGGCTACTCACTGCAATTTTATGGGACAGTTCATACATAACCCATGGCGCTGGCTCATTAGAAACCTCACAGGACGAGTTTACCTCAGCCTGTGAAACACAGAAATACCAAATATAAATAGTAATACTGTTAGGTAAATGGATACATAAATAGCATTAACAGAAACTCCTTTGTTCTATTACTGCCCCCTAACATTTCAGCATAAATGATAACGTGTCTTTAGTGAGTTAACCGACATCTGAAAGTAAAAAAGACGATATTTGGAACTTTAACTACCGTTGTTTGGACATTACTGTTTCATGTCCTCCCAACAAATTATTTTTTAAAAACACATCACTTAAGTACACTTACAGCTTTCAAAGTACTTCATAGTTCCACTATTAATTTCAGTCTCTCATCACTATTACAGTGTATGAATCTCATGTTAGATCTGTATTGACGGTTGAACTTCTTACAAAATTGTGCAAAATTATGTTGATATCCTCCTAGTCAATACTATAATACGGTATTTTACGTCAAATTAAGAAGAAACTTTACACAGACACAGACATGTTTCGATCTGGCATCGGGTCATCCTCAGTAAGACATATATAATAAATTAAAAACATAAGACACACAAAATGGAATGTTAGTTAAAAAGTTTTTCCCTAGAAAGCATGATGAAAGTTAAAAAGTGTGAGATGGTGTTCGTTAAAACAGTCTCGGGCTGGACGCCTTTTTCTTCCAATGTTTTTGTTGTCCCTTGGGTAGTTCAACTAGTATCCATAAACTGTTGGCTTAGTTGTTATGTTCAGAAATGAGCTGATATACATAAGCACTATTGAAGTTGAACCGTCTGATTTTAGTCTGTAAAATGGTTAATACAAATCAAATTAAGAGTTGAAAAATGGTGACTAACAGGAAAACATTTAAGGTAAGTAATGAAGAATGAAAATTAACTTATGTTACGTAGCCCGCTTGTATCACCCATGTTCTCTGACTACAGAGTCCAGCTCTCGACTGACTTGCTCCTGCAGTCGAGATGCAAGACGTGTTGCTAGGAGGAGGTAGAGTGGGGAAATGGGGCAGGGCTTGCGGGAGAGTGGGAGTATGCAGAATAATGGGGGCAGTGACTGAAACTGAGTGTAATGATTGTGAATTCTTCTGTTCCTACTTTTTTAATGCAAATAATCAGAATAAAAGTTTCCCATATTACGTTCTCTTTTTCACTGATCTCATTTAACTTGAGGGCTGGGTTCTTATAATGATACAAACTAATGTAAAAATTCTCGAAGATGTGGAGTAGTGGACCTTTATGCTCACGTTATAGAATTTTTAGATCTTGATCTATTGTGGTATAATTATGATTATGGTCTTTGTGATGGTTACTCACGGCAGAGTAACGATTATATTTTAAAGCGTTGCGGTGTTCTGTATATCTCATGGGGAAGTTCCTACCAGTTTGTCCGGCGTAACTTGACCCGCATCCCTGGTATTCCAGTTTATATATCCCAGAATTTATGTATTTATTGCCACTATTTACTGTGTGAGTTAAATACTATTCTTTCATTAGTGTTGCTGGTTTTGAAAGCAATTTTTAGGTTCCGTTTTTTTAGAACTTCAGTGATTATATGTACAAGGGCTGGTTTTTTCAAGTTCTGATAGGCCATAAATAATAGACATATTGAGATAACAAGGTGATTTTATTACCAAAACATTTGTACATTCTTACTTATTTTTCTACATAGTCACCATGAAGGTTGAGGCATTTGTCATAATGAGAGACCAGCTTTCCTATACCCTCTGCAAAGAAATCTGCCGCCAGTGAGCTCAGGTAGGTCCTTGCAGCGTCTTGAAGCTCTTCACCGGTAGCGAAGCGTTGTCCACCTTACCACACCTTAATTTCTCGAAAGAGGGGATAGTCTCTGGGTGCTAGGTCAGGACTGTTTTTTTTTTTCAAGTTGCTTTACGTCGCACTGACACAGATAGGTCTTATAGCAACGATTGGAGAGGAAAGGATTAGGAGTGGGAAGGAAGCGTCCATGGACTTACTTAGGGTACAGCCCCAGCATTTGCCTGGGATGAAAATGGGAAACCATGGAAAACAATCTTCAGGGTTGCCGACAGTGGGGTTCGAACCCACTATCTCCCGAATACTGGATACTGGCCGCACTTAAGCGACTGCAGCTATCGAGCTCGGTAGGTCAGGACTGTAAGGTGGGTGGTCAAAGACTTCCCACTTGAACTTTTGGAGAAGTTCTTTTGTCACATTGGCACTATGCGGTTGTGCATTGTCATGGATCAGAACCAAGCCAGATGAGGGCATGCATCTTCGTTTGTTTCGTATCGCTCTCCGGAGGCGACGTAGGGTCTCACAGTAGAACTAACACTTCATTTTGTGTGTCTGATGTTTTTAATTCATTATATATGTCTTACTGAGGATGACCCAATGCCGGGTCGAAACATATCTATGTCTGTGTAAAGTTTCATCTTAATTGGGCGTAAAATATTATAGTATTGACTAGTAGGATGTCAACATAATTTTGTGCAATTTTCTAAGAACTCTCGTCACTAGTAACACCAATGTACTGATGTGGATGATACAGCTTATAACGGCACCTAACATTAAACATTTTGCAGATGACATGCTTTTTACACACTAAGCACGGAGCTCCTTCTTCGTGTTCATGACATAGGAAACAGTGCGACCGTTCCGGGTCAGATCTACCGTAAATTTTCCTCTTACCAGTCTGGACTTACATCGTCCTTCTGTTTCATAAGACACAAAGAGATCTGATTTACTCATCCCTGCTGTAGGTGAACGTACTGTCAGTTCAAATTCCTTCCCTCCAGCCTAGAGAGGAGAAGTTCTTCTTGCACGCATGCAAGGTCATTTCTGGCCGTGCGATCTCTCACTGCGGACACTGTTTGACATGCCTGCACTAAAATCTTCGCATAACCTCACAAGAAAATATTCACGGGAGTTAAATCAGCCGACTTTGGAGGCCATTTGCCTGGCCCATCACAGCTACCCATCTCCCTGGATAATGATCATTTAAACGCTGTGTGACACGGCAAGTGAAATGTGGTGGACCACTATCATGGCATAAACATATTCGCTGTCGAATACCCAGAGGAACTTTTAATAATCCAAGCAATGATTCTACCTAGAAATGGTAGTATTCCTCACCGTTCAGGCGAGGAGGAAGGACATATGGTCAAGTAAATAGTCAAAAACAATGCTGGCCGAAACACTAAAACCATGATGAAATGTTGTGTGTGTGCTTTTTTAATGTCGCACTAACACAATGAAGGTTTTCAGTGATGCAAGTGTGGGAAAAGGCTAGGATTGTGAAGGTAGCAGCCATGACCTTAATTAAGGTACTGTTTGTTTTTGAAATGCACTCCCCCAAAATTTGCAATAACAAATGCATATTTTCAATCTTCATAACCACTCTAATGCAGAAAATGGAAATCACTTTCAGAGAGCTTCTGAGTTCTTACTCGAATCAAGAGTAAGTATGTTTATAGATTACCGCTGGATAGAATCCAACCTAATGACAAAACCAATTTAGTTTGCCTTGAACATAGCATATGAGTAATGAAAGAAATGCAATCACCACGGATAGCTGCACGGACAGACATGTTACAAGACTTCACGATAAAGGCGCAAAACTTTCTGATAACAAGTGACGAAGCCATTAAGATGAAAGGAGGTGTCTTCCACTTGACATAGTTCCAGAAAACATCTCAGAAAAGATGAAACCAATGTGATCTGGCACAGTGTGAGCAAACACAACAAGCTTAATTATTCTTAATGTGAAATTATAGATAATGAGTACGTTAATTTATTTAACACTTTCAATACCAGCTGCTGAACAGCTTGACACTGCTGCAGCCCAGCCATTTTTTCAAAAGCCACATACTTGACTAATGAGTACTACATTAGTGTACCGTCAAATGGGGTAATTCCGATCTTTTTTTAAGATTCTTTTCGGATACGTCCCGCGTTATTTACGTAGTACTTATGAAATTAAATATATAAGATTAATTATTCTTTAGCTTTTATTTGACGTAACAAAGAATCGTAAGTAGTCGATAATATTGAAAAAATAAATAAAAATCAGTGATCGGTGTTACCCCATGGAGTGGGGTAATTCCGATCAGTCATTTATTTTTCTTGATTATCGGTATTTGACCGTCTTATGGGTAATACCGATCACATTTTTACCTTTTTTAAAATATTTCTTAACATATAAACCTAAAACAAAGCAAATAAACAATCATTAAATCACTAAAGGTAATAAAATTGATAGAAATACACAGAAAATTAAAGTCTCTAAACACATTCTATTTTCAAGCTATTTAGTAAAACTGTTCGAACCAATAGTAAAGAAGATATGGGATATTTTTCTAATAGTAAAGTAAAACATAATACAATTTTTTACACAAGGACATAGTCGCCTTCTACTCCACATCAACATGTTCTATATCAAAGAAAACGAACTTCCCTCATTTGCAGGATGCTGGTATAAGTTTCCTCTCAATTTGTTCCTTTTCGATTTCCATTACATCGGAAATGTCTGGAAATACAAAATATGTTGTGCCAGCCAGGATCCTCTTCCTCAGAAAATTTGCTTTGAGTGTGCCCGGACTAACTCTCGCCAGCTGGCCAGTGAAACGCCGAATTCTCTTCTTCGTCGAAAATGCAATGAGAACAAAGTCATTTATAGACAACCCATCTTCCCCCTCTCTCTCATGAGAAGCTAGAGTTTCGGCGGTGGAGATGGCGTGACAGGTTTCGCTCTCCTCAAAACTTGAATTGTCTCCTTCTGATGTTGATTCTTCTTCTGAAGTTAATTCAGTCTCTATATTTTCATCATCATCATCATCCTTGTCAGCTGCATTGGTGGCCAAATCTCTCACCACGATCCCTTTGCCAGAAGGAACAGTCAAGCGCTTCGCACGGCGAACCGGTGCATTTGTACTTGCCTCTCCAACCCGGGCTCGCTCGAGATGTTGAACGAACGATGCAATCCACAATCATTCTCGATTGATGTCATCAGCACTGTCATCATGTGGAATCTGGCGTAGCAAATTTTCCGGACAGAAAGGAACAATACCTGTTTTTCTGAACCCAGAAATAACATTCGTTGCACAATTTACACCTATCTTCTTCTTCTTTTATCGATTTTGGCCAGCTGTGGACCACGTAAATAACTCATGATTTAAACTTTCTTTGGCGCCAGTACTCCTTCATCCTCCTGCTTGCTGCTTCTTTTCTTTCAGCCGTCCATTGTTGTTTCTTCTTGGTCGCTGTTTCTGGCTCTAGGAAACCCTTAAATGTGTGTAACTTTTTTGTGAAGGAGGTTCTATTGTGGATGTCTTGATGTGTGATGTTCATTTCTTGCAAATCCTTCTTCGTGTTAACAAACCATTTTTCATAAGAGCTGCCTTTCCTATTGGGCTTATTGAAGTGGTTCAAGATTTTCTTGGCAAGTCTGTCATCAGGCGTTCTTGAAATATGTCCAAAAAATTTAACTTTTCGCTTTTGAATGACATCTGAAATCCTACTGCATGTTTTATATATTTCTTTGTTACTGCATAATCGATATGTGTCAGTACATTTCTTTGGACCGAGGATTTTTCTTAGAATCTTTCTTTCCTTCTTCTCAATTTCTTCAATGTCTTTCCTGGTTGTTAATTCCAAGCATTCTGAAGCATACAAGCACTCTGGTTGAATTACTGCCTGATAGTGGCGTAGTTTTGTCCTAATAGTGATCGCTTTCTTGTTGTATGTGTTTTTTGTAAGGTGGAATGCAAGCTCCATTTTCCTGCCTCTCTCGCGGTTGGTTTGCTTCTTTATCAAGCTCATTAAGTTATATAATCTCACCAAGGTATTTGAATTTAACAACTTTATCTATCTTATCATTGTTTGTTGTTACTATGTATTTTGGGGCTTCTTATTAAATGTCTCTTTTAGAAGTTTAGGGAACTCTGATTTGTGCACCACTCCCCTATTCCTTTTCTTCCATTCATCCAGCACACTTCGCCAAGCCATCTTTAGGGGACGAAAGAAGGCAACATCAAGAGGCTGGCAAAGGTAGGTAGCATTCAGAGGCAATAGAACAAATTTGACGTCATGCTTTTCACATAGCTTGATTACGTTAATTGAGAGATGGCTCGACAAGTTATCGCCTATCATGACCTTGGGCTCCTGTAATGTCTTTATATAAGGAAACATAATTTTCTTAAACCATGCCTCGAACATCGTAAGATCAAACCAGCCACTCATATTTCGGCTATAACCAGCACCGTTGATCCCTCCTTCTGTCCACGTGTCATACAGATGTTTACTTTTGTAGACAGTGAATGGTGATAACACTGCCCCGTCTGCAGCTGCAGCCACCATGTCTAAAATTCTCTCAGGATGTTTGACCCCACGTTTCACAACAACCTTCACATTTCCCGGATCATCACAGAAATTTGTCTCATCATAATTTATAATATTTGACATAGGAACTCCTTCTAGTGTGTTCTGCAGGTTATGGAAATAGTCCATGATAATATCTCTCGTAACAGCTGCCCTGGATCGTTTGGTGTTCTCCCCAATTCTCACTGTGAGTTCCTGATTCCTCCTGAGAAAACCTCGAATTCATTCTAACCCGGGACGGTTATCTGCGAACCTTTTCTCGACCTTCCCAGCGTGGTTCAAATAACCCTGGACGATGTTACGCATATCACTATTTCTGAGCGGGAAACCCCACTTGGCACATAACAGCAGCCCTTCGACGAGAGTTTTTTCCTCCTCCCTAGTTAAGGCTGTCGGTGCACCCACCTTGTGTGAATATCTGTTCTTCAATTTGTCATTTAGTGTGGTATATGGTACAGCTAACTGTTCAGATGCTCTCCGGATACTCATTTTCCCTTGGCGGACAGCTTTTACTGCATTCTCTAAGTGGATAGGGTTATATCTACACCTTCTGACAGGTCCCAGTTTCTTCACATATGTCCTCACCATGATCGGTATTACCATATAACAAGACAACTTCGTATATAAAAAGCCGTAACTTTAAAACAGTGTAACGTAGAAACTCGCGCAAAAGCTTTATATGATACCAAATAACAGAAGATAGGATTGCAGTATTAACTTACCGTCAGTGTATGGTATGTGACGTTCTGAAACTGAAGTTTCCAATGACAGCGATAATTTAATAAATTTCTCACTTCTTAACAACCTCTCCCGGTGAATTGTATTCTTAGTGTGCAGTCAGATAGCCAATAATGTTCCGTTTGTTTATACGCCGCGTATTGGATCCATTGTTGTCGCGGTTTCGCGGGAAGGCTCAGTTTTCAGAAGGAAGACTGAATGATCGATAATGCCCCATTATATCGGAATTACCCCACGTTACGGTATATTAAAGACATTATTATTGAAAAAACTATTTACAAAAGATGCAACATTGTTTTCCTCACTGTTTTTATTTACACCCATATGCACCTCAAATATTGGAGTCAATGGACAATAAGCAGGAAACTAGGTCATTGTTCCTGTCCAAATTACTATTCACCCTTCCAGCGCTTTCATTGCGCACATAATCACACTCACTTCCATTATCTGAATCTATCAGTTCATCACCTATCGTTATTGTGCAAAATATCACACATTTTTCTTCCAGAATCACTCTTATTACTACAAACTTTACTTGTTTGAAGCTTTGTCTGCTACACAACCACCGTCACTTGCAATTTCAGTCAGTTTGAGAAGCACCGAAATTGGCTTGTAAACAATGAGTAAAAGGACACAAAAGGAGGGTTGTATAATGTTGAGATAAGAAGACAGTTGAGTCATCTATCGGAAGAAAAAGAAACTTCTAGGTAGAAAACACAAGCATATCAGAGTGCTGCAATGAACGAATGCTAAGCGACTTTACTCCTCTACAGGCCAAAGAAGATGGTGTGCTTAAATGAGCATATACTTCTACGGGAGTGAAGGTGTTAATTTGTAATTCACAGGTGGGCCAAATCTGTAATTCATTAGGAGAATTCAAATACAGGAATGTAACAACATTTGCCTTATCAACCCTGTCCACTCCTTACTCAAATGCAGATCGTTAGCATACCTTAGTGAAAAATAAAGTGTGAAATAGTCTGTTTGCAAGAAAAATATCAGCTGTGAGATCGTTTCCTCAGAGTGTGTGTGAAGGTAGCAAATGAGTGCTGAGGAAATTTGAACCCACTCGTGCAATGCTAAATATAATGACCAAGAATACACTTTATGGCTTTTTGTAAAATTTGATATTGAAGAAATAGATGAATTCTCATTTGATGCTTTTTAGGCCATGTATCATATAATAATGATGATGATGATAATATTAATAGTGGTGGTGGTTTAACGTCCCACTAACTACTTTTACAGTTTTTGGAAATGCCAAAGTACTAGAATTTTGTACTGCAGGAGTTCTTTTATGTGCTACATAATCTACCGTCATGAGACTGGCATATTTGAGCACCTTCAAATGCCACCAGACTGAGCCAGAATCGAACCTGCCAACTTGAGCTCAGAAGGCCAGCACTCCACCACCTGAGCTAATGAGCCGTGCCATGTATCATATGTTATGTGATGTTTAGGTGTTTATACACAGGACTAGGTCTACATTCAGTTCAAAAAACATTTATGCAGAAAATATGTTATTGTTAAATAATAGTTAATCTTGTATCTATTGTTCATAATTACATTAATGGCATCATAAAGCGCTTGTTCTTGTATAAGGGAAACAAATATGGTCACCCACTCTATGTACAATAACTTTTTATGGTACCTTAACACGTTCAGTACCTGCTTCTGAGCGGGACACTTGAATGCCTGGACCGGTCATTTTCATGCCCGGCCCTCTAGACGTGCATCGCTTAATACAATTTACAATTACTCCTAAACTATAAATGTTAGAAAAATGATACTTTGCGCTTACCTCTTGTGAATATTTAAGGTGTGATATCTGGTGTGACAGGTTTCAAATTACGTCTAATTTTATACAGCCTATCTGTATTTTCGGCATAATGATTACTGTCACCGAAGTGAAGAAATGAAAGAATATGAAGGAAGCGTATTCGGAACATTGTTTTAGAAAATATCAGGGTATGAATAACAGGGTCTTCGGTCCAGTACATTTTTATATCAGGATTTTGGACTAATCGGTATCCACGATTGCATGATCGAATTCTTTGTGAAAGGCCGGGGCGCCGCACTTATCACTTGACTCGCTTATAGATTGGTCTGCTCACACACATACTGATAAAATTCGTCATTCATCAAAATACTCACGTACTTCAAAATATCCTGCTTATTTTCTATTTGAACTTTTCTACCTGAATTCTCTGTAAATGGTGGAACGGGTGGACAATAACTAGGATGATATGTATCAGGCACTTCACTTTTCTCTATAAGCCTATCGGATTCGGGAATCGGTATTTCTTCGTCACTCTCACTTTCACTATCTGAGTCTATTTCAGGAATAAGTTCATCACCAGAATAATCATTGTGAACAATATCTAATAATTAATCTTCCGTATAAAACTTTGTATTATAAGCCATTATACTACACTCGGTAAGAACAACACGCACTGCATTGGAATCTCAAGTATCGACTTGACCCGCTAGGAAGATCTGAGATTTTCCAGCTAAAACTGCTGAGATAAACATGAGCCCACTCAACGCGAGGGTTTATCTCAACAAGGTCAACCAACTTCCTGCTACAACCAGTAACGCTGACTAAGGTGTAAGAATGCATAGATGACGAATATAAACAGCATTGCTTCGCGCGGAACATTAAACGTCTTACGCCGTCCACGGCCCGCAGCATAAGAGCAAGCTTGAACGTCTTACGCCGTCCACAGTCCGCAATGAATTAAAATACCATAATTTAGAAGTGTTGGTACCATAATGAGTGGTTAACAGGTTGGTATCACTGTGCTTAATCCTGATTAGTTCAATATTTTTCCAATAAGAGGAATTTGTCGTGTTGGTCAATTTAACATCACTTTCAAGGTTGGTGGTATGCAGACAGCACGTATAGGACTGAGGTAAACATGGCAGTAGTATTCATTTCTGCTTCTGATTAAATTCAGATTGTGACACTGCTGCAAGAAGGATGGCGACAAATGGATGTCACTGCTCATGTTGGAGCGAGTTACAGTGATGTCTCCAGAGTCTGGAAAAGTTCAGGGAGACACAAACGGTTGCTGACCGACAACGGATGAAATGCCCATGCAAAACAACTCACAGGAAGGATTGCTATTTGTTACTTTCAGCATGTCGAAGGCCGCTGTTACCGGCACCTCATTCTACCAGGATCTTCGGAGCACTACCAGAGTGAATGTGTCACATCAGACAGTGCAAAATCAGCTGCATGACAGAGGACTGATGTCAAAGAGGCCCATGCCAAAAGCTCCACACCACAGGGTAGCTCTTGTGAGGTGAGCAACCACTCACAGCCCATGGTAACACGAAAGTTGATGTGTACGCTCTTTTCTGATGAGGTCACCATAAACTTGCAGCAGGAACATTAGAGTCTGGAGAGTATCTGGTGAGAGATGAAACAAGCCCTTCATCCTGGAGCGCCATCACCAAAAACGTTGTTTGGTCAGCGTATGCCTCTAAATCCCATCAAAGGTAACATGACTGGTCTGCTAAACAGAGACAACATTCTCCAACTTGTAGTTACAGAATTTGCTGCTACGGTGGATGATAATGCTTGTGCCCATTAAGCCGAAGGGGTCAATCAGATCCTTGAGATGAATTACATAAAGTGAATTGTAGCACTGACATATTCTGCAGACATGAACTATGTTTAACATGCATGGTGTGAACTGAGGAACTAATCCTCCTTCTAACATTCACCAACTGACTGAAGCTGCTATCCACAAGAGGGATAATCTGCCCTAAAACAAGTTGGATTCTTTGGTGCTGCGTATGCCTCGTGAAGGCCCAAGGTGGCTACACGCGGTATTGATTTGTTACACAATGAATGACAATTTTGCGTTAAATTCCCACATTACCAACTTTATGCTTTTGTTGCATGTTGTTTATCTTTATATTTACCCTTCATAATTTATAATGTACAGTCACTCAAGAAAAGAAGAATGAGCGCATGGTATTGTATGTTCCTTGCATTTAATATTTTATCAGACTTAATTTGAATTATTATTAAAATATAATTAACGTCCCATTTAGGTAGAAACCCTGTGCATACCCACAGCAAACATTATATCTTTGCAAGTTATGAATCTCATTCCGTATTGACGGTTATCACTTTACAAAAGAAAATATTTATAAAATCCTCCTATCAATACAAGTCAAGTCATCTGTTAGATGAAGCAAAGTCTATACATGTTTCAGCCTAATCTCAAGGCCATCTTCAGTAGTAAAACAATGATTACATAATATACAAACAAATTAAAAATCGTAATGATGTGAAGTGACAGTGATCATGATTAGCGAGTTAAAAACACATTGAGGTACAAAGTCCTCTCGTCTAATAGATCTTGCTGACTGTTAAATAAAAACACTATGCTGAGGAGTGTAGTGAGACCGTCAATACTACGAATATAACGTGTATAACATCTGTAATGAGAAAAAAAGGAATATATGAGTGGATGAAGAACAAGTTAAAATGATGTACAAAAAGAAAACTCATATGACTTACTTGTAACTAAAAGTTGTCGTCTCGAATGGAGATGACCTTGTCGGTCTCAAGTCACATTGACAACTAAGCCTGTGTGTGGCTTACTGTGTATCTGTGTCGATGTGGTTGGGAGGGGTAATGGAGGGGGAGGGGCAGGGAGGGAGGGACGTTGTGATTCGCGGAAGGAGGGTGTTGATGGAAGGGCGGGTCTTGTTCTAGAATGTCGGTAGTAAAACTCTTTTTTATTAATGAACTGTTCGCAGATGAGCGGGGCAAAGGTTTCCAATAAAATATTTTTCTTTTCGTTGATTTCATTTAAGTTATAGACGGGATTGTTATATTGGTCGATATCTATATATATATATTCTCTAGTATATTAAGTAAGGGACCTTTCTGTTCGTAATGCAGGATCTTTAAGTCTTGATCAGTTGTTGTGTATTTATGATTTTTCTCTCTACAATGTTCGCTCATGGCTGAGTAGTGATTATACTTTAGGGCATTAAGATGTTCGGAGTATCTTACATTGAAACTGCAGCCTGTTTGCCCAATATACGTTGAAAGACATGATTGGCATTTTAATTTGTATATTCCAGAGTTAGAAAATTTTTTGCTGTTGACAGTATGAGAATTAAAAAACATTTTTGTATTGGTGTGAACGGTCTTGAAAGCTACTTTTAACTTGTGCTTTTTAAAGATGTTTGAAATAGGATATATATTATTATTATTATTAAAGGTAAATGTGGTGAACTTCTCTTTATGGGAAGATTGTTTTTCTAAGGTGGTCTTGGGTTTATTTCTAAATTTATTGAGAATTTTATTCACGAAAGCTTTACTGAAACCATTACCTTTGGCTATTGCATAAATGGTGTTGATTTCCTTTCTAAAATTCTTACGGGATAAAGGAACATTAAGAGCTCTGAAAATCATACTATTGTAAGCTGTCTTCTTCTGTGTCCCTGGGTGTAGAGAAGTTTGGTGGATTGTGTTTATTGTGTGAGTGGGCTTCCTGTAAATATTAAAAGAAATGGTTTTATTCTGATTGCGAGTAATAGTTAAATCGAGATAATTAAGGGAATTGTTGTTCTCGGATTCTATCGTAAACTTTATGTGTGGATCCAGGTTATTAAGTAATTCAAGAACGGTGTTGCTGTCAGTAATGTGAGAATCCAGGATAATAAAAGCATCATCCACATACCGAGTCCAATGTTTGATCCCATTAATTTTACCTATAATGTGAGTGTATTTGAGGAAATCTACGTAAATATCAGCGAGGATTCCCGAGGCCGGTGACCCCATAGGAAGCCCCTTCTGTTGGTATATGATGTTATTAAAAGTAAAGAAGCCATTATTTAATGTAAACTTGAGAATCTGAATAAACTCTTCTATCTCTCCTATAGTCAATTTACTGAATTTGGAAAGATTGTTTTTTACTATTTCGATGGTTTTATTGATGGGTACATTCGCGTACATATTTACTATGTCAAAGGAGTGAAGGGTGTAATGTTTCGGTAACTGATCATCATGAATCCCAAGTTACCTACGGCGAAAGCGTTACCGAAGATTCACAAGGCGGATGTCCCCATAAGGCCCGTTATTAACTACAGAAGTAGTCCGACGTACAAAATATCCCAATTTATTCACAATTTTCTTAAAACACATTATTCCTTTCAAGCTAACACATCTGTTAAAAATTCCCTGGAATTCTGCAATAGAATAAAAAATCTCACGTTACCGAAACATTACACCCTTCACTCCTTTGACATAGTAAATATGTACATGAATGTACCCGTCAATAAAACCATCGAAATAGTAAAAAACAATCTTTCCAAATTCAGTAAATTGACTATAGGGGAGATAGAAGAGTTTATTCAGATTCTCAAGTTTACATTAAATAATGGCTTCTTTACTTTTAATAACATCATATACCAACAGAAGGGGCTTCCTATGGGGTCACCGGCCTCGGGAATCCTCGCTGATATTTACGTAGATTTCCTCAAATACACTCACATTATAGGTAAAATTAATGGGATCAAACATTGGACTCGGTATGTGGATGATGCTTTTATTATCCTGGATTCTCACATTACTGACAGCAACACCGTTCTTGAATTACTTAATAACCTGGATCCACACATAAAGTTTACGATAGAATCCGAGAACAACAATTCCCTTAATTATCTCGATTTAACTATTACTCGCAATCAGAATAAAACCATTTCTTTTAATATTTACAGGAAGCCCACTCACACAATAAACACAATCCACCAAACTTCTCTACACCCAGGGACACAGAAGAAGACAGCTTACAATAGTATGATTTTCAGAGCTCTTAATGTTCCTTTATCCCGTAAGAATTTTAGAAAGGAAATCAACACCATTTATGCAATAGCCAAAGGTAATGGTTTCAGTAAAGCTTTCGTGAATAAAATTCTCAATAAATTTAGAAATAAACCCAAGACCACCTTAGAAAAACAATCTTCCCATAAAGAGAAGTTCACCACATTTACCTTTAATAATAATAATATATATCCTATTTCAAACATCTTTAAAAAGCACAAGTTAAAAGTAGCTTTCAAGACCGTTCACACCAATACAAAAATGTTTTTTAATTCTCATACTGTCAACAGCAAAAAATTTTCTAACTCTGGAATATACAAATTAAAATGCCAATCATGTCTTTCAACGTATATTGGGCAAACAGGCCGCAGTTTCAATGTAAGATACTCCGAACATCTTAATGCCCTAAAGTATAATCGCTACTCAGACATGAGCGAACATTGTAGAGAGAAAAATCATAAATACACAACAATTGATCAAGACTTAAAGATCCTGCATTACGAACAGAAAGGTCCCTTACTTAATATACTAGAGAATATATATATAGATATCGACCAATATAACAATCCTGTCTATAACTTAAATGAAATCAACGAAAAGAAAAATATTTTATTGGAAACCTTTGTCCCGCTCATCTGCGAACAGTTCATTAATAAAAAAGAGTTTTACTACCGACATTCTAGAACAAGATCCGCCCTTCCATTAACACCCTCCTTCCGCGAATCACAACGTCCCTCCCTCCCTGCCCCTCCCCCTCCATTACCACTCCCAATCACATCGACACAGATACACAGTAAGCCACACACAGGCTTAGTTGTCAATGTGACTTGAGACCGACAAGCTCATCTCCATTCAAGACGACAACTTTTAGTTACAAGTAAGTCATATGAGTTTTCTTTTTGTACATCATTTTAACTTGTTCTTCATCCACTCATATATTCCTTTTTTTCTCATTACAGATGTTATACACGTTATATTCGTAGTATTGACGGTCTCACTACACTCCTCAGCATAGTGTTTTTATTTAACAGTCAGCAAGATCTATTAGACGAGAGGACTTTGTACCTCAATGTGTTTTTAACTCGCTAATCATGATCACTGTCACTTCACATCATTACGATTTTTAATTTGTTTGTATATTATGTAATCATTGTTTTACTACTGAAGATGGCCTTGAGATTAGGCTGAAACATGTATAGACTTTGCTTCATCTAACAGATGACTTGACTTGTATTGATAGGAGGATTTTATAAATATTTTCTTTTGTAAACATTATATCTGTAATAAAATTATTACTGAGAAAAGTGTACCTGCGAGGAACTTATACAACATCATTTTTTTTTTGAGTGCTTGTATGTATACACACATAGCAAAACAAAAAATGCACTAAACCAGAATTTGTAAACAAAAATGCTGAGCCCTGTATATTGATACGATTCTGGCATATTTGAGCACCTTCAAATACCACTGGATTGATCCATGATCAAACCAGCCAGCTTGGGCTAAGAAAGCTAGCGCTCTACCATCTAAGCCACTCAGCCTGGCACATCCAAAAATTTATTACATTGTCCCCTTAATTGTGCATACTGATAGTGTTGAGAAAGTGTATTCTATTTTCAGTAGTACACAGGTTACATTCTGCATCTGCCTGCCTATTTGTAGATGCTGTTTATCTTAGTAAGTCTCTTATTGCGTTTTAATAATTATGCGTTGTTATAATGTACTTGATACTCTTGCTTTTATATTGATACACAGGTTGTAAAAATACGTGCACATACAGACATCTCAGCATTCTATAGGGAAGGTTCCACAAATCTAGGAACATCGTCTTCTTGGAGTTTCATTTAAAATTTCAATTAAAGAATTGGTATATGTATTAATAACAGCGAGACTCTGAATACTGGATAAATCGAGACTTGTAATAGCAGATGGATTACTTGTGCCTCATTTTACTGTCCCAAAAATTGTGAGATAGAAAAGGAATTCTTGTCGTTGAAATACTTATAACTAGCAGTTGAACCTGTTGTTGACAGGTTCATTTTCATAAAATTGCAGTGGTAATGCCATCTAGCAGAAATGAGTGGCAGCCAAAGAGAAAGAGTCAGAGCACATCTCAATTAACAATAGTCAGTTGTCATTAATCAGCTGTAGGCCACACCACTTAGTTTCCCTCCAGCTTGGTGATATTAGGTTATCTGAGGTCAAGGGAGTCTTTAATTTCCACCTGTTTTCAGGATTCCTTCTCATTTTATTTTTCATATTTTTTTGGTGCTGATGAACTCTGCACTAAAAATCTAAACTTATGAATATCTCTGTTATCATAGCCCATGCAGTAAAAACGTAGGGACTGGGCGAGTTGGCCGTGCGGTTGGGGAGTGCGCAGCTGTGAGCTTGCATCCGGGACATAGTGGGTTCGAATCCCACTGTCGGCAACCCTGAAGATGGTTTTCCGTGTTTTCCCATTGTCTTTTTTTTTTTTTTTTTTTGCTATTTGCTTTACATCGCACCGACACAGATAGGTCTTATGGCGACGATGGGATAGGAAAGGGCTAGGAGTGGGAAGGAAGCAGCTGTAGCCTTAATTAAGGTACAGCCCCAGCATTTGCCTGGTGTGAAAATGGGAAACCATGGAAAACCATCTTCAGAGCTGCCGGCAGCAGGGTTTGAACCCACTCTCTCCCGGATGCGAGCTCACATCTGCGCGCTCCTAACCGCAAGGCCAATTCGCTTGGTTTTTCCCATTTTCACACCAGGCAAATGCTGGTGCTGTTCCTTACTTAAGGCAATGGCAGCTTCCTTCCCACTCCTAGGCTTTTCCTATCCCATCGTCGCCATAAGACCTACCTGTGTTGGTATGACGTAAAAGCAAAATTGTAAAAATAAAATAAAATTAGGAGACAAATGATTGGTAATGATAGATCCTATAACTTTTGTTATGTACAGAACAGCTTCTAGATGGAATAAATATTTCCATAGATATTGGGGAATTTGTGAAAAATATAATGATCACAAATATTTCCATTTCTAAGGTAAAAAAAATAAAAAAATAAATTAGAAGTATATTTTACACAAGTTTTAGTGTATAGTTCTTCAACATAGCTAATATTAACAGGGAAATTTGATAAACTGAGCAAGTGGCCATGAATGCCGTTTGGGTCACGTAGCTATCAGCTTGCATTCGGGAGATAGTGGATTCAAACCTCACTGTCGGCAGCTTTGAAGATGGTTCTCTGTGGTTTTGCATTTTCTCACCAGGCAAATGTTGTAGTCATACCATAATTAAGGCATGGTCACTTCCTTCCCATTCCTAGCACTATCCTATCCCATCGTTGCTATAAGACCTATCTGTGTCGGTGCAACGTATAAAAAAAAATGACGCATTTCCTTATTAGTTCCCCTTAATATTGCAATGCCACTGTACACCAATCAAATAGTATGATCTCCAGTCCCTGAACTTAAATACAGAAATTCAATAAATTCAAAACAAATCAAATCAAAATCTCTTTATTTGCAAATGAGGCTCGGTGGCAAATGGTACACTAAAATACATTATTGTCAAGCACTAAATTTTAAATTAACAAGAGAAAAATTCTATCAAGTGATTTTCCTGTGATGTTCACACAAACATTTTTTTTTTTTTTGCTATTGGCATTACGTCGCACCGACACAGATGGGTCTTATGGCGACGATGGGAAAGGAAAGGGCTAGGACTGGGAAGGAAGTGGCCGTGGCCTTAATTAAGGTACAGCCCCGGCATTTGCCTGGTGTGAAAATGGGAAACCACGGAAAACCATCTTCAGGGCTGCCGACAGTGGGGTTCACACAAACAACTAAACAGATGGGATAGATAAAAATCAAACTGAACTTACTTCCGACATTTGTATATCTAATCTGAGATAAAAACGAAGTTTGAGGTGAAAATTTGAAGAGTGAAGACAAAATTGTAAAATGATTTATATAAATGATTGAATGTGCTCCTATTTTCACACCCTGTATCACACTATTGCTATGGTCACTTATTTCTATTACTAGTGATGATTTTGAAATACTCTAAACATGTTTTCTTGTACTGATTTTCAGGTTTTCCATTATGCTTCATCACAGACTTTCAAATGGCCTTCTGGTGGTGTTAGATTTACAAATTTAGAGTCGCCAATTATTAAAACAACTAGATCACAGTGTTTCTCAAATGGATATATCTGCAGCAACAACTGTAAGCTGCTGCAAGCTTGTATAACCCTCCCAGATGGCTTCCAAACTGTTGATGTTCAGACATGCCCAGGAGACCTACTTTGCAGCGCCAAAGATGCAGCCTGTGTTTCTCGAGAGAATTCCACTTGCTCAACAGCAAAACCTGGACCATTACAGTGTATGAATTTTGGAACATACCCTGATCCGTATGACTGTACGATATACCATATTTGCTATGGAAAGAATTCAAGTCTTCCTGTTGACTGTGATGAAGGATATGTTTACAATGCTCTAAGTGGTTCATGTGACTTAGACTATCCTAATGAAATATGTAATGAACCTGTTCCAAAATGTAACAATTTTGGTGATATGGGACCTTTGCCACAAAACCCAAGTATTTTTTATTTGTGTTTGATTTCAGAAGATGGAAAGATTTATCCAGTACTAGATCGATGTACTCACGGATACTTTCATGAAGGTGGTTGCATTGATGGACATTTGGATCCTGTATGTCCAACAACTGCTCCATCCACTACTACACCCACAAGTACCTCAACATCTCCTTTTATTTGTACAGGATCAGGTCTATATAAGGATCCTGCTGACTGTACTAAGTTTTATTATTGCACAGCTGTTGGTGCTGAGGGCGTTTCGTATTCATGTGATCCGAGTTATTACTTTGATGATGTAACTGGTGGTTGCCTAATGGGAGACTGTCCATCTTCATAAATAGTTCAGAGAATACTTTCACCCCAACGGGACTTAAAATATCATAAGTAAGGGTTAAACTTATACGCATTAACAGACTGGACTGGAACTTCCTATCAACTATCAGATTCAGAAACCATTACAGCTGGAGATCTTATGTGTACATTATTTTGTGCTGATTTACATCAGAGGTGAACTGTAGAATAATAAAGGCACAGGAAAAAAATAAAACTCTCCAGAATAGCATGTACCTTCTATAAGGGTTTAATCCTAGGAATGTACTTCTAATATTCTTAAAATTTAGATTCAGGCAAGGGAAAGAAAATAATTCATCACCAATGAATCGTACATAAACATGGAAGGCTAACTGACTGGCTCACTCACTGACATTAATGTTTACCCACTTCCAGATAAGCTAGAAACTTGAAATTAGGCAAACTGATAGCTATTAAGGTGTAACCTACAGAAAAATTCCTAAAAGTTCACATTTTTTATTTTTACCACCCCCCAACAAAATGGCGGATGCAAACTTCAGGTGTGCTAGAAAATAGAAATTTGGCAAAATGATGGCTTTTAGTGCTTAACCAATGGAGAAATTCCAAAATGTTACTGTTGTTTATTTTTTTACCTCCGAAAAATATTGAAATGTTGAGGCAATTTTAATGATGGTGCAGAGCATTGTTTTGAGGTGAATTGTGGTTAAACGGTAAGTTGTATTAAAAAACAGACAACACTTTGCCACCCATCATGCAGAGATCTACAACTTATGCCATATGAGTTTTAGTCCTATCTCGATCCCTTATGCCTTAGATAGAGTTCCATTTTCCGACGTTAGGTCAGTTTTGTACATTTTCCACAATTCATTTCTGGTGCACGTATTTAACTGACAAAATCATAAAATTCAGCAGGGTCATTGGCACATCTGCGGGCCATACGCAAGCCAAATTGCATGGTTCTAGCTGGTGTGCACGTATGGAAAAATGAAGTGAATATGTGAAAACTGTACTCAAATTTTAGCCTAATCTAAGATTCAAAACTGACCCAAGGTATCCCCGATGGAAAAAGATAAAACGTCAAAGAACCAAAACTAAATCATTTCATCCTCAATATGCCTCCCAAGTTTCAAAACTCTAGCTGTCCATTTGGTGAGGAAAATAATTTCTCAACTTGTGAAAAACGCATGAAATTTGCTCAGATCGAAACGTATACCTCTATCTATTCTATAAATCGCCAATATATGAAAAAATGTCATAGAAACAAACACGTAGGCCACTAAAAGGGCTGTGTGGTGGTACAATCTGTTTGTCGATCGACGTTCCGCTTCGTCACAGTAATTTTCCAAATGACGACTTCTAATGAAGAGCAACTGGGGGTTTGGGGGCAGACACCCAACAAGCAAAAGTATTGTATATACAAGCAAATACAAACAGAAGAACATTCTCCAGCCTAATCTGATACTGCATATAGAAAAAATGAAAACCTACAACCTGTTTTCCAGTCTTTGACCGGGTCAGGGATGTAATGAATGAACCATATAGGCTATTATTACAATGGGATCGCCACTCCCAAGGTGATATAAATGAGTGATAAATGCTATGAAATGATAATGGAGAGTGTTTCTGGAATGAAAGATGACAGGGAAAACCGGAGTACCCAGAGAAAAACCTGTCCCGCCTCCGCTTTGTCCAGCACAAATCTCACATGGAGTGACCGGGATTTGAACCACGGTACCCAGCGGTGAGAGGCCAACGCGTTGCCGTCTGAGCCACGGAGGCACTGCTTATAGAAATGATCTCTAAATATAAAGAGAAGGGATCTGTTTCAATAATAAATGCTTGTCAGTAATTTCAATAAGGCACAGTTAGTTATTGTATTTCTTTATAAATATATTTTCTGAAAACACATCAGATCTAGATGATCCCATACAGAACTGTATGGAATGAACCTGTTCCAAAACGTAACAGTTTGCGTTAACTGGCTTGTCTGGAACTCCCTGTCAACTATCAGATTCAGAAACCATCACAGAAAGTGGACCTTGATGTAACCGACAGCAGTTACATCCTAAATAAATGGAGTGAGTAAAATCTGTCAAATTTCCTCCCCAAGAGCCTGCCCATGCCTGGTACAGAACAGGAATTGGCAATATGTTCCTCTGCAGGTCTTGTTTGCATATCCCCTAATTTCCTACCCAAAAGATTCTGTTGTGACGTGTGCCAGTACAGTGGAGATTTGACCTCGTGGTGGTGGTGGTGGTTTCAGGTGTGCATGAAGTCAATAAATACGTCCAAATAGAAGACACAGCATGATTTCCAAGAAGCTTGGGAACTGGAATAATTTGTTGTTTTAGAATGGCAAAATTCATTGCCTCATCTGTTCAACTGACATTAGCTATATTAGACATAATAACATAAAATTGTATTTCAATCTTGTACATACAAAAGTGTTTGATAAAGTGTATTTACAGATGAGCTTTTAAAATAAATGTATATTAAAAAGTAACTTTGTATCAACAAAAAGAATCCTAAAATATGAAAACTTATTAATTTAATTTAAAGTATTATACAGGAGCAGGTAAAACTGGCAGGAAACCGTACAAATCATTATCTAATGAGCACCTTTCCATGTTACACAATTTTCCAGCAAAGATGATGGTTACTTTCTGCCTCCATTTAACTTTACAACTTTTTTTTTTTTTCCCCTTTTAAAATGTGAACCAGGTTTAAAACCACCCATGGAAATGTATAACAGACGATCATCTTATGCCAGCTTTATGTCACTGTACAAACAGCATTCTTCCTAATGCAGTAAATAAGCTTGTCCATAGTACACAATGTAAGCAATCTGCACATAAATGACTATGAGTGTCTCATTGCCACAAATGCAAGACTCCATTATTGTTTTACTAATAAGTTACTAATATATGTATAAAGTATACATTATTAAATGTAATTTTGATGTTCTTTTTTCAATGCACACTTATAACAGGCATGTTCAATACAATGGCATGTCAGTATCAGTTTTGCACATCTCTTGGTCAACGAGAAGGCACCTCTCGATGTAAACAACAGCAGTTACATCCAAAAATAAATGGTTCAGTAAAATGTGCCAACTTTCCTCTTCTAGAATCTACCTCTGCCTGCAAGTATCAGTGTCAGTGTTTTACCATCTTATGTAGCTGAGCTTTTAATTTAAATATTTTATTATTTATTCTATTCCTTCAGGAAATATCCATGAACACTTTGCTGTCCTTTAATATTGACATGTGCAGAAAGTGCAGGACAATGATAAGGTAAGCAATGTGGCGCATGCACCTGTCACTCTCCAGGAAACCAACAGAGAGCTGCTGATCATCATCATCATCTTCCTTTCCCCTTATCCAGCTCCTGTTGGGTTGGTGTATTTATGGCTCTTCTCCACTTTTCCTCTTCCATCATTTCGTCTCAGTCCAGGTTTCTTCTTCTTGCACTCCTCATTATTGAATCGATCCATCTTTTTCTAGGTCTCCCTCTTGCTCTCTTTCCCTTGAAATTCATCTCTATCACCTGCTTTAGTGTTCTTTTCATGTCCAAACCATCTTAATTTATTCCTATCAATTTTCTCATTTAGGCAGGTTTCCTATTCTGACTTCCTCCCTAACATCATCATTTCTCTCTCTGTTTTCTTTTTTACAAGTTGCTTTACATCGTACTGACACAGATAGGTCTTATGGCGATGATGGGATAGGAAAATGCTAGGAATGGGAATGAAGCAGCCCTGGCCTTAATTAAGGTACAACTCTAACATTTACCTGGTATGAAAAGGGGAAGCTGCAGTAAACCATCTTCTGGTCTGCCGACAGAGGGTTCGAACCCACTATCTCCCGAATGCAAGCTCAGAGCTGCACGTCCCTAACCGCACGGCTAACTCGCTTGCTTTTCTCACTCTGTATTTCCTAGTCTTTCTAATCGTACTGCTTAGGTATTTCATTTCACTGGCTTGAATTCTACTCCCCTCCCTACTTGTCATTGCCCAGGTATCAGCCACATAAGTCAATATGGGTGCATAATGCATTTTGTACATTATCTCTTTACACTTCCTTGGTACTTCCTTATTCCAGACAAGGTTTCTTACACTCTGGTAGAATGCATTGCACTGTTGCACCCTTTTGCTAACCTCCATGTCGAGCCTTGTATTCTGCATAAATTCCAGACTTTGACCACCAAATTTCACAATGCCCTTCTCCTCTTGATATCATCATGGTCTTGCTTTTCTCTGCGCTGATTTTTTACCATACTTTTCAATTTTCTCGTACAGTGCATCAAGTTGTTTTTGCACTTCTTTGCCGTTCATTCCCCAGACAACAATATCGTCTGCAAATAATAATAACTTCATCTCCCTATTCCATTACGCTTTCTTCGTCTCCATTACAATTTTGTACACCTGGCAAGTTGGCCATGTGGTTAGGAGTGCACAGCTGTGAGCTTGCATCCGGGAGATAGTGGGTTCGAATCTCACTGTTGGCAGCTCTGAAGATGGTTTTCCGTGGTTTCCCATTTTCACACCAGGCAAATGCTGGGGCTGTACCTTAATTAAGGCCATGGCCGCTTCCTTCCCATTCTCAGGCCTTTCCTATCCCATCATCGCCAGAAGACCTATCTGTGTCGGTGCGACGTAAAGAAAAAAATTTGTACATAGATGTGTACACCCTCCCCCCCCCGTCTTAGTCCCGTTTCGACTTTCCAACTGGAGTCTGTATGCTGCTTATGCAGTTGTTGTACATTGCTTGCACCATTTCTACAGTTTTACCCAATCTCCTTTTGACCGTGGTTTCCCAAACCTTCTCTCTGGGAACACTATCGTATGCCTTTATTAGATCTATGTATGTCATGACCAGATGCTTTGCATATTCCCAATTCTTTACCGTTAATTGCCTCATGCTGAAGATTAGATCCTCTGTAGATCCTCCACTTCTAAAGCCATACTGTTCCTCTTGCAACTCTCCTTGTACCTTTCTTCTCATTCTCCAGTGTAATACCCTTTCCAGTATGTTTGCACTTGTGATAAGAGTGTGATTCCTCTATCGTTATTGCACACCTTTTTGTCCCCTTTCTTAAAGACATGTGTTATTATTCCCTTTCCCCAGTCTTCTGGCACATGTTTCTGTTGCTGCTGTTATAGGTTCTAATTGTATTTCCTTGCCACTTGTATACACACACGCTTTAAGTCTGACTTGCTGAAGAATATGGCAGCTGTACAATGAGGATGCTAACTTTGATTGCAGGAGAATTATGGTACTTCAATACTAAAGTTTAGCCTTCCAAGACATTGGTGCTTATTTCAGATGGAATGTGACTATATGGCTATGATCACGATAACAACAGTTGCATAAAACTACATGCTTGCTTACTTGAATGCTGCCATTGTGATGCAAGAATGGAATTGGTACATCAATGAGAGACAAACACATGAACATGCAGTATCTCAGTGTTCCTGTCACACTACTCAACAAGACGATAAATATCTTGTGCATATGGCTATTAAGGATCATCAAGCCATGTTACAAAGACTTACTCTAGGATTTAGATGTGTTGCATAGCAACCCATCTCTAAATGTGTGGTTTGTGTCATCTGCGATACTGGAACAAAGATTTTTCAAGAATGCTTTGACTACCTTTGACTCCACCCCACAGATGCCTGCAGCTGTGATGGTGCATAAAATGCATGAAGAGATGAATTACAAGACTTTTACGATGAATTCTGCTTGGTGTGTATCATCATAATACAGTAAAACCTGCCTTAACGGACACCTCTCACCAGCGGACACCCGTCCTTAGTGGACAATTGTCTAGGTCCATAATTAAATTCCATGTTATGTACGAGTAATTTACCCCTCTTATAGTCCGCCTCCGTAGCGTAACGGTTAGTGTTATTAGCTGCCGTCCACGGGGGCCCGGGTTCGATTCCCGGTACTGCCAGAAATTTAAGAATGGCAGGAGGGCTGGTATGTGGTTAAAATGGTACATGCAGCTCACCTCCAATGGGGGTGTGCCTGAAAAGAGCTGCACCACCTCGGAATGAGGACACGAGTTTACTTTACCCCTCTTATATGGACACCCTCTATTACGGACGTGGACACATCATAGTCACTAGAAACTCCAATTAAATCTCTCCTAATGGACACTATTTTCTCTAAAAATACACTGACTGACAGAGCAAATGCAACACCAAGAAGGAGTGGTCAGAACTTTATGCCAATTGCAGGGTAGACTGACGTCACTGAGGTATGCTCATGATGTGAAATGCGCCGCTGTGCTGCGCACGTAGCGAACGATAAATGGGACACGGCGTTGGCGAATGGCCCACTTCGTACCGTGATTTCTCAGCTGACAGTCATTGTAGAACGTGTTGTCGTGTGCCACAGGACACGTGTATAGCTAAGAATGCCAGGCCGCTGTCAACGGAGGCATTTCCAGCAGACAGACGACTTTACGAGGGGTATGGTGATCGGGCTGAGAAGGGCAGGTTGGTCGCTTCGTCAAATCGCAGCCGATACCCATACGGATGTGTCCACGGTGCAGCGCCTGTGGCGAAGATGGTTGGCGCAGGGACATGTGGCACGTGCGAGGGGTCCAGGCGCAGCCCGAGTGACGTCAGCACGCGAGGATCGGCGCATCCGCCGTCAAGCCAAGCGGTGGCAGCCCCGCACGCCACGTCAACCGCCATTCTTCAGCATGTGCAAGACACCCTGGCTGTTCCAATATCGACCAGAACAATTTCCCGTCGATTGGTTGAAGGAGGCCTGCACTCCCGGCGTCCGCTCAGAAGACTACCATTGACTCCACAGCATAGACGTGCACGCCTGGCATGGTGCCGGGCTAGAGCGACTTGGATGAGGGAATGGCGGAACGTCGTGTTCTCCGATGAGTCACGCTTCTGTTCTGTCAGTGATAGTCACCGCAGACGAGTGTGGCGTCGGCGTGGAGAAAGGTCAAATCCGGCAGTAACTGTGGAGCGCCCTACCGCTAGACAACGCGGCATCATGGTTTGGGGCGCTATTGCGTATGATTCCACGTCACCTCTAGTGCGTATTCAAGGCACGTTAAATGCCCACCGTTACGTGCAGCATGTGCTGCGGCCGGTGGCACTCCCGTACCTTCAGGGGCTGCCCAATGCTCTGTTTCAGCAAGATGATGCCCGCCCACACACTGCTCGCATCTCCCAACAGGCTCTACGAGGTGTACAGATGCTTCCGTGGCCAGCGTACTCTCCGGATCTCTCACCAATCGAACACGTGTGGGATCTCATTGGACGCCGTTTGCAAACTCTGCCCCAGCCTCGTACGGACGACCAACTGTGGCAAATGGTTGACAGAGAATGGAGAACCATCCCTCAGGACACCATCCGCACTCTTATTGACTCTGTACCTCGACGTGTTTCTGCGTGCATCGCCGCTCGCGGTGGTCCTACATCCTACTGAGTCGATGCTGTGCGCATTGTGTAACCTGCATATCGGTTTGAAATAAACATCAATTATTCATCCGTGCCGTCTCTGTTTTTTTCCTCAACTTTCATCCCTTTCGAACCACTCCTCCTTGGTGTTGCATTGTCACTGTCAGTCAGTGTATTTGTGTCCTGTACAGTAATTGCTCATTTTTTGTACAGGCAGTACTTCCAAGAATTGCAGGCACCGTAACTTTCAGTGCAGGTTGTACACATTCTTGGAAGGCAACACAAAGCTATGCTGCCACTCCCGGAAGTTGTGTGTTCTGACATACTAGAGAGCGCTTGAATTCGTACTATCACTGTCAGGTTACTTTTAATTGATTTGTGCACTTTTGATGTGTTCAGTTTTATGTTAGTAAGTTGGTGTATTTTAGCATGGCTCCAGGGAATTTTTTAACTCTAAAAGGTATGGTAGGCATAACAGAATCTCATCAATGCGAGAAGTGTGGTGTATGTAAACTGTCCGAAGTGTTCAAGTTTGGAAAGACACAGGCAGCTGAAATTGTGAAAAATCAAGTGGAACTAGCAAAAGAATGACATTTAAATGGCAACGAACAGTGCATTAAACTGTTTCAGAGTGGCAGTGGAAGCCTCATCGACAAGGCAACACTAGAGTGGTTTGGTAAAATAAGAAGTGAGAATGTCCCTGTGTCAGGAGCAATGATACAAGTGAAAGCATTAGAATTCGCAGCAGAATTAGGTATTGGAGATTTCAAAGCCTCGAATGGTTGGCTAGAAAGATTCAGAAAGCGACATGGTATCAACGTCAGAGTGATTTGTGGAGAATCATCCAGTGTTAAGAAGGAGATTGTTAAAAACTGGCAAGAATACCTTCAATCATAGATGGGTTTTCTCCGGAAAATATTTTGAATGTCGATGAAACTGGATTACTTTTCTGTACTTTACCCGACAAAATGTTCCGTTTCAAATGAAATTGTTATACTGGTGAAAAAGTTGCAGAAGAACGTTGTACGGTCTTGTTATATGCAAGTACTAGCGAGATACCCATGCTTCACTACGGTATTATACTGAAATTTATAATTAAATGCTTAACGTTTTATATATAATCCGCCGAAATTCACGATCTGACTCGTTTTCTTAGAGATTACGGCAAAGTTCCTCCCATTTTTCAATCTTTCCTTCCAGGAATCGATTTCGTACTTCCCGGGCTAGGTCCAGGTATTCCAACTGGTCAAATGGGTCCCTAAATCTTTGCCATCTTTTCCTGTAAGCGTTTTTAATATGGATCAAATCCTTGAGGAGATCCGGAGTGGTGTCGTCTTGGGTGCCTTGGTGGTAATGAACCCGTGGCCGGACTGCATTCGTAGTCATTACCCGGCCAGGACCCTTTTCCAACGCGGTCCGCACATTTTGACAACGGTCCAGAACATTATGATTATTATTAGGGTGGGTGATATTAGTTGAATTTAGGTTATTATTATTATTATTATTATTATTATTATTATTATTATTATTATTATTATTATTATTATTATTATTATTATTATTATTATTATTATAGATGTTATGGACCCCACAGCAAGATGCAAGACTGCTACTTGGCAGTAAATTACATCTGCTGCCATTGTCATTACTGACAATGTGACCAGCACCATTGTCGCACGTAGGCAAGTGCGAGGGATTTCTGGCGATGCGAATGATATACATCTGTGCATTATTGACCTTATTATAGATGCGAACAATTGAATGGTCAATATAATTCCTATCGTTTCTTTCAAATGTGTTTAAATTTTTATTTATATGCTAGGAGAATCTACTGTAATCTAACTTTAAGTTCTCCAAAGGAAAAGATGGCTCTTGGAAAGATTAAAAATGATCAGTTTATGATCAGAATAAGTACATTATGAACAGTAAAATCAATTGGTCTCAACTACATTTTCACCCCACCGACACTGACGTTAAGTTGATTTACACCCCACCCCCACCCCAAGAATAAAGAAGGCGTGTTTCTTTATGTTTAAAGGAGATTCAAAATACCAATAATCACGCCTGTTACCTTCAATAATTCACTTTTTTCACTTCCTTTTACACTATCCCCCCCCCCCCGAAGTGGATTTTCCGGCAAAAAATACTTGTTTCTTTAAAAGTAAAGGATCTTCTAAATACCAATTATCATGACTCTAACATCTTCGGATTTGAGATATGTGTACTGATAAAAGGAATTCAACTCCTTTTCATCCCCGCCACCCAAGATGATTTCCCCCCAAAAACGCGCTTTTCTTTTTTTTAAGCAGATACAAATACCAATTTTTACGTTTGTAACAACTTTAGTTTTTATTAGATGTACGTATCCACATACAATTAATTCAAATAATTTTTCAATCCTTTCACCTCCGTCCGCCTTCATTTAATTTTCCGAGAATACATGTTTCTTTACTTTTTAAAAAAGATTCCAAATACCAATGTTCACGTCTGCAAAATCTTTCGGTTTTGAGATAATAATATCTTCATGCAAATATTTCAACTAATTTTTCAATTTACCTCCCCCCCTCCCATTTAAGTGGATTTCCGAAAACAAAAAGTACATGCTTCTTTACTTTTAGTAGAGATCAAAAATACTATTTTTCACTTCCATAACACGTTACGTTTTTGAGATATATAATGTAGAAATGCTCATTTTAAAATTTCACCCCCTTTTAGTTCCCCTTAAGTGGAATTTCCAAAAAAATACCTATGTTTCTTTACTTTTACAGGAGATTCCAAATACCAATTTTTACGTCTGTAACATTTTACGTTTCTGAGATACACTGAAGTTATTATCTTCCTAAAAATTCAATTCGTCACTCCCGTTTAACCCTCATTAATTGGATTTTCCAAAAACAAAAAATATGCGTTTCTTTATTTTTATAGGATCTCCCAAATACAAATTTTCATGTCTGTAATATCTTTAGTTTCTGAGATATAAGAATCCTGATTAATGGCATTCAACCCCTTTTTCACCTTTTCCACCCCTCCTATTGCTTTTCCAAAAACAAAAAAATACGTGTTTCTTTATTTTTAAAGGGGATTCTAAATACCAATTTTTACATCTGTAAACACTTAAAGTTTTGAGATATAGATACACTCATTTTAAAAATTCACTCCCCTTTTCACTCCCCCATTAATAGGATTTTCCAAAACCAGAAAAATACGTGTCTCTTTATTTTTAAAGGAGATCCCAAATACTAATTTTCAGGTCTGTAATGTCTTCAGTTTCTAAGATATAAGTATCCTCATTAAAGGCTTTCAACCCGATTTTCACCCTTTTTCACCCCTCCTATTGGGATTTTCCAAAAACAAGAAAATACGTGTTTCTTTATTTTTAGAAGAGATTCTAAATACCAACTTTTAGATCTGTAAAGTTTTGAGATATAGATACACTCATTTCAAAAATTCACCCCCCTTTTCACCCCCTTGGCGACGGAATATCAAAAAATCCTCCCTTAGCGAGCAACTACATTATAATATAAATGCATCCTCAAAGTTTCACTTCTTTATGTCCAGTAGTTTTGCCTCAGCGATGATGAATCAGTCAGTCAGTCAGGACAAGTTACTTTATATGTATAGACTAGCAAGATACCCGTGCTTCGCTACGGTATTATACTGAAATTTATAATTGAATGCTTATTGTTTTAGATATATAATCCGCCGAAATTCGCGATCTGACTCGTTTTCCGCGAGAATCCACCAAAATTCCCGATCTGACTGGTTTTCTATTATTTTACGGCACGTTTCCTCCCATTTTTAAATCTTCCTTTCCAGCAATCGATTTCGTACTTCCCGGGCTAGGCTCAGGTATTCCTCCCGGTCAGTTGGGTCCGTAAATCTTTGCCATCTTTTCCTATAATATTTTTAATATGGATAAAATCCTTCAGGAGATCCGGCGTGCTCTCATATTGGGTGCACTGAACCCGCGGCCGGACTGCATTCTTAGTCATTACCCGTCCAGGAGCCGTTTCCAGAGCAGTCCGCACATTTGACGACGGTCCGGAACATATACATATTTTTTTTGCTATTTTGCTTTACGTCGCACCGACACAGATAGGTCTTATGGCGACGATGGGACAGGAAAGGCCTAGGAGTGAGAAGGAAGCGGCCGTGGCCTTAATTAAGGTACAGTCCCAGCATTTGCCTGGTGTGAAAATGGGAAACCACGGAAAACCATCTTCAGGGCTGCCGACAGTGGGATCCGAACCCACTATCTCCCGGATGCGAGCTCACAGCTGCGCGCTCCTAACCGCACAGCCAACTCGCCCGGTGGTCCGGAATATTATTATTATTATTATTATTATTATTATTATTATTATTATTATTATTATTATTATGTGTTGCTGGAATGGCTGATGACAGGGAAAACCGGAGTATCCGGAGAAAAACCTGTCCCGCCTCCGTTTTGTCCAGCACGAATGCCACATGGAGTGACCGGGATTTGAACCGCGAAATCCAGCTGTGAGAGGCCGGCGCGCTGCCGCTTGAGCAACGGAGGATCCTTATAAGTACATTAATAACAGTAAAATCAATTGGTCTCACCTCCTTCTACACCCCACCGCCGTTAAGTTTATTTACCGCCAACCCCCCCCCCCCAAAAAAAGAAATTAACAGAATGCTTATTTCTTTATGTTTAAGGGAGATTCCAAACACCAATGTTCACGTCTATTACCTTCAGTTTTGAGATATAAGTATCCCCATAAAAATAATTTACTTTTTTTCACTTCATGTCATAATAATCCCCCCCCCCCACCCTAAGTGAATTTTCCCGGAAAAAATACTTGTTTCTTTAATAGTAAAGGATCTTCTAAATACCAATTATCACGACTCTAACTTATTCAGTTTTTGATTTATGTGTCCTCATGAAAGGAATTCAACTCCTTTACATTCCCGCCCTCCAAGATGGTTTCTCCACCAAAACGCGTTTTTCTTTGTTTTTAAAGGAGATCCAAATTCGAATTTTCACGTCTGTAACAACTTTAGTTTTTATTAGATGTATGTATTCTCATACAATTAAGTCAATTAATTTTTCAATTCTTTCACCCCCCCCCCCCCACTCATTGGATTTTCCGAGAATATGTGTTTCTTTACTGTTAAAGCAGATTGGAAATATCAACTTTCACGTCTGTAACATCTTCATTTTTGAGATATCAGTAACCCAATTAAAAGAATTCATCACCATTTTCAGTCACTTTTACCTCCCCTTCCACCCAAGTGGTATTTCCGAAAACTAAAAATACACTTTTCTTTATGTTTAATAGAGATAAAAAAATATCATTTTTCACTTCTGTAACATGTTAAGTTTTTTAGATATACTGTAAAAATCCTCATTTTAAAATTTCACCCCTTTTGAGTTCCCCTTAAGTGGAGTTTCCAAAAACAAATCACCTATATTTCTTTACATTTACAGGAGATTTACACCCACTTTTTACGTCTGAAACATTTTACGTTTCCAAGATATTCTGTAGATATAGTCTTTCAAAAAATTCACCCCAATTTGTCATTCCTGTTTAACCGCCATTAATTGGCTTTTCCAAAAACTAAAAAATACGTGTTTCTTTATTTTTAAAGGAGATCCCATATGCGAATTATCAGTTATGTAATATCTTTCCTTTCTGAGATATGTGTATCCTCATTAAAGGCATTCAACCCATTTTTCACCCTTTTACACCCCTCCTATTAGGATTTACTGGAAACAAAAAAATACGTGTTCCTTTATTTTTAGAGGAGATTCTAACTACCAATTTTTACATCTGTAAATTTTAAAGTTTTAAGATGTAGACACACTCATTTTAAAAAATTCACCCCCCTTTTCACCCCCCAATATTTGGATTTTCCAAAAACGAAAAAATACATGTTTCTTTACTTTTAAAGTAGATCCAAAATACCAATTTTCAGGTCTGTAATATCTTCAGGTTCTGAAATATAAGTAGCCTCATGAAAGGCATTCAACCCATTATTCACCCTTTTACACCCTTCCTATTGGGATTTTCTGAAAATAAAAGAATACGTGTTTCTTTATTTTTAAAGGAGATTCTAAATACCAATTTTACTATAACCTTTAAAAGTTTTGAGATATAGATACACTCATTTTAAAAATTCACCCCCTTTTCACCCCCCCCCATTAATTGTATTTTCCACAAACAAAAAATACGCGTTTCTTTATTTTTAAAGGAGATCCCAAACACCAATTTTCAGGTCTGTAATATCTTCAGGTTCTGAAATATTAGACTCATGAAATGCATTCGACCACTTTTTCAACCTTTTTCACCCTTCCTATTAGGATTTTCCGAAAACAAAATATACGTGTTTCTTCATTTTTAATGGAGATTCTAAATACCAATTTTTACATCTATAACCTTTAAAAGTTTTGAGATATAGATACACTCATTTTAAAATATTACCCCATTTTTACCCCCCCCCCTTATTGGGTTTTCTAGAAACAAAAAATCGTGTTTCTTTATTTTTAAAGGAGATCCCAAACTCCAATTTTCAGGTCTATAATATCTTCAGTT
Source organism: Anabrus simplex (assembly GCF_040414725.1). NCBI lineage: Eukaryota > Metazoa > Arthropoda > Insecta > Orthoptera > Tettigoniidae > Anabrus > Anabrus simplex. The sequence goes on along the minus strand of NC_090266.1, from coordinate 1,148,644,296 downwards.
TCTGAGATATAAGTAGCCTCATTAAAGGCATTCAACCCCTTTTTCACCCATTTTCACTCCTCCTATTGCGATTTTCCGAAAACAAAAAAATACGTGTTTCTTTATTTTTAATGAAGATTCTAAATACCAATTCTTACATCTGCAAACTTTAAAAGTTTGGAGATATGGATTCACTCATTTTAAAAATTTTCCAAAAACAAAAAATACGTGTGTCTTTATTTTTAAAAGAGATCAAAGGTGCCAATTTTCAGGTCTGTAATATCTTCAGTTTCTGAGATATAAGTACCGGTATCCTGATTAAAGGCATTCAAACCCTTTTTCACCCTTTTTCACCCGTCCTATTGGGATTTTATGAAAACAAAAAATACGTGTTTCCTTATTTTCAAAGAAGATTCTAAATACCAATTTTTACATTTGTAAACTTTTAAAGTTTTGAGATATATGTGCACTCATTTTAAAATTTCACCCCCCATTTTCACCCCCTTAGCAATGGAATATCCAAAAGTCCTCTCTTAGCGAGCACCTACATCTTAGTATAAATGTATCCCAAAAAATTTCATTTCATTATGTCCAGTAGTTTTGGCTCGGCGATGATGAATCAGTCAGTCAGTCAATCAGTCAGTCAGTCAGTCAGTCAGTCAGGACAAGCTATTTTATATATATAGATAAGTGGAGAACGGGAGAAACCCCCTGTGATAGGTAAAGCTTGGCACTGAATGGAAAACGAATTAGAAAGCATGGATGACCGGAGAAATAATGACAGAGTGGCTAGGACAATTGGACAGAAAAATGATACACCAGGAGCGAAAAGTTTTATTATTCCTCGATAATGCAGCATTGCATCCGGATACAATTAAGATGCAAAATGAGAAGATTGTCTTTTTCCCACCAAATGTAACATCCATTTCTCAGCGTCTTCACCAAGGAGTGGTTCAGAACTTCAAGGTTATGTAAGAACAGTTAGTGATTAAACACACAGTATCAGAACTTAATGGGAAATGAAGTAACCCTTCAAACACTAATAAAGGGACTGAATGTTCTCCAAGCAATTTCGTTGATAACCAATGCCTGTAAAAATGTTACAGCTTCCACAATTCATAACTGCTTTCTAAAATTATGTTTTCCTGCCAGTGGTGGACATCCTGAAATAGAATCTGATATTTCTGACAGCATGTTAGCAACACAACAGTTAATTAATGCAGCAGGTTACAGAGTAGAAGTGAACACTTACACTGAAATTGATTCAGATATTCCAGCAGAGTGTGAGAGTGGGAGACACGAAAACGATTTTTCAGTCAGTCCAAGGAAAGAAGGACAACAATGATGATTCCGATGAAAGCAGCAGTGAAGGTGATGCTAATGACAGAAGAAAATATGGAAGTGAATGTGCTGCCGATGACCTCGTACAGTGAGGCTCTCGGCTTTTTTAGGCGACTGAAAGAATTCTATTACAAAGAAAACAATGAAAAAGGTGTAAATTTGACACAGGATTTACTGTAATTGCACGTAGTGAAAATATCATTGCTAAACCAAAGTGGACAAAAACAAACGAACATTAAGGACTTTTTCAAGTGCTAATGTTTTACTAGAGATTGCAACATGTACATATTGTTTTAAATTTCAAAAACTCGTATGTTGTTCTTAATTTTAACATGGTGAACGGTAATAATGTACAGTGTGCTCAATAGAGGTTTCCATAGAAGTGTCTTTGTCTCTTTGATACATTGCAGCTGCAGCAGCACATCTACAACTTTCTCATGTACAGTACAACACTATATACAATTATCTGCAAGAGTTTTAACACATACAATACATGGGTTATTGTGTTCCAACTTACGTTTAATGGTACCGGTTTCATATCCTCTCTTGGGTGGACAACCCTTCATAATGGACAATTTTTTAGGTCCTGAAGTTGTCCAATATAGTGAAACAGGAACGCCCGTACTTCAGATTATCGGAGAGCATGAGAAACGACAAAGCGTGTACGGCCCATGCTAAGAGAGTGAGAGAGAGAAGGGTAGTGAAATTTTTTTTAAATGATTAAGTGGATCCTTCAGTTTATTCAATAGATATGCAAAGAATTATGTCACCTTTTACAGCTGAATCGTGGAGTTTTCCTTGAAGGCGTGGAGGGGACGTCGTCCTGCGGCGGCTGCGTCGTCTTGCGGTCGGCGTCGGCGTTGTCTTCCGTCGTTGGTGCTTTCTCTGTATTAGTGTTGATGGCGACTCGAACCTGAGGCAGGAACGGGGAAATGTGGAGCTTCCACATCGGACGTCATGGGACTCTGGTGTGACACCTCTCTAAGGCGAAGCACACCGAAATAGTTCCCACAGTCAATGATGTTGAACGCACTTTAGCAGCAAGGATAAAGTCAGAGTCACAGTTCCATGAGAATAAGATGGAAGGAATTATCGTATTTGGAATAATAAACAAACGAAAACAATCTAGGACCTTCCGAGGTGCAGTGATTAAGCACTTCACAAATAAATTTAAATTCACCGGGTACAGTCTCTGCGATGTACACCATGAGCACAATATTCACACACTTGTTGAAATAAACGACAGTCCAAGTTCTGTTACGTCGTAATTTTTAGAAGATTATCACTGGCACTTAAGATCATACGTGATTCTGAACAGGTTATGATGGGAACTGGCATGGTCCCTCGGAAAGAAATTACGATACCGTATTCCACAAGTTAATACTGTCTTTAAGAGGGAATGTTGGCACAGTTTATTACGAACACAGTTCAACGGATAGACACAGTCTTTAAATGAAATGAAGGTCGGCACAGTTTTATTACGAACACAGTTCAATGGATAGACACAGTCTTTAAATGAAATGCAGGCTGGCACAGTTTATGCTAGAAACACAGTCTTTAAATGAAATGCAGGCTGGCACAGTTTATGCTAGAAACAGAGTCTTTAAATGCAATCAAGGCTGGCACAGTTTATGCTAGAAACATTCATAGTCCACAAACGAAATATGATCGCCCAGTCGTACAGACTGATAAAAACGAAATTACGTTTTTGTCCATGCACAAAGTTCAAGCCCACGGAGAAAGCTTCTAACACTAACGTTTCTGAACTCAAGTATACAGCCGGACCGAGTGACGAATTATATCGCGACGTGCTTACTTGCACACACACACTGAACTCACGGCTTACTGCCGACTCCCCTCACTCTCTCTACCTACGGCACACTTCAGCTGCACACTGCCCACACTGCACACTCTCTGCTTTACCCCAGGCTGGCGATTCGCTTATATTGCCGAAGGTCGGTGGGCGTGGCTACACATGTGGGCCCCAAGAAAATTTTATATCTTGGCCATCTTTACACCGATTGACATGAAATTTCGGCTAGCAGCGTTCATTATTCCTGCCTGCAAGGTGACGTTATTGAAATATTGATATCACATTTCGTTCATGCTGCAATGCTATGGAACACGAAGGAACCTTCTGCGTGACGTCGCTTGACCTTGGCCGGTGTTCTGGAACAGCGCGAGCTTGCTTGCAGTTTCCACAATGCCTGTGCGCTCGGCGCAAGTTTTAAATGCTTACGGCCGGGTGTTGGCGAGTTCCTCTTAATAAATGAATGGAACGTGAATGCTCGTAGGGCATTCCCGTTTCATCTCCCCCCCCTGTTCGGGAAGAAGAAAATTGCTGGGCGATTTTCTTTTTGCTCATCTCCTAGTAAAGTATTTCAAAAACTTGAACAGTCTTCTCACTATAGCCAGAGGATTAATGTAAGGTGTGACGCATTTTGATATGATTCCATCATTCTCCATCTGTTTAATGATAACCCGAGCTTCTTCCAAGTACTTCATGGGTATCGGATAAGGCCGTTTCTTATAAGGTGAAGTGTCAGTAACATCTAAGTGGTGCTTGAAACCCTTAATGACTCCAGGTTTCTCGGAAAATACATCTGGAAACTTCTTGAAAAGCTCTTGGATTGCCTTTGTTACTTCATCATCATCGTAATCTGGGCTTTCAGCTACATTGGCGTAAAGCGTGAAGTTGTAGTGGTCCTCGTTCAACTCATCATCGATGATGGACGCCATCTGGTCCTCTACGGGTCCCACTTCTTCGGGTCTCCCCTCTTCGTGGACGCTTTCTTCGACAGGCGGAGCCTCGCTCATCTTGTCTTCTACTATGTCCACCGGGGTCTCACATTCCGGATTCTTCACGTCATTATAAGTAACCAACTGTAGCTCTACAGATTCGACGTGGAAAAATTTAATCACATTAGCAGGATAATCAATGATTCCCCCATGTTGAATGAGAAAGTCTGATCCAAGGATTAAGTCAAATTTCATTTGCGTCAAAATCAAAAATAGATGTTGGAACTTAACACCACCAATTTCTAACTCAAGAAACGCTTGGAATTTACATTTAATAAGCTTTGTCAGGAACTATGCCTTTAACCTTAACTTGAGCAACCGGCAAGATGGAGATGTAGGTCGTCTCCTGCGCCACATCTATTAATTTCTGCGAAATTAGTGAGGCTTGCGATCCCGAGTCTACTAAAGAGTGGACAATCATATTGCTTAACTTAATGATAATGATCGGTAAGCCGCGTTGTATCTGAGGCTGTCGTGGTGTTGAATCCTCATATAGTAAATCTGCATCCTCTAAATACCAATGGTTAATGAGTGCGCTACATACTACTTCTCCTCCCTCCGGGTTTTCAGGCAATCTCTTTATTGCTTCGTCAAAGTTTTTTTTTTTTGTACCCATAGCTCTTGGATCCATTTCCGTTCTCTAATTTCTTCTCTGCATCTCTGCCTGGTATTCCAAAGAATCTGCTCCAGGTAAGCCCTCTTCCCTGTTCTTATTTCTTACATATTCCGTAGTCACCCTCCAACGTTTTTCTAATTCTTCCCGCTGGGAGTTCCTATTATCATTGGGTTGGTTAACTGCCTGTCTCCATGAAGGTCCAGGTTGAAACTTAGCCCTCCCTTCGTAGGGACGATTCCTAGATCTTCTGTACCGAAACGGAATATCTCGGCGAGTTTCTCTTTCTTCTCGCGGTTCTGGATTTACTTGAACCGGAGTCTTCATTTCCGTAAAGTTGGTCGTAGTTTCTTTGGTTCGACCTGCTTTTGTTGCGCTCTGAGTGTGCGCAGTATCGAGTCTCCTCAGGACATCATCGAGCTGCTCCAAGTCCCGGGCGTTTGCTGCCACCAATATTTCCTGAACATTTGGTGGAAATTGCAGCGTTATGACCTGAATAAGTTCTTGCTCCGGCAAAGGAGGGTCGAAAAACTGCATCTTTTTAAGCTGAGATATGAGATAATCTGAATATCGCGAGGAATTAACGGAAGTGTTATACTTTCTGCAGTATGATTGAAGTTTTATCAGGTGCTGAGTCTCAGCACTCCAAAATCGTCTAAGTAAGGCTTCCTTAAACTCTTCGTAAGTGTTAATACTGAATTTAAAAGCGGAAACCACATTAACGCCTTGCCTTCTAACAATCGAGACGCTATTCGTAATCGGCGGTCGGTCTTAACGTGATTTTCTTGAAAGAACTCTTCGAGGTTGAGGAGAAACTCCTTAGCAGTATACTCCTCCTTCCCCGAAAATTTGGGTGGTTTTTCCTCAGTCATTTTAAAAACTGTGGAAACATTCATGGATTCTCCACTAGTGTTTTGAAGGCTAGATGATGAAACACCCTGTTCAATTTGCGATACTTTGCTGTTGAGAGCTTCTATACCTCCTTGGAGTTCAAGTTTTAGGGTTTTAATTTTCCCCTGTACGGAATTCTCAATTTCCTTGACCTCCTTTTCTAAGTCGGTCTTGGCTTCTGCTACATCGCGACAGATACGAGTAATCTGCGTGTGAGCATTATCTAACTGAGTCTTGACACGTTTATCGGCCTCCTCTTGCTGACTTTTCAGAAGAGTAATTTCGTTTCCCAACTTCATGAAATTATTTTTAACAGATTCATGAAGTTTGTCTTGAATAGAAGCGATTTTAGTTTGCGCAAGAGATAATTGAGCATGGGACTCTTGAAATTCTTCCTTTAAGCTTTCTACTTCTTTAAGGACTTCCTGAGAAGAAGACGGGAAAGCAAGTTTTAAGTCCTCCACCACTTGTGATTTTATATCTTGCTTAATGGTTTCTAAGTCATGTGTTAATCTTTCATTTATTTCCGTAAACTTAGAATCCATTCTTTTGTTAGATTCTTTAAATCGTTTTTCAATTTCGGCACCTGCACTATTGAGCCTACGTTCCAAATTATTAACTTCTGCAAACTTTTGATCAACAGATTCTGTCAATTTTACAATGTTGGCATCAATAGCCTCCCTTAGTTGAGTGATATTACGATTAGTTACTTCATTAGCCTCCCTAAGCTGACCTATACTAGCCTTAGTGGCTTCCATACGACTTTCCAAGGCCGCGTTAGATTCTTTAAGTTGAGCTCCTAAAGTATTATTAGATTCAGCAATCCTACGCCCGAGATTAGTGTTACTTTCCGTAATCCTGTCATTTAGACTGATTTTTAAAGCCTCAATAGCAGCTAGTATATTTTCCATGTTAATGTCGTTATTTTCACAAAATGCAGAAAATACAATCATTCACTTCATACGTAAAATCACCATTATTGTCCAAAGGTAAAGTTCAATATTTCACCAACACAAAATATCAAACACTTTTGCATAAAATTAAATATCACCATTATTGTCCAATGGTAAAGTTCAATGTTTCACTGACATAAATATCAAAAATTTATATGAGACTATGCATAAATATTGTGCCTGAAATGTTTTACATAGCAAGAGAAAGAGAAAAAGAAAAAAATAATCACTTGTGCCCTAAACTTAATCAGAGTTCTGTGCCAAAAGTTTAAAATTTCGCCAAAGTCATTGAATTGAACTTCGTAAAATTTTAACACATTCACTGAACTGGAATTAACGTATGTACTATGCACTTTTATTTGAATTAAGATATCACTGATTTCAAAGTTAATTTTTATCATTTTACTCTCTTTAATCGGGCCCCACGTTGGGCGCCACTTTACTATTCACTACCTTCTCTCTGAAACAGGAACGCCCGTACTTCAGTTTATCGGAGAGCATGAGAAACGACAAGGCGTGTACGGCCCATGCTAAGAGAGTGAGAGAGAGAAGGGTAGTGAAATTTTTTTTAAATGATTAAGTGGATCCTTCAGTTTATTCAATAGATATGCAAAGAATTATGTCACCTTTTACAGCTGAATCGTGGAGTTGTCCTTGAAGGCGTAGAGGGGACGTCGTCCTGCGGCGGCTGCGTCGTCTTGCGGTCGGCGTCGGCGTTGTCTTCCGTCGTTGGTGTTTTCTCTGTATTAGTGTTGATGGCGACTCGAACCTGAGGCAGGAACGGGGAAATGTGGAGCTTCCACATCGGACGTCATGGGACTCTGGTGTGACACCTCTCTAAGGCGAAGCACACCGAAATAGTTCCCACAGTCAATGACGTTGAACGCACTTTAGCAGCAAGGATAAAGTCAGAGTCACAGTTCCATGAGAATAAGATGGAAGGAATTATCGTATTTGGAATAATAAACAAACGAAAACAATCTAAGACCTTTCGAGGTGCAGTGATTAAGCACTTCACAAAGAAAATTAAATTCACCGGGTACAGTCTCTGCGCTGTACACCACGAGCACAATATTCACACACTTGTTGAAATAAACGACAGTCCAAGTTCTGTTACGTCGTAATTTTTAGAAGATTATCACTGGCACTTAAGATCATACGTGATTCTGAACAGGTTATGATGGGAATTGGCATGGTCCCTCGGAAAGAAATTACGATACCGTATTCCACAAGTTAATACTGTCTTTAAGAGGGAATGTTGGCACAGTTTATTACGAACACAGTTCAACGGATAGACACAGTCTTTAAATGAAATGAAGGTCGGCACAGTTTTATTACGAACACAGTTCAATGGATAGACACAGTCATTAAATGAAATGCAGGCTGGCACAGTTTATGCTAGAAACACAGTCTTTAAATGAAATGCAGGCTGGCACAGTTTATGCTAGAAACAGAGTCTTTAAATGCAATCAAGGCTGGCACAGTTTATGCTAGAAACATTCATAGTCCACAAACGAAATATGATCGCCCAGTCGTACAGACTGATAAAAACGAAATTACGTTTTTGTCCATGCACAAAGTTCGAGCCCACGGAGAAAGCTTCTAACACTAACGTTTCTGAACTCAAGTATACAGCCGGACCGAGTGACGAATTATATCGCGACGTGCTTACTTGCACACACACACTGAACTCACGGCTTACTGCCGACTCCCCCCACTCTCTCTACCTACGGCACACTTCAGCTGCACACTGCCCACACTGCACACTCTCTGCTTTACCCCAGGCTGGCGATTCGCTTATATTGCCGAAGGTCGGTGGGCGTGGCTACACATGTGGGCCCCAAGAAAATTTTATATCTTGGCCATCTTTACACCGATTGACATGAAATTTCGGCTAGCAGCGTTCATTATTCCTGCCTGCAAGGTGACGTTATTGAAATATTGATATCACATTTCGTTCATGCTGCAATGCTATGGAACACGAAAGAACCTTCTGCGTGACGTCGCTTGACCTTGGCCGGTGTTCTGGAACAGCGCGAGCTTGCTTGCAGTTTCCACAATGCCTGTGCGCTCGGCGCAAGTTTTAAATGCTTACGGCCGGGTGTTGGCGAGTTCCTCTTAATAAATGAATGGAACGTGAATGCTCGTAGGGCATTCCCGTTTCAATAGAGTGCTTTGACTGTAGTTGTATCCATGTTTGATGGTACTGTGATTATAACTGAGCGAGTCGTGCATTATGTTTGCTGGTCCAGTCCTAGTCTCCACTGGACACTGGAAGAATTCTTGAACTACTTCTAAAAGACTTCTAAAAGTTCTTCAGTGAGTTTCATCACAACAGTTTTACTGGCAGCAAGGAACCATACTGTCATCAATATCTCAAATGACCTGTTTATAATGTGCTGTATTCACAAATCCTTAAATCTTATTCCTGCTAGTCAAAATATTTTTATTCTTACCTTCCATTTTTCAGTTTACACCATTCAAGAGAACTAGAATATATTTCTTGATTTGATACTTCTTTGTTCTTTTTTTTATACTTATACTGGAAATATCACAATGCCAGCTAAATACCTATCCATCATTGCAAATAACTTGGTGTACACATGCCCCTCTACTGTTAAAAATGTGTGTACCTCCTCTTTATGTTCTAAAAGTCTGATTTAATGCTATCATCTGTACTTACCCCATGTATGCAAAAGGAGTGTACCATAAGCACATCCCATTCCCGGACACAGAATGGAAAATTAATCAAAACAGATTTTTTTTTACAAGTTACTTTACATTGCACCAACACAGATAAGTCTTGTGGTGACGATGGGATAGGAAAGGACTAGGAGTGGGAAAGAAGCAGGCATGGCCTTAATTAAGGTACAGCCCCAGCATTTACCTGGTGTGAAAATGGGAAACGACGGAAAACCATCTTCAGGGCTGCCGACTGTGGGGTTCAAACCCATAATCTCCTGAATGCAAGTTCACATCTGTGCGCCCCTAACCGCACGGCCAACTCGCGTGGTAAAAATTGAAATTGATTGTGTTGATATTTCCTAATATTAACCCTTATAGGACCAGCTGACGATATATCGTTAATGGTCGCACTGGACATAAAGACCAACTGACGATATTTCTTCAGTAGAATGAAACCATCTGTTAGCCCTTCAAATAATGATGTTTGAGGACCTACAGAACTTGATAAACTCCCAGGAAGAAATTAAATAAAACATGTTGATCATATAGTAAGACAGAATGAGTTAAGAAAAGATCTAGGACGGTGTGTACCAAATGCCAAGAAAGATGCCATGATATGTGCATTGCTAAACATGTTTGTAAATAAATTTACATAAGTGTGGAAAAAAATGCAAACACATTTTTGAACATTATTGGGTGAATTTCAGTGTGTTATATTATAGGTCTGTATTAGTGTTATTCAGAGGTTCTAGTCAGTATCAAAAAATGCAGGGAAGAACAATGTATGCTTATTGCTATCCTGGTTTTTGGAGGAGGGTTCAAGGCAAGCTGACAATAACAATACTTTCAATCCAAACTCCAACGAAGTTTGTGATAATACAGAAAATAGAGTATGGAACGTAAATATTACATTTTCCATACATACATTTTGCTTAGTATTGAAGCAAACTTTTTAGCATACATTTAAAATATTGTTTACATTATAACATATTTAATTCAAACTACCTCTGTTTGAATGTCAGAAGAAAAAGGACTGTTTTCTCAAGATTTAGGAAAAAAAAAGAATCATGAAGAGACCTTCCTTACACCCTAAGTTATAGATTTCTGAAAGGAGACTGGAAGAATATGCGTCTAGCATCTTGGTATCTTCACCATACCCCATGATGCACAGCTGGTCTTCTTAGGCATGCTCTTCTTAAATATACCCAGTCCTAAAAGGGTTAAAAACCTGTGTTTTGACCCAGTGTGGAAAAGTTCATGACTTTTAATACTTTGTCCAGCACAACCTTCGTGTACCGGGAGGTACACTTCTACGCCGCACATTTAAATCTTGCGCCAATTAAATATCCCCTATAGGAGAAACACTGAACTTGAAACTAGACCTATTTAAACGTTCCCTCTGAAGATGTCACTACCGTAATTTTGTGATTATGAAGTTGCCAGTACTGTGTGAATTTCAACTTGTTTTTGTTTTCCGTTCATCAAGAAATTTGGACATTCTCTCAGAGAGGTCACTACAATAAACTATGATCATGCACCCTGGTGCGAAGTGAAGGAACTTTATTTGAAGAAATGTTCTATTCATAAGTTTTCTCTTTACTAAATTTCGTTCATTCATTTGTGGGTTGGCAATATTTATCCTTTCTTTCCGCTTGTTTTGAATTTAACCAATCAAGAATTTCTGTAATTAATTTCCAACCAATCACGTCTTTCTACTCCGATTTTGAGTGTAAACTTTGTATCCTTCAATAAAATTCTGTGGGTGTGTCTTGATTATTCATGAAAGGTCTCAAACTTTCCCCGAGGGTTTATAAACTGCGGATTTTCACGGCTCTTGGCCACTTGATCAACATCTAACTAAGTGTGTGTATGTGAAGCAGGAGGCGGGAGGTGCCTCTTTCATCAGGCAGCAGGTCTTCAGAAAGGTAATGGCCGTTTAACATCTTTATTTCTTGCTAGCTCTGCAGTTTAACCCGAGGGATAGGTCCGAAACTTTAACGATGTAACCTACTTTTCTGTAATGTAATTTTCTGCCGGCTTATGTAAATATCTTTAACTGTAAATTGGGGATAGAGAGTGCTGTACCCTCTCGAGCTCCCCTTCACACTGGTTTGAGGTGACTACGTTTGTAACTGGTCTTTTCCTTTTCCGTATTGTCTTAAATTATTCTTATACGAGTCACCTCCATAGTTTGGGAATAGCCCCTGTTTCATCGGCCTAGTGCCTTTTAGGTTTTAGAATGAGTATTTAGGAGTGCAAGTACATGCCTCCATTCATTTTGGTATTTTGGGCCATTTACTTAACCTGTTCTTTTTCTGCTAAGGCCCAGTAGGTTGGGTACAAGATACCCCCGTGTCATTTTTGTAAGTTATGCCTTGATGGCAATTAATTGTAAAGTCTGGTATTGCCTTAAGGGGCTTGAAAAACTGAGAGCGTGTCAGCTCTTTTCAAATGTTGTAAAGGTGCCTCTGGGAGGCTTGACATTGACATTTTGGGAGCATGTGCTCCAGGCATTAGGGGATTTCTGCCCTTAAGTAAGGTTATTAGGTTGAGCGTGTAGCTCAGGAAGTGTAAAGTGAGGCTTGAAGCCCAAGTTCTGTTTATACCACCAATCTTGTCTTTCCTAGACTCGTTTTTTTTTACGTTGTTACTTGTTGTTTAAAAAAAAAAAAGGAGAGAAAAAAATATAACCTTGTTACAGTTTTAAATTAACTTTTTTTTTTTTGCTACTTGCTTTACATCGCACCAACACAAATATGTCTTATGGCGAAGATGGGGTAGGAAAGGCCTAGGAAGTGGAAGGAAGCGGCCATGGCCTTAATTAAGGTACAGCCCCGGCATTTGCCTGGTGTGAAACCACGGAAAACCATCTTCAGTAAATTAACTTTGATTTGGTAGTTAGACCCATTCACCCCGGCACCTTCTTTCACCTCTGCTGATCCACCAACCACGGTAACACTTCAGATGTAGTAATAATCTTTAGCAACAATGGCTTAGCAGTGAAAGAGATATTGGTTGCATTAAATACCAGATATACTGTAGACCCCCTCTAGTTCAGCCTCCAGAAAGTCTGGCCAGCACCTGTTCTTGAATGAAGAGGAAAAAATGAGTCATGCTGAGGAAAGAGCGACTTACAAGCAGCAGAGAGAAGCAACATCAGTTGATGTAATGTTTATAAAGAAGTGGTGTGATCTTGCTTCTAAAAAGAAGCAATTGACTCAAAAAACCACAGAAAAAGATAACAGATTTATTTTAAGTTTTGAATTCTGCAGAGTTTACGACACAATACTATTCTGGAATGTGAGTTCATTTTGTTTACGACAGTCTGTGATATTTATACGAAGTATTAGTGTACTGTACCCGTCCAAATTAAATTCTGAGTGTTTGTAATATGTTTTTTCTGTATTTAATTTTCCACAATGACTGATTATCTTTCATCGGGAGTGAAAGTTCAATAGTGTATGGAGGAATCATAAAAACATCAACTCATTTTAGGTGAGTATACTTGGTAAAGACACAGTAATTTTACTTGCCTTATAATTGGTTCTTTATTTATGTACTCTATTTCACTTAAGCTAAATATTGTTATTTATAGCACATTGTCGGTTAGTCCAGCCTAGGGTCCAGTCCGGAGGTGGCCGAACTAGAGGGAGTCTACTGTACTTTACGTACCTTAACTAAGAAATCATTTTACTCCTGTTGTCATGGAAGTGCAAAAACGTACACAATCCTGTAATTTAATTCATTTATGAGCATATGCTTTTAGTTGCATGAAACATTTCTCCAGCGGTGAATATTCTTTAACAAAAATTAAGAATTTCATTGCAGTTAAATCCCCATCGATGAACCAAATGTAGGCAATGAATTGTGCACGACTGCTAACATCAATGGACTCGTCGAAATGAGTTGAAAACATCTGACTGCAGGTGATTTTCCCCTTCACAATGCCTCTTCTCTTTTCCATCTTCATCATGTTTTGTTTCTCATGCTACACTTCTCCCGTCATAACTGAAGATCTGTTAAGATGGCCCCTCAGTGAGTGTGAAATTGGGGAGTAGCAACAAGCTCATCAGGGTCTGAGAAAAAATGGTCGTAGAAGACCCCATCTATGTGAAGACGGCAGTGCACGAAGATGTGAAGATTGTCCTTCTCCTTTTGTATTGTCATGTTTGTTTTTGTCTCCTTTTCTACTGCTCCCTCTCCCGAAGCTGACCTGTCATTGTATTTATCCAATTATATGTGCCTTTTCATGTTCCCATCTTTCCGTATATGACTTGATTTGTCACTGTTTGTTCCTTTCTGTCATTTATATTGACCCACTGGATTCCTTTTCTCATTTTGTGTTTGTCCTTTGTTCCTGCTCTTTTACCATATATTTTTGTCTCTTTCCTTTTCCTGTTCATCCAGCTTTCTTCTTATGCCAAATTTTTCCCAAGATAGAAGATCTTTCAAGATGGCTCCTCAATGAGAGTTGATGCCCACCCTCCTGATGAAGCTGGGAATAAGAACTATGGTAAGCTCGTTGGGTGATGAGAAGAGATGGATGAAGAAGAAGTGGGATTGAATAGAGAGCCTATATATTCCAAGATGGCAGTGTATGAGGTATGTTTTTTAAGGGCCATTTTTTAAATCCCAGCGTGCACGCTACCTCCCGGCATTCTTTGCAAACAAGCAGTCGTCAGTTGCAGCTGTTTAGCTAACCTGTACGCTGAAATGTGCATCTTTAAAATGTTCAAGTTTACTGAATTGCTCGCTGTGTGTGAGATACGGTCTGTTATACGTTTTTGAGTGCAGGAATCATGTCACCTGTAGACATTCATCATCAGCTTTGTGAGGTGTATGCAGTGAGCGAAGGTAAAGTACGAAAATGGGTAAGAGAGTTCAAAAGTGGCCATGAAAATGTTCCTGATGAAGAACACTCAGCTTGACCATCTGTGATCACCGAAGATTTGGTGACTGCAATTGCCACAAAAATTCATGAGGACAAGAATTCACAATAACCTCTCTCTCTCTCAATGGATTTTTCTCAAGTTTCAAGGTCTCTGATGTGCGGTTCAAGAAAAAAGATGCGGCATGCTGAAAAAGGGAATTTTGCTCATTCACAATAATGCAATACTTCACACTGCTGTCTGGACTTGGGAACTGATCGACTCTTTCAGGTGGGAAGTTTTGGATCACCCACTGTATAGCCCTGACCTTGCTCCGAGCGATTTCCTCCTTTTTTGGCAGCTGAAACGTCATCTTGGCAGGAAGCACACCAACGACGATGAAGTAGTGAAAACGGCCATGAACTCTTGGCTGTCAAAGCAGGCAGCAGACTTTAATTCTAATCAAATTTTATTTACTAACTTCCAGCATATACCACACCCTGAATTTTTAGTTTGAATAGATATGAGATAGATATGCAAGTAAATATAGTGAATAGAATGGTCGATTTGTAGGGCTACTGGTAAGTACTGAAGGGACTGAGACAAGGCATATAAATACCCATGAGGTACCCGTTTCCACATCAGTATAACAGCAGTGCTGGAAGAGTTTGACTAATTTGCACACCTAGGCAATATTATTTCTAATATCAGAAATGCAGACACCAATACCAATGACAGAATTGTGAAAGCCACTGAAGTCTTTCCACAAATGAACTGCATGTGCCTGTCAACTTCATTTATCAGAACCATAATTTTACAGCTCTGTACGTCAATTATTATGCCGAAGGCTCCATAAACACATGAAACTTTTCAGCACACAAGCTCAGTGTCTTCTTCAACGTTACCTCAAACGAATTCTAACAATAAACTACCATGACCATGTTATAAATGAAGACGTCTTGAAGTGGTCTGTGTAGCTTACACAAAATCAATGCTGAAAGAAGACTGCACTTTGCTGCCATGTTCTTTGTTTGCCTTATCTGTTCCAGATTTTGGCTGCTATTTTGACTATCTTTACTTTCATAATTAATGATTTTCATTCCGTGCTGATGCACACAATACTTTATAGAAATTGGGGTAGATACTCCACCTAATCAACACTTCATCAAAATATAAGATAGAAATATTTATTTCATATTGTTATACTAGTTTTGGTAACTGTGGTACCGTCTTCAGTCAGATTTGAGAATTTTTTAAAAGAATAAATTAGCACATAATAAGAAAACAAAAAATCTAAATGTACAAAAACTATAAAAAACAGTCCCATGTATCCAGAAAGTGGATAAAAAGTCTAATGAAATACAATTAAAATCAGTACAAGAAACATTAGAGAATGGCTGGACCTTCTTATCCATCCCTCTCTTCCCCTCCATGCGTCACGTGATCCCACGCTTGTCACTCAACACAGCAGTGAGCAACCATTTGTGGCAGTCAGCCAGAGCATAGTTCACCCCCGTCAGATGCAGCACATGAGCAAAAGGGAAGTAAGTTTGTTTTTTTATATAATTAATAGGGCCCGGATTTTTAGGTTCTTAAAAACCACGTTTTAGTTTTTTAATAGCTCAAAATAGTCTTTTTTAGTTTTTTATCCTCCTGAAATAGTTTTTAATGATCATTTCAATCATTACTAAAGTTATACTATTCATTCAAAATTTTTTTGCAGTCGCTTAAGTGCGGCTAGAATCCAGTAATCGGGAGATGGTGGGTTCGAATCCTACTGTCGACAGCCCTGAAGATAGTTTTCCATGGTTTCCCATTTTAACACGAGGCAAATGCTGGGGCTGTACCTTAATTAAGGCCACGGCTGCCTCCTTCCCATTCCTAGGCCTTTCCTATCCCATCGTCGCCATAAGACATATCTGTGTCGGTGCGACGTAAAGCAAATGATGACTTGCATTTAGGCATCGCAACTTCTGAGATGCGTAAGCTTCTTAAACTGCCTTCAATAATAACTTGATTTATAGGGAAAATTAATTTTAGTTTGTCGCATAATAGTGTGTATAGAGCTAAACAGCCGTAGCTGGCGGTAGTCGACCGTACACAATGAATGAATGAATGAATGTCGTATGGCTTTTAGTGCCGGGATATCCCAGGACGGGTTCGGCTCGCCAGGTGCAGGTCTTTCTATTTGACGCCTGTAGGCGACCTGCGCGTCGTGATGAGGATGAAATTATGATGAAGACAACACATACACCCAGCCCCCGGGCCATTGGAATTAACCAATTAAGGTTAAAATCCCCGACCCGGCCGGGAATCGAACCCGGGACCCTCTGAACCGAAGGCCAGTACGCCGACCGTTCAGCCAACGAGTCGGACACCGTACACAATGAGAGATGCACTGAAGCTGTCAAGTCAAGTTAGGCGGGCTTGTACCTGCTAGATACAGGTCAGTGAACGCCAGGGGGTTGTCTCTTGATTTGTGCTGTACCCTAGTGGAATAGTATCGTATCACGTCGTTTCGCTCTCACTAGTTATACTTGCAAACCACTTCCAGTTCCAAACCATGAAGTCATTTCAAAAAGTCGTGCATATTGTTTATTTTTTAAAAAATCATTCAATTTCATTAATATTTGGTACTTCTATTTCAAAATAACGTAATACTGTCTTGAATAGCCCATGTAGTTTTTTTTAGGTTTTAACGTCTTATTTAGTTATTTTTAGGTTTTATAAGATTCGAGTAATTTACTCCAATGATAATGAAATGGATAAGTAAGTTAAAATACTGCAGTTAACTAGCAAGGAATAAAATAGTTTAAAACCTAAAAATCTGGGCCGTAATAATTAACTTCTTTTCTCCCCCTCTTTCTTATCAATATTTTTTTGCACATTCATTTCTCTATTTCCTCTTTTTTTTTTGTAGTTTTATAGATTCCACCTGTCCTCCTATTCAGATTTCTGAGGCTAGCACTCCTCAATGTAATATTTATATTTATATTTATTAATGAACATAACAGGCGTTCAGCCCCGAATACATGTTCACAATAATAATAAATAAATAAATAACTAATAAAATTAATAAACTTAGTCCAACCTAAGCCACCACTCTCCACCATATACAAAATAAAATAAAATGAAATGAACACTAAAACAAAAAAGGACCTAACTCCACGGTTCTATACCAGAACCAACTCCATCTACACCAGTTAACAACAGCCTGGTCCATGTTTACATTCTACTGCTGGTGTTGCAACTTTCTGCTTGTTATCACTCACACTTACCCACTCATCACACAACCTTCATGCTTCAGCATTTTCATCACCTCTATTGTTCCCTGACCTACTCCAAAATAAGCTACAACAGCAACATTACAAGATTGCATACCAAACCAGCCATAACACTAACATTGCTTTCAATCTTTCAGATTCCACCTCCTATAGTAAAAGGCTAAATAATAACAACAATATTCCGTCATTGCATTCCAATCCATCATACCACAGCTTTTACCAATCCGCGTTAACATTGCTTCCTTTCATTTCATTCCGCCATAACACTCCATAATAAAATTACTTCTCCATCTCCAAAAATTTCGGCAATGAATAACAAATACCAATCATGCATAAACCAACACCTCTCCAACATCATATTTCTTCCTCCTCTCCATACAAACAAACCAGAATTTACAAAATGATAATAAAATCACCTCTCTCCAGCTCCAAAAATTAAATACTCATACCAGACACCAATACAATAATACCACCTCCCAACTCCCACGAAATCAGCTGTAAATAAACCATCTCAATACCAAACCATACATCACCTAATCATAAATACTAAGCCTTCAATACTTCCAACACCACATTTCAGCAATACAACACCAACTCCACATCATATACCACCTCTACTTATATCACCACTTCTCCCTCACCACATTCCAACGATATAACACTTTTCCAACACCACATTTACCACCACTCCTCCAACTCCAAATATCAACAATAAATATACCACTTCTCCATCACCACATTTCAGCCTTCACAAATAAATACCATCATAACCTAATAAAATTACAATGAATAACAAATACCAATCACGCATATACCAACACCTCTCCAACATCATATTTCTTCATCCTCTCCATACAAACAAACCAAAATTTACAAAATGATAATAAAATCACCTCTCTCCAGCTCCAAAAATTAAATACTCATACCGGACACCAATACAATAATACCACCTCCCAACTCCCACAAATTCAGCCGTAAACCATCTCAATACCGAACCATACATCACCTAATCATCAATACTAAGCCTTCAATACTTCCAACACCACATTTCAGCAATACAACACCAACTCCACATCATATACCACCTCTACTTTTATCCCCACTTCTCCCACACCACATTCCAACGATATAACACTTCATAAATTAATCATAACATATAATCATACCAAGCCCTAAATATTTTCTGACACCACATTTCAGCAATACAACACCAACTCCACCTCTTATACCACCTCTACTTCTTCTACCATCACACTCACCTTCTGCCATCCGCCATCTTATACCACCACTTCTCCAACACCACATTTCAACCCTATAACATATCATAACTTATACATCACTTCTCCATCACAACATTTCAGCCCCCACAAATAAATAACACATAATCATAAATACCAAGCCCTCAATATTTTCCCACACCACATTTACCACCACTCCTCCATCGTCTACTTGTACCCCACATTTCTCTCAGATCTCTGTCCCTGTGACTGGCCCTACTCTGGTCGAGACTCAACAAGCTTAACCTTGCCGTTACCTTTTTACCCTGCTCTTCCCTTACTTCACTGACACTTCCCTTACTTCTCTCTTCCCTGCAAATAGTCACATTCTCACTTGTCCTTTCTACCCGCACTTCCTCACTCCGAACATTGCTATTGGACACTTTATCACTTGACACCTCTCCCTGCCTCTCTTCACACGGTACACTGTTACTTCTTGTATTTTGCCTAACCTCTCCACTAATCGCTGCACTACTCCCTTTTTCTTCAGCCCGCTTTGACTTCATCTCTAAGTCCATCCTCAGCACACTGTTATCTGTATTTCTCCTCACTTGCCTAGAGTTTATTGCACTACTCTCCTTTTCTCCCTCTTGTTTTAACTTCGATTCTAAATCCATCAATCTATCCACAGACCAGATTCTCTTCCAGTTTCTGTCTGACACCACTAGATTTTGACCTCTGATAGTTGCCCTCAGCCCCTGTTTTACAGCCAGTATCTTGTGTTTTCTGAGTAGCCTCTCATTTCTGATCGCGTCACTTCCCACGTCTCTCCTTATCCATATTTTATCCCTCTGGACATTTCCCGCATTTGCTAACACAATATCCGCCATCAACGTTGAAAACAATTGAACCTTTATAGGCCTATTGCCTCTAGTTCTCCCCACTCTCTGCACATCGTCAATATCCACTTCACTAAAATTTATTTTCATTTTTCCCTGTATTAGGTCCACTACTTTATAAGTTGTAATTACTTTGGCTTCACTCGTCTCCTCAGGCAATCCATAAATAAACAAGCACTTCTTCCTTCTATATAAAATATTCGCTTCCACTTCTACTTTCAGCTTTAAATTCTCCTCTTCAAGTCGTCCTACTTTTTCCCTTAATGCTAACACTTCCTCGGTGTTATTTCTCACCTGTGCTGCTATGTCGTCCATTTTTCCTCTTATCCATACTTCCATTTCTTCAATCTTACTGGTCTGTTCTTCAATCATCTCTTTTATTTGCCCGAAAGGGCAAACTTCTGTCACCGGGCGAGTTGGCCGTGCGCGTAGAGGCGCGCGGCTGTGAGCTTGCATCCGGGAGATAGTAGGTTCGAATCCCACTATCGGCAGCCCAGAAAATGGTTTTCCGTGGTTCCCATTTTCACACCAGGCAAATGCTGGGGCTGTACCTTAATTAAGGCCACGGCCGCTTCCTTCCAACTCCTAGGCCTTTCCTATCCCATCGTCGCCATAAGACCTATCTGTGTCGGTGCGACGTAAAGCCCCTAGCAAAAAAAAAAAAACTTCTGTCAACACCTCTCGTACAGCTCTTTTGATTGCGTCCATATTTTCTCTTTCCTCATTTCTACTAGATGACGGGCCTGGGTTCAACTCGACTCCCCCAATACATAGTAAAATTATAATCACTGCTGCCGATAACAATAGTTCTCCTTTCCTCTCCATATCCATTTTACACCCACCTGGCTTCTTTTCTTCTTTCTTCATTTTCCTCTGCCATCTTCCTATCGTCGCTCTGAACTGCTCTATACCAATCATTGTCGGCCCACTTCTCGGCGACCTTCCAGCACTCCACACTCTCGAACTCCACTCCCCCTCCCGGGACTCACCGCTCAATGCGAACTCCTTTGTCGGTGGCTTAGGCAAGACTCCCTCAATGTAATATATTAACAATAAAATTGGGTAATTGGGTACAATGTTTCTCCTTAACAGACATTCCATGTTATATATGCTATCATACTAAAGATCCACTCAAGTAATGTTTTACTACAAGGGAGTATTCAACACAGTTTATCTACAATTGTTAGCAATATTTTGCTCCCATTCAATTTTATTTTCAGTGAGTGCAACTATGTCATTTTTTCAATTTGTTGTGTAGACCTACCACTCCAGACTTAAAGTCACTTATTTTACAACAATAACTTATGGCATTTTTAATGTGTTATACATTTAATATTATGTGTTTCCTCGAGACCTTTGTGAGGTTCATGAACTTAAATAAGTTAAACAAGTGTTTTAAAACTCTACGGTTCCATTACACAACACAGCTCACCATTCTCTAATGTTTCTTGTACCAAACTGATTTTAATAGTGTGTCAGTAGACTAAGTTTTTATCCACTTTTTGGATACATAGGACTGTTCATGGTTTTTGTATATTTAGATTGTTTTTAGGTTTACTTATCATATGCTAATTTATTCTTTAAATTTTTTTCTCCAGTCTTTTACTGAAGATGATACCACAGGTACCAACACTAGTATAATGATATGAAATAAATATTTCTATCTTATATTTTAAAGTGTGTATTATGTGGAGCATATACCCCAGTTTCTTTAAGCTATTGTCTATATCAGCACAGAATGAAAATCATTAATTATGATACTGATGCCAACGAGGCATATAGAATAGCTTAAGTTACAGATATCTAAATTTAAAGAAACTTAGCTATTTTAAATAAGAATATATTTTTCTTGAAAGAGTGCCTACATAAATGCCTAATCATGACAGAAAACACAGGTATTCTCCTCAAATAGGACACACCCAACTAAGGACTAATAAAATCTAAAACTAACTTAACCCCATGGTAATACAGCCCTGAAGGGCCTTGGCCTACCAAGCGACCGCTGCTCAGCCCGAAGGCCTGCAGATTATGAGGTGTCGTGTGGTCAGCACAACAAATCCTCTCAGCCATTATTCTTCGCTTTCTAGACAGGAGCCGCTATCTCACCGTCAGATAGCTCCTCAAATCTAATCACGCAGGCTGAGTGGACCTCCAACCAGCCCTCAGATCCAGGTAAAAATCCCTGACCTGGCCGGGAATCGAACCCGAGGCCTCCAGGTAAGAGGCACGCATGCTACCCCTGCACCATGGGGCCAGCATAATAAAATCTGGTTAACCAATAAGATCAAATTCCTTTATAAGAAAAAGTGTTCTCTGAATGTGCAAATTTACAATGTTCATTTAGAAGAAGCTAAAAGTTTACCGGCTCTTTATTGGGCCAATTTCCAAATAGAAGTTCAATAGAAAATTCAATCTATAGCCATCAAAAAACAAAATACCTTACAGAAGAAGTTAGAAAACCTTGAACTTGCTCAAAAACCGATTATTAACAACACTACTTCCTTTTTGAATCCCTTCTATATTAATAGTCCTCTCGAGAATATAAAGGAAGAAATCGCAAGTTTCCACCCTCCAGTATTAAATTTGTCCAAAACAGATTTTACTGTAGATGAACTTAATATTTTAAATAAGAGTCCAAAACACAATTGGAATGAAACTTCACTATATAGAAAACTTGTCACTACCATTACTGAAACAGAACAAGCCATTGACAAAATTCCTATAGATAGTCAAGAACAAATCAGGTATGAAATAAACAAAAAACTACCGAACTACATTAAGTCGATTACATCTCCGGGCTTAATAACACCATCACAAACAATAGAGATGTGAGTTATATTAATCATCAACAACTAACTCTCATGAAAAGGAAGACAAAAATCAATAGTGTATTAGTAACCAAGGCAGATAAAGGTAATGCGACAATTATCATGGATAAAGGGGAATATATTGGTAAAACAGTGGCATTCTTGGAGGAAGGCGAATTTTAAACCATTAAGAATGATCCTACCTGTTGTAAACAGGAATAAGGTTTACAAGAACACAACTTATTTATTTGCTTCACATATAAATTTACAAGAATAAACATAAAATTGTCTTGAAGCAAAGTAGATAATTAAGCTTGAGAGAGTTTCTGTGGCTGTACACTATATACACTTTGAA
Organism: Anabrus simplex; assembly: GCF_040414725.1. Classification (NCBI taxonomy): domain Eukaryota; kingdom Metazoa; phylum Arthropoda; class Insecta; order Orthoptera; family Tettigoniidae; genus Anabrus; species Anabrus simplex. The sequence continues at coordinate 1,148,621,605 of NC_090266.1, read as the reverse complement.
CGTATTTACACTAGCTTCTATCTTGAAAAGATAGTTCGTGAGAATGTTCAGTTCGTGATAGTCGAAAACTATCAGTTTCACTAGCATAGATTAGTGAATAGAGTTCCTTCTAACTTGAAATGTCTGAGTTCCTGAGTTTGCACTGAATGACAGCTAAGTTCACTATTAGAGAATCTAATATGTGTGTCGGAGCCTGAGTGAGATTGGGGATGTGTAGAGTACAGCATCGGGGCTCGACTTGGATGAAGGAACGGGAACTTGGAGCAGTGACCTGAGGTGAAACCTCATGCTACCAGAATTCCGTCCACCTGGTCGAGACACATTTTTAAGAGGAGTAGCCTCCGTGTTCGATGTACAGTGTATTCTGGAGCAGGACACTGGGGAGAATCCTGGAGAGTGACAGGGAGCTCCTTTTATACTGCACTCGACGTTACAGGCACGCGCACTGAAGGCTGCGCGTCAAGTCTCGAAATATCCACGCTTGCGTGCGTGCGGCTGGCTGGCGCTGAGCGGAGAGAGCGGAGGACATACAACACTACCAATAAGATCCAAAGAGATCTTAAATGTTTACTTAAGAACATCAGTTTCATTTTAAATGAACATGAAGCCATCAAATTCATCAACCATTTGATGCACATAGCTATCAAGAACATAAACAACATATTTTGTTGGAATGTGGAAGACTAGGAAGTAAGGAAACAAAATGATTTGGAATAACATTAGTAGTTGAATAAGCCTGACTGCAGTGTTTAAAAGTAGGAAAGACCATAATATGCAGTTGGAATTCAAGAAGACAGATTGGGACATATACTCGTTTATAGAAGGAGGAATTAGGGATTGAAATAATTTATCAAGGGAGATGTTTAATAAATTTTCATATTCTTTGAAATCATTCAAAAACAGACTAGGCAAAGAAATGATAGGGGACCTGCCATCTGGGCACCCTGAATGCAGATAAATGGTGATAGACTGATTGATTGATTGATTGATTGATTGATTGATTGATAATTTCTCAATAACTACTCTCAAAACTATGCCAGAGACTTTAAATTCAAATATCGGAATATGGGAATTGGTTCATTAATTTTTACATGAGCGTATGCCAATGGTGGTATATTTGAATGCAATAATCAAAAACAATATAGACTATTTACTAATAGCCAATGAAATACTGTAGATTCTCTTGAACTCTCTTTTTTTAAACAAAATTAGAAGGCTTTTGTATTATTTATGTCAAGAAATTATCACTTTCGTTACTGGTGATATGGATCTTAAAGAGCTATGTACTGTATACATAATACTGAGTGTAGTACCTACGTCTGTACGAATGTAAAAAGAACAGAAGGTACAATTCCATATAATAAAGTCTTTATAAGTATTCTACCAATAAAACTACAGATATTGAAACAAAAAATAGAATATTATTTCCTATTTCACCCAACCCAAAGTTGTAACAAAGTAAAGCTAACCTACGTAACCTACATCATGGAACCTACCAACAAAAACAAAGAACTACTCAAAGTAAATTTTAAAAATATACATATCACTAGTCTTGATTACTTTCACCCACACCAAATGCACGACATTTATTACACTAACTGAATCACTCAGACAAAAAATTTACTATGAAATTTCTACTTTATTTCAAGTAAAATACAGAGAACCATCAACAGCTAACCATACCGAGTGCATCAACAATCAGCACTCAAGGAAGAAATTTAGTAAAGGAGGAGGAAATAAGGCGAGACTGAAACTGTTACAAAGGGAACTAAGTAAAGTCAAACAAGGAGGCAAAGAATTGTTGTTTTGTTTTTTGAATAAGCCAGTAACAGGGTTATAAAGACAGGTGGAGAAATGTGTATAGCTACATTAGAGTGCAGAAGGGAACACAAAATTAAATTTCAGATTAAAGTGGGAGGCAGGAGAGTTCATAACTGATAACAGTGGAAAGGGTGTGTTTTTCAATAAACAATATAGTGCTATAGTTGGGATTCAAGAGGAAAGGGAAGATACAGAACAAAGAACAGATAATTATGATTTTTGACTGCTAAAGATCAATAACACTGAAATAAAGGCATTAGGAGCAAGAAAAACTGCAGGAGTTGATGGCATAAGTGCAGAATGGTTAAAGAAAACAGGACGGGCTGTTATATCTTAATTGAGATTTATAACTGATTACTATCTAAATAATGGGGTCATACCTGAAGTACCAGTGTACAAAGGGAAAGGAGAAGACAGTGCTAACTACCATCCATGCATCATACATAAAGTTTTTAAAGGCATAGTAGACAAATACAGGGTGTTTAAATGTAATGGTGTCCGATATTGCAACAGGGGTTTGGATTAGTCACAACGAGAAGAAATGTTCCTACAAACATATGTCCGGAAACAAATACCTGTTGAGATATGTGCCACTGTACCCGCGTGGAGGGGTGATGTGTTCGGTGGTGCAGGCTTCTTCCAGTTGAAAGTCTTTGCACGCGTCGGATGTTCCGTCATAGTATGTGGTTGTGCTGGCAGTGCAGTGCTGTACCAGACTAGTGGTCCCATGCTGTGTGGATGATGTAAACAGTGTGATGGGGTATTCCTCAAGGGAAATGGCAGACAGGGTCTTTTGCTATGCATTAGCCAACAGTGGTGAACGACAGGCCTGTATCATGTTCGCTCAAAGACATCGACACCACAACATTACATCAGAAAAGACTGTCGCTCAGCTATTACTGCACGGGTTCATTTGCTGCCAGGACACCGGATCGTGGTAGACCACGTACCGTTCACACACCAGATATGGAGGAACAGGTATTGCAACAAGTGGAACGTGATCCTCAAACAAGTGTACAGAGAATTGCAGCTGCTGAAGGTATCAACCATGCTCTTGCGTGGTTTGTTCTACATGAACTGTTACTGTATCCATACCATGTCCAACGTGTGCAAGCTCTTTGACCTCCTGAACACCCTGCTAGAGCACAATTCTGTCAACGGCTTCTATGCCAGAGGGCGGAAGATCCACAATTTACAGCCTGCATTTTATTTACGGATGAAGTAGGATTCACAAGAAATGGCATCTTAAATTACTACAATATGCACATATGGGCTGATGCAAATCCTCGAGCTGTCAGGGAGTTGAGGCATCAGGATCGTTTTAGTCTCAATGTGTGGGCAAGAATTATGGGTGACAAACTAATAGGGCCATGCATTTTACCGACCAGATCAACAGGTGCTGTATATCATCGATTCCTGTGCGATGAATTACCTGGATTATTGGAGGAGGTTGGGCTTCTAGAGTGCCAACACATGTGGTTTATGCAAGACAGGGCACCACCCCATTTTCTACGCATCATGCGACAATACCTAAACCGACATTTCCTGGACAATGGCTTGGTCGAGGAGGTCCAGTAGCATGGCCTCTCCGTTTGCCGGACCTCAATCCATTGGATTTCTGGCTATGGGGTCATTTAAAGACATTGGTGTAAGCTACACCCATCAACAATATTCAGATGTTACAGGAGCGTGTGACCAATGCATGTGCCCACATCCGTGAACAGCCAGGCATGATTTGACGCATTCGGGATTCCTTGCAAAAAAGAGCCAAATCATGTGTGCAAATGCATAGTAACCATGTGGAGCATCTCCTGTAACATGCAGATGGTATCCACGGAGAGACCGGCTGACATCACAGCTCCTGGTTGGTGGTGTCGACGGCTGTTTGCACGACGCGTGTTCTGTGCAACGTGTGTGACAGTCATGTGTTCATTAGAGGTAGCTGGTAGGATGATGTCCATTGTGTGGCAGTCATGTATTCATTAGAAGTAGCTGGTAGGATGATGTCCATTGTGTGACAGTCATGTGTTCATTAGAAGTAGCTGGTAGGATGACGTCCATTGTCTGAAGTGTAAATACGCAACACAAATAAAATACCTCATATCTCAATGGGTATCTGTTTCTGGATATATGTTTACAGGAACATATCTTCTCGTTTTGACCATTCCCAATCCCTGTTGCAATATCGGACACCTTCATTTAAACACCCTGTATAAAAGGGCATGTTTAGAACATACAGGTTGACTGAGCAGTGCAGGATACTCTTGCAAAGTCCAGCTCACTGGTTTCCAGGATGTGTCTGAGGTTGTAGACAAGAGTGAACAGCTGGACTGTATAAAAATAGACTTGTGTAAAGTCTTCAACAGGGTAAACATGATATTAAGAAAATGAGAAAAATAAGACTGGATAAGAGGGTAGTAGATTGGGTGAGAGTTTTCTTTAAGGACAGGAAGCAGAAGGTAAGGGTTGATGGGTCATTAACTGAACCTCAGAAAGTGGGGAGGGACATACAGCAAGGCAGAAAACTTGCACCTTTGTTTTCTTTAATTTATATGAACAAAATACAAGAAGTATTGAACTCACAAATCAGACTTCTTGCAGATGATTTAATTGTATATAGAAAAGTAACAGTTTTATATGAGTGTAAAATATTGCATGAGGATATGGATAAAAAACATATTTGAAGTTAAGAACATGGGCTGAGAAAATGGTGAAAAGAGTCAAACAGTTAGCTTTGGAAACAAGACATGCAGGATAATGGGCAATTACAAAATGGCTGGGGAAAAGGGATGTATGAAGATAAGTCTGACTGTGAATTTAAAATATTGTTAAGTCAATGGTGTAATAACTAGGGAAAATATTATTTTGTGAAAAGGGAGGAAACAGATGGAACAATTTACCAAAGGACATCTTCAATCCTTTCCCAAAAGATTTGCACTTTTAAAGGTAGAATGAGGTAATTAATGGCAGGAGAAGGTAAGAGCTTGGTAGGAAGCAATATTATGAGCAGCCTAATTTTAGATTTTATGTCATGGTATATGTAAGAATGTATGTACTTGCTTTGTAATTCCTTATGACTTTGCCACTGGGAAAAAAAACCCATTTGCAAAATTAATTTTCTGATTATGATAAATCACACACTATTCACGATACCAGAGGCGAGAACTTCTGTGAAACACTGTAGTTTAATTAGGTAAAGGATAGGCTACATGATGTTGCAAATGAATATCAAAACAAACATGTACACTGTCCGATCAAACATATGGAACCTTTTGACCAGAACCATGCAATTACAATATTACCAGATAGCCATATTGTTACAACAGTGGAAGTAATAAGAATTACTTAGCTGAAGTGTATGCGAACATATTACGGATACTTGGGGAATGAAGATGTAATTCACAAAGACATTTTTAACATATCATTCCTTTTCACACAGCCAATATGTAGTGTGGGTGGTATCCACATTAAATGTTTAATACTATCAAAATTATTTGAAACAAAAGTGTCATCCATCTTGCATTGTGGGGGTTTCCATTTTGAGAGGGCCCCAACTATATCCAAGTATTGAGTGGCAGACTGCAAAATTATTTGAATTTTAAATGAGAAAATATGGTAAACAATGAATAAAAGTTACATTTAAAATTTTTACACACATTTCACAATTTAAGACCTTTGCCAATGTATGTTTAGAAGCAACTTATTTTGCTTACATCATGTACTGTCAGTTTTCCCAAGAAAGAAAAGAAAAAAGGCTGTCTCCACAGCATAATGGTCAGCGCTGATTGGCTGCCATCCTCAGAGGCCCAGGTTTGATTCCAGGTACTGCCAGAAATTTAAGGTTGTCAGGAGGGTTGGTATGTAGTTGGAATGGTACATGCAGCTCACCTGCATCGGGGGTGTGCCTGAATAGATCTGTACCACTTTGGAATGAGGACAAGAGTTTACTTTGACCAAAATATGGCTTCTGATTGAGATAGCTAAAAATAAAATTCAGGAAACTCAATCGTCAAAAATTACCAGTGTTTCGCCCAGAGTGCGACATGGGCTCATCAGTTGGATACCGCACCTTTTCCAAGACACTGGCCGGCTAGCACGCCGGTAGTGACACCACTGCAAGCCATACATGTGATAAGCACAATGCAGTGCCGACATACTAGGGGAGAATTGCATCTCCACTTGCTATATTGCCTTCCCAGGCTAGCATGACCAAAATATGGCCTCCAATTGAGATAGCTAAAAATAAAATTTTAAATGTAACTTTTATTCATTGTTTACCATATTTTCTCATTTAAAATTCAAATAATTTTGCAGTCTGCCACTCAATACTTGGATATAGTTGGGGCCCTCTCAATATTCAGGGAGGGCAATACAGCAAGTGGAGATGCAATTCTCCCCTAGTACATCAGCACTGCATGGTGCTTATCAGATGTATGGCTTGCGGTGGTGTCGCTACCGGCATGCTAGTCGGCCAGTGTCTTGGAAAAGGTGCGGTATTCAACTGATGAGCCCATGCCGCACTCTGGGCGAAACACTGGTCATTTTTGACGATTGAGTTTCCTGAATTTTATTTTTAGCTATCTCAATCGGAAGCCATATTTGGGTCATGCTAGCCCGGGAGGGCAATATAGCAAGTGGAGATGCAATTCTCCCCTAGTACGTCAGCACTGCATGGTGCTTATCAGATGTATGGCTTGCGGTGGTGTCGCTACCGGCATGCTAGCCGGCTAGTGTCTTGGAAAAGGTGCGGTATTCAACTGATGAGCCCATGCCGCACTCTGGGCGAAACACTGGTCATTTTTGACGACTGAGTTTCCTGAATTTTATTTTTAGCTATCTCAATCGGAAGCCATATTTTGGTCATGCTAGCCCGGGAGGGCAATATAGCAAGTGGAGATGCAATTCTCCCCTAGTACGTCAGCACTGCATTGTGCTTATCACATGTATGGCTTGCAGTGGTGTCGCTACCGGCGTGCTAGCCGGCCAGTGTCTTGGAAAAGGTGCGGTATCCAACTGATGAGCCCATGCCGCACTCTGGGCGAAACACTGGTCATTTTTGACGATTGAGTTTCCTGAATTTTATTTTTAGCTATCTCAATCGGAAGCCATATTTGGGTCATGCTAGCCCGGGAGGGCAATATAGCAAGTGGAGATGCAATTCTCCCCTAGTACGTCAGCACTGCATGGTGCTTATCAGATGTATGGCTTGCGGTGGTGTCGCTACCGGCATGCTAGCCGGCTAGTGTCTTGGAAAAGGTGCGGTATTCAACTGATGAGCCCATGCCGCACTCTGGGCGAAACACTGGTCATTTTTGACGACTGAGTTTCCTGAATTTTATTTTTAGCTATCTCAATCGGAAGCCATATTTTGGTCATGCTAGCCCGGGAGGGCAATATAGCAAGTGGAGATGCAATTCTCCCCTAGTACGTCAGCACTGCATGGTGCTTATCAGATGTATGGCTTGCGGTGGTGTCGCTACCGGCATGCTAGCCGGCCAGTGTCTTGGAAAAGGTGCAGTATTCAACTGATGAGCCCATGCCGCACTCTGGGCGAAACACTGGTCATTTTTGACGATTGAGTTTCCTGAATTTTATTTTTAGCTATCTCAATCGGAAGCCATATTTTGGTCATGCTAGCCCGGGAGGGCAATATAGCAAGTGGAGATGCAATTCTCCCCTAGTACGTCAGCACTGCATTGTGCTTATCACATGTATGGCTTGCAGTGGTGTCGCTACCGGCGTGCTAGCCGGCCAGTGTCTTGGAAAAGGTGCGGTATCCAACTGATGAGCCCATGCCGCACTCTGGGCGAAACAATGGTCATTTTTGACGATTGAGTTTCCTGAATTTTATTTTTAGCTATCTCAATCGGAAGCCATATTTTGGTCATGCTAGCCCGGGAGGGCAATATAGCAAGTGGAGATGCAATTCTCCCTAGTACGTCGGCACTGCATTGTGCTTATCACATGTATGGCTTGCAGTGGTGTCGCTACCGGCGTGCTAGCCGGCCAGTGTCTTGGAAAAGGTGCGGTATCCAACTGATGAGCCCATGCCCCACTCTGGGCGAAACACTAGTAATTTTTGACGATTGAGTTTCCTGAATTTTATTTTTAAGAGTTTACTTTAGTAAGAAAGATAAAGGAAGTGACCATTTTAGCTTGACCTAAATCTTTGAAGTTACATGAAGATAGCAGGCAAGAAAAATAATTGCTTTTCAAATTAAAATTGGAAACTTCAAATTTATTTCACTAAAATAGCAAATGTATTGATGAAGAATTATAGGAATACACTAAAGAGTACACTATCTTCCAAAATGTCAGTTTCAAAACCACAAAAATGTCTACAAAAACAAGTGTTTAGGAGAGGATAAATGTTTTTCCTATCAATCATCGATCAATCAACAATAATCTGCATTTAGGGCAATCATCCAGAGTCATAATGAAAACATGAAATGTTTACTGAGCTGTAAAATATTAATATGTGTCAAGAACAGTAATATGCAAAAACATTTGTTGCCAGAATCACAGCTATGTTCAGTACTACCTAAATTTGTGAGCGGGCTTTTCTTTTCAAAACTGATCATCCCAAAATCACAAATGGGAATATGCTTTACAAATATCAGCCTTTGCACACAATTAACAGTGGCTACTTATGAAGTAGCTCCTAATTTTGAAAGCCTAGTGTGGTACGATGAACACTCCAGTGTGAGAATGACTAAAAGAAGAACAAAATAAGTGGATGGAGATAAGCGAATATAGGTCGAATACTGAACAGACTTACATTTCTTCTTACTCTTGTTATTTCCTTGCTATGAACAGTAACAGAAGAGATGGTGTTCCACCTCTGGATTCTTGCTCACTACAATGGAACAAACCCCACCTACAGTCTTCACTATGTGTCGAGCAGGTAGTATTCAAAATACATACAGTAAATACTGTAATTTATGACGTCTTGCAACCACTGTGTTGTATCCAACAGTAATTTCAGAGAGTATTTGCTGCAACTCTTTTATCCGAAAACTCAGAGGATAGGAATATAATGATCAGTAAGGATTAGATGAATCTTAAACACAACAGTATGACAATGATCTGAATTGCATATAAAAATGAGTACTTTAATAGGACCATCTATATGATACATATTCATAGCTAAAACATGCTCTATACAGAAATATCTCACTCACAGAACAGGTTCCCTCTTCCAATGAGTGACAGAGTTCTCTTGAACGTACCAACATCCTGACAGAGTAATTAACTTTATTGTACAGAAGCTCAGTATGTCCTTCAAGGACTTTCAATCCAAAACTGGTAGAATTTCCGTATAGTAAATAACTAAATACTATTGCAATAAATCATGTTTGATAGCATTAAATTATCAGGCTAACACTGTACAAGAAACTATATCCTCATGTAACAAGTAAATATTTTCATGAAATATGGTGTTAACATTTTCAAACAATTAGGGTTTTTGAATTAATATCTGCAGATGTTCACATGTAACATTTTTGATAATAGCTAATTTAAAAAAGAGAGAGAGAGGCTATTATGGTATACAAATATTCTCGTAGTTTAATAGTCATAATCCACCCATTATTAGTGCTGTACTATAGAAGGTAAATTCAAAACAAATCTACAAACAAGTGTACAGCAACATCCATATCACATGACACACTGTCTGAGAAACACAGACACTAATAAAAACCCATAGAGGGTTGTTCCACCTGAGCCATCTACCCTGTCCTGCACTGCATTCCTTTATGATATTATTGTCACATTCACGTATAAACAACAAACACTTACTATGATACAGTATGATATTCTCCTAACTATTTCAATAAAGAAAAACATTTTTTTGCACAATACATAAGATTCAGAAGCATTTGGAAAATTCTGATTTAAAAAATGTCTTTGAGGTTGGCATTTAATAATGAATTTACAGGACTACTGAAACAGCAGCTTTTATTGCAATGTTTGAAAATGTGCATGGTGATAGAAATGCAGCAGAAAATTGTCCATTCTGTTCTTCAGTTTGCAGGAAAATGCACTGTTAAGACAACATTAAAAGGGGGTAAGTAATGGCCCTACACAGAACTGTAGATACATTTTTATGCTTTTCCCCCTAATAAATACATTATAAACATTTTCTATATAAATTGTGTATAGATACATACATCCTCCATGTTTACTTCGGTAACAAAGGACATCGGACAAAAAACATTTAAAGAAAAAATGCATTCTCCTCTCCTGCCTTAAAATTTGCCTCTTGGTCATTGCTAAAACTACATTTTGGATAAATACCCTAATGAAAATTACCGGAATTAGAGGCCTTCACTGTTTATCCCACTTATTCCTTTTGTCTTAATACTGTGGCTTTGCTGGAAACCATCTTTTATAATAACATCATTTTATAGAATTGGCTCTAGTATGAACTCCAAGCGATTGGCATATGCTTCTGAAAACTCATAACTACAGAAATACACCAGGCTTGAGTAATTCAGCCATTCCTTGCACAGAGGGGTGCAGAAGTAGGAACAGTGCCAGATTACTGAGAGCATCTGAGAAATTTAGTTGAATACCTACTGTACTTTAATGAATCCAATGTCACAATGTAGCATTCATACATATAAGAAAAATTAACATAGAAAAGATTTATCTTTGAGTTTCCTACTAAAGGCAGATTCATTTCCACATTGTATTCAGCAGGAATGACTTCCTGTGAAGAATCTTGGCCCAACTTGTCCAAAATTTTCAGTTTCTGCTTCTAATGAATGAATGAATGAATGAATGAATGAAAAATGTGCTTTCTTATTGAAACCATGATACCGTAGTGTAACTGAACTCACAATTTCTAATAAAACTGTTGACACGTTGTTGGCGTTTGTTAAACTGGAAGCCATTTCTTTTCACTTGACTCAGAATTTTTTTTTAAATGCTATTTGTTTGGGGCGTCAACCCATGTGGATCTTTTGCGCCTACTGGCACCATATTGTACGAACCTGCATGTAATGTTGTGTGTGAAGAAAGGAAGATTAAGGACGTCACAAACATCCAGTCCCCAGGCCAGGGATATTAATCATTACAATTAAAAAACCCTGACCCAGCCGGGAATCGAACCTGGGGCCTCCGGGTGACAGGCGGACACGTTGCCCCCTACACCGCGGGGCCGGACTATTTATAATTGTTAGGTTCTTCAGTATGCTGAAAAATGTATGATAATACAACATTTTTAGAAAATACCTGAATAATGAAACATTATACAACAGATTATACCTGCAAATTAATTTGTTTCTTTTTCAGATATAATGTCTTGCATAATGTTTTCTTTTACAGGTATTTTCTAAAAATGTTCTTTTATCATAAACTAGTTTTGACAGGCTGAAGAACCTAACAGTTATGGACACTGTTGATATCTAGTGTAGCACAGCTGTTAATAGTGATTCGTAACAGCATAAAACCTCATCTCTGCTTATGTAACACCATGATGAGAGGTCAGATTAATGAGGGCCAAATTAGTGAGAATCTACTGTATCTTCACTAAAATGATCACATTTTAATTTCAGTGACTCTATAGGGTGCCCTTAGTGGAATAGGAAGAAATGATTTTGATGCAACTCTCCCAAAATGTAGTCCCCTCCCAAATAGCTGGCAATATTTCTACTAGTTCCTCTGTTCAGCATATTGATGGAGATCCAAACAATATTTTAATAGCATTTATAATGTTCCTGAAGTTTCTTCTTGATAAAGCATATTTACATGGATCTATTATTTTCAAACTTGCCAACAAAAATGCTAAGTACTAAGTAATGATCACCTTTAATGTACAAGTCCTACACAGAACTGTAGATACTGTAGATCTGGCATGCTAAAACGATCTCTTCCAAATCCAGACTTCCACATTATGGATTCAGGTTTCACCTCATATATGGAGAAAAATTATCAAAGTGTGATGTTATTTGGAGTGCTATAAAAAATAGAATAGAAAGTAAAATCCTTCCTTACCCCAAAGGTTTACAGTATAGCTTGATGATGATGATGATGCTTGTTGTTTTAAGGGGCCTAACATCGAAGGTCATCGGCCCTACAGTATAGCAGGGAACCCAATATTCCCAACAAAATCTGAAACAGCCTAATCTATTGGTTCAGAGTAACATACACAGCTTGGTCACTGTTCATGCTTCAGGACTACGATATCACATTCAGGAATGAAGAATGTCAGCACTGTCCTGAATTATTCATACTTTACTTGACTGTCAAATTCACAATCTAGAGCAAGAGTCTCCAAAATATGGCCCACAAAGTAGATTAACGCTTCCTCTTCAATGTGGTGCGGAGTTCTTATGGCTTGCCTGATTCTACGAGGGATTGCCGGAAGTAGCATTGTCCCTCCAACCATGGATTTTCTTATCTGTTTTTGGGTCTAACTTTAGGTGTGGGCAAACATTTCTTTGTTGAAGTTCACAAAATACAGAGATAACTTTTAGAGACCAACATTTGAAAGATATTACATTTATTTAACAGACTAAATTAGAGCAACCATCCCAATCCAAACCGTAGGAGCACGACTTTTTGTTTAGAAAACCCCTCATGCATGGACTACAGTTGTCTTGGTGAGAAGCCTGTTGCAATGTCACAACATTATGGATTTGAAAAGCAAGTTTCATACCTTTCACAAAAATATACATTGAAAACACTGTATAATACTGTTAACATTGATGCTCTCACAGCCCGTACTTGCAGACGATATATAGACTTTTGGGCTTATGCCATGTCAAGAAAACAAGGTGAAATTCTTCACGTTTCATAGAGAACTTTGCTCTGCATCTTCAGAAGAAAATCTTGAATGTTTACAAGAAAGACTCCTCCAATAATGAAGATTTGAATTTTTAAGAATGCTTTACCATTGGTCATAGTGAGTGGTACACTCATTCGGCACCAGATGGCTTGCTGTATGCTGGTAAAGTGCTAGCATTCCAAGCAGTACCTAACGACACCATCTAAGCTCCAATTTAAGATGTCCCTTGTTACACCGTATGTGCTTGCGAAGTAACAGAAAGTTCATCATACGATCAGCTTAGATGGTGTCACCAGGTCCCGCTTCACACATGGTGGCAAATAATCTCTCTCTCTGTCTAAACACTACTAATTTTTTTAAAACATGCATTATCCATTGGTGAGCATGTTTCTATTGCAAATCATCAGCAATAAATTGAGCTCACTTTTAAATGAGACACAGTGTTATAAGATACAGAAAGAGAAAGAATAAAAAGTAGGACAGATAAAATACTGAGCAGAAACAATACTTAAAATTAATATTATAATCTTGATAAAATACCTATAGAAAGACTTAACTGGAGTAACTAGGAGCAACTGATTTCGAGGTATTAGCATTCCAGATGTGTTCAATAGGATTGAGGCCACATGACCCTGGAAGCAAGACAAGCGTCCTCCTGTCCATGGAGTGTTCATTGAACAAATTGGCCTCAATTCAGGAGCAGTGGGCTAGTGTATTATCCTAATGCAGATACAGGTCTTCTGTAAGGTACTGGAGGCAGACAAATGGGTGGACATGATCTGAGAACAGGTTCCTGTATCATTCACTAGTGTACCAGAACCTCATTTCATCCCATATGAACAATTACCATACAAGGATACCACCATCACCAGGCTGAAATCTACCCTGCTGGCAAGAAGGCTCCTTTGCCTCATGTGCTTGGCAACATCTTCATACCCTGTCATTGGCGCGTACCAACTGGTACCTCGACTCATCTGTCCAGAAGACCTACCCAACATTAAATTTGTGAATGATCTGATGCACTGCAGCCTGTGTATCTGTTCTTACCATCCAAGCTAATTGATGGAGACCCTTATCATCAACAAATTGCACACAATGTCAGTTCACCCTGGCGGCGGGGGTTTTGTACGCATGTACTCAGGGTACACTCTTAACATCTGTGACATGGAAAGCTCTGTGCTACATGTCTTTGGAGATCGAATGGCCCACACTTAACAGCAATGAAAGTGTGGCTGCGCTCAAATGCGCAGAGATGTCGTGTCTGCCCCACCCTGTGCTCAGCTGTTACTCACGTGGCCAATACAAGGCCTGACAACATCGTTGTCACATTTCACGCTATACCATTGCATTCATTGGGCCGACCAGATCTTTTATCCAAAACGTCAGCTATCGCTAATTCAAATGCTCATCGGTATAATAATGTATTATGGTATAGCTCGGGGATGCCAAATAAACTCAATATCCAATTCTTCAGCTATGCTCATTGGAAAACAGAAACAGAAAACTAGGTGTTTTATGGTTTCCATGTCTGGTATTCCCATATCACAACAATCAAAAGCAAATTTGTGCAGACCATACCAGCTTACAGTACTTAACGCTAGAGAACTCATGTGCTATTAGGGTTTAAACTGGATTTTCTTTGTTTAATTGATTGTATTATGTGTCATATGAAAAATACTGATTACTACTACTTTTAATAATGATGATAATAATAGTATTCTTCCTCATGGTGTTTTCCCCCAATTTATTGAGGTTGGTACTCGATGCTGATTTGGCCCACTTTTACGGCCTGATGCCTTTCCTGATATCAACCCTATTGGGAGGATACATTCACTATTGCGTGTTCTGTATTGGTTGTGAGCGTCATATATTGAATTATAATAATGGTTTGTGGTCTCCAGAGTGGCCTGGTGCAGGTTTTTCGAGTTGATACCTCATAGGCAACCTGCGCGTCACTGAGAATTCTAGCGATGAAAACTGCACACACACCCAGCCGCCAAACCATTGGAACTAACCAATGAAGGTTCAAATCCCTGCCCCGGCTGGGAATCAAACCGAGGACTCCTTGGATCAAAGACCAGCACCTCAATGATTTAGCCATGAAGCCAGACTTGAATGTAGATGAAGAGAAGTGTGTGAAGATGAACACAAATACTCAGTCTCCTAGCCAATTAAAATCCCAGCCTGGCCAGGAATCGAATCTGGGGCCTTCTCATACAAAGGCCAGCTCACTGACCATTCAGCTCCATAGCCAGACTAATGATAAAAGTAATAATTTTAATTTCTGTCCTCTTTCTTCAAACTGAGAGGAAGCCTAAGTTTTGGTTGGCTCCTTTGATACGGATATCAGATCATCTCACACATGCTGAAGACTGAGGTATATTAAAAAATGGTTTTGAACAAAGGCCCTCGCACCAAATAAAGGAATTTACATGATATTCAGGATCCTATAATGAATTTCAAAAACTCCTGGGAATCCTGAAATAGAGCCAAATTATGCCAAGACTGCTTAGTCTATACCATTGCCCATGCCTTCTTTTGCATAAAAGTGTAAATGTTTTTGAAGAACCTCTGTGGCTTGAAGGGTTCCATTGAGAATCTTCTTTTCTGTAAAGGAGAACAGGGAACTCACCAGAAATACTGCATTTATATCTTTAACAATTGTTTCAGGCAGTTCATGACCATAAGATAAAGTAGCACTATACTCTTCAATCTTTGCAATGGCTTTAGACATTGGTTTTAAACTGCTTCTTCCAAATACTGTCTTGTTTCAAGCAATATCAATGAAACCTTCACAGCATTTTTCAGGAGTTAGAACAGAACAAATTTTTAATTTCTAATGTAGTTTGATTGTTTTCATTAGACTTCACAGATTTGTTAGAGAAGGAAGTTGCTTAGCATAATTACGTGATACTCTATACTTCACCTTTTGTTCATTTCCCAGTATTGCTTGTGGAGCATGAACGATTTCGAAATATCTTACAATAATTTTGGTCAGTTAGTATATGTTGTTCATGGTTCTCATGTCATCAAAACTTCTATGAATAACTTTCATGCTTGAGACATGCGTACCAAACCCCATGGCGCAACAGCCTCGAAGGGCCATGGCCTACCAAACGACCGCTGTTCAGCCCAAAGGCCTGCAGATTATGAGGTGCCGTGTGGGCAGCACGACGTATCCTCTCGGCTGTTATTGTTGGCTTTCTTACCGGGGCCGCCATCTCACCGTCAGATAGCTCCTCGATTGTAATCACGCAGGCTGAGTGGATCTGGAACCAGCCCTCAGATGCAGGTAAAAATCCCTGACCTGGCCGGGAATCGAACCCGGGACCTCTGGGTAAGAGGCAGGCACGCTACCCCTACACCGTGGGGCCGGCACTTGAGACATGCATCCAAATAGATAATGTGAGAATACTACTGCTTCCATACAGTTTGTATATATTTTGACATTATATGAAAGTGACTGAGGTATGAGCGAATCTAGTAACAACATTCCTTATGCAGCCAGTCTTTGTTATGAATGGTGTGAAAATTTTGCTCATAGGGTCAAGAGGTGCATGCATTTCAATAGGCTTGGCAGACTGAAATGAAATGGCGTATGGCTTTTAGTGCTGGGAGTGTCCGAGGACATGTTCGGCTCGCCAGGTGCAGGTCTTCTGATTGACACCCGTGGGCGACCTGCACGTCATGATGAGGATGAAATGATGAAGACGACACATACACCCAGCCCCCGTGCCGGCGAAATTAACCAATTAAGGTTAAAATTCCCGACCCTGCCGGGAATCAAACCCGGGACCCCTGTGACCAAAGGCCAGCACGCTAACCATTTAGCCATGGAGCCGGACGGCTTGGCAGACTAATACATAATAGCAACTACTGGCTCGGTGAGGAGAGCAACGGAAACTATCTCACTCCTCATTTACCTTCAGTGACGCCTAACACCTACGACAGCTGATGGTGGAGCTGTTGAGGATCAAACCAGTCTTTGGGCAGAATACTCAACAAACATAATGTTATAATAGCAAGAAATATTTTGCTACATGTGACACTATTTCATGACCGGGCGAGTTGGCCATGCGGTTAAGGGCATGCAACTGTTAGCTTGCATACCGGCGATAGTGGGTTGGAACCCCACTGTCGGCAGCCCTGAAGATGGTTTTCCATGGTTTCCCATTTTCACACCAGGCAAATGCTGGGGCTGTACCTTAATTAAAGTAATGGCCATTTCCTTCCCAATCTACGGCCTCTCCTATCCCATCATCGCCATAAGACCTATCTGTGTCAGTGTGACGTAAAGCAAATTGTAAAGAAAACTATTTCATGAAAATGTTTTTAGTGATTAAAGTGGCAGTTTCCTTTAGTTTGCAAGGGTGGATAGTTTTTAAATCACTGTTTTAGGTGTTGTTATAATGACATTCAATTTTTGTGGCCTATTATATCTGTTCAGCTGGCCTCACAGTCTAGTGGTGGTGAGCCTGCCTCTTACCAGAAGGTCCCAGGTTTGATTCCTGGTCATGTCAGGGATTTCTATCTGGATCTGAGGACTGTTTTGAGGTAAACTCAACCTACACAAGAACAATTGAGAAAGTAACCTATAGTGAGACAGCAGCCCCGATCTAGAAAGCCAAGAATAATGTCTGAGGGTATTCAATGCACTGATAATGCGTTATCTCGTAATTTGCAGGCCTTTGGGTTAAGCAGCGGTTGCTTGGTAGGCAAAGGTCTATCAGGGCAGCAACACCATGGTTTTTAAAATTTTTTAATTCTAACAGACCAACCATCATAACATCACATATTAAGGCCAAGAAATGGATTTTTGGCATCCTTTGTACTTTTAAAAGACTGTATCCCTACAAAGAACTTGACGATTCATTAACAAACTGATGGATAACATCTGTTCAGTACTTGAACTTCATCATAGACTAAGGCAGTGGGTGAAGAATACACAGCTCTGGGAATCAGATAATCTATTTCTTATCATTTACCTAATGAATCTAAAGATGCCCACTTGAATAGATGAAACATGTTATTCTGGAGCCAATTCACTTTTTGTCTAGTTCTTATGTCTTAATATTTATAAATTGCTTACAACAGACCAGAATGTTTTTACATTCTTTCATTTATTATGAGATGAAATACTGGCTCTGAATACAATGGACATACAAGTTGTGGAGATATCAAAGGTGAGGATATAGTTGAAGGAATAGGTACTGAGGACAATGGAGCTATAGAATTTGACTCTCCAGGTGATGATACCAGAATTTTGAAAATTTCATTTGAAACTTTCTTCAGCTTGATTTTTGTTTCACTCTTGTCTTGAGGTGCCCTACCTATTG
Source organism: Anabrus simplex (assembly GCF_040414725.1). Classification (NCBI taxonomy): domain Eukaryota; kingdom Metazoa; phylum Arthropoda; class Insecta; order Orthoptera; family Tettigoniidae; genus Anabrus; species Anabrus simplex. The sequence goes on along the minus strand of NC_090266.1, from coordinate 1,148,603,659 downwards.
ACTGTGGACAAAGACAACTGTTAACATAGTCCTGTAAATGAGAAGCCAATGCATGTTCATATTCTTTCCTGCAATATTTACTGTACATGTTGTCTTTACATCTCTGTTCCAGAAAAAGCCAGCAAGCTTCTAGTCTTACATGATCCTTGATATCATGATTATAGCCAAGGGACCTCCAGTTTTCCAAACCACAGGGAGCAACTTTTTTATTTCATACATCTGACATGCACTGGCATTACCATTTCCTCACTGTTATTCATTTTTAATTCTTAAAGATTTTTTGTTTATGGGTCCACCTTTCAATACATAAGAGTCAAATTAAGTGAGAAACTTAGTGATAAAAAAAATCTGGTACATGTTTTAACCTTATTAGGTCATCTTCAGCCAGTTACAAACACTTCAAATGATATCTTAAAAACTACAAGATATGTTGACAAATTATGCAGTGTCTGTCATAGAGTAATCTTCTTTCTTCAGTTGGGTTGAAATTAACAATGTGGTTATTAGAAACATAACTCGTCTTATGTTGATTTAAAAGTTTATCATATTAGTTTAGGGAGACTTCCTTTGTTCATTGTAGTAGATGAACTTAAAAACAGTGCCTTTGTTTCAAATGGTGGCCGGCTGACTTACAGCAAGACCGCTTTGCGGCCAACAGCGTGCTGCTTGCCGGCTTAGTAAAATATTCACACAATTCTTCCAGGAATGGCTTGATTATGTTTTCCCTATACTGCTGCCCATTAACAGTATCTTCAAGGAATACAGGTCTTATAATTCTGTACGCATTCACAGCACACCAAACACCAATTTTTTGGTCATGCAATGGCATTTAGTGTACAAGATCAAGTTTTTCGGCACTCCAGTATCCATTGCTTTGTTTCGATATATGGCCATTTAAATAAAACCATGCTTCATCAGTAAAAAAAATTAAATGTGGGTCAACAGAGCCATCATTAACTTTGTCCAACACCCAATTGCAGAAATTTACTCTACTTGCATTAAGGGTTATGAATTTCATGTTGTTGGTCCGTACTGAACTGAGAATAACATATGAATAGTAACACAGTAAGGTTTCCACCTATTCAGTACTAATATGTATTTACAATGTTATAAATTACATGGAACTAGTTTCGACCCGCCTAGGGGTCATCATCAGCCATATTAAAGCATACATGCGTATTTTGTCGAATCCTGAAAACATGTTATTTTTAACTGTAATAATCGTATGGATTTTATAATTTATAAAGTGAAGTTTGGTAATGAGATGAGAAATGTTAGTATGGTACAGGTGAGTGGTAAATAATAATATATATACAAACAAGTTTGGAACAAAGTACTAGTGGGGTGCTTAAGAGTTGTAAAATATAACCTCGTGGATGTCAGTAGTCCTCGTACTAAAGAAACAATGTAAAATAACACATATAAACATATATACAAGTATGTACAAAGTCTGGAGAGTAAAGAGTGATACTCTTTTTAATGTTGAGTTGGCTTGATCACTTAAGCGGAGAAATTAGGTATTTGGTGTATTAAAGCTGTGTTGGTCAGTTGCGTTGTTGAACGTGAAGTTGTTTTTGAATTTCTGGTTGAGAAGAAGGTGGAAACTGCGCGTGGATATATTGATTCTCAGTTCTTAGCGGAAACCAAATTGGACCTGTTTAAATGCAGAAAGTCAGTAAAAACAAAAATGGAGATAGGAAAAGGTTAACATAAAGTGAAAGGACGCTTACCTCGCGCTGCGGTGTGTGTAGTATAGCTGATGGTGTGCGATTGGTGGCGGGGAGAGAAGTGTGGGCAGAGAGGAGGGCAGGCGCGTGCGGGTTAGGAGGGGGTTAGGAAGAGTGGGGGTGGCTTGGGGTGAGGTGGGGGTGGGGAGCTTTTTAAGGCAATACAACAGGTTTTCAGCCATCGGCCAACACATGCATGATTATAACCATAATTTCACCAATATCGAACAGGACATGGACATCCTCGAATTAGCAAACAAGGGCCCTCTACTCAACATAATGGAAAATTACTACATACACCTAGACCAATACTTCAACGCCAGTCACAATCTCAATGAAATCTCAGAGAAACCCAACATACTCTTCGATCTATTCATCACTTTCCTCAGAAACAATAATTCAGCCAACCAAAACTCAATCCTAAGTCTAATCAAAGGTACTTTTCCGAGACAATTACCCTTTTTCCCGCACCCTTCAGCCCCGCCTTAAAAAGCTCCCCACCCCCACCTCACCCCAAGCCACCCCCACTCTTCCTAACCCCCTCCTAACCCGCACGCGCCTGCCCTCCTCTCTGCCCACACTTCTCTCCCCGCCACCAATCGCACACCATCAGCTATACTACACACACCGCAGCGCGAGGTAAGCGTCCTTTCACTTTATGTTAACCTTTTCCTATCTCCATTTTTGTTTTTACTGACTTTCTGCATTTAAACAGGTCCAATTTGGTTTCCGCTAAGAACTGAGAATCAATATATCCACGCGCAGTTTCCACCTTCTTCTCAACCAGAAATTCAAAAACAACTTCACGTTCAACAACGCAACTGACCAACACAGCTTTAATACACCAAATACCTAATTTCTCCGCTTAAGTGATCAAGCCAACTCAACATTAAAAAGAGTATCACTCTTTACTCTCCAGACTTTGTACATACTTGTATATATGTTTATATGTGTTATTTTACATTGTTTCTTTAGTACGAGGACTACTGACATCCACGAGGTTATATTTTACAACTCTAAGCACCCCACTAGTACTTTGTTCCAAACTTGTTTGTATATATATTATTATTTACCACTCACCTGTACCATACTAACATTTCTCATCTCATTACCAAACTTCACTTTATAAATTATAAAATCCATACGATTATTACAGTTAAAAATAACATGTTTTCAGGATTCGACAAAATACGCATGTATGCTTTAATATGGCTGATGATGACCCCTAGGCGGGTCGAAACTAGTTCCATGTAATTTATAACATTGTAAATACATATTAGTACTGAATAGGTGGAAACCTTACTGTGTTACTATTCATATTCTACTTGCATTATCGCAGGGTTGCAGTTCCTGAACAACAGTTATCTTATAGGGTTTTAAAGTTTTAAAGTTTAGTGGCTTTCCAAGCCGAGAATTGTGAAACTCCCGTGCTAGCTTACTCAGAGATTTTCTAGGACTTCGTTGCAACTTTTGTCCTATTTCATCAAGTTTTTCCTCTGTAAGAATACAGCACTTTACTTTCCATTTTGTCTCAAGAACACCACCTGTTTTTCTAAATCTGTTCACAAGTTTATAAACCGTTTCTCTGTGAGGCGCACGGACATCAGGGAATTTGTCTATAAATAGCCGTTTTACTTGTCTACAGGACTCTGTTCTCACGTAGGAAACATACATGAAGATTCTGTATTCTAAAGTAAACTCACTGTTCGGCATTATAATGCCCCTATAACACGAAGACGAACACAAACACGTTGTCTCGCAATCGATCACGTCCCTTCAACTGTCGAATCACCACATGGAGTATGGGAAGCGGTGTGGACAGAACCGGTTAGAAGCAGTATTGCTCACTGCCAGGGGCCCTCCGTGTGAGAAGCTTGCTGGCCGGCCACCACTTGAAACAAAGGCACTGTAGTGGACAAGAGTGCTTCCAATAATAAATGTGAATGCTGGATGTGTTATCATTAGTAAGTAGTATTATGGTTCTTTCCATGTTGATAGAGAAGATCCCCTTTCCCTCATTCTCATCAAGTGGGCTCTGTCATGTCACGTTGTGTTGATGTTGGAACAAACACTTGTTTGTTTGAAGTATATACTTTGCAATTCCCCTCACAGGCCTTTGTTGAAAATTGCTCCTGATGCTCGAGTATGATTGTGATATACTTTCAATCACAGCATAAACACAGAACTGGTGTATCATGAACAGTCAATCCAACATCCAGCTCACTGCTTAACACAACAACAGTAATATCATTGAGTTATTCCTGTAGGTATGCAAAAAAGGCAATATAAAAGTTATGTGAGTTCAGCTAATTAAACATATCAAACCAATACAACAGCGTTTACAACCAAAGAAAACCAATGATTCAAAATGGTTTAATTCATTTTTATACCTCTTCATTAAAAAATTGTGAAACATTTCTGAACAGGTAAGATCTTGATATTTCACAATGAACCACAGCCAAAATATTGGTTTATGGAATGGCAGCACAGCCCTTCACCGGTGCCGAAGTAAAAGATGCAAACATTGTCTGAGAAACTCATGGGTTCTATTGTTTGGCAAATAAGAGCACGATGCCCTTGGATTTCACCTCACTGAAAAAGCTGAAGTCAACCATGGGTTTGACACATAACCTTTGACTATAGGGAAGACAATACAAGAGCCAAAAGTAGCTTCAGTACAGCAGAACAAATCACCAAGTTTGAGTAGTTTAAGTTCCCACATCCACTACACAGTCTCTTGTAAGTATTCTCTTCCTTATCTTTCAACATATCCCCCTTATTGTTATACATGTAAGCCCGATCAAATCCTCTCCAAGTTGTATGTCATACGGTAATTTTTTAAACTTCCTTCATAGCATTCAAACTTCTGAGGGACTAAAATTATGTTGAGTTAGTAACTTACACTTAGAAACCTTGATTTTTTTTTTCCAGCAGCTCTCAGAGATGTTTGAACTTGATTGGCTGTGTGGCTTAGTTGGTTGGCATTTACGAATGCTTACATATATCTGTACCAGTACAATATAAAGAGAAAAAATTCCATCATGCCAGTTGTGTGTGAATAAACATTATTACTGTATTTCTGTTAGCCTGGGCTACTAGTTCTCCAAGAGTACCGGTCTTGAGAGATTTCTGCAAGAATGGGCTAATGACTTCTTCATAGTAGAATATGACCTGAAGCCTTACAAAGAGAATTCTCAAACTGCTTAAATATCTGTAATTTTTCAGCGGAACGATGCCCAGTGTCGAGGCCAGCCTCGGCAGTGACCATCGCCAAGAAGTACAGTGCATGTGGGATACTGTACCCCAGAGAGACATTGAGCATTTGTACGGCAGGTTACATGCCAGAATTGCTGCATGTGTGGCTGTTCAGGGTAGTTACATTCCATAAGAAGATGTCTGCTGTATTAGTCCCGTATACAATGTCCTTCTTGTGTACCAACTTTGGGACAGATGTGTGTATTCCTACAGGGTGTTCCACTAGTGTATTAGGTACTATCAAACAATAAAATTAACAAAAAGTGACATTTTCCTACTTAAGGTATTGTTTCCAGGTGACTGACATATATGGACTCAATTTAACTCTGTTCCTTTCCTCTATATAGTGATTCAGTGTGCTCCTTCATGGTACTTAAGAAAATTGTCTCTAGTGTACTTGTACCATTTATGTGAAATAATTTCCCAGATTGCATATTGCTTTAATGAATTTTCTGATCATCTGTTGGTTTTTTTTATACTAAAGTTTTTTTTTGCTATGGGCTTCACGTCGCACTGACACAGATAGGTCTTATGGCGACGATGGGATAGGAAAGGCCTAGGAGTTGGAAGGAAGCGGCCGTGGCCTTAATTAAGGTACAGCCCCAGCATTTGCCTGGTGTGAAAACAGAAAACCATTTTCAGGGCTGCCGATAGTGGGATTCGAACCTACTATCTCCCGGATGCAAGCTCACAGCCGCGCGCCTCTACGCGCACGGCCAACTCGCCCAGTTTACTAAAGTTTACAATTTGATCTGAAATAAACAAACATTTTATATTGGAAGGGTTACTTTCATTAATTTCTAGCATGAATTTAAACATGTGCAGTGCTGGTTGTTGTATTGGAACAACTGCCTTTTCTGGGATTTTAATTCCATTTCTAATTTTTACAAATTCATTATTTGCATGCCACATTTTCAATCTTGGTAATAAAAAATGATTTGCAGCTCTTACATAATTATTGAGAGCATTCATTTCAGTCTGAACTTCAAGAGACTTGTATTATCATAGGTCAAATTGGTACAATGCACATCATGGCAGACTTTACCACATCTTCCTGTTTCTGCTGTAGTACTAACATCATTTTCGCCTTGACCATGTACTGTTTGTACTCATCATCAAACTTCCTCTTTTCGCATGGTTCACATGTTTTACAGTTGTTCTCCTTTCTGGGGTTATTTCAGGTGTTTTATATACAGGATAATCTTCAAACACAGTAGGTGAAACACTATCCTTCAATTTCTTTATTCTCAGTCCGGGTGAAAATCAGACTGAAGGAAATACCATCTACACACGAAAGAAGTTCTTAACTCAAAACTGGGTACAAATGCATCTCTGGAAATAGCACTGAGTCACTTCTGTTTGAGCTCTTATGGCATGGAAATTTGTGAAATGAAATCCCCTTTACTTTCCCACTCTTACTCCGGCAGTATGGCATACATCAGTACACCATTCTAGCTAATCAACACCTACGACAAGGAAACATTATTGCTTATCCTGGACACATACATTCATTTGTGCAGATTAATCAAAATAATGAAACACAGTAAATTCATTTTTACTTTGGAAACCTATCAAAGGGTAGTTATATGTGTGCATATGTCTTCCAATTGTAGCGTGGCTGAAGATGACCCAATATATATGGGGTTGAAACTAGTCCCAGTTATATAAGGCAATATACAAGCTCATGGTATTGAATAGGCTGACCCTTCTCTACCCTTTGATAGTGTTCAGTTGTCAATACGGACCATAATGAAACTCTTAACTTATGATTTGGAAACCTATGCAATAGTCGTTCATACCTAGGTCCCTAAAACGTGATACTTATTCAGGTGTAACTAATGAGCTCATTCACAATTACAAACACTTCACTAAACACCATAATATGTGAAACAAGGGAAATGCTTGCCTAGCAGAACTAAGAAGGTTGTCAGGGGTGACATCTTACTAGCCCTCCTGTGAGATAAACAATAAACTACGAGCTGTTCACTGCCTAGCATGGAGGCAGAGGCAAACGTCAAGATGCTATAAGCTTAGCAGATGGTGATGATTCTGGTTACTCATTCAAATGGCAGTCAGCATTATTAGTTGGAGGGGAGGTTTGCCAGCAACTCCACCCCTGCAATTAACAGAAGTGTGCAGCAAGTGTCTTACCCCTATGTTGTTAACCCCAAAAATTTTTAACTTTCAACATACTTCCCTTGAAGCAAACTGTTGATCGAGTGACTAACCAAACTACAAATGACAATATGAGGTGGATCATTTTGTAAGAAAGAACAATATTGATCGGCTGACTAGTCGTAATTTCAAATTGTTACTTTCTACAAGTAAACTTCCAGTGTTGCCCAGTATTCCTGCTTACCTACAGGAGTGTGTGGCATTAAATGAAATGCAGTTTGATTACATAGAGAAATTGGAACAACATATTCCATCAGAATACTATGACTGTTATTATAAACTATTAGCTTGGGTAATGGAAATTGATGGTGAAAACAACCTTCATAGAGAGAAGAATTTATTTTAAGTTTCTCATTATTTAGTAAATTACTGACAATTGGGGCACTTTGTGATGGAACAGAAACTAAGCGAACTTCAGTCTTTCGTTTGCAAGCAACAAGTTCTGTGTAAGAAGTTGTGATTAATAGGCAATGTGTTATTATAGACCCTACATTAAATAATAAAATTAAAACATTTTCTGTAATAGAAATTAGAATCCCTACATTAATTTAAGATTATTAGAACTGATTTTCTATACCTTGTTTAAGATTTTAAAAATTTTATTTCCTACTTGTTTTTCTTCTTGTCTTTCTACTTGTTTGTTTTGTTCCAGAAACAGCACATCTCCAGCACACACAGGATGGTTGAAAACAAAGTGAATCCTGTATATGAGTGTTAGAAGTTTGGTCATCCTGATAATAAATTTGAAAAAAAGTACTGTAATTCAATATCCCACACTGTTGTAATTTTATCACCTGTTGAAATTAGCCAATCAAATCACTTCGCGGGCATAAATGGGCTTTGCGAGGCACTGTTGGATGTGGCTTAAGACCGGCTTGAGAGCCATGCCCCTAAACACACCGTTTGTTTCAGCCGGTGTCACTGTAGCGAACTTGCTATGGCACAATCCTGTCAGCTTGGATGTCGGTGTTCAAAGCCCTCCCCTGGCGAATAAATTCAGCAGATGATAAAATGACAACGGTGCGAGATATGAAATTATTTCTTTCAAATTATTTATCAGTATGACCAACTCTCTAATGTTCACATACCTGATTAGCATTGTTTCCAACCACCCTGTATAAAATTTCAGTAAAATTTGGTAATGATGTTATTTGCTTTACGTCCCACTAACTACTTTTTCGCTTGTGCCGAGGTGCCAGAATTTTGTCCGGCAGGAGTTCTACATGTCAGTAAATCTACTGACATGAAGCTGATGTATTTGAGCACCTTCCAATACCACCAAACTGAGCCAGGATCGAAACTGCCAAGTTAGGGGTCGGAAGGCCAGCGCCTCAACCGTCTGAGCTATGCAGCCCGGCATTTAAAATTTGGTATTGGATTAATTTTATTAAATAGGGTGTCAGAATATTTGCTTTAATAGTAGAGAAAATAAAAAACAGTGTCTAAAATAAACATGATATAGGCTTTTGGGCTTATGCCGTGACAAGAAAATAAGGTGATAATCTGCCTCACTAAGGCCCCTCCACCATACCTATGAAGCATCATATATTCATATTCAGTATTTCATCTAACATCTATGTTGTTGCCAATTAAGACTTTCACGGCTGCAGATCAAAGAAATCACAGCAATAGAACCAGCTTTTGGGTTATTAGGTCATGTCTTGGAAAGGCATACCAGCCCAACTGGTAAGTCCAAATGGCATGATCTGGACGAAACGCTGCACACGCACACGACCTAACAACCAAAAAGCTGGTTTTATTGCTGTGATGTTCATTGTTAACTAGTGCTTCACATCTTGCTCATGCTGCCAGATTTTTGTCCTTAAGAGGGCTATTTAATGTGACAATGAACATATTGAGTCTTAAATATCAACCGACTATACTGAGGATGAAATCAAGCAACCTTCAGCATAGGAGGCGAGTGCCTATCCAACTACACAGATGTATATATGACAGTACTGACTGTATAAAACCTCCAACAAACTGAGCATCAGTATATTCAATGCAAAGCATAACGTATTGTCAGCTACCTGGAGCTGAATACAAGAAGCGTTATGATGACTGAAAAATGTCCCCTTCATATATTAATACTAGATCAATCATCGTTCAATCAACAATAATCTGCATTTAGGGCAATCATCCAGGTGGCAGATTCCCTATCAGTCATTTACTGAGATTTTTCTTAAACAATTTCAAAAAATTTGAAAACTTACTGATCACCTTCCTTGATACATTCTTCCAATCCCTAACTCCTCTTCTTATAAATGAATATTTGCCCCAATTTGTTCTCTGAGTTCCAACTTTATTTTCATATCACTCATTTGCAAGAATAGTGTCATAACTCAGAATTTGTCAAATTTGAGTTGTTGGCATGGGAAGAACCATTTAGAGAAGTTCCTTTAAATGCTACATTGGCACAGCTCTACTTTCAAAACTCTCCGTAAGAGAGCATTGGAGCCGTTGTTGCACGCTTGAAATCCAGCTCTTCGGTTACTGGCAAGACTGTCACAACTCAGTTGTGCTTTGGTAATCATCATCGCGTCACCATGTGATTTGAGCAAAGAACATTATATTTTGTATTAGAACGTTACTGTTTCAGAAGTGTGACAGGTAAGGTTATTGCAATTTATATCAATAATGTACTATTTTAACAAGCGACATAAGTGCACTGGTGTGTCTGGAATCCAAGACAGTCACATTTCAAAGTATGACATCATCTGATGTCTGCAAACAATATAGATGAGGATACCTGTTAATACCATCGATGCTAGCACAGTTTCAGATAGTGGGGCTAGTCCTACATTTAGTACACCATCCTTGAATAAATGTAATTCTAGTTTGACAGAAAGGGAAATGAAGATAATTAATCCACTAAAGCATGGTGTGAAACGCAAACATAATGTAGAAAATAACGCACAAATGTTTTCAAAGATACCAGAAATTCTGGGAAGGCATATGAAATGCAAAAAATTAAGAGAAAAAAGAAAAATTAATTTGTTCAGATCAATGTAGACTACAATGTTCAACAAAGTTCAGTGAAGAAGAAAGATTTAAACTGCTTTTTGGGAGTGTTGGGCCTTGGGCAACATTGAAAAACAGGGACATTTCATAAAAAACAGGACGAGGAAAATCAAACCCACATATCGGTGCACGCGTGATGGTGGCAACAGATCACAGAGAAAAAATAACATGGCGTTTTATTTTCACCAAAATGGCAAACCTCTCTGGGTTTGCAAGCTAGTCTTCATGAACACTTTACACATAAACAGTCTTCCTATACGTACAGTGGTGGACAAACAAAATAAGACTGCAAATATCCTTATAGAAGATATAAAAATGATGGAAGCACGGAAAGCAGCCAAAGATCGACAAAAGTATAAAGGAAGGAGAAAGATGATTTATTGATTCTGTACAAAAAATTGAAAGGCATTACACAAGAGCAAATACACTAGTGTCCAAAAGTTAAGCATAATCACTAAATGAGGCCACACCGCCTGATAGGAATGGCAGACGGATTGCTGAACAAAGGGAAGCTGAATCACACACCGTATGTCACACAACTTGTCCAAAAAAACAGTGTCAGAAATGTTCTGGTAGCTAAGGTACACCTCTGACAACTAACAAAACTTAGCAATGTCTTCCAACACAAAATATGCGGTTAATAGTGTGTATGGTTACCCCCAACGGCCACAAATGCTTCGCAGCGACGTAGCATGCATGCTCTCTATCAAATGGTCCAAGAGCTCTTGTGGCAGTCGATCCCATTCCTCCGAAAGGGCAATGTGAAGGTCTTGGAGGGTCCTTGGTGGAGGATGACGGGATGCAATTCGCCTCCCCAATGCATCCCAGGCATGTTCTATAGGATTCAGATCTACAGACCTCGCTGGCCAGTCCATGCGGTGAATGTCTTCCCCAGCCAGAAATTCATACCCCAGAGCAGCGCAGTTCGTTCGGGCATTATCGTCCATTAGTCTGGACCAACCGCACCTCTGAAGAGTCGAACATGTGGTCTCAGTACTTCATCTCTGTATCTCCGAGCGTTAACAGTGTTCCTCGGACCACCCATGAAGATGTGCAGGTTCGTACGGCCATTCAACATGCCGCCGCCCCACACCATGACGCCACCACCACCACACTGGTGATGTTCCTGTGGGTGTATCGGCTAACCAGTTCTCTCCAGATTAATGTGCGACGGGAATCGTTCTGCAAACTGAAGCGGGATTCATTTGTGAAGAGCACATGCCTCCATTCATTCATGGTCCAGTTTTGATGTTGATGGCTCCACAGTAAACGGTCCTGTCTCTGTGCTGGAGTGAGTGGGACGCACACTGCTGGACGTCGGGCAAACAGCCCTGCTGTTCTGAGCCTCCGGTACACAGTTTGCCAGGAAACGGCAACCCCTGAGACGGCTGCAAGCTCCGCTGACAATTGTCTTGCAGGTGCACTCCGATTTCGTCGGGCGGTTAAGGCCAGATATCGGTCCTGCTGTGGGGTGGTTACCCTTGGTCGACCTGGTACTGGCCTACGACTAACATCTCCTGTTGATATAGATGTTGATTCCCATAGGGAATCTGAAATATTTGTCCCAAATGAGTAAATTTATAATACCAATATAAATGGTCCAATAATGGACCATAATTAGCTGAAAAATTTATAATGTCCCATAACGGACCATTTATATTGGTATTATAACATCTCCTGTGTCTCGAAATCATCTCCAAAGCCTGGAAATGACATTTTGTGGCACATTCAAGGATACAGCGACTCCGGTCTGTGTCTCGCCTGCTTCCTGGCGGCTGAGTATTCTACCCTGCAAAACGGGATCCAAATGCCGTCGTCGTGTCATTATATTGTCACGCTCACCACGAGGCTACACTCCGCACACTATAACAGGGCAAACACGACTGAGGCAATGTGGGGCGCCGGCAGTGGCTGTGTTTACCTTGCAGTTACGCTGCTAGTCAAAGCAGGGAACACTTCTTTCCTACACAGAGCGAACACGTAAGGTTGGTAGGTACATATGTCGTGTGATTTGCGGTCTATTTCCTGTTGCCCTGCTTATTCATAACTTATGGTTAACTTTTGGACACTAGTGTACATTCGAAGATTTCACTGATGGGATTATAAATTTTGAATTCTACAGTTTCAGAAATTCATAACGATTACATGACACACTGCCGAGACAATGATGTTGAATATGGAAAGTATACATTGTTCTACCGTTTCTTTACTACCGAGTTCTACATTTCATTTTCTGTGCCCAATGTGATTTCTGCACTGCATACAATAATGCCAAGGGTGAAGGAAAGAAACACTTGGAAGAAAAGTATATTCAACACTTGGCTGAAAAGGAAATTGTGATAGAAGTTGTAGTTGTCGCAGTTTATGATTTGCAAGCAGTGATGCAACTGCCGAAGGACGACATATCACTATTCTATTATACAGTAAATCACAATTAAATGTACTGAACTTTACGATTTACAACTTACAATGTAATTTCTGAGTGTTATATTTGAAATGAAAACAATGGACATAGAGGTGTGAATGACCTGGCAGCTCGTGTACTTCGATACTTCAAAGTGAAAACCAACAAAAACAATGAAAAGTTCTTCATATTTTATTCTGACAATTGCACTAGGCAACAAAAGAATAAATTTATGATTACCATGTACCTCTATTCAGTTCAGTTCCTGAATGTAAGAAATGTTATGCTCAAATAACTCGTCACTGGGCACACACAAAATGAAGGTAATTCTGCCCATTACTTTAGAGAGAGGAATGTAAATGTCTATTGAACAGCACATAGGCTCCATTAACATGGGAGCTGGACAGCCAGACAGTGTTACCTTGCAACCATGCGGGCTATGTCTTGTGACTAGTGGTGCTATGAAATCAGCAGCTGTTCATGGATGGCCACGACCGAGAGACACATTTATGATCACATTTCAGAAGCTTCTATTCTCTTTCTTTCTAAGCTAGTTACTGTCCACGTCTCACTTCCATACAATGCCATTCTCCAGACTAATGTCTTAAAAATATCTTTCTAATTCCTACATCAATGTTCGAAGCAAGAACATTTCTTTTCTTTAGAAAGGCCTTCCTTCCTTGTGCAAGTCTGCATTTGATGTCCTGCTATCGTTAGTTAATTTACTACCCAAGTAGCAATATTCATCTACTTCCTTTAGGACTTCATCTCCTAATCTAATATTACCTGCATCATCTGCCTTCGTTCGACTGCACTCCATTACTTTGGTCTTACCTATTTTCATCTTGTACTCCTTACCCAAGGCTCCGTCCCTACCATTCAGCAACTTCGAGATCTTCTCCAGTCTCAGATAAAATATCATTGGCAAATCTCAGGGTTCTGATTTCTTCTCCTTGGATTGTGATTCTCTTTTCAAATCCCTCTTTGATTTCCTTTACTGCCTGTTCTACCAAATTGCAGCCTTGCTTCACTCCTTTCTGGATTGCTGTTTCTGTTTCATAGCTTTCAATTCTTATCACTGTAGACTAGGAAGTGATATTTGAAGGCAGGTCATTACTTGTTTCCATCTTATCACTGTTCGAGTAAGTCAAAACAGGCCTGTTATCCTACTGAGGAGCACATTTTAATGACAAATTCGTGATGAAGTTATAAGCTGTGTTAGATAAAATCACTGAGCGCTTACTAGAAGCTCAGAAAGATGTTATAAATAATGTGATTCCGAATTCATTGTTCACTCTTGTAAGCAAATGGGGTTGTGATCGAAGTTCTGGACACAGTGCGTATAAACAAAAATTTGCGAACAGTGGGGATACTGATGAGTTTCAAACTGTATTTTCCTCTGTTCCCCTTAGATTACTTTGTGGCAACATCATCATTTGGCAGAATCCTCGGCCATCATCCACGAAGTTCTGTCCTATGATTAAATTCATTTTTGCTACGGAAACCATTGAATTCATGAGAGCAGAAACTAACAAGATCTTGGAAGAGATAAACAATTTACTTCCAATAATTCATGACACTGGTGATTCTCTGATTTCTGTCATACACACACTTCTGTTGACGGAAAAGTGTGCAACGCGTTGACCGAAACTCTTTCCTCACAGAAGTGTTTAATTTGTGGTGATAATCCCACAATAATGAATGATGCATCAAGGCATTTTGACAGCAACCTAGATCATTTTAGCTTTGGTTTGTCAACACTTCATGCATGCATTCGTGGTTAGGTATAAAAAAAAAAAAAGGTAGGCTAGAAGTGCTGAAGGCAAGACTAATGTGAAACAATAAATTGAGGAAATGAAACAACCATTCAAGCATGAAACGGGAATGATTGTGTACAAACCAAAGCCAGGATTTGGTTCAATAAATGACAAAAACACTGCTTGCCATTTTGTTAGCAACCCTGAATTCAGTGCTCAGATTACAGGATTGGATGTTACACTCATCACACAATTTGATGTATTACTGAGAACATTGTTCTCTGGTATTGAGATAAATTTAGTTGAATTTAACAAGTTCTATTTTGATACCAGAAAACATTATTTCTGTCCCTACTTGTGGTATTATATGCCTGCTACAGTACATAAAAATACTGACCAATAGTACTGAGGTAATCAAAACTGCAATTGTACCAATCGGACAGCTTTCGGAAGCAGCCCACGAATCTGGGAACAAAGATTGCTGTAGATTTCAGGAGCAAAACGCCAGAAACCATTCACTTATCACCACGAATAGAGACTTGTTTTCCATGCTGATTATAATGTCATTCTCGGATCAATAGCCTCCGAGAGGTTCCTAAAAAGAAAGCGGGTAAATTGTGCCCAGAGGTCTTACAGGCGATTATAGCTCGTACAATACAGCCTCGACCAAACCCACCCCAAAATGAGGAAGACCTATCTGATTCATCAAAAAGACGATTACTGATAGAATTCTTTTATTAATTTTTATCCAGTGCGTAATTATGTGTACAGCTGCCTAAAATTGTAATTGTGATTTTTCTTTGTATTATTTATTGTATATTTTTTGTATTGTTGGTTTTTAGGTTATTTTGGTACTTTTTGTATATTTATACCACCCAAATATCTCTGTATAAAATGTTTTCTTGGCAATCCTGTTTAATTCAGTTTAAATCAAAATGCTTTATATTAATAAAAATATATATATAAAATATTGAACAGACCTACCAAATTGTAGAACACTGAGGGAAGGTTTTGAGCCTAAACTGATGAAGGAGGATTGTAAAAGACAGTTGCAGTTGTACATATGTGACAACTTCATTGTGCCATTTCAAGGACAACATCCTAAGCATGACTGGTAAAATTTTATAAACCTCATGTTACTCT
This sequence comes from Anabrus simplex, assembly GCF_040414725.1. Lineage (NCBI taxonomy): Eukaryota > Metazoa > Arthropoda > Insecta > Orthoptera > Tettigoniidae > Anabrus > Anabrus simplex. Next base: position 1,148,588,177 of record NC_090266.1, on the reverse strand, counting down.
CTTTGCTGTATTTTTTTTAAAACTTGCTTTACGCCGCACTGACACAGATAGGTCTTATGATGACGATGTACAGGAAAGGCCTAGGAGCGGGAAGGAAGCAGCCGTGCCCTTAATTAAGGCACAGCCCCAGCATTTGCCTAGTGTGAAAGTGGGAAACCACAGAAAACCATCTTCAGGGCTACCAACAGTGGGGTTCGAACCCACTATCTCTCGGATGAAAGTTCACAGCTGCGCACCCCTAACCTCACGGCCAACTCACCCACTTCTTCGCTGTCTGACCTGCCATAATTTATTGTCAGAAATTCTAGACATTCCAGCCCATTTTCACTTTGCTATTAAGACATCTTTAAAGACGTTTTAAAGCCAAATTTGTACATTCTCATCTATGAAACTACTTGTTAACTATGTTCACCTTCTAGCATCAACTAGGTCAAAATACATGCATAATATGAACTATCTCCCTTAGTTCACAAACAGGGAAGCAAATAGCAATGAATCACATTTTAAAATGAGAATTTGTGCCACAACTTTACGTACAATTTCCATGGAAGATATAACTTTCTTTTATTTTTATTCTTTTTATGCAAGATAACACTAATACCTACAATAAAGACTTACAAGTGTATCCAAAAATGTATTGTATCCTATTAAATTGGGCTCTCAAACGTTTTGATTTTTTCTCTCAGAAATTTGGAGGGGGTTAGTGCCCAGTTACTAAAGTTTTTCAGAAAAATGTATTTCCTATGCAAGTCTTCCTTGCAGCTTTTAGGCAATTAAAGAAGTGTGCTGAGTATGACTACTCTAGCTCTGTGGCTCCTGAGAAAAGAGCACTAAGGGGTTTGAAAAATATTAGCGTTAGCTGACAGCAGTGCTGCCATACATAAATACCACTTTGTTGCAGCGATAGACACACAGATTTGGATACAGAAAATTTTATTCTATTGAGAGAAATGAAAATAATAACGTGAATTTTTGATGACTTCTTGTGACCAGCTGCCCTTAAGTTCAGTCACTCACTAAACATACAATTAAGCAGAATGTCACCTTTTCAATCACATGGAGATAATAATATACAATTTACGAAGGGAGTTCAATATATAATGCAACACATTTTTTCCTAAAAGCAGGTCGTCTTTATTAAGGATTCAAATACATAATGTTATTCCCCAATTCTTTTGCTATAACACCCTATCTTCAACATAATCTCCGTTCAATGCTACGGCCTGTGAGGGCCTGTATGACTGCATGGTACCACTCGAGTGGTCGATGTCGCAGCCAATGTCGTGCTGCATCGATAACTTCCCCATCATCCAAGTAATGCTTCCCGCGGAGTGCACCCTTCATTGGGCCAAAAGATCCGGGCTGTAGGGTGGATGAGGAAGAACAGTCCTCTGAAGTTTTGTGAGCTCTTGTCGGGTGCGCAGACTTGTGTGAGATCTTGCGTTGTTGTAGAGAAGTTTGTTTGCATTTTTGTGGCTATGAACACGCTGAAGTAGTTTCTTTAATTTCTTTAGAGTAGCACAATACACTTCAGAGTTGATCGTTTCACCACGAGGGAGGACATCGAACAGAATACCCCCTTCAGAGTTCCAGAAGACTGTAGCCATGAATTTTCCAGCTGAGGGTACAATTTTGAACCTTTTCTTCGTGGGAGAGTTGGTGTGGCGCCACTCCATAAATTGCCGTTTTGTTTTGCGGTTCAAAGTGTTGAATCCATGTTTCATCGCCTGTGACAATGTTTGACAAGAAATTGTCACCTTCAGCCTCATAACGTGCAAACAATTCTGCACAGATGTTTCTTCTTTGCTCTTTGTGGTCTTCCCTTAGGTGTCTAGGAACCCAGCGGGAACAAATCTTTGAATACACCAACTGGTGGGTAAGTGTGTCAGCATTACCAACACAGTTGCATTTAACCTCTGTGTTTCTGTTTCATAATTTAAGTGCTTCGATGGCAAATGTAAAGGAATGTCATTTGGAACCACTTGGCAGTAAAGAATAGCGAGGTGTTCGACTGTGATCCATTGATCACCTCGAATAAAGATGTCCGCACGTTCCATTTTTGCAGGCGTCACAGCTGTGTCCGGCCAGCTGGCACGCAGGAGATCAGATAGGTTTGACTTTGTTGTGATGATGAAAAATGCCTCGTCCAACGAATCACCATGCTTTAGTCCACTGCCAGGTCTTGTAGACATTCTGCAAGTGCCTATGAATATCTATGATGCCCTGATTTTCCGCCAAAAGAAACTCAATAACTGCTCTCTGTTTGGTATGCACTTCCATTACAGACGCCATTTTGAAGTCGTTATAGCGCTGCCACCTAAGGGAAATTAATGAAACTCTAAGAGATGACGCGGGAATATTCAAAGATATCCCAAACAAAATTCCAATTTTTAAAATCCGAAATTGGCCGAGAAATAAAATGTATAGCATTATATACTGAACGCTCCTCCTATTAATCTTTACTTACATAGACAACCTGAAGATTTACATTTGATTTTTCTCTGTGGTAGAATATTTTTACTTCTCATTCTTTTTAATAACAAAAAAGAGCGAGTTTAATGCAACCATTGACGTTGTGATCATAGCTACAGGAACTCCTGTTTTAATGGAATCCGAACCACAGTTGCATTTAACCTCTGTGTTTCTGTTTCATAATTTAAGTGCTTCGATGGCAAATGTAAAGGAATGTCACTTGGAACTCCTTGGCAGTAAAGAATAGCTTTCAGTGCATTGTTTTTACAGAAGCCTCCATTAAAACAGGAGGTCCAGTGGCTATGATCACAACATCAACACTATGATTATGACATCAACAATCACATAAAACTTGCTCTATTTTTATATTTAAAATAAAGAATGAGAAGTAAAAAATTATACCACAGAAAAAATCAAGTGCAAATCTTTAGGTCTTGCAATCCAAGTACCTGAGGTTATCTCATGATCACCACACAATCTACTGTAGCAATCCAACAATGTCAAATTCATACTTTCTGCCCAACTAATTTGCAACCATCTTGCATAACTTACCCAGTCTCGTAAACAAAACAGAACCAAAATACCGATGTTAGTAGAATAGTGCTACACAATCATTTGCCACAGTTGCTACAAATAAGAAATTACTGAATACCAACGGACTTTTCATCCCATAAGAACAAACCTTTGAACTACCAGGTTCATATTGCTATATGACAGCTCATTGTGGATGCTTGGCGTACTCTACACTTCATGACTGAAGTAAAACGGAGAACAATAAAAAACTAAATTTCCTGGATTTAACAGTTGAAAGAAAAGAAAATTTATCCTTTTCAATCTTTAGAAAACCGACCCAAACTATAAACACCATACGAAAAGATTTGTACCATCCTGAGGCACATAAAAGGAGTTCCTTTTTAAGCATGTTAAATAGAGCCTTTAACATTCTCTTGTCCAAAAACAATTTCCAAAAAGAAATTAATCTCATTTACAAAGTAGCGATAAGCAATGGATACACAAAACACTACATAGAATTTCATACTTAATGAGAATGAAATATCAAGCTTAATAATTAACATGAATCCAAGACTACCAACAGCAAGAGCTTTGCCTAAGATACACAAATCCCACACACCCATAAGATCAAACAGCCCTACCTATAAAACCTCTAAATTTATTAACAGTTTTCTAAAAAAGTGCTATATTTCCAAAGTGGAATCACAATCGGTAATTCAATAGAATTTGTAAAATTATTGAGAACACTAAATTAAAACCATCTTTCACCTTGAACCCATTCGACGTTACTAATATGTATTCTACCATCCCTACAAAAGAAACTCTAGATATAATTAAGAACAACTTAAAGACAAATAAGAAACTTAGTAACCATGAAATAGAAGAATTTATGCTACTCCTAGAATTTACCCTTAACAATAATTACTTTTCCTTCAATAACACAGTATCAACAGAGAGGTCTCCCAATGGGATACTCAGCGTCAGGTATCCTTGCTGAAATATACATGGATCATTTAGAAAAACATAAAATTTTAAATGAAGAAAAAGGTATTGTCTGGCAAAGGTTTGTTGATATATTTTTGCAATTATAGATGAACAAATCTATGAAAATGAAAACCTACAACCTGTTTTCCAGTCATTGACCAGGTCAGGGATGTAATGAATGAAGCAGATATAGGCTGTTAGTACGATGGGGTCGCCACTCCCAAAGTGATTTATTAATGAATGATAGATGCTATGAAATGAGAATGGAGAGTGTTGCTGGAATGAAAGATGACAGGGAAAACCGGAGTACTCGGAGAAAAACCTGTCCCGCCTCCGCTTTGTCCAGCACAAATCTCACATGGAAACAAATCAATAGTAGTGCTAATTTAATAGACCAAATTAACAGTTTAGACCCTTTCATAAAATTCACACTAGAAACGGAGAACAATAAAAAACCAAATATCCTGGATTTAACAGTCAAAATAAAAGAAGAAAATTTATCTGTTTCAATCTTTAGAAAACCGACCCAAACTATGAACACCATACGAAAGAGATTCGTACCATGCTGAGGCACAAAAAGGAGTTCCTTTTTAAGCATATTAAATAGAGCCTTTAACACTCCCTTGTCCAAAAACCATTTCCAAAAAGAAATTAATCTCATTTACAAAATAGCGATAAGCAACGGATACACAAAACACTACATAGATACATTAATAAATAAAATGAAGAATAAACCTCAAACGCAGTTGATAAAAGAGCATTTAAAAAAAAAAAAAAAACATGGTCACTTTCACTTATAATAATGGGAACATTTACTAGATTACTAATATTCAAAATTGCCTTTTGCACTAATAATAATAATCAACGTTTAATTTTCAATTACCAAAGCACTGCAAGTAATAACAGGTATTAAAATTCGGGGATATATAAACTTAAATGTTTAAATTGTGCCAATTCATACATTGGACAAACAAGACGTAATTTCCTAGTAAGATACCATGAACATATTAATGCTGAGAAACACAGGAAATATTCGGCCACGAGTCTTCATATGACCGAATATAAACATAATTTTACAACAATAGAAAAGGACTTGACCATTCTGCGAATGTTAAACAAGAGTAAATTAATGAACATTTTGGAAAATATCTATATTGAGATTGATCAGAAAAAAAACCCCAGCCAGAACATTAATGAAATAATGGAGAATATCAATATATTGTTAAAAGAAGCTACCAAAATAGATTTATCTAGGAAAGCCATCAAAAAGGACCCGGAAAAACATCCAACACACCTCCTCTTAGTTAGCTCTGCCCTACACAACATTCCCCCACTTCTCCTGCCTTTTCCCCTCGCCTATGACAACACTGCTTCTCAGTTAGCTCCACCCTGCACAGCATTTCCCCTGCTTCCCCTACCTCTCCTTCCGCTTCTCCTTGCAGAGATATATATATATATATATTAGTCAGTTGATGACACGGCGTAAGGGAGGACACTAATTGCAACACGACCGACTATGAGGTAAACAATATTTCATATATCCTTATATACCACACCAACACACATGGTTAGACTCAGACTAATGATTTAAAGATAAGAGGTATACAACTAAATGAGGCCACAAAACTAGTTGCAAATCGAGGATTGTGGCGACGTTTAGTAAATTCACAGAGGCTTGCAGACTGAACGATGAAAGGCATAACAGTCTATAATGATAATGTATGTAATGTATGTAATTTCTTCTTGTTTCAGACTCATTTCAACAGTCTAACTTCAAAGCTCAACTTCAACTATGGTTGTTTCAAGAGTTCCCCCAACAACAATATTTTAAGAAAATCTTTTATATTCTCAATTTTATCTTCAAGATGAACAAGCATATACGTCTCCAGCATAAAGAAGACCCCTACGCCGATTTTATTCGTCACTTGGACATTGACATTTTGGAAATTTTAACTCGACATGAACGAACATTTTATTCATCACCATAATCATTACATGTGTTTCAATTGTACTGCCATTTTTTGTTTAATCTTTTAGCTGATGATGTTCCATAATCGGAACAAAACATGTTCTATTTTGTATACACCTAGAGATTAAGCTGGATTATGTCATGTAAACAATAAACTAGCTATAGGAAGTTGACAAGTATTGGAAGGTGGGAATCTCCTTATAACTTAACCTTAGTACTGAAGTAAAAAGAATACTGAAAGCTCTATTTTAGTATGTACCTCTTTACGTTCATAACCCACTGTTCTGTAAAATCCTATTTTACTAATGGAAACTTGAAAATTTCATATAATCTTGCATGTTAGGCTATTTTACCAACAGAATAATAACTCTTTCTGCATAATGTTTAAATCCAAAATATGATATAGACACAATGTTACATCTGCCTGTACAACCACTGCAAATGGAACTATAAAAGATTCAATATCTTAATGCACAATGGCAGTAAATACAGACAAAAACCATTTTCCACCCAGTGCCACTTTCAATGCCACTGGAGGATATAACTTTATTATCTAAATTATATGTGGAAGTATTTCACAAAACCTGAGTAGCTTCAACCAGGTGTGCCGTCTCACCAGTGCCATGTATCATTAGAAACTTCAGACTGTGGTGTATATAAAAATGTGTTCTTTTTAGACTATTTTATTCAGATGTTATAGAAAAATAAGTTTGTACTACATGAAGAATTCTATTATTTTTGAAGTAACTATTAAACCTGTTGAAAGGATAAATTGTTTTTGAGAAACTCAAAATAACTTCAAAGAAGCATATTGAATGCTTCCATTACAGTACTGTGAAAGTTTAAGATAATTATTACAGAAAATGAATCTTTCTTCTTTAAAATATAAATTGCTTTACTTTTATATACACTGAAAGGTGGAAAGAACAGCAACAGTCCAAATTCAATAAGTATTTATTTTACATTTCTGTGAATGTCATAAATACATATCTAACAGTTCATGGTTAAATATTATTATAAATAATAAATATATTTAAAAATAATAATTTGGTTAAACTGTGCCAATACCTCACCAATACCTTTGGTAATTTTTTTCATTTTGTTTTCACCTTCAGAAGTGTGCATTACCACCCCTTTCATTAATCACACCCTTTAGTCTCTTGGGCTTGGTCCTGATAAAGGATACTTTCTCTGTTTTCTCTTCATTAGCAATTATTTTCTTCTTGAACAAAATGCTTAGCGCCCTTTAACTACTGATGACGTTTATGAGCTAACAAAGAGCCAGATTTGTGCACCAGAGAGATTCTTAAGGTATCAGTAAATTTCACTCACACATATTTAGACATCTTTGAAAGCTGTTCAAATCATCTAAAATTTGTCTGCTAACTCAGATACAAGAGATGAGCTCTCAACCAAATATGCAACATAGCTGGCTCGCTGTCTTTAAAGAGCCTCGTTCAAGTTCCTTAGTGTGTCTACATATTAGTAGAACCTCCTTCTGTGTTTGTCTCACAAAAGGTCAATGAGATTCAAATTCAGTCAGAAGTCTACCATGACATGAAATCCCACCTCATCTAAGTCCTGAATCGCAGATAAGGCAAAAAAAAAAAAAAGGTTGTATGTTACCAAAATAAAACCATCAATAAATGGAGTAAGAGGCATAATGTGATCCTGAAGGATTTCCTTGTTGTACTGATGAGCTATTAAGGGACCTGTGCTAACATACTTATATAACCACCATGGAAATAGTTCTTGGGTGGGAAGTTTTACAGGAAAATCTTCACCCAAAGATTCCTCACACTCATATTCCGGCATCTGGAGACTTTTTTGAAACAAAATTTTCATTCATCTGTGAACTACGAGGGCAAGTCAATAAGTATCTGCAATCAATTTTTTATAATTTATTACAAAAAGAGTACACATTTTTTACTGATATCATTTTTCAACATAGTTACCCTGCTTTTCAATGCACATGGTCCACCATTTCACATGCTTTCTGATACCCTCTGCAAAAAAAAAAAAAAAAAAAAAAAAAAAAGGATTTTTGTTGCTTAGCAAGCCACGTATGCACCACTTCCTTCACCTGTTGATCGGAGCTGAATCGACGGCCTATTAGTGTGTTTTTAAGTGGACCAAACAGATGGTAATCTGCCGGAACGAGATCAGGACTGTACGCAGGATGCAGCAAAAGAACTCCTTCTGACAATCGACCTCTGTGTTTGTTGTTAACTGCGGGTTTCAGCTTTTTTACCAGCATATCACTGTAACGTTTACTGTTTCCCCTTTTCCTGAGTCCCAAAAAACTGTGAGCATCACTCCGCTCCTGGTACACCCTCAGACCACCAAAAACGGATTACGGAACTCTGTTCTTCCTTGGTGCAAACAGAGAGTGGCATGGCCTTCTTTATGTAGCAACAGCACGAGCTGTACTGGTCTGATAATGCTAAAATCTACCAAAGACGTAGACAACGGTGCCATTTAGCGGCTGGTGAGCACACAACGCCATAGAGCCAACCTAAAGACAATTAGAGCAAAATTGCAGATACTTATTGACTTGCCTATGTATATTCCCTGTCCATTATTGCATTCTGTAGCTATGACAATATGCCACATAATGCAGCCAAACAGTATGGTAAGCGAGTGTGTAGCAGTTCTTCTGGAGTAGATTTTTGCTTCCTCGGATCATCTTTAGACAATTTGCTCAATCCTGATCCCATTAAGTACCAGGGGCCTGTTTCATAATGCTACAAGTCTACAAGTTACAAGTAATTTTTCATACAAGTTGTTGGAAAAAATTAATTCCTGTTTCATAAAAGCACTTGTAGGTACAATTGTATTTATACAAGCTACAAAACTTTTCAACAAGTTAAAATTCATGTTGTGTTTCATAAAGATACTTGTAGAGTACAAGAACTTGTAGAAAATATCATTTTTCTTACAAGTTTTAGACATGTAAGGTTAAATACAAGTCTGTGTAATTTGGTGTTAAATAATCAATAATCAATTAGTTTTCAAGCTTTGTCTTAATTTTCGTGTGGAAATGGTTTTGTTATATAGTAGCAACGATAGTGATGAAGATATAACAGGGGATGGACAAAGACGTAAACGAACTTTCAGAAGTACGGTTAACATGGCTTTCACAAGCTTTTAAAAATACAGTGAAAGATTTAGAATGAGCCCAGTAAAACTGGAGTCACTCCTACAAGATGTAGGTAATCAACTTCAACATGCAAGTAACAGAAACTGTGCTCTATCCCCAAAATAACAGTTACTTATAGCATTACACTGGTTAGGAAATGGAGGGCAATATGCATGGCGTATCAAAATTTAGTGTGTGCAGAGCAGTTCATTCAGTTTTGAATGCAATGAATATTGTCAAGTTTCCCACAGTTGTTGACTGGCCAGAGGAAACTGGCCACATAGTTCAAGAGTTCTGTGCTACTGCTCATATGCCTCAAATATGTGGATGTATTGATGGAACACTAATAAACATTGGTGCTCCTGTGGTAGTACATGAGAGCGACTTTATCGATAAGCATGGGAACCATTCCATAAACTGCATGGTAGTGTGCAGACCAAATCTTAAGTTTTACTATGCAAGTGCTAACTGGCCTGGAAGTGCGCATGATGCGCGCGTACTAAGAAATAGCACCCTTTCTCAACACTTTGATGTTGGCTGGCATCCATTTCCAAGTGCTATTCTTCTTGGTGATTCAGGGTATGCACTGAAAGAATGGCTCATTACACCTGTCTTGGATAATATAAATGACCCTGCAGTTATGCGTTTCAATAAAGCTCATAAGTCAACAACACGTATAGATGAAAATGCTCATGGGATCTTAAAAGAGAAATGTCCATGTCTCAACCCTACTTTTGCAGCTAATATTTTTATTTGTTGTAATACACTTTGTGCCAGCCCCGTGGTGTAGGGGTAGCGTGCCTGCCTCTTACCCGGAGGCCCCGGGTTCGATTCCCGGTCAGGTCAGGGTTTTATACCTGGACCTGAGAGCTGGTTTGAGGTCCAGTCAGCCTACGTGATTAGAATTGAGGAGCTATCTGACAGTGAGATAGCGGCACCTGTCTAGGAAGCCAAGAATAATGGCTGAGAGGATTAGTCGTGCTGACCACATGACACCTCGTAATCTGCAGGCCTTAAGGCTGAGCAGCGGTCACTTGGTACGCCAAGGCCCTTCAAGGGCTGTAGTGCCATGGGGTTTGGTTTGGTATTACACCTTATGATATTTCAAGAGAACTTCAAGGTCAGAATGTGATGAACATAGAACCTGTTGAAAATGGAAAAGATGAACTAGATTTTGACTATGTACCTCTTCCAGCAGCATATAGGTGCCTACAGCAACTCATTAATCATTTTGCTTGAGATTAAGGCAAAATATATAGTGAAATAATGTCATATAAAAAGCTGTTATTTACAGTACACAGACAAACTCCTTTAATGTTAATGTTGGGTAGGCCCAAGTCTCTCTCAAGTTTCAAAGCTTCCAATTATGATTAATATACTTTTATTTCTAACAGTTCATTCTGAAAGGCTACCTTCTTTCTCCTTTCAATTTCCAGATAATGTGTGGGGTGAGGTGAAGCCTCAGAGGAAATTCTCTTCCAGAGGTAAGGCAATATTATGAATATTCCTCCACTCTCTAACTTTGTCTTCTTTCATGAGTGAAGTAGAGAAAGCTCCAAACAAAATTTCCTTCGCATCCATGATTTTTTTCAGTATTAAAATTTTATTTGCAATTTGTTGCTGTTTAGGATTACTCATGTTTGACTCCACTTGGCTATCTCTCAGAAATCAGCTGACTTGTAAGACCTGTAGTGAAATGTACCAACCTCACAATTGTAGAAATTTTGTTTATGAAATAAGAATTTCCTACAAGTGTAGGAACATCCACTTGTAACTACAACTTGTCTGCTTGTAGACTTGTAGCTTTATGAAACAGGCCCCAGGAATATGAATATGATTTATAATGTCCAATAACGGACCATTTATATTGGTATTAAGTTGCTTTACATCGCACCAACACAGATAGGTCTTATTGTGACGATGGGACAGGAAAGGGCTAGGAGTGGGAAGGAAGCGGCTGTGGCCTTAATTAAGGAATTTGCCTGGTGTGAAAATGGGAAACCACAGAAAAACCATCTTAAGGCCTGCCGACAATGGGGTTCGAAACCACTATCTCCCGAATACTGAGTACTGGCCACACTTGCGACTGCAGTTATCGAGCTCGGTCAAAACACATTTCTATCTGGTAGATTTAAACTATAGATATGTATAACTCCTCCTGTTAAATATAATCTCAAACATTAGCTACCATATTCCAACAAAAACCGTAACATAAGTATTTACAGACATAACTGACAGAGTTATTGCACACTTCAGTTTAAGAGAGTCAAACAAAACAAATCTCAGTTTTACTTATGACAAACTTAAATCTGTTTTAAAATTAAAGCTAACACACTGAGTTTTATTTATATTTATGCCATATTTGATGAGCAGGTATCCTACTCATTTTTACCAATACTGTAGACTCTAAAAAATCAATAATGAATGCAACTCATGAGAGTATAGTATACTCTACAGTTAAAATTGTTAGAGTGGGGCAAAAGTATAAGGCATTTATAAAGAGTGTTTTAACATGCAATTATGAAGATGAACTCCTTACAATTAATGCACCAATGCAGCCAAGTAATCCAAGTTTTAGGTATAAATATATCTATCCGTAGGGGTGGGAAACAAGAAGTCCGAGAACTTCTTTAAGTCTTGCACAGGAGACACGCCTTGTAGATCCCTCAAGAAGAGCAAGCGCACTTCTCATGTCACGCGGCACATAGACAGCAATAACACACTATGACGACTCTGTTAATTGGAGAAGTCACGAATGTATGTGCAAGTGGGGAAGAACGTTAGGTACAAAGTTGCATTTACCCAACACATCCCACAAAGTGGTAAGCACAATCTGTTATTTATTTTGCGCCTGAGCCTTCGATTTATAGTGGAATGGAAAGCTCTATGCCTTTCTGCTCACAATTTATTGAATATCATTGTTAGCGCAAATTTTGGCTACTAGGAGAAAGCCGTGGGCCTGAGAGTAATTCACAGAAGCCCCAGAAAGTAAGTCCAATGTAATGCTTGTTTCCAGTGTATTAGTTTTGAAAGCAAAGATACATCGGGGATGATTCCCCATTTGAAGAGCCACGAACCGTTTCAAGGCAGTTGAGCATCAGCTAGTAGCTCTTCTATTTTGTGGACTTAAACTACATTCTGTTCTTCATTGCTTTCTTTTTGAATTAGTAGTGATAATTTCAGAGTTGAATGCAAAGTTTATTTTAAAAAACCCAGAGAAAGCATAATTCAAAGAAATAACACTCAATTTCTAATTAATAGCAAGTGATACTTTGTTTGCATTTGAAGAGTTCCTAAACTGAGTTTTGTTTTATTTGATTTCAATTTGCAAATAATCAGTTATGTTAATATTAAAAAGGAAGATCCAATATAAGGTAAGGAATTCTAAAAGGACGTTTCCCATATGTTTAGACAGATTAACTCGTTCCTTTTAAACAGCTGGAGTCCCGCACTTCAAGAGAGGAATGAGATTCTCACATGCGTCCTGAAAGAGCAACAGTATTCACTTTAACTTGAGAGGGGTTCTGAGATTCTTGAGATTTCGACTGCTGGCCTCGAGACTCTTAAGCGGGAAGAATTCCAATTCCTAGCTATCAGTATACTTTCTGCAGAGTAACTCATATACAGTACAATCTAACAACAGTTAAGATATTAACACCTTTCAAATGCATTAAGGTGGGTCTTCGTCTCAGGAAATGTTCTTGACAATATTAATTTGGAGAATGGAGACTGTAGCAGAACCAAAATTGAAAGCTTTCAGTAGAATATATAAAAATGTTTATGTAGAAAGAAAGATTTCAAGAATGCTTTAATTGAATGCAATAAATCGAGAGGAGGAATTCCTTTTAGCCAAAATGCAACAATTACTTGCTCATTAACACTCTTATTTTCGTCTCTCTCTTTATACACAACAATAATATAATCATAACACCTCTTCCATTCATAACATTCTGCTTCATTTCCATAAAAATCTATACCATAGTAATTTAACTGTGCAGGCCAATGTTTTCTTTCCTACACTATTTAATGAGAGAGAACCAACAGAAGGGACAAGCAAAATTTGCATTTGTGAAAACAATAAGTTACACACAAATGTTTAATTCTTTTTTTTTTAATCACCAGTTTTTGTATTTCTATTAAAAAACATTTTCTCTTTTTGTGATTTGGCAACATTCCTTAGTCTTGTCTGGTGAATTTGGGTTCAGCAAGTGAACTGTCCTAAGAAACAAGAGAAGAAGGGACTATTCTATTGTATAAATCATGTCCACCCACCATATTACCTTCCACATGCATTTGTCTAGTTCGTATATGTATGAAAATGTCAACACACCAATAACAAGGAGAAAAATAATCTGAAAATGATCCCTTTCATACAAATGACAATAAAACAATACACACATTTTCATAAGAAAGAAGGAATTCAAAACTTAAAATACATCAAAACCACAAATTCGTGAAAAAGTCATCCACAGACAACCATGGTTAAGATGATTAAAATAATAAAAAAATAAAAGCATTTTATAATCTTATTTAAGATAAATATATTCCTTGAAATATTGGTTGATTTGGAGAGTTGATGGCATCTAACTATAGTATGACACTGTAAATTACTAATCATTTGTAAGTTGCTTCCTCATGAACTACCCAGGAATTATGGCTGTACCTAAAGGAATGTGAAAGGTCTTGTATAATAAACACCTGTTAATGAGAAAAGAAAACAAACCCAGCCCAAAATCCATATGTATGCAATACATTCAACTAATTATGGAACTGATATAACAGCTTAGGCTTTCAAAGCTGGCATATCGGTGAATACATAAGAAATTATCTTCCCGGCTTGTAGGCCATGGTCGAATTGGGTTAGTAACTCCCAATGTGTCACTGGAAACTGCACCCGGCATTCTCAAGGGGTTAGAGAAGAACCCTTCGGAAAAAGTACACCCCGTTATTAGTAGTAGTGGTCTTCTTCTGCTCCTTCTGACCTTTGGAAAAACAGCAGACCCCTTTAGAATGCCAAGCACAGTTTCCGGTGAAATTGGGAGATGCTAACCTAATTCGACCACGGCTTATCAGCCCGGAAGATAATTTCTCTTCTTTATTCAAAGTACATAATGGCCTCTTTAAAACAAGAAAATATACAAAAATCAACTTCATGGTCCGTATCGCACTTTAACAGATTCACAATTATTTTTTATTATCCACCTTGACGATACATTAGTTGCTTAAGGCAACTTATTAGTTAATAGTGGTACATGTTTTGTATTTTTGTAACATCTTCAGCCACATTACAACACTGTTTAGATGAAAAAATTAATACAATGACAAAGTTTACAATGCCTGCAAAAATACGAAACATTTACCACTATTAACTAATAAGTTGCCTTAGGCAACTAATGTACCGACAAGGTGGATAATAAAAAATATTTAATTGTGAACAAGAAAATTTGTCGAAAAGCCAACTTTGAGTAGAATGGTGATAATGTGTCTACGGTATTACTGACTTTTTGTTGTTGTCAAGGACTGGGATAAGTATTCTAGGAATAATGGGGAGTATAAGCTTACATCCAACATATTCCTGGAGTTAAGACTGGGAGACAATGGGACAAAGAAAAAACAAACATAAAATGCCAAATGCGACCTAATTCAAAACGCTCAACTTTTTCCCACTAAGTCTCAGTTCTCACAGTCTAGGTTGGATTTTCTGCACCTCTAGGTCATGAACACTGTTTCCTTCAACTCTCATGTTTATCTGTATTGGATTTGTTAGCAAATGCCTTTTTTATTTCCCCTTTCTTTCTTCCCCTATTCAGATGAGCTGATGAAGTTCTCTCTCCATCCAAAAAGTAATACCGGTAGAATAAAACAGATAAATCGAAGAAACGCCTAACATTAACACGGTTTACATAAAATTAAGATAATAATAATAATAATAATAATAATAATAATAATAATAATAATAATAATAATAATAATGGAATTTGAACAGCACACTGATGTCTTGTTATGTGAACACCAGCAAAAGGTCATCCATTCCAAATGATATCTCTCTCTCTCCTCATTGTCCAAATAAAAATTTCAGTATTTCATTCCAATTTGAAACTCTCAAATTTCTGTTTTGAAATAACAGAATTTTAGTTCATTTTTCTGCTTTTGAAAGCACTGTTATTTCATCTCCCTCCTTCAACATTATTCACGTGGTGCAACTATTACTTTATCCTCACGGATGATTTACAGTAGATGGCTCTAAACACAATTAAAACATAACAGACTGACACAAATATGTAAAAAACACGTTCTCATAATATTTATATCTGAGATATATAATAATGAGATGAATGCAGTACTTTATTCCAGTGGACAAATCTGGTAAGCTCTTCAAATTGATGGTTTGAAAAGCTAACCAAATCACACTAACGTTCTCTTGAGAAGAGACAGCCTGCATGCAGTTGTCTGTTCATGATTTAAAAATTGTGTTAAATTCTTAAGTTGAACCCAACAATAGGAACACGATTTCAAGTTCAAACTATTCATCTGGGAGGAAAGGGAAGGCAACACAACCACCTTTCTTCAGTCAGTGACAAGCGAGTTATTAGCAATATTCTGACGAACAACCTATTTTTGACTGGAGTTTAACCAACTTCTGAAGCTGAATAACGTAAGTTTATAAATATTGGTAAGACTTTCTGAGTAAGTATATTGAAGAAATAATAAATTAGCCAGGAATAGAAAATGGAATATAAATGTTAACATACAGGTTGTATATACAAATCAAACACCAGAAATCACACAAAATTAAGAAATGTATTACATCAGCATTTCTGTATGGGAAAACATAAGCCATCCCTGAGAAGAATTTCTTTTCCTAGCACCTATTCTGAATTTAACAAGATTTCTTCAATATACACAAAAAACAGAATAGGCATTTAAATACGAGGTTGTTGCTGTGCCTTCATGGTTATGCATATGTACCCACACAGTCTAGTTTTATGTAACAAAGAGTTCATAAAGCTCATTAAGTGATCATTTGTTAGATCATTTTTGTACAGCTATTTTCTTTTAATTGCCTATTATTTTCTTAAAGCCTCAAAGAGCTTTTAAACAGACTTGATGAGTCTAGTTTTAGGTGTAACTGTCAAATCAATGGCAAATAATGTAGGTCAGCGATTGTCAGCTGATATATTAGGAAAAATAACGAGAGATAAAAGGAAGGAATGTGGAAGGAATCAGGAAGAGGAAGCATATGTGAAAGGAGAATAGTCACACATAATGGAGGTGATGGACATTAGAACAGGAAGGGCAAGGTCATGTCATTTTACAAAATAAAAGTTTATGGGTTCTTATTTCTTTTCAAGTTTCTACAAGAATATCTCTTCTTTATAATATTAATAAGGATGAAAAATTAGCACCATTAGAAAAGTGGTGAAATATTTAGGAAATGGTAGTGGGAAATTTCCTACAGCACTTGAGCAATCTTCTATCACGTCATACGATTGTTTGACAGTTGAATCGAGCATCCATCACGAGAACTCAATTGGACTAGCATCAACAAAATCACTCCTGCAATCTGCACAAGCAGCACCGACTTCAAGGCTCTCAACTTGCAATAGCAATTGCTCTGTAATCAAATGAAATGTACAACCACTTTCTCAATTGTGAGCTGCCCTTTTGCCACTCATGTAACCAATCCAACGTTCCGCAGTAGTAGTAAGTAATGGATCATGATCAACAGTACTGAGTAGTAACAATTGGTTCACATGTGTGGCATGGTAGTCCCAGCGGGCTAAGTTCGGTGCTACTCCGAGAGTAAAATGGCGCAAGTCGTACACTGTGCCAGCCCCTGTATCGTACAGCAGCAAGAGCATCTTGAGAGATAACATTCCCTGCTCAAATAACGCAGCAGCTTCTTGCGTTTGTTCAGCTGGTGCAATGGACTTGAGATCATACAACCCTAGAAGAGAATAGATGAAACCATTCAGCACGAACGATGCAGGTCTTGTCGGATATTCTTCATACCAAGGAAATTTTCCCAGGAAGGTTGCTAAAACGCCACCTTCTGAACTGGCCACGCGGAAAGGCCGCAGACCAGCAATTGCAGCTTGGAGATATTGCGATTCTCCACCAGAGTGATGGTATGCTCGTGCCAGCACAGATATAGCATGACCTTGACCCATCGCTGAATACCTTGAACACAGAAGTGAGGGATGTAACTGCTTAAGGAAATTGTAGTCACTATGTTGATCATATTAAGTCCATGTAACTTTTTAATATATTTTCACTGAAGATGGCTCAAAGATGAACTGAAACATGTTTGGCTAAAAATCATTCCATCCAAAGATATATGTAGTGAATAGGAGCGAGTAATAAAAGCCTTTCTATGGTAAAGTCTTACCTGAAAAGGAAAACAGTTTATTAATAATACAATGACATGTTTTGTTCTGTAGGAAAGTCTTCAGATTCGTTCAAATAACTTATTTGCTTGTGATCTAATATTTTTTATGCTGTGTAAACTTGTCACCAATTATGAATGGGTGATATTATGGACAAGTGAAAGTCATTTGAATGTTAAAAATTCTCACCATCAGTTCCAACAACTTAATAGCAGCAAAAATGTTCTGTGAACTTATCTCAGTGCATGTTCGCTCGTCACTGCGGTTCAGCTTTCCAACAATAATGTATATTCAAGTGTAAATAAATGATTTGAAAGAATCTGAGGATGTTCTTATAGAACGAAACATATCATTTTATTATTCTTAAACAGTTTTAAACAGTTTTATAAATTTTTATCTAGTGTTCGACAGAAATGAAAAAAATTAATTAATTAACTAAGTTGACACTGAAAATCATGACTCCCATCTTATCAAAAAGTTTCAGAAACTTCAAACTTTCCTCAAACAGATGCAGAGAAGAGCTAAACAGCAAAAAGCATAACAATTTTAAATGATGATAATGCGAGTTACAAGCTGGTATCAGAAAGTAATGTAAACTATAACAACAATACCAGAAGTTTCAAAACTGGCTTTCATGGCCGCAGATCTTAAAATCACGGGAATATAACCAGAGTCTTGGAGGGGTATGCCAATCCAACTGAACTGGGGGAGTTGGCCGTGTGGTTAGGGGCGTGCAGCTGTGAGCTTGCATCTGGAAGAAAGTGAGTTCGAGCCCTACTGTCAGCAGCCCTGAATTTGGTTTTCCGTGATTTCCCATTTTCACACCAGGCAAATGCGGGGGCTGTACCTTAATGAAGGCCACGGCTGCTTCCTTCCCACTCCCAGGCCTTTCCTATCCCATTGTCGCTGTAAGACCTACCTATCTGTATTGGTGCGACGTAAAGCAAATAGCAATCCAACTGATGAGCCCAAAAGCACGTCTGGGCGAAACTCTGCAAATGCACACGGCCTATCCACCCAAAGGCTGGTTCTATTCCCGTGATTTTAATACCAAAAGTGTATGTTACATTCTTCACATGGTCTAAGCTCATTATCAATGATAAACTCATCAATATGTTTAAAACCAATTCAAGCAAAATATAACCTCCTAAAATTATTATAAAGTGGCCAGAGACTATATTCAATAACCAATTAACTCTTTCTGAACGTTTCTTAACAGGTTAAAGAAGTGATCAAAATTCAAATAATTACAATTCAGCATACATAGTAAAACAACAAATGTTATGAAAATGACAGCAATAAGAATGGAAAAGTTTGATGATGATGATTATAATTCTATGGACACATCTTTGAGATGTCAGATGACTGACTTAAAAAAAAGAATATTGAGACAGATTGGTGTCCAAGAATGTAAAATTAATGACAGGGTCAAATGTAGGCAAATAGTAAAGAGGTAACAAGGATTTAGGATGGAATCAAACCCCAAAAGATGGAGAGGACCTCTATCCAAAGAACACAAGAAGTTGCTGGCTGATGAGCTGAGGAAATACTCAGATGTCAAAGCTAGGAGAACAAGATCTAAACACTGAAATGAACTTGTTATCATGCTGTCCATAGAGGCTCATTAAGAAAAAAGGTTTTATGTCCCACAAACAACGTTGTAAAGGTTTTTGGAGACACCATAATTTTATCCAGCAGTAGTTCTTTTATATGTCGGTAAATCTGACACAAAAAACTAACCCCATGGCCCTACAGCCCTGAGGGCCATGGCCTACCAAGTGACTGTTGCTCAGCCCAAAGGCCTACAGATTGCGAGGTGTCGTGTGGTCAGCACGACAAATCCTCTCGGCCATTATTCTTGGCTTTCTAGACCAAAACTACTGACATAAGGCTGACATATTTGAGCACCTTCATATACCATCAGATGGAGCTGGGATGGAACCCGCCAATTTGGAGTCAGAAAGCCAGCATCTGAGCCACACACACTGGCAGAACAAGTTTGATGAAAGTCATCTGATAATAGTATACAGTAGAACCTTGATTATACGTTCCCGGAAACAACGTTTTCCCGCATTATTTGTTCAAATTACATGGTCCCGCGAGCATCCTAATTAAATCACGTTGTAAAAATCCTGCACTATCCGTTCCACAAAGAAACTATTTCCCGGATCAGCTGTCCAGACATTTCAGTCCCATCAACGCTAAATCCTCGATTACCCTGGACGTAATGCAGACGTTTTGCAAGTACGGACATTTGACGAAACTCGTTCAGTCTTGAAGTAGAGCTGTCGAAATGCACTCTATCTCCTTCCAATTTTTGTGGACACACTCTGCTTTATGATTTCTGAGGATTCTCTGAACAATACCACCTGAATGCGATGCTAAGATGGTCCCTTATGCAAGTTATGCAAGATGTTTATTTTTTACTTTTTTCAAGTGTATCGCCGAACAGGTTTTGAGGACTTCCCTCAGGGCACTGTATAGTCACTGGGCTTTCAGGCAGGAATCAAAACCGCTTCTTAAGTAACTCAAATTTAGTATTTTAATACTATCGTATTAGGTACGATTATGTTATCGAGACCAGAACAGATGTTACACCTTACATATATAAAGCCATGGGAGGTTTTGGGGTTGCCTATTACTGTTTTGGTCCTAATATAAGACTGGGACTTCACGTTTTTGTGTTAAAATGTTATAAAAATCTCAGTCGTTTCATTTGCTCACGTTACATTAAAAAAACTTTGTATCATTTCACACTCATACCAACTTGTACAGCGAACACGCTTTCCAGCTGAGCTCAAGGTCACGAATAACTGTAATTTCAGAAGTGTTAATGATATTTTTTCTCTTTCCAATTTGATTGGGATTAGTAACGGGCAGAATTGAATATAATGCATTCGAGAACTTGAGAATCGATACTTACATTCAAAACCATATTCTCGAGTTCAACAAAACCTTTAAAAGTCAATGTAGGCCTAATTTACGCAGTACAAGATTTCCATAAACTGACTACAAACAGTATACCTGTGACCAAATTACAATGAATGATTAAGAAAAAGGGTATTCGCCATCATGTTGGGTGCTTTTGCATCTAATGTGCTGTTTTATTAGATTAGAGAATTAAAAACTACATGTGGTCGATTGATGTGAAACCTCGATTCTCCATTTTTGGAGGGACCAAAAAAAAAAAAACACAAACAACCGTACAACACGGGAAATGCGGAAAATCCGGGAACGAATGAACCGTCGGCAATTTGGCTAAACATCACAAAAATGAATAATATAATCTTATAAACACCCCTAAACCAAACCAAACAAGAGCCCCAATGGGCCTTCCGCCTACCAAGAGACCGCTGCTCGGTCCGAACACCTGCAGATTACGAGGTGACGCAAGGTCAGTGTGACGAATCCTCTCAGTCGTTATTCCTGGCTCTCTAGACCGGGGTCGCCGTTTCACCATTAAATAGCTTCTCAATTAAAGGTAATCGTAGAATGAGTGAACCTGGAGCCAGCCCTCATATCTAGGTATTGTAAAACTGCCTGACCTGGCCGGGAATCGAACCCGGGGCCTCCGGGTGAGAGGCAGGCAAGTTAGACCGTGGGGCCGCCTTCAAACGAAAATTAATTACCAGTATGTGACTTAAAAATCTTGAAACTTTACATTCAGTTTTACCGGGAAAACTTCGTCAGTTTCCTCTGAAATTTTCTTTCATTTCAGTTACTTTGATCAGCCAAACTCTTCGAAAAATCTAATACCCAAAACGCCAAGCCAAACAACAATCGACCATAAGTAGTTTTTAATTCTCTATTCTAATAAAATAAAGCACATTAGATACAAAAGCATCCAACATGATGGTGAAATCCCTTTTTTATTTTATTTTTATCTTCCATTGTAATTTGGTCACCGGTATACTGTTCATAGTCAGTTTACAGATGTCATGTACCACGTAATTTTTTTTTTGCTAGGGGCTTTACGTCGCACCGACACAGATAGGGCTTATGGCGACGATGGGGTAGGAAAGGCCTAGGAGTTGGAAGGAAGCGGCCGTGGCCTTAATTAAGGTACAGCCCCAGCATTTGCCTGGTGTGAAAATGGGAAACCACGGAAAACCATCTTCAGGGCTGCCGATAGTGGGATTCGAACCTACTATCTCCCGGATGCAAGCTCACAGCCGCGCGCCGCTATGCGCACGGCCAACTCGCCCGGTACCGCGTAAATTAGGCCTACATCGACTTTTAAAGGTTATGTTGAACTTGAGAATATGGTTTTGAATGTAAGTATCGATTCCCAAGTTCTGAAATGCATTATATTCAATCCTGCGCGTCACTAATCACAATCAAATTGGAAAGAGAAAAAATATCATTTAACACTTCCGAAATTACGGTTATTCATGACCTTGAGCTCAGCTCGAAAGCATGCTCGCTGTACAAGTCTATACGAGTGAGAAATGACAGAAAGTTTTAGATGTAACATGCGCAAATGAAACGACTGCAGTTTTTATAACATTTTAACACCAAAAACATTAAATTCCCAGTTTTATATTAGGACCAAAACAGTAATAGGCAGTCTCAAAACCTCCCATGGCTTTATGTATGTAAGGTGCAACATCTGTTCTGGTCACGATAACAATCGTATAAGATAATATACATACATACATACATACATACATACATACATTATCATTATAGACTGTTATGCCTTTCAGCGTTCAGTCTGCAAGCCTCTGAGAATTTACTAAACGTCGTCACAATCCTCGATTTGCAACTAGTGTTGTGGCCTCATTTGGTTCTATACCTCTTATCTTTAAATCGTTAGAAACCGAGTCTAACCATCGTCGTCTTGGTCTCCCTCTACTTCTCTTACCCTCCATAACAGAGTCCATTATTCTCCTAGGTAACCTATCCTCCTCCATTCATCTCACATGACCCCACCACCGAAGCCGGTTTATGCGTACAGCTTCATCCATCGAGTTCATTCCTAAATTAGCCTTTATATCCTCATTTCAAGTATCCTCCTGTCATTGTTCCCACCTGTTTGTACCAGCAATCATTCTTGCTACTTTCATGTCTGTTACTTCTAACTTATGAATAAGATATCCTGAGTCCACCCAGCTTTCGCTCCCGTAAAGCAAAGTCAGTCTGAAAACAGACCGATGTAAAGATAGTTTCGTCTGGGAGCTGACTTCCTTCTTGCAGAATACTGCTGATCGCAACTGCGAGCTCACTGCATTAGCTTTACTACACCCTGATTCAATCTCACTTACTATATTACCATCCTGGGAGAACACACAACCTAAATACTTGAAATTATCGACCTGTTCTAGCTTTGTATCACCAATCTGACATTAAATTCTGTTGAATTTCTTACCTACTGACATCAATTTAGACTTCGAGAGGCTAATTTTCATACCATACTCATTGCACCTATTTTCAAGTTCCAAGATATTAGACTGCAGGCTTTCGGCACAGTCTGCCATTAAGACCAAGTCGTCAGCATAAGCCAAACTGCTTACTACATTTCCACCTAACTGAATCCCTCCCTGCCATTTTATACCTTTCAGCAGATGATCCATGTAAACTATGAACAGCAAAGGTGAAAGATTACAGCCTTGTCTAACTCCTGTAAGTACCCTGAACCAAGAACTCATTCTACCATCAATTCTCACTGAAGCCCAATTGTCAACATAAATGCCTTTGATTGATTTTAATAATCTACCTTTAAATCCATAGTCCCCCAGTATGGCGAACATCTTTTCCCTCGGTACCCTGTCATATGCTTTCTCTAGATCTACGAAACATAAACACAACTGCCTATTCCTCTCGTAGCATTTTTCAATTACCTGGCGCATACTGAAAATCTGATCCTGACAGCCTCTCTGTGGTCTGAAACCACACTGGTTTTCATCCAACTTCCTCTCAACGACTGATCGCACCCTCCCTTCCAAGATGCCAGTGAATACTTTGCCTGGTATACTAATCAATGAGATACCTCGATAGTTGTTGCAATCCTTCCTGTTTCCTTGCTTGTAGATAGGTGCAATTACTGCTTTTGCCCAATCTGAAGGTAGCTTACCAACACTCCATGCTAATTTTACTACTCTATGAAGCCATTTCATCCCTGCCTTCCCACTATACTTCACCATTTCGGGTCTAATTTCATCTATTCCTGCTGCCTTACGACAATGGAGTTCATTTACTATCCTTTCCACTTCCTCAACCATAATTTCACCAACATCATTTTCCTCCTCCCCATGAGCTTGGCTGTTTGCAACAACACCATGATGATTTCCTTTTACATTGAGAAGATGTTCAAAATATTCCCTCCACCTCTCCAGTGATTCCCTGGGGTCTATTATGAGTTCACCTGAATTACTCAAAACACTGTTCATTTCCTTTTTCCCACCCTTCCTAAGATTTTTTATTACTGTCCAGAAAGGTTTTCCTGCTGCTTGACCTAGCCTTTCCAGGTTATTACCAAAATCTTCCCATGACTTCTTTTTTGGATTCATCAACTATTTGTTTCGCTCTGTTTCTTTCATCTACATACAAATCCCTGTCTGCCTCGGCCCTTGTTTGGAGCCATTTCTGATAAGCCTTCTTTCTACGTTTACAGGCTGCTCTCACTTCATCATTCCACCAAGATGTTCGCCTTTTCCCATCTTTACACACAGTTGTTCCTAGGCATTCCCTTGCTGTTTCTACTACAGCATCCCTGTATGCCACCCATTCACTTTCTATATCCTGAACCTGCTTACTGTCTACTGTTCGAAACTTCTCACTAATCATATCCATGTACTTCTGTCTAATTTCCTCGTCCTGGAGATTTTCTACCCTTAATCGTTTGCAGACAGATTTCACTTTCTCTACCCTAGGCCTAGAGATACTTAGTTCAGTACAGATCAGATAGTGGTCTGTATCATCGAAAAATCCCCGAAAAACTCTTACATTCCTAACAGATTTCCTGAATTCAAAGTCTGTTAAGATATAGTCTATTATGGATCTGGTACCCCTAGCCACCCATGTGTAGCGGTGAATAGCCTTATATGCTTGAAGAATGTATTCGTAACAGCTAAACCCATACTAGCACAGAAGTCCAGCAAACGCTTCCCATTCCCATTAGCTTCCATATCTTCCCCACATTTACCAATCACCCTTTCGTATCCTTCAGTTCTATTCCCAACTCTCGCATTGAAATCGCCCATTAGCACTATTCTATCCTTGCTGTTGACCCTGACCACGATGTCACTCAATGCTTCATAAAACTTGTCAACTTCATCCTCATCTGCACCCTCACATGGTGAATACACGGACACAATTCTTGTCCTAATTCCTCCAACTGACAAATCTACCCACATCATTCGCTCATTTACGTGCCTAACAGAAACTATGTTGCGTGCAATGGTATACCTGATAAAGAGCCCTACCCCAGACTCTGCCCTTCCCTTTCTAACACCCGTCAAGTACACCTTATAATCTCCTATCTCTTCCTCATTATCTCCCCTTACCCGAATATCACTTACTCCTAGCACATCCAGATGCATCCTCTTTGCTCACTCAGCTAGTTCTACCTTCTTTCTTCCATAAGCCCCATTAATATTGATAGCTCCCCATCAAATTCCATTTCGTTCGCCAAGTTGTTTCCAAGGAGTCC
Source organism: Anabrus simplex (assembly GCF_040414725.1). Taxonomy (NCBI): domain Eukaryota; kingdom Metazoa; phylum Arthropoda; class Insecta; order Orthoptera; family Tettigoniidae; genus Anabrus; species Anabrus simplex. The sequence continues at coordinate 1,148,563,062 of NC_090266.1, read as the reverse complement.
CTCGCCTGTCAAATGGGAGTGGGTCTCCATTACTCCCATAGGTCCGAGGCTTGCTTAAAGTGTTCTGAGCTCGGTAAATTCATGAAGCAGGATGCTGCCCTACTTGCACATAGTCCAAGTGAGGATCTCTCCTCTAACGGGTTATGGACCACCGGTGAATTGTATAGTCCTAGCCGCCTGAGCACAAGGAGGGCCACGACTCAGAATATGTCCGAGATGCCCACTCCCATTCCATAGCAACTGGTATCCGTAGCCGTCCTTTTGTGAGGTACAGTTTCTTGAAAAATGCGTGATCGAGGACTTAGCGTTGACGGGACTGAAATTTCTGGACGGTTGATCCGGGAAATAGTTTCTTCGAGGAACAGATAATGCGGGATTTTTACAACATGATTCAACTAGGATGCCCGCGGGACCACGCAATTTGAACGAATAATATGGGAAAACGTAGTTTCCGGGAACGTATAATCGAGGTTCTACTGTACACTTAATTTTTTACTGCTCATTCATTCATTCGATCATTCATGTGCTCGCACACTTCCTTTCAATCTACCAGTCTACCGTTCACTCATTCACTCAGACACACATGAAGTAGTTCTATTAAATTACATTTTTCTTCATATACATTTGAAAGTTTGCATGAGGCAAGTTCTTGACATCTCCTGACAGCGAGTTCCACAGCTTTGCGGAACGAAGGAGGGATCCTAGACTGAAGGAGTTTGGGGACTAAAATTCTGATAGTAACAATTGAAATTGTAACAGTGGGGAAAATGTGGCTGTCAGAAATAATTATTTTTTTTGGACATTAATTTATGTAAACTTTTATTTGGTACATTTTTTTGAAACACCCTATGGGACACGTCCCATGTTTTATGAGTTGCGTCCGGTTGCATCACACTGCATTTTCTAGAACTTTTGATTACCAAAGAGTCAGCAAGAAAGAAGATTTCTCGTATTGGTCAAAATAAAAACTTGTGTTATTGGTCAATATATTTCAAGAGAGGATAACCCTGCACTTTGACTGGACATTAATTTTGATGAGGTAATTTCCTGTCTTCTGCCTCATGAGCGTACATGCTATGAGGTGTTTGCGAGTCTTACTAATCTAGTTCTCATAGGGGACGGACGTGATCCGCGACCTGTCCCACTGATGTTGGAGAGTTCAGCGTTTCATGCTTCTTTTCGGACTTAGTTTTTTTGCTAGTAATGTTAAAGTAACTTTAATTACTTTCAAATGTGCAGGTGATTTCCCCACTGAGGTCTATTGGCTAAGTTTTATTGTCGAATGGGTAATTTTTCAATTACCTCCATCCTAATTGGGATGTCTTTTCTAACATTTTATTTAAACTGTAAAACTAACCTAACCTCATGACACTGCCTCTGTAATTGTTTCAAATTTACACTATATTGTGAAGTACATTTATCAGGTTCTTGGTTATCTAAACTAAATATTTCAGCTTTTAAATTTATTTTCTCTTTAACAATTTACCCTCCATTTTAAGGTAGAGCTATTAACTCCAAGATTCTAGTCTCTATTCGCGTGGCTGTAAAGCACGCTGTATATTTGTTTGGTAAAATTTAAATCACCTTTTATTTTATGTCATTCAGTTCTGATTTACGGTAAATGTTGTTTGTTTGTTTTGTTTTGAATTTTTTAATCATATTTTATACAATGAACAGGACTCTTAGGAATGTAGTTTTTCTTTCTGAAGTTTTGGACATGAATTTTTCATTTCGACGCCTCGTAGGGTTCCCCCTGTTTCCCCACATACTGACTCTAGATGTCAGTTTTTTTTCTAACCTAATTTAAATTTAATGTTACGATGTTTCGACATTTCTAAATTTTATCACATGGTCTTCATTTCCTATTTTCTGTAATGGACTCAATTAATCGTTACAGAATTATATGCCTTTTATGATAGCCATGACCAACATTTATATCAATGATGCCGATTCAACATTATCCCATGCTAAGTTCCGTCCACTGAAGATTTGCCTATCCTAAATAGATTCAAAAGCTTCACCAATTATGAAACATCTTGAAAGATTCGTCTTCTTCGGCATAGTAGGCCACTGTGGCATTGTAAATATGTTGATATTTCAATTATTGTGCAGTAGTCCTAGTTATGATGAACAGGGTGGGGCCTACAGTTTTACAACAGTGAGAAGGCGAGACTCTCAGACCGGCATTATCAAGATTTGTTCAATGTGATCATTCTTGTGCTGTCTCGCAGGAAGATAGGTCCCCAAATTATCTTGATCTGCAGACCATCTTCTCTCTTATTATGTTTAATTATTTTGATCAATTCTTGGTAGCCGTGACAGCAAGAACTGTGGTTTCCTGAAATCCTATGTTGCGATCGAGAAAAGAGAGTTGTTCACTCGTCTCTAACAAGAAGCTACCGAAATAATGAAAGATGACAATGGTTTCAACAAGAACGAGGAGGGCAGATAGATCAGCACAATTCAACAACTCACCACAAGATGATAGAAGAATGGTCGCACTGAATCACATTATACAAATCTTAACCCCTTCACTTTGTAAGGCTACCCCGCCTACTCTACCATGTTCTAAAACTCGTACTATCAAGCATGAAATACGATCCATCTGCAGCCAAATGTTACCCTGGGGTAATACAAAACTTTGAATTATGATATTAGATCACAAACAAACGTATCTTCCTTAGTATGTTTCCAGGCTCTACTATACTATTATCCAAAAAATGAAGACATTTGGAAATAAACAAAAAAACTTATTCACACCCATAATTTTGCTAAATGCCAGTATACGATAAAGTTCATCTGTTGTCCAGCATAATTAAATAGTTGGTCTTTTAGAATGCCTCACGAGGATACTCGCTGCAAATAGACATTCAGTTCAATTATAGTTTAACCACTTCTTTCACCCTGGAATTAGTGGGCAAATCTGTGTTCAAAATGTCACTAGCATACCTTTTAGTCTTGGGTACTATGTGCTCTGAACATTGGGAATTTGTACTTTCAAGTTTGCTAGTCCTGTAAACTGCAGTCAGTCAGGAACATTATCATCAAATTTAGGGGAATTTGCAGTACTAAATATGAAATCCCATCACTACCATCAGTTGTGAATGAATCTTAACATTACTGCCACCAGGCTAGTTGGCCATGCGGTTAGGGGCGCGCAGCTGTGAGCTTGCATCCGGGAAATAGTGGTTCAAACCCCACTGTCGGCAACCCTGAAGATGTTTTTCCAAGATTTCCTATTTTTGCACCAGGCAAATGCTGGGGCTGTACCTTAATTAAGGGCACGAGCGCTTCTTTTCCACTCCTAGGCCTTTCCTATCTCATCGTCACTGTAAGACCTATCTGTGTCGGTGCGATGTAAAGCAAACAGTAAGAAAAGCGTTACTGCCATCTTGCTTATCACCTTCAGATTCACTTCCCCACATTAACTTGAGTTTCACTAACTCAATCATCACCCCAGTATAATTTTCTTTCGGTATTGTACCAGGAAGGCCTAGGTCCTGGTCCATATTAATTGAAAGAAATGTTATTTCCAGCATTAAAGATCCGACCGACGTACGAACATCCATGTAAAGAATGTTCCAGTATGTGCCAGACCCTACGAGTACGCTAGGCGGAGTCAAGTGACGTCACCTGTCGCTCGAAGCTCACCTCCCCTAGAGATATTTCTCGAAAGAATTTTTCTTTTAACAGCTTTTTAACACCTTAACCAATTTCAACGGGACAAACGCTGAATTATAGCAAACATCATAAAAGTTAATCCCTATAAATTTCAAATTAATTCATCAAACGGTTGTTGAGTTATAACAATTTAAAGTCTCAACGAAATTACGTAATTACGGTCACATGGCCGAGAGAGAGCTGCCACCCCTCCCTGCGCTGGTGTCTATATATGTCAAGGCCAGATAGCCCGCAAACGAGTGCAGTACAGTACAGTACCGTACAAGGACAGGCAGACAACTGTGTGAGTGAGATAGTGAAGAGACCGGCCCGCGTACAGTATGTTCGCGCAGTCACGGTAGAAGTACTTTCGTCGTATCTCTAGAACGCGAAATTCTATCGCCGATAAAGGACGTCGCACTGCAGTTAGTATGTCGCGTCGCGATTACAATATAATCCTAAAAAGACATTTAAGACTGTAACACGAATGAACTTATTGGAGTACAAATATTAACTAATTCATTACGTGTGGACTTAGGCAACGTCAAGTAACATTAAACTTCTACAGAGTTTTTTTTTTTCCCGAGTATTGCATTATATTTCTTTATTCACGTCACATCAATATTTTGAATGAAAAAGTAAGAACTTTTCTGAGTTAATATAACAGGATTAGCAGAAAATCTAACTTAATGACTGTGTTCACAGACTGTGCTTATCGACTTGCTTTCTTTTTTTTCTTTTTCTTCAAGTGTGAACTGTGTGATTAAGAACGTTTCAATAACGACTGTAAATAGTATTTAGTACAGAAAGGACTGTGATTCTTCATACGCCATAAATAGTGTTCAACAGTGTAAGTGATAACCAGTCGCACTAAATGAATTTTCGTGTGCGAAACTCAACAGTTCCAGCTGTCATCACCTCGTCGGGAACGTCAACATCGCCGATCCTGCTTCTACATGGAACATTCCAGATGTCCATCTTTCGACATTTGGTAACAACAGTTCTTGTCATAAGTGAGTAACAAACTGACTAAACTTTTTCATTTATTTTGAACAGTGAAACTTCAGTGTCGCGTGTGAACAATTTCCATAATTTCTCAAAAGTGATAAATTTAATTTCAATTTCATTTCTCGTAGAAAGACTGTAGGATTTCAAGTGTGCTGTATAACGAGATTGACGAACTGAGAACTGAAAACTTTTAATAATTTCTCATATCCATTTACCATTATAAAAGTGTGCTTAGGTTTAAAAAAGACTTTAGGTGGAATTTCACACATATGAAAGACTTTGAAACCAATGATATTTATGCCATTTTTTTTTCAAGAAGATTATTTTCAACATTTAATTTCAATATAAATTTTGAGTCAACAATCATACCGCAGGGTGAGAAATTAATAAATTGTTTTGAAAAAAAATTTTTTTACCATCTATTATTCGCTCTGCGAGACTATCCTTCTCTGTATCGGCTCCAAAACCCAGTTCCACTCCCTGAGGTCCTACTCATGCCCTTTGCCCACAACTTTTCCTGGTACAGTATATTTCCACACAGAAGGTAAAATACCACATGACAATCAGGATGGGCCATTGCATAAACAAAGAGTCTCTTGTGATGTTTGTCTCTGGTTAGAAAATACAAGAAGATGAAAAATGGACAAAAACTGATTTATTCTTGATTCCAACGACATGCAATATGACAGTTCTAGTCGTATTTGGTTGCAAATGAAGCTGTAAAGATGAAACTGTATACGCCAAAGTAAATACTCGGGCTGTCACCATGCCACGGTTATTGGAGGCTGACAGTGAAAGAATTAATAACAATCTTCGAGTAAGGCAAACCGATATTAGCACCACTACCTAGTCTTCTACCAGCTGTAAAGTACAGGAACATATACTGCTCAAGTTATTTCATCCGGACAAGGGTTACTGTACAGTAGCTAAAATGTTGCCCAGTATCCCGAAAGGCCATCACATATCAGTTGACAATGGACATGAAAAACTACATCACTACATCTTAGACAACTTTATAACTATTAGGGTATGTTTCAGTCTTACTTCTGAACTGTGTACCACTTTTCAGATATTCCATAACAGCATATCTGTTGTTGTTGTTGTTTGAGTCATCAGTCCATAGACTGGTTTGATGCAGCTCTCCATGCCACCCTATCATGTGCTAACCTTTTCACTTCTACGTAACTACTGCATCCTACATCTGCTCTAATCTGCTTGTCATATTCAAACCTTGGTCTACCCCTACTGTTCTTACCACCTACACTTCCTTCAAAGACCAACTGCACAAGTCCTCGGTGTCTTAAAATGTGTCCTATCATTCTATCTCTTCTTCTTGTCAAATTTAGCCAAATCGATCTCCTCTCACCAATTCGATTCAGTATTTCTTCATTCGTGATTCGATCTATCCATCTCACCTTCAGCATTCTTCCGTAACACCACATTTCAAAAGCTTCTATTCTCTTTCTTTCTGAGCTAGTTATCGTCCATGTTTCACTTCCATACAATGCCACGCTCCACACGAAAGTCTTCAAAAACATCTTTCTAATTCCTATATCAATGTTAGAAGTGAGCAAATTTCTTTTCTTAAGAAAGCTCTTCCTTGCTTGTGCAGGTCTGCATTTTATGTCCTCCTTACTTCTGCCACCGTTTGTTATTTTACTACCCAAGTAACAATATTCATCTACTTCCTTTAAGACTTCATTTCCTAATCTAATATTTCCTGCATCACCTGCCTTCGTTCCACTGCACTCCATTACTTTTGTTTCGGACTTATTTTCATCTTGTACTCCTTACTCAAGACTTCGTCCATACCATTCAGCAGCTTCTCAAGATCTTCTGCAGTCTCAGATAAAATAACAATATCATCGGCAAATCTCAAGGTTTTGATTTCCTCCTTGGATTGTGATTCCCTTTCCAAATTCCTCTTTGATTTCCTTTACTGCCTGTTCTATGTAAACATTGAAGAGGAGGGGGGGACAAACTGCAGCCTTGCCTCACTCCTTTCTGGATTGGTGCTTCTTTTTCACAGCCCTCGATACTTATCACTACAGACTGATTTTTATACAGATTGTAGATAATTCTTCGTTCTTGGTATCTGATCCCAATCACCTTCAGAATCGTAAATAGCTTGGTCCAATCAACATTACATGTGATAAATATCATTCTTGATCCGTATTGATGATACTTGAATGGAATAATATCAATAAGTTAATTTATTGAATTTACCACCTAATCAATACAATCAATATTATTCCATCCAATCAACATTATCGAATGCCTCTTTCATATCTACGAATGCCATGTACGTGGGCTTGTCCTTCTTGATTCGATCCTCTAAGATCAGACAAAGTCAGGATTGCTTCACGTGTTCCTACATTTCTTCTGAAGCCAAATTGATCTTCTCCCAACTCAGCTTCAACTTGTTTTTCCATTCTTCTGTAAATAATACATGTTAAAATTTTGCAGGCATGCGATACTAATCTAATGGTGCGGTAGTTTTCACACCTGTCAGCACCGGCTTTCTTGGGAATAGGTATAACAACATTCTGCCGAAAATTGGATGGGACTTCTCCTGTTTCATACATCTTACACACTAAATGGAAAAACCTTGCCATGCTGCATTCTCCTAAGGCAGTCAGTAATTCAGAAGGAATGTCATCAATTCCAGGTGCCTTGTCCTATTTAGGTCTCTCACAGCTCTGTCAAACTCTGACCTCAAAATTGGGTCTCTCATTTCATCAGCATCAACAGCCACTTCTTGTTCCAGAACCAAATTATCTACATCTTTACCTTGATACAACTGTTGGATATGTTCTTGCCATCTTTCTGCTTTGTCTTCTTTCCCTAGAAGTGGCTATCCATCTGAGCTCTTAATATCCATACACCTAGATTTCTTTTCTCCAAAGGTTTCCTTGATTTTCCTGTATGCAGCATCTACCTTTCCCAGGACCATACAACCTTCGACATCCTTGCACTTCTCCTTCAGCCATTCTTCCTTAGCTACCTTGCACTTTCTATCCACTTGATTCTTTAAACACCTGTATTCTTTTCTGCCCTCTTCATTTCTAGCATTCTTGTGTTTTCGTCGTTCATCAATCAGGTCTAGTATCTCCTGAGTTATCCACTGATTCTTAGTTGATCCTTTTTTCCTTCCTAGCATCTCTTCAGCAGCCCTACTGACTTCATTTTTTATGACTATCCACTCTTCCTCTATTGTGTTTCCTTCAGCCTTTTCATTTAGCCCTTGTGCCACATGTTTCTTGAAACAATCCCTCACACTCTTTTCTTTCAACTTGTCTAGATCCGATCTTTTGGCATTCTTTCCTTTCTTCAATTTCTTCAACTTCAGATGGCATTTCATGACCAACAAGTTGTGGTCAGAGTCCACGTCTGCTCCTGGGAAAGTTTTGCAATCCAACACCTGGTTTCTGAATCTCTGCCTAATCATAACGAAGTCTATTTGATATCTTCCAGTGTCTCCAGGTCTCGTCCACGTATACAGCCATCGTTTGTGGTGTTTGAACCAAGTATTGGCAAGGACTAAATTATGACCAGTGCAGAATTCAACCAGCCGAGTTCCTCTTTTGTTCCTTTGTCCCAATCCGAATTCTCCTACTGTATTACCTTCTCCTCCTTGGCCTACCACCGCATTCCAGTCTCCCATCACAATTAGATTCTCGTCACCTTTTACATATTGTATTAAATCTTCCATCTCTTCATATATTCTTTTGATTTCCTCGTCATCCGCTGAACTAGTAGGCATATAGACCTGCACTATTGTGGTGGGCATTGGTTTGGTGTCTATCTTGACAACAATAATTCTTTCACTATGCTAGTCATAGTAGCTTACCCACTGCCCTATTTTCTTATTCATTATTAAACCAACTCCTGCATTTCCGTTGTTTGATTTTGTGTTGATAATTCGGTACTCACCTGACCAAAAATCCTGTTCTTCCTGCCAAAGTACTTCACTTAGACCAACTACATCTAACTTTAGTCTATCCATCTCCCTTTTCAGATTCTCTAACCTACCACAACGATTCAAACTTCTAACATACCACACTCCGACTCGCAGAATGTCAGTATCCATCTTCCTGATGATCGCCCCCTCTCGTGTAGTCCCCACCTGGAGATCCGAATGGGGGACTAGTTTACCTCCGGAATATTTTACCCGGGAGGAAGCCATCATCACTACATCATTCATACAGAGAGAGCTGCATGTCCTCAAGAGTTAGTTACGGCTGTAGTTTCCCGCTGCTTTCAGCCGTGTAGCAGTATCAACATAGCTAAGCCATGTTGAGTATTATTACAAGGCCATATCAGTCAATCATCCAAACTGCCACCCTTGCATCTTCCGAAAGGCTGCTACCCCCCTTTCGATGAACCATTCGTTAGTCTGGTCTCTCAACAGATACCCATCCGATATGGTTGCACCTGCGGCTCGGCTATCTGCGTCATTGGGACACGCAAGCCTCCCCACCGCGGCAAGGTCACATGGTTCATAGAGGAAGAACAGCATATCTTACATTCTTTTTTTGACTCATTTTAGAGAGCACTCAACCAGGGTGAATTTCAACCTATTGGTGCTTGTTGTTTTAAGGGGCCTCACATCGAAGGTCATTGGCCCTCAACCTATTGGAACACAGGAAGGAAAGCGAAAACTTTACAGAGTGTGTCAAAGTAAATCATTTTAGTATCTTTCACAGCAAATTAGCTTGCTATATTTAAAAAATATATCCATGAACACAAAGAGTGAGGGTTTATTATCAGAACAAGAAAGAAATATGAACTGAATATTTTAATCTGAAAATAAAATAAATGTTCCTCACCAGCCTGGCTCTAAATCAGCCATTCCTGGTGCAACACGTCGTCTCACAGGGTTAGCCCATCCCCCAGTGTTGGGATCTTGATGCTTCACAAACCAGCGAGCTGCATCATAAAACTGTGCCAAATGTTCGCTTGATGACAGGGTAAGATTGTCCAGGTAACCTGATCCTCTAAACGTCATACCAACCACTTTAAGTTTAGAACGTGAAAGTCTACGCTTTGATTTTTCTTGATAAGCTAGCCCTTTTTGAAGGTCTACTATTAGATCTCGGGTTAAACGGCGCCATCCAGTTGTATGTCCAATACCATGGTAAATGTGCTGATCCTGTGACACAAAACAAAACATAACATTATAAAGTTTAAAATCAACTTGCCAACAAATAGAAGATATATTTACTATACACTACTGAGGTAAATTAATTTATCTAATGGGGCTGTAACCCAACCAACCTGGACCTCTGTTGAGGAAGCCAGGCTCTGCCTGTCACAAGTCAGGACCAATGGTGAGTGATAGAGGAGTAACTCCCCTTTAAAAAACCTTGGGTCACCTGCCCCGGGCAATAGTACCTTGTAAGAGGCCCTAACGAAGGTTACGGTAAAGACCTCAATGGCAGTGAAGGCGGAAATAAAATTTATTGGTAAGGCGGAACTGGCAACTGAGGTTAACAGTAGCAACCTATTGCCTTGTAGAAAGAGGAGGGATCTTCAAAGGCTAAGGGACCATCCCCAACAGAAAAGGCAGCCACCCAACAGGCTGTGAAGGGGCAGACCCCCTGTTGGTTGTGTACAGGGGTGACTTCTTTGCCATGTAAAAAATAAGTAGTCACGAAAATGTTGAACACATGTAGAAACCGAGCAGTCTCTATGATGACGACCAAGCAATGGACACGGACTGATCTAAGAATGGCTATGTGGAACGTACCGAGTTTAAATTGAGTAGTAGCTTTCAGGAATGTGAAAGATCAACTGAGGAAGTACCAGATAGGAATAGCAGCTTTGCAGGAGATTAGGTGGAAGGAAACATGCACGACTGATTCAGGGGACAACACAATGTTTTATAGTAGTAGTGGGACAGCTAAGTTTAGAATAGGCTTCCTTGTACACAGAGCATATAAGGCAGCAATATCGAACTCTGAACCAATAAATGGAAGGATCAAGTTAAAGATTCCTTTTATGAACAGCTGGAATGCACATATGGTACAATTGCTGAAAATTATGTGAAAGTGATTCTAGGAGATATGAATGCCAAGATTGGAAGGGAAACCGTGTATCGGCCAAATGTGGGAAAGTGTAGTTTACATGAAGAGTGCAATGACAACGGAACAAGGTTGGTTGATTTTGTGGTAAGCAAAAACCTCACCTTGAGCAGCACTATATTCCCAATAAGGATATACATAGAGGAACTTGGACTTCACCGGATGGAGCCACAGTCAACCAGATAGATCATGTGCTTATTCAAAGAAGGCATGGCACAGATACAAGGGACGTTCGGGTGATGGGGGGGGGCAGATGCTGATTTGGACTACTATATCGTGATGGTTAAGTACAGACAGAGGATATCAACAACCATCTATAACCAAGTAGAAATGGATAAAAAGTATAACATAACTATAATCAGCACTGATGAAAAGGAAAGAGAGGAATTTCGAAGAGGAATGAAAGAAGCAATAAGAGCGATTACTGTTGAGAGGGAGGTAAGCCCTGAGATGCTCTTTCCATTTTTTTCCCAGTGTAATATGGCAAACAATGGACTCCAAGTTGGTTCAGGAAAACAGATAAGCGAAGGGAGTGGTACGATGAGGATTGTGAGAAGGCAATAGAAGAACGAAATAGTGTAAGGAAGAAGATGCTTCAGAGGGATACGCGGGCAAAAACTATATGTAGAAGGAAAAAGAGAGAATTTGAGAAAAGCAAATTGAAAGTCATTGAGGAATGTAGAAACAAAGACAATGTAAAAAGAATGTTTAGAGATATAAAGGAGATAAAACAGGGATGGCAGCCACATACAACAATATGCAGAGACAAAGAAGGAAAGATCAGTGATGAAAGGAGAATTATTACAAGATGGGAAGAATATTTCAAAGAACTGCTGCAATTGGATGAAAACCAGGAGCGGGGAGATGAGGAACAGGAGGAAAATGAACCAACATTGGAAGAGGTGAGTGAAGCTGCAAAGGAGATGAGAAATAATAGAGCTATGGGAGAAGATACCAAGTGAAATATTCAAGTATGGTGGTATAGAGTTATTAAAGGAAATGCATAGATTGATAAAGAACATCTGGAGAAGCGAGGTAATGCCAACAAATTGGAACACAGCCATTACTGTACCAATATATCATCGTTGCCGGGACGAAACATCCTATGTGATAATATTTTTGGAGATATACTGACCCGCAGCGCATACAGTATGAAGAGCGAGAATGCCTTGACAAGCGTCGCACAATATTGCACCTTAGATGACAGAACCTTACCGGCCAAAGTTCTAAGCTAAAATATTTCACATAGGAGGTCTTGTCCCAGCAATGACGATATATAAAAAGGGTGATATGACAAAGTGTAATAATCATAGAGGAATAGCGTTGCTTCATGCAGCATATAAAATATTTGATAGAATATTGAACAGTAGACTACGACCATATGCAGAAGCCACTATAGGAGAAAACCAGTGTGGGTTTAGGGAGGAAAGAGCAACAACGGACCAGATGTTCAACCTCACACTAATAATGGAAAAGTGTTACGAGTACAATATAACGGTACACCAACTTTATGTGGACTTCAAGGCAGCCTATGACAGTGTTAATAGAAGGGGGCTTGTTAAGATGTTACAGGATTTGGGAATACCACCAAAGTTAGTGAAACTCTGAAAATGATGAGCAACACCAACTGCAAAATAAAAGCTAATGGCACACATACCAATAATTTTCCAATCAATCAAGGACAAAATCAAGGAGATTCTGTATCACCTACACTTTTTAACCTGGCATTGGAGGGGATCATGCGCAAACTGCCAAGCAAATTAGATGACACTACATTCAACAGAACGTCCCAGAGTATGGCTTTTGCAGACAATATAGCCATGCTTGGGAGGAATAGAAAGTACCTGCTCGAGAACTACACAGTTTTGAAAAGTGAAGCGGCTACATTGGACTTGGTCATAAGTAAGGAGAAAACAAAGTATATAATCAACACCAGAAATAAAACAAGGTGGAGAGGGACAGAGCAGTCTAAAGTGTTTGAAAGTGTAAATCAGTTCAAGTATTTGGGAGGAATAGTCACGGAAGATAATGTAGTACCAGTACAGATAAAGGCAACAATAGTGGCAGGCTACAGATGCTATTATACTTTCCGCAACTTGTTGAGATCGTCAAACATTTCAAGGCAGCTGAAGTTGACAGTGTATAGAATGATTATAAAACCTGTAGTTGTGTATGAATCGGAAACATGGACAATTACATAACAAATTAGAAATACTTTAGATGCATGGGAACGTAAAGTGTTTAGGAAGATATATGGTGCAGTATACGAGAAGGGTGGCTGGAAAATTAGGACCAACAAAGAGCTGTATGAACTCTATAAAAATCCATCAACAACTGCAGATATAAAGGTTAGAAGATAACAGTGGTTGGGACATGTGCAGTGAATGGAGGAACAGCGAGTGCCAAGAAAGGTGTTGGTCACCAAGCCCGAGGGAAGTCGTTCCAGTGGGACGACCAAGATTACGATGGCTGGACGATGTAGAGGCGGACTTGAGAAAACTAGGAATATGGAACTGTAGAAGGCTAGCCACTACGACAGATGACTGGAGGAGACAAGTGATCAACAAGGCCCAGGTCCTTCAAGGACTGTGCACCAGATAAGTAAAAGTAAGAAATGGGACTTACTGGAATTAAGGTGAAAAAAGGGAGAGCACAAGTTCTGAGGGAAACTCACATGCCCCTCCAACACATACTTTATTTGAACCAAACAAGGTTTGAATACAGACTGCAGCAATGTAGGTCAATGTCCAACTATCTGTCCATGTAGAGGTTCTTTTTTGGACTATAAAATTGTACAACTTTGAACCACCACAACATAAACATTCAAGGTCAACAGGTCAACGATATGTTGAGTAAAATGAATACTAACGCTTTTAATGCCATCTAGCAGCCCCACATATTACTGAAACAGCTAAATACCATTTAATCTCGAATAAGACCCGCCACTGAATAAGACCCGCCACTGAATAAGACCCGCGCCCTTATTTTGAAAGAACAAAATTTAAAAAAATGTTAAGTCAAAATTATTTACAATCTTTACTAACACACATAAAATGATTAGAAAATACAAATAAAAGTAAACAAACATTTCCAGAACGATATCCAACGAGTTCATTTATCATCATCATTATCAGTACCAACTTTGGAACTTTCATCACCATCACCTTCCCAGAAAATGTAGTCATCGCTGCCATCCATAGCATTAGAAATGCTACAATTCGTGAAGTTCTTCCGAATGAGGTCTCCAGGGATACGATTCCATGCCGTCAAAATCCACGAACACAGCAGCTGAACTTACGGGCGCGGAATGCAACCAGTTGGCGTCAGTGTGTGCCATCCATTCTGTATAGAGCTGTTTCAAGGCTGCTTTAAATGGATGGTGCACGCAGACATCCAGTGGCTGTAGCATAGATGTCATTCTGCCTGGAATGACTGCAAGGTCGGTTTTCCCATCCTTGATATGTTTCTTCACAGCGTCTGTTGTGTGGCTGCGGTAACTGTCGAGAACAAGCAAGCTCTTTTGTCTCAATAATGCACCAGGGCAACGTTGCCAGGCACACTTTACCCAGTCTTCCACAAGTGAACTGTCCATCCAGCCAGAGTTCCGAGATCTGAAGATAACACCAGTGGGCAGATTTTTAGGAAGCGTCTTTCGCTTGAGAACAATGTATGGCGGCAATTTGGTTCCGTCGGCGAGAATAGACAACATTACCGTACATCGTTGTTTTTCATTACCACCTCTTCTAATGGTAACACTTTTCGCACCCTTAATATTCACAGTCCTGTCCAATGGCATTTCAAAGTAGACTGGTGTCTGATCTGCAGTGCCAATTTGGGAAAGCAAATATGCATTTTCCTTCCGCAACCGAATTATGTGACGCTGAAACGACAATAACTTCTCATCGTAGGCACCAGGAAGACGCTGTGAAATTGAGTTACGCCTTAGTACGCTCAACCCATTTCTTTTATAAAAATTACAAACCCATCTTTGGGTTGCCTTAAACCCTTCCGATGAAAGTTCCTTTGCGATCTCTAATGCCTTTAGCTAACACATTTCGGTTGACACACCATATCCCAATTCCCGTCTTTCTGTTACATATTTATAAAGTTTTTTTTCAGTTTCTGGAAATTGTACACTCAGTCCACGAAAAGCTCTACGATCACCACTACATGTTAATAGCACATTTTTCTTCTTTCTCCAATTGCAAATACACGATTTGTCAATATTGTATTTCTTACTGGCAAATTTCCAATAATTTCGGCTTCCCGAACTACTTTCAGTTTCTCACTCGCAGTAAAAGATCGCAAACACTTTATGGAATTTATGCTGATATTCCGAGAACGTGCGTGAGACTGACGTCAAGCACGGAAGTACCGTATACTGACAGCGAAGAGAGCATTGTTGCCAAGCCGCGCCGGTGGTGATGCCCGATTTATGCGCATTCAAAAAGATAAATTTCCCAAAATTTTAAATAAGACCTGCACCCAATTTTGGAAGCGATGTTTAAAAAAAAAAAACAGTGCGGGTGGTATTGGAGATTATACGGTACTATCGTTCTCAAATACGATTTTCTTTGATGGAAATAAATATCACACGAGAACACTTTCACTTCCTTGTGTAAATTACTTTATTGTCACTGTTAGTCACAACACACAGTTATACACAGTAGCAAGCGACACAACACCACTTAATAGCGGAGTACCCTGAAGTTGATTCTGAAAAGTACAGATCTCAACAACACTGACTCACGCACTATAACATACGCTCTCTTGAACTCACCGACTCCACCTCGGAGCCCAACAGTCACTCGCAGTCCATCACTTGCCTTCGAGTGCAACCTGACTGACAGCTCGATATATATACTGTTTGATCAACCGTCTAGAATTATCGATTTCTGGAAGGGTTCTTACAACATTTTAATGGAACATACTCGAAACATCGATCGACCAGCTAGTCGAATGGAGTACTCGAACTTTCGTTACTGTTTACCAATACACATGGAAATTTCACTAACATTCCTAATGCCTCTACATGTTTCTGGATAGTAAACCTTACTGTAGGTTTCCAGAACCTTTCATATATACCAAATTATAGTAGAATAAATCTCAAATTATGAAAATAAAAATGTACCACCATAAGTTGCTCTAACCTGTGCAGATATTAGAAGATCAGAACAGATGTAATGCAGAAAGAAGACTTCTCGCTTTTCCCGACTCTGGAGCGTGATACTGAAACTGCCGTTGCCAACGAGACGCAGGTTGAGACTCAGTACAAAATCCAAGACATGATCCAGCTTCAACGTCACTCCACTTGTCACAGTTTCTAGAAAAGACATGAACCAATATTACAGGGAAAATACACCTATTCATTACATTTTACAAAATATACACAGTCTTATCCAGTTTATTACGGAACCTTTTGAGATACAAATATGTTAACAGGTAGTTAACATGGTAGTTAAAACCCCTACCAAAAATAAAAACTGTAGAGTGTAACTGATCAATGCTCAAGTAAACAGAAATTAGAATTAAGTTCAGAAATTATATTACATTAAATAAGAATTCATGTGAACTATTCTTAACATAGAAATAACTATGAGAGAGAGAGAGAGAGAGAGTGCGCGCGCGCGCGCGCGCACACACACACACACACACACACACACACACACACACACACACACACACACACACACACACACACACACACACACACACACACACACACACACACACACACACACACACACACACACACACACACACACACACACACACACACACACACACACACACACACACACACACACACACACACACACACACACACACACACACACACACACACACACACACACAGGACTGTGCTAAGTGCAGTAATACACAGAGTAAAGAAAGGTGAAGAGAAACCCACTTCTTCAAAATCCTTGCAATGAAACTAGGCCTTCATCAAGATATTTACTTCAAGACATACTATACACAGAACAAAAGTAAACAACGAAAGCATACCTAAAAATTCATTTCTAGATTTATGTAATCATCTAGATTTATGTAATCAAGTAAACAAATTAAGTTTCAGGTTTTTTTTCACTTTTAGACATAATAAAAATACATACTAGTAGAGTTATGTCACCAGATAAACTTATTCGAGTGCTAAGGGTTAATGAGTTAGGACAGTTCAAACATCATGCTGCACTGGACACCAGTGTAAAGAGCCAGCATCAAACCAGCTCTAAGGGTTATTATACAGTAGTCTTTTTGCAAAGGGTCAAAATGATTAAATAAAATTCTGGATGTCATCTACCCAACTGGTAGATAGCCTGCCAACACTGCTTCTCGTGGTCTCCACTCTAATCAGAGCTTTGGTCTATTTTGAGGTGTTCCTTGCAAAGTGACCTGCTCACCCCCACTTCAGTCTTGCCACTTGCTCTATCACAACTGTCACTCAAGCCATCGTCCTGATCTCGCTTTGGACTCGATTTCTCAGGCTGATTCCAAGCATACAACACTCCACAGCTTGCTGACAGACTCTGAGGTGGTTCATACATTTCACTGTTAAAGTAATAGTTTTAAGGCCAGATGTCCGACTGGTACAATGCATGTTATGCATCTTCCTCTTGAAGTTCATCGGCACATGAGGACTTCGCAGGATGTAGCCGAACCCGCTGAAAGCTGCCTGAATCAGGCCAATATCTCTTCTTGCTAGTGGCTTAGCGTTGCGATAACACATTGGAGGTTTCTGGCGATGCAAGGATGGGAAAGGGCTAGGATTGAGAAGGTAATGGCCGTGGCCTTAATTAAGGTACAGCCCCAGCATTTCCCTCGTGTGGGAAATGGGAAACGGAAAACCATCTTCACGGCTGCTGACAGTGGGATTCGAATCCCCCATCTCCCAAATGCAAGCTCACAGCTACATGGCCCTTGCCGCAATGCCAACTCGCTCGGTATGAGGCCGATTCTTCTGGCGACCTCCGTATCTGATTGTCCCTCCCTAGTTCAATGCTGTGCCTCAGGTATATGTACTCAACACTTTCAAGTATTAGACTGTTAATAATAATAATAATAATAATAATAATAATAATAATAATAATAATAATAATAATAATAATAATAACAATAATAATAAATGGCATGTGGCCTAGAAGAGGCCTGATACAGGTCTTTCTATTTGACGCTGTACAGGCGACCTGCACGTCTATGAGGATGGGGTCCTACCTATGATGAATTCTACTGATGAAGATGGCACACACACCCAGCCCTCGAGCCATCGGAATTAATCAATGAAGGTTAAAATCCCTGACCCGGCTGGGAATCAAACCTGGGACACCCTGGACCAAAGGCCAGCAGGATAACCATTTAGCCATGGAGCTGGACATTGTCAATAGTGACAAGCATGCTGTTCAAGCTCATCATTTCTGTTTTACTGAAGTTCATCCTTAGACCTACAGCCTGGGAGACTTCCAAGTTCATGCAGCATCGATTCCAGTACCTCAGGACTGCTGCTGACAAGAATGATTTCACTGGTGGTTAAGGTAGGTACCATCAATGTCAATGCCTTTTGATCCCACAACTGTTTCTTGAATACATTTTCTAATGCCAGGGTGAATAGCGTAGGTAAAATTGTATCAGCCTGTCTTACATCTCTATCAACAGGAATTTTTCCAGTCCAGTCTTCTTCAATTTTGACATGCAGAGTGGTATGTTCATATATGTATTTGAGATTAGAGTACCTGAAGTCAATATGAGCATTGTCTCTCGCTTCCAGCACAGCCAGCAGTTCTCCTGAATCAAGTGCTTTCTGACAATCTATGAAAGCCATGTAATAATAATAATAATAATAATAATAATAATAATAATAATAATAATAATTGCAACTCGACAAAGATAAAACAAGAAAGATAATTAAAACCCATAAATATCACCAAATGAGCGCAAGAAGCAAAATACTTACCATCGAGTAGCAGCAGCATTAACAAAACCAGCGTGGAGGGCACGGAAAATAAGGGAAGAGGACTGGATCTTACGTTAACGTTTGACAGGTTGCCGGGTCAAAACCACTAACTACTAAATGAAAGCAAAATTAAATTTCAATAATTTAAACTTTACTTAAAGTTCAGGAAACCAAAAATAAAATTAATGAAAATTATAACTTTCTGAAATATGTTAAAAGGTGAACAAAATCAAGAACAATTAATTGAAAATTAAATAATCTCTCTGAATTATACATTGAAAGAACTATTGTTTTTATATAATAAAATAGTGAGTGTACACTCGGATAACAATGAAAAATAATTCTTATGCTGTAATAAATAAGTACGTCAAAGAACTTACACCCTAAAAAGAAAAATTTATTTTTAATTCATAAAAGAGGAGATGAATGTCCCTTACTTTTAAAGAATAATAATAATTAATATCATGAAAACTCACTCAGACCACACACTAGAGTAAATCTTACAGTACCAAGAAATGAGCGGAGTCTGCAGCTCGCATCAGAATTCATTCAACAACAAATTTTAAAACGGATCCGTGTATTAAATATTAATCATGTAACTGGCCAGCATATCTTTCTAAGTAGGTAGAAAACAATCTCATTCCACTGAAATTTGTTCCCAGGACTGTATACAAGGATATCAATCATCTAGGAACTCGGAAGCACACTCAAAATTTAAGAGAACGATAGCCAACCAAATATTTCACACGAAAAGAATTTAAATAACACAAGAGAACAGTCACGAACTCGAATAAAAATATGACTCAAATAGTTTACAATTTACAAAATGGAAACTCCTAAAATTCCACAGAAAACAAACAATGGTACACACGAAGCATCCAGCTTCCCAAAACCGAAGCCAACATCTCTCTACAAGAGACAATAGGCAAGGCCCCCACAAAATTAGCGTACCTGAGATAAGATAAAAATACGACACGCAATAATGAAAGAAAGAAAGAAAGAAAACACGGACGCGAATAATCTGAGGAGGGCAAAAGTATCCTTAGGGAATAATTGGAACAAATTTCAGCTTCGAGCAACCACAATATTACAATATAATTATAATTTAAGATTACCTCCAACAAAAAATAAATAGGGAATATAAACGCCGGTTATTAAATATTAATTTTAGGAGGCCCTGGAAGATGGTTATGCCCGGACGAGACCAGAAATAAACCATCCCATTAAGCAATTAAACAAAGATCCATCACGAAAACAATACAAGCACATAACGTCTTTCAAAACACTGATAACAGTGCAATAGATATCACAAATATGAACCAAGAAAAGTAGAAGGAAATGCACCAACAAAATAATAATAATAAAAATATTAGGACACAGAAAACAGTACCATAACGATAATCACAATTAAATGAGGAGATGGAATAATTGGCCTTTCGCCCGTGCATCTACCGCGTTCCAGAATAACTCCATGATAATAATTTGAATATAGAACTTTACCAAAATCACGTTAAGTTACATTTGAATATTTAGCAAATACAATTTATATCATTAAAATGTCCGACGAAGAAGTAATTCCAGCTTAATTTAATAAATAAACGGTGGTCGACATGTCCATAAACTGTAGGCCTAATTTCAAATTACCGGTACTAGGTTGGCAGATACGATTCAAATGGTGTTGCCGAAATACTTCACAAAATTAATGTCACACAGATACTTCTTTTCCAAATAATCCGGCAGTAGAACAGTTTTGAAACCACTAAGTAGATACTGTACTTACATCCTTGGGTATCCAATTTAATATAATCGCATAGCTTACGTTGTTAGGCCATCTTGCAAAAAGGCACACTCACTCAGATATCCGTATTCTGTTAAAATAAAAGAACAGTAGGTAGGAAATACATTAAAACTCAAGGAACACTACAACTAGGGCAAATACCCTGGTTACACGGCTATCAGCCAGGAGTATTGCACTCCATTCTACCAAAACTCAATTGCGTCTTATACGCTACACTTCTCCAGAAGCGTTCATCTTGGCGACCTGCTGGTAACAGACTGGCGTTCAGTGCAGTCAAGCCGCGCGTCGCTCAGTTGAACATCGACACTGCGCACGCTCAAGTCAAAAAGTAGCTTATTGAGCCAATCAGAATTTCGAAGCAACCGACGTAACAATGGCAAGAAGATGCATTTTTAATCGCCACAGTTTCAGGCATATAATTTAACGGCAATGCAACCAATAGCCGATATTTGCAGATAAAGTCCCCACACACAAATATACATGTCCAACAAATGAGGGTATCGTAAATTATTGTCTCAATAATAATAATAATAATAATAATAATAATAATAATAATAATAATAATAATAATTTCTGTTTGTGCTTGGTAATAACATATTGAAATTAGGATATGTCTGAACGTAGTTTAAAATTATTGTAGTAGCTTATTAGAAATTAGCGTGCTTATTCTATTATTGCAAAATATTTGTGTAGTATAGTAGAAGTATCTGTACAAACTTTCTTACTAGAATTCTGTTGTAGTAATTAGGGTAGGCTTAACTCCAGTTTAGAATTGTGCAATTTTTGTGCATTCCTTTTAGTATTCAATAATTAATGGCAGTTTTTATCCTGTTAGGGTGTTGTAGGATAAAAATACAGTACAACTAAGTAGTGCTGTAGTGTAGCAGTATATTAATTACCTTATTGTCGTGTGATCCTTGTGTTCTATCCCATACAATACTTCTTCCCATTCATTTTTTTTTTGCACAGAATAAGTTATTTTATTTTTCCTTTTCTTTTCATTTTTCCATAAAGAATGGCTAAGGAGTGCAAGTGTAGGAACTGTGGGTATGGCCAGGCATTCAGGAGTATGAGGGAGGAGTTGGAGAGTTTGAGGGAGATAATTAGGATTCTTTCAAAAGACACGAAGGAAGGTAGGCCTCCCTCAAACAATGTACAGAATACAGTCTGTGTAAAAGAGGGATGGGAAGGAAATGGGGGAAATGTAGAAGACAGGTGGTCTAATGTTGTAGGGCAAGGAGATTGAAGACTAAAGGCTCTATTCAGTATCAAATTCAGGACAGGTGTCTGTGAGAAATTGGTATGAGTCACTGCAGGTAGAACAACAGAGGGAAGATGAGGAACAGGGAACTGTTGCTGAGAAGTGTGGAAGTAGGAGGAAGGGAAAAGGTAGGAAAGGGAAATGTGGAGTAGAGGATAGGAAAAGACAGGTAGAACAGGGTCATGGAAGGGAAGAAAGGGAGGAGGAAATAGCTTCTGCAACTGTCAGGAAAGATAGGGCTGACCAGGAGGAGAGGGGGATCAAATGAGGTGGGTAGGGTTGAGGCTCTGGTCATGGGGAATTCCACTGTTAAGACATGTGGGGGGAGTGTGTGGAGGAAAGGGAACCAGGGTAGAGTGTTATCCAGGAATTAGGTTGAGGCAGATATTGAGGAAAGTAGAAGAGGAGGAGGGAAACGAGAAGGCAGTAGTGTTTCACGTTGGTACCAACAACGTAAGGCAAGTTGATATAAGTATCAACATAGTTGGAGATGTGGGATCTGGTAAATGCAGCACGGGTGGAGTTTAAGGAAGCGGAGATTGTTATCAGTGGAATACTGTGTAGGAGGGATACTGACTGGAGGGTGATTGGGGATTTAAATGAGACTATGGAGTGGATGTGTGGGAAACTGGGAGTGAGATTTCTAGATCCTAATGGGTGGGTAGGAAATAGGGATCAGCACTCAGATGGGTTTCACTTAAACCACAGTGGTACGTATAAGTTATTAAATTTGTTTAGAAGGGTTATAGGGAGGTACATTCAGAGAAACAGGGTGGTCTAGAGAGCAGTGACAAGAGTACAGGGATCTGGAAGTCAAGTAGCGATGACAAAAATGTTCATGTTGAACTGTAGAAGTATTGTAAAGAAAGGAACAGAATTATGTAATTTAATAGATATATAAATACCAGACATTGTAATAGGAGTTGAATCATGGCTGAGAAATGATATAATGGATGCAGAAATTTTCTCACGGAACTGGAGTGTGTCAGGCATAGAATCTGAAGGATAATTTAATAAAACCACCTATTCAATACTTTCCACGTTTAATGTGGTTTGAATCTACATGAATTTATGTAGATTTATCAGGTCAGGTACATGTTTCACCCATTATTTGGGCATCTTCAGCCTGTAGACAACCTTTAGGTCAAGGTTTGGGACCTTCTTAACCATATATAGCATAATATAGGAACATTAATAATCTCTTAAGACTAACACGACAGGATAATAATTTTTAAAATGTGAACAAATCATAACTATGGGTAACATAAATTAATGGGGTTTTAACACAAATAAGAACTTGTCGGTCCTATTGTAACTGGAGTGTGTATCGTAAAGACAAGATAGGAATGGTGGGAGGGGGAGTATTCATTATGGTGAATGAAGAATTTGTAAGCTACGAAAAAGTTAAAGATGACATACATGAAATTCTAAGTGTAAGGCTCATTTCTAAAGATAATAGGTAACTTGATGGCTCTGACCGGGAAAGGGTAGCGCTGATGCTGATTTAGAATTATTTGATAAGATAATCAGTTATGTGGGAAACTATAACGAAAGGAATGTGATTGTAGCGGGAGATCTCCATTTAACAAATGTCAATTGGGAAGGTAATGCGAACGACAGGAAGCATGAACAACAAATGGCAAATAAGTTAATAAGGGAAGGACAGCTGATTCGGAAAGTAATGGCACCAACTAGAGGGAAGAATATTCTGTACGTGGTGCTGGTATGCCAGATAAGCTCTATAGAGAAACCGAAGTAATAGATGGTATTAGTGATAACGAAGCCGTTTTTGTCGTAGTTAAAAATAAATGTGATAGAAAGGAAGGTCTTAAAAGTAGAACTATTAGGAAGTACCACATGGCTGATAAAATGGCTGATAAAACAAGCATGAGGGAGTTTAAAAAAAGTAACTATGACCACTGGAAAACCGTAAATAAAAATGTAAATATAAACAAACTCTGGGATGGGTTTGTAGCTACTGCTAAGCAATGTGAAAACAGGTTTGTACCTTTAAAGGTGGTAACAAATGGTAAAGACCCACTATATTATAAAAGAGAAGTAAAGAGACTAAGGAGGTGCAGTTTGGAAAGAAATAGAGTTAGAAATGGCTATGGAAGTAAGGAGAAATTGAAGGAACTTACTAGGAAATTGAATCTAGCAAAGAAGTCAGCTAAGGATAACATGATGGCAAGCATAATTGGCAGTCATACAAATTTTAGTGAAAAATGGAAGGGTATGTATAGGTACTTTAAGGCAGAAACAGGTTCTAAAAAGGACATTCCAGGAATCATTAATGAACAAGGGGAGTGTGTATGTGAGGATCTTCAAAAGGCAGAAGTATTCAGTCAGCAGAATGTCAAGATTGTTGGTTACAAGGATAATGTCCAGACAGAGGAGGGGACTAATACTAAAGAAGTATTAAAATTTACCTACGATAACATCATCATTTACAATAGGATACAAAAGTTGAAAACTAGAAAAGCAGCTGGGATTGATAAGATTTCTGGGGATATACTAAAGACAATGGGTTGGGATATAGCACCATATCTGAAGTATTCATTTGATTGTTTGCATGAAGGAACTCTACCAAATGAATGGAGTTACTATAGTAGCCCTTGTGTATAAAGGAAAGGGTGATAGACATAAAGCTAAAAATTACAGGCCAGTCGGTTTGACATGCATTGCATGCAAGCTTTGGGAAAGCATTCTTTATGATTATATTAGACATGTTTGCAAAATTAATAACTGGTTCGATAGTTGGCAGTTCAGGTTTACGAAAGGTTATTCCACTGAAGTCCAACTTGTAGGATTCTGGCAAGATATAACAGACATCTTGAATTTAGGTCAAATGGATTGTATTATGATGACCTGTCTAAGGCATTTGATAGGGTGGATCATGGGAGATTAGTGGCAAAAATGAGTGTAAATGGACTAGACAACAGAGTGACTGAATGGGTGGCTATATTTATAGAAAACAGACCTCAGGGAATTACAGTAGGCGAAGCTTTATCTGACCCTGTAATAATTAAGAAGGGAATTCCTCAAGGACTTTTATTTTTTTCTTATATATATATAAATGATACGAGTAAAGAAGTGGAATCAGAGATAAGGGTTTTTGCGGATGATGTTATTTTGTATAGAGTAATAAACAAGTTACAAGATTGTGAACAACTGCAAAATGACCTCAATGTTGCGAGATGGACAGCGGCAATGGTATGATGATAATCAGGGTAAAATGTCAGGTTGTGAGTTTCACAAATAGGAAAAGTCCTCTCAGTTTTAATTACTGTGTTGATGGGATGAAAGTTCCTTATGAGAATCATTGTAGGTACCTAGGTGTTAATATAAGGAAAGATCTTCATTGGAGTAATCACATAAATGGGATTGTAATTAAAGGGTACAGATCTCTGCACATGCTTATGAGGGTGTTTATGGGTTGTACTAAGGATGTAAAGGAGAGGGCATACAAGTCTCTGGTAAGACCACAACTAGAGTATGGTTCCAGTGTCTGGGACAGTGACCAGGATTACTTGATTCAAGAACTGGAAAAAATCCAAAGAAAAGCAGCTCGATTCGTTCTCTGTAATTTCCGACAAAAGAGTAGCGTTACAAAAATGCTGCAAAGTTTGGGCTGGGAAGACTTGATTGACTGACTAATTACTGTCACAGCAAATTTGGCTTCTTGCTGTTTTGGTTTCACAAACAAACAGTTTTTTTGCTAGTTGCCTTACGTCGCACCGACACAGATAGGTCTTATGGCGACGATGGGACAGGAAAGGGCTAGGAGTGGGAAGGAAGCGGCCGTGGCCTTAATTAAGGTACAGCCCCAGCATTTGCCTGGCGTGAAAATGGGAAACCACGGAAAACCATTTTCAGGGCTGCCGACAGTGGGATTCGAACCTACTATCTCCCGAATACTGGATACTGGCCGCACTTAAGCGACTGCAGCTATCGAGCTCGGTCACAAACAAACAAACAATCAAAAAAACAAACAAACAAATACATGAATGGATGAACAAACAAATAAATGAATGAAGAGTTGCATTGGTAGTAAGACTGAGGGCAGTGATGAAGAGTGTAATATAGTTTTTAAATGAGAGATTGGTGGTGGTGAACAACCAGATTTCCTATACAAAAAAAAACAACACAGATATTAATGAAGCAACATTTTAATTATAATGTCACCTTCTTTGGTAGAAAAATGAACAAACCTGGACTGTTGAAATGAGCCACATAGCTGTTGACTTCAGGATCCAGCTCACGGGATAGAGATGCTGTTCCTTTTGGTACAATCCAGTGAGCAAGCTCTTTATCACCATCTTCTAACACTTTCCGCCGTGGTTCAGGTTCTGTTAAATTTTTACTGTAGTGAGAGAGACCAAATTGGGCCACCTGGGTAGGGTAATAGTAACCTTGACTCTCCCACTGTGTCGACACAGGAACACCTGTTTTAATCAGATGGATATTAATCATAGCTAATCCAGGGAAAACTTCCAAGAATAAATATGGTGAAATAACAAGTATTATACCAGAGTAAACAATATGGAGTGGATCAAACATAATGCAGATAAAAGACAGTACCAGGTACATCATCATGATATGTATGTTACATTAAAATTGGCAATTATACGAAACAGGTAGCAATTATGTATAATCACCAATAATATTTGAAGTTTGATAAATATAGAATTAATAATTATTAATTTTTATGGGTAATTTTCAAAATGGGCTGGTTTGTTGAAAATGAGTAACAGAATTACAGACTTGTTGAGAGTATAGTTATAAATGTAACATATCCCGAAAATTTAAAATTAAATCAACATTTTAAATATGTGAAAATATTCATGAAACTTGCAGAATTAAAAAGAGAATGTGAGATATAAAACTCTCAAACAAAATGAAGTGTACTTGAAAAATCAAAAAATATGTTTCAATACTGGAACTTAAATCTGAAATTTAAAGAACAATTGAAATATATAAATGCATATACATAAGCTCTAAAGAAGTAACATTATAGCAATGTTTTTAAAGTTAATCATTATAATCATTCAGTTTACCACTAACTCCTCACTGGTAAGATAAATCCACGCCTTGTTTGAAAATGGCAAGCTATCATGGTACCGTTGAATTACACAGTTTGTTGTTTCTCTTACACTTAGATTTAGTTGACCTGCATTTTCCTTCACATATGCCATTCTCATACCCTTGGAAGATTTTCTTGCACACTCACCATGAGTTACGGTTTCATTTGGTAGGTCATCTAATGAAATCAAGTGTGTTTCACAAAATGCAAACTGGTTTCTAGCATACATTGTAGCCATTGCATTGGCAAGTGTCAGTTGTTGATATTTGGGGACAAGGTACTACTTTTTTTTTACAATCAAGAGATGGTGGTTATTCATAATATCCAGTAAATATGATTAAGTACGATTCATCCAAACACTTCCGACCAATTCCATTCCAAGGTAATCTCTCTAAATAAAATTACAAGTTTGTCTGTACAATACAAATTTTAGCCACATATTTTGCTTTATCTTGGTTTATGTACACAAAAGTAAAAAAGTAGGTTCACTTAATAAGAAAAATTGGCCTTTTTAAAAAAGAATCTTCCCGTGAACATTGAATATTCAGTATTTGCGCTCAGTTATTCGGTTTTTGAATGCAAAAGGTACTGAACTGAATGAAATCCATCGCCAATTGAGGAAGTGTATGGTGAGTCGTGCATGGATGTCAAAAATATTTGTAAGTGGTGTAGAGAGTTTGCAGCCAGTCGGACTGAAATTCACGACGAACAAACGAGCGGAAGACCGTCAATTTCTGTTGAGACAGTCGAGAAGTTTGAGCAAATCATGCGTGAAGATCAGCGGATCACCTTGGATGATCTCTGCACTTTGGTTCCTGAGGTTTCCCGAAGCACCGCTCACAGAATTTTAATCGAAAAGTTGAAATACCGGAAGGTGTGCGCAAGATGGGTGCCACCAAATAGCTTAAAATGGTAATAGTGGAAACTCCTAAGAGAAACTGGCGACACCGCTTCTGCGTGCCATCTAGTGGTTCGAAGAGATAACTACACTTGCTATTGCAGTCAGCTGTTTATGTTAGAAGTGTCACATTTGTACTTCAGATTGTTTTGTGCTTGTTATGTATCACAATTTTGGAACTGGCAGGAAGAGGAGATATTTGTGCTATGTATGGGTGTTTTAATTACAGAAGACAAAGTGTCGCAAGTCATTTTACAGATTTCCTAACAACGAAGTGCTGTGAGTATGGGCCTACCTGTTAATGTTTACGTGTCTGTATTTTTTCTCTTTATGTGAACATACTTTCTCTGAAATATTGTTATTAAACATGTGCATTTAATCGACTTTTAGGTGTACTCAATGGACTGTGAAGAGCAGAAGGGCCCATTTAGATGAAATTCTGAGGACCAAAGGAAAATATCATGGGCTGGACAAGTAGCATTTTTCCCTGTGCTGAGTGTAGCGATCGATATATTGTCATCTTATGAAAATGATTATAGGATGGGAAATTTCCACACAGAAATGAAGAAGTATGATAATTCTAAAATGATGTTTCCAAATATCTGCGGGGGAAAGATAGGTGTTTTTTTTTTCAATTTTGCTTTACGTCGTACCGATACAGATAGGCCTTATGGCGACCATGGAATTGGAAAGGCCTAGGAGTGAGAAGGAAGTGGCCGTGGCCTCAACTGAAGTACAGCCCCAGCATTTGCATGGTGTGAAAATGAGAAACTACGGAAAACCATCTTCAGGCTGCCGACAGTGGTGTTCCAACCCACCATCTGCCGGTTGCAAGCTCACAGCCGCCCGCCCCTAACCGCATCCGCCAACTCGCCCGGTTAGGTGCTAAACTATCAGGAATATTTGCAGATAGTTTTTGTCAGCTTTTGTTAGAAAACACACATGGAATTGGAAGAAAATTAACTGACAGGTTTTTTGTCATTGAATGAATGTAGTGAAGGCATATTTAACAGCTGCATACAATTACTGACTAACAAGTTTTTCAAAGTCCTTATAAAGCCACATGTGAATAGAACCAATGATACAACACAGAAAAATGTTGCCAGTAAAAATACCAAGTTGAAAAAGATACCACGTGTGTGACTTGCTCTTGGAGACTGTGGGTCCTAGTAGAAACATGACGATCGAATGTTTTAATTTGATACATTTGTTTTATTCTTATCACTGGTTCTTTCAGATCAACATCCACCGCTTTCCTTCCCTATATTACGTTACAAGAGCGATGCAAACGTCTTAAAATCTGTATTTCGTTGTATTCGAAGTCGAAAAGTTAAGTGTTTTAATAGCGCATTGTGTTAGTGTTCTCTTCGAGCCGCTAGATGACAGCACTACGCGCTGTCGCGTGCTGTCGCCGCTGCTCTGCATGCTAGGTGAGGAGAGTTTCCACTATTACCATATTAAGCTATTTGGTGCCACGCATGTTAACTGAAGACCACATGTGGCAACGAATTGATTCTTCCCGCGCATTTCTTCAACACTTTGCAGCCGAACAAGACAACGGTTTGGATTCAATTTTCACGGGTGACAAAACCTGGGCGTTTTACACCTGAGACCAAGCAACGATCACGCCAGTGGCGGCATCCCTCTTCGCCAAAGCCACGGAAATTCAAACAAATACAGTCTGCCAGTAAAGTCATGACAACTGTGTTTTGGGATCAAAAAGGGGTATTGCTGGCCGACTTTATGCCCGCTGGGACCACAATTAATGCTGACAGGTACTGTGAGACCCTGAAGAAACTCAGACGGACAATTCAGAACCGGAGAAGAGGAATGTTGAGCAAGGGCGTAAACATTCTTCATGACAATGCTCGCCCGCACGTCGCCTGACAAACCGTTGCTCTCCTGCAACAGTTTCAGTGGAACATCACCCACCCATCCTATGGTCCCCACTTGGTGCCGAGTGACTATCACTTGTTCCCTAAATTGAAAGAACATTTGGCTGGAAAGCAATTCAGCACCGATGATGAGATGAAATATCAGGTTCACAACTTCCTGAACAGCATGGCGGCGAGCTGGTATGACATGGGCATACAAAAACTGTCACAGCGTCTACAAAAATGCATCGACCGAAATGGTGATTAAGTAGAAAAATAGCTAACTGTTCAAGCTATAAATGATATAAACCATTGTAGAAATAAACAGGTCTATGTATTTATAAAAAAATAAGAGACCTTATTTTTGTGATTACCTTCCTATGTTAACAATATCACTGTTAGAGATCATCAGTGCATTACATTTTCCTATATCAATACATCTAACTTATGTATAAAAGAACGGTATTTCTGTATCAGTTATGTCCACCATAAGAAGAAAATGCAATTTTAAAGTTTCCATCAGATCTGTCTGTACGTGCACCATAAGAAAATCTTCATTATAGACACTTATGCCTTTCAGCGTTCAGTCTGCAAGCCACTGTGAATTTACTGAAAGCCGCCACAATCCTCTATTTATAACTAGTTCTGTGGCCTCGTTTAGTTCTATATCCCTATCTTTAAATCGTTAAAAACTGAGTCTGACCATAATCCTCTTGGTCTACTTCTCTTATCCTCCATAACAGAGTCCATTACTCTCCTAGGTAACCTATCCTCCTCCATTCACCTCACATGACCCACCACCGGAGCTGGTTTATGCGTATTGCTTCATCCACCTTTTATCTCCTCATTCCGAGTACCCTCCTGCCATTCTCACCTGTTTGTACCAGCAATTATTCTTGCCACGTTCATGTCTGTTACTTCTAACTTATAAGATATCCTAAGTCAACCCAGCTTTCGCTCCCGTAAAGCAAAGTCAGTCTGAAAACAGACTGATGTAAAGATAGTTTTGTCCAGAAGCTGACTTCCTTCTTACAGAACAAAGTTGATCGTAACGGTGAGCTCACTGCATTAGCTTTACTACACCTTGATTCAATCTCACTTACTATACTACCAACCTGGGAGACTCCATATCCTAAATACTTGAAATTATGTACCTGTTCCAGCTTTGTATCTGCAATCTGACATTCAATTCTTTTGGATTTCTTACCTACCGACATCAATTTAGTACTGGAAAGGCTAATTTTCACACCATACCCATTGAACCTATTTTCAAGTTCCAAGATATTAGATGGCAGGCTTTTGGCAGTATCTGCCACTAAGACTAAGTCATCAGCATACACAAGACTGCTTACTACATTTCCACATAACTGAATCCCTCCCTGCCACTTTATACCTTTCAGCAGATGATCCATGTAAACTATGAACAAAAGGTGAGAGATTACAGCCTTGTCTAACCCCTGTCAAGTACTTTGAACAAAGAACTCATTCTACAGGGTGCGGCAGAAATACCTGACGAATTTCAGATGTAAATAACTCAGCAACGCAACAAGCCATTCACAATTTTGTTGCGCAGTTTAAAAGAGCAAGGTTTGCCATTTATGTCATATACAGTAGAATGGAGGAAACTAAAGGTCGTATTGGCCACAGCTTTCAAACAGGTGTTATTGTCATGGTGCGCGCGGTCTTGGCCGTGGCCTTGGAGAACACGTGCATCGTCTCGTCCGGGCTAGTCAGTCAGCCAGCCAGTCAGTCGTTAGCATGGCGTGGAGTAGTGAACACCGAGGTTTCATGATTGAGACTTATTTAAAAAATGCTGACCCCGTACGGGGTAACGTTCCGTGGCCAGCCCGTTCCCCTGACCTCGCCCCGTGCGATTTCTTTCTCTGGGGATATTTGTAGGATCGCTTCTTCTGACGTAAGCTGTGAACGCTACATGACCTGAAAGCTGCCATCCGTGAAGAAATCGAGCCAATACCACGAGACATGCTCAAGCGAGTCATGCGGAACTTCAGGGAGAGGCTTCAGAGGTGCATGGAACAGGACGGTTGGCATTTGGATGACATTATTTTCAAAACCTAGTGTGTGTGAGACGCAAATGGCAAACACTACGCTTTACAATTGTGCAATAAATCTTTAAATGGATTGTTGCGCTGCCGAGTTATTTACGTTTGAAACTCGTCAGGTATTTCTGCCGCACCCTGTACCATCAATTATCCCGCAGCCCGATCGTCAATATAAATGCTTTTGATTGATTTTAACAATCTACCCTTAATGACATAGTCCCCCAGTATGGCGAACATCTAATCTCCTGGTACTCTGTCATGTGCATCCTCTAGGGCTACAAAACAAACATAACGGTCTATTCCTTTCGTAGCATTTTTCGAGTACCTGGCGCATACTGAAAATACAGTATGATGCTGACAGCCGCTCTGTGGTATGAAACCACACTAGTTTTAATCCAACTTCCTCTCAACCACTGATCGTATCCTCCCTTCCAAGATGCCAGTGAACACTTTGCCTGGTATACTGATCTATAATAGTTGTTGCTATCCTTCCTGTTCCCTTGCTTATAAATAGGTGCTATTACTGCTTTCGTCCAATCATAACATATCTTACAACCACTCCACGCTTATCTTATTACTCTATGAAGTCATTTCATCCCTGTCTTCCCACTATATTTCACCATTTCAGGTCTGATTTCATCTATTCCTGCTCCTTTATGACAATGGAGTTTGTTTACCATCCTTTCCACTTCCTCAAGCGTAATTTTACCAACACCATTGTCCTCCTCCTAATGAGCTCGGTTGTTCATGTCAACAGGAAGATTTCCTTTTACATTAGGAAGATATTCGAAATAATTCTTCCATCTGTCCAGTGATTCCCTGGGATCTATTATGAGTTCATCTGAATCACCAAAAGCACTATTCAATTCCCTTTTCCCTACCTTCCTAAGATTCTTTACTCTTCAGAAAGGTTTACCTGCTGCTTGATCTAGCGTTTCTAGGTTATTACCAAAATCTTCCCACAACTTCTTTTTTGAATCAATTATTTATTTTGTTCTGTTTTTTCCATCTATGTACAATTCCCGGTCTCCATCAATCCTTGTTTGGAGGTATTTCTGATACTCATTTTTACATTTACAAGCTGCTCTCTCTTCATCATTCCACCAAGAGGTTCGCCTTTCCCTGTCTTTACACACAGTTGTTCCCAGGCATTTCCTTGCTGTTTCTACTACAGCATCAATGTATGCCACCCATTCTCTTTCCACATCCTGACCTTTCTTACTGTCCACTGTTTGGAACTTCTCACTAATCATATCCTTGTACTTCAGTCTTCTTTCCTCATCCTGGAGATTTTCTACCCATAACCATCTGCAGACAGATTTCACTATCTCTATCCTAGGCCTAGAGATATGTAATTCACTGCAGGTCAGATAGTGGTCTGCATCATTCAAAAATCCCCATAAAACTCGCACATTTCCAACACTTTTCCTGAATTCAAAATCAGTTAAGATATAATCTATATCGGATCTGGTGCCCCTACCCTCCCATGTGTAGCAGTGAATAGCCTTATGCTTGAAGAACGTATTCGTAACTGCTAAACCCATACTAGCACAAAAGTCCAGCAAATGCTTCCCATTCCTATTAGGTTCCACATCTTCCCCACATTTTACCAATCAGCCTTTCGTATCCTTCAGTTGTCTCCTTTTTTTTTTTTTTTAAGTTGCTTTACATTGCACTGACAGAGATAGGTCTTATGGTGGTGACGCTGGGATAGGCAAGGGCTAGAAGTGGGAAGGTAGCGGCTGTGGCCTTAATTAAGGAACAGTCCCAGCACTTACCTGATGTGAAAATGGGAAACCACAGAAATCCATCTTCAGGGCTGCTGTCCATGGGGTTCGAACCCACTATCTCCCGTATTCAAGCTCACAGCTGTGCGCCTCTAACCACATAGGCAGCTCGCTCAATCCCTCCAGTTCTATTTCCAAATTCTGGCATTGAAATACCCCATTAGCAGTAGCCTATCCTTGCTGTTAACCATGACTATGATGTCACTCCATGATTTTAAAACGTGTCAACTTTATATCCTATCTGCACCCCCACATGGTGAATACACAGAGACAATTCTCATTGCAATTCCTCCAACTGCCAAATCTACTCACATCATTCGCTCATTTACATGCCTAACAGAAACTATATAACGTGCAATAGTATTTCCTGATGAACAGCCCTGCCCTTTTTAACATCCGTCAAGTATACTTTGTAATCTCCTATCTCTTCCTCGTTATTTACTCCTAGCACATCCAGATGTATCCTCTTTGCTAACTCAGCCAGTTCTATTTTCTTTCTTCCATAAGCCCTTTTAATACTGATAGCTCCCCATCGAATTCATTTCGTTTGCCAAGTTGTTTCCAAGGAGTCCCTTGCCTTTCAAATGGGAGTGGGACTTTGTAACTCCCACAGGGCCGAGGCTTGCTTAAAACATTCTGAGTGTGCTCGGTGAAAATTCTGTGAAGCAAGATGATAACCCTTACTTTACACTTAGTCCAAGTGAGGATCTCTCTAATGGGCTAGGGACCACTTGTGCACTGTATAGTCCTAGCTGCCTGAGCACAAAGACGGCCATGACTCAGACTATGTCCGAGAGGCCTACTCCCAACTGGCATCCCAACTCTCAGGACCACTTGCTAGGCCACTCAGCTGTTGCCCATGGGTCAAGAACTAGGACGTGACTACAGTAACCCACACCATGAACCACCTAGAATTTAATGAAAATTGGTATATAAAGTCAGGGAATATCGTAGTACACTTTAGGCTATAAATTATTTTATTCATGCTGAATGAAATGGTAGTTTAAGGGAAGGCTTACAATTTAATTCTCAAATATCTACGTTATCAGTGGTCCTATCAATAAATACTACATAACAAAAATCATACAGAATATATTTCCGATCATTTACATTTTATACAGTTTTACCATACCGGCTTTGATGACAGAGATATTCATGAATTTTGACTTTTGTTGCATAAACCATACCAACGCCGAACCACGAGAAAATGGGTGAACGGAATGTAATGAAAATCACTATGTAAATTCGAGGAATAAGACACTACAGTCTAGGTTATAAATAATTTAATTCACGCTGAGGCAAATGGTAGTTTAAGGGAAGCCCTAAAATTTAATTCTTAAGTATCTACAATGGTCCTACCAATAAATACTACATAACAAAATTTACGATCATTTATGTCTTATACAATTTTACCGTGCTGACTAAACCAGAGAAATTCATGCATTTAGACTTTTGTTGCTTAGTCCATATCAACATTGAGCATCGCAAGCATGGAAATACCGTATAATCTTGAATACCACCCTCCACCGAATAGGACCTGCACCCTTCTTTTGAAAAAAAAGTGAAGTCAAAAATTATTTACAATCTTTACTAACACACACAAAATTATTAGAAAATACAAATAAAAGTAAACAAACATTACCAGAACGACATCAAATGAGTTCATTGATCATCATCATCATCAGTACCAACTTCGGAACTTTCATCACCATCACCTTCCCACAAAACGTCGTCATTGCTGCCATCCGTAGCATTAGAAATGCTACATTTCCTGAAGCTCTTCCGTATGAGGTCTCCAGGGATACGATTCCATGCCGTCAAAATCCACGAATACAGCAGCGGAACTTCCGCGCGCTGAATGCGACCAGTTGGCGTCAGTGTGTGATTATCAGCTGCCATCCATTCTGTATAAAGCTGTTTCAAGGCTGCTTTAAATGGACAGTTCACACAGACATCCAGCGGCTGTAGCATAGACGTCATCCCGCCCGGAATGATTGCTAGGTCGGTTTTCCCATCCTTGATATGTTTCTTCACAGCGTCTGTTGTGTGGCCGCAGTAACTGTCGAGAACAAGCAAGCTCTTTTGTCCCAATAACACACCAGGGCGACGTTGCCAGACACACTTTACCCAGTCTTCCACAAGTGAACGGTTCATCCAGCCGGAGTTCTGAGATCTGACGATAACACCAGTGAGTACATTTTTAGGAAGCGTATTTCGCTTGAGAACAATGTACGGCGGCAATTTGGTTCCGTCGGCGAGAATAAACAACATTACCGTACACCGTTGTTTTTCATTACCACCTCTTCTAATGGTAACACTTTTCGCACCCTTAACATTCACAGTCCTGTCCACTGGCATTTCAAAGTAGACTGGTGTCTGATCTGCAGTGCCAATTTGGGAAAGCAAATATGCATTTTCCTTCTGCAACCGAATTATGTGACACTGAAACGACAATAACTTCTCATCGTAGAGACCAGGACGACCCTGTGAAATTGAGGTACGCCTTCGTACGCTCGACCCATTTCTTTTATAAAAATTATAAACCCATCCTCGGCTTGCCTTAAAGCGTTCCCTTGAAAGTTCCTTTGCGATCTCTAATGCCTTTAGCTGACACATTTCGGTCAGCACACCATATCCCAATTCCCGCCTTTCTGTCTCATGGTTATAAAGTTCGTCTTCAATTTCTGAAAACTGTACACTCAGTCCACGAAACGCTCTACGATCACCACTACACGTTAATAGCACATTTTTCTTCTTTCTCCAATCGCGAATACACGACTCGTCAATATCGTATTTCCTACCGGCTACATGATTTCCGATAATTTCGGCTTCCCGAACTACTTTCAGTTTCTCACTCGCAGTAAAAGATCGCAAACGCTTCGTGGAATTCATGTTGATACTCCAAGAACGTGCGTGAGACTGACGCCAAGCGCGGAAGTAGCGCATACTGAGTGCGGAGAGCATATTGTTGCCAAGCTGCGCCGGCGGTTATGCCCGATTTACGCGCATTTGGAAAGATAAATTTCTCAAAATTTTAAATAAGACCCGCACCTGATTTTGGAAGCACTACTTTCGAAAAAACAGTGCGGATGGTACTCGAGATTATACGGTATTGTTCAATCGTGTTAGCTGGCGAGGGTGATGGTTTTTGTTGTGATTGTCTTAAGGTGAAAAGCCGTGTGGTCATCAGCTCATATCAATAAAGAAAATTGTGAAGAAGATTATCAAAAGGACAAAAAAACAAAAACGTGAAAGAACGATCGCCTGAAGAATGCGACAAGAGGGAGTATCGAAACGAGGAAGAAGGACTCTCTTCACAGTGGATGCCCTTACCACAGAGTCGGAAGAAAAGTAAATGTGAAGGCCTACAATGTCGAAAGTCTATAAAATTGATCAACAAGAGCATTACACTAAATATTGCTTGCGATTTGCTTTGTCTCTTCTTCTGCCACTCATCTCCGCTAGACAGCATCCATGCATGCCCAATGATCTTAGGCAGTCACCTATCCGAGTAGAACAGCCTGCCTGAATACTGGCTGGAAGTAGCTGGGGAGTTAGATTACTTCATTTTAGCATGCCATTCCTCTGGTTCATACATATTCTGATAACTAGTGGTATGTGACAAAATAGTTCATCACGGTATTCCAGCTATTCTATAACTGATGTTATGAGGTACTGACAGGAATGGGGAGAGTGCATACTTAACGGAAAACAGCAGGGCAGTGTTCACCGCTGTCGCGGGTCATTCCAGCTCTGGAACTTGGCATTGTTAGAATGCCAGGATAGTACTGTTCATAAAAAGTGAGAAAGTGGGTCGTTTTTCATTGGAGTATTTCACATAATAGCATTGCTTTTAACCACAACATCCCACACAGTTAATATTGTATTCCGACAAGAATACTTAATTATTAGATTGAAGGCTTTTCAGGTGTTTGCTTTATTAACCAACATTTTTGTTTTTTTTTTGCTAGGGGCTTTACGTCGCACCGAAACCAACATTTTGTCATAGGCCTGACACTAGACTTATCAGAGGGACAAAACACTGGTTTATAGAGCAAATGCCTGAAAAGCCTAACATCTAATTTCTGAAATGCTCTACTGGTGGAAATACACTGTCCTTTAAGAATACTCAAGTCAAATATAATGACCTATGTTGAGTCCAGATTTATATTTGTCTGTAACAGCATCATGGGAAAATGGATGGGTGGGTTATAATGAAACTTGGCATAAGAGTTTAGAATAAAGTCAAGTAGGATCTTAGCTATTAGTTTTTAGAGGCCTAAAGCACAAAAATCTGTATTTCTCTTACGGTTGGTTTTGCACAAAAATAGCTCGAGGCAAATTTTTTTCTACAACTCTTACCAATACAGTGAAAATAAGGGAAATATTGGTGGCAGTTGCATGGAAGATCAAGTCTACGAGCCAGTAACTAGCTCTATATAATGTAAAGGGAGTTACAAGGGAGTTGCTATGCAGATCATTCTGGCAACGTTATAAATACATTGTACACCTGCCAGTATTTCTTTACTGTCAATCCGATACTTGGGTCTCTTTTTACCGGAAGCAAGAGATCAAATCAAGATCAGCATTAATGCAAATAAATATGAAACAGCAAAAGGCCGCAGAGAGCAAGGAAGCAAGTAAATAATGGCAAATCACTGAGAGGAAGAAGCATGCCTACTTATATGCTTCAAAATCTGGGGGAAAATATCAGGGGTGGACAAAAAATGCCATTATGCACATGCTAAGTGATTGTGTCATCAATGACAGGTATTACAGCTAGTTTTCAATAAAATTTAGTTAAATCAATGTTCTGTGACTGATGATGCATATAGCCATTTTATACTAACATTTTTTTTTTTTTTGAGACCTAATGTTACTCTAGCCATAATTCAACACAAATTTTGAAATGTCACTTGCCGTTTCCATAGTAGTAACACAAAAAAATAAGAATAAAACAAACCAAGCAAGTGGCTTTTGCATTTGGGAGATAGTGGGCTAAAACCCCATGGCTGGCAGTCCTGAAGGTGGTTTTCAGTGGTTTCCCATTTTCACACCAGGCAAATGCTGGCGCAGTACCTTAAGGCCACTCCTAGTCCTTTCCTATTGTATTGTCGCTCAAAGACCTTTCTGTGTCGGTGCGGCATAAAGCAGATTGAAAAAGCAAAGAGGACATTTTTATGCTTGGACCATTTCATTTGGACATTTGAAACATGAGTACTTTCTGTTAGTGGATATTTTCATTTTTGGACATGGGCATTTTGTATTGGACATTGTGATCTGAAAGGACTCTAAAAGAGGTAGACATTTTAAAAAAAATGACAGATTATACCAATATAGCCACCACATACTGGCTATAGTCTCTTCTAAGTTTGTTCTTTCAACCTGCACCCAAATTTCCCTTCACTGTTTAGAAGTCAGTGAGTAGATAGTCAGATGGTAATGCAAGTGAATGTGTGCACCATTAGTTTGAGCTGAGAGGTTAATGAGGAGAAGAGTGTAGCTACGCCACAGTTAGGCACAAAGGTAGCTGGTTCCTTTCTACTCCTCCACCAACCAAAGCATCACACTGATTTTCTATTGCCCCCACAAGACTAGAAAATCTCAAGCATGACATCAAAACTTAAATTCTCGGCAGATGTAAGGATTGGAAATATGGCCAAATGGTCAGTGTTCTCATGTGGCAATGGGCTCATCAGTTGGAATACCACACCACTGCACATCTGAAGTCACAAAACTTCCTGCAGGTATCTTGTAGTAATGAACAACATCGAACCATCAGGCACCCATTATGGCAACAGCAGTGGTTGCAGTGACATCTAGGCCCTAGTTCATGTGTACAGAAGACTGTACAGATACTTTTGATCAGTCTTAGCTTATATTTTTGTATAAAAATATGAACTAGAAGTAGTTGGTTACTTTCATTAATTTGTCTCATTCTCATCTTTGGGAATTAAGAAAACCCAGCAGAGCTGTGAGTGATATCAGTAAAACATTTCCTTATGCAGAGTGTCCCTGTGACAAATGGTGTAAAATGGGTTGAAGTAGGATTAGTTGGTGTATGTGTACATTTGAATGAGCTTGTCATACTGACATATATAATAGGGCAACACCTTCCATCTTGGAAGAGAAATACAGTGGAACCTCGATGCATCGTTCCTGGAACTGTTGTTTTCTTGTATTCATAGTTCAATTTATTCGGTCTCAAAATGTTCCATATAAACTAATGTTATATTTCACTGCATCTATCATTCATCAAACTATTGTTTTATTGCATCGATCGTCAAAAAAATATTTGTCCTTGGCCAAAATTTTCCTCACACTGATCATTCGTTTGCTACAAAAATAGAAAAACTGTTTTAATTTAAAGCGACAGCTCAATATTGTAGCACAGAATAGCGGTTACGTGTTTCGCGCGAATGTATGAGCAATTCGGTTGTTAGCCTTGAGCAAGGATCTTGCAGGCTGGAGTGCAGAGTGCAGGATATTCACGTGCAACCACTCGTATATAACCCTGCCCATGAGCCTCCCGGTGCTAACTCTTCTCCTCAACCCACTAACCAGTACCTGAAGTATTCTTACTTATTTAGAGGAATTAAAATGGAGGGACTGTGAAACTCAGATTTTCTACCATTTTCTGTGTCGCTATTGGCCGGCTAGGGCTGCCACCTTAGTTGAAAATAAGAAAATAGCACAGTTTAAAATTGTCACAGTGTGTGCAGGGTACTTTTTAATTAGTTACAGCATCGTACCTTGTGCAGTGTGTGGGATGCTATAAAGGCCTGTCGACCACTATGTTGCCTCCTGCCCAACTGTCTTGTCACAAGCCAGAACTAACAAAGACCAATGGTCTTGTAAATAGTGCCTAAATTGGCAGCCTTGCATAGCCCTCTGTGACATCGTCTGAAATGTACAGTGTTGAATTACTAACTGTGACATCGTTTGAGCCACGCTGCGTTGGATCTCAAAACTATCTTCCACAAAGGGTCAACGGAATCTATACCAAAATGCAGGTTATCGCCGTAATATCCACATATAGAATTAATTTGGAATAAAAGAACTGACCTTAAAGGTTTTTAATTATTACAAGACGAAAAGCTGTGTAGAAGTCATGCTTTTTATCTTCATCGCATATATCGTGGTTACAATATTTTGATGCCTCTATGTATAGTACGAGCATGTCCGGCTCAATGGCTAAAGGGTTACTGTGCTGGCCTTTGGTCGAAGGGGTCCCGATCCGGTTGGAGATTTTAACCTTTGTTGGTTAATTTCGACCGTTCGTGGACTGGTTGTGTGTGCAGTTATCAGCATTAGAATTCATCATAAGTACGACTGTATTTTCACAGATATGCAGGTCTCCTACAACGCATCAACTCAAAAGACCTGCACCAGGCCTCTCCGGACGTCACACACCGTATTATTATTATTATTATTATTATTATTATTATTATTATTATTATTATTATTATATTCACATAAAAAATGTCCAAGTACAGTATCCATATTTTATTGCTTTGTTTTCCATCCTATTCTGTAAGTTACCAGCATTTACAGTTTTTCTGAATCCTGAAAAACTATCTTGCTCCTTACTTTCCCCAGCACGTCTCTCCATTAGAACCGTTAGCAGATCTGCATGGGATGAAACTAGTTTTTGTATACTAGTCTATGTTACTGCACAATTTATTCTCCACACTCCTTCACATTTTGCAGTACCGGTACCTCAAAAGCATCACTCGACAATCGTGTGCAACAACACTACTGATCCAAAGGCATATGACCATTTAAACATTCTTATAAAATTTAAAACTTGCAAACTCATATAATTAAACATGTAACTAGTCACTGTGCACCAAAACTCATGAAACAAATTTCTAGTCACCATTTCTCTGAACCTGTTCAGCACACAATATTAAAATACTAATTTAAAAATGACTACTAGCCTGAACAGGAAAATAATACGCAAGTTAACAATAGTGTGGAGGAAAATGTGTTCAGAATGGTTTGAACTGATAATGGTACGATCTCTTTCTTGGTTTAGATTAAAGGCTTCATATTTCTTTAATTAATGTAAATTTCGAGATAGGGAATTCAAAACACATACCTTCAGTAGCACTTACACACTTTACACGATCACGTACTTCAACATTGTAGTTCTCAAAGTACATAAACACACCACGAGGATCATATTTGCCCTTTGGATAATATACCTTGGAGTAACTGTGTGACCACTCAAATCGTTCAAATCCATCATATGTTGCCAGCTTACCATAAACCTAGAACAAGAAAATGTATCTCTAACTCACAAATATTTTACAAACTAAAAATCTTTTGAATTACTAATTTAGAATCTTGGCAATGGTTCAAACAGGATGTTGTTGAAGTTTTAGGAAGGATATGGGGAAAATTATAGCAACTGGCAATTTGTGCTGATTATTTATTACATGTCATTCCCACAAATTTAATGAGTTTATTTCAATACTGTCAGGTCAGGATCATCCTGCTACCGTATGTGACAGATGGTACTACCTGGGACTGTCTTGCAAAGGGTCAAGCGGCCATTACCAAACTTGACACCCAAAGTGGGGACCAACGGCTAGGGGTGGAGGAGCCCCTCCCTTTGGAGGCCAAGTGAAGCCTTTGTGTAGGAAATGACAGAAACTCACCGGAAAGGAGAACATGGTCAACGGTTAGGTGGTGGAAGAGGACCCCCAGTCCCAACAGCAGATAAAACAGAAGAACTGTCTTCTGTCAGCAATGTCTGTACTTCAGTGAAGCAGTTGCAAAAAGGCATCTGCAGTACTAAGAAGTGGCCAAAACCAGCAGGAGTTTTACTACTAGTATTCCCGCTTTGTGTGCCAGTTGATTCAGGATACCTTAGTATATGATAATAATGAGAATAAAGACGCTGCATTATCCGGGCATGATAATCAGATGTTGCTCAGTGATACACAGCCAGTTGTATGTGAGTGAGCGACACGTCAGTATACTACGGTAGCGCACCGCCTAACGTTATCAAGCAAAGGAGCTTGGCCGATTGTACCCTGCATAGGC
Source organism: Anabrus simplex (assembly GCF_040414725.1). Classification (NCBI taxonomy): domain Eukaryota; kingdom Metazoa; phylum Arthropoda; class Insecta; order Orthoptera; family Tettigoniidae; genus Anabrus; species Anabrus simplex. Next base: position 1,148,520,548 of record NC_090266.1, on the reverse strand, counting down.
TGACACAGAACTTGCTCATGACTGAACTTACATTTCTTTATCGATTTTCCGGTGAGCTTTCACTAGGAGGAAATAAAAAACGCCACAGATCGAAGTTTGTTTCAGAACACTATGTCCTTTTACAGTTTCCGTAACTTATTTTCAGGCACCCTGTATATACAGTATATGATATGATACTTCTGAATTTGCCTCAGAAAGGTTAACGCGTATCCTGCTGCAAGCGAGGCGCAATTCCTTGGGTACTGGGAAAACTGTGAAAAATAGGTGACCACTAGCCAACATCATGAAGGCGAGCATAATCAACCTTACGAACCTGACGGGAACGGCAGAAGTGGTGGATTTTATGGAGAAAGAGGGTACAGAAATGATGGGGTTCAGCAAAGTTAAAGGGAAGGGGAAAGGAAAGAAGAAAATGAGGAAAGGATAAACACTATACTGGAGTGGTGGCAGAGAGGCAAAAAATGGTGTAGACCTTATAATTTCAAAACAGCTGGAAGAGTATGCGGATACGGTAAAGTACATCAGCGACAGGATAATGAAAATTAGACTGAGAATGAGGAATGAAGTGAAGGACTTCATACAAGTGTATGCGCCACAGATAGGGAACAATCAGGAGGATATTGAAGAATTCCTGAGGAAACTAGAAAAGGAGATAACTGATGTGAAAATGATTATCATGTGAGACACAAATGAAAGACAATGAAAGTGAGAAGTTATCAGACTGTATGGATATGGGAAATGGAATGAAGGAGAGAAACTAGTCTGGTTCTGTGAAAGGAATGGAATCATTGAGAGCAACACCATAGTTTTGGAAGAAAAACAGTAGGAACATTACAAGATATGGCTGGGGTGACAGAAGAATAAAATCAGTAATTGATTACTTTTTGGTGGAAAGGACAAATCGCAGACAGTTGATGGATGTAACAGTTTTATGAGTGGAAGCATTCGATGGAGATCATACAGTTGTGATAGAAAAAATGAGAGTGAGGAAAATGGAAAAATTAAAGGTGATAAGAGAGAGTAAAATATAAGTGTGGAAATTAAAAGATAAGAATGTTCAGGAAGTATTTCTGGAGAGACAAACAACAAATTCCAATTACTGAAGTAGGAAATGTGGAAGATGAATGGTCCAACTTCAAAAGGGCAGAGGGTACCTGTGGCAGAACATCGACGAGAGTGAAAGAAAGGGCGACACTGTGGTGGAATGCGAAGGTGAGAGAAGCAGTGAAAGAAAAGAAGAAAGCATGGCAAGAAAAAAGGATAAAAAGGAGAAAGCAAAAGGAAGTACAGTGGAACTCGAATCACCTCGGGAGCTAAATTTTATTTCGAGTTATCAAAATTTTGAGATATAGAGAATACCATTTTTGAGCATGTGTAGCACATAATAGAATCATATATGTCTATGGGCATAAAGTGAATACAGTACCAGTATTTTTAACAGTATTTAAAAATATACAAACACGTATTTTACGGCATCACTTTAATTATAACCCATATTATTATAATTTTTAAAAAGACAGAATACAGTATATACAGTAGTGAAACAAGAAATATACCTCCATTAACACCTTTGGAAAACATCCGCTAATCTCTTCTGTTTTTTACTGCTAACCTTATTTTTCTTCCACATACTTTTCAACAACATATAGTCGCTGCCGGGACGAAACCTCCTATGTGAAATATTTTAGCTTATAACTTTGGCTGGTAAGGTTCTGTCCTTTAAGGTGCAATATTGTGTGAATATTGTCAAGGCATTCTCGCTCTTCATAACGTATGTGCTGCAGGTCAGTATACCTCCAAAAATATTTTCACATAGGAGGTTTTGTCCCGGCAACGACGATATATTACTGTGAAAACACTGTCAGTTACATTCGACTGACTCTGTATGTAGGATCGAAGAATAGCCACTGCACTTAACGCCTGGTCTGCTGACAGTACAGGAGAAGGCAGCTCTAACTATTCTTGTGAGGGAGCATCTTCTTCTTCTAATTCTTCTTACTCGGCAGCAGCGTTGATGGTATCCGTAGGAGGTTCAGCCACTAAAACTTCTGTCAACATTATTGTAAGCCTCAAAATCAGCTTCGCGGTTAACAAGCTGCTCATACACCATACATTCTTCAGGAATAGGAGTGATTTCCCCTTCTTCGTGTTCTGAAGCTCCTGAGCAATCTTTCAAAAATCCTGATTTGCGGAAGCAGTTTAATTGTTTCCTGCTTCACATCAGCCCACGATTTACTCAGCGTTCTTAGCGTATGCTATTTGCTTTACGTCGCACCGACACAGATAGGTCTTATGGCGACGATGGGATAGGAAAGGCCTTGGAAGTGGAAGGAAGCGGCGGTGGCCTTAATTAAGGTACAGCCCCGGGCATCTGCCTGGTGTGAAAATGGGAAACCCACAGAAAACCATCTTCAGGGCTGCCGACAGTATCTCCCGATTACTGGATACTGCCCGCACTTAAGCGGCTGCAGCTATCGAGCTCGGTAGGCAGCATTCTTGTCGACTGTAGTAGATTAATGTCCATTAATGACTCCTCGGATTAAATTTCTCTCAGAATTCTCTGAACAGCGCTCTTCCTATGGAAATGCTTCAAGTTTTTAATCACACCTTGGTCCATGGGCTGTAGTTTGGAAGTGAAGTTTGGTGGCATGAAGACCACGTGCACTGCTTTAACTGCTGAACGAGCATCTTGGGATGAGCAGGGCAGGTGTCTACGAAAAGGGGGATTTTCCTCCCTTCGTACTGAAACTTCTCGTCAATACCATGCAGCCGAGATTCGTAAATACAGCTTGTCATCCGCAACTTCTGAGGTTGCTTTCGAATGTGACCGGTAATGAATTCACACCTGAGAAACGGCAAGGCTTCGCTGATTTTCCGATCATTAGAAGTTTTAGTTTTTTGGCTCCCGTCATATTAGTTCCAAGCATCAATTTAACACTCTCTTGTTAACTGTTTCTAACATATCACAAATGATATACTGTACAGTTTATTTACAAAATTCGAGTTACAGACTATTTTTTTAGTTTCAAGGGAGGAAACGTTTGCTTCGAGAAATTCGTGTAACTGAATTTTGAGTAATAGACAAATATATACAAGTGGAGAATAGGAAAAACTGTTGGAAAATTGTAGTTTCTTTGAGATACTGAAAATTCAAGTAATGGAGGTTCGAGATATCGAGGTTTGACTGTATCTTGGTAAAAAAAATTTAAGAAATTGGTAAGAGAAGAAAAGTTTGGAAGAATTTAAACAAAAGGTGGAAACATATGGAGCAGGCAATAAAATAATGCTGTATGGAATTATATGAAGTAATAGGAAAGAAAGAGTTTATAATACAAAGCTGATGAAAGAAGGTAGAGAGTTAACACATCCAGAAGAAACAAAGGGAAGGAAGGCTGATATAAACTGCTGAATGTGAGAGGAGGCTGTAGTAATACGGTGTGATGACTAGAGACGGGAATTATAGGCACGAATAGGTTAGAATGCAAACGTATTTGAAGAAGGCGCAAGTGTAATCTAGCCGCTCTACAGTTAGGTCGGGGAGTTGCATAAATTTTAGGGGTTCTGTTTGTCCAGATCGATAATATATATGCAAATCTCACCGCAGAACCGTCATGCGGGTAACATGCACCTGCGCCTTGGTTAAATACGTTTGCATTCTAACCTATTCGTGCCTATAATTCCCGTCTCTAGTGATGACTCAACATTAGAAGATGATATAACTATGTCAGAGGTGGAATTAACAGTCCATAACATGAAAATGGGGAAGACACCAGGAATGGATGAAATTAGTGTGGAAATGATGAAGACTGCTGGACCTGTTGGACTACAATGGGTGTACAGATTGTTAAAGTGCATATGGACACAGAATTGCGTGCCAGAAGACTCTGGAAAGGGAATAATAATACAAGTCTTTAAGAAAGGGGACAAAAAATGTGCAAGAACTATAGAGGAATCACACTCTTTATAGCAAGTGGCAAAAATACTGGAAAGCATATTAGAGAGGAGAAGGAGAAGGTACAAGGAGAGTTGCAAGAGGAACAGTATGGCTCTAGAAGGGAAAGATCTACAGTGGACCCAATTTTCAGCCGGAGGCAATTAATGCAAAAGAACTGGCAATATGGAAAGCATCTGGTCATAAAATTCATAGATTTAACAAAGGCATATGATAGTGTTTCCAGGGAGAAGGTGTGCAAGACAGTGGTGATATCAAGAGGAGAAAAACAAGGGAAAAGCATTGCAAATATTGGTGGTCAAACCTTTGAAACTGTTAACAGATTCAAATACTTAGGGAGTCAATTAATGCAGAATACAAGGCAGAACATGGAGATTATGAAGATGGTGTAACAGGGTAATACATTCTACCAGAGTTTAAGAAACCTTGTCTGGAATAAGGAAGTGTAAGGAGATAATGTACAAAATGCATTATGCACCCATATTGACCTATGCAGCTGAGACCTGGATAATGACAAGCAGGGAGGAGAGTAGAATTCAAGCCAGCGAAATTAAATACATAAGAAGAATTATAGAAAAGGCAAGGAAAGGCAAATTTAGAAACGAAGATGTAAGAACGGAGGTCGGAAATGGAAACCTAATTGAGAGAATTGATAGGAGTGAACTAAGATGGTTTGGACATGTAAAGAGGATGGAGGAGGATAAAATACGAAAACAGATGAAGTTCGAGGGAAAGAGAGTGAGAGGGAGACCTAGAACAAGGCGGATCGATTCAATACAGAAGAGCATTGGAAGGAGAGAGGAAGGTGGAGAGGTGCCATAAATGCCCCGACCCGACAGGAGCTGGATAAGGAGGATGAGGATGATGTTTCAATAATCTAATGTGCTTTGAATTGAGTTATTTAAATATTGTTTTCCATTAGTGTTTCAGAAATATGGAGTGGTTAATTGGAAAAAAAAAACAACATTTATAGCAAGGTAAAGGAGTTAAACTGCATTGTAAATAACATTGTCAAATGGGAAATTGAAGAGAATAGTTAAATGGTTTTTATGTTTTAACTACTTTTATGGTTATCAGAGAAACAAGGGTGCCAGAATTTTGTTCCACATCTACATCATAATGCCATAGAACAATTTCCGGAATGTAAAAGGTCTTCCAGAATATAGAAGATTTTTGAAAATCTCAGTTTCAAGATAAGTGTTTAAAATGTTGATTAATCTGAATCATTGTTAACATTATTGGTTTTAAGTCCCACTAACTAAAGTACTTTTATGTTTATCCCTGGACAATTTATAAGGGGTCATTACAACGTGCTGAAAGGACGCTCACCAAGCTCGATAGCTGCGGTCGCTTACGTAGGACCAGTATCCAGTATTTGGTAGATAGTGGGTTCGAACCCCACTTTCAGCAACTCTGAAAATGGTTTTCCACGATTTCCCATTTTCACACCAGGCAAATGCTGGGGCTGTACCTTAATTAAGGCCACGGCCACTTCCTTCCCACTCCTAGCCCTTTCTTGTCCTATCGTCGTCATAAGACCTATCTGTGTCGGTGCGATGTAAAAAAAAAAAGTCAAAACCATTCCACTTTGTTTCCCAAGTCTGGCTCCTTGACTGTATGTCAATGTCAAGGCCTTCAGTCTGGAGGGTCCCGGGTTTGATCCCCGGCTGGGTTAATTCCTCTAGCTCGAGGGCTGGGTGTCTGATCTTACAATATTACAATATGTTATTGTTTTTACGTCCCACTAACTGCTTTGATGGTTTTGGAGACGCTGAGGCGCTGGAATATTGCCCTGCGGGAGTTCTTTTATGTGCCAGTGAATCTACCGACACGAGGCTGACATATCTGAGAACCTTCAAATACCACTGGGCTAAGCCAGGATCAAACCTGCCAAGTTTGTCAGAAGGCCTGTGCCTCAACCATCTGAGGCACTCAGCCAGTCTTTTCATTTACATACAACACATCATACTATCAACCACCACAGAAACATGCAGTAGTGAATATAGCCCTCCACATAGTGTAGTAAAGGCATCCAGCTGTAACAGTGGGTCAAATTACCATTAGTGCCGATCCCAGAAAATTGGGAAAAAGGCCAGCAAAGATGAAAGAAGAATGAGAATAAGAACCAAAAACCTTAAAAAGATCTTTCCCCTCCAATGACTCTGCATAATTTCATGTGAACAGATGCATACCTTGCTTTACAATTATGAATTGAAGGTTTAAGAGAAGGGGGGGGGGGCCTTGTCAATCAAAACACAGTTTACAGAAATATATATAGTTTTATGATTCTTGTGAGACTGGTTCTGAAAGTCAAAACTCATTTGAGGACTTGCAGAAAGGTGGAGGAGTGTGCAAATACTACCCATACCTATGATTACATTGTGAATAACTAGAAAATAGTGTTAAAAATTGAATGTCTATATGACATTAGTACATTTCATAATTATGGATTATCTCTCGCAACTCTGTCATTAAGGGCCAGTATTATAATAGAGGTTTAAACTGTTGGTTCAGTTTTAACTTCGGTTTATCTGTCAGTCGCGTATTATAAAACTTAATATTAAGTTTTACTAGACATTAATTTTACTGCCACTCATCTACCGTTTAAACTGAAGTTTAAGAATACATAACCTTACAACATGGCAGAATGAATGGATCTCGAAGATATTTTTGAGGTGTTTGAAGAAGTACTAAGCAATGATGCAGAAGAGGTTCAAATCATTGAATGACCACGGGCACTACGAGTTTATCGAGCAACGGCATGTCACTTTCATATATGGAATGAAACAGAGTTTTTAAATAGGTTTAGGCTTGTGAAACAGATTGTCATAACCCTATTTCAGCAAACTGGTGCTAGAATAAAACATGCAAAGCAAAGGTAAGAATGTAAAAATGACTTTTTTAACTGTTTGAATATTAAAAGTGTAAATTTTAGAAAATGAAGTAACTTTCTTCTATTTCAGAAATCATGCTGTAGAACCCCTCAGTCAGCTACTAATAGCATTGCGGTTTTATGCCTCCGGTTATTACAATGGGAGATTTTGGAGAAATTCATAAGGCCACTGTTTCACGGACTATATAAATATTTCTGTACTAATTCTACAAGCAATTCTATTTCCTTACAAGTAAATTTAAAACAATGTTTATTGTTTTTACCTGCCATTTTATCTACAAGAAGTAAACAAAACATTGTCGATAGTCATCTTTTCTTGCAAGTCACTGCAAAACATTATCGACAGTCATCTTTTCTCGCAAGTCACTGCTATCAAGATGGTATATTTCCTTTTTCACCTCAGTTTAACTTAGGCTGGCCATTATAAGACTCAACATCAGTTTAAACAAGTTGCAGTTTAACTCAATCTTCAGTTTAAAACTTCATTATAATATCAGCCCTAAGTGTCTAAAGCAGATAAAATTACATGTCCTATACTTCTGAATGACAGTCTAGTCTAAACACTTCAAAGCTGAAATTCTAGAATTCTATTTCGATTATCACATTTCTTGCTACCTTATTGCTTTACATTCATGAAACCAGGTGTCCTCATGACATTGTATTCACAATCACTTTGAAGAATTCCTCCAACAAAGCTGCCAGTGCAGATGACACTACTTAAGTTTTTTATAGCATCATCAGAAAATTAGCATGACCTTACTATTTCTAAGTTGCAGAAAAGAGAAAGGCCAATAATGGATGTATCAGGGTCAGGGACTAGAAATGAACTAATCTGTTATAAGAATCACCTTACAATCAAAGGTAACATGGATAATATTGTGGGGAGTCAATAAAAAGAGAAAAGACAACAACAAAAACTGTCAAAAAGAATTGTTGAAGTGTAAATAAGAAAAATAAAATCTTACACAATCTTCCAGTCCTTTAGAGAGATTATAAAAAGTCACAACAAACAAGTTCCTTACCTCAAAGTATTTGTGCAGAAACGAGAATGGGAGATAAACTTCACCACCTTCCTTACGACAGCTGACAGTGAATTCCCCGTTGATATTGCAATCTATCTCTTCATAGCCCTGCAGATCGCTGCCCCCATGTTCAGCACCTTCTCCAGGATATGCATCCTAATATTAACAAGACAAATAACTTTTGAAAAACAAAAAAAACTTTACTGGTATGTGCTATAAACTCTTCAATAATGCAAGATTCCTGAATTTCCAATTTCCAGACAAAAAATGAAATAACCATTACTAAGAAAGGCTTTTTGCCCTGCAATAAAAATTACACAGCAAGATAGAGACTGGTATGGAAACACAATGTTCTTAAGCTCATTATCAGCATATGGTTTATGATCTCCAAAAAGAATGCAGGTTTGGTCTTTTGCATGGTGACTTATAACCAACTTGATTAATAACTGAGCATTCAAATACATCTCAATGACACAGTCTATTGGTTGATTGATTGAATTTTTTTAAAAATAATAATAATAATTATTATTATTAATTATATACAGTCGTATCAGCACACACTTTATTAAAACATAACCGGTTTTCGGACACTAAGGTCCATCAACATCATCAACACTGATGATGGACCTTAGTGTCCAAAAACCGTCAACATCATCAACACTGATGATGGACCTTAATGTCTGAAAACCGGTTATGTTTTAATAAAGTGTGTGCTGATACGACTGTATATAATCAATAATAATAATAATAATAATAATAATAATAATAATAATAATAATAATAATAATAATAATAATAAAATAACTACATCAGCACTGTCAAGGAATGGCTTTAATATTTTATAATGATTATGATTGACTGAATGATTGATTGATGATTCAGCTTATGAGACATTTATACCGAGGTCATCAACCACAGGCAACAGTCAGTAAAGTATATCTGCAGGTGTTAAGAGGTCAACATCTCATTCAAACCCATGTACATTTTATTGTATAGAGGTCAGGTAATCAAGCCAACCACAGGATAGAAACCATTAAGAATTGGTTGGATTACTGGTGTATACACTGAGCTCTATAGCTGCAGTCACTTCAGTGCGGCCAGTATTCGAGAGATAGTGGATTTGAACCTTACTGTTGGGGTGACGGGACTTGTGAGCAAAAATGAAAGCAAGGCGAGCCTGTCGATCAGGATTTCAATCTCACAGGTATACTGGCGAGCCGGACCACCTTAATTAAGGCCCCGGCTGCTTCCTTCCCGCACCTAGCCCTTTCCTGTCCCACCATCGCCATAAGACCTATCTGTGTCGGTGTGACGTAAAGCAACTTGTAAAAAAAAGGAACCTGGTGTATAGTGTGGATAATCATCAGTAGAAGGTACGGGATAGAGGATGAAATTGGGAAGGAGTATCATATCGTCACCAGATCAGCATTAGTCCTACACCACGAAGAGGCAGCAAAAATGGAAATAAGATAGATGCTGCAGTCATGAAGGTACTTATATATCCATCAAGTGGGAGATGCACCGAGAATGTTCTGTATCTAGCCAGACCACGAATATTCTGGTACTCATCTCCCGAGCTATAAAATGGAGGGTAACTGCAAACGAATCAGTGTGTTGGTGTGAGTGTTAAGAGTTCAACAGCTGGACTGGGGTGATAGCGGTGTTAGCTGCTGACAGTATCCCACTGGAATCTGAACGAGGGGGAGTTGTTGTTGTTGTTGTTGTTGTGTTGTGTTGGAATACTGTGTGCACCAATGTGGAGTGAATGACTGGAGCTTGATGGCAATAAAGCTGGTTGTCACCTGTGCCCAGCAGGAGTTAGAGTATCGTTGCGTACGGAACAGAACACTGTGTGTACTATCTTGGAGTACTGTGTATACTACAGAGGACAAAGACTGTCATAGAGTCAGCGTGTGGAGCAGCTGTCGTTGAGTGTAATTGGAACAGTGTTAACCCTCTACTAGTAGGGTGCAATTTTTGTCACATTTCTGGTAGGGTGGGGACAAAATGACCGGAGAAATATGTGCACTATTAACTCCATTGTTTCTGACTTTAATTATATTACATGAGTATACATCTGTTTTGACATACTTTCATTCTGCAAAAAACAATTGGTAATTTTCTAATCATATCTCCTTAATTTTGCATTAAAAACAGTGTATTTGTTAAAACATTTCCAGGTGGAGATATTATAGTTGAAATCTGGAAAACAAGTGTTTTACCACTTCTTTTTCAAGAAACCTATGAAGTACAGGTATTAGTGAATACACTCCTCACATAATTTTTTTGCACCAGAGGCACACAATGCCTTTTTGCAATGTTCACATTGTGTGGCTGCCTTTGTGTCGCTGCCACGAGGACAGAAAGTGCACCGCTTCCTTTTTGATGCACTCTGTGGCTCTTGAACATCATAAGCAACTTGGGGGATATCAAAGTACGAAGCTCTCGGGGTAATTGTCTGACCTGACTTTTCCGTACTAGCTCTGGCTGAATGAGCGCCTGCCCCAGCTGAAGAATGAAGTCATGTCTGCTGATTTCTGGTGCGCTCTTTGTACTGATGAAAAGCCCATGAGAATTAACAGAAGCAATGTTCAATACAGCATAGAAGATAACGACTGTCACCTTCTAGCAAATATTTAAAAAATAATGTAAACAAATCCGAATCATTTCTTACCAGTGTTAGGTAAATAGTAGGGTGGGGTCAGGCTGACCCAAGCCTTCCTGATTCATGCAGGTAGAGACCACAGAATGTACATCCTCACTCAGCACAGGTTTATGCCACACTCAAGGGAGAGTATAGGAAACGCCACCCCTCTCACTCAACTGTGTCGTCTTGAGAAGGAAAAAGAGAGATCGTGCTGGGTCACGTAGACCCCACCATACCAGTAGAGAGTTAATGGCCATTGTTGTGAGGATTATTCTCCTGCTGGTAACCACTGTTGAGCAGATGCTATTTAGTTGCCAGTGTTAAGTATCACAGTGTTTGACTCGGGAGTCAAAGCAAGGAACAGTTATCGTGTGTTGTAGGGGTCAGCAGCTCTGTGTTCAAACCTATCCGTCTGCATGGGGTGACGGGACTTGTGAGCAAAAATGAAAGCAAGGCGAGCCTGTCGATCGGGATTTCAATCTCACAGGTATACTGGTGAGCCGGACCACCTACTGTGAGGAACAGACTTTGTAAGTGCGGTCACTCATGGTTGAATAGAGTTTCGTGTGGATGTGCACACATGCACATTTATTGGGTCATCTTGACATAAATTAGAGAGATAAAACAGACTGTGTTTTATTTGCAACAATACATACCACGAAATGCCACAACGAACTACTGAAGTTCACAGGACAGAAGTACTGATGCAATGATTAGAATGGTGATCTCATTGGTCCAGGAATAGTGGGTCCAAGGCTATCAGAAGGCACAGCATCATATGACAAGAGGATGATCAATTAACTATGGCACTGTTTAGGGTAAAAGTGTCTATTTGTTTCATGATGATCTGTTGAAGCCATTAAGGAAGGCAGGACAGCATGTAAGACAGTTGTACACAAGTAAATTTGAAAGATGTTGCATTGTTGGCATGTGACAGAGTGTAATAATCATTCTATGAAATTCCATGACTAGTGGGGCACAGCATAATACAGAGCGAGAGTATGCCGAGAAGGACGACATACAACATGAAGAACATGTTTAATATATCCAACACTGACAAATACTAAAGAAAAATGTCATCTGGAAAGGATGTCCATGAGGGACCGATCTGCTTCATCTGCTGAGCGTACAGCTCCATGGCTACAGGGTTAGCGTGCTGGCCTTTGATCAAAGGGGACCCAGGTTTGATTCCCAGCTGGGTTGGGGATTTTAACCTTAATTGGCTAATTCCGACGGCTTGCAGGTGGGTGTACAAGTATGTCACTCTCAGCATTAGAATTGATCACAGCTAGGGCTTCATACAGACACGCAGTTATCTATAGAAGTCTACTCGAAAGACCTGCATCAGGCCTTTCCGGAGGCAACATGCCATTAACGAAAAGTCTCCGCCAGATTATATATATATATATTTTGAGGAAGACACGTTGCAAAACTATCACATGAGAGACATGCTGTAATGGTGTGTAGAATATGATGAAGAGAGAATGACAGAATATTGTGTTTTCCGATGAATAACCTTATATTTAGGCTAGTTGACAACCTGGTGTCACATGAGCGATGCTACACCAACATAATGCATAATGGTCTCGAGTGCTGCTAAGCAAGACGGTAAATATCCTATTGTGCATATCCATATGTTTTCATTATGTCAACAACATTCTTAGCCCAATGAGACTTTTTTCCATGGCAACCAACCTTATTTCAGCACGAAAATGCCAGGCTGCACGTAGTGGTAACCATATGTGCCTTCTTAAAGGATAACAATATTCTCCTTCTGTCATGGCCTGCTCAATTGACAGATTTATCACACAATGAAAGTAAGTGGGAGAAAACAAATGACAGATACAGTATCAAACAGTTTACCAGCAAATGATGATCTCTTGACAAGGGTGAATGATGGGTGGGTCATATTTTCTCATGCAACCTTAAAACCTAATTTGATACTTCAGACTGGCATAGCAGGTTGTACAATCAAGGTGTTACAGATTTACTGTATTTTCCACACCTCATATGCATGACAGTAAAGAGTTTATCATTCTTTCAGTACTACATAATAAATATATCTTGCAAATATCCAATTATAATCACAACTGCATTATGATGTCAAGATATTAACCCTTACACTGCTACCCGTGAGATATCTCGTGCACGGTAGTATTGTAACGTTCCAGACGTTACAGTGTAATTATGTTAATTTTATTATGTGTAATTAATTCAGGAATTTAACGTCATGATATTTATTTTGGTATGTAATTGTATTATAATTCATGTTTAATCATTTGCTCACTATCATTTCATTACTTTGTAACTACGACTTATAAACGAGGGCTGAATATCCTAATATTCACTTAGATTCTTGCGACAGTTGGTTAAAATTAACTTGCAGTAGATTTCAGTTATCTTGCCACATCACCGAGGAGGAAGGAAGGACAAATTTAGACAACAAGTTCTGAGAAAAGCGAGCACGTGTTCACGCGTCCTAACGTAAGCTACCGTATTTCGACCAGAATGATTCGAACTGTTCACCGCCTATATTTTCAAAGGAGCGTCATGTTGCCATGGATACTGATTGAAAGGACGAATAGAAGAACAGTTGATATCTTGTGTGGGACCCATCTACTCTAAAATCTAGAGTGGGGAGAGAAGTGTCATCTGATTGGACCACGTGTAGCGGCCTGTAATTAGCGCGAGAGAAGGTTATAAAAGGAGGTGTTGGAGCTCCTAGGGTCTCTCTACAACGTCTTATTCGCTTCTGCGAGTCTCTCTACATTATTCTACGAGTTATTCTACAGCTTCTACTTGATTTTCTACTTGATTCTTCGTCTCGATACTTAGAAATTCTGAATGAGGGGTGTATAGCCACTCTTATCAGGAAGTACGTACAGCACGGCTATAAGACCGGTTTGAACCAGTCTAAGTCAATAGATAGTTTTAATCTAGATAGAAATGAAACTTCAGAGAACATTTTCAGTAAAGTTGGAAGGATTCTTAATTGAGTATCCTCTCCATATAACCCAAGGTGGTTCTTCTAACTATGACTTAGGGCTTATCTCCAATATATGGGATAAAGCATAATAGGGAGTGTTAGTTTTGAAGTCATCTTCCAATTTGTGGTGGGTGCAATTGGCAAGGCAGGAATGGTACTGAGCTGCAGATGAAGAGATCTCAAAGACGAACGGTGATGTTCCCGCTACAAGGAGGGAAGCTTTCCAAGGACCAGCAGAACAAGACGACATGGTGAGCAAGCGAGTTAAAGATATTGCAAGTTTTCGCGAAGTAGAGTCATTCAATTTTTTGTTAAATTCATTTTCTATGTTAAATTCAGTTCTCGTTAAACCGTCGTCATTCATCTTAAATATAATAAATAGTATTTTTCTAGTTCATTGTAATCAATCTGCCTTAATTAGCCTTTTGATTTCTAATTCTCCTACTTAATGATTAGTGTACTATCACCTCACCCCTGTGATAAGAGTCTGTCCAAGCTTGAATATAAATTTTATCTTTAAGTCCTCAACTTAAAGATTGGCGCCCTTTGCTTGCTTGGTTGCATTTCTCAGATGATGATTGTTCTCCGAGAGGGGAAGTCACATAAATGGCGCCCAACGTGGGGCGAGAAAATCATTAAGTACGGAGCAGTTAATAACAGTAACAATATCAGAATTCGTATTATGGGCAAAATTTGGATATCCACGTTTCATTAAGAGTGTTTGATTGTGGGAAGGGTCATGGCTGATCAGGCGAAAGAGGAGAGGATGTTGCGCAGTGGACGGGCGATAAAAGGCAATAACGTATTGAGTTCAGAGGAAGAGTTGTGTAGTCTTGTAGAGGAAATTGAAGATAGAAGTGTAAGTAGTATGGAGAGTGAAGGCAAGCAGAAAGAAGTCAGTATGGAGTCAGATGATAGTAGGATGGGGGGCGAAGCGGAAGTGAACACTAACAATGAAAGTAATAATAATGATCAGTTAATGAGAATGATGCAGTTAATGTTAAGTAAGATAGAGGACAGTAAAACTGAAATAAAAAGTGAATTAGAACAAATAAAATCTGAGCTTAAAGGTGAATTAGAACAAACTAATACTAAAATTGAGAATATTAAATATGAACTTAAAGAACAGTTAGAGCAAACTAAAGCTGAATTAAGCAGGGAGATGAGGGAAAATAAGGAGGAAGCGAATCGGAGAATGGACGAACACAGTAGGCAGTTACGCGAACTGGTGGTAAAGAATGAACATTTTAATAAGCGATTAGAGGACCAGAAAAGTGAATATGAACGGCGAGGGAAAGAGGTAGAAGAAAAGTTTGCGGGGCAGAGAAGTGAATTCCTGGAATTAATGGGGAAGGAAAACAACTCTACTAGGGAGGAAGTAATGAGGCACGTCACTAGTATTGATAAGAGAGTTGAGACTCAAAGAGGGGAAATACGGGTATTTAAAGACCACGTCCAACAAGAGATTGACACGGTAAAGCTTAGAATAGAAGATGAGACCCGGGCAAGGGAAGAAAGGTTTGCGATTGCTGAAGAGAATAAGATTGAAATTAGGACATTGAAAGAGAAGCAGGTTAACTTGGAGAGCGAAATTGATAGGAGAGACAAAGAGGTAGAATGCCGGATAGAGAAAGCAGAAAATCAGTTAAAACAGGTGGCAAAGGATAAACAGGTTTTCACGGGAAGGCAATGTCTAGGAAATAGCTACATTAGGGAAATTGAACTACCTAAATTTAATGGGAAACAAACGAACCCGCTAGATTTCCTTAAGATGATAGAAAAACGATTTGAAAAGCGTCTAGAGGAAGGGTCTATGGACTGGGAAGACGTTATGGAAAATATTGACCATGCTTTTGTAGGAGAAACTCGGTCTTGGTTCATGGTATATAGGCAAACAATGACGAACCTGAAAGAATTCAGAAATAAGTTTAGAGAGAAATTCTGGAATGAAGCGATACAAGCTCGGGAGAGAGAAAGGGTGGTATTTGGGAGGTACAAACAGCATGAGGGAGTTACTATGACCGAGTACTTCCTGGCACATGTCATGATTTGTCAGAACTTAGATGGTATAACCGAGGGGTCTGATGTAGTAAGACTACTTTTGAGACATTTTCCGGACAGGGTGAGAGAAGCGGCCTGTATGCAAAAAGTTGGAACTATTCAGGAGATGGAGAACCTACTAGGCAGTTTTGATGCTTTAGGTAACCTTAGGAGTAGAAAGGAGAATATTCAGAACTTCAGTCATCACAACGGAATGAGACATAACGGTAGTACACAGAATCACGAAACTCGTAATCAGTTCAGACCTCAGCAGAACAGCAGGAGAGGAGCAGCTGAATATAGGACAGGAAATTCCCAACGGAGGCCAGAGCAATGTACTAATGAGTCCAACGTCAATACACAAATGGAACCTTTAAACTAACGAGAGGCTGTAATGGTAGGTCAGAATTCCAGCCTAGTACGAAGGTAGCAAAGTGTCTTGCCATGAAAGTGTTACCATATGACCTCGATGTTAGAGACGATTTGTTGTATGAACCCGAGCAGAATAATGGAGATTCAAGTAATAAAGTAGTCAATCCCGTGGTTAAATTGAAAGTCTGGGGGGCGTGGGTTAAAGTTTTGATTGATTCTGGTAGCCAAATATCATGTATTAGTTCTCAGTGGTATGAGTCATTAGTGAAACAGGGTATTCAGTTGGAGGAAATGCCTGTTAAGTCTACTTTCATCATTACGGCTGTTGGAAAGAGGTCTAAGCAAATTTGTAAACAAGTAGCTGTCCCGATCTGTATTAATAATTTTATTAGCGTTCAGATATGTTTGGTAATTCCGCATTTAATATTTGATCTTATCTTGGGATCTGACTGGTTAACGTTAAAATTGGCTCAGTTAAATTACAATGATCTAGTGCTAAATTTGAGGTGGAATAATGAGGATATTAAGGTCAAGTTTGAGGAGGAAATTCAGAGGAAAACGGAAGTTAGTACAGTGTGGAGAATGAAAGAGGTTTCTAAAGTAAATGAAGAGGCTAGTGAGGGCCTGAAGTTGTGTCAGTTGTGGATTCATGAGGATAAAATATGTGGCTTGAAAGAAGCCGTAAGTAGAAATGAGTTGAATGAAGTCCAGAAGGACAAGTTATTTGAAGTGTTATGTGAACACGTGGAGATTTTCTCCGAGAAACCTGGTGTTACCCATCTGTATGAACATTCTTTTTCTGTGCTGGATAAGACTCCATTCAGCGGACCGCGATATCCGATACCACACAAATATGCAAAAGCCGTAGAGGATCAAATTCAAGCTATGTTAGCAGACGATGTGATTGAATTATCAAACAGTCAATATGTTAATCCCTTAATTGTTGTGCCTAAGTGTGATAAATCAATACGTCTGGGTATTGAAGGCGAGAGCGTAGTGAGAGTGTTAGGTTTGCCTGAGAAACCCCCTCGTAATGCTGAATTTTACGTCCGACTGGCACGGGAGAACCTGATTAAATCTGGAGATAAACGTAAAAGGCAACAGAAACGTAAGGTACGGGATAACTTTGAGGTAGGTGATATGGTTTTGGTGAGAGTTCCCATGTTGTCAAACAGTGAGGATAAGGTAACGAAGAAATTTTTTCTTTTATATCAAGGCCCGTATAAAGTACATAGAAAACTAGGACCCTGTGCTTACAAGTTAGCGGATGGCGAGAGCGTAATGAATGGTTCGTACAACATTAGTAGTTTAAGGAGATCCCTGTCGTGTGAGGTGGCTGAACCGGATTGTGAGATATAGGTCAGTAACTCGGGGAAGTTGCTACTTGTTATGTCAGACTACGAGCGGTATGTGTTTACGTCTCAATTGTGGTGGTATTTCCTAGTTGTGTTTGTAAACAAGGGAGATGTTTGTGTGACGGTAGATTTACGCTCGTTCATTAACGATAGATCATCTGTTTTCCGTATGTGAGGCCATGAAATTTTATATATATTTGTTTTCTGAGATGTTACATAAGGCTAATTAAAGCTGACGACGGCAAATAATTAATTTTCCCGTATGTGCATTTCTAACTTGCAATAGATTTACCGTGAGCTTAAATCACGTGTGTATGTGTGTGAAGTGTATTACATCCTGCTTCAAGATAAGGTTGAAACATTCGAAAGAGTGATAAAAGTGTAAATTGTTTGTATCATTAGTTTTCCATCTTTTTTGATGTAAAAGATTGGAAGAGAACGTGTTACTGCTATCTAGCAAAGAATGGCGGAAAGATGGGGAGTAAAAAAAGGACAGATAGACACTCGGCAGAGTTTATAATCTGAATTGTATATATTATGTTATATTCTCTAGAATAATCTTGTTTTTTCTTACAAAAGTGAAAAGTTGCTCATGATGGGCAGAACTTAGCATCTAAACCTCAAGATGAACTGAAATAACAGACAGTCGCAATGGGAAGCAGTCTAAGAGAGATATGGAAAGAGTGAGATATAATTAAGTGTATGAAAATAATGTCGCTCGTTATGGGCAGGTAATAGAGGTATTTCAAGTCAATGTGGGAGTAAGTGTGTGAGTTCTCAACTCATGTAATATTTGTTAAGAACTCATGGGGGCGTATGTAACGTTCCAGACGTTACAGTGTAATTATGTTAATTTTATTATGTGTAATTAATTCAGGAATTTAACGTCATGATATTTATTTTGGTATGTAATTGTATTATAATTCATGTTTAATCATTTGCTCACTATCATTTCATTACTTTGTAACTACGACTTATAAACGAGGGCTGAATATCCTAATATTCACTTAGATTCTTGCGACAGTTGGTTAAAATTAACTTGCAGTAGATTTCAGTTATCTTGCCACATCACCGAGGAGGAAGGAAGGACAAATTTAGACAACAAGTTCTGAGAAAAGCGAGCACGTGTTCACGCGTCCTAACGTAAGCTACCGTATTTCGACCAGAATGATTCGAACTGTTCACCGCCTATATTTTCAAAGGAGCGTCATGTTGCCATGGATACTGATTGAAAGGACGAATAGAAGAACAGTTGATATCTTGTGTGGGACCCATCTACTCTAAAATCTAGAGTGGGGAGAGAAGTGTCATCTGATTGGACCACGTGTAGCAGCCTGTAATTAGCGCGAGAGAAGGTTATAAAAGGAGGTGTTGGAGCTCCTAGGGTCTCTCTACAACGTCTTATTCGCTTCTGCGAGTCTCTCTACATTATTCTACGAGTTATTCTACAGCTTCTACTTGATTTTCTACTTGATTCTTCGTCTCGATACTTAGAAATTCTGAATGAGGGGTGTATAGCCACTCTTATCAGGAAGTACGTACAGCACGGCTATAAGACCGGTTTGAACCAGTCTAAGTCAATAGATAGTTTTAATCTAGATAGAAATGAAACTTCAGAGAACATTTTCAGTAAAGTTGGAAGGATTCTTAATTGAGTATCCTCTCCATATAACCCAAGGTGGTTCTTCTAACTATGACTTAGGGCTTATCTCCAATATATGGGATAAAGCATAATAGGGAGTGTTAGTTTTGAAGTCATCTTCCAATTTGTGGTGGGTGCAATTGGCAAGGCAGGAATGGTACTGAGCTGCAGATGAAGAGATCTCAAAGACGAACGGTGATGTTCCCGCTACAAGGAGGGAAGCTTTCCAAGGACCAGCAGAACAAGACGACATGGTGAGCAAGCGAGTTAAAGATATTGCAAGTTTTCGCGAAGTAGAGTCATTCAATTTTTTGTTAAATTCATTTTCTATGTTAAATTCAGTTCTCGTTAAACCGTCGTCATTCATCTTAAATATAATAAATAGTATTTTTCTAGTTCATTGTAATCAATCTGCCTTAATTAGCCTTTTGATTTCTAATTCTCCTACTTAATGATTAGTGTACTATCACCTCACCCCTGTGATAAGAGTCTGTCCAAGCTTGAATATAAATTTTATCTTTAAGTCCTCAACTTAAAGATTGGCGCCCTTTGCTTGCTTGGTTGCATTTCTCAGATGATGATTGTTCTCCGAGAGGGGAAGTCACAGTATGTCACGTCATTGCTGCACCCGAGGTATCTCTCCGGCAACGTCAGCTAAATTTCTGGAAAGGAAACTGATACCTTTGGAGGTTCCATTGGATTTCAAACTTGAGCGGCAGCAAGCTGTATCGTTTGGAAGGATAACGAACTATCAGTCAAAACGCAGACTGCATTTTAATTCTATCTGCGGTTAAATATCTGAAATAATTTAATGAGCTCAGTACGCAATCTAGGTTGGCAGTCCCGCAAAGCACCTGTGTCCAGGGCTTGTAACAATGGCTTAAAGTAGCGGATGGCGCGTGCTTTCAGAGTTTGAACTTTTAGGAGCAGTGAATACCCTTGAAGCGGAAGATGTGAGACTTTCCTAAACTTGCTGACTAATTTTACAAACATATATATAAAACTGCATTTAACTTGGAAAATGTGAAATATCTGCATTTAAAATGGAAATTATGAAAATTAACATTCATTAAATAAAATACACACTCGTCGAACCTTGTACTCACACTTACTTGTTACCTGCTTACTTACACATACGTTATTTGAAGGGTGCCAGCTGTCACTCAGTACAGCAATAATAGAATGAGACTCTTGACTATCTCTAGGGTGTGGGGTAATAAGCTTACTTTTGACAACATACCATATAAGTTCTGGGAAAAGGAAATTGGCGTTCGGTTTCCCCATTAATTTTGAGGTTAAGATATTTTACTGTCAATGAAATGAAGCTATGAATTCGTTTGATAGAACAATATATATTTTTTTAAAAATATATCAAAAATAGTGAGTCTTGTTGCGATAAAAGAGATGAGAATATGAAATTATGACATTGCAACTGAAAGAAACTAGGGATGAATTTGAATTCTTCTTGACCGGACATTTAACAATTTATACGAAATATTTCCCTCACTGATTCACTTGACTGTACCTTCAACACTTTTAGTGTAATTACGACGTATTCCTTTGATTTGGTGTTTACTGTAGATGTGTCACGCCTAACGTGGTGATACATCCTTGCGACTGCTTCTTCTCCATATCATTTGACATCTTTGTAAGTCAATATGGTATGACCTCTTGGCAGGTCCAGGGTTGCCCTCTCTGACTCCTTGGTAAGCCTTGCGTCCGCGTCTTCCACTAAGTGACGGACCAACCATTTGGTCTCACTCTCTCAATGACCAATATTGGCTCACTGAGTCTTCTCCATCTCTCGTTCACACTTGTTGGCTGACCACCTATGGCCTCTTGATCTAGTAGACTACTTCACTGTACTGCATCCGTATAAGTAATGACTGACGCTACAATACACACCCACCTTATATAGACGTTGGTTGACACAACTAAGTAATCTCCAGAAATAACAATGACATACTCCCACCTACGCGACAGATATTACATACAGTGGTGAAATAGCCCCGCGGCGACTAACTCCGTGCGCGCATTGCTAAATAAATACGATGACATAGCCATGGCGCGGCGATGACTTGGCAGAATCGCCACTAATATTGCACAATGCCCCAACGTCACATCTAATCTCTGATATATACAACAATTCTCACTGTACAGGTATTGAGTGTTATACTACACATACGTATATGAGTATACATCTAAGTGCAATCTTGCAAGCAACAGGCAATTGCAAAATTGAATAAAACGGATAATTACAATAATAGTACAATATCACAAATAACATAATAATAATACTGACATAATAATAATAATAATAATAATAATAATAATAATAATAATAATAATAATAATAATAATAATAATAATAATAATAATAATAATAAAATACAGATAAAATCATACAATAATAAAAATACAGATATCATCTTGTAACGGGATTTGAACCGTTACAGATGAGTACCCTAATATCGGAGATTGAATATCAAACTTTTTATAGGATAGTGTATTTTTGGGTCTAAAGGACAACCCTGATTTTTATGTTCATTTTCATGCAAAAAAAAAAAAAAAAAAATATTAAGGATCCACCAATTGAACACACTATTTAATCAGATAAGAGACATCACCTGATAGAAATTATAAGTACAAGTTTCATCCACCTAATGGACATCTTCAGCTACATACCGGTAACGTAAGCACTAAACCATTATTACACTTAAATATTACAAAGAGAACAATGGAAATTAAAATATCCATAGGGTAAATAATGCATGACCCATTAAAATTGTGGAATGAACCACTCAGAATACATGAAACAGAAAGTACATCTATCGAGTCGTAAAAATATCAATTTTTTTTTTTTGCGTGGCAAACTGATCACATGAAAGTCTTAAAACTGTTCGTTGATATGTCAATACACAGTGTCTTGACGTAGTGGGAAACCAAACTAAACGTGTCTCCTGTAACAAAGTGTGCACAAGAAATATTCAAATTAGGGGTAAACATCCTTCTATAGGGTGGATCAGCCTATTTTTTATATTGAAGTGGGCATCAAAAGGGAACCATTGAACCTTTTAACCTTCAAGATCTTGCAAACCGATTACTGCACATAACACTTGAAAGACGTGTAATGTTCCCCGCTGGAAGTTCTCAAGTTGGTCTGCAGCCCTGTTTGTATATGACTGGTTGTACCATAGTTTTCCATAAATGTAAGATTATGGGTGGTTTTCCTTCAGCATGTTTCCCGTTATTCTATCCAGAAATATAGCCTGTTGTTTATTTCTAAGTTACAATTCGGACAGAGGTCTGCTGAAAGTGGAAACTCTGGCAGAAAGGATTATGGCTCATCCCACGTTAAGAAAACAGTATTGCTCTTATGGGCCTACAACAAGTGAACATACCCCCTCTGAGACACCCGTAATTCCTCATGATTAAGGGTATTATGAAAGATAGATAAAAAGGATGAGGCATTTTTGCCCATCAGATATTAAAATATAACATTTTATTTTTCATAAATACATTCATAGGGAGGAAGTACAATGGCGGGAACAGCCATCGCTTCGTTGCCTTGCTTGATTTGCCTTCTATGTCGCTTTGGTACAAGCATCTGTGAGCCACGGGGAGCTCGCTTCTGTAGTGAAGTCACGTATAATGTTTCTTTATTGCATGTGTGTTTTTAGGCTGTAAATCAGAGCGTACTTGTCTTGTATTGAGTGATAGTTATGGAATAAGCCTATGTGTGTGATTTCTTTCTTTAACATTAATACTGTGATCTTTTGTAGAGTCATCTACAGTATTCATTTGTTGCGCCTGTTTTCTGGCCTTTATATCAGTGCGAACTTGTCTTGTGGTGAGTGAGTGTTATGTGATTAATTAGCCTACTTGTGTGATTTCTTTCTTTTAACATTAATAGTGATCATTAATAGTGATTTATTTGCGTTATGGGTGAGAACGTCCATAAAAATAAGCAGGGAGAGATACTTAGGAAGAAACAAAAGCAAACTGTGCTTAACGTACGTAATTACCTTTCTCGAAAGAACCCAGATAATAGTCTCAGCTGGGTGGTTAAAGAAACTGCTGAAGCAACAGGCATTTCTGAGAGGACTGTTTATAAAGTGCGATCAGCAGCCACTACAAGACCTTTGGCTTCTCCAATTAAAACAAGAGAACGTAAAGCACCACGGAAAGACAGCAGGTCAGTCAAGTTCAATGATTTCGTTCGCAGTGGTGTAAGACATAAGGTGCATGAGATTTTCCTTAAAAACCAACCTCCAACATTGCAGCAAGTCCTACAGTCTGTGAATAATGATAAAGACCTTCCCGAGTTCAAAAGAACAACTTTGTATCGTTTGTTGAGAGACATGGGTTTAGAGTATGAAAAGAAAGGGAATTCAGCACGTTTGACGGAAAGAGAGGACATTATATCTTGGCGTCACAAGTATCTGTCAACAGTTAACAAATATTGAGACAAGGGAAGGAACATCTTTTACACTGACGAGTCATGGGTTAACACAGGGCACACTGTTGGGAAAGAATGGAAAGATAAGACCATTTCAACTCCATGGGATGCTTTTCTGTTAGGACTCTCTTGCGGTCTTAAGTCACCTACAGGTCATGGTCCACGGTTTGCGTTAGTTCATGCCGGTAACGAGAATGAGTTCGTGCCAGGGGTCAAGTACGTGTCTCAGTGCAAGAAGAATACCGCAGATGCTCATGACAAAATGGACGGTGATTGTTATGAGGAGTATTTTAAAGAACATCTACTACCGAACCTGCCACCAAACTCTGTCATAGTTCTTGACAATGCTTCCTATCACAGCCGCAAGAAAGAAGCTCCGCCTACGAAAGCATGGAAAAAAGAGAACCTGCGGTCATGGCTTTAAAAACGTGGTGTAGTGTATAATGAGAACATTCTGAAAACAGACTTGATGGCCCTCGTAAACAGTGTGCGATAGAAATACGATCGCCACAGAATCGATGAAATGGCAAGAGAAAGTGGTGTCACGGTTCTTCGCTTTCGACCATACCAATTGTGAGCTGAACCCTACTGAACTTGTTTGGGCGCAAGTGAAGCACTATATTGCTATGACCACCACCATGTTCAAAATCAGGGAGATGGAAAGACTCATCGATGAAAGTTTCCTACGGGTGTCTACTGAAAACTGGGTGAACTACGTGAAACACGTGGAAATCTCATTTGATCCAGGACGAAATGGAGCCCTTCATCATTGCTGTCGGCAGCGAATCTTCGTCCGATTCAGAAAGGGAGAACTTCAGCCTGCAGCGGCAAGGAAGTAACATTGAAATAATAACATTAAGTTATTTATTAGACCACCTAATCAATACAAAATCGTCTTGGATGATTTACATAAATTTGTTAGCTAATAGTGGGACATGTTTCGCCTTCCCTGAAGGCATCATCAGCCATAGTCTTAACCTTAAATTAAAAATAAGAGTCTAAATAACATGTAGTGATGAAATGAATTTTAAAATCTTGAAGAGATTTGAAGTAAAATAACATAAAAAATAACAATGATGGTTTGAAAATACAATGTGATGAGATACAATAGTGGAAGTATTAACAAAATTAACATTAGAAGGCTGCTAAAATAAGTACAATGGATAAAACAACAGATTGTTATACAACAAGTAGTAAGATTGCATAAAAGTAAAGTTGATAGTCATGGCGGTTATAATTAGACGATGGCGAAAAATCTTATATAATCAAAGTAAAAGAGGAGAGAATAAAAGTCAAAGTTAGTCGAGAGATCCGAAGTTCATTATGATCTTGAAGATAAAAGACGAAAGTCAGATGCATATGGTGAAGTTGTAGAACACGTTGAGGAACACAATTTACAACATTTGAACATCACTTCAAATTTTGAGATGGTCCATAGTGATCCTATTTGAAACTGTTCTTCAACTTCTATTCACCAACTTCATATCCTCAACGTGTTCTACAACTTCACCATATGCATCTGACTTTCGTCTTTTATCTTCAAGATCATAATGAACTTCGGATCTCTCGACTAACTTTGACTTTTATTCTCTCCTCTTTACTTTGATTATATAAGATTTTTCGCTATCGTCTAATTATAACCGCCATGACTATCAACTTTTCTTTTATGCAATCTTACTACTTGTTGTATAACAATCTGTTGTTTTATCCATTGTACTTATTTTAGCAGCCTTCTAATGTTAATTTTGTTAATACTTCCACTATTGTATCTCATCACATTGTATTTTCAAACCATCATTGTTATTTTTTATGTTATTTTACTTCAAATCTCTTCAAGATTTTAAAATTCATTTCATCACTACATGTTATTTAGACTCTTATTTTTAATTTAAGGTTAAGACTATGGCTGATGATGCCTTCAGGGAAGGCGAAACATGTCCCACTATTAGCTAACAAATTTATGTAAATCATCCAAGACGATTTTGTATTGATTAGGTGGTCTAATAAATAACTTAATGTTATTATTTCAATCTAATATCATCAATACGGACCAAAAATGATATTTATTACATGTAAGGAAGTAACATTCGGTGAGTACCATAAAGTTGTTGTCTAATGGCAGATATTTTACTTTGGTTGTATATTGCATAGTATTTGTGTGTGTTCTATTATTTTCATACTGTACAGAAGTTGTTACTGAAGATTTTAATGCTGTGGTGCGCAGCAATAAGTCATGGCATAACTTATACTGATACATGTGTTTTGTTTGTGCTTGGTTTTGTTATTTAGCTGTTCTTTCTTAAGCGCATTTTAATTACCGCTGTTTTCTGTAAGCCCGCATTTAATTTTTACTGTTGTCTTTTGTTAAGCGATACAACAGCACAGTAGTACCCCGTGTTGCCTGGGAAAATTTAATAATAATAATAATAGCTTTACGTCCCTTCAACTACTTTTACGGATTTCGGATATGCCGAGGTGCCGGAATTTAGTCCCGCAGGAGTTATCTTACATGCCCGTAAATCTACCGACACGAAGCTGAAGCATTTGAGCACCTTCACGTACCACCGGACTGAGCCAGGATCGAACCTGACATGCTGGGGTCAGAAGGCCAGCGCCTCAACAGTCTGAGCCACTCAGCCCATCTGGAGAAATTTATTAAATGCAATTAAATGTATCCTTCACCCTTTGAGCCCATAAAAATATTACTTGTCTATTTTCTCTGCCAATTTACCTTACACTTCAATGCTGAGATTATTTTATGTGCTGTAGTTTACTTCTGATTCTGTACAAACCAAAAATAGCCCCTGTAAACTCCCCGTCCCCTTTAGTTCATACAAATAATTTGCAGCTTAGTTTACTCTGCTTGTTATCTTGAAGTTAAATATGGAATTTCACAGATTTATGTGCCGCCGTTTCCCCAGGATTGTGTTGCGCAGAGCCGTTCGATATGGCAACCCTGTTGTCATAAGAGCAATACTGTTTTCTTAACGTGGAATGAACCATAGGGTAATTTTGTTTCTGTCACAAGTCGGTAGTTAAGCATTCTAGAAGCCAGTCTTAATTATAATGCCAAAGGAAAAGTAATGTTCAGAATGTTCAAACACCAAGAAAGAGCTTGTCAACTCTTTAACAAAGGGAACCCGGAAGCTCTGAGATGATTTACAAGTATGGTGACGAGACATGGGCAGGAGACCATTGAGGCTCACTATCTGGAATGCAAATGGATTAAAATGACCCAGTCAAGCAGGCTGAACTAATATAGTACAAGACTGACCATGACATAGACTTCCTCCCAATGCAAAAGACTAAATTAAAATTGAATAAACGTTCCACAATACGGAAGTACATTATGTATTGTACCAGGAAAATTTGTTGGGATAAGGAGCACGAGAAAGGTCTCAGGTAGTGATCGATTCTTAGGAGCCGGTACAGAGAAAGGAGTTCGCAGAGTGAAATAATAGAAGTTATTTTGCTAAATTAAAACTTATTCAAATGACTGGGAACATAAATAACTTCCTTATTATCTCGCATTGAAAAGTATAAATTAACTGGAAATATCTTCTGTCAAGTTTATTCTTGAATACTTCAATCAAAATTTGAATTCTAAAAATTCTTGCAATAAATGAAATTTGAAAAAGAACTTACTTTCTTCATGAAATTTGTAAATTAAATATTTTTCATGAGTCTCTGGAATTGTCTGGAAAAAACACTTGGAGTCTTTATAGATTATTCTCATGTAAGACCTACAGTTTCTTTAAATCATTCACTGATAATGCCTACAGTCTTTTTTAAGTTGAGCACTTAATATTATTTGAATAACTCTAAGATGAAATTACTTTAAAGCACCTAAAGTCTGTTTAAATTATCACATTAAATTAATTATCACTTGAAATTAATTGGCACTTGAAAGTAAATCAGCACTTGTAATTAGATTAACACTTGTAGTTAAAGTAGCACTTGAAAAGAATGACTTGAAAATAAAGTGCCTGTTCAGGAAGTTCGTAAATGTCTAGTGCTATTACTGTAATGGTTTCAAAATAATCACTGCTTTTAATAGTCTGAAAGTTTAATGCTAAATGCACTCATATCACCTGAAAGTTTATGATGCTGGAACTGGTGAATGTGGTTCTACGAACAGCATCTGGAACTCCATCGATGTTGTCAGCACCACGTTGTATCACATGCCATATCCCACGTTGTACCATGTTCCATTTCCCTCGCTGTACCACGTACCATATCCCACATTGTACCACGTTCCATCTCCCACGTCGCACCACATACTATATCCCACGTCGAGTCAGGTGTTAAATTGATATGAGGATTAAACACTTGGTCAAGATTTCTGGAGTCGTTTAATTGGGAAGACACACGAGAATGTTCAATTGACGATTGACTGCGAGTGTTAAAAATAGGACTATCTGATCAAGTAAAAACTAGCAAGTCAATGGTAAACAGTACTCAGAATTGCACTTTGAATCACAGTCTATTATGTGAACGTTGAATCACAGTCTATTACGTAACTTCAATGCAATAATCACACCTAGATATAATTATGGCTTTTGAATTAATTAAAGCACAGTCTGAAACACTTAGGGTTTTGAAACCCACATCACAGTTCAAAGTTTCTACAGCTCTAAGTACTTCTTAAGCATAGTTAAAGTAATACGAGTTTTTGAAAACACTGTTCATATAATGCAGATTATTTACACAAGAGAATAATGTTTCTGGTATTCAGAATACGTTGTACTGGGTTCAAAATGAAACCTAAAGTTCAAAGCTTATCGGAATGTCAAGTATAAGTTCAATCCATGTCCTACACACGCAAGATGTATTTAACTGTTTCTAGCTATTACTAACACAATTATTAAGGGGATATTAAGTGTTATTTTACTTTACTTGGGTTAATATTTCTAGGAAATGCCATAAAATGTCCTTAAGGTTTACTAAGCATACCTGCCAACTTTTAGAAACCAAAAATAGGAAGATGTTTAATTCTTGGATTTCATCACATATATTCCACCACAGTCTAGGTGAAAAACAGTCAGTATAAAAGTTACAATGTGAATTGACAATTAAATTTAAAATCTTCAACTAAGAAAACATAAAAATGGTTACAAGAAAATGTACCTAATCATTCTCATTTATGACACTTACATGTGAAAAATAATATTTATGTCACACCAACACACGCAACAAAATGCATAATACCGTATTTTCTCGAGTAATTGACGCAATTTTTTGACGAAAAATACAGGCGAAAACTTCGGATGCGTAAATTATTCAAAGAATTCAGATATTTACAAATTATTTACAATTCATTTTCATTTAAAAGACACACCAAATATAATATAAATTCAATTGGTTCAACTCATTTGCGGTTATCGTCATTTGGCGTAAAATTCCGGCGTGAGATTTTTTCTGAAAAGTCAAATAAGGTAAGTTGGACAAGTGGGTTTGACGTACCGAAACCGGAAAACATTCTTCCCGGTACGAGCTGACAATACGACCTGAAGTAAAATAAACATAAACTACCGGTAATAAAAGTACAATTAATGCAATGTAATAATAATAATGACATACTGGCAAAAAAAGAAAACTGTCCAACACGAGAAGGGCCGGGCATAGAAGGAGGGACCCTGCTACATTACCAAACCGTTCGTATCCAATCTTGTACGAGTGACGTGTCCATCCACCCTTTTTCTTGAATACGAACGTGCATCACTCGTGGAAAGTTTGCATTAGTTTAGGCATTGTTTTTCCTTTTAGAACAACGTAAGGCGCAAGTTTTCTGCCATCAGCTATTACAGCAAGCATTGCAGTACATCGCTGTTTTTTTGCTTCCGGTAGCAGGTACGATAACACTCGATATACCTTTCTTATCGAATGTTAGACTTTGTGGCATATGGAAACTGATTGGCGTCTGACCTGCGGTTCCTGTAAGGGAGATAAGATATTCCTTCACTTTACGCTTCTCTATCACAAAGCAATGAAAATGGTTGAAATCATTCGTCATTTTTTTTTAGCATAATGTTGTTCGTCGAAGAGAAGGTCCATTTCTCGTCATAAAATTAATCAAGCGTCGGCTAACCTTCAAATCCGAGACAATGATTCCATGTGCAGCGGCTATTTCTCATTCTTTAAAATACAGCATTTCGTGAGAAACGGCTTATCCAACGTTGCGTAACAAAATCATATCTTTAAGTAGATCCTCCTCTACTTGCGGAAACTTGCCGCTTTTTGGTCCGCGAAATGCTCTGCGAGACTAGTTGGCCGCTTGAAGTGCACTTCCGTTCTCGCGGTAGCGCACGTTGCATTCGGACACAGTATAGTTGCGGCCCGCTGCCCTATTCTCGTATGTTTCGGCGTAATTGATCACGGCGAGTTTGTATGATGCAGTATTACTGGAATACTGTGGACTGACAAACAATTTTGAGATCACAGAATGAGCCGTACCCGAGACATTTGTAAAACTAGTGCAGTGAGATTTCCTGCCTGCTAATAACAGCACGTTTCCCTGTATTTGGAATGCTCGCTTTCGCAATAGGAACCCTGCTACTTGAGAAGTTGACATCCGGAGCTGCGTGAAGGATGTTCGAAGTTGTACTTCGTAGGTGCGTCAAATACGTGAACATTTCTTTTTCTCCACTTTGGACCCAAAAATATTGGGATGCGTAAATTATGTAAGGGCGTTAATTACGCGAGAAAATACGGTAGTTTTTTTTATCAGACGGTAAAATGAACGGAAACACTTGGAGATAACATTTGTTACACTTTTTGGCCATAACGAGAAAAGAAACTACCAGAAACTGTCACCGACACCCCTTAAAGACATTCAACTCATTAAAATTATGGACTTAAATACGCGAAACTACCACATGCAAAACAATTCAATATGTCCCATACATTATTAACATACGACTTCGACAGAGAGGGAAAACATAGGAATGCAAGAAAACACACGTGGACTATAATTCCGACGAAACTACGCACAGAAACGATGTTAACAGCGCGCGAACAACACAGTAACAAACTCATTCTTTCGTCCAGATTAACTGAGTCGCTAGCGCGTGCTAGCCTCTGTTGCTTGCAGGACGATTGCCGCCTGGTGAGCGGGAAACACGATACAGGACGGCGACGGACGAAACACTCACGAAATAAGGCATTAAACAAATACGCTTGAAAATGAGATTTCGCAAATTACACAAGCACATAAGAATTTATCGTTTATCCTAGGGGAAGAGTATTGGCCGTACTAGAGGTTATATTGGTCAAAAATAGGAAGAAGTAAAAATAAATCGGAAAATCGGAAGACGAGTTAAAAATAGGAAAGTTTCCGGGTAAATTGGAAGGTTTGGCAGGTATGACTAAGTTATTTGGTATCAATGTTCAAATATAAGTAATACTTGGGAAAATTGTCCACACTCGGCTAAGACAAATGCTAAGTTCCGAGTTCTCGAAATATTCTAAGTTCTGATAAGTCACTGTCCAATGTCAAACACTCATTCTCACACACGCTGAAATTTTACTAAGTTCGGTGATGTCACTGAAAATAATAAAGTTCAACTTAGCACATGCTGGATTTTTCCAAGTCCATAGCACTGCAGGAATTTTATAAGTTATTGGAAATATTATATGCCGGATCTTTTCAAAGTCCGTAGCACTGCAGAAATTTTATAAGTTACTGAGAATAATAGAGTCCAACTTAATACACGCTGGATTTTTCTAAGTCCGTAGCACTAGAGAAATTTTATAAGTTTGACAACTAACTCCGCGTAATGCGAGAGAGTTTCAGGTTTGACATCTGCACACGGCGACCGTACTATCCGCCATAGTCGAATTGTGGATTGCAACTGATTATGCCCTACTTGTCGAGGCTCTTATATACTTGAAGCGAGGCTGGCTCTCTGCTTCTTGTGAAAAAGTATGTTTCCTTTCCACCTCAATATCTTTGAAATCTGTAGGTCGATTTTCTTGAAACTTTGGCCACTTTACATTTAAAATACGGGCTTCACGATGGTGTACTTCATTATTTCGTGGCTAAGAAGAGTTTAGCAGATATAAGAAATGTTCCAGCACTTTCTAGACTGGTGAGCTGGCAGCAGGCGGAGATTACGTCATCCGGCTTGCTCCCCGCCTGTGACGTAGCACTCTCTCTCTCTCACTCACATAACTTGCATCTGCGTCTAGAACATTCGCTTTGCATGCTGACTTCAAGTGCTATTGCCCTCATATCGCAAATAAATTGCAAATTAAAAATTAAAAATACGCGCCAGGCTGTAGGCATTCCTGGTACAGGATAGGATTGACATGGATAGATATGTGGGTGGAGGGACTATGGTCGCTCTAGAGCAATGCATTTCCCACAACAACATGCTCCTACCAGTCTTAAAATATGAAAGCAACAGCCATCCAAATAGGCGACGATGCAGTGGTGCTCACACTCCTCTCGGCCTATGAAACCCACTGGGATAAAAACTCAGGACAGGCGACATTGACCTCTTACCTAGGAGGGGATCGAAACTGCAAGAATTCTGACATGAACAGCAAGGCCAATAACATGCATGGAAATAACCTCTGTAAACACAAATAACAACATGAGTACTTCATTACTGCACTCTTAGAAACCATGTTCTACTACTGGCAAAACAAGATACTAAACTCAGACACAAATGGCATAGCCCAATGGCATGTACCAAATAACATCAACAATGACTACGTGCAAGCTCTACGGTCTGATGACAGGCCAGTCCTAATCAATATGGGCATAAAGCCATACTATCGTAACAAACACAAGAAAATAAACACACAGAGAGCATTGAGTGGGAATAGTATACTGATCAACTTGAGCTCCTCCAAGAATTGAACAAGCTACCACCCATTACCAGCAACACATACAGACATCTCAATTCACTAACATCTTACTCACAGCTGCTAAGGTGAGCACAAAACCAGGAGATAAAACTCTGCAGAACACACCCTCAGATCACATCATATAACTCATACAGAATAAGAACTTATCCTGAAGCAAACACCAAAAGACCAGAATACTCCAAAATAAAACAGAATTTAACAGACTCCACTCTAAAACAATCTGAAAAACAATTAAAACACCAAAACAATAAATGGAGTGCTAAACACACCTTATGCCTGACATTAGTACCAATAATCTTAACCTCCAGAAAACAATGAAAATGTCCTCTAAAATAAAACGCACCATACCCTCTCATTAAAGCAGACCAGCTCATCAGCCACCTCTAACAAAGCCAAAGCAGAATTATTACAGACACCCTAAAATAAAACTTCATACCTAATAATAACAACAACCTATAAAATAGATACAATTAAGAAACTGTCTAATCATAAAGAACGCGGCAATGATGGGGTTGCAACACAACTTCTCAAACACCTTAATCAAGATATGATAAACCTCCATTCATTCAATTCTAAAATTAGCCTTTTTTTATTTTTTTATTTTTTACAATTTGCTTTATGTCGTACCAGCACAGATACGTCATGCAGACGATGGGGTAAAAAATGGCTAGGAGTGGGAAGGAAGCGACCGTGGCCTTAATTCAGGTACAGCCTGGTGTGAAAATGGGAAACCATGGAAAACCATCTACAGGGCAGCTGACAGTGGGTTCAAACCCAGAATCTCCCGAATGCAAGCTGATAGCTATGCGACCCAAACCACAAAGCCACTTGCTCGGTTTGTTTTATTCTTATTGTTTTTCCAGAACAGGAACAAACAGGACTGTTCCATGAAAACAGTGTTGTCAACACTGTAAGAGTGAAATCTGGTAATTGATTGTGCCAATTACGCTATAAATCAGCTAGATTCTTCAACATTTATTTTAATTTAATAATAAATAAATACGTAAATAAAATGTGTAATCCTGCATATTTGTTTCCTGAGTTGGAATGATGTTTTTTTTTTTTTGCTAGTTGCTTTACGTCGCACCGACACATATGTCTTATGGCGACGATGGGAGAGGAAAGGTCTAGGAATGGGAAGGAAGCGGCCGTGGCCTTAATCAAGGTACAGCCCCAGCATTTGCCTGGTGTGAAAATGGGAAACAACGGAAAACCATCTTCAGGGCTGCCGACGGTGGGGTTCGAACCCACTATCTCCCGATTACTGGATACTGGCCGCACTTAAGCGACTGCAGCTATCGAGCTCGGTGGAATGATGCTTAAGAGGGCATACAATTGGGAATGGTTGTAGTAGCACCACTTAGTTAAAAGAGAGTAGGACTGATTAAATTTAAGATAATCTAGTAAGTGCTTAACTGCTCACCACTACCACTCAACACAATATAAATATGGTGTTACCATGACCAGGCATTAGGATGCTATTAGACCGAAAATATTCCATGGAATTTTAAGACCCCAACACCGATCGGACGCTCAAGCGGTATCGGAGCAATCTCTTATGTTTTGTTGCTTTGTTTTAAATTTCCAATATTTCAAAGGTTCATTGTGATTTCTATGGTGAATTTACATCATCAGTATGCATTTTGTGAGGTGAAGTGATCATTTTTTGCTGTAACCCATGGTGTGCTTAGTTTATGTTTTTATGCAAATTTAACACGTTCTCTGCGGTAGTGAATTTTGATTACTTAATTTTACGTCGTATCGACCCACCGGTGACCCAATGCTGCCTTTAGTTATTATCAGTTCGGGTCGCCGGTGACCTGACAAATTTGGCTTTGTTTAGTCTCTACTATGAAATCCAAAATAATGCTGGTGCATGTGTGTGTGTGTTATTGTTGAGGAGGCATTCCAATGTATTTACCTCTGCGACAGATTTCAGATTCAACAAGTGCGTGACGCAGAAATGACCCCGGAAGTAAATGCTAGTTTCTCGTTCAGTGATCTGCTTTTATGGGAATATAGATAGGCAGGCCTATGTTAATTATTTTCATATTACGCTCGGTAACAAAATAATATCACCAAAGACAAAAAATATAAATTAAGAACAGTAGTTACTAGACACAAAAAAAAATATTAAAAAATTGAACAGCTATTTACAGTTGAAGCTGAACAAAAATACAGCATCATTTGCCTATACTTTTCAGAAAAGTCATCAAGTAACATTACTGATTTTCAGAAGAAATGTAACACAAACAATGTCACTGTTGCGGTTTACAAGTTCACTGGCACTTTTTCACGTGAGTTTCATTGAAGCACTCAATACACTTTTTTGGTGCTCTTGGACACTCTGCACAGAATGTTACCACCTTCTTCGTTTTGTTGTCGGCAGTTTTCTTAGCATGCTGTGCAAATATCTTCTTACTACACACTGTGCAGTGTCGCTGCATTTTTGTGGCTGGTCCTTCCACTTTGTCCAGAGTGTGTGCCTTGTTCCTTGTTGGAGGTGTACAAGATGTAGCAGTACTGTACCGACAGAGGGAAGGCAAGAGATTCCTTGAAATTACAGAAATATTTTTTTTCTTTCCAGAACTGCGCTTGCAGTGTAGGATCCAGGCATTTACAACAGCGGTCCCCAGGAGAAGTTCAATAGCAAGTTTTCTCCACCATTTAACACCCTTTCTCAATAGGATGCAATATGATGACATTCGGTCACCAAGATCAACATCCTTCTTGATCTTGTTGTATGTTGTAGTGCAACACAGATTTTGGCTCCAAAATTGGATTTCCTTTTCTGTTTCTCTTTCTGGTGTCTTTCAGAATGTCGCGATGTCCAGGTACAATGGATATCATCAACACTCTCCTCTTGTACATCCAGTTAATTATTTTGACCCCCTTTTCGTTCTCTGCTCCACAAGTTTCTCCTCTTTGAAGACGCTTATTAACCCTGAAGAGGGCGCGTCACGGTCTTTTCGACCTGGTTCAGGGATAAATGTTTATAGTTCTTAACGTAGAGGACTGCTAGCTTCCATCTCCTCAGTACCTTACATTGGACTCTTCCACTATTAGTGTGCGTAAACAATTCACCCCTCATGCTCGTCAGTTTCAGCCTAAGCATATTACCTGATGGACCCGGTCTAAAACTCCTAGCGCGCCCCATGACGTATGCATGTTTATGAGAAGTTTTACTTTATATTTTCAGTTACTATACCAAAAATGTGTCAGTTTTGTTTTATTTTTGTGTGAAATAGTGCCTTCGAATATAGTGAAATCCAATGCATCATAGATAGAAACAGGGAATGAGAATTCAAAAGACTTATAAAGAGCGTTACTCAGTTTCACACACAAGCAACCATTGGCCAATGACTGTTTTTTACTGTCTTGAACATTACTCTAATGAATTCATATATTACTTACAAGCATGCGAAAGGTAACTTTAACTTTCATTGGCGTAATTATTTGAAAGAACTAAATCAACAGCTATGCATGAAATATTTCCAAGAACGGTATTCAAACTCTCCCAACAGGGCAAAAAAAAGGAACATTCGCTAAATGTTAGGAGTGTCTGAAAGGAGCAGCTTTCTGCAGCTCCACAAGAACTAGAAAGGCCTGGAAGAATAGATGCCGTGTATGCCAGTGACAAATCTACA
Source organism: Anabrus simplex (assembly GCF_040414725.1). NCBI lineage: Eukaryota > Metazoa > Arthropoda > Insecta > Orthoptera > Tettigoniidae > Anabrus > Anabrus simplex. The sequence goes on along the minus strand of NC_090266.1, from coordinate 1,148,484,662 downwards.
AGGAACACTCGGCAGTGACATGTGTTCGGTGCAGTACGGAAAGTCAAGAAACTAGTGATGACACAGAATGAACATCAATATTAACATCCAAATTTGTATTGTCAAAATACCTTTAAACATTGTTTACAAGTTTGTGCAAAATGAATTACTAGTTCTGTAACATTAAAAACAGTTCTTGCTTAATTTGTGCTTTTATCATGACCCAGTCTAAAACACCGCACGCACCTCCTCAGGGGATTATTTTTACGTGCTCTCTCCAGGGTTAACCACATCTTTGGGCAGACCGCTCTTATTGGGAGGAATTGTTCCACAATGAAGCATTTTCTTGTCCAATAGATTCTGTGCTAATGGAATGCTTGTATAAAAATTGTCGGCGAACAAGATGCAACATTTTCTTAACAATGGTTCACACATTTTCATGATGACTGCTTCAGCGTGACCTGTCCCTTGCAGCACATCATCTTTCCCTTGATAAACTCTTATAGCAAATGTATACCCAACTTCTGTGCACACTTTGTAGAGTTTAATTCCATACTTACGTGACTTGTTTGGAATATATTGCCTTAAAACCAATCTTCCCCTTCACGGCACCATAGACTCATCTATTACAACATTTTCCCCAGGGGTTAAGGCATTCTGAAAATTTTCCTGAAGCTGGTCTAGTAGAGATTTAACTTTGTACACTCTTTCATTTCGCTCCCTAAGTGCTTCATAATCACACAAATGCCAACAGGAGAGCAAAGCTAGGAAGCGATCATGAGCCATAGTGGCTTTTAGTACGTTATTCTCATATAGAGGGTTCTTCAACAAATAAAGTGCAATTCGGGGACCTAATTTAATCCCGTGACAAGTGATATTCCCAAAGACTTGGCCTTTTCTTCATCTGTGGTATCAATACATTTGGATAACCGCCCCCTTTACTTCGGTGGACACTTTGCCAACTTCTGTGCAGCAAGTCTGTTTGTTTCGGTTACCACAGTCTGCATAATTTGTTGTGTTACAAACAGGTTATAAATGTCAGAAGGGCTATCGAAATTAGTCATAATGTTTACTTGTGTGTCATCACAAAAAATGGGTACGCCAATGTCATGCCCCCCTATTAGATAACCACCTTGGTAAATCGTCATCACCAACAATCTGACTTAGAGAGTTATCACTTAGAGTTTTGTCCCCATAAATAACTGACCTACATGCTTCAGAGTCACTGTTTGTGTCAAGTGATGAGTCGCTATCTTAGAGGTTGTACATAGGGTCATCACCAGATACTGGAGAAAAATCACAATCGCTGTCATCAATTTGTTCCAAACAATGAACAATTTGTCCGGGATCCAGTGCCGTCCTAAACGTTTTTCCTTTCCGTGTGACCGGTGTGTCAGAATGTGAAGGCTCCATGTCTTTAACAAAGGACATGACCGTGCTTGTAAATATTATGTACAGAAGATAATAAACATGTCAATAACCATTCTCATAAATAAAAATCTGAAAACTTATATTTGCTTGAAGCCTCCGTAGCTCAGGCAGCAGCACGCCGGCCTCTCATCGCTGGGTTCCGTGGTTCAAATCCCGGACACTCCATGTGAGATTTGTGCTGGACAAAGCATAGGCAGGACAGGTTTTTCTCCGGATACTCCGGTTTTCCCATCATCTTTAATTCCAGCAGCACACTCTAATGTCATTTCATTTCGTCTGTCATTCATTAATCATTGTCCCAGAGGAGTGTGACAGGCTTTGGCAGCCGGCACAATTCCTATCCTCGCCGCTAGACGGGGACTTCATCCATTCCATTCCTGACCCGATTGAATGACTGGAAACAGGCTGTGGATTTGCATTATATTTGCTTACCTAAGAGCAATGTAGAAAGGAATAGGTTACACGAGATATCAGAACGGTGGTACTCCTCGCATTAAACAACAATCTGTCATCTGAGGGCAGCAACACTGTAGGCATAATTAACCATAACCTCGCTAAGCAATTCCCACGTAAAACACAGGGAGATCCCAAAACACAGGGAGACCCAAAGCGATATGAATGGAAGATGTAAACAAAATCCTTTAGGTCACCGGTGGGCCGATCGAAACTAGCACTATGCCTCTATCCTTTACGTCAATAGGAACGCAATGTTGCCATTAGTTATCAGAAATATGTAACTAGGACGTAGTTACTCACTCTGCAATTTTGGGAAGTTCGCACCGATGGGTAAGAGTAACATGCTTTGGGAAACATGGTGAGCCGAACCGCAAGGAATGTGTTAGATGTAGGATGCTGGCTCGTGACGTCATCGTTTCATCAAGGCTGACCTTCAAGGGATGTACTCACTGGACTCTATCATAAACATGGCTACCATGGCAAAAGAGTCGTAGCGCTCGGCAAATATTTTCATTTAATAATCACTTATGAGAAGAGTCTCCGTGGCACAGACGGCAGCGCGCCGGTCTCTCACCACTGGGTTCTGTGGTTCAAATCCCGGTCACTCCATGCGAGATTTGTGCTGGACAAAGCAGAGGAGGGATAGGTTTTTCTATATGTACTGATGCAATTGAGAAAATTTTAGTGGTACTCTGGTTTTCCCTATCAACTTCCATTCCATCAACACACTCCAATATCATTTCATTTGTCAGTCATTAATCATTGGCCCGGAGGAGTGCAACAGGCTTTGCCAACCGGCGCAATTCCTATCCTTGCCGCTCGAGGTTCATTTATTCTAACCCTGACCTGGTGGAATGACTGGAAACAGGCTGTAGATTTTCATTTTCAATCAAGAATTGTGAAAAATCATAATTTTCGCATCTAAGATTCTTCTTTGGACATGGTAGAATTTGCCCTGTAGGTAAAAATTTTCTGATATTTCTGAAACTTGAAGTGGTGATGCTGTACTGGACCCAAAACACAGAATGTATGCATAATACATGGACGAAAGTCACTAAAATACTTTTTAAAAATTACCCCTGTGGCGATGCAGTAGGGCGACTCAATTCCGCACAGAAACCAGTCAAGATCTGAACTAATATACATAAGTACAAAGAAAAATGGATCTCGTCTAGTAAAAAACTGTACATCCCAGTTACATGAAGGTGATTTACAGGTTCAGCCTGACGCAATTGAGAAATTTTTAGTGGTATGTCAACTGGGGACTAGGGACATTCTAATTTTTCCCACTAATTTCATTCAGTGGTATTTATGCCATAAATTGTGACATTACACTGACATTTTACAAAGCCACTGAAAAATCCTCTGACATATCAAATTAGGTGTGTGTGTTATTTTTTACTTCTACAGTCAATATTTGCTGTATTATTTATTTTTATAACTATACCTGTTAATATTTATGAGCATCATAAGTTTCATTTTTCTGGAGGTTTAATGAAGTTTCCAGTGCATGTACAGTTTCAAAGTTCCTCACGAATGTAAACGTGGAGTTTTGGTGTGTATGTGAAGCTATTGTTCTATGGTAATACCGTGTACAGTGGTATTTGTATTTAGTTCCTATTTCTGTTATACATAAATTGATATTATTCAGATGCAATACCGTAATTGGTTCCCTAACTTTGGTATGCTTTAATGAAATTCAAGTGTATTTTTGTTTATACCTAGAAGTTTAAATGTGTATTTTAAAAATGTTTTATGATATTTTTAAATAGAAGTGTGTGGCTTGTTTTACTGCTTTATGTAGGCGAGCATCTGTAGTTCTTTGGTCATTTTTGTATTCTCATTTATACCTGTCTAACATGTTCATCCAGGAGTGTTTAGAGCTTTTATAAGTAGTTTTACAATTTGTGTTATGTTTAACTAATTTTAAAGTGCGTGAATAAATGTTTTTATTTCAGAAGTTTAGAGAGTTTATTTCTGACAGGTTTTTGATCATTTCATGTGAAATCGCAAATGGCATTTTTATTATTTCTGTGAATTTGTGCAACAGCATTTCTGGTTCTTTGATTCCTATTTGTTTAAATTTTAGATATTTAGGTCTACACATTTAACCCTCCAAGTGATACGTAAAAACCTCTTAAGTGATAAGCGACTGTAACGTCTTAGTACACGTTTTTAAAAAATTCATAAAAAATACAAAATGACAGTAAAATATATCATATTACATATCTTTTTGTTCAGTATAAACTAGAGAACGTGATTATGTAATAACATTGAGTACACACCTTGATTCCATTTTATTGGGGGTGGTGAATTACAATTTTTCACTTTTGAAAAAAAAAAAAAACAATGTTTCAACTTTCACTGTAGGTAGCTTCAAAACTATAAAAGACCGAAACAAAAGGCAAATGTATAAAATGTTCACCATTTTGTTAGCAACAAAAGACTTAGAGTACATATTTACTGTAAAACTAAAGAACAGAAAGTTATGTACAAAAAATCAAAACTATGTACATCTCCTCTTCGGGCATAATTCTTTACTTTGAGTCACTTGCAAGAGATTTTCTTTTCCTCCCCTTTACTATGGGTCTGTAGAAGTGTTTCAACTTATGGTAGCAAGTAGGATGAATGCCACAATTACACTTAGGGCACCAGAATTTGCTTCGCTTCATTTTTATCATCCTCATTTTCTGACGAGTCACCACTCAAATAAACTGCTTTTGGTATTTTGTCACCTGGCAAATCCCTGTCATCACTGAAAACATAATTTTCATAATCTTCTTCTAACATATCCTGAATATCGTCAGAACAACATGGATCACACATTTTAGTTTATTGAAACACTAACCTATCAAGTAGAACAACAATAGAACACTGCCATGTGGTGTGGCACTTCGAGTGACTGATGCTAAGATTTGTTTTAAGCGGCCCTTACACGATCAATAATATTGACAATACAGTATGATATTGACAATATTGATCGTGTAAGGTGAAAAAAAGAGTATTGACGGTTGGTATTGAAGCGATATTGATGAAATCCAGATTTTCTGATCTCAGGGCGTCAATATTTAAAAGTGGGAGGGATATTGTCAATATTATTGATCGTCTAGGGGAGGACGTTAATATTATTGTCAATACTCATTTGTCGCCGCGCTTTCGTAGGGAACGGAAGTGATCTTTGTGCGGAGTATTATGGATTATACGAGTGACCTTGAGACGATGTCTGAAGACTTTGAAGCGGTAGACTCGGTGAACCCTGACAGCAACATACCGACTATCGCAAAACTTGGGGAGAAAAACTGCTCACTTTGGATGCCAAGCAGGGACAACTTGCTGAGAAAGCAGTAAATGACGTGCTTTTTGAAGCAAGCTTGGGCACTCTCCATCGCAACTCCGTAGAAATAAATGAAGTATGTCAATGTCTAAGCCCTCAGATTACCACACATTCGAGAACAAGCAGTGACAGCACTTCATCCTTCTCCACATTTAATTATTCTTCTCCTACTCACAGTGATAACCCACTAATCAACAACAAACATCAATATTTATCAGTGGTGACATTTTTCAACTTGCCGCCTCTTTGGTGCAGTGGTTAGTGTGATTAGCTGCCACCCCCGGAGACCCGGGTTCGATTCCCGGCTCTGCCACAAAATTTGAAAAGTGGTATGGGGGCTGGAACGGGGTTCACTCAGCCTCGGGAGGTCAACTGAGTAGAGGTGGGTTCGATTCCCACCTCAGCCATCCTGGAAGTGGTTTTCTGTGGTTCCCACTTCTTCTCCAAGCAAATGCCGGGATGGTACCAAACTTAAGGCCATGGCCGCTTCCTTCCCTATCCCGATCTTCCCCTCCCCCCGCAAGGCCCCTGTTCAGCATAGCAGGTGAGGCCGCCTGGGCGAGGTACTGGTCACCCTCCCCAGTTGTATCCCCCGACCCAGAGTCTGAGGCACACTGCCCTTTAGGCGGTAGAGTTGGGATCCCTCGTTGAGTCCGAGGGAAAAACCGACCCTGGAGGGTAAACAGATTACGAACGAACGGACATTTTTTAACACCTTCGCAGATTGAAGATTTTAAATTTTGATTGCCTTATTTCTTTTTCCTTTTTGTTTAATCAATACCTAATTATATTTTGTTTTAAATTATTCAATATGCGTTTCCCTACTTTTGCTGCCATGCTAACTAGGCCTAATTTCATACAGGTGTGAAGAGGTTGTGTGCGATGGCAGACTGATATACAGTACTTAGGTAAGTTGGAAGGTGTCTGGAAAATATATTCAAGACACCTTAATATAGTATCGTAAGATATGAACAAGAATTTCATACATGTCAATTATAGCCTCCATAGATGCAGGCGACATGATGACAGAGAACTTTAAATCTTCAAAATGTCTTCCTGTAGCTAAGTACCTGATGGTTAAGGCTAATCTTTCATTAACAGGGATGAAATCCCTCATGTTTGTGTTCTGCCTTTTTCGAAGCTGCCGGTGTGGATCAGTGGTAGAGCGTTGGCCTCTGGATCCCAAGATAGCGTGTTCAAACCTGCCAGAGGTAGTCGGATTTTTGAAGGGCGGAAGAAAGTCCATTCGACACTTCATACCGTACGATGTCGGCATGTAAAAGATCTCTGGTGACACATTTGGTGTTTATCCTACAAAATTCATTAAATCTCAGACATAGACACCCAAGAGAGTTTTGGTTTACTCAGTCTGCCATCTAGTAAAACAGAACGTCGAAATTGACGAGCAGACAGCCATATGATTATTATTATTATTATTATTATTATTATTATTATTATTATTATTATTATTATTATTCTCCTTTCTTGAGAATAGTTCTACCATCTGTAATAGTTTTATGAACATCCTTCCCAAATAATCTGCCAATATGATTTCTGACAGCAGTCTCAAGTGAGAATATTCTTCAAGTTTCTTCAACCACTCTGTCATCCACTGATTTCTTTTCTTTTTCTATTGGCTATACGTCGCACCGACACAGATACGTCTTATGGCGACGATGGGATAGGATAAGGCTAGGAGTGGGAAGGAAGCGGCCGTGGCCTTAATTAAGGTACAGCCCCAGCATTTGCCTGGTGTAAAAATGGGAAACCACGGAAAACCATCTTAAGGGCTGCCGGCAGTGGGGTTCGAACCCGCTATCTTCCGAATACTGGATACTGGCCGCACTTAAGCGACTGCAGCTATCGAGCTCGGTCCACCGATTTCGCTGAAGTTGACGAATTCCTTCCACAGCCATATTTATAGCTACACAACCTTTTTATCGATCGTCCATATTTTCAAAACACACAACGCCACAAAAATTCACTTGAAAAGACACTATTTCAATAGTCTGAATGGTGGAAACATATGTACTGAGCACATTTATTGATACAATTATTGACAATAATATTGACCGTGTAGGGTATGGCGATATTGACAGTGATATTGACAGGAGTAAGCGACTGTATTGACAATACTGATATTGTCAATAATATTGATCGTGTAAGGGCCGCTTTAGATGGTACATAAGCAAAAACACCTATTCGATAACTCACCTAGATAAATCGAAATAGCCAATGAACTGAACTACTGATTAGTGCAAAGTTTGACGATATTCATTAAATAGTTGCCCAGCAACACGAGTCTAAAAAAATGAGTCGTTAATAATGACTATCATTTCACAAAGGCATAAATGAGTTGTTATTAACAACTCATATCACTTGGAAGGTTAAAAAATATTTTTTCACAATTTTTAATATTTTGTAATGTGTTGCTTAAATAATGGTAAGATAATATTTTGGAATGATTTTTTGCTGCATGAGCTGTTTTTAAATTCAAATTCAACTTCATCCTATTTCAAAACTGGGAGGAGAAGGTTATTTTAAAATTTCAGATACAGAATAATGGTTTCAATCAGTCAAAAAGCTGAGCTTCCAGTTTTACGTGGCTTTCAATCTTGCGACTGCAAATCACAGGGCATTGTATTTTATGTGGACACTGAACCATAGTTACGAGTAAACTCAATATCAAACGACTGGGATTCAAACCCAGTCCACCTTTGTGGTAAGGCAGCCACTAAGACAATGAGCTAACACACTCCCTCAATCAGTCAATTTCAGTCAATGAACTGTTTACAAATTGTCAAATTGTGTTTAATTATCCTCCTAATCAATACATAATATACATCTAGTTAAGATGAGCTTTCAATTAGACGTGTTTCAACCCAAATATAGGGTCATCCTCAGTAAGATACATTATAATAATCGAAAAACATTAGAGACACAACTGAATACAGTGCTTGTTAAAAAAAAAGTTTTTCATTAAAAATCATGATGAAAATTAAAGTATTGGAGGTCTTTTTAATTGCAACTTCCTTGTTACCCCTTGATGCAGTTCAAATATATCTGTATACTGTTGAATCTTATTGTGTTAAGTCAGAGGCTAACATTAAGCGAGTTACTAGTGAAGTTGAACCATCTGATTCATAATCATTAATGTGGATAATGAAAACCAAATTAAAATTAAAAAGAATGTGACTAACAGCAAACATTCAAGGCAAGTTTTTGATGACAAAAATAACTTACGTTATATGGCCCATTTGACCTTCCCATGTTTGCTGACGGCGGAGTCCAGCATTCGACTGACGTGCTAACGCAGTTGAAATGTGTGATGTGCTGTTAGGAAGTGGTGAAGTGGGGGAAATGGGGCGGGACTTGGAGGAGTGAGGGGGTAGTAACTGAAATTGAGTGTAGTAGTTGTGAATGAATTCTTCTGATCTTGTTTTGTTTTACTGTAAATAATCAGAACGAAAGTTTCCCATATTATGTCCTTTTTTCATTTATCTCATTTAAGTTGAGAGCTGGATTCTTGTATTGATCCACGTTAATGTAAAAATTCTCTAAAATATTGAGTAGTGGACCTTTATGTTCATGCTGTAGAATTAGTGCAATACCAGAGATCCTAAACAAGGCAATAACAATGGGTGAAGATTTTTCATTTTCCTTAAAAAAACTGACCACTTTAGCCTGGATCGAATCCACGAACTAGGGATCATGAATCAGGCACTGTAGCACTATCCACCAAGGAAGCTCACTCCAACACAATTTGACTATTTTAAACCTCAACGAATATTTTACAATCCATATCTCCCAGTGGTCCGGTCATGAAAATATGCTCATTTGCTCGTTGTTTGAAGGGGCCTAACATCTACCAGGTGTATGCACAAGTCTTTTCCGGTTTCACTAAGAGATGGCGCCAGCAAACAGTATGCAGCGTATGAATTTGACACGTCAGTTTGTTCGTCTGACACACACAAGATGAGACCGCCAGACACTAGCGGCTGTGTTGTATCATTCACTGATCATGTCGACGCTTGTGCCTGAATAGGAACATTTGCAGCATGCATTGCTTTTCTTGTTTAACTAAAAGAAAAAGGCTGTGGAAAGTCATCGTTTGCTGGTAGAAACATATAGTGAACAGGTTCCATCAATTAGAACATGTGAGACATGGTTTTGACAATTTAAACATGGTGAATTCGATGTGATGTGATTTAAATTGTGTCTGGAGGGACCAGAGCGGTATTGTATATTATGAACTCTTGAAGCCCAGCGAAACCATTAATGCACAATGCTATCACCAACATTTACATCATTTACATCACGCATTGATCAAAAGACGACCGGAATGGGTCAGAAGACATGGATAAGTGATTTTCTTACATGACAATGCACCGTCTCACATAACAAAACCATTGAAAGACACCTTGAAATCGCTTGGATGGGACATCCTTCTGCACCCGCCGTACTCCCCGACCTGGTGCCATCTGACTATCACCTCTTTGCATCAATGGGGCTTGGGCTTGCACAGGAGCACTTCAGCAATTTCGAGGAAGTTGAAAAATGACTCAATGAATGGTTTACCGCAAAAGACAAGCAGTTTTTCTGGCATGGTATTCATAACTTAACTGAAAGATTGGCGAAGTGTGTAGAAGCCGATGGCCAATATTTTGAATAAACAAAAAATGAACTTCCCTTGAATATTATGTGTTTGCTTTACCACAAAAACTGGCAAAAACTTGAACATTAACATGAAAATACTCTGCAATTTGGATGTCCCTGGTTTGCACAACGCTCTGTGTAACACCTTGATGCAAAGCTTGCTATGCTCTATGCCTTTTGCAATATATCTTATATATATTCTTAAAAAAAAAAAAAAAAAAAACAAGCTGCTAATTTTACAAGACTTTTTATACTGTGATCATAGCCATGGGACCTCCAGGTTTACATGGAATCCGAAACATAGGATGCAACTTTTCATTTTAAAATTTCCCATTTGCATTGACAGGGCTTCGAACCATGCCACCTTGGCGAAAAGCCAGTGATGATGCCACTTGACTATCATACCTGCTAAAATTAAAACAGGTTTTAAGGAATGTACTCATACACCACCTATAAAATGTTGAGGCGCTGGATTTCTGATCCAACTCTCCAGGTTTGATTTTGGCTCAGTCCGATGGTATTTGAAGGCGCTCAAATACGTCAGCCTCGTATTGATAGATTTATTGGCAGTACAAGAATTCCTGTGGGACTAAATTCTAGCACCTCAGCATCTCCGAAAATCGTTAAAGTAGTTAGTGGGACATAAAGCCAGTAACATTATTTTTATAGTAGACTAAGCATAGAAATATTGGATTATCTGAGGACTGAATCTCTGACCTGAGAAATGGCTATGCAGCAACAGTGGAGTGCAAGATGTGACTAACAAATTATAGACAATTATGTGTTGCCACATTATGCTACAAAGGTTTCACTGGGGAGTTTTGTCACCTACATCTCTTCATTGTCTAAGATTCACATGAGATGGACTGAGGAAATTGAGTTTTGGAACATTCCATATAGGCGTTCCAAGCTGTAATGAGGTGGAGAAAGAACAAAGCTTACAGACTGACTTTTAGTTCAATTCTTCTACCAATGTAGTGCATTCTCGACAACTGTATTCAGCAATTTATTTATGAAGCACATTATGGCCTAGCAAGAAATCACTTGAAAGAACAGTACTTCAGTCTTCTCCAAACAGAGTAATGTGGTCTGAAGATTCATGAATGTTAAAGATGAAAATTGGGAATAATTTTCCAGATAATGGATAGAGCAGCGGTCGCTTGGTAGACCAAGGCCCTTCAAGGGCTGTAGTGCCATGGGGTTTAGTTTTCTTTTTATAATGGATAGAGATTAATTGAATCTCCCTGTTATGAAACACACATCCACACTCTTTTAACATTTCTATGTAGTACGTCTGAATGGGACTCCGTCCTTTGCATTAAAAAATAAAACAACAGTCCAGCTTCACGAGTGTTCTCCATTCAAATCAATGGTCTTATATTTCCAATCTTTGGTCATAACCTCTTCGTACATCCACAAAGGAAAAAAAATGGCCACAGGGATACTGGTGAAACCTCCTGAATATTCAGTATTCCCCATGCAACACCACAGCATCAATTAATCTTCTCACACTGGATGTCAGAGTAAACTCGTGATCTCACAATCAAAGTACACTGATGATGACGACAATGATTATTTATTCAAACTACGAGTGCACTTGGATGAGGTGGCGCTAGTGTTTATCACAGTGGGTCCAGGATAGCAAGGATGAGCAGTGGGCATATCAGTGGACCATCATCACGAGGCTCACATTGCCGAAAGGACAACATTAATTTAGAGACGAATTTGTGACTTACACTAAATGTTACGCCAAACTATATAAGAATGAACAAAACAATAATTAAATATATATAGATCCACAGAATGTTGGAGCAAAAGGTACCACTGAATCACCAAGGACTGACTAAGCAGTTGTAGATTTAGTGTGACACTGTACCTGATGACAGGACAGAGCACCGGACGTAACCAAGCAGTAGTTCCTGGCATGGGCAAGTGCAATCTTATTTTAAACACACAAGGCACAATAAAAGAATTGAGAATGAAACAATTTCTACTGAACAAACAAACCTATAAGAGGATATTTTTAAGAAAGATATTGGTAAAATGTACTTCCATTTGTTATTATAATACAAAAATATTTATTTAAACTGTACTTGCTGATTTCAAAACAGACTTGAAACACAATTTCTGATATCGCCATCATAGCCTTAAGTCGCCTTGTTTAACGTAGAATCCGAGCCACATGAATGTGACTTTTCAGTTCTAAAACCTCACATACCTTGGCTGGATTTGAACTGTAGTTGCTTTGGTGGGAAGCCAGAGACAATATTGTTCGGTTATCAATTCAAACTAAGGCACCATCATAATATTTTCAGTCATTGGAGCAAGGCAAAAGTGCTATAGACGAGTTGCTGTGACCAGGCCAGAATTTATTAATTTTGGGTAGCTAATACTCTTGTGGTGAGTACTTGACCTACTTATATTTTGCACTGTTATCAATAAAGCACTATTCTTCCTGCACAACCCTCTTGTAATCCAGACATAAGTGAACAAGTTTTAACTCACCATACACGTGCGGAAAAAAGAAAATATAAAACATTAAAAAAGAATTACCAGACAACTATTTCTGATTGCAAATCACAACCTACAACTAGGGTGCCACCATATGGTTTCATCGCTTTGCTAAGTGGAATTGAAAGTTATGGCAGAGAAAATGAAATGCACATCATCTAATCAAAAAAAGTCTGGACACCCCTCTGTACAGGAAAACTAGAGCTTAGATGTCACTACAACTGCCGCTGCTACAATAAAATGCAGCTGAGGACACAATGTTGTTCAGTGCTATGAGATACCTTCAAAATGGGAGAAGCAAGACAGCTTAGTGACATTGAATACGGAATGGTTTCCACATCAGTAAGCAGTCGGTGAGGACCATTTCTGTCCTCCTCATGTTGCCAAACATGACCATCAGGGACACGCTCGTAAAGTGGACATGGGAAGACACAACCAGGTCACTGTGTTCACCAACAGGGACCATCGAGCATTTAAGAAGGTGATACGAAAAAAGTGTGAGATCACCTGCAAAATTCTGCAAAGCCACTAATTCTGCAGCAAGCTCCATGGCTGTATGCCAAGAGATACAAGGACTGGAATTCAAGGCTCAGGCAGCCACCTATAAACAGCACACTTCACCAATGAATGTTAAGAGTCTGGTTCACTGGTGTACGCAACGCCACCACTCGTTTGTGGATGACTGAAAATGTGTGGTTTGGAATACTGAATCATGCTATGCCATGTGGCAGTCAGATGGGTGTGGCAAATGCCAGGCAAACGATACATGCCATCACTAAATCTCCGTAGAGACATCAATACATAAAGGGACATTTCACACCCAGTTTAATAATAAGATTTATTAAACACACTGTGTACTTTTAACAAAGAATGGTTATAAGGTCCCTTGAAAGTTATCGTTGTTTGCATAGAAATTCAGGGAATTTATCCTCTCCTTACAATCAATCAAGTGGTACTGAGGGCAATACAAGCCGCAGAGCGTACAGGAACACTGGCTTGAAGCATGATGGTAACCTCTTTTGTGACAAATTCTGTGGTGAAAGCCATGCGCTGCAGTCCGCGTGAAGACATATCGGAGTTCAAAGTTGGACTCTTTCCATACATCTGTGTTCACTGCAGGAGTTTCATAGAAGTCTGGATCTATTGCTGCAAGCTTTTGCTGTCTTTACACCCAGTTTAATGCATCTAGATCAGGGCCTCTCAGGGTGCATGCGCGTGGTGCATGCACTGTGCACGGTGCAAAAGACGACTTGGCTTGGTTGACCAGAGTGCAGACCCCCAACTCCTCGATTTGGAGCAATAGCGCTTACTCTCTCTTTCCTCACGCCTCTCTCGCTCGCTCCGCCTGTCTCCCTCTGCCCCACTTGCGCCGTAGCGCTCCAAATCCGGGCTGAGTTGAGCCGAGTATAGCCGAGTAGAGCCGAGCTTAGCCGAGTAGCCCAGAGACGAAGCGTTGATCCGAGCTATACCGAGCAGCACCGATGCACAGTGCACGGAGCTCTTGCGCCTCGCTCTGCACGCGTGAGATTTTGGGCGTTTGAGAGGCCCTGATCTAGATTAAAATATTTCTGTGTTTAGCACAATTTTCATAGCTCCAGCATTATGAGATGTTTCTGATATCTCATGTAGTATTATTCTCAATTTACAGAAAAGACAGGATTCACACTAGTGGATCTACACATAAGGAAAATTTCAATGAAGCCACATCTTCAAAGCTTAAAGATGTCTTTTGATGGTGGTGGTAATTATGGTTTTAAGAGGAAGGTGCCTTTTGAGAAAGACCACATTATAAAACAGATTATACCTTCAAGTATTTTCTCATTTATTTTTGACAGACTGAAGAACATAACACTTATAGATTACGTCAAATTGAAGAGAAATGACTTTAAAAATGACAGCCAGAAAAATGTACATATGTGCAAATCTGTCGAACAACCTAAATGAGTGCACGTTTCAAAATGATGCTTGTTGTTTTAAGGGGCCTAACATCGAAGGTCATCGGCCCCGTTTCAAAATAAATGTCACACTTTGTCTGGTCCTTTGTTAATGAATGGACTCAACGTATTCTTTCTCCATTCTAATATCTGTTGATAACTTTAACTGAAGACTTCCAGACTTTTTGGCAAGTGTTAACAACTCAGGAATTTGTTTTAATACATTGCTACATGCACCATTATCAATCATTATCTAATGTAAATAACTATTTGAGGAATAAAATGGTCTGCTACATGATCAAGGTATCATACGAAAACACTTCATTTAAGATTTCGCTGGGTTTAACAAATCTCTACGATATTACCATTGCTACATGTTCAGTAGCCAGACTCAGGATGTAATTCTTCACCAATTTGTTTTTTCATTTCAATTTTCCAACTCTTTCACTGATGTATTTACAGTAGAACCCTGTTTTTAAGTTCCCACAATTATGCTTTCTTGAATTTATGTCATTTTTTGTTGGTTCCATCATTAGGCCTATTGTTACAATATATTGCTTATAGACATGATATAGGCTTTCTGGGCTTATGTCGTGTGAAAAAAATAAGGTAAAATTCTTTATGTCTCGCAGAGAACTTTGCTAGCAAGGCTCGACCGAGAGAGTGCATTACACTCATGAGGAACTGGACTCGGTCTCCTGCGAGTTGTTTAACTTACACTTGCTCTTACGCAACACTCTCTTGCAAGAATTGTGGTTGTCTTTCAATCGCATTACTGCTACACAGGCTGAACGCAAATTCAACCAGGTGTCATTCAGACAGAAATCTAAGCTTCTCCAATTGGCTCAGAAACAGGCAGTCTCTCGGACGAACCCAGATGCTACTAAAACCGCCGTCAACCTTTCCAAGAAATCCTTGGACGAGAACCAAACGGGAATTCTAGCTATGGGTCTTAATTTTGCTGTTGCGCCCTCTGAAATTTCCACTGAGGAGTTAATTACTTCAGTTGAGGCAGCCTTCCACAAACTACCTACGGATGAGGCTGAGGAGTTAAGACAGAAATGGGTGAGACTCATAAGGTCTGCTGTTGTATCCACACCCAATTTGACAAGAGGCAAGAGGAGAGCTCTGAACGATATTAGAGATGATTCTGAACTGACCATTTTCTCAGGTAATAAGAGTAATGCGACGGTGGTTATGGACACTGGCGGGTATACGAATAAGATCTCGGCTATATTGTCAGAGCCTGTTTACAGACTGAGCTCACGTGACCCTACCACTCGTGTGTCCAACGCCACTGTGAAGCTCTTAAGGCAATTCTAGATTACAAAAGAGGAGGCTAAACATCTGTTCCTGGAGGACGCAGTGCCACCTAGATTATATGGACTTCCAAAGATCCATAAAGACGACGTTCCCCTCAGACTTATTGTTAGTGTGATAGGTTCTCCTACGTATGCTCTGGCCAAATACCTAAGCAAATTGCTTCAGCCACACAGGATGCACTGAATCATATGTTAGGGACTCTCTGTATTTCGTCAACAAATTGCCACCTTTCTAAAAGATTTATAACTTGTAACAAATTGTCAACTATAACCATTCAACTTAATGTACTTTTGTTGAGTTTCGATGTGGATTCCTTGTTCACTACAGTGCCGATTGAACATCTGTTCCCTGAGGACATTACTGAGCTATTTTACCACTGCATGACTTCCAGCTATTTCTTGTGGGGTGGGAATTTTTACCAACAGACAGACTATGGGAAGTCCACTTTTGGCGGTAGTGGCTAATTTCTTTTTGGAGCATTTTGAGGAGGAGGCTATTGCTTCAGCACCTGTCAAACCTATGATTTGGTGGAGGTATGTTGATACATTTGTGGTCTGGACAGAAGGCCCTGAGAAATTTCATCTATTTCTAACCACCTAAATCAACAACATTCTTCAATTAAATTCACTGTGAAGATGGAGCCGGACAGATGCCTTCCTTTCTTGGATGTTCTAATAAGGAAGAAACTGGTCGGCTCCTTCGGACATACCGTCTATCGTGAGCCTACCCACATAAATCGCTATCTTCATGCAGATTCTCACCACCATCCAACACAAAAACAAGGCATTCTCACGACACTCACCAAGAGGGCAATACAAATTGTGAGCCATCATATATCCAGGAGGACATGGACTCGCTCAAAGTCACGTTCAAGGGCAATGGTTACAGCGATGTACAGATTCATAGAGCCCTGCATCCCAGAGAGACGACCAAGCAAAGCTCACAGAAAGAAGAAGTGAAGGGAACTGCCTACCTGCCTTACAGTCACAACAACACAGATCGAACTGCCGACGTCCTCAGCAAAAACAATATAAAAACAGTGTTTGGCACTGTTATTAAAATTGCTCACAGTCTAGGTAAAACCAAGGACAAATTGTCCCCACTTTTATATCCTGGGGTATACAAAATTCCCTGTACTTGCGGCAAGGTATACATTGGCCAAACATGCCAGTCCACTGGTACTCGTATCAAGGAACACGAACGAAATATTCATCTCACGTCTCAACCAGCCAGACAAATCTGCAATAGCTGAGCACGCCCTATCGTCGGGCCATGATGTTGTGTTCCAAGATACTCAAGCTCTTACCCACACCAGACACTACAGGTTCAGAATTTTATGGGAAGCTGTGGAAATACATAAAAATCCTAACAATTTCAACAGGGACACTGGCTATCGATGAAGTAACACGTGGTTGCCAGCCATTAAGGATTTATGTAGCTAGTTCCCTTACCTGTCCCTTCCCTATTGTTATTTTGTTTCGGTGTTTTCCATATTCGTACGTTTCTCATCATCAGATGTTTCATTTCAGGCTTGTATCAGTGTCATACATTCATAATGTGTGTACAACTGTTATGTGACCCCCTCTCAGACTGATTCTGATTGGGTGTCTGCTTCGAATGCTAGCGCTGTACCATGTACGGTGAGCCATCTGGTGACGAATGAATGTATCACTTACACTTCTATTACTAACATCTACATTCAAACTTTCATTCTTGGAGAAGTCTTTCTCGCGAACAGTCGAGATTTTCTTCTGAAGACGCGGAGCAAAGCTCTCTGTGAAACGTAAAGAATTTCACCTAATTTTCTTGACGTGGCATAAGCCCAAAAAGCCTATATCATGTCTATAAGTATGGGCCGTGAAAGCATCAATGGTAACAATATATTGCTTTTCTGCCCTCAGCAACTGTGGGGTCGCAGGTGCAAACTGTTTTGCACATGTGGATTTGGCCCTGTTTTACATCCGGATGCCCTTCCTGATGCCAACCCTATGTGGAGGGATGTAATCACTACTGCGTGTTTCTGTGGTGGTTGGTAGTGTAGTGTGTTGTGTGAATATGAAGAGGAAAGGATTGGGATAAACACAAACACCCAGTTCCAGGGCCCAAAGAATTAATCAGAGGTGACCCGGCCGGGAATCGAGCCCAGGACCCTCTGAACCAAAAGCCTCAACGCTGACCATTCAGCCAATGCGTTGGACATGGATATTACTTCTTGTAATTTGCATATTTCTTGGATGGCAACACTTACTTTCATACCTATTTCCTCTCATTCAAATTAATTTTGGCAGAAATTGTTACCCTTCATTTCTTTTCCCCAATGGCATTGCTTTCAGTAGCTGATCAGTTTCCATCATTATGGTGGCTTGCAGTAGGAATTCAGTTAGGTGAGCATAAGGCGGGCCTATATCATAGAATTTCTGCTAATTTCCCCCAACAGTTCATACTGAGCATGTAAAAGTTGGCATGATACACATGGATACACGAGACAAAAATGCTTGTTTACTATTCAAGTGTTATAAACATAAAAAAACTGCTACAAGACTTTCTTCTGGACTTCCTCATGGTACTGAAAGTGTCACGTAATATAAAATTTGCAATTCTTTATGAGTATTTTGTCCACAAATGACTGTGCATTCCATGTCAGTATGAAAGCGATTGTTATCTTTCTGTTTATCAACAATTTCTTGCGTCATGAAGACACGTAAAAGTCAACTGAATAACGTGTTCTTAGTGTGAACAAATGATAAGACTATAAACTCGTGTTGATATTGAAGAATTTGTTGCCAATATAGAGTACAATGTGAGAGAACACGTGTATGTGTGCGTGCTTGCCCCTTTTCCTAGTTTTTTGAATAAATACATGTATATAGATCTAAAACACAAGCTATTCTTCATTTCATGACTAGAGAATCTGTCAGACAACAAGCCATAAATTTGACTGGGTGCACGACACCACTTAGCAAAAGTGACTGGAAAAAAAAAAAAAAAAAAAACTGCAAATCGACCCTTCAAAAATGAATGTTATCTGCCTGCCTGAGAGAGAGCACGTGCAAATAGTGAACTAAGCAACAGTCTGAGATCTTTTCCCTAACAGCACCTGTCACTCTAAAGTAATGGTACTTGGGCACAGTTCTTGTGTAATGAAACAATGATTATGTACACTGTGCTCTGTTCTTTCCCGATCCTAATCATTACTGTTACAGACATGAGTCTGTGGTTGGGAGGGGCTGTATGAGAGACTGATGTTATGAAAGGCCATCAATCTTCACAAATATAGGCAATTTCTGCTTTTGATGATGATGATGATGATGTTTGTTGTTTAAAGGGGCGTAACATCTAGGTCATCAGCCCCTAATGGTACGAAATAAGACTAAATGAAATGACAAATTAAAAGCCCAAAAACATCCACTGACCACAATTCAAAATGTGAGGACAAAGAACGGATGGATGGATATGAATTTAAAATGATCAGTGGAACCGACCCACAGTGCCTCACATGCACAGAAGCACAGAAGAACAATAGTATTAATGACCAAGGGACTGCTTCTATAGCACAATACTGAACTGATGGTACTGGTAGTCGAAAGGGGTCCGAAATCCAAGTCAGCAGCCCATCACAATGGTACTTATCGCTAGGAAAGTAGAACCATGGTATTTATCATGTTGTGGTACTAATCAAGAGTAGCATAGACTTGCGGTATTCCACACATTATGGTACTACTTACAGGTAATGAAATTCACACATGTATTACAGACCAATGCTGTTTCACACACTGCAGTGCCATTTACAGACAACACAAACCTATGGTGTTCATCACATAAGGGTACTAACCACAGGGACTCGTACTATCCCGTGGTGTTCCTCATATAGTGCTACTAATCACAGGTGCTGTAAAAGCCGTCACGCTCTTGTTTGCTACTAATCACAAACCTATTTGGTACCCAACATAGTGGTACTACGCGCAAGTAGAAGCGACCCATGGTGTTCCCTGCATGGTGGTACTAATCACAAGTAGTTTCATGGTTCTAATTTGATCATCCCTTGTTCGCCCCTTTTAATCGCCTCTCACGACAGGCAGAGGATACCGTGGGTGAATTCTTTGTCTGCGTCCCCCACCCACAGGGGGTAATTTCTGCTTTTATATGATTGCTACTACCATTCTGAACAAACAAAAATGCATTACTTAATCCATTAAAATAAAATAAAAATAAAATAAAATATGAATTTTGAAGCAATAAAACACCAACCATTATGAAAAATTTACCAGCATATAAATGATTCTCCATTTACTTTGTATCGCACCGACACAGATAGATCTTATAGCGATGATGGGATAGGGGAGGGAAGGAAGCAGCAGTGGCCTTAGTTAAGGTACAGCCTCAGCATTTCCCTGGTATGAAAGCAGGAAACCACGGAAAAACCACTTCAGGACTGCCGAAAGTGGGGTTCGAACACCAGGTGATATTGAGAACAATGATAGAAAATGCATTTAAAATGAAAATCCACAGCCTCTTTCCAGTCATCCAAGCAGGTCAGGAATGGAATGAACCCCCCCCCCATCTAGCGGCGAGGGTAGGAATTTTGCCGGCTGCCGAAGCCTGTCGCACTCTTCTGGTGCAATGATTAATGAATGGCAGATGAAATGAAATGATACTGAAGAGTGTTGATGCAAATGAAATATGGCAGGGAAAACCGGAGTACCAGGAGAAAAACCTGTCCCACCTCCGCTTTGTCCAGCACAGATCTCACATGGAGCGACTGGGATTTGAACTACGGAACCCAGCGATGAGAGGCCAGCGCGCTGCTGCCTGAGCCACGGAGGCTCTAATAAAGTGATTAATATGGATCTCAATTGTTTCTAGATTTTTATCTCTGAACATTAATGTACTGATATTGTTACATAGGGCACTCTCCTAATGGGGTAAATCATCACGTAACAGAAATGCTGATGTCCTTCCTACCTGACATACAATGTAATATGGTATGTCTTTACCACACAGCACTGACAATGAGCATGCTCATCATAGGGACATATAATAATTTAAATTCATAAAACCTAGAATGTAAGTAATACAGAGGAACAAACAAGTGACAAAATCATATATAGAAAAGCAGGAACCCAAACAGAACACATAACAGGATAAACACTATGGCAAGAAAGGATAAAAGAACAAACATGAATACATAAAAGAATGACAACAATCTCCACATCTTCATACACCAGCATATTCAAATGCATAGGCTCTCCTCATCAATTCCAATTCTTTCCAGCCCCTGACAAACTCATTTCTGCTCCCACTTTCATCAGGAGGGTGGGCTCTTAAGCACTCACTGAGGGGTCATCTTGAAAGATCTTCAGTCTTGAAGCGGGAAGTGTGAGATGATAAGAAATCCAGATCAATGTAGGTTAAAGAGAAGAGACAAGATAAACCCTAGAATGAACCACTGACGAACATCTACAGATTGATAAGTGGCAATTAGAACAATGACAAAGAAGATCAAAACAGAAAATTACTCACCTGGATGTTGGGGGGTTTCTTTGAATCCCACTCTGTCATAATGCCTCCTCGGACATGAACAACGTCTCCGCATCGCGTCCATAATGACAACATGACCAGAAACACCCCCACACACATCAGCAATAGTGCCACTTTCAGGTTTACTCGGATCATGACGATGAGCGACTGGGACAAGATAAATCATTGTTATTTGCATCATTGTACTTTCAGTGAATAAAGAGGGAGAATGAGGACAGAAACATGGGTTTCAAGGATGTGGACAGTGACCATTCTTGTTTCCAAGGACTTAATTCATTTTGGGGTTGCTGGCTCCTAACAAAAAGCATAAGGCTAATAAATGCAGAGCAAAAGAAACGCCTTTAAAGAAAGTGACCCAGAGCCAGTAACATAAAGAAAGGATGAGAATGGCAGAAAGCTACAATGGGTATGGTCAGCACTTGACTGGAGTAAATGTTGTGACAGTGAAAGGCACTTGCAGATAAATATTAAAACATTATCTGTGAAACATTTTATATGTGTGTGCTTAATCCATTACTCTGAATAAGTTACAACAATCTAAAACAAGTGTTTAATTTTGTAAATTTTTTCAGATTTATTTATGAATACAGAAAACTGGGCATTTAATGTGAAACTATAACAAATATAAGTATACAGTGTCTTCAATTACCAGTATCTATTATTTTCAGCTGTTATTGCCTATTTGAAGCAGTAATTAATTATCTGACCCAGTGAATAGCATAGCTTCTGGTTTTCCATGGTCGCAAGCACTTGTGCTGCCTCCCACCCTACTCCTGGACAAGATGCAACTGGTTTCATGTTGCTTTTGCTCACAATAGTGGACGACACTTTAGTCAGATTATAAGCTTAATATGTTCTGAAACACTGTCTAAAACATCTTAAAGTATAGCAATACAATATAAGTTACTTGATAGGACCTTTACTTAATATTACTGTTTTAACCAGCCATTTTGTTATCCGACAGAGGGACTGGTGATATAGATGTTGATTCCTACAGGCAACCTGAAATATTTGTCCCAAATGAGTAAATTTATTTACCAATATAAATGGTCCATTATTGGACATTATAAATTTTCCAGGGAACTCATTCCTGGTTGCCAGCATTTTGCCCCAGTGAAGAGCCCAACTTAGCACACTGGGGTGAAACGCTGGCAACCAATCTTAATTAATTAATTACTTTAATTAATACTTTATTAACGGTAATACCATTTTACATAACAGTAGAGAAGAATAAACAAAACAAAACACACTAAAAAGAAAGTTCAATGGAGTATAAATAGAAAAATATGTACAGATATATACACAGGTTATATTACAAGTAATCACAGGAAAGTAATAGTCAAATTTGGAGATTATGTAAGTGATTTCTCAATTTTGACAATGAGCAGTTAAATATATCAATATCCAATTTGTTTAGAGATCTTGACATTCGTTCAATTGGCCCATTGAATGCATAGTTAGTTCTATGCCAATCTGTAGACAATGTATTCTTGAACCTTGTGCGTCTGTCTGGTACATGTACGTTAATTTTTGCAAGGAGTTGTGGACAATTCACCAAGGAATGAAGCAATTAAAATTGAAGAGTGTATCCAATAATTCACGGCGTTGTGACAGGCTAGGCATATTTAAGGACTGTTGTAAGGATGTGTAATCAACATTATCATATGAGAATTCTGCTCTAAATGAATATAAATGAAGAAATTTATGTTGTACTGAATCTAATCTATGGATAGAGGTTTGATGAGAAGGGTTCCAAACAGGTGTACAGTATTCTAGTATAGGGCATACCATAGACACATACAGCAATCGATAGGTAGCTAAGTTTGAAAATTCTCTAGAATATCTAGTAATGCAACCCAATCTTTGAAATGCTTTCTTATAAATATTTTCAATATGTTCATTAAACGATAGGTTATAACTGAATAAAACACCAAGGTCATTAACTTGTGAAACAGGAGTTAGAATGTTGTTATTACTAAATTTTTACCGAAATGATATTTTCTTCTTGTTTTTAAAAAACAATGTTATTTTACATTTCTCATGATTAAGTTTCAACCTATTTTGAATGCAATACTTTTCCAGATGATGTAAATCAAGAAGTTTTAAACAATCAAGTGGACAATTAATTTGCATAAATTTTTTTGCATCGTCAGCAAACAAAAGCAATTCAGAATTCTTAAGTATATTTTTAATATCATTTATGTAGAGAGTAAAAAGTAAGGGTGCAAGGTGAGACCCTTGAGGAACTCCACTGGTAACAATAATAGGTGCAGAAAAATGATTCCTTATTTTAACAATCTGCAGGCGATTTTTAAGATACGATTCAAACCAGGAGAGGAGAGGCTCATTAATTCCATAGCCTGTTAGTTT
Organism: Anabrus simplex; assembly: GCF_040414725.1. Taxonomy (NCBI): domain Eukaryota; kingdom Metazoa; phylum Arthropoda; class Insecta; order Orthoptera; family Tettigoniidae; genus Anabrus; species Anabrus simplex. The sequence continues at coordinate 1,148,461,130 of NC_090266.1, read as the reverse complement.
TTGCAGCAAGATATCGTGGTCGACAGTGTCACAAGCTTTTGAGAAGTCTGTATAAATGCAGTCCACTTGGGAGTGGTTCTCTATTGCATCCAAGAGGAACTGATAGAATAAAAGAAGATTGCTACAAGTTGACCGTCCTGAAAAGAATCCATGTTGCTCATCAATGATGATGTTTCTAAAGAGAGGTGTGATTCTGTCAAGAATTATCGAGTCAAAAATTTTGGAAATATGAGAAGAAATTATAACTGGTCTATATTGTTTTATGTCAGTCAGGAATGAGTTCGCTGGAAAATTTATAATGTCCAATAACGGACTACTTTTAGAGGGACTGGTCCCGAGCAGGCCAGTTAAAACATGGATTTCTATCATTCCCACAGTCCTGAGTTAATTATATTATTAATGCTGAAATGGAGTATGTATGCTGATCAAAAGTATTCAGACATGAGCATGAAACTGTAACTGAGGTGTCATTGTGGCATATTTCCCACTGGAGAGCATTTCTATGGGTGGGCCCGTTGCCTCAATGATCGCTATAACTCTACTTGAGAGACTCCGAACTATTGTCTCAATGTCTCTGGAGGAATGGCAGCCCATTCTTCCACAAGCACTGTAGCAAAAGTAGTCTGTGATAAGGGTCATTAGCATCTGAAGCAAAGCTGGTGCTCTAATTCATCCTGAAGATGTTATTTGAAATTCAGGTCAGGGATCTAGGATTAACAGTACTTTCCTGATCCTTACTATCCCTGAGCCATTCCTGTACAGATCTTATGTGGATGGGAGCATTGTTATGCTGATACAGACAATATTTTGTTAAGAAGGAAGCCTTACTTTTCCGTGTCGACTTGGTTGAATATAACTTAAAAGCTTTTAAGTCTGTCGAACACACAATTTCAATTATTATTTATTTAACATATGGCTAACACTTCACATTATGTATAAATGCAGTAGTAATACATAATATTTACTGCATGAAGTATTTACAGGTTCATATTATTTACATAGTCAACACACAAGGATGAGAGCAGTAAAAAGTCTCTTGGGTTTCCCTGGTAGGCAGTGAGAGGACACTGCTCCACAATGTGGCGAACTGTTCGCTTTACAGTACCGCAACTGCACGCCGCCTAATTAAGTATTCCCCATTTATGGAGGGAGTCGGCACATCTGCCATGGCCAGGTCTTCCGTGGAAGATCAAAACCCTCTGGTTTGTTTTTTGCCATGGTAGATTGTGATATTCTGATGGAGCACTGGATATCCATATTTGCTTCCAGGCCTGAAACAGATTAAAGTTAGCGTCTGCTAGGTTTCCGGCTGTTCTAACAGGAAGGTGTCTAGATTTTAGCCTGTTAATAAGAGCATCATTCATGTCACCATGGATTGGCAACTGACTGTTGTTAGTTATTTTCTTATAATCTCGTAGGAGAGCATTTTCTCGACGGAGGTGAGGTGGTGGAATATGGGATGGAACAGGTAGCCAGAAAGTGGGAGTAGATCTAATTGTCCCTGATATTATATACATAGTATGATTCAGCTGAGTGTCATTAATTTGGTGTGACTGCTGTTCAGCCATATCAATGAGCAGTATTCTGCAGCAGAGTACACAAGAACAAGAGCTGAAGACCGTAGTGTAGATGCTAACGATCACCAGGTGGTTCCACACAGCTTCTGTAAGTTGTTGTTCCTTGATCGTAACTTAGCAGCCGTATTCTTAAGATGTTTCTTAAAAGACAGAGTTCTGTTAAGGGTAATCCCTAGATATTGTGGATATCTGTTGTGGGCAAGACAAGTGTTCTCGAACTGAACCTTCAGTTCACAATTGGCCATTTTGTTGCTAAGGTGAAAACATGTAACACGTAATAATAATAAAATTACCAGTATAATAGGCAGACCATAAAATACTCATTAAGAACCCTAGCATAGCTTTTAAAGAATTACATACGAGAAATAATAATAATACATATATCCCAGAAATTAATCTGGGAGGTGTCATTGTGACTCTGGCAAATGGGAGTTAAATGTGTCGTTGCCAACATCTGCAACATTAATACATTGGGTTCAGCAAGAGAATCCAACTGGCCTTTTTCACTCCAACTCCAGCACATAACCTACAAGAGGTGCCCCTGTTAAGTCGAGACACCTAGTGGAAGGATGGGTTACCAATCCCAGCGGGAAACTGGGTCGACGAGCTGATCAGTGCTGGAGGCTCCAAGGCTCATAACCTTGGTAGTGAAGAGAAGCCGAAAATATCTTGAGGCAACCTCTAGGGCTAACAACTTTAGTTGTAAGATGGATGTGTATGCATCCAAAACAAATTCAAGTCAATTAAGCATGATGGCAAAACATTTCAAAAAAGCTACCCCAGGGGGCAAGTCTTCAGATAAATCCAGCGTCGTGAAACCCGCGACGCACAAGTCGCGTTCGGATTCTGGGGGAGACGAGTCGGAGCATCTCCGTGTATCCCAACCAGTCAAACTCAGAACCAAATCTAAAACCTTTCTAGCAACATTCAACATAAACTGCCTTACACAAATTGGCGAAATGAAAACTCTTACCAAAGCCATACATGAAAATCAGATATCCATAATTGCCCTACAAGAAACACGTTACACAGACAAAGTGACTTTTGAATATGAAGGTTACCGTTTCTTCAAGAGCAGACCTCAAAATAGTCCTCAATGGATCTGTGATGCTTGGAACTGCGTTTGCTGTGAGAACCAGAATCCTTAAATCAGTTGCAAATTTCGAACCAGTAAATGACAGATTATCCATATCAAATGCGCCAACAAGATATACAGCCTAGTTAACACACATGCCCCCACAAATGATAAGAACAGATATGATACGGACGAAGTGGATAACTTCTGGGACCTACTGGATGAAAAGCTCGCCAAAATTCCCAAACACCATGTGAAACTTCTTATGGGAGATTTTAATGCCCAACTTGGCCGAGAACAAAAGTACAAGAAAATCACTGGAAACTATCCTGCCCACAACAGAACCAATCAGAACAGCAGGGGATTGGTCTCCATTTGCAAAAACCATAACTTGCAGATCATGTTAACTCACTTTCGCCATCTACCAAGAAAGCAGACAACATGGTGATCTCCTATCCCAACCATCGGAGAGTTCCAAATACATCATGTCGCAATCTCTGTGAAAAACAGTCCTGAGATTATAAATGTAAAGGTTAAAAAAGGCGTAAATATGGCCTCAGACCACTACATGTCTATAATTAAATTTAAACCGGTCCCTGCAAACTCCAGCAAGACCCCCAAAAATATCATTCGCTTCGACCATGATAAACTCCAACAAAAAGTTACAGAGTTCCAGAAAAAGGCTGACAGATCGACTGCGACTTTAACAACACCAAAAACCACCTGGTTGAGGCTGCAAAAGAAGTTGCTGAAATCCAAAGAAACAAGAAACATGCATGTTGGAATGATACCTGTGTTTCAGTTCTCAACAAAAGGCTCGATGCATGGAAACAATATTATTCAACAAAATCACAAACTGACTGGGAACCTACAAAGTCCAATGGACCCAGACAACTAAAGTGATCCGAGCTGAGAAACAAAAATATGAAAAGTCACTTACTGAGAAGATCGTCGAAGACTTAAGAAAAATGAAACCAGGGAGTACTATAGAGCTTTCAAAAGGAAACTTACGGGCTATAAACTTCCGTCGCTATGCTTTCAGCAAAAGGACGGTACGTTGCCGACCTCAAGCAAAGAAAACTGTACCATCCTCGCCGACTACTTTAAGAAACTAAATTGCGATCAACCCAAAAATCCCATCAAGACCGAAGAACCCACACTCATCAGATGCCCAGAATAGAGACCACCTGGCAAAGACTAAATCAAGAGTCACATTGCCTGACTCAAAAACAACAACAAAAACAACAAAGCGCCTGGAGAAGACTCTGTCATTGCAGAACTTTGGAAATATACCCCTGAAGAAGCAGTTGAAATCTTGCAGAAACAAATAGAACAAATTTGGAAAGAAGAAATCCTACCCGAAGACTGGAAAACGGCGTTGATCCATCAGTTACACAAAAAAGGCAGCGTTGACAACTACAGAGGAATATCCCTGCTACCGGTACCGTACAAAATTCTCTCACTTGCTATCCTGGAGCGTTTAGAAGTCCAAGTCGAGCATCAAATAGGCGAATACCAAGGGGGCTTCAGGAACGGTTGTTCAACTGCTGAACAGATCCACAACCTCAAAACGATCATCAGGCATTGTAATCTCAGGTCCAAACAGTACGTGTTAGTCTTTGTGGACTTCAAGAAGGCCTACGATTTGGTAAACCACAAGGTTCTGCTAAACATCCTCAACGAATTTGGGGTTGACCTGAAACTGCTGGCATTAATTAGAGCCACCCCAACTGACACAAAATACAAAGTAAAGCTTCTAGGTTGCCTATCAGATTCCTTCGAGGTCAAAACAGGAGTCAGACAAGGCGATGGGCTCTCACCGATGCTTTTCAAGTGCGTATTCGAAAAGATCGTTAGAACCTGGCGAGCAAAATTATTAGAAGCTGATTATAGTCCTCTGAGAATGGGAACAAATTCTAAGGGGATCATGATCGACTGTCCAGCGTTTGCTGATGAAATCACCATTCTGTCAAACGATTTAGAAACTGCTAGGATGCAAATCGACCTTCTAAGAGAAATCGCTTAACAAACTGGCTTGCAGATATCTTTTGAAAAAAAACGAAGTAATGACTAACATCAAAGATGCCCTAGCAAAACTCAAGACAAAATACGGGAAGGTCAACCAAGTAGAAAAATTTAAGTACCTGGGTGAGATCATAATGAAAAATGGACAGGGAAAAGAAGCACTTAAGGAACGAGTACACGAACTTGAAATAGCCTACCAAACATCGCATTGAATCTACAACAAAAAATACCTGTCCCAAAATACTAAAATACATCATTATGAAACTGTTCTGAAGCCTGTAGTTACGTATGCAGCCGAAACCCTATCCCTAAATGCTAATAAAGAACTCCTCGAAGAACTGGAGAGAAAAAAGGGCAAAATCATCAGAAGTATCATGGGATCCAATTACAAGAATGGCACTCATTATAAAAAATCCAACAAAGAAGTGTACAGTAAAATAGAGAAAATGCCTTTTTTTTTTGCCAGTGGCTTTATGTCGCACGAACACAGATAGGTCTTATGGCGACGATGGGATAGGGAAGGCCTAGGAATTGGAAGGAAGCGGCCATGGCCTTAATTAAGGTACAGCCCCAAAATGGGAAACCACGGAAAACCATCTTCAGGGCTGCCGACAGTGGTATTCGAACCCACTATCTCCCAGATGCAAGCTCACAGCCACGTGCCCCTAACTGCACGGACAACTCGCCCGGTAGAGAAAATTACAGAAATAATCCATAAGAGATGTGCATGATATTACGGTCATCTTAAACAAATTGACGGAAACAGGCTGACTAAACAGATCTTTCACTTTTTTTACACCAAACCCAAAGGCACAATGCCCTGGTTGTGACTTTCCCCTCTTGGAGAACAATAATTGTACGAGAAATGCAACTATGCAAGCTAAGGGCGCCAATCTCACTATCATTTCATTACTTGCATTTCATTTCATTGCACTAATCATTAAGCAGGAGAATTAGAAATCAAAAGGCTAATTAAGGCATACTGATTAAAGTGAACTAGGAAAATACTATTTATTATATTGAATATAAATGACGAAGGTTTGACGAGAACTGAATTTAAAATAGGAAATGAATTTAACAAAAAATTGAATGACTCTACTTCGCAAAAACTTGCAATAATTTTTAACTCGCTTGCTCACCATGTAGTCTTGTTCTGCTGGTCCTTGGAAAGCTTCCATCCTTGTAGCTGGAACATCACCGGTCGTCTTTGAGATATCTTCATCTGCAGCTAAGTACCATTCCTGCCTTGCAAATTGCATCAACCACTAATTGGATGATGGCTTTGAAACTATCACTCCCTGTTATGCTCTATCCCATATATTGGAGATGAGCCCTAAATCATAGTTAGAAAAACCTCCTAGGGTTATGTGGAGAGGATACTCAATTAACAATCCTTCCAACTTTACTGAAAATGTGCACTGAAGTTTCATTTCTATCTAGTTTAATGCTACCAATTGTCTTAGACTGGTATAAACTGGTCTAATACAGAGCTGTTCGTACTTCCTGATGAGAGTGGCTATACACCCATCATTCAGAAATTCCTAAGTACCACGTCGTGGTAACGAAGTAATGAATGTAGAAGTGATAAACTATCACACTAGTCCACTATGGTACAACAACCATAAGACAAGTTATCAGACCTAAAGCGAAATACAAGATAGAAGAAGAATGATGCCAAGAGCTCCAACACGCCCTTTTATAATCTTTTCTGGCTCTAATTACAGGTCGCTACACGTGGTCCAATCAGTTGACACGTCTCTCCCCACTCCAGATATTAAAGTTGATGGGTCCCAACCATGATATCAACTGTTCTTCTATTAGCCCTTTCACTCAGTATCCATGGCAACATGACGCTCCTTTGAAAATATAGGCGGTGATCAGTTTGAATTATTCTGGTCGAAATACAGTAGCTGTGGTTACAACGCTTGAACACGTGCTCGCTTTTCCCAGAATTTGATGTCTAAATTTGTCCTTCCTTCTTCCTCGGTGATGTGGCAAGATAGAGGAAAATCTACTGCAAGTTAAATTTAAACGAATGTCGCAAGAATCTAAGTTAATATTAGGATATTCAGCCCTCGTTTACAAGTCGTAGTTACAAAGTAATGAAATGATAGTGAGCAAATGATCAAACATGAATTATAATAAAATTACATACGAAGATAAATATCATGACGTTAAATTCCTGAATTAATTACACATAATAAAATTAACATAATTACACTGTTACGTCTGGAACGTTACATGGTTTATGAACACCAAAGAAGACCTCCAAATGCTGCATATAAAACCCAAAGATGCCTTCAATAGAGATATCTTCCGCAAATAATATACTGATGAATGGGATAAACCGAGACAAGCAACCGAAAAGAAGACTAAGTGTCACTTGGACAGAGGAACGTAAGCTGGCCCACTCACAGAGAATGAGGGAATTCTGGCCCCAACTAATAATAAATATATATATAATACAGAGGGTTGCCCCAATTAATACAAGATGTGACTTTGAGTGCATGTGCAGTTCCTGAAAGCAACTGCATGTCATTTTTTTTGGTTCTGTCTGGTCAGTGTGATTAAGAGAAATGCCGCGTACAGTCATATCATACCGTTGTTGCCTCATGGTCTGCTGAATTGCAGATATATGGCAAGGCTACATTGTCGGAATTTCCGATCTAATTTCTCATTATCGAGGATTGTTGTCGTCAGTTACTCGCTTCCGAGTTTACAGATTTCCTGGCTAATAGCTCACTTCAATTCACAGCAGTTTGTGTTTAAACTTCTGGTGACTGTACAGGCCAATTCTTGCGCAGAACATACGTCCACACTTCGCGCAGCTGAGGGACGGGGGAGAACTTGTCAGGGTTTGGCAAAGTTTGCGTTCCTGTTGCTTAATATCTTCATGTCTGCGGCGTTCTTGTTCGAAGTGTTGAACTGAGGTATGGACACTTTGCCGCCAAAGTAAATGGTCCTTAGCAAGTGTTTCCCAGGTTTATGGGTTTATTTCTGCCATCTTTAAGGTTTGTTTCAGTTGGCCTTTGAAACGTCTCAGAAGGGCACCCCGTGGTCTTGAACCGGAACTAAGTTCACCACAGAGGATCTAGCGCAGTAGTCTTTTTTTTTTTTTTTTTTGCTAGGGGCCTTACGTCGCACCGACACAGATAGGTCTTATGGCGACGATGGGATAGGAAAGACTTAGGAGTTGGAAGGAAGCGGCCGTGGCCTTAATTAAGGTACAGCCCCAGCATTTGCCTGGTGTGAAAATGGGAAACCACGGAAAACCATTTTCAGGGCTGCCAATAGTGGGATTCGAACCTACTATCTCCCGGATGCAAGCTCACAGCCGCGCGCCTCTATGCGCACGGCCAACTCGCCCGGTCGGCGCAGTAGTCTGGTGTCATTCATACGGCGCACATGTCCTGCCCATCTGAGGCGATGGCCAACGACCAATGCTTCTACACTCTTAGCAAATGCTTTCCCGAGAACTTCAACATTTGAGACATAGTTTCTCCACTTGCCGTTCATGATGGAGCGTAGTTTTTGCTGGTGAAAGCGCTCCAGCTTTTTGATGTCACGGCAGTATAAGGTCCATATTTTGCAGCCACAGAGAAGTGTAGAGATAACTACAGCCTGGTAGTTTTGTGCGAATTGTAAGGTTTTTATTCCTGAAGACTATGTGATAGTCGGCCAAAGGCCACATGGACAGCATGAAGCCTGTTTTTCACATCCTGTTCTGAAGTACAGCTCTTTGACAAGATACTCCCAAGGATTGTACAACAGTGTAAAATGAAAGGTCTCAACACTAGTAAATCCTCTGTAGGCAATGTGATAAAATTAAATCAGAATGGATTCTTGCCAGAAACAACTTCAATAAAACAGCCACGGAAGAGAGTTTGACCGTCCAGGACTCCGGGCATCGTTAAGAAGGTAAAGGCTGCTGACCTGAGGGAAAATCCACCAAGTCAAAAACACGTTGCCAGCCACACAGGCACATCTTAAAGTACAGTCTACCGTACAGTTAATGATGATGTTTGTTGTTTAAAGGGGCGTAACATCTAGGTCATCGGCCCCTAATGGTACAAAATGAGACGAAATGCAATGACAAGATGAAAGTCCAAAATCCTCCATTGACCAGAATTCAAAACATGAGGACAAAGAATGAATGGATGGATATGTATTTAAAACAATTAGTGGAGCCGACCCAAAATGACTCAGTCACAGAAACTGACATGAAACACTAGTATTACTGGCCAAGGTTCGTGGACCGTACAGTTAAAGAATATCTGAACCTGGTAAAGCGGTATAAGGTACGTGGATATGCTTTGAAAGCAAGTCACGTTAAAGAACGGTTCACTAATGCCAGATAATTATACGAAAACTACCTAGTAGGGGATAAATGGCAGTTGGTTGTTACCCTGGAGGAAGCTTTGGTTTATTTGGATGACACCAACAAGCCCCGAGTAATTTACTATTGCCCTAAAGGGACATTCAAACTTCGTCAAGGAAAACAAAGAAAAGTTTGCTAGGGATTTCATGGTAGTGGCAGGATATTGTGCCCGGGGTAAACCCAGAATCCACAGAGTGCCGGAAAACGTGAAGCTCAATGCAACCTACTTCCAGAAGATTGTCATGGATCCCTATTCTGTGAAAGATATCCCTTGGCTGTATGATGAGGATGTTTGAAATATTCTGGATTCACATGGATAAAGCATCCAGTCATGCTGGCAGATCATGTCGCCAACTACAAGAGAAAAGAAGCAGAGACGGGTGTCCATCTCATACTACTTAGGGCCATCCCTGTCAAATCCCGAATGTCTCGCCGGTGGATTTCTGTGCCTTTGATCTCCCGAAAAGAGGGCTTTCTTCTAGACGTCCCACCAGAATTGAGGGTCGTTGGAACGTGTGCAAGGAGGTATGGAACAATATTCCTCTTTGTGTACTCCATTGAAGTCTTCTACACTCCAAACTTAACTGCGGCAACCCTCCATTTATCATCAACAATGATAATTGTACCGGGCAGTACACCTCCACGACGCAAGTTCAAATCTTGCGCCAATTGAAACTCCTCTACAGGAGAAGCTCTGAACTTTACTACTGAACTAGTTCTACGGTTTATCAGAAGATGTCACTGAGTGTTTGTGATTTACTTTTGTTTTTCATGGATCAAGAAGTGTGGACATTCTCTAACAGATGTCTCTACAAAAAACTATGGTAATACACTCTGGTGTAATGGAATGAACTTTCCTGAAAAAATTTAGTATTCATAAGTTTTGTTTTTACTATATTTTGTTCCGTTATCTTTGGGTTGGCACCATTAAGCCTTTCTATCCGCCTGTTTTGAATTTAGCCAATCGCAAATTTCTTTAATTTATTTCCAACCAATCATGTATGTCTTCTTCGACATAGATATGTTGCTCTAAGCCAGTGGCGGCTGGTGGTATCTAAAGCTGGGTGTTGTACCAAAATGTTCAGTGTCACATTTGTATAGCTTACAGAAATAACAAGAAACTCTATTATCGTTAACTAATGAACTGCATTTCTACAAAAACTGTAATATATCTGTCAATTACAACCCAGGAAATAAGAGGCTAATAATACCCTGTAACTACAGTTACTCTTAATAATAATGTTATTGACTTTACTTCCCACTAATTTCGTCGCCATAAGACCTATCTGTGTCGGTGCGACGTAAAGCCCCTAGCAGAAAAAAAAAAAACTTCCCACTAACGACATTTTACGGTTTTCGGAGACGCCGAGGTGCCGGAGTTCTTTTACATGCCAGTAAATCTACTGACACGAGTCTGTCGTATTTGAGCACCTTCAAATACCACCGGACTGAGCCAGGATCGAACCTGCCATGTTGGGGTCAGAAGACCAGCGCCTCAACCGTCTGAGCCACTCAGCCTGGCACAGTTACTTTTGCCTCACTTGAATTGAAAATTTGCCGTCTGTTTTTCATTGAAGCAAGATGTTGTTAATATTTTGTGTGGTCTGGTATGGCGTGCAAAAGAAATTACCCAGCAAGTTCGCCGTGCGGTTAGGGTCGCGTAACTGTGCGCTTGCATTCGGGGGATAGTGGGTTCGAACACCACTGTCGGAAGCCCTGAATATGGTTTTCTGAGGTTTCCCATTTTTACACCAGGCAAATGCTGTGGCTGAGCGTTAATTAAAGCCACGCTCGCTTCCTTCCAACTCCTAGCCCTTTCCTATCCTATCGTCGCCGTAGCACCTATCTGCGTGGGTGCAACGTAAAGCGAAATTTGCAAATTTAAAAAATGGAAATGAAATTACCTTTGCAAGAGGAGAAAAAGTAAGAATGAAGTAATCTCCGCAGAGTGGCGTAATCTAACGGGGACATTTGGAACTGTTTCTCGGTAGGGGACTTGCTAGTCTCGTGCAACTCCCTGAGACCGATACTGGCGACCATGCTACGTCATGCTATGCAGGCTTAGGCTCGTCCTCGCTGAGGTACACTGCGCCGCGCTGTCCGCTAGGGAGTTGCCGTAGAAAAGTAAACCCCCTGAGTTTGATTCAAAGCCAGCAACATTTATTGGTCCGTTACGAAGCATCAGTGCAGCGAACGACCAAAGATGGTTGAATTTAACATGTTTTAGAATATATGTTAGGTGTATTAAACTACAACATTAGAAGAAAAGAGGACAAATGCAGTGCAAAATTATTGGGAGTTGTGCAACCCTGCAACAATACCACGCACCGCCCCTGCTCTAAGCTATCCAATAAAAGCGAGAGGGTGTGTCTACTCATTCCTGAAAGGTCTCGAATTTTCCACGAGGGTATAAAAACTGCTGATTTTCTTGTCTTGGTGCCACTTCAGTAACATCTAACTTAGTAAGTGGATATGTAGCAGGGGGCAGGAAGCACCTCTTTCTTCAAGCAGCAGTTCTTCTACAAGGTAATGGCCTTTTAACATCTTTATTTCTTGCTAGCTCAGCAGTCTAACTCTCGGGGAAGGTTCGAAACCTTTAATATGTAACCCACCTTTTTAAAATGTAAATTTCCTTTCAGTCTATGTAGAAACTACTAATCTCTTTTACTGTAAAGCAGGGATAGAGAGTGCCTTACCCTCTCGAGCTCCCCTTCATTTTGAAATTAAGGTGACCACGTTTTCGTAACCGTTTCTTCTCTTCCTCAATGTGTTAAAGTTTTTTCATACGGGTCACCTCCCTAGTTTGGGATTAGCCCCTGTATTATCGGCCTAGCGCCACATAGGTTTTAAAACAAAAACTTTAGTGTAGGAGCGCAAGCAATCACCTCCATCCTTTTGTTTTGGGCCATTTAAATTAACCTAGTTTTGCACACTAAATGCCCAGTAGATTGGGTACAAGTTGCCCCTGTTGATTTATAAGTTTGCCTTAAGGGCAGTTGAGTGTAAGGTCTGCTTATGGCCTCCTGATAGGCTTGAACTATTGAGAGCAGGTCTGCTCTTTCCTAAATTTGATTCCTGTGCGCCTCTAGGAGGCTTAACATTGTAGTTAGGAGCAAGTGCTCCTTGGCATGATGGGGTTTTCTGCCCCTTTGTTTAATTCTGTACCTTGGTAAAGTTGGGCTAATAGCTCAAGGATTGTCATTGAGGGGCTCGAAGCCCAGATCTTGTAATTATCCCCTAACTCTTGTAATTTCTTTGTACCTGATTTTGGCTTGTTGTTGACTTGTTAAGTTTTCAAATTCTATGTCACCACTGTTAAGTTTTGAAAATATAACCTTTGTTGAAATTTTAATTCATTTTTCGAACTTGTAGTTAGACCCATTCCAGCCCGCACCTTCTTTCACCTCTGAAGATCCACCAAAACTCCGTAACAAGTGGTAGCAGAGCGTGGTTGAATGGGTCTCAATTTAGCCCCTTTTGACGGCTAAAATTTGCTTTGTTTTGAACTTTAACTATTTTCTCCGCCGCTGGAATTTTTCGATTTTTCCAAATTTGTAAAGTTCTGTCATCATGCCCGGCCCTCGCGATGTCCTCCATCCCGGCTATTTGCGCAAGGAGGAATTAATCTATGAATTAACAATTAGAAATGTTCAATCTGGAGGCACGGTTGCGATAGATACCAACAAGCTTAAAGAGTCCCTTGATTTGCCTATTTCCATCCCAACTTTGGGAGAGAAAAGAGATTGACGACCCTCTCTCCATGATCACTGACAATACTACTGAGCTAGCATCCGTAGTTAGTCTTTTTTTAAGAAAATGATCCTTCTCCAAATCATCTTAAACGTGTGCAAGCTAGATTGTTTCATTTTTCTAATAGAGTTAACGATCTGTTGTCTCTAAAGTTGAAGGACATTCAAGGGAAGGAGGCTAGTGCTCTTCTCGAAAACCTTTCCGCATTGTCCTGTAAGGTTAGTCTATTGTTAACTGGGGCAGTCCCTCCCAAAACCGACCAACCCCCTACAGTAAACGTAGTTAGCGAGGAAGACTCTTCTAAAGGAGAAGAAAATAGGAAATCAGTAGGAGTTCAACAAACCTCTGCCCCATTAGACAATGCGTTTGAACGTCGTACCATTTTGAATAATGCACCTTCTGAATCAGCTTCTCCGCCACTTAGGCCTCTACCTACTATGTCACCTTGCTTCAGCAGTTTTCCCCATCCTTTAGCAATGTTGCTCAGAGGGATTTCTAAGTTTTCTGTTAACTCTACCAGTGACGTTATTTCATTTCTAAGATTTTTCGTTGAGTTTCAGGATCATGCACTTGTTTTTTCTCTTTCTCCAAGTCAAGTCCTTCAAATTATTTACCCTTATTCCATTGGTGTCCTCTCAGACAAAATAGTTAGGGCAATTGCTGAACAATTAACTATTGAAGAGTTTCATGCACACCTTCTGGCAAATTTTATCCCCGCTCGAGCTAGGTCATCACTAATTCAGAAGTACTATTACCATGTACAGCGGCTGGATGAAAATCTTGCCGACTTCATCCAAGACATCAAATTCTACACCAGGGTATTTGGTCTTCATTTTCCTGAAGACCAGATTGTACAGGCCATTGTGGAAGGCATTTCCCTATCGTACAGGTCATATTTGTGCTTTGCGTCGCGTCCTCCAACTTTTGCCGAATTAGAGGCTATGGCTGTCTCAGCGGAAGGAGTTAGATACGCCGACACCTTGCGTCTCGCGAAAGAACCCCCTCCATCCTCTAGTCATTTTCAGCCTCCACCTTGCCGAACCTTCTCTGCCCATAAATGTTATGCTTGCGGGTTGCCTGACCATCTTCGGAACAAGTGTCCATTAATTAAATCTAGTGGGACAAGGAATGGAGCAGGGTCATCCCAAGGCTGTTTTAAATGCGGCATTTTTTCCCATATTGCCAAGAACTGCCCTAATGGTAACAGCACTCCCTCCTGATCAACTTCGGGGGCAACTTCCACCAACAATCATAAGTGACTAGTAGCTCCGGCTGAGTCGGCAGATTCATCTTTTCAAGGCTCAGCCCAGGTTATATCCGACAAAAATTCAGGGAAAAGTCAGAACTGTTCTACATTACCATTTGAATGTCCCAAAGAATGTCTTAGGATTGCGGCGGACACCCCCGCACCTGTACCATTTCTCAAAGTTGAATTGAATAATGAGCCAGTAACTGCTCTTTTAGATTCAGGCAGTGTTTGTTCCATTATTTCGGCTGAATGGTATTCCAAATTGAAATCTGTTTGTAAACTTCCTGAGTTTTGTTCGTCTTCGGTTCGATATGTTTCGGCAAACTCCTCTCCATTAGAAATTTTAGGTTTTCTGTATGCCAAAATCTGCATTTCAAAATTCACTTGGAAAATAAAACTACTGGTGGCTAAGCACTTGTCCTGCCCCATTATATTGGGAGCGGACTTCATGTCTCACACTGGTCTTGTGCTCGACCTTCTGAGCAAGTCGTGCACGTTCAAATTTGCTCCTAATTGTAAAATTCCCTTATTGAAATGTCATGTTCATCAGTTTCGCCTACCCAGGATGAGATGTTGTTAGACCTTAGACATCTTCCTGAGGAGCAGGCTGATAGTATTCACAGGTTGTGTCAGCCGTTTCCAGAAGTTTTTTCTGATACTCTTGGCGTAACTGACCTTATCAAATACAAGATTGAGGTGACGGATTCGATCCCTGTTAGATTTCTGCCTTATAGGCTGTCTCCACTTAAAATGAAAGCTTTGAAGGAAATCATAGATCAGATGTTGAAAGATGGTATTATTCGACCCTCTAAGTCGGCGTATTCTTCGCCTATTTTTCTAGTCCCGAAACCCCAAGGTGGTTTCAGGCCTGTGATTGATTATAGGGCTCTCAATCGGAAGGTGGTGTTACAATCTGTGCCCCTTCCAGACCTTCACTCTTGTTTTTCATGGTTTCGAAGGGCTAAATTCTTCACCATCTTAGACCTTAATCAGGCTTATAATCAGATACCGCTAACAGAGGAATCTAAACACCTGACAGCTTTTGCCACAGACTGGAACTTGTACGAATACAACCGCCTGCCTTTCGGGCTCCCCACGGGAGCAGCTGTGCTTACGAGACTGCTAGACAGGGTCTTCTCCGAAATCAAATTTGAGTACTTGTATCATTATCTGGATGATGTTGTCGTATTTTCTGAGACCTTTGAAGAACACCTTGATCATCTGAAAGAGGTCCTTAATCGTCTTTGTAAGGCAGGGTTAACAGTTAAGTTGTCCAAAGTCGCTTTTGCTAAGCCTTCTATGTCATTTCTAGGGCACATTGTGTCGCCTGATGGTGTCGCTGTAGATCATTCTAGAACACAGGCCATCCGTGATTTCAAACCTCCCAAGGACATCAAAGGGATTGCTAGGTTCATTGGTATGGTGAATTTCTTCAGGAAATTTATTCCAAATTTCGCCAATAGAGCGGCGCCCTTGAACTTACTTCGTAGGAAAGGCGTCAAATTTGAGTGGGGACCTTCTCAACAAGTCGCTTTTGAAGATCTCAAATTAGCTCTGTGTAATGCCCCTGTTCAGGCCATGCCTGATTTCTCGAAGAAATCCATCGTCCAAACCGACGCGTTGTCGTCGGCGGTGGCAGCAGTCCTTCTTCAAGAGACTGAACTAGGGAGGCGACCCATCGCCTATGCATCTAGGACATTATCGGCCCAAGAATCCAAGTATTCCAACTATGAACTTGAGGGTTTGGCTGTCTTGTTTGCTCTAGAAAAGTTCCGCCTCTATCTGGAACATGTCAAGTTCGACTTGGAGACTGATAACCAAGCCTTAAGTTGGGTCTTAGGTAGGCCGCGTCGTACTGGTCGTATAGCCCGGTGGGCCATCCGAATTTCTGCCTTCCAGTTTGACGTTAGGCATATTAGAGGTACTGAAAACGTGGTTGCTGACGGACTAAGCCGTATGTTTTCTAATGATGTAGAGACATCTGAACAGGTTGATAGTTCTTCACCTCCCAAGTCCATACTACCTGAGGTTAATGCCATTCTAACAGATGCTCCCATGTTGTTTAGGGATCTTGAGAAATATCAACGTGAAGATCCGACGCTGGCCCCTATCATGGAAACCCTTTCTTCTGGGGAACATGTCGTCCCTTATGTGTTGAGGAATGGTGTTTTATGTTGCCCGTCGGGGCATGATAAGAAGATGAAAGTTGTGGTTCCAGCTGTCCTCGTGTCCATAATCTTCAAGTACTATCATGAGACCCCATTAGGGGGGCATTTAGGTATCTTCAAAACTAGAGAAAAGATCCGAGAAATGTTCATTTGGAAGGGTATGAACGGAGAAATCCGTGAATTAGTAAAAGCTTGTAAATCTTGTTGGCTTAATAAACCCACAATGTCCACTAAGCAAGGGCTTTTGTCTTCTCATCAAGCGTCGCGCCCCATGGAACGTCTTTACATCGACTACGTAGGACCCTTCCCCCAGTCAAAGGGGAATGCCAGCAAGTTCATCCTTGTGTGTGTAGATGGCTTCACAAGATTTTCTTGGTTATTTCCGACTAAGCTGGCTACCGCTCAGTCCACTATTTCTTGTTGAAATTCTATTTTTGCTTCTTTCGGTCCGTGTCAATGTATTGTGTCTGATAATGCTAAAGCTTTCACATCCAATCTCTTTCGTAAATTCTGTTTTGATTTGTCCATCTCTCATGTGACTACTTCTGCTTACTATCCTCAACCATCTCTAGCTGGACGGGTCAATCGTAATCTGAGGTCGGCTATTATCGCCTATCATCACGACGATCATTCTAGGTGGGACACGTCCCTGCATTGGTTAGCTTTTGCTTTGAATTTGGCGGTTCATGAATCCCATAAATTTACTCCAGCTTCTTTGATGTTCAAGTTTGTTTCCAGCACGCCGCTCTCTAACCTTTGGTCTCTTAATGATATTCTACCTGAGACAATAGATCCAGATAATATTTGAGATCTTTGGAAGAAGGCCAAGGCCAATCTTAAAATTTCTCATGAAAAGGTTAGGGAAAGATATGATCGTGGACGGAGGCCCACCAACTTAAAGGTAGGAGACCAAGTTATGGTCAAGAATTTTGTTCCCGCAGGCAAGCTTGCCCCCAGATTTCATGGGCCGTGCACCGTCTTGGATTTTTTAACGCCGGTGACATTGTTAGTGAGAAATCCAGCCACCGAGAGAATATTTAGGGTTCACCTGCCCCAGGTGAAACCTGTGTAAATTACTTGCTCCTTGGATTTTTAACATCTTATAAGAACCCCAAAAGGTTATATTTTTCTCTAAATCCTAGGCCTTCTGTCCCTTATAGTTTTACATTTCGTTTTTTTGTTATCTGCTCTGTATAAACATTGTGAAACCTTCTCTGAGGTTACTCTGCTGTCCTCTCCGTATGGCCATTACCTCTCCTGCTAAACCACACCAGTGGCAAATAAAAATGAAATAAAAGTTCCACGCTGCTGGCCCCTCAGCCTCACCACAAAGACTGTACCATAAAAACAAAAAGTCCAACACAATTCTGCCGTCGAGATCTTACTGTTTCAGCGCCCCGCAGCCGTGTGGCGCTGTACCGCCACTGAGGTGGGGTACGGGCCCACTCCACTCCAGTGAGGTCGACCAGTGTACGGCGAGCCGGAGCCCTCCTTCCGGCCAAGGCTGATGTGCGGCACACCACCCGCAAACTGCCCGAGGACTGTAAACAATCGTCGCGTCTGCGGCGTGCTTCACCATGACTACCCCTCTCATAGTAGCGGGAGAGAGGTATCTCAGGGTACTTGAGGGGTCCGAGCGGCCTCCTCTGGACAAAGACAGTGACGGCAGGTCTTGCCGTCAAAGGTAATCGGCAACTAATGTACTTCTGCTACATGGACACTCTATTCGGCTATTAATAAATTTTGCTTTAATCAACCTTTGGTGGACTTAGAAAAAGTTTACTACCATGAATTAATGTTTTGTTTCGTAGTTCTACAACTACCAAGAAATTCTAAAACTGGACTTAAAATCTAAATCACACCCATCTATATCAAACCAATTAAGAAACCTCCGACTACTGAAAAATTGTTTTTCTCTGCTAAATTATTCTTCTACTATTCAACAAGAAACTTGGACTTTGCCCTTGGAAAAATTTTTTGTTTTCTTATGCGTCACCCCTTGGAAGGACTTTTGGGGGGGAGGTCTGTACCGGGCGGTACACCTCCACGATGCAAGTTCAAATCTTGCGCCAATTGAAACTCCTCTACAGGAGAAGCTCTGAACTTTACTACTGAACTAGTTCTACGGTTTATCAGAAGATGTCACTGAGTGTTTGTGATTTACTTTTGTTTTTCATAGATCAAGAAGTGTGGACATTCTCTAACAGATGTCTTTACAAAAAACTATGGTAATACACTCTGGTGTAATGGAATGAACTTTCCTGAAGAAATTTAGTATTCATAAGTTTTGTTTTTACTATATTTTGTTCTGTTATCTTTGGGTTGGCAACATTAATCCTTTCTATCCACCTGTTTTGAATTTAGCAAATCCCAAATTTCTTTAATTTATTTCCAACCAATCATGTATGTCTTCTTCGACATAGATATGTTGCTCTAAGCTATCCAATAAAAGCGAGAGGGTGTGTCTACTCATTCCTGAAAGGTCTCGAATTTTCCACGAGGGTATAAAAACTGCTGATTTTCTTGTCTCGGTGCCACTTCAGTAACATCTAACTTAGTGTGTGGATATGTAGCAGGGGGCGGGAAGCGCCTCTTTCTTCAAGCAGCAGTTCTTCTACAAGGTAATGGCCTTTTAACATCTTTATTTCTGGCTAGCTCAGCAGTCTAACTCTCGGGGAAGGTTCGAAACCTTTAATATGTAACCCACCTTTTTAAAATGTAAATTTCCTTTCAGTCTATGTAAAAACTACTAATCTCTTTTACTGTAAAGCGGGGATAGAGAGTGCCTTACCCTCTCGAGCTCCCCTTCATTTTGAAATTAAGGTGACCACGTTTTCATAACCGTTTCTTCTCTTCCTCAATGTGTTAAAGTTTTTTCATACGGGCCACCTCCCTAGCTTGGGATTAGCCCCTGTATCATCGGCCTAGTGCCACATAGGTTTTAAAACAAAAACTTTAGTGTAGGAGTGCAAGTAATTGCCTCCATCCTTTTGTTTTGGGCCATTTAAATTAACCTAGTTTTGCACACTAAGGCCCAGTAGATTGGGTACAAGTTGCCCCTGTTGATTTATAAGTTTTCCTTAAGGGCAGTTGAGTGTAAGGTCTGCTTATGGCCTCCTGATAGGCTTGAACTATTGAGAGCAGGTCTGCTCTTTCCTAAATTTGATTCCTGTGCGCCTCTAGGAGGCTTAACATTGTAGTTAGGAGCAAGTGCTCCTTGGCATGATGGGGTTTTCTGCCCCTTTGTTTAATTCTGTACCTTGGTAAAGTTGGGCTAATAGCTCAAGGATTGTCATTGAGGGGCTCGAAGCCCAGATCTTGTAATTATCCCCTAACTCTTGTAATTTCTTTGTACCTGATTTTGGCTTGTTGTTGACTTGTTAAGTTTTCAAATTCTATGTCACCACTGTTAAGTTTTGAAAATATAACCTTTGTTGAAATTTTAATTCATTTTTCGAACTTGTAGTTAGACCCATTTCAGCCCGCACCTTCTTTCACCTCTGCTGATCCACCAAAACTCCGTAACAATAATACTGAGGGAACACTAAGGGTAAAGCACCTGAAGGGGAAGTGCAGCATGTCATTGACCTGACCAGGGTGGAGGGCGACGTAATGGAGGGACAGCGGACTGGCAGCTGTTTGGATTCGAGCCAATGGAAGAACAATGGTGTTTTGAACACCCTGCATTGTATGGTGGAGTGGTGACAAGGCAGGGCTCATTAAGGTAAGTTCCAAATTTCAAATTCATACATGTTTGGACAGAAATAAACTTCAATATTTCCAAATATTTAACGTGACTTGGCAGAATCTGATGATGTTCTTTTCAAAACAAAACATGTCATTGTTTAATAGTGTGCATTTTTATTCCTTGTTTCGTAATGTGTTTGTCTTCTTTACACGTAGGTTTTAGTGTAAAATTTGTATTGAAATTGTGTGTTCGACAGACTAAAATGCTTTTAAGTTACATTTACATGATACAGATAATATTCATCACTGAACAAGCTTTACACTATGGACAATTCACAACTGGTCAAAATGTCTTGTACCCTTCTCCATTACATTTCTATGCAGTATTACAAGAGTTTCAAGCCCATTCCTTGTAAAGTCCTCCCCACACTATAATGTCATACCCTCTAAACTTCACTGCTGGCAGCCACTGTTCTCTAGGGGTGTGATAGCAAAGAGGCATTGTCTATGGCTTCTCACGAAGGCAGCCACAGTTTGAAACCCAGTCCATGCATGTGGGATTTCTCTTTACATCACTCTAGGAAGCACTTAGCATTCACAGGAGACTACTACTACTACTACTACTACTACCGTTATTGATTATATATTCCTCTAATTACTTTACAGTTTTGAAGAGCCATACACCATACAGCCCAGTGATTCACAGTTTCTTAAAAAATTGTACAAAAACTATTTTAATCCTCCTAGCCAATACTATATATATATTTTTTTATGTCCAATTAAGATGAAAGATCACACATAAATAGACGTTTCGACTCAACATTAGGTCACCTTCAGTAAGACATGTATGATGTATTAAAAAACCATAGGAGACACACAGAATTAAATGTTAGTTAAAAAGTTTTTTTAAAAACATGATGAAAGTTTAAAAAAAACATGAAATGTTGATGGTTAAAACAGTCTCGTGCTGGAAGTCTCTCTGTTTTAATGTTTTTTGTTGTCCTTTGGTATGGATCAACTGGTATCTGTATACTGTTGGCTTAGTTTTTGTGTTCTGACATGGGCTGATGTACATTATTGAAATTGAACCATCTGATTTTAGTCTGTAATTTAATGGATAATACAAATCAAATTAAGGTTAAAAAGCGGTGACTAACAGGAACAACATTTAGATTAAGTTATGAAGAACGAAAATTAATTTACGTTACGTGGCCCGCTTGTATCACATGTGTTCTCTGATTATGGAGTCCAGCTCTTGACTGACTTGCTCCTGCAGTCGAGACACGAGATGTGTTGTTGCAAGGAAGTGGAGTGGGGAAATGGGGCGGGGCTTGCGAGATAATGGGAGTATACGGAATAATGGGGGCGATGACTGAAACCGAGTGTAATAATTGTGAGTTCTTATGTTCCTGTTTTTTACAACAAATGATCGTAATAAAAGTTTCTCATATTACGTTCTTTTTTTATTTGTCTCGTTTAAGTTGAGGGCCGGGTTCTTATATTGATCCATACTGATGTAAAAATTCTCTAAAATGTTGAGTAAAGGACCTTTTTGTTCACGTCGTAGAATTTTTAGATCTTGATCTATTGTAGTATAATTGTGATTATAGTCTTTGAGGTGGTTACTTATGGCAGAGAAACGATTATACTTTAAAGCATTGTGATGTTCTGTATATCTTACGAGGAATTTCCTACCGGTTTGTCCGCAGAAAACAAAGTTGACATAATCAAGAAGTATCCCTTAAACCCGCAAAAAGAATTAAAATCAATAGTTAATAATAGTACTTTCCTTTTCAATGAACTTGAAAAGAAAAACTCAATGCCGTAGTGAAATCGTTACCAAAAATTCACAAGGCTAACACCCGTATACGACCTATTATCAATTTTAGGGATAGCCCGACATACAAATTATCTCAATTTATTAAAAATTTCCTTCTTTACACGTAGGTTTTAGTGTAAAATTTGTATTGAAATTGTGTATTCGACAGACTAAAATGCTTTTAAGTTACATTTACATGATACAGACAATATTCATCACTGAACAAGCTTTTCACTACCAAGCAAACACGAAGATAAAGAACCACATAGAACTTTGCAAAAGAATAAAACATATAAAGGTACCAGAACACCACAAGATTCTTTCATTTGATGTCAATATGTATGCCATATCCCTGTTAAAACCACTATAAATTTGATATGGAATAATTTAACCAAATTCAGTAAATTAAGCATTGGTGAAATAGAAGAGTTCAAAAAGACAGGGAGCACCGTCCTAGAGTATTTTGGCAAACATATATATGGACCACTTAGAACGCACAAACATCATATATAACATCAAAGCTATAAAATACTGGTCACGTTACGTCGACGATGTGCTAGGCATCACGGATAGCAGCGTTAATGAAGAAAATGAAATTTTAGAATTACTCAACAGTTTAGATCAGAATATTAAATTCACTATGGAAATGAAGAACAATAACATGATTAATTATTTAGACAAAACACTATCGTAAGAATAATCATCTGGCGTTTAACATTTACCGGAAACCAACTTACACTGCTAACACCATTAAACAAAATTCAATACACCCTGAAGCTCACAAAAAGCTGCCTACAGTAGCATGTTAGAAAGAGCTTTAAAAATACCGCTCTCAAAGATAAATTTGAAAAAAGAAATCAAGACCATCCGCGAAATAGCTTTGAACAATGGATTCAGCACAAAATTTATAAATAAGTTAATCAATAAACATAACAAGCCCACAACTACTTTAACGAAAGTGTCAAAAACTGAAGAAAAATTTGCCACATTCACATTTAGCAATAATAATATACACATAATCACCAATGTCCTAAGAAAACAGAACCTAAAAATTGCTTTCAAAGCCAGGAACAGTAATGAAAGAATATTATTTAACCTCACACAGTAAATACTAGCAATAAATACACAAATTCAGGGATGCGGGTCAAGTTATGTTGGATAAACCGGTAGAAACTTCCTCATAATATATACAGAACATCACAGCGCTTTAAAATATAATCGTTTCTCTGCCATGAATAACCACCAAATAGACTATAAACACAATTATAATACAATAGATCAAGATCTAAAAATTCTACAATGTGAACAAAAAGGTCCACTACTCAACATTTTAGAGAATTTTTACATCAGTATGGATCAATATAAGAACCCAACCCTCAACTTAAATGAGACGAATGAAAAAAAAAAAAAAAAAAAAGTAAAATGGGAAACTTTTATTCCGATCATTTGTAGTAAAAAACAGGAACATAAGAACTCATTACACTTGGTTTCAGTTACCGCCTCCATTATTCCGCATACTCACATTCTCCCGCAAGCCCTGCCCCATTTCTCCACTTACTTCCTTGCAGCAACACGTCTTGTGTCTCGACTGTGGGAGCAAGTCATTTGGGAGCTGGACTCCATAATCAGAGAACACAGGTGATACAAGCGGGCCATGTGACGTTAAGTTAATTTTTGTTCTTCATAACTTAATCTAAATGTTGTTCCTGTTAGTCACCAATTTTCAACCTTAATTTGACTTGTACTATCCATTTTACAGACTAAAATCAGACGGTTCAACTTCAATAATGTACATCAACCCATATCGGAATACAAAAACTAAGACAATAGTATACAAGTATACAGATACCAGTTGATCCACACCAAAGGACAACAAAAAGTAATGAAATGGAAAGACTTCCAGCTCAAAACTGTTTTAACGATTAACATTTCACCGTTTTTTAACTTTCATCATGCTTTTTAAAAAATTTTAAACTAACATTTCATTTTGTGTCCCTCCTATGTTTTTTAATACATCATACATATCTTACTGAGGATGAGCCAATGCCGGGTCAAAACATGTCTATTTATGTGTGAACTTTGGTCTTAATTGGACGTAAAAAAAATATGGCATTGACTAGGAGAATTAAAACAGTTTTTGTACAATTTTGTAAGAAGTACAACCATCAATACAGATTCAACCATGAGATTCATAGTCTGTAGCAGCTATTCACAGGACAAATGGTCGAGTTAAGGGCAGCTATTTGACCACACAACTCTATTCCTCTTGACTCCCTGGAGAGTCATGGTGCTAGTTAAACAATTTAAACAATTATAAGAATTATGGAATTCACAGGCAATTGCTCCACTCGATGTCAGACGATTTTCACAAACTACCTTCAACACTCGAGGGTCCCTGTTGGTCATTTCACATGTTCTACCCAGCAGTGGTTTAGTTATGCTTGTACTTTCACGCTTCTACTTAACAATCACATCAACTACTGGTACAGGCAACTTGTGAAGGGTTGAAACATCCCCTGCTGCATGACATAGGCCTTTCAGGTTGTTGCTGAAATCTTATCATAATTGCTTCTTTGACTTGACAATGATTTGTTCCGCTCCATTTCTTTCATATACGTACAATTCTGTATGTGCATCAATTAGTTCATGTTTGGAGTCATTTTTGACATCCTAACTTCATCATTCCACCAACATGTTTTCTTTTTCCCAATTTTACACTGAGTTGTTCCTAGGCATTTCTTTGTTGTTTCTACTACAGCATTCCTGTGTGCCACCAATTCTCATTCTATTTCCTGAATCTGCTGACTACCTATTCAATCATATGCATGTACAGTACTTCTGTCTAATTCCGTTGTCCTGTAGATTCTCTACATTTACTTGTTTGCTGGCAGACATCACATCAAGCATATAAAAAAGATATTTTAAAACTTTCCTCGCCATCTCATCAAGCAATTTTTTAAAATACAGCTCCGTTTGTCCTGACTTGCATCTTTCTTCTGCTATACCGTCAATACTCTCAAGAGTCATCATTGTCTTTAGATGTAATATCTGTAATCCAGTTTCTCACTGTCCATACACCAATACACAATGTATGAAACAATTGTGGTTTTACACATATGTACTACTTCCTCTCACTTCAGATAGTACAGTGAAGTAGGCCAGCACGATTGTTTATACTATCTTCTTTTCTTACACTGCTTTTCGGTGTACCAAATGTTGAATGATTACTTTTCTCTCAGCCCATAACGTTATCCAAAATTCTGTAAAAACTGTTTGACTTCTGACAACAGCAAGCACTTCAGATTCAAGCACCTCTTGCCAGCATCACTGGAAAAAGAAGGCCCTATTTTTCTACCTTCTGCTGCGACATCAAACATTGCCTTTTCTTCTTCAGAAGTCTTATTCCCAAGCACTTCTTACCTTCTCCATCCTTTTTTTTTTTCATTGTTTCCTTCTACTATCTATCCAGATTTGTCACTTCCTTTTATTGCATGTTAATGATTCTGTATGTTCTTTGGTAATTCACAGTTGGATGATACAGTGTTGCTGCTTGCTTCATGAATATCATTGATACTGATTTGTTCAAAAGTTGATGATAGGATTTTGTTGTTAACACCACTGTAATTCATGCCAATGTTTCAAGATTAGAAAATCGAATGCTATTAACATCATTATAACAATACCCTTTTTTTTTTTTTTTTTTTTTCAAATTTTTCATATGGCTGGTGGTTTCCATCAGTGACATTACTGATATGTGATGACTTATTTGCACAATTACCTTGAAGATTTATACTTGTCGAACTGTCTGCAGTGTTGAAGGTAAGGATGTTAATTTCACAAACTAATCTGTCTGCCTCTGTTTTACCTGGAACAAATATGAATGAGTTGAAACTTCACATCAGTTTCATTAACTAGTTTTACAAGTTAGTCCAACATATACCCAAAAGTGTCTTTACAGGGGGCTGGTGCCTTGAAGAAACAAACAGAGGCCTCCATAAACTCTCTCAAACTGAAAATAGTTCTGAATCAAATACAGTTCACTGTCTTTAAAAAGCATGAATCTTTCGTTAAGAGTATGCAATAATATTTTATAATAAGCACATAAAGGACTCGAATTTATTATTATTCTATATACAATTATATTGTTAAATCTCTCACTGTACCCACATAAATGTTGTCATTATCAAATGCACCTCCTTCCTTTGAAATGAAGTTGGACTGGTCCATACACTGCCCCAAAAACCAGCTTCAGAATTTTGGATCCTCTACTCATTTTTGTTGTTACACTTGGAGCATCTGAAAGTAGGTATTCTTTAAGTATATTCCCAGTGACAAGCATGCAATTGAGGCATGTTCAGATATTTATCTGAAAGATGATGCTGGGGAAATCCTGGTAAGTAACTATGAACATTTTAATTACAGAAATCACAATGGCTTCATATTTTACTTACCAGTTCATTCCAACATGCCTTGCAGCCTTTGTAAGCAAAGAAGTAGCTTGTGATGATCATTCAACCACCAAGAAGTAATGACAATGTCTACTTTGGTGCCAAGTAGCTTGATGATGCAGAAGGTGAAAAGATAAGAGGTATTCACAATTGAATTGGCAACTGGAGGTGGGGAAGAATAAAGAAAATATAATTTTTATTGGAATCAAATTCTTGATGCTCTCACAGTGCAAGAAAGAAACAAAAACATGCATGTGGTCATCTGTAACGAGTTTCATTTCCCCATGCATTGGAAGTAGAAAATTAATCCCGCATTTCTTCCCCCTTCTTTCAACTGATAACATACATCACCGAGAAATGGCAGCAGTGAGCTCAGTTCCTTTGGAGCCCATTATTTCATGTTTGACCCGCTTAGGCGGAGTTGTTAGCCTTTAATGTAATGTACTGTGTTTGTGATCACTGCTAATCTGATCTTGTGTTCGCAGAAAGCTGTTTTTTACAATAATTCACAGCATACAGCGAGTAGTTCATCAAGTTCCGAGATTCAATTTGAAGGTTCACCGTATCAAAACACATAGAAAAGAGGAGTTCGGGCAAAATAAGCATAGCTACAAACGAGCCACAATGACCATCAGCAGGGGAGGGGTTTTGCCGAAACTTCCGTCTTAATGGTGATCCTGCATGTCGCCACTCTGCAGACTGCAATTTGAGCTCTGGTTCATACGCCCTGGCCCAAAATTCATCAACAGTCACTATTCTCTCCAGCACTTGCTTGCCCTCGTGCTGGTAGCAGTCAGAGCATATGGCATACTATGTCCACTTCTGCACATCAATGAGTGCCCATGGCACCCACCGCCATGTAATCTTACGCAGATGAAGATCTTCCCACAAAATTTTGTGGATGGTTCATTTTTCAATGCCTGCTTTGGCTTGTAACTCAAGTAGTGTCCATCTTCTGTCCTCATAAATGCACTGGGTAATTACTGCATGTGACACATTAGTCCAGACACTAACAGGTCTTCTGCTGAAATGCTGCAGCTCATCTCGCAACGGTTTGGTATGGAGAAGCATTATTCCCCACAGCTTCCGCAAGCTCTCTACGGCATTCTTTGGTATTGCGACTGCGGCAAATTGCCAGTTTGATGTAAGTACGCTGTTCTTGCTTCGTCACATCCATAGTCCATGGAGTGTGACTGACTACAGCAGTCCCATCGCCTTGTGGATGGTACCTGTCCAATGTACTGCCATCTCATGCTTTTTCCATGTACTATGAGTGCCATGCTTTCCAGGACATATGGCCATTGTAGCACCGTACAAATGTGAGGGAAAAAATCATTGCCATAACTTACAGTTCAACACTCTTACCTCAATTTAAAAAAAAAACCTGACAAGGTTTTCATTCTTAGGTATCAACACACAGAAATATTAAAGTAGGAATGGAATAATTCTGTTTAACTCTTTCAAAATTATTTTATACAATAAAACCTTGCTAAGTTGCTTCTCTTTAATATACTATCCTGCAAATATTCATTTTTTGCTGGGTTCCTAGATAATTCGTATAGAAAGCCCTTATAAAATACCCTGTTACATCATGCTTCGCTCCCATTCAAGATGCTATTTTCTGAGAAAACAGAATATTTTACTCATATGTCGCAAGTGATTAAGATTCCGATCAAGAAAACTGTAAATGGACCCATAGCTGAAGGATAGGTGGATTATGTTGACTTACAGATCTCTTAATCAGTTTATCCTTAATCTTGCCATTGGGAGTCTGTAGTGTGTATGCAGATGGGCCAATACTGTAGAGGTGAGTAGAGGCCAATTCAGGATTTCTTGGAATCAAGTTGTTACATACCAATCATGGACAAGGAAGTGAGAGAAGAAACCTTCTCATCACATCCCTTACTGGTTTATCAGGACAGTTCTAAGTTTACCTTTCAACTGTGTTCAGAGTATTGAAGTTTGCTGTGTAAAGGAAAGTGCTTTCCTTATCGGACAAATTAGATATTCTGTGAAAGCAGGTTGAAAACAGTAATCTTAACCACAAACAGCTCGCTGATCCATCAGGAGTTTCATTGTCTACATTAAGAACAATATAAAATAATCATGATTCAATCACCTCAGTCACATCATCAGAAGGGTGCAATACTGTATAACACGGTGAACCATATTTTATTTAACTACTAGCTGATATACCCGTGCTTCGCTACGGAATTCTGCATTGCATACGGAATTCTAGTGTACGCGTTGTGAACAAGATTGTATTAAATTGCATAGCTCTTAACGTTACCCTAGAAACGCAACGGAGAAATCACCAAACATCTTTTCTCATATGAAGACTGAGTTAGGGAATTTTCACTGTAATGGTAGACCCGCTTGCCTACCATCAGTCACAATCAGGTTGGGGAATTTTCATTATAATTGTAGACACTCACTCTCCACCTACCTTTTTACATCCTCAGAAAGACTGTCTTAGTGGTTTTCCCAACTGAAATGAACGTACATTACAATGACGTAAGTAGGAATGGCGCGACTAAAAGCAAAGCTTTCATATGAAATAGTCGATCAAATGAAAAACCACACATTTTCTCACTTTTAACGAACAGGACTACACTGCCGATCTAACAGCCCACAGTTCCAGAGCTGGAATGACCAAGCCGCAGACAGCCGTGATTCGTGAACACTCTTAGTCTTTTTTCGGCGAGGAGAGGGTCGAATAGTGGAGACTCCCAGGGCAAATCTATGCCCTTTTACTAATCTGTTTCCTAGGAGTACCTGATGAGTCGGAAAATATCAATTCACTACACTGGCAGCGGAAAAATCTATAGGACTTGGAGGCTAATTTTTCCTCAAAGCCAGAGGAGAAACCCCCTCTTCACTGATAATTTGGAATAAAATGAATGTAGAATTTAATAAAAGTGAAGAGGAAGAAGCTTTTCTTAAGAAACAGATCTTTTTACGGTTGAATTTTGAGTTATTAAGTGAATTGTGGTGCTATAATTTGGAATAGGTCTAAATTGTTATTCTAGACCAGGTCATACTACTTTTACTACTACCAAAGTGAATTGTGGTGCTATAATTTGGAATAGGTCTAAATTGTTATTCTAGACCAGGTCATACTACTACTACTACTACTACTACTAAGTCAGCCTCTGCTTTAAGTATGCATACTGCTCATTCAAAACAGCGCGTCAGAGTAGGGATCGAATAACTGGAATACCGTACTATGAAGAAACAGTGTGTTACATACCAGTTGTATCAGAAAATGTATGAACCAGAGGAATGGCATGCTAAAGAAGAAAGTTTTATAACTCCCCGGCTATTTCCTGCCAATATTCAGTCAGGCTTTTGTACTCGGTACGCAGCAGTAATTCCATCTATCGGAGTTGAGAGGCAGCATAAGGGACAAATAACATCACAACAAACAATGGTCAATGTAATAATATTGTTGATCAATGTTATGCTCCTTCGATATTGTAGGCCTTCACATTTAGTTTTCTTCTGACTCTGCAATACCACTCATCATAGTCGGTACAGTAAAACTGAATAAAACATAAATGATCGGAAATTGTATTCTCTGTAACTTTTGTTATCTAGCACTTTTTGATAGGACCAAAATCATAGGTATTTTAAAATTAAAATTTAGGTACCTTCCCCTAAACTAAAATTTCATCCAGGGTGAATAAAATAGCTTAGACTGTAGTTTTTTATTTCCCGATTCTATATACTGATTTTCATTAAATTCTGTCAACCCATTTTTCACGTGGCTAGGCGTCGTTATGGACTTAGCAAAAAAAAAAAATACAAATTCATGAATATCTGTGTTATCATAGCCGGTACGGTAAAAATTTATAAGACATAAATGGTCGGAAATTTAATTCTATAAAAATTTGGTTATGTTGTATTTATCGATACGATCACTAATAATATAAATATTTGAGAATTAAATTTTAAGCCTTCCCCTAAACCACCATTTCATTCAGCGTGAATAAAATAATGTATAGCCTAGATTATAGTGGCCCATTCTCCGACTTTGTATACCAGTTTTCAATGAGGTATTGTATTTCCCGTGTTCAAGTCAGCCAACAAGCAAGACACGAACGTTCGTGTGCATGAAGTGCTCCCATATATTGTATTCATCTTGTACATATATATAAGTTAATTTTAAGTGAGATATGTTTTATCAACTAATTTTAAGATGTTAAACATACTATTTTAGACATACAATGCATTGTTGTACAATAGTGACATATATGCCAGTTCACGTTACGACATGCCCCATTTGGATGTGATCTAATGTTTATTATCGTATGGCATTCCTTTGACAATACTATCTTAATCATAGCTTCATCACATAGATATGTATGCTTGGTTCAGCTGAGGATGACCTTATGTAAAGGGTCGAAACCGGTCCTGTAGCATAATAAGTGCAATAAACAAGTATTGATAGGTGGAAATCCTTTCCTATTTCTAAATCATATAATTGTATTTCTTTAATTTGACACTAAAATTTAAATAAGTTATAACGCCACATGCTATGTGCAGATTTGCTAGTGTTCTAAAATGCAATCTTCTTCTTTTCTTTTTAATGAATGACTAGTGATTTGAGTTATGAACTTCAGTGTATACATGCCTAAACTTAGTTTGCGTTTAGCAGCTCGTGCTGATATATCCTTAATAGCAAGAATTATTTTTAAAATATTTTTTACTTACATTTAATATTTTATAAATATCATAAAACTAGCAGTTACCCGCAGCTTTGCTCACGTCGATTACTTAATCTGGTAAAAGTGGTCGTTTCTCGGCACTGTACTAAGACACTATCTTAAAATCCCTTAAGTATAAAAAATCACCGAAAAACAGAGTTTCATTTACCCCAGAAACTCATTGTAAATCACGTTTGAGTTTTTTCCTTTTGGGGCCCAGACGATCATGCGACACAGAATTGTACATGTGAGAAACAGTCTTGTCTCAAGTCGAAAAAATACACGTTTCTTTATTTTTAAAGGAGATTCCAAATACCAGTTTCCATGTCTGTAAATTTTCATTTTTTTAGATATAAGTATCCTCATAAACAATAATTCAACTAACTTTTCAACTTCCTTTCAGCCCTGTTAAGTGCCTTTTCTGAAAACAAAAACGTACCTGTTCCTGTATTTTTAAATGACTTTCCAAATGCCAAGTTTCTTGTCTCTCACATGTTGGAATCAGATTGTACAATAAGCTTCCAAATAAGATTAAAGATATTAGTACCATCAGTTCATTTACCATAGCTTTAAAAAATCTCCTGCTGAGTAGCTGCTTCTATAGTACAGAGGAATACATGATAAAGTGCTGGTAATGATGCTATTACTTATTAAATTGTAAATACTCTCAATATCTAATATATAGCTTTAAAAATGCGTTAATGTCATATTGATTATGTACACATTATTAACACCACACCAATAGATTTTTATTTTGTGTTTTAAATATTGGTTATTAATATTATTGATTATTTAAAAAATTAAGATGTGCTGTCCTAACATTGAGGTATTTGGTGTTTCTGCTTTTTTTTTCTTTTTCAAAATTATCATTATTGTGCATATATTATTGTTAGTATTAGGAAATCGCTCGACAACTCCTATACTGTTGGCATATTTCAAAATATGTAATTGTACAGTCTATGGAAGCTAAATAAATGGACGAATGAATTAATTAATTAATAAGTTCTTGACATACAGTGTACTGTAAATATACTGGTACTTATTTTAAAAATTCACCCGCTTTTTCAATTCATTTCAGCCCCTTAAATGGATTTTACGAAAGCAAAAATATACGTGTTTCATTATGTAACATCTTCAGTTTTTGAGATATATGTATCCTCATTAAAAAGTGAACTCCTTTTTCACCCCCCCCCCTCTCAAAATGTGTTTTTCCTTATTTTAAAAGGAGATACCAAATACCAGTTTTCACATCTGTACGCCTGTAACACCTCCAGTTTTTGAGATGTAAGTATTCTCATGAAAATAATTCAAATTCTTCTTCACTTCTTTCCACTCCTCTTTCCCCTTAGGTGAACTTTTCGAAAACATAAGTATCTACGTGTTTATTTTTAAAGGAAATTCAAAATACCAACTATCACATCCGTGACAGCTTCAGTTTTTAAGATATAAGTATCCCATGCAAGGAATTCAACTCCTTCTTTACTTATTTTCAAACCCCCTTAAGTCGATTTTCCAAAACAAAACAAAAAACATGTTCCTTTATTTTTAAAGGAGATTGCAAAGACCAATTTTCACGTCTGTAACATCGTAGCTTTTGAGATATAAGTCTCCTCATACAAAGAAATTCTGTAAGTGGATTTTCCGAAGACAAAAGAAGATCACAAATACAAATTTTCATGTCTGTAACATCTTCAGTTTTTAAGATGTAAGTATCCTCATAAAAAGAATTCAACTCCTTTTTCAGCCGTTAATTTGATCACCCCCCCCCCCCCAAACTCAAAAATGCGCGTTTCCTTTCTTTTCAAAGGAGATTCCAAATACCACTTTTCACGTCTGTAACCATTAGTTTTTGAGACATAAGTTTCTCCATAAAAATAATTTGATATTTTCATTTCCTTTCACTCTCCCACTTAAGTGAATTTTCCAAAAACAAAAAATATGAGTTTCTTTATTTATAAAGGAGTTTCCAAATACCAATTGTCATGACTGTAACATCTTCAGTTTTTTAGATATATGTATCGTCATAAAAAGAAGTGAACTCCTTTTTCACCCTCCCCCCACCCCAAGCTGATTTCCGCCCCCACTCAAAATGCGTGTTTCTTTATTTTTAAAGGAGATTCCAAATACCAGTTTTCACATCTGTAACATCTTTAGTTTTTGAGAAATAAGTATCCTCACAAAAATAATAAATTCATTTTTCACCCCACCCCCGCCCGTTAACTTCATCCCCCTCCCAAAAAACGTATTTATTTTTAAAGGAGATTCCAAATACCAATTTTCACGTCTGTAACCTTCAGTTTTTGAGATATAAGTTTCTCCATAAAAGAATTCAACGCTTTTCACTTCCTTTCATATTCCCCCTTTAGTGAATTTTCTGAAAACAAAAAATACGTGTTTCTTTATTTATAAAGAATCTTCCAAATACCATTTATCACGACTGTAACATCTTCAGTTTTTGAGATATATTTATCCTCATAAAAGTAATTCAACTCCTTCCCCCTCCCAAGTTGATATTCCACCAAAAATGCGTGATTATTTTTAAAAGATATTCCACTTACCTGTTTTAACGTCAGTAAATTCTGAACATTTTTAGATATAAGTACCCTCATACAAATAATTCAATGAATTTTTCAATTCCTTTACCCCCTTAAGTGGATTTTCTGAAAACAAAAGAATCCGCGTTTCTTTACTTTTAAAGGAGATTCCAAATACTAATTTTCACTTCTGCAACATCTTTAGTTTTTGAGATATAACCATCCTCAAACAAAGAATTCAACTCATTTTTCAATTCCTTTGCCCCCTTTAAGTGGATTTTCCGAGAAAAAGAAATACATATTTCTTTATTTTTAAAGGAGACTCCAAATACCGATTTTCACGTCTGTAACATCTTCAGTTTTGGGGATATCACTATCCTAATTTAAAAAATTCAAACCCCTTTCCAGTCCTTTTTACCCCCCAAGTGGGTTTTCCAAAAACAAGAAATACATGTTGCATGATTTGTAAAAGATTAAAAATACCAATTTTCACTACTGTAACATCTTAAGTTTTTGAGATGTTTTGTACATATGCCCATTTAAAAAATTCACCCCCTTTTTCAGTTTCTCTTAAGTGGATTTTCAGAAAGCAAATTATCTTTCTTTACATTTACAAGAGATTCCAAGTACCAGTTTTCAAGTCTGTAACATGTTGTGTCTGAGGTATATTGTAGGCCTATATGTATATTTTTTAATTCCACCCCGTTTGTCACTCCCATTCATCCCTTAGTCATTGGATTTTTCAAAAACAAAAAATACGTGTTTCTTTATTTTTAAAGGAGATTCCAAATACCAATTTTCATGTCTGTAACATCTTCAGTTTTTGAGATATGAGTATCCTCATAAAAGGTATTCAACCAATTTTCCCCCTTTTACACCCCCTCCCCCTTAATAGGATGTTGCGGAAACAAAATACCACGTGTTTCTTTATTTTTAAAGGAGATTCCAAATACCAAGTTTTACGTCTGTACATTTTTAAGTTTTTGAGATGCAGATAACCTCATTTAAAAATTTTACCCCCCATTTTCACCCCCTTAGCGACGGAATACCCGCAAATCCTTCCTTAGTGAGCACCTATACCCTTATATAAATGTATCCTCAAAATTTCATTTCTTTATGTCCTGTAGTTTTGGCTCAGCGATGATGAATCAGTCAGTCAGTCAGTCAGTCAGTCAGTCAGTCAGTCAGTCAGTCAGTCAGTCAGTGAGGACACATTTTATATATATAGATTAATAAGTATTTCAAGGATATTTTAAATAAGTATATCAAAAATATTATTAATTTGTTATTATTAAGGATTTTGGCATAAAGAAACATAAGTGGTGCTGAGAACAGGAAACGTGCTTTGAAAGGAGATCACAAGGCAAAACTTTCAGAAACTGTTGCCAAAATAGGATTATTATTCACCCCTAAATTGGGTTCTACAGAGAAAACTCCTTCAAGTTCATCTTTACGAACATTATAATGGACATCTCCTCAACTCAGCCGAGTACAAGCTCAGCCACTGACTGCTTAGATGAAGAAGAGCCATCATCCACTAATAAGAAAGCAAGTAGACCTAATCAATCATTTAAAGCATGACAAGGAAGACCTAAGTGACCATAATGAGGTAAGCTCAAATAAACCAGCTACACCTTTGATGAATAATTCTGCAGGTGTTACTACTAAGCCTATTTATCCAGTAACTAATATCTTGAATGAACAGCAGTCTGATTTACCTGAGAACAGTTCCAAAGCACTAGGCCTACTACCTAAAACATTTATTCCACAAGATCCTGCTACTTAGTATGTAGTTTGGCTGCTGCTGCTGTTGTTGCTGTTCATATTTTTGAAAATTCTCCCAAACATGACATAAATACCAACTTTTGAGGGTCCGAGCGCATTTACAAAAGTGAAATATACCACTCTTTGTTAACTAATTTGTTTAAAGGTGCATTCATTAATGGGGAAACCTTCGTAGGAAACTAGCTGCTGTACTCCGAGTTTACAGAGAAGCAATTTAAAATAAACAATTTTTTCCTGTTTTAACTATCAGAAACACGGCACTGAGTTCATCAAACAACACGAGCAGGTGCCTGACCACAGGTGTTAGATTTTAAAATAACCAGATAAACAATTCCATAAAAATAAATACATCTCAATCAAATCAGTATGATGAAGTAATATACTGGCAAACTGTATTATCAAGATTCTGTTGTATGATTTCTTTCAGCACGATGCTTGCCTTTTCAGGGAGACAATGAACGTATTAGGTTTACCTCAAATGGCCTATATATGGGATGTTTGGAATTAATTAGTGAATATGATCATTTCTTTCACAGCCATCTTTCAAAATGTGATAAAATTTCACGCCATGCGTCTTAATTATCGCATGTAACAAATTTAATCACATCATGGCAAGCTGTGTTCTAGAGACAACTGTAAAATAAGTAAAAGATGCCAAGTACTACTTCCGCATTGCAGATTCGAATCCAGACTGCTCCCACGTGGATCAGTTAGCAGTAGTGCTTCGATGCGTATATCTGATAGATGCGGCATAGTGCAAAATCATGTTAAAATGCACTTCACCATCTGGGGAGAGTTCCTGTAACTCAGGCGCTAACCTCCCTCGAAGGATATCTATATACTGATCACTGTTTATCATACGCTTAACAGGGAGTATAGATTTTGGCCCCTTATAGGTAAGACATTCCCAAAACATCCTTTATGGACGATGTTTAGGTGCTTGTTGAACATGGGCCGGTGAAGTTTTCTCAGGGTTTTTTTACGTGCTTATGAAATACACTGACCACAAACTTCGAAATCGGTTTCATCCTAAAACCGGCCTCCTTATCATCTTCCACAGCCCTGTCTTTATGTAGGTTAGCCCATATCGATAGCTTTTTGTGCATATTGTCCGCCAGAAGCTGCTTCCTTGCTGGTCTGCGCTCTTCTTCCTGCCTCCAACAGCATGCGGTGAACGTGAAGTTCATGAGTTATGACTGTTGTAATGTGAACATTTTGCCTAATCTGACTGAAACTTCGGTTTAGGCCAAGAGCTGAGAACCTGAGGGTTTATTTTACTATTCCTTGTGTTTCTGACCACAGTTTCCTTCCTTCAACAATAAATAGGACCTGGTCTTCAGCAATAAAAAGGACCCACTTTCTCAGTACCGCTTCAAAATTGAATTTACATTAGCCACACTAAAATCACATTAGGAAGCTATTTGTCATTGTGTCATAGATGTTATGGTAAGCTAATTTCACAATTTTTTAACATTTCTGCAGGGTGGTATCCATTATCAATTTGTGGATCAATAACATGACACAATATAGAAAACTTATACGATCTTACCCGAAGACATTAAACGAATTGCTATGTTATAAAGAACATCCAGTAATGCCCAATAATATTAACAATACTGCTGCCATACGTATACAATGCAACAGTATTTCGCAGGAACATACGATTCTGCCAAATAAAAGCAAAGCAAAGTCATCTCTGTACAGGCCATGAAGGCCCTCGGAGGGGTGGAAGGTAAAGGCTTCCACTATCCGCAACCTCGGCACTTGATGGGGTAGAGTGGTTAGCTCTACGCCTGCCTGCCTTTGCTCCCAGGAATTAACCTAATACTCATTTTTGGTGTAGGCTGAGTGAACCTCACGAGCATATGCACCTCCGGAAGTGGATATCTCGTTTCTTACATTTTTTGACTTCCTGACGGGAGTCAAACCCACGTCCTTCCGGGTGAACCGAACAAGCTTTTACCGCCTCGGCCAGGTAACTCCTCACTATTTATAAATAGTCTTCTAAATTATTTGGATTAATTTGCACGCTACTGTATAACTGTTAGGTTCTTCAGTGTGTTGAAAACTAATTTAGGATAAAATAAACTATTAGTTAACAGTCAAGCTGAACGACCTGCATAAGCAGAAATTTATCAGGAAGAAGAAGATAAGTTAACATATAATACAGATGTTGATTCCCATAGGGAATTTAAAATATTTGTCCCGAATGAGTAAATTTATAATACCAATATAATGGTCCGTTATTGGACATTATAAATTTTCCAGCTAACTTATTCTTGGTTGCCTGCGTTTCGCCCTCGTGTGCTAAGTTAGGCTCATCAGTTGGGACTTAGCACACCACCCAAGAAGCAAGGCTAGTGCATACCGTGGAGGCCACTGCATAGGCTACTTGAAGCCACCAGCAGTGCCAATGCACTATGAGAGCTATGTCTCATTACCAAAAAATTGATGCCTGCCTGGCCATCAGATAATACAGATGTTGATTCCCATAGTTAAGTTAACACATAGATAAGTTAACAGTCAAGCCTTAATAAAATTAACTAGCTTTATAGAGTTCTTTAGTACAGTTTTAAATTCTGGTGGCATTTCTTTGGAGGTCAGTAAAAATGAAATGGCGTATGGCTTTTAGTGCCGGGAGTGTCCGAGGACAAGTTTGGCTCGCCAGATGCAGGTCTTTGGATTCAACTCCCATGGGCGACCTGCGCTTCGTGATGAAGATGAAATGATGATGAAGACGACACACACACCCAGCCCTCGTGTGAGCGAAATTAACCAGTTATGGTTAAAATTTCCGACCCCGCCGGGAATTGAACCTGGGACTCCTATGACCAAAGGCCACCACGCTAACCATTTGGCCATGGAGCCGGACACTGGAGGTCAGTGCTTCCCTATGTATGAAAAATAATGTACCCAATTCATATCTGGAGCTCCTTCCTTGACTTTAGAAACAACCCCACTATGCCTGCCTGTAAGGGTGTGAACTCATTGTGTACAGAAGCCCACATATTTTTCCTGCTGGATCCCATTGAATCCCTTTCTCTCTAGTGTTCAAACTATTACGATATTCAATAAGTAACTATCAAGAATGTGACACACTTCTTCTCTCTTCAACTCTTCTAATTAACTGAGATTCAATGTTACCTACCATACCATTAATTCCGCGATTGATAGTGTATTTGAAAGAGGAATCAAATCAATCTTTGTAAGCAACTTGTTGTCAAGAAATAGTTTTCACCACATCTTTTATTGCTGGAAGTAGTTAATCTTCCCTGATAGAATGAGGTTTCCCTGTTTTGCCTATGTGCAAACTTAACAGGTAGGATGCTTCCCATGTCTTGCTATTAATTGAACCCATGCCTGAAACTTTACCTTTCCCATAATTAAGTGTTCGTAACTGTTGCTGGAAAAATTCTATTGGTTTATTTTTCATATCATAATGCTTTGTTTCCAAATATCATCAGAGTTTTGCAGGTTTCATGCACTTGCTCGACAACACTTAATAACACAAAACACACCGTGGTATTTCTGTTCACATTTATCACCGGACCACGTAATCCTAACTGCGAATACAAACAGTCATATTTCCTACTGTATTTTTTCTTTGCTACTTGTTTCAGTTTTAACAGTACGAGGCGTGTTTCTTAAGTGAGGGTCGTTTTGTTGTAGACACTAACAGTTCACGCGTGTGCGATGCAACGAGCGCGTGCGTTGTGTGTCGCGTGCCTCGGGAACAACGGTGCTCAGTTGCAGCTCTGTTGCTAACCTGTACAGTTCTGTTTTGTGCTTGCTCAAATGTTCATGATTATCAACTCGTGCCGTGCGAGGTTCGGTCAGTGATACTTTTTTTGTCGGCAAGGAATCTGTCTGCTGCAGACATTCACTGACAGATATGCGAAGTGTACAGTGCTAATGTTATGAGTGAAGGCAAAGTGCTTAAGTGGGTACGAGACTTCCAAGATAGCTGTGACAACGTCCATGATGAGGTCCGCTCTGGTCGCCCATCTCTGATCACAGACGATTTGGTGGCTTCAGTTGAAGTGAAGATTCGTGAGGACAGATGCTTCACAATAACAGCTTTCTCAAATGCCTTTCCTGACGTGTCTAGGTCAGTGCTTTACAAAATTGTTTCTGAAAACCTAAACTTTAGGAAACTGTGCTCCCGTTGGGTCCCTAAACTCCTAACGGACCACAAACACAAAACATTTGAGTGTTCGATGAAGTTTTTTACTCGTTTTGCCGAAGAAGGTGATGACATGTTGAGTTAGATCGTAACAGGAGATGAAACAGGGGTTTCACATATCATGCCCAAAACCAAGCAACAGAGTATGAAATTGAGACACACACATTCGGCTGTAAAGGTGAAGGCCAAACAGACTCTGTCCCAATGCAAGACCAAGAACTCTTGGTTATCTGAGCAGGCGGCAAGTTTCTATGAAGAAGGTATTCAAAACTTAGTTGTAATGTATGATAAGTGTTTATACAAACTTGGCGGCTATGTTGAAAAATAGAGTAAAGTATGTAGAATCTGCAAATAAATGTGGTGTTTGAAAATCATCTTTCATTGTGTAGTTATTTTCAAACGGCCCTTACTTAAAAAACTTAGAATTAACACTGTCTGTATCAAATGCTTTTATTTTCAAAGACCCTGTTCTAAGCCACTTTTCCATTATTAAAGTGGTTTCAAAAATATAACATTAAACCTGGAGTTAAATCACGATACATTTTGTCCAACTATAACGTAGCTCTTCTGAAGATCTACTGAGCTTTAATGTAAGAAGCAAAACCATCACCTTATTAAAATATGGACAACACATGTTTACTTAAAACAGCAAGGGAAAGTGGGAGCAATAAATTAATAGTGTATTCTTGGTTGCTTTACCATTCCAATGTTACCAACCCTAGCAATTGTTTTCGGCATGTACTGTGGTCCCGTAAGACCCTCATAAAATGGTCATCGACTTAATCCTCAAAGGATGATGCTCTCTTTGATGTTGACTGGAAACGTATTTAGTGAACTGACAGAGTAGCAAAGCAATCATATCCTCTTATCCTAAAAATATCATATTTTGGCTGGTCGCTGAAATATTAATGGGTTTTAGAAAGTTTGACTTATAACTTGTAGCCTTATAGAGTACGGTATTCATTTCATTTGAACGTTTTTTACCAATTTATTTTTTGTTATATTTTAAAGTCAATTAGAATTTCATTTTTAATTCTGCCTGCAGACGACCTGTCCCATCTGTGGAGACCACAGGTTGAGAAACGCTACCCTAAATGATTGCACATAAAATTAAATCAAAATCTTTGACCCAAAATATCTCTAAATGAAGTACAAAGAAAATTTTTAAAAAATCACACAAATTGTATTGTAAATTTCATTTAGAAAATCTAGTCAAGAAAAGACTAGGCCTGTAAACATTTACCATAGTCATTTCGCTGTAAATACCAAATTTCACTTTAAAGCAATGTACATGACAAAAATCATGAAACATACGAATTACGTCCACTATAGCAAGTATCAATCAATCTAACTTACCTTTTCTTCTTTGGCTTCCTGCTACTAAACTCACAGGAAGGAGGTAGTTATGGGTAATACCGATGTGTTTGCAAATTACTGATTTTGTTTCTTCTTGTCTCCTGACTGGCTAGATTTTGTTTTTCCAACAGTGGTTATGTTACGGCCATATGTGGTGGAAACAAATTTTTTGGTGTGACCTTTGCTGGTTTTTAGTTATTGTCATGTAAGTTCCTTGCATTGTACTGCCTCTACTTCATCTAAAATTATTATTTTACCTTTCCATTGATTTTGATCATTTATTTCTCTTCTTTAATTCCTGGTACAAAACATACACTAAGGGGTGAAAAAAGTCAGCCAGCTCCAAGGAGAAGTATACATTTGTCAGATTGTTAAATAATCTATAGAAGAGAATGCATTTTTTCTTTCACTGAAAATGAATACATGTGGCCCAATAGACTTTGTTAAATCTTAAAGGTTAATATAGAGGCGGCACAACTCTGCATTCAAAATGTCTGGGGGAAATCATGCCGAATTCTCTTCGCAATGTCGCACGGGCATATCCGGGATATAGGGATACCATCCAAGACCCACGTTCCAAATGCCGATGAGTCATGCATGA
Organism: Anabrus simplex; assembly: GCF_040414725.1. Taxonomy (NCBI): domain Eukaryota; kingdom Metazoa; phylum Arthropoda; class Insecta; order Orthoptera; family Tettigoniidae; genus Anabrus; species Anabrus simplex. The sequence goes on along the minus strand of NC_090266.1, from coordinate 1,148,419,789 downwards.
TTGTTTTGCCTAGCAAGGGAGTAGCAACAGCAGAGAGCAAGCAGCGAGTACGCATTTAAGTGGAGTTGCAGCTGTCATAATTTCTTCTCCTGGACCACTTACTGTATTGCTCTCGCAGGGAGTTTCACTATTTGCAGACAGATCTGACAACACTCTATGCCATAGAATCCCTGGGTGGAGGAGTGGGGGTATATGATGTACATGTGGTTACAATAAAAAAAAGGGAAATGGCGTATGGCTTTTAGTGCCACGAGTGTCCGAGGAATGATAATTACCAACTTAAGCATACCTATATCACAATTGTAAATCTTGAAGCTCACCCTCAATTACATAAGTCATTAAAAAAAGTATTTGTGAAATGACTTTATACTTCGCCTATAAAATTATTTTACTCACCAGCTACACTGCAGTGTCAACATTGTTGCAGAGCAGGACTGTAAATCAGGACCCCTGGAGGAGATAGCCGTTTTACAGACGGAAGCATTTTTGAAATCCAGGTCACTGATTGGGATGAGCCACAGAGTATTGTCGACATTTCACCTGTTGGTTGAAAAATTATAAACTGTAATTACTATGCACACTTCAAAATTTAAAAGGTACTTTTTTATAATCATAATTTTCTACAGTAACAAGTTATATTTTCCAAGTATCAGGGTACACAGTTATAAAGACTGAAATTCAAGTAAAAACAAGGGTAAATCAGAAATAAAATGTCATTCATGTTATTGTTTAATTTCCCACAAACTAGTTTTATAGTTTTTGTTAATGTGAACAGCCAGGAATTTGTCCCACATGAATTCTTCCAAACATGCATACATCTTCATTATAGACTGTTACACCTTTCAGTGTTCAGTCTACAAGCCTCGGTGAATTTACTGAACACTGCCACAATCCTCTATTTGTAACTAGCTCTGTGGCCTTATTTACTTCTATATCTCTTAAAATAATTAGAAACTATGTCTAACAATTGTCATCTTTTCCTCCCTCTACTTCTCTTACCCTCCATGACCCGAGTTCATTATTCTCTTGGTAACCTATCCTCTTCCTTTCACCTCACATGACCTCCCCACCAAAGCTGGTTTATGCATACAGTTTCATCAATATAATTCATTCCTAACATAGCCTCTATACTCTAATTCAGAGTAGACTTCTGCCATTGTTCCCACCGAATCATTCTCATTACATTCATGTCTGTTACTTCTAACTTATAAGATATCCTGAGTCCACCCAGCTTTCACTCCCATAAAACAAAGCTGGTCTGAAAACAGACTAGTGTAAAAATAGTTTCACCCAGGAGCTGTTGATTGCAACTGCATACTCACTGCATTAGCTTTGCTGCACACAATACTAAGATCCTGGAAGAATTCTCCTCCCCCTACTTCTGTGGAGTCATGGGTGTGAACTGTGTCGCACGTGGATTTGGTCCTCATTTATGGCCGGACGTTCTTCCCGATGCCAACCTTGTGAAGGAATGTAATTACCATTGCACGTTTCTGTAGTGGTTTGTAGTGAGGTGTGTTTCTGAATATGAAGAGAAGAGTGTTGGGATAAACAAACACACAGTCCCCAAGCCAGAATAATTAATCAGACATGATTAAAATCCCCGACCTCGCTGGGAATTGAACCAGGGACCCTCTGACCCAAAGGACTAAACGCAGTCAACTCAGGCAAGGAGTCTGGCAATACTACCATCCTGGGCAAATACATATCCTAATTACTTGAAATTATCTACCTGTTCCAGCTTTGTATTCCCATACTGATATTCAATTCTCTTAGGTTTATTACTTGCTGACCTCAATTTAGTCCTGTAAAGGCTAATTTTCATATCATACTTATTCCCCTTATTTTCAAATTCCAAGACATTAAACTGCAGGCTTTTGGCACAATTTGCCATTATGACAAAGTCATTGGCATAGGACAAATTGCTAACCAGTATTACATTTTCATCTAACTGAATCTCCCTCTGCCACTTTATAACTTTCAGTAGATGATTCATGTAAACTATGGACAACAAAGGTGAAAGATGACAGCCTTGTCTAACCCCTGTAAGTACCCTGAACCAAAAACTAATTTTATCATCAATTCTTACCACAGCCCAATTTCCAACATAAATGCCTTTTACTGATTTTAATAATCTATCCTTAATCCCATAGTCCCCCAGTACAGCAAACATATTTACCCTCCGTACTCTGTCATAATGCGATCTCTAGATCTACGAAATACAAACATAACTGTCTAGTCCTCTCACAGCATATTTCAATTACCTGTCACATACTGAAAATCTGATTCTGACAGCCCCTCTGTGCTCTGAAAGCACACTAGTTTTCATCCAACTTACTCTCGACAATTGAATGTACCCTCTCTTCCAAAATGCCAGTGAACACCTTGTGTGGTATACCAATTAATGAAATACCTCATTAGTTGTTACAGTCTTTCCTGTTTCTTGCTTAGAGATAGGTCCAATTACTGCTTTCATCCTATCAGAGGGCACTTTACTAAAATTCCACCTTAATGCTATTACTCTATGAAGACATTTCTTTCCCACCTACCCATTGTATTTTACCATTTCAGATCTAATTTCATCTATTCCTTATGCTTTATGATTATGTAGTTTATTTACCATCCTTTCTACTTCCTTGAGCATAATTTCATCAACATCATTGTCCTCCTCTCCACGAGCCCAGATGATCACGACACCATCAGAAATATTCCCTTTTACGTTGAAAAGATTTTCAAAATATTCCTTCCACCTGTCCAGTAATTCCCACGGATCTATTCTTAGCTCACCTGATTTACCCAGAAAACTGGTCCTTTTCTTTTTCCCTCCCTTTCTAAGATCATTATTTTACAGAAAGGATTCCCTGCCCTGACCTTTCCAGGTCATTACCGAAATCTTTGTGAATTCAACAAATTTGTTTTGCTCCGTTTCTTTTATCTACATACAATTCCCTGTCTGCATCAGTCCTTGTTTGGAGCCATTTTTATGTTTACAAGCTGCTCTCACTTTATCATTCCACAAAGATGTTTTGCTCTTTCCAACCTTTACATTCACTTGTTCATAGGCATTCCCTTGCTGTTTCTACTATAGTATTCCTGTATGCCACCCATTCTCCTTCTGTATCCTGAAGCTGCTTACTGTCTACTACAAGTGAACTCCTGCTATTGTTCCCACTGATTTTGAAACTGAAAATTTAAAACCAGGATGACAATATTTCTAAGCTACCACATTAATATGTAGACATAGATCCAAACATCAGGAGTTTGATTCTCATCCAGGACTTTTTTTTTTTTTTTTTTTTTACCTGTACATTTTAGAGAGATGTTTCATCATGCATATCATAGACGATGTTGGTTTTTAAATTGCTTATAGTTTTTTTGTTTTTTTTTTTGCTAGTTGCTTTACGTCGCACCGACACAGATAGGTCTTACGGCGACGATAGGACAGGGAAGGGCTAGGAGTTCGAAGGAAGCGGCCGTGGCCTTAATTAAGGTACAGCCCCAGCATTTGCCTGGTGTGAAAATGGGAAACCACGGAAAACCATTTTCAGGGCTGCCGACAGTGGGGTTCGAACCTACTATCTCCCGAATACTGGATACTGCCCGCACTTAAGCGACTGCAGCTATCGAGCTCGGTCTTATAGTTAATTAGACTTAGTCATTCCATTATTCTGTGTTTGCTGTGAAAATGGACCGATTTCTCGTCCATTCTTGTGATATCTGAGGGAATATCATGGTATGATTTAAGACAAAATCTGATATCTTTGAATGTTGGTACGTGGCCCCTGCACTGTGTTTGCAACTGTCATTCCTATAATGGGTGAGTTTTCAGTGCCTAGGTCACCTGTGTTGGTGCTGGTGAAGGCTGGCTGCAGGGAAGGCATTCCACTTCTACTGCTAGACCATGGTAACATGTTCAAGGAGCAAAGGGGCATTCTACAGGCCACCCATATGTTCCTACTAGAGAGCAAAATGAGGCCGTCCTGGCAGCACTAGAGGAGAACTCCTTGGAGCTGTTTCACTGAGAGCCTTGTCTTCCTCTCCTGGTGCAGCGCTTACTGCGCATAACCTAACTAGGGATGCGGGACTGCAAAACATTGCTGCTAGGAAAATACATTTGACGGAGGACCAAATAATTTATCACCTTGCACATGCAACGAGGGTGCTGAACATTGTGTGGGAAGATGTAGTCTTCAGCAATGAAGTCACATTTTTCTGCGGAGATGAAGGGCAGATATACCATGAACCCAATGCCAAGTGTGATGCTAAATGCATTAACAAATCTCCTAGAAGTGGTGTTTTAAGCATTCATTGCTGGGGTTGGTTTAACTCACACGGTCCAGGGATTCTGTTGAACTCTCAACCCTGATATTAAAAAAAGCTTAGAGTCTCTAACTGATTCATTATTTTTAAAAGTTGTTTTATGTCGCACCGACACAGATAGGTCTTGTGGCGACGATGGGACAGGAAAAGGTTAAGAGTGGGAAGGAAGGGGCTGTGGTCTTAACCCTTAGCTGAACAACGGTACTTGTAAGTACCAGCTATTAATTTGCTTCTTTACTCATAATGTTCGGTAGATATCGTGTCTGGAAGTTGTTAGAGCAGGGATGGCGAACCTATGCCACGCGTGTCACTAGGTGACACGCGAACACGATTTCGGTGGCACACCACATGAACATAATAATATTTTATATATACGTCTTGTACTATAAACAATGCATATCTTATAGTGTTTCACGTGTAAGAAATAAATGTGTTTTCGGTGCCGAAAAGAACAGAAACTTAACAAAGGTGGTGATGACCGTATTTTTCAAGAACTCTGGCCAAGGGAATTCGGACTGATAAAAAGATGTGTTGCCTTTGTTCGGAAACAATTCTATCCCCCACATTTAATGTAAAGCGCAATTTCGAGCCTGGTCACTCAAATGTTTTTTCCATTTCAAATGAAGAAAGAAGAGAGTTCGTTTCACAAAATATCGAACATTACACAAAACAAACTAGTTCTTTTGTATCATATTTCCACCCTAGGAATAATATCAGTGCGGCTGCATAGTACAGCATGCATGGGAAACCGATTTCTGACGGTGAGTTGTTGAAAGAAAGTTTCTTATTGACTTCCGACACGTTATTTGAGAACTTCCCTAACAAGCAACTAATAATTAACAGAATTAAAGGAATGCCAGCCAGATGAACTGCTGTCAAGGATAGAATAATAAAAATGAGTGAAGAAGATTCGGAGCAGTTGAAAACTAATTTGGTCCCACATGTATGCAGTATGTTTTGATGAAAGCATGAAAGTGACCTTACAAACAAGGATAGCTGGTTTTTTTTACTGATTTCCTTATGGAAATGTGATGAGGGAGAAATTAGTTTAATTGTTGAGCGTACAAACTACAATATGGAAAGATAATGAAGCTAATGGAGGAAGTGAAGTCCATTCTCAATATTAGTACTTTGGATTTATATATCTAATATTTTTTTTTTTTTTACAATTTGTTTTACGTCGCACCGACACAGATGGGTCCTGTGGCGACGATGGGATAGGCTTACGACTGAGAAGGAAACCGTCGTGTCCATAATTGAGGTACAGACATGCAATCGAATGTATTTACAAGATATATGTATAATAAATAAATAAATAAATAAATAAATAAATAAATAACATATTATGAAACATAATCCGGAATTTGGAAAGGAAGTCGCGGGGGGGGGGGGGGGGGGGTGTTGTAGGTTGTAGACATCCGTTAATGGAAAACAAGTGGCACAGTCAACAGGCGAGAATAATAAACCAGACTTAAAATGGCACACTAGTTGGAAAAGGTTCGCCATCCCTGTGTTAGAGCATCCATGTATTTTCATTCTATAAGGAAAACGTGAAAACTTAATGTTGGGTAGCTTGTATTTGATCTCCTTGGTAACAGAAACGGTTGTTACCATGGTTATGGTCCTTGTTGAAAATGTAAATGTCTTTAATGATGTTTGAACGATATTTCACATGACAAGACTTTCTGAAAACGTGTTTATTGTGAATATCGAACATTCTTTTTGTGTTCTAAATACTTTTCAACGAAATTTTAACAGTTCTGCGCGTAAATAGTGACTTTTATGTTAGTGTACTCCAGAGTACCGACGGTCTGTGAGAAGGCGCAATGTGTATATGAACATAACCTCGGATAATCACTGTCCACTTAGCGATAAACTGTTGAGTGACTTAGAATTTTTAGTGCATTGTTGGTAAATATGGCTATGTTTTTAAGTGATAATGAACTGTTAGAAATTTTGGAGGAAGATATTGAACTGAATAATGACTGTGACATTGATATTGAGCAAGAAGATGATGAAAGTGATTCGTTGCCGCTTGCCGATATATGCGTTCACAATGTATTTGATTACCTGTTTAGAGCTGAAATTGCTAAAGTCAGATATGTAACAGCAATCAACGGTTCAGGAGGCAATTCTGTTGAAAATGGAAGTGGCGTAACAGTGATTGTAAATGGAAGAGTGGATGATGTGAGTACCAGCAAAGAGGATAGTGCCGACTTTCCGGCTAATGATACTGGTGGGAGTGGGAAAGACAATGCTGGAGGAATGAGTAGAAAATGAGAAACCTCCATGGCTCGGGCGGAAGCGTGTCGGCCTCTCACCGCTGGGTTCCGTGGTTCAAATCCTGGTCACTCCATGCGAGATCTGTGCTGGTACAAAGAGGAGGCGGGACATGCTTTTCTCTGGGTACTCCGGGTTTCCCTGTCATCTTTCATTCCAGCAACACACTCCAATATAATTTCATCTGTCAGTCATTAATCATTGCCCCAGAGGAGTGCGATAGGACTCGGCAGCCGGCACAGTTCCTATCCTCGCCGCAAGATGGGGGCTTCATTCATTCCATCCCAGACCCGGTCAATGAACTGGAACAAAGGTTATAGGTTTTCTTCTTTTTCGAGTATAAAATGGAAGAAAGTAGAGAAGGACACAATTACTCCTGAATATAATTTGCCAGCTAGTGTAAAACAGAAAAGGTATTACCCAAAATTTGGCAGACGACAAGAAAATGTCTCGTGGTGAGAGTGACTGCAGAATGTCAAATACTGGCATAGGATATTTCAAGTGGAAAGATACCAAATCTGTAACTCTTGCATCTAACATGCTAGACAACTTATCACTGTTTCCAGAGAACAAAAGGATGGCACACGGAAAGAAGTGATCTCCCCAACAGTTGTTGCAGATTATAACTTTCATACGGGAGGGGTTGATTTGGCAGTCAAACTTAGGACAGTGTATGGACTTGACTGAAGATGCAAGAAATGGTGGCACAGGCTCTTTTAGGGGGACTACTTGAAATAGCATTCATTGATGCAATTTTTTTTATTTCGTTTTCTTTTTGTGAGGTGTAATACATGAAAAAATTCCACTTGGAGGGAAGTTGATCTTGGATTATTGATTTTCAGTGACCCCATGAAAACTTCAAAAAGAAAGTTTAGTGCTGAAAAACAAACAAGAAACAACAAAAGAAAAGGGAAAATCTCCTCCGTCGCCAAAGATGTCAGACAAGGAAACAAGGGCGTTCATTGGCATATTTTCACAGATGTACGGGGTAAGTGTGAATTCTGCAGTTTCCCCAGATACAATCTCGTCTCTACAGTAAATGTAGTCACCGCAATGTGCATTTGTGTTGTAATGAAGAAAGGAAATATTTCAATGTCTATCATGATGTAGCTAATCAACATGAATAACACTGTGAACTGAAATTTTTAAATATTCCTCTAATTTTCAAAATCAATTAATTTATTAATTCATTAATTTTTACTGATTGTAAATTTTAATTGTCTCTGGATTAATTTTCATACAACCTTAGTATTATTAATGTGAAAAATTAACTACTAAATGATAAATGTAGTTTATTTTTGTATCTTGGAGAAAGGTTTTCAGCATGAAATATATCTAAGTACTTATGTTGAACCAGCCTTCATAGGGACCAACGGTACTCTCAAGTTCCATGTACGAAAAACATAGAATTAGAAAAAATTAAAAAATTTTAACACTTTATTGTATTCAAGTAACCCCTTTTCATTAGATTTTCAATGGAAAATTGTGTATAAGTAGGAGCAAAACACCCTTGGTCAGCTAAGGGTTAATTAAGGTACAGCCCCAGTATTTGCCTGGTGTGAAAATGGGAAACCAGGGAAAACCATCCTCAGGGCCGCCGACAGTGGGGTTCGAACCCACTATCTCCCAAATACTGGATACTTGCCACACTTACGTGACTGTAGCTATCGAGCTCAGTTACTGGTTGATTCCAGGACTGGACATAATTTATCCAAAAGAATGGCATGTCGGCTTTAGCAGGATAATCAACCAGTTCATACCTCAAAAAGGATGATTTGCTTGCAGACAAGGATCAAAGCAACACCTTGGCCTCCTAATCCTGAACCCCAATGCGAATGCCTGCGGTCTAATTAAGAGGGCTCTGCAGGAATGCAGTAGTTGCCCGAGCTCAAAGGGAGAGCTGTGGACAATGTTGATCAACCTTTGGGAAGAACTGACCCTTTAAGAAGGGTTCTGCATGTGTCTCGCTGCTTCTGTGCCCAATCGACATCGAACAGTCATAGACCATGAAGATCAACAGACCCAATGCAGATTTGGGTTTGTTTTATTTGCAGAGACAGACTAAACCCTCAAGGCATATTTTAATTTTCTTTCTTGTTTAATCTTTGAGCACAAGGCCAAAACTCCATGGAATCAGTAAAATACACTCTAAAATATGATACTATCTGTATATGGTAACATCCACATCTCCCTTAGAAACAAGGAATCAGTATAATGAAAAAAGATAAATAATAATAAATTTAAAAACATAGCTTGCGGGAAGATTCGAACCTATGCCGGCTCCCAGCTGCCACTGTCAAGTTCAACCCAATGTATCTATCCACACAGCTAATGAATGCACTTTGTTTCTTTGTGACATATTTAGCCTTGTTTTTATTTAGACTGAAGTTAAGTCTCAGAGTACATTTCTTACTTTCTTGTTTTGTTCTCGATACCTCAGCCAAAAATCGAAATAATGAATAGAGTAACCTTGTAATATATACTTATAATCCCTGACACTGCTATAAAGGTTCTCGTGTAAGCCCGCTGTTGGAACTACGCCAAAACAGCTACCAAGAACGTGCTCATATTTTTTCTGGGCAACTGTACATTTGTCCAATACACACTTGCCAATAAATTTGCACAATTCTATTATGATAGAAAAGTGACAAGCAGAAATTGGGACAATTTGCAGCAGAAAAGTTAAACTTTTCTTAAAGCACAGAAGTGCACACTTTTATTGGCAAAGTATAAAACTACCATGTATCAACTAGCCAAGGATCTCTATAATAATTTGCTCCTTCCTTTTGGTCATGTTTGTAACAAGGACTAAGTAATATTTATTTCTCAAAATTATTTTTTAAAAATTCTTGGTAAGAATTTACCTGTTCAACATACTAAAATATTACCACTTAAATTAAATGGCCTGCCTAAACATTAAGTCAAAAGGTCATGGTTCGACCTATGTTAAGGTCATCATCAGCATGATGTACAAGAAATAAGACATACATAAAATACAGTAATACATAAGAATAAAACTAATAAGAAAGATCCATTTTCCAGTCTTGCTGTGATTAAAATTGGTGCTAATTTTACTGGAAATACACCCAGAGTTGAATAGAAAGTGGTCGGCTGGAGCAGTATCGTTGAAACCAGGTAGACTACTTACAATGTAAATGTCAGAGTGAAATTTAAGTTCCGTTTTCCTTCAATGAGGAATAAAAATGTTGGGCATGAACCTAAAGGTAAATAAAAAATACTAAATGTGAGAATGAGAAAAGATGAAATTTATCACATGTTTATCAAAAACTAATGATACCATCAGTAATGAAACTAAAAATGGTGTATATAAATTACAGTTTAGTAACTGCAACTCAATTCACGTCAGTCAGGCGAAAAAATTTTCAAATCAGGATGAAAGAACACATTAGATCATGGAAATTACCTAAAACCAGAGAGTTCCATCTCGCAAAACACCTTATAACAATCAATAATTTCTTCAATCCAGATCGGAGTCACAAAATTCTCCATATGGAAACCAAGGGCTTCGTATTATTTATTATGACTTTGTAGGTGACAAAAAGGAGAAATTTATGTGTTCGCACGGAGCATTACCTCTGTCTACTTTATCATACAACCCGCTCCCCCTCCCTTCACTGAAGCACAGTGGCGGGCAGCAGTTTGCGCTCTAGCACAGCAAATACAGCAAGTTAGTCAATTTGAATCACGCACAAAGATGTAAAAAAGTGACCTCATTTTCTCGAAAAGAAAAACCACCATTCCAATCATGCCCATTCTTTATATAACTAAGAACATCCTTGATTTTTTTGTCAGTATAATTTAGGTACACCCTGAGTTGTACCTCATTAAGTTACAAATTAACTTTAATATAATAATAAGAGACAGGACTATAATAAATGCATGTTTTCTCAAACAGAGAACTTGCCCATTTCATTACTTTCTAGCTGCAGATAGGTGAACTTTTTCCAAGCATGCGTGCATGTTTTGGTCGTTTTTGGGAGAAAATCATGTATAATGCATTTTTAAGGAACTTTTAGTTTAGTCATGCATATAATATACATTATAATCAGTTTAAATGCATGTTTTAATATTTTTTTAAATGTACTGTAATATCCTGGCATAATTTCCCACTTTCCTGATTTTTATTTTCAGTTTTTACGCTTGGTTGTGAATTGAATTTCACCAGTCCCATAATACGCTGTCATTAAATCGGTGTTGTTTGTTACATCATTAGCCCAGAGGCTGGTTGGATCCTCAAATAGCACCACCAAAGGCTATGCAGTTATAGGGAAACCGCAAAAACCAATGGCAGATCCCAAATGAGGCGTACTAGGCAAGATGAGGAGTGAGGCAGTTTGTCATTGCTTTCCTCACTGGGCCAGCCGGTGCTACTGCAGCATGACTGATCCTATGAGCAACACCTTTCATAACACTCAGACACTGGTTGTGCTCCAATTGTCATTACTCAGCACCACCCATACCCCAGCAGCTTCCATATTGTCACAGTCATCGATGAGACTGGGACTTCGGTGGAAGCTACACTTTGCTCTGGCCTGTGCCAACAGACGGATACAAAAATACTGCGTCCATCAAGAAATGGCAACAGGCAGCATTAAATCGGTACGAAATGAAATTGATTAGTTAACATACATTCGTAACTGTAACAATTGTAATTAATAGTTCTCTTATTTCATTCTAAAGTAAATACTTTTTAGCTTCAGGTAGTAAACAGTTGTCTCTTGTCAGATGATACAGTGTGTATCAGAGATGCACAAGCAGCATTTGAATGTAAAAATGTGCAACAGGATTTAATTTACATTAAAACAAACTTCTGTAAACTACCCTCTATGGCAGGTGTGTCAAGTTCATGAGCTGACAGGCAGCTGCGTGCATGAGAAACTGCTATTACAAGCGGTAGACTAAAATATCAGATAGAGCAAGCCTGAAGGAGTGTACAAGTTCATAACTATGATGCTCTGTACAATACATGTATATACAGGACATAGGCCTACATAATTAAATTTGTTCAACACGGCATTTGCATATAATGCGCGAAACAACAAGTTTTGTAATCACCATGTACTAGGAAAAAATAATTAACATGTTGCCAAAAGCAATGAGGTACAAAAGAAAAGTAATTTATTTGCTCAACTTTCCTATGAAAAATTATGAAGCAGAAAAATTCCAAATTCTATGATACTTCTATATCACTTCTATTGCAAAATGTCATGTTCTTATAAACTAAAAAAGGAAAATAAGCTTCGATAAAAGTAGCATCCTTCCAAGTAACTGTGTTGATACAAAAGTACACAAATACAAAAACACACTACCAAATTACTGTGTCAATCCTTATGACACTGCCTATGCAGCTGTATGTTTCAACCATTACACGTAGACCAAATCAGATAACTGAAGCCCTGAGTAAGCAACATGGGCAAGTATAAGCCGACTGAGGGGAAGAAACTTACGCCCGCATTCATAGGCATTTCTAACACAGGCACTGAGCTTACGGCAGGCAAGGATCGACACCGGTGCTCTACAGTAACCAAAATAGAAGCCGCATGACTGCCACTGTGCCAAAGAAAAAAGAAAGAGGACTGAAATAAGAACTTGGAACAAAAATGAAAGTTCATATTTCACTGTACTTTTTCTTTGATCGAGCATGTTTGCGGCATGTTTGTTTCCCATAGGCGACCTGCAAGTCGTGATGAGGATGAAATGGTGATAAAGACTATACATATCTGCTCCCATGCCAGCAAAATTAACCAATGACGGTTAAAATTCCCGACCCTGCCGGGAATTGAACTCGGGATCCCTGTGACCGAAGGCCAGCACGCTAACCATTTAGGCATGGAGCCAGACTCCTGTGGGACCAAAGGCCAGCACGCTAACCATTTAAGCATGGAGCCGGACTCCTGTGGGACTAAAGTCTTGCACAATATTTTAATTAAGAGTAAGTAACTAACAGTGAAAACTCATTACTGTATTTGGAATCTCACTGCCCATATCTGTTGTGTGTGCTACTGTTCATGGTTTTAACTTTGCACTAGCACGTGCAGGTATTTGGCGACGCAAGGATGGGAAAGAGCTAGGATTGGCAAGGAAGTGGCTGTGGCCTTAGGGCACAACCCCAGCATTTGCCTGGAGTGAAAATGGGAAACAGCGGAAAACCATCTTCAGGGCTCCGACAGTGGAATATGAACCCACTCCCAAATGCAAGCTCACAACTGCGTGACCCTAACTGCATGGCCAACTCGCTCAGTGTGTGTGTTACTGCACCACTTGTAAAAATTACCTAATATCAAACTAGCAAAAGTATAGTATAGGTGTAGTTGTAGTTTGCAAAACACCAAGAGTGCTGATTCATTATTGTACTGAGCAATGACTTTGCTAGTCTAGCAATACCCCTGATATCAGTTTGTGTCTTTAGTCTCAGATACCCACTGATACATTAATGATTACTTGTACCTAGAAATGTTTTTAGGAAGTTGTGTAGGCCTACTCAGTCACCAAGGTATGTAGGCTTATTGACTTGAAAATTTATTTTAAAGCTTTCATAAACTTGTAATATTCCAAATACTTTTTTTTCTTGCTAGGGGCTTAAAGCTACAATAACGCATGGAAGGTTTTCAGCGACACCAGGATGGGAGTTAGGATGAGGAAGGATTTAGCCATGGTCTCAGTTGAAGTAAGTTACAGCCCCAGCATTTGGCTCATGTGAAAATAAGAAACCACAGAAAATAATCTTCAGGGCTACCGGCACGGGATTCGAACCCACCATCTCCCAAATGCAAGCTCACAGCTATGTGACCCTAAGCACACGGCCAACTCGTTCGGTATTCCAAATATGTAAATCAAACTTCAATGCTTGAATGGATTTCAGCTTTATCTAATGGTAATAACATGTGTCAAAGAACCCTAAGCTTATATTAAATTTTGCCGAGATCATTCCTATCCTCACCTACAGAACAGAATTAAAGTGGGATAGACTAAACATAAGACACCTCTTCAGCCTGGAAGATGTTAAAGCATGCTTCCTGAAGGCTGTTCTCAGTGTTTCTAAATACACATGGTTGAGACAAGTCCATGAACTCGCTAAAGAGTCGCTCCTAATCGAGGATCTATAAAACAAATTTGCTCTGACATTTACGGACAGCAGGAAGAAGGGAGAGAATATGGAAAGAGATCTGGCTGGATTTTTACACAACAGAGGCCATGCTAAACAGAACTTAGACCAGCACAATGCAGGAGTTTCGCCACATCGCAAATTCTCTTGCAGTACACAGATGAAAAATTGAAAACCTACAACCTGTTTTACAGTCACTGACCGGGTCAGGGATGTAATGAATAAATCAAATATAAGCTATTAGTACGATGGGGTCGCCACTCCCAAGGTGATTTATTAATGACTGATAGATGCTATGAAATGAGAATGGAGAGTGTTGCTGGAATGAAAGATGACAGGGAAAACCGGAGTACCCGGAGAAAAAACCTGTCCCGCCTCCGCTTTGTCCAGCACAAATCTCACATGGAACGACCGGGATTTGAACCAAGGTATCCAGCGGTGAGAGGCCGACGCGCTGCCGTCTGAGCCACGGAGGCTCCCCAGTGCACAGATATCATCACAAAATATGCAAGACGAAGTCTTACCACGATCCAGAACCGGGATGTTTATATAAACTCTGTAATCAAGACTGTAACTGATATCATGTAGCAAGCTGTGTAAAACATGCAAGTCCATCATAGACCTCGGTATCAAATGAAGCTGTCTAGTTCTACATTATGCACGATTTGTGCGTATTATCATTCATTCTAATTTTGCTGAATATTAATAGCCTATTATGCTCATTACATTTTTATTTATTTATTTATTTTTTTTTTTTTTTACAAGTTGCTTTACGTCGCATTGACACAGATAGGTTTTATGGCGATGATGGGAGAGGAAAGGTCTAGGAGTGGGAAGGAAGCGGCTGTGGCCTTAATTAAGGTACAGCCCCAGCATTTGCCTGGTGTGAAAATGGGAAACTATAGAAAACCATCTTCAGGGCTGCCGACAGTGGGGTTCGAACCCATCTCCCGAATACTGGATACTGGGCGTACTTAAGCGACTGCAGCTATTGAGCTCGGTATTACTTTCCTTAAAGTAATATCCTTGTACAAACTGCATTTTAGCGCTCTTGACTACATTACTTAAGGGATGAAGTGACAGTATAATGATAATTCACAGCCTGTTTCCAATCATTTGACTGGATCAGGAATGGAACGAATGAAGCCCCCATCTAACGGTGAGGATAGGAATTGTGCCGACTGCCAAAACCTGTTGCACTCCTCCAGGGTAATGATTAATAAGTGACAGATACAATTAAATGATATTGGAGAGTGTTGCTGTAATAAAAGATGACAGGGAAAACCAGAGTATCCGGAGAAAAACCTGTCCCGCCTCCGCTTTGTCCAGCACAAATCTCACATGGAGTGACTGGAATTTGCACCACGGAACCCAGCAGTGAGAGGCCGGCGTGCTGCCACCTGAGCCACGGAGGCTCTCTGCAACATCAATACTTTAGTTTAATCCGGTAGGTACTTCTGTGCGAAGTTAAGGTCAATTGGAAAGTCTCTCGTGCTACAAATTAAGGTACGAGAGAATTTAATTCACACTGCTCACTTGTTGAGTACGATACGAGCCTCTTATTTGTTCCTGTCACCAGTGACGTTAAAGTGATTTTTTAGGTCTCCATACGGCACTCGACACAATGAAAAGCAGGGCTCTCAAGAATAATATCAGATGGCTGTGGTTAAGGGTTTTGCTCATCACAACACAGCTATAGTCAGTCTTGGACAGATTCTGCATTTGCTTACAGCTCTCTTAGCAAGCCACTGGGCGGTTCATAACGCAATTCATAAAAATGACCCCTACGTATATCTGAGGTGCTGAATGTTTCTTCCTCAAGAAGAATTATTCTTACAGTTAGGGCCTAATCTATTTCATACAAAAAGTATGAGCTTTTAGACTGATGCTTTCTCGGCCTGTAATTGTAGCCATGATATGAGCTTTTGGCGTGTCAAGAAATCAAGGCGAATTTCACCCTATTCAGAATAGCATTCTCTACTAGTTGCTTTACGTCGCACCGACACAGATAGGTCTTACGGCGACGATGGGATAGGAAAGGCCTAGGAGTTGGAAGGAAACGGCCGTGGCCTTAATTAACGTACAGCCCCAGCATTTGCCTTGTGTGAAAATGGGAAACCACGGAAAACCATCTTCAGGGCTGCCGACAGTGGGATTCGAACCCACTATCTCCCGGATGCAAGCTCACAGCAGCGTGCCCCTGACCGCACGGCCAACTCGCCCGGTAACAGCATTCTCAGAGGCATTTTTCTATTTCCCATGACTATGTTCACTTCCCTTTACGAGCAGTTGTGTTCAGGTTTGGTTGTCTTGTAGAAGACATGCAACTTGTACGTTAATAATAAGTACAACAATCATGCAATTTTAAACCACTTTAAAATGACTATCACCCATGATGTGAATACAATCAATGATATTTGGTCACATTAGTCTGTCCAAATATTTATCCAGAAGGACGGAAGAACACTTAACCTACATTTTCAATCTGTTTAATTAAGTGCTATTCTATACATTACCTGACAAAATCACAATCGATTTAATAAAAATACCTTATGAGAATCAATGCCAAAATGTTAACTTCCATTATTATGATACACTACAACAAAATATTTCTGTAACTAAATCTAAAATGGGTAAAAATATAGAGAGGGGCACTCAACGATTATTAGCCATACACTTTCTGAAAAAAAATCCTACCACGAATTAACTCAGGCAAAATAATACCGATATTCCTAATAAATGATAGAATCATTACGGGTTGTACAATAACTAGGTTATTTTTCAAAAAATGTAATATCTCGTTCGAAGTAGCTGTTACCAACATTCTATGCACTTTACATATTACAAAATTTGCACCTAAAGAAGAACATTCCCGCGTCTAATGAAATGTATTAGTTTCGATGACGGCAAGCAATGTTTAGGGATAGTCCATATTAACATTTCACGAACGGTTTCATTTCTCTAATGAGAATTTATCTATTCAGTGGAGATACTAAAAACATTGTATCACACACAAACTTCTTAACAGGCCATGTCACACACTTCCAACCAATACAACTTTTAATCACCTGTTTGTTGATGACAGGTTGAAATATTATCCCATTCGGGATGCAGTTAATATTAATGTGTTGTTCACATATTTACTGCGGAAAGAAATCTCATTTTAACGCGAGACATTTGTTCGACTTATGTTCAGTCCGTACGACTTCGATCATTCGGGTAACACACTCGCAATCACCTCAGCTATGATGTTTAATGTATAAACAGCGGTTGACATTACAAGCAAGTGCGTGGAATTGCGTGGAACGTACAGATAGACACAGCTGCCACAAGATCAGAGACGACTCGGGAGTCAAAACAATCTATCGATAATGAACAACAACCTCTATCGATAGTTTGCGATGTATCAAAGCACGGCCGAGATCAAAGCCACACACATACCGTATGTCTGTGATCAAAGCAAAGCGTGAAGATGAAAGTGTGCTGGACTTCCAAAGCTAATTCAACGGAAAAAATAACGTCATTTCTGAGCTTCAGCCTTTATAATTATTTAAATTGTATATATAATTCTCCTCTCAAACTGTAACTGAGGTGTATGTGTGTGCGTTGGAGAGTCTTCCTTCCACACATCCGAATCACACCTTTCGATTATGTCAGTGCCACCAATAGAAAATAATACATAACGGTAATCAACATTTTTCAGCATTCTCATCAATTAGGTCTACGATGAAATGGCTGATTCAGCTGTCGGTAGGTGCAGAGTGGGTCTCGGCCCATAAGTGACCACGGCTGGTCCGTGGTCCAATAGCTCTGCACTCTGACCGGCCAACCGAGCAGAGGAGGGGCGACCACGGCTCTACCGTGGCTCTTCGTCTCTGCATTCGGGAGACGGGACAGGGCTGGACCTCACGGCTGGCCCCAACTGTCGGCTGTCATGAGAATGGTTTTCCGTGGTTTTCCATTCTCCTGCACGAAGGCGAATGCCGGGACAGTTCCTAGCATAGGCACGACCGGCAATCCCCTCACCTTCTCCGAGCATCTCCTTCACCGTAACAAATCTCCCGGCCTGAGAGTCGGCGTCACCGTCTAAGAGGCCCGCCTCCCCGTTCAGGGGAGGAATAAAAGTATTTTAGTAGTAGTGATTCAGTTTGAGCCACTCTATGTACAGTGTTACAGCTATTTCAACTCTCAGTCATTCAGTGGTGCTAAATCGCTTCAGCCTGCGCAATATGCCCATGAAATTTATCAGGAACCCAATGGGAATAACACGGTGTAGGCCCTACGCATATTCCGTTTTCTAGTTTTCTTCCACCCTCCCCTTGGTTTTTCGGTCATATCAGGCCTGTCTACAGCAAATAGTATATTGTCCAAAAGTGACAGATCTCCTCAATAATCAATGAATGTTTCAGCCAATTTGAACAAGGTTTTTATTTTACTATTTGTTTTACGTCGCATCGACACAGATAAGTCTTATGGCGACGACAGGATAGGAAACGCCTAGGAGTGGGCAGGAATCAGCCGTGGCCTTAATTAAGGTACAACCCCGGCATTTACCTGGTGTGAAAATGGGAAACCACGGAAAACCATCTGTAGGTAGCCTACCTGTACGTTACTATTTATGACTAGGCTATATAGAGTGGTCGCAAAGAACCGAGCAAAAATGGCAGATATGCAAGGGGATGTCGTAGAAAGTAAATTGGAGATACGAGTCAGTTAGGAACGACCAAGACATACTCAGATATTACAAGATGTTGTGTGGAGTGCGGTTCTTGGACATTCGTTTATAGGGTATAAACTGCCCTGACTACAAACATAAACGCCATTATATGTAGAAAGATGCTGAGCAATCGATCGTACAGTGTGTTAGCGTGTAAACACTTTTGTTCCGTATGGGATGAGCAGATAACCACTATTCGATAGATGACATTGAGCTCTAGGTAGGACATTTCATCAAAATGTAGTTTATCTAACAACGAAATTTTACCTGTCGTGATATTGCAGGTCATTAAATAAGCCACTTTTTTCTCCTGATTGGATTTAAAAAAATACATTGCACTGTTAAATTGATCTTCTTACCATTAGACTAAGTGACATTGTAGTCTATTTGTCTGCTGATGTGATATTTGCCAATAAATAATTGTTATTCAGTACACAATTTATAATGTCCTGTGCATCAAGAAGGTTTCAAATTGTACTTCACAAATATTAAACTTTTCGTGATTCAAAGTTTAAATCGTTACGAGTATCAGTCCACTGGGCAGACATTAAAGAAAGCAACCTCTCTTACTTGACATTATGGCTTAGAAACGAAAATAAATACTGTACAATCTTCAGGAATTCAGAACAGTGCTCAAAATATGTTGTAGGTACTTTAGAAAAAAGATTACTCACTTGTCAAACTTGCTGTTCTTTTTTCCTATTTGCTTTACGTCGCACCGACACAGATAGGTCTTGTGGCGACGATGGGATAGGAAAGGCCTAGGAATGGGAAGGAAGCGGTCTTGGCCTTAAGTAACGTACAGCCCCAGCATTTGCCTGGTGTGATAATGGGAAACCACGGAAAAACCATCTTCAGGGCTGCCGACAGTGGGGTTCGAACTCACTACCTCCCGATTACTGGATACTGGCCGCACTTAAGCGACTGCAGCTATCGAGCTCGGTGCAGTATGTTTTTATAGGTATATACATGTTCATTTGAAAAAAGAAGAACTAAAACAGGAAATCTTCAAATGTAAGACATTTTGGCACTTTTTCTACACTCCTGACATTGGACCGAAATATAGGACGTGTCAGCAAAATGTAGGACGTCTACTCACCTGGTCATTTCATATGATTTAAGCACTAAAACTTTCACATGCCCTTTTAAACCGAGGTGACTAATATGGCGATAGAGTATGAATTCCTACCTTAATTATGCTTTAATTCCATGCAATATTTACAGCTTGGTGAGTTTACTCGGTCAATTCCGACCACTCTTTATAACTATGCGAATGTTGCCAATTGTGTTGTACGGTTCAAGTTTCACGTTCCAGCTGACGCAGTTCCTTCATCGCAGTGTAAATGTACGAAACAGAACTTCAAATGACGATAACACTTACTCCAGCTATCTGTGTTATAGACCATTGAAGTACATTGACTGAGCAAATGTGTTGGGATAGCGGAACACTGATGCGCAGGTGTGTTGTCTGCGCACCACACGCCCCCTGTGCCAGCGGCAGTTGTATAGGAGACCTTGTGAGCAGTGGCTGTGCATGTGACAGGTGTAACATGGAACGTCGTCGTGAGCTGACACCGTTCGAACGGGGTATGGTGGTCGGTGCCCGACGGATGGGAAGTGCGATTTCGGAAGTGGTGCGGGAATTCGGCTTCACACGATCAACCGTGTCCAGGGTGTATCGTGAATGGTTGAATGCGGGTGTCACCGTCCACAACAGATGAACGACCGGCCGTCCAGCCACCCTCGATGACCGTGACCGGCGACATCTGAGACGGATTGTCAATAGTGACAGGCGGGCAACCGTGCAACAAATTATGGCACAATTCAACACAGGCCGTGCTAGACACGTCTCCCAGTGGACAATCGGTACGAACATGGGTTCTATGGGGTTTGGGAGTCGGCGCCGCACACGGGTGCCACTGTTAACACAACGTCATCGGGTACAACGGCGCGCATTTTTCGCCAGTCACCAGGGATGGACACTGGAATAATGGAGTAACGTGATATGGTCGGACAGTAGTAGAAGTCAGGGACACGGCCACCACCACCACCACACGCTCTCGGGAGAGGCCTCCTCCTCACGCTGGCTAAGAGCGCGACTCTAACCTCACATCCGCTATCGTGGAGGGGCTTAACCTAACTTTTTATGCGTAAGAGTGCTAGCCTAACCTCAGTTTTACGGCCGGATGGCCTTCCCGACGTCAATTGAACATGATGGCGGCTATACATGACTCCTTATGAGACACCTTAAGGGTGCTTGCGCAAGAACTTTTGACACGCAAGACAGAAAGCCTAACCTCAGAAGGACCTAACCTCAGTTTTACGGCCGGATGCCCTTCTCGACGCAAATTGCACAAGATGGCGGCTATACATGACTCCTTATGAGACTCATTAAGGGTGCTTGCGCAAGATGGCGGTCGCGAGATGGCTGCTATACATTGGCTCTTATGAGACTCTCTTGGGATGCTTGCGCAAGATGGCGGCTACAAGATGGCGGCTATACACGCCTCCTTATGAGACGCCTTAAGGGTGCTTGCGCAAGATGGCGGCTGCACTTATGAGACGGCTTAAGGGTGCTTGCACAAGATGGCTGCTGCTCTTATGAGACGCCCTAGGGAAGCTTGCGCAAGATGGCGGACATAAGATGGCGGCTATGCACGGCTCCTTATGAGACACCTTAAGGGCGCTTGCGCAAGATGGCTGCTGCTCTTATCAAGAAAGGTAGCTTAGAGGCTAACGTGCCGTGCTAGAAACAACGGTTTGATTTATTAAAATTGGGGCTTAAATGCAAAATGTTAAATATCTCGAAAACGGTGCGTCGTAGAGCAAAACGGACAAAATTTTCCCCCCAGTACGTAGGTTCGCAGTATCAGGAACATGATAGCATAAGAAAAAGTAGTATAATGAGATCAACGGTTCGATTCCTACTTAGGCCTTTTGGCATTTGGTCTGTTTTAGCTTGTATTGAAGCAAGTTTTTGTAACTTGATCAGGTCTTGGTATGGTAAAGAGTATAACGTGCCGTGCTGGTTCGATTCATTAAATTTGTGGCTTAAATGCAAAATGTTAAATATCTTGAAAACGGTGTGTCGTAGAGCAAAACGGAGAAAAGTTTTCCGCCAATATCCAGGTTCGCAGTATTAGGAACATGATAGCATAAGAAAAAGGTAGTCTAATAATGAGATCAACGGTTCGGTTCCTACTTAGGCCCTTTGGCATTGACAGCTATTTAATTCTACAAGATGGCGACTATACATAGCTTCTTATGAGACTGCTTAAAGGTGCTTGCACATGATGACTGCTATACATAAGCTCTTACGACACTCCCTAGAGATGCTTGCGCAAGATGGCGGCTACAAGATGGCGGCTATACACAGCTCACTATGAGACGGCCTATGGGTGCTCGCAAAAGATGGCGGCTGCCCTTATGAAGAAAGCTAGCTTAGAGGCTACTGCGCAAGATGGCGGCTGCTGTTATGCATGCAATTTGAAATTTTACGTGCTCTTGTTTGTAAACAAAGCCACGTGCTTTTTAACAGCGGTCATCCTTAATCAACAGAGCATCGTGCTGCCATCTTTAGCTACTACCTTTGAAATGTGGTTGCGGCAATGTCCACGTAACAGCTGTCATCCGCTATCCTTAATTAACAGAGCGCCGTGCTGCCATCTTTAGCTACTACCTTTGAAATGTGGCGGCGGCAATTTGAAAAACATCTACGTGGTTTTGATAGCTGTCAGCCGCCATCTTTAAACAAAAAACGTATCGTGCTACTATCTTTACGCCACTAAACCTAATCCTTATACATGTGGTGGAGGGTGATTTAAAAAATTCTACGTGCTTTTTTGACAGCTGTCATCCGCCATCCTTAATCAACAGAGCATCGAGCTGTTATTTTTACAGCACTAAACCTCATACCTTTGAAAGGTGGTGGCAGGTAATTTGAAAAATTCCACATGCTTTTTTGACAGCTGTCATCTTAAACAATGGTGGCTCTACATAAGCTGTTAAGGCCTCATCCTCATCCTCCTTCACCTCCTCCTCCTCCGCCTCCTCCTCCTCTGTGAAGGCATAGCTTGATCGAGCATGCATCGCGAAGGAAAGAGTGTGCAGCGATAACATCATTGTGCACGTCTAGACCTGCAGATTACAAAAGAAGTGGTTGAAATATAACAAGACTAGAATCAAACACTGTACTCGATGTCGTTAACTTCAACATGCGTTTAGAACATTGATGTGTTCAGATCACTAAATAAGTGATCAAGACTAGAATCGAACACTGTACTCGATACAATATGTGTTCAGAACATGTCAGGAGATACCTTTGTTCTAAGAAGATCAGATCACAAAAGAAGTGATTAAAATATAACAAGACTAGAATCGAACACTGTACTCGATGTCGTTAACTTCAACATGTGATTAGAACATTGATTGATGTGTTGAGAACACTAAATAAGTGATCAAGACTAGAATCGAACACGACACACGATACAACATATGTTCAGAACATGTCAGGGGATACCTTTGTTCTAAAAAGATGTATTCGAACAGAGAAAAAAAAAATAAGACTAGAATTCTGAACAGCTTGTGCAAGATAGCAGCTGTTATAACGTCCTCCTTCTCCTCCCGCTCGGTTAAGGCATAGCTTTATCGAACATACAACGCGATCTTATGCATAAGGCAGTGCACATACTGCGTATCCATCTCGCTCGGTAAACGATAATATGAATACAACAAAAATACAACTTCAAATGATTTGCCTTCTATCATTTGTCTTGTGCGAAAAGCAGTCAAACAAGTTATCGCATAAACATTTAACATGAAATATCGGTTCGGAAATATATTGTTTCAATCTGTTGCATGGGTTACAAGCGTTAGCTCATGCGGAAAGTAAAATTAAACAGAACGCTTAGTGCTATAAGAAATACACTGCTTACATTTAAGTCCCTAGCAGTGGAACAAGTTATCACATAAACATGTAACATGAAATATCCGTTCGGAAACAGATTATTTCAATCTGTTGGCATGGGTTACAAGCATGTAGCTTGTGCAGGCGAGGGCTACTATGCAAGATGCTGAACCGAAAAAATAATCGTACTACACTCATGATAGGGAACAGAACCCAGGGGTTACGTCTTATCAGAAGGGCAAAAGGATGAAAGGACTCTTCCTCCTCCTTACTGCACATTCCTTGTAGGGCTAAAGGGCTAATAGGCAAAAGGGCTAAAGAGCAAAAGGGCTCCCCCACCGCCTCACCACGCCCTCCTCCTCCTCCTAGAAGGAGTTAGCTGAAGTGGGTACATTTTTAACAGCAGCAACACCCTCATCGATTGTTATTAGCAAGAACGCTTCTACTTTGTTAAGTGTAGCAAATTAATCTTTATTGGTAAATGGTTTTGTGTTCAGAACCGAAGAAATTCATTCTACACACAATAGGGAATGGAACCTAGGGCTCACGTCTTATCAGAATTACCCAATAAAGAATAAAATCCCCGACCTATTATTGGTGTAATGAGTTGCGTTTTTCTAACAAAACTCAGTATCTGCGTGATCGTTTTTTAGTGTTTGGAACACAGAACTTTTCAAGAAGGCAGCAGTGAGGTTAGCGATGTTCTGTTGTTGGATTTTAAATTCCGCGCTACGACATGCATAAGGTGGCAGCCTTGAGGTTTAGCGCCGTGAAGATGGTGGCAGTGAGGCTAGCGATGCTCAATTGTCCTCAAAAGTGAGGTTAGGGTCCGTCAAGATGACAGCCGTCAGAAAGCACGTGGCTTTGTTTACAAACAAGAGCACGTAGTCGTGACGTCACGGTCACGTGGTATGCTACGTCAGTGGGTTCGAGCCCCACTGTCGGCATCCCTGAAGATCGTTTTCCGTGGTTTCCCATTTTCGCACCAGGCAAATGCTGGGGCTGTACCTTAATTAAGGCCACGGCCGCTTCCTTCCACTTCCTAGGCTTTTCTATCCCATCGTCGCCATAAGACATATCTGTGTCGGTGCGACGTAAAAAAAAACCCAATCAGATCACTTCGCGGGCGAAGTCAAATGGACATTACGAGGCGGTGTTGCTAAATCTGTACGTGGCTTAAGACCGGCATGAGAACGCCAGTCGAAGAATGAAACTTTGCCTGGGGAGACTGACCTCGCAGCTGACAGCATCGCGCCCAAGCAAGTGCGCGCTCCGGTGACACTGGCTGAAAGCAAGGGTGTGTTTGAGTTTCATGTTAATTTCTCAGCATGGTTCTTAAGCCATTTTTTAGTCACGTACAGATTTAGCAACAGTGACGTGCACAGCGCATATGAATTCACCTGTGAAGCGATCTGATTGGCTAACTTCAGCGGCTGATAAAATGACATCGGTGTGAGATATCGAATTATTTCTTTCAACTTATTTATCAACATGACCAACCCTCTAATGCTCATATACCCGGTTCACGTTGTTTCCGACCACCCTGTATAAGCAATTAGGGGTTTAGTACTTCTGTATGCATCCGGGAGATAATAGGTTCGAATCCCACTATCAGCAGCCCTGAAGATGGTTTTCCGTGGTTTCCCATTTTCACACCAGGCAAATGCTGGGGCTGTACCTTAATTAAGGCCACGGCCGCTTCCTTCCAACTTCTAGGCCTTTCCTATCCCATCGTCGCCATAAGACCTATCTGTGTCGGTGCGACGTAAAGCCCTTAGCAAAAAAAAAAAGTACTTCTGTATTCCTTAAAGCGGAAGCTAAAATATTATGTATTGAAAATTTCTTTTGTAGCCTACTATTTGCTCTACATTGCACCAACACAGGTAGGTCTTACGGCGACGATGGTATAGGAAAGGCCTAGGAGTGGGTAGGAAGCGGCCGTGGCCTTAATTAAGGTACAACGCCTGCATTTGCCTGGTATGAAAATGGGAAACTACGGAAAACCATCTTCAGGGCTGCCGACGGTAGGGTTCGAAACCACTATCTCCCGGATGCAAGCTCACAGCTGCGCGGCCCTAACCACACAGCCAACTCGCCCGGTATATCATGAAATCTTGGTCATCTATATACAGTATAAACGTGCATGTGTTTAACATAATCTTCCATTTGCACACGAGGAGGCTGCTGAGTTCCTGTTCAGAATTTCTTATTGTGTCATGCTGTGGGGGGCCCAACAACGGCTGGCGTGCAGCGATGTTCTGGTGTCTTAACTGAAATGGATCAACCTGTCAAATTTCTTTGCAATCGATGCCTTCGATAAACCAAGTTCCTTTTCATATTAAGTATATAATTATTATTTTATGGCAGAATGGTGATGAAGGGGCTCCCTGGCCGAGGCGGTAAAGGCGTGTTCGGCCCACCCCGAAGGACGTGGTTTCGATTCCCCGTCAAGAAGTCGTAAAATTTAAGAAACGAGATTTCCTCTTGCAGAGGTGCACATGGCCCTGAGGTTCACTCAGCCTACACCAAAAATGAGTACCAGGTTAATTCCTGGGGGAAAAGGCGGCCGGGCGTAGAGCTAACCACTCTACCCCACCACGTGTCGAGGTTACAGATAGTGGAAGCCTTTACCTTCCACAGCTCCCAGGGCCTTCACGGCCTGTACGCAGACGACTTTGGATTAAGTTTATGACGTCTTACTTGATCACCTTATCAAGTTTCATTGCATTTGGTCTGGTCACTCCAAACAGTGTAGTGAAACAGGCAGCATTGCACGCAAATGCCTTGTAATATGGCGATCGCTAATTATTATTAAAACTGAATTTGAGCTCATTTTGCCGAAATGGATAAACATCGCCGGTCCTGTGGTGTAGGAGTAGCGCACCTGCCTCTTAAACGGAGGCCCCGGATTCAGCCAGGTCAAGGACTTTTACTTGGGTCTGAGGGATGGTTTGAGGTCCACTCAGCGTACGTGATTACATTTCAGGACCTGTCTGACGGTGAGATGGTGGCCCCGGTCTAGGAAGCCAAGAATAACGGCCGAGAGGATTCGTCGTGCTGACCATACGACACCTCATAATCTGCAGGCCTTCGGGCTGAGCAGCGGTCGCTTGGTAGGCCATGGCCCTTCGGGGCTGTTGCGCCATGGGGTTTAGTTTGGTTTTTGGATAAATAGCATTATATTGGCATACACTGATCCCCCAACACATGAACACATTACTTCGAATTACATTAATTTATACAAAAATCTCGATCAACCTCGAGGCGAAAATCATTAAAATGAAATCACAATCAAAACATATTTTATGGGCGCCAATACAACCATGTCTATATATATAAAATAAGAGTTTTGTCTGTACATTGCTCAGAATTTGAAAAGAATGGTATTTCTGTATCGGTAGTGTCCACAGTAACAAGAAAATGCATTTTTTACTTTTCCGTAATTTCTGTCTGTATGTCTATCTGTCTGTCTGTATGTATGTATGTACACTGACTGACAGAGCAAATGCAACACGAAGAAGGAGTGGTCAGAACTTTATGCCAATTGCAGGGTAGACTGACGTCACTGAGGTATGCTCATGATGTGAAATGCGCCGCTGTGCTGCGCACGTAGCGAACGATAAATGGGACACGGCGTTGGCGAATGGCCCACTTCGTACCGTGATTTCTCAGCCGACAGTCATTGCAGAACGTGTTGTCGTGTGCCACAGGACACGTGTATAGCTAAGAATGCCAGGCCGCCGTCAACGGAGGCATTTCCAGCAGACAGACGACTTTACGAGGGGTATGGTGATCGGGCTGAGAAGGGCAGGTTGGTCGCTTCGTCAAATCGCAGCCGATACCCATAGGGATGTGTCCACGGTGCAGCGCCTGTGGCGAAGATGGTTGGCGCAGGGACATGTGGCACGTGCGAGGGGTCCAGGCGCAGCCCGAGTGACGTCAGCACGCGAGGATCGGCGCATCCGCCGCCAAGCGGTGGCAGCCCCGCACGCCACGTCAACCGCCATTCTTCAGCATGTGCAAGACACCCTGGCTGTTCCAATATCGACCAGAACAATTTCCCGTCGATTGGTTGAAGGAGGCCTGCACTCCCGGCGTCCGCTCAGAAGACTACCATTGACTCCACAGCATAGACGTGCACGCCTGGCATGGTGCCGGGCTAGAGTGACTTGGATGAGGGAATGGCGGAACGTCGTGTTCTTCGATGAGTCACGCTTCTGTTCTGTCAGTGATAATCACCGCAGACTAGTGTGGCGTCGGCGTGGAGAAAGGTCAAATCCGGCAGTAACTCTGGAGCGCCCTACCGCTAGACAACGCGGCATCATGGTTTGGGGCGCTATTGCGTATGATTCCACGTCACCTCTAGTGCGTATTCAAGGCACGTTAAATGCCCACCGCTACGTGCAGCATGTGCTGCGGCCGGTGGCACTCCCGTACCTTCAGGGGCTGCCCAATGCTCTGTTTCAGCAGGATAATGCCCGCCCACACACTGCTCGCATCTCCCAACAGGCTCTACGAGGTGTACAGATGCTTCCGTGGCCAGCGTACTCTCCGGATCTCTCACCAATCGAACACGTGTGGGATCTCATTGGACGCCGTTTGCAAACTCTGCCCCAGCCTCGTACGGACGACCAACTGTGGCAAATGGTTGACAGAGAATGGAGAACCATCCCTCAGGACACCATCCGCGCTGTTATTGACTCTGTACCTCGACGTGTTTCTGCGTGCATCGCCGCTCGCGGTGGTCCTACATCCTACTGAGTCGATGCCGTGCGCATTGTGTAACCTGCATATCGGTTTGAAATAAACATCAATTATTCTTCCGTGCCGACTTTGTTTTTTCCCCATCTTTCATCCCTTTCGAACCACTCCTCCTTGGTGTTGCATTTGCTCTGTCAGTCAGTGTATGTACACGCATCACGAGAAAACGGCTGAAGAGAATTTGATGAAAATCGGAATGTAAAGTCGGGTGATAAACCGCTACAATCTAGGCTATAAATGATTTTAATCACGCTGAGTGAAATGGTAGTTTAGGGGAAGGCCTGAAATTTAATCTCAAATATTTATGTTATTAGTGATCGTGTCTTAATGAAAATCGCTAGACAAAGATGGGAAATAAGTCGCTACAATATAAGGTATACACGCTGAGAAAAATGGCAGTTTAGGGGAAGGCCTAAAATTTAATTGTCAAGTATTTATTTTATTAGTGGTCGTATCTTCACGAAAATTGGTATGCAAAGTCCGGGAATAGGTCGGTATAATCTAGGCTATCGAAAATGTTATTCACACTGAGTGAAATGGTAGTTTAGGGGAAGGCCTGAAATGTAATCTATATATATAAAGTAACTTGTCCTGACTGACTGACTGACTGACTGACTGACTGACTGACTGACTGACTGACTGACTGACTGACTGACTGACTGACTGACTGACTGAATGATTCATCATCGCCGAGCCAAAACTACTGTACATAAAGAAATGAAATTTTGGGCATAGATTCATGTTAAGATGTAGGGGCTCGCTAACAGAGGATTTTTGGATATTCCTTTGCTAAGGGGGTGAAAAGGGGGTTGAAATTTTTAAATGAGAGTATCTATATCTAAAAACTTTGAAAGTTTACAGATGTAGAAATTGGTATTTAGAATCTCCTTTAAAAATAAAGAAACACGTATTTTTTGTTTTCAGAAAATCCCAATAGGAGGGGTGAAAAACGGTGGAAAAAGGGTTGAATGCCTTTAATCAGAATACCGGTACTTATATCTCAGAAAATGAAGGTATTACAGACCTGAAAATTGGTACTTTTGATCTCTTTTAAAAATAAAGAAACAAGTATTTTTTTTTGGAAAATCCAATTAATGGGAGGGTGAAAAGGGGGTGAATTTTTAAAAACAGTGCATCTATATCTCAAAACTTTTAAAGTTTACAGATGTAAAAATACGTATTTAAAATCTTCATTAAAAATAAAGAAACACGTATTGTTTGGTTTTTGGAAAATCAAATTAATGGGGGTGAAAAGGGGGGTGAATTTTGAAAATGAGTGCATCTATATCTGAAAACTTTTAAAGTTTACAGATGCAAAAATAGGTATTTAGAATCTTCATTAAAAATAAAGAAACATGTATTTTTTGTTTTCGGAAAATCCCAATAGAAGGGGTGAAAAGGGGTGAAAAATGGTTTGAATGCCTTTAATGAGGATACTTTTATCTCAAAACTGACGATATTACAGACCAGAAAACTGGTGTTTGGAATCTTTAAAAATAAAGAAGCAAGTATTTTTTTGTTTTTGGAAAATCCAATTAATGTGGGGTGTAAAGAGGGTGCATTTTTAAAATGAGTATACCTATATCTCAAAATGTTTAAAATTTATAGATGTAAAAATTGGTATTTAAGAATCTCTTTAAAAATAAAAAAACTTATTTTTTGTTTTCGGAAAATTCCAATAGGAAGGGTGTAAAAGGGTGAAAATGGGTTGAATGACTTTAATGAGGCTACTTATATTTCAGAACCTGAAAATTGATGTTTGGTATCTCCTTTAAAAATAAAGAAACACGTATTTTTTGTTTTTGGAAAATCCAATTAATGGGGGGAGGGGATGAAAAGGGGAAGAATTTTTAAAATGAGTGTATCTATACCTCAAAACTTTTAAAGTTTATAGATGTAAAAATTGGTGTTTAGAATATCCTTTGAAAATAAATAAACACTTATTTTTTTGATTTCGGAAAATCCCAATGGGAAGGGTGGAAAAGGGGGAAAAAGGGGTTGAATGCCTTTAATGAGGCTACTTATATTTCAGAACCTGAAGATATTACAGACCTGAAAATTGGTATTTATGATCTACTTTAAAAATAAAGAAGCAGGTATTTTTTCGTTTTTGGAAAATACAAATAATGGGGATTGAAAAGGGGGGTGAATTTTTAAAATGAGTGTGTCTACATCTTAAAACTTTAAAAGTTTAAACATGTAAAAATTGGTATTTAGAATCTCCTTTAAAAATAAGGGAACACGTATTTTTTGTTTTCTGTAAATCCCAATAGGAGGGATGTAAAAGGGTTGAATCCCTTTATGAGGATACATATATCTCAGAAACTGAAGATATTACAGAACTGAAAATTTGTATATGGGATCTCCTTTAAAAATAAAGAAACACGTATTTTTTGTTTATGGAAAATCCAATTAATGGCGGTTAAACTGGAGTGACAAATTGGGGTGAATTTTTTGAAAGACTATATATACAGAAGATTTGAGAAAGGTAAATTTTGCAGACGTAAAATGTGGGTATTTGTAATTTCCTGTAAATGTAAAGAAACATAGGTGATTTGTTTATGGAAACTCCCCTAAAGGGGAAATAAAAAGGGGTGAAATTTTAAAATGAGAATTTCTACAGTATACATCAAAAAACTTAACATGTTACAGAAGTGAAAATGGTATTTTTATCTCTATTAAAAACAAAGAAACGTGTATTTTTAGTTTTCGGAAATACCAGTTGGGTGGAAGGGCGAAGGGGTGTGTAAAAGTGACTGAAAATGGTGTCGATTTCCTTTAATTAGGCTACTGATATCTCAAAAATGAAGATGTTACAGACGTGAAATTTGATATTTGGAATCTGCTTTGAAAGTAAAGAAACACGTATTTTCGGAAAATGCAATGAAGGCGGGGGGGGGGGGGGTAGTGAAAGAATTGAAAAATTAATTGACTTAATTGTATGAGAATACATACATCTAATAAAAACTAAAGTTGTTACTGACGTGAAAATTGGTATTTGGCTCTCCTTTAAAAACAAAGAAAAACGCGTTTTGAAGGGGAAACCATCTTGGGCGGCGGGAGTGAAAAGGAGTTGAATTCCTTTCATGAGGACACACAAATCAAAAACTGAGGAAGTTAAGAGTCGTGATAATTGGTATTTAGAAGATCATTTACTATTAAAGAAACAAGTGTTTTGCCGTAAAATTCACCTGCGGGGGGGGGGGGGGGGTTGAAAGGAAGTGAAAAAAGGTGAATTATTTTTATGGGTATACTTATATCTCAAAACTGAAGGTAATAGACGTGAACATTGGTGCTTGGAATCTCCTTTAAACATAAAGAAACACGCCTTCTTTTAATTTTTCTTTGGGTGGGTGGGGGGGGGGAAGGTAAATAAACTTAACGGCGGTGGTGTGTGAAAGAAGGTGAGACCAATTGATTTTACTGTTCATAATGTACTTATAAGGAGCCTCCGTTGCTCACTCGGCAGCGCGCCGGCCTCTCACAGCTGGGTCCTATGGTTCAAATTCCGATCACTCCATGTGATATTCGTGCTGGGCAAATCGGAGGCGGGACAGGTTTTCTCCGGATACTCCGGTTTTCCCTGTCATCATTCATTCCAGCAACACTGTCCAATATTTCATTTCATTTGTCATTCATCGCTCATTGCCCCAGAGGAGTGCTTCGGCAGCCGGCACAATTCCTATTGTCGCCGCTAGATGGGGCTTTATTCATTCCTTTCCTGACCTTGTCGAATGACTGGAAACAGGCTGTAGATTTTCGATGTACTTATTCGGATCGTAAACCGATCATTTTTAATCTTTCCTGGGCTCGATTTCAACAGCCATATTTTCCTGCGGAGAACATTCTTAGATTACAGTAGACTCCCCTGGCACATAAATAAAAATTTAAACACATTTGAAATAAACGATAGGAATGAGATTGACCGTCAAATTATTCACCTCTATAATAAGGTCAATAATGCACGGAAGTATGTCATTCGTATCGCCAGAAATCCCGCACACTTGCCTACGCGTGACAATGGTGCTGGTCACATTGTCAACAATGACAATGGTAGCAGATGTAATTTACCGCCAAGTAGCGGTCTTGCATCTTGCCGTGGGGTCCAGAACATCTAATAATAATAATAATAATAATAATAATAATAATAATAATAATAATAATAATAATAATAATAATAATAATGTTCTGGACCGTCGTCAAATTGTGCGGACCGCGCTGGAAACGGGTCCTGGCCTGGTAATGACTACGACTACAGTCAAGCAGCGGGTTCAGTACCGCCAAGACACCCAAGACCACACCATGCCGGATCTCCTTCAGGATTTGATCTATACTAAAAATGCTTATAGGAAAAGATGGCAAAGATTTAGGGACCGAACTGACCGCGTGGAATACCTGGGCCTACCTCAGGATGTACGAAATCGATTCCTGGGAAGAAAGATTGAAAAATGTGAAGAACTTTGGCGTAATCTCTCAGAAAACAAGTTAGATCGCGAATTTTGGCGGATTCTCTCAGAAAACGAGTCAGATCGCGAATTTCGGAGGATTATGTATAAAACGTTAAGCATTTAATTATAAATTTCAGTATAATACCGTAGCGAAGCACGGGTATCTTGCTAGTCTATATATAAAATAAGTGTTTTGCCTGTACATTGCTCAGAATTTGAAATGAATGGTATTTCTGTATCTGTCATGTCCACAGTAACAAGGAAATGCATTTTTTACTGTTCCGTAATTTCTGTCTGTCTGTCTGTCTGTCTGTCTGTCTGTCTGTCTGTCTGTCTGTATGTATGTATGTATGTATGTATGTATGTATGTATGTACACGCATCACGATAAACGGCTAAAGAGAATTTAATGAAAATCGGTATGTAATGTCGGGTGTTGAACCACTGAAATCTAGGCTACAAATTATTTTATTCACGCTGTGTGAAATGGTAGTTTAGGGGAAGGTCTAAAATCTAATTCTCAAATTATTTATGTTATTAGTGGTCGTATCGATAAATACTACATAACTAACATAACTTTAGTTATGTCGTAAGTTAGTAGTAGTGATGTAAGAAGTTATTAAATTTCCGATCACTTATGTCTTATACATTGTTACCGTACCGCATATCATCGGAGATATTCATGAATTTCGATTTTTGTTACTAAGTCCATATCAGCGCCGAGTCAAGAGAAAATGGGTAAACATAATTTAGTGAAAATCGGTATGTAAAGTCTGAGAATAAGGAACTACAGTCTACGATATAAATAATTTTGTAAGACACCCTAATATCACAGAGTCGAAAGAAAACTAATGTGAAGGCCTGCAATATAGAAAACTCATAAACTTTATCAAAAATAACATTACATTGACCATTGTTTGTTGTGAGGCGCTTTTTGTCTTCTGTTTCCTCTCATCCCCGATAGATAGGATTACTGCAGCGTACCGAGGTTTTTTAAAATTTGCTTGACGTCGCACCGACACAGGTATGTCTTATGGCGACGATGGGATAGGAAATGAATAGTGGTGTGAAGGAAGTGGCCTTGGCTTTAAGGTACAGCCTGGTGTGACTGGTGTGAGAATGGGAAACCACGGAATACCATCTTTTTTCTTAACGTCGCACCGACACAGATATGTCTTATGGCGACGATGGGATAGGAAAGGTCTAGGAAGTGGAAGGAAGCGGCCGTGGCTTTAATTAAGGTACAGTCCCGGCATTTGCCTGGTGTGAAAATGGGAAACCACGGAAAACCATCGTCAGGGCTGCCGACAGTGGGGCTCGAACCCACTATCTCCCGAATACCATCTTCAGGGTTGCCGGCAGTGGGGTTCGAATCCACTATCTCCCGGATGCAAGCTCACAGCTGCGCGCCCCTAACCACACGGCCAACTCGCCTGGTCGTACCGACTGTAACAGCCTGCCTGTATATTGGTGGGAAGTAGTTGGGGTGTAAGATAACTTTCTTCTTTAGCATGCCATTCCTCTGGTTCATACATTTTCTGATATATCTGGTACGTAACACACTGGTTCATCATAGTATTCGAGCTATACAATCCCTACTCTGAGCCACTGATTGGAATGAGTAGTGTGCATATTTAACGGAATAATGTCAGAGGAGTGTTCACGGCAGTCTGCGACCTGGTTATTCCAGCTCTCGCCACCGTAGTACTGTTCGTTGAAAGTGAGAAAGTGTGCGGTTTTTCATTTGATCGAGTATTTTATACGATAACATTGCTTTCAATCGCTACATTCCTACTGACGTTTTTGTAATGACCTATGTTGAATTCAGTTAGGAAAACCACCAAGTCAGTCTTTCTGAGAATCCCGTAGCGAAGCACGGGTACATCAGCTGGTTACATAATAAATACAAATAGCTCTGTTTATCCCTCAGGGATGGATCATGGACTGACTATATCCAAACTTATGATCGTACATTAGCAAGCCTACCTGCTGAAATAATTTAAATGGAGTAGAAAAAACACCCCGTCCTATCCCATCAAAATAATAAATTAACGTTAATCATATACTCTTAAAAAATTAAACAAACTCACACGTGTGTACATAATATTACATACCATTTTGCTGCACACCTTCTAATCTACACGGCTTCCATTTACATAATTACTTTCAAAATATCACGATACCGTAGTATTACGAGATGTAACCAATTTGCTTAGGTACTCTTCTGTTATAACACTATCACTCCATACAGTCGACCTCTTGTTCCAGGTCCAATCCTGTATCCATCGGTCTTAGGTTGTTGTCTCCCTTCACGCAATTACACATATCTTCAGTGATGGGAAATGTACGAAATGAAAGTGACTGGGTTCAATTATAGTTACCTGAGAACAATTCCTCAATTACAATTAGTAATTACTTTTTCAAAGGGTAATCAGAAAAAATGCAATTAAAATTCATTAACACAACGCGAGTCTTTAGGGAATCACTGATAATTTTGATTTCCACGTGGGAATGACATGGTATAAAGTTTGGAAGGAAACATGCATTACTCCATTTCGTGTTATATAGCATAGATCTATTAAAATAATAATAATAATAATAATAATAATAATAATAATAATAATAATAATAATAATAATAATAATAATAATAATAATAATAATAATAATAATAATAATAATAATTGTACCAGGCGGTACACCTCCGCGCCGCTAATTCAAACTTTGCGCCAGTTGAAACTCCTCTACTGGAGGAAGCCTGAACTCTAACAACCATGTTAATTCTAAAGGTTATCAGAAGATGTCGCTATCTGTAAATTTTGAAGAGTTCTGAACTGTGCCTTTTTCGATTTATTTTTGTTTTCTCTGTAGTGAGAAGTGTGAACATTTTCTTCTAGATGGCACTACTGAAGAAATACAACGGTGCACCCTAGTGCGAAGTGAAAGAACTTTTTTTTGAAGAATTTTAGTATGCATAAGTTTGTTCTTTGTTAAATTTCTTTCAGTCATTGTTTAGGTTGGCTGTATAATCCTTCTCTTTCCGCCAGTTTTGAATTCGAACAATGAGTAATTTTTGTAATTAATTTTCCACCAATCCTAGATGTCTTCTTCAGTTTTGACTTGTAATGTTTTGGCCGTTCAATAAAATGCTTGTGGGCGGGTGTTATCATTTATGAAAGGTCTCGAATGTTCCGCGAGGGTATATAAACTGCTGATTTTCGGGTCTTCGCGCCACTTCAGTAACATCTATCATTGTGTAAATTATGTAGCAGGGGGCGGGAAGCGCCTCTTTCGTCGGGCAGCGGTTCATCAATAAGGTAATGGCCTTTTAATAACTTCTTTTCTTGCTAGCTCAGCAGTTTAACTCTCGGGGCAGGTTCGATACCTTTTATCATGTAACTTTCCTCTAAAATGTAATAGACTCTTGGTATAAATTCTATCTCTTTAAACTACAAATTGGGATATAGAGTGCCTAACCCTCTCGAGCTCCCTTTCATATTGTTTTTGAGGTGACTACGTTTTCTCAACCATTTTTCTTCGTTTCGTAATGTAATAAGTTGTCCTATCATGTCACCTCTTTAGTATGGGATTAGCCCTTGCATATGCGGCCTAGTGCCAAATAGGTTTTAAATAAAGTGTATTAGGAGTGCAAGGACGCCTCCTCTCAAGTTGGTATTTTGGAGGCCATGTAATTGTCCTGTTTCTTTATTGAGTAGGCCTCAGTAGGTTGGGTATTTTTACCCCTGCTTTCATGTGCTTGGAGGTCAGCTTGAAGGTGGAGTTTGGTGTGGCCTTGAACTTTAAAAGCGGGTTGCTCTTTCTTAAAATTTAGATTTCTGTGTGCCTCGAGCAGGCTTTACTGAGTAATAGGGAGCAAGAGCTCCTGGGCATGATTTGGGTTTTCTGCCCCTTTGTCAAACCTGGTATCTGGCTAAAGTTGGGCTAATTGCTCAAGAATTATGTGTCTGGCTCTCGGAGCCCAAATCCTGTAACACTGTAATCGTACATTCTCGAATTGTTGCTGGGCTACTGAGTACCTGTTATATTTGTTATTTCTTGATCTTAAAAAGAAAATATAAACTTGTTAAATTTTAAATTAACTTTAATTTCGTATATTGAGACCTATTCATCCCAGCACCTTCTTTCACCTCTGCTAATCCACCAAACCACGGTAACAAGTGGTAGCAGAGCGTGGTTGAATGGGTCTCAAATTGGCCCCTTTTGACGGCTAAACATTACCTTGCTCTTGAACTCTAACAATTTTCTTTGTGTCTGGACTTTTCCTTTTCATTTTTCAAAATTGTTAAATTTTTGTCATCATGCCCGGCCCTCGCGATGTCCTCCATCTCAACTATTTGCGCAAGGAGGAGTTAATCTATGAATTAACAATTAGAAATGTGCAATCTTGAGGCATGGTTGCGATAGACACAAATAAGCTTAGAGAGTCCCTTGATTTGCCCATTTCCATCCCCACTTTGGGAGAGAAAGAAATTGACGACTCTCTCTCCACGATCACGGACAATACTACTGAGCTGGCATCTGTAATTTCCTTTTTTGAAGAAAATGATCCTTCTCCCAATCAAATTAAACGTGTGCAAGCCAGGTTATTTCATTTTTCTAATAGAGTTAACGATCTATTGTCTCTGAAGTTGAATGACATTCAGAGGAAGGAAGCTAGCGTTGTTCTAGAAAATCTTTCTGAATTGTCCAGTAAGGTTACCCAATTGTTAACTGGGGAGGTACCTCCCAAAACCGACCAACCCGCTACGGTAAACGTAGTCAGCGAGGACCCTTCTCCCACCGGGGAAGAAAGTACTAAATCGATAGGAGTTCAACAAACCTCTGCCCCATTAGACCATGAATCTGAACGACGTACCTCATTGAATAATGTACGTTCTGAATTAGCTTCCTTGCCACTTAAACCTTTACCTACTATGTCACCCGGGTTCAGCAGCTTACCTCATCCATTAGCAATGTTGCTCAGAGGTATTTCTAAGTTTTCGGTTAACTCTACCAGTGAAGTTATTTCATTCTTAAGGTTTTTAGTTGAATTTCAGGACCATGCTCTTGTTTTTTCTCTTTCTCCATGTCAAATTTTGCAGATAATTTATCCCTATGCAATTGGTGTTCTCTCGGACAAAATTGTTAGGGCAATAGCGGAACAGTCATCTATTGAAGATTTTCATGCACACCTTCTTGCAAATTTCATCCCTGCTCGTGCGAGGTCATCTCTGATTCAGAAGTACTATTATCGAGTACAGAGTCTGGATAAAAATCTTGCTGATTTCATACAAGACATTAAATTCTATACCAGGGTGTTTGCTCTTTACTTCCCTGAAGATCAGATTGTACAGGCCATTGTGGAAGGCATTTCTCCATCTTACAGATCATAATTGTGTTTTGCGTCGCGTCCGCAAACTTTTGCCGAGTTAGAGGTAATGGCCGTCTCCGCCGAAGGAGTTAGATACGCCGATACCTTGCGTGTCGCGAAAGAACCCCCTCCTTATTTTAGTAATCCCCGGCCTCCACCTCGCCGACCAGTCACACCCCGTAAATGGTATGCTTGCGGGTCGCCTGACCATCTTCGCAATAAATGTCCATTGGTCAAATCTAGTAGGACAAATAATGGAGCAGGTTCATCACAAGTCTGTTTTAAATGTGGGGCTTTCTCACATATCGCCAAGAATTGCCCAAATTTGAATAGCACCCCCTCCTGCTCAACTTCTGGTGCAACTTCCACCAATGCCAATAATAATAAGTGACTAGTGACTTCGGCTGAGTCGACTAATCCATCTTCCCGAGGCTAAGCCCCTTGTAAACATGTCGAAATTTCAGGGAAAACTCAGTCTTCAAATTTATCTTTTGAATGCCCCAGAGAATGTCTTAGGATTGCGGCGGATACCCCCGCACCTGTTCCTTTTCTCAAAATTGAATTAAATAATGAACCTGTAACAGCTCTGTTAGACTCTGGCAGTGTTTGTTCTATTATTTCGGCTGAATGGTATTCGAAATTGAAATCTATGTGTAAACTTCCTGACTATTGCTCATCTTCTGTTCAATATGTTTCGGCTAAATCTTCTCCATTAGAAATTTTAGGTTCCTTAAAAGCCAAAATTCGTATTTCTAAATTTACTTGGAAAGTTAAATTGTTTGTGGCAAAGCACTTATCTTACCCCATTATATTGGGAGCCGACTTCATGGCCCATACGGGTCTAGTGCTCGATCTTCAAAGTAAGTCATGCACATTCAAATTTGCTTCTAATTGTAAAATCCCCTTATTGAAATGTAATTCTGTATCATGTTCATCTGTTTCGCCTACCCAGGATGAGATGTTGTTAGATCTTAGACATCTACCTAAGGAGCAGGCTGACAGTATTCGTAAGTTGTGTCAGTCGTTTCCAGAGGTGTTCTCTGATACTCTTGGTGTTACTGACCTGATCGAATACAAAATTGAGGTCTCGGATTCGATTCCTGTCCGTTTTCCACCTTATAGGCTATCTCCACCTAAAATGAAGGCATTGAAAGACATCATCGATCAAATGTTAAAGGATGGTATTATTAGGCCCTCTAAGTCGGCGTACTCTTCACCTATTTTTCTAGTCCCGAAACCCCAAGGTGGCTTCAGGCCTGTCATTGATTATACGGCTCTCAATCGGAAGGTGGTGTTACAATCTGTGCCCCTTCCTGACCTTCATTCTTGTTTTTCATGGTTTCGTAAAGCTAAGTTCTTT
Source organism: Anabrus simplex (assembly GCF_040414725.1). Taxonomy (NCBI): domain Eukaryota; kingdom Metazoa; phylum Arthropoda; class Insecta; order Orthoptera; family Tettigoniidae; genus Anabrus; species Anabrus simplex. Next base: position 1,148,380,502 of record NC_090266.1, on the reverse strand, counting down.
ACCATCTTGGATATAAATCAGGCCTGTAATCAAATTCCTCTGGCTGAAGAATCTAAACATCTTACAGCGTTTGCCACGGATTGGAATGTGTATGAATACAACCGCGTGCCTTTCGGGCTCCCCACGGGAGCAGCCGTACTTACCAGACTGCTAGATAGGGTATTCTCCGACATCAAATTTGAGTACTTGTACCACTATCTGGATGATGTCGTCGTATTTTCGGAAACATTCGAAGAACACCTAGATCATCTGCGAGAAGTTCTCAATCGCCTTCGTAAAGCTGGGTTAACTGTGAAATTGTCCAAGGTCGCCTTCGCTAAACCCTCTATGTCATTCCTAGGGCACATTGTCTCGCCCGATGGTGTCGCAGTCGATCACTCTAGAACACAGGCCATCCGTGATTTCAAGCTTCCCAAGGACATCAAAGGTATTGCCAGGTTCATTGGTATGGTGAATTTCTTCAGGAAATTTATTCCTAACTTCACTAATAGAGCGGCGCACTTGAACCTTCTTCGTAGGAAAGGCATAAAATTCGAGTGGGGGCCTTCGCAACAAGCCGCTTTTGAAGACCTTAAATTAGCTCTCTGTAATGCCCCTGTCCTTGCTATGCCAGATTTCTCGAAGAAATTCATCGTCCAAACCGACGCGTCGTCGTCGGCGGTAGCTTCAGTCCTTCTTCAAGAGACTGAACTAGGGAGGCGCCCCATCGCCTATGCATCTAGGACTCTATCGGCTCAAGAAGCCAAGTATTCCATCTATGAGCTCGAAGGTTTGGCAGTCTTATTTTCCTTAGAAAAGTTCCGTCTCTATCTGGAACATGTCAAATTCAACCTGGAGACTGATAATCAAGCCTTAAGCTGGGTCTTAGGTAGGCCGCGTCGTACTGGTCGTATAGCCCGGTGGGCCATCCGAATTTCTGCCTTCCAATTTGACGTTAGGCATATCAGAGGTACTGAAAATGTTGTCGCAGACGGACTCAGCCGTATGTTTTCCAACGACGTCGAGACCCATGAACTGGTCGATAGTTCATCACCTCCCGAGTCCATACTATCTGAGGTTAATGCCATCTTAACAGATGCTCCCATGCTCTTTAGGGATTTTGAGAAATATCAACGTGAAGATCCAACGCTGGCTCCGATAATGGAAACCCTTTCTTCTGGGGAACATGTTGTCCCTTATGTACTGAGGAATGGTGTTTTATGTTGCCCTTCGAGGCATGATAAGATGATGAAAGTTGTAGTTCCAGCTGTTCTTGTACCAATGATCTTCAAGTACTATCATGAGACCCCATTAGGGGGGCATTTAGGCATCTTTAAAACCCGTGAAAAGATCCGTGAAATGTTTATCTGGAAGGGTATGGACGGTGAAATTCGTGAACTAGTAAAGGCTTGTAAATCTTGCTTGCTTAGTAAACCCACCATATCTACCAAGACAGGAGTTTTGTCCTCTCATCAAGCGTCGCGCCCAATGGACCGCCTGTATATTGATTACGTAGGACCCTTCCCCCAGTCAAAGGGGAATGCCAACAAGTTCATCCTTGTATGTGTAGATGGTTTTACAAGATTTTCTTGGTTATTCCCGACTAAGCTGGCTACCGCTCAGTCCACCATTACTTGTTTAAATTCTATCTTTGCTTCTTTTGGTCCGTGTCAATATATTGTGTCTGACAATGCTAAGGCTTTCACATCCAACCTATTTCGTAAATTCTGTTTTGATCTGTCCATATCTCATGTGACTACTTCTGCTTATTATCCCCAACCATCTCTTGCCGAAAGAGTTAATCGTAATCTCAGGTCGGCTCTTATTGCTTATCATCATGAAGACCATTCCAGGTGGGACACGTCCCTGCATTGGTTAGCTTTCGCTCTGAATTCGGCTGTTCATGAATAACATAGATTTACTCCAGCTTCTTTGATGTTCAAGTTTGTTCCCAACACGCCGCTCTCCAACCTTTGGTCTTTGAGTGATATTCTACCTGAGACAATAGATCCAGATAATATTAAAGATCTTTGGAAGAAGGCTAAAGCCAATCTTAAAGTGTCTCATGAAAAGGTTAGGGAAAGATATGATCGTGGACGGAGACCCACCAATTTGGAGGTAGGTGACCAGGTGATGGTCAAAAATTTTGTTCCCGCGGGCAAGCTTGCCCCCAGATTTCATGGGCCGTGTATTATTCTCGATTTCCTTACACCCGTTACCTTATTGCTAAGCAATCCAGCCACCGAGAGGATATTTAGGGTTCACCTGTCGCAGGTGAAACCTGTGTAGCTTTCGCGCTAACGTAGCTGATTTTATATTTACTTTAACATTTTTGAAAAATTCGGAAGGTTATATTTTTTTTTGTTGCATTTTGAGGCCTTCTGCCCTTGGATTCAGGTTCTTTGTATTTAAGCATTTATTGTACACCTTCCCCGACCAGTTAAACTGCCATCCTGTGCTTGCCATGGCCATTACCATGCTCCCGTCTCCTGCTCACATAAAACTGTGACTAATGGGAATGAAATAAATATCTCCACGCCGCTGGCCCCTCAACTTCACCACAAAGTCTGTACCCTAAAATCATTATGGTCCAACAAATTCTGCCACCGAGATCTTAATGTTTCAGTGCCCCCGCAGCAGCGCGGCGCCGTACCGCCACTGAGGTGGGGTATGGGCCCGCCCCTCTTCAGTGAGGCCAACCAGTGTACGGCGAGCCGGAGCCCTCCTCCCGGCCAAGGCTGATGTGCGGCGCACAACCTGCAACTTGCCCGCGACCTGTATGTTCGCCGCGGGCGTGGCGTGCTTCAACTCCACGACTCCTCTCATAGTGCGGGCGAGCGGTATCTCAGGGTACTTGAGGGGTCCGAGCGGCCCCCTCTGGACACAAGCAGCGGCGGCCGGTCTGGCCGTCAAACTTAATCAGCATTGAATGTACTTAATCAGCTACATGGACATTTAATATCAACAATTACTACGTTTTTGGATTCAACTGCTATATTTGGTGGACTTAGAAAATTTTTCTTCCCTTTCAAGAATTAAAAGTTTTTCCTTCTGAATTCAACTTCTACAAGCATAAAGACATTACATCAAAAGTAACTACAAAGAATTTTGAAACTGGATCCAATCATTTAAGAAAATTTGGTTGTAAATACTTCTGCAATTAACGTCTATATCAACATCATAACTTGGACCTTATTTTAAAACAAAAGTTTATGTTCTTCTGTGTTATCCTTGGGAGGGACTTTGGGGGGGGGGGGGAGGTCTGTACCAGGCGGTACACCTCCGCGCCGCTAATTCAAACTTTGTGCCAGTTGAAACTTCTCTACTGGAGGAAGCCTGAACTCTAACAACCATGTTAATTCTAAAGGTTATCAGAAGATGTCGCTATCTGTAAATTTTGAAGAGTTCTGAACTGTGTCTTTTTTCGATTTATTTTTGTTTTCTCTGTAGTGAGAAGTGTGAACATTCTCTTCTAGATGGCACTACTGAAGAAATACAACGGTGCACCCTAGTGCGAAGTGAAAGAACTTTTTTTTAAAGAATTTTAGTATGCATAAGTTTGTTCTTTGTTAAATTTCTTTCAGTCATTGTTTAGGTTGGCTGTATAATCCTTCTCTTTCCGCCAGTTTTGAATTCGAACAATGAGTAATTTTTGTAATTAATTTTCCACCAATCCTAGATGTCTTCTTCAGTTTTGACTTGTAATGTTTTGGCCGTCCAATAAAATACTTGTGGGCGGGTGTTATCATTCATGAAAGGTCTCGAATGTTCCGCGAGGGTATATAAACTGCTGATTTTCGGGTCTCTGCGCCACTTCAGTAACATCTATCATTGTGTAAATTATGTAGCAGGGGGCGGGAAGCGCCTCTTTCGTCGGGCAGCGGTTCATCAATAAGGTAATGGCCTTTTAATAACTTCTTTTCTTGCTAGCTCAGCAGTTTAACTCTCGGGGCAGGTTTGATACCTTTTATCATGTAACTTTCCTCTAAGATGTAATAGACCCTTGGTATAAATTCTATCTCTTTAAACTACAAATTGGGATAGAGAGTGCCTAACCCTCTCGAGCTCCCTTTCATATTGTTTTTGAGGTGACTACGTTTTCTCAACCATTTTTCTTCGTTTCGTAATGTAATAAGTTTTCCTATCATGTCACCTCTTTAGTATGGGATTAGCCCTTGCATATGCGGCCTAGTGCCAAATAGGTTTTAAATAAAGTGTATTAGGAGTGCAAGGACGCCTCCTCTCAAGTTGGTATTTTGGAGGCCATGCAAATGTCCTGTTTCTTTATTGAGTAGGCCTCAGTAGGTTGGGTATTTTTACCCCTGTTTTCATGTGCTTGGAGGTCAGCTTGAAGGTGGAGTTTGGTGTGGCCTTTGATAGGCTTGAACTTTAAGAGCGGGTTGCTCTTTCTTAAAATTTAGATTTCTGTGTGCCTCGAGCAGGCTTTACTGAGTAATAGGGAGCAAGAGCTCCTGGGCATGATTGGGGTTTTCTGCCCCTTTGTCAAACCTGGTATCTGGCTAAAGTTGGGCTAATTGCTCAAGAATTATGTGTCTGGCTCTCGGAGCCCAAATTCTGTAACACTGTAATTGTACATTCTCGAATTGTTGCTAGGCTACTGAGTACCTGTTATATTTGTTATTTCTTGATCTTAAAAAGAAAATATAACCTTGTTAAATTTTAAATTAACTTTAATTTCGTATATTGAGACCTATTCATCCCAGCACCTTCTTTCACCTCTGCTAATCCACCAAACCACGGTAACAACAACAACAACAACAACAACAACAACAATAATAATAATAATAATAATAATAATAATAATAATAGTACCGTGTGGTACACCACTACGCCTCACGTTTAAATCTTCCGCCTTAAAGTACTCCTCTACAGGATAAACAGTGAACTTGAAACTGGACCAACTTAAATTTTTTCCTCTGAAGATGTCACTGTGTGAATATCGACTTCTTTTTGTTTACTATTTATCAAGAAGTTTGGACATTCTCGCATAGATGTCACTACCGAAAAACTATGATCATGCACCCTGGTGTGAAGTGAAGGAACTTTATTTGAAGAAATTTTGTATTCATAAATTTGTTCTTTACTAAATTTCGTTCATTCGGTTGTGGGTTGGCAATATTTATCTTCCATTCCGTCAGTTTTGAATTTAGCCAATCCAGAATTTCTGTAATTAATTTCTAACCAATCACTGGCTTCTTCTTCGTTTTGGTGTGTAACTTTAAACTAACCAATAAAAGTGAGAGGGTGTGGCTTCATTACTCATGAAAGGTCTCGAACTTTCCCCGAGGGTTTATAAACTGCGGATTTTCACGTCTCTTGGCCACTCGATCAACATCCAACTAAGTGCGTGGACGTAAAGCAGGAGGCGGGAAGCGCCTCTTTCAACCGGGAGCAGGTCTTCAATAAGGTAATGGCCATTTAACTTCTTTATTTCTTGCTAGCTCAGCTGTTTAACCCGCGGGAAAGGTCCGAAACCTTTTACAATGTAACCTCATTTCCTAAATATGTAATTTTCTGCAGGCTTATGTAAAATCTTACTTAAATCTGTAACTGTAATTCGGGGATAGAGAGTGATTTACCCTCTCGAGCTCCCATTCATTTTGGTTTGAGGTGACTACGTTTTGGTAACCGATTTTCTTCTTTTCCATAATGTTTTAAATTTCTTCCTTATACGAGTCACCTCCATAGTTTGGGAATAGCCCCTGTTTCATCGGCCTAGTGCCTTTTAGGTTTTAACATGTGTATTTAGGATTGCAAGTACACGCCTCCATTCTTTTTGGTATTCCGGGCCATTTACTTAACCTGTTCTTTTCCTGCTAAGGCCCAGTAGATTGGGTACAAGATACCCCCGTGTCATCGTTGTAAGTCGTGCCTTGATGGCAATCAATTGTAAAGTCTGATATTGCCTTGAATAGGCGTGAAAAACTGAGAGCGTGTTAGTTCTTTTCCAGTGTGTAAAAGTGCCTTTGGGAGGCTGATATTGCAATTTTTGGGAGCAAGTGCTCCATGTGGTAGGGGTTTTCTGCCCCTATGAACAAATTGTGCTTTTGTAAAACTAGGGCCGTGTAGCCCGAGAGTGTTAAAGTTCTGGAATCTTGGATCTTTCGAGTCTTGTTTCCAAATTGTTATTTCACAAAGTGAAATGCTGTTAAGGTTTTGTCGTTGATTGATTGTTAAAATTCAAAAATTTAACCTTTATTTGAAATTTTAAATTAGCTTTGATTCTGTAGTTAGACCGATTCATCTCAGCACCTTCTTTCACCTCTGCTGTTCTACCGAAATCCCGGAATAATAATAATAATAATAATAATAATAATAATAATAATAATAATAATAATCATCATCATCATCATCTGTTTACCCTCTAGGGTCGGCTTTTCCCTCGGACTCAGCGAGGGATCCCACTTCTACCGCCTCAAGGGCAGTGTCTTGGAGCTTCAGACTCTTGGTCGGGGATACAACTGGGGAGAATGACCAGTACCTCGCCCAGGCGGCCTCACCTGCTATGCTGAACAGGGGCCTTGTGGAGGGATGGGAAGATTGGAAGGGATAGGCAAGGAAGAGGGAAGGAAGCGGCCGTGGCCTTATGTTAGGTACCATCCCGGCATTCGCCTGGAGGAGAAGTGGGAAACCACGGAAAACCACTTCCAGGATGGCTGAGGTGGGAATCGAACCCACCTCTACTCAGTTGACATCCCGAGGCTGAGTGGACCCCGTTCCAGCCCTCATACCACTTGTCAAATTTTCGTGGCAGAGCCGGGAATCGAACCCGGGCCTCCGGGGGTGGCAGCTAATCACGCTAACCACTACACCACAGAGACGGACAATAATAATAATAATAATAATAATAATAATAATAATAATAATAATAATAATAATCGTATGGCCTCAGCTACCGTGTGCAGACATTTCAATTTGACGCCATCTGGCTGTCTGTTCGTCAATTTCGACGTTCCGTTTTGTCGGGTAAACACCAAATGTGTCACCAGAGATCATTTATATGCCGACATCGTACGACATGGAGAGTTGAATGGACTTTTTCCGCCCTTCAAAAATCCGACCACCTCTGCCGGGTTTGAACCCGCTATCTTGGGATCCAGAGGCCGACACTCTACCACTGATCCACAGAGACAGCTTAGATCTATTAAATGGCTATTATCACTAGGTGAGACTAATCAGACTTTCAAAATGATTGCTCCCCAGCAAAATTTGGACATTACTTTCATGTTTTCATTATTTTCAGGATAATTAATTGAAAATACTTATTCAACAGTGGAATTGAAATGTCACACGTTTATTCCGGCTCAATCCTCGATCACGTAACCCCTTTGGGTGGGAACGGTAGAATAACATTTACGGTATCCCTTGCCTGTCGTAAGAGGCGGCTGAAAGGGAGACCAACCACTGTCAATCTGGGAGCGTGGGTTTGCGACCACGGTTCCGCTAGCTGACCCTGGCATTGCTTCCACTTACTGTACTTATATCAGTGTCCTCAGTCAACTATTGTTCTTTCCAGACCTCGACGCTATTAGGTTTTCGAGTCCTAGGGGGAGTATTTCATTTTCACGCCCTTCCTGCCCTCCCCAGTCTTTTATCAATACCTTCCCTTTATGACGAGTCGGACCTCCTCCATTTTCCTTCTGATTAGTGTTAATAGAGGATCCACTTGTACCTCATCTTCAAACAATAATCAACACCACCAGCACCACCATCTCGACTGCGATTATCTGAATCTCAACCAGTAACAACAATCTGCGATTAAATGGACGATTGCGCGTCGTATCCTGGAATTATACGCCTTGCGAGTGCTGGGGCTCCAAAGTTGCCAGGCTCTCGATGCGATATATAACGATTACTAGAATGTAACGATTACACTTTTATTTTCAGAAGTGAATTACGAGTAAAAATTCGATTTTGTGAAAAGTAACGATTACGAGTTGTATCGGGGGTACACCTTCTCCGTCCAGTTGAACTGCGCGCCTCCTAGAAGGCCATCTGTGCTGTGAATCCTGAATTAACGTAATTCAAGATACTTGGACCTTTAACCTTTAGATGTCTCTACTATCGGCCTATGTTCCCCCTCTGGCGGGATTGAGGACAATTGATTTTTGAGGGAAATTTCAATTTTCATTGTTGGTAAACCTTAAGTTTTGTAGATTGTTTTTAATATGCTAAGGTTGTCTATACTTCTACGGCTTTCTTCTTCCCTAGTTATTAACCAATCAGGAATTTTGTGTATATTATGTGCGTGCATTCTGGCTAGCTCAAGAGTTCTGGAACTTTCCCCTCTGAGATGTTATATATACGCTGGGCGCTTTAGGGCCGTATTGTCATCTTCATAGTTCCGGTCTAGTGTGTGTGTACGGCGTAATAAGAGGCAGGGGATGTACGCCCGCATTCGGAAGGCCCAACAACTCAAGGTAATAGTAGACATCTTTTAACATGTGATAGCTCCAGGCAGATAACTTGAGGGAAAGGTTTCAAACATCTTTGATTAAAGTACGGTTCTAAAATCTCTGTTTAAATGTACATTTTCGGCAAGTCTGGGGACTTTGTTCAAATCCCTGCTGGGTAACATGTAATTCAGGAAATAAAAGAGTGTTCGCCCTCTTTTAATTCCCATTCAACTTGGCATGGGGGTGACTAAGATTTTCTAAACCTCCAAATTTTTACACTATTTTGCTACTTAAGATTTCCCACATAGTCACCCCTCTGTAGTATATATATATATATATATATATATATATATATTGCTAATTGCTTTACGTCGCATCGACACAGATAGGTCTTATGGCGACGATGGGATGAGAAAGGCCTAGGAGTTGGAAGGAAGCGGCCGTGGCCTTAATTAAGGTACAGCCCCAGCATTTGCCTGGTGTGAAAATGGGAAACCACGGAAAACCATTTTCAGGGCTGCCGATAGTGGGATTCGAACCTACTATCTCCCGGATGCAAGCTCACAGCCGCGCGCCTCTACGCGCACGGCCAACTCGCCCGGTCCTCTGCAGTATAGGCTTAGCCTCTGCAAGTTCGGGTCATAAAGCCAGTTAGGGTCTTAAGGTTTTTCAAAAAGGAGTGCAAGAGTTTCGCCTTTATATTAAAACTGTTTCTAAAGCACTTCTTAAAATGTGATAGTGAAAATTGTAATTCATTATCGGTACGCACATTACAAAAATATTTGAGGTTGTAGGCCTAACTCTTTATTGTATCCGGTCAAAATACATAAACAGCTACGAACATAAATAACTTTTTCTTATGACATAAATTGAAAATGACGTGGATTTCTGTCCTCTTTCTTTCTTTCTTTCTTTCTTTCTTTTCTGCGTCCACTTCAACCTCGAGTATTGCAGCAGAGATCGAGAGAACTTCACCCATCCTTCACGGCCAGTGACGTAGCCACAATGTCACTGTGGTTGAATAGCATACACTGCGCTCATTGCCTGCCAGTTCGCCTACTTACAGTGCCCAGCGTGAGCACCTCTGGTTTAAAATTCGTCAGAGGCAGCGTTTAAGTGTCCGGCTCCATGGCTAAATGGTTAGCGTGCTGGCCTTTGGTCACAGGGGTCCCGGGTTCGATTCCCGGCAGGGTCGGGAATTTTAATCATGATTGGTTCATTTCTCCGGAACGGGGGCTGGGTGTATGTGTTGTCTCCATCATCATTTCATCTTCATCAAGACGCGCAGGTCACCTACGGGGTCAAATGAAAAGACCTGTATCTGGCGAGCCGAACTTGTCCTCGGACACTCCCGGCACTAAAAGCCACACGCCATTTCATTTTTTTAGTGGATTCAGATATGGCTGTGCAACAGCCAGTCTATGGCCTTTTCTTCTAGCTCGTTGTATCAAACCCACAATTCCCACTGGTGATGTGTCCGTCACTTCCAACGAAATATCTAACTGAACGCACTGTGTTGGCATTTTCACTTTGAACTTGCGTAATTCTACGGCACGTTGTTTGGGAGCTTCTTTTGGTGAACTTGTTTCAAAATCCTTCAAATGATGCTAAAGTGTTATTCTTCAAGATGCTTGTCATTGTATAAAATTAGTGAGGATTACTTTCGGGGCTAAGATAACTTTTGCTAGGGATGATGGTGTAATAAATTGGAGATACTTGGAAGAGCTAGAGAAACTTCAGATTAGTGAGGGTCTTCAAGTAGTGGTAAAATTTAACAAACAGCACATTCACTGGAAGAAGGAGCCCATGAAAGTAAAGCTCGTCACACAAACATTCAATGAAAGTGTTGCAAGTTCATTGGCATATTGTGACAAAGACTTAAATCTTCCTCAGTTTCAAGGGTGTGCGGAGACGGTAAAATTCGTTAGGCTATTGAAAAAAAAGTGCTGGTCCCGCGGTGTAGGAGTAACGTGGCTGCCTCTTACCCGGAGGTCCCGGTTTCGATTCCGAGCTGGGTCAGGGAGTTTTACCTGTATCTGAGGGCTGGTTCGAGGTCTACTCAGCCTACGTGATTACAATTGAGGAGCTATCTGAGGGTGAGATGGTGGCCGCTGTCTAAAGAGCTAAGAATAATGGCCGTGAGGATTCGTCTTGCTGACCACATGATACCTCGAAATCTGCAGGCCTTCGGGCTGAGCAGCGGTCGCTTGGTAGGCCAAGGCCCTTCGGGACTGTTGCGACATGAGGTTTGTTCTTTGTTTTATGAAGAATGTATTTGATTATTTGAACAGCTGTAATCTGTAATTAAACGGATGGCAGAAACCATTGGAAGCAGAGAACATCCACAGTACGGCGGCCTGTAGTCAGGAGATTATTGAATAAATGAGGCTCTTGGGGCTGGATAATGAAAAGCCAAACACTGAGCAATTGTGTCGAAAAGCGCAGACCCTTCTAAATAACATCTGTATAACTAATGTCAATGATCAAACAATTTATTTTTTGAGCTAGTGATTCGTCCGGGCTTTGCACCTTAAGGTGATAGGTGTCATAAGATGACCTTGTAGACGTCATTAATTATGTTCTTCTGATATATGAACGTAGCTGAGAGCGGTGTTAATCCAAGTGCATCCATCTGCTGCCTCCCCGTGCGATGAAAACCATTCTTGCGCTTTTACCAAAACGATCATGACTCCTAAATCATACGTGCAAATTACGTACAGTAAATGGTATTTTCATCTTAATAAGATTGTTCAAGTTAATGAGCAACTTATTTTGACAAGGCTTACTTTATTCATCTCGATATAGGTTTCTGATCCTGAGGTTGATTTTTGTACTGCATTTATATCATAAAAGCCCTTATTGAGGACTGTCTTTCACAGACTGGTATATACCGTCACGGATATTGTGTAGAGCTTTCTACGCTCAACAATAGTCTTCCACACATACTGTACTTGGGATCTACGTTTAGGCAGCGTAAGAAAGCGCACGGATGGCCATTTTTTGACTTCCTTCAGTGAAGTCGCCACTGCTTGGCTCCTTTTCTTAATAGCTTAATGTATAAATGTATCTTAAAAGCTTTCCAGTCTGTAGAACACAGACGTTATATATAAATATCACACTATAACATACATACAAAGAAAAAAATTAAACAAGGAAGAAGAATACACACTGTGTCATAAACAAAGAATGACATTTTTCGTACTTGAAAGAACCAAAGAAAAAAGAACTACGAATATAGTACTACGGAAGCCGTTCAGGTAAACGTAAATTACATAACGGAAAATTAAAGGAAAAGTAACCAACTCATTTAAAAAAGCTCAGGAGACTATCCGAAAATAAATAAAATTATAACATCAACAACTGTAATACTGAAGGAACCGCTGAAAATAAAAATGAAATACAGCTTGTCACTGAAGCAGACAAGGAGAGGGGCGTGACGTGGCGAAAGTAGATCAAAGGACTTCAGCCATTTTGGACCCACGCTAATGACAGAGCAACGGTTTTTCAAAAACCTCGCAGTAAACGCTGGAGTAGAGACATAGAAGGACATCATTAAAATGAGTTCCAGATTTCACGTTCCTAAGTGTTTTAGTATAAATATTTATTTCTAAATATTTGAGTGTGACTTGTTAGAATCTGATGATGTTCTTTCAGGCACGAAACATGTCATTCTTTGTATCAGTCAGTCACTACTGATCTGCATTTAGGGTGGCAGATTCCCTATCTGTTGTTTTCCTAGCCTTTTCTTAAACAATTGCGAAGAAATCGGAAATTTATTGAACATCTCTGCAACCGTTAGGGCTTTAGTCGTCGCACCTAAACTAAGTATGAACCAGCTCTGAGCACATCGGACGACAAAATGAAACTGGCCCCAAAAATTGGGCAACAAAAATGAGGCTTACATTAGGTATATCAGGGCAATATTACTTAATTTGGTTTCACAAACAGATGTACAGGTGGAACATTTCGATGAGAACCGCCAGAAGTCACTTACCAGGCTTGAAGTCTCATCCTCCCTACTTTCATAAGATCACCGGCTGAATTCGTAGAGCAATATGGGTAATGGAATGTCCGATAAAGAAATAAAATAGGCACTATCTAGAATAATGAAAGTAGGATTCTATAATATGAGAGGGATATGCTAATATTGCTAAATGAGAAGAATATCCGTTCAAGTATATATTCTAAACATATTTATTATACTGATATGAACCACACAAATAATGTTGTATCTCAACATATGAGTAAAAGAAACAATTAAACTGATACAATTATATATATTATATGCCTTCTTTTGCCGGCCCCGTGGTGTAGGGGTAGCGTGCCTGCCTCTTACCCGGAGGCCCCGGGTTCGATTCCCGGCCAGGTCAGGGATTTTTACCTGGACCTGAGGGCTGGTTCGAGGTCCACTCAGCCTACGTGATTAGAATTGAGGAGCTATCTGACGGTGAGATAGCGGCCCCGGTCTAGAATGCCAAGAATAACGGCCGAGAGGATTCGTCGTGCTGACCACACGACACCTCGTAATCTGCAGGTCTTCGGGCTGAGCAGCGGTCGCTTGGTAGGCCAAGGCCCTTCAAGGGCTGTAGTGCCATGGGGTTTGGTTTGGTTTATATGCCTTCTTTTCTTGAAATTGTCTTGGCATAATTAATTCTTGATGTACACCAATTCATTCGATCAACATACACTGATACATGATATATAAAAAAAATTGATATTGAATGGTATCCTTTATTTGTTAAACTTTCGTCACAAATGGATATTAAATATGGTTCCGGTACCGAGGATCGAACTCGAGACTCCTGGGTAAGAACCAGATATCCTTCATGTGTTAGTCATAAATGGATATTAAATAGTGTCCTTTGTCTACCGGTCATGATTTGGAGAAAAGAAAAGAAATTATAACACAATATAAGCACATCTGATATACACACGAGATTGCATTGCCGAGTATCGAACATGTGATCCATTTGACCACAACAAATGTATATTTACATTGAACACTTACGATGAACATACACGCTGAACATATATGTGCGTATCCTGGGTTTACCTAACAAATTATATATTAAAGAAAATCAGTCAAAGCTGGAATCAAACCCATCGCCATAGTATACTTTGGGAAATAATAAAACACACAGAAACATACATATAAAAAATATCAAATATATTTACACAACACATCTTGAAGACATGGCTTAACCAAGCCATAATATCTGGTTAAATCTTCGCTCCAACATCATTCGAACCAACAGGCTTCGGCTTCCAAGGTAAAAATGTTTGGACTCCAATCAGAGGCTAAATTAATGCTTAGCACGAGAAGGGATCTATCCTTCACAAAATCCGGAAATTATCCGTGTTACTCGCAACGTATAATTAGAATGGGATTGAGATTACTTTGGTAAATGAAAAGAGCTTGGCCCGTTAACATCGCTTTGCTAGAGACTGCAAAGTTTGCTCGGCCTACGGTCGACCAGCATATACCTGTCCATCACAATAACAGCTGTGACTAGTCCTGGGTTGTGGATACCATAAATCGTCCCGTCACTCTCCCTTTCATTTCTCTTACATATCATCTCGGATCATTGTCAAGTATGCACTCACTTGAAAGCCATTATTTCTTATTACTCGTTATCTGGCTATATATTCAGCCCAATTTTATATCTCACAACAGCTATAATTATTTATTCTTCCTTATCACTCCAACAACAAAACATGTTACAGCTTCGCCCTCTCATGTCTTGGTATCGTATCTCAATCCGTTCATTTAATTCACAGAGAAAACCCCATTATTTCAGGTTATTTTATTCTCACAATTTCATATATAATTATAAATTAATTACACCTCGGTTTGGATCAACTCCAATGATTATCTAATATTATCCGGGATTACAAATACCCGAATCTCAAACATATCATTTATATCCAAACTACTCTGAAGATCTTTACCAGACGAAGAAATATAAATCTAGCTAACTTGCCATTCTTCCCAAAGATAGTTCATATAAGCTAAGAACTTTGAAGTCTATATAATAATTCATGCAAATGAATTTTCGTTAAATATCAATGATTATCTTAAAAATCACTTGATGATCCTAACTAATAATAATAAATCTTTCCCAGTCATACGCGCATAATGTTCCCTACATATTTAATATTTAATTATGACATTATAATATTTACAAATATTATTATTACTGGCATGCATATCTCGTGTTTAGGGTATATAAAAGTATGTACTTAACACTTGGTGAGTAAGGCTTGCTGTCATCTAGGGTACATCTTAGATCTTTACACGAACATGATGAATATTCTTGTTCCTAGTAGTCCTTGGTTCTTCTTCATACGACGATCCATGACTCGAACTGCTGTTTTCTCAGTTGAATTTCGGGACGATCCTTGTAAAGCTGATTGCAGGTACTCAGGCGCGACTCTTGTAGGTTCCGAGTCTTGGGTTCGACGACCACTCACGAACATACAGAAAAATGGAGAATGAGTTATCAAATACTGTTTTATGCACTTTCAAAGGGGGGCCTACTTGTAACAAGATCCACTCTTAAGTTCAAACAGATTAACGCAAGTAGTGATAAGTTGTAAAATCACTGTTCATTCCCTGACCGTCACACAGACTATCACAACAAATGTCCCTGGAGGATGCGAATATTAATTTTGTCAAGAACAGTTATTAAATTTTTGCTAAATGTCACTCGTTCTTAAATGCTCAGGAGCGGTGATAATTAGCCCCTGCATATATTAATTAACTGTCTCACCACGCTAAATAACCTGAAGCGTTTGCCCTCCGTTGGTGATTGCACCATAAGTCATAATTAACTATCTTCGACGATTGTGATGTTGAAATGCCAAATTAAGGCTTCTATTCGGCAATTATGTACATTAACTTGTACCACACGGCTTATTCCGTAAATATATTTACATCACGTTGATGTGTTTCTTCAATGGCACAACACTTTGTACACTGATATCCAAGTAACTGATATCCAAGTCCGCTTCTGATATGTTGGGCTGCCACTATACAGACGACAATTAAGTAACGTGTTACCACTGCAGCTACACGGATGAGAATGAGATACAGTGCCTGGGTCTTGGATATATTTATAGCCTACGGGCAAAATGGTCAGGGGGGAGGTGAATTATGCCCCTGTTGGAAATGACAGTCCGGTAATCGAAGTTTTTGAACGACGTGATAACAATCGAATTAAAGCTCATGACCTCTACTTTCTACTGAACATCTGTGAAACCAAAGCGATCAGTAGGTTATTCATAATTTCCAAAGCGTCCTTTTGGAAAATCATGCGTCATGTTTCATCATGCAATATCTCCCACTTTTTTCCACATGTTGTCAGATTTCAGTAGTCGCCTTTGATCTGCGTACTACTGTATGATAGGCGTCATTACTGATCCATATTTAAAGTATTGTGTTTATATGCATTGACAGTCAGCATAAAATACACTGGTTCGAATAGGACCTGATTTATAAATTTAGAAAAATTATTTTATATAGAAGTATTCTTCTTCTTCCTCTTTTTCGTAAATTATGGTGAAGTGGTACTAATGAATGCGGTGTTGAATTTATAGTGGGCATTTATTTTTCAACGGCTAACACACCTTAATTTGGCCCTGTCTCAAAAAACCTCCATCTCCGTGCGTAGCGTTATCATCTCTTCTCGCTCGCTCGGAAAGAGAGCGCGGTTTCATGGTTAACAATACTGCGCTGTCTTCTTCTCGTCACAGCGTAGGGAAACTGCTCCCTCCGGACTGGCGCGTCGCGGATCATACCCCGGTTAAGCATACAGAATGCTAACTACTGCGTTATATGTCACAGGATGTTGCGGAAAACGGCATATATAATTAGCCAGACCTCCTAACATCTCCATGGCATAACGGTGAACGGTCACAATCTCCCTTGGTAAGTTTTTCCAGTCCCTAACCCATCTTCCTCTAAACGAATATTTTCCTAAATTCGTCCTCCTGAAATCCAACTTTATCTTCATATTGCGATCTTTCCTACTTTTAAACACTTAAACTTATTCGTCTATTAATGTCATTCCACGCCATCTCTCCACTGACAGCTCGGAACATCCTACGCCCGATTTCACTTCCCCGCTTACTGTTAATCGCACGGTCCGGCGTACACAAAACATCCATTCGATTCGATATTACTCTTCATAAATTCAGTACCGCACTATATGGTTACAGTGGTTGTAGTTTCTGATAACCATGACTGAGTGCTTCAAAACAAGCCCAAGTTTCCTGTTGTATGTTTATCCTGAGCTGAAGAAGAGTTGTTTTAGAAAAATGATAAGAACGTTTATTGGGGTGGTCGAAAACATTTGTAATGTGAGTACTACACTACAAATACATGCGGTTATAAGATATAAAAATGTCATTACCATCAGACAAGTAGTTTTTCCTGTATATATTCCTAAGTAAGCGCTTCCTAGAGAAGAAGCCAAAAACCCGGACAATATTTACCACAACCGCAAATAAAAATAATTAATGAACTTCAAAAACAATGTGCCTTATGCAGCCTAATGCAGAATTAAACAAGGAAAATATTGGTTTAACTCACTTGGCTACAGGCCTATCGGTTCGTTTGTAAATAAAGCCTAAACTTGAGTGTCCATAATTTAAAAATTCGACAGTAGTCGAGCAGCTCGTCTCCTTTCTCCCAAGTCTTCCCAGCCCAAACTTTGCAACATTTTTGTAACGTTACTCTTTTGTCGGAAGTCACCCAGAACAAATTGAGCTGCTTTTCTTTGAATATTTTCCAGTTCTCGAATCAAGTAATCCTAGTGAGGGTCCAATACACGGGAACCATACTCCACATGGGGTCTTATCAGAGACTTATATGCCCTTTCCTTTAAATTCTTACTACAACCATTAAACACCCTCATAACCATGTGCAGAGACATGTACCCTTTATTTACAATCCCATTTATGTGAATACCCCAATGAAGATCTTTCCTTACATTAACACCTATATACTTACAATGATTTGTGTAATAGTGTGCATTACCGAGCTCGATAGCTGCAGTCTCTTAAGTGCGGGCAGTACCGGTATTCGGGAGATAGCGGGTTCGAGCCCCACTGTCGGCAGCCCTGAAAATGGTTTTCCGTGGTTACCCATTTTCACACCAGGCGAATGCTGGGGCTGTACCTTAATCAAGACCACGGACGCTTCCTTCCCACTCCTAGCCCTTTCCTGCCCCATCGTCGCCATAAGACCTATCTCAGTCGGTGCGACGTAAAGCAACTTGTAAAAAAAAATAGTGTGGTGTGTTTTATACAGGTATGTTATAGTGTAATATTTATATTCAACTTGTGTGTACGGCAGACTGGAAAGCTTTTAGGTTACATTTAGCTGAGCCGACACTGGGAAGTCTAGCTTCCTTCTTAACAGATTAATGTATCATAACCTAAACCTTCCTTGATAAGTGCCCTATAAATTTGTAAAAAATCACATCAAAATCCTTTGGGTGGTCCTCGAGGTTAGCTCGGACAGACACTTTCCAGGTACATTATTTTATAATGTAAATAATATATATTTATTAGATATGCAATAGCAGTGTATTAAATTATTGGCACGATGAAAAAAATATCATGGGCTCCAGACCTTTTCATCAGACGCGACCTCAGCGCTCCAAGTGGCAAGCAAGACAAGACGATAGTCTTAACTTAAGTTGTGGTGTTTAAAATGCCGCCAAAATTTATGGAAATGCTTGTAGTGCTACAAATTGCAGCAAAATTCGCCGGATATGTCGTAGATTTCCTAAAAATCAGGAGAGGGTAGTCAGTCTACGTCATCGCCGTCTGCTATCCATGCTTATAACGCCTTCCCACTTGCCTCCACTTCCATGCTAAACTACGAATAGCTCGTAGTTGACGTTTTGCTCACATTAGCGCTAGTAGGATGTCCCTCATGATAGCCTTTTTAGTTCCAGTAAGCAAGCATTTCCCTTGTTATCACACGTGCTTTAATGATTAATGAAGTGTTTGGGATTGTGAATGAGTTTCTTATTCATTAGCTACGGCTGGATAAGTGTCACATAAGGTATGAATATCTGTTGCGTTGATTCAATTATATTGACTGTGTTTCATCTTTCTGATTATTTTTATTATTCTTTGCGTACGTAGGCCTATGTATGTATCTGGGACAAGTAATAATGTCTATATGTCGTAGGAGGTGGTTAGCTACAATGGTATACTGTTGTGTGAGAAACTGCAGGAATAAGTGAGGGATTGTGAAGGGGATTTTATTTCACGAATTTCCATGGCATTCGGAGCTCAGATAGAAATAGCTTGGTGCTATTTCTAGAGACGAATTTGTAACAATGTTTTGAGTCAAGATCGTCGGTTCGTATGTGGGTAGAATTTTCTTGAATCCCATTTTCAGCATGGGCTGAAAAAAAATTGAAGGATAATATTTTTTCCCATTGTGTTTGAAGATTATCCTGCAAATAAAACACATAAAATAGGCCCACAAAGGGAAAACTGTAAAAAATAATTTGAACCGTGGAAAGAAGAGGAAGTTAGGCGATGAGTACATAGTTCAAGGAAATAATGACGCTACCGCTACGGCAGAAGCAGGAAGAGGTGGTGAAAACCCGCACGACACGCAATGTACCAATCTGACCTACTGTATCACAATACTAAGCCCGTTGAGGTTCGGACGGAACATAATGGTAAAAATAATGTAAGTACTGGAAAGCGTTTGTCGTCACTAAGAATAAAACTGTGACGTGCAAATAAAACAGAAACAATTAGAGATGGAGGTACTTGCACCTATATGACAACCAACACTACGCATGTTTAAAAACCATGCTAGAAGATAACGAACGCAACTCTTCCAACATAACATTTTCTTTTATTTTGGATCCAGTTTGTAAACTGTAATAAAAAACAAAACACCCAGATGGCCAGAAAATTCTTTAAAAAGATGTGTAATTTGGGAATTTATTTCACCTAATGGATACAATTTTGCTACAATCAATTTGTTAAAATTAATAGTAAGGAACGCACTGAGCCGCTATATAGGAGAACATTGTGTGGAATAGATGTAACAGACCTAGTGAAAGCCACGCTTCAAGCACAACGGGAAATGCAGAATGAAGTCGAAAAATATGTTTTCTCCATTTCTGTGGCTTGGTTCTAAAAGTGCCAGTGTCTAATTTTTTTAATCGAAATTGAGATATTAACTGATACAAACTCGTTTTATCCTGGCTCGCAACATGTTAAAAGGGCCAATGTCTCTGTTAAGCACTAAACGAACAGTTGACGTTTAATTAAATGAGCCCTTGCCAATAATGTTAGATTATCAATAAAGATTAGAGACCTGGCAATTTTTAAAAAAATACGATAGAAAAAATTAGCGTTTAATAAGGTGACTTCCACAAAGAAAGTATAAAGTTATTTAAAGTTAGTTGTTGAAAAAAAAATGGAAAACTATAAGCAAAACTTCAAATGTTCATAGCTCAAAAACAGGTTTTTTGACATTGGTCCTTTTAGAACCAAGCCACAGATTTATTGATGAGATGTCTTTTTTTTTTGCTAGGGGCTTTACGTCGCACCGACACAGATAGGTCTTATGGCGACGATGGGATAGGAAAGACCTAGGAGTTGGAAGGAAGCGGCCGGGGCCTTAATTAAGGTACAGCCCCAGCATTTGCCTGGTGTGAAAATGGGAAACCACGGAAAACTATTTTCAGGGCTGCCGATAGTGGTATTCGAACCTACTATCTCCCGGATGCAAGCTCACAGCCGCGCGCCTCTACGCGCACGGCCAACTCGCCCGGTGAGATGTCTGTAAAGCAGTAGCTACATTATGACAAGAATATATAATTTGTTTGGTAGTAGGGACAATTTGGTATTTACAAAATTTCTTAGATGTGAAAACAGATCCGGTGATGTTCCTATTCTTCAATTTGCGAGAGCAAATAAGAAAATACTTGCGAACAATTTATTGTGCTTCCTTTTAAATATCTTATCAACCAACTACTGAATTCTTGCAGCATACCTCTTCGGAAAGGAACTTTCGGGCCTTAAAATTCACACCCTAGCGCTGTCAGCAATTAAACAAGTGGAGGCTTGGGGTTTTGTAATATTGGGGTTAGATATAACAATCACAAAACTAATGCAAACATGATGAGTCGATTGTCAGAAGGGAAAGCAATAAAGCCATATGTATGCTACCCAGAAGATCAAGGGACACTTTTACCTCTCGACCAGTGCCAGATATTAATGAATATTAGAAACTCTCCTCTAGAAAAAAAGAAGAAAACAATAACAGATGGACGTGAAGAAATAACTAGAAGGCATCAAGGAAAACGTGAACTGCAATCAAAGGAAATAATTAAGCCTGCTCCTTTCGTAACAATGTAACACGTTGTACCTACGAATTTCGAGAAGGTGAGTGTAACAAGGTCTAAAGAAGTATTCTCTACAGAGACCATCCCTGTTCTGGAATATATTGAAGGAAAATTCCTCCCATTTGAAAGCACAGACTATCCAAATTTGCTGTGCAACAATCATTTTTTTTGAAATTCATATCATAAAGAAATAGTTAAATTTTCATGATATATTTAGCACTGATGCACGTCACTATAAAGAGAAAATTCACTTTTCGACATAAGCGACTAGAGACGTTCTTAGTTGGAGAATAAATTTCCGGTGTACCAGGCAGAAATTAAGAAATGCAGTGAAGGAAAGGCTACTGCGTTTCTAAAAACAAACATAGGAAACTATTCTTCAGACTACTTCTTCGACCGTTAAAGCCATCAAGTACCTTCTGTCTTCTGAATTTCATGTTGTACTAACTATAACACTTAACAGCAATTTAATAGATAATTTCTTCCGTAAATTAAGACATATTTCAGGATTTTATGGCAGTTATATTAAGCATGAACAGAATTTTGAAAACACGCTTATTTTGATTGTCATCTCTCTCTCTCTCTCTCTCTCTCTCTCTCTCTCTCTCACACACACACACACACACACAGTAATAAAGGACAAATGGAAACAACGATCACACCAAACAAGAATGTGCAGGAGAATGAGGTTTTACGGTGTACTTTTCCAAGCTCAGTGACGAATATCTTAAACAACTTTTACGAACCTCTACCAAAGTTGAATTATCTATAATAATTATCTTTATTTAAACACAACACAACACAACACAACACAACACAACACAACACAACACAACACAACACAACACAACACAACACAACACAACACAACACAACACAACACAACACAACACACTAAAAACCACCACAGAAACTTGCAATAGTGAATACATTCTTCCACATAAGGTCGGCTTCTGGATGGACATCCGACCGTAAAACTACCCCAGGTAATTGGGAAAGAGGTCAGTAAGAAGAAGAAAAAAGAAGTAGTGACGTGATTTTCTTTTATAGGAACTTATATCAGTGTATTAAGATTCTCTGATGATGATGATGATGATGATGATGCTTGTAGTTTAAAGGGGCCTAACATCGAGGTCATCGGCCCCTAATGGTACGAAATGAAATGGCAACAAAAAGTTCAAAATCATCCACTGACCAAAATAAGAAAATGTCATGAAGAATGAAT
Organism: Anabrus simplex; assembly: GCF_040414725.1. Classification (NCBI taxonomy): domain Eukaryota; kingdom Metazoa; phylum Arthropoda; class Insecta; order Orthoptera; family Tettigoniidae; genus Anabrus; species Anabrus simplex. Next base: position 1,148,358,495 of record NC_090266.1, on the reverse strand, counting down.
GGATGGACATGAACCCAAAAAAAAACAAAAAAAACAATAAACAAACAAACAAAAAACAGTGGATCCGACGCAAAAAATCATAAATAATAGTATTACTGACCATGGGACCACTTATAAAGCATAATCCTGAATCGAGGATGCTTGATGTCTAAAGGGGTCCAAAATCCAGGTCTAAGGCCCCACAGAATGGTACATGTTGCGAGTAAAGTACAACCATGGTATTTGTCATGTTGGGGTACTAATCCAAAGCAGCGAAGACTCACGGTGTTCCACACATGATGGTACTACTCACAAGTATTGTACGTCGTACAGGTAACACAGACCTATGGTGTTTCTCACACAATGGCGCCATTCATAGCCAACGCAAACCGATGAGGTTCCTTACCTAGGTGTGCTAGTCACGGGTGCCGGTATTCCCGTGGTGTTCCTCACATAGTGGGTACTAATCACAGGCAACGCAAACCCACGGTGTCGCTCATATAGTGGTACAACTCACAGGCAACGCCCAGACCCGCGGTGTTGCTCACATGGGTACGACGCACGGGTACTGCAAACCCACAGACCAGCCTCTTTGCTGCTACTAATCACAAACCTATTTCGTACCTAATATAGTGGTACTACTCGCAAGTACAGGCAACCCATGGTGTTCCCCGCGTGATAGTACGAATCAAAAGTAGTTTCATGGTTCTAATTCAATCATCCCTCGGTTGCCCCTTTTAGTCGCCTCTCACGACAGGCAGGGGATGCCGTGGGTGTATTATTCGTCTGCGTCCCCCACCCACAGGGGGTTTAAGATTATCTTACAGGGCTTAATGTATATTAAGAATGCGGTATTTTAGACGCCCTTTCTGAGACTTGACACTTCTTAGCTGCATATCATTTAGTCTTAAGATCATTGTATAATTGTCCTGCTCAATGGCTACCTTGTTAGCATGCTGGCCTTTGGTCCAGGGGTCCCGTGTTCGGTTCTAGACAGGATCGGAGATTTCACCCTCATTGGTTGATTCCTCTGGCTCTCGAACTGGTTATGTGTGCCGTATTCATCATTAGAAATCATCCTAGGTAAGGCCCCATCCTCACAGCCACGCAGGCTTCAACTCGAGAGACCTGCACCAGGTCTCTCTGGAGCCATACAGCATTTACCAACTACCTGGAGATGTAAATGCGTTTGTTAATGGGCCTATATTATGATTATATTGTTCACACTTAGCAGCAGTATAACAGATACGAAAACGTATTATATTTTCATTCGTCATAGACATATGCCTATATGTCGTATTGTTTCTGCTGTTAATTGTAACTAATTGTAGTGCGTCAGGTCACTCAGGTGACATTTTGATCTAATAAAAATGAATAATTTCTCCAGATGAACGCTGTTTATACCTAGTCTCTAGGAGATTTCTCATCTTATTGTGGCAACTTGGGCTTATTACCAAATTCTTCTTTATCTACTCCTTCTTTCACGGCCATTTACCGCACTAATTCCTATCCCTTGGCTTGCTGCTGAGTTTTCATCTACTTCCCTGCTCCTCCCCGACTTATAGTATCCAATCCTTCCTAGGACAACCTCTTCTTCGAATACGTTTGGACCGAGCTCAATAGCTGCAGTCCCTTAAATGCGGCTAGTATCCAGTATTCGGTAGATAGTGGGTTCGAGCCCCATTGTAGGCAGTCCTGAAGATGGTTTTCCGTGGTTTCCCATTTTCACACCAGGCAAATGCTGGGGCTGTACCTTAATCAAGGCCACGGCCGATTACCTCCCACTCCTAGGCCCTTCCTCTCCCATAGTCGCCATAAGACCTAGCTGTGTCGAAGCGACGTAAAGCAGATAGCAAAAAAAAAAAAAAAAAAACGTTTGGACATCGCTTCAAACACTTGCCTCTGCTTCCTTTCTTCATTCCTCTTTCTGATATGTACATAGCATCTTACGGTTTGCTTTTGGATGGTTATGCACTACCAACTCTACCTTCAACTCTTCTCTGATTGTTGCATTGCGCACTCTGTTTTTTCTATTTTTTTCACTATCTTCTATCTCTTATTTTTGAATATTTCCTACTAGCCACTCTCAAAAGGACTTACGTTAAATCGTGTCTCACTTACATAGTCTCCCTATTCTCCAGAATTCGCGTCCTAACATACGATTCCATAATATGTGGACAGTTATAGATCATCGGCCGTATTCAATACTTGGAGTGATGACCACGAACTGTTGAAGATTCAGCAAAGAATTGGTCCTTTTACTGAACCTCAACATTGCCATTCCCGTCTGGATTGCGATACGTATTCAGTTACACTTTGGCTTCGATATGGAGTATATTTCAGGTCCATAATTTCCAAAACCTTTCTACCGTATCATCTAAGGACTTGGAAGACCTCCGCGCGTCTGAATAGATCCAATTAAGAGGTTCGGGTAGGGCCTGCCATCTTCTAGTTTTATAGCTATTTAATTTTCTACCTGCTTAACGTCACAAGATGAACTAGGAAAGAAATAGGGCTGAGAAAATAGAAAGTAGTGGCCATTGAATTTATTAAGATACAGTCACATTGTGTCCTATGATTCGGAAATCAAATTCCGATTGGAGACCTTACCTCACCAACACCTATAAATGGACTACTGGTGATAGGATGAACTGGCTAACCCACCAGAGCCCAAACATTTTAAAAATAATTTTCTTTACGTCGTACCTGCATAAAAATGGATAAATGGAAAACCACGGAGAACCATCTTCAGGGATGCGACAGTGTATTTTTATTTTATAGCCTACTATGTTGAATTTCACTCGTTTACGTTCTTCAAAATAATGTTGAAAATGGAGCTTCACAATACGATAGTGTAGGTACTTACCACACTCAAATTGCATCAGTATAAAACATAATGTGGCATTGTTCACCATTTTAATGTGTAGCCTTGGGAGAAGCAAGATTGCCTGGCTCCAACGAGGGGCTACATCACCGGGTTAAAGGCCCCCCCTCTACAGGCAACCAGTCAGAGACGAGTCAGGCGAGCATTGGCCAGCCCATCTGGTCCCACTTCTGCCATCACTACGTGTCTTTCGGTGCTATGAGAGGCAACCAGAAGGGTGTAACCAGAGTATTCAGTTTCCAGAGATCTCCAGGGTATTTTTCTCGTCCGAAGGTTCTGGAAGAGCCGACCTCCCTATATAAGACAGACTGGACGAGATTGTGGCTGTTCATTGTGGGCTCAGTTCTCCTAGTGATCGAGCCAGAGAGATAGCGCTGTGAAGCAGTAGCGACGATTGGAATTTAGAAGTGGGGGATAAAGAAATTTAACAGACAACACGTACCGGGAGTCTGGGGAATATAGTGGGGGGGGGGTAGACAGCAAAATTGAAGAAAATAGCTACAGAATGGTATTTGTTTGATGCTCTCTGCGAGAATTTCGACAGAGAAGTAAAGGTTGAGAATTTACCAACTTAACTGCGGTAATAATAGTTTCACCAAAGGAAAAATTACACATACGTTACAACAAAATATAAATAAGGCGTGATTGTACAATAAAAAGCAATTTAATATTTGACTACACACAAAGAAAGTAACAGACACGTGATAGAGCCATACAAACACATTGCGTGAGACCGCGAGACTGACGAATGGTCGCGGTAAGCGGGTGAATCAAACTCCATTATCCACGACCTTGGCGAAAATATACCACTGCTTCCCTTCCTCACAACACATGCTAGAAATGTGATTACTATCTGATGGAACAAGTCTGCGCGAAACCCCGAGCTTGGAGGGGAAATTATGGGAAAGAAGGTGGTGGAGGGGTTATTTACTGCTGAACTATTGGGAGCGAAATGAAGCCTTGTCACTCTAACGTAATCACCAAGAGCTGATGTGAACACTTCCGTAGCAACTAACGAAGTGAACATTCTTACCCTCTCAGACATGCTGCAGCACATGGAATTGTTTGTATACAAAACTAATGTTTTGTGTCATCGGATACTAACCGCGCTTCTCCACAGCTTGATGTGGAGCTGTACGAATCGGTTAAATGCGTCGCGAATGACATTTTGTGCGTATTTCCGTCATGTAATTTTTTAATATTAAAAGGAAAGAATTAAGTGATAAAACGACAGGTTTTGTATACTTTTTTTTTATATTTCCTACCTTCAGGTAGCTAAAATGGATCTAAAATTAAGTTTTACTTCATAAAGTGGGGATGGTGACTGCTTCCCCTCTAATCGCCGCCACTGCTGTGAAGTGTGTGTACCGCTGCGGGATACTGGATCAGTGTTCAGCGTATACCGGGCGAGTTGGGCGAACAGTGAGGGGTGCGCAGCTATGAGCTTGCATCCGGCAGTTTGTGGGTTCGAATCCCACTGTCGGCAGCCCTGAAGAGGGTTCCCCGTGGTTTCCCATTTTTACATGAGGCAAATGCTGGGACTGTACCTTAATTTAGGCCATGGCCGCTTCTTTCCTTCATCCTTGTCTATCGTCTCCAATCTTTCAATCCCCACAAGGCCATGTTCAGCATAACAGGAGAAAGCCACCTGGGCGAGATACTTGTCCTTCTCCCCAGTTGTATCCACGACCAAATGTCTCACGCTCCAGGACACTGCCCTTGAGGCGGTAGAGGTGGGATCTCTCGCTGAGTCCGGGGAAACACCAATCATGGAGTGTAAACGTATGAAAATATAGTTTAAGTTTCTTCATTCCTGTTTCTTTGTTTGACTGCTACAGTATCGAAAGTCACTTGTCAGGAATAACGTCTGCCGCATAGCATCTCGCTAAACATCAAGCTCGAGAAGAGCCCGGTCTCTGAAGAGAGTTCGAGTCTATTGGGCACCTGCTTAGGCTGGGTAGAGAATGAGGAGCCGGCCCAAGAGCCATATTTTCTCATCAGTACGTGAGGCCGATCTCTCAGATGAAATTCATCGTAGAGCCGGGAATCGAGCCCGGAGTAACAATGTAGAGAAAAGTTCAGCTCTAAGGAAGAGCAACTCGTAAATAAAGTCGGACATTAATTATATTTTAAGTATAGAAATGCTGTATTTCACCCAAATTGTCTTAGGCAATATGGTGGAATATTTAATTCATTAATTTTTGAGTAGAAACGAAGCAGGATTCGACAACTCTAGCAAGGACTGTAGAACATGTCACAGCCCACCGGCGTAGAAAATTTAATCCACTATAGCAGAGTTGGAGCACGCTCGATTGGGAGTTGTTAAGCAATTATGTCATAAATGCACTTAGCAAGAAGCTGCACTATAGCCGCCACATCCAGGGAACCGAAACTTTCTAACTTTTCCATGCAGCTTTGTTAGAAAGAGAAACCTGAGATGTGCGACATGGATAGAGGATAGCCGAAATCCTTTGAATTAGTTAGGTAGACCCCGAAGAAAAATGGCTCAGCCAATCAAATTGCTCTACTTTTAAGCGCCGACATTTCTCCCTGAGAATATTTAGTCTATCTCGGGAGTTTGTAAAAGATTGGGCGTCAAAAATTCTTCTTCTGATGACTGTATCAGAGAGAATATCATTTTTGGTGGAATCAGTTAAATTAATTACAACCTAATTGAAATACAGTCATGGTGTGCGACTGATCACGTGTTGATGGCGTGAATAGAAACGGAAGTCAGAAAGTTCCGCGATCAAACAAATTGCTGATCTTTAGTTTAATGGAACCCACGCCAAGTGATTTACACAAAACGGTACGATCGTACCCTACTTTCAGCTCCGTACCTTGAGACCAGCAAAATTAGGAACAATGGACACCTGATAACGATTTGTCCAAGCCCGTGGATAAATTTGTGACGTTCCGTAATACACCGGAAGTTGAGTTAGAATCACGTAGTCGGACCGAAGTTTTATAATAGAGACGTGAACAGAACCCTCGGTCAGTCAGCGTACAATCAGTGAGCAGTCAGTCAGTCAGTCAGTCTACCTCAGTACGAGAAGCCGTGTGCGTTTAATGTATTCCTTTGTGTCCAACCGACTTCGAGTGGACGACAGGCGACCGACTATTCAACACTTACAGTATATCAGTATAATATGGAAACGTAAGTGAATACTCACAAACTATATTTATTCACTTTCAGGGGGTTGGGTAGGCTCTAAACAGATCACTTTCTTAGCTTAATAATGCGCCATTGCCTAGGACAATCTACGATCTCATAGCACGATGTGCAAAATACTGTGGCATAATCACACAAGTAGCATTTCCACTCAAGTATAATTACTTAGAAATATCCTGACATTCAACAGACTCCATTTCGTTATCTCTTATCTGTTATGACTTAAGTCAGCCTTCCTTTCACAGAGGAAGTAAATGAAGTAAATATAATTATCTATGTCAAATGTACTCAACTCTGTATTGCAATGTATTTACCTATATTTGTACTGGTTAGTAGCCGACAGGCACTATCGGATGTTAGCATAACGACCCTAAGTGGTTATTTCACTTATCATAATGAGTAATGGCCATTGCGGTCCTTCCTTTCTAAAAGGAACTTCACAATATACTGTAATGATATCTAAAATAAACAGGTCATTAGGGCAGGCCAGAGGCCAGTAATTCTCCTTTGAGAGACTATTTAAGCTTAAGGAAATGTATATGATTGGTCAGTGCACCATCATAATATCTGCTATGTACTTGTAGCTGTGCACTGGAGGACTTTACTTCCCATCTTTAATAAACCTATCTACTTTGAAACTTCAACTCTTCGACTTCTTATTTAAAGCTTCTCCATGTGTCTGAAGAACTGCGACTACGTTATGTAGCCTACACTTGGCAGCCTTAAATAATCTATCTTCTCTACGACTTCGAATTTAACATCTTCTTTGGACTCGAGTTAAGGCTCAGGTCCGAACCCAAGTAACCATTTACGGCAAACAGTATCAAAATTGATTAAAGTGTCACGGCTCGCTACGTGACAATACATAGCCGAGATAAAAGTAGCTAGTTTAGACTTGGAATGGCTAAATTTAGCAGAGATGAAGAGAGCGTCCTTAGTATGTAGTAGAGGGAACATTTTGGTAAATGACAACTTCATGTCTATGATTTTGCTTGACCTTTCATTTGTCATCATCATCATCATCATCTGTTTACCCTCCAGGTTCGGCTTTTCCCTCGGACTCAGCGAGGGATCCCACCTCTACCGCCTCAAGGGCAGTGTCCCGGAGCTTCAGACTCTTGGTCGGGGGATACAACTGGGGAGAATGACCAGTACCTCGCCCAGGCGGCCTCACCTGCTATGCTGAACAGGGGCCTTGTGGAGGGATGGGAAGATTGGAAGGGATAGGCAAGGAAGAGGGAAGGAAGCGGCCGTGGCCTTATGTTAGGTACCATCCCGGCATTTGCCTGGAGGAGAAGTGGGAAACCACGGAAAACCACTTCCAGGATGGCTGAGGTGGGAATCGAACCCACCTCTACTCAGTTGACCTCGCGAGGCTGAGTGGACCCCGTTCCAGCCCTCGTACCACTTTTCAAATTTCGTGGCAGAGCTGGGAATCGAACCCGGGCCTCCGGGGGTGGCAGCTAATCACGCTAACCACTACACCACAGAGGCGGACCCTTTCATTTGTAATCCGCGAAAATACTGAGCCGTTATTTCTATAATTCCTTCTGTGTGGTAAACCATTCAGGACAATGAGATTGAGAAATGGATACTGAATTACCTCATTAAACAAACATCTTCTTCTACCTCTTTACCCACACCTGTGGGGTCGCGGGTGCGGACTTCGTCACACATATGAATTTGGCCCTGTTTTAAGGCTGGATGCCCTTCATGACGGCAACCCTTTGTGGAGGGATATAATCACTACTACGTGTGTCTGTGGTGGTTGGTAGTGTGGTGTGCTGTCAGAATATGAAGAGGAGAGTATTGGAACAAGCTCAGACAGCCAATCCCCAAGCCAGAAGAATTAATCAAACGCGAATAAAATCCACAACCCAGTCGGGAATCTAGCCCGGGACCCTGTGAACCGAAGGCCTCAACACAGACAATTCAACCAAGAGGTCGGACAGCACGTTAAACAAATATGACCTCTCTGAATGGTTTATCACAGCGCGTGAAGTTCATTTTCGACACAGTGATATTGTGATCAGTGTAGTGAATTGTTGTCTATTCAGTATTCACGAGGCCTGTTCAAAGATAACCGAACTTTGAAAATTACTCTTTAAGGGCTTACATGCAGGCCAGTTAGTTTTACCTCCCCTCCTCTATTAATACAACACAGTCAAGGCCGTTTCCACTAATGGAAGCAGTCGTGGTAGGCAGTGTAGGAAATCGCGCGTAGGGCCACCTCGGATATCAGTTTGATCTATTCAATTGACTGAAATAGTCATCCTTTCAGAGTGAACTTCAGTTTCGGGAATAGAAAGAAAGTCTGCGGAGGCTAGGTCAGGTGAGTAGGGTGGATGACAAAGCACATTTGTCCTCGTGTTTGTTAAAATTTGTTGGTCCGCCTCTGTGGAGTAGTGTAAACCTTGAGGCCCTGTTGCTATGATCACGAGATCAACAGTCACTTAATACTGGAGGTCATGTTGCTATGATCACGAGATCAAGTCACTTAATACTGGAGGTCATGTTGCTATGATCACGAGATCAAGTCACTTAATACTGGAGGTCATGTTGCTATGATCACGAGATCAACAGTCACTTAATACTGGAGGTCATGTTGCTATGATCACGAGATCAAGTCACTTAATACTGGAGGTCTTGTTGCTATGATCACGAGATCAACAGTCACGTAATACTGGCGGTCCTGTTGCCATGATCGCGAGATCAACAGTCACGTAATACGTGCGGTCCTGTTGCTATGATCACGAAATCAACAGTCACGTAATCCTGGCGGTCCTGTTGCTGTGATCACGAGATCAACAGTAACGTAATAGTGGCGGTCCTGTTGCTTTGATCACGAGATCAACAGTCACGTAATACTGGCGGTCCTGTTGCTTTGATCACGAGATCACCAGTTACGTAATACTGGCGGTCCTGTTGCTTTGATCACGAGATCAACAGTAACGTAATAGTGGCGGTCCTGTTGCTTTGATCACGAGATCACCAGTTACGTAATACTGGCGGTCCTGTTGCTATGATTACGAGATCACCAGTTACGTAATACTGGCGGTCCTGTTGCCATGATCGCGAGATCAACAGTCGCGTAATACTTGCGGTCCTGTTGCTTTGATCACGAGATCAACAGTCACGTAAAATGGAGGTCCTGTTGCTATTTAGTTTTAGTCATCCCACTGCGTTTATTACTTTCTTTCTTTCTTTCTTTCTTTCTTTCTTTCTTCTTTATTAATCTGTTTACCATCCAGGGTCGGTTTTTCCCTCGGACTCAGCGAGGGGTCCCACCTGTAGCGCTCAAGGGCAGAGTCCTAGAACGTGAGACTCCGGGTCGGTGGATACAACTGGGAAGGAGTACCAGTGGCTCACCTCGGCGGACTCACCTGCTATACTGAACAGGGGCCTTATGGAGGGATGGGAAGATCGGAAGGGATGGACAAGTAAGAGGGAAGGAAGCGGCCGTAACTTTAAGTTAGGTACCATCCCGGCATTTGCCTGGTGGGAAACCACGGAAAACCACTTCGAGGATGGCTGAGGTGGAAATCGAACCCACCTCTACTCAGTTGACCTCCAGGGCTGAGTGGACCCCGTTCCAGCCCTCGTACCACTTTTCAAATGTTATGGCAGAGCCGGGAATCGAACCCGAGCCTCCGGGGGTGGCAACTAATCACGCTAACCATTAAACCACAGAGGCGGACTGCGTTTATTACAATTCTGAAATTAATCCGTCCTTCTCCCTAAATCGTGGTAATGTAAATTTCACCTAGCTATAGTGTGTGGTTACGGCTAAAAACCAGCAGGAATCGCCATTGTAAGTACCCCGAACGAACCCGTAAAACGGGCAGAGATACGAAGAATATGTACCTTACAACAGGAGGTGCACACACAGGCCAGGAACAGGTATAGGTTGGAAACTGCCTCGCAATAACTCACTTGGCTGGGGCGGGGTGGGAGTTGTGGTAGCTGACGGTGCTTGTAGGTTCGAATCACACGGAAGTACTTTCGTTTTTACAGCAATTTGACTGGGATGTGGCAAGTTTCCACAGATTGATTCGCTTATTTGCATATGGTAGGGAGCTGGGTTGGAAGAAAAGACTTATGACCGTTGTCAGTGTTCCTGACTAGTTTGTCTAGTTTCTCCAATTACGAGGCAGTGAATAAGTTGAGTTGGAGTTGAAGTTGAAGTTTAAGGAGTTTAAGTTGAAGTTGAAAAGTTCAAGTTTAAGTTTAAGTTGAGTTTGAAGTTTTTCACAATAAGAGCATTCAGATGTAAGACATTTGACTTTACTTTTCCCGAAAACTATTACTCCAGTTGGAAAATATTTAAATGCTTACTAGAGGATGTAACACCTCCAATGGCTTCCTGAAAGGTGTGTTCTCACTGGCGACTGCGGTTCGAGTTCCAGGCAAATCATGAAGGATTTTGGAATGAAAAGTCACATTAGGCTCACGTGTAGCCTACTTCGAATCTGTGCTCGTTTTACGGGTTAGTTCGAGGTAAGTGGCGCTCACGATTCCTGCTGTCTTCTAGCCCGTAAACACACATCTCGTTATATTACGCCAGTGAATTGTAGTAAAAGCGTCGGGACGCTTGAAACTAAATCATAAGGGGCTGGTAGGTTCGAACAAGAGTTTTAGGAAAGAAAACGAAAGAAGTATATCTTATATTTGAATCTTTTTGCTACGAAAAAGACTCGAATGTGATTTTCCTTGTGCCAGTAGCTTATAAATTAAACTCCTATGAATTTTGTGATAAAATGAATATTTTATAAGTACATACATACATACATTATCATTATAGACTGTTATGCCTTTCAGCGTTCAGTCTGAAAGCATCTGAGAATTTACTAAACGTCGCCACAATCCTCGATTTGCAACTAGTGTTGTGGCCTCATTTAGTTCTATACCTCTTATCTTTAAATCGTTAGAAACTGAGTCTAACCATCGTCGTCTTGGTCTCCCTCTACTTCTCTTACCCTCCACAGCAGAGTCCATTATTCTCCTAGGTAACCTATCCTCCTCCATTCGCCTCACATGACCCCACCACCGAAGCCGGTTTATGCGTACAGCTTCATCCATCGAGTTCATTCCTAAATTAGCCTTTATCTCCTCATTCCGAGTACCCTCCTGCCATTGTTCCCACCTGTTTGTACCAGCAATCATTCTCGCTACTTTCATGTCTGTTACTTCTAACTTATGATTAAGATATCCTGAGCCCACCCAGCTTTCGCTCCCGTAAAGCAAAGTTGGTCTGAAAACAGACCGATGTAAAGATAGTTTCGTCTGGGAGCTGACTTCCTTCTTAAAGAATACTGCTGATCGCAACTGCGAGCTCACTGCATTAGCTTTACGACACCTTGATTCAATCTCACTTACTATATTACCATCCTGGGAGAACACACAACCTAAATACATCAAATTATCGACCTGTTCTAGCTTTGTATCACCAATCTGACATTCGATTCTGTTGAATTTCTTACCTACTGACATCAATTTAGTCTTCGAGAGGCTAATTTTCATACCATACTCATTGCACCTAAGTAGTGAAGTGAAAATGTCACTGCAGTCAATTTATGTCTGGCGGCCACGGTTCGAAATACAGCCAAAGCATGAGAGATTTTGAAATTAAAAGTCACGAACCTATGGTTCGGGATACTCGTAAAACTGGAGTCATCGTCGGTATAATCACGATGTCAACAATTGTGAAATTTGTCCCAGTCTGTTTGTTGTGAGTTCACTTGGTACGAAGTACTAATATCTATAAGAGAAAGTAATGGTGAGCACTTTACTTTCTGGACATTATTTTGCAATATTCCACAGGTCAAAACAAATTATGATCCAATGATCTGAAATAACGCTGAATTTCTCCTCTGTTCTTTTGTATATGACCGATAACACTGTAAATCCGGTGATCCACTTCTGTGTATTTTTTGCCCTTTCTTGGAGTAGCACCGCTTTCTAATAGAACAATCCAACCGGAAATTTCGGCACCCTCACTCTGCCGTTTCTCCATAAATTCATTCGAGGAAGTGTGTGACTTCCTCTTTAAAATATTTAGTCTACAGTTCCACCCGTCAGCTGGGTTTGTATCTTGGGTAATTTTCCTACAACTCGTTCATAGCAATTCTATACCTCTATAGGACGTCTCATTCAGAGATAATGAGGCGTGGAAGACCATTCATCTTAATGTTAAGTGCTACACTCTCTTTCCGAGCGAATTGTTAATGCGTTATAAATTGTTGGGGACGAATTTTAAACTTGGGATTAACTGTCACAGAACCAGTTGTCCAGGACAAATTATTGGGACACATAATCTCACACACACGTGGAAACGTGCTAATGAGGTTAGGTAAACTGGTTACTGAGCAAGTAAATCACTGTGCGATGAAAGGATAGTTAATAGTTTCAGTGGCGGAGCTGTTGGTACAATACTCTCTGAAAGAAAAAGATAAAAGGTACCCAATCACTATCACAAAAAAAAAAAAAAGAAAATGCAAGCTTGAAATTTTACGTGACTGTTAGTACCTAACAAAAGTTTAAGACCACCCTCATTGTTGATCTACTTTTTTAAAAGCAACAAAGTAATAGGAGTATATGTTGTAACCAAGGTTGAAGTTTACAGAACACAACTTTATTTGCTTCACTTTATGATATTTACACAAATAACTGAAATTTATTTTGAAGCAAAAAGGAATATTGAATCTTGAGAAAAGTCTGTCTTTATACAATATGTACAGGTTTGCAGTCTTTATATACACTTCTATCTTGAAAAGATAGTCTTTGTGAATTGACACGTTGATAGTCGAGAACTATCTGGCACACTAACATAAATGTTCATGAGAGTCCTTGTTTGTTGAAGTGCCTGAATTCCTAAAAAGCAAGTTCAATTGATTGAAGAAATTCCACCTAGCGAAACTAAGGGAGCTTGCATAAATTAGGTAATGAAAATGGCTTGTAAAAGAATTACGGAACATAGGCAGTGGAAACAGGTAAGGGAGCGGTGACCAGAGGTGAAACCTCGTACTGCCAGAAATTCAGTCCACCTGGTCGAAGCACATTTTCAAGAGGAGTAGCCTCCGTGCTCGACGTAGGGTGTATTCTGGAGCTGGACACCGGGGCAAGTGGGCAAGTGAGCTGGCAGGGAGCTCCTATTTATAGTACACTCGATGGTCAGGCACGCGCACTGAGGGCTGCGCGTCGAAGCTAGCAGAATGATACACAGGCGCGCGTGCAGCTGGCTGACGGAGCGAGAAGAGAGCGCCGGACATACAACACCCTCCCCTCCTAAATGCGCCGGTACGGCGTGAAACGGCGGCGGCGCTGGCGGCGACTGCGATGCTGGGGCGGAGCTGCTGATATCTCTGTTGTATTGTCCGGAGCTGGAACTGGGCGGAGTGGCGCTGTCTCGTCCTGAAAGGAACCCATTGTTATTAAATGATCTAAAGCTCGTTCAGCAATAGATTTATCTGGTTTAGCAAGAGCATCAATAGCTGGACAGGGGCGGTAGCGCAGACGTATCTGATCTTGATGGCGGCAGATACGTTTCTCCGTAGTCTGTATCTCGTATAGACGATGACCCAATGATCTGCAGATGACTCCAGGTATCCAGAGTGGGTTGGATTTGAATGTCCTGGTGTAGACCTTGTCGTTGAGGGAGAACTTCGTTGGTGACGTCTTATGCTGGGCCGGCAGAGGCTGTAACAGAGAAAGCAAAGTTCTGTGAGGTCGTCCGTGGAGCTTCTGTGCAGGAGTGATTTTATCAGCGCCGGGTAGAGTTCTGTAGTTGTTTAAGAGTTGGAGCAAGGCTTGGTCTTTAGTTAAGCCTGAAGAGACAGCTTTCTTCATACTTCTTTTAAATGTTTGTACGAAGCGTTCAGCTTCACCATTAGATTGAGGGTGAAAAGGTGGTGCTAGGATATGACGAATGCCATTATGTGTACAAAAGTTCTGAAAAGCAGTAGCTGTAAATTGAGGTCCGTTGTCTGAAATGAGTACTTGCGGTAAACCTTCTGTAGTAAAGATTTTCTGGAGAGCACGAAGGGTAGCTTCTGTTGTAGTAGTCGAATGCATATCCACGACATATGGAAAGTTTGACAGTGAATCGATGACTATTAACCACATGGAATTGAGGAAAGGACCTGCGAAATCGATGTGAACTCGTTCCCATGGAGTAGTAGCAGGAGGCCATGAAGCAAGATCAGAAGACGGGGCGTTCTGATTCGTTTGACATTGCTCACAATGACGTATTAGCTTTTCGATGGCGGCATCAATACCGGGCCAGTAGCAGTGTTGACGGGCGAGTTGCTTTGTTCTGGAGATACCCCAATGGCTTTGGTGTAATAATCCGAGAACTTGTTTCTGTAGGCTAAGTGGGATAACCACTCGGAAGATGGTGCCTGCTTCTAGTAATACAACTCCGGCACGAGTCGTGAGACGATGCTGCATACGATGATAAGGTGCCAGGTGGGCAGGAAGTGTGCTCTGAAGAGGCCAACCGTTGCGAATGTAAGTACGTACAGTAGCAAGTGTACTGTCCTTATCCGTAGCTTTAGCTATGCAGGTAGCATCAATAGGAAAACTGGATACAGTATCTTCAAGTTCTATGTCCAACTGAAGACATTCAGATTCTTGAGAATCGAAGGCAGTATCAGGACCAACGGGTAAGCGGGAGAGGGCATCAGCATTACAATGCTGGGATGTGGCTCGATATACAATCTGATAGGAATAATCAGAAAGGAACATGGACCATCTTTGAAGCTTTCTGAGGGAATTCTCGGGGATCTTATTACCAGGATGGAATAAGTGTACGAGAGGCTTATGATCGGTAATGATCAGGAAATGGTTGCCATAGAGATATTCATTGAAACGGCGAATACCAAAGATGATGGCTAAAGCTTCTTTCTCTATCTGTGAGTATCGACGTTGATGGTCATTAAGTGTTTTCGAAGCGAAGGCGATGGGGCGTTCTTGTCCATGACGATCCTTCTGGGAGAGAACGGCACCGACACCGTAGTCTGAAGCGTCAGTAGCTAGCGTGATGATCCTGTCGGGCTGAAAATGAGTGAGTTGTATAGCTTGAATTAAGGCGGTGTTGATTGTTTTCCATGCCTGTTGGCATTGCGGAGTCCACTGAAACTTAACACCTTTTTTACGTAGAGCGTTTAATGGAGCTGCCACTGTAGCGAAGCGTGGAATGAACTTATTATAATAGTTCGCTTTGCCTATGAAGGACTGAAGCTGCTTGAGGTTCTGAGGTGCTGGCATGTTTACTATCGCTGAGACATTCTGTGTACTAGGACGAATTCCATTCTTATCAAGTATATGTCCTAGGTAGTGAACTTGAGGCTGAAAGAAGGTACATTTAGCGAGATTCGCTCGTAGACCATTGTTTTTCAATTTCTGGAGAAGAAGGCGGAGATTGGTTAGATGTTCCTGATGATCTTTTCCAGTAACAATAATATCATCCAGGTAGTTAGCACAACCGGGAATTGAGGCGGTGAGTTGAGCCAAATAGCGCTGAAAAATAGCCGCTGAGGATGAAACACCAAATGGGAGCCGCTGGAGCTGGAGCAGTCCGAGAGGAGTGTTGAGTGTGAGAAATTTCTTAGATTCTTCGTCTAAAAGTAGCTGGAGATATGCTTCTTTAAGATCAACTCGCGAGAAGAATTGTCCACCAGAGAGACGACGGAATAAGTCTTCTGGACGTGGAATAGGAAAGATATCGGTTTCGAGTTGTGCGTTGACCGTAGATCGAAAATCGCCACAAAGTCGAACATTACCATCAGGTTTCTTGATTACCACGAGTGGAGTCGCCCATTGACTAGAAGTAACTGGGACTACAATTCCAGTTTGTATCCATCTTTCTAATTCTTTCGTGACCTGGTCTTGAAGTGCTAGGGGTACTGGACGTGCTTTGAGGAAGCGAGGCTTAGCTCCGGATTTCAGCTGTATGTGAGCTGTATAGTCTTTTGCTGTTCCGAGCTGAGAATCGAAGACTTCAGGAAACTGCGCTAGGAGAGCGGTAACGTCAGAAGTAGGATGCAATGTAGATACGACGTTAATGTTGTCATGTATCTGGAAACCAAATAAGTTGAATAGATCCATGCCCATAATGTTTGATGCAGTGTAGTTGTTAACTACGAGAAGAGGAATGGCCTTCTGAATTCCTTTATAACTAGCCGGAAGCTTAATTTGACCGTTGATGTCAATTTTCTTCTTGTTAAATGTCACGAGCTGGATGTCAGCTGGAGAGCATGAAGGTGAACCTAAGTCGTGGTAGGTAGTCAGGTTAATAATAGAGACAGGTGATCCAGTGTCTAATTGAAAATCGACAGATCGATCAGAGAATGATAGAGGAATGATGATTTTGTGAGAATCCTTTGTGGGAAGAATAAGATTGATTTGATCAACTTCCATGTCGTGGCGGGGCTGTATATGCTTCCGGCGCGCTGCAGTAGTCTTAGCAGGGCGGAGTGAACTTTGACAGACAGTCTGAATGTGTCCAAGTTTATTACATCGTTGACAAGTAGCTTTGAAAAAACGACAGTCACGACGTTCATGATGCTTGAAACAACCTCGGCAGGAAGGCAGGAGTTTCGAGGTGCTTTTAGAATTGGGCTTCCGTGTAGCATTACGAGAGGGAACCTGGCGAGAATGCTTGGTGGAGAGCGCCTTATCCGTACGGTTCACTGTAGCAGAGGACTTGCGGGCCTGAGGCGAGACTTGTGCAACTTCGTGTGGAGAAGCTATGGCTGCGGCAGTCTTGGTAGTAAGCTCATAAACCGTAGCAATACGCTGGACGTCTTCTAAAGAAGGGTTACTTTGCTTGACAGCGTCAAAACGTATTTTGTCTTCAGGAGTATGTAAAATTATCATGTCCCGAATGAGAGAATCAGTGTAGGATGAACCACAACCGTCCTTGGAGCAGATGAACTGGCAGGGTTTAGCTAGACCACGCAATTCAGTTATCCATTCAGTATGTGTCTGATGGGGTTGCTTTCTGCTCTGAAAAAATTTATAGCGAGCAGCCACTATGTGAGGAGCTTTGGCATAGTGTTCCGTGAGACGGGCTAAGAGCTGTGTGAAGGGTACCTCAGATAAGTGTTCTTCTGGACTTAATTTACGTAGTAATTCACACGTAGCATTGCCAACCGAACTAAGAAATAGTGCGCGGCGGCGTTGATCATCTGTGACAGAATGGCAGATGAAATGCTGTTGCAAGCGGGCTAAATAAACTGACCATTCTTCCTTGGCCGGATCAAAAGCAGAGAACGGAGGAATAGCTGATGGCTGTGTAGAGACAGAAATAGCTTGAATAGCCTGAATCAATGCTGCCTGTTGTTGTTGCATAAACTGTTGTTGTTGCTGCTGTAAGGCTTGGAAGATCGTAGCGAGTTGTTCCGCAGTAGCCATTGCGAGATGCGTGCAAGAAAAAGTAAGGTAAGCTGTGTGTCAGAACTGGTTGGAGTGTCGTTGTTGTTCAGCACGTCGCCGTAGAGTTGACGACTGGGCCCGTTGAATTGTAGTGTTGGTTTCGTGTGTACCTCGTCGCTATAGAGTTGGCAACTGGGACCGAAGAATTGTAGGTTGTTGCTTTTTACCTCGTCGCCATAGAGTTGGCGACTGGGGCCGATGAATTGTAGTGTCGCTTTTTTACCTCGTCGCCATAGAGTTGTGTTGTAACCAAGGTTGAAGTTTACAGAACACAACTTTATTTGCTTCACTTTATGATATTTACACAAATAACTGAAATTTATTTTGAAGCAAAAAGGAATATTGAATCTTGAGAAAAGTCTGTCTTTATACAATATGTACAGGTTTGCAGTCTTTATATACACTTCTATCTTGAAAAGATAGTCTTTGTGAATTGACACGTTGATAGTCGAGAACTATCTGGCACACTAACATAAATGTTCATGAGAGTCCTTGTTTGTTGAAGTGCCTGAATTCCTAAAAAGCAAGTTCAATTGATTGAAGAAATTCCACCTAGCGAAACTAAGGGAGCTTGCATAAATTAGGTAATGAAAATGGCTTGTAAAAGAATTACGGAACATAGGCAGTGGAAACAGGTAAGGGAGCGGTGACCAGAGGTGAAACCTCGTACTGCCAGAAATTCAGTCCACCTGGTCGAAGCACATTTTCAAGAGGAGTAGCCTCCGTGCTCGACGTAGGGTGTATTCTGGAGCTGGACACCGGGGCAAGTGGGCAAGTGAGCTGGCAGGGAGCTCCTATTTATAGTACACTCGATGGTCAGGCACGCGCACTGAGGGCTGCGCGTCGAAGCTAGCAGAATGATACACAGGCGCGCGTGCAGCTGGCTGACGGAGCGAGAAGAGAGCGCCGGACATACAACAGTATATTTTAAATAAAATCACTTTTATAGTATGTCTAGCACTATCGATTAATGCTACTGAAAGTTTTTCTTCAGATATTTAAGGTTGGTGGCCACATTGTTTTACTTTTCCCTGAACCATGTAAATGGACAAAAACTTACGAAATAATGTTTTAAACAAAATTATTTCTTTATTCAATTACTCATTGAAACTTACTTTTATTCTTCATGTAACTCTTCAATTTAATGCTTCTTATAATTTTCACCATGTATTTGAGGTTGAAGAACACTTTTACCACAAATTTTGAATTTGAGTTAGAATTGTCAAGTAATCTGGTAACAAAAATTAAATAAAAAATCATTCTTATTATACACTAATTTTCGTCTTAATAATCAATAGGACCTCCTTTATTTTTCAAACACATTTTCACATGCTATGGATTAATTTTAGGCATTCCGGGGCATAATTTTGTTCCAAACTTCGGAAATCTTATCACGAAGTTCCTGGACAATCCTTGGTTTCCTGGCAGCTCCACGAAGTCCTATGATGTTCCAGATTTTCAATGGGATTTAAGTCTGGAATTCTGGCTGGCCAATCCAACAATGTGATGCCTTTTCTCTCAAACCACTCCATTGTTGTGGCTGATTTGTGGCGTGGAGCGTTATCTTGCTGATAAACGAAAATTCCACCGTGAAGTTTCTGGGTGGATGGCAGCATGTTTTCTTGCATGGATTCAATGTACTGTTCTGAATTCATCGTTCCATTGATAAATCTTAATACTCCGGTATCTTGAGCAGACATGCAACCCCAGATCATGACTGAACCGCCACCTCTCTGAACAGCTGGCACCATGCATTGTGGGAGAAATTTCTCCGTTGCCGTCCTCCGAACCTGCACCTTTCTGGAAGTGTACAGTTGGAATCGCGATTCATCACTGAATTGAACTTTGCTCCAATGTTCCATGTACCAATTTTTCTTCATTCTGCACCAATTTGTTTGGGTCATCTTGTGTGCGTTAACAATGGTTTCTTTTGTGGAATGTAGGATTTCAGTCCTTTTTCCCTTAGGCGGCACGAAATGGTCATTACTGAAACGTTCTTATTTGTAGAGTCTTCGAATTCCCGCTCTAGTGAAGGTAAAGATAACTTCCGGTTCATCTTCGAAGCTTTGCAAATGATTCGGTCCTCGCGCACAGATGTTAAGCGAGGTCTGCCACTGCGCAGTTTGTCAGCCTCTGCACCTCGCTCTTCAAATTTTTTAATTGTGTTCGTTACACAAGTCTTACTTACACTCAAATCTAATGCAATTGTTCTATGTGACTTTCCGCATCTTTTCATTCCAATTATTTCCCACTTCAATGTCTCTGACACAGCCCCCCCCTCCCATTTTCACAGTTTGCGTAATACCCACTACCTGCTTTTGTCACTTGTATCAAGAAACTGGTTTCCCATTCAAGGTCGGGGTCGTAGCATGTTTTGTTGTTATATCCCATCTGTTGAAGAGAACATGAACTAACTACTCGTGCAAGTTTGGTCTCGTTGGCTCAATCAGCTATCTCGCTATTGTTATTTAAGCAAATGCCAGAATTTATTACTTTTTTTTAGTTTCACTTAAAGTACAAAATAAAATTAAAACGACAAGATCATGTTTGAGATCTCTTTTCCTTGTGTCAATATGACCCTACACCCCACACAATACTGAAAAAAAATACTACTAGCATAAGGTAAGGTATGGGTTATTCTGCCCGAAGGCAGGTCCGAACCTCCGCAGAGGTGTTCCTGAGCCGGAGTTTACGTGCGGTAGGGTGGCCAGTTCCTTTTCGCTCCTCCATTCCCTTACCCCCCAATCAACAGCACGTGGCAACCCATCCAACTCCTGACCACGCCCAGTGTTGCTTAACTTCGGAGATCTCACGGGATCCGGTGTTTCAACACGGCTACGGCCGTTGGCACTCGCATAAACAAGACGGTTTGAAGTTAATAATTTTTTCCAGAATTAAAAGTGTAGAATTCGGTAGATGCAGAGTGGGTTGTTGTCCCATAAGATCTGTACTCGGATCGGCCAACCGAGCAGAGGAGAGTTGGTCACGGCTCTACCGTGGCTTTACGCCTCTGCATTCGGGAGACGGGCCTGGGGCACAGTGCTGCATTTCTCGCCTGGCCTCGCCCGTCGGCTGTCCTGAGAATGGTATTCCGTGGTTTTCCATTCTCCTGCACTAAGGCGAATGCCGGTACAGTTCCTAGTATAGGCCACGGCCGCCTACCCTCTCACCTTCTCCGCACATCTCCTTCACCGTAACAAATCTCCCGACCTGAGAGACGGCGTCACCGTCTAAGACGCCCGCCTCCCATTTCGGGAGAGGAATGTTTAGTAGTAGTAGTAGTAGTAGTAGAGTGTAGACTTTTTCAGTTACAACAAAGTAATAAAAATCATAACTAATAAAATAAAAATCATATCACAATGCTAACGGCATATTTAGATGTATAAGTGTCTAAACTATGCACAAAATATTAATCAAAATATTACTAACAAAAGTATAAGACCAGGAAATTATTGTATGAAATAGGCTATTGGTCTTAAACTTCTGTTAGGTACGGTGTACCTCCATAGGACGTCTCATTCAGAGATAATGAGGCGTGGAAGACCATTCATCTTAATGTTAAGTGCTACACTCTCTTTCCGAGCGAATTGTTAATGCGTTATCATATGTCGGGGACGAATTTTAAACTTGGGATTAACTGTCACAGAACCAGTTATCCAGGACAAATTATTGGGACACATAACCTCACACACACGTGAAAACGTGCTAATGAGGTTAGGTAAACTGGTTACTGAGCAAGTAAATCACTGTGTGATGAAAGGATAGTTAACAGTTTCAGTGGCGGAGCTGTTGGTACAATACTCTCTGAAAGAGAAAGATAAAAAGTACCTAATCACAATCACAAAAAAAAAAAAAAAAAAAATGCAAGCTTGAAATTTTACGTGACTGTTGATAAGGATTCCAGTTGTACATGTAATCTGAATTACATGGATTTGACTCTTCGTTTAAAGAATCCCACCTGCTTTGACCAAGATACGAACCGCGGCCATCTTGGAGAGAAGCCAACGACGAAGCCAGTGGACTATCACGCCCCTCTCTTGTGTTAAGTCCATGCGAGTATGAAAATACATTATCATGATTTTTGTTGCTATTAAAATTTTTCTGCAAATATTTTAACATAATATGCTAGGTTCAACAATGCTGTTCTTACCTAGAAATGTTCACTACGCCAGCCAGGGTCCAACCCACCCGCCCCTAGAAGTACTTACTTTTATAACCTAAGGTAGTGGTCCAGGCGCCATTATCCATTGCTTCTGCCAAGGATCACGGGCATTGGCCGACGTTACCAAGCACTGCAAAAGAAAAAAGACTTAAGGGGCCCGCGAAGTTTGAAAGGGTCTTGGCGTCGGACGATAACCTTACACTTTCTCAATTCCTCCTTTAATCTCTGGGCTTACGGCAAGAAAGAGAAGGTCATTTATTGGCCAGGCCAATCTCTGTCATGAGAACAGAGAGGCCACACTCCCTTCGAGTGGCTCTTATCTACCATCGCGGCGCATACTGTCCGCACGGCAAGAAAAAAGAAATAGCCATTTGAAGCCAACAACCAACAGTTGGCAGCAGTGCTATTCTACTCACCTCTACCAAATACAGTAGAGGCAATACGCGACACTCAGCGAGATATCGAGGGACAGCTATTAGAGCTCTCTCTAGCGGGTAGACCTGAGAACTACTGATTCTGTCATAAGAGCACGTGTATTTGTGTGAGGAGTTTTTGGTGTTATTTATCCGTTTTCAGTGAGTTGACATAATTAAATAGCAGCGTGTGTCGTTCCTTGATATCTCCTCTCAACATGAGGGGAAAGGTATGTGCTTTGTTTGGCTGCAGTAACTATGAAGTAGAGAAGAATGCGCGGTCTTTCTTTCGCTTCCCTCGTGACAAGAAAATGTAAGTAATATTGTGTTTGTATATATATTCTTCCAGTGACAAAGAGATTTTTATAGTACTTCATAATTTTCTGACCTGCTCGACCCATATTTTAACTGGCTTAAAATATAATAGGCATATTTTATTGTATAGTGCAGCAGTTAACCTTCAATACCGATGTGTTGTTGTAGGTGTGATCTGTGAGTTTTGAAATGTCACAGAAGTGATTTGGATGAGGTGTACAAGAAAGAAGGGACGTTACGCTTATATAAGAATTATAAGACCTGTTCAGATCATTTCCAGGCCAGCGACTTTAGAAATCCTCGACTATACAGCCAAGGGTATGTTACATTTTTACTCTAATTGTACGTAAATATTCCTCAAAGCATCACTACCGACAACATTTTCATACTTTTCTTTCTTTTATCCCTCTTCTCAGATTAAAGCCGGGATTTTATAGATTTTCTTTCTGTTAGTAGGCTGCATGTTAAGAGGAAAATTATCCAGCTTTCAAATGTTAATTCATTGCATCATGTGTGTAAGGAATGTGCCGATATTTTTATTGACAAGTGTCCTAATGTGATGATACAATGTTTTTAAATAGCAAAAAAGACAAATATAACCGTAAACGTTCAGGCAGAAATGCTAAAGCAAAAAAAGTAATGCATAAATGAAAGATCAAGCCATTTCACAGCAGATCATTTCACATCTTGTTTATATGTCTAATTTCAGTCTTTAAATAATAACCTTTTAAATAAATCTTCATTCATTTATCCAGAATTGCTTTAGCAACTTCGAGGTTAATATCTCAATAATACTTTCTTTCTAGACGTAATTTATTTATCCATTTTTCGTATTATGCATTTGCACTGATATTTGAATTTAGTGCGACTTTTCAGGTCAAGTCACTAGGAGCGCCAACGTCGAATTGTCTCCCATTTTAACAAAACTACAGTAAATCCGTAAGTGTCGCGTATTGTCTCTACTGTATTTGCCTCTACTTACTTCAGCGCTGGTGGAAACCTAAGTATTAAACAAAGGACAGTCTCTTCGCGTGCGCCACATAGTGGTGCTTCGTGTTACTAACATTGCGGGAACGGTCAGTGTACTGGTCTTCGTTCGGGGACCCCTGATTCGATTCACGTCTGGGTAGTAGATTTTACCTGCGGTAAATTCATCTAGCTAGGGGACTGACTGTTTGGGTTTGTCTTCATCTACAGTAAACACATCACTAAAAACCACCACAGAAATGCTCAAATATCCCTATATATATATATATATATATATTGCTAGTTGCTTTACGTCGCACCGACACAGATAGGTCTTATGGCGACGAAGGGATGGGAAAGGTCTAGGAGTTGGAAGGAAGCGGCCGTGGCCTTAATTAACATACAGCCCCAGCATTTGCCTGGTGTGAAAATGGGAAACCACGGAAACCCATCTTCAGGGCTGCCTGCTGAAACAGAGCATTGGGCAGCCCCTGAAGGTACGGGAGTGCCACCGGCCGCAGCACATGCTGCACGTAGCGGTGGGCATTTAACGTGCCTTGAATACGCACTAGAGGTGACGTGGAATCATACGCAATAGCGCCCCAAACCATGATGCCGCGTTGTCTAGCGGTAGGGCGCTCCACAGTTACTGCCGGATTTGACCTTTCTCCACGCCGACGCCACACTCGTCTGCGGTGACTATCACTGACAGAACAGAAGCGTAACTCATCGGAGAACACGACGTTCCGCCATTCCCTCATCCAAGTCGCTCTAGCCCGGCACAATGCTAGGCGTGCACGTCTATGCTGTGGAGTCAATGGTAGTCTTTTGAGCGGACGCCGGGAGTGCAGGCCTCCTTCAACCAATCGACGGGAAATTGTTCTGGTCGATATTGGAACAGCCAGGTTGTCTTGCACATGCTGAAGAATGGCGGTTGACGTGGCGTGCGGGGCTGCCACCGCTTGGCGGCGGATGCGCCGATCCTCGCGTGCTGACGTCACTCGGGCTGCGCCTGGACCCCTCGCACGTGCCACATGTCCCTGCGCCAACCATCTTCGCCACAGGCGCTGCACCGAGGACACATCCCTATGGGTATCGGCTGCGATTTGACGAAGCGACCAACCTGCCCTTCTCAGCCCGATCACCATACCCCTCGTAAAGTCGTCTGTCTGCTGGAAATGCCTCCGTTGACGGCGGCCTGGCATTCTTAGCTATACACGTGTCCTGTGGCACACGACACCACGTTCTACAATGACTGTCGGCTGAGAAATCACGGTACGAAGTGGGCCATTCGCCAACGCCGTGTCCCATTTATCGTTCGCTACGTGCGCAGCACAGCGGCGCATTTCACATCATGAGCATACCTCAGTGACGTCAGTCTACCCTGCAATTGGCATAAAGTTCTGACCACTCCTTCTTGGTGTTGCATTTGCTCTGTCAGTCAGTGTATATCTCAGAAAATGAAGATATTGCAGACCTGAAAATTGGTACTTTTGATCTCTTTTAAAAATAAAGAAACACGTATTTTTTGGTTTTTGGAAAATCCAATTAATGGGGGTGAAAAGGGGGGTGAATTTTGAAAATGAGTGCATCTATATCTGAAAACTTTTAAAGTTTACAGATGCAAAAATAGGTATTTAGAATCTTCATTAAAAATAAAGAAACATGTATTTTTTGTTTTCGGAAAATCCCAATAGAAGGGGTGAAAAGGGGTGAAAAATGGTTTGAATGCCTTTAATGAGGATACTTTTATCTCAGAAACTGACGATATTACAGACCAGAAAACTGGTGTTTGGAATCTTTAAAAATAAAGAAGCAAAAATGTTTTTGTTTTGGAAAATCCAATTAATGTGGGGTGTAAAGAGGGTGAATTTTTAAAATAAGTATACCTATATCTCAAAATTTTTAAAATTTATAGATGTAAAAATTGGTATTTAGAATCTCCTTAAAAATAAAAAAAACACTTATTTTTTGTTTTCGGAAAATTCCAATAGGAAGGGTGGAAAAGGGTGAAAATGGGTTGAATGACTTTAATGAGGCTACTTATATTTCAGAACCTGAAAATTGATGTTTGGTATCTCCTTTAAAAATAAAAAAACACGTTTTTTTTTGTTTATGGAAAATCCAATTAATGGCGGTTAAACCGGAGTAACAAATTGGGGTGAATTTTTTGAAAGACTATATATACAGAAGATTTGAGAAAGGTAAATTTTGCAGACGTAAAAAGTGGGTATTTGTAATTTCCTGTAAATGTAAAGAAACATAGGTGATTTGTTTATGGAAACTCCCCTTAAGGGGAAATAAAAAGGGGTGAAATTTTAAAATGAGAATTTCTACAGTATATATCAAAAAACTTAACATGTTACAGAAGTGAAAATGGTATTTTTATCTCTATTAACAACAAAGAAACGTGTATTTTTAGTTTTCGGAAATACCAGTTGGGTGGAAGGGCGAAGGGGTGTGTAAAAGTGACTGAAAATGGTGTCGATTTCCTTTAATTAGGCTACTGATATTTCAAAAATGAAGATGTTACATACGTGAAATTTGATATTTGGAATCTGCTTTGAAAGTAAAGAAACACGTATTTTCGGAAAATCCAATGAAGGCGGGGGGTAGTGAAAGAATTGAAAAATTAATTGACTTAATTGTATGAGAATACATACATCTAATAAAAACTAAAGTTGTTACTGACGTGAAAATTGGTATTTGGCTCTCCTTTAAAAACAAAGAAAACGCGTTTTGAAGGGGAAACCATCTTGGGCGGCGGGAGTGAAAAGGAGTTGAATTCCTTTCATGAGGACACACAAATCAAAAACTGAAGAAGTGAAGAGTCGTGATAATTGGTATTTAGAAGATCATTTACTATTAAAGAAACAAGTGTTTTTTGCCGGAAAATTCACCTGCGGAGGGGGGGGGGGGGTTGAAAGGAAGTGAAAAAAGGTGAATTATTTTTATGGGTATACTTATATCTCAAAACTGAAGGTAATAGACGTGAACATTGGTGCTTGGAATCTCCTTTAAACATAAAGAAACACGCCTTCTTTTAATTTTTCTTTGGGGGGGGGGGGGGGGTAAATAAACTTAACGGCGGTGGTGTGTAAAAGGAGGTGAGACCAATTGATTTTATGTTCATAATGTACTTATAAGGAGCCTCCGTTGCTCACTCGGCAGCGCGCCGGCCTCTCACAGCTGGGTTCCATGGTTCAAATCCCGATCACTCCATGTGATATTCGTGCTGGGCAAATCGGAGGCGGGACAGGTTTTCTCCGGATACTCCGGTTTTCCCTGTCATCATTCATTCCAGCAACACTGTCCAATATTTCATTTCATTTGTCATTCATCGCTCATTGCCCCAGAGGAGTGCTTCGGCAGCCGGCACAATTCCTATTGTCGCCGCTAGATGGGGCTTTATTCATTCCTTTCCTGACCCTGTCGAATGACTGGAAACAGGCTGTAGATTTTCGATGTACTTATTCGGATCGTAAACCGATCATTTTTAATATTTCCTGGATTCGATTTCAACAGCCATCTTTTCCTTCGGAGAACATTCTTAGATTACAGTAGACTCCCCTGGCACATAAATAAAAATTTAAACACATTTGAAATAAACGATAGGAATGAGATTGACCGTCAAATTATTCACCTCTATAATAAGGTCAATAATGCACGGAAGTATGTTATTCGTATCGCCAGAAATCCCGCACACTTGCCTACGCGTGACAATGGTGCCGGTCACATTGTCAACAATGACAATGGTAGCAGATGTAATTTACCGCCAAGTAGCGGTCTTGCATCTTGCTGTGGGGTCCAGAACATCTAATAATAATAATAATAATAATAATAATAATAATAATAATAATAATAATAATAATAATAATAATAATAACGTTCTGGACCGTCGTCAAATTGTGCGGACCGCGCTGGAAACGGGTCCTGGCCCGGTAATGACTACGACTACTGTCAAGCAGCGGGTTCAGTACCGCCAATGCACACAAGACGACACAATGCCGGATCTCCTTCAGGATTTGATCCATACTAAAAATGCTTATAGGAAAAGATGGCAAAGATTTAGGGACCGAACTGACCGCGTGGAATACCTGGGCCTACCTCAGGATGTACGAAATCGATTGCTGGAAAGAAAGATTGAAAAATGTGAAGAACTTTGCCGTAATCTCTCAGAAAACAAGTTAGATCGCGAATTTTGGCGGATTCTCTCAGAAAACGAGTCAGATCGCGAATTTCGGAGGATTATATATAAAACGTTAAGCATTTAATTATAAATTTCAGTATAATACCGTAACGAAGCACGGGTATCATGCTAGTACACAATATAACAAAAAAAGGTTAAACTAAGGTTGGGATGTTCAGGAAATGTCATATATTTTCTCCATCTTCCGTTTTGGCTGTTTGAATTAAACACGAATTGGACATTTCTGAACATATTTGGCCTTATTTTATATGGTATATAAATGCATATTTTATCATTTTTATTGTTTTGGTCACATTTCAATAATTTAAGGTCCTATTTTGGTTATGCACTGCCTGACAAAAATGTTAAGCACCCAGAAGGAGTGGCTGAAAACGAATGAAACTACCCATACATATGCTGAAAGACCATGTTCATTTATTGAACTGATTACAATATGGGATGAAAGAGACAAGGCCGTAAATAGTTACAGGTGGAATGTTGGTGCCAGGTCAGTAGGGTGTCGCAAGCACAGTCCCTCTCCCCCCGGCCGCACTGCATGCACTTACGCCATTCGGAATGTTGTCAAACAGCCTTTGGATCCTCTCCTGAGGCAAGTTCGTCGTCAGTTGTTGCAGCTGTCCCTCCAGATCCAGCAGGCTGGTACTGGGACCGAGTCCCCTTCCAATGTCATCCCACACGTGTTCAATGAAGGAGAGGTCCGGGGATCTTGTTGACCACGGGAGGACCTCAACATGCTCTAGGCAACCCATAGTCAAACGTGCTGTGTGTGGACGTGCATTATATTGTTGGAACACTGTACCAGGGTGCTGTGCCATAAGGGCTGGGATGTGCGGACGCAGAATATCTGTGACGTGTCGCTGTGCTGTTGAAGTCTGCCGGAGTACTATTAGAGGTGACCTGAATGCATATCCTATGGCTCCGCACGCCATGATACCAGAGATTACACCAGTGTGTCTTTCCACAATATGGGCAGGATCTGCCCTTTGCCCTTGACGCCACCAAACCCACACACCATGGTCATCCGAGGTCATGGAGAAGCGGGACTCATCACTGAACATGATGCGACGCCAGTCGTCTTCTGTGCATGCCTCCCAGGGAAGGCACCCCTCCAAACACAGGCGTTAGTGTTCCGGTGTCAATATCAACCGACGCATGGGGCTGCCGGACCCCAATCCGGCGGATGCGAGTCGTCGAGACACTGTACGGGAACTCACAGGATGCTGTAGAGTCTCCAGTATATGTTCGCGGATGGCAGGTGCCGAAGTTACGGGATCCCGCAATGCTTGACACACCATACGACGGTCTTCCCTCGGGGTGGTGTTACTTGGTCGACCCGAACCTGCATGACATGACTGGGTGCCCTCCTGTACTCATTGAGTCCAACATCAGGCCACTGTGACATCAGAATGGCCCACATGGCTGGCAATTGCACGATACGACCAACCACAATGCGGCCTCTGCCAAATGCTGTCGATATTGGTCGATAGGCTGTCTGACGCGTCTGCGAGACATCGCGGGTGCTTCGTACTGTACGTAGTCCTCTCTGCACGTCTCACAGCAGTTGACGGACAACAACTTATCAACAACAGGACGGTGCCATCACGAATGCGCTCTGGTGGGCGTTCTACACATTACAGATCCTTATAAATCGAATCATTTACTCACACATCAATGGTATGTATGTACACCGACATGGGATAATATTGGACCACTCCTTCTCGGCGCTTAACTTTTTTTGTCAGGCAGTGTATTTTGAACAGAAGATATGCATTATACTTTGAATGTGATGTCCGATGTTGCTTGTGTAAATGTCTTCTTGGTATTGTGACGAAACTTGAAGCTCGGGTCTCAAAGCTGAATAGTTAACGCTTATTGAATCTCGTCTGAGTTAACATCACTAGTTTAAAAATAACTTCCTTCAGGGTAAGACTTACAATGTGGGTAGTTACGTCTACGGGAATAGCGCACTTGTTAAGAGACATTTTTTAAAATATGTTTTATTTCAATTGAATATTTCGTGTCCACGGCGACTATTGGCGCATTCTAATTCCGATATCTAACACAATTTTCATTGGTAAATCAATCACTACTGATCTGCATTTAGGGCAGTCGCTCAGGTGGCAGATTTCATATCTGTTGTTTCCCTAGCCTTTCCTTAAACGATTTCAAAGAAATTGGAAATTTATAGAACATTTGCCTTGGTAAGTTATTCCAATCCTTAACTCCCCTTCCTATAAATTAATATTTGCCCCAATTTGTCATCTTGAATTCCAGCTTTATCTTCATATTGTGATCTTTCCCACTTTTAAAGACGCCACTCAAACTTATTCGTCTACTAATGTCATTCCCAGCCCAAACTCTGCCACATTTTTGTAACGCTACTCTTTTGTCGAAAATCACCCAGAACAAATCGAACTGCTTTTATTTGGATTTTTTCCAGTTCTTGAATCAAGTAATCCTGGTGAGGGTCCCATACACTGGAACCATACTCTAATTGGGGTCTTACCGCAGACTTATATGCCCTCTCATTTACATCCTTACTACAATCTCTAAACACCCTCTTAACCATGTTCAGAGATCTGTACCCTTTATTTACACCCCAATCAAGATGGATTAGCGATGTGGTCTCTGTTACCATTGTATAAGACTGCTATATTAATTAAAAATATCTTGGGTACTGACCACAGTTTAATTATTGATAATTAATTTAAGACCATTATTAATATCATTGAAATTAGTGGAATTAATTTCAAAGAACTGGTAAAGAAATTAATTTTGGTAGTGCAATAAGTTGTGTAATTCATTTTATTCTTAATATAAAAGAGCTAGTGGCAAAAATCATTCGTTGGAAGTACATATTGTATATTTGGTCATATTTTATATTTTGGGGTCATATTTAGGTGTTTTGGAGAGTATATTTGGGCAATTTTTAGGTCCTAAACATCCGAACCCTAGTTAAAATACAAGTGTTTCACCATAAATTAAGTTTTCATAATTCTTTTATCTCATCTCATTATCGAATCTAGAAGTGGAATATTCTGTATTTAAGAGGAATACATTTGAACTATAAGTGCACCTAAGGATGAATTACAGGTTAACAGAGCACGACGCTTTGTGTAGGCTTGCGAAATATTTACCGTTTATTTATAGCTCTTTGAAATATAATTATGGCATCATACTGCAGTAAATAAGGGAGAGCGGCTTTAGTATAATACTTCTATTTCAACGTCTTCTAGTTCAGTCGGTAGAGCATGAGACTTTTAATCTCAGGGTCGTGGGTTCGAACCTTACATTGGGCGCCATTTCTAACTTGTTATAAATTCTCGCCACACGCTTGGGCGACATCTGTAACACCTTACAATGATTATATGCATTTGCTTGGTGTGAAAATGGGAATCCACGGAAAACCATCTTCAGGGCTGCCGACAGTGGGGTTCGAATCCACTATATCCGAATGCAGGCTCCAGCTGCGTGCCCCTAACCTCACGGCCAACTCGCTCGTTTATAATGACTGAAAGATGTATATGAATTTGCTAACGTGCTCCTAAAGTTATTCCCTCCCCGCTCCCTTTACTATAGGATAAACATACTGGAACATAACAAAACGTGAAAAAATTGAAATTGTGATTGGGCGCCACTGTATTACAATTCCAGAAATGTGTACAGGATGAATGATTCCTTTCTCTCAAGGCGACGATCATATGCTGGCGAGAATCCAAATTTGCTTCCTTATCTTACTTGACACTTGTTAACTTCCTGAAATCAAATATAGGTAGTACGCAACAAGAAAATACTATTATTAGCTTAATTATGAATTTAATACCACGGAATACCCCTAGAAATTAACAGATTTCCCTATTACACATATATTACATTTCCTCCTTACAACTTGCAACAATTTCTTATGCAGACATAATTCATGCAAAAATCACTTTACAGAATTTACAGTACACAGCTTGGGTCATGGGATAGCGGAGCACTGATGCGCAGATGTGTTGTCTGCGCACCACACGCCCCCTGTGCCAGCGGCAGTTCTATAGGAGACCTTGTGAGCAGTGGCTGTGCATGTGACAGATGTAACATGGAACGTCGTCATGAGCTGACACCGTTCGAACGGGGTATGGTGGTTGGTGCCCGACGGATGGGAAGTGCGATTTCGGAGGTGGTGCGGGAATTCGGCTTCACATGATCAACCGTGTCCAGGGTGTATCGTGAAGGGTTGAATGCGGGTGTCACCGTCTACAAGAGACGAACGACCGGCCGTCCAGCCACCCTCGATGACCGTGACCGGCGACATTTGAAACGGATTGTCAATAGTGACAGACGGGCAACCGTGCAACAAATCACGGCTCAGTACAACACAGGCCGTGCTAGACACGTCTCCCAGTGGACAATCCGTAGGAACATGGGTTCTATGGTGTATGGGAGCCGGTGCCGCACACGGGTGCCGCTGTTAACCCAACGTTATCGGGCACAACGACGCACATTTGTCTCCAGTCACCAGGGATGGACACTGGAACAATGGCGTAACGTGATATGTTCGGACGAATTACGATTTCAACTGCACCATGCCGATGGGAGGCACCGTGTATGGCGCAGACCACATGAAGCGATGGATCCCGCCTGCCTCGAAGGTGTGGTCCAGGGCGCTGGTGTCTCTGTTATGGTCTGGGATGCATTTTCCTGGTATGGAATGGGCCCCCTAGTTGTTCTGGAAGGGACTTTGAATGGTACGCGGTATGTTGTGCTGATCGGAGACCATATCCACCTATTTTTTGGCCTTCCAGCGCCCAAGACGGTTTTGCGGTGTTTCAAGATGACAACGCGCCGCCACATCGCTCCCACGTCGCCCGGAAATGGTTCCACGAACATGCAGCGGAGGTCCATTGACTGCCATGGCCACCCAGGAGCCCCGATATGAACCCTATCGAGCATATCTGGGATGTCCTGGAATGCAGGCTCCGTGCCACGGATCCAGCACCCACGAACAGACCAGCATTGGTGGCCGCTCTGCAAACGATTTGGTGTCAGCTGCGTCCAGAGGACTACCAGGGACTTGTCGACTCACTTCCACGGCGTCTCACTGCAGTTCGCAGTGCCAGAGGAGGCCCCACACGCTATTAGGTGACTATCCCATGACATTTGCTAAGTCAGTGTATAGAATATTCCTTATTGCATTTACACATCACATATCACAAAAGTTGAACTCAAATTTATGAGGACTAGGTACCACCTGTCTATGTATGATCACACCAGTTTACTTAGTGTAACCCCTGTCCTCAATGTGTCCCATGTATTCATCCCTCTTACGTGAAGGATTCTGTAGATGAGCACCAGTATTTATTGGAGTTGATCCACTGCTCCCTCCCAGCTCCCAGACGTCATATTACAGGAATGCTTCCTTCGCTGGATGACACTACCCACATGGCCATACAGCACAACCAAAGACTTACGCCCGTGTGCACCATTCTCGGTAAAAATCAGGCGTTACGAAACTCTTACCGTGGTATTGTCATTAACATGTTGCTCCATTGCTAATCTTTGGTTTCGAAACCACGTTTTTTCACGCTCGCTTTTCTCGTTGTTATTCCCCCTCGGAAATAATTCAAAGTAGTATTAAAAAGGCAGTGATTAATCCCACAGTCATTTGTCTTTAATTTAACCAGAAGGCAGTGATATCTTAGACAGTCATGTGTCTCTAATTTTTTTCTATTTGTTTTACGTCGCACCGACACAGATAGGTCTTATGGCGACGATGGGATAGGTAAGGTAAGGGTTATTCTGCCCGAAGGCAGGTCCGAACCTCCGCAGAGGCGTTCCTGAGCCGGAGTTTACGTGCGGTAGGGTGGCCAGTTCCTTTCCGCTCCTCCATTCCCTTACCCCCCACCAACAGCGCGTGGCAACCCATCCAACTCCTGACCACGCCCAATGTTGCTTAAATTCGGAGTTTCAACACGGCTACGGCCGTTGGTATGGGATAGGAATGGCCTAGAAATAGGAAGGAAGCGGCCGTGGCCTTAATTAAGGTACAGCCCCAGCATTTGCCTGGTGTGAAAATGGGAAACCACGGAAAACCATCTTCAGGGCTGCCGACAGTGGGGTTCGAACCCACTATCTCCCGAGTACTGGATACTGGCCGCACTTAAGCGACCGCAGCTATCGAGCTCGGTTGTCTCTAATTTATCCACTTCCCAGTTGTTTACGTTTTATCTGGGATCGTCAGCTGTCTTTTTATTTCTAGGACGAATATTATAAATTATTTACACTTGTATAAAAAAGTTTTATAATCATTTCTCTCAGCCTCATTGTAGTCATTTTTATCTATCTTCTATTACAGTGTTTTATTTCTAAGATGAATTTTGTTCCGTTAGATTAGTTTAGGTTAGGTTATCAGTATCATTGTTTTTTACAAGTTGCTTTACGTCGCGGGCCGATGACCTCGATGTTAGGCCCCTTTAAACAACAAGCATCATCTTCAACAAGCAGGCGCTTTACGTCGCACCGACACAGATAGGTCTTACGGCGACGATGAGATAGGGAAGGGCTAGGAGTGGGAAGGAAGCGACCTTAATTAAGGTACAGCCCCAGCATTTGCCCGGTGTGAAAATGGGAAACCACGGAAAACCATCTTCAGGGCTGCCGACAGGAGGGTTCGAACCCACTATCTAGCGAATACTGGATACTGACCGCACATAAGCGACTGCACCTCTCGAGCTCGTTAGTTGTCAGTATCAGCCGATATGGAAAAGGAAGGCCGAACGAGAACGCCAAATGTTAGCTTATTTGAAACTGAAATTCTCACTGGCTTAGATTAGGGCCTACTTCTTGGCGAAACAGGATTATTTGTATGAGTTGGGAACTCGAGTCGGTCGCCAACTAATTGTAACAAGGACGCTACAATCTCTTTCTCTCTGTTCATCATCCTCAAGATATTGTAGATATACGATACGTGGTGCCAAATCCATTTGAACGATAACATCACGGCACTTTAGATGCACGCAGTGTGAGGTTATATCGCTCACTCACTACTGGTAAACTTTTAAATCGTATGACGACCTTTTTGATGCACGTAACATGCAACTTACTCGTCAGGTTAGGTAGCGTAACTTTTAACCGCGGTAAAACGTCACAAATTTCAAAACCGAGCTTGATGCAACAGAAATTCAGCCTAACCATGGTTAGCTACTCATTTTACAACGGTTAAGTCGTTACCGAGTTTGACGCACCCGGACATTAGTTTTCATTTACACCATCATCTTGTTCTCATATCTGAATAAGCGTTTCTGAATCATCTTTCTTTCTTTCTTTTTTCTTTCTTAATCGGTTTACCCTAAGGTTTGTTGTTTAACTCGGACTCAGTGAGGGAACCCACCTCTACCGCCTCAAGGGCAGTGTCCTGGAGCTTGAAACTTTCGCTCAGGGGATACAAATGGAGAGGAGGACCAGTACCTCGCCCAGGCGGCCTCACCTGCAATGCTGAACAGGGTCCTTGTGGGGGATGGGAAGATTGGAAGGGATAGACAAGGAAGATGGAAGGAAGCGACCGTGGCCTTAAGTTAGGTACCATCCCGGTATTTGCCTGGAGGAGAAGTGGGAAACCACGGAAAACCACTTCGAGGATGGCTGAGGTGGGAACCGAACCCTCCTCTATTCATTTGACCTCCCGAGGTTGAGTGGACCCAGTTCCAGCCCTCGTACCACTTTTCAAATTTTGTGGCAGAGCCGGGAATCGAACTCGGGTCTCTGGGGGGGTGGCAGATAATCATGCTAACCACTACACCACAAAGGTGGGGTTCTGAATCATCACCTTTGAATAACCTCTTTTGATTCAGTTAACACGGGAACAGTTTCACCAATAGCTTCACTTAACCACAGTGTCTGTATACCATCGCCGCAAAACAGTCTTAGAATACTTTTTTGCACGTCATAGTAGACTCAATAGTCACGTTATCTAAAACAGAAGGAAAAAATTGCATGTCTAGAAGCACCGTGACAAAATAATAACCAAAACAAGAACTAATCCCCCCCCCCCGCAAATGGCACTACAGCCCTCTAAGGGCCTTGGCCTACCAAGCGACCGATGCTCAGCCCAAAGGCCTGCAGATTACGAGGTGTCATGTGGTCAACACGACGAATCCTCTCGGCCGCTATTCTTGGCTTTCTAGACCGGGGCCGCTACCTCACCGTCAGATAGCTCCTAAAGTCTAATGACGTAGGCTGAGTAGACCTGGAACTAGCCCTCAGATCCAGGTAAAAATCCCTGACCTGGCCGGGAATCGAACAAGGGGCCTCCGGGTAAGGAGCAGGTACGCTACGTCTACACCACAGGGCCGGCTAAAATGAGAATGTCAACAGCAAAATCAACAGCATCATCACCAGCATAATGATCAGTAAAGAATCAGAAAATCAATGAATAAAAAATGAGTGAGTGTTACCGTACTTGCTACATGGTGGTATCATCATCAGAAGTCAACTGGCAGACACGCACTCCCTAACATGTACCAGTCAACGAAATCGCATTCGCAATTCGAATATTCCCGTGTCAAAGTGGCGTATCCTGGAATCTCCACTGAGGCATGCAACTAGTAACCATGCAGTTAACACAAGGTATAAAGTAAATTTCAATTCTACTCACCCTAATTACATGTAGGTGAACTCGAGTCAAACAGTTTTACTGTAAGTTTCTGGATTGAACGTGCGTACACAATTCGATTCCCACCTCAGCCATCCTCGAAATGGCTTTCCGTGGTTTCCCACTTCTCCTCCAGGCAAATGCCGGGATGGTACCTAACTTCAGGCCACGGCCGCTTCCTTCCCTCTTCCTTGTCTATCCCTTCCAAACTTCCCATCCCCCGCAAGGCTCCTGTTCAGCATAGCAGGTGAGGCAGGCTGGGCGAGGTACTGATCATCCTCCCCAGTTGTATCCCCCGACCCAGAGTCTGAAGCTCCAGTACACTGCCCTTGAGGCGGTAGAGGAGGGATCCCTCGCTGAGTCCGAGGGAAAAGCCAACCCTGGAGGGTAAGCAGATTAAGAAGTAGAAGAAATTTACGAAATTTGCTTTAACTATTTGAATCTTTTCATCAAACGAACGGCCAGTAAATGGCTTTTCAAACTGATTTACAATTATATCCGTTTTAGACTCATCCATCGTTAATACCACATGTGCGCAAAATATAACAAAACACCGAAAACACAATGAATTAACTCACTAGTGTCCGACTCGTTGGCCGAACGGCCAGCGTACTGGCCTTCAGTTCAGAGGGTCCCGGGTTCGATTCCCGGCCGGGTCAGGGATTTTAACCTTAATTGGTTAATTCCAATGGCACGGGGGCTGGGTGTATGTGCTGTCTTCATCATTTCATCTTCATCATGACGTGCAGGTCACCTACGGGTGTCAAATAGAAAGATCTGCACCTGGCGAGCCGAACCCGTCCTGGGATATTCCGGCACTAAAAGCCATACGACATTTCAACTCACTAGTTAGCCACAACTCAAGCACTGGAGGTAAGTCACCCCAGTGGCATTGGTCAGTTTCGTCACGTTGGGTTCTCGCTGGGGGGTAATCTGTGGGTCCCGTTCGCTGTAAAGATGCCGACTTTCTCCAAGTTGCTAACAGATGGCAGAGGGTAGCACGGGTATGGGGTGACAAATTCTGACCAAGTTTCAATTGCAGCGACATCGTTCAGAGAGTTTCAGGACTACGTCTGCCACCGAATGCAATTTTAAGATTGAATGCCTTACATCCTTAACTCCTCCATTTGCTGTCTCTTTCTTCCTAGATTGGAGTAGACGGCGAGACTACACCAGCACCACACGTAGTCAAGCAACGGAGCTACTACAGTTGCGTGGACCTTTTGAACTTTTGAGAGATGAAATCGTTAATATTTGACTTGAAAAAACCTAAATCGTACATCAGACAGTTCTTTGTGTTATAACGCATGCAATGAATGCCTTGCATTCAAGGAGAATACGCCCCTGCCGTGTCCTTATTGGGCACGAGAAGCCGATACCAATGCTTAATGCTATTCTCTTGTTTTTTACATTAATGAATTATGATCTATAAATTGTATGTCTCGACTGTCACCCGGGTTTCCAAGCTACCTAATGCAACTCTTCTAGGTACAGCGGCCAACGGCCGTAGGCGTGTTGAAACACCGGATCACGTGAGTTCTCCGAAGTTAAGCAACATTGGGCGTGGTCAGAAGTTGGATGGGTTGCCGCGCGCTGTTGGTGGGGGTAAGGGAATGGAGGAGCGGAAAGGAACTGGCCACCCTACCGTACGTAAACTCCGGCTCAGGAACACCTCTGCGGAGGTTCGGACCTGCCTTCGGGCAGAATAACCCTTACCTTACCTAGGTACAGTATTTTCAACCGAGTTCTCTCGATTTAGCCACTATTTTCCCATGTTACACAATCTTGAGCAATCTCCATTACCATTCCACACGTACGGATTTCCACCAAATATAACGAATTATACTGAATAACATAATATGCATTCTCCATTATTTATTACTTATAAAGCATTCTTATGATACTATATAGATGCACACTAACCTTATAAAATCACATGCTTTTTCACTAATTACATTCTTTCTTTCTTTCTTAATTTGTTTACCCGCCAGGGTTGGTTTTCCCTCGGACTCAGTGAGGGATTCCACCTCTAGCGCCTCAAGGGCAGTGTCCTGGAGCGTGAGACTTTGTGCGTCGGGGGGATACAACTGGGGAGGAGGACCAGTGCCTACCCCAGGCGGCCTCGTCTGCTATGCTGAACATGGGCCTTGTGGGGGGCGTGGGAAGATTGGAAAGGATAGACGAGGAAGAGGGAAGGAAGCGGCCGTGGCCTTAAGTTAGGTACCATCCCGGCATTTGCCTGGAGGTGAAGTGGGAAACCACGGAAAACCACTTCGAGGATGGCAGAGGTGGGAATCGAACCCACCTCTACTCAGTTGACCTCCCGAGGCTGAGTGGACTCCGTTCCAGCCCTCGTACCACTTTTCAAATGTCGTGGCAGGGCCGGGAATCGAACCCGGGCTTCCGGGGGTAGAAGCTAATCACGCTAACCACTACACCACAGAGGCAGATATAATGTCATCATACTGCAGTTAGTAACGGAGTGCAGTAAGTCTTTTAACTTTAGTATAATACTTCTATTTCAACGACTTCGTAATAGATATACTGTATATCAAGAACGTACAAAGCCAGTCGGAGGGTACGAAGGTAAAATTGCAGTGTGGCTCCAGGTTCTTTTCGAATATTAAGTATTGTTAGGTATATTTAATTATACACTAAATTAACACTTGGGAAACTATACAGAGCCGCATAATGATAATATTCAATTGACACATATTGAACCTGTAGCATACCATCTAAACACCATGAGTCTGAAGGAGACAAAGCGTGATTTGACAGAGTGTAACAACCTCTTCTTTTGAAAAGTGGCTTTAATTTTTGTAGCAAATACAGAAATTAAGGACTTTAGAAACTATGTTAGCTATAACATAAATAAGAAATAAAGGGGAGCGCAATAAATGGCAGACGTATATAAACTTTCCAATGAATACACGTTCCTCAAAACTTATCTCCACGTGAAGAACTCACTGTGAAACCTTTTACATCTCTATACCCTGAGTCATAGGGGTACACGTACAGTGACTGAGAGACACGGATAGCTTATGCAAGCCCTATATTATACCTCGCTTGAAATGGAGGAGAGAGCCCTGTAAGTCCACTCTATACCGTAGAAGTGGAGTGGATTGAGACTGTTGTGTTTGGCTGGGAGAAGTAGCCAATTATACTTGACGACGAGTCTTCAACTAGGCAGTGAGTACTCACAAGGGAACAATGAGACTTGTGAGTTTTATAATACTGGTGTAAGGCGTTTTCATATAAAATTTAGTGTCTGACAGGTAGAGTCGGTGTATGTACACTGACTGACAGAACAAATGCAACACCAAGAAGGAGTGGTCAGAACTTTATGGCAATTGCAGGGTAGACTGACGTCACTGAGGTATGCTCATGATGTGAAATGCGCCGCTGTGCTGCGCACGTAGCGAACGATAAATGGGACACGGCGTTGGCGAATGGCCCACTTCGTACCGTGATTTCTCAGCCGACAGCCATTGTAGAACGTGTTGTCGTGTGCCACAGGACACGTGTATAGCTAAGAATGCCAGGCCGCCGTCAACGGAGGCATTTCCAGCAGACAGACGACTTTACGAGGGGTATGGTGATCGGGCTGAGAAGGGCAGGTTGGTCGCTTCGTCAAATCGCAGCCGATACCCATAGGGATGTGTCCACGGTGCAGCGCCTGTGGCGAAGATGGTTGGCGCAGGGACATGTGGCACGTGCGAGGGGTCCAGGCGCAGCCCGAGTGACGTCAGCACGCGAGGATCGGCGCATCCGCCGCCAAGCGGTGGCAGCCCCGCACGCCACGTCAACCGCCTTTCTTCAGCATGTGCAAGACACCCTGGCTGTTCCAATATCGACCAGAACAATTTCCCGTCGATTGGTTGAAGGAGGCCTGCACTCCCGGCGTCCGCTCAGAAGACTACCATTGACTCCACAGCATAGACGTGCACGCCTGGCATGGTGCCGGGCTAGAGCGACTTGGATGAGGGAATGGCGGAACGTCGTGTTCTCCGATGAGTCACGCTTCTGTTCTGTCAGTGATAGTCACCGCAGACGAGTGTGGCGTCGGCGTGGAGAAAGGTCAAATCCGGCAGTAACTGTGGAGCGCCCTACCGCTAGACAACGCGGCATCATGGTTTGGGGCGCTATTGCGTATGATTCCACGTCACCTCTAGTGCGTATTCAAGGCACGTTAAATGCCCACCGCTACGTGCAGCATGTGCTGCGGCCGGTGGCACTCCCGTACCTTCAGGGGCTGCCCAATGCTCTGTTTCAGCAGGATAATGCCCGCCCACACACTGCTCGCATCTCCCAACAGGCTCTACGAGGTGTACAGATGCTTCCGTGGCCAGCGTACTCTCCGGATCTCTCACCAATCGAACACGTGTGGGATCTCATTGGACGCCGTTTGTAAACTCTGCCCCAGCCTCGTACGGACGACCAACTGTGGCAAATGGTTGACAGAGAATGGAGAACCATCCCTCAGGACACCATCCGCACTCTTATTGACTGTGTACCTCGACGTGTTTCTGCGTGCATCGCCGCTCGCGGTGGTCCTACATCCTACTGAGTCGATGCCGTGCGCATTGTGTAACCTGCATATCGGTTTGAAATAAACATCAATTATTCATCCCTGCCGTCTCTGTTTTTTCCCCAACTTTCATCCCTTTCGAACCACTCCTCCTTGGTGTTGCATTGTCACTGTCAGTCCGTGTAGATCTCTTCGCGTTCGATGAGGAGAGCTTTATGACGATATACGGTACAAGTGGAAGTGGACTCTTCCGACAAGCCTTCAGAGGTTGTTCAGGGATGTTGGCAAAGTATTTTGATATAAAGAAACCATGAAAATTGGTGAGTAATTTAATTTCTGTGTCCTTTTCTAACTCGACTATCTTTGTGTTTGTTTACACGGAATGTATTTTGTTCTTCAAAGTAAACTACCTTACTTACATTTAATTGGCGTAGTATTATTTCGACCGGGCGAGTTGGCCGTGCGCGTAGAGGCGCGCGGCTGTGAGCTTGCATCCGGGAGATAGTAGGTTCGAATCCCACTATCGGCAGCCCTGAAGATGGTTTTCCGTGGTTTCCCATTTTCACACCAGACAAATGCTGGGGCTGTACCTTAATTAAGGCCACGGCCGCTTCCTTCCAACTCCTAGGCCTTTCCTATCCCATCGTCGCCATAAGACCTATCTGTGTCGGTGCGACGTAAAGCCCCTAGCAAAAAAAAGTATTATTTCGCAGGTTCTGGATTTTGAAGATGGTCATCTTTCTTTCTTTTTTCACGTATTTTTCCTACGTTGCATCGAGACAGATAGGTCTTATGGCGACGATAGGATAGGAAAGAGCTAGGAGTGGGAAGGAAGCGGCCTTGGCGTTAATTAAGGTACAGACCCAGCATTTGCCTGGTGTGGAAATGAGAAACCACGGAAATACATCTTCAGGGCTTTCAACAGTGGAGTTCGAACCCACCATCTCCCGAATACAAGCTCACAGCAGCGTGGCCCTAACTACACGGCCAACTCGCTCGACATGTCATTTTTATATGGTGAATCGTACACATGGGAAACATACATACGAAATCTGATTGTGTCCCCCCTGATTACAGAAATGCGTACTTCTTTCAATATGCCTCGTTATTTGTCATTTTTAGCAATTCGTTACATAAATTCTTGTTTTTAAGTCATTTTTCTTTGTTTGTGTAGTTATTCAGTAAATCTTATGCATTTACATTGGGTGATCAACATATCTGAATATCATCCGAGCTCTCAATAAACGAGAATACTCAAACATAAAAAGGTTCAGTACTCTGTTGGAAAACTGTGAAATAAACTAGCCTTCTACAACCCCTATCCGAACTCTGGAAATCCA
The DNA here is from genome assembly GCF_040414725.1 of Anabrus simplex. Lineage (NCBI taxonomy): Eukaryota > Metazoa > Arthropoda > Insecta > Orthoptera > Tettigoniidae > Anabrus > Anabrus simplex. Next base: position 1,148,316,461 of record NC_090266.1, on the reverse strand, counting down.
CATCCCTAGAGAGCGGCGATACATTGCTTCTAATGTGGATGGGCTTGCGATGAGAGTGGGGGGTATTATCACTGTAGTTGCACTCGTGCACAGGAATTGTGTCCCGACATAAACAATCAACACTACCCCACTCCAGTACTGAAAAGGAGGGGAGGGAGTGAAGAGGTAGTGTTGGAGGCTAGTCCAATTCCGAAAAGGAGGAGAGGGCGTGAAGAGGTAGTGTTGGAGGCCAGTCCAGTTCCGAAAAGGAGGGAAGGGCGTGAAGAGATAGTATTGGAGGCCAGTCCAGTTCCGAAAAGGAGGGGAGGGCGTGAAGAGATAGTGTTGGAGGCCAGTCCAGTTCCGAAAAGGAGGGGAGGCCGTGAAGGGGTAGAGTTGGAGGCCCCTCCAGTTCCGAAGATGAGGGAATGGAGTGAACGGGTAGTGTTTTTAAATATTTTTACTAAGGGCGTAAGACCTCGAAAACCATGCGGCCAGCATTTGTAGACTGAGCTTGCATTTATGGTACGTGCATTTCGTGTTTGAAAAGAAAATGTCATATCTTATAAATTAATATTACATTCTGGTAAATATTGGCAAATTACAGCGCATAGTTGTGGAGTTAGGTTAGATAACAGGATGGAAACTGAAGTTGGCAGTGGGGTATTTAACTTCACCAAAGAAGAGTACATATGGTTCTGTTTTTGGGAGTACTTCTTACATGACAGTATGATGTGGTTCAAGTCGGCTGTTTCTCCAGGGTCTTCTGGGCAGTGAGGGTTGTCGAACACCTTGATCGTGTGTAGATGACTTGGATAGCATCCATGCCCCAGACGCATTCTTATTAAAGGTGTCTGCGAGTTAGTTTCAATTTCTTGAACCATATTTGCGTTGGTATGGTGGGCTGAATTTTATCATAGTGCTTTCCTCTTGTAAGCTGTGACATTTTCCAGTACTCAGACCATTCCCTGTAGACCTGTTGTTTGATTATGGGCAGGAAATCATAATATGGTAACTGTTTGTAAAGGCGGAGTTCACAAGTTGCGGCTTCTTTCGCTAGTTGATCTACTATCTTGTTCATCGTTATACCAGCGTGGCCTTTAATCCGTAGAAGATGCACTTCCTGAGCTGCTTTCTGGGCGGTATAGATTAAGTTCAAAATGTCTAATATATACTGATGTGTAGACAGAGAATTTTGTAGCGTTTGAAGGGCACATTGTGAGTCAGAAAATATCAGAATTTTGCGGAAATGACGAATTCCATAGCTAATGGCTGAGTGGATAGCTAAAATTTCTGCAGTAACAATAGACGTCTCTTGAGGTAAGGATCACTTTCTTGACAAACGGGTAGTGTTGAAGGCACAGTATGTGTATTGCTATACATCTACCACTGTGCCCATTTGAATAACAACAGTCTTATAGTGGGCTGTCTACCTGCAGCTATCCGTTAAGCGAGGAGGTGGGGGGACGCCATGCTTTGTTTATATCAGGACATCATTTCTGTGCATGCGTGTACAAATTCACATTTAAGTCAGGCTTTTGAAGTGCTCGAGTATTATCATACCTCGACGTGCCGGTTAGTTTAGTTTAATACAGTGCGAGTTTCATTTGTGATTCACTTGAAGTGTTAGAACGCCAAAGATAAAGCTGTCAATTGAAGGAAAACATTTCACAATTCGATGAGTTCTACAGATGGTCAGATAACTTTCTGAGAAATATGTGTAGTGAAATCGGCAGCAAATACAAGGTTTACTATTCAGCAACGTGTGGCTCGTGAGAAATACGTGGTATCCAGAATATCAGAGGATGACGTATAGATTCTCAGCTGTATTGCTTGTAAGAACTCCATTTAAAGAAGGGACTGAAAATATTATTCTTTGTGGTGTTTTTGTACTTATTATTATTATTATTATTATTATTATTATTATTATTATTATTATTATTATTATTCCATCAATTTTCTCCTAAGTTGTGGGGTCGAGGGTGCGAATCGTATAGCACAGGCGGATTTGGCCCTGTTTAACGACCGGATGCCCTTCCTGACGTCAACCTTACATGAAGGGATGCAATCAGTATTGCGCGTTTCTCTGGTCCCCGAGATAGAAGAATTAATCACACGAGATTAAAATCTCCGACCCGGCCGGGAATCGAACTCGTGACCCTTTGAACCGAAGAGCAATACTGACCATTCAGCCAAGGAGTCAGACTATTATTTATTTATTTATTTATTTAAATATTTATTTATTTAGTTAGTTAGTTTGTTTCGACCCATAAAGGTTCACTTAAAGCAAATTATGAATTGTTGTTATTTTTCTTGTTCTTCCAGAATTCTTTCATCATGTCGCTATGTTTAGCTCGACGTCCGGCAGTCCGTTTTTTCCTAGATCTTCTGGGCTTATCTTCTGAAGCAACTTCCCAAGTGTAGATCTTATGTCTGAAAGTTTCTCGGTCTTCGATATCTGTAGGTGTGATATTAGCGTTATTGAGATCAGTTTGGTCTTGTTTGATCCAAACCGTTGTCGTCTTTAATGTTTGTGAGTACATCAAAATTTCCTTTGTTAGTCGGTTTCTATCTAACCTCATAATGCGTCCATAAAATTTAAATTGTCGTTTACGGAAATCTGTTTCAATGCTTGAGTATTTTTTGTGATCTTATGCGGTTGTAGACGACATCCTTCATCTGTAAGTCTTGGGCAAAGGATTTTTCGGATGACTTTCCTTTCAACTTTCTTGATATTTTCGAGATACCCTTTATATTTGAGGTTTAATGTCTCACCGGCATAGAGTATTTAAGGTTTGACGACTGTCGTGTGATGTCGAATTTTTGTGTTAAGCTCATGGATTTTTGTTGTAGATTTTCGCGGTTTACCCATATGCTTTCCGCATTTTGAGTTGACGTGTTTTTGTGCTATTCTTTCTGTACTTGTAGGTTCAATAATTTCACCTAAATGTTTGAAATGATTAACTTTGTCTATTGTGCCGTATTATGTTACCAATGTTTGTGGTTCAATGTGTTTTGTAGCCATGAACGCAGTTTTTGTGAAGGAGATTTGTAAACCAACTTTCCCAGCAAATTGTTTGAGGACTTCAATCTGGTGAATTTCCGTCCGCACATCTCCGGAGAGGATTGCCAAATCATCAGCAAAGGCTAAGCAAGTAACGTTGATATTATTCTGTTTTATTCCTAACATGACAGGTTTCGAGATGTTGCGACTTTTCAATTCTCTTTCCCATTCTTTGATGACCTTATCAAGAACGATGTTGAACAGCAACGGAGAAAGTTCGTCACCCTGACGGACACTGGTTTTAATGGGAAAAGGTTGAGATATCTCTCCAGTGAATTTAACCTTGGAAACTGTGTCAGAGTTTGTTGGATGAGTCGTCTTGTCTCCGGATCGAGATTGTTTTCGAGTATATAAAAAAGAGATTGTCGATCAATAGAGTCATAAACCTTCCGGATGTCAACAAATGTACAGATGGTTAGGAGGTTTGGCGTGGCTCGAAGTTTCAAGGTGGATTTCAGATTGAAGATTCCTTCGACGGCTGATCTGTTTGGTCTGAAGCCAGCTAAATATTCACCGATGGGGGTATCGAGTTGTTCTTGCGTACGTTGTAAAAGACAGGCGGAGAGGATTTTATAAGCGATGGGTAAGATAGAAATTCCTCTGCACTTATCTTGGAACTATTATTATTGTTATTTTTATTCTTATTTGATGGCACTTATTGATTGTATTCACTTCATTGCGAGGTAAAGGTAATGTATGGTTTATATGGTTGGAAGCGATCAGTGGTTGAGAATAAGTTGGATGAAATCCAGTATGCTTTCTGACCACATAGGGGCTGTCAGGATCAGATTTTCGGTATGCGCCAGGTAATTGACAAATACTATTAAAGGAATAGACAGTTATATTTAGGTTTCGTAAATCTAGAGAAGGCATACGACAGCGTACCGAGGGAAAAGTTGATCGCCATACTGGGGGACTATGGGATTAAGGGTAGATTGTTAAAATCAATCGAAGGCATTTATGGTGACAATTGGGCTGCAGTGAGAATTGATGGTAGAATTTCTTGGTTCAAGGTACTTCAGGATTAGAAAAGGAAAATGCTGTAATCTTTCATCTTTGTTGTTTATAATTTACTTGGTTTTAATGGCAGATTGTACCGAAAGCCTGCAGTCTAATATCTTGGAACGTGAGAATGGGTGCAATGAGTATAATATGAAACTTAGCCTTTCCAAGACTAAATTGATGGTAGTAGGTAAGACATCCAAGCGAACTGAATGTCAGATTGGAAATATGAGTCTGGAACAGGTAGATAATTTCGAGTATTTAGGATGTCTGTTCTCCCAGGGTGGTAGTATAGTAGGGGAGATTGAACCAAGGTGCAGTAAAGGTAATGGAGTTAGCTCGCAAGTGCGATCAAAAGTACTCTGTAAGAAAGAAGTCAGCTCCCGGAAGAAACTATCTTCACATCGGCCTGTTTTCAAACCAACTTTGCTTTACGGCAGTGAAAGCTGAGTGGACTCAGGATATCTTATTCATAAGTTAGAAGTAACATACACGAAAGTAGCGAGAATGATTTCTGGTACAAACAGGTGAGAGAAATGGCAGGAGGGTGTTCGGAATGGGGAGATAAAGGCTAAGCTAGGAATGAACTCAATGGATGAAGTTGTACGCATAAATCGACCCCGGTTGTAGGATCATGTGAGGCGAATGGAGGAGGACATGTTACCTAGGAGAATAATGGACTCTGTTATGGTGGGTAAGAGAAGTAGAGGGAGACGAGGCGACGGTGGTTTGACTCAGTTTCTAATGATTTAAATATTAGAGGTACAGAACTACACGAGACTACAGAACTAGTTACAAATAGAGGATCGTGCCGCGGTTAGTATATTCACAGAGGCTTCAGTGAACGCGAAAGGAATAACATTCTATGAAAATGATATATGTAAGCAGTTAATGAGAATCACGAACACTTTTTCTCAAGGAACCCGATGTAGGATGTGGTACATGCTTTACAAAGATCTGGATAAAACTGCTCGCAATACGTCACAGTTTCTTGTATGAGAATATTTCGTAGGTGAACCCTTCGGTGATTGCATTGAATGATAGCATTTGTAGGATGCTGCATTGATCATATCCACGGTGTGGACAGCGTTAATTTTGTGTTTCCGGTTGGTGTTGTGGAGGAGTTTTGGCGCATTAGAGACGGTTCCATTTTCTCTCCCTCTCGTTTATTCAACCTGTGTCGAAGAAGTTGCAGTACCGTACTGAATCTATATATGAGAAACAGTTTCGTCAGGGTCGCGGTCAATAAAACTAAGCAATGTGATTTTTCACCACGGATTTGGACCTGGGCATGACGCATGACTGTCATTCGTAATTCCTGGCCATCTGGGCTGTGATTTTATTGAACGACAATGCACTGTGCACACTGCCCTAATGGTCGAAGTGCTTTGTACTGAACACAATGGAATAGTTATTACCCGGCCTCCATATTCTCCTGAGATGACACTGTTTGATTTCTTCTTTTCTTCCAAACTGGAACGAATAGTAAACAGAAGTAGGATAAGGTCATTGTATTTAACCCCAGCAGCATTTTCTCAGACTGCTTCCAAAACCTTCCGAAACATTCTCAGTACTGCGTGGATTCAAGAGGGGACTACTTTAAAAGAAATTAAGACTGTAAATTGTTGAGTTGAATACTTTATACACATTTTAATTTGACAGCTTGCTTCAGGTTCCTTGAATACGTTTACTTGACGATCAAATACAGGCAATCAGGGTGATAGGCTACACACCTCATTCCTGGAAACAGGAAAGCGCTGTAATGACAAAGAAACAGGGTTAACACAGCAACTAGAATCTGTCATAACAAATAAATATCAAAGTGGGAATATCTCTTCCGCGTACAACAATTCTTTGTGTGATGTCCACGAATGTATGTAGTAAGGAATTTTTCATGATAGAAAACCGGAATTTGTAATATTCGGCTTTATTCATAGCCTGTTGCAGGCAGAAATCTATCTAATTCTATTTAAAATTTACCACGGGCCTTCTTTGTGGTACGTTGAAAAAAATGAAAATCCACAGCCTGTTTCCAGTCATTTGAGCGGGTCAGGAATGGAATGAATGGAGCCCCATCTAGCGGCGAGTTCAGGAATTGTGCCGGCTGCCGAAGCCTGTCGCACTCCTCTGTGGCAATGATTAAGGATGACAGATGAAATGAAGTGATAATGGAGAGTGTTGCTGGAATGAAATATGACAGGGAAAGCCAGAGTACCCGGAGAAAAACCTGTCCCGCCTCCGCTTTGTCCAGCACAAATCTCGCATGGAGTGACCGGGATTTGAGCCACGGAACCCAGCGATGAGAGGGCGGCGCGCTGCCGCCTGAGCCACGGAGGCTCCTTGTGGTACGTTGAAAACAAAAATAAAGAGAATAGTTTATCCTGTATTCTTCTTCTTATTATTATTAGCCAACGGCCGTAGCTGTGTTGAAACACCGGATCCCGTGAGATCTCCGAAGTTAAGCAACATTGGGTGTGGTCAGGAGTTGGATGGGTTCCCACGTGCTGTTGGTGAGGGGTAAGGAAATGGAGGAGCGGGAAGGAACTGGCCATCCTACCGCACGTAAACTCCGGATCAGGAACACTTCTGCGGAGGTTCGGACCTGCCTTCGGGCAGTATAACCCTTACCTAATTATTATTATTATTATTATTATTATTATTATTATTATTATTATTATTATTATTATTATTATTATTATCCTCGTCATTACAAACGTAGAGACACAGCTACTGATTTTCCACCCGGTCATCGAGATTGGATTCAGGATTGGAATTTTTACCTGAAGAGTTACGTGGCGTTAGGAATGGCATCTGATCCAGCCTTAGGATAAAATGAAGGAGAACAACATGAAATAAGTTCCTCCAGTGACCTCGGAAACACCTCCCTCTGTGGGTGGGGGCGGTAGAATGAACACCCATGGTAACTCCTGCCTGTCGTAAGTGTCGACTCAAAGGGGACCCAGGGGCCCTTAACTTGGGAGTGTGGGTTGCCGACCATGGGACCCTTAGCTTAGTTCTGGCATTGATTCCACTTACTTGTGCCAGGCTCCTCACTTTCTTCTATCCTGTCTGACCTCCCTTGGTCAACTCTTGTTCTTTTCCGATCCCGAGGAGTAGGGAGTCTTTCATTTTCACGCCTCTCGTGGCCCTTCTCTTTCTTTGGCCAATACCTTCGTGGTTCGAAGTGTTGTACCTCTTCTATTTTCCCCTCTGATTCATATTAAAGGAGGATGGTTGCCCTTTGTACTTTCTCTTAAAACAGTAATTACCACCATCAGCTCAGGAACACCTAGGATAAACTTCAGAAAAAGTTATGATGGTTATTTAGTCAAGGTCCATGGAGGAGAGGAAGGTAAATCTTTCCACCAGTCGTAACCTCGACACTAAGTGGGATAGAGTCGTTGGCTCCATGTCTGGCCGCCTTTGTCTCCAGGAATTAACCTGGTACTCATTTTTGGTGCAGGCTGAGTGAACCTCGGGGCTATAGACCTCTCCAGAAGTGGAAGGCCCGTTTCTACAATTTTCGACTTCGTGAAGGGGAATTGAACCCACGTTCTTCCCGCTGAACCGAGCAAACACCTTTCTTTATTACCTCGGCTAGGCAGCCAAGCCGGCCCGAGTAGCTGAGACGGTAGAACGCCGGCCCAGTTCGGTGGTATTTTAAGGTGCTCAAATATATCAGTCCTGTGCCGTAGATTTACAGACACGTAAAATAACTCCTGCGGGACAACATTCCGGCACCTCAACATCTCTGAAAGCCGTAAAAGTAGTTAGTGGGGCGTATTCCAAATAACGTTTCTTAAAATAATAATGATACTATTTATTTAGCCCGCCTGGTGGTCATGATCGTTAAGGCGCTGAAGTCTAAACGGTCCGACACCGCGGTTAGCCGGCAGGGTTGGGGAGTTGGTGGTAGCCTATACAATTTCTAATCACTGGATTGCGTGCCGAAAGCCTGGATTAAATTCTAAACCAATCCGCAGTTCTCATATGGGGCGAGGGCATATGTCGCTGTTGTTGGTGATTCGTCCGTCGGATGGAGACGTTAAGATTTGAGCAAACCCCTTGATGCTATTCGACAGGAGTAGACTATATGCCGGCGCCGGGTTTCACCCTCTCTCTTACTACTATCATACATCACGTCATTCATTTCGTATCATTAATTCCTCTGATAAGGTTAACGTCAGGAAGGGCATTCGGTCATAAAAAACCCGCTACGACAGATTCATCTCACCTCGTACCCGACTCCGTAGGGAAACGGTACAAGGGTTGGACAAACAAATATTTATTTTATTTACTTATTTAATCCTTTTACCCTCCAAGTTGTTTTTCCCCGTACTCAGTGAGGGATCCAACCTCTACCGTCTCAAGGGCAGTGTCCTGGAGTGTGAGACATTTGGTCGGGGATACAAATGTGAAAGAGGACCAGTACATCGCCCTGCTATGCTGAACAAGGGTCTTGTGGGGATGGGGAGATAGCTTTTTTGCTAGTGGCTTTACGTCGCACTGACACAGATAGGTCTTATGGCGACGATGGGATAGGAAAGGCCTAGGAGTTGCAAGGAAGAGGCCGTGGCCTTAATTAAGGTACAGCCCCAGCATTTGCCTGGTGTGAAAATGGGAAATCACGGATAACCGTCTTCAGGGCTGCCGACAGTGGAATCCGAACCCACTATCTCCCGGATGCAAGCTCACAGCCGCGCGCCTCTAACCGCACGGCCAACTCGCGCGGTGGGTAGATTGTAAGAGATAGGCAAGGAAGAGGGAAGGAAGTGGCCGTAGCCTTAAGTTAGATACCATCCCGGCATTTGTATGGAGAAGAAGTGGGAAATCATGGAAAATCACTTCGAGGATGACCGAAGAGGGAATCGAAACCCCTCTACTCAGTTGATCTCCAAGGATGAGTGGACCACGTTCCAAACATCATGCCACTTTTCAAATTTTTTGGCAGAGCCGGCAATCGAACCCGGGCCTCAGGGGGTAGCAGCTAATCACACCAGCAGAACACCACAGAGGCGAACATAATAATAATAACCAGCGAGAATGTGGAAAGTGCCTTCAGTCGTTCGCCGTTCACAATTTACAAGTCATAAAGGTTAAGACAAAGAATATTACATACAGAATGACATGATTCGTCCAACCAAGTGGGCTTCGTCTATTGTCTACCATAAAACAAACATGAAGTCATCTTGGAAATACAAACAAGTACAATGTTCAGAATCTGAACCTTGATACACGGTCTATAAATATAAAATGTTGTATTATGCAGTACCGTTCATCTCAGAGAGCATAAAACGTGGTGAGGTGAGAAAAAAGAGACTGAGGAAGAGGGATGGAGGTTTCGTAGCCACCCCGAGTCAAAAAAATATATGCATTACCTTCATTTGAATGTAGTTGCTACAAAGTACAAATTACATTTACGACGAATATTTCTATTCGCTTTTAGTTTGCTAGTGGCTTTACGTCGCACCGATATAGATAGGTCTTATGGCGACGATGGGATAGGAAAGGCCTAGGAGTTGGAAGGAAGCGGCCGGGGCCTTATTTAAGCCCCAGTATTTGCCTGGTGTGAAAATGGAAAACCACGGAAAAACATCTTCAGGGCTGCCGACAGTGGAATTCGAACCCACTATCTCCCGGATGCAAGCTCACAGCCGCGCGCCCCTAACCGCACGGACAACTCGCCCGGTTCTATTTGTATGTCTACACTTTTCCTGATGTGGGGTTGGGGATGAGGTGAGATGAAATCATATGGCATGTTTTTACGGCCGAATGCCCTTCCCGACGCCAACATCGGCAGAGGAGCTAATGAAAATGAAATGAATGATGATGAATGAAGTTGGGTAAGGAGATGGAAGGAATCGGCTGTGGCCTATGAGTTGTCCCGACATTTACTTGGAAGCGAAAGTGAGAAACCACTGAAAACCATTCTCATGACAGTTCTACTCGTCTTTCGAGTGCAGAGCTTGGCTCCATAGCCTCAGCGCGTTAATACGCGCGGCCATTCCGTTCGGCGATCATGTTATATTTATTTAAACGAATTCGTGTTCACAAAGAAACTCGTTACGGTAAGTACGAAACTACAGAATACGGAGGCGCTCTTAACGAGTTAGGCTAGGGCCCCACTTGCATGATTTCAAGCCGCGTTACTGCGCGTACTTTCACGCATCTGGACGACCTGCGAGGTGAGGGGCTACACTTGCGTGTTTGCACGACGCGATTTTATTAAAAAAGCAGCAAAGCGTCGCCATTGATCTGCATATGGAAGGAATTCCATGAAATAATAACGCCGTTGTTGCGTTATGTGCTGCGTTGGTTGTAGGCCGTCTTCGTCGTCAAAGAAAATATTGGATCCATCGTGTAATACTGTAAGAAGTGTTCAGGTCATCAAGTGGGCAGTTTGTGCTTCTACACAATAAACTAAAAGACAACCAAGAGACAAATCTGACTCTTACAGAATGTCCGTGAACTCATTTGGAATGCTTTTCTGTTTGTTGAAAAATGCTAACAGTAAAAGAAACAGAACGCCCCCTCCCCCAACACTGCGCTCGTTACTGATAACCACGCAGCTCTCTTCATGTCTGTTTTTGAATTCTTGACTTTGTATTGTAAAGGTACGGGTGCTTTTGTATCTCCAAAATTATTGATTCACACTATAATTTCATTGTGCAAAGGGAAAGTACAAAACGAATGCAGATGGACCAAGCGCAATATTCAAACAAGAGCACCATACCGCAGCGTCTCCATTCTGCACGTGCGACTAGGCACTGAACAGGACAAATGCTATGGACCTCGGCCCATTCTCGAGCGGGCGACCTTGAGGACGCGCCTTGTCTCGTGTCTCGCGGCGGGAAATCACGCTGTGTGTGGCCGGTCCCGTGCATTTTTGACGCGAGATTTCACGCAGTAACGCAGCGCGAAATCACTCAAGAGTGGTCCTAGCTTTAGGACAGCCCAAGCCGCTGAACATTTCCTCGTGAGTGGCTCAGTGTTTGAATGTGCGTTGTTGATGCTTCCTTGAAACTTGTACCGGGCGGTACACCTCTACACCGTTTATTTAAAAGTTGCGCCAGTTGAAACTCCTCTTCTGGAGGAAGGTTGAACTTTATCTATTCTATTAATTCTCTACTTTCTCAGAAGATGTCACCACGTGGAAAATTTTGAGTTTTTGAACTGTGTCCCTTTTGATGTGTTTTTGTTTCGCTTGAAGTAAGAAGTGTGAACTTTCTCTTCTAGAGGACACTACTGAAGAATTACAATAGGGCAACCTAGTGCGAAATCAAAGAACTATTTTGTTGGAGAAATTTTTATTTCAAGAGTTTGTTCTTTGTTAAATTTCTTTCTGTCATGGTTTAAGTTGGCTGTATACCCCTCCTTTTCCCCTTATTTTGGATCTAGCCAATCCCGAATTTCTTTAATTAATTTTCCACCAATAATGTGTTTCTTCTTCCTCTATGTAGGGGTTTCTTTTCCCTAGCCAATAAAAACTTTGAGGGAGGGTGTTTTATTTCCCCTAACGCCTAGAATCTTCCGCGAGAGGATATAAACTGCTGATTTTGGGGTCTCCGGGCCACTTCTGTTCCATCTTTCAGTGTATTAAGTACATAGCAGGAGGCGGGAAGCGCCTCTTTCTTCTTCAGCCGTTCAACACCAGGTAATGGCCTATTAATAACTTCTTTTCTTGCTAGGTCGGCAGTTTAACACTCGCGGCGGGTTCGAAGCATTTCCATCATGTAACCTTTTCCTAAAATGTAATTACTCTTTTCATCTTTTTCTTGTAAGGCTACATATTGGGATAGAGAGTGCTAACCCTCTCGAGCTCCCACTCACATTTGTTTTGAGGTGAACTTATTTTCTCAAACTATTCTTCGTTTATGTAATGTAAAGTGTTCTTCTCTAAGTCACCTCTGTAGTATGGGATTAGCCCTTGCGTTAGCGGCCCAGAGCCAGATTAGGTTTTAAAAAAAACAAAGTGTATTAGGAGTGCAAGATCGCCTCCTCTCAAATTGTTATTTTAGAGGTCATGTAATCAACCTTCTTTTCATGTAATAGACCTCTGTAGGTTGGGTATTTTACCCCTGTGAATACGTCCTTAGAGGACAGCTTGAAGGTAGAGTTTGGTTTGGCCTTTGAGAGGCTTAAATTTTAAGAGCGGATCGCTCTTTTGAAAATGGAGTGTCATATGCCTCGTGGAGGCTTTTCTGTGTAATTCGGAGCCAGGGGCTCCTAGGGATGAATGGGGTTTTCTGCCCCTCTGTTAAAACTTGTGTTTGTGGTAAAACTGAGCTGATCGCAGAAGTCAGGGCGTGAAGCCCAAAACCTGTAAATATTGTATCTCCCCTTGTTTTGCTACATTGTACCTGCCATGTCTGTTATTGCTTTGTTTTTGAAAAGAAAATATAACCTAGTTAAATTTTAAATTACTTTTACATTAACTTTGATTCCGTAGTTTGAAACCCATTCACGCCCGCACCTTCTTACGCCTCTACCTACCGCTAAAACACGGTAACAAAACTAACAAAAGCTACTTTTAAATATCGTAGTATGTACTTCTTAAGATTATATTTTTTTAAAGTAATCTTGTAATGTGCAGTTACTACTGTGAGTACAGTGTAGGGCGAGGCAACGAATGTTTTCGTAAAATTTAGTAGCACTATACGTACGTAGTTAGACTGTCTTTATGGTCTCAAGCGCTCTGAGACAGAGAGTAGATTTTTTTTTTTTTTTTTTTTACAATTTGGTTTATGTCGCATCGACATAGATATGTCTTATGGCGATGATGGAATAGGAAAGGGCTAGGAGTGGGAAGGGAGCGTCCGTGGGCTTAATTAAGGTATAGCCTTAGCATTTGTCTGATGTGAAAATGGGAAACCACGGAAAACTATCTTCAGGGCTACCGACCGAGGGGTTCGTACCTACTATCTCCCGGATGAAAGCTCTCAGCCGCTAACCGTACGGCCAACTTACCCCGTTCTCTATTTTTATTGTAGTTTCCTTGTTATGGTCAGGTAGTCAATTAATGCATTGTTACATGTGCTAAATTTTGTTTAAATACTGTGAATGTTGTTGATTTACTCGTGTTTATACAACATATTTTCACGTGAAAACTTTCATCTAAATTACAGGACAACATGACAGCTGTTAAGGGGCGGTAGAATGCACAATGCATTTATTTTATGTACGTATACAGTACTGTACTGTATTTTTGACAAATACTCATTCTTGGTTATGTCGGCTCCATGGCAGGGGCCCCGGGTTCGATTTCCGCCGGGATCGGGAATTTCAACCATCATTGGTTAATTCCGCTTGCATGGGGACTGGGTGTATGTGTCGTATTTATCATCATCATCATCATCATCATCATCACCCCCCACCACCACGATGCGCAGGTCGCCTACGGGAGACAAATCAGAAAGACCTGCACCTGGCGAGCCGAACATGTCCGCGGACACTCCCGGCACTAAAAGCCATATGCCAGGCTGAGTAGCTCAGACAGTTGAGGCGCTGGCCTTCTGACTCCAACTTGGCAGGTTCGATCCTGGCTCAGTCCGGTGGTATTTGAAGGTGCTGAAATACGTCAGCCTCGTGCCGGTATATTTACTTGCACGTAGAAGAACTCATGTTGGACTAAATTCCGGCACCTCGGCGTCTTCGGAAACCGTAAAAGTACGGTAGTTAGTGGGACGTAAAGCCAATAATAGACTCTTATTATCAAAAGCCATAGGCCATTTCATTTGGTTAAGTCGAATCTTTTCTGATTCCCCTCGGAGTTCGAATTAAATAGATTCAACTGTAGTTACATTCAAGATTTCCCGCGGTTTGACTAACCTGGAACAATGAACTTGTATGTAGGGAAATGTGTGACTGTAAAAAGGGCCCTAAGACCATATTCTAGAGGTCTTCACTGCCTAATAATTCTCACCGCTTCAAGAAACGCCCCCACGTTCTCTATTGATTGTTGGTTGCCAACAATGAGCCGGTGTGCAACAAGTCACTGCAATGTTGAGCAGACACGTGCGAAGTGGGTGTGGCGCGCTGCTCTGCGAGGGACTCTACCATTTCCTGTATCCCCCTGAGTAGTGCAGCATCTTCGAGCCGGGACATCACGACTTGCCTCACAGAGCCACTCATCTCCGCGACCTTCAGACAGCAGTCGTTCAAGTGATCTTCAACATTGTACATAAAGACACTTACGGATGAAGCAGGATGATTTTAACTGCGAATAAGATTCGCTATAGAAGATGATTTTGCAGACAATTGGCAACGTTGCTCACATCTCGCACACGCGCATGAAGGGGGATTCCCCATCCTCTTTTCTTTTTTACCCCCCTCTCACTCCCTGTCCCACCCTCACTGACTATGCCTCCCCCTCTTCCTCCCCTCCCTGTCTTAGCGGAGATGCACCCCGAGAATCGATCGTCCGCCAGATGGCAGGCAAGTCGCAAGCACGGCTGCAGGGGTAGGTGGAGGGTACGGGGTAGTATGTCGGCTGCCGGGGCCAAGAAATGATGGATTAAAAAGTGTTTTCCTCAAGTGCGAGGGTCTGGTGATAGTGTGTCGGTGTGGGGAATCGCAGTGCTTGTGTTCTGACTCGTGTTTGACGGCGCCCGTCGGTCACCTGCTGCGCACTGCGGCGGGAGGCCGGCAGTTTCGTTCCAACCCTGCAGGGTCATGCCGTGATGGCAAGGGAGGTAAGAACAGGCTCCACGAGACTCACCTACTTTCCATGTTCAATACAGGTTCGGCTGCACTGAGTATGATCCCAGGACCAGCTGGAAGTTGTATGCCATTACAAATGTAAACTAAAGCGTAAAGTGAATTTTTTGACCTATATGGTTCGTATAACCTCCACACCGCATGCCACAGGAATAACTCTTTGGGTTGCCCTACTTCGGAAGTGGGCAGTGCCCTGTCTGACACAGTGAATCAAGTTGTTTCTTAATGTTTGAAAATCACTGGGCTATCTATAACAACAACAACAACAACAAATAATAATAATAATAATAATAATAATAATAATAATAGTTTATGGTGAATGTACCTCTGCCTTTTGGATGATTGGAATTTAATAGTGAGTATGCTTTGTATACTAACATTCATACAACGACCTTACAGGAAGTACTGCATCGTCTCTAATTAATCTATAAAAATGGAATAATTAATTCTAAGAAGTCAACAGCCAGTGAATGAAGTCGTGTTAATTGTATGAATGGCTCGTGTATGCACCCATTCACGAACGCACTAACAGCAGAATCCATTGTACGTGAACGAATATACATATTGGATCTCAATTTACGAGACTGCACTTTTACATTACATTTGAACACTTTTGAAGCTCAAGAGAACATTCCCCACCTGGAGACCTTTGTCAAGGGTGGTTGAGGGTGTGTAGCGCAAAGTGTGGAAGGGGCCATGACTGTGGCTGTGTCCGAAAGTGAGTGCTTGATTTTGAACTTGATATTACTCTCCTCTTACCGTCCATCTCGTGCTTCATTCATTACTCAGTGCAACGGTTTTCTTTCGTACAGAATGTATTAACTTCTACATGGGAATTTCCACCATTTTCTACTTAATCGTGTATTGTGTGGTTTGGAGGTTATATCGCAGCCATGATAGGGTGAGAATTGTGGAGGAGGGAATCTAATTCTAATGTGTGACACTAGAACAAAAGCTCCAGCGATAAACAAAGCTTTTATATTTTAGTCCACGCATTCATTTTCATTGAAATCGGTGTTCTATAACATTTGTATGTTCTTTACACGTAACCTTCCACCATGTTTGACGGTTGAGGCGAGTGTTTCATTTTTGTTATGACACGGTGCTCAGTTATAGGAGAGACGGACGAGATGATTATTGGGTCTTGTGGTACGCGCGCCACGTGAGAACAACTGACATGGCCACAGCCCATTCATTCAGTAAAAGAACATGAAAGGAAAGGAGGTTATATCAGTCTATGTCTGAGCCTGTAGGTAGCTTTACCGGAAGAATACACTAAAATATACCTGTTTACAGCGACGGTTTGCTTTGTAACGAAGTGGTCGAATATTCTTGTTGTAATAAATCATACTTTTTAATTAATCGAATATCTGATTTTTAAATTTTAGCTGACGAGGAATATGATCTACATTGAAAGTCAATTATTGTTGTCTATAGATTAAAATATGTAGCCTACTAATGTGAATAACTGGAAATGTTCTTTGAGACAGAATATTATTTGTTCGAATACGAGAATATCAGTCTAATAATTGTTACCATGGTAATACATAATTTAAGTGGACTTTGTGCCATGCATGTGAGATGAATGTAGCGCACAATATTTTTAGAAGAAGCCTTAAGAAGATTGATTTGGTGTAACGTAAATCAAGTTCTCATTCATTCTGAATGTTTCGAAGTAAAATGAAAATCAATCACAGTTAAATGTACAACAGTTCTTACAGTAGGTTTTGAAAAAATAAATCTTGCATGCTTTTAAAATAGTGATAGATATCCTGAAACCTCTAGTTCAAACATTTCTAACGCTGAATGGAGAAATGTCAACGTAGCTTTCAGCAAGAGAACTCAAAGGAGTTGAAGTTGGAACCTGGGCTTCTTTGTTCCAGGAAGGTAGGAAATATATACGTGTTAGCTAAATGGTATTACTATAGGTATAAGTTTACTCTATTTATAGAGACTGTACACTTATTTTCTTAAATACCATTGACATCGGATCGGTTTGGCTATTGGAAAGGATGATATCAGAAGAAAAATCAAATTTTATACAAAAATCTATTTTCAGATGTACATGTTTACTCATTAGTTGTTCAAAAATAGTTTTTTTAACTAGGAAAGAATTAAGGCATTGGCAAATAGAGGCTACTTGTTTTTAGCATAAAGCATGCTTACTTTATCTCCATTCCATAAATACATTTTCTCTTCCTACTAAAGCATCTTTAATGTAATGAGTATGCTTTACGAAGTGAAAATGATAAAGATACGTAGTACAGTGTCCCCTTTTAGTGGATCTTATGTTGGAAGTAAATGAGTAGTTGCTGTAATTCAGAAATCGTGTATGGATAGTGACCAGAAGTAAGGAAGAATACCCGTTTTGTTCAAATAGGCTTTTTAGTTACTTTCGCATGAATGACACATATAATATGTAGCTACTCAGTTTTCACAGTTGTGTTATTATCTCAAGAACTAATTATCAGATTCTTCATAATCTTATGTTTTCATTGATGTCGGATAAGTAAATAAATCCCTCTGAACATTTGCGAGTGCGCTGAAGACAGCTCAGTACGATTTTCTATAAGTTATAAATAACACATTGTCAGAGCAGCGGGGGAGGGGGTAAAGTGGGAGGGTAGGAACGATATGGCGGGATGTACCTGTGTTCTGATTGGCCATATATTCTTGACAATGAGTTAGTCTGAGGGGGGAGGGGTAGGTTTCCAACGATTTATTACCTGAACCAATGTGGTGTAGGGCAGTTTTGAATCTGGTTCGTAGGTACTGACAACATAAGGTGACATATTATCTGGGCATTTGTGTTGTCGGATGGACTCTTTCCACGAAGATATCATGCTAGCTTATACTAAAAATAAGGCCAGTGAGACAATTTATTAAGTGTTGTGCTGTTGTCTTTGTCGTTTTGTGTATGTCATGAAGCATTTCATTCGCAATAGGCCGCGAAATTAAGTTATATGGGCCGTGGCCAAATTAGAGAAAGTAGTAATATAAGCTAATATTGTTAACTTGAGAATTACTCGGGATTTCAGAATAAATGTGCTCATGAATTGCTGTGATGTCATTTTCTCTGCATTACTGAATTGATTATTAATGCATAAAAGCCGGCACTAGTTGTTTGTTTGGGTACTTTACGTGGATCACATTCGCTAGGACGTAGTGCATGCTAAGCAATGTTACATATTTTTGCGACCTGATGTTACTAAGTGTGTGTACAGAGCGCCCAGCGAGGATATGTATGGAAATATTCAGGACGTGCCACAGGTTAGTTTAGCAATTAGTTTTGTTTATAGTTATGTTCGTATGAATTATTCTATGCTCTTTTACTTCTGTGATTTGTCTCCTGTCCATCTGAAACTTACAGAGTGATTATCGAAACGGGGTTTATTCTTGGACAGTTAACATGATATTGCTCCTGGATAAAACATTTTAAATCTAGAGGTAACATGTACAATACCATATGTGAAATTAAAATTAATAATCTCATGTCTGTAGACGTAGTGTTAAAATGCCTAACATGCTCTTCCATTGTTTAAAATAACGCGAAGATTCTACTGGAAGTCCTGTTAGATTGTGTTTGTATCAGATAATTTGCTTTCAGTTCTTCTCAAATTAGTCTAATATGTCGTGAAATTCTGTTCGTGGATATTGGTTTAATATTTTAGAACTGAAAACATTTAGAAAGAATGATTTATTGTGTAGTTCTCTTATGTGTTTTGTAGTTGTCACAGCGTAAATATTTTTTCGGCATATATTGTTTCCAAATGAACGTATTATTGTAGCTAGCTTTCTGTAGAAAATGCTGCCATCTCATCCTTTTGTTATCCGACATTGAGGAAGACCTAAAACGACATAGGGTAGAAGTTGTTAATGTTGAACGAAAATAGCAAGCAATGTAGTGATGTGACTGACGGCCGGTTGTTAAGGAAGCGTGCTGCGTCCCACAGGTGGGGGTCGGATCCAAAGCGCGGGAAGGTCCCGCAGTACATGTGGTGAAGTTACGTGCAGTGTTTGCGTTTCCTTGGTGAAACATTTCGAAATAATACGTTTGCTATTAAAACAGGTTGATTGATTATATTGATATTTTATCCCTTAGATCAACTGACATTACAAATTGTGATACATTGAAGAAACAGAACCGCCCGCGGCAATGTCACGTTGTATTCAGCAGGGTTTGTAACGTTCTACTGTTGTAGATTTCTTGACCTGTGCCTCTTAGTTTGCTTTCATTTCAAAGGCACATTTTTTCCTGAATTCCAAGGCAAAATACGTAAATTAAAAGCCATAATAGTCAGCCAACTACAGAGAATTATTGGAGTATACAGATGTAGTTTGAAAATACACGGTTTTTCTTAATAGTCACTGGAACACACTTTACAGAGATCTGGGAGAATTTCATGTTATACAGTAAATGTTAATATGACTATTCCGAAAAGAAGAAAACATACATAGAGACGTCATAAGTTACTTCAGTTAGTGTAATAAACAAGCATTTTATTTCACAGGCTCTAGCGCTCAACAGAAAGTGACCGCATGGTATTTTATAAGTTCCGCGCAGGGACAGTTTCTCGTCAACCTATAGATATAATGTTTGATGTAGGTATCTGCATGGAAGGTGAAAGATATTTTGATAATATTTAAGTCCAATAAAATAAAATAAATGTGAGGAGCGGACAATTTTGGCTGAAAGTTTTGGGACACTCTATGATTTGAACAAGTGCGACCATGTCTCTATATTATTAGGTGATATAACAATGTTTTTAACTCTTAATTAACGTTAGGAAACGAGTAACTTTTGTCTCAAACTAGGCATCTTTACGGTGATGGTTACTCGTTCTAGGAAACTTTATATATTTTTTAAACAAACGGAAATTTTTTACTATTTTGACATCGCCATCATTTCCCCTTTTCCAGCTGTTTCCTCTCCACTTCGTCCTGTCTCATCCAGCACTGTGTTCCAGACCAGCTCCGTTCACAGAGTCCTTCCATCGTAATCTTGGTCTTCTTCATACTCATCTCCCTGTCATCTGTCTTTCCAATGCTTATCTTGGCAATCTTTCTTCTTTCATGCATTTGGCATGTCCAAACCATCTAAATCTGCTCTGTTCCAGTTTGCCATTTATGTTTTGAACACTTAGCTCTTTTCGTATGACTTCATTTCTCATTCTATCCCTGCTTGACTTCTGTAGCATACTCCTCACGTATTTCATTTCAGCTGCCTGTACACTACTCTTACCTCTCTGAATCATTGTCTAGATTTATGCTCCATATGTCATTATAGGTAAGTAGTATCCCTTGTTTATTACTTTTTTAGCCTTCATTGGTACATCTTTATTCCATGTTAATCTCCGTACCTGGTGGCAAAATGCACTCCCTAGTTGCATCCTTCTACTAATTACCATGTCCATTCTTCCATTTTTGTCAGTTCACTTCCCAAGTATTTGAAATGTTCTACTATTTCCAGTTCCTTGTCTCCAATTTTGACAGCTCCCTTTCCTTTTTTATTTACGCTGCTCATCATCACCTTTGCCTTACTCTTCTCCACGTTTATTCTCAATCCGCATTGTTCAGTCCTTCTGTTCAGTACATTCAGCTGTTGTTGTACCTCCTGTCCGCCTCTATGGTGTGTAGTGGTTAGCATGATTAGCTGCCACCCCTGGAGGCCCGCGTTCGATTCCCGGTTCTGCCGCGACATTTGAACAGTGGTACGAGGGCTGGAGCGGGGTCCACTCAGCCTCACCTCGGGAGGTCAACTGAGTAGAGGAGGGTTCGATTCCCACCTCAATCATCCTCGAAGTGGTTTTCCACTTCTCCTCCAAACAAATGCCGGGATGGTACCTAACTTAAGGTCACGGCCGCTTTCTTCCCTCTTCCTTGCCTATCCCTTCAAATCTTCCCATCCCCTGTTCAGCATAGCATGTGAGGCTGCCTGGGCGAGGTCCTGGTCCTCCTCCCAAGTTGTATCCCCAGACCGAAAGTCTCACGTTCCAGGACACTGCCCATAAGGCGGTAGAGGGGGGATACCTCGCTGAGTTAGAAGGAAAAGCCAACCCAGGAGTGTAAACAGATTAAGAAATAAAGAAAAGAAAGTTGGACCTCCTCCTCATCTGTTGACAATATTATGTAAACTAATGGAGTAACTATGATGCAATTTTTATTTATTGCTGGTTTGTTTCTGATTAATTATATTTTAATAATATTGTTTTTATGTACCACTAACTACTTTAACGGTTTTCGGAGACGCCGAGGTGCCGGAGTTTAGTCCCGCAGGAGTTCTTTTACGTGTCAGTAAATCTACCGACACGAGGCTGACGTATTTGAGCACCTTCAAATACCACCAGACTGAGCCAGGATCGAACCTGCCAAGTTGGAGTCTGAAGGCCAGCGCCTCAACCGTCTGAGTCACTCAGTCCGGTATTATTATATTTTAAATGAGCAAGGATGAAATGTCCATTGAAAACTTGTTTCGCAAAAGGCCGAGCATTTTCTGAGTTTTATTTTCTCTAGACAAGGGGGCGTGATTTGCTCAGTGGCTTAGCTGCTGGTTTCCGACCCGGAAGGCTGAGTTTCAAATCCCCGTCAATACTGGGTCGAGATTTTCATCTAAAAAATCACGTGGCGTCAGGTAGGGCATCCGGTCATATACCCCCGGCCAAAACCAAAATGAGCCGGGGTGGTTCCAGCGACCCCAGAAGTAACTGGGATAAGCTGAAGAAAGTTTTTACTCTTTCTAGACAAGAGTGGGGAAATCAATAAGTTTCGACTGGAAGCATCTAGCGCGCCGCGCATTGCACAGTAGCGTTCTTTGGAGACGGGTTCCGCATCACAGTTTCATCACAATCGGATACTCAGTTACTCTGAATTTTATTATTAAAAATTGTCAACATTTTTCGTTTGCTTGAAAAAAAAAAAAAGAAAGAAACAACGTAGAAGCTCCTAGTTTGTGCGAAGAAAATACCCGTTTCTCAATGTTAATGAACAATTAAGTACAATGTAAGGTACGGGTATAATCTGCCCGAAGGCAGGTCCGAATCTTTACAGAGGTGTGCCTGAGCCGGAGTGTACGTACGGTAGGGTGGCCAGTTCCTTTCCGCTCCTCCATTCCCTTACCCCCCCTCCAACAACGCGTGGCAACCAATCCAAATCTTGACCATGCCGAATGTCGCTTAACTTCGGAGATCTCACGGGATCCGGTGTTTCAACACGGCTGCGGTCGTTTGCATATGCAATATTATGGCATCTAATAATAACGGGTCGGGGCTGCATGAGTTCAAATCATAGCGTGTCCTTAAACTTTCTGGCTGAACTGTACAATACCGTGCGCTCTTTCTTTTTTGGGCGGTTATACTTTCGAGTACAAAAAATGTAATTTTGTTGAAAAAATCATCTGCTTCACAAGTATGACAGCGCATACGTTTCTATGTACTAAAATATTCATATGGCATTTAGCCTAATACGACATTTTGAAATCTGCCACGTTGTCAATGTTCAAGCTCATACAGGGTGGTCGGGAGCAATGTTACCGGCTATATGAGCGTTATAGGGTTGGTCATGTTGATAAATAATTTGAAATAAATAATTCGATATCTAGCGCAGCTGTCATTTAATCAGCTGCTGAAGTTAGCCAATTAGATCACTTCGCGCGCGGGGGGGGGGGGGGGGATGGGCTTTGCGAGGCGGTCTTGCTAAATTAGCACGTGCTATTTATCCCTAAACTTTTTCAAGTTCCTGAGATACTTATGACACCACTTGATTGTATCATCCTGAAAGGGATTGGGAAACTGCTGAATATATTTAATGATTTCTGAAAGAAAGTGAACGTTACCCAGACATTCAAAGATACAGCAGAATCTAGCGGGTGTTCAAAAAGTTTAATACATAGAATAAGAAAGGAGAAAATGAAAGGTCTTCTGAAATAATTAATATAATCATATAATAAATATCAAATTCAAACAATTTATGAAGAACACAAGAACCACTTCACTTCACCGTTGAACTCAACACCACAACTAATATTACAACATAGATCTCTGAATGTCCGCCTCTGCGGTGTAGTGGTTAGTGTGATTAGCTGTCACCCCCGGAGACCCGGGTTTGATTACCGGCTCTGCCACGAAATTTGAGAAGTGGTACGAGGGCTGGAACGGGGTCCACTCAGCCTCGGGAGGTCAATTGAGTAAAGGGGGGTTCGATTCCCTCCTCAGACATCCTGGAAGTGGTTTTCCGTGGTTTCCCACTTCTCCTCCAGGCAAATGCCGGAATGGTACCTAACTTAAGGCCACGGTCGCTTCCTTCCCTCTTCCTTGTCTGTCCCTTCCAATCTTCCCATCCCTCCACAAGGCCCCTGTTCAGCATGGCAGGTGCGGCCACCTGGGTGAGGTACTGGTCCTCCTCCCCAGATGTATCCGCCGACCCAGAGTCTGAAGCTCCAGGACACTGCCCTTGAGGCGGTAGAGGTGAGATCCCTCGCTGAGTCCGAGGGAAAAACCGACCCTGTACTTAATCTCTTCCCTCCCTTCATCAAACGCAATCGGAAGGGTACATTTTTGGCCTTTCATTTATATTTAAATCCTATATCACGAAGAAACCTATTTGAAGTAGTTGGTATTTGGTAGAGTTTTATCGCCATTTACCGTTTTACTGTATTTGATATGTTTAATGTTGGTGGTGTCCAGCTCCATGGCTAACTGGTTAGCGTGCTGGCTTTTGGTCCAGAGGGTCCCGGGTTCGATTCCCGGCCGGGTCGGGGATTTTAACCTCCATTGATTAATTCCAATGACTCGGGGGCTGGGCGTGTGTGGTGTATTCAGCATTTGAAATCATCTTACGTAGGGTTCTCATATTCACAGACATGCAGGTCGCCTAATATTTAGCTTCTTACTCATGTAGATAGATCACTTTTATTGCCATACTTATATTTCCATTTACTTTATTACTTATTGTGTTCTCTTTATGTATTGCTTATTTTTTCAGTTTGTATTTCACTTTTTCATTATGACTTTGTCTCTTTCTCATTATCTATACGCTCCGAATTTTATTCTATTTTATTTGTTGAACTCTGCGTTCTTTCTTCATTATATGTTGTCCAAATCTGTAATTTTTAGCTTATCTTTGATTTTATGATAGAATAGTACATTTCTATTATATATGTATTATCTGTAGATCAATTATGTGGTTAAGTGTAAGAGAGGGCCACGAGCCCTAACTTCGCCACTGCTAAAGTCAATAAATAAATAAATAAATAATAAATAATAGACCGTCTACGAGTAAAAGACCTGCACTACTGGTGATGAGGGCCCTACTTAGGATGATTTCTAATGCTGAGTACGCCACACACGCCCAGCCCCCGACTCATTGGAATTAACCAATGAAGGTTAAAATCCCCGACCCGGCCGGGAATCGAACCCTCTGGACCAAAGGCCAGCACGCTAACCATTTAGTCATGGAGTCAGACATTAATGTTGGTGGTATGATTTCAAAGAACAAGGAATGAACGATGCGACGGGCCCCGCTTTGTTCTGTTCCATCATAGCTAACCTAGAATTATTTTGCTTACTCATTCTTATAGGTTTCTTTCTTTGCTGGCGTTTTCCGAGGACCTTTCGTTTTCTACTTTCTTATTCTATGTTGTTGCTACTCCAACCACTACTCTTATACCTTCATATCTTCCACACAATATAAATAACATTTGTTTGAGCGCCAGTTGCTTTTTTTAAGAAAAACAACGAAATTCGGTAGAGCATACCTCTTACATCAATTATCTCAAGGCGTGAGGTGATAAACTCACACATCTGGCAATATACAGGGATATGGATCAGGACAATATAAGATTACGGTTGCATTTCCACAATTGAGGATTGTACTTGGAAATAGAATCACTTATTATAATTAAAATAAAACTGAGTTTATGACTAAATTTACGTCACAATGAACAAGCATTGACGTATTTCAATTTCACAAAAAAAATATATATAGTGAGATTTGCGGTAACATATAAAAAGAAAATTTAATCTAAACAAAAAAAAGCTATTGGCATGAACTTGAAGTGAAATATGATATCGCCGCTGATTACAATCTTCTTCATGTTATTACTGCATAACATGTCTGATGCTTTAATTACCTGATGTCTGCATATACCGCTGTTGAACTTGAAATTCCTGGAAAAACCTATGAGCTGAAGTCGGGAGCCGTCTGCTGTTATCTTCTTATGTAACCAGGAGTTGACCTACATGCCATGTACGCGTGTAGTAAGCTCCAATGTAGTTACGCCCACTCAATATATTATAAGAAATTGGAAAATATTGAAACATCTTGTGAAGTCCATCCTCACAAGAAGATGATGTTTCTTTATCAGCATAGTACCCGTCTCTGCTCGGATACAACTACCACTTGTAGACCTCCTCGATTATTACAAGACCTCTTCAAACACAACTCTTAGCTCTGACCATCACTCTAAGACCACTTCTTCCATTTGATACATCTGACTGATACATTATGATCTGATCTGATACCTCTCACCACCGTTGCATCGACATTTTTATAACCTCGTGATGACCACTCATATCCCTACTCCCTGGTCATCCCTTCTACCTCAACATACAGTAGCTGGCGAATACTGACACTTGGTCGCAATCACGTGCCCACGCACTGATGTCATCAGTCATGTGTCGCATAAGCGTACCCAAGCGGATTACAGTTGACTATGCTGCATGAGTCACCGGAAAACCTACTTGCACATAACATTCTCAGTTAAACATAGCCTCGATTGCAAAATACTATGCCAGCTCATGTGGCCAGAGTTACAAACCACAGCATGACTATATGAAACCAACAAATCTCACTTACTACAATACAGAATAATTACAAACAAATTTCACTTAACCTATGATTAAATACAATAATATGCGTGATACCTAATTATTACAGTCTAAATGATGAGAAACCGAATATAAAATCTCATGAATCGGGTTAATAATAATAATAATAATAATATAATAATAATAATAATAATATAATAATAATAATAATAATAATAATAATAATAATAATAATAATAATAATAATAAATACTGAATGGAATCTGTAACCCTGTTGTACGGTTACAATGTATTCACCTTTTTGAATACCCGTTAGCTTCTGCTGTACCTTTGAATGTCTGGGTAACGTTCATTTTCTTTCAGAAATCATTAAATATATTCAACAGTTTCCCAGTACTACGCTTTGTAGTTTCCGTGCTCATAATTAATATAATCATATAATAAATACAAAATTCAAACAATGTATGAAGAACACGAGAACCACTTCACTTCACAGTTGAACTCAACACCACAACTAATATTATAACATAGATCTCTGAAGAAGTACGTAATCTTTTCTTTCCCATCAAGCGAAATCGGAAGACACTATAAGGAATATCCGAGTAAGCAAATTGTAGCGCTGGGCATAAGTGCGATAACTTACAGATGTTATTTAATGCCGAGCTCTGAATTGCTTTAAACACTATTTCAGACTTTGATAAATATTTCTTCCCACTTAGTCACCAACGTACAGTCAATAACAAAGTACATTAGTCTCTACCTAACTTTTCTGTTATCATCCGAGAATTTTCAATTAGTATTTAATTTAAAACACTTATAGGTGTCTTCTTGAGCCTCCGTGGCTCAGGCGACAGCGCGCTGGCCTCTCACCTCCATGGTTCAAATCTCGGTTATTCAATGTGAGCTTTATGCTGGATAAAGCGGAGGCGGAATAGGTTTTTCCCGCGTACTCCGGTTATCCCATTCACCTTTCATTCCAGCAACACTCCCCAATATCATTTCATCTGCCAGCCATTAATTATTGCCCCCAGAGGAGTGCGACGGGCTTCAGCAGCCGGAACAATTCATATCCTCACCGCTAGATGGGGGCTTTATTCATTCCATTCCTGACCAGGTCGAATGACTGCAAATAGGCTGTGGATTTTCATTAGGCCCTATAGCTGTCTTCTTATGTAAAATTGATTGTCCAGGGAAAGAATATATTTTCTACTAGCTGACCCGACAGACGTCGTTCTGTCAAAAATAAATGACAATGGAACGAACTTAAATTCAGTCTGTACTGCACGCAGAAATCAGTATAATGCAAATGACTACCTTATCAACATCAAATGAGTTAATTTTCTCCTGCTACCAAAAGTTAGTAACAAACTACTGGAAAAACGTGTTTTCAGTACCTGCAATATTAATATCTTGATTGTGAATAAGGAAATGCTCAAATAGGTCACAGCATATCACTACCCAGAAATAACTCTGATTGACTGTAACGTAGACGGGAACTCTTCAGCAGGTCTTCAAATCCCTCACAGAGCCTTAATTATCCCCCGTTGCAAATCAAGTACTTTGATAAGTTGATGGCGTGAAAATAATGTGACAAAAGTTACTCCTCTTTCTTCGTAGGAAATAACTATCATAGAAAACACTGATTCCAATGAACACTACGAAGATATTTTCCATTGTAAAGCTTTAAGGTACACGATTTTTGTTTGATTACCTGGCGCGTAAACAAACAAATTTGATGGTTTTCCAGCACGGGAACAGGCAACATAAAATTGGCCATGCGAGAAGCATGGGTTTTCGAGATTAATGCTGCAAACACTCAATGAATGGCCCTGGGATTTGTTTATGGTCTTAGCAAAAGCGACCGGCACTGGAAACTGCAGTCGTTTAAATTCAAATGGTATGTCAGTCGGAATCATAGGGATGCGTTGGTATCAAAATGTCTTCTCCTATATACTTCCCCGTTAGAATGGTTGCTTCGATCACGTTGTTTGTTATAGGTTAAAAGAAAGCAATGTTATATGTTACCTTGAAAGTTGGCATGAAATTGTCCCGAAGTACACTTGTTGCCCCAAATGAAGACATTTGTAAGCAGTTGTTATATTTTTGGATATTTGTAAGGAAATGTATAGAATCTGTTCCTGTTCCTGAAACCAATGAGTACAATGGAGGTGGTGGAATCAATGGCACTAATTTCACTTTGCGATTTGCGCAACACAATCCAGCGGCTTCATTTTTGTATTTCAATGCCTTACAATTTTGGCAAACTGAGTGCATAGATCCAACAGTAACGCATTGGTAGGCGCTGTAGTCAATTGAAACATCGTAACTGAAAGCAGCTCGATTCAAACTTGCAAGATTATTAACTGAACGACGCGCTGCACGGGTTGTGATATCCGAATCCTTTCAGTTTCATTTCGCTATTCACGTTGTTGTGCAGTCCAATTAGACTGAAAATTAGCTTGGCTTGTAGCATTTCGAGTTCTTCGACCGAAGTTGCTTCGTCCGCGTCTTACAGGTGGCATGAGTCTTGAACTGTGTATGGAAGCACACAGAAAATAAACCAATCAACCAATGAAATCGATGAACTTGTTTGTTGAGAAGCGAAGATTTAAAAACAATCAGGGTAGACAAAGGTCTCTAAGGGGCCCATTCACAGTCGAGCCGGTTGGCGAGCCCGTCCATGTATAAAATCCACACCCCGAACCCGACTGGCTCGACGGTGACCATACACTGGCGAACCCGTTGGCGGACCAGTCCGCCAGTCTGTATTGCAAATAGTATGTGCATTGCCTAGTTTTTGTTATAGAGAAAGTGGGTTCGAATCCCACTGTCGGCAGCCCTGAAGATGGTTTTCCCTTGGTTTTCCATTTTCACACGAGGCAAATGCTGGGACTGTACCTTAATTAAGGCCACGGCCGCTTCCTTCCAACTCCTAGGCCTTTCCTATCCCATCGTCGCCATAAGACCTATCTGTGTCGGTGCGACGTAAAGCCACTAGCAAAAAAGTGTTTTTGTTATGGCCCAACGAAAACATTCCAAAGTGGCTGTAGCTGTTGCAGATGTAAAGAAGAAGGAACGTGTGTGAATGAAGGAATGGTTGAGAGATAAACCAGGATTTTCACACGTCAGCCTATTAAGAACTCTGCGTACAAGAGCCTGCAGATTTTAAGAACTTTCTGCGTATGGATAGCGACAGTTTTTGCGAAAAATTGTTGGAGTTGATTCGGCCAAACATAGAGAAACAGGAGACACACATGAGAGATACCATCTGTGCTGAAGAGAGGTTAATTGTAACATTGCGATTTCTAGCGACAGGGAGAAGCTATGAAGACCTGAAATTTAGCAGTGTAATATCTCCTCAGCTACTTGGAAAAATCATTCCTGAGACGTGTTGGGCAATCTTCGATACGTTGCAGTCGGAATATTTGCACGTAAGTGGGCATACGCAATTTTGATTGTGATGTATTATAAGATCGTTTTTATAAAACAAACGTAATATTCTTTTGAAAGTGATTAGTTTGGGAAATGTTATTTCACTACTAATTATGAAATACAGAAAATGCCACTACTGTAGTAATGTATGATACATACTTACAGTATTAACTAGTTAAGTGCAGAGGCGCGAGAGTCATATATGTCATAGCACAATGGTCTATAGGCTAATAATATTTGTACGAGAGTATCGGGAGACCATGGATTCTTCTTCTTCAAATTACTATTATTACTATTATTATTGTTGTTGTTATTGTTATTATTATTAGTGTTCGAATGTCGCACTAACACATGGAAGGCATTGCGTGACGGAAGGCTGGGAAAGCTCCAGGACTCGCCCGGTACATTTCAATAAATTCTTCCCGGAACTGCTTATTCTTCTCAAAAGTCATTGTTATTTGAGGTAGGCCTAATTAACTCACACAGAAACCAAATTAAGCTACAGACGAAACCGCAGTGAGCCGGTCAGGTAGTGGCCATACACACACTGACGGGTTGGCGAACCGGTCGGGTTCGCTGGTTTAGCAGTCGAACCGCCAACACGGACCCAACCTCGAGCCCAACCCTCAACAACCCCCCATACACCTTCGAGCCGGTCAGTGCGACCAAGGTCACGAACGGGCTCGCCAACCCGCTCGACTGTGAATGGGCCCCTTAACAAAACACGACACTGCATGCGACTGTCCGGAGAGCGTAAGTTTGGAAGATCCGTACCGGCAGTCGAGGCAGCAAGACAGCCAGCCAGCCAGCCAGCCCGCGCGAAACCAAAACCCAAGGAGACATTCTTCTTGTCCCAAACTGAGAACTAATCGAGATAAGAACTTGGGGTTTGTTTTAAAAATAACTTCCATATCTGAAGACAATTTGCCTCTCTTTGACCCCCCCCCCCATGCAAATTCAATAGCAAATAAGTTGGCCAGCGTCTGACTTTTTTGTGCCTGCACATAAAAATCTCTGAACATGACTGAAAAGAAACACAAACAGTGCATCTTCTTAGCATTTAAATTTAAAAAGAAACTTATCTACGTCGGGCTGAAATCCTCCTTTACCAGCCGTGAAAAAATTACAAATATAGTGAATATAAAATAGGAGTTATGACATGATAAGTTCTATGCAATGAATATTTTGCATTTGAGGTAACATTCCATTATATTAACATGTTCACACTCAATTATTTAAAAAACCTTTTTCTGTTAACGGCATCAAATGCGGCTTGAAATTTTGTACATAATCCTATATTCACCCATTTTAACCGATAACATTCAGATTTACGGACATTTGGCAAACGCGCTGGATTAGGGGAGGACAGCGCAAAGCGCAAACGCGGGAGAAGGAAAGAGAGACGAACAGTTTGAATGGAAAAAGAGAAATGGGGCTTCTACGTTTTTCCTGACATTTTTCCAATTTTTCCCTTCGTAAAAACCTTATTCGGACCTCGACGAATATTTGAAAAAAAGAATTAGCCGAATTGGTCCAGCCGTTCCCGAGTTTTGCGCTTAGCAACACATTTAGCGATTCATTTTTATTTATATAGATGAACAGGCAATACAAGAAGACATTCTTTATCTGTTTTGATCATTGTTTTTTATCTATCGCGTAATAAGTCATTTATTTTCAAAAAATAATAATTCGCGCCAAAATAACGTAATTGTGTAAATAGGCCTCGTATTAATTATTTATGACTTTACATTTGACATAATCAGAAAGAGCGGAAACTTCTTTATAAGACCACACCATCATTTTACTAGATTTATCGCTTTGGATTATCGGGAAATGGACAATATCGCCATGGTAAAAAAGGACGGAGCTAACTGCAGGACATACAAGTGTGAATGAGAAGCAAATACTACATCTATTTTTTTGCTATTAGCTTTACGTCGCACCGACACAGATATGTCTTATGGCGACGATGGGATAGGAAAGGCATAGGAAGTGGAAGGAAGCGGCCGTGGCCTCAATTAAGGTACAGCCCCGGCATTTGCGTGGTGTGAAAATGGGAAACCACGGAAAACCATCTTTAGGGTTGCCGACAGTGGGGCTCGAACCCACTATCTCCCGATTACTGGATACCGGCCGTATACTACATCTAACTCCATACTCTCTTTTAAGGTGGGGCCGATGACCTAGATATTAGGCACCTTTGAGCAACAAGCATCATCATCATCATCATCATCATCATCATCATCATCTCTTAAGGTGCGGGGCTGAGTGGCTCAGACGGTTGAGGCGCTGAACTTCTGACTCCAACTTGGTAGGTTCGATCATGGCTCAGTCCAGTGGTATTTGAAGGTGCTTAAATACGTCAGCCTCGTGTCGGTATATTTACTGGAACGTAAAATAACTCCTGTGAGACTAAATTCCGGTATTTCGGCGTCTCCGAAAACCGTAAAAGTAGTTAACGTGACGTAAAAACAAATAACATTAAGGCACTGTAGCCCGGTGGTAGTATATTCTGCTACATATGCTACCCAACTAGGAATAAGGTGCTCTATTACGCTGGAAAGAGTGTGAGGTCAAGGCTATTAACTCATTGAGACGTAGATTTAAAAAATTTTAACGTCCTTCGGTTCCCAACGCCTTTGAAACACATTAAACTAATATAGATAGGCCTATAGCGTAAGTTATTTCGAAAGCATGGATATGATAATATTCAGGTTGAAGTGCATTTTTTTTCGCTGAATTTATAAGATATACATTTCTTGTACGTCTTCCCCTTAATGCTGTTTGTTGATGCGGGGTCGGGGTTGAGGTGAGATGAATTTATATGATATGTTTTACGGCTGGATGTCCTTCCTGACACAACCTAATGAACTAATGAGGAAGAAATGAATGATGATGAATGAAATTGGTAAGGAGGTGAAAGGAATCGGCTGTGGCCTATGGATAGGAACTTCCCTGAATTTGCCCGGAAATCTAAATGGGAAACCACTGAAAACTATTTCCAGGACAGCCGACGGTGGGACTCGAACCAACGCGTCTCCCGAATGCAGAGCTTGGCTCCGTAGCAGTAGCGCGTTCACACGCGCGGCCACTTTATTCGCTAGGATGTACTGTAAATGTCTTCTTCACGGTAATAATAATTGTTACGGGGATTCCCGTGGATCAGCAGAGGTGAAAGAAGGTGCGGGCTGGAATGGGTCTAACTACAAGTCCTAAAGATTAATTCAAATTTAAATAAATGTTATATTTTCAATAGACAACAAGATTTAACAAATTTTCACTAGGTGAAATAACAATGAAGATTCAGGTACAATAATCATTTTACAAGCGAAAACACAAGTTAAGGGGTCTTTACAAATCCTGGGCTTCGATCCCCAATATCACAATCCTTGAGCTCTCAGCTCACAACCACAAATTACCAAAGGGCAGAAAACCCATAATTACATGGAGCACTTGCTCCCACCTAGTAATGTCAAGCCTCCTAGAGGCACCTTTCAAAACACCATAAAGAGCTGACCCGCTCTCAATCTTTCAAGCCTATTAAAGGCAATACAGTGCTTTACAATCATTTGCCATCGAGGCGCAACTTACAAGAATTAAACAGGGGCATCTCGTACCCAGCCTACAGGGCCTTAAAAGAAAAATAGTAGGTTAATTAAATGACCCAAAATACCAATATGAATGGAGGCGTTGCTTGCGCTCCTACATGAAACCGTATAAAACCTAAGTGGCACTAGGCCGCTGACACAGGGGCTATTCCCAAACTAGGGAGGTGACTCGTATAAGAAGATTTTAATACATTAAGAGTAGAAAATCGGTTATGAAAACGTAGTCACCTCAACTCAAGATGAAGGGGAGCTCGAGAGGGTAAAGCACTCTCTATCCCCGATTTAAAGTTAAAGTAATAAGAAACTTTTACATAAGCCGGCACTAAGTTACATTTTTAGAAAGGTAGGTTGCATTGAAAAGGATTTGGACCTTCCCCGAGGGCTAAACTGCTGAGATAGCAAGAAATAAGATGTTAAAAGGCCATTACCTTGTAGAAGAGCTGCTGGCGGATGAAAGAGGCGCTTCCCGCCTCATGCTATACTTCCATACACTAAGCTAGATGTTGTACGAGTGGCCGAGAGCCAGGAAAATCAGCAGTTTTTATACTCTCGGGAAAGATTCGAGACCTTTCATGAATGATTAAGACACACCCACAGTCGTTTATTGGATAACTTACAGTTACACATCAACATGGGGAAGAAAGACGCCATTGGCTAAAAATTAATGACGGAAATTTACGATTGGCTAATTTCAAAACTGGCGGAAAGAAAGATTAATATTGCCAACCCACAAATGAAAGAACAACATTTAGTAAAGAACAAACTTATGAATACAAAATATCTTCAAGAAAAGTTCCTTCACTTCGCACCAGGGTGCATGATCATAGTTTTTGGTAGAGTCATCTGTGAGAGAATGTCCACACTTCTTGATAATTAGTAAACAAAAACAATTCGAAATTAACTCAGTGACATCTTCTGATAAACGGTTGAATTAATTCAGTTTTAAAGTTCAGAGTTTCAGTTGTAGAGGAGTACTTAAAGGCGGAAAATTCAAATGTGTGGCGTATAGGTGTACCAACCGGTACAATAATAATAATAATAATAATAATAATAATAATAATAATAATAATAATAATAATAATAATAATAATAATAATAATAATAATAATAATAATAATAATTTCCGGCTTCACGGCTAAATGGTTAGCGTGCTGGTCTTTGGTCACAGGGTTCTCGGGTTAGATTCCCGACGAGGTCGGGAATTTTAACCATAATTGGTTAATTCCCCTGGCACAGGGACTGGGGTATGTGACGTCTTCATCATCATTTCATCCTCATGAAGAAGCGCAGGTCGCCTACGGGAGTCAAATTAAAGGATCTGCACCAGGCCCCTCCGGAGGCCACACGCCATTCCATTCCATATTAATAATAAAAGGACCATTGAACAATTTTACTTCACTCACGTCGATTCTGTGTGAGCCTTTATTTTTCTGTTCCCTGTACCAGGATGTCGACGTCGAAGGAGTCAAGAAAACTGTATCGGACTTGAATTAAATCAGCCTGAAATTCTTGCATTTTGCTGGAGTAAAACTGGGAAGTCCGAAAGTAAGAAATCTCAGGACAACTTGAAGAAAGTGTCCATGGCCCACAATACGAGGGCAATTTAAGATATTTTAATTTTTTTGAATCATTACGGAGGTGTAAAGTAGACCTCTCATTGCGTAAGTATATACCCAAATCCTGTGTACAGTCAACCGCACACAAATTCTCAAAACGCAAGGATATTCGTAAACCGTGGATAGCCAGTGTAATTCTACCACCTGCACAATATGTTCATCTTATTTCAAAGAGGAAGATTTTGAAAGAACATCTGTGATGACCAATTTTCGTGCGGGTGAATGTACATACAGGGTGTAACAAAAATGAACGGCACAAATTGCAGGCCACATTCCTTATACACAGATGAAGAAATGATGTTATATGAACATGGGTCCGGAAACGCTTTGTTTCCATGTTACAACTCATTGTCTCCAACTCATTTATAATGGGAAACACACAAGAACAGAACGTACCAGCATGCCACATGCAACTCTTTCTCATAGAGGATGTTCAATACGCCCTCCGTGAGCTTTGATACATGCTTGCCAAGGTCGTACGGATCACTGGAACAAGCAATGACGTAAGTCTCATGGCAACAGGCTATGTGTAAAACAAAACACAACACTGGGAGTGCACCTACGATACTGACACCATTACCAGACGCAAGAAAGAGTGCATGTTTCCCATGATTAATGAGTCGGAGAAAATGAGGTGTAACATGAAAACTAAGCGTTTCCGGACCAATGTTCATATAACATAATTTCTTCATCTGTGTATAAGGAATGTGTCCTGTAATTTGTACCGTTCATTTTTATTACACTCTGTATTTTGTAGTATGGACCAGGTACAGATTACTTTTTTATACATATATATGAAATGAAATGGAGTATGGCTTTTAGTGCCGGGAGTGTCCGAGGACAAGTTCGGCTCGCCAGGTGCAGGTCTTTTGAATTGACTCCCGTAGGCGACCTGCGCGTCGTGATGAGGATGAAATGATGATGAAGACGACACATACAATTAATGTTAAAATTCCCGACCCTGCCGGGAATCGAACCCAGGACCCCTGTGACCAAAGGCCAGCACGCTAACCATTTAGCCACGCAGCCGGACATATACATATATATCATCGCCATAAGACCTTCCTGAGTCGGTGCAACGTAAAGCAAATATATAGTTCTCGTACTTGTTAAAGCCGTATTTCAAAGGAAGGTAATAGTTTTTAGAGTATTCAAATGCACATTTAGATTTTTTTTTTTGGTATTTGGTGATAACACTTTGCCTGTAAAATTAATTTTGCTATAGTAAATTTCAATTTAGAGGTCGGAGTACCCCATCTGTTTTCAGCATCAGCACGTGCGTGTTCCTATAGGTTACTTGACTCTTCTAAAAGTACATCCTGGTAGACCCGCCACGGAAGGGAAATTTTAAAAAATCTAGTTCTACGTAGGCAGTTCAATAAATATAGGTAACATGTGCAGTGCTCCCCGATTCCGACCATGCGAGAACAGGTACTACATAACTGCTGCCCCCTCACATTTCACATGAGCCGTGTTCCCCCTGTTTCCGACCATAGGAGAACAGGTACATAACCGCTGACCCCTCACATTTCAAATGAGCCGTGTTCCCTCTGTTTCCGACCATGCGAGAACAGGTACATAACCGCTGACCCCTCACATTTCAAATGAGCCGTGTTCCCTCTGTTTCCGACCATACGAGAACAGGTACATAACCGCTGACCCCTCACATTTCAAATGAGCCGTGTTCCCCCTGTTTCCGACCCTAGGAGAACAGGTACATAACCGCTGACCCCTCACATTTCAAATGAGCCGTGTTCCCTCTGTTTCCGACCATACGAGAACAGGTACATAACCGCTGACCCCTCACATTTCAAATGAGCCGTGTTCCCTCTGTTTCCGACCATGCGAGAACAGGTACATAACCACTGACCCCTCACATTTCAAATGAGCCGTGTTCCCTCTGTTTCCGACCATACGAGAACAGGTACTACATAACCGCTGACCCCCCACATTTCAAATGAGCCGTGTTCCCTCTGTTTCCGACCATACGAGAACAGGTACTACATAACCGCTGACCCCTCACATTTCAAATGAGCCGTGTTCCCTCTGTTTCCGACCATACGAGAACAGGTACTACATAACCGCTGACCCCTCACATTTCAAATGAGCCGTGTTCCCTCTGTTTCCGACCATACGAGAACAGGTACTACATAACCGCTGACCCCTCACATTTCAAATGAGCCGTGTTCCCTCTGTTTCCGACCATACGAGAACAGGTACTACATAACCGCTGACCCCTCACATTTCAAATGAGCCGTGTTCCCTCTGTTTCCGACCATACGAGAACAGGTACATAACCACTGCCCCTCACATTTCTTATGAACCGTGTTCCCAACCTTCCCCGCTGCCCTCTCCCACTTCACATGAGCCGTGTTTCCCCTGCTTCCCATCATACGAGAACAGGTACTACATAACCGCTTCCCCCCTGACATTTCATGTGAGCCGTGTTCCCTCTGTTTCCGACCATGCGAGAACGGGTACTACATAACCGCTTCCCCCCTGACATTTCATGTGAGCCGTGTTCCCCCTGTTTCCGACCATAGGGGAACAGGTACATAACCGCTACCCCCTCACATTTCAAATGAGCCGTGTTCCCTCTGTTTCCGACCATGCGAGAACGGGTACTACATAACCGCTTCCCCCCTGACATTTCATGTGAGCCGTGTTCCCCCTGTTTCCGACCATAGGGGAACAGGTACATAACCGCTGACCCCTCACATTTCAAATGAGCCGTGTTCCCTCTGTTTCCGACCATGCGAGAACGGGTACTACATAACCGCTTCCCCCCTGACATTTCATGTGAGCCGTGTTCCCCCTGTTTCCGACCATAGGGGAACAGGTACATAACCGCTACCCCCTCACATTTCAAATGAGCCGTGTTCCCTCTGTTTCCGACCATACGAGAACAGGTACATAACCGCTGACCCCTCACATTTCATATGAGCCGTGTTCCCCCTGTTTCCCGCCATACGAGAACGGGTACTATATAACTGTTTCCCCCCTCACATTTCATATGAGCCGTGTTCCCCTGTTTCCCGCCATACGAGAACGGGTACTATATAACTGTTTCCCCCCTCACATTTCATATGAGACGTGTTCCCCCTGTTTCCCGCCATACGAGAACAGGTACATAACCGCTGCCCCCTCACATTTCAAATGAGACGTGTTCCCCCTGTTTCCAACCGTACGAGAACAGACACATAACCGCTACCCCCTCACATTTCAAATGAGCCGTGTTCCCCCTGTTTCCGACCATACGAGAACAGGTACATAACCGCTGCCCCCTCACATTTCAAATGAACCGTGTTCCCCCTGTTTCCGACCATACGAGAACAGACACATAACCGCTACCCCCTCACATTTCAAATGAGCCGTGTTCCCCCTGTTTCCGACCATACGAGAACAGACACATAACCGCTACCCCCTCACATTTCAAATGAGCCGTGTTCCCCCTGTTTCCGACCATACGAGAACAGACACATAACCGCTACCCCCTCACATTTCAAATGAGCCGTGTTCCCCCTGTTTCCGACCATACGAGAACAGACACATAACCGCTACCCCCTCACATTTCAAATGAGCCGTGTTCCCCCTGTTTCCGACCATACGAGAACAGACACATAACCGCTACCCCCTCACATTTCAAATGAGCCGTGTTCCCCCTGTTTCCGACCATACGAGAACAGGTACATAACCGCTGCCCCCTCACATTTCAAATGAACCGTGTTCCCCCTGTTTCCGATCATACGAGAACAGGTACATAACCGCTGCCCCCTCACACTTCATATGAGCCGTGTTCCCCCTGTTTTCCGCCATACGAGAACACGTACTACATAACCGCTTCCCCCCTCACATTTCATATGGGTCGTCTTGTCCCATCATCTGTAAGATGAGTGAGTTGGCAGGAGGGAAGATAGTCACCCACCCCGCGGTGTAGGAGTAGCGTGTTTGTCTCTTACCAGGAGATCCTGGGTTCAAATCCCGACTGGAATAGTGTTCATTCAGCCTCATGAGATCAACTCAGGAATTGTAGCTACGCGGGGCAGCGAACCCGGTCAAGAAAGCCAAGTATTACGTCGATGACCACGTGTCACTGTAGTATCGGCTAATTGGTTAATTGCTTTACGTCGCACCGACAGAGATAGGTCTTACGGCGACGATGGGATAGGAAAGGCCTAGGAATGGGAAGGAAGTGGCCGTGGCCTTAATTAAGGTACAGCCCCAGCATTTGATAGGTGTGAAAAAGGGAAACAACGGAAAACTATCTTCAGGGCTGCCGACAGTGGGGTTCGAACCAACTATCTCCCGGATGCGAGCTCCTGGCCGCACGACCAACTCGACCGGTACTCCAGTATGTGTAGGCCATCTGTCTGACCAGATGTCTTGAAAGGCCAAGGACCCCAACGAGTTGTTTCACTGCAGCGCGGATTTGTTTTTGAAGTATGGTATTCAATCTGAACCGATTTCTGAGTCTGAAAGATATATGAAGACTGCCATACCAAAACGTCGTGAGCGTCATATTTTAAAATTTCAGGGTAAAAAACAGAATTATTATTAAAATAATACTATTAATAATATTAATAATAACAGGGCCTATAGAACATCACGAAAATCACTCCTTTAGCTTTAATTGTAATACAGCAATCATAGCCACTTCAATACTTACAGTGAGTTAACCAAACATTGAATTATGACATATTTAAGTTTTACTTCTTTCGAAACTTTGCAGGGCTGAGTGGCTCAGACGGTTGAGGCACTGGCCTCCTGACCCTAAATTGGCAGGTTCGATCCGGGCTCAGTCCTGTGGTGTTTGAAGGTGCTCAAATACGTCAGCCTTATGTCAATAGATTTACTGGCACGTAAAATAACTCTTCCGAGACTAGATTCCGATACCTTGACGTCTCCGGAAACCGTAAAAGTAGTTGCTGTGACGTAAAGCCAATAACATTATTTTAATCATTTTTATAACATTATTATTTTAATAATAATAATGTTATTGGATTTACGTCCCACTAACAATATCGGTTTTCGGAGATTGTTATTTTGAAACGTAAGTCCATTGCTCAGTGCAAGTCAAAACGTTGTAAGATTCATGTTTACTTGCATAACCCATTAGAAAGGATCATGTTAAAGTAAAATATTAATCGTGAAATAAATGGAACAAATACATTTGTCTCAGAAATACTAAAGCATACTCATTTTTGATGTGTTACAAGCTTGTCAGTAGAACTTCCCTACTGGGTTCCTTACGTGACTTCGGACTGTCCTTCTTTAAGGATATCTAACATGTACTCCTTTTTTATAACCAGTTAAGCGTCCCGCATAATTATCCATGATTAATAGTAATCTGTTTTCAGTACTACAGACAGAAAAACTTAACTACAATATCCAAAACGCTGAGTGAGAACAACGCAAAGGCCAAACATCATAGAGGTTACAGTTGTACCATGAAACGAACGACGCTATGGCCTACACCACTGCTGAGCTTCACGTTTTGCTCACTTGAAGGAGCGCTATCTACATCAACTTTTAGTATGTTGCAAAGAGAGACACCTACAATTCATTTACCACAAGCAAACCTGTTAAAACCCCTTTTGTTACAAAGTTTTGGCATGGCAGCCTTCACATAACAGCTAAAAAGCCGGGCTGAGTGGCTCAGACGGTTAAGGCGCTGGCCTTCTAATCCCAACTTGGCAGGTTCGATCCTGGCTCAGACCGGTGGTATTTGAAGGTGCTCAAATATGACAGCCCCGTGTCGGTAGATTTACTGGCACGTAAAAGAACTCCTGCGGGACTAAATTCCGGTACCTCGGCGTCTCCGAAGACCTTAAAAAGTAGTTAGTGGGACGTAAAGCAAATAGCATTATTATTATTATTATTATTATTATTATTATTATTATTATTATTATTATTATTAACAGCTAAAAAGTTTCGTAGAAAACCCACGGAGTTGCTGCGAACAGTATCACGAAAAAACCAGACCACAGTCCGACTCGTTGGCTGAATGTTCAGCGTGCTGGCCTTCCGTTCAGAGGGTCCCGGGTTCGATTCCCGGCCGGGTCGGGGATTTTAACCTTCATTGGTTAATTCCAGTGGCCCGGGGGCTGGGTATTTGTGCTGTCCCCAACATCCCTGCAACTCACACACCACACACAACACTATCCTCCAATTACACAATAACACGCAGTTACCTACATATGGCAGATGCCGCTCACCCTCATCGGAGGGTCTGCCTTACAAGGGCTGCACTCGGCTAGAAATAGCCACACGAATTTAAATTAAATTAACTATACCACACCCTTCCAACCGTAACGGTGAGTTTCTACGGCCCTATCTACTAGGCTGTCCTCTATTCACCTGCACCTACTGACATCTGTCCTAGCGGGCGAGTTGGCCGTTCGGTTAGGGTCGCGCAGCTGTGTGCTTGCAACCGGGAGATAGTGAGTTCGAACCCCACGGTCGGCAGCTCTGAAGATGGGTTTCCGTGGTTTCCCATTTTCACACCAGGCAAATGCAGGGGCTGTATCTTAATTAAGGCCACGGCCACTTCTTTCCCACTCCTACTCCTTTCCTGTCCCATCGTCGCCATAAGACCTATCTGTGTTGGTGCGACGTAAAGGAAACTAGCAAAAAAAATGACATCTCTCCTCTTAGACCTTCTATGAAACATCTAGCTGGAAGTGGATTAGCCCTTAAATGCGCAATTTATTATTTCTTTTAATATAATGGTTTTTCATCCCAAAAGTAATTATGATCAGAAACATATTTGTCAAAATAAATAAATAAATAAATAAATAAATAAATAAATAAATAAATAAATAAATAAATAAATAAATAAATAAATAAATAAATAAATAAATAAATAAATAAATAAATAAATAAATAAATAAATAAATATTAATTTATTTATTAGTATCAGTCAAAAGTATTAAGCATTTTGAATGTTTTACGTACCGGTATATGCAAAGCTGTACGATTACTGTAGCTACTGCCACACTTCAATCTTAGGGATGCCGGGCTGAGTGGCTCAGTCGGTTGAGGCGCTGTCCTTCTGACCCCAGCTTGGCAGGTCTGATCGTGGCTCAGTCCGTTGGTATTTGAAGGTCCTCAAATACGTCAGCCTCGTGTCCGTAGATTTACTGGCACGTTAGAGATTCTCGCGAAACTAAATTCCGGCTCCTCGGCATTTCCGAAAACCGTAAAAGTAGTTAGCGGTACGCAAAGCTAATAACTTTATTTTTATCCTTCTTCTTGTTTCTTTCTTTTTTCTTTCTTTCTTAATCTGTTTACCCTCCAGGATTGGTTTTTCCCTCGGACTCAGCGAGGGATCCCACCTCTATCGCCTCAAGGGCAGTGTCCTGGAACGTGAGACTTTTGGGTCGGGGATACAACTGGGGAGGAGGGCCAGTACCTCATCCAGGCGGCCTCACCTGCTCTGCTGCACAGTAGCCTTGTAGGGGATGGGAAGATTGGAAGGGATAGACAAGGAAATGAGAAGGAAGAGGCCATGGCTTTAAGTTAGGTACCATCCCGGCATTTGCCTGGAGGAGAAGCGGGAAACCACGGAAAACCACTTCGAGGATGGCTGAGGTGGGAATCGAACCCACCTCTACTCATTTGACCTCCCAAGGCTGAGTGGATCCCGTTCAGGCCCTCGTACCACTTTCGCATTTCGTGGCAGAGCCGCGAATCGAACCCGGGCCTCCGGAGGTGGCAGCTAATCACACTAACCACTACGCCACAGAGGCGGACATGATTATTATTGTTACTATTGTTATTATCATAATTATCATTATTATTCAATCCTTGGGACAGAGCTCGATAGCTGTAGTCGCTCAAGTGCGGCCAGTATCCAGTAATCGGGAGATAGTGGGTTCGAGCCCCACTGTCGGCAGCCCGGAATATGGTTTTCCGTGGTTTCCCATTTTCACCAGGCAAATGCCGGGGCTGTACCTTAATTAAGGCCACGGCCGCTTCCTTCCACTTCCTAGGCCTTTCCTATCCCATCGTCGCCATAAGACATATCTGTGTCGGTGCGACGTAAAGCAAATAGCAATCTTAGGGATGTTCTTGCTCACGAATTCTGTGAGGTAAACAACTTTTTATTTGTTGTACCTCAACTGTTTAAAGTTTAAGCTTCACTCCAGCTGATTAGAATGAGAAATCATGAAATAAAAGTGTTCATTTTTTAATTCAATAGCAGTCCCTAGCGAGTTGGTCTGCAGGTAGAAGCCAAAGTACACTTGTAGTAAAGCAGATATAACAATGAAGTAAATTCTCCTTTGCACATATACAGTGCTGTGCATTTAAGGGCTAGAATCGGCGGCGGAGTTTAGTGAATAGAGAACATGTGTTTTGCTAGTGGTTTAACGTTGGCGTGCCGGGCTGAGTCGCTCAGAGGGTTGAGACGCTGGCCTTCTGACCCCAACTTGGCAGGTTCGATCCTGGCTCAGTCCGTTGGTATTTGAAGGTGCTCAAATATGTCAGCCTCGTGTCGGTAGATTTACTGGCACGTACAAGAAATCTTGTGAGACTAAATTTCGGCACCTCGGCGTCTCCGAAAATCGTAATAGTGGTTAGTGGGACATAAAGCAAATAACATTAAAATTATTATTTATTTATTTATTTATTTATTTATTTATTTATTTATTTATTTATTTATTTATTTATCGCACGACTGAGGTATCAAATCAATAGGTGTTCGACGACGATGGGATGGGAAAGGGCTAGGAATACCAAGTGTGTGACCTACCATGACCTTATAACATATGCCTGGTGTTAAAATGGGAAAACACGGAAAACATCTTCAGGGCTTCCAGGTGTGGGATTCGAGCCCATCAATACCGTGCTCGATAGCTGCGGTCGCTTAAGTGCGGCCAGTATTCAGTATTCGGGGGACAGTTGGTTCGAACTCCACTGTCGGCCGCCCTGAAGATGGTTTTCAGTGGTTTCCCATTTTCATACCAGGCAAATGCTGGAGCTGTACCTTAACTAAGGCCACATCCACTTCCTTCGCAGTCCTAGCCCTTTCCCATCCCGTCCTCGCCGTAAGTTCTATCTGTGTCGGTGGGAGGTAAAGCAACTTGTAGTAAAAAAAAGAGCCCATCATTTTGCTTTGCTTACAGCTACACGATCCGTACCACGAGCCAATTTGCTTAGCGAGCGTGTTTCTTTAAACAAGACCCAGTCACGATATCATCATCACAGTCACCGGTCTCCATTTTTACGCACAGGCTCACCACATGGATATGATATCTCATATACATTGACCGGTATTCGAATCTCGGCCTCCTTTGTGAGAAGCCAGTGAGGATGTTAAATCCCCCTCGCCTCTCCCCCCAAGTCCCTGCTATTTTTTCATTTGCGGTATAATATACCGTTAAGACAATACTAATCGTCGTTGCGATGCAAAAACCGCTAACTAGGGCTGGGAAATTGAGGAAAACACCTTTTTCTTCTCGAGTGTCCGAAGACGAGGCCCAACATAATAATTCTTCATATTCATATTTTCATATATTCACATATTCATATATTCTTCATATTTCTTCATTCTGCGTCATTGTAGCCCAGAAAATGGTAGATTTTTTTAGTCCGTTTTTTACTTTCGGCCCTTTTTTGGCTTATAGGCACTTTTTAGGCTTTTCTAGGTCTTAACTTTTTTTTTTCAACTTCACTTTCTTTCGACTACATTTGTACTGCCCATTATCAATTCAAATCATCATTAGAGTCCAGATTTTTATGCAGTAATGCATAGGTTAGAATTCAAATCTACTGAAAAGAGTAACAAGTATAGTCTACCTTCATAACGGTCATGCTATGAGGTTTGCATGAACTGTAGGTGTTCGGCCCATGAGAACCCCGTAGAAGTTATGTTACTCTTACTACATCACAGAAGAGCGGCCTAGACCACAACTTCTAATAAACAAATTTGTTTGTATTCCTACCAATTAATGCATACAAATCCGAGGTCTAATCGCTATTAGATCATTCATTACGTCTTAAACATCTTTTCAGTAGTAAGAGAGAAAATGAAATGAAACGAAATGAAAGAAATGAAACTAAATAATAATGTTCTTGCTCTACATCCCACTAACTACTTTTACGGTTTACGGAGACGCTGAGGTGCCGGAATTTAGTCCCGCAGGAGTTCTTTTACGTGCCACTAAACCTATCAACACGAGGCTGACGTATTTGAGCACCTTCAAATACCACCGGACTGAGCCAGGATCTGACCTACCAAGTTGGGATCAGAAGGCCAGCGCCTCAAACGTCTGAGCCACTCAGCCCGGCAAACAAAGAAAATAAATTAATGCTTGAAAGAAACAAAAAACAAAGAACAGGGATGTCAAATTAGTCAAGATTAGTGAAATATTGGAAGGAGAGAATTTTGATGCGAGGGTTTTTGAAGAGGAAGATCTCACTTGATTCAAGCATGAAACC
Organism: Anabrus simplex; assembly: GCF_040414725.1. NCBI lineage: Eukaryota > Metazoa > Arthropoda > Insecta > Orthoptera > Tettigoniidae > Anabrus > Anabrus simplex. The sequence continues at coordinate 1,148,271,781 of NC_090266.1, read as the reverse complement.
TTAACATCCGCTGATGTGAAGAGAAGTTTCTCGATATTTCGCAACGCGTTGTCTGAAAACAGACGATCCTTTACACCTAAGAACCTGCAGATGACAGTTGTGTTCACAACACTTCATAACGTGATCGACTGTAGTTTAGAGGAAGATTCTACTCATAACCCACACGAGAGTTCTGAGTGTCGCATTACGAAGATTGGCTGGGAAAACTGGAGGCAACTGACTGAATGCGCCTTACAACGCCACCTGTTGCAAAACATGGCGTGGGAGGGTCAAAATGTTACACAGAGCTGAGCTATTTCAACTTTGCCGTATCTGGAAGTGACAACACGGAACATTAAATCTACAATATTTGGTTGTTCATGCGCAGAGGAATGTAAATATTTAGTGGATGAGTGTTTGGTAAGTTTTCTTCACAATTTGCATTACGTCCCATCAATAGAGATAGGTCTTCTGGCGACGACGGCATAGGAAAGGGCTAGGAGTGGGAAAGAAGTGACCGTGGTCTTGAATAAGGTACTGCCCCAGCATTTGCCTGGTGTGAAGATGAGAAACCACGGGATATCTTCTTCAGGGCTGCCGACAGTGGGGTTCGAACCCACTATCTCCCGACCCAAACAATAAAGCCAGTTGCTTGGTCAGTCGAAAGTCTAGGGAGTTGGCACCGAGCAACAGTACCCGTCATGTGAAAAGCACAAGTCGGATCTCTTTGCTGAATGGTCAGCGTACTGGTCTTCGTTTCGGAGGATAACGAGTTCGATTCCTGGCAGGATCGGTGATTCTAACTACATGCAGTTAATTCCTCTGGCTGAGGTAATTGCTGTAACCCTAGTGTGGTTAAGCCACGAATTATTCCAGTTATACTAATTTCAATTTCTTTCTCCAGGATGTCCATTGCGAGTTTGCTGAATTCATTCTAGGTTGAAAAACATTTCGTTCTGAATTCTGCAAGTACGTTTTTTAACAAACTTGGAATTCCTTTTTTTTGAAATTGTTAATCTAAAAATATATGATGTCTGGAAGAAGACGTATTTCACTCAGACATTGGAGCTGTGAGCTTGCATCCGGGAGATAGTCGATTCGAACCCCACTGTCGGTAGCGCTCAAGATAGTATTCCGTGGTTTCCCACTTTCATACCAGGCAAATGCTGGGTCTGTACTTTAATTAAGGGCAAGGCCGCTTCCTTCACACTCCTATCCCTTTCCTATCCATCGTCGCCATAAGACCTAGCCTATCTGAACAGGGCTCGATAGCTGCAGTCGCCGAAGTGCGGCCAGAATCCAGTATTCGGGAGATAGTAGGTTCGAACCCCACTGTCGGCTGTCCTGAAGAGGGTTTTCCGCGGTTTCCCATTTTCACAACAGGCAAATGCTGGGACTGTACCTCAATTAAGGCCACGGCCGCTTCCTTCTCACTCCTAGCCCTTTCCTATCACATCGTCGCCATAAGACCCATCTGTGTCGGTGCGACGTAAAGCAAATAAAACAATACTTGGTACGCAGCAGTAATCCCATCTACCGGAGATGAGTGGCAACAGAAGACACTATCTCCTGGATGCAAGCTCACAGCTGCGTGCCCCTAACCACACGGCCAACTCGCCCGGTCGTACCGAGTGTAACAGCCTGCCTGAATATTGGCGGCAAGTAGCTGGGGAGTTAGATAACTTTCTTCTTTAGCATACCATTCCTCTGGTTCATAAATTTTCTGATACTGGTACGTAACACACTGTTTCATAATAGCATTCGAGCTATTCAGTCCCTACTCTGGGGCACTGATTGGAATGAGCAGTTTGCGTATATCACGGAACATTAGCACAGCAGTGTTCACGGCTGTCTGCGGCCTGGTCATTTCAGTTCTGGAACTATGGACTGTTAGATCGACATCGTAGTACTCTTCGTTAAAAATGAGAATATGTGCTGTTTTTCATTTGATCGAGCATTTTATATGATAACATTGCTTTTAATCGCTACATTCCTACTGACGTTTCTGTAATGACCTATGTTGACTTTAGTTAGGAAATCCACAAAGTCAGTCTTTTTGAGAATCCCGTAGCAAAGCACGGGTACATCAGCTAGTATCATATATATATATATATATATATATATATATACAGCAGAGTCTCGTTAATCGGAACTAATTGGGACCGGAGTCTGTTCGGATTACGCAATTTTTGGATTAACCGGAAATATTTTCTAATGATAATGTTATTGTTTTTACGTCCCGCTAAGTACTTTTATGGTTTCCGGAGACGCCTAGGTGCCGGGATTTTCTCCTGCAGGATTTCTTTTACGTGCCAGTAAATCTTCGTGCACGAGGCTGAACGTATTTGAGCACCTTCAAATACCACCGGACTGAGCCATGATCAAACCTGCCAAGTTGGGATGAGAAGGCCAGCGCCTCAGCCGTCTGATTAAAATAGTTTCTACAATACAGTACAGTACATACTGTAATCTGAAATGTCCATTCTTTAGCAGTTACATTAATAAAATACTGTATAAAGTTACAGTAGGGTAGTTAAGGACCCGTAGAGGAGAAAACGACAAATAAAATAACATTAGCTAGTGGATGGAAACTGACTGTCCTCAATTTCAAACAGACCAAGAAATTGTAGCTATGGGGAGAAAGAACCTGGAGTTGATGTGGAACAGAGTGACGACGAAGAAGACCACAATGAACAACTAGTGTCACATTCAGATGCCGCGGCCGCCTTAGAAATTGCCGTACGCTACGTCGAGCAACACTCCGCTGCTACACCCTCTGATTGTGATGTTTATGAGACCCTGGTTTAACACTGCATCTTCGAGTAGGTTCCAATCACTACAGCAAAAGAAACTAACAGACTTAGTAAAGATAAACGACCAGTGATTGATGGTTTATGATGTGTAATTATGTTTACATTAAGATATTCTAGTAAAATATGACTAATAAAATGCAAGTAAATCTTCATTCTATATTATGTTCTTTCATTTCAATAAGAAGATTCTTTTAAAAAATTGAATATTTCAGTTCGGATTAACCGGACTTTCGGATTAACGGGGTTCTGATTAACGGGACTCTAGTGTACAGTCTCTGAAAAGAAAAGAATGTGCGCATGCAGTGCTCTTTCTCTGGGAGCGAAGGTACCAGTACTCACCATGTAGATGCCATACTTTCTAACATACGCTCCGATATACCTTCGTCGTCACCAGCCATTACTTTATCTCTCAGAAGCCACTTTTTGAGCTATTTTCTTTACGTCGCACCGACACAGATATGCCTTATGGCGACGATGGGATGGGAAAGGCCTAGGAATTGAAAGGAAGCGGCCGTGGCTTTAATTAAGGTACAGCTCCGGCATTTGCCTGGTGTGAAAATGGGAAACCACGGAAAACCATCCTCAGGGCTGCCGACAGTGGGACTTGAACCCACGATCTCCCGGTTACTGGATACTGGCCGCACTTAAGCGACTGCAGCTATCGAGCTCGGTCCACTTTTTGAGGAACTGTCCAACATTATGGTCAGTCATTATAAGAATATGCATCCTCTTGACCCCGTGGAACTTCGGTCTTCGTGATCCAATTCAACACCTGTATTTTCGGTGCTAGTTTTGTGTTTTACTAGATGACATGCATTTTTGACAATTTCTACGTCTTCAGCCGTCCTCATTTTACTCACTTTGAACAATGATTGCTCTGTTTTAACTTACAGTACATTAATTCAAACACACGAAACACCTGCATTTTGCAGAGCGGATAATATGTAACTGACTATAGAAACATCGGAAGTGAACACAACTTCCTGTTACCGGCTGCGTCACCAACGTTTTAAGCCTGTGAAAGAGGAGGGCATGGTACCAACTCGTGAGAATCAAAACTGAAAATAGTACTGAGCGAGTTGGCCATGCGGTTAGGGACGTGCAGTTATGAGCTTGCATTCGGGAGATAGTGGGTTCGAACATCACTGTCGGCAGGCCTGAAGATGATTTTCCGAGGTTTCCCATTTTCACACCAGGATGATGCTAGTGTTGAACCTTAATTAAGGCCACGGCCATTTATTTCCCACTCCTAGGCCTTTCCTGTTCCATCGTCGCCGACCTATTTGTATTGGTGCGACGTAAAGCAATTTGTAAAAAACAAGCAAAAAACTGAAAATTCAATTCGTGAACATTTTTTTTTGCTAGGGGCTTTACGTCGCACCGATACAGATAGGTCTTATGGCGACGATGGGATAGGAAAGGTCTAGGAGTTGGAAGGAAGCGGCCGTGGCCTTAATTAAGGTACAGCCCCAGCATTTGCCTGGTGTGAAAATGGGAAACCACGGGAAACCATCTTCAGGGCTGCCGATAGTGGGATTCGAACCTACTATCTCCCGGATGCAAGCTCACAGCCGCGTGCCTCTACGCGCACGGCCAACTCGCCCGGTGTGAACAAATTACCATCTACTGGAAACTTTTTAATAAATTTCTCCGTCAATAAATCGTAATTCTTTTTCAAAAAGTTTGAGAAATGAAAGTGGCGGTATTGCGTACCATTGCGTACCGGCAAAAGGCACTGCTTATTATTTTCAAAATATAATTTACCTCGTCCACCTCTGTGGTGTAGTAGTTAGTGTGATTAGCTGCCACCCCCGGAGGCTCGGGTTTGATTTCCGGCTCTGCCACGAGATTTGAAAAGAGGTACGAGGGCTGGAACGGGGTCCACTCAGCCTCGGGCGGTCAACTGAGTAGAGTGGGGTTCGATTTCCACCTCAGCCATCCTCAAAGTGGTTTTCCGTGGTTTCCCACTTCTCCTCCAGGGAAATGTCGGGATGGTACCCAACTTAAGGCCACGGCCGCTTCCTTCCTTCTTCCTTCTCTATCCATTCCAATCTTCCCATCCTCCCACAAGGCCCATGTTCAGCATTGCAGGTGACGTCGCCTTGGCGGTGTACTGGTCCTCCATTCCAATTGTATCCCCCCGACCCAAGGTCCCTTGGCGGTGTACTGGTCCTCCCTTCCAATTGTATCCCCCGACCCAAGGTCCCTTGGCGGTGTACTGGTCCTCCCTTCCAATTGTATCCCCCCGACCCAAGGTCTCACGCTCCTGGGCACTGCCTTGGAGGCGGTAGAGGTGGGATCCCTTGCTGACTCCCAGAGAAAAACCAACCATGGAGGGTAAACGGATGAAGAAAGAAAGAAAGAAAGAATGAAAGAAATACTATAAACGACACAGAAGTATTAAACCCTCAATATTTTGATAAATTCCTAACTTTATATGTTGGTAAAATAGGTCTGCAGAGTGTAATTTTTTATTTTTTACGTTGTTACCATTTGCTTTACATCGCACCGACACAGATAGGTCTTATAACAACGATGGAATAGGAGAGGCCTACGAGTGGGAAGAAAGCAGCCGTGGCATTTGCCTGGTGTGAAAATGGGAAACCACAGAAAACAATCTTTAATAAAATTCTTTTTAAGTTGTCAAAATCTCATTTTCGATATAAAGTGTTTTTTGTATCTTTGAAATAGAACTATGTAAATATTTCTACAGTGCATACGTGGGGTCATTGTATAAAAGCTCAGCTATCTTTCAGGAATGAATTATTACCCTGCTGTTGATTTTACGGCAAAATGTTTATCACCATTAGACTTAGGATGTGTTAATTGAACATTAACCCAAGTTTCATTGAAATTTTAGGGGCCGATGACATAGACGTTAGGCCCCTCTAAACAACAAGAATACCGGGCGAGTTCGCCGTGCGCGTAGAGGCGCGCGGCTGTGAGCTTGCATCCGGGAGATAGTAGGTTCGAATCCCACTATCGGCAGCCCCGAAAATGGTTTTCCGTGGTTTCCCATTTTCACACCAGGCAAATGCTGGGGCTGTACCTTAATTAAGGCCACGGCCGCTTCCTTCCAACTCCCAGGCCTTTCCTATCCCATCGTCGCCATAAGACCTATCTGTGTCGGCGCGACGTAAAGCCCCTAGCAAAAAAAAATAAAACAACAAGAATCATCATGATCATCATCATCATCATTTCACTGAAACCAAAAAGTTCCGTTGTAAATGATAATTAATGTTATTGTTTTTACGTTTCACTAACTACTTTTACGAAAACGCCGAGATGCCGGAATTTTATCTCGGGTTAAGGGCAGAGCCTACCCCGCGGTGTACGGAGCACTGTGTCTGCTTTTTACCCGAGGCCCCGGGTTCGATTCCCGGCCAGGTCACGTATTTTTACCTAGATCTGAGGGCTGGTTTGAAATCCACTCAGCCTACGTGATTACAATTGAGGAGCTATCTGACGGTGAGACAGCGGCCCCGGTCGAGAAAACTAAGAATAACGGCCGAGAGGATTTGTCGTGTTGCCCACCCACACGGCACCTCTTAATCTGCAGGCCTTCGGGCTGAGCAGCGGTCACTTCGGAGCTTTTGCGCCATGGGGTTTGGTTTTGTGTTTTGGTGGTAAGGGGAGATTCCACCCAAAAATTTATCTTTTCTTCTACCTGGTCGATTTCAACCAAGTTTTGAAATCATGTTTAGCATGTAAATATTTACCAATGCCCAAGGTTTGAAATCGATAACTTCATAGGTTCTTGAATGTTTAATTTGATTTTTAATGGTATTTTTGTAAACCACTTTTGGTTATTAAGACCTCAATTTTTACATTCCAGATTTTTAGATAAATTGACACGTCTATGCATTCATTTGATGATACATTTTATTAATGTTCTTTCATTTTTTTTAATTTCAAGCTTCAACTTTTTAGTCATCTGTGCATAATTATCATAATAAAATAGTGAAATGGCATTTTCTATAATATTCTTCTTCTTATTCTTTATCTGTTTACCCTCCAGGGTCGGTTTTCCCTCGGACTCAGCGAGGGATCCCAACTCTACCGCCCCAGAGGCAGTGTCCTGGTGCTTCAGACTCTGGGTCGGGGGATACAACTGGGGAGGATGACCAGTACCTCGCCCAGGCGGCCCCACCTGCTATGCTGAACAGGGGCCTTGCGGGGGGATGGGAAGATTGGAAGGAATAGACAGGGTTGAGGGAAGGAAGCGGCCGCGGCCTAAGTTAGGTACCATCCCGGCATTTGTCTGGAGGTGAAGTGGGAAACCACGGAAAACCACTTCCAGCATGGCTGAGGTGGGAATCGAACGCACTTCTACTCATTTGACCTCCCGAGGCTGAGTGGACCCGTCCAAGCCCTCGTACCACTTTTCAAATTTCGTGGCAGAGCCGGGAATCGAACCCGGGCTTCCGGGGGTGGCAGCTAATCACACTAACCACTACACCACAGAGGCGGACTTCTATAACATTAATCCACAGAAAAATGCAGATACCTCATGACTACTTCCTACAAACATTTCACTGAGATTGGTTAGCATTTAGGTTAAAATAATTGGCACTGAATTTAGAAAAAAAAAAAAAAAAAAGAAAGCTTTCGGGATAATGGAGTTTAGTACAGTTTCAGTCACTTAAATGACTGCTAGTTCTAGATACATACCCATTAAAATTCTCCAGCACCATATGTTTTCTCTTCCTGCTTTAGTGGGCTTCTTGTAATTTCAAGAACGTGGTGGTCACTACTTTGCACTGTTTACACAATGAGACCACGTGCTGCTGTTACCCTCTTTCAGGCACTTCTAATAATAATAATAATAATAATAATAATAATAATAATAATAATAATAATAATAATGTTATTGGCTTTACGTCCCACTAACTACTATTTCGATTTTCGGAGACGCCGATGTGCCGGAATTTAGTCCCGCAAGAGTTCTTTTACGTGCCAGTAAATCTACCGACTCGAGGCTGACGTATTTGAGCACCTTCAAATACCACCGGACCTGCCAATTTGGGGTCAGAAGACCAGCGCCCCAACTTCTGATCCACTCAGCCCGTGTTTACTGCTTCTATATTCACAACTATGACTAATTATATACAGTATATGTTGTTGTTGATTGGGTCATCAGTCCATAGACTGGCTTGATGCAGCTCTCCATGTCACCCTATCCTGTGGTAACATTTTATTTTCTACATAGCTACTACATGCTACATCTACCCTAATCTGTTTGTCATATTCATGCCTTGGTCTATCCCTGCCATTTGAACAGCCTTCACTTCCCTCAAAAACCAACTGAACAAGGACATGGGTGTCTTCACGTGTGCCCTATCATTCTGTTTCTTCTTCTGGTCAAATTTCGCCAAGTTGTTCTCCTCTCAGCAATTTGGTTCAGTATCTCTTCATTTGTGATTCGATCTACCTATCTCACATTCAGCATTCTTCTGTAACACTACATTTCAAACTTCTTCTCTTTCTTTCTGAACTCTTTATCGTCCATGTTTCATTTCCATACAATGCCTCGCTCCAGACAAAAGTCTTCAAAAACGTCTTTAATACCCATATTAATGTTCGAAGTGAGCAAAGTTCTTTACTTAAGAAAGGTCTTCCTTGCTTGTGCTAGTCTACATTTTAAGTCCTTCTTACTTTTGCAATCGTTAGTTATTCGTTTCCTTTAAGACTTCATTTCCTAATCTAATATTTCCTGCATCACCAGACTTAACTCGACTGCACTCCATTACTTTTGTAACTTTCAAGTTGTACTCCTTTTCCAACACTGTGTCCACACCATTCAGCAATTTCTTCAGTTCTTCTGTAGACTCAGATAGAATAACAATATCATCGGCAAATCTCATATATATATATATATATATATACCGGGCGAGTTGGCCGTGAGGTTAGGGGAGCTCGGCTGTGAACTTGCATCCTGGAGATAATGGGTTCGAACCGCACTGTCGGCAGCCCTGAAGATGGTTTTCCGTGGTTTCCCATTTTCACACCAGGCAAATGCTGGGGCTGTACCTTAATTAAGGCCACGGCCACTTCCTTCCAACTCCTAGGCCTTTCCTATCTTATTGTCGCCATAAGACCTCTCTGTGTTGGTGCGACGTAAAGCCAGTAGCAAAAAATCTCATATATATATATATATATATATATATATTGTATAATGGCGTGTGGCCTCCGAAGAAGCCTGATGCACGTCTTTCGAGTTGACGCCTTGTAGGCGACCTGCGTGTCTGCGAAGGTGATGCCTTACCTACGACGAATTATAATGCTGAAGATGGCACACACACACCGAGCCCCCAAGCCATCGGAATTAACTGATAAAAGTTAAAATCCCCGACCCGGCCGAGAATCGAACTCGGGGCACCGTGGCCAAAGGTCAGCCCCGCTAACCATTTAGCCATGGAGCCGGACACAAATTATATTAGTCATTTATAGAAACATACACAAAACAATTGCTGTAAAGGAAAATAAAGCCAAACTTTCATGAAATTAATTCTCAATGAAATGTTTGTTTACATGACTAGTGCAGTTTTTAATACTGAAAACATTTCAGAGCAGACAATATGGGGGTCCCCATACTACGGAAAAGTAAAATTAAGCAATTTCCTCAATTGTGCCGGGAATTGAAAGCCCAAAAGGCCAGGAAAAGTTGCAAATTATGAGTCTTGGATGGCCCCATCAAATTAAAAGAAAATCGAGAATCACTTCCGGCCTAAATGTATGTCCGAAAAAACAGCCTAAAATCGCTTGTTTCTTTACTAATTTTTTATATTCAAATCCTAACCAAATTAATTTATTTACATAATAATTTCTGCAATGTATTCCTTGGTTCAATACCCTCAGGCACTTTTTGACTTTTGAAGAATGTCCACGCCGATTGGAGTTATATGGGCTTAAGTGAAACAATGCATTGACTCACATTAGCGCTCGTAGTGGCAGAAAAAGGCAAACTATTAGTCTAACCGACAGCATAACGATGACTAAAAAAAGTGTAATTTTTAGGAATAAATAAAGATTATTTCTCAGTCCGCCTCTGTGCTGTAGTGGTTAGCGTGATTAGCTGCCATCCCCGGAGGCCCGGGTTCGATTTCCGGCTCTGCCACGAAATTTGAAAACTGGTACGAGGGCTGGAACGGGGTCGACTCAGACTCGGGAGGTCAACTGAGTAGAGGCGATTTCGATTCCCTCGTCAGCCATCCTCGAAGTGGTTTTCCATGGTTTCCCACTTCTCCTCCAGGAAAATGCCGGGATAGTACCTAACTTAAGGCCACGGCCACTTCCTTCCCTCTTCCTTGGCTATCACTTCCAATCTTTCCATCCCCCAGAAGGCTTCTGTTCAGCATAGCAGGTGAGGCCGCCTGGGCGAAGTACTGGTCCTCCTCCCCAGTTTTATATCCAACCCAAAGTCTCACACTCCAAGACGCTGCCCTTGAAGCTGTAGAGGTGGGATCCCTCGCTGAGTCTGGGAAAAAAAACCAACCCTGGAGGGTAAAAACATTAAGAAGGAGATATATTTTCATTCTTTATTATATTCGTAGCTGATATCCCCAGGATGTTTTTAACATTGAGTTCCTTGCCTGAACTGTGGCTTTTTCTCACTAGGAATCGCTGTATGTCTATGAAATGCTGATGGTCGTGTTTGATGGTGATATAAATCGAAAACTATCTTTGGCTGCTGTCAATGTGCCACGCCCCCTCATGCAGTCCATATTTCGAATAATTGTCACACATATTTTTAATTCGGGTACAGCCAAATCATTTTGGGATCTAAGAGTAACCACTCAAAACTCAGAAATCGTCATTGAATTTTTTGGAAACCAAATTTGAAATTTTAGTGTGGAGTCTGTACTTGAGTGAGGTATACTGGCATCCTTGTTCTCAGGAACTGAAGTACTTCAGAACAATGAACACTCTAGCTGGGCGTCCTTGCTCCCAGGAGCTGAAGTACTTCAGAACAATGAACACTCTAGCTGGGCGTCCTTGCTCCCAGGAACTGAAGTACTTCAGAACAGTGAACACTCTAGCTGGGCGTCCTTGCTCCCAGGAGCTGAAGTACTTCAGAACAGTGAACACTCTAGCTGGGCGTCCTTGCTCCCAGGAGCTGAAGTACTTCAGGACAATGAACACTCTAGCTGGGCGTCCTTGCTCCCAGGAGCTGAAGTACTTCAGAACAATGAACACTCTAGCTGGGCGTCCTTGCTCCCAGGAACTGAAGTACCTCAGAACAATGAACACTGTAGCTGGGCGTCCTTGCTCCCAGGAGCTGAAGTACTTCAGAACAATGAACACTCTAGCTGGGCGTCCTTGCTCCCAGGAACTGAAGTACCTCAGAACAATGAACACTGTAGCTGGGCGTCCTTGCTCCCAGGAGCTGAAGTACTTCAGAACAATGAACACTCTAGCTGGGCGTCCTTGCTCCCAGGAGCTGAAGTACTTCAGAACAGTGAACACTGTAGCCGGGCGTCCTTGCTCCCAGGAGCTGAAGTACTTCAGAACAATGAACACTCTAGCTGGGCGTCCTTGCTCCCAGGAGCTGAAGTACTTCAGGACAGTGAACACTGTAGCCGGGCGTCCTTGCTCCCAGGAGCTGAAGTACTTCAGGACAATGGACACTGTAGCTGGGCGTCCTTGCTCCCAGGAGCTGAAGTACTTCAGGACAATGGACACTGTAGCTGGGCGTCCTTGCTCCCAGGAGCTGAAGTACTTCAGGACAGTGAACACTCTAGCTGGGCGTCCTTGTTCTCAGGAGCTGAAGTACTTCAGAACAGTGAACACTCTAGCTGGGCGTCCTTGTTCTCAGGAACTGAAGTACTTCAGAACAGTGAACACTCTAGCTGGGCGTCCTTGTTCTCAGGAGCTGAAGTACTTCAGAACAGTGAACACTCTAGCTGGGCGTCCTTGTTCTCAGGAGCTGAAGTACTTCAGAACAGTGAACACTCTAGCTGGGCGTCCTTGCTCCCAGGAACTGAAGTACCTCAGGACAATGAACACTGTAGCTGGGCGTCCTTGCTCCCAGGAACTGAAGTACCTCAGGACAATGAACACTGCAGCCGGGCGTCCTTGCTCCCAGGAGCTGAAGTACTTCAGAACAATGAACACTGTAGCCGGGCGTCCTTGCTCCCAGGAGCTGAAGTACTTCAGAACAGTGAACACTGTAGCTGGGCGTCCTTGCTCCCAGGAGCTGAAGTACCTCAGGACAATGAACACTCTAGCTGGGCGTCCTTGTTCTCAGGAACTGAAGTACTTCAGAACAGTGAACACTCTAGCTGGGCGTCCTTGCTCCCAGGAGCTGAAGTACCTCAGGACAATGAACACTCTAGCTGGGCGTCCTTGCTCCCAGGAGCTGAAGTACTTCAGGACAGTGAACACTCTAGCTGGGCGTCCTTGTTCTCAGGAACTGAAGTACTTCAGAACAGTGAACACTCTAGCTGGGCGTCCTTGTTCTCAGGAACTGAAGTACTTCAGGACAGTGAACACTCTAGCTGGGCGTCCTTGCTCCCAGGAACTGAAGTACCTCAGAACAGTGAACACTCTAGCTGGGCGTCCTTGCTCCCAGGAACTGAAGTACCTCAGGACAATGAACACTGCAGCTGGGCGTCGTTGCTCCCAGGAGCTGAAGTACCTCAGGACAATGAACACTCTAGCCGGGTGTCCTTGCTCCCAGGATCTGAATTACCTCAGGACAATGCGCCTCTACAAATCTGGAAGACTCGGTTTTCTACATTTTTCATTTTTCATACACGGATTCGAACCCACATTCTTTCGGGCGAACCGAGCACACCTAGGCTGCCCCTCTGATGTGAGTGCAGGAAGTCCATATTGGAAACAGTCCTCAAGTGAACCACTCAACTTGCGCTTCTGACGGACCGTGTCTTAGAGACCTTCGTGGAGATTGAACTTTACTGTTGAGATGAAATGAAAATCCACAGCTTGTTTGCAGTCATTCGACCAGGTCAGGAATGGAATGAATGGAGCCGCCATCTAGCGTCGAGGGTAGGAATTGTGCCGGCTGCCGAAGGCTGCCGCACTCCTTTGGGGCAATGATCAATGACTGACAGATGAAATGAAATGATATTTGAGAGTGTTGCTGGAATGAAAGATGACAGAGTAAACCGGTTTACTCGGAGAAAAACCTGTCCCACCTCCGTTTTGTCCAGCACAAATCTCAAATGGAATGGCCGGGATTTGAACCATGGAACCCAGCGGTGAGAGGCCGCCGCGTTGCCACCAGAGTCACGGAGGCTCAAAGTTTACTGTTGTTTATCAAAATACATTGGTAAATAAATAGGTATAAACAGAATTTTTCGACGGAGAAGAGATTGAATGAATGAAGTAAGTGTTCTCAGTAATTTGTAAGGGAAATGTTTGTAAACGCAGTTGCTTTAACGTAATAGGAAGTTATTTCTCACTTGAAGCGAGTTCATTTCAATGGGCCTTGCAAACTTGGAAATAACTGATTGATCAGTGTCCCGTTCCCATTATAATGGTGGTGCTGTTACTACAGCATAGGAACTTGCTATTTCAAGAGGAAGTTCTAACTGATGAATTAATTGATGTGGAACAAAAAATTATCTTCAATACGTCTTGCGCTTTTCAATGTGTCACTCCATTCATACCGAAAGGAACTTTCTCTACAGAATGATGACACTGGCTTCTCACTCAGGCGGTTGTAGTTTAAATGTCGGCCAATGCATACGGGACTTCTGAAATGAAATGTTGCATCCCATGCATCGGATTCCACATTAAACTGGAGGTCACGTGACTAGGATCACGATGTCAACAATCACGTAAAACTACAAACTTGCTTGCTTCATTAGACCTCAGTTGTGTAGTTGGTTAGCCAGACTAGCCTTCTGACCTCGAGTTGGCGAGTTCCATCCTGGCTCAGTCCGGTGGTATTTGAAGGTGCTCAAATACGCCAGCATCGTGTCGGTAGATTACCGGGACGTAAAACCAATAACATTGATTATAAAAATAAAAATAAATAATAATAATAAATATAATAATAATAATAATAATAATAATAATAATAATAATAATAATAATAATAATAATAATAATAATAATACGAGGTTGGTTAGTCGTTGGCTACCTTTTCCAAAGAAGCCGGTTCTGATCCTGTTGGCATGTAGCAACACCATTTTATTGGGTTTTAAGATTTCCATAGACTCCTGTAGGACAGAATTTCGTTACCTCAGCGTCTCTTAAATGTTTGTAAAATTAAAAGTACGTTAATTCTATATTTCTATCGAGTGAGTTGACCGTGCGGTTAGAGTCGGCGTAGTTGTGAGCTTGCATTCGGGATATGATGGGTTCGAATCTCTGGAAATAATTTTCCGTGGTTTCCCATTTTCACACCAGGCTGTACCTTAATTAAGGCCATTATCACTGCCTTCCCAATCCTAGCCCTTTCCTAACCTTGCGTCATCGAAAATCTTCGAAATGTTAGTGCGACGTTAAACCACTGAAGAGAAAAGTTACCGTGCAAAAGGCCGTGCGGTTAGGGTCGCGCAGCTGTGAGCTTGCATTCGTGAAATAGTGGGTTAGAACCCAACTGGCAGCAGCTCTGAAGATGGTTTTCCGTGGTTTCCCATTGTCACACCAGGCTGTACCTTAATTAAGGCCATAGTCTCTTCCTTCCAAGCCTTGGCCAGTCGTCGCCATAAGACCTATCAGTGTCGGTGCGGGGTAAAGCCAATTGCAGAAATGATGTTCTATATTTCTATACATAAAATACGGGTAAATAGAGCATATTCTAATACAGGGATGACAAATCTTTACCGACTAGCGTGTCAGTTAAGATATTGTGTTGTACATTTTACTGTCTAGTGTGCGATCGGTTATTTTTCTTTCAAATCATGATGAAACCCATCATTTGCCTTCAATTAGGTATTACATTGCACAACAGATAAATCTGTTCGACCTAATGTTTCAAGATTTTATTTTTCCAACATCAATGACAGTTACAGATCCTCCGTGGCTCAGGCTGCAGCGCGCCGGCCTCTCATCGCTGGGTTCCGTGGTTCATATCCCGGTTACTCCATGTGGGATTTGTGCTGGAAAAAGCGGATGTTGGACAGGTTTTTCTCCGGGTACTCCGGTTTTCCCTGTCATATTTTCACCTCAGCAACACACTCTAATATCATATCATTACATCCGTCATTCATAAATCATTCTCCCAGAAGAGTGCGACAGGCTTCACCAGTCGGCACAATTCCTACCCTCGTTTATAGATGGGGGCTTCATTCATTCCATTCCGCACCTGGTATAATGACTGGAAACAGGCGTGGATTTTCATTTTCACTGAAAGTTTCTTTCTTTCTTAATCTCTTTACCCTCTAGGGTTGGTTTTTCACTCGGACTCAGTGAGGGATCCCACTATACCGCCTCAAGGGCAGTGTCCTCGATCTTCAGACTTTGGGTCGGGGGGATAAAACTGGGGAAGAGGACCAGTACCTCGCCCAGGTGGTCTCACATGCTATGCCGAACAGGGGCCTTGTGGGGGTGGGAGGGAGATTGGAAGGGATAGACAAGGAAGAGGGAAGGAATCGACCGTGGCCTTAAGTTAGGTACCACACCGTCATTTGGCTGGAGGAGAAGTGGGAAAACACGGAAAACCACTTCGAGGATGGCTGAGGCGGGAATCGAACCTACCTCTACTCAGTTGACCTCCCGAGGCTGAGTGGACCACATTCCAGCCCTCGTACCACTTTTCAAATTTCGTGTCAGAGCCGGGGAATTAACCCCGGGCTTCCGGGCGTGGCAGCTAACCACTACACCATGGAGGCGGACCCAAGGGAAACAATTTATTTTATCAAAATAGTTGCCACTGATTGCAAGCACATCGCTTTGGAAGGCAGCTCTCTGTTTAGCTTTAACGCGTGCAAGATTTGTTGCACCGGGCCAGTTGGCCACGCGGTTAGGGGCGCGCAGCTCTTAACTTGCATCCTGGAGATTGTGGATTCGTGCCCCACTGTTGGCAGCCCTGAAGATGGATTTCCGTGCTTTTACATCTTCATACCAGGCAAATGCTGGGGCTGTGCCTTATTTAAAGCCACGACCCGTCCCTTCCCATTCCTAGCCTTTTCCTATCCCTTCGTCGCCATAAGACCTATCTGTGTCGGTGCGACGTAAATCAAATTGTAACAGGAAAATAATTACCGGGCGAGTTGGCCGTGCGGTTAGGGGTGCGCGGCTGTGAGCTTGCATCCGGGAGATCGTGGGTTCGAGCCCCACCGTCGGCAGCCCTGAAAATGGTTTTCCGTGGTTTCCCATTTTCACACCAGGCAAATGCTGGGGCTGTACCTTAATTAAGGCCACGGCCGCTTCCTTCCAACTCCTAGGCCTTTCCCATCCCATCGTCGCCATAAGACCTATCTGTGTCGGTGCGACGCAAAGCAAGTAGAAAAAAAAGAACTGTTGCAACATTTCTTTTTGAGCCAATACATTTCCATCTTTTACAAAAACTTCCTTTGGACATTTTATTCTCATGGTGAGCGTCGTAGATCTTCTTAATCAGTTCTTCCTTCGGGAATTATTTGTAGCACGCTTCATCTTCGTGGCTTCTTTGGTGGTGACAATACACTTTTCTTTGCTAGTGGTTTAACGTCCCACTAACATATTGAAGGTTTTCGGCGACGCAGGGATGTGAAATGTGGTGGACATGGCCTTAATTAAGGTACAGCCCCAGCATTTGCCTGGTGTGAAAATGGAAAACCACGGAAAACCGTCTTCAGCGCTACTGACGGTGAGATTCGAACCCATCATATCCCGAATGCTGACAATTCATATTCACTAGTGCCTGTTGATGGATCTTCTATACTAGAAATACCACCTTCACCACTGTCATTTTTCACGTGTTTTGTACATTCAAATATTATCCCCTTAAGTCCAATGTAGTTTCTACTTAACCAAAAAGGTCCTTTTAATTCTTTTGAATAATTATGGTTTCAAGCAAACTGGTAAATGCTTCATCTTCAGCACTAGGTTTCTGATAATGTTTAATTTTTCGTTATAAAGGTGATGTTAGTTTAAACATATTCCAGGGATAGGTATTGCCCATTTTCTGTTGTGTAATTGTTGAACATAATGAACATGTCTTTAGTCGGGCTGGGTAGCTCAGGCGGTAAAGAGCTGACCTGCTGAGCACAAGTTTTCGAGTTCGATCCCGGCTCAGTCCAGTCGTATTGGAAGGAGCTCAGTTACGACAGCCTCGTGTCGGTAGATTTACTGGCACGTAAAAGAACTCCTGCAGGACACATTCGTGGCACCTCGGCGTCACTGAAAACCGCCCAAAAGTAGTTAGTGCGACGTAAAACAAATAACATTTTTAATTAAAATAGTTTTACTATTGCTTGTTATTTAAAGGGGGCATGACATCTAGATCATCGGTCCAAATGTCTTTCCTTTTTCCTTTCTTTACAGTATGCTTTACGTCGCACTGACGCAGGTAGGTCTTATGGCGACGATGGAATAGGAAAGGCCTGGGAGTAGGAAGGAGTCGGCCGTGGCCTTATTTAAGGTACAGCCCCACCATTTAACTGGTGTGAAAATGGGAAACCACGGAAAAACAATTTCAGGACTGCCGACATTGGAAATCGAACTCACTATCTCCCGGATGCAAGCTCACAGCTGCGCGGCCCTAATCACACGGCCTATTCGCCGAGCAATGTCTTTACTCACAATCAAGTAGTCTTCATACTGTTCGTAAAGAAATCCACTTTAGGGTAATGCAGACAATTTGCATCCAGCTAAAGCTCTTGAACTCATCGCTAATACTATTGTCACTCATTCAAACTGCACAAAAACAGACAGTTATTATAAATAAAATAAATCAAAAATAAATAAACTAGCTTGGGGTGCAGTCTTGAAAAATTGCGTTCAAAACATCCCGAAAGTGTCATTAATATTTTAAAGTTATTTGGCGCTGCAGGCGAAACATTTGAGCTGATACGGGACGGACTAACACCATGAGACTTAGCGCCTTCATTCGTATTGGTGCAACGAGTCGGGGACTGTTCGTTCCCGGAGGCACCTCTATTGCTTGTTTCTTTAGTGGCATGCATGGGGAATCCTGGACGTTTGAGACAGCCCTGCAGATGGTTTTCCGTTGTTTCGCATATTCACACCAGGCAATGCTGGGACCGTAGCTTAATGAAGGCCACGGTCGCTTCTTTTCCGATCCTTGCCCTTTCCTGTGCCAACGTCGCAATAAGAACTAGCAAACAGAAAAAAGACAGATTTCTATACCTCACATTCCTCCACCAGGGTGGTGGAGTGATTGCAGTAGGGTTGCATTCCTCCTTCTTCACAGACGCAAGGTTTTAAACCATTAATGGGATCTGTTTGGATCCTCGAATAACACCACCGAATGTTTATGCGGTTAAGAGGAAGGCGCCAAAATCGATGGTTGCACTATAATGAGTCGTATTACGTTTGCCATTGCTTTCCTCACTGAGCATGGCTGACCTGTTAGTAACACTAGCCGAGCTGTGAATGTCATAATTATTTACCGGGTGGGGAAAATAAAAGTGGCCCATCAGATGTTTACAATACGATGACGTGGTATTGACCCTTGTTAATGAAGATCCACTGATCTCTATACATGGATCGCTGATGGCAGCTCTCCGCTGCAGGAGAAAGTACGCTAAGTTGAGCGCGCGGTCCGCCATGTTGGCGTACCCACCCTAAAGCTCTCCTTATGGGGAAGCAATGATAATATAGTCAACTTTAAATCGTATTTAATGACGCGTGGGAATAATGAAAAATGTAGATACATGTTCACTCGAAGCATAAGGACATAAGGATCACTGATACGTCATTCCGAGGTCAGTAAATCTCCGGGATAGCAATAAAAGTGAGTGTTTAATAACGGCCGACAAATATTAACTTAGGCGTTGACCGGGCGAGTTGGCCGTGCGTGTAGAGGCGCGCGGCTGTGAGCTTGCATCCGGGAGATAGTAGGTTCGAATCCCACTATCGGCAGCCCTGAAAATGGTTTTCCGTGGTTTCCCATTTTCACACCAGGCAAATGCTGGGGCTGTACCTTAATTAAGGCCACGGCCGCTTCCTTCCAACTCCTATTCCTTTCCTATCCCGTCGTCGCCATAAGACCTATCTGTGTCGGTGCGACGTAAAGCCCCTAGCAAAAAAAAAAAAAAGGCGTTGAAAACATGGAATTAGCGATCGGTAACACAACACGAGCAAAAAACCGTTTCTGGAAACATTGCTGTAAATTGTATACATGTATGCCACTAAATTATGCATTCTTAAAATGATGTACCTACCTAAAACGTAGCTCACTGTACGTATATAATGTAATCGGTGCTTGGTAGTGAATTCCTGTTTCAATGAAATAACGCACAGTTTATCAAATTAAAATATCACTGAAGCAAATGTACACATTTATAAAACCAGCAAGTATTCAAGACTTGCCAAAATATCACATAACCTGCAGCTTAATTTACCACAGTGAAAATTACACAAAAATAAATGTACATAATATGAAACATATAAATATTCAAAACTTGTAAAGATATCACATAACCTGCAGCTTAAATTACCACAGTGAAAATTACACCGTCCGCCTCTGTGGTGTAGTGGTTAGTGTGAATAGCTGCCGCCCCCTGTGGCCCGCGTTCGACTCCCGGCTCTGGCACGAAATTTGAAAAGTGGTACGAGGGCTGAAACGGGGTCTACTCAGCCTCTGGAGGTCAACTGAGTAGAGGTGGGTTCGATTCCCACCTCAGCCATCCTGGAAGTGGTTTTCCGTGATTTCCCACTTCTCCTCCAGGCAAATGCCGGGATGGTACTTAACTTAAGGCTACGGCCGCTTCCTTCCTTCTTCCTTGTCTATGCCTTCCAATCTTCCCATCCCTCTACAAGGCCCCTATTCAGCATATCAGGTGAGGCCGCCTGGGCGAGGTACTGGTCATTCTTCCCGGTTGTATCACCAGTCCCAATGTCTCACGCTCCAGGACACTCCCTTGAGGCGGTAGACGTTTGATCCCTCACTGAGTCCGAGGGAAAAACCGACCCTGTAGGGTAAACAGATAAAGAAAAGATGGAGAATAAGAAAATTACACCAATAATGAGAAAATTTCATGTCTATAATCACAACAGTTCTACTCGCAATATATATATGAAGATGGATAGTTCAGTTCATTATTGGTGCCTGCTAAGGTCTTTCCTTATCAAATCTCTATGGATTTTCTCTGAAAACTCCTTTCCCTCATGAACTGAAATTGAATCTTCTAATTTAAAATCATACTACAAAGCAACGAACCTAAATTCGTAAAATATACTACTATTTCCTTTGTAATAACACAGCACAGAACACCCGTGGAACTACAATCAAGAGGCCTGGCGTCACTGAACTAAGCATAAACAAAGGAAGCGCGCTCCTCGTGGTCTACTGCACCGTGCGCTCGCTGCCATCTTACTACGCCAGTCATCTTCTATTCGGCTCACTGCTACCCAAGCTACCAGCCATCCATGTATAGAGATCAGTGTGAAGATCACAGAAGATGCTGAAAATGGCCTCATTTGAAGAAGTGGAAAACTAATAATAACGTTATTCGCTTTTCGTCCAACTAGCTACTTTTACCGTTTACGGAGATGCCGAGGTGCCGGAATTTAGTCTCACAGCTTTATTTTACTTGTCAGTAAATCTACCGACACGGGGCTGACGTATTTGAGCACCTTCAAATACCACCCGACTGAGCCAGGATCGAACCTGCCAAGTTGGGGTCAGA
Organism: Anabrus simplex; assembly: GCF_040414725.1. Classification (NCBI taxonomy): domain Eukaryota; kingdom Metazoa; phylum Arthropoda; class Insecta; order Orthoptera; family Tettigoniidae; genus Anabrus; species Anabrus simplex. The sequence goes on along the minus strand of NC_090266.1, from coordinate 1,148,251,221 downwards.
AGGCCAGCGCCTTCACCATCTGAGCCACTCAGCCCGGCGAAGTGGAAAACTTGGATCAAAAGTCCTGACTCCACTCCACTCAGAAACCACCGGCAGAACTCAACATGCGAAGGTTTGCTAGTTGCTTTACGTCGCATCGACACAGATAGGTCTTATGGCGACGATGGGATAGGAAAGGCCTAGGAATGGGAACGAAGCGGCCGTGGCCTTAATTATGGTACATCCCCAGCATTTGCCTGGTGTGAAAATGGGAAACCACGGAAAACCATCTTCAGGGCTGCCGACAGTGGGGCTCGAACCCACTACCTCCCGATTACTGGACAACGCGAAGGTTCGTCTGGACGCTTTAACACATGCACTACAGTAAATATGTAGGGATACAGATGCCGGTCCGTTTTGATAATGTTTCGTCACGACGATTTATTAATCCCCACCTGCACAGATAAACGGCTCTGAGATTTCGTCAGACTTCGTTCCTGGCTTTCCTTCACTCGAGCAATGTTTTCTGGTGCTCGAACTCTTTTCGGATAGTTACGGTTTTCATTCGCTACAGAGCCCGTTTCACGCCATTTTGCCACTAAGTTTTGCCGAAACACTTCCGGTCTTAAACTCTTACACAAACAGTTACGCGCAGGTTTTCCACGAATCGTGCTTCGTGTTACATTCCACAATGAACACGCGCTGTTTTATCGTGAGCACCATTTTGTGTTGCATTCAACTGGTCACTGAACACGTCTGCCCCTCTCTCTCACTCACGGCGACGTACTCGGGAGATGCGGGAGACGCGTACATGTGACAGCAACTGATTGGTGCATCGAAAACACGGTTTCCAGCATTTCCTGTTCATTAACATGGATTAATTCCTTGTCAGTCTGATAAATATTTTTCGGGCCAGATTTATTTTTTTCCACCCTGAAGATTTTTTTTGTAGTTTTGCGTGACTCCTAAAATCGTGATCACAGCTGAACCACACGGACGAGAGATTTCATTTTTAAAAATCTCACATATATTGACCGACATTCGAACGTGGATGTTATTGTGAGGACATCGATACTTCATCACCTTTATTACTAACGGAGGACCAGACTTTTATTTTAAACTTCGCTGTGCAAGCTATACATTGCACCTCTCAAGCTTCTTCGAGAAAGTCGGGAGTAAAGTTTTACGACCTGAACGGTTATTTCTTAAATAAATGCGATTTAAAAATTTAAATTACTTGTGGGGTAGTGGTTTGCGTGATTAGCGTCCACCCCCGGAGGTCCGGGTTCGATTCCCGGCTCTGCCACGAAATTTGAAGAGTGGTACGAGGGCTGGAACGGGGTCCACTCAGCCTCGGGAGGTCAGCTGAGTAGAGGTGGGTTCGATTCCTACCTCAGCCATCCTAGAAGTGGTTTCCCGTGGTTTCCCACTTCTCCTCCAGGCAAATGCCGGGATGGTACCTAACTTAAGGCCACGGCCGCTTCCTTTCCACTTCCTTGCCTTTCCCATCCAATCTCCCAATCCCCCTCAAGGCCCCTGTTCAGCATAGCAGGTAAGGTCGCCTGGGCGAGGTACTAGTCATCCTCCCTAGTTGTATCCCCGACCCAAAATCTGAAGCTCCAGGATACTGCCCTTGAGGCGGTAGAGGTGGGATCCCTCGCAGAGTCCGAGGGAAAAACCTACCCTGGAGGGTAAACAGATTAAGAAGAAGAAGAAGAAGAAGAAGAAGAAGAAGAAGAAGAAGAAGAAGAAATTACTTGTTATTCTTAATACTCTGTAAGATCTGATAATGAATAACAATTACAGGTATGGTGGTTTTACTTCCCACTGATTATTTTTACGATTTTGGAGATGCCTAGGTGCCGGAATTTTGTCCTGCAGGAGTTATTTCATTTGCCAGTAGAACACCGACACGATGATGACGTACGTATGGGAACACCTTCAAATACCATTTACCGGGGGAGTTGGCCGTGCGGTTAGGGGCGCGCAGCTGTGAACTTGCATCCGAGAGATAGTGGGTTCGAACCCCACTGTCGGCAGCGCTGAAGATGGTTTTCCGTGGTTTCCTATTTTCACACTAGGCAAATGCTGGGGCTGTACCTTAATTAAGACCACGGCCCCTCCCTTCCTATTCTTAGGACTTTCCTATCCCATCGTCGCCATAAGACCTATCTGTGTCGGTGCGACGTAAAGCAAATAGCAAAACAAATATCATTGGACTGGACCGGGATCAAACCCGCCACGTTGAGCTCAGAAGGCCAGAGCTCTATCTCCTGAGCTACCCAGCACGGCCAATATAATGTTGGTCATAAACACAGAATCTTGTTATGTGTGCAATTAAAATTATTCTTCCTAAACCTACACCTCTTTGTCAGCCATATGATGTTTATTTTTACAAAAAGGTTAAATTGTTTATCAAATGACTCTAAAATGTTAGTATGTGATTGAACTTGGACGATACATTTCTTCTCGTGAATTTACTATCAGGTTGGCCGCGTGGGCGAGGTTCTGCACCTCCTCTCCAGTTGTATCCCCGATCCAATGTCTCACGTTCCAGGACACTGCCCTTGAGACGGTAGAGGCTGATTCCGAGGGGAAAAAACAACCCTGGAAGTTAAACGGATAATATAATGAAATGAATATGCTATCAACAATCCATTCAATTTTGCATATCAATTGTCTGCACCGATATTTTCAAATATGTTGAAATACGCATGGTTTGCATCGAAATTATCTGACTACAGAGACATTTTCTTGCATACTGCTACTAAACGTTTTCATTCCTCCCCTGAAGGGGGAGGCGGGCCTCTTAGACGGTGACGCCGTCTCTCAGGCCGGGAGATTTGTTACGGTGAAGGAGATGTGCGGAGAAGATGAGGGGTGGGCGGCCGTGGCCTATACTAGGAACTGTCCCGGCATTCGCCTTAGTGCAGGAGAATGGAAAACCAAGGAAAACCATTCTCAGGACAGCCGACGGGCGAGGCCAGGCGTGAAGTCCGGCCCTCTGCCCCAGGCCCGTCTCCCGAATGCAGAGGCGTAGAGCCACGGGAGAGCCGTGGCCAACTTTCCTCTGCTCGGTTGGCCGGTCAGAGTACAGACCATATGGGACAACAACCCACTCTGCATCCACCGACCTTTGCATGTAAATGACGTGTATTTCCATGGGGCAGAACTGAAAACCATGTGCGTGTTAGTAGACAATGTTTGTATTCCGTTGTAATTTGTTTTCCATTACTCATTATCGCCGGCCCCGCGGTGTAGGGTTGACGTGCCTGCCTCTTACCCGGAGGCCCCGATTCGATTCCCGGCCAGGTCAGGGAATTTTACTTGGATCTGAGGACTGATTCAAGGTACAGTCAGGCTACGTGATTACGATTGAGCAGCTGTCTGACAGTCAGATAGCGGCCCCGGTCTAGAAAGACAAGAATAACGGCCAAGAAGATTCGTCGTGCCGACCACATGACACCTCGTAATCTGCAGGTCTTCAGTCTGAGCAGCGGTCGCTTCGTAGGCCCTGGCCCTTCTGGCCAGTTGCACCCTGTGGTAAAATTATTTATTGTAAAACTACTATCAAATATTACAGAATATTAATAAAAGCACGTGTTGGACTCGTTGGCTGAATGGTCAGCGTACTGGCCTTCGGTTCAGAGAGCCCCGGGTTCGATTCCAGGAAGGTTCGGGGATTTTTTATCGCTTCTGGTTAATTTTTCTGGCTCGGGGACTGGGTGTTTGTGTCCGTCCCAACACTCTCCTCTTCATATTCACACAACACAACACAACACAACACACTACACTACCAACCTCCACAGAAACACGCAATAGTGATTACATCCCTCCATAGAGGGTTGGCATCAGGAAGGGCATCCGGCCGTAAAACACGGCCAAATCCACATGTGCGACGCAGTTTGCACCCGCGACCCCACAGGTGTGGGAAAAGCGGTAGGAAAAGAAGAATAATAATATTAATAAAAGCACGTGATTTAATTAAAAAGGAAACCACATTTCCCTTTACGAAAATTTATTCTCATTTCATGTCATTATTCGTTGAACTTCCAGGGTTGGCTTTTCGCCTGGACTCAGGGAGGAATCCCATCTCTACCGTCTCAGGAACAGTGGCCTGGAGCGTGCGACGTTTGGTCGGGGATGCAACAGGGGAGGAGCGTTGCTTTGCTGAACAGGGGTCTTGTGGGGGAATGGGAAGTTTGGAAGGGATACGCAAGGAAGAGGGATGGAAACGGCCCGGGATTTGCCTGCAGGAGAAGTGAGAAACCACTGAAAACCACTTCGTGGATGGCTGAGGTGGAAATCAAACCCCCATAAAATCTAAAAAATAAATTTATGCTCTCACCTCATAACTACGGAAGACTAGCAGTTGAAGGAAGGGCATTATCTTTATTGAAGAATCATTTCTACATGCAGGTATGAAGTTATTAAATTTACAGTTGGCCTATGACATAGCTTCATTTTTAACTTTAATCTAGGATACTTCAGGCACTAATCACTGTCTGAACTTCCTTTCACCGAAAAGTAAAGTAAGATAGATGAAGGATGTATATTCATTTACAGTTTTTCTAGGCTTAGTGCTAAGTCCTTGCCGCAGTTATAGGTTCTAAATCCTTCACGAGCGAATCCATCGAGCGCGCTCACGAGTCTCTTTTTGTTCCTTACTTTATAGTTTCGTGAAATTCCGAAAATTTTCGGAATTCTTCCTTTTTAAATTGAACATTCTATCAATTTAACTCTTTATATGATAGTGGTTTATAGAGCAACAACCTACCATGAGTGCAAATACACGCTTTATTTAATGTGATATGACCGTTACTGATATGTTCGGATGTACTGGGTTGGGCTATGGTGGTATATACATTATACAGTTGGTAGCACTGTTTTAGTACGAAGGACCAGCATCCACCTTCTTGAGGTTTTGTTCTTGTTGAAGTGTTGGGTGATGATTAATAGTGTTTATATGCAAATCATTTGGATTTGAAGGTTAAGGCTATGCTGTTATGCGTATGTGCACTATTTTTGCATATGTGGCAACAGATTTATTTTTAACCGAATGGCGTCATTGTTAAATAAATCAAATTACAAGCGTTTCATTTGAAACTTTGTTACTGCAGACCATCACCATTCCTCGTATTACAAACAAGCTACTTGTTTGTGACACATCATGTGAATTTTTTTTTTGCTAGTTGCTTTACGTCGCACCGACACAGATAGGTCTTATGGCGACGATGGGACAGGGAAGGGCTAGGAGGGGGAAGGAAGCGGCCGTGGCCTTAATTAAGGTACAGCTCCAACATTTGCCTGGTGTGAAATGGGAAACCACGGAAAACCACGGAAAGAGAATTGACAGGAGTAAACTAAGATGGTTTGAAGATGTAAAGATCTTCTTAATATCGTCTGCAAATAGTAATACTGTACCTTGATCTTCTTAATATCGTCTTTAAATAGTAATACCTTGATCTTCTTAATATCGTCTGCAAATAGTAATACTGTACCTTGACCTTCTTAATATCGTCTGCAAATAGTAATACCTTGATCTTCTTAATATCGTCTGAAAATAGTAATACTGTACCTTGATCTTCTTAATATCGTCTGCAAATAGTAATACCTTGATCTTCTTAATATCGTCTGCAAATAGTAATACTGTACCTTGATCTTCTTAATATCGTCTGCAAATAGTAATACTGTACCTTGATATTCTTAATATCGTCTGCAAATAGTACTACCTTGATCTTCTTAATATCGTCTGCAAATTGTAATACAATACCTTGATCTTCTTAATATCGTCTGCAAATAGTAATACCTTGATCTTCTTAATATCGTCTGCAAATAGTACTGCCTTGATCTTCTTAATATCGTCTGCAAATAGTAATACCTTGATCTTCTTAATATCGTCTGCAAATAGTACTGCCTTGATCTTCTTAATATCGTCTGCAAATAGTACTACCTTGATCTTCTTAATATCGTCTGCAAATAGGAATACTATACCTTGATCTTCTTAATATCGTCTGCAAATAGTAATACCTTGATATTCTTAATATCGTCTGCAAATATTAATACTGTACCTTGATCTTCTTAAGATCGTCTGCAAATTGCAATACCTTGATCTTCTTAATATCGTCTGCAAATAGTAATACTGTACCTTGATCTTCTTAATATCGTCTGCAAATAGTAATACCTTGATCTTCTTAATATCATCTGCAAATAGTAATACTGTAACTTGATCTTCTTAATATCGTCTGCAAATAGTAATACTATACCTTGATCTTCTTAATATCGTCTGCAAATAGTAATACTATACCTTGATCTTCTTAATATCGTCTGCAAATAGTAATACTATACCTTGATCTTCTTAATATCGTCTGCAAATAGTAATACCTTGATCTTCTTAATATCGTCTGCAAATAGTAATTCCTTGATCTTCTTAATATCGTCTGCAAATAGTAATACTATACCTTGATCTTCTTAATATCGTCTGCAAATAGTAATACCTTGATCTTCTTAATATCGTCTGCAAATAGTAATTCCTTGATCTTCTTAATATCGTCTGCAAATTGTAATTCCTTGATCTTCTTAATATCGTCTGCAAATAGTAATTCCTTGATCTTCTTAATATCGTCTGCAAATAGTAATTCCTTGATCTTCTTAAGCCCATATGCTTCCTTTGTCTCCTTCAAAGGATTTAAACGTTCCTTTCCTTCATCTCTTCTTTGCATTATTCTTTCTTCAGTAAACTTTATCTTAATGGCTTCTTTACCTTTACAAGATTAGATATCACCGTTGAAGAAACAAAACCTCGTATGTCACAATGCTCTTCGTTTCCCTTATCTTCCTTAAGACTGGTCACGCCTCCCAGCCTCATATGGATATGCAGTCCATCAGAACAATTTTCGTTGTGTTCATTTTCCTATGACTGTGAACATTACCGTACCGTACTGTAATAATGCGTGTCTGCGTGACGTATTTACGCACGCCTACAGTATATTGTTATTAAGGTCCAGTTTCCTTTACACATTCGCATAGGAAAATTACGACAATACTACTGCCTTGGACATGGTGCATTCTACAGTTGAGTAATGTGCTGGAATATGGTTAAATAGCTCTCACTGCAACCTAATTGGTATCCAACTTCGTCAGGCTATGCGTATTTTATCCGGCACACTGTACTCAACACCAGTGTAATGGTTACCTGTCCTTTGTATAATCTCTCCCCCTCATATTAAGGAGACAACAAGTACTTACCAGCTTGTGGTGTAGAATATTGAAGAATGAGGCCCTTCCTATGCATCAAGATATAAAGCAGCACACTACACCTAGGCTGAAATAAAGAAAACCAGCGTGGAAGACAGCTTTGGACCTGTCATGTCCTCGGTTCAATTTCAGGAATGCCTGGAGAGAAGAGTGGAGGATGTCGTGTGATATCTCCTATCCAAGCATAAAACTGGCTGGCTTCAGTTTGCGCCGTGCTGTTTGGTCAACCCTGAACAGCATCCGATGTTGTGTTGGTAGGACTGGCGCAGCCTTACATCAATGGGGATGGGTAGTTTCTTCCTACTGTGACTGTGGTGCTCAAGTGCAGTCTGTCAAGCACAAAGTTCTAGAGTGCCCCCGACGTGCATTTCCTGGTTCCGTGGAGGAATTCTTTGAAGTAACACCGGAAGTGATTACATGGATACAAAATTTAGACATTAAAATATAAAAGTGAAGTTCTGATGCTGTCACCAACTTGTATATTTGTATATTTTGTATCATTTTTGTATATTTTGATTGTCATATACACGTCATACGCTAATAATGATGATAATAATAATAACAATAGGAAAATGAACGCAACAAACATTGTTCTGATGGATTCATATCCATATGATGTTGGGAAGCGTAACAAGTCTTAAAGGTAATAATAATAATAATAATAATAATAATAATAATAATAATAATAATAATAATAATAATAATAATAATAATAATAATAATAATAATAATAATAATACTTTTACGTCCCACTAACTAAATTTAACAGTTTTTCGGAGGCGCTGAATTGCCGGAATTTAGCCCGCAGAAGTACTTTTACGTGCCAGTAAATCTACCGACACGAGGCTGGCGTATTTGAGCACCTCGAAATACCACCGGACTGAGCCAGGATCGAACTGTGCCACTCAGACCGGCTGGATAAGAAGAGCATTGTGATATATGACGTATTGTTTCTTCGCCGATGATATGATTCTTCCGTCTTCTCCCTACAAGGGACATATTAATCAGATCTTTCGTCTAGACCAGCTCCTTGGCTGAACGCTCAGCATACTGGCCTTCGGATCTGAAGGCCCCTTGTTCGATTCCTTGTCTGGTTAATTCCTTTATCCCGGGGGAAGGGTGTTTGCGTTCCTCTTAGTAACACATCCCCATTTACATACAACACACTTCAATAGCAACCACCACAGGAACACGCATCGCTGAATAGACAGCTCCACATAGGGTTGGCGTCAGGACGGGCATCCATCCGTAAAACTGGGCAAATGGCATACAAAGTGCTAACACTGTGTAATGGGGAAAATACCAGAAAAAAGAAGGGGAATAAGAAGAAGATTTCTTTTTACAAATTGCTTTACGTCGAAGTGACACAGATATGTCTTATGGGATAGGAAAGGGCTAAGAGTGGAAAGGAAGCTCCATTAAGGTACAGTCCCAGCATTTGCCTGGTGTAAAAATGGGAAACCACGGAAAACCATATGCAGGGCTACCGACAGTGGGGTTCGAACCCACCATCTCCCGTATACTGGATATTGAAGGATGATTTAAATCCTTCCGCAATCTTTTACTTCTACAAAAATCTAGCAGCCACAAAATCATTTCTCAGGGTTAGTTATATTTTATCCAGATGAGGTGCAAATATAGGTCATTTTCTCAGGCTGGTGAAAACCTTTAAAATGAAAATCCACAACTTGTTTCCAGTCATTCGATCGGGTCAGGAATAAAATGAAGCCCCATCTAGCGCTAGGATAGGAATTGTGCCGGTCGTCGAAGCCTGTCGCACTCCTCTGGGGCAATGATTAATGACTGACAGATGAAATGAAATGATAGTGGAGAGTGTTGCTGGAATGAAACATGACAGGAAAAACCGGAGTACCCGGAGAATATCCTGTCCCGCCTCCGCTTTGCCCAGCACAAATCTCACATGGAGTGAACGGGATATGAACCACGAAAACCAGTGATCAGAGGCAGGGGCGCTGTCGCCTGAGCCGCGGAGACACTGTTGAGAATCTTACCAAGATAAAATTATTTTTACTACGAATCTGTTAGAGTGAACGATCCTCAGATCCTAATCAACCACCCGCCCATTCAGGTTCGAGAATAGTTCATGTTAAGAATAGTCTAGAATCGAATAAACAACGGCAGATCAAATGAATTTTAGTGCCGGGAGTGTCCGAGGACAAGTTCGGCTCGCCAGGTGCAGGTCTTTTGAATTGACACTCGTAGACCACCTGCAGATCGTCATTAGGGTGAAATGATGATGAAAGGCGGCACATACACCTAGCCCCCGTGCCAGCGAAATTAACAAGTTATGGTAAAACTTTCCAACCTTGCCGGTAAGCGAACCCGGGTCCCCTATGACCAAAGGCCAGCACGCTAACCATTTAGCCATGGAGCCGTACACAAGGGCGGATATTTTCTACCTATAGTTTGGTCTGAGCTGTTCGGGTCCTTGGCTGAATATCACCACAACATTCTTCGGTCCAGAGGATCCCGACTTTGATTCTCGGTCGGGCCAGTGGTTTCAGTCACGACTACTAAATAATTCCTCTGGCTGAGGGCTGCATGGTTATGTTCATCTTAATACACACAACGCATCACACCTTCAACCACCACAGAGTCAGCAATCGTGAATACATCCCTTTACATAGGGTTGTGACTGAAAAGGCTCTCGAACGTAAAACTGGGCCAAATTCATGTGTATGACTAATTCATTGAGAAAAGGCCCGAGAGAAGAAGGAAAAGTTTTTCTATGAGCTATGGAGTATGGGAAAGTACTTCTGAGCAAGGAAACAATCTTGTGGCCTTTCATTCACTTCCGCTGGGTTGAATGGCTCAGACGTTTGAGGCGCTGGCATTCTGATGCCAACTTGGCAGGTGGTGGTATTTGAAGGTGCTCATATACGTCAGCCTCGTATCGGTAGATTTACTGGCACGTAAAAGAACTCCTCTAGGACAAAATTCCGACACTTTGGAGTCCCCGAAAACCGTCAAAAATTAGTTAGTGGGAAATTAAAACACTAAAATTATCGTTCATTTCCTAAACTAACTACTAGAGCTGGGTTGTGCTTAAGAATCGCAATATTTGATCTTATACACTGCAGAGCAGCCAGTTAAATGGAAAGCGTTCACGTTAATGCAAAGTGAATTAATTCCTTTTGTGCTATGAATCATCTTGAAGAGCCGGAAGAAGGGATCTCGTGCTGTAATCCCCAGATCATGTTGCTTGGTTACGATACTAGGAGCTAATCTGCTCTGCTGCTTGTGAACTTGGGGAGTAGTCTCTTGACATCTTGCACCATTGAACGTTTGTTTTTACGTGTTAGGCGCTACTTGTGGTGAGAGTTGAAGGTCGGTAGATGCAAAAGTGGCCACGGCTGGTCCGTGGTCCAACAGCTCTGCACTCTGACCGGCCAACCGAGCAGAGGAGGGGTGGGCACGGCTCTACCGTGGCTCCATGCCTCTGCATTCGGGAGACGGTACAGGGCTGGAAGTCACGGCTGGCCCCAACCGTCGGCTGTCCTGAGAATGGTTTTCCGCGGTTTTCTGTTCTCCTGCACTAAGGTGAATGCCGGGAGAGTTCCTAGTATAGGCCACGGCCGCCAACCCCCTCACCTTTCCCGAGCATCTCCTTCACCGTAACAAATCTCCCGGTCTGAGAGACGGCCACACCGACTCAGAGGCCCATCTCTCCCTTCAGAGGAGTAGTGGTAGTGAGAGTTAAATAATTATTGGGATATTTAGGAATACTTGTTTCCGAAAAGAGGTCGAAATATTACCACGGGTGTCAAAGCTTGCCTCCCATAAGCGCCGTGCTCGCGCTAGAATTAACTGTAGGCCTACACGAGGGCGCAAGTCTCTTGTCCTCAGTCGGCTTGCACTTCCCCACGTTGCTGACTCAGGGCTGTGCACGTGAACTAAAGTCTCTTCTCCTCAGTCGGCTTGTACTTCCCCACGTTGCTAACTCAGTGCTGTGCACGTGGACTAAAGTCTCTTCTCCTCAGTCGGCTTGTACTTCCCCACGTTGCTAACTCAGTGCTGTGCACGTGGACTAAAGTCTCTTCTCCTCAGTCGGCTTGTACTTCCCCACATTGCTGACTCAGGACTGTGCACGTGGACTAAACTCTCTTCTCCTCAGTTGGCTTGTACTTCCCCACATTGCTGACTCAGGACTGTGCACGTGGACTAAAGTCTCTTCTGCTCAGTCGGCTTGTACTTCCCCACGTTGCTAACTCAGTGCTGTGCACGTGGACTAAAGTCTCTTCTGCTCAGTCGGCTTGTACTTCCCCACGTTGCTAACTCAGTGCTGTGCACGTGGACTAAAGTCTCTTCTCCTCAGTCGGCTTGTACTTCCCCACGTTGCTAACTCAGTGCTGTGCACGTGGACTAAAGTCTCTTCTGCTCAGTCGGCTTGTACTTCCCCACATTGCTGACTCAGGACTGTGCACGTGGACTAAAGTCTCTTTCCCTCAGTCGGCTTGTACTTCCCCACATTGCTGACTCAGGACTGTGCACACCTATCGATGACAGGCTCCAGTAGTACGCGAACCTTTTCTTGAGCCCAAGTTCCCATTACGCACTATGGAGCTCAGGGCTCAAGGAAAGGTTCGCGTACTATTTATGTTTTGGTCTACACGTAATGGTTGAAACATACAGCTATATAGGCTGTTGCATAAGGATTGACACAGTAATTTGTTAGTGTGTGTTTATGTACGTCTGTATCAACATGGTTGCTTCAAGAGGTGCTACTTTTATCGTAGTCAATTTCCTTTTGTTTAATTTTATACAAAAATGGCGTTATGCTACAGAAGTGATTTGGTAGCGGTATTGTATTCGGCATTATTCTGCTTTATAACTGTTCGCAGGAGAGTTGAGCAAGTAAAGCCCCTAAAAAAATAAATGCCTTTCATTTTATACTTCATTGCTTATGGCGACCTCTAAAGTGTCCGACTCGTTGGCTGAATGGTCAGCGTACTAGCCTTCGGTTCAGAGGGTCCCGGGTTCGATTTCGGGCCTGGTCGGGGATTTTAACCTTCATTGGTTAATTCCATTGGCTCGGTGGCTGGGTGTTTGTGCTGTCCCCAACATCCCTGCAACTCACACACCACACATAACACTACCCTCCACCACAATAACACGCAGTTACCTACAATTGGCAGATGCCACCCACCTTTATCGGAGGGTCTGCCTTACAAGGGCTGCACTCGGCTAGATGATGATGATGATGATGATGATGATGATGATGCTGATGCTTGTCGTTTAAAGGGGCCTAACATCGAAGGTCATCGGCCCCACTCGGCTAGAAATAGCCACACGAAATTAATTAAAAACCTTTATTTATTTTCCTGGTACACGATGATTGCAAAGCATTTTGTTCGACACATTTTATACAAACGCCGTGTTGAATAATAATAATAATAATAATAATAATAATAATAATAATAATAATAATAATAATAATAATAATATTTTTTACGCCGCACTACCTCGGTTTTCGGAGACGTTGAGGTGCCGGAATTTAGTCTCGCAGGAGTTCTTTTACGTGCCGGTAAATCTACCGGCACGAAGCTCACGTATTCAAGCACCTTCAAATAACACCGGGTTGAGCCAGGATCGAACCTGTCAAGTTGGGTTCAGAAGGCCAGCACCTCAACCGTCTGAGCCACTCAGCACGGCCAATGGAACTTCATTGTTCATGCTATCGTCGCCCTCGACATATACGAGTGGGGGTCAGAAGTGACTCACTGACGCCATGAACCCGCACGAATAATCCATGGATTTTTAATTTTTTTAAAATGGATAGTTTACAACTCTTAACAGCTCCATGAATGTACTGTACTCGGCCATAAAATGTAAAGCCTAGTTCCCTTAATTTTTTTTTAGCAGTTGTCGCTTTGGCAGGTAGTTAAGGCAAATATAGGTAACATCTCAATAATAAATTATACTCTGAAGGTATTATACAATGTCATCATGTCACTTTGTCAAATCGCTTATGCATGATTCCTAGCTACTGTAACATCTGTCTCTTCTCCACAAACCTCCAAACCCCATGTCCGGCTCCTTGCCTAAATGGTTAACGTGCTGGCCTTTGGCCACAGGGGTCCCGGGTTCGATCCCCGGCAGGGTCTGGGATTTTAACCATAATTGGTTAATTCCGCCGTCACAGGGGCTGGGTGTATGTGTCGTCTTCATCTTCATTTCATCCTCATCACGACGCGCTTCGCCTACGGGCGCTGGATTTGTTGGTGTTGCGCAGTGGACTGTCAACGGCTCTACAAGCAGTGGTGTACTACACGTGGTCACGAAACACGACGTCAGAATTTTGGTCGGAAAAAAACCATGTCTGAGAGGGACTGGAGATTCGTTTCACGGCTTATGAATCAAAATCGCTCCCAAACCTGACAGAAATTGCTGCAGTCAGTGAAAGAAGGTCCACCCCAATCTCTTAGCGAGAGAACATTGCGACGGGAACTGCATGCAACGAACATTTGAAATCGGTCACCTTGCAAGAGGCTATTGCTCACAGAGGCACATATGTCTGCGCGTCTTCAATGGACTAGAAATTATCGAACGTGGACAGTAACTGAATAGCGGAACGTAATGTGGTCTTTTTTTTGCTATTGGATTTACATCGCACCGACACAGATAGGTCTTATGGCGACGATGGGACAGGAAAGGGCTAGGACTGGGAAGGAAGCGGCCGTGGCCTTTATTAAGGTACAGCCCCAGCATTTGCCTGGTGTGAAAATGGGAAGCCACGGAAAACCATCTTCAGGGATGCCGACAGTGGGGTTCGAACCCACTATCTCCCGAATACTGGATACTGGCCGCAATTAAGCGACTGCAGCTATCGAGCTCGGTGTAATGTGGTCTGACGAATAACTTTTTTTGCCTGTATTCCTATGACGCACGTCGTCGAGTGCACCGAGGGCCAAATGAAGCATTTCATCCTGGATGTGTTTATGGTCAGGGTCAAGCCAGAGGTGGGACTGTGATGTTTTGGGGGTGTTTACCGTATCATGGATTGGGTCCGCTCACTGAGGTGACCACTAACGTGAACAGCATGTTTATTTAAACATTCTGGATGTTCAAGTGTTGCCTTTCAATCAACATTTGGATGATGAGCATGCTATTGATACTCCTATCTTTCAAAGTGACAATAGCAAAGTCCATCGGGCTGGACGCATATGTAACTGGTTGTATGAACACTTCCCCATCCTATTACATCTCGATTGGCCTGCAAAATCACCTGACTTGAACCTCATTGAAAGTCTGTGGGACATGTTGGAATAGCGGGAAAGGGCCGACATCAGCATCCCCGCAATTTGGTGGAATTGCGCGATCAAATCCTCAGTGAGTGACTTAACCTGGATGCGACGTACGTGCACAATCTTGTGGACTCACTTCCTAACCGATTCCAGGCGGTTATCAAATCCAGAGGCGGAGTTACACAGTACTAAATTGTGCATGTAGTCATTTATCCAGGGGTGACTAATTTTTTGTCCGGTGATCTTATGTAAGTATGTATGTACGTACGTATGTACATTAGTGTCCAAAAGTTAAGCATAATAACTAAACGAGGCCATACCGCCTGATAGGAATGTAAGACGGATTGCTGAACAAACGGAATCTGAATCACACACCATATGTCACACAACTTGTCCAAAAACAGTGTCAGAAAGGTTCTGATAGTAAGGTGCACTTTTGACAACAACTAACAAAACTTAGCAATGCCTGCCACAACAAAATATGCTGTTAATAGGGTGTATGATTACCCCTAACGGTCACACATGCTTCGCAGCGACGTGAAATGCTCTCTATCAGATGGTTCAAGAGCTCTTGTGGCAGTCGATCCCATTCCTCCGACAGGGCAATGCAAAGGTCTTGGAGGGTCCTTGGTGGAGGCTGACGGGATGCAATTCGCCTCCCCAATGCATCCCAGGCATGTTCTATAGGATTCAGATCCGCAGACCTCACTGGCCAGTCCATGCGATGAATGTCTTCCCCAGCCAGAAATTCATCCACCAGAGCAGCGCGGTGCGGTCGGGCATTATCGTCCATTAAAAGGAAGTCTGGACCAACGGCACATGTGAAGAGTCGAACACGTGGTCTCAGTACCTCATCCCTGTATCTCCGAGCGTTAACAGTGTTCCTCGGACAACCCATGAAGATGTGCAGGTCCGTACGTCTATTCAACATGATGCCGCTCCACACCATGACGCCACTACCACCATACTGGTCCCGTTCTGCGATGTTAATCTGGTTGTATCGGCTACCCGATTCTCTCCAGACTAATGTGCGACGGGAATCGTTCTGCAAACTGAAGCGGGATTCATCTATGAAGAGCACATGCCTCCATTCATTCATGGTCCAGTTTCGATGTTGACGGCTCCACAGTAAACGGGCCCGTCTCTGTGCTGGTGTGAGAGGGACGCACACCGCTGGACGTCGGCCAAACAGTCCTGCTGTTCTGAGCCTCCGATATACAGTTTGCCGGGAAACGGCAACCTCTGAGACGGCTGCAAGCTCCGCCGACAGTTGTCTTGCAGGTGCACTCCGATTTCGTCGGTCGGTTAAGGCCAGATATCGGTCCTGCTGTGGGGTGGTTACCCTTGGTCGACCTGGTACTGGCCTACAAATAACATCTCCTGTGTCTCGAAATCGTCTCCAAAGCTTGGAAATGACACTTTGTGGCACATTCAAGGATACGGCGACTTCGGTACATCTGGCCTGCTTCCAGGCGGCCGAGTATTCTACCCTGAAGAACGGGTTCCAAATGGCGTCGTTGTGCCATTATGTTGTCACACTCACCACGAGGCTACACTCTGCACACTATAACAGGGCAAACACGACTGAGGGAATATGGGACGCAGGCACTGGCTGTGTTTACCTTGTGGTTACGCCGCTAGTCAAAGCAGGAACACTCCTTTTATACAGAGCGAACACGTGTGGTTGGTAGGTGCATATGTGGTGCGATTTGCGGTCTGTTTCCTGTTGCCCTGCTTACTCGTAACTTATGCTTAACTTTTGGACACTAGCTTATGTACGTATATATGTACGTACATGTGATCATTGGAGCCTACAGGCTCAGTTTAGGTCTTAGTTCAGGGCTTTAACGTCGTATACACTACCTTTCAACCTACATTGGTCATTGAAAAATCCACCCGAAGTTTACGTTTGGCTGAAGCACTACGAAATCGTTGCTCCTGGTGAAGGTCACCGTTTTGCAGCTTTGAAAATAAAATTTCAACCACCTACTACAACTACAAAAATAATCAATATAATGCCTTCAAAAGTGGTCTGAGACTTTTGTTAGATTTTTGAGAATTCAGTCGACGTTGGTGTTCCTAACATGTTTCAGACTATTTGAAGGCCAAGGCATGAAAAATAAATGTTGTTTAGTTGCGTGTCTGTTTGTACGCTTATTACGTGAAAACTGTTGGAGACATTCCAGTCTAAATTTATATTTAAAACTGAACCAATTCAACTATGCTATTTCGTTCACATGCGTTGCAGTAGTTGCATACTATAGAATGCTATGAGCAATTCAGAACAGATAGATGTATCTCCTTAGAATTTGTATCATCCGATGATAGACATGTTCCATGGGCCTTTTATTATGCTTTCTCTTGCGTTTTTCACAACTTTCTTCCTTATCCTTCCTTCCTTAATCTGTTTATCCTCCAGGGTCGGTTTTTCCCTCGGACTAAGCGAGGGATGCCACCTCTACCACCTCAGGGGCAGTGTCCTGGAGTTTGAGACTTTGGGTCGGGGGATACAACTGGGGAGAATGACCAGTACCTCGCCCAGGCGGCCACACCTGCTATGCTGAACAGGGGCCTTGTGGAGGGATGGGGCGATTGGATGGAACAGGCAAGGAAGAGGGAAGGAAGCGGCCGTGGCGTTAAGTTAGGTACCACCCCGGCATTTGCCTGGAGGAGAAGTGGGAAACCACGGAAAACCACTTCCAGGATGGCTGAGGTGGGAATCGAACCCACCTCTACTCAGTTGACCTCCCGAGGCTGAGTGGACCCCGTTCCAGCCCTCGTACCACTTTTCAAATTTCGTGGCAGAGCCGGGAATCGAACCCGGACATCCGGGGGTGGTAGCTAATCACGCTAACCACTACACCACAGAGGCGGACCACAACTTTCTTAGGGTGGAAATAGCGTCTTTTGAACAGACACAGTCAAAAATCACTAAATGTACCAGATCAGGGATGGCAAACTTTTACCGACTAGTGTGCCAATTAAGGTCTTGTTTATTACTTATTACTGTATAGTGTTAATTTCCTTTAAAATCATAATGAAACCCATCATCTGACTTGGTTTGGGCATTAGATTGCATTACATACAGGACGAAGCGAAATTCGCGCACTCCGGCGTCGCAGCTCGACTCCTCACATGCCAGTAATAAAAAATGTCTCTCACAAAAGTTAGTCCTGCGAGTATATCCGGGAGGAAAAGGACGTCGAAGCGTGGCAGTCTGGCAACACTGTAACCACATGTAGGGTAACTACCTCTGTCAGCACACATTGGTCATGCCGTACAGTTGGTGCAGTGAATTGAGTTTTGGGTTAGCATGCAGGAGGTCGAGGGGTCGATCCTGGGTTGAGGCGTATGTTTTTTATTTCGTAAATGTAGTCCAGGTCCGCCTCTGTGGTGTAGTGGTTAGCGTGATTAGCTGCCACCCCCGGAGGCCCGGGTTCGATTCCCGGCTCTGCCACGAAATTTGAAAAGTGGTACGAGGGCTGGAACGGGGTCCACTCAGCCTCGGGAGGTCAACTGAGTAGATGTGGGTTCGATTCCCACCTCAGCCATCCTGGAAGTGGTTTTCCGTGGTTTCCCACTTCTCCTCCAGGCGAATGCCGGGATGGTACCTAACTTAGGGCCACGGCCGCTTCCTTCCCTCTTCCTTGCCTATCCCTTCCAATCTTCCCATCCCTCCACAAGGCCCCTGTTCAGCATAGCAGGTGAGGCCGCCTGGGCGAGGTACTGGCCATTCTCCCCAGTTGTATCCCCCGACCAAGAGTCTGAAGCTCCAGGACACTGCCCTCGAGGCGGTAGAGGTGGGATCCCTCGCTGAGTCCGAGGGATAAGGCGAACCCGGAGGGTAAGCAGATGATGATGATGATGATGATGATGATGATGAAATGTAGTCCAAGTGGTATGGTATCTGGCATCTTAATCGTCAACAGCGTCCTCCAGAAACCATTTGCACTTACATACTACGATCCTAGAAATGCATGAACATTCGTTTTCATTGGTCAGCTTTGAAAGACGTCGTGGGCGTGAATTTATTTGCACCACTTCATCTACTAGATGCGTTACGTGTTCAGCGTTACTAAATTTTGTAAATGTAGGATACATGTGACCTATGAAACGGTGTCTTACTGTATTACAGTATGCAATGTCCGATGGAAAGTAACAAATAAAAAAGTGCGCCTCAACCCAGGATCGAACCCTCGACCTCCTGCATGCAAACCCAAAATTCTGTCCACTGCACCAACCGTACAGTACGGCCAACACCTGCTGACACAGATAGTTACCCTACATGTGGTTACAGTGTTGCCACTCTTCAACGTTCCTTTTCTGCCGGATATACTCCCAGGACGAAGTTTTGTGAGAGACACTTTTTTATTGCTGGCATGTGAGGAGTCGCGCTGCGACGCCCGAGTGCGCGAATTGCGCTTCACCCTGTATAAATCCATTCGAGTGGATGTTTCATGATTTTATTTTGAAAACATAACTGAAAATTATATTAAAACCAAAGAGGTGAAACATATGGCTATAGAATTAATTGGTCCGCCTCTGTGGTGTAGTGGTTAATGTGATTAGCTGCCACCCCCGGAGGCCCGGGTTCGATTCCCGGCTCCGCCACGAAATTTGAAAAGTGGTACGAGGGCTGGAACGGGGTCACTTAGCCTCAGGAGGTCAACTGAGTAGAGGTGGGTTCGATTCCTACCTCAGCCATCCTCGAAGTGGTTTTCCGTGGTTTTCCACTTCTCCTCCAGGCAAATCCTGGGATGGTACCTAACTTAAGGCCACGGACGCTTCTTTCCTTCTTCCTTGTCTATCCCTTCCAATCTTCCCGTCCCCCCACAAGGCCCCTCTTCAGCATAGCAGGTGGGCTGCCTGGGCGAGGTACTGGTCATCCTCCCCAGTTGAATCCCCGACCCAGAGTCTGAAGCTCCAGGACACTGCCCTTGAGGCGGTAGAGGTGGGATCCCTCGCTGAGTCCGAGGGAAAAACCGACCCTGGAGGGTAAACAGAAGAAGATGAGGAAGAAGAAGAAGATGAAGAGTACTTTTTATTAAAGCGTAATGTTAAAGTATGCTCTGCTCCTAGATTTCCGACCTATTTATGACATGTTAGAAATATTCTGATATGTTACAGTATTATGTTATCCGACATACCACAGGACTCGTGTAAGCGAGTCATAGGTTCGCCATCCCTGTACTAGAATCTTGCAGGGGCATGTAACAAATTCCAAACATCACCGTAGATTTTGGCTTTATGAAGAAATATTAGGGAGTAGAAATAATTTAATTGCAATTCTAAGCAACATTTTTTCAGTGCAGGATTAAATTTTGTTAATTACTCCGGGACGAGCAAGGCTATTACGCTAACTTAAATTATGTCTATAACATAATGAATGCCAAGACCTGAAATTATCCATCAATGGCCGATATTAATTATTGGTTGGTTTGATTCGCATACGACTTATCTCTCCTTTTCTTGACTCTCCACCCCCATTTCCCAGAGAAGGTTAGTTTCGTGCGGGTTACCTCCCCGTCTCCGTCCACTCAGTTAACTTACAGAGTCAAGCTTACTTCGACTCAACATTCAGTCAACGATATCATTACACCTAACTTTCACCGAGAGAGTGGTTGCGCGGCTTAGATCAAGTAGTTGTTAATCTGCGATCGGGAGATGATTGGTTCGAACCTCACTGTCGGCAGCTCTGAAGATGGTTTTCCGTGGTTTACCATTTTTACACCAGGCAAATGCTAGGGCTGTAGCTTAATTCAGGCCTCAGCCGCTTCCTTCGCACTCCTAGCCCTTTCCTATCCCATCGTCGCCATAATACCTATCTATGTCGGTGCAACGTAAAGCAAACTGAAAAAATCTTTCCTTTTTTAATGTTGAAAAACATTTTTTAGCAGACAAAGTAGGGGTGCCCATACTACGAAAAACGTAAAATTAAGCTATTTCCTCAATTCCTAAATGCAATTCCGAAAAAAAACTGCCTAAAATCGCTTGTTTCTTTACTCATTTTCATCATCATCATCATCATCATCTGTTTACCCTCCAGGTTCGGCTTTTCCCTCGGACTCGGCGAATGATCCCACCTCTACCGCCTCACGGGCAGTGTCCTGGAGCTTCAGACTCTTGGTCGGGGATTCAACTGGGGAGAATGAGCAGTACCTCGCGCAGGCGGCCTCACCTGCTAAGCTGCCTTGTGGAGGGATGGGAAGATTGGAAGGGATAGGCAAGGAGGAGGGAAGGAAGCGGCCGTGGCCTTAAGTTAGGTACCATCCCGGCATTCGCCTGGAGGAGAAGTGGGAAACCACGGAAAACCACTTCCAGGATGGCTGAGGTGGGAATCGAACCCACCTCTACTCAGTTGACCTCACGAGGCTGAGTGGACCCCTTCCAGCCCTCGTACCACTTTTCAAATTTCTTGGCAGAGCCGGGAATCGAACCCGGACCTCCGGGGGTGGCAGCTAATCACGCGAACCACTACACCACAGAGGCGGACACTCATTTTCTTTCTCATTCAAATCTTAGCCAAATTAACTTATTTATATTATTATTTCTGTAATGTGTTCCTTGGTTAAATATCCTCAGGCGTTTTTTTTTTTTTTTTTTTTGGAGAAATGTCCTCGCCGAATGTAGTTATAAGGGCTTACGTGAAACTCTGCATTGACTCACATTAGCGCTCGTTGTGGTGCTTAAGTGAAACAATGCATTGACTAACGTTAGCGCTCGTAGTGGTAGAAAAAGGCAAACTGTTAATCTAATCGACCGGATAACGATGATTAAGGAAAGGATTGTAATTTTTAGGAATATAAAGAATATATTCCCATAATTTATTATATTTTATTTGCCTAAAATTCGTAGCTCATATTCCTAGGATGTTTTCAGTATTGAGTTGCTTGCCTGAAGGATTTTTCCTGGACTTTCCTAAAATTGTTGGGGGTAGACATTTGATGTCGATTAGGTCCAGTTTTATGGCCGGATACCCCTATTCCCGACGACAACGCAATGTGAAGCGATATATTCACCATCTTAAGGGCTGCCGACAGTGGGGTTCGAACCCACTATCTCCAGCTGTGCGCTGTACCTTAATTAAGGCCGCGGCCGTTTCCTTCCCACTCCTAGCCCTTTCCTATCCCATCGTCGCAAATATATATATCTTGGTCGGTGCGATATAAAGCTAATAATAATAATAATAATAATAATAATAATAAATAAATAAATAAATAAATAAGATGATGGCTTTCCGTGGTTTCCCATTTTCCCACCAGGCAAATGCTGGGGCTGAACCTTAATTAAGGCCACGGCTTCTACCTTCCTAATCCTAGCCCTATCCCATTCTTCCGCCGCCGAATGCATTCGATGTGTTAGTGCGACGTTAAACCACTAGCAAAAATAACTAAGTAGGCCTACAATGAAACAATGAAAATATTTAGCTGTTCACATTATGCATTACATAAGGAGTTGTGATATGTGGCGGGATTCGAATGACCTTGTCTCCGATTCTCACTACTTCTTTCATTCCCGGCACTTTCTTGGACGGCAGCTTGTTTGTGATAAACTCGCCTTCTTTGATGACCTGCCCCAATATCCATCCCGAAACCTTTCTAAGGACTGTCTGCCGTTCTCAGAATCTACTGAATGAAACATCTCATTCTTCCACCTTAAAGGAAGACTTTCCATGAGACAGATTTGTTATCGCGAGACTATTTTATCCGCTAAAGAAATACCTTAAGCTGCTATTCAGTAGTATATTCATTGACGGAACTTTGTTGTATTCTTGTTATCTGGGAATCCGTTGTAGTCTGGAGTCTACCTAAGGTTCGTGACGACACAATTGCATGAGTAAATTCGATAAAAGTCTGTACAGGTGTGTTATAGAGTATATGACATCTCCTTTAAGTGATGAGGGAAAGGTTAAAATGCCACATTTACTTTTGACAGCACCAAAAAGGGAATGTGGTAGGATAAGAATAACAATGGGAGTAATACATGTATATTCATTATAGATTGTTATGCCATTCAGCGTTCAGTCGGCAAGCTTCTGTGATTTACTGACCGCCGCCACAATGCTCTATTTGTAACTAGTTCTGTGGCATCGTTGATTCTATACCTCTTATCTTTAAATCGTTAGAAAGTCAGTCTAACCATCGTCGTCTTGGCCTTCCTCTACTCCTCTTACCCCCATAACAGTGTCAATTATTCTCCTAGGTAACCTATAATAATAAAAGGAAATCTTATTATCCTAGTCATTTTGAGAGCCTCTCGAGTGGCTGAATTTTGGTTTTTGGAAAAGTTTTAAGGGTGGGTTTCCTTCCTGATACTACGCGATTTTTGGTGAAAAGTCGGGATGAGTGGCTCAGCCGGTTGAGGCACTGGCCTTCTGACCCCAACTGGGAAAGTTCGATTCTTGCTCATTCCAATGGTATTTGAAGGTGCTCAAACACGTCAGCCGCGTGTCGGTAGATTTACTGTCGCGTAAAAGAACTCCTGCGAGACAAAATTTCGGCCCCTCGGCGTCTCCGAAAACCGAAGAAGTTGTTAGTGCGACGTAAAGTCAATAACATTATTATTATTATTATTATTATTATTATTATTATTATTATTATTATTATTATGGTGAAAATTACGCTTAAGTATTCTCTGGGATTCGAAATTCGGCCATCTGATTAGAAGGTCAGTAGTTACGACCCTACGCTAATCTGCTTGTTTAGTCTTCTCCTGGATGCTGATTTGATCCTCAAAAGGCACCTCCAAAGGTTATGCGGCTGGAGGGAAAACGTAAAACACGCCATAATGAGGTGTACAAGGTATTATGTGGGGTGAGATATTTTTCCGTTGTTTTCCTTACTGGACCAGAAAGTCCTATTGCAGCACGACTGTCCCTATGATTAGCACCTTTCAGAACATCCAGGCGCACTAGTTGTGCTCTGAATGTCATTACTCAGCACCATCCACACCCCAGCAGCTTCTGTATTGTCACAGCTTTGGGTGAGACTGTGACTTCAGTGGAAGGTACACTTTGCCCTCATGAACGAGCAGGCAAGCATGTTAATCACGCACTTAATAATCATAATAATAATAATATAATTGTTACGTGTTTTCTGTGGTCCAGAGACGGAAAGAAGCGCGAGGGGTAAATGGCAGGACAAACAATGAACCAAAGATTACATTTTGAAAAAAAAAAAACCATACAGTATTTATCAATAACTATTTATTTTCTTTAAAAATCGGAAAACAACAATCGAGATGAGACTTTATAACAGGAAATAACAGACAAGCATAGAAGCTTTGTTAAATTACAACCATGGAAAAAGGACTCCCATTTTTGTACAATAATTATAGTCGAAACCGGACCAGTAGGCCTATGTCTTATATTATACTATCCTTGGCATTAATTGCGTTAGGCACTAGCCTTTACCAATGAAGTTCCCCAGTGGAGGGAATATAGAACCTTACTTTGTTCAAAAAGGAAGGAACCGAGGCTTCTAGAACAAAGTCACCAAGGGGAATAGAACCCTCAAAATTCAAAGTTACATATCTCGAGGGAGAACAAACCTAAATAAAATTTAGTCACCAGAAAACAAAGTGAATAAGGGAAACGATTGTACACACTCGTGTGTCCTTATATTTTACATAGTCCCTGAGGCAGTAGTGCGACCAGTGGTGCGTGTGTGGTGCGCGCATGCGTATGTGTTATAAGTACACTGACACAATTTAATTATGTTGATATTCAGATTGGTCCGCCTCTGTGGTGTAGTGGTTAGCGTGATTAGCTGCCACCCCCGGAGGCCCGGGTTCGATTCCCGGCTCTGTCACGAAATTTGAAAAGTGGTACGAGGGCTGGAACGGGGTCCACTCAGCCTCGGGAGGTCATCTGAGTAGAGGTGGGTTCGATTCCCACCTCAGCCATCCTGGAAGTGGTTTTCCGTGGTTTCCCACTTCTCCTCCAGGCGAATGGCGGGATGGTACCTAACTTAAGGCCACGGCCGCTTCCTTCCCTCTTCCTTGCCTATCCCTTCCAATCTTCCCATCCCTCCACAAGGCCCCTGTTCAGCATAGCAGGTGAGGCCGCCTGGGCGAGGTACTGGTCATTCTCCCCAGTTGTATACCCCGACCAAGAGTCTGAAGCTCCAGGACACTGCCCTTGAGGCGGTAGAGGTGGGATCCCTCGCTGAGTCCGAGGGAAAAACAGAACCTGGAGGGTAAACAGATGATGATGATGATGATGATATTCAGATTGCAGTATCGATACACTTCAAAGATCGTGCATAAAATACAGAAGAAGAACAAAACGATTAAGGTCAATAGTTTTGCAGCAAATAGTTTAATATTGCATTCTAAAATCCAACTATTGAGACTTCTTAGAAAATTGATTCAGAAGATCTGCTGCTTTTATAATTATGTCTCTGTGAATATTCAAAACAGCCAACCCACTGAGTCAATTTTCACTTGTATTGTCAGTTTCTGTTTGTTTTGTTTTGCAAAAATTCCATGGGGGAGGGGTTCTAATTCCCAGTAACCCCCCTTGGCTACGCACCTGCCCTGAGGTTTTTTTTTACATTAAGTCCGTAGACTGCCTTGAAAATCTACATTTTGAGTCTTAACAGAAAGAAGAGAAATCCTACATTAAAATTTGAGGAGACGCAGATCGACCTAACCGTTACATGCGAAGAGGAACACCGGAATCTTCCCTTTGCCACACATTGTTAGGTGATAGTTCTGCTTTACCTTATGCCGCCATCTTTACGCCCCAGCCTCTGGATCAGGACCCCGAAGGAGAGCTCCTCAATTAACGTAGCACTCTCAAAGTCCCGAAGCGAATAATGGCATCTTAACGTTCATACTCACAACTACATGTAGGGGCTGGATGACTGACTGTTCCAGGAAATCACGTAATTAGGCAGTCTGATGGGTTGATCATGAAATACTAGACAATAGTGACAACTCAAAAACAGCTGAAAAAGTCAAGTTATCAAACCCTAAACATGAACATTCCCCGACCAAGTTAATTACACATCAATACACTAGGTGGCACTTAGAATCAACTGTGGTGACATCTCGTGAAGATACATTAAACTTTGGTGACATGGTAGAGTTCAAGCAGACTTCGTTAACTTACACTGCTGTCAGTTGGTAAAGTGGGAGTTCGAACTCAGGGAGAGGCCGTAGTACTGTCACGATAATAATAATAATAATAATAATAATAATAATAATAATAATAATAATAATAATAATAATAATAGACAGATGTCTTTATTTTCTCCCAGATCTACAGCATTGAAACCTTATTGATCTTTTAAAGGAGAAAAATAATAACAGATCTTACCTCTGCATTCTCGAGCAGCGCTGGTTTCAAAAATCTCTGAAGACTCTCCTCATCATTTTTTGTTGCCGGCCGGGTGGCTCTACATCTTTAACTCCGCTCCCCGCCGGACTCTAAAGCATATAGGCCTGACACCGAGTTGGAAGTCGGCCGTCCCCACACCATGCGCACCTGTGTCATCCCCGATGTTAATCCTGCCATATCCGAAGAAGAGATTTGCTACGTCCTCCGCACCGCTGGCTACCCAGTCCACGATGTCCATCGGATGTTGGATGCCTCAACTTCATCACCATCATCGCAGGTTCTTCTTTATCTACCTACGTTGGACGACTGGAAGCGCCTCCTTGACACGAGAGTGTCTATTCACGACCGATACTACCTAGTGGAGCCTACCAGCCAGCCCATATTAGCCCAGCTTACAGCAGATCCCACCACATTGCCTGTCGTCAACGCGCCTAACCACAAGCCTCTGCTACAACAAACATCGCCCTCCTTTCCCCCTCATCACACACCACCCACTACTACCACCGCGACCACTACGATGTCAGCCACTACTCGCCACCATATTCCTGTTACTACCGTTACGTCATGCCATCCTTCCCCTGTAATGATATCCTCCCTCTCTTCTACCCTGACTTCTGCACAACCTCGTCCCCAGCAAATTCCCGACAACATCCTAGACTCCCCCGCCGTGTCACCACCAGACGACACCGCAACAGCCGCCGCAACATCATCGCAACGGTCGCAACCACCACCTCTGGACACTATGTCAAGCTGTGTCATCCGCGGCGTAGAATCTACCATCTCAGAACGGGAAATTCTCCAAGAACTCCAGGAAGCAAACATCCCCGCCAGTCGTGCGTTCAGGATTTACAACGCCTCCGGCCCTACTTTTATGGTCCGAATTCACCTTCCCACCGCCAATGATGTGGAACAACTTATCAACACTGGTGCCTACATCTTTCAACGTCGCTTCAAAGTGGAGCCCTCACGTTCCCCACCCCAACCTTTTCGCCATACTTCCAACACTTCCTTTCGTCACCCCCGCCCAGCCAGTCCTTCATTTCAACCTTGTCAACCCGTCCGTCCACCCCTACCTCCACCTAACTTCTTCTATCAACCTCCTCTGCAACTTGAACTCCTCAGACTCCTCACCACCTCATTATGCAATATAACCGCAACATTACACCTTCTAACTCTTCAATTCCATCCTAGCCCTCTCATCTAAAACTTGTCAATCATTGCACTCTCCTCTAAATATTTAATCCTTACACACATCTCCGATCATTAAATACTATCCGCACACACCTCCTAATTCCATACATCAAATTACCCACCTCCCTCTTTTCTCACATCTTCTCAACCCCGTCATCTCTCCTGGCCAGAGAGAGGGCGACACCCTCTAGGTGGCCCGCCCCACCCCTTCAGGGTGGCGAATGAAAACTTGGAAACAACAACAAATAATAATGCCCAACCTAGGCAGCTTAAGCTGAGATACACATATAATAATTCTCGTAAAATAAACATAACTAACACCAAAACAAGGGAAAAAAGCAATATTGATGTAAATAATAATAATAATAATCAAATGGCAATGAGGCAGAATGGTCTGTTGGCCCTAGTATAAGGCAGTATGGCAATGAGAAACTAAACTGGTAACATATTACTGTGTAGAGTACAATGGTGAGTCGGATTGCATCTGCACTTGAAACAAAGAGTATATCACTTCCGGCCGGGTTCGCACTCAGCGCATTCTTTCTTGAACACTATAATAATAATAATAATAATAATAATAATAATAATAATAATAATAATAATAATAATAATAATAATAACGCCGGGCTGAGTGTCTCAGACAGTTGAGGCGTTGGTCTTCCGACCCCAACTTGGCAGATTCGATCCTGTCTTAGTCCAGTGGTATTTGAAGGTGCTCAAATACGTCAGCCTCGTGTCGGTAGATTTACTGGTACGTAAAAGAACTCTGGGCCGATGACCTTAGATGTTTGACCCCTTTAATCAAGAAGCAGCAGTAAAGGAACTCCTGCGGGACTAAATTTTGGCACCTCGACGTATCCGAAAACCGTAAAAGTAGTTAGTGGGACGTATTATTTAATAATAATAATAATAATAATAATAATAATAATAATAATAATAATAATAATAATAATAATAATGATATAATGGTGTGTGTAATCTGAAGAGGCCTGGTGCAGGTCTTTCGAGTTGACGCAATAGACCTGTGCGTCTATGAGGATGGGGCCCTAGGTATGCTGAATTGTGATGATGAAGCGGAATACACATCCAGCCCCCGGGCCATTGGAATTAACAACTTAAGTTTAAAATTCCCGACCCGGCTGAGAATCTAACGGGTGACCCTCAGCACCGTAACCATTTAGCCATGGAGAAAGAAATAATAATAATAATAATAATAATAATAATAATAATAATAATAATAATAATAATAATAGAAGAAATACCGTGTGTTTATGGTCACATAGCTGTGAGCTTGCATTCAGGAGATCGTGGGTCCAAAACCGATCGTCGGCAGTCCTGGAGGGCGTTTCCGTGTTTTCCCCATGTTCACAGCAGGCAAATGCTGGGGCTGCTATGTTAATTAAGGCCACGGCCGCGATCTTCTCAATCCAAGCCCCTTCCCATCCTTGAGTCGCCGGAAACATTCGAGGTGTAATTGCGATGTTAAATCACTAGCAAAGAAAAAGTTATGTCCAGCTGAGTGGCTGACAGAGGGTAGAGCGTTGGCTTTCTAAGCACAGGTTGTATGTCCGATCTCTACTTAAATCGTTGATATTTGAAGATGCGCAAATGCGGCAGTCACCTGTCCGTAGATTTACTGATACATAAAGGAACTCTAACGGGACAGGAAATTCGAACACTTCAACGTTTCCGAAAACCGTAAAAGCAGTTATTGAAACGAATAATAATAATAATAATAATAATAATAATAATAATAATAATAATAATAATAATAATAATAATAATAATAATGGGTGAGTTGGCCGTGCGGTTAGGGGCGCGCAGCTGTGAGCTTTGCATCCGGGAAATATTGGTTCGAACCCCACTGTCGGTAGCCCTGAAGACGGTTTTCCGTAGATTACTATTTTCACACCGCTTCCTTCCCACTCCTCGGTATTTCCTATCCCGTCGTCGGCATAAGACTTATCTGTGTCTGTGCGACGTAAAGCAAATTGTAAATAATAATAATAATAATAATAATAATAATAATAATAATAATAATAATAATAATAATAATAATAATAAATGTTGTTTTACCTTACGAACCACGCCATCATTTTTAATGAGAGTGGAGGTTTATGGAACTTTTCTTGGAAACGTTCAGCCACAATGGATCGCCCTTCATGATCATATGGCGCGTTCTGTACGAGCAACCCTTTCATTTAGAACTCTTAAATGTGAAACAGTTGTGGTGTATTTCATCTCCAGAAATTAGCACAATGAAAACGAAACTCTGAACACATCTCCACCACAGACGTCGTACACAGGATTTGATGAGTCAGTGCCCTTTGTATTTGTAGCTGATGAAGGACTACGTCTTTCCCGACATACACTGTACTGCGACCATTATGTATGTACAGTACATTTCAGAGTGTAAAGAAACATTTCTTTGAAATTATTGTATTTTGGGGAAATTAGGTCGTGTTACTACCCCGTGGTGTAGGAGTACCGTGCCTGCCTCTTACCCGGGTTCGATTCCCGTCTAGGTCATGGATTTTTACCTGAACCTGAGGGGTGGTTCGCGGTCCACTCAGCCTACGTGATAGAATTGAGGAGCTATCTGACGGTGAGATAGCGGCCCCGGTCTAGTAAGCCAAGAATAACGTCCGAGATGATTCGTCGTGCTGACCACACGGCACCTCGTAATCTGCAGGCCTTCGGGCTGAGCAGCGGTCGCTTGGTAGGCCAAGGCCCTTCAAGTGATGTAGTGCCATGGGGTTTGGGGTCACTACTATTGTAGGCTGACGCGTTTCGATCGTGCTGATAATTATGTTACTGTTTATGTTGTGTGTGTCCTCCGCGCCTACAAGCTCCGCAGCCCGCCGAACATGACGTTTCCAGAGACCACGAGGCAGACTGCAGTGCGCTGACGTGATCGTCGGTGACGTCAGCCAGCGCTGTAAAAGGAGCAACGTTTCTCGCCTCTCCAGTACTCCTACAGTGTCTAACGACCAGACTACACCGCAAGTCAGACACGGAGGTACTACCCTCTTAAAAATGTGTTCTGAACAGGTGGACTGATTCCTGGTCGTGAGGTTTCACCTCTGGACATTGCCTCATTCATCCTGCATCCCGTAGCCACGTCGAGCACCCATCCAAACATTCTGCTACTCACTCACTACAGTGCTCTGACTCCAATCATAGCATTCTGCTATATATGAACACTAGACGCAAGTTCCTTGCAAGTTATACGCCTCCTGTTAGCATTCTGCTAATACGAACTCTCTCTACAGTTCCACTTGTTATTATACATGACCGATAGTTTTCGACTATCAAGAATAATCTCTCATTTGAACAGACTGTCTCATCAAGACAAGATTGAATGTATATAGGAATCGCCATTTGTACCTATGTAAATAATACTCAGGCCCTCAGCCTACTACCTTATATTAACATTAAACGTGTGCAACTCAACAAGCTTCAAGAAAAGTTTCGTTCTCTTTTATGTACATATTGTATAAATGTGTTGAAACAATAAACTTGTATGTTGTGCCTTGTATACCAAGTTCCTTGTATACAACAGTTTATACGTCCCACTAATTGCTATTTTGATGGTTTTCGGAGATGCAGAGGTACCGGAATTTGGTCCCTCAGGAGTTCTTTTACGTACCAGTAAATCTACCGACACAAGGCTGACGTATTTGAGCACCTTCAAATACCACCGGACTGAGCCAGGATTGAAACTGCCAAGTTGGGATCAGAAGGCCTGCGCCTCAACCGTCTGAGCCACTCAGCTCGGCGATCGTGCTTCAGGATTGTCTTCAGAGCAATGAGAATAATGAATGAAACCAAATAATGGCAATTTTCACTCCATAGTAAGTAGACTCAAGATAAGAAAAAGAAACCTATTAGAAATGTAGTTCATTCCAGGACCTCCAGAGTCAAGGAGAAAGATGATGAAGACTCAAGTATTGAGGGCAGGCATGATCTACTCAGTATAAACCGGTCCCCTTTCTTCAAATAATTCGAGTGTTTAGCAATTTCTACCGCCTTACAAATGACTCTAGGTTTCTCCTTACACATACTGTAGAACCCCGTTTATCCGAAATAAAGGGGATGGAGCCACTTCGGATGACGCGGTTTTTCGGATGACACATGGTAAATATTTTCGGAAGTTAAATGTCGAAATAAAAAAACATAAACTCTGTTAAGCAAAGGTGCATACTGTATATTAACATTAAAATGTTTACATAGTGTCACTCATTGTATAAAATCAGTGACTTTCATCTGAATTTTTTTTTTTTTTTGCTAGTTGCTTTACGTCGCACCGACACAGATAGGTCTTATGGCGACGGTGGGACAGGGAAGGGCTGGAAGTGTGAAGGAAGCGGCCGTGGCCTTAATTAAGGTACAGGCCCAGCATTTGCCTGGCGTGAAAATGGGAAACCACGGAAAACCATATTCAGGGCTGCCGACAGTGGGGTTCGAACCCTGAATTTTCTTGGTGCAGCGCTGTCGTGCAGCTATATCGTGCCACCGTTTAATCAACAATACATCAGCTGGTGTAGATTTATTGCTTTGTTCAACAAAGCGCAAACCTATCTGCAATAATTTAAATATTTTTTGTTACTACTGAACTGAATACTGTGTACAGTAATTTTATTAAAGTACTAACGCGTGTGGTACTGTATTTTAATAAAAAAATCGAAATCAATCTTACCTCCAATGCATTAAATCCATGAAATGAAATGGAAATGGCGTATGGCTTTTAGTGCCGGGAGTGTCCGAGGACAAGTTCAGCTCGCCACATGCAGGTCTTTCGATTTGACCCCTGTAGGCAACCTGCGCGTCATGATGAGGATGAAATGATGATGAAGACGACACTCACACCTAGCCCCCGTGCCAGCGAAATTAACTAATTAAGGTTAAATTTCCCGACCCAGCCGGGAATCGAACCCGGGACCCCTGTGGCCAAAGGTCAGCACGCTAACCATTTAGCTATGGAGCCGAACATTAAATCCATCATCTGCTATAACTCGATTCTCAGAACTGCTATTGTCATGGTCGGAGTCGTCTGCATAATCTTCATGACGAATAACACAGTAATAATAATAATAATAATAATAATAATGAAAAATGTCGCATGACTTTTAGTGCCGGGATATCCCAGGACGGATTCGGCTTGCCAGGCGCAGATCTTTTGATTTGACTCCCGTAGAAGACCTGCGCGTCGTGATGAGGATGAAATGATCATGAAGACAACACATACACCCAGCCCCCGTGCCAGAGAAATTAACCAATGATGGTTAAAATTCCCGACCCTGCCGGGAATCGAACCCGGGGCCCCTGTGACTAAAGGCCAGCACGCTAACCATTTATCCATGGAGCCGGATATAATAATAATAATAATAATAATAATAATAATAATAATAATAATAATAATAATAATAATAATAATAATAATAATAATAATAATAATAATAATTGTTACGGAGTATTGTGGATGTGCAGAGGTGAAAGAAGGTGCGGGGGTGAACAGGTCTCAAAATCCGAAATTAAAGTTAAGATAAAATTTAATAAGGTTATAGTTTCGTATCAAGATCAAGAGATAACAAGAATAACAGAAACACAGTTGAATATCAACAATTTAAGAATGTACCATTACCGTTTTTACAGAATTTGGGCTTCGAGCCCCGGACTCACAATTCTTGAGCAATTAGCCCAACTTTACCCAAATACAAGATTCGACAAAGGGGCAGAAAACCCCAATCATGCCCAGGAGCACTTGCTCCCAACTACACAGTAAAGCCTCCTCGAGGCACGCAGAAACAAATTTTAAGAAAGAGCAACCCGCTCTTAAGTTCAAGCCTATCAAAGGCCACACCAAACTCCACTTTCAAGCTGTCCTCCAAGGACATATACACAGGGGTAAAAATACCCAACCTACTGAGGCCTATTCAGTGAAGAAACAGAAATATTACATGGCCTCCACAATAGCAACTTGAGAGGAGGCGAAACTGCACTCCTAATATACTTTACTAAAACCTACCTGGCACTAGGCCACTAATACAAGGGCTAATCCCATATTAAAGAGGTGACTTATATAAGAAAACGATTTACGTTACACTAGAAGGGAAGAAACGGTTGAGAAAATAAGTTCACCTCAAAGCAATATGAGTGGGAGCTCGAGAGGGTTAAGCACTCTCTATCCCAATTTGTAGTTTAAAAGGATAGAATTGATATCAAGTGTCTTTACATCTTAGAGGAAAGTTACATGGTAAAAGGCTTTGGACCTGCCCGGAGAGTTAAACTGCTGAGTTAGCAAGAAAAGTTATTAAAAGGCCATTACCTGGTGGTTGAACTGCTGCCCGAAGAAAGAGGCGCTTCCCGCCCCCTGCTACGTACTTTACACACTAATAGATGTTACTGAAGTGGCGCGGAGACCCAAAAGTCAGCAGTTTATATACCCTCGTGGAAAGTTCGAGGCGTTTCAGGAATGAGAATACCCGCCCACAATCATTTTATTGGCTAACAACGAAAACCCCTACACTAGATGAAGAAGAAACACATTATTGGTGGAAAATTAATTACAGAAATTCCTTATTGGTCGAATTCAAAACTGGCGGAAAGAAAGGGTTAATATTGCCAACTTAAACAATGACTGAAAGAAATTTAACAAAGAACAAACTTATGAACGCAAAATTTCTCCAAAACACAGTTCTTTCACTTCGCACTAGGGTGCATAATTGTAGTCCTTCAGTAGTGCCATCTGGAAGAGAATGTCCACACTTCTTACTACAGGCAAAACAAAAATACATCGAAAACGACCCAGTTCAGGAACTTCAAAATTTACGAGTAGGGACATCTTCTGAGAAACTTGAGAATTAACACTGTAGATAAAGTTCAGACTTCCTCCAGTAGAGGAGTTTCAACTGGCGCAAGGTTTGAATTAGCGGCGTGGAGGTGTACCACCCGGTACAATAATAATAAAAACAATACAGTAATAATAATTCCTGCTTGTTCAAGAAAAAATGTATCATGGAACGAACGAGAGGGTAAAAACAATATACTAAAATACAATTTTGCCAGAGCATTTCGGTTAAGCGAAGTTCAGTTAAGTGGCTTTCTACTGTACCTTATGCTGCAGTAGATTTCCCTGACTGGCAAGGACGTAAGTGCCATCGATGCTCCTAAACCCTCGTTTTTACCTTCCTGCACGTTTGGCCAATATAAACAGATCCACAGCAACAGGCATTGCAGTTCAACTTAACCCAATAGTTTCTTTACTTGATTAAATTAATTACGGACTAAAAGGGAGAGGCGAGCGTCTAGCCAGCTACAGTACTCAGGGATCTACCAGTGAAAGTTCACTTTAGAGTGCATCAAGTGAATGTTTGCTGTTAAACAAGGGGGTGGATACAAAGACCTCAGGTTCAACAATGACAAAGAGAAGTTGGACAGGCAAAGAAAAAATATATCTCTGGGCAAGTCAGAAGAAACTATTCCAAATGTAGCTACCGACACCTTACCAAGCAAGTTGACTACGCGGTATGGGTCGTGAATGTAAGCTTTGATGCAGGTGTAATGGACGAGTATAACTTTGAAACAATTCTCTAACCCATGGGTAAATGATGGAAATATCGAGCTCGATTAGTAGGTATAATAATAATAATAATAATAATAATAATAATAATAATAATAATAATAATAATAATAATAATAATAATAATTTTTGCTAGGGGCATTACGTCGCACCAACACAGATAGGTCTTATGGCGACGATGGGATAGGAAAGGCCTAGGAGTTGGAAGGAAGCGGCCGTGGCCTTAATTAAGGTACAGCCCCAGCATTTGCCTGGTGAGAAAATGGGAAACCACGGAAAACCATCTTCAGGGCTGCCGATAGTGGGATTCGAACCTACTATCTCCCGGATGCAAGCTCACAGCCGCGCGCCTCTACGTGCACAGCCAACTCGCCCGGTATTATTATTATTATTATTATTATTATTATTATTATTATTATTATTATTATTATTATTTACGTAGTTATGTACGGACTTTATTTGGTATAAATCGTGATCGTATTGTTGTGTGTTGTAGGATCCGTATTGTGTAACAAAACATGCGAGGTTATGTCATGATACATCTGCTGTATGTATATTAATAAGAGTTTATTTAATGTGAGAATATGTAATTAATAGTATAAAAACCTACAACCTGTTTTTCCAGTCTTTGACCGGGTCAGGGATGTAATGAATGAAGCATATATAGGCTATTAGTACGATGGGGTCGCCACTCCCGAAGTGATTTATTAATGACTGATAGATGCTATGAAATGAGAATGGAGAGTGTTGCTGGAATGAAAGATGACAGGGAAAACCGGAGTACCCGGAGAAAAACCTGTCCCGCCTCCGCTTTGTCCAGCACAAATCTCACATGGAGTGACCGGGATTTGAACCACGGTATCCAGCGGTGAGAGGCCGACGCGCTGCCGTCTGAGCCATGGAGGTTCTAATTAATAGTATATAATTTATTATTACCTGTATATAAATAATTTCGTGTGGCTATTTCTAGCCGAGTGCAGCCCTTGTAAGGCAGACCCTCCGATGAGGATGGGCGGCATCTGCCATGTGTGGGGAACTGCGTGTTATTATGGTGGAGGACAGTTTTATGTGTAGTGTGTGAGTTGCAGTCCCCGGACCATTATTACCTGTAAATATGATGTATAACTCCAGTGAGATGTGCAACACACGGTAATAGTCCAGAATAACGCATCTTGTCACTAGAATTGTAGAGACAATTCCTGTCATTGTAAATAGTCTATTGTAGACTCTCGAAATTACGAGAAAATATGTTGTGTCATACTCTTCTAGAAGCCTGGCCAGGCAATGTGTATAAGGAGGCAGTCGTGGGTATCAGAGTTGAGTTGTGTAGCGAGACTTGTCTTGGAAGTCGTTAGCCGAGTGCTTGAACATATGTTGGGATTCTGTTGTGTTGGTAATCGGTTGACATGCTAATGGAGCAGTCTTCTTCGTCTTCTTAGCAATGTTTTGTCCAAGACGGCAGTTAATTAGTGTGTGTGTATAATGTGTATATAATTTGTTGATAGAACAGTGCACACAAATGACAGCATCTCCCGTGTGCGTCTTTGTGGTTACAACAGCTTGAATTCGGCAAAGTATGGATTTGAAGCATGCCAGTGGTCACCCTGAAAATGTTCTTTCGTGGTTTCCTGTTTCAACATAAGGAAAATGTTAGTCTATTGTTATCCTGGTGTCGTTGAAAAGATAATTTTTGAGTACGATGTTAAACAGAAACTAAAAAGATGTAGGGTGCTGACCTTTATGTACCGTAGAACCCCTAATTATTACCAGTGAGTGGTTATGAGCGTCTTACTCTCAAGCGAAGTTGTCCTTCTCACAGCATTGATCGAGCTTTTCTACTGTAAATGATGGAATGTACAGTTGGTTAGACACATCTTTTTTTTCAAGATTACGGGATCGAATTCCGGCAAAATCAGTTGGTATCCAGGAGTTCGTAAACGTGAGAGATACATGTAAGAGTGCTAAAGAATGTCGTCGCATTGACCACGTGGCACTCCCAGGCTAACTGCTCCCTTTTCTTTTTACTTATTGTACGTCACACCGACAAAGACATGTGTTATGGTGACGATGGGATACGAAAGGGTGAGGACTGGGAAGGAAGCGACCGTGGCCTTTAAAACCTGGTGTGAAAATAGGAAACTACGTAATACCGTCTTCAGGGCTGCCGACAGTGGGTTTCGAACCCACTATCTCCCGAATGCAAAGTGACAGCTGTGTTACCCAAACTGCGTAGCCAACTCGCTCGGTATTTGCAAGTTTAAAATGAAAACACAGCCCATTTCAGTTTTTCCATAGTTTACAATTCTCTTGGCTTCTTCCCTAGTTGGCCTTCATTTAGGAAACTGCTGTTTAAGACTCCTAACCCCGAAGTGTCCAGCTTCATGGCTAAATGGTTAGCGTGCTGGCCTTTGGCCGCATGGGTCCCGGGTTCGATTCCCGGCGGGGTCGGAGATTTTAACCTTAAATGGTTAATTCCTCTGGCTCGGGGATTGGGTGTTTGTGTTGTCTCCAACATGCCTGCAACTCACACACCACACATAACACATCCTCCACCACAACAACATGCAGTTACTTACACATGGCAGATGCCGCCCACACTCATCGGAGGGTCTGCCTTTCAAGGGCTGCCCCCGGCTAGAAATAACCACACGAAATTATTATTACCCCCAAGTGGTTCCTCTACGATTTTAGAGCAAAGGAAGTGTACATGAAGCAACCCTTTCATGGCCTCTTCCTCTGATTCAGCGTATCTCCATTCCGTCGTTGAAGTGAATCGATAGAGCTATAACTTCCTTTTGAGGGGACATTTTGGAGTCTGGCACATCCTATAGCATCTTCTATCTCCTCGCAGTGCCTCCGCCAAGGACCTATCTTAGCTGCTCTTGGAGTTTTCTACTATAATCTATTTCTGATTTTGGATAATCAGTCCATTTACCTGACTTTTGGGCTGCACTGAACAACCTTCGAACTTCTTTCCTGCTTTTGGCCAAGTCATTATTCCACCATGAAATATTCGTATTGGAATGCCGGACTACAGAAAAACAAGTTTCGCTGAAGAATGAAATTACCGTATTCTGCAGCTGTATTGCAGCAATTTGAATTACTTTGATGTGTCCTATGTTATCTTCATATTCTCTCAGATTTCTGGCTTGTTCCTTCTTGATAGACCACCTGTCCTGTCTGTATTCTTCCACGAATCGATTTATTCCCTTAATATAAATATAAAACATCTGCTGATCTGAAGATCACCGACATTTTACTTGTGTGTAGATTTTGGTGTGTTGGTCCCTTCACTTAATCCTGAAATAGCTAGTGGAGTTCGGACCTTATGGATGGCTCCTCTACCGTCCAGGTTCCTTATCTAATTTTCCGTTCTGCACCAGGTTCTTGTGGGTCTTGATCCTGTCTTATTCTTCCCTTTCCTCACAGCATCTCCGGAAGTGAAAAAATACCTCTATTTCAAAGTCTTCAGTTGGAACGTCTGTGAAATAAAGTACTCGTTGTAAAGCTGAGCTTCTGCGTAAACTTTCTTGAGATTCCGTTTTTAGGTCCCGGGAAAAATTCAGTCCATTCGAGCAGAGTAAGGCTAATTGCTCATAGATTTTGCCTCTTCCTGTGAGGCTCCGTTCTAGACACATCTCCTATGTGTAATGAACTCCATCGGCACGGCTTAAGGTAAGCCACACGTGACACCTCGGGATTGGAGAATTGGTTCTCGGTCTCCTATTCAATATATTATTCAGAGAGAGAGAGAGAGGTGCCCAGCTTGTAAGTATTCAGCAGACAATGCCAAGCAGGTGTCGTTATCCACCACCCGCCGGCGTGTCACTGTACCCGCTCAATGTCCAGTTTTAGGGTTTATAGGACCCCTGCACTACTGCATGCACCTCTCGAAAGTGCGCGTAAAAACGAAGAGGCATAAGTCTCATGAAATTTGAAGACTGCCGTAATGCATGCGGGGAAACATGAAAAGATGCATCATCTAAACGCGGCTTTTTTCACCTATGGCTACATCTTCCTTTACAAGACTTTTGAACAAGAAGTTCAAACTAGCTTGTGCCTTGACCATCAATATCAACGTACAAACATGTACATTCTTCGCAACAGTGACTACAGAATATTATTTGAAGTATGAAGGACCTGCGTCCGCCTCTGTGGTGTAGTGGTTAGTGTGATTAGCTGCCACCCCCGGAGGCACGGGTTCGATTCCCTGCTCGGCCACGAAATTTGAAAAATGGTAAGAGGGATGGAACGGGGTCCACTCAGCCATGGGAGATCAACTGAGTAGAGGGAGTTCGATTCCCTCCTCAGCCATCCTGGAAGTGGTTTTTCGTGGTTTCCCACTTCTCCAGGAAAATGCCGGGATGCTACCAAACTAAAGGCCACGGCCGCTTCCTTCCCTCTTCCTTCTCTATCTCTTCCAAACTTCCCATCCCTCCACAAGACCCCTGTTCAGTATAGCAGGTGAGGCCGCCTGGGCGAGGTACAGGTCATCCTACCCAGTTGTATCCCCCGACCCGGAGTCTGAAGCTCCAGGACGCTACCCTTGAGGCGGTAGAGGTGGGATCCCTCGCTGTGTCCGAGGGTAAAACTGAGCC
The DNA here is from genome assembly GCF_040414725.1 of Anabrus simplex. Taxonomy (NCBI): domain Eukaryota; kingdom Metazoa; phylum Arthropoda; class Insecta; order Orthoptera; family Tettigoniidae; genus Anabrus; species Anabrus simplex. The sequence continues at coordinate 1,148,212,008 of NC_090266.1, read as the reverse complement.
TGGAGGGTAAACAGAATAATAATAATAATAATAATAATAATAATAATAATAATAATAATAATAATAATAATAATAATACATACATAATACATACATTATCATTATAGACTGTTATGCCTTTCAGCGTTCAGTCTGCAAGCCTCTGAGAATTTACTAAACGTCGCCACAATCCTCGATTTGCAACTAGTGTTGTGGCCTCATTTAGTTCTATACCTCTTATCTTTAAATCGTTAGAAACCGAGTCTAACCATCGTCGTCTTGGTCTCCCTCTAATTCTCTTACCCTCCATAGCAGAGTCCATTATTCTCCTAGGTAACCTATCCTCCTCCATTCGCCTCACATGACCCCACCACCGAAGCCGGTTTATGCGTACAGCTTCATCCATCGAGTTCATTCCTAAATTAGCCTTTATCTCCTCATTCCGAGTACCCTCCTGCCATTGTTCCTGTTGTAAACAAGGTTGGGTTTACAAAAACACAACTTCTTTATTCACTTCACATGTAAAATTACAATATTTATATTAACAAAACTGAAAGTTATCTCGAAGCAAATTGAACTATGAATTTGGAAAAAGAGTCTGTCTTTGTACACTATATACACGTTGGAGTATTCACGTTCACTACTATTTCGGAAAGATAGTCCTTGTGACATGAAAAGTTCTTGATAGTCGAAAACTATCAGAAGCACTGACGTAAATATCTCAGAGAGTCCTTCCTTGTTGAAGTGTCTGAGTTCATTAACGTAAGTTCAATGACTGAAGAGTTCCTACTTAGCAAAACTAAGTTGATAATGGGAGCTTGCATTAGCTAGGGAATGATAGTGGCATATAATGGTAAGACTGGGCATGGACAGCGGAATAGACAAGAGGAGCGGTGACCCGAGGTGAGACCTCTTACTGCCAGAAATTCAGTCCACCTGGCCGAAGCACATTTTCAAGAGGAGTAGCCTCCGTGCTCGACGTAGGGTGTATTCTGGAGCTGGACACCGGGGTCAGTGGGCGTCTGGACAGACTAGGAGCTCCTTTTTATAGCACACACGACGTTCCAGGCACGCGCACTGAGAGCTGCGCGTCGAGGCTCGAAGAATAACACACTGGCACGCGTGTAGCTGGCTGGCGGATCGAGAAGGGAGCGACGGACATACAACAGTTCCCACCTATTTGTACCAGCAATCATTCTTGCTACTTTCATGTCTGTTACTTCTAACTTACGAATAAGATATCCTGAGTCCACCCAGCTTTGGCTCCCGTAAAGCAAAGTTGGTCTGAAAACAGACCGATGTAAAGATAGTTTCGTCTGGTAGTTGACTTCCTTCTTACAGAATACTGCTGATCGCAACTGCGAGCTCACTGCATTAGCTTTACTACACCTTGATTCAATCTCACTTACTATATTACCATCTTGGGAGAACACACAACCTAAATACTTGAAATTATCGACCTGTTCTAGCTTTGTATCACCAATCTGACATTCAATTCTGTTGAATTTCTTACCTACTGACATCAGTTTAGTCTTCAAGAGGCTAATTTTCATACCATACCCATTGGACCTATTTTCAAGTTCCAAGATATTAGACTTCAGGCTTTCGGCACAATCTGCCATTAAGACCAAGTCGTCAGCATAGGCCAAACTGCTTACTACATTTCCACCTAACTGAATCCCTCCCTGCCATTTTATACCTTTCAGCAGATGAGCCATGTATTCTATGAACAGCAAAGGTGAAAGATTACAGCCTTGTCTAACTCCTGTAAGTACCCTGAACCAAGAACTCATTCTACCATCAATTCTCACTGAAGCCCAATTGTCAACATAAATGCCTTTGATTGATTTTAATAATCTACCTTTAATTCCATAGTCTCCCAGTATGGCGAACATCTTTTCCCTCGGTACCCTGTCATATGCTTTCTCTAGATCTACGAAACATAAACACAACTGCCTATTCCTCTCGTAGTATTTTTCAATTACCTGGCGCATACTGAAAATCTGATCCTGACAGCCTCTCTGTGGTCTGAAACCACACTGGTTTTCATCCAACTTCCTCTCAACGACTGATCGCACCCTCCCTTCCAAGATGCCAGTGAATACTTTGCCTGGTATACTAATCAATGAGATACCTCGATAGTTGTTGCAATCCTTCCTGTTTCCTTGCTTGTAGATAGGTGCAATTACTGCTTTTGTCCAATCTGAAGGTACCTTACCAACACTCCACGCTAATTTTACTACTCTATGAAGCCATTTCATCCCTGCCTTCCCACTATACTTCACCATTTCAGGTCTAATTTCATCTATTCCTGCTGCCTTATGACAATGGAGTTTATTTACTATCCTTTCCACTTCCTCAAGCATAATTTCACCAACATGATTTTCCTCCTCCCCACGAGTTTGGCTGTTTGCAACACCACCATGATGATTTCCTTTTACATTGAGAAGATGTTCAAAATATTCCCTCCACCTCTCCAGTGATTCCCTGGGGTCTATTATGAGTTCACCTGAATTACTCAAAACACTGTTCATTTCCTTTTTCCCTCCCTTCCTAAGATTTTTTATTACTATCCAGAAAGGTTTCCCTGTTGCTTGACCTAGCCTTTCCAGGTTATTACCAAAATCTACCCATGACTTCTTTTTGTATTCAACAACTACTTGTTTCGCTCTGTTTCTTTCATCTACGTACCAATCCCTGTCTGCCTCGGTCCTTGTTTGGAGCCATTTCTGATAAGCCTTCTTTTTACGTTTACAGGCTGCTCTCACTTCATCATTCCACCAAGATGTTCGCCTTTTCCCATCTTTACACACAGTTGTTCCTAGGCATTCCCTTGCTGTTTCTACTACAGCATCCCTGTATGCCACCCATTCACTTTCTATATCCTGAACCTGCTTACTGTCTACTGTTCGAAACTTCTCACTAATCATATCCATGTACTTCTGTCTAATTTCCTCGTACTGGAGATTTTCTACCCTTATTCGTTTGCAGACAGATTTCACTTTCTCTACCCTAGGTCTAGAGATACTTAGTTCACTATAGATCAGATAGTGGTCTGTATCATCGAAAAAAACCCGAAAAACTCTTACATTCCTAACAGATTTCCTGAATTCAAAGTCTGTTAAGATATAGTCTATTATGGATCTGGTACCCCTAGCCTCTCATAAGTAGCGGTGAATAGCCTTATGCTTGACGAATGTATTCGTAACAGCTAAACCCATACTAGCACAGAAGTCCAGCAAACGCTTCCCATTCCCGTTAGCTTCCATATCTTCCCCACATTTACCAATCACCCTTTCGTATCCTTCAGTTCTATTCCCAACTCTCGCATTGAAATCGCCCATTAGCACTATTCTATCCTTGCTGTTGACCCTGACCACGATGCCACTCAATGCTTCATAAAACTTGTCAACTTCATCCTCATCTGCACCCTCACATGATGAATACACGGACACAATTCTTGTCTTAATTCCTCCCACTGACAAATCTACCCACATCATTCGCTCATTTACGTGCCTAACAGAAACTATGTTGCGTGCAATGGTATTCCTGATAAAGAGCCCTACCCCAGACTCTGCCCTTCCCTTTCTAACACCCGTCAAGTTCACCTTATAATCTCCTATCTCTTCCTCATTATTTCCCCTTACCCGAATATCACTTACTCCTAGCACATCCAGATGCATCCTCTTTGCTGACTCAGCCAGTTCTACCTTCTTTCTTCCATAAGCCCCATTAATATTGATAGCTCCCCATCGAATTCCATTTCGTTCGCCAAGTTGTTTCCAAGGAGTCCCTCGCCTGTCAAATGGGAGTGGGACTCCATTACTCTCATAGGTCCGAGGCTTGCTTAAAGTGTTCTGAGCTCGGTAAATTCATGAAGCAGGATGCTGCCCTACTTGCACATAGTCCAAGTGAGGATCTCTCCTCTAACGGGTTATGGACCACCGGTGAATTGTATAGTCCTAGCCGCCTGAGCACAAGGAGGGCCACGACTCAGAATATGTCCGAGGTGCCCACTCCCATTCCATAGCAACTGGTATCCCGACTCTCAGGACCACTTACTAGGCCACTCAGCCGTTGCCCATGGTTCACGAACTAGGACGTGACTACAGTAACCCACAAACATGAACCATATAATAAGAAAACCGTGCATCGATATGCATTCAACCAAGAACGGTGAATATATTCCAGGGAAGGGTGGACACAATTTTGCTGGCACTGTTTACTCTTTAAGCCGGGCTTAGTAGCTCAGGTAGTAGAGCGCTGGACTTTTGAGATCATGTTGGAGGGGTTTATATCGGTTCACTCAAAGTACGTCAAAGAACTCCTGCGGGGCAAACATCCGGCACCTCGGCGACCGAAAACCATGAGAGTAGTTAGTGGGACATAAAACCAGTCTTTCAGTGTGCAACCCGCTAGACAGTTCACAATGAGTGAGATGGTAACACTTATTTCGCCTTACATTTCCAGAAACTTAATTCGATGGGACCGATCTGGAAAGGGGCAGAACGTCCCAGCTGGAAATTGCCTCAGTGAGCGCGAATTTCTTCACGGGTCAACGTTATTTCATCTCTGTTCAAGAGAATGGAAGGGAGGGGCTATACATTCTTACCAACCATTGTGCAGTGATCAGGTGATAAATATGAGAACCTGCCAGGCTGAGTGGCTCAGACGGCTGAGGCGCTAGCCTTCTGATCCTATCTTGGAAGGGTCGATCCTGGCTCTGTCCGTAGGTATTTCAAAGTGCTCAACTACGTCAGCCTCCTGTCAGTAGATTTACTGGCACGTAAAACAACTCATGAGAGACTAAATTCCGGCACTTCGGCGTGTCCAAAAACCGTAAAAGTAGTTAGTGGGACGTGAAACAAATAACATTATTATTCTTATTATTATTATTATTATTATTATTATTATTATTATTATTATTATTATTAAATAGCAGAACCCAATTTTTTCCCTGAATTTCTCCGTCGTTTGATCATCAGTGATCAGTTTACTTAACAGGGATGAAAAGTGAATGACAGACAATTTTTACTTAATTTCTTAAAAGTACGACTGAATTATAAGGGTTTACAGTTACTGTATATGGAGTACTAATACCTGACATTTCGAATTATGAACCCATTTTATCTTCTTCACCGCTGGCCTGTCCGACTCGTTGGATGAACGGTCAGCGTACTGTCCTCCGGTTCAGAGGGTCCCGGGTTCGATTCCCGGCCGGGTCGGGGATTTTAACCTTCATTGGTTAATTCCAGTGGCTCGGGGGCTGGGTGTTTGTGCTGTCCCCAACATCCTTGCAACTCACACACCACACATAACACTATCCTCCACCACAATAACACGCAGTTACCTACACATGGCAGATGCCGCCCACCCTCATCGGAGGGTCTGCCATACAAGGGCTGCACCCGGCTAGAAATAGCCACACGAAATTATTATACTGCTGGCCTTATGACTCCAATTTGTTAGGTTCCTTGTTCAGTCCGGTGGCTTTTAAGGTTCTCAAATATGTCAGCCTCGTGTTGGTAGATTTACTGGCACGTAAAGGAACTCCTGCGGAACATAATTCCGAAACCTCGGCGTCTCCGAAAGCCATCAAAAGAAGTTAGTGGGACGAAGAAACATTATTATTATTATTATTATTATTATTATTATTATTATTATTATTATTATTATTATTATTATTTCCTTCACTATCTCTTAATACTTTGGGACCAAGAAACAATTGACTTGGATGTCGATACTTTTAGTTTGATCGGTATAATTCATTAATTCCTGAATTATTTCTCTAGTTTAAATGTCAGGGTATTCTTTCTTCAGCCTTTTTGGAGCCACTCTTCGTGTAACCTATATTGTCGACATGTGAGAAAATTGTAGCCACTTCTCGAACCATGCCATTAAAATTAGGAGCCAGACTACGGCAAAGTCGTTTGTGGTGCAACGTCGATGTCTTCGAATCGGAAGGTGTCGCGTTCGATTCCCGGCCTAGTCGGGGATGTTAGCCCCATGTGGTTAGTTCCTCTTCCTTGGGTACTGGGTGTTTCTGTTTGTCCCAATAGGTATCACGTAATACACCATGCGACAAACAACCTTAGAAAGGCACAATACTTAATCTTACAGTTGGCTTCAGAAAGGGCATTCGGCCGTAAAACAAGGCCAAGTCCACATGTGGGACAGATTTCGCACACAACACCCGTCCAGAATGCGGAAAAAGTTCAGGCAAGCAACTCAATGTTGAAAACATCCTAGGGATATGAGCTACGAATTTTAGGTAAATAAAATATAATAAATTATGGGAATATATTCTTTATTTATTCCTAAAATTTACAATCCTTTACTTAATCATCGTTATGCGGAAGATTAGATTAGCAATTTGCCTTTTTCTATCACTACGAGCGCTAATGTGAGTCAATGCAGAGTTTCACTTAAGCCCTTATAGCCCGGCTGAGTGGCTCAGACGGTTGAGGCGCTGGTCTTCTGACCCCAACTTGGCAGGTTCGATCCTGGCTCAGTCCGGTGGTATTTGAAGGTGCTCAAATACGTCAGCCTCGTGTCGGTAAATTTACTGGCACGTAAAAGGACTCCTGCGGGACTAAATTCCGGCACCTCGGCTTCTCCGAAAACCGTAAAAGAAGTTAGTGGGACGTAAAGCAAATAACATTAAAACAATTATTATTATTAAGCCCTTATAGCTACATTCGGTGCAGACATTTTATCAAAAGATCAAGAAAAGCCTGAGGTATTGAACCAAGGTATATATTACAGAAATAATTGAGTAAATAAGTTAGGATTTGAATGAAAAAGAAAACAAGCGATTGTAGGCAGTTTTTCCGGAGGTGCATTCAGGCCGGAAGTGAATTCGAAATTTGTTTTTTTTTAGTTTGACAGAGCGATCCAAGACTCAGAATTTGAAACCTTTCCGGGCCCTTCAGCCCTTCAATTTTCGGAACAATTGAGGCAGTTGCTTAATTTTACGGTTTCCGTAGTATGGGGACACGTGCTCTGCGGTGTAGGGGGCAACGCGTCCGCCTGTCACTCTGGCGGGTCAGGGGTTTTTAATTGTAAATGATTAATTTCCCTGGCCTGGGGACTGGGTGTTTGTGCCGTCCTTAACGTTCCTTTTCTCACATTCAACACGCTACACTTCCTCCATTCAAATTACACGCAGGTTCATATCACATGGTGCAAGTAGGGCCAAAAGATCTCTATAGGTCGACACCCCGAACAAATAGCATTAAAAAAATGGGGACCGCTACTTTGCTTGCTAAGAAATGTTCTCAACACGCATACATACAGGGTGAAGCGAAATTCGCGCACTCGGGCGTCACAGCGCGACTCCTCACATGCCAGCAATAAAAAAATGTCTCTTACAAAAGTTCGTCCTACGAGTATATCCGGGAGAAAAAGGACGTTGAAGAGTGGCAATCTGGCAACACTGTAACCACATGTAGAGCAAGTGGATAGAGTTTTGGGTTACCATGCAGGAGGTCGAGGGGGTCGATCCTGGTTTGAGGCGTATGTTTTTCTATTTCTTAAATGTAGTCCAGGTGGTATGGTGTCTGGCATCTTAATCGCCAGAGCGATTGCAGCGGCTCCTCTAGAAACCATTTGCACTTACGTACTACGATCCTAGAAATGCACGAACATTCGTTTTCATTGGTCAGCTTTGAAAGACGCCCTTTCCACGTCGTGGGAGTGAATTTATTCGCACCACTTCATCTACTAGATGCGTTACAACGTGTTCAGCGTTACTAAATTTTGTAAATGTAGGATACATGTGACCTATGAAACGGTGTCTTACTGTATTACAGTATGTAATGTCCGAAGGAAATTAGCAAATAAAAAAGTGCGCCTCAACCCAGGATCGAACCCTCGACCTCATGTATGCTAACCCAGAACTCTATCCACTGCACCAACTGTACAGAACGACGACAATGTTGTTACAGTGTTGCCAGATTGTCACTCTTCAACGCTCATTTTCCGCCGGATATACTCGCAGGACGAACTTTTGTGAGAGACATTTTTTTATTGCAGGCATGTGAGGAGTCGCGCTGCGACGCCGGAGTGTGCGAATTTCACTTCACCCTGTATATATAAAAGGGGCTGTGGCAGGGCTCAGTATCTCGGACGGTACTGTAGAGTTCTGGCCTTCCGAGCCCAACTTGGCAGGTTCGATCCTTACTCGGTACGGTTCACGTACATTAGCCTCGTGTCGATAGATTTACTGGCACGTTAAAGAACTCATGCGGGGCATAATTCCGGTACCTCGGCGTCCCCGAAAACCGTCAAAGTAATTAGTGGGGCGTAAAATCAATAGCATTATAATTAAGAAATGGTGGAAGAAGGAGCTCTTCGCTGTGGGACTTCCATCCAACTCTTCCGTGTTCACACATCACTCTCGGTCGAGGACAAGAATTCCCCAAAACAATTGAAAAGCATGTTGCGTAACGACCGATAATATTCTTTGGCCCTCACATTAGATTTTTCATTGGACAACCTTGAGGATCTCCAATTTCTGAAGGTAATTTTCTGAGCTTCACAAACCAATCCCGGTCTATGTCCGGTGTTTTAATGTCGAAAATTTTTCTTACTATGAAATACGTAAAATTAAGCAATTCCTCAATTGTGCAGAAAGTTGAAGGGGACCGGAAGGGTTTCAAATTGTGAGGCTTGGATAACTCTACCAAACTAAGAAAAAAAATTCGAAAATCACTTCCGGCCTAAATGTAGTTCCGGAAATCACCCCAAAATCATTTCTTACTTCACTTGCATTATTTTTGATCCAAATCCTACACAAATTTACTTATTTACATCATTCTTTCTGTAATGTGTTCCTTGGTTCAATACCCTCAGGCATTTTTTCTTTTACAAATGTCCGCACCAAATGTTGTTAAAAGTGCTTAAGTGAAACAATGCATTGACCCTCTTTAGCGCTCGTATTAGTGCTTAAGTGAAACAATGCATTGACCCTCATTAGCGCTCGTAGTAGTGCTTAAGTGAAACAATGCATTGACCCACATTAGCGCTCGTAGTGGTGCTTAAGTGAAACAATGCATTGACCCACATTAGCGCTCGTAGTGGTGCTTAAGTGAAACAATGCATTGACCCACATTAGCGCTCGTAGTGGTAGAAAAAGGCATAACAATGATTAAGAAAACGATTGCTATTTTTAGGAATAAATAAAGAATATATTCTCATACTTTATTATATTTACCTACAATTCGTAGCTCATATCCCTAGGATGTTTTCAACAGTGAGTTGCAGAGTGTGGATTTTTATCTCCACGATAAGCTGTCATTTCGCAAAAATGGCTGTTGACCGCGAATCCCATCCGTGTTGTCTCACGGTAGCTCCGTGATTTGACATTATTCCGGACAAAAAAACAAATTAATAAAGTAGAGGTGACTGCATTACTTTGATATCTAAAGTATGAACTGGTACCTGAACGCACTGGCTGAAAGTCCACGGCTGCAGGACAAGCATGCACATCATTGCTGGTCCCCGGCAATGTGTGGGACAGAGACAGGCACGGTCGATAAAATGTGTCGACCCTACAGATAGATATCTTAGAGCTGCGCTGCGGTATAGAACCAGGCTGTACTTGTGGTACACAACCAAACTTGAATAAACTATATAATACGTCACCTATTGGGTATTGGTTTTAGACATATTCCTTGTAAGTACTCGTAACTATCTGAACGTATCCTGGCAGATTTCCTGTTTTAATGTCCATGGCTAAATGGTTAGCGTGCTGGCCTTTGGTCACAGGGGTCCCGGGTTCGATTCCTGGCACAGTCATGAATTTTAACCATCATTGGTTAATTTCGCTGGCACGGGGGCTGGGTCTATGTGTCGTCTTCATCATCATTACATCCTCATCACGACGCGCAGGTCATCTATGGGCGTCAAATCAAAAGACCTGCACCTGGCGAACCGAACTTGTCCTCCGAAACTCCCGGCACTAAAAGTCATACGCCATTTCATTTTTTTCCTGTTTTAGTAGGATTGGGCATTGTAATTGATTAGGTCATCATACTCTGTGGCCAGCCCCGCGGTGTAGAGATAGTGCGCCTGCCTCTTACCTAGAGGCCCTGGGTTCTATTTCCGCCCAGGCCAGAGACTTTTACCTGCATCTGAGGACTGGTTAGAGGTCCGCTCAGCCTGTGTGACTACAATTGAGGAGAGATATCTGACGGTGAGATGTCGGCCCCGGTCTAGAAAGCCAACAATATCGGTCGAGAGGCTTTGTCGTACTGACCACACGTCTCCTCGTAATCTGCAGGTTTTCGGGCTGATCAGGGGTCACTTGTTAGTCCAAGGCCCTTCGGGGTTGTTGCGCCATAGGGTTTGGTTTGATTTTCATCATAGTCTGTAATCAAAGTAATGGGCTCAAATATTGTCGCAACTGAATGGCTCTTAATATTTCTCAAATGAAAGATTTATGACAGTAGATTTATCGGGAACGTGAACATAATTTTCGGTACAAAATTCTATTAAAAGTGTTTTTTTAGGGACGTGAAACAAGTAGTGTTTATTATTATCATGATTCCATGGGTCAGAGGGAAAGAAGCGGTGGGTCACGCACTAGATAAAAACACACCAAGAACATTTAAATTTGGAGTATTTTTGCAAAATTATCTTTTCTTTAGATAGATAATTTTTTGAACAACAGCACAATAACAGTAAGGTTTAAAATGAAATACAAATGGTATAATAAGAAATAATAATCAACCCGCGATCACTCACGCATCGGCAAGTCACGCGATCACTCGCGTTGTTAGGTGGAACCTAACATCTGTATTTCTCTTATAAAATCATTAATTTCGTACATTTCTTCTCGCTTTTATTTTATTTTAACGTTTTTATTGCACACTGATAATTTTAACATGTTATATTATTTTTATTGAATACGACATACATTTATTTCAAACGAAATAGCAGCAACTGATAAAAGTGGCCTATAAACGTATCAGTTTACTTACTAAATTTGGAATATTAATGAAATCTGCAGTATATTGTTTTACGGTCTAAAAGGCAGTTTGCTTTATCCTATCATATTAACGTTATTTTCAGCATTTTCACACAAGCAACACATAATTATTCCCAGGAAAACTCATGTGATCAACCAAATTTTCATATAACAACCAGCTATAAATTGGCTATCTTTGACTTATACTCATATTGCCGGTTATAACAATAAATATAAATCAAATTGTAGAAAATCACACACACACACACACACACACACACACACACACACACGTGATCACTCGCGCTGTTAGGTCTCACCTAATGCTACTCACTAGTTACACACACGACAGCTCGCGCTGTGAGATAGCAACTAATACAATGCGTGACGCAATCTTTCCCCGACTCTTTCCTCCCCTCCAAAATATCACAGCTACTACACAAATACATCACTGCGTGCTCAAAGGACCGAATGAGGCATTTTCAAATGGACATCTATTCAAAGCTAAAGACAAATGAATTGTTGCAAAATTTGTAAAAATGTTAGATTGAACCTCATAGAGCGAGTGATCGCGGGTTAAGCTTAGTATACAAACGGAGAGAAGAAACATCCATTCTTTCACACAAAAGTCATTGCCTGACCAAGAGGCTTACACATCTTTGGTTATTGAACGAAAACAATGAGCCTATAGCCTCTACTAATAACGTTACCATTCAGAAGGAATATAGAGCCTTAGACTTAGTTACAAATTAAGGAGTTAGATCTACCGAAACAAATTTATGAAATTGGGAAGCAAAATTTCAGCTCCGAGCAGTGACATGTCAGAAGGATGTCGAACCCCGAACCATAATTTCAATTCAACGGCCGTACCTCAAATTACATTTAAGAGTCGCTACTCTTACTCAGTAGGGGAGCCACACACATATGCTTAGTCTAATGCCACCACTTGAGGATCGAAAGATCCAGGAAACACAGGAGCCGAAGCTCATACTAGACGGCCAAGGAAAGTAGAAACAAAATTTTAATCGAAAGGCGGAGAGCAAAATAAAAGAGATGTTGACCACCTCAAGCAATCCCGTGACATGACTTGTCATAAAGCGTAGTAGTGCCGAAGGCCCATTGACACAGATGATAAAGCCATACTACAAGGTGACTTAGACCAGAAAGAAGTTAAACTCCGAAACACAGGTTAGAAATAAGAGTTAGAAAACTTAGTCAGCAGAAAGCAAAGTGAATAATTGGAACGAGCGTATACACTCGTACGTCCTTAAAATTACATAGTCACCGTTTTGTGTTTGCGCAATGTCCGTACACAACCTAGAAAACATACATGCTAGAACCTAACAGAAAATAAGAAAACTCCACATTAAAATTAAGATAGTCTAACAGTTACATGCTAGAGGGGAACGCTGGTACAGAAGGTCGTTTGGGATCTCTGGGAACGATGTTTGAAGGGTAATTAGCTTATGAAAAACCACGTCTCCACCAACGTCCATTCGCAATTGTAAAGCCAGCATTTCTAGCTATAGCCCGACAACGTCATTTCAACTGCATCAGACTTCTTCACAGAGCTAGCATGTCTATCTTATCCCACCCCACATGCTTCCCCTCACTAGTAACAGCTAAGGGAAAGCAACAGCACGCACTCCATTAAACGACAAAATCTCTTGACAATAACAACATCGATGGCTGGAAGACAGGGCGGAAGTGTTACATTTGTTTTCCATGCATTTCAAATCCACACTTGCCATCGTAGATTTCAAATATTAGTCTTCCGTTTCTCTTGTCATGTTAGATTTGCTAAATATTAAGATGTTTAGAAACTTGCCCAGTTTAACAACATGCCATAGAGTTGTTCATTACAATGACGTCAGTAGGAGTGGCGCGAGTAAAAGCAATGCTTTCATATGAAATACTCGATTAAATGAAAAACAACGAATTTTCTCACTTTTAACGAACAGTACTACGCTGCCGATCTAACAGTCCAAAGCTCCAGAGCTGGAATGACCAGACCGCAGACAGCCGTGATCCGTAATCACTCTGCGTCTTTTTTCTTGGGGGAGGGGGTCGAAAAGTTGAGAGTCCCAGGGCAAAAATTATGCCATTTTACTAATCTGTTTCCTAGGAGTACCCGATGAGTCGGAAAATCTCAATTCACTACACTGGCGACGGAATAAAATGAATGTAGATTTTAATAAAAGTGAAGAGGAGGAATCTCTTCTTAAGGAACGGCTCTTTTCAGGGTTGAATGTTGAGTTATTTAGTGAGTTGTGGTGCTATAATTTGGAATAGGCTTAAATTGTAATTCTAGATCAGGTGATATTATTACTACTACTACTACTAAATGAGCCTCAGCCTTAAGTGTTCACACTACTCATTCAAAACAGCGCGTCAGTGTAGGGATCGAATAGCTGGAATACTATGATGAACCAGTGTGTTACGTACCAGCAGTATCAGAAAATGTACGGTATGAACCAGAGGAATTTAATGCTAAAGAAGAAAGTTTCCTAACGCCCCAGCTATTTCCCGCTATTATTCAGTAAGGCTGTTATACTCGGTACGCAGCAGTAATACCACCTATGGGAGTTGAGCGGAAACATAAGAGACAAAGAACATCACAACAAACAATGGTCAATGTAATGTTATTTTTAATTTATTATTAGTGTTGTTCATAGTCGCTTTAACTCCAAGGTCTTATCGCGACTCTTTCATACAGTACTAGCAAGATACCCGTGCTTCGCTACGGTATTATACTGAAATTTATAATTGAATGTTTAACGTTTTATATATAATTCGCCGAAATTTGCGATCTGACTCGTTTTCTGAGTGAATCCGCCAAAATTCGCGATCTGACTCGTTCTCTGAGAGATTACGGCAAAGTTCCTCCCATTTTTCAATCTTTCTTTCCAGCAATCGATTTCGTACTTCCCGGCATAGGTCCAAGTATTCCACCCGGTCAGTTGGGTCCCTTAATCTTTGCCATCTTTTCCTATAAGCATTTTTAATATGGATCAAATCCTTGAGGAGATCCGGCGTGGTGTCGTCTTGGGTGCATTGGTGGTACTGAACCCGCGGCCGGACTGTATTCGTAGTCATTACCCGGCCAGGACCCGTTTCCAGCGCGGTCCGCACATTTTGACGACGGTCCAGAACATTATTATTATTATTATTATTATTATTATTATTATTATTATTATTATTATTATTATTATTATTATTGATGTTCAGGACCCCACAGCAAGATGCAAGACCGCTACTTGGCGGCAAATTACAGTACATCTACTGCCATTGTCATTGCTGACTATGTGACCAGCACCATTGTCGCGCGTATGCATGTGCGCGGGATTTCTGGCGATACGAATGATATACTTCCGTGCATTATTGACGTTATTATAGAGGTGAACAATTGCACCGTCAATATCATTCCTATAGTTTATTTCAAATGTGTTTAAATTTTTATTTATATGCCAGGAGAATTTACTGTAATCTAGAAACGTTCTCCAAAGGAAAATATGGTTCTTGAAAACGAACCCAGAAAAGATTAAAAGCGTTCAGTTTATGATCAGAATAAGTACACTGAAAATCCACAGCCTGTTTCCAGTCATTCGATCGCGCCAGGAATGGAATGAATGAAGCCCCCATCTAGCGGCGAGGATAGGAATTGTGTCGGCTGCCGAAGCCTGTCGCACTCCTCTGGGGCAACGGTTAATGAATGACAAAGGAAATGAAATGATATTGGAGAGTGTTGCTCGAATGAATGATGACAGGGAGAACCGGAGTACCCGGAGAAAAAACTGTTCCGCCTCCGCTTTGTCCAGCATAAATCTCACATGGAGAGACCGGGATTTGAACCACGGAACCCAGCGGCGAGAGGCCGGCGCGCTGCCGCCTGAGCCAAAGAGGCTCCTATTAAGTACATTATGAACAGTAAAAATCAATTGGTCTCAACTCTTTTTCACCCCACCACCGTTAAGTTGATTTACCACCCCCACCCAAAAAAGGAAGGCGTGTTTCTTTATGTTTAAAGGAGATTACAAATACCAATGTTCACGTCTGTTACCTTCAGTTTTGAGACGTAAGTACCCCACCAAAGTAATTCACTTTTTTCCACTTCTTTTCACAATCCCCCACCCCCAAAGTGAATTTTTCGGCAAAACATTCTTGTTTCTTTAATAGTAAAGGATCTACTAAATACCAATTATCACGACTCTGGCATCTTCAATTTTTTGAGATATGTGTCCTCATAAAAGGAATTCAAATTCTTTTCACTCCCGCCCCCAAGATGATTTCCCCCCCAAACGCGTTTTTCTTTGTTTTTAAAGGAGATCCAAATGCCAATGTTCACGTCTGTAGCAATTTTAGTTTTTATTAGATGTAAGTATCCTCATACAATTATTTCAATTAATGTTTCAATTAATTCACCTCCCGCCCCCTTCATTGGATTTTCTAAGAATACGTTTCTTTTCTTTTAAAGCAGATTCCAAATACCAAATTTCACATCTGTAACATCTTCAGTTTTTGAGATATAAGCATCCTAATTAAAATAATTCAACCCCATTTTCAGTCACTTTTACCCCCAACCACCCAAGTGGTTTTACCGAAAACAAAAAATACTCGTTTCTTTATTTTTAATAGCGATTAAAAATGCCATTTTTCACTTCTGTAACATGTTAAGTTTTTGAGATGTACTGTAGAAATTCTCATTTTAAATTGTCATCCCCTTTTTAGTTCCCCTTAAGTGGATTTTGCAAAAACAAATCATCTACGGTTCTTTACTTTCACAGGAGATTCCAAATACCAATTTTTACATCTGTAATATTTTACATTTCTGAGATATACTGTAGATATAGTCTTTCTAAAAATTCACCCCAATTTGTCACTCCTGTTTAACTCCATTAATTGGATTTTCCAAAAAATAAAAAAATACGTGTTTCTTTATTTTTAAAGGATACCAATTTTCATGTCTGTAATATCTTCAGTTTCTGAGTTATAAGTATCCTCATTAAAGGCATTCAACCACTTTCACCACTTTTCACCCCTTCTATTGGTATTTTCCGAAAACAAAAAAACGTATTTATTTATTTTTAAAGGAGATTCTAAATACCAATTTTTACATCTGTAAACTTTCAAAGTTTTGAGATATAGATACACTCATTTTAAAAATTCACCCCCCTTTTCACCCTCCCATTAATTGGATTTTCCAGAAACAAAAAATACGTGTTCCTTTATTTTTAAAGGAGATCCCAAATACCAATTTTCAGGTCTGTGTTCAGTTTCTGAGATATAAGTATCCTCATTAAAGGTATTCAACCCCTTTTTCACCCTTTTTCACCCCTCCTATTGGGATTTTCCAAAAACAAGAAAATACGCGTTTCCTTATTTTTAAAGAAGATTCTGAATACAAATTTTTACATGTGTAATTTTTTAAAGTTTTGAGATATAGATACACACATTTTAAAATTTCACCCCCTTTTCACCCCGTTAGCGACGGAATATCCAAGAATTCTCTCTTAGCGAGCACTTACATGTTAATATGAATGTATCCCCAAAATTTCATTTCTTTATGTCCAGTAGTTTTGGCTCGGCGTTGATGAGTCAGTCAGTCAGTCAGTCAGTCAGTCAGGACAAGTTATTTTATATATATATAGATGTTTAGTTGATCAATGTTATGCGCTTTCGATATTGTAGGCCTTCACATTTAGTTTTCTTCCGACTCTCAAATACAACTCTTATCATGGTGGGTATGGTAAAACTGAATGAAACATAAATGTTCGAAAATTGTATTCTCTATAACTTTTGTTATGTAGTACTTTTCGATAGGACCAATAACATAGGCATTAAAAATTAAATATTAGGCGCCTTCCCCTAAACTACAATTTCATCCAGAGCAAATAAAATTGTTTATGACTTAGACTGTAGTTTCTTATTCCCCGACTCTATATACCGCTTTTGATTAAATTCTGTTAACCCATTTTTTTCGTGGCTCGACGTTGATATGGACTTAGCAATATATACAAAATCATGAATATCTGTGTTATCATAGCCGGTACGGTAACAATGTATGACCGAGCTCGATAGCTGCAGTCGCTTAAGCGGGGCCAGTATCCAGTATTCGGGAGATAGTAGGTTCGAACCCCACTATCGGCAGCCCTGAAGATGGTTTTCCGTGGTTTCCCATTTTCACACCAGGCAAATGCTGGGGCTGTACCTTAATTAAGACCACGGCCGCTTCCTTCCCACTCCTAGCCCTTTCCTGTCCCATCGTCGCCGTAAGACCTATCTGTGTCGGTGCGACGTAAAACAACTAGCAAAAAAACCAATGTATGACGTAAATGATCGGACATTTAATTCTAAATAACTTCACTAATAATAAAAATAATAATAATATAAATATATGAGAATTCAATTTTAGGCCATCCCCTAAACTACCATTTCGTTCAGCGTGAATGACATTGTTTATAGCCTAGAATTAGTGGCTAACCCCCCAACTTCACATACCGATTATCATTAAATTCTCTTCGGCCGTTTTCTCGTGATGCGTGTACAGACAGATAGACAGACAGACATTACGGAAAAGTAAAAAGTGCATTTCCTTATTACTGTGGACATGACCGATACAGAAATACCATTATTTTCCAATTTTGAGCAATGTGCAGACAAAACTCTAATTTTATATATACAGATAGACGATCTCAGCGATGCAGTCAGAAAGCTGTTGACTTTCCGTCCCGAAAAACCGGGTTCGATCACAACTGTGTCTGTGACATTAAAGATTGTGTTGTTGGCTTCCAGGACAGTACAAAATTATGGCATCATGTCGTCTACTAGGTTTTATATGTAAGTGTCCGACTCGTTGGCTGAATGGTCAGTGTACTGGCCTTCGGTTCAGAAGGTCCCTGGTTCGATTCCCGGCCGGGTCGGGGATTTTAACCTTAATTGGTTAATTCCATTGGCCCGGGAGCTGGGTGTTTGTGCTGTCCTCAACATCCCTGCAACTTATACACCACGCATAACACTATCCTCCACCACAATAACACGCAGTTACCTACAAATGGTAGAGGCCGCCCGCCCTCATCGGAGGGTCTGCCTTACAAGGGCTGCACTCGGCTAGAAATAGCCACACGAATTTAATTAATATGTAAGATTATCTTTCCTTGCCACAAAGGTAATGTTATTTTCTAAAATGTTAATTTCTTAACTTAACATCACTATTACGTTATTTGCAACGCAAATTATCTTTCTTTCTTGATACGTTTACCGTCCAAGGTTGGTTTTCCCTTTACTACTCAGCGAGGGAACCCACTTCTATAACTCAAGGGCAGTGTCCTTGAGCGTGAGACTTTGGGTCGGGGATGCAACTGGGGAGGAAGACCAGCACCTCGCCCTGGCGGCCTTATCCCTTATGTTGAGCAGGGGCCTTGTGCGGAGGATGGGAAGATTGGAGGGGATATACAAGGAAGAGGGCATGTCCTTAAGTAAGGTATCATCCCGGCATTTGCCTAGAAGAGAAGAGGGAAACCACGGAAATCCGCTTCAAGGATCGCTGAGGTGGGAATCGAACCCCTCTACTCAGCTGACATCCGAGGCTGAGTGTACCCCGTTCATGTCCTCGTGCCACATGTCAAATTTCGTGGCAGAGCCGGGAATCGAACCCGGACTTCCGGGGGCGGCAGCTAATAACACTAACCACTACACAACAGAGGTGGACCACACAAATTATACACATTCATTTTACACATTTTCCCATTTATCTCGGTTTAGCACATATTAATATGGAAAATAAATATTACATATTTAGCAGTTTTAATGCAATATTTTTCTTGTGCAGTAAAGCCAACCAGATCTCTTCTCAATTTCAGTGACGAAGTACGGCAATGCAGATTAAGGTGACAGTTATATACCATACCTACTAAAAGAGGTTTTGAGTGTGAAGACTGAGAAAAAGAAGTATTGAAAAGTAGGTGGCTCTAACTTGATCGATAGCAAATAATATCCCTTTGAGTCAGGTAGAGAAGATCATTGGCATGATCATAGTTTAACTACAAAAAATCCGTCAGTTTTCCACTCTTGTCCAGAGAGCTTGATACATTCAAACCACAACAACTAGAATCAGATTTAACTCCTGCGTGTAAAGTCTTATTTTATACATGCGCCAATCTTCTCATGTCATGTAAAGTGTTTCTGCAGCGAGTATAAATCACTCGGTGGAATAATAAGAGAAGTTTCATATTTAAACACTTTTGTGGCATACCTTTTTGTAGCGGACTGAATTACATGAGAACTGGGCTAAAATAATAGTGAAATGAACAAGCAACGTTAGTCATTGATGGATTCAATAGACTGATGTATTTCTGGACCTATATCATAAAGAGTAATAAAAAGCAGTGTTTGATGGTTAAAGCTGTAATTAACAAACATTATTCCATTACAGTCAGATAGCTTCTCAATTCGGGGGCGTCATTAGCTCAGTGGCTTAGGTGCTGACTTTCCACCCGGAAGGCCGCGTCTCGAATCCAGTCGATCCTGGGTTGAGATTTTCATCTCAAAAATCACGTGGCGTCAGGAAGGGTATTCGGTCCTAAACCCTCGGCCAAACCCAAAACGAGCGTGGGTGGCTCCAGCGACCCCAGAAATGACCGGGATAAGCAAAAAAAAAAAATGTTTTTCTTTTTTTTCTATTTGCTTTACGTCGCACCGACACAGATAGGTCTTACGGCGACGATGCGACAGGGAAGGGCTAGGAGTGGGAAAGAAGCGGCCGTGGCCTTAATTAAGGTACAGCCCCAGCATTTGCCTGGTGTGAAAATGGGAAACCACGGAAAACCATTTTCAGGGCTGCCGACAGTGGGGTTCGAACCTACTATCTCCCGAATACTGGATACTAGCCGCACTTAAGCGACTGCAGCTATCGAGCTCGGTAAGCAAAAAATTAAAAAGACCTCAATTGTTCCCAAGAAGGCTAAAGGAATCTTTGTCTTTTTTTTCCACAATTTTGATTTACGTCGCACCGACACAGATAGATCTTATGGCGACCAAGGGGTAGGAAAGGGCTAGGAACGAGAAGGAACCGGCCGTGGCCTTAATTAATATGTAGCCTCAGAATTTGTCTGCTATGAAATTGGGAAACCACGGAAAACCATCGTCAGGGCTGCCGACAGTGGGGTTCGAATCCACTAGCTCCCGAATGAAAGCTGATAGCCACGTGACTCTAAGCGCGTGGCCACTTGCACGCTGCTGAATGGACTCACATAACGGAGAACATCCCTGACCTGGCTGGAAATCGAACTTGAGGCCTCCACGTAAGAGGTGCAGTTACTACTCGTATAGCACAGCGTCAGTATGATCACAAAAAATCGCCTCATTTAAATAAAGAAATATCTCTTTCTCTGTGTTAAACGGTCCAGGACGATCAAATGTGTGATCACTTGAAGAACATCCGACTGTGTGGCTAAATGGTTAGCGTGCTGGCCTTTGGTCCAGAGGGTCCCGGGTTCAATTCCCGGCCGGTTCGGGGATTTTAACCATCATTGGTTAATTCTAGTGGCTCGAGGGCTGGATGTTTGTGCTGTCCCCAACAACCCTGCCACTCACACAACACACATGACACTATCCTCCACCACAATAACACGCGGTTACCTACACATGGCAGATGCACCCACCCTCATCGGAGGGTCTGCCTTACAAGGTCTGCACTCGGCTAGAAATAGCGACACGAAATTATTTTTACTTGGAGAACGCGTGTTTAGTCACCACTCCTACTCGAAGTCCGACTCGTTGGCTGAACGGTCAGCGTACTGGCCTTCGGTTCAGAGGGATCCGGGTTCAATTCCCTGCTGGGTCGGGGTTTTCAACCTTAATTGGTTATTCCATTGGCACGGGGACTGGGTGTGTGTGTTGTCTTCATCATCATTTCATCCTCATCACGACGCTCAGGTCACCTACGGGTCAAATAGAAAGACCTGCACCTGGCGAGCCGAACCCGTCCTGGGATATCCCGGCACTAAAAGCCATACGACATTTCATTTCATTACCTACAACGAACATGATTATCCTGAATGGTTTACAACATTGATAAAGTTCATTGTAGATTTAGATGGAGAGAACTAATACGATCGATGTAGTGAGTCGTTGTTCATTCACTGCTCATAGTGCAAGTATAAAGCGCTCATTGATCGTTTTGTGAACTCTGACCGTGACCACTTTGTGAATGCCAGTTAAAATTTCCTGTAGATCACCTTCTTATTCAGGCGAAGACAATTTACGAACCACACAAAGAAAAGCCTTCCTTTGTCAGTGCGTACATTTGTTGGCCACGATTACCTAGGTCCTCTGCAAAGCAAATAATACATGGAGAACACAGTCTTCTTTAGTTTCCCGATGTGTTCTTGTATCCTGATGGAAACCCGTCTTGAAGTTTTGTTTGCATTAATTTGTCTGCGAATGCTCACACTCCTGCGTTCCAGCCAACTTCCTCACCACCTTTGAAAAGGATACCACTATGTGAGGTGTGGAAAGATAGGGAGTGACGTCACTCCACTCCACGTAATCCAAGCCCAACAAACATAGGCCTGTTAAGGCGGGTACAGACATGCGCGCCTAACTCTGTAACGTAACCACGTCGCGCGCCAAGGTTAAACGGGGCAATGTTACGCATCGCGGTTGCGAGGTAAACTTTTCTATCCCGCGCCGCAGGTCGTAACGCGTAACCTACCAGCGTCCGCCAGTTGAGACAGCGCAGCTTTGAAAGATGGACACAGCTGCAGCAACCTATATTTATTTGCATTATCCAACCAAACAGAAACGGAAACATAGGCGATGGTGGCAAACTCAGCTATATTCACGTACAGCTACACATGGTGGTTCGAATTTGCTGGCTGACATGAAATTTCAGACAGTTAGTGGGCATTATAAAAATTTTACTGGAATGTCACCTACAGACTTTGAATACCTCATCAATTTGATAGGGCCTAAAGTTGCTAAGAAGGATACCACATTCAGAGAGCCTATCTCGGTGCAAGAGAGACTGGCAGTGACAGTACGATTTCTATCAGCCGGTGATTCATACACTAGTCTGTAGTATCTTTCAAAATATCCAAACAGTCGATTAGTGTTATCGTACCGGTGTCAAGCTCTGATTGAAGCACTGAAAGAAAATACGAATTTAAGTAAGGAATTTATTGCTGGGATATTCTATGTTACATATATCAAACATTATCTATTTTAATTGTTTATTCAACACAGAAACACTACTTTGTAAGTCTAATCAAGTTCCGTCGCCAGCTCCTTCCATGCATCATTCCTTAAAATTTTGTTGAAATGCCTGGGATAGCTAGCCACAAAATGTCCTTAGCTCTGTACATTTCAATAAAATGCAGTGTGTTTTGCTCGGTCCACTCCATGTTTACTGATCAAGCAGACAGAGACGAATGCGTGTTACGCGCCGAGGTCCTGTGTACGTCCAAGCTTACTGTAACTTCCGCGCGCGCAGCTCTTTGATGTGACGCGGGAAAACCGACAAGCAGTGGAACGCAGCGAACCTCGTTCCGTATCGTTCATGTTGCGGGCTAAGGTTGCGCGACGAAGTAACGCAGTACCGTCCAGACAGGAGCGCGACACGGTTACTTTACGATGTTCTGTTGCAAGTATGGACGCGCCTTTACAATCAGTGAGTTCAACGTGTCACTTTTGAGAGAAGCGGGTGGCGTCTCTTACTCGAGGTTGTAGTAGTATTGTGCACACCCACGATCATTAGTAACTAATCGCCAAAAATATTAATTTCGGGCAAGGAAATCTGTACAGCCCTCAAGGACACCACGTACTCTTGCATGATGAAAAAATCGATTTTTTTTATTTTGGCACCATAAAATTCTTCATTCTTTTCTGAATCCAAATATATATAGTTTGTTGGGGTTTAGACGTCTAAAAGTACCTTAAATTCGTGTTTTATTATAAGCGACCCAAGCGTCACGCCTACTTTAAATGTCTTTGCCAGCTGTTTCCCGTTAATACTCATTTTTCATGTTTAGGTACCAATAACTAGGAAACCATTTAAGATAGAAGGCTAATTTTTTGTACATTAACTTTCCTAATGGAGTACTTGAATGTTAACCTATTTTCATTTCCAAAAAATAGTAGGCCTGAATAGGGAAGAGAAAAATTGATACATGTTTTTGAATAAATTTGAAAAGAAAGGGTTCGGAATTTTTTTCTTGCATTCTGTCCCAATAATAAAGAAACAAAGTGGTTACTCATCTGCCAACGTCTATTCCCAGTATGTAAACAAAATTTGAGAGTATTTGAATCAAAAACAACTGAGAAATGTGTACCTGAAGTCACTTATACAAATTTTTTTTGGAAAACGTATCTGTCCAAATTTTTATTCATTTAACACATCCTATAAAAGCAAAGTAGTACTACATGGATATAAACAGCTCAGAATATACTGCTTTTTATATGTTACAAGAATCATAGCTGTACCTTTAGCACAAAACCCAGAAAATACTTATTAAAGTGATGCCAAAAAATATACTTTTTCATCGTGTAAGAGTACGTGGTGTCCTCAAACCTGCCCAGTGCCGGCTTACACTCCCTCTCATTGGCCAAAGTCGAGCCATGAACACAACTGAAGGGCGGCGATAAATATATAAACTCACTGCGGGTCAAATTCTCCTGTTTCTATGTAATCCTTGTGTAACAGGACACAATAGGCAATTTTAGAGGACAGTCTTTTAATATGGCCACCAACAAAAATGTTGCTTATGAACACATTTCACACAGAAAATCACTATGCCATAAGGCACGTTTCTGTTTTCGGATGGGGTTTAATTTTGCTTTCTTCTTCCTATAATATGGCCATCCCCGCGGTGTAGGGCTAGCGTGCTGCCTCTTACCCGGAGGACTCGGGGTCGATTACCGGCCAGGTCAGGTATTATTACCTAGCTTACCTTACAGCAAGGGCTATGATATATACACTGACTGACAGAGCAAATGCAACACCAAGAAGGAGTGGTCAGAACTTTATGCCAATTGCAGGGTAGACTGACGTCACTGAGGTATGCTCATGATGTGAAATGCGCCGCTGTGCTGCGCAAGTAGCGAACGATAAATGGGACACGGCATTGGCGAATGGCCCACTTCGTACCGTGATTTCTCAGCCGACAGTCATTGTAGAACGTGATGTCATGTGCCACAGGACACGTGTATAGCTAAGAATGCCAGGCCGCCGTCAACGGAGGCATTTCCAGCAGACAGACGACTTTACGAGGGGTATGGTGATCGGGCTGAGAAGGGCAGGTTGGTCGCTTCGTCAAATCGCAGCCGATACCCATAGGGATGTGTCCACGGTGCAACGCCTGTGGCGAAGATGGTTGGCGCAGGGACATGTGGCACGTGCGAGGGGTCCAGGCGCAGCCCGAGTGACGTCAGCACGCGAGGATCGGTGCATCCGCCGCCAAGCGGTGGCAGCCCCGCACGCCACGTCAACCGCCATTCTTCAGCATGTGCAAGACACCCTGGCTGTTCCAATATCGACCAGAACAATTTCCCGTCGATTGGTTGAAGGAGGCCTGCACTCCCGGCGTCCGCTCAGAAGACTACCATTGACTCCACAGCATAGACGTGCACGCCTGGCATGGTGCCGGGCTAGAGTGACTTGGATGAGGGAATGGCGGAACGTCGTGTTCTCCGATGAGTCACGCTTCTGTTCTGTCAGTGATAGTCACCGCAGACGAGTGTGGCGTCGGCGTGGAGAAAGGTCAAATCCGGCAGTAACTGTGGAGCGCCCTACCGCTAGACAACGCGGCATCATGGTTTGGGGCGCTATTGCGTATGATTCCACGTCACCTCTAGTGCGTATTCAAGGCACGTTAAATGCCCACCGCTACGTGCAGCATGTGCTGCGGCCGGTGGCACTCCCGTACCTTCAGGGGCTGCCCAATGCTCTATTTCAGCAGGATAATGCCCGCCCACACACTGCTCGCATCTCCCAACAGGCTCTACGAGGTGTACAGATGCTTCCGTGGCCAGCGTACTCTCCGGATCTCTCACCAATCGAACACGTGTGGGATCTCATTGGACGCCGTTTGCAAACTCTGCCCCAGCCTCGTACGGACGACCAACTGTGGCAAATGGTTGACAGAGAATGGAGAACCATCCCTCAGGACACCATCCGCACTCTTATTGACTCTGTACCTCGACGTGTTTCTGCGTGCATCGCCGCTCGCGGTGGTCCTACATCCTACTGATTCGATGCCGTGCGCATTGTGTAACCTGCATATCGGTTTGAAATAAACATCAATTATTCTTCCGTGCCGACTCTGTTTTTTCCCCAACTTTCATCCCTTTCGAACCACTCCTCCTTGGTGTTGCATTTGCTCTGTCAGTCAGTATATATTCCCGTATAAAAATAAAACAGGCGGAGATAGCTAACATAACACACAACACTCGTAACATAAATACGGTGTTGAATTTTAAATAACTGTTGAGGTTATTGGAGGTTATTTCCCAAATGGCTTCTTCTTCTTCTTCTTCTTGATCAATTATCATCAACAACCAAAATAAAAATAAACGGATATTACATTCTTATAATAATCAAAGACGCAAAGTTGTCTGAAAGACCGTCCTTATGGAGTTATTGTCAGTGCTGACCAAACACTTAAATGGCATACGTGTCGGAGCGGGATTACATCGTGCATATTTCTTCACAGTGAAATTACAGTTAGTTAATTGTTTTACTTTGATTAGGAAAAGACTGTATAGCCAGAATACTTAATCATACCAACATCTTAATCAGTTCCCGAGGAATTGTCAATCGAGTAGGAGTGACTGCATGGGGTTTGTGTGAGTGTGTAACGTGATAAGCCACACCTTCTGGAAGACGAACACATGACGTAACGTTGTCCTGCTTGTCTCCTCTCCATGGTCAGGGTTGGCCAAAATATATTCCCTAACGTTACCTGATTCCATTCTCACCCGAAAAATGCTGAGGGGAGAGTCCTGTAAATATGTAAACGACATGATGAATGAATAAAAAAAATACATATGCTAAAAAAAATACATATTTTCGATTGCGTGCGAAGTAATGCGTTAATTAAAATTAGGATTGCTGGAGGAAATACCAGCACCAATTTACCGATCTTGTGAGTTAAATTGCTTCGTGAGGAAGTGGACCCAGTCATATGGCTAGTAAGCAGTCATCTTGGCAGTCCCAATGACTGTCGTGTCAGGGGTTTGGTTTACTTTTAGTGATTCAAGTTATATCGTTCAGAGTTTATCTACCAATTATTTGAAAGCTCAGCTTTCTAAAAGCAATCAAGGAATCTCCTTGCACGCCATGAATATCCCTGGAGGAGTGAAAGATAAGGCTTCTGCTATTCGTAACCTCGGCACGAATTGGGGTAAGGTGGTTACGTCTTCGTTTGGCGACTTATTAACACTTTAAAGCCCACACCCGACCTACTTTATGCTCGGGCCACATAAAACACTTGAGTGTTCCTTGTCCGGACAAATCTTCCTGTGTTTTAAGTTCACGTGCACGATCAGAACTCGGGTTTGAGTGAGATTCTGTTGATTTTTGCCACAATATGTCGACTAGTTAGACAATTATTAGGAAATACGAGGCACGCGGTATCGCGCAGCAAGATCTCTAGAAGCTCAAGTAACATTTTTGCATGATTTCTCATGTTATTCGGCTGTATTTTTGATAAAATATATCACGAACACCATGGACATATTTTATTTAAAAATGAAATTGAGGATGCCGTAGAAGGATTAATAGAGTTTTGATTATTCTTATTACGCAGGTTTTTCCAGATCATAATTCGACATGTTTTAAATAAAATTAAAAAGTGTGAGTACTGGTGATGAGTTAAATCTTACCTTCTAAAACACTCCTGATCTTAGTTTCTTCAGAATATGGTAATGGTTTTGAAAATCCTGCACAACACTCGTGTACAAAATAAATAAATAAATAAATAAATAAATAAATAAATAAATAAATAAATAAATAAATAAATAAATAAATAAATAAATAAATAAATAAATAATGGCACGTGGCCTCCGGACAGGCGTGATGCAGGTCTTTTGAGTTGACGTCTTATAGGCGACCTGCGCGTCTGTGAGGAAGGGGCTGTATCCATGATGAATGCTAATGCTGAAGACGGCACACACATCCAGTCCCCGAGCTATTGTCATTAACTACTGGAGGTCAAAATACCTGACTCTGCAGGGAATCGAACTCGGGATCCCTTGGAGCAAAGTCCAGAAAGCTACGAATTTATCTATGGAGCCGGACACGAAATGAATTGAAATAATCATACAAAGTCTGGATTTTCGGAACCGAGGGTTGAAGAATGGGCTCGGTCTCAGTTTGTTAACCTAGTACTCATTTCTGGTGTAGGCTGTGTGAACCTCAGTCATGTTCACCTCGAGAAGTAGACGTGAGCAAATCCACTTCCTCTCGCATAAGAAAGCTCCTCACCTGGTCTCACGAACCTGAGTGAACCAAAACCCAGCCCAAAATCCATGGACAGGAGGAGACTCGAAC
Source organism: Anabrus simplex (assembly GCF_040414725.1). Taxonomy (NCBI): domain Eukaryota; kingdom Metazoa; phylum Arthropoda; class Insecta; order Orthoptera; family Tettigoniidae; genus Anabrus; species Anabrus simplex. Next base: position 1,148,184,517 of record NC_090266.1, on the reverse strand, counting down.
CCATGTCCTTCCTGGCGAAATATTCTGGTTAGTGTTAAATGCTTGCTGTAACTGTGTACAACACGCAGCAAAGAATTTATTTACACATCTTTGCAGGGAATTTCGTGAACCGAATTGTGTTGCACAGATATTAAATAATGTTTCCCATTCATTGGTGGAAAGGGAATTCAGATGAAGTTTGTTATTTCTTTAATTTGAAGTATTAAAAACTAGTATGTGAATAACATATTCATTAGATTCAAAATGCAAATTCGTGCCCAAACAGGCCATGAAGGCTCTTAGAAGATATAGGATAGTGGCTACTTCTATGCTTAGCCACATTTGACCCCAGCCTGATACTCAGTTTTGGTGTATGGAGAGTGAGCCCTGTGATCATATGCCGCTACAGGAGTTTGTGGACTTTCTGACGGAGAATCGAACCCACGACCTCCTCTGTGAACCGAGCTCACCTTTACCCCCTGGGACAATGCATATGCGTATTTGCTAATATTTTAACAATGACAATGCTATCGATTTTACGTCCTTTTACGGTTTTCGGAGGAGCCGAGGTGCCGGAATTTTGTGCAGGCCCCGCGTTGTAGGGGTAGCGTGCGTGTGTCTTACCCGGAGGCCCCGGGTTCCATTCCCGGCCAGGTGAGGGATTTTTTTGCTAGTGGCTTTACGTCGCACCGACACAGATAGGTCTTATGGCGACGATGGGATAGGAAAAGGCGTACGAGTTTGAAGGAAGCGGCCATGGCCTTAATTAAGGTACAGCCCCAGCATTTGCCTGGTGTGAAAATGGGATACCACGGAAAACCATCTTCAGAGTTGTCGACAGTGGGATTCGAACTCACTGTGTCCCGGATGCAAGCTCACAGCTGTGCGCCCCTAACCGCACGGCTGACTCGCCCGGTCAGAGAATTTTACCTGGATCTGAGGGCTGGCTCGAGGTCCACTCAGCCTACGTGATTACAATCGAGGGGCTGTCTGACGGTGAGATGGCTGCCGCGGTCTAGAAAGCCAACAATAACAGCCGATAGGATTCGTCGTACTGACCACACGACACCTCGTAATCTGCAGGCCTTCGGGCTGAGCAGCGTTCACTTGGTAGGCCATGGCCCTTCGGGGCTGTTGTGCCATGGGGTTTGGTTTGGAAACGCCACAGACTGAGCCGGGATCGAACCGGCTAACTTGGGATAAGAAAGACAGCGCTCTGTTTTCTGAACCACCCAGCTGCTAATATTGAGAAGAAAAAGTGAATTCACGCTGTAACTTACGTGCAACGTGCAAAATATCTCATGGTTAGAAATTATGGACAATAAAGTGAAAGATTAAAAAGAACTCACATCAGTTTGTTTGATAAACACGTTACCTGTCTGTAGCGCTTTCAATCGACTATACTCGGCCGTTGTCAGCAACAGACTCCCAGGACAGGAACACTTTGATGTCGTGAGTCTGTTATCGATTGAAAGCACACGCTAGAGGTGAAACTGTAGTGAAGTAATAATCATTGTTCTTTCTTATTTTCTTCTTCTACTTTATTTTTTTACGACTTTGATTTACATCTCACCCACACAGACAGGTCTTATGGCGACGATGGGGTAGGAAAGTGTTAGGAGTGGGAAGGAAGCGGCCGTAGCCTTCATTGGAGTACAGCCCCGGCATATGCCTGGTGTGAAAATGGGAAACCACGGAAGCCATCTTCAGGGCTGTGGTTCGAACCCACTTGATAGCTACGTGACTCAATTCTTGCAACCACTTGCCCAGTAAGCCCAGTTTTAATATGTTAACTCTTCTGAAGTCGAAGTCCTCATTCAGAGTTTCTTTAAAATGCATAGTCGAATAATCCTTCTTTTCCACATGTGTCCATTCATTGTTGTGCTATGAAACAGTATGGCCTCCATATTTCGTTGTGCTCATCCTTGTTAATTTGTCCATGGTTTGAACTGTGTTCACTGAAGCAACATTATTGTTTTAAATGTTGCTTTCACGATGAATATCATCATCGGAAACAAAGACATTTTAAAACTGTACGTCCAAAATTGTTATCAATAAACACTACCATGGATGTAACAAAGCAACGGCTACCCATGAGATCAATATTGGCAGGGTTTTCCTCTCAACAAACAGAGAGATGCATACACAGGGCGGTCGGAAAGAACGTGAATCGGGCATATGAGTGTTAGAAGGTTGGTCATGCTGATAAATAATTTGAAAGAAATAATTCGATATTTCGCAGTGTTGTCATGTTATCAGCTGCTGAAGTTAGCCAAACAGATCACTTATCGGGAGAATTCAAATTATTTTTGCGAAGCCGTATTGCCAAATCTGTACGTGGCTTAAGACTGGCGCCAATCAAAGAATGAAACTTCGTCAGGGGAGGAGTTTGAATATACGCTACGGTGACGCTAGCTGAAACCAAAGTTGTGTTTGTGTTTGTTGATCATTTCTCGGCATGGCTCTCAAATCATTTTCTGATAAAATGTCACCTACCGGACGAGTCGGCCGTGTGGTTACGAGCGCCCAGCTGTGAGCTTGCATTTTGGAGATAGTGGGTTCGAACCCCACTGTCGGCAGCCCTGAAGATGGTTTTCCGTGGTTCCCCATTTTCACACTAGGCAAATGCTGGGACTGTACCTTAATTAAGGCTACGGCCGCTTCCTTCCCATTCCTAAGCCTTTCTTCCTCCATCGTTGCCATAAGACTTATCTGTGTCGGTGCGACGTAAAGCAAATAGAAAAAAAAGTCACTTGTCTGCTTCTTGTTCTCAGCCCCTCGTAATTTGAAAAAGGGGTGTAAATTAGGTCATTCAAGACCAAACTAGAAAATTGCATCCTGCGCTTAAACAATAAGAGCACCGTAAATTGCTTAATTTCAACACCGGAAGACTGGCTAAAGACTCCATTTCATGAAAGGTAAGGTAAGAGGTTATTCTGCCCGAAGGCAGGTCCGAACCTCCGCAGAGGTGTTCCTGAGCCGGAGTTTACGTGCGGTAGGGTGGCCAGTTCCTTTCCGCTCCTCCATTCCCTTACCCCCACCAACAGCGCGTGGGAACCCATCCAACTCCTGACCACGCCCAATGTTGCTTAACTTCGGAGATCTTACGGGATCCGGTGTTTCAATACGGCTACGGCCGTTGGCTATTTCATGAAAAGAAAGGAGATAATTAAATTTGACTTATTTGGTTTCAGTAGTTGAGGAGTCAATTCATGGTCATTTTTCTTACTGAGTCAAGCTCAGTGTAACTATGATGTAATCTCAATAAGCATTCATAAAAAGACGTATAATATCTTACATAATTTTGTGGAAATCTATAATACAGTACAAAATGTACGAGCGTTTTAAATAAAGTAGTGGCAATATTGATAGAACGCAATATTCAATGAACTAACAAGTACATTCCTTCAATGTAGCAACCTGCAAAGCCTGTTACTTTTTGCCAAATGTCGAGAAACCGTTGGGGACCGTTGGCAACGTGTTCTCTCTTGATGACAGCGACGCTGAGCCCTAATTCACGGAATACAGATGCCACGTCAGGATATCCGCGGCCTCGGAGGGGTTCCTTCAGCTTCGGAAACAGGTCGCAGTCACAAGGACTCATGTCTGGTGAGTGCGAAGGGTATTCCAATGCCTCCCAATGCCACAGTTGCAATACGTGCTTGACATTGTTTGCGACATGACAACGTGCGTTGTCACGCAATAAACGTGAACGTGTGCATCGCATAAGCGGACGCAGATGTCGCTTCAGAAATTATCGTATGTCACAATGAACATGAGCTGGGTTCCTGGCGAAATTTCTGTGAACGTGGCGATCCTGGGTGACGCCACTCATTCGATTGACGCTTTAATTCAGGCTCGTAGGCTCGTGCCCACGCCTCATCAATGGCAATACGCTGCAGAAATCCATCTCGTTCGTTGTGGTACCTGTCCAGGTGGATGCCAGACGGGACCGGTGCCATTTCTGTACGTCGATGAGTTGATGTGGAACCCGGTGGGACGCAATTTTCCTCACGTTAAGACAATTCGCCACTACGTGCCACACCGTTTCATGACTGAGATCAACCTCTAAGGATAATTCCCGAACAGTCCATCGCTGGTCTACGGAAAAACGAGACCACTCACGATGTCAACCTGATTTTGGGGAACGGACGGCCAACCTTTAAGGTGCAAATCAGCACTCTCTTTCCGACCCTCACAAAACGCCTTGACCCATCATGCAACCGTCCTGTACGGTAATGCATTTTCGCCACAGAGTTCACGTAATCCTCGATATATATTTTGAAGCATTTTTGCCACGGGCAACCTCGATTTTAATCCATGAACGCTGGTCACCTTTTGGAAACATACTTTAGAGCAGTGAAATCGACACTCTTCACTTCAACGCCACACAGCAACAACATTCCCAACTGGATGCCTATCAGATGCACAATATACATCAACAGCAGCACCACGCGACCGCTCCCGTATCCTATTTGTGCATGCCCGATCTCCTGCGAGTGTCTGGACTACGTTGTCACTACTGTACTTTTCTTGCAGCCCTCATATTTAACTGAGCCATAAGTTGCCTTTATTTGTACTTGTAGGAAGCTTGTACATTGCGGAAGTAATAATTGATAATGTACTTTTCTTAATCACAAATTTAATTATTTTTTAGGATAATTTGTTGGTACCTGTAGTTCAGAGGTGCCGCAACTGTGTGTGATTTTCGTACGCTTGTTGAGAGAACATACGGTGATTCCAGTGCGGAGCTGGGAAGCGCGTGTAGCAAGCCTCTAGTGCGCAGACTCCGCGCTAAGCTGCGGTCAGTCACACTGGTATCTTCCAAGGGTGCGAAATGGGCCATAGGAATGTATATTTCTTAGGACCAATTCAATACACGGGAAAAATAGCAAAGAAAATGAATGGTGTAAAAAAATATATTTGTGAGCAACTTATTCCACTGTGACTATACGAGGTAGACGTACAGAGCAGTGGTATGCGTTGGTCAACCGATCAATGAGAGCACCCTCCTCATTCACCGCCCAAGCCTCGGGTTTGCGGGGCATGTCATAAGACACAGATGTCAGCACATCGAGTCACGTAGAGGACTTGTATCCAGCACTCGGCTGCATTCCTGTCAATTCTAACATGCAGGGAGTGTCAGAAAAGATGTTCACCTCAAATAACTCGTAAACCTTTAAAGATATTGAGAATCAATGTTCACTTTCAGTAAACTTAGCAAGGGCTAATAAATCGAACTGATTGTACTTTTCCAATGTGTCAATATCCACTGTGATAACTTTATTCACTTGTTATTTAGATAGAACTACGCTGTTTTCTAAATATGTCCTCAAAGGCCATTCGTTCACCAGCCATGGGGCACAGGATACGTACAGAGTTCCTTCTCATTCTCCTGACAGCTAGATATTCACTTTTCTATGCCCATAAATAATAATAATAATAATAATAATAATAATAATAATAATAATGATAATAATAATAATTTATTGTGGCTATTGCTAGCCTGGTGCAGCCATTGTAAGACAGACCCTCAGATAAGGGTGGGGAAAGGCCTAGGAGTGGGAAGGGAGCGGCTGTGCCCGGAAAACCATTTTCAGGGCTGCCAACATTGGACTTCGAACCCACTATCTCTCGGATGCAAGCTCACAGCCGCGCGCCTCTATCCGCACGGCCAGCTCGCCCGGTCCGGGTATCTCCGAACCGAAGGGGACTATTCTGATCAGTCACCCAAGGAGCCGGACATAATAATAATAATAATAATAATAATAATAATAATAATAATAATAATAATAATAATATTGATAATAATATAATAATAATAACAATAATGATAGTGCATAGCCTCTGGAGAGGCCGGGTGCAGACCTTTCGTATTTACTTCTATAAGTGACCTACGTGTCTTTGAGGATGGGGCGTTGCCTATAAAGAATTCTAATGCTGAAGACGGCACACATACCGGAATTAACCAATTAATGTTAAATATATGATCCGAACGGGAATCGAAGCCCGAACCCTTTGGACGAAAGTCCAGCTCACCAGCTCTTTAGCCGTGGAGCCGAAAAAGCCCATGTACTTTTCCCGAAGGGGTGAATATCTTTTCAGGCACACCCCCGATGGAGGTGAGTTGCATGTACCATTTTAAACAACCCTCCAGCATTTGTTAAGTATCTGGCAGTACCGATGGGACATTCGATTCAATTTACTGAATCGATTCATTTGATTCCGTTCACGTTACTGAATCGATACAGTGATCCGATTCACGGCACATTAGTCACCGCTCCTACTGCATCTGTGTAGTATGTGCTGGTAAGACAGCAGCAACAGCATTCAGTGCTCGCAGCTGCCATCTGGTCTTCATACTATGAACTCCTTTCTGAAAAAAAAATGCTAGTCACGCTAATAGATCGAAGGTTTCCGGCTACGCAGGGTGGGAAAGTTTAGGATTAGAAAGGTAGCAGCCATGGCCTGAATGGGGAAACTACGGAAAACCATCTTAATGGCTGCCGACGGTGGGATTCGAACCCACCATCCCCCGAATACAAGCACATAGCTGCGCGATACTAATCGCATGACAACTCGCTCAGTCATTTTTGAAAATATGTTTTTTCTATCAGCTGAGGATTTTTTAAATCGTCATATTTTGTATAGGCTACCCGAGATGTACAGTAGCACGCTGGTTTTCTGATTCATCATACTATTGGTTAAGTTATTGCGTCTGTCCACATACGATTGAAGCCTTGTGCAACGATGTGACATATGAAATGAGAGAATACTGAGCCGTTCTTCCCAATATAACACAGGTACTTCTGAGTGGTCATGAGCATGACTCACAGTCATAGAGCAGGCTAGAGTCGAGTTTAATTGTCAAATGTCAACTAAGTTATAATACTAAGATTCATTAAACTAATAAATAGTATAACCTAATAGCCTACCTAGGCCCTACTTACTAGCTACTTCAGAATTATGTTTTGACTAACCTACCTTTTTAACACTGCAAATGAATCCATCTATTATTTAAACCTCCCTGTAAGAAGAGGACAGTGAATGCAAATGGGTGTTATTTTCAAATGAGCTGAGCTCGAGAGTCCATTATAGCATACGATTCTTTCAGTGTACTATGGCTCACTGTATGTCTCGCTGCAGCGGAAGCTCGGCTCTCCGCCAGTGTCCAATGTGCCGATAAAGTGCCATGTGTATCGTGTGTCTCACTGAGCCGTGTTCGTTCACGATTCTTTCGGTGTGCTATGGCTCAATGTATGTCTCGCTGCAGCGGGAGCTCGTCTCTCCGCCAGTGTCCAATGTGCCGATAAAGAGCCGTGTGTATCTTGTGTCTTACTGAGCCGTGCTCGTTCACGATTCTTTCGGTGTGCCATGGCTCACTGTATGTCTCGCTGCAGCGGAAGCTCAGCTCTCCCCCAGTGTCCAGTGAGCCGATAAGGAGCCGTGTGTATCTTGTGTCTCACTGAGCCGCGCTCGTTCACGATTCTTTCGATGTGCCATGATTCACTGTCTCGCTGCAACGGAAGCTCGGCTCCCCGTCAACGTCCAGTGAGTGCGCCACTCAGCACTGTCCGCTGGGAGTAAGCTGAATCTTTTTTTTTTTTGCTAGTTGCTTTACGTCGCACCGACAGAGATAGGTCTTACGGCGACGATGGGATAGCAAAGGGCTGGGAGTGGGAAGGAAGCGGCCGTGGCCTTAATTAAGGTGCCGCCCCAGCATTTGCCTAGTGTGAAAATGGGAAACCACGGAAAACCATTTTCAGGGCTGCCGACTGTGGGGTTCGAACCTACAATCTCCCGAATACTGGATACTGGTCGCACTTAAGCGACTGCAGCTATCGAGCTCGGTGTAAGCTGAATCGTGTGCCGTGAGGTCGCCATTCCTGTGAATCGATTCACTCGGACACTTGAATGAATCGATACACTGCTTTGAATCATGCATTCAGTAGCCAACACTATCTGGAAGTACCGGGAATCGGACCCAGGTCTCTGAGGACGACAACGAATAGTGCTAACCGTAACGCCACGCAGATGGAAACGCAGACATAACCTTTGATATCACCGTAATAGGCATAGGAGAAACAGCGTGGTTTGCGTCACATAGCTTGCATTCGGGAGGTGGTGCGTTCGAACCTCACTGTCGGCAGCCATGAAGATGGTTTTCCGTAATTTCCCATTTTCACACCAGGATAATGCTGGGGCTGTACATTAATCAAGGCCACGGCCACTTCCTTCCCACTCCTAGGCCTTTTCTACCCCATCGTCGCCTTAAGACCTGTCTGTGTCGGTGCGACGTAAAGCAAAACTGTACAGAGAAAAGAAGAAAATGAAGTGGAAATATATGACAACTGCCTGGTGTCTCATGCGGTGAAAAAACTCCTCTTGATCATGAATAGTTTCTTTAAGCGTTTTGCGGAATCCCGCTCAAAAGTTTCTAGTGCTAAATGACCGGAATGTCAAACTATAAACACAGTTAAATGTGTATTTGATCTTCTCTACTGCCTATGGACGAGTGTAGGGTTTAGACATTTTCTTATTTAATCTATGAGCAATATCCTCAATCGCACATCAAAATAATTCTAGACATGCACTCTACCATTAACTAGACCTCGAATTTTAGGCGAAAATCTGCTTTATTCCTGCCGAAATAACTTGAAGCTGTATTTACACGTTTAATGTATTTATACAGTTATGAACGGTGGTCCTATAGTGCCTAAAACTGCCTAAATTGACGTTACAATCTAAATTTGCCTGTATTCTTATAATTCCTACTTTCTGTCCCTAAATCGATTAAAGATAATTTTAATTTATACAGAGAAACTAAACTATTTCTGACTTGTCTTCATCTTGAACAGTATATTCTTGAAATACCTTTCAAAAAATCCTAAAAGTTGGAAGCTGGGCTGAGTGGTTAAAACGGTTGAGGTGCTGGGCTTCCGACCCTAACTTCGCAGGTTCGATTCTGGCTAAGTCCGGTGGTATTCGAAGGTGCTCAAATACGTCAGCCTCATGTCTGTAGACTTACTGCACCTAAAAGAACTCTTGCGGGACTAAATTCTGGCACCTCAGAGTCTTGGAAAACCGTAAAAGTATTATTATTATTATTATTATTATTATTATTATTATTATTATTATTATTATTATTATTATTATTATTATTATTATTATTATTTCATAATCTGCTTTACGTCACACCGACGCACATAGGTGTTATGGCGACCATGGGGTAGGAAAGGCCTAAGAGTGGGAAGGAAGCGGCCATGGCCTTGATTAATGTACAGCCCCAGCATTTGCCTGGTGTGAAAATAGGAAACCACGGAAAACCATCTTCAGGGCTACCGACAGTGGAGTTCGAACCTACTTTCTCCCGGATGCAAGCTCACAGCTGCGCGCCCCTAACCGCGCGGCCAATTCTCCCGGTATTATTATTATTATTATTGTTATTATTATTATTATTATTATTATTATTATTATTATTATTATTATTATTATTATTATTTCTATTTGCTTTACGTCGCACGGACACAGGGAGGTTTTTTGGCGACGATGGGGTAGGAAAGGCTTAGGAATGAGAAGGAAGCGGCCGTGGCCTTAATGAAGGTACAGCCCCATCATTTGTCTGGTGTGAAAATGGGAAACCACCGAAAACTATTATCAGGGATGCCAACAGTGGGGTTCGAACCCAATATATCCCGGATGTAAGCTCACAGCTGCGCGCCCCTAACCGCACGGCCAACTCGCCCGGTGTCCCGGTATTATTATTATTATTATTATTATTATTATTATTATTATTATTATTATTATTATTATTATTATTATTATTATTATTAAGGTTCAGATTTAAGGAAGAGTCATATTTCATTCCTGAGGTCATTTTACCCGAAATCTGAAAAATAACTCTGAATGATGGGTCACCAACTCCATTCAAAGCAATTTTATATTGCATATAAATTAATATCTTGGCTATTTTTATTGATTTAGTCATATTTTGCTCATATTTGGTTATACGAAGGGCGTACTATATTGTTTTACACTTTATTTTTTCTACCCAATTGAAGTACATTACACATCAGTTGTTACGTCCACCTTCTCAACATAATCTCCTTGTAACTGTATGCACTTTTGTCATCGATGTGTCAGTCTTTCCAGACCTTCCTGAAACCATTATTTCGGAGTGCTGCGTACCCATGCCTTGACAGCTGTGTCCAGTGCTGAAAAATCCGCAAAACTGCCACCACACGGAGGTTTCGTCATGTTCCCGTACAGGAGATAATCACTTGGTGCTAAGTCGGGAGAGTATGGTGGGCGTGGTAGCACCGTGAATCCCATTTGATCAATGGTAGCGGTGGTCTCTCGGCTAGTGTGGGGCCCGGCATGAAGCCATGAAGTCGACTGGATCTTGATCATGGCGTTGCCAAAGTTCCTGCACACGTCCAAACGCCTCTGTTTTTTCGTCTGCAGACAAGAGTCTTGGCACCCACGTGGATGACACCTTCCCCAACTGTAAGTGGCCGTGCACGATCTGCTGCAGTATGTTTCGGCTAATTCCCGTGGCTGGCTCCATGTCTGTAAATGTGATGCATTTGTTTCCTTGGATGACCTGTTCGACCCGGGGCAATGTTGGCTGGTGTTGACACTGTCACATTCCTTCCAGAACTGGTTCCCCTGTCCACCGATGTGCGCCCTGTTTTCCAACCTTCCACCCAGTTGTAAACTGTTTTCCGTGACGGCGCATGTTCTCCACAGACTGCCACCAAGCGCCGATGAATTTCTGCAGTGGTCACACCTTCTTTCCATAGGAACCAAGTCGTATAGCGCTGTCCCTGACGGTTGCTTTCCATGTTGTCTGCTGCTGACAGTTTGTTATCAAATGGCTATGACGAGTGCTTTCGTTGGGACCTGTGCGTGTGCTGCTACCAAACGGTGTAACAAGACACTAGTTACACGTCACCACCTTTAAAAGTGAAATGTGAACCATACCCGGACCTACAAAACATAAAGTGTAAAGCAATATAGTACGCCCCTCGTATTTTGAGCATTTTTGTTTAAGTTGAGGCGTCCTTTCTAACAAGGTACATGTTATCTGAGTCGAATTTGAAGCACAGGATTTTAAAATACTGTAATAGATGTATTTTTCTTTCTTTTCCCGTAACAGGTAGGCATCAGGTTTTGAAGACGCGATTCTGAGAAAGAGATACTCTACAAACGCCGACAGGGCACTTCATTTTTGGTTATTTCTTGAGGAAAACAGAATGAGAACTGTGACTCAGAGCTATGATGCTGAATGAAGTATAAAGTGTTAATTTACCTACTCTAGCTCTGTCAGTCTGCTGTATTATTGTTTACCACTTTGTGACACGATTAACGTTAGTAATGCTCCAATACTTGCCATCTATCCTTAAAATCCTAAAGTCACACATTTTCCCCCCTTTTTAGATCATACTTACCTCATTTTAGGGCATTTTTCCCTTCATATTTTTACTTCTTTAGGTCATAAACTTCCGAACCCTGCTTGTTTTTTTCTTTCTTTCTTTCTTTCTTTCTTTCTTTCTCAATCTGTTTACCCTCCAGGGTTGGCTTTTCCCTCGGACTCAGCGAGGGATCCCACCTATACCGTCTCGAGGGCAGTGTCCTCGAGCGTGAGACATTGGGTCGGGGAATACAAATGGGGAGGATGACCAGTACCTCACCCAGGTGGCCTCACCTGCTATGATGAACAGGGGCCTTGCGGGGGATGGGAAGATTGGAAGGGATAGACAAGGAAGAGGGAAGGAAGCAGCCGTGGCCTTAAGTTAGGTACCATCCCGGCATTTTGCCTGGAGGAGAAGTGGGAAACCACGGAAAACCACTTCCAGGATGGCTGAGGTGGGAATCGAGCCCACCTCTACTCAGGTGACCTTCCGAGGCTAAGTGGACCCAGTTCCAGCCATCGTACCACTTTCCAAATTTCATGGCAGAGCCGGGAATCGACCCCGGGCCTCCGGGGGTGGCAGCTAGTCACACTAACCACTACACCACAGAGGCGGACACCCTGGTTGTTATTATTATTAAACATTGTTAGTTGTAAACCACACTCCCCGGTTGATCTTAAGAAGCTCCCGCAGTAAACACGCCCGTAGACTGCGTGTTACTGTGTCCATTGGCCTGCTGGAAACTAAACTTTTCATTTCATTCTGTGACAACATTTCATTCGGCTTCCAAGTCGTCTTTAATTAAAGAGTGGTTACAGGAGTTTCCTCTCCTCTATCCATACCAACGGCCGTAGCCGTGTTGAAACACCGGATCCCGTGAGATCTCCGAAGTTAAGCAACATTGGGCGTGGGCAAGATTTCGATGGGTTGCCACGCGTAGTTGGTGGGGGTAAGAGAATGGAGCAGCGGAAAGGAACTTGCCACCCTACCGTACGTAAACTCCGGCTCAGTCACACCTCTGCGGAGGTTCGGACCCGCCTTCGGGCAGAATACACCCTTACCTTACCTCTATCCATGGACATAATACTGGATCGACTTCTACAATTATGATACCCTTTATTCACTCATTGATACAGCCTTTCCTTCCAGGTGTCTAGAGCAAGGTTATGAGACCCTCTTCCTGTCAGTATACATAATAGCGCTTCAATAGTCTCATTTTGAACAGCCTTGTCGATATTTCCTCCTACACATAGGAACAGCTTGTATGAATGTTAGAGCGAATGAGAGCAAGCCGAAATCTATTCTGATCGATTGTTTGGTCGGAATGCAGGGCTGTAGAACCACGGTAGAGCTGTGGCCATCAGTAAGCCGTCGGCCACCCTTAAAATGGTTTTCCGTGACTTTCCATTTCAACTCCAGGCAAATGCCGGGACGGTATCTTTCTCTAGCAAGAGTTCGTTAATGTACCGGTAAATCTAGAGACATCAGGCTGACGTATTTGAGCACCTTCAAATAGCACCGGGCTGAAAATAAGCCGATACCGAATCCACCGACTTGGGTGAATGATAAATTAATTACGTCCTAATTTCAATAGTAATAAACATAATAAAATCAAGGGTAATATCATAATTAACTGCTGAAAGTAATCGGACCGTTTCGGAACAGTTAACTGACGATGTCATAGAATGGCGTGAAGTAGTAGTAGTTTGCTTTGCTTTTGCTTTATAATTACACTTCGTACCGAAAATGAGATTTTGACAACACAAGCAGAATTTCACGCTCTACAAACCTATTTAACTACAGTATATGAATAAAAAAGTTAATGTCCCTTTGGCTCAGGTGGCAGCGCACCGGCCCCTCACCGCTGGGTTCCGTGGTTCAAATCCAGGTCACTCCATGTGAGATTTTGTGCTGGACAAAGCGGAGGCGGGAAAGATTTTTCCCTGGTACTCCGGTTTTCCCTGTCATCTTTCATTCCAGCAACATGCTCCAGTATCATTTCATTTCATCTGTAAGTCATTATTCATTGCCTCAGACGAGTGCTTCGGCAGCCGGCACTATTCGTATCCTCGCCGCTAGATGGGGCTTCATTCATTCCATTCCTGAAACGGTCAAATGACTGGAAACAGGCTGTGCATTTTCATTTCTTATCGAAGCTTAAACGACGTCTAGCTAAATACCGGCTGAACATTGTTTATACAGTGGAACACCGTGCGTAACATAGACGAGGTATATGTTGTCTAAGGCTTAAAACTTGTCATAGTCTCTGCAATCGGCCCTTACTATTCATAGGCCACAGCTGATTTCTTCCTTCTCCTTAACTAATGTATGATGGGGACAAAAGTCCGTTCGTATCGCCAGTTGGAACGCCTGGAATGTATGCATAACCACTTAACGACTTGGACGGACAAGTTGCCGGCTTAACTCCTAGCCATTCCAGTGCAAGGCCACCTGTGTTATCGCCGGTGTAGAGCGGGTTGTGGCCTCCCTAGGCTGAATATTCCTGCAGTTCGGATTGCAATGCGGCCGGACTTACGTCCCCAACAGATTTATTATTAGCATTTTACTACTACTGTATCGCTTATAATGGAATCTAAAATATCGTGTATTAAGAAATCATGGTCATCTATGTATAAACGTGCATGCTATTAATAATACTATATATATATATAATAAATCTAGCACGATACCCGTGCTTCGCTATGGTTTTAAGCTGAAAGTTATTATTCCAAGTTTTAAATTTTGGAGAGTCCACTGTCAGTTGAGCCTGTAAAATACGCCATCACTTCGTAGGTCAAACGATCTAGGGGGAATAATTATTTATTTTCTGATCTAACACTCAATTTGAACCCCATACGGAAGAATTTGAATGTTTTAAACATTATCTCTTTTAACATGCCACCAACCTGTGAAATTTTGATTTTGTACGTCGAACAGTAATGGAGGAATGAATACGTTTTTAAGGAGTGAATGTTTTAAAATATTTATTTACAACTAGGTTATAGAACACCATCCTTTATAAAAAAGTTCGTGTCTGAAACGGTTTCGTAAGAATGGGTATTGCCGGGCTGAGTAGCTCAGACGGTTAAGGCGCTGGCCTTCTGACCCCAACTTGGCAGGTTCGATCCTGGCTCAGTCCGGTGGTATTTGAAGGTGCTCAAATACGTCAGCCTCGTGTCGGTAGATTTACTGGCACGTAAAAGAACTCCTGCGGGACTGAATTCCGGCACCTCGGCGTCTCCGAAAACCGTAAAAGAGTAGTTAGTGGGACGTAAAACAAATAACATTATTATTATAAGAATGGGTATTGTGTTTTTGAGAGTCGACCACCATCTAAACCCCTTAGGGGAGAAATAATTTTTCATCTAGTCCATAAAAGAAGACCCTTCTCTCGTAAAATTACTACATTTTACGTCAAACGGTTTACGGAGCTAACTTCATTGAACACTCTAGGGGTGGAACGTTTAAAAATACTTCCTATTTCGCATCTAGGATTTCAAATATATACCGATATTTGGAATTTTGTATTCGTACGTTAAACCGTTTCGGAGGAAGGAATGAATATATTTGTTTTCGGATCTTAACCCCCATTTAACTCTTTGAGGGGTTAAATTTATTTCAATTCTTCAGTTATTTAACATCTAGGACATCATTTGAAATTTTTACTTCGTAATTCAAACGGTTTCATATAAATGCGTATTTTTGTCATAATTCCTCCCCTCCCAATCAAAACCCCTTAGGGGTGTATTGTTTTAAGTCCACCTCTTATTTTTACCATCATGAAAAGTATTCAACACCTTTTATACCCCTAAGTTAATATCTCCTCCCCTCTTCCCACCAAAATACGTGTTTCTTTATTTCTAAAGAGATTCCAAATACTAATTTTCACGTATGTAACATCCTTCGTTTTTGAGATATAAGTATCTTCATGCAAACAATTCAATTCATGTTTTAATTCATTTACCCTCCCCACCTAATTGGATTTTTCGAAAACAAAATAATAAGCGTTTCTTTATTTTTACAGGAGATTACAATTACAAATTTCCATATCTGTAACATATTCAGGTTTTGAGATATAAGTATCATCATAAAAAGAATTCAACACCTTTTTCAGTCCTTTTTAAAACCCCCTTAGGTGTTTTTTCCGAAAACCAAAAATAAGTAAAACTTTTGAAAAAGATTAAAATACCAGTTTTCACGTCTGTAATATGTTAAGTTTTTTGAGATATACTGTAGATATGCCCATTTAAAATAATTCACCCCATTCAACACTTCCACTTTAGTGGATTTTCAGAAAACAAATTATGAATGTTACTTTACTTTTACAGAAGATTCCAAATACCAAGTTTCACGTTTATAACTTCTTCAGTATTTGCTATATAAGTGTCCTCATTAAAGGAATTCAACACTCTCTTCACTTCTTTTCACCCACCCCTTCCCCTTATGTGTAATTTCCGAAAACAAAAAAATATGTGTTTTTCATTTTAAAAAAGTCTTGAGTTCTTGAGATATAAGTATCTTCATAAAAATAATTCAACCCCTTTTTCAGTTCCTTATACAATCGTCCCGAAGCGAATTTTCCGAAAACAGAAAAATACGGGTTTCTTTATTTTTAAAAGAGATTCCAAATGGCAATGTTTACGTCTGTAACATTTTCAGTTTTGGAGATACCAGTATCATGATAAAAATAATTCCACCATCTTTTCAGTCCCCCCCCCCTTAAGTGATTTCCTAAAACATAAAGTACGTGTTAATTTATTTTTAAAAGTGATTAGAATACCAATTTTCATGTCTGTAATATGTTAATTTTTTGAGATATACTGTAGATATTCTCATTTTAAAAATTCACTCCGTTCGAATTCCACTGTCGGCAGCCCTGAAAATGGTTTTCCGTGGTACCCCATTTTAACACGAGGCAAATGCTGGGACTGTACCTTAATTAAGGCCACGGCCGCTTCATTTACACTCCTAGCCCTATCCTATCCCGTTGTCGCCGTAAGACCTATCTGTGTCGGTGCGACGTAAAGCAAATCGTAAAAAGAAATCACCCCCTTGTAATACTTCCTCTTAAGAGGTTTTTCAGGAAACAAATTATGCGTGTCGTTTTACCTTTACAGGAGATTTCATACACCAACTTTGATGTTTGTAACATGTTTCGTTTTGGAGATATATTTAAGATATGCTCATTTTTAAAATTCACCCCCTTTTTGTCACTCCTGTTCACCCCACCTTAACAGATCTTCCAAAAACGAAAAAGTACATGTTTATTTATTCTGAAAGGAGATTCCATATACCTGTTTTCATGACTGTAACACCTTCAGTTTTTGAGATATAAGTATCCTTATAAAATGTATTCAGCCACTTTTTCACTTTTTTACCCCCTTAAGAGGATTTTCCGAAGACAAAATATTCGTATTTCCTTATTTTAAAGGAGATTCCAAATACCAATTTTCACGTCTTTAAAGTGTTAAATGTTTGAGATATAGGTACACTAATTTCAAAATTTCACCCCCGTTTTCACTCCTTTAGCGACAGAATATCCAAAAATCCTCCCTCAACGAGCTCCTGCATTGTAATGTAAATGTATGCCCAAAATTTCATTTCTTTATCTCGAGTAGTTTTGGCTCGGCAATGATGTATAATTTAAACTTAAAATGGTTAATTATTACTTTATTGCTCTAAAAATAAAATGACAGTGAACTTACGTACATATGGCTCTAGGATTCGAAAATGAATAAAATGTGACTTACGTTGGTTTGGCTCTCAGGTACAGAAATAACCATAACTAGATGCAACAACATATAATAATAAACAACCATTTTCAATCACATTAATGCAACCCATTCAAACTCAACTTAAACTGGAAGTGCTCATAGGGTGGCGTTAGCTGGAGGCTTTGAACTTCGCTTTAGATGTGGCGTACCTAATGCCATTGAGGAGTTCATTCCATTAGATCGTGGCGGTGGCAGTGAACGATCTGTGGTATGTTGTGGTTCGATGTGCAGCTATTTCTAGTGAATGGTCTGGCCGGGTATTGAACAGGTGCAGTGAGCAAACAAGGGAAGTCTTCGAAGCGTTACTCTCCCAATCCGTTCAAATTTTGCTTGCGGTAATTGAGCTAGTGTCATTCCAAAAAAGAAAACTTCATTGGCCCACGTTAGTATACTGTACGGTGCCTTAAATAAGCGGAAAGTTTTCATTCCGTAGCCTGAAGAGGTGGTGCGGGCCACCTTGAGGGTAACGACCTCTCTCCGACCATGGTATTTGTGCGTGTTAAAAGGGGAGTGAGATGAACGTAAGATGGGTAAATAAGAGGTGATTATTAGGGCGCTAGAATGTTTGGCGTCTTGGCTAAATAAGAAGAGCGTATTTAGATGAGATTTTATGGCTGGTTGAGTGTGATTCTTTGTTATCTGGCATTGGGTGGAGTGTGGATGTTTGTAAGTATGGGTGTGTAATGAACAACTTGATAGTGAGGTATTGGTAGATGAATGGATGTGGTGTTATGTGAATGGAATGAATGGGTATAGGATGATGGGATTAATGAGTGGATGTTGCTTCCCTTTATTTAACATTGAAAGTGGTTTGAGTATGCGCAGAGACGCACCGTGTGCTGGTGAGTGGCCAAGTAATGTTGAGAGGGATGAGTCACTCTCGTACAGTTGGATTGTCGGCCGAGTTCGATCGTAAAAGAAGGAGCAATCATTTGCTTTACGTGACACCTACACAGATAGGTCTTATGACAACGATGGGATAGGAAAGGACTTGGAGTGGAAATGCAGTGGCCGTGGCCTTCATTATGGTACAGCCCCAAAATTTGCCCTGGTGTGAAAAATGGGAAACCCCGGTAAACCATGTTCAGGGCTGCCGACAGTGAGGTTCGAACTCACAATCTCTCGGATGCAAACTGACAGCTACGTGACGGAAACCACGCAGTCACTTGCTCGGTGTGGTTTGTAATGTGATGCCTAAATAGCTGAACGCGCTTACCCTTTCTAATGTGTTGTTCTTGAAGTAGAGGATATCATCTTCAGCGAGTTTTCCCCATTTTCGGAAGTTCATTGTTTAAGTCTTTTCTTCGTTTACTGTGGATCTGTTTCCATTTTCCCAGAGTGGTAACACGTTGAGGGCGTACTGGATGTCCTGTATGATAGTAGATGCAGGGGACATACCTAGATGTATAGAGACGTTGACTTCGTTGCCAACCTGATTGCCTTGCTGAAGTCCGATGCAACTACGTTGAAGAGACGATACATCTACCAGTACGTGATGTAACTCTTTCTTAGTCCGTTTATTGTTCTGGGTTGGTTTTTCCCTCGGACTAAGCGAGAGATTCCACTTCTACCGCCTCAAGGGCAGTGTCCTGGACCGTGAGAATTTGGGTCGGGTATACAACTCGGATGGAGGATCAGTACCTCGCCCAGGCGGCCTCACCTGCTATGTTGAACAGGGGCCTTGTGGGGGAGATGGGAAGATCGGAAGGGATAGACGAAGAAGAGGGAAGGAAGCGTCCGTGGCCTTAAGTTGGGTACCTTCCCGATAATTGCCTGGAGGAGAAATGAGAAACCACAGAAAACCTCTTCGATGATGGCTGAGGGGGTATTGAACACCCCTCTACTCACTTGACCTCCGGAGGCTGAGTTGACCCCGTTCCAGCCCTCGTACCACTTTTCAAATTTCGTGGCAGAGACGAAAATCTAACCCTCGCCTCTGGGGGTGGCAGCTGATCATACCAACCACTACGACACAGAGGAGGACTAATGTAACTCTTGTGAGACAAACTTTCCGGCATCGTGGCGTCTCTGAAAATTGTAAAAGTAGTTATTGGGACGCAAAACAAATATGGAAGTGCTATTTGCTTCAGGTCCCTGCAGTTGAACATTGAAAATTAGCTTCTGTAAAATATAGACATATTGAACAGGGAAGATTAGAACTGTAAAAAGAATTGCATAACAATTCTGTGGCCGTTTTCCCGGTAAGCTCCCTCACTCTCGCCCGGTTATATGTACTATTTGTTGACGGTGTTGTCTGATGTAGATGTACTGTCATTCTACGGGCTACCAAGAGGAGGGAAGCGGCTGTGGTCTTAAAAAACGTGCCATCTGCCTGGAGTTGAAATAGGAAACCACCGAAAAACATTTCGAGGATGGCTGACTGGGGATTCGTACCCGGGTGTAAAGCTAGTAGCTATAATTGGCTATACAGCAACTAACATGTTTTTTTTTTTTGCTAGTTGCTTTACGTCGCACCGACACAGATAGGTCTTATGGCGACGATGGGACGGGAGAGGCCTAGGAGTGGGAAGGAAGCGGCCGTGGTCTTAATTAAGGTACAGTCCCAGCATTTGCCTGGTGTAAAAATGGGAAACCACGGAAAACCATCTTCAGGGCTGCCGATAGTGGGATTCGAACCTACTATCTCCCGGATGCAAGCTCACAGCCGCGCTCCTCTACGCGCACGGCAACAGAAACTCCAGTCGCTCCGTACATGCCCGCTACATCGGTGCTTCGAAACAGCAAAGCTTTGGGACAGCGACGGTGCTTCATTTATCCTCTCACCTCAATAGAAACACTCCGCTTTTTTAACTACCTTACTATGCTTTCGTAACTAGCTTAGGGTATTTGTTAATGTACGTAAAATTCTGATTTCGAACTCTTCTTAGATTTAATTACTCATGTTATAATTATTCAGATTTACTGTTTTACCGTGCTTTTAACTGAAAAAAAAATCATGCCTCTTAGTATCATCGTAAGCGCTTAGTGAAGAAGCAAACCCAGTTTATATCGGTACTTGTTATACTGCACATCATCTATTTATGATACTGTATTTTGTACATTTGCTCATTAAATGTCGAACACTTTATTCAGTGAACTGAACTTAGCTATGAAGCTTGGTTCATGTTTCAGCACGCCATCGCGAAACACTGCTTCTCTTGTAGTCCCAGACGGAAGTGTGCCGTGTATCGACAGATTGATTCGAAGCAATTCGCTGTGCCGTATCGAATGTTTCTAAAGAGTCATCCGTGTCACTTCAGCCATCTCCATCCTCCATGAGATGCCAGGCAGGTCTCGCCGGCTTGCATGTTCTTACACTTGGCTATTTTGTTTAACACACGGAGTTTTATCTACACTTTGCCTATGGATGAACTTTTGTGCTTTTAGAAGGAGTTTAAATGATAAGTTCACTACAAAATGCTTGCCACTTTCCTAACATTCTTTTATCACAAACCCTGTCGCACATACAGTTCACTGTCAGCCTTGTTCAGATGGCCTGCAGAAATTTGATTGTCACGTCCTCAACCGTATTGCGTGGCACTTTAGACCAGGGCCTCTCAAACGCCCAAAATCTCACGCGTGCAAATCGAGGCGCAAGAGCTCCGTGCACTGTGCATCGGTCCCGCTCGGTTCAGCTCGGACCAACGCTTCGTCTCTAGGCTACTCGGCTAGCTCGTCTAAGCTAGGCTAAGCTCGGCTCTACTCGGCTCAAGTTAGCTCGGATTTAGAGCGCTACGGAGCAAGTGTGGTAGAGGGAGACAGGGGGAGCGAGCGAGACAGGCGTGAGGAAAGAGAGAGTAAGCGCTATTGCTCCAAATCGAGGAGTGGGGGTTCTGCACTCTGGTCAACCAAGGGAGGTCGTCTTTTGCACCGTGCACAGTGCATGCACCAAGCGCACGCACCCTGAGAGGCCCTGCTTTAGACCAAATTCGTGACCTGTTGTATCAATAGCTTCTTTCTTGGTCTCACGAGGCTGAGTGAAGCTCCTTATAGACCTCAGTTATCCCTAGACGAGTCAGGAACCGAACTCAGGTCGTTCACGTAAGAGGCAGACATTCTACCCCTACACTACGGTGCTACCTTCAACAAGAAATAAAATATATGAAGAATATTGAATATTACGAGGGTTATTTTTTAACAAATGTCCGATCGCCTGTCCCTTTGTTAAGTTGGTGTGCCTATCTTAATGCACCCGGCATGCCTTGGACATGAGACGACACCAGTTGCAGTCGTGACATCGTTGCGTATGGTTCAGTGCGGGCAGTTGACAAGTTTCATGTAATTCAGCGTCCCGCCGAGTGTGAACTAGGGTCTGTGATTCGGTTTCTTACAGCAAGGAACGTGTCAGCTGCGGACATTCATCGGCATGGCGTGGCCTATTGTTATTTGGAGTCTTGTTTCTACGTGGCGTCATTCTGCTGCTTTAACTCAAGATTTAATCTGTCCTTTTGGAAGGGAGCAAATGGACCACCGTACAGTTCGGATCTTGCACCGAGCGATTATCATCTGTTCCGTTACCTGAAGCAGTTCCTCGCCGGTCAGCGGTTCGTCACCGACGAAGAAGTGAAAACAGTAGTTGATGATTGGCGCAGTCACAGGCTGCAGAGTTCTACGATGAGGTGCTACAAACATTGGTGGAACGCTATGATAAATGTTTTAATGAACACGGTAACTATATAGAATAATTGCTTAATGCGTACAGATGACACAATAAAAATGTTTTGGCAATACCATTATTTCTTTGTTTCTAGTGACAAACGGATCTCATTTAAAAATAGCCTTTGTATTACAGGGTATGAGAGGTTTAAGGCACATTTTTTTTAATGCGACTGTCGATATCGTGATGTCTGCCGTATTCTTTTTCATTAAATTAAAACGGAAAAGTCCGCCTCTGTGGTGTAGTGGTTAGTTTGATTAGCTGCCACCCCTGGATGCCCAGGTTCGATTCCCGGCTCTGCCAGGAAATTTGAAATGTGGTACTAGGGCTGGAACAGGGTCCACTCAGCCTCGGAGGAGAACTGAGCCGAGGGGATTCGATTCCCACCTCAGCCATATTCGAAGTGGTTTTCCGTGGTTTCCCACTTATCCTCCAGGCAAATGCCGAGATGGTACCTTTCTTAAGGCCACGGCCGCTTTCTTCCCTCTTCCTTCTCTATCCCATCCGATCTTCCCATCCCCCCACAAGGCCCCTGTTCAGCATAGCAGGTGAGGCGGCTTGGGCGAGGTACTAGTCCTCCTCCCCAGTTGTATCCCAGCCCTACACTGCCCGTGAGGTGGTAGAGGTCGGATCCCTCTCCGAACCAGAGGGGAAAACCAACCCTGGACGGTAAATGGATTAAGAAAGGAAGAAGAAAGGAAACGCTAAAATTAAATTAGTTTTAAAAATGTAACAAGACGATTTTTTCTTCAGTTGTTTCTTTGAGCATTTATTTCTCGCTCGGTGTGTGAATGTTAGGAGGTCTTCACCACGACGAACGCTTTTGCTGTATTTTGTGTCTGCAGTTTGCTTCTGATTGGGGGAGGGGTGCGCGTTATTAGTTCAGGGTCTTAACTGCGGACTTTCCACTTGGAAGGCTGAGGATCGAATCGCAGTCGATACTGGGTTGAAATTTTTATCTCAAGAGTCACGCGGCGTCAGAAAGTGCATCCGACCTTTAAAACCCGGCCAAATACAATATGAGCCTTGGTGGCTGCAATGACCCCAGAAATAGCTCGGATATGCTGAAGAAGCTTTTATTACATCACACCATAATTCACTAACTGTACAAAAGAACGTCTCAGGGGCTGTCTGCTTGAGATGGTAGGTTCGTGCTCGGTTCAACTGCAAGGTTGTGGATTCGGTTTCTCTCAAGGAAACCGAAACACTCTTCTGGAGGTGTGCATGGCCCTTTGGTTCACTCAGCCTATACAAAAAATGAGTACCAGGTTAATTTCTGGGGGAAAAGTGACCGTATATATCCACTATATCCCAAAATGCCGATTTTGCGGATAGCCTTTACCTTCCAGTCCTCCAGTGGTTAATTTCGGCCGGAAAGCGCCGGAATAGCATTCCGACACCTGCAAGGGATATTTTTTTCACCGGGATTTTAAGGGGATTGCTCAATGAAAAAGTTGCTTGAACATAGTTCACACACTGAAGTATGAACTCATTTTCAATTATTTGTTTTATGTCGCACCGACACAGATCATTTTTATGGGATAGGAAAGGCCTAGGAGTGGGAAGGAATCGGCCGTGGCCTTAATTAAGGTACAGTCCCAGCATTTTCCTGGTGTGTAAATGGGAAACTACGGAAAACCATCTTCAGGGCTGCCGACAGTGGGGTTCGAACCCACTATCTCCCGTATGCAAGCTCACATTTGCGCACCCCTAACCGCACAGCCAACTCGCCCGTTGACTCCTTTTACAACCTGACCTCACTTAAAATTCAATGTACTTAAATAATAAATATACAAGAGCTTTAGCTTTGTAGTGGTTAAATAGTAAAACGTTTCCAAAATGTCTTTTTTTTGCTCTTTGTTTTACGTCGCACCGACACAGATAGGTCTTACGGCGACGGTGGGATAGGAAAGGCCTAGGAACTGGATGGAAGTGGCCGTGGCCTTAATTAAGGTACAGCGCCGGCATTTGCCTGGTGTGAAAATGGGAAACCACGGAAAACCATCTTCAGGGCTGCAGACAGTGGGGCTCGAAGCCACTCTCTCCCGATTACTGGATACTGGCCGCACTTAATTGACTGCAGCTATCGAGCTCGGTTCCAAAATGTCACGGATATTTTTTATTCCTTCGGTTGCATTTAAACGCTTGATTATTTATTGCCAGTGTACATAAAACTTTTGACTTCTTTTTTACTCACATTTATGAATGTTACAACCAAACCTAATTGATGAATATTACATACTACCCGTTATTTATATTAAATCTGCCGGGCTGAGTGGCTCGGACGATTGAGGTGCTGGCCTTGTGACTCCAACTTGGCAGGTTCGATCCTGGCTCAGTCCTGTGGTACTTGAAGGTGTTCAAATACGCCAGCCTCGTGTCGGTAGATTTACTGGCACGTAATAGAACTCCTGCTGGACTAAACTCCGTCACCTCGGCGTCTCCGGAAACCGAGGAAGAAGTTTGTGGGACGTAAAACAAATAATATTATTATTTATTATATTGAATATTGTCGTTGTATTGTTTTGATTATAAGAAATTCAGAAATAATCATTTCAGAAAGTATTTTGTGAAAAAATTATATATCATTGTAAGTTTTGTCACAGGTTTTCAAATATAGAAACTTATGACTTAGTGGGAAGGGGGGTGGTGAACGGGGAGGGGGTGGCACAAGGGTGAAAATTGAGCAAACTGTGTGGGTATGCCTTCAGGCAATTAAAATGTTAGAAATTAAGTACTGCTGTCCTCCAAGGATCTTCAAGGCATATACGGAGGTGGCTTTTAGTTTTCAATATTCACAGATTTTGTAGTTTTCTTCGAAAAGTAAGTGAATAGCATCCATTAACTAGGAGGGTTGTAAATGGCAATATTGATAGAACGCAGTATTTAATGAAGTAACAAGTACAATTGCATCATATTACTTCAATATAGTTACCCGCAAAGTCTATTACATTTTGCCAAATCTCGGGAAGCCGTTGGGGACCGTTGACAAGACGTTCTCTGCTGATGACAGCGACGGAGCGTCCTACTGCGCGGAGTACAGATGCCACGTCAGGCCTTGGAGGGGTTCCTTCATCTTCGGAAGCGGGTCGCACAAGGACTGATGTCTTTTGAGTATGGAGAGTGTTCCAATATCTCATTCCGATCCTCAGGAAACGCCTTGACTCATCGTGCAGCCGTCCTATACGGTAATACATTCTCGCCGTAGGCTTCACGTAATCCTCGATAACATTCTGACGCAATTTTTAACACGGACAACCTCGATTTTAATCCACGGACGCTGATCACCTTTTTAAGACATGCTTTAGAGCGGTGAAATCGACACTCTTCACTTCAACGCCACACAGCAAAAACACTCCAAAATGGATGCCCGTGAAATGCACATCATACATCGACAACAGCGCCACCTGGCCGCTCCGGTATCCTATTTGCGCATGCGTGTATCTGGAATACGTTGCCACTAATTTATTTACAACCCCCTCATAAAGATATTAAAAGCCTTAAAAATTGCGAACAAGTTAATATTACTACCACTCAGATTCATGAAAGGTTCAGATACTTCAGCAGGGTTTATTACAATAGAACTTGTTGTCTAGACAGAAGAGATCGTATAGAAGTAAGACTGCATTCGGGAGATGGTTTTTTTAAAAGTCAGATACTAGTACATTTTATGTCCGACTCGTTGGGTGAATGGTCAGAGTACTGGCCTTCGGTTTAGAGGGTCTCAGGTTCGATTCCCGATCGGGTCGGGGATTTTAATCCCTTCTGATTAATTCTTCTGCTTTTGGGACTGGGTGTATGTGTCCGTCCCAACACTCTCCTCATCATATTCAGACAAGATACCATACTACCAACCACCTCAGAAACACACAACTGTGATTACATCCATCCGTATAGGCTTGGCGTCAGGAAGGGCATCCAGCCGTAAAACAGGACCAAATCCACACATGCGACGCAGTTCGCACCCGCGACCCCACAGGTGTGGGAAAAGCTGTAGGAAAAGAAGACATTCTCCTCAGTTGTTCCCAAGATCTTAATTTTACCCCATCCTAACACTTAAACCTAGATTATATCCTCCATGGAAGAACAGACCCCCTTCTGTCTCTCTAGATATGTAACTTAAATATTTTCAGTTTGTCGAACACTACACTATAATATACGTGTAGCAAACACACTAATAATAATGGCGTTTTGGCGAGTATGTTGAAAAATATGTATGAAACTACAACACGTTTAGTGATAAAATCATTTTGTTATTCAATGTGGTTTCTGTTTTGCAGCTCATCGGATGTTGAAAGAAAATAGCCTTCGTAATAACTCTGTTGATGATCAATAAACAAATCAAATATATTCAAATAGTGTGCTTTTTACAGGCATGTCATAGTGTAATATTTGTTTTGAACGTGTGTGTTCGAGAGACTGAACAGCTTGTAAGTTACATTTAACGCTGGACAGTATGGCTTCTCTAGATATTATACCTTCCACCGTTTATCACTTGCATACTGTTCGGCTCAGAGATGCCGAAGTATAACATTTTCTCCGCCTATCACTCGTACCTCTGCCTTTTAGAAGGGATCTCATGAGCGTTTTGCAATCTACGAAATTCACAGTCGGAAGACACCAGGAAATTACCTGTCCTAAAATTTGAATTGTGCACTAGCTACAGATCTACTGTTGAAGACCTCAGGTGTTTGGTATGGCAAAGTGCTTCTCTCAGATCCTCATGACACTGACGTGCATTTCTGCCAAGAAGAAGTGCGAGGGTTATTTTTTAACTAATGTCCGATCGACTGTCCCTTTGTTAAGTTGGTGTGCCTCTCTTAATGCACCCGGCATGCCTTGGACATGAGACGACACCAGTTGCAGTCGTAACATCGTTGCGTATGGTTCAGTGCGGGCAGTTGAAAAGTTTCATGTAGTTCAGCGTCCCGCTGAGTGTGAAATAAGGTCTGTGATTTGGTTTCTTACAGCAAGGAACGTGTCAGCTGCGGACATTCATCGGCATGGCTTGGCCTATTGTCATCTGGAGTTTTGTTTCTACGTGACGTCATCCTGCTGCTCTAACTCAAGAGTTAATCCGACCATATTTTGGAAGGGAGCAAATGGACCGCTCACCACCGTATAGTTCGGATCTTGCGCCGAGCGATTATCATCTGTTCCGTTACCTGAAGCAGTTCCTCGCCGGTCAGCGGTTTGTCACCGACGAAGAAGTGAAAACAGTACTTGATGATTGGCGCAGTCACAGGCTGCAGAGTTCTACGATGAAGTGCTACAAACATTGGTGGAACGCTATGATAAATGTTTTAACAAATACGGTAACTATATAGAACAGGGGTGGCCACTAACCTTACTTCTGGGAGCCGCAAATTTAGGAGACAAAAAATTGGGAGCATGTTTAGAAAAGAGTTTATAAAATAAAGACAAGTTTTTCATTTTATAACCAATGAAGGAAAATTTATTTTCTACACTACACAGAACATTATTTTTCAGGTGCACATCAAGGAATGAGATTTCACTTTTGAGAAGTGCTTCTTTTAGTGTCCATTTTTGCTGTTAGTTTTTTTGAAATCTGGCTGATAATTGGTAAGCGCAGTTCGCACAAGTTCACTTAAATGTTCATCAGTTCGTTCAGATCGATACGTAGATTTAATGAATTTAATCGTTGAGTACAGTGATTCACACACATTAGTAGTCCAAAAGATTGAGATTAGTCCTTTGACACACTGTTTCGTTAGTGTGTATTTTTCTTCTGGACCATTCTTCCAAAATTCTATGGTAGAAATGCCATTTCGTTTGAGTCCTTTTAGTCCTTCGTCCTCTTGCAGTTCTTGTAGCTCCAACTCTACAGTTGCTGTACCCTTTGTTATTGGTGATAAAACAGGACAGTTATCGCCCACAACATCAACAGAAAGAGGATTTTCCAGGAATGAAAATGAAGGTTTCAGTGATATCAAATCATTCAATCTGCCATTGATTTCTTCAGCAAGGCCAGCCATTTCAGTCATATAATCTTCAGTTTCCACCTAAACGTCAGGAAGGCTTTCAGTAATTTTCTTCAAACATTTGATGTGAGAAAATGCTTTAGTCTGAAGGTCTTTCCCAAAAATCTTCATATTGCTATGCAAGCTAAATACAGTCTGGGCCAATTCAGAAATATCTTCACAAGGAAGATACTGCTTTGAGCGGGAGTGTGTGTCAGTGAGCCAGTGTTGTGAGGTGAAGCCAGTCGCGTTCACGTATAGGCAGTAGCACTTTCAAATGGAAGGCGCCGGAACTATCTTCACCTCTCATGTCTTACCACTGACCTACAGCGCTAATAACGTTAGCCACACATCACTGCTACTGACTGCCGCCAGCCGAGAGATGTCGTTAGATTCCATTAATTATATCATTTAATTTTACTCTAAGGTTGGTGTCAAGAGTCGCACAAGACTGACTCAAGAGCCGCATGCGGCTCGCAAGCCTCGTTGTGGCCAGCCCTGATATAGAATAATTGCTTAATGCGTAAAGATGACACAATAAAAATGTTTTGACAATACCATTATTACTTTTGTTTCTAGTGACAAACTGACCTTACTTACAAATTTCATGTATGATTGATTTTCAACCTATATTCCACTTGGAGTACGCCTGGTAGCTCACTAATTTTTTTCTTACCGGGCGAGTTGGCCATGCGGGTAGGGGCGCGCAGCTCTGAGCTTGCATCCGAGAGATAGTGGGTTCGAGCCCCACTATCGGCAGGCCTGAAGATGGTTTTCTGTGGTTTTCCATTTTTACACCAGGCAAATGCTGGGGTTGTACCTTAATTAAGGCCACGGCAAATTCTTTCCCACTCCTAGGCCTTCCCTATACCATAGTCGCCATAAGACCTCTTTTTTTGCTAGGGGCTTTACGTCACACCGACACAGATAGGTCTTATGGCGACGATAGGATAGGATAGGAAAGGCCTAGGAGTTGGAAGGAAGCGGCCGTGCCCTTAATTAAGCTACATCCCCAGCATTTGCCTGGTGTGAAAATGGGAAACCACGGAAAACCATCTTCAGGGCTGCCGATAGTGGGATTCGAACCTACTATCTCCCGGATGCAAGCACACAGCCGCGCGCCTCTACGCGCACGACCAACTCGCCCGGTCATAAGACCTCTCTGAGTCGGTGCGACATAAGGCAAGTTGTAAAAAAAAGTAATTTTTCGTGCGCCAATGAACGCGGACGCCTGTCATCTGTCGGCACCATTCAGCAGACTGTGACATAAGTACCGTTCTCCCACGTGTTCGGAAGGCATAACATGGTGGTCATAACTTATTAATCGAACTCCGTATGTAGATCGGGATCCCCCTTTTCATTAGACCTTCCATATTCCTGTTTTCAGAATTGTGGTAAATGAACGATGGTAAGCTGATATGTAGTTATGTAAGGAGATTACATTAGATTACATTTAATTACACTGGAAGTAGGTGATATGAAGTAATAATTATTTCTAATTTTACTGTGTACACGAAGAATGCTGCTGTAATTGGACTGAAAATCCTGCAGCATGCAATATTAAATTATACGTGTAACAGTATGCTTCCTTCCACTGGCACAACCCGAGTCCAGATTCGCTCGTAGGGTAATCTAAATTACGACTGTTATCCAGAACGAGATGCATCGCGTCGTCTCCTTTGCGAGGCCCAGCGATGTCTGGGTGAAAGGAGACGATGCAGATTTTTATTAAGGATAAATTACACTGACCTACGTAAAGCAGGTTAGAGATACACAAAACTCAACACTTATTCTACAAGTTAATATCACCACCACCAATTCATGAAAGGGTGAGATACTTTTGTAGGGTCTAATACAATAAGGCTAATTGGCTAGGAGGAAGAGATCGTGTAGAAATAAGACTGCATTCGGGAGATGGTGCGTTCGAACCTTTTCCATGGTAGCTTCGAAGATAATTTCCATGGTATCTACATTTTTACACTAGCCAAAGATGGGAGTTTACCTTCATTAAAGGCCAGTTTTAATCCTATCCTATTAGAACGACATGTGGTAGGTGTTTCATTTATTTTCAGGCACTAACCAGTGTAGTAGTGATTTTTTTTACACACATTACTCTTTTATAAAACTCATTGTTCTTGCACATTTTGGAGGATATTTCCTATGTGAAGCTCCTTCCGTTACCTGTCGTATTTAACTTACTAATCTTCCACGACCATATTCTCACAAATGAAAGGGATTTAGGCAAAGCAACCAACGAATGAATCAACATTGATCTGCATTTAGGGCAGTCGCTCAGGTACCGGATTCCCTATCTGTTGTTTTCCTAGCCTTTTCTTATATGATTGCAAGGAATTTGGAAAGTTATTGAAGATCTCCCCTGGTAAATCATTCCAATCCTTAACTCCTCTACCTATAAACGAATATTTGCCCCAATTTGTCCTCTTGAATTCCAACTTTATCTTCATATTGTGATCTTTCCTACTTTTAAAAACACCACTCTAACGTATTCGTCTACTAATGCCATTCAGCACCATCTCTCCACGGACGGCTCGGAACATACCACTTAGTCAAGCAGCTCGTCTCCTTTCTCCCAAGTCTTACCAGCCCATACTTTGCGACATTTTCGTAACGCTACTCTTTTGTCGGAAATCACCAAGAACAAATCGAGCTGCTTTTCTTTGGATTTTTTTCCAGTTCTCGAATCAAGTAGCCCCGGTGAGGGTCCCACGCACTGGAACTATATTCTAGTTGGGGTCTTATCAGAGACTTATACGCCCTCTCCTTTACATCCTTACTACAACCCCTAAATACCCTCATAAACATGTGCAGAGATCTGTACCCTTTATTTACAAACCAATTTATGTGATTACCTCAAGGAAGATCTTTCCTTATGTTAACAACTTTTTTGCAATTGGCTTTACGTCGCACCGACACAGATAGGTTTTATGGCGACGATGGTATAGGAAAGGCCTAGGATTTGGAAGGAAGCGGCCGTGGCCTTAATTAAGGTACAGTCCCAGCATTTGCCTGGTGTGAAAACGGGAAACTACGGAAAACCACCTTCAGGGCTGCCGACAGTGGGATTCGAACCCACTACCTCCCGGATGCAAGCTGACAGTCGCGCGGCCCTAACCGCACGGCCAACTCGCCCGGTATGTTAAAACCTAGGTACTTACAGTGATCCCCATAAGGAACTTTCGCCCCATCAACGCAGTAATTAAAACAGAGAGGACTTTTCCTATTCGTGAAACATACAATTTGACTTTTAACTCCGTTTATCATCCAACTCAGAACATTGCCGAGGTCTTTCTGCAGCTGCTCGCAGTCTTGTAACTTATTTATTAGGCTGTACAGAATAACATCATCCGCAAAAAGCGTTATCTCTGATACCATTTCTTTACTCATATCATCTGTATATATATATATAAGAAAACATAAAGGTTCATTTTATTGTCGTCCTGAGGTTATGGCACTACTGAATATCAGTGTACAGGTCGGTGTACATTGTAATTACTTGTGTGGACCACTTTCTGCGAGGCCATCACATTAGGATGCCAGGAATTTTTTGCTAAATGGGCACTTAATTAGTCCACATAGATTCCTTTACATGCTAAAACGAGAATTTTCATACAATAGATCGTCCCATTTTCAAGCATCCACAGATTTCGGCCGAATCGAATCCGCTAAGTAGTACATAACCACTTAATGCCTAGATATGGCAATTTTTTTTTGCTTTACGTCGCACCGACACAGACAGGTCTTATGGCGACGATGGGACAGGGACGGGCTAGGAGTGGGAGGGAAGTGGCCGTGGCCTTAATTAAGGTACGGCCCCAGCATTTGCCTGGTGTGAAAATGGGAAACCACGGAAAACCATCTTCAGGGCTGCCGACAGTGGGGTTCGAACCTACTATCTCCCGAATACTGGATACTGGCCGCAATTAAGCGACTGCAGCTATCGAGCTCGGTGCCTGGAGATGGAAGTTCGGACAGTGAAGTTATGAAGTTAAGTATGTCGCGTGTTGTTTACAGCAATTCAGGGTGGTAGAGGGACTTGTACAGGCGAATCACCGTCCACTTCTTGAAGTTATATCCCTTAGTTGTGCACTACGTGCCGATAATGTCGATTGCGTGTTGCAGGGGTTCAGGGGTGCTAAACATTACACGCAGCATCTCTCAGGTGTGCATGCAGCATTGTATTGCGCGGTGCACGGTGCATAAGTCGACTTCGCTTGGTTGACCAGAGTGCAGACCTCCACTTCTCGATTTGAAGCAATAGCGCTGTCTCTCACTTTCGCCACGCGTTTCGCTCGCTCCTTAGTGCTTCAAATCCGAGCCGAGTTGAGACGACACGCTGGTCCGAGCCGAACCAAGTGGGACCGATGCATTGTGCACTGGTCCTCCGCGCCTCAGTTTGCACGCGTGAGATTTTGGGCGTTTAAGAGGCCCTGCATTACGGCATATTCACTGACGAGCTGTGACTCGTTAAGCTGAGTGGTGTGTGTTCACCAAATCAGTGTTTATGTTCCTGAATACGACTAATTAATTTACGTTAAACTGCGTCGAATTAAATGAATGTGCAGACTACAGGAAGTAAGGTTTTTAGTATAGGGGTATTCCATGCCATTACTAATTACTAACTTTTAGTGAAATATTATTATCCAAAACATAAAATCCAAGTATTGGAAGAGGCTTCTTCTTGCTAATTGCATAATATATTTTCCTTGCATCTAGATCTTGTATATGAGTATTGAAACATCAAAGTAAGGGAGGTGGCAACAATAAGTAATGCCCTTTTACACGAAAATCATTATTAAAAGTGTGTTTTACAGTAAACTGAAACTTGACTAACGTTTCAAAAACCAAATATCCTATTCCATTGTCTTAATACTACACTACTGCTGATTCATCTTGTTGGTAAATTATGTGAATGTTTCTTTTTATGTTCACACTTTCGCTCTGCTTTCACTTCACATTCGGGCTAGTAAACAATGGCGTACCAGTATACCATATGCTTGAATGCTGTATTGTTTACCCCTTAAGCTCCGATGACCTTTGCTCAGTGGTAAAGGTGCCGGCTGCTCTGTGTCCTGGTGGATCCGCTGTAGGATCAGTGGTGTCCTTTTCGGCAAGCAGCGATGATTAGCCTTTTGCGTTTAGGTGTCCCCATAGAAATTAATGCATTGATTTGAGGTCCGATAAAGAACGGTCAGGATATAGGACCGCCACGGACAATCCACCTCCATGGATAAGTAAGGTGGAGAAAATGCTGAACCGTGAGATCATAATGTGCCAGTGCAGCATCCATGTCGTCAGCTGCAGTGGGAATTCATCTAAAATATCACCGTTAATTGAATGAATCTTCAGGAAGCCTAAGGAAAGTTCTGCATTTAGATCGTCTTCCAGGAAGTTGTTATATTGAGATAATACCTTAAAATACCACACCAAGCATTAAGCTTCCACCGAATCTGCGTATAATGCTTATAGAACCATCGAGGGTTGCCATCTGCTCAGTATACCATGCTGTGCCGGTTTATGCCACCAGTACGGGTGAAGATAATTTCATCTGACCGAAGAACTTGACAGATGGAATCCGGCTGTTGTTCGAGACAGCGTATCATCACATTGCAATAGGCAATTCTGGTTGAAGAATAATTCTCTGCTAAAGCTTGAACCAGCTGAAGTTTTTATGGATTCCTTGGAGTAGTCGATGAATGGAAATCTTGCTGAGTCCTAAGTCGCAGCTTGTTTGATGCTCACGTAAGTGTTTCCTGGAAATTAAGCCAGAACATATTCCTGATAGCCATCAAAAATCAGTCTAACACTTGCTGCACGGACTGATCGTAGAGTTCTGTGCGCATCTAGTCTCACAACAGTGCCTTAGAAGACATGACACGAAGGCAAACGCCGTAGGATAAACCATTGTTGATCAGAAATATTTCCTACAGACCCACAGACTATCTGTACCACCGCTGTGTATTTTTCTTTGTGTACACGCATGCACAGAAATGGTGTCCTGATATAAACAAAGCACATCCCACCTCCTCGCTTAATGCATAGTTGCAGGTAGACAGCCCGCTACAAGACTCTTGTGACTGAAATGGGTACAATCGTAGATATATAGCAATACACATACTGTACCGTCAGCACTTTTATACTCGTTCAATCCCTTCCCCTCCTCTCGGTACTGGAGTGGCCTTCAACACTACCCCTTCACTCACTACACTCCTTTTCAGTCCTGGAGTGGGGCATTGTTGATTGTTTATGTCGGGACAACATTTCTGTGCATGCGTGTACGTCTTTGTTACGTTACTCTTATAGGACGTCCTCGTACAAAACGACGACCGATTTTACACCCGACGGGAATATTCTGGAAACTTCTAGACTGGTAAGAAGATGTTTTTCGAAATTTCTTGGAATGAAACGTAATTATGCTGATATGTGTAAGTACTTAAGGCTTTAAAAGTATGTAAGCAGGAACGGGATTCCAACGCGAGACTTCCTTGTTAGAAAACAGCAACTTGGAAGGTTCGATCCTGGCTCAGTCTGGTGGTATTTGAAGGTGCTCAATTACGTCAGCCTCGTGTCGGTAGATTTACTGTCACGCAAAAGACCTCGTGCGGGTCTCAATTCCTGCACCTCGGTGGGATGTAAAGCAAATAACATTATTATTATTATTATTATTATTATTATTATTATTATTATTATTATTATTATTATTATTATTGTTGTTGTTGTTGTTATTATTCGAAAACCGTAGTCCTCGCCAAACCAAACCAAACCAAACCAAACCAAACCAAACTAAACAAAATACCAGGGCACTACAGCCCTTGAAGTGCCTTGGACTGCCACGTGACCACTGCTCAGTCCAAAGGCCTGCAGTTCACAAGGTGACGCATGGTCAGTGCGACAAATCCTCTCGGCCGCTATTTTTGGCTTTCTAGACCGGGGTCGCCATCTCACAGTCAGATAGCTCCTCTATTGTAATCACGTAGGGTCTTTTGTTTCTAATTTGCTTGACGTCGCACCGACACAGATAGGTCGTATGGCGACGATGGGATAGGAAAGGCATAGGAGTGGGAAGGAAGCGACCGTGGTCTTAATTAAGGTACAGATCCAGCATTTGCATGGTGTAAACATGGGAAACCACGGAAACCATCTTCAGGACTGCCAACAATGGGGTTCAAACCTGCTATCTCCCGGACTAAAACTCACAGCTGCCCGCTCCTAGCCGCACGGCCAACTCTTCCGTTGAAATGAAATGGCGTATGGCATTTAGTGCCTGGAGATAACAGGACGAGTTCGGCTCGGCAGGTGCAGGTCTTTTTATTTGACACCCGTAGGTGACCTGCGCGTCGTGATGAGGATGAAATAATGATGAAGACAACACATACACCCAGCCCCCGTGCTAGGGAAATTAATCAATTATGGTTAAAATTCCCGACCCTGCCGGGAATCGAACCCGGGACCCCTGTGACCAAAGGCCAGAACGCTAACCATTTAGCCATGGAGCCGGAACTCATCCGATCACGTAGGCTCAATGTATGCCGCTCACCCTCGTCAGAGGGTCTGCCTTACAAGGGTTGTACCAGGCTTAAAATAGCCACACGAAATTATTATTATTATTATTATTATTCTTTCTTTCTTAAAACGTTTACCCTGCAGGGTTGGTTTTTCCCTCAGATTCAGCAGGTGTCCCTCCTCTACCCCCTCGAGGGCAGTGTCCTGGGGCGTTAGATTTTGGGTCGGGGGATACAACTGAGAAGAAGGACGACTACCTCGCCCAGGCAGCCTCACCTGCTATGCTGAACAGGGGTCTTGTGGGAGGATGGGAAGATTGGAAGGGATAGACAAGGAAGAGGGGAGGAAGCGGCCGTGGCCTTAAGTTAGGTACCATTCCGTCAGTTGCCTGGAGCAGAATTGGGAACCTACGGAAAACAACTTCGAGTATGGCTGAGGTGGGAATCTACCACATTAACCTCTTAACCACACAGGCGGATTATTATTATTATTATTATTATTATTATTATTATTATTATTATTATGGAATACGTATTGGTATTACTATTATCTAGTGTACATAATAGTATTATTAGCATTAACGGTAAGAAGCATACGTCGGTTAGATCGCTGTAACAATCAAGACTATACGATAGTACTCCAAATACATTTGCCTCTAACGCGGTTCTGACACATAACCACTACTTGACATCCTAATCCTGACAAATTATGCACTCCACATACACAACGTAGGGATTTTTCTAGTTCTGGAAACATTAATTCAACATCAAAAATCACATTTTCTTTCAACTTATCACTCTCACTGGTCTGGGAGTTACTTCAGGTTGAACAAGAGGTTAGTTTCCTCCCTGATGCACTGCAATATTCATTTGGTTTTACAGCTTCTTCTTGAGCACATGGCGCTGATTGTTGTTTACCATGGAAACTATATTTCTTCTTGGTGTAGAGCAAACTTTCTCCTTCCCATTGTTATAACAAGTGCAGAAAATTCAAGCCAAGTACTCGTAACAAAATGAACATATGATAAGTCTTTGTTTATGTTTACGGACAAATGACTAACTAAAATGGCTGCAAGTATCAAAGATAAAACACTTCCCCTCCAAAGTGCATATATGTATAAGATATTTCACTTTCAGAACAACAATTGCACGAAAATGGGCATGAAATTGAAAAGTCACTATGTGGGCGTGGCGCTATTGGTGCGCATGCGGCAGAGCTCTCTATAGAGCATGTGCAATGTCTAGCATTTTACATCATAACTCCTAAACTAGTGCAGATATTTAAATAATTCTTTCACCAAAATGAACTAGAAGAGTGCAGTTAAACATTAAAAATTACTTTGAAAAATCAAATTTTATAAGGTTGTTTACTGTGCCGATCCCCTTAAGATAACTGAAAAGGAAGCAAGAAACACAATAGAGGTCTTATATCAGTGGCCTTGCTCACACTTTATGCTGTCATTTGGGTTGCGTATTCGAACAAACGAACGAAGTGGACGGCGATTCGGAGACATCCTGTACTTAGGTTAGAGTATTACAAACATTTACGAAAATGACCTGCCAAATTTACTTCCTTGTAGAAAATTGGAGATATATTTCGGATAAAAAAGGAGTGGTACATATTAAGTATCACTAAATTTGTTGCAATTTACAACTGCGTACATTCATCTATTGAAGACCTCCCAGGACTTAGGATGTAACCAACAAATGAGTAACTTTTCAGGGGAGAGGGAAATTATTTCTGGGGTTTATTTCATGGTATACACTACTTGAATCGGCTGCATATACGAGTGTACAAATGAGTTCATCTATTAAAACCAATATTTTATTGTTATAACTTAAGGTGGTTAGTGTGATTAGCTGCCACCCCCGGAGGCCCGGGTTCGATTCCCGGCTCTCCCACGAAATTTGAAAAGTGGTATGTGGGCTGGAACGGGGTCCACTGAGACTCTGGAGGTCAAATGAATAGAGGTGGGTTCGATTTCCACCTCAGCCATCCTGGAAGTGGTTTTCCGTGGTTTCCCACTGCTCCTCCAGGCAAATGCCGGGATGGTACCAAACTTAAGGCCACGGCCGCTTCCTTCCCTCTTCCTTGTCAATTCCTTCCAATCTTCCCATCCCCCTGCAAGGACCCTGTTCAGCATAGCAGGTGAGGCCACCTGGGCGATGTACTGGTCCTCCTCCCCAGTTGGATCCCCGACCCAGAGTCTGAAGCTCCAGGACACTGTCCTTGAGGCGGTAGAGGTGGGATCCTTCGCTGAGTCCGAGGGATAAACCAACCATGGAAGGTAAGCAGATTAAGAAAGAAGGAAAGAAATTACGGTGGTTACGTGAACAAATCGCATCCACGAAATTTCACGGTAATTTTTGTCCCAAATGGAAGATAATAATTGCTTTCACTCAAATAAAATGTAAAAATCTGCGGCAAATTAAGAAATAATACGAAATATTTTACTTGTAGAGAATAATATGGATACATACTTAACTACCTTACAACTACTTTTTCTGCTACGTCGCAGCGCTTCCGTATGTGTTTGGTTTGTCTAACACTTTTGTGTGTGATGTCTTTGCTCACTGAAGTTGTTTGAATGAATTAGGTGTCGTTTTCTTCATGTTACTCATTCGTTTTTTGTCCTAACTGACTGATTCCATACTTACGTCACGGAGGACAAAGTTCTGTTGACTGTAAACCAGGTTGAAGTACAAATATAAGTAATAAGATGACACCGCAGCATAAAGGCGTGATGTTACACGCTATTTCCACTGAAATATAACTTTTCATTTAACATACGAACCTGAAGATATATAATTAAAGTAAACAACTGATGCCATTCAACAGGTAACTTATAGCCACCTTTAGGTAAGGTTGTAGTGCCCATACTTCGTTCCTCTGTAATAGTACTGAGGATTACTCTTCTGTATCAGTACACCACAGGGAACAAACCGCGGCTTTCACCAGTATCATTGTTTAGAATACCTCTTCTGCTCATTGTAACGCGTGTGCCTCACAATTGGGACTGGCTCCCGTGGCACGTGCCTGAGACCGCACGGCTGTGGTGATCGGTTTATCGTAATTCAGACTGAAGGAGAAAACATTGACAGAAGACTTGACTGAACGCTTTGTGTTGGAAAACATTTCTATGACTGTGTCCATTACACCAATCAGTGTGCGATATAAATAGCGCCTGTTGTTGTACATTCAAGCAATATAATGTGAAGGAGCTACAGTCATGTATGTGAGCCCTTTGAATTGGTAAGCCACTGATTGTTAGCCTCTGTAGATATGTATATATGATGTAATACCTCGAGACTTTTTACTAGGAAGCAGTATGACATTTCATACCACTAAATTCCTTTTTAATGAGGGAACTATCAAATCGAAATCTTCGTTGAAATTTTGTTAAAATCATCTACGGTCTATTAGAAGATCACTTACCAAAAATTAACTGCGAGTTTTGACTGGAAGGTCCCGAAGTCGAACCTTGAATATGTCGTATGAAAACGGTGAGTTAGCAGCAGTTGCACATCCTTGCACAGTTCCAAATAATCTAGCGAGTGGTGGGGCGCACGCTTACCGCAGCATGCGTAAGCTACGCGTGCTCCGTCATAGTCAGGGCTGCCCAGACGTGTCTGTAGTTATATTCATTTGTTAAAACTCGCGGCCAGTGTTTGCTAAGTGAGTTTCCTGTGCGAAGAAGGTTACAATATGAACTCATTGATAGCTCCCCTGTAAATAATAGCATTTTAGCAACTGATAATATCCACCTATTTGCAAAAAATGGGGAGCGCTATGAGGGATTTATTGTTTTGAGCAAAAATAAACATACAGTTACATATAAAGCAGAGAGTCAAATGACTAGGGTAGCGACTGATTAGCTTTTTATTTACTATTGGCTTTACGTCGCACTGACACAGATAGGTCTTTTGGCGACGATGGGAAAGGAAAGGGCTAGGACTGGGAAGGAAGCCGCCGTGGCCTTAATTAAGGTACAGCCCCAGCATTTGCCTGGTGTGAAGATGGGAAACCACGGAATACCATCTTTAGGGCTGCCGATAATGGAGTTCGAATCCACTATCTCCCGAATACTGGATACTGGCCGCACTTAAGCGACTGATTAGCTGAACGGTCTTGACACCAGAGGCCTACATGAAGACTCACAGAGGCTTCTGGTTGTGGAAAGCCCATCGACCACTCGACATCCCCCTACGAACATTTTACGTGGGGATCGGAGTTTGAGAAGGGACGCATTAGCGGAATATGTAAGGCTGCATGATCATATTAACGAATCGCCTGTCCTCCAGGCCATTCTGATCAGACTTTAGGGAGTGTTGGGACCTGTGGATGAGTAAGGGCTCGCACACAAAGCAGCTGAGCATAGGATGGCCCCGAGAGAGAGGATCATCAGATCCTCCAACAAGTAGTAGCAGATCAACAGTTACGTTGTCCGCCATCCGGGCACATGTAGCGCCATCGTCTGCCCGAACCAATTCTAGATTCGAGGTTAAAGGAAATTCAATCTCACGGCGCCCATTGCGCGTACTGCTGTTAACACCAACCCACCGTCATCCCCATTTACAGTAGTGTGAACGACAAAGCTGAACTGGAATGATATGGAACCGGGTTGTCTTTAGTGACGAATCCACCCGTCGAACGTTTCTTGGACCACCTGGGTGCTGACTTCAGTAACCTAGGAGTTTACACGATCTGAAAAACTAATTGCAACGAATATGAACAGATATGCTGCCGGATACCATACGAAAACTGTGTGCCTCTTTGCCTGCTCGTATCACATCTTGTATCCAAAGTAGAGGCGGATCCACAGACTACTAGGGTCTCACTTCAACTGTTCACTTTTCCGCACAAAAAATATAATTTTGCTCTGAGAGTGTTATCACTTACGTCAACATTACAGTCGCCCATATTTAGTTTCATGCGATTCCGATAAATCCTTCTTGGTGCACATTTTTTGTTAACAAGTGTATTGCTATGGGGGATGCTTTGCCGGTAAAGACGTAATCGGTTTACCCGGAATGACATGGGTTCAATTCTCTGCCAGTAAGTCGAAACATTTAGAAATGAGATTTACACCTCTGGAGAGGAACATGGTCTGAGATGTCTGGCTCCATGGCTGATTGGTTAATGTCTTGAACTTCGATCTTCGGGGTCTTGGGTTCAATTCCTGGCTGGAACGAAGGATATTAATCGTCTTGGGGATTAGGTGTTTGCGTTGTCTTCAATATTACCGTGCAACTCACATACCGCAAATAACTTTATTCTTCACCGCATTAATACGCAGCTAGCTATATACGGCTAGACACCACCCACCTTCCCAGGAGGGTCTTCCTTACATTGGCTACAGGGCTGCACCAGGCAACCAATAGCTGCACGAAATTATTATTTACTGACGAATGCGCGTGGCAAGCGTATGGATCACACCTAAGTGTCCGTGTCCTTTGGGAAAAAATATACCCCTGCTACCCTTCCTCACAGCACATGTTAAAGTCTCCACTGCTTGCTGCGGCGCGATACAAATCGGTTAGCGACGATATTTCCGCAAGTAAGTTTGTTAACAATTAAATGATATAAAGGAAAGAATTAGCTGATAAAACAACAGAGCTTGTACAAATTGCTTGTTTTAATAATTCCTATCTTCATACGGCTAAAATCGAATAAAATGTAGTGACATAATGTACGCTCGTTATCTCCACGGCATGTGCTCACTTTCATTCCATGAAATGAAATGGCGTATGGCTTTTAGTGCCGGGAGTGTCCGAGGACAAGTTCGGCTCGCCAGATGCAGGTCTTTTGATTTGACACCCGTAGGCGACCTGTGCGTCGTGATGAGGATGAAATAATGATGAAGACGACACATACACCGTGTTAGCGGAATTAACCAATTGTGGTTAAAATTCCCGACCCTGCCGGGAATCGAACCCAGGACCCCTGTGACCAAAGGCCAGCACGCTAACCACTTAGCCATGGAGCCGGACATTTGAATCAGATATTTCCTTGTAACGTAGTTCTTCCACCATTCGGCCTAGTCACCTATTTCTGATACATCTACTTGATAAACAATAAATTTCTCTGGTTTAGGACTCAGGATAATACATTCAATAAAATCGGGACGGTATATCGTATTGTGCCTTTGAGGTCTTCGCTTCATGATCCAAAATTTTTCTGTTACGGGCCAGAAATACTGCCGATTTTTATTGAATTTCCCTGAATCTGTCATACAAATTATATCTGCAAAGTGTCTGATTTTAGTTTTGGGCTGGGCAGTTGTCTGCGAACAACCTTAGTCCATTCTCATTGGCGTATAGGTAATCATTTAGGGAAACACAAACCCTATTTGGCATTTTTCTGCTTTTTTAGTTTAGAATTGGCTTTGCGTCGCACCGACACAGATAGGCCTTATGGCGACGATGGGATAGGAAAGGGCTAGGAGTGGGAAGGAAGCGGCCGTGGCCTTAATTAAGGTACATCCCCATAATTTGTCTGGTTTAAAATGGGAATCCACGGAAAATCATCTTCAAGGATGCCGACAGCGGTGCTCAAACCCACGATCTCCCTGATGCAAGATCACAGCCGCGCGCTCCTAACCACACGGCCAACTCGCCCGGTAAATTAAGATACAGTCCCAACATTTGCCTGGTATGAAAATGGGGAAACCGGAGCTACCGACGGTGGGATTCGAACCCATCATCTCCAGAATGCAAGTTCACAGCTGCGTGACCTTCCATGGCTCGGTGATAAAAACATTCTTGTATTGGTACTTTGGGAAGAGGCATATTCTGCATTTAGTCAAATGCTAGTGATAAAACATGTGTTTCATTTTCCTTTGATTTTCTCATGCTGCAGAAAACTAACAATTTTTGCTGCTTCTCTGATGGCAACTCGGCAACCGCAGTGCGTTTTGCTACTCCATTCAAGTGAGAAGGTTTTATTTTAAGTGGAGGTCCTCGCAGACGTGGCCTCTCAAATCTGTAGTTAAAATATTTTCGAAATAATCCCAGTATTTCCAAGAAGAGCATTTGACATCCGGATCTTGTCTCTAACCTACATCCAAATATGGGTTATATTCAGATTAGCACTCAAGCAGTAGCTGTTCTTTCCTCTTTTCTCAGTGCGTTCTCGAATCAAAATTTGTAGGTGCTGGTGTGTGGAATTCGATACAACTTTACCTCTGTGGTCTTCTGGAGTCTCCTCAGTTGTTTTAGGACCATGCACCATTTGTAACCTTTTCACACTTATGGCAAAAACTGGTAACAGTGCCTCTTTTCAATGAGCTCCAAATATGACATGATATATTTGAATATAGCTGAGTTTACTCTGCCTGACTCCTGATCCTGGGCGCCTCTGTTTCACTTCATGCCTATCCACGAGCCCTCTGTAGGTACCCTTTGTGGTCATATGGTAAAACTTTGTAAGTATATTCATAGAGTTGTCGTTACCAGTCACCTCCTAGCACTGCTTCTTGCATTAGCAATACAAATGTAAGCATAAATTGTAAAAAGTATTATAAATTTCTTAAGATGTTATAGCAACAGCATTGAGGATATGTTATATCAAGTCAAAACAACAGTTGTATAGGTACATTTTGAAACGTTAATTAACAAATTAATATTATGTAAAAGTTTTATGAATGTACAGATTAGTTTACTTACTTGCAAGTAAATCCTGACATATTTTCTGGTTTCTGGAC
Source organism: Anabrus simplex (assembly GCF_040414725.1). Taxonomy (NCBI): domain Eukaryota; kingdom Metazoa; phylum Arthropoda; class Insecta; order Orthoptera; family Tettigoniidae; genus Anabrus; species Anabrus simplex. The sequence continues at coordinate 1,148,141,489 of NC_090266.1, read as the reverse complement.
TTAACTATTACTCTCCTTTTACCACATTTCCTTTATACATTGCTGGATCCCTTTTTTCTTTTTTCTTTCGTCACCATTTTCTTCCTCATCAGTTTCCGACATATTTTAATTAAATGAAAACACCCTATAATAGCAAAATACTGTAACACTTGCAGTCACCCTGTATCCAGAAAACATTCAAATGTATGAATGAAAACAAATGAAGCTGCAGTTCAATATTGTTCTGGTATGCCATCTGTAGTTCTGAACAGGAACTCACAAACAATGCTCAACTGACTGCATGTGGCAACTGTTGTTCTGTTTTCAAAACAAATCTTATATTTTGAGTGCATGTAACAGTGCAAATCACTGACTGATGCCCTACATACACCAATTGTTAGGTCTATGTGTTGAGATTTAAAAATAGAATGAAGTGTAAAATGTAGAAATACTGACAGTTGATCTTCTAAAACAAAGCGATGCTTATTGCAATCGAGTGGATAATGAAACACTCAGATGAACACCAAATGTATTTGGTAGAATATTACTTGAAAAGAGTATACGTCTGGAGATTTGCTCGTAAATATCTTGATTCTAGCATTCCTACAAAATCTTACGTTTCGAAGTTGAGAAAAATGTGGCGTACCAGAGGTTCAGTTTGTGGTGTACAAAGGAAGCGGAGCAGGCACGTTTTAACTGATGATAAATTTGGGGATATTCGGGAGCTGTTAAAAGTAAGTCCCAGAAAATTTCTTCATAGTCTAGCGCAGGAAACGAGCCCGCAAAGCGACCAGCCTGCTAAAATGTTTACGATATAAAATAAGGTTTGTGCAGGAATTTCACCACACAGATTTCGCTGCAAGAATAATGTTGTGTAATTGATTTCTTGAAGGTGTTTACAATTTAAATCTGTGTCCACAGCTAATGCTTATGTCTGATGAGGCATAGTTCCATCTTTCTGGACATGTACATTCTCAAACTGTGGAGGTATGAGAGCCTGCATATTGTACAGAAGTGCCGTCGCATCCCATTAAAATAAATGTTGAGTAATGAACCTGTGTACACAGAGAGAGTTTTAGTAATAATATTTACATTCGTAGGATTATTTTATCCTGTACTCTAAATGTCTTGATATGCCAAGGAGTGTGAGCCGGGGTTCTATCTCGTTTTTTACACCTGACTTCACACTGTGCCGTCGACCGGCGCCAGAATGATACCAAGTTTCCTCGTAAAATGAAAGCATCGTACAAGTCCTGCGGGCTCCCACATCAAGCGTAATATCTACAGGTTTCGTAACTGCGAGGAACTTCTAAAACTACGTGATTCATTCTTACTTTTTTTGAGGTACTTTCTTGTTCATGGAACCTAACAATTCTAAGTCTCGGATTCGAATTCAGACATGAACAATATTTTGGTAGCACGAACGTTTAGTAAAAAATATTCCGTGTATATTAAAGCACAATCCTGTACAATATGCATGCTCTCAGTACTCCACATTTTGGGAATGTACATGTGCAGAAAGATGGAACTATGTCTTATCAGACTTAAACATTAGGTGTAGATCCAGATTTAAATTTATTGGAGACAAATAAAGTTATGACAAGAGATTATTTATATTTATTATATGGTGAGGTAGTCCTACATACTGCGATTTTTCTCTTCCATTTGCTTTTAAGCCTCTTCTGCAAGTTGACTTAAGACTCAAGAGAGTGTTTCATTTAATTGTGTGTCATCGGAAATATATCGGAGGGAATTTTGGTGTCGTAAAACCAACAAATTTCCTTTGTTCGTTGCTGGTATTACGTTGAGAAAAGTATGTATATTGCAAGGTACGTTGCCAAGTTGATGGTTCTAAACGTGAGAAATGAAGGGTTCACAACCAAAGTAGACCAAGTCTACCGCTGGTCAGTTAGGCGATTAATGCAATCTAGGACTAACAAGGCTTCGATTTATTCACTTCCATAGCAAACTAATTCCAGAACCCGTTCGTTACTTGAAAGATGGTGGCACTTTCTGTTGCGAGGTGAAGTTTACTAAGCATTTGTCACTGCCATAGTGAACTAAGTCCATTAAATCTACGGACCATCATAGCTTGTGAGTGTATGCGTTTTATTTGGTCAGTAACATGTCTAACCGTGAAGATTATCTTCCTAATACACCATCTGACACATATCCACACCACAGAAGACTGGCTGAAAAATATAAAATCATTAAAGCGGAAGAATACCCATTTTAAAGTGATCAAAAGCTTGCATCCGGGAGATAGTAGGTTCGAATCCCACTATCAGCAGCCCTGAAGATGGTTTTCCGTGGTTTCCCATTTTCACACCAGGCAAATGCTGGGGCTGTACCTTAATTAAGGCCACGGCCGTTTCCTTCCAACTCCTAGGCCTTTCCTATCCTATCGTCGCCATAAGACCTATCTGTGTCGGTGCGACATAAAGCCCCTAGCAATAAATAAATAAATAAATAAATAAATAAATAAATAAATAAATAAATAAATAAATAAATAAATACATAAATAAATAAATAAATAAATAAATAAATAAATAAATAAAGTGATCAAGTTGAAGAGAGAGGAATTCTTCTCTACAAAAGCTTTGGAGGAAGCAATCACCAATAGAAAGGCTGCTGATGGTCAAGCCTTCAACTGACTACAAATAAGACTCGTAGCTGTGGTGGGTGGTGAAAGGCTCCTCTTTTAAAATATTTTTCAAGGAAATTCTGAATGAAGTTATGTATTTCTTGGAGGTAAATTTTGCGCATAATAAGAGTGCAGGACGACCATTATTATAATTGTCACCTGTCATTCAAAAGCCCTTATTCGGAATTCAACGAAGGATCGCTGCAGCTAATAAGAAGACCATGATGCACTTCTTGCCATATATACCTCCAATTCATCATCACTTCTTCAAGAATCTCCAAATGACTGTCTTGTCTATTACAAACTACATTGAACATTTCAGTACTCTGCTTAAATTGTATTATTTCATCCAATAAATTAAAGTCAATAACCAGGAAAAAGTAAAAATGAAATTGTTCAGCATGGTTAATAACTTGTCATTTCATATGTATGCCAAAATCTAAGTTAGAAAATACCCTAGCTCTTAAGTAATTTCTAAAAGTAATTTAAATTTCCAGGAATTAATTGTGAGTCAGAAATATTAGGACTCAGTTTCTCTAAACTATTCCAAACGGACTTGGTTAACTTTGATTATGTATCCCTCAAGTACGAAATGCACCAACCATGAAGTTTGCAATGCATGTTAACAGGGAAACGACTGATAATCAAACTGATGGCAAAAGAGTTTCCGTTAAAAGAGCCAAATACCTCTAGCAGGTAACATTTGTCATTTGTTGAAACAATCTCAGTGCCAATGTCAGAGTCCAACTCATTGATTAGTCCTATAGCTACTGTTTGTAAAATGTTGTTGATTTAGTAGTACAATAGCTGAATTTTCATTTATAAAATGCGTCAAACTGTCTATAGTATATTGAATTCAGAGGCAAACTATTTCATTGACGATGGGGTGACATTGGCTCTGGCTTCTACACCAAGGTGGCTGCAGTTGAAACTCCATCCAATGTATGGTAGAATTTTGAAATGAAAGTTCATATCCCTGCGGTGTTGACTCCACGTAAAACTGGAGATCTCGTGGCAGTAAGCTCTGTATCAACTGTCACGTAATACTACAAGCTTGTTGGACGACCCTTTGCAACTATGCAAAGCGTTGAACACGTTCACAGAGCAGGTTGCCTAAGAATAGGGGTAATGGCCAGGAAGTGTGCGACCGTCATAGTGTTTCGTGGATGTCGAACTCCTGTCGAAGTTCTATTTGCTATTTTGCTATTTTGTTTTACGTCGCACCGACACAGATATGTCTTATGGCGACGATGGGAGAGGAAAGGCCTAGGAAGTGGAAGGAAGCGGCCGTGGCCTTAATTAAGGTTCAGCCCCGGCATTTGCCTGGTGTGAAAATGGGAAACCACGGAAAACCATCTTCAGGACTGCCGACAGTGGGGCTCGAACCCACTATCTCCCGATTACTGGATACTGGCCGCATTTAAGCGACTGCAGCTATCGAGCTCGGTTGTCGAAGTTCCACGCCTGGGGTAGTCTTCTTCACCCACGTCCACGTCCACGTTTCCTTTCCTTCTCTTGCCTTCCATGATCTATTGGATCAGGCGGTATTTTTTTTGTTTAGAAGGAAGCCAAACTTTCCAGTGTCGACTCAGTTAAATGTAACTTAAAAGCTTTTCAGTCTGTCCAACGTCCGACTCGTTAGCTGAATGGTCAGCGTACTGGCTTTCGGTTCAGAGGGTTCCGGGTTCGATTTCCGGCCGGGTCGGTGATTTTAACCTTCATTGGTTACTTCCTATGAGTCGGGAGCTGGGTGTTTGTGCTGTCCCGAACATCCCCGTAACTCACACACCAAACATAACACTACCCTCCACAACAATAACACGCAGTTTTACCTACACATGGCAGATGCCGCCCACCCTCATCGGAGGGTCTGCCTTACAAGGGCTGCACCCGGCTAGAAATAGCCACACGAAATTAATTTCGGTCTGTCGAACACACAGGTTAAATATAAATATTATACTGCAATATACCAGGATATAAGTAAACAGACAGATGAAATGGGGCTTGACGCGATGTAGTTAACGACCCTATGCGTGTGAGAAGGCTCAGTTGTAAATTGTGCTACTGTGTGTGCGGGTTGCGACTGGAGAGACAATGACTGTGTACAATAACAGCATTTGTCTTTATTTTTCCACGGCTGTAATCAGAATTTTAATGCCGAAAACACGTCTTTTCAGATAAAGTAGGGGGTCCCCATACTACGAAAAACATAAAATTAAGCAATTTCCTCAATTGTGCCGAAAGTTTTTTGCTAGTGCACCGACACATATAGGTCTTATGGCGACAATGGTATTTTCCTGGGGTGAAAATGGGAAAGCACGGAAAACCATCTTCAGGACTGCCGACAATGGGATTCGAACCCACTATCTCCCGGATGCAAGCCCACAGCCACGCGCCTCTAACCGCACGGCCAACTCGCCCGGTGTGCCGAAAGTTGAAGGGCTAAAGGGCGAAGAAGTATTTCAAGAAGATAGCTCTATCAAACTAAACAAACAAAATTCGAAAATCACTTCCGGCCTAAATGAAGTTGCGGAAAAAGTGCCTAAAATCGCTTGTTTCTTTGCTCGTTTTCTGTTTGATTCTAATCCTAGGCAAATAAACTCATTTGAATAATTATTTCTGTATTGCGTTCCTTGGTTCAATACCCTAAAGCATTTTTAATTTTTTGAAAAATGTCCACACCGAATGTAGTTGTAAGGGCTTAAGTGAAACAATGCATTGATTCACATTAGCGTTCGTTGTGGTAGAAAAAGGCAAATTGTTAATCTAATCGACCGGATAATGATGATTAAGAAATGGATTGTAATTTTTAGGAATAAATTAAGAATATATTCTTGTATTTTACTATATTATATTTACCTACAATTCGTTGCTCATATCTCTATGGTGTTTTCAACTGTGGATATTTGAAAGTCACTTAAAACTATAAGTAGCTTGCTTCCTTGAAAATGGGGAAATCAACACTGGTGAGTGGACTTGTGTTTGGCCTTCTGTTCCCATGATAGTGGGTCTTATTCGGGCTATGGGCGTTAGCGCCAGTCACTTTGTGTGCGGATAATGAGCCTGTTTCATACTCGGAGGGCCTGGGATCGATTCCCGGATAGTTCAGGGATTTTAATCCTGGGCTGAGAGCTGAAACGAGGTGTCCTCAAGTTTGTGAGTTTATCCGTGGAACTGTCTGATAGGAAAGGCAAAAACTCCCAGCAGTACGACATTCCGCTGACTTGCTGATGCTGCACTATGTACTGGATATCAGGCTGGGTAGCAGACGCACCGACAAGCCAAAACTGAGCGGCATGTGTCAGAAGGTTTGGTTTTTGGATTGATGTCGAAGGGAAATTATGTTATTTAAATGTCACAGCCCCATTTCTCATTTTCAAAACGTTAAGCGACTTCACGGAACACCTAGCGTCTCATAATACCATTTTGTATTCCGGAGATGGTGGATTCGAACCTTGGTCGTCTGGCTGAACTCAATGCGCTCCATTTTATTATTATTATTATTATTATTATTATTATTATTATTATTATTATTATTATTATTATTATTATTATTAATTTTCCATGGCTCGGGCGGCAGCATACTGGCCTCTCACCGCTGGGTTTCGTGGTTTAAATTCCGGTCACTCCATGTGAGATTTGTGCTGGAAAAAGCGGGGGCGGGACAGGTTTCCTTCTCCGGCTACTTCGGTTTTCCCCCACCATCTTTCATTCCAGCACCGTGCTAGTTGACCGTGGGATTAGGGGGCGTGCAGCTGTGAGCTTGCATTCGGGAGATAGTGGATTCGAACCCTTCTGCTGGCTGCCTGAAAATGGTTTTCCGTGTTTTCCCATTTTCACACCAGGCAAATTCTGGGGCTGTATCTTAATTAAGTCCACGGCTGCTTCCTTCCCACCCCAGCCCTTTCCTATCCCATCACCGCCACAAGAACTACCTGTGTCTGTGCAAGGTAGAGCAAATTGTAAAAAATAAAATAAAAATTCATTCCAGCATCACACTAGAATATCATTTCATTCCATATGTCAGTCATTAATCATTGCTCGAGAGGAGTGCGACAGGCTTCGGCAGCTGGCACAATTCCCATCCTCGCCCCTAGATGGGGGCTTCATTAATTCCATTCCTAACCCTGTCGAAAGACTGGAAACAGGCTGTGTATTATTATTATTATTATTATTATTATTATTATTATTATTATTCCATGTAAGGGGCCCGCGTGGTACAGTGGTCTAGCCATTCGATTACCAGCTGAAAGTCTAGGGTTCGTCGGGATAAGTGGCTCAGACTTTAGAACCCTAATTGTTGAATTCGATCGCGGCTGTCTGGTGATATTTGAAGGTGCATAAATACACCAGCATCGTTCCGGCAATTAAAAGAACTCCTGCGGGACAAAATTGCAACACCTAACCGTCTCTGAAAATCGTAATTTTATTATTATTATTATTAGTCTATTATTATTATTATTATTATTATTATTATTATTATTATTATTATTATTATTATTATTCAGTTTTTATCTTACCTTGTTCCTGACCCCGTATCAAGAAAGGAGACCAAGGGGGTAGGTATACATAATTCTTCTTCTCTTCTTGCTATTGTAGTCGCCTAGGGTTCGTATCGGGAGAGATTTTTTACTAGTTTTGACATAGCAAAAAGAAAGAAAACCAAACTAAAAGCCCCTAGCTAAGCTCTACATTCAGCCTGGTGTTGTTTCACCGACCGCGCATAAACTTAAGAGGGAAACACTGAAAAATAAAAATAATTCCTGGGGTGGTATATGACGGTATTCGAACCTACTAACTGCGTGTGTACAAGAGCGTTATAACATTCTGAACTAACATTTTAATAGTTGACATTGAATAGAGCGAAGGGGTGTGTTTATCTTTCATTCACGCACTCGCTGGCTTTTACGTAAGCTATTTAAGCAATTCTGTAATAAATGGCATTCCAAGTATCCTTCAGATTTGTCTCTTTGAAGCGTTTCAATTAGACAAGTTATTTGCACTTTATGTTCATAGCAGAACTGAGGCTGTAGCAGTTAATCACACGACGCTTTCGTTCTATTGTTCGTTCCTAGCTCCAGCCAGGCGTGGCACGACGCTTCGGCTGCAATCGTGCATCTCCGTGTCATCCGACGTACTGAAGCCAGGAAAAATATTTCTCGGGACATGAATATATTTGACAATCCAGAGCCTAGCAGTAAGAGAGTTCAAACCACGGAAGTTGCTCCTACTTCTGTACCTACTGTAATAGATCTGCAGCGAGGCAGTAAGTACAGGGGAATTTGTTTTGTAGCTGATATTGATTTTCATTCAGTACTTGACACTGTAGTACACGCAGCTCGTGCGGAACGAACTTCCGCTTGCATCCCATCGACAAATTGTAATTTTCTAAAACAAAATTCAGGGTGTATAGTACCTCAATATATATGTCTGTATGAATAATAATAATAATAATAATAATAATAATAATAATAATAATAATAATAATAATAATAATAATAATACCGAGCAAGTGGCTGCACGGTTTGCTTCACGTAGCTGTCAGCTTGCATTTGGGAGGTAGCGAGTTCGAACGCCACTACCGGCAGTACTAGAAATGGTTTTCGTGGTTTCTTGTTGTCTTCTTCTTCTTTATCTGTTTACCCTCCAGGGTCGGTTTTTCCCTCGGACTCAGCGTGGGATCCCATGTCTACCGCCTCAAGGGCAGTGTCATGGAGCTTCGGGGACAAAACTGGGGAGGAGGACCAGTACCTCGTCACGGCGACCTCACCTTCTGTGCTGAACAGGGGCCTTGCTGGGGGATGGGAGATTGGAAGTTATAGACAAGGAAGAGGGAAGGAAGCGGCCGTGGCCTTAAGTTAGGTACCATCCCGGTATTTGCCTGGAGGAGCAGTGGGAAACCACGGAAAACCACTTCCAGGATGGCTGAGGTGGAAATCGAACCCACCTCTATTCATTTGACCTCCCGAGGCTCAGTGGACCCCGTTCCAGCTCTCGTGCCACTTTTCAAATTTCGTGGCAGAGCCAGGAATCGAACCCGGGCCTCCGGGGGTGGAAGCTAATCACACTAACCACTACACCACAGAGGCGGACCCAATAAATCTAAAAAAAGAAATTAATCGAATCTCTTGTAATGCCACATTTTGACCACTGTTATGTTGTTTCCATTGGTGTGAGGCCACCATTGTCCCTGACGTTACAGCACATGCGTGAGATATATATTATGTGATTGAAGAAAATATAACCACGTTTCATCTTCCCTAGAACTGGAGTGGTCGCGAATCCCAGTTCGTCTTAACCATCATACTTTGTCTCTCCTCCACCGAGTTCTTACAACACCTTACCCATCATACCTTTCTTCGCGTTTCTATTATTCCTCAAATGTTCATAACAGATTTACAAGGGCTCAAACATTAAATATGCTCGTCATTCCGTACCATCGAACTTCCGCATATAACAACGCATTTCCTGTGTTTGCCGTACGATAATGGAACCGTTTGCCGGATGACGTCAGAGGAATACCAATCATTCTGTCATTTAAAAGAGCGTTGTTAAGACGTACAACAGGATACGTGAACTGTGCATTTCTGGTCTTTCGTTGATCGTGCTATTACAATGCTCTTCTCCTCCGGCTCCATGGCTAAATGGTTAGCGTGCTGACCTTTGGTCCATAGGGTCCCGGGTTCGATTTTCGGCCGGATCGGGGATTTTAACCTTAATTGGCTTAATTCCAATGGCTCGGGGGCTGGATGTGTGTGCCGCATTTAGCATTAGAAATCATCCTAGGTAGGGCCCTCATCATCACAGACATGCAGGCCGCCTAATAGGACGTCTAGGAGAGAAAGGCCCGCACCAGGCCTCTCCGGAGGCCATACGATATTATTATTATTTAAGGTTCTTTTTTAATCTGTTTTCTGTCCACGATTGGCTCACCCTCTCCCCCCGACTCAGCGAGGGATCCATCTCGACCACCTCAAGGGCAGTGTTCTGCAGCATGAGACATTTGGTCGGTGATGAAACTGGGGTGGAGGACCATTACCTCGCCCAGGCGGCCTCACCTGCTAACTTGAACAGGGGCCTTGTTGGGGTGGGAAGAATGGAAGGGATAGACAGGGAAGAGGGAAGGAAACGGCCGCAGCCTTAAGTTAGGTACCATCCCGGCATTTGCTTGGAGGGGAAGTGGCAAACCGCGGAAAATCACTTCGAGAATGCCTGAGGTGGGAATCGAACCCTCCTCTACTCAGTTGACTTCCCGAGGCTGAGTGGACCCCGTTCCAGTCCTCGCACCAATTTTAAATTTCGTGGCAGAGCCGGGAATCGAACCCGGGGCTCCTCGGGGTGGCAACTAATCACACTAATCACTACACCACAGAGGCGTGTTATTATTATTATTATTATTATTATTATTATTATTATTATTATTATTATTATTATTATTATTATTATTATTAATTTCGCTAATGTTTCTGTTGTATAGTAAGCCCATTTATTTGACAAAGTTTGTAACAAAAAAATCATCGATCCTTTGAAAAGTGTGATAAACAGCATATTGGACATTACATTTTTCCATTTGAAAATCTAAACAGTCTGTTCCCAGTCATTTGACCGGGTCAGGACTTGAATGAATGAAGACCCCATCTAGCGGCGAGGATAGGAATTGTGCCGGCTGCCGAAGCCTGTCGCACTCTTCTGGGGCAATGATTAATGGCTGACAGACGAAATGAAATGCTATTGGAGAGTGCTGCTGGAATGAAAGATGAACGGGGAAAACTGGTGTACCCAGGGAGAAACCTGTTCCTCCTCTACTTTGTCCAGCACAAATCTCACATAGAGTGATCGGGATTTGAGTCACGGAACCCAGTGGTGAGAGGTCGGTGCGCTGCCGCCTGAGCCACGGAGGCTCGTACATCTTTCCATTTATGGCCTGGAAAGGTAAGATCGTGATGGGAAGTCAAAAAACACACACATTAGCGCGCTACTGTTGTACACCGGGTGGCCCGCCCTCACTTATTATTTCGTTTTATTAAACCCAAAATAAAACAAATCTCATGGCACAAGAACTATGATGGGCCTTGGCCTACAAAGCGACCGCTGATCAGCCGGTTTTTCTGAAGATTACGAGGCGACGTGACGAATCCTCTCGACCGTTATTCTTGGCTATCTAAGACCGCGGCCCCTATCTCACCGTCAAATAGCTCCTCACGTGGGATGAGTAGACCCAGAACCAACCCCCAGATCCAAGTAAGAATCTTCGATCAGACAGGGAGTCGAACCCGTGTCCACTGGGTAAGCAGCACGTACGCTACCCCTAGTCCAGCGTTATGAATTCTAACCAACATTAAATTTCTTCTTAAGATCGATATTGTTGTGCACCCTGCGTATGTCAGCAGTGTGAATGAGCCATGAAACTAGCCAAGGAAAAACGACTATGAACAATTTCTCAACCCAAACATAGCCATTATTTTACAAACATGTGATTTATTGCTCTCTGAAAGAACATATCTACCCGTAATACGATCGAATTAATAGGTTATGCCACGTGATCTCTAATGCTAGAAAGTTAAATGATCGCCGTAAATCATTAATGACTAAAAACTCTGGCAGGGATATTAATTTCGAGGTGGAAGGGCCTAGTTTAATACTGCACTTCTAGAGTGTATCATGTGACCGAGCTGGTATTATACCAGATGTCTGTGGCATCACTAGTGTAGTAGTTCAAATCCATTGTTGCGCAATTTTTTGAACGACAAATCGTGCCCTATTGTAACGGAGACACATTATTTATGCACAACTACCAGTTCATATTACAGGACTATTTCACTTACTCACGATGTATCCCACAGACGAGTACGTTAATATGTTGCCAACCTATGGAGAAACAACGCAGAACGCATTCGAGCCGCAACGACTGTTTCAGAAGCGCTTTCTTTACAGAAGACTACCGATTACCAATACGTTCCGAAACCTTGACATCTGGGACACTTGGAAGTGTACCTCCTGTTAGAGATACTCCTATAACGTCTGGTCCAAATAAGGAGGTTGTTTTGGACGCTGCCAGGAATAAGCCTCATATTACTACACCGACATTTGCGTGACAGGCCAACATCAGCCGGGGGTCTGTTATGCGAATATTGCACATCAGTACATTAATTTCATCCGTGCCATCTGCAGTTAAACCAACAGTTGATGCTCGAGTAACATTTTGGGGCAATGCTCAGTGTGACTAATGATGCAGCCTGACCATCAAGGGCCCTGTTTTCCGATGAATTGCCATTTCACAACAATGGCAATGTAAATCGGCACAATATTGGAACGCGAAGAATCCCTATTGGATGAGACAGGACAGGATGCATTACATGTGCATTGGGGAGTGATATCTGGTGTGGGATGTTGGGCGACTACCTAATCGGGTCATATTTCCTAGACGGCCATCTGATGGGAGCACAGTTGTCGGAAAACGTGCCAATACTCGACAGATTACGAATGTGGTTTCAACAGGAAGGGGCTCCACCTCACGGATCAGTAGTTATCTGGAACAATTTTCATGCTTCGTATCCTGGCTCGCCATATAACCTAATCTTACGCCAGTTGACTTCTTACTGAGTGATCACTGAAAGCAAGTAGTGTATGCACAGGAGCATGAAAATCCTGGTCACTTTCGGCAACTGATCAGTTGTTGCAACGAGCTAGAATGTATTTACAACGAGGTGCTGAAATCTGTATAAACCAATGTGGTCAACATGTCGAGCGCATGCTGCGGTGAATATTCAGGGCATCCTGCTTCCTACCTACAGATCATCATGTCGTAATTCACTCTGGTGACGTAATATCCGATAAAAACTGTCCTCTTCAAGGACCAAATAATAATTCACTCGTTGGTACAGATAGGTATTCGGCCATATTACATCCTCTGTAAACGGCTTAAAGCAAAGAGGAAACGTGTACCAGCCTCGGAATAGAACTTTGTTTTCTGCAGCTTGCCTCCGCAACAGCAGCGATGCGTAATTTACCTACCTTAGGGCCATTTTCTCCAAATCGAGTTAAACCTGGTATAAATTAAACCCGTTTAAGTTTAGTATTTAGTTTAAACTTGCGTCCATTTTCTCCACCAATTTCTGACACTCGTTTAGTTTAAACAAGCGAGCTGTCGTTGGCGCTAGCGTTGGCTGCACTGAAGGAATAGTCGAAGGCATGGTCGATTGGAATTGGCCAATCAGAGCCAAGTAATTCAATGACCGACATTTTTGCATTAATATCAGCTGTTTGTGGCGAATTAATGCTATCGTACGTAGTGAATAAAGAAGAAATTCGGCGGGATATTAGCTTTTCTGATAAATAAATTGTTTACATTTGTGCGAATTGTTGTGTCGTATAATTTTACCCATTGCTGTCTAAAATTTCTTGGAACGCACTTTTATTTCTTATTTTTCTCTGTCATGCTTTACCATAAACAAGTACCATGGGCCTAATACGTGTCTTTTGATGTCTGTATTGTCTTATGGAACACACGGGAACGTTGAAATATTAAAATCCTGGTCTTTCAGCAATACGGAGTTCCTTTCCTCAGAAAATCAACATTTACGTGAATTTCAAGTAAATAAATTTCAAGCATGTTCGGGATCTATCTCCTATTAAAATCCATCGCCCTCGGCCGGGATCAATCTCACAAACCTTGGATCCAGCAGACAGACCACTGAGGATGTATTGTTTGGAGATGTATTACTTGATTCCATATTCGTTTATAACATAACCAAGTTCGCGATATGTCGTACTGTATGCATAATACTCTTCTCCCTATAGCATTAATATTTCTATTGCTGGTATGCTGGCAATAGATACGATGAAACATCCTTAACTATAATTATTTTATTACAAGTTTACTAGCAAGCATGAAGCACTTTATTTTTTTCTGATCCTATAAATATATAATCTAGTGATTAGAAATTGTATACCACTGCCTCTCCTACCGTGCCGGCCAACATTCTGACGGTAAAAATGTTTTCGACAAACTGGATTCGAACCGTCTAGTCACGGATTAGGACGATGCTGACCTAACGTTTTAGCGACCATAGCCACCAGTCACCACATGAGGCGTGGATGTATTACACGACTTATGTAAGAATACTTTTATGCTTCACATTACAGTATTCATACCACCAACAGTATTTTACAGTATATAATATTGTAAGGAGACTGCAATTTAAGGTCTGTGGTCCCCGTTGTTAATGAGAAAAAAGCCTGCTGCATAATATCTTAAAGCAACCAGATACATTGCTTCTAGCGAAATAGCATTATTTCGTGTAGTTGACGTTTTAAATGAATCCTTCGATACTAGACAATCCTTGCTGTTCGCTTATGAATTATAAATCCATCAAAAAAACTCCGTTATATCCGATTTTCCAAGATTGTAAACTTTTGTTGGAATGCGGCTTCTTAACCTCACTTGCACATCAAAATTATTTCCTATTTAACCAAAGACTTCAATAAATTCTCCCATTTTTCGAATGCTAATACTATGTTCTAATTTTAGTACGTTTTCTATTAATGTGCTGCAGTACTGGTAGTCAAAACTAACCCTTCTACTAGGATAATCACAGATACGTTAATAAAATGTCAAGAAGGTTGAATATAAACAGCAGTTTAAACCTACAATGTAGAAGGTTTCACTTTGAACCAAGTTTAAAATTGATACAAAGTTTAAACCAATATGGGGAAAATGAATGTTAGTTTAAACTCAGACTTAAACTAGATTAAAATAAACCCAGTTTAAACTAATTTGGGGAAAACGGCCCTTAGCTGTGGAGAGCCATATCGTCTGCTTGTCACGTATGGAATCTGCTCCTAGTCCTAATAGACACTCCCTGAGGAAACTTAAGGGAGTGTTATTCGCAACTGTGATGGTTTTAGACATTCATCATAGTTCACGTCATTGAAATAGCATTGGCGCCGATGATTTTATCTGTATTACGGATAATTAAGTCAAACCGGTTTAATTGTTATAAGGCAATATAGGATCAAGTACGAATGTTTTTAGGTTGATTGTGATGTACGATTAGGGGCTGCCTGGCCGAGGCGGTAAAGGCGTGCTCGGTTCGGCCGGAAGGACGTGGGTTCGAATCCCCGTCACGAAGTCGTAAAATTTCAGAAACGAGATTTCCACTTCCGGAGGTACATACGGCCTACACCAAAAATGAGTACCAGGTTAATTTCTGGGGGCAAAGGCGGCCGGGCGTAGAGCTAACCACTCTATCCCATCACGTGCCGAGGTTAACAATGGTGGAAGCCTTTTCTTTCCACTCCTCCAAGGGCCTTCATGGCCTGTACGGAGGTGACTTTGCTTGCGATGTACGAGTTCATTGCGTTGAGTATCTTCAAGGTGTTGGGTGGGCCATGCAGTATACCGTACGTGGCAAAATAAATTAAATCGTCATGCTGTTTAATTGGGTTCGTGCAGTATGTGTTCAAAATCTGTTTCTGAAGATGATTGAACATTTGATGAGTAAATGTTGCTGTAAGGACAAAAATGACGTTTATCTTCTCAAGTTATTCGGGAATGAATTTTGGTGGGTCTTGAAAACAGTTTTATTCCAAAATGCCCGGGGCCATGCGATCAGCGGGTGAGGAAAGGGTTAAGGGATGGAATTACACGAGAAATTAGGCGATCTCCAAAGTGTGGTTCAGGATAGCGCTACACTTGCGTGATTTCACGCTGTGTTATTGCGTGAAATCTCGCGTCAAAAATGCACAACACTAATTTGGGCGGGTCGGGCCACACAGAGCGTGACTTCCCGCAGCGGGACATAAGACAGGACGCGTCTTCAAGGAAGCCCGCTCGAGAATGGGTGGAGGCCCAATATTTTCTTTGAGATTGCCATATGCAGAGCAATGGCGATGCTTTGCTACTTTACAATATACAACATACTATTAAGCAGACCCTACAGGTCAGTAGTACTGATCAGTAATACTGAGTCAATAATACTGAGAGTACGCTTCAATATTGTAGCGACATTACATGATCATTATTACTGTCAATATTTTGGTCAGTACTAGTGCACTTGCTTACCATTGCGGTATTCTCACTTTACAAATAAAGTCAATAACCGTCAATACGGAATGAGATTTATAACATGCAATTGCGGTATTCTATCAAAATGGATCGTAAATGACGGGCATATGTAGCTATCATATTAGCACTATGTACGAAACGCAGTGTTAAACGTAAATGATGGGTTAAAGATTGGCTTAGGGAAAAAGAAGAGCATTCTCATATGAAGTTGTTGAGGGAAATACAATATACCGAAGCAGAAGATTATCAGAAATATCTCCGAATGGGTGAGGGCACTTTTGAGAAATTACTATGAATGGTAGAGCATTTTGTAATAAGGCAAATACAAACATGCGGACCTGTTTATCGGTGGCAGAGAGATTAGCGATGACACTGAGGTATCTTGCAACTGGTAGAAATTTTGAAGATTTAAAGTATTCCGCTATAATGTCACCAGTTTTCATCAGTACAGCAATTGTGGAAACATGTGAAGTATTGTGTTACGTTTATTCTGGCAGCGTTTCATATAGCTCGATAAACTTTAGCAATAGGCCTACTTGGCGGTTCCACAAGCAACTCTACTTGGCCTTGATGAGAAACGCATTTGTTAATACTGACAGAAATTATGACGAGCACACTCACACGGTCAGTATAACTGTCAGTATCCCCACCACGCTACAGTACTGACGGCCGCAGATCAGGAAATCCGGATCTGCTTCATTGCTGGCCTTCATTCCATCATTCCAGTCCACACACGATCAGTATTACTGTCAATATTTTTTGGTACTGACAGTTTTATTGACCGTGTAGGGTCTGCTTTAAAATCACGCCATGCAAACAGGCGAGTGTGGCCACGCAACCTGTCGCCCAGCTGCGTGAAAAAACACGCAGAAATCCAGCGTGAAAAGACGCAAATGTTGCCACGCTGCTCGCAGGTTGTCTAGTTGCATGAAAAACACACAGTTACGCTGTTTGAAATCACTCGAGTATGGCCCTAGCCTCAGAAGGGTTAGTGACTTCCGCGACAGTGCGAGCTGATTCTCCATCTTGGCTGCATCCATTGTCCTTGCAGGGGTAAGTTTCTCGGGTGGTAAAAGAACGGTGCAATTCCCGCACGAATGGGGTAAAAATAAGGTCTCTGTAGACTAAGACGAAATAAGGGCCCCATATTCCATGACAGGATACGTAACACCTGTAGGAGAAGTCGTCCATGACTGTCGTTTGTGCTGACGGTTCTTGGAAGGCCTGTTGTCTCTTTTGTTGACATAAAACTGACACTGTATGACGGAACTTGTCAACAAGAACTTACATTGTACTGGTGTTTGCTGCTCCTCGTACTGTTCTTTAGCGTGAAGCCAATTCTGATGCTCCACTCCGTAAGACGGAAATAATTTTCCACGATAAACACCTTCTCCTCTGCTGTGAGGAGCATAGTTGCAGAAATCAATAATATACTGAATTCACAATACGTAGTAGAGTCATTAAGTTCGTGAACTTGCCGTCTAGTGTCACTATGGTGTACTACAGTGGAGAGTTAACTTGACAGTTCGAAGCTAGTCCCAGCAAGAGGCAGTTGAGTGCATCTGAACTACGGTCTCTGTTATAAAGGGTAGTTGAGTGTCAGCGCCGGAACTTGAGAATGTCGTAGCTTCAGCAACGAGCAAGTTTCAAGTTCTGCCATAAACACGGCAAATCCGCTAGCAACACGTTTGGGATGATCAAAACGAAAGCGCCTGGATTACCACGACGGGGAAAAGACGCAAATATTCAGGTCAAAAGACTATGTCAGGGCCTCTCAAACGACCAAAATCTCACGCGTGCAGAGCGAGGCGCAAGAGCTCCGTGCACTGTGCATCGGTGCCGCCCGGCATGACTCGGATCAACGCTTCGTCTCTGGGCTACTCGGCTAAGCTCGGCTATACTCGGCTCAACTCAGCCCGGATTTGGAGCGCTACGGCGCAAGTGGGGCAGAGGGAGGCAGGCGGAGCGAGTGAGACAGGCGTGAGGAAAGAGAGAGTAAGCGCTATTGCTCCAAATCGAGGAGTGGGGGGTCTGCACTCTGGTCAACCAAGCCAAGTCGTCTTTTGCACCGTGCACAGTGCATGCACCACGCGCATACACCCTGAGAGGCCCTGGACTATGTGAACCTTGAACTGTTAGCGCCACTCCACGAACGTATTGACTGTATTACGTGCATAGGTGCACGCTGTGGTGCCTGCACTGTAGGCGCCAGTCTACGAACTTACTGACTGTAGTAAAATGTCAAACTATTATATACCGTACAATAAATACTCCGTTGGTAGGAAACGTGGACAGCAGATGATTTCAGTTTCATTTGTATAAATGCATACTGTACATCCATACTAGAGGAACAAATTGTATCGGAAGTGTCCATCAGTTCGAGAACAGAGTGGTCGCTTTGATGTCGGTCTCGCTGCTTGTCAATGTAGACGGTGCACGACCGGAAGTATTTCCTTCATTTGTTGCGGATGTAGCGAGTAAAGGACTTGTTACTGCCTAGCACTACATTTCAGGGAACCTGGCTCATGATTAGGAACACTATTATGGTATTCATCATAAAGGCATACGTATGACGTTTCGACCTTAAGTGAATATCAGATATTACCAACATCGTTTGTATTTAAGTAGTAGGTTTCGTTTGGAGAAAGACATTGTGACGTCCTTGTTATAATTAATAGACGACCGAGTAGAGTTCCATGCTCGTAGAAATAATCCTGTTTCGCTAAGAAATCGTCCAAGTTAATCAGCATTTCAGTTTCAAATACAGCCGGGCTGAGTGGCTCAGACGGTTGAGGCGCTGGCCTTCTGACGCCAACTTGGCAGATTCGATCCTGGCTCAGTGTGCATTCTGGCGGTATGTGAAGGTGCCCAAATCCGTCAGGCTCGTGTCGGTAGAATTACTGGCACCTAAAAGAACTCCCGCGGGACTACATTCTCGTACCTTGACGTCTCCGGAAACTGTAAAAGTCACAGGGTCGTCAATCCAATAACATCATTATTATAGTTTAAAATGCACTAGAATTTTGTGATCTCGTTCGCCCTTTTCCATGCGGGCTGATACTAGTAACCTAACCTAACCTAACGAAACACTTTTTATCCCATGTTGCTTTACGTCGCACCAACACAGATAGGATTTTTGGCGATGGTGGGCAGGAAGGGTTAGGTGTGGGAAGGAAGTGGCCGTGGCCTTAATCAAGGTACAGCCTCAGTATTTGCCTGGTGTGAAAGTGGTAAACCACGGAAGACCATATTCAGGGCTGCCGACAGTGGGGTTCGAGCCCATTATCTCCCGAATACTGGATACTTGCCGCTCTTAAGCGACTGCAACTGTCGAGGTCGGTCCTAAAGGAACAAAAATAGTTAATAGTAGAGATAAGGGGTTGTAATAGAAGATATGATTAAAATGACTACAATGATTCTGACAGTGATAAGGAACATTATAAAACATTTTTATACAACTATATAATATTCGTCCTAGAAATAAAACGACAGCTGACGGTTCCAGAAAAGAAAACGTAAACAGCTGGATATATAAGAGTCCAAAGAGATTTAAGACACGTGTCTTTTGGATAAATTAAAGACAGGTGACTGTCGGACTCATCGCTGACGCGTGAATATTACTATGGATTAATTCAAAGGGGAATAATAGGGAGAAAAACGAGCATCAAGAAACCAAGGATTAGCAATAGTGCAAACAGGTTAATGGCAATTCCATGGTAACAGTTTTACCAAGGTTTAGTAACGCCTGGCATTTATCGAGAATGGTGCACTCGGGCATTATTGTCTGCTGCTATCGGTACACAAGGTATGAGTCCGTCCACTGGGGGTATCGAATCATTCACACTGTATTTTAAAGCAAATAAAGGTGGGAAGAAACTCAGTTGGATGATTCTAGATTATGAGAGGATAACCAGCAGTACACCACGGAAGAAACTGCATTTCACTGACGTATCTGCTTGCTGAGTGTACATGGATGACGCCGAATTAAAAGTTCTCAAGTCTTGTATTGTGATCATTGATGTAACCACCCTGTGCATACATAGTGCATGCTTCTTTACGCCTATGACAGTCTGTCAGTGCACTGATATGTCACCGAGTGGCAGGACAGAGCTAAAGCCCGGGCCTGGAGTGATGTTTTCCTCGGATCTTGAGTTAACTCGCAGCATAGTCTTAAATAGAGCTCGGATTGTTATGCAGTATGAATTTGCGAAATATGTACATAAAATGTAATAAATATCAGTGAAAAATGTAATTAAATATATTTAATAAAATATGTATTGTAATAATACTCATGCATTCAATTTACAAAGATATCTGTATATTCCTTTTATTATATCTTATGGTTTTGTCATGATACAATAAAATACCTCTATATTTTATGACAACCACCGTCGTTGCTTTAGGTCTGACTCATTGGCTGAATGGTTAGTGTTGAGGCCTTCTGTTCAGAGGGTCCCGGGTTCTATTCCCGGTGATTTTAACCGACTCTGATTAATTCTTCTTGCCCGGGGACTGGGTATTTGTGATTGTCCCAGACAACATACCACACTACCAATCACCACAGAAACACGCAATAGTGATTACATCCCTCCATATAGGGTTGCTGTCAGGAAGGGCATCCGGTCATAAAACAGGGCCAAAACCATATGTGCGACACAGTTCGCACCCGCGACCCCACAGATGTGGGAAAAGCGGTAGGAAAGGAAGAAGAATCGTTGTTGCTTTAGGTAATATAGTTATGTAATGTAATGCTTTCTGATTTTGACAGTATTAAATGAACAAATTATATAGCCCGCCTGGTGGCATTGACCGTTAAGGCGTTGAGGTCTAAAGAGTCTGACACCGTGGTTAGCTGGTTCGAGTCCCGTTGGTCGAAAAAATTTCACCATCAGAATGTTGGCCGACAGGGCATGGGAGGTGGTGGTATACAATTTCTAATCACTACATTGCGTGCCAAAAGCCTGGATTAAATTCCAAACCTCTCCACTGTGCTCATATGGAGTGAAGGCATATGCCGCTGTTGATGGCGATTCGTCCGTCGGATGGGGACGTTAAGCATTAAGCAGACCCCTTGGTGCTATTCGACAGGAGTAGGCTATGTGCCGGCACCAGGTTTCATCCTCTCCCTTCTTACTATCATATATCAGTTCATTCATTTCATCTCATCAGCTCCTGTGATGAGGTTGACGTCAGGAAGGGCATCCTGTCATAAAAACCCTCCACGACAGATTCATCTCACCTCATACCCGCCCCAGTAGAGAAACGGCACAAGGATTGGACAAGCAAACAAATAATCAAACCCCCCCCCCCATGGCACTACAGCACTTGAAGGGCCTTCGCCTACCAAGCGACCGCTGCTCAGCCCGAAGGCCTGCATATTACGAGGTGTCGTGTGGTCAGCACGACGAATCCCCTTGGCCCTTATTCTTGGATTTCTAGACCGGGGCCGCTATCTCACCGTGAGATAACTCCTCAATTCTAATCACGTATGCTGAGTGGACCTCGAACCAGCCCTCAGATCCAGGTAAAAGTCACTGACCTGGCCGGGAATCGAACCCGGGGACTTCGGGTAAGAGGCTAATCAAATTAAAAGCATAATCAAAATACTTCAAATATTTAAAAATAATATTGTACATTGTAAATTGCAGAGCATATTACACAATGTGTTGTTGTAGCTAATTTCATTTTACCCTCGTGCCCTTACGATGAAACAAATAAATGTTACTAAATAAGGTTAATATAGAATCTGTCTTTAAACCCCCATTAAGTGAAATAAATAATACGGCATATTTTATTTTTTATCGTGATGCACAGTGTGTCAACACGTACTTCTCTGTTTTCCCATGTCATGTTTAGTCACCGATAACATTATTTTGCAGGATGGGAAGAACCTTTCAACCTCGCAGGAAATCACAGGTGGATATTAAAAAAAATTAGCTGGGTGAAATATCTTCTGGAGGCTCTTGTTGTTCGCCACTAATGATCTTACAAACAGATAGAGAGATTGTATAACCTACATGTCGTTTTTAAGACTGCATGGAGTTTGCTAGAAACTGACCAATAAAAGGTACCTAGCTATCCCAGATTTTGAGAAATGATTCGTGCTGTTGCATGCAGTTGAGGCATATAAATCCCAATTTTAAAGCAATTTTAAAACCATCTCTATATGAGATGAAATTCGCCACTTACTTTTACTATAGTCTGAGAATTTGACGGGCAGACACGATTTTTTTATTTTTTTAAATAATTACCTAGAAATGTACAAAAATGTTACATTCTTCTACTAAGAATATGCAAAAATATGTAAAACGAAACACACGTATAACTATATCAGAACCACAATTCGCCGACATGTTTTATTTTCAGGTGTCTACAAGTAAAATTGCCATCTGTTGACAATACGATTGTACTGCACTATCGGAACCGCATCCTCTGAAGAAGTTGGAGAAGATATGCTCCCTAAAATCGTTCTGTATACACTAGACGGGGAAATATTATCCCAAAATTCTATAATTTTCCACATGTAGTATTGACTGCAAGTAAGTCGGAAAAGGCCAGAAAACAGAAACTGATTAGAATTATAGTGAATAAATCTCGCTTCCCCTGTTACATAGCTTGTACAATTTCTGAGAGAGTTTGCCTAGTATTACAGTACATTTACTTACGTGAAAGTCTCCAAAATATTTGGATTGTATGTATTTTTACAAGATATACACTATGTGATCAAAAGTATACGGACACCTGGCTGAACATGACGTACAAGTTCGTGGTGCTCTCCATCGGTAATGCTGGAATTCAATAGGGTGTTGGCCCACCCTTAGCCTTGATGACAGCTTCCACTCTCGCAGGCATACGTTCAATCAGGTGCTGGAAGGTTGCTTGAGGAATGGCAGCCCATTCTTCACGGAGCGCTGCACTGAGGAGAAGTAGCGATGTCGGTCGGTGAGGCCTGGTACGAAGTCGGCGTTCCAAAACATCCCAAAGGTGTTCTATAGGATTCAGGTCGGGACTCTGTGTAGGCCAGTCCATTACAGGGATATTATTGTCGTGTAACCACTCCGCCACAGGCCGTGCGTTATGAACAGGTGCTCGATGATTGCCATCCCCGAAGTGGTCTTCAACAGTGAGAAGCATGAAGTTGCTTAAAACATCAATGTAGGCTTGTGCTGTGATAGTGCCACGTAAAACAACAAGGGGTGCAAGCCTCCTCCATGTAAAGCACGACCACACCATAACACCACCGCTTCCGAATTTTACTGTTGGCACTACACACGCTGGCAGATGACGTTCACCGGACATTCGCCATCGGATCGCCACATTGTGTACCGTGATTCGTCACTCAACACAACGTTTTTCCGCTGTTCAATCGTCCAATGTTTACGCTCCTTACACCAAGCGAGGCGTCGTTTGGCATTGACCCGCGTGATGTGTGGCTTATGGGCAGCCGCTCGACCATGAAATCCAAGTTTACTAACCTCCTGCCGAACTGCCATAGTACTTGGAGTGGATCCTGATGCAGTTTGGAATTCCTGTGTGATGCCTATTACACTTGATGACCCTCTTCAACTGTCAGCGGTCTCTGTCAGACAACAGACGAGGTCAGCCTGTACGCTTTCATGCTGTACGTGTCCCTTCACGTTTCCACTTCACTATCACATCAGAAAAAGTGGACCTAGGGATGTTTAGAAGTGTGGAAATCTCGCGTACAGACTTCTGACACCAGTGACACCCAATCACCTGACCACATTCGAAGTCCGTGAGTTCCGCGGAGCGCCCCATTCTGCTCTCTCACGATGTTCAATGACTACTGAGGTCGCTGCTATGGAGTACCTGGCAGTATGTGGCAGCACAATGCACCTAAGATGAAAAACGTATGTTTTGGGGGTGTCCGGATACTTTGGATCACATAGTGTATTTTAGTCAAATAGATTTAGGTTGCGATTTGAATGTTTTGAAGTTTTATGTATGTACCTACAAACGGGTTGATGTTGACAATTACGTCGACTATTGGACATTGCATTGCAATTCCAGAGGAACATTTATTAAACTCTTTCCGTTGATTAGTTCTGTAAATTACAAACTTTCGAACCTTCACCGAAAATTCCTGTATTAGATGATCTTACTAAAATTATTTCTTCATTCTCAATTTCAAATTTGGATGTATTTCTTCTTTTTTTGTCTTTAAACTCTGTCATTTTTTCAGATTCACTTTAATATTTTTCTCACCCTAAATCTAATCCAGCTCCATAGCTAAATGATTAGCGTGCTAACGTTAAGTCCAAAGGCTCCCGAGTTCGATTCCGGGCCGGATCGGGGATTTTAACCTTCATTGATTAATTCCGACGGCTCGGGTGCTGAGTGTGTGTGCCGTCTTTAGCATTATAATCCATCATAGATACGGCTCCATTCTCACAGACACGCAGATCGCTTATAAGGCGCCATCTTGTCGCACTGTCGGCAGACCTGAAGATGGTTTTGCGTGGTTTCCCGTTTTCATACAACGTCACGGCCACTAACCTCTCAATCCCGTCACTTTCCCATCCTTGCGTCGCCGAAAAACCTTCGATGTGTTAGCGGGACGTTAAACCACTAAAAAAAATATTTTAAAAAATGAATGACACCATCGGACGAGTTGGCCGTGCGATTAGGGGCACAAATCTGTGAGCTTGCATCCGGGAGATAGTGGGTTCAAATTCCACTGTCGGCAGCCCAGAAGATGGTTTTCCGTGGTTTCCCATTTTCACACCAGGCAAATGCTGGTGCTGTACCTTAATTAAGGCCACGGCCGCATCCTTCCCACTCCTATGCCTTTCGTATCCCATCGTCGCCATAAGACATATCTGTGTCGGTGCGACGTAAAACCAACAGCAAAAAAAATCTTGACCGTAATGTGCCTCCTAATCCAGTGCATTAAAGAAACAGTTGTTTTAATCAATTACCTTAACTGCTATCTTGAGTTACGATAAAAGGTTTTTAAATACTCGTGTGAGGGATGGAACCTGGGAGCAAAAGAAACTCTCGAAGACGGCGTAGTGTATTTCAATGGAGTTTCAGTTTAAGTAAGAAGATATGAGGAAATCCAAGAAACTAGCAAAACCATATTCGTACTGGCGGTGGAAGCCCTGTGAGTAGTGGAAGGTAAAGCCTACATCTCTAATGTTGCGGCCTGAGATCAGAGTGGTAGGATACAATACGTCCACCGGATGGTGGTGGTGATGGTGATGATTATTGTTTTAATAGGAAGTGCAACTGGGCAGCCATTCTATATTAACACTAATCAGAGGAAAAGGATGGAAGGGGTCCGACACTTCTAAAAATGATGGTATCGGCCAAAGAATGGCAAGAGCCACTAAGAGTGTAAAGGTAATAATAATGGCGTATGGCCTCCGGAGAGGACTGGTGCAGGCCTTTTTCTAGTAGAGGCCTATTAGGTGACCTGCATGTCTGTGAAGGTGAGGACCCTACCTAGGATGATTTCTAATGTTGAATACGCCACACACACCCAGCCACCCCAGCCACCCCAGCCATTGGAATTAACCAATTAAGGTTGAAATCACCGACCCGGCCGGGAATCGAACCCGGGACCCGCTGAACCGAAGGCCAGTACGCTGACCATTCAGCCAACGAGTCGGACAGTATAAAGGTGAAAGATCTTGATTGGTCTAATATCGTCGGGGTCGGTAAAGAACAAGAGTTGACCAAGGGAGATCGGATAAGATTGATGAAATTGAGGAGGCCGGCTCTTGTAAATGTTGGCAATGCCAGGACTCAGTTAAGCGCCCCGTGGTTGCCAACCCAAGCTCCCAAATTAAGAACCACAGGTACCCCTTTTAATGGCCCCTTACAACAGACAGGGGTTACCGTGGGTGTTATTCTAACGCCCGCACACGGCCGCCGCGGCCTTCTGAGCCCGGGTTGGTGGATTCGATCCGGCTCACTCTAGTGATATCGCCAGATTTACCAGCATGTAAAACACTGCGGAATAAAAATTGCGCCTCAGTTTCTCCTCAATTGACTCTGGATAGGAAAAGAAGCCAGTGTCCGTGGCCTCAATCACCGTGACGAACCCACTATGCCCCGAGATTGTAGCTCCACGACCTGTGTCGTGCGATCAACTTGTTCAGTAATTACAAGTATTTCAACAATTGACATGAATAAT
Organism: Anabrus simplex; assembly: GCF_040414725.1. Classification (NCBI taxonomy): domain Eukaryota; kingdom Metazoa; phylum Arthropoda; class Insecta; order Orthoptera; family Tettigoniidae; genus Anabrus; species Anabrus simplex. The sequence continues at coordinate 1,148,115,641 of NC_090266.1, read as the reverse complement.
AACACAATGCCTGAGCGAATTGACCATGCGGTTAGGTTCAAGTACTTGTGAGCCCTCGAGTGATCTCTCGTCCTTATTTGTACAAAAGGTTTCATTTGGAGTTAATGATGAAAAGTCTTCCTCCCACAGTGCCATAATTTGTATTTTAAGTTACATGATGAGTCGCCCACGCTGTGAAACTCTATGAAGTCCCTTCCACTCAAATAACCTATCAAAAAGACGAGAATAAATATAAGGCAAAATATAGAGGTATTAAATAGAAATATTTTTATGCGAGAAATTCAACGAATGAAATACTTGAGTATGGCTTATTTATGAAGTCTTCTTAGTACATTAAGTACATTGAGTACAAGAAATATGAAATATTACATCAAGTGAACTGTTTTCAGTGGCGAAGCGTAACATTGTTTGTAGCTTAGGCTGAGGATTAATGAATTTCGAAGGCAACAAACGCGCTCTGTTCCTCAAAAATCGCAGCCTCATTCTAGTCAATGTGGAACCTCTTTCTTCCCTTCAAGGGGCGTAATCTGTTACTCATACCAGGTATGAAATAATTAAAATAGAATAATTTATCTGAAGAAAACGGTATTTTTAACTTACACATTGATAAGAGAGCAGAAGTGTTATTTCAAATTAAAGAAAGAAACATTCACAGCTTCGTAAATGCGTATATAATGAGTTCTTACAAAGTGTTATACATTTTATTACTAAGCCTATTATGTTTAGCAAATGTTTGAAGTTGAAAAACGCTGTATTTTTAGACCAGTATATGTGTATATAAGTATCTTAGCAAGTCCTTAAAATGTATTGTATAATTTAATTATTATTATGTTTGGGAGTTATTTGAAGTTGAAAAAAGCCGTATTTTAAGGTCAGAAAATACGCGCATATTATCGAATGATTCGTCAGGTAATGTCCTGAGCGCGATGAAACTTTTTTAAAGTAGGCCCTACATTGAGTAGTAATAATTAAGCCGTATTATTCAATTCCACGCTGACATTACACACTTTCTTTTAACTTTCACGCTGTAGTCAGTCCCGTTATGAACAACTCGAATGCTAAAATTTGCCTCCTAAAAGGACTACCACTATGTCGTAGGAACACACTTTTACAACTTCTCATTCTACAAATTAAGTTTTTTTCCTATTTGTTTTACGTCACACCGACACAGATATGTCTTACAGCGACGATGGGATAGGAAATGCCTAGAAATTGGAAATGGCCGTGGCCTTCATTAAGGTACAGCCCCGGCATTTTCCTGGCGTGAAAATGGGAAACCACGGAAAACCATTTTCAGTGCTGCCGACAGTGGGGCTCGAACGCACTATCTCCCGATTACTGGATACTGGCCGCACTTAAGCGACTGCAGCTATCGAGCTCGGTACACAAATTGAGTTATGTAGGTACTGTGAAGTAACACACAACGAGACTGTTATCTTAAATTCATTTTTTGCGGGTACCTGGGTCCTCTTCAGAAAACAGTGCTATCCTGTATCAAACGCATCGTTGAAATTCCTGTATTTCTTGTATTAATAATTGTATACTGTACTGTTTTAGTTCTCCCAAACACCCATAGATTGCAGTAGTTCTTGACAACCGGCTCAGTGTTCAACCAGCGTTGTGGTTTCTCCCATCACCCCACCCAGCTCCTTCTTGGTCAAGCCTAAACGCACATGTTTACGATATACACCCCGTCTTCACCCCGCGCAGCAAGTAGTTGCTGCTGCTTGTGCACGGAGCGGGCTGAGTTCTGGTGAATAGCTATTGGTTAGCGTCAGGCAGTGCGAATTCAAATACAGTATCTATATAGTATTTGAAATATCAAGAGAAATACACTAATAAGAGCGGAAGAACACTAATTTGGGGATTTAAGAGTAGGCTCAACCTTAGAGCCTTAAGGGGTGCCTCGCTCCTGACGGGTTTTTCTTAACATTTTACGAAAGGAATACAGAAGTTCACCAAATTTGTTTTCTTTAACTAGGAGATTGAACGCTTAGTAAAATCATAAAAAAACTGATCGTGAATATTAAAAGGAATATTAAAAATATTAAAATAATAAAAGGGTTGGTTTTGCCCTCGGACTCAGCGAGGGATTCGACCTCTACCGCCTAAATGGCAGTGTCCTGGAGCGTGAGGAATTGGGTCGGGGGATACGACTGGGAAGGAGGACAGTACCTCGCCCAGGCGATCTCTACCTGCTATGCTGAACAGGGGCCTTGTGGGGGAATGGGAAATTCGGAAGGAATAGACAAGGAAGAGGGAAGGAAGCGGCCATGGCCTTAAGTTAGGTACTGTCACGGCATTTGCCTGGAGGAGAAGTGGGGAACCACGGAAAAGCACTTCGTGTATGGCCGAGAAGGTAATCGAACCCCTTGAACTCAGTTAACCTCCCGAGGCTGAGTGGACCCCGTTCCAACCCTCCTACCACATTTCAAATTTCATGGCAGAGCCGGAAATCTAACCCGGGCCTCTGGGAGTGGAAGATAATCACACAAACTACTACACCACAGAGGCGGACACAGACAAAAATAAGATTTAAATTTACCTATCAATGCACCCTGGCTTTAAACACATTGAGAAAACATCCACTTGTGATTGTATTTCCGCTTTGAATACACACTATTGGAAGTATTGGTGGCGTCTCAGAAAACCGTAAAAGTAGTTAGTGGGACGTAAAGTAAATAACATTATTTATTGGAAGAATGGAGATTCTTAAAACTTTTGAAAATGTTAGCAAATATAATGTGTTGATGCAACCGATCAAGCACCTAGGATCAAAGGAAAATAACAGTAAAACCTGAACTGTCACCCGGCGTCTCCGGGTTCGATTCCCGGCCGAGTCAGGGGCTTTTAATTGTAAATGATTTATATCCCTGGCCTGGGGACTGGGTGTTTCTGTCGTCCTTGATGTTCCTTTCCTCACATTCAACACTTTACACTTCTGCCATTTCCAAATACACGCAGGTTCACAACATATGTTGCGAAGTAGGGGCAAAAGATCTTCTTAGGTCGACGCCCCGAATAAATGGCATTATTATTTTTATAAAAAATTACCATCCAGGGTTATTTTCTCCCCCGGACTCAGTGAGGGTTTACTCCTCTACCTCCTCAAGGGTAGTATCCTAGAGCTTGAGACTTTAGGGTCGAGGGGATACAACTGGGGAGAAGGGTAAGTACCTCGCCCAGGCGGCCACACCTGAATATGCAGAACAGGCGCCTTGTGTGGGATAGGAAGTTGGGGAGGGATAGGCAAGGAGGAGGGAAGGAAACGGCCGTGGCCTTAAGTTCCGTACCATCCCGGCATTTGCCTGCAGGTGAAGTGGGAAACCACGGAAAACCACTTCGAGGCTGGCCGAGTTGGGAATCGAACCTCTGCTACTCAGTTGACCTCCCAAGGCTGAGTGGACTCCGCTCCACCCATCGTACCACTTCTCAAATTTCGTAGCAGAGCCGGGAATCGAACCCGGTTCTCCGGGTTGGCAGCTTATCACACTAACCACTACACCACAGAGGCGGACGCAAATTATATTACGAACCTGATATACAGATCTGTTATACAGATCCGTCTGCCTACATAACGGCCTTCCTTTCATCTTCTAAAATTTTCAAGTGGCGAAACGGAGGCCGTAGTAATGTGGCTAATTTGTGTACAGTTGAGACTTATACCTTTTCACGTAAGAGCTTCTGAGCTCTGATCTTTTCCTTGCGGATTCCCTGAAGGTAAAATCAAGGTCCAACATAATATTAATGCAATGACTATATGCATATTACGAAAGGCACAAACCGCAGAAGTCAACCATTAATAAATACCTCAGAGTCTGATTGACTGACTGAGCAGTGCTGTCGCAGTTTATGGAACCAAAACCGTATTGAGTGAATTGTTGGTGCTGTTTCATGTTCCAGGTCATTTTTGAATGGTTTGAGGAAAGCTACCATCTGTTCTGCAACCTCATAACCGAAGCTATCTAAATTTTGGAAGGCCTTATGTTTTCGCAACATACTGCTTGAAAACATACTGCTGATCAAACATAAGGAAAGCCTTCAAAAATCATAGACGTCTGCCTTGTGCTGTTCACTGCATAACATCATACTGCTTAAGAAAAGTCTGTAACATCGTAGAAAGACTATTACAACTCGTAATTACTTCTTGCTGTACTGTTTTTTGAAGCTGGGCAGCAAGATCGCTTTTTGTTCAGATACCTCAGCACAGTCTTTGCGGCGTTTATTGTATTTGCACATACTGGAACATCTTTCATAAAAAATCTCGTTTCATTTATACAGTGAACAGCACAAGGCAGATATCTGTGATTTTCAAAAGCTTTCTTTATGTATGAACCCTGATCTGTTACGACGAGCATGTCTTTATAATCACACTGAGCAATGTTTAACTCGTAAACTTCCTCAATTATACTTTCACTTGTTTTTATTGTAACTTTGAATTTTGTAGTAAAAAGCACAGTAATGAACAGCTTCTACTCTCTGTCTATACGCTGCATAATCAGAGTCAGATACTGGATCTGGTCAGTCCACATATAAAAGTAGCCAAGCCAATATTTGTCGTGCATGGCCGAAATAATCAGAGGAATTACTTCACTTCGTATTTCATCTGCCTTTGCTTGGCCGTTTCTACTAATGTTGGAATGATGAGGTAACACATCAACATTATCTACTTTGCGAAAATTAGCACTGATATTAGTTAGTTCTTGTCCTAATTCTTTAAAGTCTTCTCCGGCAACAGTGTTAAACGGTCGGAAATCTCTGACACACATGAAAACACTCGCGTTAGTTATGGTTTTCTTTGTATTGCCGGGCAATACTTGGTGAGAAGAGCCAGCATTAAATTTGCAAACGTGTTTTTAAATGAGTTGTACCGAATTTATATGTTAACAGTGCATTGCACGATTCACAGAAAAGATGCCCTGTCTTCCGATTGTCTGCAGTGACCACAAGCAGGAATTTTTTCCAAACATCGGAACTGAATCCACATCTAATAATTAGTTTATATTCACTGCTTTAAATTTCAGCCATAACGCTGTCCATCGATTCACGTGGCATGATGAACTTCAGCTCAAAACTAATGGTTAACTCATCATCCTTTTATACCTGCGATTTCTCGGCCTTTGCTCTATGTAAACAAGGTCTTACTCATACCTGGATGAACCACATTGCTTGCAACGTCAGTAAAGCAAACAAGGTCATCCTCGCTAGCCAGCAAACTTCGCTTCGAAAATGCCCTCTCGAACGAATTGCAGCAAACTCGGGCATTTTAGCTTACACGCTCCACTCATGCGTGATGGCGGTTGCATACGCAGCAAGGCATATGTTGCTTCTTCTTGGTTAACCTTCTCAAGTTAGAACAATGCACGCCACTAATTCTGACCTATCAGTGACTTAAAGTCCTTTTCATAGATAATCTTAGGTTCTTCCCTAGAAGACCTCAAGTGAGATACTGAGATAGCTAATCACAATTCTGAGCACAGCTACGTACACGGTTACACTCACTTACAAACCATACTGTATCCACATATACCCTTACACGGGGTTTCAGTTTCGGCGGTTAAGTAAATCTGCGCTGTCAAATTCACGTGGCCGTGAATGGTATAGGAAAAAATAGTAATAAAGAACTACTATTGTGAGATACAGCTACCCACACTAAGCATGTACCTACTCAAGAAGAGGCCAGCAACACAGCGCGTGTTCAACTACAGCACGCGGGGATCCAGTTCGTGTAGATTTACATAAAACTAAGGTGCGAGTTTCGAAAATTGAACACAAAAAATTCACCTTCATACAATTACACGGCGACTCTCAAAGTCATGTAAATTGATTTTTTCTACTACTTTGAAGAGGAAACCGTAATAATTTTAAAAACATCTTTAATGTGGATTAGTAGACCGAAGTGAATAAACGTGTTCCCAGATTACGTTTATAAATGAGAAGTGATGGTTAAATCTTTAAGAGTATGTTCATAATATTTCTGCTAGAACGGAAAAATGTACTATATTCAACATTTAATGCAATAAAGTCTTTTGAATGGAGGGGGCTATTAATGTGCATAAATGCATATCACCAATTACTTTATTTTCCTAAGATATCACATCAAAATTAAAACATGTTCTTTTTTCTTTTATTTTCTCTGACGGATTTCACATTAGAAGTTCTATACATTTTAAAATTGGAACGCAGCAGAGTACTGAGTTACACACCGATAAATATGGTTGATGCTATCAGCTTATATTGCAAACACGTATTGCAAGCAGTCATGGATATCTTGGAATGGACAGCGCTTTAAGAACACAGCAAAATCTGTTATCAGTCAAGAAGAAGTGCGGAAAATCAGATATTATTATGTGCCGGTGGTGTGCAGACAGTTTATTTTTGGCTGGAGAAGCAATAAAATTTAATATCACAATCATTTTCTTCTTTCGGGCACATTAACCATTCAGTCAGTACTGGTAAGCCCTTATGTTATTTTCTCTATGTGCCACGTGTTAGTTTGAATGCAGCAAACGTACTGGTATTTTTTCATATTTTGTAATATTAGTTCATTTTAATTGCTTTCAACTTGCTGTACATTTTTGGAACCTATGCTATCCACATCATCCGCCATCTTTATCGGCCTATATTTCTGACTTTTGTAGCGTTCAATTTGTAAGATACATGATTTGTGAATTGATTATAATGTTTAAGAGAACTGCGAGAAAGGCGAGTTGTTTTTCCTGAATTAGTCATGCACCGTCTCTTAGATCGTGTGTGTTTTATTTTACTTCTCATGAGCCTTGCAGGCAACAGAGATAACTGCGACGTCATGTACCTTTCCCTGCACTCATCACGGATAATTGGAGCTGGTTATTTTTAATTACGGAATGTTTTTGGAAGAAAAACTCTGTGTATATTGTAGTTATACACCAACACGATCACTACTGCATTGTGTGACTAGTTGCGGCTGATGAATTTTCTACTCTTATCCTTCAATTAATGGGTTTGATTATGATTTTTTTACGCTATTACGCTTCTTCCCTATCATATAGATATAAGTACATTTCCTACAGTACTCTCTAATGTTTTACATTCTTGAGTTACAGTCGAAAGCCTCCCTTGGTAACTGTAAGTCCTCATGCTAGCCGGCATTCCTAACAGGCAAAAAATCATCAAAGACAAAGGTGCACCTGTACCTAGCGGCAGAATACGAAGGCGAGTGCTACGTGCGCGAACTGTCGAAAGTACATTTGCAAGGTGCAATCAACAACGTACAACGTTCTGACAGATGAGTGAAAAATTTGAACAACTCTATGAACAGTGGATATGCAACTATGCAGTTATCGTTCTGACCCGTATTGTTACAATTACAATGAGTAATGAGATATCGGGAGCACGCTAACGAAAATAGATATAAGAGATTTTCGGCCATGGCCAAACACATGCTGGAGACCGGAAACAAATTCACAAGTATTGAACAAGACATGAAAATCATTAAGGTGATAAACAAAGGGGCTATTTTGAATATTACGGAGAATGTTTTCATACATTTGAAAAAGTACTTCAACCCCAATTTCAATTTAAATGAAATTTCAGAATACGCAATACACTATTTGACCTAATCACTCTCATATATTACAAATAAAAAACGAAAAAATAGCGAATCCCACAAACATAAAGATACCCATATACCTCTCCAAAAATCCTCCACCCCATCGCATCCGCCAGATCCACCTTAGTACAACATTGCCCTCACTTCCCCTTTCTTTACCTTCCTCCTCTAACAGTCTCGTCGTCTGTGTACAATCAGCAGTCAGGGTGCTCAAAACAAATCACTCATACACTTTCTTCCAATACTGGTTCACAAGCCTCATTAAGGTTCTTCTTTGCTTTCCCTTTCAGGTGCTATCTTCAACAACTCATATTGGCACAATTCACGAATTTATACACAGTTTACGATGTTCTACAAATGTCAGTTAACTACACCTCGTTTTCAAATTTCCGGAGAACGATAGAAGTATACAAATTAAACACAGGCAATCAAGTGTGTTGAAGCTCTCTCAAGAAATGACTGGCAATTTCTCCTCAGCATCATCTTATTACCCAATTTGTGGGTTTCAACCGATAGCACTCATGTGACATACATGATTATAGTGAATGCTGAAATTCTCATAGACGTACTTTCCGCAGAATAATCAAATGGGATGAATTCAACATTCATATAAATATTATTTTATTCAATGCGGATGTCATTAGTAGTAATTTTAATTTCAAGAAGTCACACCTATTGTGACACCAACAGACGCAAAATTTTTCTATTTAATACACATCAAACTTCATAACACATCTCATGAGCACATCACCCAGTTCTAATGTATACGTTTTGTCATTGTTTTATGTATTCATTGGCTGAGGTTGATCATTATATGACTGAAACTGGTCCTACAATGTGATATATAAAAATCACACTTAATAAATATATATTGATTAGGTGGAATCCTTATTGCTATTCATTGTAACAGTGTATAATTCGAAACTAAGGAGGAATATAAACCAACAGGCTCGACGGGCCTAGGCATACCAAGCTCATCCAGAAGGCCTGCAGATTACGAGGAGTCATATGGTCAGCGTGACGGATCATCTCGGTCGTCTTTCTTGCCTTTATTTATTTATTTATTTATTTATCTGAAAGTACATAGGTTTTACACCCAATTAAGTACATTCCTGTCATTCAGTAACAATCTATATCTACGAAATTAAAGTTTAACAAAAACAAAGCTAAAAATCAACAAAAAACAAAATAGAACAACATTTTTGCTAGTTACTTAACGTGGCCCCGACACAGATAGGTCTTATGGCGACGATGGGATAGGAAAGGGCTAGGAGTGGGAAGGAAGCGGCCGTGGCCTTAATTAAGGTACAGCCCCAGCATTTGCCTGTTGTGAAAATGGGAAGCCACGGAAAACCATCTTCAGGGCTGCCGACAGTGGGGTTCGAACCCACTATCTTACGAATACTGGATACTGGCCGCAATTAAATGACTGCAGCTATCGAGCTCGGTATCGAACAAATTTAACATTATATATGATATCATTTACAACTGAAAAGAAATGAAAAATGTACTAAGAAATCACACGGTAATACACAGCAAAAGACAATACAAAAAAACTTAAAACACGAATCACTACACTGGGAAATATGATGAATACCAGAAAGAAGGTATTATCAAACATTTACAAATTGTAAATGCAGGCTTCTAGTTTCTTACTGAATTCATTATCCGATTTGGTGAATATATCGACTTCTTTTGTTACAGTGTTACAAAGTGTTGTTATTTTTACGAAATGCGAATCTGACTGATGCAATGTTTTTGACATTTGAACTGAAATAATTGGTGCTGACGTGATCGTGTCTGCGGAACATGGAATGAAATGCATTTTAACTGGTCCAAGGAATCAAATCGTCCTATTACATTTTTTCTTAGTATTTGTATAGAAATTATGGACCGTCTGGTTTTCAATGAAGGGAATTGAAATATATTCCTTAATAACTTTGTTGATGTGTCGAAAGGGCAAAAAGTATTAAAAGTTTTTAAATAAAGACAACGTAGGAACTTGTTTTGAACAATTTCAATAGCATTCACTTGTTGCTTCGTATACGGGCTCCAAATTATTACAGAATAGTCCTGTATGCTCCGTACCAAGGTAATATATAATTTATTCAGTACAGAGGGCTGGGTAAATGGTCTCGAAGTTGTTATCAAAAATACTAGCATTCGGTTACATTCTTTGTTATTGTATTGATATGATTGTTGAACGTTAGCTTACCGTAAAAAATTATACCAAGATCCTTAAACGCCAAAACCTTATACAATTTTCTCCCCCCGTATATAATAGGCTGAGACTTCAACTTCATTCCTCCTATAGCCTTCTTCCTATAGACAGAAGCCGCTATCTCATCGTCAGTTAGCTCCCCAATTATAATCACGTAGGCTGAGTGGATCTCGAACCAGCCTCACATCCAGGAAAAAAACTTCCCTGACCTGGCCGGGAATCGAAGCTGGGGACTCCGTGTGAGAGGCACTCACGATACCCGTACTCCTTGGGGCCTACTGAAGGAATATTATACCTACGTGAATATGGGATCAAACCATGGGGACTGGCACCATGGGAAGGAGCACACACGAGCGAATACGTACACAGAGTCGAAGTACGTTTAGTCATTTTTATTGACTTTATTCATCATGTATGCTGATTTTTATGTAATTGGTAAAGTTTTTTACTAGAAAGTGCATCTTTCTTACCCAGTATTTACGACCGTGTGCGACAAAATTAGGCAAAAGACCGTGCGCGACAAATTGAGGGTTAAGTGTAAGAAGACTCAGGCAACTGTTGTAGAGTAGAGTGGCCTAGTTGTCAGGCGCTGGCCTGACACAAGAGCTCCTGGAAAGAGACTCGCCCGCCTCACATGAGAAGAGATCAATGGGAAATAATGCTATTAGCTTACAATTTTCTTTTCATTATTATACGTGATTAGCCACTATAGCGGCTATTAAAGCTGGAATACTGATCAAAAAGTTCAGAGAATTTGTGATGCTAATCTTTGTTCTTGTTGATGTCAATCTCGTTGCCGTTTGGACCTAGTCGGCACACATTTTCCCTTGAAATGTATTTTTCACCCCGAACATCATGTTACAAGAAACGTTTCCACCCACATTCTTTTATCTAAATCTTACGAATAAATTCACATTATACATATATTCTTATTCTTATTCTTATTCTTATTCTTATTCTTATTCTTATTCTTATTCTTATTCTTATTTTACGTCCACCTAAAAAACTTTAACAAAGCCGTAATTTTGTCCCGCAGGAGTTCTTTATGTGCTGGTAAATCTACCGACACCAGGCTGGCGTATTTGAGCACATTCAAATACCACTGGTTTGATCCAGAATAGAACCCGGCAACGTGTGTGCAGAAGGCCTGCACTGAACCATCCGAGCCACTACCATTGATATATTGTTATTGATACAGAACCAGGCATGAGCACCTGATAAGTCGTAAATACGTGGATCAACGTAGCTCAGTCGCGAGATCACTGGAGGCAGGATTTGATGGTTGTGTGTTTGGTTCCCATTGTTGACAGGTGGGTCATTTTAATTCTGTATCTCACTTCTCCTCAGTATGTACCGGTACCGTACACTCGAAACTACGTAATAAGCTGAATGTTTACTTCAGGTAGTGTACAATGCGGTCGTGAGAGATAAATATCAAACTGAAATGATCCACAGTGGGCGACTAGCAGACTAGCAGACTAACAGACGTAGGCCACCGTAGCTCAATCAGGAGAGCACTGGACGAAACATATGGGTTCGGTTCTAACAGGTGTCCGTTTGAGCAATTTTGTTCTGTACTTAACATCTTTTCTGCATGTTTCTTTACAAGTGGCTTTACGTCTCATCGACACAGATAGGTGTTACAGCGACGGTGGGATTGGAAAAACCTAGGAGTGGGAAGGAAGCGGCCGTGGCCTTAATTAAGGTACAGTCCCAGCATTTGCATCGTGTGAAAATGGGAAACCACGGAAAACCATGTTCAGGGCTGCCGACAGTGGGATTCGAACCCCCTGTCTCCTGAATGCAAGCTCACAGACACGCGCCCCTAACCGCACGGCCAACTCGCCCGGTTCTGCATGTTTTAATGTTGAAAACATTTCTTAGCAGGCCAGGCTCAAGGGCCCAGAAAGGTTTCAAACTGTGAGTCTGGGATAGCTCTGTAAAACAAAAAATATTCGAAACATCACTTCCAACCTAAATGCAGTCCCGTAAAAACAGCGTAAAATCTCTTGTTTCCTTACTCGTTTTCTTCTTGTTTCGAATCCTAGCCAAAATAACTTATTTACATAATTCTTTCTGTAATGTGTTCCTTGGTTCAATACCCTCAGGATTTTAATTATTTTTGAAAAATGTCTACACTGAATTTAGTAAAAAGGGCTTAAGTGAAACTCTGAATTGGCTCACATTATCACTCCTAGTGGTAGAAAAGTGCAAACTGCTAATCTAATCGACCGGATAACGATGATTAAGAAAAACTTTTATAAATAAATAAAGAATATATTCTCATAATTTATTATATTTTATTTACCGAAATTTCGCAGCTCATATCCCTAGGATATTTTCAATATTGAGTTGCTTGCCTGAAGAGCTAGGACTGTGGATTTTTACTTACTCGACACGGCCTTATACGCTGCAAGTCAGTTTCAGATATGTCAACATCAGCGTTGCCAACACTTGATGAAGCAATGTAGCTAAAAATGATCTCCAAAATGGCCAGAAAATCCTGTACATTTGGAGTAGCTCGCAATTATTCGCTGTATAAAACCCCATGGCACTACAGCCCTTGAAGGGCCTTGGCCTACCAAGCGACCGCTGCTCAGCCCGAAGGCCTGCAGATTGCGAGGTGTCGTGTGGTCAGCACGACGAATCCTCTCGGCCGTTAATCGTGGCTTTCGAGACCGGGGCCGCTATCTCACCGTCAGATAGCTCGTCAATTCTAATCACGTAGACTGAGTGGACCTCGAACCAGCCCTCAGGTGCAGATAAAAATCCCTGACCTGACCGGGAATCGAACCCGGAGCCTCAGGGTAAGAGGCAGGCACGCTACCCCTACACCACGGGGCCGGCTAGTAATTCGAAAGACAATGTGTAGGATCAAACACACACACACGCTCACACGCAAACCGCTAGAGCACAGCGACGGGAAAAATGAAACAGTTTGTTTTAAATGACACTGAACTCACGTACAAAAATACAAATCATCGTTCTCATCCCTTCTCAACTATTTCCCTTCCACTTGGGGTGTCCCATTAATATTTTGTATAACCAGTAAGCAGCGCTTGTTCCAACAAATTTAAGAACCTCCGGTGGGATCTTACATACGAAACAACATTTTTACCACATGGCTTAATCCAAACATTACGCTCAAAATAGGTGACAAGGTTTTGGTTTTCAATTGTTTGCTAGTGTGCTTCCAACGATGTTACAGTAATCTTTGCTTTACTTTGCAGGCGAGATGTAGTGTTTACAGTGCACTATGTCTTCTGGTATGGGCTGAAATAAATTTCTTACTTTCATTGACCTGTCTCAGTCTCATCCTTGGCTTTGACAATATGAGAGTGACCGAGGTATGAGCGATACTACTAATACTGTTCCATGCTGCCAGTCCGTCTTATGAATGGTATGAAAACATCGCTCATAGGGTCGGTTGGTACATGCACTTCAGTGGGCTTGGCATTCTGATTTGTAATAGTGACTTCTGGCTCGGTGAAGAAAGCAATGGGAAACGACCCCACTCCCCATTTCCCTAGTGTGCCTCTTCAGTGTCGCCTAGGGTATGTATGACAGCTATTGGCGGAGTTGTGGAGGATCAAATCAGCTTTCGGGCTGAATACCCAACATACGCACATACAGTAACCTTATTGAAAACACGCTGAACTTCTATATTTGAATGAGGCAAAGTCAGGACCGAAAGCGAATGAGGCCAGTTATAAACAGGTCTTTTCTACTGGAGCAATTTTTCCTAAATACATTCCAGCAAGAATTCAGTCGTGGAGAACCTATTACTCACTTATGAAGATACGTATTCCTCTACTGTTTTTCAATTTGGTCAATAATCATTTAAAATCCTGATGCTACGTCTGTGATTGGCTCTTGAACTGTTTTCAAGTTTTTATTCATTGTGAAATTTCTCGGAAAATTTCTAGGTCGTAGGCAGCCAATTTTGAATTTCTTTAACTAACATTTTTGTAAAATTTACACATTTATGTCTTAAATTTCTTCTTTGGTGAACCGAGTTCGATAACTGCAGTCGCTTAAGTGCAGCCAGTATCCAGTATTCGGGAGATAGTGGGTTCGAACCCCACTGTCGGCAGCCCTGAAGATGGTTTTCCGTGGTTTCCCATTTTCACACCAGGCTGTACCTTAATTAAGGACACGGCCGCTTCCTTCCCACTTCTAGGCTTTTCCTGTCCCATCGTCGCCATAAGACCTATCTTTGTCGGTGCGACGTAAAGCAACTTGCAACATCAATCTTCTTTGGTGCCATGTGACTAATTGGATCGTTCATTTCATTCGCAACTGAATAACCACGATGTGCTATGCAATCAAGGAAGACAAACACGTAAGAAAAGTTGAATTGGATTACGATGGTTATTTGTGGAGCGAGATGTTTAATTAACTTCATTGTCATTAGTATTTCACAAAATGCTAAAGGTAACAGTTTTAAAATCTCAATCTACACTGAAAATCACAATAAAAACGTCCAAAATAAATATGCCAAGAATTGGCCTATTTATGAAAAGAAATTGGCCGAAGTAACAAGAGGATTTTTCAAAAATTTGTGGCCAATAATACTCAAAATGGCGAGATATAGCCACGGTAGTGGCTAAATTGGCAGCCCTCATCAGCATAGTTACGCATTATATTGCTACCTACTTGAATCTTGTTTACTGTGTAGTCTATAATCGTTATAATGTTAGGCCACATTGACGCAGTTGCGCATTTCATGAACGACATTTTTCCTCATCTTACTTCTTGAGACGGACGAAAACTGTCCAGTTCCTTAAATGAGCAAAATACAAGTACACAGTTCCTTAATAAGCTCGTTGGTGCCACACACTTGTGACAAAACATTCGGGTTTTTACATCAAAATGAGGGAGAGGGTGAACATATTGACCTGAATCTTCGGTTCTACGACTGGGTCAAGACAGTACACGTAGCGCTCGTTGATTGTCGGCCTCTGCCGGGGTGCATCTTTTTTACATGTTTATCTTCTTTGACTGCATAGCATATCGTGGTTATTCAGTTGCGAATGAAATAAAATTTTCAATTTGTCACATGACGCCAAGGACAAAAATTAAGAGATAAGTGAGCCTTGTAACTGGCTTATGTATTTGGCAGGGACAAAAGTCCTTTCGTATCACCATTCAGAACGCCTGGAAGGTATGCATTGCCACTTAACATCGTGGATGGGCAAGTTGCCGGCTTAACTCCTAGCTATTCCAATGCTAGGACACCTGTGTTATCGCTGCTGTAGAGCGGGTTTTGGCTTTAACAGTGTGAATATTCCTGCTGTATGGATTACAATTCGAACTTATGTCCCCACCAGACAAATACTAATAGTACATAAAGATACTATATAGATGACGAAAAACTGATTTACAATAGCATTCAAAATGTATCCAGTTAAAAATTACTTTAACAGGAAACCAAAATATTCCTTAGTAGAACTATTAAGGATCATATTATTATATAAATATGGGGATTTATAGAGGGCCTGCCTATTCGAGGTGGTAACGACGAGCTCGCTTCACCCGCTAGGGCGTGGTTTTGATTCCCCGCAAGGAACTCGAAAAATTTAGAAACGAGATTTTCACTTATGTTGTGGACATGACCATGGGGTTCACTCAGCCTGCACCAGAAATGAGTAACAAGTTAATTCCTGGAGGCAATGGCTACCGGACATAAAGTTGACCACCCTTTCCCACTTAGTGGAGAGTTAAGGACTGTGAAAGCCTCTCCATGTGCCTTGGTGGCCTGTAGGGATTTGATTTTAGCTTTAAGGTTTATAGACAGTGGAATTCATTAATGAAGTTAGGAACTGTATCTAGTTATGCTTGATGTCACTGTTATTGGTTAAGTTTGATAATAAAATGACAGCTTTCAGGATAATGTATTTTGTTATGATTACAAAACTGTGAAAGGTTTACTGTATGCATTTTCTTCTTGAGCATACGTTTTTCAAGTCACTGCACACATTCCTTCCCAACTAGTGATAAATTTCATTGCCTTTACTGTAAGTAAATCATAGTAACAATAACTGATTGTTATTATGTTTAAAAACCAAGAAACAGTGTTACGTAACTCAGATTTTACAAAACGATGCTGTGAAATGTACTCAGAGAAATAATACTTTCCGTGTCGAGGTCGCGAATAGTGGACCTCCTACGACCTTGATGATCTGTAGGGCTTGCCTTTGTTTTCTGCTATGAGTACTGTAAATCGGATCTAACGTTCCCTCTATTAAATTAGATAATACCCGAATTGTGTTAAGAAGGTAAGTGTGACTCTTGTCAGTATATTGTTTTAATTTTTTCTACTTTCATTCATTCTTTCATTTTTTCTTTAAAGGTAGAAGGTGACTTGGTCCTTTCAAAACAGAGAATTTTATCCACTTATGTTCATCAATATTAATAACTCAGTTCTGAAACTCATGTAATGTACTAAGTAGAAATAAAGACGCTACCTTTTATGTAAACGTGTGATCACGTCTTTCTGTTAATCCACCTGCAAACATCGTGGAGGCTGTGTTGCATTTATTCCACAGGTGCCAGACATCTGCCCTGATTCTATTGTTTCCTCGTCCAGCCACGAGCATATCCGTCTACTTTATTTCAGTTGAAGGGTTAATGACATATACGTGGGTTTGTATGCCATGAAACATAATGCTCACCACACTACATACAATCTCGTGGTTAATCGAAAGGTGAGCAGAGACCCACCATTATTCTGTTCTTTCTTGCGTCAACCCACGAGCATCTCCACCCACTTTCTTCCTTTTGAAAGGTTAATGACAAATACGTGGCTTCGTATCCCATGAAACACAATCCTCACTACATTACACACAAGCCTCTGTGTGTGTGTGTGTGTGTGTGTCCATTAACCCATTCTCTGCCCCAAGTCATTCTTCCAGTTTAATTTCGAAGCACGACATAATTATTTCTGACAAGGTAACTTTATCCTATGTACACCATTCCCTCCCACGGTGGCGATCCATAAGACAATGAGAGAGAAGCACAGAGCATGTACTGTTCTGAATTAGATTTATAGTATTCTGAGACTCCATGAAATACCACTCTCACACATAATTCACCATACGACACACAATGAGTATGTGCGCAAAATAATATTATTTCTGAAACATTTTCTATTCAAGTGAAATATCGTGTAAAATGGAGGATTTCTTAATATTCTGACCCTGATATGAAATCTTACAAGGAATGATGATTGTAAGTCACGGTTTTGGTCTTTAAACATATGATTATCCTAGCTATTACCCACGGCTTCACTCGCGTGGATTTCAAGGAAACGTGCAGGAAAATGAACCGCGCGTCCTGATCTAATGATGGTCTGGTCAGTCCTGCCATTGTGCGGTTCCTTTGTAGGTTTGGTAAATTGAAGCTCGGTGGTGTTATTCATATTTTCTTTCAATAGGAAATCTATTTTCAGCCGTTTCACTGAATTACTCTTAGTTGATCCTTCGACACTCTACATCTCCACATTGAGGAAAGATACCATAGCACACAGAACATTGGTAAGGCCATTAAGACAGAGTTCAGGACGGGAGATCCATTAAGAACGAAACACCCGCAGAGTAACACCTTTGGTTTTAGACATATACGTATCGGTATCGTCATAAAATATTCTACCTGTTTTTCACTCCCTCTCACCCCCATTCAGAGGATTTTTGGAAATGGTGAAATACGCGTTTCTTTATTTTTAATGGAGATTACAAATGCCAATTTTCATGTGTCTACCATCTTGAGTTTTTGAGACGTAAGTATCCTCATATAAGGAATTCAATCACTTTTTCAATACTTTTAACCCCCTCCCCTACTCTTAAATGGATTTTACGAACACAAAGACGTAAGTATCCCCATAAAAATAATTCAACCCATTTTTACCCCCCACCCCAATGAGAAAGAAGCGCAGAGCATGTATTATTCTGAATTAGATTTACAGTAAACAAAAAATCATGTTTATTTATTTTTGAAGGAATTCAAAATGCCAATTTTTACGTCTGTAACATCTTCAGTTTTTGAGATACATCATCATACAAAGAATTCAATTAATTTTTCAATTCCTTCACACCTCTCAAGTGGATTTTCTGAAAATAAAATACTTGTCTCTATTTATAAAGGAGATTCCAATACCAATTTTCACATCTGTAAATCTTCAGTATTACCGGGCGAGTTGGCCGTGCGCGTAGAGGCACGCGGCTATGAGCTTGCATCCGGGAGATAGTGGGTTCGAATCCCACTGTCGGCAGCCCTGAAGTAGGTTTTCAGTGGCTTCCCATTTTTACACCAGGCAAATGCTGGGGCTGTACCTTAATGAAGGCCACGGCCGCTTCCTTCCAACTCCTAGGCCTTTCCTATCCCATCGTCGCCATAAGACCTATGTGTGTCGGTGCGACGTAAAGTCCCTAGCAAAAAAAAGAGGAAAAAAGAATTCAACTCTTTCTTCACTTGTTTTCATCGCTTTCTTTATTTTTTAAAGAAGAATCGAAGTAGAAATTTTCATGTTTTTAAGATCTTCAGTTTCTGAGATATAACTATCTTCACAAAAATAATTCAACCCCTTTTCCAGTCCTTTTTAAAAAACCCCTAAGTGGATTTTTCGAAAACAAAATGTACGTGCTTCTTTATTTTTAAAAGAGGTTAAAAATACCGATTTTCACGCCTGTAACATGTTATGTTTTTTAAGATATTCTGAAGATATGCTCATTTTATCATTTTATCATTTTAAAAATTCACCCAATTTTTCACTCCCCCTTAAGTGGATTTTCTGAAAACAAACTATGCGTGTTTCTCTACTTTCGCAAGAAATTCCATATACCAACTTTCATGTCTGTAACATGTTACGTTTTTGAGATATATTCCAGATATAGGTACTCATTTTCAAAATTCTACCCCTTGTTCACTCCTGTTCACCTCCTCTTAATTGGATTTTCCAAAAATAAAAACTACGTATTTCTTTATATTTGATGAAGAATACATACACCAATTTTATGTCTGTAACATCTTCAGTTTTTGAGGTATAAGTATTCTCATAAAAGGTATTCATCCATTTTTCATCATTTTTCATCCTCCATAAGGGGATTTTCGGAAAATAAAATATACCTGTTTCTTTGCTTTTAAAGGAAATTACAAACGCCAACTTTTACGGCTGTAAAGTTTTGAATTTTCGACATATTGATAAATTCATTTTTAAAATTCACCCCCTGTTCACCCCTTTAGCGAAGGAAAATCCAAAAACCCTTCCTTAGTGAGCACCTTAACTATAATATAAATGCATCCCCAAATTGACTGTAGTTCCTTAATATCCAGTAGTTTTGGCTCGGCGATGATGAATCAGTCAGTCAGGACATGTTATAATAATAATAATAATAATAATAATAATAATAATAATAATAATATGGCCTCAGCTACCGTGTGCAGACATTTCGATTTGACGCCATCTGGCTGTCTGCTCGTCAATTTCGACGTTCCGTTTTACTCTAGGTCCGCTAGATGGCAGACAGAGTAAACCGGATCTCTCTTGGGTGTCTATGGCTGAGATTTAATTAATTTTGTCGGGTAAATACCAAATGTATCACCAGCGATCTTTTACATGCCGACATCGTACGACATGGAGTGTCGAATGGACTTTTTTCCGCTCTTCAAAAATCCGACTACCTCTGCCGGGTTTGAACCCGCTATGTTGGGATTCGGAGGCCGACACTCTACCACGGATCCACATGTTATTATATATAGATCAATAAATACCAAGGAACCTCACTTTCTTGAAACAAACTCGTTACGCTTTAGACAGCACTTGCTTTACTGTATACTCTATGAGTTAAAGAGTGAATGTTTTGTAAGTTATCGTTATCAGATTTTAGTTATGTTGGGGAATGCAGCCGTTGTATATTTCTCAATTTGTTTTCCTGTAACCGGTTTTTATAGCGCAATTTGCTTCACATTATGTATTCAATGAACATTTCAGTCAGTGTCTCATGTCTTCAATGGTCGTTTCATTTTTTCAATAATCCCCGAGTGGATCTTCAAACATCAATGGTAATATTAAAAAAGTACGTCTTACCGACATCGTGTAGTTATGCTGTATTTTATGTTATTTGTGTAATTAATTTGTCAGATATATGTTTAAATTTTATCCAAAATGAATATCTTGTAGATCTGCGGCACTGGCAATTAAAAAACTCAAATGGCTACTTAAAACTTCTTTTTATTTGTTAAGGAGCACATTTATGTGTTCTCTGGAAGTTTTCCTGACGGAAGTTTTGTTATATTTGGGGATAATCGAAAAATAATTCTTAGGTCAGCAGATGATCTAGTTTTAAAGGTTCAATTGCCCGCCGTTTTCTATTAAAAACATGATGCCAGTAAAGTTTATTTGGCAGACACAAACGCACGGATATCTTATTAGTCCACCATTACATTATTTTCAAATCAGAAAAGTTCTGAAGTAGCAGCAGAAAACCTGACCTTAAGTCATAAGGAGCAGGACATACAGTTGTACGTGGAACTCACACCATTAGGTCGTAACTTTTAATTTTATAAATCTCAAGAAAATTGCTTAGAATTGTAACCACGGTCACTTTGTTGAAAGGTTGGTGACAAAATCCAGTCATCTATGACTCTCGTCAGATAAATCTTGCCTTGATCTAAATTAATTGTTACCCACGTTCAATGGTATGTGGATAATGTTTGGATTATTAGAGAGAAAGGATGCAGACAAATTAAAAATCGTCAACACTGGAAATATAAGTGAAGCTATAAAAATGATCACCAGTATAACTGTGAACTTTATGCGTGCGATATGGGAGTGACGTCACTGGATTCTAACTTACGCAGATGCAGTTCGAATTCTGACCAATGAATGTGGGATTTTTGAAACAATATTTACGCCATTTTGACTTGGATTCATTGTAAAACTGGAGGTCCTGTGGTTGTGATCAGCAGTGAGTTCAAATTGGCTCTCAAGTAATTTAGAACAGTGAAATGATAATGTACGTTCATCCGCACAATAATTGCCTGTTTTAGAAGGTGAATTATTTCAAAATCTTCGTGGTTGAGATAGGATGAACCTATTGTGCAGGTGGTAGGATCCAAAGTATCACCTCTTCGGCGCCAACTCTACACAGTTTACGAATATCGTCGTGTTTCTGGAATGTATTATTTTAAATATTTATTTGCCTTCCAATTTTTGTGTGGTTGAGTGTAAAAGCTATTAGTATATAAATACCTAACTGAAAGAAGCTTAGATTTTCAAAAGCATTAATGTATTCGATTCAAATGTTTTTTTAACAAAACCAAATGCTCGTGTGCGAGCGAAGGTCTTTAGAATGTGGAGAGCTATGTACGAGATTACGAACTGTATCTGGTTATGCTTCATCTCACTGTGTTTGTTTAACTTTGGTAATGCCATATCTGTCTGTTGGGAACAAACGTACTGCACCCGCCCACCTCCTGAGTCCCAGACTAGCATTTATCTCAGGGGTGATCAGTTCGAAAACGAATAAAAAAATTTTATATCAAAAAAATATATATATCGGCGCATCAAATGAACACAGGGATGAACGGGGCATAAAAATTTAAGGTTACGTGGGACGACTCATTCATGGATACAAAATTCTGACTCCACAATAGGAATGGGAAGTGACAACTTAAATTCCATGGGCATACTAGACTAACTACAATGAAAAGATATGGAAGCTGTTTCCTATTGAAATTGCAATGAGGAGCAATTTATTCACTTATTTTGCATACTACACATGCTGACAAATTTACATTGTGACACTTTAATCCTGAAAAATAAATGACATAATACTTGGATTTTACCTCATTACTCTGGTAGTGTAAAACATCTGGTGAATTCGTCCCAATTGGTTACTGGGGATCGAATTCACATCCGTATGATTGGACGTTTCACCGCTGGAGATCTTCTTTCGGAAACGAAGGCACGACAGTAACTTTTTACTGTCGTCTCCTCGTTCCGTTTGGACATGAGACACTTCCGGTATGTACATTCTGGTGAGCCGGACACCCACCGTAGAAAATGTTATCGCCTTGAAAAAACGGGAATTTATAATACGGACAAACTCTAGCCTATTATTTCCAGATTCACAAACACACCAGGTAGAGTTCATTAACTCAAAAGCTACTTTAATATTTACACTTGTCAATACGACAAGACGTACGGAAAGGTTCATTACTCTGCTCTGACCCTGCAAACATGTGCCGTCCGTGGGTTATTTACGTATCTACCGCTATCTCCCCGTGAAAACCCAACATGTGGTTCGGAGCAGTTCGACACAGGATGACTGTCCCTAGCATACCCTCCTATGATTATCAAATAATATCATTACCATTCTCTGTCTGATCATTAGCATATACTTTGACTACCATCAATTAATTTCATTATTATCATTAATTTCAATTATAATCCGGTATTTGATTATTATCATTTGTAATCCGGGATGATTATATGCCAACCCTTGCCGACGTTTCAAACGAGGGTCGTTCTTACTCCTAATTTATCCGCACAATATAATGATCAGCTTCCTCATAAATATTTTATTATTATTATTATTATTAATAGTGGAAATCGTGATTATCGTAACCCGTAATCAACCTCGCTATAATACTTCAACTTCTCGCTCTTATTAAATTCATCAAAAAAAAATAAGTTTAAAAAAAAGTACCTTCATTGGTTATTCTTCTTCTCCTTCTTCAAATATGTTATTTATTATTATTATTAGTTAAAAATCTCAAATCTTTCATTTCATCTCCCAACATCATTATTATGTCCAAAATATAAAAAAAATTATTCTTCAAAAAAAAAAATTAGCTTAGTTTTTATTATTATTATTATTATTATTATTATTATTATTATTATTATTAAAAAACTTAAATTCGCCTGTTACACGGTAGTTCACTCTTAATATGTTTAACGCATAACCCCTTTTACAATTCCGATTTATCTTGGCACTAAGCACTCGATTTAAGACAAGATTCACTTGGAGTATGATTATTGTTATTATTATTATTAAAAATGGAAAGATGATATTTTAATTTCCACTCTTTAGAATTTAGTCACATATGTTAAATCCCGTTATGAACCACTAAGATCTGCTTTATATTGGTCGGGACAACACGGTATTCGGGACCGTACCTTCAACTTCGTACTGCCGTTAATTTTATATGGGGACACCTGTCCTCCCAAGACACATCTCACAACCTATGGCACATCGCGGCTGGGCAAATACCTCCAATGCCGGCGATTGCTAAACTATTCCTTCAAATTTGAAGTCCATTTCCTTTCATCGGAACTCTTCAAACATTTAATTCATAAAATAATCCTCGGTGCGTGGATTCTACCACTAAGAACACCGGCATATGCATTTATATCATCTTAGGCCTTGAGATTCATCTATTTCATCATTACAAACAATACGGCTCAACTTATTTCACGCCGGATATTCGTCCCTCATGACTTCCAACTCTAAATATGGGCTCAAATCATTCTGGGCTTTTAACATATCGTGACCATTCTAATTCACGTGCCTATATCGCTCTTAAACAAAATTTTAATGGTTAAATTAAAGTCCAAAAACGTAAAATCAAAAATTTACGTAAAATCAAACTGATTACGCGAATGAAAGTCTTTAACGCTACATGTCATCTCCACATTGATTATTATATTTGCACTGGCTAACTCACGAAGCACTGTCATTATTATTATTATACTTTAACTTCTACACGCCCAAATATTATTATTATTATTATTTTATTTTCCTTTGTCGACTCACAAACATGATTATTATTAGTATTTTAATGACCTTCCGTACGCAACATAAATCTTCCATACTCTGGCTTTTTCATAATCTGGCTGTCTAATAGAAATTATTCCTAATTAAAATACAAATGATCACCGCAGTGAATGACATTCAAATAAATGGGTTAGCACAAAAAAAAAAAAGAATTTAACACTTGCAATGAACTTAATTCAAAGTATTATAAACAGCATGCATTAATTGAAAGAAATATATCCCATATTTACATTATATACAACAAACAATTACTCAAATTAATTAATCTAACCCATTATTACGTTAATATAAATTAGTTCGTCCGTCTAACAAAAAAATAAAAATCATGGACTCGGGAAGCGGACCATGTTAAGTAACCATAATTAATTTACACTGAACCCCGTTTAGTCGCGATAACATCCCCTAAATATCAAAATTGTGTACTCATTCCTATGTAGAATTCCATTGTCTCGTAGCGGAGGAGATATAGGCTTTACGGCCCCATGGTGATTTACACGTCCATCATGTCGCACAATACAAATTTTACACAATAAAACACTTCTGGGTGACTACCCATGATTAATACCTTATTACACTAATTTACACACAAAAAAAAACTAATAAAAAAAACACTTATAGGTGCTCCTAGACCCCTGACACTCGCACAATATACTCTTCATATACGCCCGAAACACACGTCGTGACACATTACGACGAAATGTCGTTCATTTGAACCGGCGCGTATCGCGTCTTCAATCGGCACTTCCTAGTTTATTTTCAAGCCGTCTTGATCATCGCCTAGCTCCTATAATTCCCTGCTCGGATAGTTATTCACCGTCTATCTTGAGGTGTTTACTTCAGGCTCCGCACACTGCCTTCCAAAGGTACTATCGGCGTTCCGTTAGTTAGTTATTATTTAAACACATGACATTCATTAATTTCAACATACAATTGTACTGATTATACATACTCGGTACTATGGATAATTTCACTGTTCGTATTCATTCTCCTAATAATTCACGTACTTTCAGCTCTAACTGACTTCGAATACGTCCCGAGGTACTGACTTACAGAGTCAACGTGTCAGAGTCTCAACTACTTCATTACGACTGACACGACTGGTGACCGATAACGACTGGTGACTGGTAAGAACTGAGTGATGTAAGGTCCGCTCGGTCACAACTGGTGACTTCAAACGACTGAGTACTGGTAGGAACTGAGTGATGTGAGGTCCGCTTCTGGACTTTTATGGACGATCTGATTTCCCGCCGGGGTCATCCGCGGTCACTTCCTGGAGAGGGGGGGTTGGTTTCCTAAATTGGCATATGCAGGTGGATTTGGATCTCTTGCTTTATCCTACTTAATACACTGGCGATACACATTCATGTGTCGTATTCTGAACTCCTATCGTTCGGTGATTATGGAAATATCACTTAATTTCTGTCCTCCACCTTTCGCGCGCTAACTCGGCGTCCCTGATGGCGTGCTCATCTCGACCAATGGCGAGATAGCGTGGGTCATTTCCACGAATTCAATACTTGAATTTATTATGATTACAATTAATCAACATGGGAATGATATCACAAAAATCCCCTCTATTCAATCATGTGGTTGGAATAATTTAATTATTGTTATCGGAGAAGCTAACTGGAGTTCACTCTGAGTTTTTCTTATGTTGGTTTATCTGCGGGCCTACGATACATTTTCTCATTGGTCAGGACCGCTTTGGTTAGTTTGAAATCTCTCCCTGTGAAACGTGGCCACACCAAATGCCTCGGGCGTGGACGAAACCCGTACGTCATATTCTCGGTATTGGCGATGCATCTTGCTCGGCCTTGGTCCGAAATATATACTCTTTCACTTCCTTGTAGTCATTATTCTGTTGTTGTGAGCTCTAGATTTTAATCCTCTTATCTTCTGACCAGGAAACCTTCTTCCCCTTAATGACAAGCTTACCGTGGCGCCGGACTGTCACGATCATGTGGAAATTCTCCCGTCCACACAAAACTGACACTGTATTTATTTAATATTCCAATATATCTGTATTTCTCATATCAAAATCAAATCATGAAACTAGGGCCTATCTCATCAGGGTACAGTACGTTTAAAAAATCAAGTTTGTTACAATGCAAACCTATTTACATTTTCATAGCTTGTAAAAATATTGTTGAAATTGACAGAAAATATTATTGTAAATATTGTTAATATACAAAATATATCATATGATTCTTGTTTAAGTTCATAATAAAAATATATTAAAAGATGAAAGAAGGTACACATCTTGGAAATCTCTTCCCCTAGTATAACAAGACATGTCAATCGAGAATATATCTGTCCACACAATACTGAATAATATATAAGCTCTCTACCGTTCCATATCAACATATCAACCAAAATGTCTATGTTGTCAGAGTAGTGTTCGTGAGTTAACTATACCTCAGACCAAGCACTACTAATAAAATAACACAAAAACAGCACTGAAATTAAGATTCATAATCATTAGGCTTAACACTACTGGTATGGCGACACGTTGTTCATCCAAGTATACTTTGAAACTCTTCAGAGAGATGTCTTGCGGCTGTAGTACTACATATTTCTACTTTACGTTTGCAGTCTTGTAGATAGCTTATGAATGATGTCAGGGATAACTTCTCAGAGGTTTGTATTTAGCATAGATACCCCATAGTGAGCCAAGTTTGAGTGGGTCCATGAAAAAATCGGTTGATATCCAAGGTGAACACAGCGCGATATACATCACTAGGGTTCAATGATCCCGTTAAGCTGTTGAGCGTTGAGCTGAGCCACTCCAAATATCCTTGACAATTCTACAACTAGTGAGTCTGTGAACCTGTGTATTGTGAGCATTTCTTACATAGCGGGGAATGGGTAATTCCGTGCCGAAACTTCTTTTCTTCTTTTAATAATCTTGACCATAGTGGCCGGTATTGGATCCGTATTGACTTAATCACAACAAATATGTAGGTAATTGATCCGCCTAGTCAATACTATATATTGATTTTTTTTATTTTTTTATTTACCTCTCACCTCAACATTACGTCTAGTACGTGTTTCGAGAATATATATACATTCTCTTCAACAGCTATGGAAGAAGTTCCGATTTCTGATAGCTAACTAGAGCGTTGGATGCCATCTCGTAAGTAGTTATTATTTCCGTTAGCTGTTAGGTGACTTCTGGGTTCCGAAGTAGGTTAGTCACATCATTAGCGTAAGCTCTGATTGTAAAATATATGTTTGAATTCAGTATCGAATTAAGTAAATGGTGAACGGCTCGTACGAATGGTTCTCCCTTAAGGAGTATAGAGTCCTAGATAAGGGGTATCCTTGCCGTACTGACGTTTGAATGGGAACTGGATGGGAGAAAATACCGTTGAGAAGGGTTCTAGAGTGAGTAGATTGGTAAACACTAAGTATGATGTTACAGAAGGAAGCTGGAAATCCTATATAGCACATCACAGCAAACTCGATCAAAGGCTATTTGAAAATCCAGACTTAAAAAAGGCACCTGGCAAATCCGTCTTCCTTTCATAGAAAAGCGCCGTGTTCCTTATAGCGTGGAGATTGTGTGTCATTTTTCTATTTGGAATACCACATGTTTGACCTTGTTCGATGAAGCTTACCATGTAGAGCATTATCCGAATTGAAAGAATTTTAATAAATATAGTAAAATCGGTATCATGTAATGTTATTGGACGGTAGTCTGATAATGTTGTAGATGTTTTGACTTAGATATGAGAACGCCTTCATTGAACCCGGTACATTCTGTCAATTTTTGGAAAAGTACATTCATTCTCTGCACAAACGTAGTTTTGATTATAGGGCAGTATTTATTACAGAAAAGGTAACTGAGGTCGTCATGACCTGGTGTGGACCTGTTACTTGCTGCGCATAATGCCTTACATACTTTTCTGTGATAGGTCTGGTGAGGTGCGGTTTATCTTCTTCGCGTAAGTGCTGCTCAGTAATGATAGGATTTTGGATTGCTCCGATAAAGAATTTCGGCAATGTTTGCAAGTTTCTTGGAAATGACTTCTCGGCTTCTTCGAGGCAATCTTGTTTACAATTAAGCTGTCTGCCATATTCTGTAAGTAAGGTGTGTTACAAATTTCCTTTGAGGGTTTGTCATTTCCGTAGCTATATGATATAACTGTGCTCTTTTGTGCGCCAGGTAAAATGTAGAGGAAGACCGCGTAAGAGAACCTTCAAGAATATAGTCCAGTACGGATGATATTCTGCGTTTAAAAGTTACTGTACGTTTGGAGGCATCAAGACCTGTTTGCTGTCGACAAAATGATCATTTAAGATCACATAATATGAATGGAGAGCTGTTTTTCTATTGTTAGCCATTTCTGCTCCATATCTCTTAAGAAGGATTGAATTGCAGGCTTGAGTATGTACATCCATGTTGTGATCGTGAATGTCCCTTACCTTAGTAATATATTATGCATCCCACAGTTTTAGATCCGTCTGAATACGTTCAAGCGCTGGGGACGGATTGAAGTGTCCTTTTTGATCTTTGGAACTCAAAAAGCGATTGAAATCGCCTCCAATATCTAGTCTGCGGTAGTTGTGACCCAAATAACTGTGTAAGTGCGTAGTGAGGAATTCCTCCCGTTCATGTCTTCTGTGTGCCCCAGAATGCAAGTATACGTTAACGTATAGGGTGTTTTCATCTGTTAAGATGTAATTCTTCCGCTTGGATGACTTTCGGTTAATTTGATATTTAGTTTCTCTGTAAAGTATAGCAGTGCCTCTTGACACTTCTCCGGGATTAGCAATATGAACATAAAAATAACCAAGAAATGATAGATTATGGATGCTGACTTCTTGCAGGAAGAGGATGTCAGTAGCATGTTCTGTGATAAATTCTCGAGAAGTAATTATTTACTATTGTTTTGCAGGAAGTTCATGTTAAGTGTGGCGTGAGTAGAAAGCAGTATTATAGACAATAATAGTAGTACTTTAACAAATAAAATTTTACTTTCAGTCTTTAATCTTGGTTATAACTTTAGCTTGCGCGACATTTAAAATAAATTTCGTTCCTCGCTTAAGACTTTCTTCCACCAGTCGTTTTAAACTAGGGCCTCTCGAACTGGTGCCAGGAGTTTTTGTTATACTGGCTTCCATTTCTCCTCACTTTCTTGGGACATTCTTTCTAATTTTGACTCCTTTCTATTTGTCATTATCTTCTACTGGTATTTTTAATCTAGGCTCTTTGGAGCTTATACTGGGAGGTTTTGTTTCTATCGCATCCACTTCCATACGTGTTTGTGAGTCTGCTGTGTTTGGGATCTTCAAAACTTGTTCGTGTGTGCTAGCGGGCACGCTTTTCTCTTCATGTGCATGAATCAGATGACTACGTGCCTCAAGGCTAACTGGAACTGTGTCTTATCTGCGTGTTGTGCTGACTGTTGACGCTTGGTCTAACAGGCACGCCTGGGTTGGGACAGGCTGTGGAAGTGTAATCCTATCATTTTGGGCTATCTCTTGTGTTTCTACAAACTTATCTTGTTCCATTAATAACATACTGTTTTCCTGATCTCTACTAAGTAAACGATTCACTGATGATTGAGAGACGGGCTGATTTATATGGTTCTGTTCATTTTATACTCCTGAAGGTGTATCATGAAGGTCAACAACGGGCGATTCGTGAGTTTTATTATCAACTACAGGATCTGCTACCTGAGGAACGCGTTGTATGGGAAGTTTTCCACGTACTGAGCTAACCCAGGTAGGTGTGTCTTTTGTACTGGTTTTTTACGACGAGGGCATTGTCCCCGTATATGTCCAATTTCATTGCAACTTGAGCATGTAACTTATTAGTGCTTCCAAACAAGTGATGTCCGAATAGGAAGGAATGTGTTTCTTTAGCATGATTTTAACCGCTCTAACAAAATTGTGTACGTTGTAAATAAAAATCGAACTCCAGGCCTCGTCATAAACGGAGAGGGTTGCTCCGTAATTACTGAGCTGTTCTGATATCAACCTGTGTGACTTTACAACGGTATCCATTACTATGTGTGAAGACTTGCTAACCTGCAAATTGTTGAAGGAGTTTGTTAGTAATTTCCCGCGCCTTGCACTTGATGAACACTTGTCTGGATATGCAATTTAGCTGTATCATCTTTAATTCCCTTTCGTCGAGTTTCAGTGCGCCGAATATTTCATAAAGAGGTGGTCGAGGGATGTCACGTTCGCTGAAAATGATTAATTACTATCATACTTTTACATTCAAATATCATTTTGTAGGTTTAATTAAATTGTGGAAAATAATGTAGCATTTCTATCAGTGTTACGTTCTGTTTTCCTGTTGTTTGGGAGGAGCACAAATACGTTTCCGATAGGAACCGTTAACTTGAGGCACAACATTTCACAGGGCGCTTGCGAGCGATGTCCACGCTGCACGTCTCACAGCGAACTTCATATATTTTGTCAAGTCATTGCGTAACTTAGTTCCCCTGTAGTGATGAAGTTAATTGCTTTTACTGTAAGCAAATCATCGCAAAAATAATTGATTTTTATTATGTTTAAGCAACAGTGTTACAAAATTTAGATTTTTACAACGATGCTATGGAATGTACTCGGACAAATAATTCTTTCAGTGTCGAGGTTACGAACAGTGGAAGCCTTTACATTTCACACCTTCATGATCTGTACGGCATGCCTTTGTTTTCTGCTATGTGTACTCTAAATCGGATCTAATGATCCCGCTATTAAATTAAGTAATGATCGAATTATGTTAGGAAGGTAAGTGTGGCTCTTGTTAGTATATTGTTTTAATTTCTTCTCCTTTCATTCATTCTATATTTTTTTCCTAAAAGGTCGTAGAACATGACCTGGTCCCTTCACAACACAAGCTTTTATTCACTTGTATTCTTCAGTATTAATAACCCAGTTCTGAAACTCATGTAAAGCATTAAGTAGAAATAAAGACGTCACCTTCACGTCTTTCCTACCGAGCTCGATAGCTGCAGTCGCTTAAATGCGGCCAGTATCCAGTATTCGGGAGATAGTAGGTTCGAACCCCACTGTCGGCAGCCCTGAAAATGGTTTTCCGTGGTTTCCCATTTTCACACCAGGCAAATGCTGGGGCTGTACCTTAATTAAGGCCACGGCCGCTTCCTTCCCACTCCTAGCCCTTTCCTGTCCCATCGTCGCCATAAGACCTATTTGTGTCGGTGCGACGTAAAGCAACTAGCAAAAAAAAAAAAAACACGTCTTTCTGTTAAACCACCTGCAAGCATCGTGGAGCCTGTGCTGTATTTCTTCGACAGGTGCCAGACATCTGCCCTGATTCTAGTGTTTCCTGTGTTCACCCACGAGCATCTTCGTCTACTTTCTTTCAGTTGAAGGGTTTATGACATACGCGTGGGATTGTATCCCATGAAACATAATGCTCACCACACAATCTCGTAGTTAATCCAAAGGTGAGAAGACATCCGCTATTATTCTGTTTTCTTGCTTCAACCTACTAGCATCTCCACCCAGTGACAATGTCACTAGCTTCTCACCTACGCAGCTGCAGTTCGAATTCTGACCAATGTATGTGGGATTTTTGAAAGGAGATTCACGCACTTTTTACTTGGTTTCATTGTAAAACTGGAGGTCCTGTGGTTGTGATCAGCAGTGAGTTCAAACTGGCTCTCAAGTAATTTAAAACTGTGAAATGATAATGTACGTTCAACCGCACACAAATTGCCTGTTTTAGAAGATGAATTATTTCAAAATCTTCGTGCTTCAAATAGGACGAAAATATTGTGGAGGTGGTAGTATTCCAGTATCATCTCTTCGGCTCCTCGTCGTATTTTCGGAATGTATTAAATTGCCATCCATTTTTGTGTGGTTGAGTGTACAAGCTATTGGGATATAAAACTATACCTAACTAGAGGAAGCTATGATTTTCAATAGTATTTTAAAATGTACTCTGTTCGAATGGTTTTTATAAACAAAGCCAAAATACTTATGTGTAGACGAAGGTCTTTAGAATGTGGAGGAGAGCTATGGACGAGATTACGAACTGTATCTGGTTATGCTTCATCCCACTATACGAGGATATGTCTGGTGAGGACAAACGTCCGTTCGCAAGGGTAGGTCACAACCCGCTCTACAGCAGCTATAACACAGGCGTCCTTGTACTGGAAAGGCTACGAGTTAAGCCGGCAACATGTCCCTCCGCGCCGTTAAGTGGATATGCATACCTTCCAGGCGTTCTAAACGGCGATGCGAACGGATTTTAGTCCCTACCAGATAACAGCGTTTAGTTTAATGTAATTTTCATGATTAAAACACTGACACACATTTGAATCAAAGGATGAGTACCATATCAGTCTTAAACTTTTTAAATGCATGTTAGATGTTAGTTTTCACTTAACCTACAATGAATGCATAGTAATGTTGTGGATAACCAAGGAATGTAGTTTTTCATATTTAAGGGCAGCCATATAATTCTAGTTGTGAAAACCGACAAAAATGTTGTAGTTTATGTATTGCATGACATGCGATAAAGATAAAGAATTCTTCTTTACTCCTTTCTTTCTCATTTTCTTTGTTCATACTGCTCATCAATCAGCCACACTTGCTAATTAAGACAATCAGAATAATAATGAGGAAACAAATCAGTTTGTCTTTCGACTGGTGCATAGCATATTAAGATTTATTTTTCTTTGTTAAGTTTTCAGGGCTAGTCATGATTTACTTCTTGAATATATTGAAACCTGATAAAATTATCTATAAGTCATTTCTGATAGGTGTGGACTTTAGAACATCAAAAGTACATTTGGTGTGCAATACACTATATTCGTCATGATTACATAGTTAATACCAATTAAAAATGAATGATGCATTTACAAAATAAATAGCTAACTATGGTTACTATGTTAATCTATATGGCCGTCATATTGATTGCAGTAATTAAATGATTTGACAAACTCGAAGTATGATAAGGGAAAAATCATGAATGAAGAAACATTCTATCAAGATTTACAACCTAATGTTTTTCGCAAGCCTAAGGTAACGACGGTTTTTTTTTATAAATATACATTTCAATTGAAGGATAGTTTAAGAAAAAGTATAGTCAGTAGGTATTTATCAGTTATTTCGTTCGACCCTATTCCCTTGTTGTCTTGTTCTTAATAGCTGTATGTTCCTGAGGCGACCTTTCCTATGGTATTTGAATGTGATCAAGTATCCTAGGCCGTGTCAGTATATTCGCTGGCATGTAAACGATTTTCTGCCAGTTCCAGTTGTCTAGATGTAGCGAGCCTGCTTCTTACCTGGAGATCCCGTGTTCAATTTCCGGCCAGCAAGGAATTATTACCTGATCTGACGCTGGTTCAAGGTCCACCCACCCTACATGAGATCAGATGAGTAGCTATCTGAGGGTTGTACAGCTGTCCCATGTGTAGAATACCATTAACAATGGCCGAGAGGATTTTACGCGTTGACCACGCGTCACCTCGTGACCTGCTGCCCTTCGGGACTTGCAGCTGTCGCATCCCAGGCGAAGGACTACCGGGGCTGTAGCGCCATGGGGTTTGATTGACAGATGGATTGATTGATTGATTGATTGATTGATTGATTGATTGATTGATTGATTGTAAAATAACTCCTGCAGGAATAAATTCATTTGCCTCGGCTTCTCCTAAATCCTTAAAATTATCTAAGGGACGCCATTGATTATTATTATTATTATTATTATTATTATTATTATTATTATTACAATTTTCTTTATGTCGCACCGATAGGATAGGAAAAGGCTAGGGATAGGAAGGAAGCCCGAGAATTTGCCTGGTGTAAAACTAGGAAACCACGAAAAACTATCTCCAGGGTTCGAATTAATTTTTTATTTGGCTCTAAGCATGTTCGTTGGTGTTTGGATGTCTCGTTGCGTGATTTATCCGAAAGGACTATTGATAACTAGACAGCATTACTACCCACGTTGTGTAATATCCTTTGACAAAACGTTCCTCAAGCATCCAAGTCAGATCGTGACACTTCTTACGTAATTGCCGATGGTTCGGATAAAATTTATTGTTCGGTAACACTCACGTAACATATGACCGCCTGATATTGGTCTGTTGTACAAGTGTTTTCCTCTCAGTAAATATGAGGAGCATTCCGAACAGCGTCTAAAGGAACTTCTTCATTATGATCAAACGTTGTAGGAGTATCACCAATGAGAGTTTTCCTACTAAGTGCCCCAGCTGAACACATACGTCATTCAACGCTACGGAACGTATTGGCTGCCGGTTTAATGCTCCCAGGAAATCGCTTGTAATACAGGCGTTGAAACTGTAATGACTTCTGTCAAGTATCTCGATAGGTGGGTTACATATCGACGTATTCGTCAATGGGGTACGTCACGAGAGTAGATTAGCAAAAGAATTATATTCGCTCCCACTACAAGAATGAATGATTAATCTTTGTGTTGTGAACATGTTTAATAGCTGTGGAATTCAGGTGGCATATATAACACTGTATTATTATCTCAAAGGAGACATTCTACCGTACAAAGGGGAAATGAAGCTATGGATATCTTAAAATATGTGCAGAGAGCAGGATTCGATCCATTTTTCAGGTCTCAAATGTCTTACTAATTCATCCACAAGGACGAAGTGCTCTTTGCTCGCAGAAAATGCGTTACTTATGCATAGACATTTCACCTCGACGTACATTTGATTCGTGTTTTACAGCGTTCATTTAAGCTTTACCACACAAAAGATCACTTTTTATAACCTAACAACTTGATCGTATTAGCTGTACTTCTATTATAACAAAACGCAACGAACAATATATTTATGAAATTGTTCTTCCATCTCGGTGCGAAGATTGCATAGTGTCGATTTTCCCTCCACAAGTTTAGCTCGTTTAACATTGGTGACTTCTACGTAGCGAGCAGAGCAATATCTACCAGAGCCCTGCATTGTCGCGTTTTGCTCGAGCGTGAGCGAGGGATAGGTTTGTTGGCTAATGCACCGCTAGATGGAGTGAGTGTGCGAGGCTTTATCACCTGCCAGTGAGCTAGGAGCGAGTGATGCTCGGTGACGAGCAAGCTACACTCGTGATGATAGTTGCCTAGTCAATATGGAGCGGTAAACTAAAGAGGTGGTGAAGGATAACCTTGTAAGTCACGAATTTAGTTTAAGGAAGCCAGCTGGCTTCAAACGTGATATGTGGGAAAAGTTTTATATTGCAATTAATCATGATGGTAACCAGGTAGACTATGCATCCTGTTAACAGTGTTCTTCATTGTGAACATACAAGGCTACAACTCCACATCTAAGGTCACACGTTAGAGGAACATACACTCAATAACATTTCCATTGAGGTCATACGTCTGTAAAGTGCGTGTCGACAGAGCACAGAGTACTGTACCACAAGCTGTTAAAAATTTGCTTACGCAGAAATGTGTAAAAGTGTGACTTCTGGTTTATGTCCTTTTAGTGTGGTATCGGGTGATGGCTTTCGTGAGATGTCCCAAGAACTAGTAAATATTGGTGCACAGTATGGAAGAGTAAATGGCAATGACATTGTACCCCGTTCTAAAACAATCTCACATAACACAAACAAAGGCCGCTGAAGCAAGTGCGAAGATGCTCATTAGGTTGATTCTCAGTGGACAATGACAATAGTGACATTGGTTTTCCCAGGTAAGAGAAAATACTAGAGAAAATATCAGAGATGAAATCAAAGACAAGCTCATCGAACTGCGAATAGAGCCCGAACGTACACGATATCTGTTTCACGTCCAATCGAGGATCAGATATCTGGAAGGCCCTTGAACCTTACCTAATGTAGGCAATTTTTTTTGTAATTTGTTTTACGTTGCACCGAAACAGATAAGTCACGGCAACGATGGAAGAGAAAAGGGCTAGGAGAGGGAAGGAAGCAGCCGTGGCCTTAATTAAGATACAGCCCCAGCATTTCTCTGATGTCAAAAGTGGAAACGACGGAAAGCCATCTTTAGGCCTACCGACAGTGGGGTTCGAACGTACTATCTCCCGAATACAAGCTCAAAGCTGCGTGACCCAAACCGCACGGCCAATTTGTTTGGTCAAATTATTTTTAAAAGTGCATTTATTCTATATTATTGTCACTTTTTAACCCAAGAAATAATTTAATTTATGTTCGGTCTAACATGCAAACGCAAGCACAATATAAGAAACTGAATTAAGTAAACAGAAGGAACACAATTTATTATTTTATTTCGTTGTTCAGAGTTCTAATCCATACATATTTGGTCCTAATATATTGTTTAAAATGATAATTAGTTTAATGTTGTTTACAAATTAAAACTTAATTAATTTTCATTGACCCAGTGTCTGTAATACGAAGATGCACCGAGAAAAAATTATAAGGAATAAAAAGACAAATCAGGACAAACGTGAATGTTATGGCATTATTTTTTCGCTTTCTAGTAATATTTCAAATGATTGCCTTTTGTTTCCTGCATAGTTCGCTCTTCAACGTAGTTACAAACGCTCTCCGCTCGAGTCCAGGGCCTTCCAACGAATACAAGCGAGTGAAAGACATACATTACAGTGCTCTACCTTAACGACTAGCACTGCTTGATGTGTTGCATTTTTCAAGAATTTTAAGGAGTTGATGGATAACTCTCTAGAGAGAGAATGATCGTGGTTACATATGATCATACCGAGCTCGATAGCTGCAGTCGCTTAAGTGCGGCCAGTATCCAGTAATGGGGAGATAGTGGGTTCGAGCCCCACTGTCGGCAGCCATGAAGATGGTTTTCCGTGGTTTCCCATTTTCACACCAGGCAAATGCCGGGGCTGTACCTTAATTAAGGGCACGGCCGCTTCCTTCCAATTCCTAGGCCTTTCCTATCCCATCGTCGCCATAAGACATATCTGTATCGGTGCGACGTAAAGCAAATAGCAAAAAAAAAAAAAAAACAACCGTATGATCATTCTTTTTCACTAAATAAGCACTGCTCTTACCCACAGATATCGAGGAATTTATTTCATCAAATATGACAGGGTCTATAATTTGAAATGAAGCCAGTAATGATGATCACCGAATCAATCTATTATTTTATAAATACACGAACAGAAATTGTTTTAGTAATTCGTTACCGCTTAATTGTGACAGGTAACTCAGAGTTGAAGATCGCTACTACAGGGAAACCTCGATATCTCGAATCATCTCGGGAGCTAAATTGTATTTCTAGTTATCGAAATTTCGAGATATAGAGAATGCCGTTTTTGAGCATGTGTAGCACATAACTGAATCATATGTATCTACGGGCTTATACTGAACACATTAATTTTAATAGTATTTAAAAATGTACAAACAAACTCTATTTTACGGCATCACTTAAATTATAACCCGTATTGTAGAAACTTCTTATAAGACACGATACGGTACATACAATAGTGAAACAAGAAACATACCTCGGTTTTAACACCTTTGGGACTGTTAACTTTTCCTCCCTTCACGTTGAAACCTCTCGTCAATACCAAGCAGCCGAGATTCGTAAATGGAGCTTACCATTAAGGCCCGGATTTTCATGCAGTAATAGGTTAGACTGCAAAATAATTTGGTTAGTAGGAAGTGTCGGCCATTCGCTCTTCCATAGTGTAGCTAGAGTAACATAAATTATAGGGGTTCTGATGGGCGTACCCCTCATGTTTATGCAAACCCCATAGCATAATCGTTGTGAAGGTAGACTATACTTGCTACTCGCTTCAGTAAGTTTGCGTCCTAACCTATTAATGCATAAAAATCCGGGCTCTACTTATCATCCGCGACTTCGGGGTTGCTTTCGTACGTAACTTGTAATTAATTCACATACGAGAAACAGCGAGGCTTCGCCGATTTTCCGATCATAAGAAGTTTTAGTTTTTTGATTCCCGTCATATTAGCTCCCATAACCACTGTAAACCTTTCTTTACTTTTAACTGTTCCTCACAAACCACAAATGCCGTACTGCACAGTTAATGTTACACAAAATTCGAGTTACAGAGTATTTTTTTGCTTCAAGGGAGGAAATGTTTGCTTCGAGACATCGAGAAACTCGAGTAATGGAGGATCGACTGTATATATATGTGCTTTCAGTGGACAGGAAGGAAGGTCGAGTGAGTCCTCTCCTACAGAAAATATTATTTCTAAGATTTTCTATATGGTCCGATGACCTTAGATGTTAGACCCCTTTAAACAACAAGCCTCATCAAGATTTTCTGTTATTTTTGTCACCTCTACGACCTGTTGGTGTGTAACTGGGAGCAATATCAGATGCATATGAGTTCCCATTCCTGCTAGATTCTGGCGAGGCTCTGAGAGAGCTGAAAATTGGAGTGTCAACATAAAGAGAAAAAACCGATCTTTGGGAGAGGAGAAAATGAAATACACCTAAGCATTCGCAAAAATATTGTCGAAGTCCAAGGAAGCAATCGTATCTCAGTTTGGAAAGAGCAACATAGTAGCTTAGGCTGTTCACGATGAATATCGAAGACATTTTCTGGGCTTCTAAACCGTTGTCCCAAAGTTCCAGTGCAGACTGCGAAATGTCCACCCTCTCTGAATGCCAGCAGTGAAAGGAGCAATGCATGGCTCGCAGTCCAGTGGTTCTCATTAATATCTCACCGTGCGAGTTACTTGGGAGGAATGTTGGTGAAATAACTTTTTAGTGCAGTCAATAAGAAATTAGAAGTCATTTTTCAAAAACTGATTCACTGCAGAAAAATCTTATCTGTTTATAGTCAAGCACGTTAAGAAATAATTCTTAAGGTGCTGGCATAAATCAAAAGTAACCTCTTTGTGGTCGTTCCATGCGCCATATGTAACTTATTTTACTCTAGCGCAATAAATGTCACCAGCAACGAGGTGTATAAATAGCGCACGTGACTCTTAGCTGGAGCCGCGGGTTCGATTCCCTTCCAGTCCAAGGATTCTAATTCTGTACTTGTGATACCAATTGAAGAGATGTCTGGTACGAAAGAGAGAGTACTCAATCACGGATGCCAAGGAATGCGGCTAAGGATTTCGTCACCCTAATCACGTGTAACTTCAACGTCTGCGGGCCATCTTGCTGAGGGGAAGTCTTCAGTGTAGGCCAAGGTCCTCGTTGGCTTTTATGTGCCCCATGTTTCTTTGTATTTGCAATAAAGATCAAAAATCAAGAACAACACGAGTATGATGCGGACAGCTTCGGTTGCAAATACGTATAACTACAACAAGCAGAGTTGATGGAAGCTTTACCTATCATCTAACGCTTCCAAGACACGGCGGAGTACTGCATCAGTCGTCTATAAGGAATACGTAAGAAAACTGGAAGTTTAATCATCAAAATGTTCTTTAAATCTTTTTATTATATATCACTGGTCTGTTATAAGTTAGATGTACCGTACCTATATAAAATGAAGCAAGTGTACGTAAATACCACGATCTCTCGGTATTTGGACCCTAAGAGCTCTATCATCAACTCCCAAGTCCACTGAATGTGCTTTCACACTATTAATCACAAGGAGTGGCTTCATAATGAATAGTGTTACTACCGTCACTGATCTCAGTCACCGCGTATTGTCAAAGCCAAGGATGAGACTGATACAGGTCGATGAAAATAACAACCTTGATCTAGTCCATATCAGAACATAGTACCTCATCAGAGATGGATCTTGTCCTAAAATCAAACTTGGACGGTAGGAAATACGAGAAAGAAGCAACATTTCCAGCAGATCATCGTCTTCATTCAGGTAAATTAACCAATCATTACTTGAAAATGCTGCTTGTACCCTCAAGTTCCTCCCAACGTAGTTTGCGGGTTAGTCGAATCACTAAACCACAATTTAAATTACGCTAAATCGAATAACATTAGTTCTACTCCATCCTTTTCTATTTGTTACACGTGTTTGCAACCCAAGCTATCTGCATCAATCTGTACCTTCCTCGTTCCTTTTTGTATTTATTTTATTCCAGTTGTAAAACTAATGCATTTTGTATTATTTGCAAAGTTTCATGGAATAATTTGAAGGAAGTTAATTGTATTTACTGCCATACTTTAAGGTTTGCATGTAAGGCACGTCACATCCGGGCAGCAGTATCCACGGGTCTTGCTCTGAAGTTTGGCACGGAACACGGAAGCGATCAGAGGGTTCGCATCATGGTTGAATGTAGTGACAGATTCATTAAATATAATATGCTACTCTGAAAAGTATTTTAATATTCGAATACATTCCAAGATTTACATGAAAAGTTTTCATTCGCAGTAATTTATATGTGAAGATATAATTACATAAATAAACAAGTCACTTGCTTTTAACTAAACATACATCTATAATTTAAAACATTTATTACATTTAGCGTAATTATATCTTCGCATTAAAAATAACAAACGGGCAATTTTCAGTTCCTGAACCAGCTTTTCTCAATCTTCTTTTATTGAATCATGTGTAGCAGAATGTTTATTGTTATAGTAACGCTTTACATTGTATTTCAATTTTGGTGACGGCAATACCACAGATCAAACATTTCGACTCATTTGTCGAGAGAAATATTTTTCTTCCCAATCTACCTATCCGCTGCATCCTCGTCCACATTGAAAGGTTAGATGAATACATCTCTTACTTAAGCTCAACATGTACAACGTCATAAAGGTCTAATGCGCAGCATGCCCCTGTCGTGCCCTCGGTGCGAGTTGCCCTCTGTGGGCACGGGGAAACTCAACTGAGTTGTTCGACCCCGGATAAAATCTCGCCAGTTTTCTATTTCACACTCACTTCAGGTTCATCTAGGGTTGCCATATTCTGGAAACCAAATGTCGGGAAAATTCTCCGTCACAACATTTAAAAAACACAATTAGGATAAATTTACTGATAGGGCAAGGTCATAAAACCAGAAAAATTAAGAGCATAATAGATAGTATAAAACCTTTACTACTTACTTTGCTCACATCATGCAACATTCAGTATTTGACACAACGTTTGCGTCTTTCAAGAACATGGATGTGCGTATAAAATTCTTTCCAATTCATACTGTAGTTAACTGAGACCTGAATCTTTGTTTAAATCAGTCGCACAGTACACCTATTTCTGCAGTCTGTCCACTTTGCACTCATCAAAGAGAATGCCCTTTTAGCATGGGCATTGGACCCTGGAATAATAAATATAAAAGGTACCAACTTTGGCATGTTTTTAATTTCCTGTGATATTGCACGTTTAAGCAGAACCATCCATAGATAATTGGCATTGCTTTTAAATGTGCCCCCCTGAGTAAGAAAACTTTTCAGAATGCATCGTTTCTCATACATTTAATCTAAATTTAAACCTCTTAGAAGCACATTTAACGTCGTCATACTGCAATGACTATGACTGGAGGCTAATTTTAGACACCTTTTCCAGATCACATTCATGAAAATCAATATACTTGTCAAGATAATGCAACATATTATTGTAGAAGCTCAGCAAATCATTGAGGATTTTTCATTGTTTCTCAGCAGGTTGCAACAGCTTGTTCAAAATGCTGCTTGTCCTTGGACGAACAATTTCATCCTCAAACCATTGCTTGAACTTTGAAAACAGACCATCCATTAGACTATAATATTCTATCACAAACGAGAAACTTACTCGTGAGACTTCGAGATTCACTGTAGCGTATTCTCAAGAAAGCTGGGTACAGTAAAGTTATGAACTCTTTTTCTCTGAATCATCATCGGAGAAATCTGAATGAAAACACTTAGGACAAATTCTGGAACTTAATTTTTTAAATACTGTAGCTTGGCAATGATTCCCAGTTCTGAACAAACCTAGAAACTGCAGGTGTTAAAGACAAGCATACTGTATGGTCATTAGATGCTTAAAATTTCACTCAGTTCGACGTCTATGATTTCATAGAAACTCATTAATTCGCTACTACTTTTGGAAGAAAGTGAAAAGTGAGAATATGTTTTCATGACTTCAGCTTCAATGTCTACATCTAGAAGGTCACAATAATATTTTGTGACATTATGGATAATATGGTTGTTACAGTTTGCTTTAAAAATAGACTTATTTTGGTAATTTAACAATTCAAAAACGGATTTTTTTACAATCAAAGCTCACGTTAGCTTTATCTGCAAAAATGATGATATATGTTTCTAGTCCAACTTGTTCTTAACTGAAACAGCAGTCAGCAGATAATATATTGACTTAGCTGACTCATCGGACTGTTCTGTGAAATTAGGTTTTTTTCTGGATGCCTTCTGCAGGGCCAAAGTAACGTATATTTCCCGGAAATATTTTCCTACTTTTCAGGTTAGAAGCATCTGTTACTTCAGAAGAAACTGAAACAAGTTTTTTGGGGCATTCAATGCACTAACGAAATCATTGTGACACTTTTAGGAGCCACTATATTTGCACCTTCATTTCGGCTTTTGTACGTCCATGAGGAAGTTTCAAGCAAATGTTGGAATAACTAAACACGCTTTACATCAGTTTGTTTACACAGTCCGTACTATTGTATCCCTGTGACTATATATTGTATAATTACGGCCTCACTAGCAGTGACGTTAAAATCAGAAATTTCAGTCGTGGTCGTGAAGTGTTTTCAAGAGTGTCTTGCTTTCTTTAACTTTCTCTTAGTGTCTGGTGCGAGTTGAATAACGTTCCTTTTCTTTCGGAATGGCGTTAATTTTCCTAGTTTCTTTTCCGTTTTCAAGTTTTTCAGATTCAGTCTCCTCAATCTCACAACTTTCCCCGCCACTAATTTTTATTTTCAAATATCTCAATACACTTAATTATCTGTGATTAAGGTGAAGCAATGAAGAATCGAAGTAACTTACAATTGCGCGTGGGTGATGTGACTGGTAAGGCAGATAAGTGGCATCCGCCAAGTACTACAGACTACTGTACTTTCGGTACATCGTAGGGGTACATATTGCGACAGGTGGCCCTAGCTTAGTGTATAAAAGATGATAAGTGATTCGTTATTTTTCCTTACTGTTGTCGACCAAAGACTTCGTCCTAAAATACGAGGGTCGAGTCATAAGTTATGGCAACTATATTTTTCTCGCGAACAGGAGACAACACGGAAAATCTATGATATGCGTTTGGAAATATAGGGCATGAACTTATGCATAGTGCCTGAAGATAAATTCTGACTTCAGGA
This sequence comes from Anabrus simplex, assembly GCF_040414725.1. Classification (NCBI taxonomy): domain Eukaryota; kingdom Metazoa; phylum Arthropoda; class Insecta; order Orthoptera; family Tettigoniidae; genus Anabrus; species Anabrus simplex. Next base: position 1,148,072,899 of record NC_090266.1, on the reverse strand, counting down.
GATTCTCGTAGGAAAGTGACAGAACACAGGCCATTGGTAAACATTGTTTTACTATGGTATAGACAGCAAATACACAAGACTACGTACAAAGAACAGGTCTCCACTGGTTACAGACCTTAGAAATAATCACCCAAGTTTTCCACTGTGCGTTGCCAGCTGTACATCTTTGTCAATGGACACAGGACGGCCTGTGCGAGGCAAATTGGCAGTTGATACTCTACCCCGTTTGAACGTCTCCACCCACCTCGCCACTGTTCTATAGGGAATGGCATGCACACCTAATGCTTCCCGCAGCTCTGCATGGAATAGGCGTGCATTTCTGCCGCGGAGAACTGCTATTTTAATATACGATCGTTGCTCCTGCTTGTTGACTTCCACTTTGTGACGCTCTCACTCACACACTGAACTTGGGGGCATGCTTAGATCCACACTGTTGTTTACATACACCATCTAGTGACATCATACGCAAGTACATACCGTACGTTTCCAAATGCACATCTCAGATTGTTCATGTTGTCTCCTGTTCGCGAGAAAGAAAAATAGTTGCCATGACTTATGACTCGACCTACGTAGTTGTAAGACAGCGGTTGCTGTAGATTATTTTAAAACTTTTTCATGTATAACGTCGGAGAAAATATTCCCGCTGCAATACAATACAGAAAATGGGAAATAATTTCGAAAAACGATATTTTCCTCTAAAATCGGGATGTCAGAAACACTATGTATATTTTTTTTTTTGCTAGGGGCTTTACGTCGCACCGACACAGATAGGTCTTATGGCGACGATGGGATGGGAAAGGCCTAGGAGTTGGAAGGAAGCGGCCGTGGCCTTAATAAAGGTACAGCCCCAGCATTTGCCTGGTGTGAAAATGGTAAACCACGGAAAACCATTTTCAGGGCTGCCGATAGTGGGATTCGAACCTACTATCTCCCGGATGCAAGCTCACAGCCGCGCGCCTCTACGCGCACGGCTATGTATATTTTGGTATAGTATCTTATCTACAGCGTCTTTTCCAATATCAGAATTATGAAATTACAGTTACATATACTATTCATAACATAATACATGATTTCACATGCACATAGGAAACGTGAGCAAAATTACACCCTAAAACACTACAATTTTTCGATCTACGTCGTCTTAGAACGTCACGTTTGGAACACAAAGTCTTGACGACCGGTCGTCCAGGCAGTACCTATCACAAGCTGATGTAACGGACAGAGCAGTTGAGTTAATGCAACCAAGAAATATAATTCACTTATCACACACCATGCTGGTCTCAATGTAGACGCTCCACACACAGAATATGAATTACTCGAACTTTCACCTAAATATGTGAATATACTGTTTCTTTGACTATGAAATAGACAATGGATTTATCAACAGAGGCAAGTTCAAAGCCAATTCGAGTGTGGCAGGGTGTGAAGGCGCCTCGTCTTGCCGCAAAAAACAAAAATAAAATATATTTCAACTTTGAAGCTACGATTGTTAGGCAAGTTTCTAGCTAACATTGTGGAAATATAATTAATTTTCTATATATACAGGGTGTTAGGTGTATACGTGCAGATATTTCTTGTAGCAATAGAGAACGATGTGACGAACCACTATATATCAAACTTTTAGTAATCAGCGGAAGTTATTTTCGAAAGCAAAGGGGTACGATGTTTTTAGAATAGGTAGTATGCCTTGTTCTGTGAATGAATTGCTTTCCGTTGATAACAGGCAAGTCACGCGCCACCCGTGCCAAACCGGTTTCTGTTTATGTTTCAGAGCAAATGTACTACTGTAACGAGATGTTACGTAATATACTTGCCAAACTGGTTTTATGTTTACGAGCAACTGAACTACGATAACAGCTGAAGGCTGCTACCGGTGTACGTACCTACATTTCGTGCTTCCTGCCGGGCTGTATGGCTCAGACGGTTGAGGTGGTGGCCTTTTTACTCCAACATCGCAGGTTCGAACCTGGCCCAGTCCGGTGGTATTTGAATGTGCTCAAATACGTCACACTCGTGCCGGTAGATTTAGTGACACGTAAATAGAACCCCTGCGAGACCTCATCGTCTCCGAAAACCGTAAACGTAACGCAAATACCATTATCATTATTATTATTATTATTATTATTATTATTATTATTATTATTGACTACTCGCCAATAATGTCTGCCCAGAAAATACTTCTCATCGTTTATAACTATGGATCTCGACAGTTGTATAATGTCCTAAATATGATGATTTTCAAAATTGGCTTTACGTCGCACCGACACAGATAGGTCTTATGGTGACGATGGGACAGAAAAGGTGTAGAAGTGAGAAGGAAGCGTTCGTGGCCTTAATAAAGGTTCAGCTCCAGCATTTTCCTGATGTGAAAATGGGAAACCACGGAGAACCATCTTCAGGGCTGTCGACAGTGGAGTTCGAACCTAGTATCTCCCCAATGAAAGTTCACAATTTCGCGCCCCTAACCGCACGACCAACGTATTCCAAGCTCTAATGCCGGGCTGAGTACCTCGGACGATAGTTCGCTGGTATTCTGATCCCATCTTGGCAGGTTCGATGGAGGCTCAATTCGGGGGTATTTGAAGGTGCTGAAATACGCCAGTTTCGTGTCTGTAGATTTACTTGCATTAAAAAAAGTCCTGCGATACAACATTCCGGCGCCTCGGCGTCTCCAAAATCCGTCAAAGTAATTATTAGGACGTAAAAAATTACATTATTATTTCGTGCTTACAAACGAAAAGCATGTGTGTAATGGTAAAATAAAGTATAACGTACTGCTTCCTTTGCAGTGCTTAATAAATTTATCAAAATAAAAGTGGCCAGTCTGAGTTGCTCAGACGGTTAAAGCACTGGTTTCTTGGTTCCAACTTAGCAGGCTCGATCTTGGGTCAATCCGGTGGTATTCGAAGGTGTCGGTAGATTTACTGGCACGTAAAAAGAACTCATGTGGGACTAAATTACAGCGCCTCCAAAAACAGTACGAGTAGTTAGTGGGACGTAAAGCAAATAACATTACCGGTATTATTATTATTATTATTATTATTATTATTATTATTATTATTATTCAGTCTTATTATTATTGCTACTACTCATATTGAACTACTTCTTATTACTCTTTTCCTCGTCTGATTATTATTATTATTATTATTATTATTATTATTATTATTATTATTATTATTATTATTATTCACCTGTTCATATTTTCGTCTTATTCCTCTTTTTACTCTCCTTGTAAGTCGTATACTTATTATTCATATTTGATATTTTGTTATTAATATTATTGTTATTTTTATTATTTAGATTTAGTTTATTTCGTTTATTTATAACTTCTCTTTAGCTTCACGTGACACAATACATTTTCCGTCTTTAATTCACCTTTTGTGTCGGTGAACATCTATGTTTCTGTCTGTGCTTCAAGACAGTGTTGCAAGATCTGTGTTTGTTTTCCCAGCCCGGATTGCGTTTCGTTTCTCATGTGTCACAATTACATCTTACGTTCTGTTACATGTTTAAGTTTGACCTTGAGATACATCACCTTTAATCTGCTCTGTAGCCTTTAAGAGTGTAGCATGGTCAATGATCTCAGTGCTTGTTTTGTTCACATAACTGGACTAAGAACTCGTCTCAATCGGCCCAGCAAGTTCAAGGCCAACCACTTCTCTCTGTTTGTTTGTTTATTTACCAATGTATGTATGTATGTCAACATTGTACTTAGTCAACATTGTACTATGTCAACATCGTACCATGAAAATTTACTCAATAAACGGGGTGTTTGGGGGGACCTCTGTCCTGGGTGGGGTGCTCTGCGGACCTCCTCTGGGGTCCGTGTTGTTGCTGCGGTTATCTCTCTGCGCGGTCAGGTATTTACTAACAGGGCCGATGACCTCGATGTTAGGCCCCTTTAAACAACAAGCATATTTACTAACGTATTCAATTCAATTTATTGTATGTACAAGACATACGTCCAACTTGAATTATTTCATCCTCACAACTCTACTTCCTTACTACATGGCCCATGAGCTACACGCATAGCTGAAGGCCCACCCACTCCTCCACGAGGTCTGGGAATGAAATAACTAATTTGATTGAATTTTTTCCTATTTCAGTAGTGATGAATATAACACAAGCATTTTATTGAATTTCTATACGTGTTAATGATGATGATGGTGATGGTGATGATGATGATGATTGCTGTTTTAAGGTCATCGGCCCTTAAAAGCGCGTGCCTTTTGTCTTAACTCGTAGTGAATAAGAAACAAAATATAAATTGCTCGAACACACGTAAAAAACCAAAACCACATGCAGGGTAGAATTGAGGAACTGCCAAAATGCGTTCAAGGTCAATGTCTAGAGTTTTAACAAGCACGTCTTCCCTGTGTTGTGTTCATCTTTCGGCACGTACAAGTCACTCGCGCACTGAAACTCTCGATTTATAATTTTTGTTACCGGTACTTCAATTTCACTGCTCGGATTTATGAGAATATCGAACTATCGGGACTCAAAATACTATATCGATACTGTACTGTACTCCCAAGCCATTACGGTGCAGAAATGGCGTAACATCTGACATACCAAAGCGAAACTCGTAGCAATTGTTCACAGTGACCACCCTGGGCTTCTCTGCGGGCTTCACTTCTCCGAATGCAGTTGCGACGCATTCGAGACAAGGAACCTGTGTTGTTCAGAATATCCTCTGGTGCCGAAAAAATATGTTTACAGAGGTCATCCGAAGTGGTTACTTCAGTTCAGTATACTTTGTGTTTCATGTCCCGCCAGACATAACAATCCACTGGAATAAGGTCTGGAATAAGGGCTGGCCAATTGATAGTTCCACATCGTCCTGTCTACCGTTGAGGAAATGTCTGCACCATTGTGTAAAATCCACGTGGTTCGGCGTAGTCGAAGCGACACATCCTCTGAAAGCTCCAGTAACGTACTGCCTCTACAGGAGCAAGATAACATTAATAAATAGATGTAACCGACCTCCAACTACACCCATCCAGATGTTAATTAGAACCGGTGCTGGAAATCGCCTTGTCCTATTGAATGGAGATGTTCCACAGCTCATGAGTGGGGTATAGTGGGTTCGAACCCCTCTGTTGGCAGCCCTAAAGATGGTTTTCCGTGGTTTGCCATGTTCACACCAGGCAAATGCTAGGGCTGTAACGTCATGAAGGCCACGGCCGCTTCCTTCCCTCTTCCTTGTCTATCCCTTCCAATCTCCCCATTCCCCCGCAAGGCCCCTGTTCAGCATAGAAGGTGAGGCCGCCTGGGCGAGGTACTGGTCATTCTCCCCAGTTGTATCCCCGACCCAATGTATCACGCTCCCGGTCACTGCCCTTGAGGCGGTAGAGGTGGGATCCCTCGCTGAGTCCGAGGGTAAACCTACCCTGGAGGGTAAACAGATTAGGAAAAACAAGAATAAGCCTTCTATTAGAAATGCCCGGCGGCAATTCCACAGTAGACCGAGCTCGATAGCTGCAGTCGCTTAAGTGCGGCCAGTATCCAGTATCGGGAGATAGCAGATTCGAACCCCACTGTCGGCGGCCCTGAAGATGGTTTTCCGTGGTTTCCGATTTTCACACCAGTCAAATGCTGGGGCTGTACCTTAATTAAGGCCACGGCCGCTTCCTTCCCACTCCTAGCCCTTTCCTGTCCCATCGTCGCCATAAGACCTATCTGTGTCGGTGCGACTATAAGCAACTAGCAAAAAAAATCCACAGTAGCTATTTTTCCTTCGAGCAATGTTCACGCATGGTTGCAAATACGGTTTTTGAAATCTGTCTCATTAATAACAATATGACTGAATACTTACAGCCTTTTCTTTCAGTGTCCACCGTCATTTCATTGACCTGAAAAGTTTATGAATAAGCATAGACAACTCGCATTGTCTATTGTCAGAAATTCATCGTAGCCTGTCGCAATAACAGCACCGAAATGTTGCGCTCATTTTTCATTTACTTATTAACTATTTCCTTTCATTTTATCAGCTTGGATCACTGAGTATTGCCATTGACGTCTTATGAATCTCACACACCTACACAATACTTGATTGGCATGTATGTGCTGGTACGTATCTTCGAGGTCACTGTAAGGATTCTGTGTACATTTCATACAGAGTACCCTAGACCGGTTTTCAAGTACAGCAAGTGGCTGGCACGTGAGTCATCCTCTCCTACTTGCCAAGCCTTTAGGGGAAGTGCACAACAACATGCGTTGGCCTGCGATAAGAAACAGGTTCAGCAAGCCCTATATTCTGCTACTGTACTTCCACTACGCGTGGACAGAATGACGTAACCGGCATATCCTGCTACGGCCGTTCAAAACACATTAGGTCCTGAAATGGTTGGCTCAGTTATGGGCAAACTAATAGGACAAGGTAAAAAGTACATAGCATATATTGTGATATGTCTTTTTCTTTGCCGACTAGCTTAATATCTGCACGTATACACCTAACACCCTGTATATATCTGTTACAAATATATGTTACAAGAAATGCACAAATCTAGCCGCATTGACTTCGTGCTAAACAATAAAAATTGATTGATACAATCTATTGAACATTCAAAGAGTGGTTTGATTATATTCTACATTAGATATTATGCAACATACAAATATTTCTTCATTCTTAGCAGATATGACATACTGTAGTTATAGCAACTTCGAGGTTTTCGCATGTCGACAGATATACCGTATAGAAGCACTTGTCATTGTTCATTCCTGTCCGTAGTGCATATGGTTCAGTGTCCTCTTTCGCTTTTGGATTCTCAGTAAATCGATGTTTTCATTTGATATACGAAGTTCCGTGTTCCTGAGTCTTGAGCGCAAAGCTGTGTGGGGGGTGACTTTGAATAGAAATGTTTTTGTTGTGATTATATCAGAAATAATCTAACTGAAAATGATATGAATTCATCTTGTTTCATTGTAGAAGGGCAACTGATGTTTTTAGTAACCCTTATTCGACTTATCCTGGCATGGTACCTCTACGTATACCCCATAACTCCATTTATTTCTCCCAGTCAGGTATCCACTGTGGATGGATCGGGGAAGGTTTTGCTTTTTTGGGGGAATAAGGCTGTTAGTCGGAAGAATGAATCTTCCAGATTTTAAAAATCTACCAGATGTCCATCAAGCAATTCAGTTCCAATCACTCCCGAAAGGTAACCTTTTCTTCCTGCGAATTGCATGGGCGCGTAGGTGGGTACCATGCTCCACTTCGTATATCTTCCAAACAGTAATTTCAATTAAGGTCATTTCTTCTTTCAGATTCGCCAGGCAAAACTATCGGCTACGGACAAGGAATTAACGCGTACCCGGGCTCCAAGCATCCAGGTATTTAGTTGTATTAGTTGTCTCCCTCAACGTAAATATGTACTCTTCTTCATGAATATCTCTACTCCTCCTCTTGTTCAAGAGTCTCTGTGCAGTTTTCTCTCTACTCGTGTACCTTCAGCATAGACCTTCAATGTGTTTGTGTTGTCAAAATACCATCTTTCTTTCACGCACGCCTTTTTCAGCTGAGAATGTTTCAACTTTCGTACATACGCTCAATACACCGAAGTATTTCATTAGTTTGCATTATATACTGGATACATTCATGATTCCAGTACCTCTATACCTAGAATTTAGTTTGGCGTAATACTAATTAGAGAAACTTCTGGCTACACTACATATTTTGTATTATAAAATTCTACGCCCTATGATTAGAACTTCAATTTCCTTTCCTGCTTTCCGAAGAATGACCTAGATATGAGGTAGGGTCATATATATTCGTCTTTCTGTTGCAGTGACGTTATTAACAAAGAAAAAATGTACGTGATAAACCAAATAAATTTATTCCAGATAATTCAAATCCAAGGTTATGAAATTTTGTATATCAGGATGTTATATCCTCTGGATTTGAACTTCAGATTATATGTTCCATGGTTATGAAATCCTAAACATTACGTACCGAGTGGTATGAAATTCCGGATAATACATCCTTGGGGCTATGTAATACAAAACTTCGATATGGATTGAAAATAGCCGACACAACGCCTTCATTGCTATCAAATCTAGACAGTACTTTTCCATAAATCCCGGATAATGTTCTCCTTACCAGTACTTAACTAGCGCCAAAAGATTGGAATAAGTAACTCGCAGGGCTATAAATTCTAGGGTAATACATATTCAGGGTTTTGAGGCGCCGAACACCAAATCCGCTGGAGTATGAAATCCAAAGTAATACGCCTCCAAATTCAATTAAAGTCTCTCTTCGTTATTTTATTTCTCTGAATCGCTTGACATTTTACAACGAATGCGTACTATAAAAAGTTATAGACATTCACATTCGTTATTTTCAGTTTTCAATTTCAAATATTGATTTCTTTTGGCAGCAAAATTTTTCTTGGCTTCATTGTTCTCGAAATCCTGATTATCACAAACGTGCGGTATACAAAACATTCCATGGTGGAAGGTCCTTGCTTTATGTACACTTAGCAAGTTGTCTTCAATGCCATTGTTTTTCTCCGTAGGTCTTACATCTCTCTTCAATGATTATCATCATCCTGCACTTCCTGCTTCTGTAAATTTTCTCTAGTTTGTCTATCCTCTGTGTTGTCTCATCATCCATATAATTTACTCTGGTTCTCTGGAAGGGTTCACGGTTAACTGATGGAATTTGAGACGAATTGTTAATTGTAATGTTCATTAAATGTATACTGAGTGGCCAAAGGTCATGGGAAGACACTGAATGTGATGTTAAAAACGAGCTGCTTCTCCGCGAACCCTGAAAACGGCAGCAATACGGCGAGGCATCGACTCAACAAGGTGTTGGAATCGTTCTGGAGGGATCTAGACCCACGCATCTTGCACTGCTGCCCACAATTGGTCTTTTGTACTTGGTGCGGTGTTCATTGAGCGTACACTAGTATCGACATCATCCCATAAATACTCGACTGGATTGAGATTTGGGGATCTGGAGGACAAATCCACGTTTGTAACTTACCTGGAGTGCTCCTCCAACGATCTGCGTGCCACTACAGAGCGATGATATAGCGCATTGTCCTGTTAAAACATGGCATCTCCATCAGGGTACTCTAGAGCCAGAAAGGGATGCAGATGATCTGCAGGAATGTCCACGATAATATGCTCCTAGCAGTGCTTCTTACGGAAAGACAGTGGGGCCTAATTGCGACCATGAGAACGTCGCCTGGATACAACCTTGTTGACACGCAGGATCCATAGCTTCATGCGGCATACGCCACACTCTCACGGGCCCATCAGCACGATACAACTGTAACCGGGATTCATCAGACCCTACCACACGCCACCACTGTTCCATAGTCCATTGTCGATGTTCGCGGGCCCATGCACGTCGTTGAGTTCTGTGTCGAGGTGTCAGCAAAGGGACATGAGTTGGTCGTCGGCTGTTGAAGCGTATGGGTTGCAGATGTCTCCTTAGAGTCCTGGTAGAAATGGGTTCTTCATTCCCAAGATACAACTGGGCGGTGATCTGACTCACAGTAGCCCGCCGAGGTCCCAGTATGGTTCTGCGGAGGTGACGTGATGTCCGTTCGTTAAATACCTCTGGTCTTCCCGTGCTGCGGTTTACGCGGGTGGTAACACTCTCTCTGCGATATTGATGATCCACCTTCAACACTGTTGACCTCGGAAATCCGAATTCGCCTGTAATATCCGCAATGCTATGACCCACGCACCGTGATTCGATGATCATCCCAGTCGGTTAACTCGCAATGGGTTGCCATCTTCACGACACTGGTGTCTGTGACAGACTGCTCAGCTACGCCGCAGCTAGCCACAACGCTCAGGGGTCATACACGGCACATTTTCTAATGCGCACCCTTTCCCGTGACTTTTGGCCACTCAGTGTATGTTGTGCAGTTATACTTTCCTTGGAGTAGATTAAATCATGAGCAATGGCAGTCTAATATTCTGAGTTCCTACTTGTTAGGTCTGTTCGTAGAAATCCTGTTTGGGGTATTACCAATACTGTTAATTTCTATTTTCGTGGGGATTTTCTTTGAACTGTACTTGCCTTGGAATGTGCCTTGTTACTAAGACTGCTGGATGGGATTTAAAAATTGTCCCATAACACTAATGTGCAAGTTGTTCTCGTGAGTTTCCGGAATTTATGAAATATCGAATTGAATAACTTCTCCATTGAACCTGTGTCCGTGTGCTGCCCGGAATTATACGAAAACTATCTTCAAAATGCAGGCTTGCGAGTGAGCTTGAGAAAGACAATATCAAAAGAGAAAAAGTGTATTTGAAGGAATATTTTGGAAAATTTTGACGTTCGATATGAGAAACCATACAGTAACGTAATTGAAAAATGAATGGAAAAACCATATCCTCTCATCAGGGGCGGTGCGTCATTAAGATTTTCGTACATAAAGAGTTTTAGAAATGTTACATTATTTATATTTTGGACAATTAATGTAATGGGACCAAATTAATATCTGAGTACCACTGTTCTGAAGTAATTAATGATATGAGAAAATGGAAGTATGGTTGTATTACATGTTCCGTACATTTATCGTGACAATGGGGATAATTCGTCCTCAGTCCTCACAGTGAGTATTCGTAACTGTTTTGAAGGTTAGTGAACCTTTGAGGGATTGAAAGCTTCAATGCATTTTAAAATGTCAAGCTAACGACTAGTTTTGACATACCCGCAAAAAAAGAGGACAATGCAAACGAAGCTGTAGCGGCGGGTATTATGGCGACGTTATTGCAAATTCACTTGTATTCTTCTAACCTCATGTAACATGTTCTGGTGACGATTCACAGAGTGAAGCTTTCGACACGTTTCGAATTTTAGTTTAAAATTCGCTTTTAGCACTTGCGCGGTGGGAAGAATACGTTCGGCATAGTTTTTGTTCAACAGTGATTAGTATGTGGCGTTTAAAATAGTGAATAGTTTGCACCGCAGAAGAATCGACGAGCGCAGGTCCTTTTTAAATGAGGTAGGCCCTCACTTTTAAAGTATGTTATTATTAGCACGCTTTAGAATCAAGCATGCTTAACTATACTGATACTGCCAACAAAAATGTAATGACAAGGTTTAATATGGGTGTATGTACAACAGCAGCATAAAAACTACATTAATAATAATAATAATAATAATAATAATAATAATAATAATAATAATAATAATAATAATAATTGTACCGGTTGGTACACCTATACGCCGCACATTTGAATTTTCCGCCTTAAAGTACTCCTCTACAGCCGAAACTCTGAACTTTAAAACTGAATTAATTCAACCGTTTATCAGAATAGGTCACTGTGTTAATTTCGAATTGTTTTTGTTTCCCATTATCAAGAAGTGTGGACATTATCTCACAGATGTCTCTACCAAAAACTATGATCACGCACCCTGGTGCGAAGTGACGGAACTTTTCTTGAAGATATTTTATACTCATAAGTTTTCGTTCTTTCATTTGTGGGTTGGCAATATAAATCCTTTCTTTCCGCCAGTTTTGAAGTTAGCCAATCAAACATTTCTGTCATTAATTTTCAGCCAATTGTGTCCTTCTTCCCCAATTTTTGATGTGTAAATTTTAGTTAGCCAATACATGCATGTGGGTGTGTCTTAATTATTCATGAAAGGTCTCGAATCTTCTCCGAGAGTATAAAAACTGCTTATTTTCTTATCTCTCGGCCACTCGTACAACATCTAGCTTAGTGTATGGAAGTATAGCAGGAGGCGAGAAGCGCCTCTTTCATCCGCCAGCAGCTCTTCTACAAGGTAATGGCCTTTTAACATCTTTATTTCTTGCTAGCTCAGCAGTTTAGCCCTCGGGGAAGGTCCGAAACTTTTCAATGTAACCTACCTTTCGAAAAATGTAACTTTGTGCCGGCTTATGTAAAAGTTTCTTATTATTTAACTGTAAATCGGGGATAGAGAGTGCTTTACCCTCTTGAGCTCCCATCCACTTTGAGTTGAGGTGACTACACGTTTTGTCAACCGATTTTCTACTCTTAATGTATTAAAATTTTCGTATACGAGTCACCTCCCTAGTGTGGGAATAGCCCCTGTTTAATTAGCCTAGTGTCCCTTAGGTTTTAACAAGTATTCATGTAGGAGCGCAAGTACACGCCTCCATTCTTTCTGCGTTTAAGGCCATTTAAGCTAATCTGTTAATTTTCTATTTAGGCCCAGTAGGCTGGGTACTAGATACCCCTGTTTCATTATAAGTTGTGCCTTGATGGCAATCATGTGTAAAAGTCTGGTATTGCCTTTAATAGGCTTGAAAACTTGAGAGCGGCTCAGCTCTTGCTTGTGTTTGAAAAGTGCCTCTGGGAGGCTTGAGGTTAAAAGTTGGGAGCAAGTGCTCCTTGAATGAGGGGTTTTCTGTCCTTTGGTAATTTGTTGTGTGAGCTGAGAACTCAGGAATTATTAACTTGGGGATCGAAGCCCAGAATTTGTAAAGACCCCTTAACTTGTGCTTTCGTTTGTAAAGTTATAATTGAACCTGATTTTTCATTGTTATTTCACCTAGTGAAAATTTGTTAAATCTTGTTGTCTATTGAAAATATAACCTTTATTTAAATTTTAATTAATCTTTCGGCCTTGTAGTTAGATCCATTCCAGCCCGCACCTTCTTTCACCTCTGCATTCCACGGATAACTCCGTAACAACAACAACAATAATAATAATAATAATAATAATAATAATAATAATAATAATAATAATAATAATAATAAATACCCACATTAGCCCCACCTGACATTTGAGACACGGGCCGCTACTGCCACTCATGATATATTTTCTGCGGTTTCGAACGTTAAAGTAGGGGAAACAGACAGGGAAAAACGGACAGATGTGAGGTTTGTGTGAAATGACGGGCAGAGCTGATACATGCAGGAGAATGTGGTCTATATTCTATTCGCGTGTCATGGCATGCTAGTTAGATTGGAACACAGGATTTTTAGCGGAAAGTTCCCTTGAGGATCTTCTGTACAGCAACTTTGACTACAGACGAATGTGCTTTCTATTTGTAAGTAGAGTGCAGTTTATGTCTGCTACTGCAGCAGGTTCATCTGAGCAGTTTGGTGTTGGAACCATGTCAGTTCTATTTAAGTGGCTTTGGTAATTCTAGCAAGGAACGTTGTATGTCGTCTAGCGAGGGAAATCTTTCTGTACCACGATATCTGTAGGATGATGGAATGATAGTTTCATTGTGTTTATTTTTCTTGAATTGTGATGTACTCCTTTTGTTTTACCTTTCTTAACCGGAGTGTTCCTAGATGGCATGGAGTTGAATGAGTGCAGTGCTTTAAATAATTTAAAAGAACCCCTAAAAGGCCATGAAATTATCAATTAATTTATAGTTAATTTACTTAATATGTACCACAAGCATACAGAGGATAGTCAGAATATTTATAACAAATTCAGGGAATAAATAGATCGCATAATGAGGGACAATTTTTGTTTATCAATCTATGCTCTTTGACGTGACGTTTAAGAGGTATACATCAACGAAGGAAACACAGGAGATAGTGATATTTAACAAATGCGACATAATATTCTTCATTTATTTTGCATGTACCCTTAGGACGGATTAGAGAAGGTGTTCAGAGTGTTTGCCCTGAAGCTAATTACACTAATACACCATCGTACTCTGGCAAAAAATTCACGGCTCTGTTACATTTGATTACAAACAGCGAATATTCGCTCACTCAGTTCCTGCCTTGTGTGGACTGCGTTCGTATACAAACACTATGCTCTTCTTATGCCCTCAGAAAAAAATATAGGGGCGTTAATACGATTAATTGCGCCGGCCATGTAAAAGTTCTGCATCTCCATATCCATTGCTTCCTTTAGGTGTTGTTCAGGGGCCTGTTTCATAAAGCTACAAGTCTACAAGTTACAAGTAATTTTTCATACAAGTTGTTGAAAAAATTAATTCTTGTTTCATAAAAGCACTTGTAGGTGCAAGTGTATTTTTACAAGCTACAACACTTGTCAACAAGTCAAAATTCATGTTGTGTTTCATAAAGATACTTGTAGAGTACAAGAACTTGTGGAAAATACCATTTTTCGTACAGGTTGGTTTAGACATGTAAGGTTGAATGCAAGTCTGTGTACTTTGCTGTTAAATATTCAATAATCAATTAGTTTTCAAGCTTTGTGTTAATTTTCGTGTGGAAATGGTTTCGTTATATAGTAGCAACGATAGTGATGAAGATATAACAGGGGATGGACAAAGACGTAAACGAACTTTCAGAAGTACGGTTAACATGGCTTTCACAAGCTTTTATGAATACAATGAAAGATTTAGAATGAGTCCAGTAAAACTGGAGTCACTCCTACAAGATGTTGGTAATCAACTTTAACATGCAAGTGACAGAAACTGTGCTCTATCCCCAAAATAACAGTTACTTATAGGATTACACAGGTTAGGAAATGGAGGGCAATAGCATGCAGCAGGTGATATGCATGGTGTATCTTTTACATTCTCATCACACTTTGTAAGGTCTTTTGTGTATTGAGACTTGGGTAGGTCCAAGCCTTTCAAGTTTAAAGCTTCCAGTTTTGATTTATACATTTTTATTTCTAACAGTTCATTCTGAACGGCTGTCATCTTTCACCTCTCAATTTCCAGATAATCTGTGGGGTGAGGTGAAGCCTGAGATGAAATTCTCTTCCGGAGATAAGGCAATATTATGAATATTCCTCCACTCTCTAACTTTGTCATCTTTCGTGAGTGAAGTATAGAAAGCTCCAAACAAAATTTCTTTCGCTTTCCTGATTTTATTCAGGATAAAAACATGTATTTGCAACTTGTGTCTGTTTAGGATTACTCATGTTTGACTCCACTTGGCTATCTCACAGAAATCACCTGACTTGTAATACTTGTAGTGAAATGTACCAATCTTATAATTGTAGAAATTGTGTTTATGAAACAAAAATTTCCTACAAGTGTAGGAACATCCACTTGTAACTACAACGTGTACGCTTGTAGACTTGTAGCTTTATGCATCAGGCACCAGATCTGCTCGTACAAGCAGGATGAAGTCCAGCGAAGTACCATCATACTTGAATTTCATACCTCTGCGTATCTCCATGCCCTGGGGAAGCGTTTTCTAATGGACTTCAATACAAGATACCCATTCAAACAGGGTGGCAGGATGACAGACACCAGCAGATAGTCACCAGAAATTGCAGCCCGAATGAACTCTGGTGAACAGTTTATGAAGGTTCTCTTCGGCCCAGATGTGGCTCTTCCTGCTGTTGAAGTGTCCATCTTGTGTAAAGCAGGCCTGGTAAGTAAGTAACACGTGTTCAGAAAAGGCAGGATTAACGATGGATCGTTGCAGAACAACCTGAACACGAGGTGCGAAGTTGTTCGTCCCCAGTCCCTGCATTTTCCGGAGGAGGTGTTCCCGCAGTGCTCGTACTCAATAGCACAGGCAATGGCACGCGACTAATTTGGGGCTCGTTGTCGACTCTCGCAAGCACCCTTTCTCGAACGCAGGGCTTCTCACTTGGCGCCGTCCTCCACCAACCTGCTGGAGACTGAAGAGATCCGCTTTCTCGCAGGCGATGATGTATTCGGGGAAAGTTTGTGTGGAGCTGGTAATTTCTGTGTAGAAACCACAGTTGGTGGATGCAAAGTTTCTTCGACCTTGTCCTGTGGCCTCTCGTTACGCGTTATCATGTCGGTCAACTTAGGGCAGGCATAGGTGTCCGTCCTCAATAGATGCTTGAATTAAAGTGCACATTCATTGATTACACACAGCTGTGCACGTGAATTATGAGAACGGAACATGGGTACATATTAAAAGGAACCTTTTATCATCGTTGCGTCATAATTAAGCAGGGGTGCACATCGTCTAAACAACGTGTATTAAAACAATAGACGACCGGGCGAGTTGGCCGTGCGGTTAGGAGCGCGCAGCTGTGAGCTTGCATCCGGGAGATAGTGGGTTCGAACGCCACTGTCGGCAGCCCTGAAGATGGTTTTCCGTGGTTTCCTATTTTCACACCAGGAAAATGCTGGGACTGTACCTTAATTAAGGCCACGGTCACTTCCTTCACACTCAAAGCGATTTCCTATCCCATTGTCGCCGTAAGACCTATCTGTGTCCGTGCGACATAACAGGTTGTAAAAATAAATCCATCTGTGGAAAGGTACACAGCACCACTTTATATACGCACAATACGCCGCTGCTATCAAAGGGCTCGATGTTATCCAGTGCTGTGAGATACCTTCAGAAAGGGCGGAGTGAGGGAGCGTACTTACTTCGATCGTGGGTTGGTTGTTGGTTAATCAGTTAGCAATTTGTCAGGGCCCTTCCCACCCTTCTTAAGTTGCTCAGTTTATCTTGCAGCTAGCACCATGACCGTGCCCCTAAAGATAAAAGGACTGGCGTTAAAGGCCCAGGCGCCGAAGTGCCGGAATTTTATCTTGTAGGAGTTCTTTTACGTGCAAGTAAATATACCAACATGAGGTTGACATATTTAAGCCCTTTCAAATATCGAAATGAGCCCAAATTGACGTGCCAGCTTTAATCGTTTGAGCCACTTACGTCAGCCGAATCGCATCTCGATATTAACCCGTTAAAGCCCATTGTATTTTCTCTATAAATGTGATTTTTATTGCAAATATAACACTATACAAATACAAAATTAAAAGTAATGATCTTATTAGGGCGACATGGGTTGCCTTCAAATAGGACACTGTCTATACCTTACGGTGAGAAATCTGTGTCAGTTTCTATGTGTAACAGAATACCTGCTCCAAGAACGTTATCGTTCATGTTAAGAAGCACATATCACTTTGTTTATTAAACTATTCGTGTTATAACTTCAAAGGGAGGACGATAAAGTATTCGTGAATACAACGACTAAATTTATGCTTCCTCTAGTGCAAAGTCACTGCTTTGTCCTACATCGGAGGCTTGTAGTGGTGTGTCAACGGCGCACTAGCCACCAGCGTCTTGGAAAGCTGTAGCAATTCAACTGATGAGCCCACTGTTACACTGGGACCAAACACTGGTGATTTCACTATTGAAAAGAGCCTAAAGAGCTAAAATGTTTTAAATTTATGCTGTTTAAAATATGAAGGATGTAACAGGATATTATAAAGGCACCAGCATTTTCTTTGAGTTGACGATGAATAAATTAAGAATACCTTGTTATTAATGAATCAGAAGACATTTCATCCCAAGAAAATTGCCGAAACATCTTAACTTATATGATTCACTAATACATTTACTAATTGGGACCTTGTCATTATTTTAAAGTACAATGAATCTTTAAAGAAACGGCTCTGGGATTTAATGGATTAAGCACGTCATAAGGTCAGTTCCAACCTGTTATGAAACAGTTGAGTTATCCTCATACAGTTGAGAGGATCAGTGAATTAATCCGAGCTCTTTCGAAAACATATGAACATTGAGATAAACGTTTCCTCTTGAAAGATATAGAGATATTAGGATAAGTCTTTTAAGTCAGTCAGCACGGGGTGAGTCGTGAAGCTAATTGGCAGACAGTCAATGTAACTGAAATAAAGATGCTTATTCATTTTTATATTTTACAAATAGACTACCTGCCAATTAATCTGAAACATTATCTCATCTTGACCTACTGTAAAGCCCAAGTTATTGTACGAACCCTAAATATGCAACACTGAAAGAATATTCTACCTTGCTTTAGGATTATTACTATTAAATATCTTTACCGTTCAGGGTTGGTATTTCCCTCGGATTCAGCGAGGGATCCCACCTCTACAGTCTCAAGGGCAGTGTTCTGGAGCGTGAGACTTTTGGTTGGGGAGATACAACTGGGGAGGAGGACTAGTACCTCGTCCTTTTGGGGATGGGTAGATTGGAAGGGATAGGCAAGGAAGAGGGAAGTAAGTGGCCGTGAACTTAAGATAGGTACTATCCCAGCATTTGCTTGAAGAAGAAGTGGGGAACCACGGAATACCACTTCCGAGTATGGCTGAGGGGGGAATCGAACACCCCTATACTCAGTTGACCTCCCGAGGCTCAGTGGACCCCGTTCCAGTTCTCGTACCACTTTTCAAATTTCGTGGCACTAACCACTACGCACTCAGGTTTCGATGGCGATATTTAAGGAAATAAAGCATGGTGTTTAAATCAAAGTTTTTCCCAATATAATTTCAAGATTCATTTCGTACCTAAACGAAAATTCTGAATTAAAATTAAAGGGTTGATTGATGTAGAAGTGAACGCAGTGGATGAAGCTGTGTGTACGAAGCGTGTTCAGTGGTGGGGTCACATGAGAGGAATGGAGGAGGATGTTCGGCTTCATGGTTAAATGATTAGCGTGCTGGCCATTGGCTCACTGCTTGATTTCCGGCCGTGTCTGGGATGTTAAACTTCGGAGGCCACACGCCGTTATAATGGCGGAGGATAGGTTACCTATTCTCCGGGCCCTCTTATGAGCAGGCTAAAGCGGAAGAGTGTATAGGCCAGGGGAAGACGTGGGTGAAAGGGGCTGTGCCTACGGTGTTGTCACATGAAAATAGCAAATGCTAGGGGATAGCTAGCTGCTCCTAGCCCTTTCCTGCGCGATCGTCGGTCTTCCTGTCAACATGTAATTACAGGAAACATAAGGATATAGACGGATGTCCTTCCTGACGCTAGGACTGAGGATTTGAATCGCAGTATCCATCCTTTTATTTCTATAAGTGTCTGACTTGCGTGTATGCAGGAACAAGGTCATGTGTATTTTTTGCTGAGATAACATGTCACTTCCGTTCACGTTTCCGCAAGCTGTAGCAGAAACTCACAGTACTTCTCCCATTTGGCCTTACAACATGGAGGAGACAACATGCATACAAAAAATTTATGATTTATAATTTTTTCTCTTAGAACAAAGGTATCCCCAGACATGGTGTATTGTGTATCGTGTTCTCAACACATCAATCAATGTTCTGATCACATGTTGAAGTTAACGACATCGAGTACAGTGTTCGATTCTAGTCTTGTTATGTTTTAATTACTTATTTAGTAAGGTATTCCCTGACATGTTCTAAACACATGTTGTATCGTGTATCGTGTTCTGAACACATCAATCAATGTTCTGATCACATGTTAAAGTTAACGACATCGAGTACAGTGTTCGATTCTAGTCTTGTTATGTTTCTTTTGTAATCTGATCTTCTTAGAACTAAGGTATCCACTGACATGTTCTAAAAACATGTACAGTGTTCGATTCTAGTCTTGATCACTTATTTAGTGATCTGAACACACCAATGAATTTTCTGATCACATTTTGAAGTTAACGACAACGAGTACAATGTTCGATTCTAGCCTTAATCACTTCTTTTGTAATCTGATCTTCTTAGAACAAACGTATTTCTTGACATGTTCTAAACACATGTTGTATCGAGTGCAGTATTCAATTCTAGTCTTGATCACTTATTTAGTGTTCTCAACACATCAATCAATGTTCTGATCACATGTTGAAGTTAACAACATCGAGTACAGTGTTCGATTTTCGTCTTGTTATGTTTCTTTTGTAATCCGCACAATGATGTTATCGTTGCACACTCATGCCTTGGCGATGCATGCTCGATAAAGCTATGCCTTGACAGAGGAGGAGGAGGAGGTAGAGGAGGTAGAGGAGGCTGTAACAGCCACCATCGTCTTGTGTAGTAACCTCTAAGCGCTAATTAGCGTCGGGAAGGGCATCTTGTCGTAAACTAAGGATAGTCTCCTTCAAGATGGTAGATGAGAAGTTAGTTTCGCGTATGCACTAAATTTTAATGATGATAGCTAACGGAATTTTTCAAATTACCCGCCACCACATTTCAAAGGTATGTAGCTAAAGATAGCAGCACGGTGCTCTGTTGATTAAAGATGGCAGCTTGTCAAAAAAGCACATAGAATTTCAAATTGCCGCCACCACATGTTAAAGGTATGTAGCTAAAGATAACAGCACGATCCTTTGTTGATTAAAAATAGTCGCAGCTGCACGTGGAATTGCCTACTACTACAATAAAGATAACAGCACGGTGCTCTGTTGATTAAAGATGGCAGCTTGTCGAAAAAAGCACATAGAATTTCAAATTACCGCCACCACATTTTAAAGGTATGTAGCTAAAGATGACAGCATGATGCTCTGTTGATTAAAGATGGCCGCTGCCAGCTGTCCAAAAGCACGTGGAAATTACCGCCACCACATTTCAAAGGTAGTGCCGTAAAGAGGGCAGCACTGAGGTTTGCGATGCAAGATGGCGGATGACAGCTGTCAAAAAAGCACGAGGATTTTAACTTACCCACCACCACGATAAGGTTTAGTGCCGTAAATTTGCAGCACTAAGGTTAGCGATGCAAAATGGCAGATGGCAACTGTCATGAAAAACACGTGGATTTTAAATTCTCCACCACCACCACCACCACCACGATAAGGTTTAGCACCATAAAGTGGGCAGCACTGAGGTTAGCGATGCAAGATGGCGGATGACATCTGTCATAAAAGCACGTGGCTTTGTTTACAAACAAGAGCAGATGGATTTTTTTCAAATTGCCCGCTACCACATGCATAAGGTGGCAACAGTGAGGTTTAGCCCCGTCAAGATAGCAGCACCGAGTTTAGCGATGCGTTGTTGTTTAAAGATATCCGCTTGACAGCTGTCAAAAAGCACGTGGCTGTAAAAAAAGAACGTGGCTTTGTTTACAAATTCAAATCTCGCGCTAAGTTTGCCCGTGAGGTTTAGTGCCGTAAAGATGGCAGCACTGAGGTTTAGGCCCCTTCAAGATAGCAGCACTGAGGCTAGCGATGCGTTGTTGTTTAAAAATGGCGGATGACAGCTGTCAAAAGCACGTGGCTTTGTTTACAAATTCAAATCTCGCGCCAAAATTCAAATTTACCGCCCGTGAGTAGGAGGCCCCTCCCGAGAGCCTGAGGAGGAAGAGGAGGAGGCGGCCTCTGAGGAGGGCCTGAGGAGGAGGAGGCCTCTAAGGAGGGCCTGAGGAGGAGCAGGATGCCTCTGCGGAGGGCCGGTGGAGGTGGAGGCCGCAGAACTGTCCACTTATACTACTGAAGCACGTTTGCATAGATAACATTTTCTCGAGAAGTACTTGTCCGATTTTCAAAATAATCACGGTGCTGAATTTTTAATTTCTGTAGGTTTAAGGCTATATGTAGAAAACAGTTTGGTTCCACTTAAAACAGTTGGTACCATTACCGCAGATGATACTGACGCTATGAAAAATGATTTTCTTCCTTTCTTAAACCGCTTACCGTCCAGGGTTGGTTTTCTCTCGGACACAGAAAGGGGATCCCATCTCTACCACCTCAAGGGCAGTATCCTGGAGCGTGAGCCATTGGAGCATGTTTTACAACTGGGAAGAAGGACCAGTACCTCGGCCAGGTGGCTTCACCTGTTATGCTGAACAGGGGCCTTTTGGGGGGATGGGAAGGTCGGAAGGGATAGACGAGGAAGAGGGAAGGATGTGGCCGTGGTCTTAAGTTAGGTACCGTTCCGGCATTTGCCTGGAGGAGAAGTGGGAGACTACGAAAAACCACTTCGAGAATGTCTGAGGTGCCAATAGAAATCCCCTCTACTCAGGAGTTCTTTTACGTGCCAGAAATCTACCGACAGGAGGCTGACGTATTTGAGCACCTTCAAATACCACCGGACTGAGCCAGGATCGAACCTGCCAAGTTGGGGTCGGAAGTCCAGCGTCTCAACCGTGTTATTATTATTATTATTATTATTATTATTATTATTATTATTATTATTATTATTATTATTATTATTATTATTATTATCACGCCTCTATGCTGTCATGTCATCTTATGTCTTACATTTGAACTTCAAGCTGGTTTACAGTCAGCAGTGGTGTAAGGATGGAACATCAGTCAAGATGATGGACAGTGCTTGTGTTGGTACATCACCACGTGTAACAGATCATTTAAATAAAGACGATAGACGAAATCACATCTATATTTTGAGATATTGTCTTGACATTTTTATTGTTATTGCAGTTATTTTATTATTACACTAATATTAACTGCTATAATTTGTGTTCCACGTGCATGTACAGCATTTCTCTTCTGATATGTGCAAATGGAAGATATACTTGCAGATTATTTTCCATTGTATCAGTTCCTATCCAAACATTATTTTAAAATTTCTTTTTGAAATATAACAATAAAATTTTGTTTTTAATAGATGAACTCGTTTGTACACTTGCATACGCAGTGTGTTCGAGCAGTGTATACCACGAAATAAACCCCAAAAATAATTTTTCTTCTACTGAAAATTCCTGATTTGTTGCTTACATCCTAATTCCGGGGGATGGTGTCAAATATTTAGTGCCAGGTCACACGTACTTACCATGTGACCGACACTTTGATGTTATAGAGAAGCAAAAGAGGCAAGTCTCATCAATTTACATTCGAGATCAACGGATGGAAAGATGACACGTGACATGCTTATCATTGCGTATCCGTTACTGGAAAAGATAACTAAATGAACAGTATCTGATTCCAAGCAAAAGGCATTATTAAGTAAGGTTACATGTTGTAAAATAGGTAAAGACGATCCACGTAGGTTCCTTTTTTAAGTATTGAGTATGATTCTCTGGATGTCAGAAAGAAAGTACCGGGTAGAGCATCCTTAAGTAGTGAACAGCAACCATGTGTTTAAAACAGACCCATGACTGTACTCCAGCCGAATTCAAGGATATTTTATACTTTCTGGATTACATACCTTCTTTGTATCATGCATACTACAGAAATCATACTTACAGCATGTAATCCCATGCGGGAAGGTAAAGAGACTTTGTTTGATATTCCTGATTATGATTACGTTATGGTACAGGATTTAGTACCTGTAAGCCTACCTGATTATGGCATTTATTTTTAACAACATTTTCTTTATGTATATTATATAATGCATTGCCAGATTTATGTGCTTATTTCATTTCATGTATCACAAATTCAGGTAGGCATGTTATAAAATTGACATATGTACATTATGTTACAAACCTGTCATATGCACATTGAGTGTAATACATTCCTTTAAGTTCAATGGGCTACTGAATCGCTAATCTGAAATAAAACAATTTTAAATATCTATGTAAATATTCTAGTGAATGTGTAATTTGATTTGATGTAGTATATCAGGTAAAATTACAGCAGTATATTTACCTTATTCCATTTACAAATCCCAAATTTTCTTCCTTCAAGCAAATTGAAGGTTAGACCATTTTTGCGGTCATGTCTTCAATTGAGAAATTATTCTGACAGTGAGATCGCGGCCTTGGTCTAGAAAGCCAAGAATAACGGCCGAGAGAATTCGCCACACTGCCCAAGGGTCAGCTCGTAATCTGCAGACCTTCGGGCTGAGCAGCGGTTGCCTGGTAGACCAAGGCTCATCAGGGCTCTTGCAAGATGGGTGAGTTAGTGTTTGTCTGTTCCTTTCTTTCTTTCTTTCCTTCTCTCTTTCTTTCTTTGTTACTTGATCGACCTCAGCGACGAATCCCTCCGCTTCGAAGATAACGGGTTCACTCCCAACTGATGGCAGTGGTATTTGAGGGCATTTATGTGCTGCATAAAATGTGTCGTTGGTTTCCAGGATGTCAAATAAATCCTATGGGACAAAATTCCAATACCTCGGCTTCTTTTACAATGTACAGTAAATGAATGGACCTAAAAAGTAACAATTTTCTTGGTCTTAATAAACACCGAAGTACAAAAAGGCTACACATTCGGAAAAGACTGGATTGGTAGACCTGAAGTTTGTTTTCCGTGATTTCCCATTATTACATCAGGAAAATGCCTGGGCTGTATCTTTATTAAAGTCCGCCTCCATAACGTAACGGTTAGTGTTATTAGCTATCGTCGTCGGAGGCCCGGGTTCGATTCCCAGAAATTTAAGAATGGCAGGAGGGCTGGTATGTGATTGAAATTGTACATGCAGCTCACCTCCAATGGGGCTGTGCCTGAAAAGAGCTGCACCACCTCGGGACGAGGACACGAGTTCACTTTTTTATCTTAATTAAAGCCATGGCTTCTACCTACCTTGCATATCCCATCGTCATCTAAACCCTGTAACGAGTTCGTGCGACGTAAAAAGAAATAGCAAAAGTCAATTTATTTCTGTACCATCCCGTCATCTCTTTGGAACACTCGTCTCATGCTCGTGATATAACTTCTTACCTATTTCCACTTCAGTAGGCGAACTGATTAACTCAGTGGGAATCTTCGCTCAGAAATCTGAATTTCGTTCGGTTCCCGTGTTTCGTCGTGTTTCTTCATTTTTCTTATACGCCTACTGCATGTCTGGATAGTAGCTTATTTCAGGTTGATTTCTTGTCAATATTTGAATTGGCATTTGTTGAAAGGGCAGATGTAAAATTGTTTGGTATTTTACTTTTACACTGATTATGAAACTAGATGGGTAGATACACCATTCTACTTTGAACAGGCAGGATAACCTTCCGTTCTAGAAAGCCAAGAATAACGGCCAAGAGGACTCGCGTGCTGACAACACGACACCTCGTAATCTGCAGGCCTTCGGGTTGAGCAGCGGTCGCTTGGTAGGCCAAGGCCCTGGGATTAGGTTAGGTTAGTCTTACTTCTAAGTTCATTTAAAATGCAACTCTTTTGTCAATATTTTGTTAAAAGGGCAGATGTCCTGGACAAATGTCTTGTAAGTTTGAGCTGGCACTACGTATTATTGATTGCACGTAATTATTGTGCTCAGGGTATTTTCATTGTTGTGGATTGTAGGCAATAGAAATAATTATTCTGAATCATGAGTTCTTCAGGTGAAGGTGGTTGATCTCCCAGAGAAAAAAGGAAAGCCAAACCTCAAACATACAGAGAAATATTATAAATGAAGTTAGACTGAAAGAAGAAACTTACACAAGCTACTCTGGAAAGAAAATAGAGGCTAAAACAGCTGGAGATGGTTGCAGCTAATAATATTTTATTATTGTAATGAAATGAAATGGCGTATGGCTTTTAGTGCCGGGGGATCCCAGGACGGGTTCGGCTCGCTAGGTGCAGGTCTTTTGATATGACTCCCGCGGGAGACATGCACGTCATGATGAGGATGAAATGGTGATGAAGACAACACATACACCCAGCCCCCGTGCCAAGGAAATTAACCAATGATGGTTAAAATTACCGACCCTGCCGGGAATCGAACCCGGGACCCCAGTGACTAAAGACCACCACGTTAACCATTTAGACATGGAGCCGGATATTATTGTAATGAATTAGTATGAAGCCTCTGTGGCTCAGGCGGCAGTGCGTCGGCCTCTCATCGCTGGGTTCCGTGGTTCAAATCCCGGTCACAACGTGTGAGATTTGTGCTGGACAAAGCGGAGGTGGGACAGGTTGTTCTCCGAATACTCCGGTTTTCCCTGCCATCTTTCATTCCAGCAACACTCTCCATTATCATTTCATTTCATCTGTCAGTCATTAATCATTGCCCCAGACGAGTGCGACAGGCGTCAACAGCCCGCACAATTCCTATCCTCGCCGCAAGACGTTCCCTCCCTGACCCGGTCAATGACTGGAAAACAGGTTGTAGGTTTTAATTTTCAATGAATTAGTATAATATAGGCGATTTGAATGTAAGCTTAATATCTTTTTACTGCATTTTACTGTCGCTAATTTCACTGTTCTTATATTATTACCACCAAAGCAAACAGTTGTTCATAAAAGTTTTGTTTTCACTTTAGAGGCAGAATGAGGTGTACAAAGATGATTACTTGGAAATAAACAACACACCCTCAAAACAAAAGACGAACAAGACAATTTTCCTTTACAATTGCAGTCTGTTGTACTATTCCAGATTGGTCATCACTCAAATTTACAGAATTTTCCACAGTTGCTCGGTGCCATCTGTCATCTCTGACGCGCATGATGTCCAGTGTAGACACATAAGAACTGATGAGATTTCAAAAGAAATTCTTCATCCCATATGAAAATTAAATTATTTACGTGGAACTCAAGTATGCAGTGTAATTGCTATAGCGTACATACTAGTCGTTGAAAGGATTGTGGGAATAAAGGAGGTGGAACAAAAAAAGGATCTGGAATGTAAATTGATGAGACTTGCCTCTTTTGCTTCTCTATAACATCAAAGTGTCGGTCACATGGTAAGTACGTGTGACCTGGCACTAAATATTTGACACCATCCCCCGGAATTAGGATGTAATCAACAAATCAGGAATTTTCAGTAGAAGAAAAATTATTTTTGGGTTTTATTTCGTGGTATACACTGCTCGAACACACTGTGTATGCAAGTGTACAAACGAGTTCATCTATTAAAAACAATATTTTATTGTTATATTTTAAAGTTTTTAAAATAATGTTTGGATAGGAACTGATACAATGGAAAATAATCTGCAAGTATGTCTTACATTTGCACATACCAGAATAGAAATCCTGTACATGCACGTGGAACACAAATTACAGCAGTTAATATTAGTGTAATAATAAAATAACTGGAATAACAATAAAAATGTCAAGACAATATCTCAAAATATAGATGTGATTTCGTCTATCGTCTTTATTTAAATGATCTGTTACACGTGGTGATGTACCAACACAAGCACTGTCCATCATCTTGACTGATGTTCCATCCTTACACCACTGCTGACTGTAAACCAGCTTGAAGTTCAAATGTAAGACATAAGATGACATGACAGCATAGAGGCGTGATAATAATAATAATAATAATAATAATAATAATAATAATAATAATAATAATAATAATAATAATGCCGCCTCTGTGGTGTAGTGGTTAGTGTGATTAACTGCCACCCCCCGGAGGGCCGGGCTTCGATTCCCGCCTCTGCCACGAAGTTTGAAAAGTGGTACGAGGGCTGGAACGGGGTCCACTCAGCCTCGGGAGGTCAACTGAGTAGAGGTGGGTTCGATTCCCACCTCAGCCATCCTCGAAGTGATTTTCCGTGGTTTCCCACTTCTCCTCCAGGCAAATGCCGGGATGGTACCTAACTTAAGGCCACGGCCGCTTCATTCCCTCTTCCTTGTCTATCCCTTACAATCTTCCCATTCCCGCAAGGCCCCTGTTCGGCATAGCAGGTGAGGCCACCTGGGCTAGGTACTGGTCATCCTCCCCAGTTGAATCCCCAGACCCAGAGTCTGAAGCTCCAGGGCACTGCCTGGAGGAGGTAGAGGTGGGATCTCTCGT
Organism: Anabrus simplex; assembly: GCF_040414725.1. Lineage (NCBI taxonomy): Eukaryota > Metazoa > Arthropoda > Insecta > Orthoptera > Tettigoniidae > Anabrus > Anabrus simplex. The sequence goes on along the minus strand of NC_090266.1, from coordinate 1,148,045,735 downwards.
TGAGTCCGAGGGAAAAACCGACCCTGGAGGGTAAACAGATAAAGAAGAAGAAGGAGAAGAATAAGTTACTCAACAGATACCAGCATTTAACTCATTTTTTAAAATAATTTTTTGCGAGTATGTCTTCAATATCGTTATTACAGGTAATGAACTTCGGAGCTCAAAACGTTCCGTTCCAGCAGTGCGACAAACAGATAGCAATTGACACTAACCACTACACCACCTCCAGCCAAACTTTAGTTGTGACTGTCTCTGTTGGACCCACACCAGTTCCAACTAGATTCATCTTACAACAAGACTGAAGCAATGAACATTTCTAAACATGGATTTTTACTGCACTTGCTGATTGTAAGTGTATCACTTTTATACATGTTTTTGATCCTTGTATATTTTTTGCTAAATATGAGCTCTAGGCTGCAAACCTCCGTGGCTCAGGCGGCTGCGCGCCTGCCTGTCACCGCTGGGTTCCGTGGTTCGAATCCCGGTCACTTCATGTGAGATTTGTGCTGGACAAAGCGGAGACAGGAGAGGTTTTTATCCGGGTGCTCCGATTTCCCCTGTCATCCTTCATTCCAGCAACACTCTCCATTAATATATCATTTCATCTGTCAGTCATTTGTCATTGCCCCGGGGGAGTGCAACAGGCTTCGGCAGCCGGCACATTTCCTATCCTCGTCGTTAGATGGGGCTTCATTCATCCATTCCTGACCCGACCAGATGACTGGAAACAGGCTTTGGATTTTAATTTTCATGATCTCTAGGATAGATCGAAACATGTCCTACTATCTAGCATTTTTAGACAGGCCATTTATTAAATGGCAAATAATTTGTATTGAATAGGTGGACTTAGTACATGTACATTTTTAAAAAGAATTTAATCCTAAATATTCAATATTGGTCTCACGCAGGGTGAGTAGACCTCGGGCCAGCCATCAGATCCAGGTAAAAATCTCTAACCTGGCTGGGAATCGAAGACAGGCCAACTGGTAAGAGTCACACTTGCTACCCCTGGACTATGAGACTGGCAGTAATAATTCATAGGGCGATTATTTATTTATTTATTTATTTATTTATTTATTATTATTGTTATTATTATTATTTTCTGTTTGTTCCTTGTATATTGATTTTTTTAAAGCAGGACGTGAGCTAAGCAGTCATCCGTTGTCGAACATCATCGCGTCCCATTTTATTCAGTTCTCTTCCCTGTGGTCAATGTGGACGCCTATTGCTATTGATGCTTGTTCGGGCGTATCTGAGCATGTTAATCCACTCATTCACGCTTCTCTATAGCAAAACACTTTCACCTGACCGCTGACGTAGCGCTCACCCTTTTACTATGACATCCACATCTTCCTGCTCATCTAACGCGTAAACAAATTATGAAGACCACTCTGTTCATCACACCACTCTGAGGAGGCAATAGGTTACTACTTGTATATAGAGTGAATGTGTCCAAACATTTAAGAATGTATTCCCATAGAAAGGCGGCCCTGCGGTCCAAGGGTAGCGACCTTGCTTCTCGTCCGGAGGCCCCAGGCTTCGATTCGTGGCCAGATCAGGGATTTTTTTATCTGCACATGAGAAGTTGTTCGAGGCCTGCTCAGCCTACGTGAGAACCATTGCGAAGCTATATGACGGTGAAGTAGCGGCCTCGGTCTAGAAAGCCAAAAATAATGGCCAAGATGATTTCTCGTGCTAACCACGCGTCACCTAATAATCTGCAGGCCTTCGGAAGAGGGAAGGAAGCAGGCGTGGTCTTAAGTTAGGTAACATCCCGGCATTTGCCTCGAGAAGAAGTAGGAAACCACGGGAAACCACTTCGAGGTGGGAATCGAAGTCGGGCCTCCAGGGGTGGCAGCAAATAACACTAACCATTACACGACGGAAGTGGACATTAATTATTACTAAAAAAGCGTAATTGGAGATAATGTTAACTATTTTAAAACGGATAAAGAATCATTCATAGATCTTTATAACTGCAGCGGCTCAATATATAGCGCATTGAGGGAGCGAATTTCGCCAATGTGAAGGAACATACCGTGGTGGTGGCGCCAACAAAAACCACTATGTGAAGTATGTCAACGTAGAATTTTGGCCGGTAAGGTTCTATCATCTAAGGTTCAATAATTTGTGAATATAGTCAGGGAATTCTCGCTCTCCAAAGAATATATGTGCTGCGGGTCGGTATTTCTCCAAAAGGTCTTTCGCAGGCGCAATGCCGATGCCTACTGTAGATAAAGTTTCTGACGGTTTTGTCTCCTTCAACCTATCTTAACTCCTTCCGAAATGCCTGCTAAAGGTTATAATTTTTTTTACGACTCTTCCAGGACAGGCATGTGGCTCTAACACTTGTACAGTAGACGCTCTCAAGCATACCGTAGGCTGCTTGCTTTTGAACTTCTTTCGAGTAATATAGATTCTTCGTGTCCCACAGTTCAGGCAATGCACGACAAGTCCGGATGAGGGTAAGCAATGTTTCTTAGAGTGGGTAGTTGCCATATTGATAAAGCGACTTAAACCTTTGGTATGAAAGCAACCGTAAGCAAAACAGTAGTCTTCCTCTGTTCGTTCTTCCCTTGAAGAGCCTTAGGTGCTGCATTGTGCAATTCACACTCACCCATTAGCTGCCACTGTTTGAACAGCCATGTCTTAAATGGAACGCTTCGATTGAGATGTTTTTATGAATATCTCATTTTCAAGACCGCATTGTACTCTAAATACACTGTCAACATATTGGGCCGTGTTCAGTATATGCGGTATGCACTGAAGAGGTGCCTAGCATTAGAAGCCACCAAATAATATTTTTGGCAAATTGTAAAAAGACTATTCAGAATAAACTATTCTCTTAAATAACATAGCTTTAACGTTAACATTTCAAACTAGCCATTTAGCAGAACATTTTAAAATATAAACGTGTTACTGACTATGGTTTGTGAAAAGTTTAAGAAACAAAGGAATAATATATTTGAAAATACAGGTAACTGTGAAAGAGGTAGACCTACTATTACTTTTAGCGCTAAATTAATGGTTATGTCCGCTTCTGTGGTGTAGTGGTTAGTGTGATTAGCTGCCACCCCGGAGGCCCGGATTCGATTCCCGGCTCTGCCACGACACGAAATTTGAAAAGTGGTATACGAGGGCTGGAACGGGCTCCACTCAGCCTCGGAAGGTCAACTGAGAAGAGGGGTTTCGATTCCCACCGAAGCCGTCCTTGAAGTGGTTTTCCGTGGTTTGCCACTGCTCCTCCAGGCAAATGCCGGGATTGTACCTATTATAACGCCACGGCTGCTTCCTTCCCCCTTCATTGTCTATCCCTTGCGACATTCCCATCCCCTACAAGGCCCCTGTTCAGCATAGCACGTGAGGACACCTGGGTAAGGTACTGGTCCTCCTCCTCAGTTGTATACCAACCCACAATCTCGCGCTCCAGGACACTGCCCTTGAGACGGTAGAGGTGGGATCCCTCGCTGAGTCCGAGGGAAAACCAACCCTGCAGGGTAAACGGATTAAAATGAATTAATAGTTGTTAGTTTACATTATTTAAGCTATCTCTGATAGCCGAGTCTTATTACAACCATATAAAGGAAGGTGTCTACAACGCAGTTCAGTAACCATTATCAAAATGAAAGTTTGTTTTTACACTTTTCTTACATTTAATCTACATCTGTGTCTATTTCTTCCACATAAACTACGACGTCTTCTTAATTGTTCCAATCTGAAGTCCTAGATCATCCTATTTTTTTCTAAAGCAGAGTAAAACTAAACAGTTAATTATTCCTCTTTTTGCATCCAAAATATTTCGATTGTACCTTCGACTCGTAGCGTTCTTTGGCAGGTTTGAGATCACCTGAATTTAAAGTATGCGATCTAATTTGTGTCATTCATGCAGAAGAACAGCAGTAAATCACACACACACACACACACACACACACACATGCTGGGTAGTCCCGGGAAGCGCTGATTGGCTGACAGGGATTTGGCGGACTTAGACACTACGAATGTCACTGCAGGTGTTGGATTAGGCGGACATTGAAACTCAGCCTCATATTCGACCACGACATTTTAAAGGGATATGTCGAGTTTTGATCGAAAGTCGTGGTTGTTTTGAATTCCTCGGGATAAAAACTGTATAGCAATGTATAACTCCACTTTGTTAAAACAAGAATTAGGTGGCTTTTGATACTAGGCACCTCAGATGTTAAGAATGGCCAACCGGTCTCCAGTAGGATCCGAAACCATAACTTTGCGATTTAACGTCAGATGCTCTTGTGCGTAGAACTATGGTTATCTTGGTTCTGTTTGAAAGGATTTAAGCTACAGGTCAATTCCGGCACTAGTGCCTTTCCAAGAGAACAGAAAGGACCTAGGCCACCTCGGTGCAAGAACCAGTCAAGTCCAAAAAGTAATGTTTTACAGGAGAGAATACATTCATTCCGGAATTCCAAGTGTGAATGAATATCAAATTAAATTGTTTACTCAGTGTGTAGGGTAATTAACAGGAATGTTCTGTGGTGTAGTGGTTTGTGTGAATAGCTGCCACCCCCGGAGGCCCGGGTTTGAATCCCCGCTCTACCACGAAATTTGAAAAGTGGTACGTGAACTGGAACGGGGTCCACTCAGGCTGGGGAAGTCAAGTTAGTAGGGGTGGGAGGTTCGATTCCTCCCTCGGCCACTCTCGAAGTGGTTTTTCGTGGTTTCTCACTTCTCCTCCAGACAAATGCCGGGATGGTACCAAACTTAAGACAACGACCGATTCCTTTCCTCTTCCATGCTTATCCCTTCCAATGTTCCCACTCCCCTACAAGGCCCCTGTTCAGCATAGCAAATGAGGCCACCTGGGCGAGGTACTGGTCCTACCCCAGTTGTATTCCCGACCCAAAGTCTCGCGCTCCAGGACACTGTCCTTGAGGCGGTAGAGGCGGGATCCCTCGCTGAGTCCGCGGGAAGAAACAATCTTGGACGGTAAACGGAAGAAGAAAAAAAGAATTATCAGGAACGTTGCGTGTTTACAACGTGTTTGTGCTTTACGTTTTGTACATAGACACTTTTTAGGATGACGGACTTAACTGTTTTCTTGACTAGAAAAAATCCAGTGCCGTATTAGTCATACTAAAATGGTCGTTTTTTCATTACTTACAAAGAACACCGTAACATCCATTGTTCTCTCAGTTCACTTTCCAAATAAGACAACTGGGTCGTTAATCATTGCATTTTCATACGCACATATATACACAGACACACACCTTTAATTTTTATTTCCATGTTAAAGGTAATACAGACAAAAGGCTAATTTTAACGACAAAAATGATAAATGTAACATGGTTAGGTTTCTTCATCTTGTATTTGTTATTGCGCTTTAGTCTGATTGACTTAAATCATTATTTTCTTGTTCATTAGTGCCGCACGATTTAGTGATAGTGTTAACACTTTGGTACATAGTGTTGTGAAGGATTTTGCACATCCTTAAATTTATTTATCTTGATTGGTATTGGACTACGTTAGCAGTTCACATGTCAATACACAACACGTGCAACAGGGAGTTGTATTCGTGCTGTCCTTCATCACAGCTGACACATACGCAATGTTACTGCCATGTAACAAGAGGGTTTCAGAGCGAGATTCAGTGAAGTCCTTCTTTGTGGCAAAGACGTCACTTAAAAGTGAACGCGTGGCATCTGTTTCACTAAGCAGTATACATAAAGTATCATTTTGAAAAAATGTTGTACTTGACTGGTTTTTACGCCGAGATCTTCAATTGGCAAGAGCATCCGACGCGAAATGGGAAGGTTGTGGATTCGAATTTCACGACAATTTAGCCCGTACAAGTGAGTTGACTGACCGATGGACACAATTCATGTTGCTGTGTGTTTGTATTAGTGACATGATGAGTTCGGACACCGCCACAACCCCGTGTGTCCCATATTAAGCAAAATGAAATTTGTAAAATCAAATTAACTTTACGCAATCAGTACTAAGTCTGGAGAGTGAGAAGGGAAACCTTGGTTATTTGTTTGTGGCACCGGACGAGTTGGCCGTGCGGTTAGGGGCGTGCAGCTGTGAACTCGCATCCGGGAGATAGTGGGTTCGAACCCCACTGTCGGTAGCCCTGAAGAGTTTTTTCCGTGGTTTCCCATTTTCACAGCAGGCAAATGCTGGGGCTGTACCTTGATTAAGGCCACGACCGCTTCCTTCCCAATGCTGGGGCTGTACATTAATTAAGGCCACGGCCGCTTCCTTCCAATTCCTAGGCCTTTCCTATCCCATCGTCGCCATAAGACCTATCTGTGTCGGTGCGAGGTAAAGCCACTAGCTTCCTTCCCATTCCTAAGCCTTTCCTATCCCGTCGTCGCCATAAGACCTATCTATGTCGGTGCGACGTAAAGCAACTAGCAAAAAAATAAAAAATAAAAAAATAAAAGAAAATTGTTTGTGGTAGAGCTAAGACTACACTGTGCAGGAGCTGAAAATATCCCTTGTAAGTTATTAGCAGACTTTTTAATTTTTAGGTGCTATAGGTTCTTTTCTTTTTGCTATTTGCTTTACGTCACACCGACACAGACATGTCTTATGGCGACGGTGGGATTGGAAGGGCCTAGGAATTGGAAGGAAGCGGCCGTGTCCTTAATTAAGGTACAGCCCCAGCATTTGCCTGGTGTGGAAATTGGAAACCACGGAAAACCGTCTTCAGGGCTGCCGACAGTGGGGTTCGAACCCACTATCTCCCGATTACTGGATACTGGCCGCACTTAAGCCACTGCAGCTATCGAGCTCCGTCTATAGGTTCTAAAGTATTCTTTAGACAGCTTCAGTTTTACGTATGTAATAGGCATTTACCGAGCTCTAAAGCTTCAGTCGCTTAAGTGCGACCAGTATCCAGTATTCGGGAGATAGTAGGTTCGAACCCCACTGTCGGCAGCCCTGAAAATGGTTTTCCGTGGTTTCCCATTTTCACACCAGGCAAATGCTGGGGCTGTACCTTAATTAAAGCCACGGCCGCTTCTTTCCCACTCCTAGCCCTTTCCTGTCCCATCGTCGCCGTAAGACCTATCTGTGTCGGTGCGACGTAAAGCAACTAGCAAAAAAAAAAAAAAAAAAAAGAAAATAGGTATTTATCAATTACAATACCATTCTTATTTTGATAAATTGATAATAACTCTTTAGGGTGAAATATAAAGCAAATATCACTCAACTTTTTCATGAAAACGTCACTGAATATCATTTTACCAACAGATGTGAAAAAAGGAAACTCCTGTAACCACTGTATAATTAAAGACGACTTGGACTCTGACTCTTCCCGCTTAATGCATTCACTGAAAAAACGGAAACACTGAAATGTTCTCACAGAATGAACTGAAGAGTTTTGTTTCCAGCAGGTCTCCCAGCTCGTGACACAGACTAGGAGCGTGTTTTCTGCGGGAAGTTCTTAAGGACTTCAGCGGAGTATAGTTTACAGCTTCCAGGTTTTAAGATTTTGTTTGAGAAGCATTTTAATAATATACTGCTGTTCATGATACTGAAAACGAGTCGGCAAATATTTTAGTTTCTCGGAGTGAATTAAATCATGTTTAATCGATTTAGGGATGAAAATTAGGAATTATAGGAAAATAATCAAATATAGGTTCCAACATCAATGTAGGCATTTTTAAAAACTATTGGACCGCCGTTTTTAAACTTATAAATGCATGAAACGTGTAAATACATCTTTCTCTTAGCTATCTCTTCCGGAAAAACTAGGTTTTCCCCTAAAATCCGAGGTCTAGTTATTAGTGTAACCGTGGTGTCTGGCCACCCTACCGTCGCACAGTGCGTCGACTAATGGCCAAAAATTTTAAAAAAGAGTATCAACTGTATCTTAAGTGTGAATAGCACGGAATGAATTACAATTGATTGCTAAGATAGAAAACCCACGTCGCAAATAGATGAAAATCCCACAGTCAACAGAGTGAGCGCTCCAAGGGACACTATTGTACCAACCCGAGTCGTTAACTTGCCAGTCAACTCGTCCAGCGTGTGCATCGGTGTTTGAGACCACAGTGAAGACTGAGGCTTCTTGTTACTAGTGGACAGTTTCTGTACAGGTGCGTCCTTTCCTTTCCTTTACGACGAATATTTGATAAACATGTTTTCTCTGGGATATCTTGAAAAAGCCAAAACATGTCTTGAGATCTCTGCAGTAATATCTTTCTCTAACGTTTCTCTTCAGGTTTATCAATACTTCATATGCATTTGTCCAAAGTTTGACTTTTATGACGTATTTTTCATGATAATGCACTATGAAATACGAACACATTTTCGAAGGGTGGATGTCAACAACGGATTCTAGTCGAAAGAAGGCGGAAAATCGGAAGGCGTGCTTTTAAACCTGAAAACTGCACAGAAGATGTGTACAACAGTTTACGTACATTTAGTGAATTACTACACGTGACTTTAATCAAACACTGGCGGAGGGCTCACAGGGTTCGGTCGGTGTTTCTAGCTAAACATGCAGAGTGGCTCGATCGTCCGTGTACGCTCCCGGACTATAATTGCTCACTGCCAGAATAAAATGAAGACCGATGCAGCTTGCTCTGCTCGCGGTAGACCCTGTAAACAGTTCGAGGAATGTTCGCTAAAAACAAAGAAAGGGCGTGTAGAATGTCTTTTTGCGACTAACTCAGCAGCAAGAGAAAGCTCCTCTGCGAAACAGGCAGCAGCGAAGGAAAACACAGCAAGAAATATGGAACAGTCGAAATGCCTATCCTTTATGCAAGCCTTATCCTTATTTGTTGATCTCGATTCTTCCAAAAAGCAATACACCACTTTGAGGTCGGCTGTCAGCAGCGTTCATGCAGACTGTTTCCCTAGCCTATACAGTGTAAGGAAAGGAAAGAAAGAACTTTTGCCCCAATGTATTTCAGTCATCGAAACATCTGCACACATAGACCTACAAGAACTTTTGTATAAAACTGTTGAAAGCATTTTAATCGTTGAATGTAGAACAGGATGTAACAGCCAAATTGATCTGTAAGTGGGGATTTGGCGACAGTGGAGGTCACAGTGTTTACAAACAGAAATTCAATGGTTCGGATGTGGAATATACGGATGAATACATATTTCTGAGTGCTTTCGTCCCTATTCAATTGATTGATGTAATATTAGGAACAGTTCTGCGGTACAACGGTCGTCCAGGATCAAAATCGTACTGTAGATCTATTAAATTCATGTTCTCGAAAGAATCGCTCAGCGATGAACCTTATGGCCGTATTATCTTTGGAGGACCCAAAGCTTCTTAGGGTTTATAAACAAAATGAAGCCCATTTTCTCTTTAAACGCAGTTTGGATTCTATTGACCTTTTTCGCAAAATGTACCCCTTTTTTCTTGACCTCTTACCTGCCAGGATTTGAAGGGTAGGCGATACGCAATGTGTAATAAACATTCAAATGTTCTAATCATGGCATGAAGGGGGGGATAGACCGAATGAAAAGAGAGCTTTGTTTGCAGGCTTATCACAGGGTTTAGTAGTATTTATTCCCGTTGGTTTCAAACCACACATGAAGCAATTTGAGGTTACGTTGGTTCCACTTATAATGCTACACACGCTGCCATTTACCATAGTTAAACGCAAATCAAAGGTAACATCTAATATGTGGTTAGCACGACGTATGCTCTCGGCCGTTATCCTTGGCTTTCTAGACCGGGGCCGCTATCTCACCGTCAGATAGCCCCTTAATTCTAATCACGTAGGCTGAATGTACCTCTAACCAGTCCTCAGATCCAGGTACAAATCCCTGAACCGGCTGGGAATTGAACCCGGGGTCTCCGGGTAAGGGACAGGTACACTCTTGTGTCTGTATGTTTTTAAGGTCTATAAATTATTATTTATTCCTTGTTGTCACATTTTCTCGCTCTTGTTACTTCTCCTTCAGTGCTTCTTCTTTCTTTTGCTCCTTTAACCATGATAGTTTGCTCATTCAGTTGTCTTCCTCCACCCTTGCCCTACACCACAGGGCCGGCGGAGTTGGTTTTACGAGAAGATTATGACATGAAGACTCGTATAGAGAATCTTGTGAACTGTATCTTGGTCCTTGATGACTGTACATTAGATGTCACCTTTGATTTGCGTTTAACTATAGTAGATGGCAGCGTGTGTAAGATTATAAGTGGAACCAACGCAACCTCAAATTGCTTCATGTGTGGTTCGAAAACAATGGGAATAAATTCTACTAAACCCTGTGATAAGCCTGCAAACAAAGCTCTCTTTTCATTCGGTCTATCCCCCTTCATGCCATGATAAGAACATTTCAATGATTATTACACATTGCGTATCGCCTACCCTTCAAATCCTGGCAGGTTAGTAGTCAAGAAAAAAGGGGTACATTTTGAGGAAAAAGACAATAGAATCCAAACTACGTTTAAAGAGAAAATGGGCCTCATTTTTTATAAACCCTAAGAAGCTTTGGGTCCTCCAAAGATGATAATACGGCCAGAAGGTTCTTTGCTGAGCCCAGGAGTCCAAGAAGACCAAAGACTTGTACCTAAGTTTATACAAGTGGTATTACATGCAAAGCAGTTTGCACAGTTTGCTAGTCCATGCAGTCTTTCAAGTTACCCGAAAGAGCCTTTAGAAGCCCTCCACAGTCTTCCGCCACACTAGGTTAAAGCATACACGGAAAAATTCTCGATCCAATACGTGTTTAGACCTGATGCTTATTGTATCGTGTCCTATTATATCCTCACAGATAAAGAACTCAAAGCAAAGGACGATAGATACAGATCTGGACATTTATTTTAGAAATGATGCTGGCCAGCTCCATATCTCTAAGGGCAACTGTGATGATGGTGATGACTGATGGGAGGAAAATCTAGACATGTTGAAGCCATATAATTCATTAATTTCCACTGTATTTTCAATGTTATTATTCATGTTTGGAAGCCTCCTTGGCTCAGGCGACAGCGAGCTGGCCTCTCACCGCTGGATACCGTGGTTCAAGTCCGGCTCCCTGACTAAATGGTTAGTGTGCTGGCCTTTGGTCACAGGGGACCCGGGTTCGATTCCCGGCAGGGTCGGGAATTTTAACAATCATTCGTTAATTTCGCTGGCACGGGGGTTGGGTGTATGTGCTGTCTTCATCATCATTTCATCCTTATCATGACGCGAAGGTCGCCTACGGGAGTCAAATCGGAAGACCTGCATCTGGCGAGCCGAACATGTCCTCGGACACTCCCGCCACTAAAAGCCATACGCCATTTCATTTTACCGTGCTTCAAATCCCGGTCACTCCATGTGAGATTTGTGTTGAACAAAGCGGACGCAGGATAGTTTTTTCTCCGGGTACTCCGGTTTTCCCTGTCATCTTTCATTCGAGCAACACTCTCCAGTATCATTTCATTTAATTAATCATTCATTAATTATTGCTCCAGAGGAGTGCGACAGGCTTCGGCAGCTGGCACATCTCCTATCGTCGCCGCTAGATGGGGGCTTGATTCATTCCATTCCTGACCCGGTCGAATGGCTGGGAACAGGCTGTGGATTTTCATTACTTATGTTTACAAGTACCTTGTAATATTTGATACGGGACCCTAGGACGAGATAGTTCTTCTTTTCCTACCGCTTTTCCCACACCTATGGGGTCGCTGGTGCGAACTGCGTCGTACGTGTGGATTTGGCCCTGTTTTACGGCCGGATGCCTTCCTGACGCCAACCCTGTATGGAGGGATGTAATCACTATTTCGTGTTTCTGTGGTGGTTGGTAGTGTGGTATGTTGTCTGAATATGATGAGGAGAGTGTTGGTACGGACATATACACCCAGTCCCCGGGCCAGAAGAATTATTCAGAAGCAATTAAAATCTCCGACCCGGTCGGGAATCGAACCCGGGTCCCTCTGAACCAAACGTTAAGGACGCTGGCCATTTAGCTAACGAGTCGGACAAGGACGAGATAGTATTTGCTATATATTTACAGTTGTAAAGTTGAGCGACAGAAAACATGTTTGTTAGGCCTATTTGGCCAGTGAGCCCCTTCACAAGTGAAGAAAACTTGATTTTTGCCCACTACTCCATATGATCGCCGCACCGTGAACTCCTTATGACTCACTGCGGGGATGTGGAGCTCAGACGGTAGAAGCACTGACTTTCTCAGCTCAAATCGCAGGACTCATTCCCGACTCAGTCCGTTGGTATTTGAAGGTGTTCAAATAATCCAGCCTCGTGTCGATAGATTTACCGGCACGTACAAGGTCTCCTGTGGGACAAAATTCCGACATCTCAGTGGCTTCGGAAACTGTAAACGTGGTTAGTGGTACGTAAAACCATTTTATTATTATTATTTCTTTCTTAGTCCGTTTACCCTCCAGGGTTGGTTTTTCCCTCTGACTCAGCGAGGGATCCCACCTCTACCACCTCAAGGGCAGTGTCCTGGAACGTGAGACGTTGGGTCGGGAATACAACTGGGGAGAATGACCAGTACATCGCCCAGGTGGCCTCACCCGCTATGATGAACAGGGACCTTGGTGGGGGCTGGGAAGATTGGAGAGGGTAGGCAAGGAAGAGGGAAGGAAGCGGTCGTGGCCTTAAGTTAGGTACCATCCCGGCATTTGCCTGGAGGAGAAGTGGGAAACTACGAAAAACCACTTCCAGGATGGCTGAGGTGGGAATCGAACCCACCTCTGCTCAGTTGACTTCCCGAGGCTGAGTGGACCCCGTTCCAGCCCTCATACCACTTTTCAAATTTCGTGGCAGAGCCGGGAATTGAACCCGGACCTGCGGGGGTGGCAGCTAATCACACTAAACACTACACCACAGAGGCAGACATTATTATTATTATTATTATTATTATTATTATTATTATTATTATTATTATTATTATTATTATTATTATTATTATTATTATTATTATTTATTTGAGCAAGTGGCTGCACGGTTTGGGTCATGCATCAGTCAGTTTGGATTCGGGAAATAGTGGGTTCGAACCTAACCGTCGGAAACCCTGAGGATAGTTTTCCGTGGTTCCCATTTTCACGCAGGCGAATGCTGGGGCTGTACCTTAATTAAGGCCATGGTCGCTTCCTTCCCATTCCTAGCCCTTTCCTATCCCATTGTCGCCATAAGATATATTTGTATCGGTGCGACATAAAGCAAATAGAGAAAGACATAAGTAAAACATTTACAGCTCTTAAGAGTTTTAGTAGCCAGTGACGTTATTTCTATGATTTTATGTCCGGCTCCATGGCTAAATGGTTAGCGTGCTGGCCTTTGGTCACAGGGGTCCCCAGTTCGATTCCCGACTGGGTCAGGAATTTTAACCATCATTGGTTAATTTCACTGGCACGGGGGCTGGGTGTACTGTATGTGTCGTCTTCATCATCATTTCATCCTCATCACGACGCGCAGGTCTCCTACGGGAGTCAAATCAAATGACGTGCACCTGGTGAGCCGAACTTGTCCTCGGACATTCTCGTCACTAAAAGCCATACGCAATTTCCATTTCATCATCGTATCTAGAGCACCGCACATTATTTAGTGTGACCGAGCATTTCATATTCTGCGAATGTACAGCATGGCATATGTGCAAATGAGAATATACTTGCTTGTTATACCTGCTTTATGATTTTACAAGTGTCCATTTACTTCTGCCTCGCAGACGAACTCGCTAGGGGTCGCTAGTGTATTCAAAAATGAACAATCTTTTATTTTGTGATTTTTCTTCCTAATCAGCTGGAGTGACGGAAACTTTAAACAGTTAAGGTAAAACAAATAAAATGTTGTTTAACCTTAGAGAATTCGTGAGGCAGGACATCCCTAATATTGAAATCTGGCAGTACCTAGAGTAAACGTACGGTTTTGCATGTACCGATGCGCAAAACGTTCAAAACTATTAATATTTTGACTGACCCAAATAAATAAAAATACATTAATTTTGACAAATAACTTTTTAAAATACTTTTTCTGGTAATAATCTATTACTTTTGGAATGAAAAACCATCATATTTAAAAGAAATAATACATTGGGTATTTAAGGGTTAAAATGGACAGGATTTTCCATATTAAACAGCTTTTCAATTATACTCCCGATATCCTTTTCAGCAATAATTATTGTAGAATCAGGTCTTTCATTTTCAGTATTATGCTTAAAACAAGTTTCTTACAAGGGATTTACAGCGATTTGACCTTATCGAGTTTAAGGGATCGTAGTGCGCGAAATGGTTTCGTAAAGATGTGGTTTTCTCCTTAAGTGATATTTATAATAACCAATGGGATTTCATTATCCACTCTTCCATTTAATTCAACTACATATATTTTCCTGCTTGCAAACGGGAGATCGTGGGTTCGAACTGCACTGTTGGGAGCCCTGAAGATGGTTTTCCGTGGTTTCCTATTTTCACAGCAGACGTTTGCTGGAGCTGTACTTTAATTAAAGCCATGGTCTCTTTCCTTCCCGCTCCTAGCTCTTTCCTGTCCCATCGTAGGCATAAGGCATATCTGTGTCGGTGCGACGTGAAGCAAATAGACAAAAAATATCTTGCAAGTGGCTTAACGCTCCATTAACTCGAACAGGTATCCAGCGACGATAAGATAGGAAAGGATTAGGGGAGTGCAGGAAACCGCCGTGGCATTAATTAAGCTACAGGCTGAACATTTGCCGATGAGAAAATGGGAAACTACTGAAAACAACTTGATGGGTTCGAACCGGGGTCCTCCCCAAAGTAAGCTTATATTTACACGACCAGGACTTCGCAGCCAACTTGCATTTTTATTCTTAAATTATCTGTCGTTCTGATTAAGTCCTAGTATTTGGAATGTTTACTTTCGCGATGATCTATGCACGTTTACATTTTGGAAGCTAGTAATGCAGCTGTAGGAGAGAAGTGCTGACAGCACATAGTGTATCCTTTCAATCACCACATCCTCACGCTCGCACTTAATTTTCGATCCAACAGCAGAGTGTGAGATTCCATGAATAAGACGCTGTACCCGATATCCCGTAATTCTATGACCTGCTCGGTAACGGAGCCGCATTGCATCACATATCCGATGCCCTAATTCTACGAATTGCTCAGGAATATTACAAACTAGCGAATGTACCCGTGCTTCGCTACGGTATTCTACATTGTATTCGAATATCGAAGTAAATAGTGTACATGCAGTAAATAAGATTCTTTTAAAATTGCGTGTCTTTTAGCGTTATCCAAGAAACAGCATGGGGAGGTCCCCGTACGTTGTTTCCAATGTAAAGTGTTTGTTACGGATTTGTGATATAACGGCAGGCTCACTTGCCTACTGGCATTCACAATCGAGTTGGGAAGTTTACATTATAATTGCAGGCCCCATTGCCTACTACGCGGACAGAATCGATTTGGGGAATTTTCGTTAAAATGGCAGCCGCCCTTTCCTACTTCCAGACAGATTACAGTTGAGGAGATTCTATTATAATGGTAGGCAATTACCCTACTATCACTCGAAATTGAGATGTGAAGTTATCATTATAATGCCAGGCCCATTTTCCTACTGCCAGCCACCTTACTGCCAGTCACACCAAGTTGGTGAGTTTCCATCAAAATAGCAGGCCACTATGCCTAATGCCAGTCACATGTTAGATGAGGACATTTCTTTATAATAGCAGGCACCCTTGCCTACTGCCAAACACAATCGGGTAGGGGAGTTTTAAACAAAACTGCATGCTCACTTGCCTTCTGCAAGTCAAATCGAGAAGGGAACTATTCATTACAGTTGTAGGCCTTCCTTACTAATGACAGTTACACAGGAGTTGGAGAAGGAACCCTTTCCTACTGCCAGTCAAAGTCGGTGTGGGGAATACTGATTACAATATCAGACCCACCCTTTCTCGATCGCTAAAAATCGACATCAGTGAATATATATAGATCGACATACGAAAGTATATGCGTGTTTACAATATTGAGGACCTTCATTTACAGATTAACTGCTACTAAACGTACGTCATATCGACAAAGGATTATGCCATAAGACACGCCGGGTTTAGTGGCCTAAATGGCTGGTCTTATGATATGTCATCTATTCATGGGTCAGATTGAGTTAGAAACGTGGAACAGGGTAAAGGATTTGTAAGATTATCTCACATTACATTACTTTTCGGATAATTATGTGACAGCTACATACACAGCATTTGGCTCAAATATGCCTACTGGGTGGGCCAATTTTCGTGAAGAGTATGATGATTCTGTATTTCATATAAGTAATTGAAAGTATGAATTATGCATGTGAAAATTCCAAATTGACTTAACATCGATTAATAGAGAAAAATAAAACGTAAAAGGATACAGATACGGCAAAAGGTCATAAGACCAAGGTTGTAGATCATTCCAAATTGAATGGAGATTGTGCAATCTGTTATGTGATAGGAATTTCCGAAGGTCTGCACCATCATTAAAATTTCCTGCATATTTCGATATTTTTCGGGGATAAAAAGTGAAAAATTTAATGATCTAGGATGTTGTCCGTTCGTTACAGGCTAAAACGTATAATTTTGTCAAATTTCAATTATCTTCTTTTTCTTCTGGCAGATTATGCCACAATCTGGATTTTGGGCGAGGCAGGTAAAAATTAGGACTTTCAGGAAACTAAACCAAAAATTATGGAGATGGTCATTATTACCCCTTAAACGGAAAGCTGTATGACACGAAAATTTCGCCAAAATAGTCAGTGCAGAGGCACACTGTCGTTACGATTTGATTTATATAGATAAGGAATCTGCTCCATGTAAAACACCTTTTGGGCTATGTCCGCTGGATGTAACCTGCAAAAGTGACCATTCATGATATTTCCCTTATTAATCCTTCTGACGAAAAAATGCACATGAAAAAAAGTTTTAGAGGTGGAATTCCATCACGTTTGGTCGATTTCCAGTCAGTCCGTATATATTGTGGAAGAGTAAAATCACCATTTGTGTTCCCTATAAACCGCAAGTCCATTCCGGAACATGAAATGTTATTTACGTTTAAAACCTACCTTTGGACAGGTGGATGCTAAATATGAATTTTGGTTCGAATGTCTTCAGTAGTTTTCAAGTTGTAAGGAATACGCTTTACACGCACCCGCTCGTGAGTTAAGTCCGATGGGACTTGTACAGAAAAACGGTCCGTTAATGATATCTCCCTTATTAATCCTCGTATCGAAATGATGCACATGAGACAAAAGGTTTAGAAATTAATTTCTACCAAGGCAGGTAGATTTAAATTAACGTTGGTTGTGTATATTTTGTGGAAGTGAAAAATCACTGTTTCGGTTTCGTATAAACCCCCAGTCAGTTCAGGGATTTAGAAACAATATTTGCCCTAAAACCTATCAAGGACAGGTGTATTCTAAATATGAGTATTGGTGGAAATACATCCAGTAGTTTGTAGCACTCGTGTACATACGGCGTAATTAAGGAAGAAAATAATACAGTTAAGAAAGTTGAAAGTAATAGAAAATGGATTATAATTGAGGACAGCCGGATAACGACAAATATGTAAATGCCAAGTGAATGTATTGGAAAATCAAATGCCCCTCAATAAATTATGCTAGTGTGAGTTATGGATATAATAAAGCGTTAACAGATGAGAAATTAAGGTCCATTGATTCCTCGGTAAACAAATAATAAGAAGATGACTAATGGTGTTATTACTTAATCTATTCGAAGGCGGTTATAACATCCAACGATATTCCGCCAATATCCCGCAGATAGGCCGATTGACGCCTCTCTTGCCTTCCACCTAAGGAACAACCACGAATTTAAAAGCATGATGAGGAAAATGGCAATACGTTACTTCCCTGTTGACATGCAGTCAGAGACGTTGCCATGGTAACCTGTAGGTTCGTTGTCGGTCTGTCGGTCACTCAATGCAGAGCATGGTACCAGCACAAAATTGTAAATTTCTCCGTCATGTAAAGAGTAAGGTAAATTATGAACATAACGAAAGTTGTTTATAATGAAGAGACGTTTTACGTACGGTAAACGAAGTTTACAGAAAATCAATAGTATAAGAGGAAATGGAGGAAAACCAGAATGGTTTTCCTATAAACCCCCGTCTATTCAAAAATTTTAAAATGATATGCATATTGAAACCTTCCCCAGGATGAGTATACTCTAAATATGAAGTTTAGTTGAGATCTATCGAGCCGTTTCGACGTGATGGTGGAAAAACCATTCTGATTTTCCTATAAACCCCCGTCTATTCAAAGATTATAAAATGACATGCATATCGAAACCTTCCCCGGGATGAGTATACTCTAAATATAAAATTTGGTTGAGATCTATCCAGCCGTTTCGACGTGATGGTGGAAAAACCATTCTGGTTTTCCTATAAACCCCCCGTGTATTCAAAGTTTCTAAAATGATATGCATATCGAAACCTTCCCCGGGAGGAGTATACTCTAAATATGAAGTTTGGTTGAGATCTATCCAGCCGTTTCGACGTGATGGTGGAAAAACCATTCTGGTTTTCCTATAAACCCCCCGTGTATTCAAAGATTTTAAAATGATATGCATATAGAAACCTTCCCCGGGAGGAGTATACTCTAAATATGAAGTTTAGTTGAGATCTATCGAGCCGTTTCGACGTGATGGTGGAAAAACCATTCTGGTTTTCCTATAAACCCCGTCTATTCAAAGATTTTAAAATGATATGCATATCGAAACCTTCCCCGGGATGAGTATATTCTAAATATGAAATTTGGTTGAGATCTATCCAGCCGTTTCGACGTGATGGTGGAAAAACCATTCTGGTTTTCCTATAAAACCCCGTGTATTCAAAGATTTTAAAATGATATGCATATCGAAACCTTCCCCGTGAGGAGTATACTCTAAATATGAAGTTTGGTTGAGATCTATCCAGCCGTTTCGACGTGATGGTGGAAAAACCATTCTGGTTTCCCTATAAACCCCCCGTGTATTCAAAGATTTTAAAATGATGTGCATATCGAAACCTTCCCCGGGAGGAGTATACTCTAAATATGATGTTTGGTTGAGATCTATCCAGCCGTTTCGACGTGATGGTGGAAAAACCATTCTGGTTTTCCTATAAACCCCCCGTGTATTCAAAGATTTTAAAATGATATGCATATCGAAACCTTATCCGGGAGGAGTATACTCTAAATATGAAGTTTGTTGAGATCTATCCAGCCGTTTCGACGTGATGGTGGAAAAACCATTCTGGTTTTCCTATAAACCCCTCGTGTATTCAAAGATTTTAAAATGAT
This sequence comes from Anabrus simplex, assembly GCF_040414725.1. Lineage (NCBI taxonomy): Eukaryota > Metazoa > Arthropoda > Insecta > Orthoptera > Tettigoniidae > Anabrus > Anabrus simplex. The sequence goes on along the minus strand of NC_090266.1, from coordinate 1,148,026,539 downwards.
ATGCATATCGAAACCTTCCCCGGGATGATTATACTCTAAATATGAAATTTGGTTGAGATCTATCCAGCCGTTTCGACGTGATGGTGGAAAAACCATTCTGGTTTTCCTATAAACCCCCCGTGTATTCAAAGATTTTAAAATGATATGCATATCTAAATCTTCCCCGGGATGAGTATACTCTAAATATGAAGTTTGGTTGAGATCTATCCAGCCGTTTCGACGTGATGGTGGAAAAACCATTCTGGTTTTCCTATAAACCCCCCGTGTATTCAAAGATTTTAAAATGATATGCACATCGAAACCTTCCCCGGGAGGAGTATACTCTAAATATGAAGTTTGGTTGAGATCCATCCAGCCGTTTCGACGTGATGGTGGAAAAACCATTCTGGTTTTCCTATAAACCCCCCGTGTATTCAAAGATTTTAAAATGATATGCATATCGAAACCTTCCCCGGGATGAGTATACTCTAAATATGAAATTTGGATGAGATCTATCCAGCCGTTTCGACGTGATGGTGGAAAAATCATTCTGGTTTTCCTGTAAACCCCCCGTGTATTCAAAGATTTTAAAATTATATGCATATCGAAACCTTCCCCGGGAGGAGTATACTCTAAATATGAAGTTTGGTTGAGATCTATCCAGCCGTTTCGACGTGATGGTGGAAAAACCATTCTGGTTTTCCTATAAACCCTCCGTGTATTCAAAGATTTTAAAATGATATGCATATCTAAATCTTCCCCGGGATGAGTATACTCTAAATATGAAGTTTGGTTGAGATCTATCCAGCCGTTTCGACGTGATGGTGGAAAAACCATTCTGGCTTTCCTATAAACCCCCCGTGTATTCAAAGATTTTAAAATGATATGCACATCGAAACCTTCCCCGGGAGGAGTATACTCTAAATATGAAGTTTGGTTGAGATCCATCCAGCCGTTTCGACGTGATGGTGGAAAAACCATTCTGGTTTTCCTATAAACCCCCCGTGTATTCAAAGATTTTAAAATGATATGCATATCAAAACCTTCCCCGGGATGAGTATACTCTAAATATGAAATTTGGCTGAGATCTATCCAGCCGTTTCGACGTGATGGTGGAAAAATCATTCTGGTTTTCCTGTAAACCCCCCGTGTATTCAAAGATTTTAAAATTATATGCATATCGAAACCTTCCCCGGGAGGAGTATACTCTAAATATGAAGTTTGGTTGAGATCTATCCAGCCGTTTCGACGTGATGGTGGAAAAACCATTCTGGTTTTCCTATAAACCCCCCGTGTATTCAAAGATTTTAAAATGATGTGCATATCGAAACCTTCCCCGGGAGGAGTATACTCTAAATATGAAGTTTGGTTGAGATCTATCCAGCCGTTTCGACGTGATGGTGGAAAAACCATTCTGGTTTTCCTATAAACCCCCCGTGTATTCAAAGATTTTAAAGTGATATGCATATCTGAACCTTCCCCGGGATGAGTATACTCTAAATATGAAGTTTGGTTGAGATCTATCCAGCCGTTTCGACGTGATGGTGGAAAAACCATTCTGGTTTTCCTATAAACCCCCCGTGTATTCAAAGATTTTAAAATGATATGCACATCGAAACCTTCCCCGGGAGGAGTATACTCTAAATATGAAGTTTGGTTGAGATCTATCCAGCCGTTTCGACGTGATGGTGGAAAAACCATTCTGGTTTTCCTATAATCCCCCGTGTATTCAAAGATTTTAAAATGATATGCATATCGAAACCTTCCCCGGGATGAGTATACTCTAAATATGAAATTTGGTTGAGATCTATCCAGCCGTTTCGACGTGATGGTGGAAAAATCATTCTGGTTTTCCTATAAACCCCCCGTGTATTCAAAGATTTTAAAATGATATGCATATCGAAACCTTCCCCGGGAGGAGTATAATCTAAATATGAAGTTTGGTTGAGATCTATCCAGCCGTTTCGACGTGATGGTGGAAAAACCATTCTGGTTTTCCTATAAACCCCTCGCGTATTCAAAGATTTTAAAATGATATGCATATCGAAACCTTCCCCGGGAGGAGTATACTCTAAATATGAAGTTTGGTTGAGATCTATCCAGCCGTTTCGACGTGATGGTGGAAAAACCATTCTGGTTTTCCTATAAACCCCCCGTGTATTCAAAGATTTTAAAATGATATGCATATCGAAACCTTCCCCGGGAGGAGTATACTCTAAATATGAAGTTTGGTTGAGATCTATCCAGCCGTTTCGACGTGATGGTGGAAAAACCATTCTGGTTTTCCTATAAACCCCTCGCGTATTCAAAGATTTTAAAATGATATGCATATCGAAACCTTCCCCGGGAGGAGTATACTCTAAATATGAAGTTTGGTTGAGATCTATCCAGCCGTTTCGACGTGATGGTGGAAAAACCATTCTGGTTTTCCTATAAACCCCCCGTGTATTCAAAGATTTTAAAATGATATGCATATCGAAACCTTCCCCGGGAGGAGTATACTCTAAATATGAAGTTTGGTTGAGATCTATCCAGCCGTTTCGACGTGATGGTGGAACAAACAGACAGACAAACAAACAGACACGAACAATTTTATTTATATAGACTCGCTTTCGCTCGTTGGGGGCTGCGCCCCCAAACCCCCAATTCCTCTATATTACAAGTGGTCTTATGGGAAATTACTGTGAGGAATGGGTACTTCGTTACGGAAAACGGATTGTGCCACCAGACGGCCCATTTATTTGCGTATATTTTTGGTCCTATAATATTTTCTCGTACCGTATATTTACGATTTATAGCAAAGATAGCGTTAAACGTTTGGACGTGGTGCAAATTACGTACGATTCTCACAAGATATGAAATAATTTCCTAACGTAAAGGGGAGTTATAGTCTTGAATCTTGGTAGGTTTATCGTGGTTGAAACGCTCTATATTTACGTTCTTTGATGTTCTGTCGTATCTGCATCGAGTTAGGGGAAGATTGGTGTAGAACCTTGGATTAGGAGTACAGTGTTTACGTATTACTTCCGTTTTCCATTTTTACAGGGTGCTAGAATCATGCATTTTGCTCACATATGATCCACGAACGTTCCAACGAGCCTGCCATATTTCATGATTCTGTCGGTCTTATATGTGTGTAAAACAGTAAAATTAATTAGGGAAAATGTAAAAAAATGGACGTCAAATCTGAAAAAGCAGCTCTATCCAAGTCATAAGGGATCAAGATACGACTAAAATTCCCGGGACCGAAGTTGTAGATCTCTTCATGATGGGATCCGAACGCCTGGTCGATTTGGCGGTAAGACTTACAGTTTAGCCACCAAAATCCTCGAAACGTTAGTTATCACCATCATGAAAACTGCTTCCAGATTTCGATAATTTCTGGAGATAAAAACGTTAAACAATGCAACTCTTTCGAATTTCTCCCTCGGTTGCAGGCCAAAGTTGTAACTGCGACAAATATTAATTTTCTTGCGCACGGCAACACATCGTCCACAATTTAGTTTAAAAGAAGGGAAATAAAAATAACAATAAATCAACATTTAGCCAGGCAATGTGCATGCTAAATAGTGCATGCTTTCATTTGGAAATTTATTGCGGGCAAACGGTGCGTCCTATCGTGGTACGGATTGCGGCGTTAGACGACCCGTTTAGTCGTCTACATTACTGTATTAGGCGCCTTCTCGTATCCCAAATATTTATACCATAGAAAGAGGTGAACGTTTCGACCCATGTCAAATTTCGTCCACTTTTCAAAAATTGAAAAACAATTTTGCCAACTTAGCAGACAGCTACAGTCTTGAAACTTTGCAGGCAGGTTGACGATGAAAGGGCCTATATTTTGGTTATTGGAGGTTTTGCAGTATCTCAACGGGCTTCGCCATAAATTGCTTAAGAATCATAAATTAGGCTGAAATTTCAATAGTGTTTCCACATATACCCTCCGTTTTCCCATACTTGCAAGGCAGCTAGAATAACGAAAGTCAGCCTACATATGGCCAATGACGTTGCCAAGAAGCGTGCTGAATTTCGTTCATCTATCTATCTTATGAGTGTGTGCATCAATAAAATCATTTATGGAAATTTAACAAAAATGACCAAAACCGGGGAAATGAAGCTCAGTCTAAGGTAGAAGGAGTCGAGATACGACAAAAAGTCATAGGACCCATGTTGTAGATCTCTTCATTTTAGGGCACGAAACTACAGTCCGTTTATTGATAACCATTACCGTTTAGCCACAAGAGAGCTCGAAACGAAAGCCTGCACCGTCATTAAATTTGGCTTAATATTTCGAATTTTTTTGTGGATAAAATGTTAAATATTTCAACTTATTGCAATGTCTACGTCGGTCACAGGCTAGGAGCTACAACTCTGCCAAATTTTAATTTTGTAGGGCACTTCATCACGGGGTCCGCCATTTTGTTTGGGGGAGGGGGTAAAATTAAAAATGTAAACTTTTGGAATTTTTCCGTTGGTTACACGCTAATAGCTATCATGTTGAAAAATTCCAAGTTTCTAGCTCATGTGGAACGGAAGGGTCTAACCCGAAAATTGAGTCCGACGATTTGATTCGACGGGGGCTAAATACGAAAAATTTGAACTTCTGGAATTTGTCCTTAGTTTACAGCCTAATAGGTATCAGAAAGGGTGTACGAAATTTGAGTCCGATAATTTGATTGGGCGGAAGGGTGTAGCACGAAATTTGAGTCCGGTATTTTAATCCGGTGTGGGGGGCTAAATATGAAAAATTTGAACTTTTTGAAATATTTCCTTGGGTTATGGAATAACAGTTATCAGATTTCCGCATTTCACGTTCCTACCATATCTGGAAGGGTCTAACACGAAATTTCAGTCCGATATTTTGATTGGGCGGAAGGGGGGCTAAATATGAGAAATGTCAACGTTTTTAATTTTTCCTTGGGTTACAGCCTAATAGCTATGAGACTGCCGAATTCCAAGTTTCCAGCTCATCTGGAACGGAAGAGTCTAACCCGAAATTTGAGTCCGACATCTTGATTCGACGGGGGGCTAAATAGGGAAAATAGAACTTTTTGGAATTTTGCCTTGTGTTACATCCTAATAGCTATCAGATTTCCGAATTTCAATTTCTTAGCTCATCTGGAAGGGTCTAACACGAAATTTTAATCCGATACATTGATGGGGCGGAAGGGGGGCTAAATATGAAAAATGTCAACATTTTTGAATTTTTCCTTGGGTTGCAGCCTAATAGCTATCAGACTGCCGAATTCCAAGTTTTTAGCTCATCTGGAACGGAAGAGTCTAACCCGAAATTTGATTCCAATATTTTGATTCGATGGGGGGCTAAATACAAACAATTTGAACTTTTTGGAGTTTTGCCTTGGGTTACAGCCTAATAGCTATCAGATTGCCTAATTTCAAGTTCCTAGCTCATGTGGAAGGGTCTAGCACGAAATTTTAGTCCGATTATTTGATGGGGCGGAAGGGGGGCTAAATATGAAAAATTTCAACTTTTTTGAATTTTTCCTTGGGTTTCAGCCTAATAGCTATCAGATTGCCGAATTTCAAGTTCCTAGCTCATCTGGAAGTGGGCAAACATTAATGTCAGTCAGTCAGTGAGTCAGTCAGCCTTGTGGCTTTATATATATAAGATTGATATTCCGATAGGTGTACACCTGTCAACAGAAAAGTTATTAAATTGTCACAACTGCATTAATGGTCAAAAGGGCGTGAGTAGCTTAATGACTTAGCTACTGACGAACGCAATTCAATATTAAATCATTCATTCACCAATTCATGTACTCATTCATTCGAGAAATTCATTCATAATGCATGTTGTATTTGTAGGATAAACTCTGTAAGTACTTGTGACACAAACGTAAGAACTAATTCAACTTAAGAAGGGTAAGGTACGTGTTATCCTAGACCAGAGGTGACCGGGCTGAGTGACTCAGACGGTTGAGGCACTGGACTTCTGACCCCAACTTGGCAGGTTCAATCCTGGCTCAGTCCGGTGATATTTGATGGTGCTCAAATACGTCAGTCTCGTGTCGGTAGATTTACTCGCACGTAAAAGAACTCCTGCGGGGCTAAATTCTGGCACCTCGGCGTGTCCGAAAATCGTAAAAATGAATTTAATTGGACGTAAATCCAATAACATCATTATTATTATTAGACCAGAGGTGCTCAGCTGAGTGCCCGTTGAGGCCAGCCCAGTTGGGCCGGGCTTGCTTACGTAGGAAGCATACGTCACAGTGAAGCGAGAGTGCGAACACACTTCTCAGGGAAGGGAGGAAGCACAGATGTTCAATTGTGATTACGAAGCTCTCCTCCACTACTCAGCGAAATGCTTTTTTTTTTCTTTTGCTAGTTGCTTTACGTCGCACCGACACAGATAGGTCTTATTGCGACGATTTGATAGGAAAGGGCTAGGAGTGGGAAGGAAGCGGCCGTGGCCTTAATTAAGGTACAGCCCCAGCATTTGCCTGGTGTGAAAATGGGAAACCACGGAAAACCATTTTCAGGGCTGCCGACAGTGGGGTTCGAACCTACTATCTCCCGAATACTGGATATTGGCCGCACTTAAGCGACTGCAGCTATCGAGCTCGGTCAGCGAAATGCTGATTGGGGAGCAGTATTTAAAAAAGAAAGCGCTATAATCGCAAAAATAAAAATTGGCCTTTTCAAGATATTCCGGATTAATTTATACTGCGCTCGATATAAACAGTCAGTTTTATTTTCTTATATTTATTCATTCTAAGAAAAGTGACACGGTGTAATTTTTTTGTTACAATCTACAAAGGTACAGGGTTTAAGCGTACAAGTTACGATTTACTTGTATTTGGAATGTTTACTTTCGCGGTGAACTATGCACGTTTACATTTTGTAAGCTAGTAATGCAGCTGTAGGACATGACAGCATTTTCATGTAAACAATAAAATTCCTGTTATTCATTAAACTAAAAGTAATATAATTACAACATTCAACAATTTTACTGCTTGATTTTGCACAGTGTTGTAGTGTTGTGTGGCTTTCTCTATTCAATGGATTTCTGAAAGTAGTATTTAATATTTAACAGGAGTCCGATTATAACAGCTAGCCTCTAAATGACGAGAGGGAGATAGAGGATATAGATATTTACTATCCAAGATTGAAATACAACAACAATGTAAATATATCTACCAGATAGATATACAGTATGCCTTCTAATAAATAACCTAACTGATTTTATTCCTGGTAAGCATGATTGGATTGTTGGTGAGTTTATCAGACAACCTTCACTCCGTATTACACTGACTGACAGAGCAAATGCAACACCAAGAAGGAGTGGTTCGAAAGGAATGAAAGTTGGGGAAAAAACAGAGACGGCACGGACGAATAATTGATGTTTATTTCAAACCGATATGCAGGTTACACAATGCGCACGGCATCGACTCAGTAGGATGTAGGACCACCGCGAGCGGCGATGCACGCAGAAACACGTCGAGGTACAGAGTCAATAAGAGTGCGGATGGTGTCCTGAGGGATGGTTCTCCATTCTCTGTCAACCATTTGCCACAGTTGGTCGTCCGTACGAGGCTGGGGCAGAGTTTGCAAACGGCGTCCAATGAGATCCCACACGTGTTCGATTGGTGAGAGATCCGGAGAGTACGCTGGCCACGGAACCATCTGTACACCTCGTAGAGCCTGTTGGGAGATGCGAGCAGTGTGTGGGCGGGCATTGTCCTGCTGAAACAGAGCATTGGGCAGCCCCTGAAGGTACGGGAGTGCCACCGGCCGCAGCACATGCTGCACGTAGCGGTGGGCATTTAACGTGCCTTGAATACGCACTAGAGGTGACGTGGAATCATACGCAATAGCGCCCCAAACCATGATGCCGCGTTGTCTAGCGGTAGGGCGCTCCACAGTTACTGCCGGATTTGACCTTTCTCCACGCCGACGCCACACTCGTCTGCGGTGACTATCACTGACAGAACAGAATCGTGACTCATCGGAGAACACGACGTTCCGCCATTCCCTCATCCAAGTCGCTCTAGCCCGGCACCATGCCAGGCGTGCACGTCTATGCTGTGGAGTCAATGGTAGTCTTCTGAGCGGACGACGGGAGTGCAGGCCTCCTTCAACCAATCGACGGGAAATTGTTCTGGTCGATATTGGAACAGCCAGGGTGTCTTGCACATGCTGAAGAATGGCGGTTGACGTGGCGTGCGGGGCTGCCACCGCTTGGCGGCGGATGCGCCGATCCTCGCGTGCTGACGTCACTCGGGCTGCGCCTGGACCCCTCGCACGTGCCACATGTCCCTGCGCCAACCATCTTCGCCACAGGCGCTGCACCGTGGACACATCCCTATGGGTATCGGCTGCGATTTGACGAAGCGACCAACCTGCCCTTCTCAGCCCGATCACCATACCCCTCGTAAAGTCGTCTGTCTGCTGGAAATGCCTCGGTTGACGGCGGCCTGGCATTCTTAGCTATACACGTGTCCTGTGGCACACGACAACACGTTCTACAATGACTGTCGGCTGAGAAATCACGGTACGAAGTGGGCCATTCGCCAACGCCGTGTCCCATTTATCGTTCGCTACGTGCGCAGCACAGCGGCGCATTTCACATCATGAGCATACCTCAGTGACGTCAGTCTACCCTGCAATTGGCATAAAGTTCTGACCACTCCTTCTTGGTGTTGCAGTTGCTCTGTCAGTCAGTGTTATTAGAAATGTTTCTAAATCACCTCTTAAAATTTAATAGTGAAATTTTAATTCATTACGTACATTTCAAAAATATTTTAGGTTGTTTATTGTGTCCGGTCAAAATACGTCAACTGCAATGAACGTAAAGAACTTCTTTCTTACAAAGTAAATTGAAAATGACGTCCATTTTTGCCCTATATCTTTTATTAATTTTCTGCCTCCACTTCAAACTCGTGTATTGCCGCAGTGATCGAGAGTGACTGGGAGAACTTGGCCCAACCTTCACGGTCATGACGTAGCCACAACGTCACTGTGGTTGAATAGCATACGCTGCGCTCATCGCCTGCCAGTCCGCCCGCTTACAGGGCGAGGCGCCCGCAGGGCGGAATGCCACGGAGGCTCACAAAATACATTACTCTTCTAAAGGTAGCGAAGTTATGGAGTTGTGGTGGTGGTGATTATTCTTTTAAGATATTCTAATATTTATAACTTGATAACTCCTAACAAGGCCTTTGCTGGCAAGATGTAGTGTTTACAGTGCACTATGTCTTCTGGTACGGGGTAGAATAAAATTGTTACTTTCATTGATCTGTCTCAGTCTTATACTTGGCTTTGACAATATGAAAGTGGCTGAGGTATGAGTGAAGCTAGTAATGCCATTCCTTATGCAGCCAGTCCCTGCTATAAATGGTGTGAAAATGTAGCTCATAGGGTCGGTTGGTGCACGCATTTCAGTGGGCTTGGCAGACTGATGTGCAATAGCAACTTCTGGCTCAGTGAGGAAAGCAACGGGAAACTACCTCACTCCTCATTTCCCTAGTACGCCTCTTCAGTGACACCTAGGCCATCTATGACAGCTAATGGTGAACCTGTTGAGGATCCAACCAGCCTTCGGGCTGAATACCCAACATACATACATACAACTCCTAACAATATCTGGGCAAAACTGATGAAGTACAGCCAAATATATGCAATTAGATGCAAGTGGTCAGAAAAGGAAACGAGCTGAGTGGCTCAGACGGTAGAGCAGAGGTTGACGGATTTGATCCTAGATCAGTCCGGTAGTAGTAGTTGTGGTAGTTATGTGGGCACGTAAAAGAACTCCAAACTGAGGCGTAACACCAATAACTAGAGTACAAACATTGTGGACTTGGTCTGGATAGTCTAACCCATCCTGTTTCCTTGTGAAATGGATAAAGTCGGCCCTTTGCCTTTGTACTCGGTAATAGAGTAGAATCCCCTCGTTCCTGATCGCCAGGATCTGAGGAGGAAGAAGTCATTTATTGCAAAGCAAGTTATTTTTGGCCAGGCTGAGTGGCTCAGGCGGTTGAGGCGCTGGCCTTCTGACCCCAACTTGGGAGGTTCGATCCTGGCTCAGTGCGGTGCTATTTGAAGGTGCTCAAACACGTAAGCCTCGTGTCGGTAGATTTATTGGCACGTAAAACAACTCCTGCGGGACAAAATTCCGGCACCTCGGCGTTTCTCGGAGAGCCGTAAAAGTAGTTAGTGGGACGTAACGCAAATACCATTATTTTAATTATTTTTGATACATGAATGATTATCTTGTTACAGTCAATGTATCTTTTACTATAATAAATATTATCATTACGGAGCCTCCGTGGCTCAGGCGGCAGCGCGTCTGTCTCTCACCGCTGGGTTCCGTGGTTCAAATCTCGGTCATTCCATAGAATATGAGATTTGTGATGGACAAAGCGGAGGAGGGACAGGTTTTTCTCCGGGTACTCCGGTTTTCCATGTCAACTTTCATTTCAGCAACACTCTCCAATGTCATTTCATTTCATCTGTCAGTCATTAATCCTTGCCCCAGAGGAGTGCGACAGGCTTCGCAGCCGGCACAATTCCTATCCTCGCCGCTAGATGGGGCTTCATTTATTCCATCCCTGACATGGCCAATGACTGGAAAACAGGTTGTAGGTTTTTCGAAGAGAATAAGTACCTGATAAGACAACAGAGCTTGTACAACTTGCTTTTTTAATAATTTCTATAATTGCTAGTTTCAGCCAGCTAAAATGGAATAAAAATGTAATATTTTCTCCAGAAATTGGGGGGAGGGAGTGTCTCCGCCTCGCCCTGCCCGATAATCGCCGCTACTATATATACATCACCAATATAAACATGCAACTGTGCTGCAAAAAGTGGTGAAATATGTAGTTAAGTATGCGTTTATTTTGTTGCTACTATACACTTATATGAAATGCAAACGTAAGATTCGTTTACTAGATTTGCGCGATTCATCCACACCAGTACATAAAATCATGATCATGAATAAACTACTTAACGAAAAGCAAAAATCGCACTCTGCTTACAGCTGCGACTGTTCCACTAGTACAAATAGTCCATGCATAGTTTGTGAGACATGTCAATCTCTCAGTGTTTACTGGTAAAACAATATGCACACGTCTCCTAGATAAGACACAGTGTGTTAATTAATACAGGCGAAAGCAAAGCAAAGCAAAGTCACCTCCGTACAGGCCATGAAGGCCCTTGGAGGAGTGGAAGGTAAAGGCTTCTACCATTGTTAACCTCGGCATGTGATGGGGTAGAGTGGTTAGCTCTACGCCCGGCCGCCTTTGCCCCCAGGAATTAACCTGGTACCCATTTTTGGTGTAGGCTGAGTCAACAACAGGGTCATGTGTAATTAATACACGATCAATCATAATTAGCAAGGCTGTAAGAAAACAGTGTAAGAAAACCCAAACGTAAAGAAATAAAAACCTACAACCTGTTTTTCAGTCAGGGATGGAATGAATGAAGCCTCATATTGCGGCGAGGATAGGAATTGTGCCGGCTGCCGAGGCTTATCGCACTCTTCTGGGGCAATGGTTAATGACTTACAGATGAAATGAAAATGATATTGGAATGTTGCTGGGATGAGAAATGACAGGAAAAGACGGAGTGCCCGGAGAGAAACCTGTCCTGCCTCAGCTTTGTCCAGCACAAATCTCACATGGAGTGACCGAGATTTGAACCACGGAACCGAGCGGTGAGAGGCCGATGCACTGCCGTCTGAGCCACGGAGGATACAAACGTAAAGAAACGCACTTAAATACATATTCCTCTTTCTTTATACACTGCACATCCTACTCTTCCTGTCCAGAATTTGCTTTGCAGTACACCACAGTAATCTTCTCCAAGTTTCCTTGTACAGTATACTTCTGTGACTTTTTCCATTAAAATTAGCTTCAGTGCGGAAAATAATATTTCTACATCCACGATCTGACTGGACAGTCACTTGAATTCAGAAGCGCACGCTGTATTCTTGTCTTAATTGTTCCTTGAAATCTTACCACACCTGTACTGTTCATCCATAACAAAGCCACTCATTCCGCAATAGTTCGTGGCATTAATTACTTTACATTTTTAGATGACTTCTTCTAAAACATGTTAAAATATGCATAATAAAAGTCGAAAACATCCACAATAAATCCGAAATTTGAAATGTATGCACTAATCTAATACAGTATATATGAAAATATGCACATATATACACTATTAAACTTAATAATTAGTCTAATTTCACCTTCAAACCCACTTCGTTCTTGGTTTTTGGAGGTTTGCATATCGGCAAACAAAATATGCTTTTGCATATATATTCGATGTCTAGTTATGAGTATAAACAGAGTTTTCCTTAGCTTTCCGTACATATTATGAATGAATGGGTTGCATGACTGGATTGTATTCACGCATGCATGAATTTATAAACACTCGTTCTCTCCCAGTCACGGATAGCCACCAACTGGGAAAAGAGAATGAAGTGAATGCCCTCAGGCACTTCCGCTGTAGGATGAGTGAATCTAAGAGCTTTTCCCAGAAGCTTCAATCTCTTTTCTAAACACCTGGACTTCATGAGAGGCAATCGAACCCACGTCTTTCCGGGTGAAGCTTGTACGCCTTTACTGCCTCGGATAGGCCCCCGCCTCTCTCTCCCCACCGCCCCCTTCCGAAAGGACTTTTCATTGTTTTAAACCGGGATAGGTATCCTCCACTTTGTTCTTAGCTGGGGAATTTGATTAGAACATACATTTTATATACTTACAATCACTAAAGTTTGTTTTTAGTTTTGATATCATGATCATAGCTGCGGCATTTTCAGTTTTACTGGAGATTCAAGCCATAGGCAGGAGATCTTCCATTTCAAAAATCCTACGTCCATCTCCCGAGAATTCGAACAGAGGACGACTTTCCTCTGATTACAATCAATCAAAAGTATAATAGATAGTTCCTCAGATTTTCTGTCCACTGTATTTCACTTAGCAGAAACCTTGTATCATCAAAAGAACCAGGAGCGGTCGATTCTTGGTGAGTTGTATTATAATTGGGTGATATTAGGAATAGGGTTGGTGGGAGGGCAGAAGAAAATAGTCAACCTGCGACACGCGAATTCCAGCTGCGGAGACCCTTCTAGGAAATTTCAGACCCGACATAAGATAACCACCCTACGGAATTATTTCGTGTCCGTCTTGATACTCTAAAATTTTATAAAGTTTTACAAGATCATGGTTATTTTTGTTATTATCAATGCTGCCTCTGCGGTTTTGGTGATTAGTGTTGATAGCTGCGGGCAGTAAATCCCCAGGTTTGATCCCATGAAAGATTGCAGGATCTATAAATGCGTGTATTGCTGTCTTGCGAGCGTAATGGAGAAGAGAGGTCTCGGTCAAGTAAACTGGGATGTCTTGCTAGATACTCAACAGTCAGTTTGTCCCAAGCAAGAGAGTCATAAGTCATTAGGCCAAGATTATGAGGCCTGGATAGTTACCTGTTCGGTTAAATTTGATTCAACTCGCCCAAACAATTCACTAAGCCTCCCGATGAAGAAATTATTTCCAAAGTGACGTAAATCCAAAATGGATGATTGTTACAAATTTTGTTTTTATGAAATACTTGATAGGTTCTCTCAACGTATAGCGAAAGTTTAAGTGTCAATGCATCTTATATCGCACGCTAATAGAGATCTGAGAACTAAGTTTATTTGCAAATTGACGTAACTCCAACGTGTATTTATTTCCATTGAATCTTATAACCGTTCTGACCAATCCGCTGGCTCTCGGGACGTCACGTTATATAACGTAGAAGCATGTCTTACAGCTGGTAGAGGATTGGTGTTTGTGACTTAAGGTAGATGACGTATTTGGAAGAGTTGAAAAGAAGCCGCGGAAAACTGAAATTATCATTTTGCCTCTTCTTCTTCTTCTACCGCATTCCCCACACCTGTGGGTTCGCTGGTTCCAACCATGTCGTACATGAGGAAAATTTCCCTGTTTTACGCCTGGATGCCCTTTCTGACACCAACCCTAAATGGAGGGATGTAATCACTATTACGTGTTTATGTGGCGGTTGGTAGTGTAGTGCGTTGTCTGAATATGAATATGAAGGTGTTGGAACAAACACAAACACCCAGTCCTCGAATCAGAAGAATTTATCAAATGCGATTAAAATCTCCGACCTGGCCGGGAATCGAAGCCGGGACACTCTGAACCAAAGGCCTCAACGCTGACCATTCGGCCAATGAGTCGGACATTTTGCCTACTAAGTACAATAATATTTTTGGAGAAGTTTTCCCTGCATATGTTCTTGGCAGGGACTGGAATCTCTACACGTGAGAAACCTAAGCTATGGGACATATTAAATCAAAACTAGATTTTAATATCTCAGAATATCTCAGCCCAGTCGCTCCATGTGGGATTCGTGCTAGATAAAGCGGAGGTGGGACAGGCTATTCTCATGTAAAAGAAGAGAGAAATGTGAGAAGTGGGGTGTGTTTATAGATCTGTTTATAATTGTTTAGTTCGTTTGTTTTAATGGTTCTTTCTGTTTCATGCGGTGGCAACTTAGTAGATTTAGTTTAGGGGTAGTGCCTTGCATGGAGACTGGTACCCCGCTCGTGTGGGGGGCCACCAAGTTAGTTGTTAGATTATAGGGTTGCAGGGTTGGCCCTTACATGTGGACTGGTCATCCGCCCATGTAAGAGACCGCTCAGTAGATTTAGTTGGTAGGGAAGAGAGCGGCTCCAGCTTTACGTGGCCAGCCGCAATGGAATGGTGAGAGAAACACACGGTCATCTGGTAAGTTGTGGGGGTCTTCCTTAGGGCCTCACGGATAGGGCCGTTCGTGTCATCATCGGGAGGGCGGCTTCTTCTCACCAGGGTTGATGACACGACCGGGCAGTAGCGGTAAGATGTTCTTCATTTTAGTTCTTGTTTTTACATTAGGATTAGATTATAGGGTTGCAGGGTTGGCCCTTACATCTGCATTGGTCACCCGCCCATGTAAGAGATTTAGTTGGTGTGTTTATAGATCTGTTTATAATTGCTTAGTTTCGTTTGTTTTAATGGTTCTTTCTGTTTCTTGTAATCTGTTGCTGTGAACATGTATCTGGGCGAACAGCCTGTAATGTTAAATAAATTACTACTACTACTACTACTACTACTACTACTACTACTACTACTACTACTACTACAGACAGGTTATTCTCCGGGTACACCGGTTTCCCTGTCATACTCCATTCCAGCAGCACACTCAAGTATCATTTCATCTGTGAGATACTAATCATTGCCTCAGACTAGTGCAACAGGCTTCGGCAACCGGCACAGTTCCTATCCTCGTCGCTAGATGGGGAATTCATCCATTCATTTCCTGACTCGCTAAAATGACTGGGAGGAGGCTCTAGATTTTTCATATCGTACCTAATCCCATTATATGAAATCTATCTAAATGTCAACCAATATATATTTTTTAAATTTCACATACAATCATTTATAAGTAGGGACCTGCGTTTTTCGCGTTTGCGATAGCACCGACTTTTAAAAAATATTCCCAAAAATGCTTGGGAAACAGTTACCTATACATAACGTTGTTAACAATTCGAAAATTGGACATATTTATTTCGCGAAATAAAACGACATGAGACAATAACGCGAACATATTAACTTTAAAAGTTTTATATGTATAACTGTTTAGTCAAGTACTCATCACTAACAGGAATGTCGATTCAGCACTAGTGGAAAAAGTGAAGTCTATTCCATTCTTTAAAAATGAGAATGATTCAGCGGTCACAAAAGTCTACAGTGAACTTCAAGAACAAACCAATCAAATTGCGAGACGGAAAAATAAATATTTTGAATGTTCTGATTAGTTTGCTCGACAGTCATCCCGAGTTTAGTGGCAGAACTCTCCAATCAGTGTGGTGACCATGTGCTAATGCTGACTGTGAACGTTTCTCTTCTTGCTACTCAGGAGTTTTGATCGACTTGATTTGCAACAGGAAAGTGACAGTGTTCTCCTTTGACAGTTTCATATTATGCCTTCTTCAGTGATAATCGTCCGGCTACATGGATAAATGGTTAGCGTGCTGGCCTTTGGTCACAGGGGTCCCGTGTTCGATTCTCGGCCGGCCGGGTCGGGAATTTTAACCATAATTGGTTAATTCCGTTGGCAGGGGGACTGGGTGTATGTGTCGTCTTCATCATCATGTCACCCTCATCACGACACGCAGGTCGCCTACGGGAGTCAAATAAAAAATCTGCATCTGGCGAGCCGAACTTGTCCTCGGATACTCCCGGCACTAAAAGCTATACGCTATTTCATTGATAGTTGAATGATAAAAATGTGTGTGTGTGTGTCTTTAAATAAAACTACATAATATTGTTCCTCAATAACTTATTTACATGAAAAAGTACCTCTAAAATCGCAAAATATGATAATAACGTGATTAAAAATAACGCGAAATTCTAAAAAAAAAAACGCAAAATTCAATAATAACCCCGATTTTCACCAAAAAGTAAAAAGAAAAATGCAGATCCCTATTTATAAGTATACCCAGCAGCTGCTTCCCATGCTTCCCATGCTTCCCATGCTTCCCTTATAATAATTATAAAAAATAAAAGCCATTGTAAACAGTGCTTATGGCTTGATACACTTTTTCAAATTAAAAACACACTATATTTGCACATATGAAAATATTTTAATTCAAAGCCGGTTATCGGAAGCTTAGTTCCATCACGGCCGCAGACATATACTTAAAACATACCTTATAAGAATTGATCGGAAGCTCATGCATTTGCGTATAGTTTTCCGAGCATTATATGAATATGCTGATCAGTTATTTATGCAAATCATTAATATTTGAACAGAATATGACCACTTTAATTGTGCAAAAATGCATATTTTATCTAATTTAATAGATACAATTTTTTTTCGTTTTATGCCCTAAAGTGGCATGTTAAAAGGATGTTACGATCTTCAATATGCTTATAAATGCAGCGGCATTTTCCGCTAATGTGTAATATGTTCCGGGAATGCAAGGGATGTGATTGATGACAATGATGACTCATAGATAAGAGGGCTCATTCACATAAGAAATGAGCATTTAGCTGCGCAGTATGAGGGAGTGGGAAATATGCTAAAGCAAGGAACAGCGGGATAGCGAACAGAGAAGTATAACTCACTAACGATTCTTGATATGCGAAACTGGATGTCATGTGTCTATGATGTTTTCTCACACACGATTGGGAATCAGTGTTGCCAATCTTTTTATTTTACACTGTATCAGGCTGATTCAGATATTCAGAACAACCTATTTTAACGCGCTGGAGATCATGGCTTGAGGCTGTGCTCTCTTATTCTGAAAATTTGCCGAAAATGAGAGAAGTTGTAAAAGCATTAGATCCTAATGAAGCAGCATCTGTTGAGCTGGCTCAGCAGTGGCGTATGCTGGGATCAAGACGTGGGCTACCACTAAACTTAAGTTACCCTTTTTCGATAGTTGGTTCAGTGAACGTCAAACCTTCAGCGTTTTGAGCTGCAGCCAATAGCCAACAGAGTAGCCCGCTGTGTTATCAGGGCTGCTTCACAAGCTACTGCCTTGGCCTCTCCTATTGTCAATACTCAACCCCTGTTCAGTGGAGGTGGTAGCCTAAGGTTTAGCAAATTTAAGTCCGGCTTTGAGGCTAAATGGATAGAATGCTTGCCTTTGGTCCGATGGCCCTGGTCCAGTTTTCAGAATCAACCCCTCATACTGTTAATTCCCCTGGCTTGGGGACTGGGTGTTTATGACGTCTTCCCCATTCATTATTATTGTTACCGTTTTTTGTGGATCGCAGAGAGGTGAAAGAAGGCGCGGGCTGAATGGGTCTATCTACTATATCAAAAATTAACTAAAAACTTTAAATAAAGGTTATATTTCTTTTCAAATCACAAACTTAACAAACTTTTCACTTAGTGGAATAACAAGGTTACAGGTATAAATAGCAGTTTGGAAATTACAAGTGCTGAGCTTCCAGCTCCAAATTTACAAGTTTACCACATCGCAAATGTTGCGTTTAGTTAGACGAGGAGAGAAATCTCCCAAGTCAAGAGCACTTTGCTCCAAAGGTTACAAATACGGCCTTCCAAAGGCCACACTCAATATTACACAAAAACCAGAAAGAGTTTCCAATCTCTCCGCATTCAACAAAGGAGACTGTCTCCCAATTTCTTACAGCCTACTCAACGTAACATTACCAAAAAATCTTACAAATTCCTGGCCTCTCTAGGCCCAACCTACAATTTACAATATTGTACACAGGGGTATCTATTACCCAAACTACTGGGCCTTCGTGGAAAGAAAAACTGGTTAAATTACTGGCCCGAACACAAAATGTATGGAGGCGTACACTTGCGCTCCTAGAAAATTAAGTATAAAACCCTAATTGGGCTCGCGGCCCGATGATGCAGAGGCTAATCCCAAGCTACTGAGGTGAATAGAACGAAGGTTAATTTAATGCTTTACAGAAAAGAGAAACAATTACAAAATCGTAGTCACCTCAAGATAAATTGAAGTGGAACTCGAGAGGGTAACGCACTCTCTATCAACGATTCACAGTGAAAGGCTTTTATGAAGTTTACATTAGAAAAGAACGATATTACATTTCAGAAATGAGATGATTACATAGTTAAAGTTTAGAACCTTCCCCTCGGATAAGTTGGCGGAGATAGCTACACAGAGAGAAAACTGGTGGCCATTACCTGGGCTGGTGTACTGCCTGGCGAAGAATGAGGCGCTCTGCCTCTTGTCTTAACACACACACTCAGTAAGACGACGTTCAATAAGACAAGTTAGCTTGAAAAAGCCGCAGTTTATATACCCGAGAGGATGGGTCTAGAAGGTTCTGGACTAAATCCGGACACACCCTCTCATTTTATTGGCCGAATAAAAAGGAACAAGAAGCCTTTTATTGGCTGAAAATAATTACAGAAGATTTGTGATTGGCCAGATTCAAAAGCTGGCGGAATGAGAAGGAAGTGTTGCAAACCTTGAAATATAGAAATAAATGAAAGTTAGTTTAGTTGTGAAAACCTACAAACACAAAACTTCTTTAAAACACGAATTCTTCTACCTTGCACCAGAGTGCATTACCTCAGTTTTTTTGTAATGGCATGTATGGAGAAAAGTTCAAACTTCTTGACGTAAACCAAAACAAAACAAATAAATCCAGTCAGTTTAGGCAACTTCAAAATAACACATTACTCAATATTTTAATGGTGACATTTTCTGGTCAATGTCCTAACTTCATGCATTAGTTGTTTCACGTTTTGTTTGATAGATAGATTTCCTTAAGGAGCTTCTTTTAAATGTGCGGGGTTGAGGTGTACCTCCCGGTACAATTATTATTATTACTATTATTATTATTATTATTATTATTATTATTATTATTATTATTATTATTATTATTAAGTAAAATGTTGAATTTTACAGCGCTCGTACCCATCGTTCACTGTTTAATTAGCTTCCTCGGGAGATCAGTGGTGGTATCCGACCCATGATCACGGGTTCGATTCCAACCAACAAAAGAGAACACTAAACCTGAAATATTGCATTTCGTTTTAGCAGGTCTACCAATAAAAGAAAACTATATTGCTCCAATGACAGCAGCCCTACAGTGTCTTCCCAGAAGGATGTAGAAGTAAACGGGAGTGAAATACCAGCACTCTTTTATCTATATAATTAAGTCAGAAGTATGAGGTGAGGAAGTATATACGATGAGTAACGCATGGTTGATTGTTGGCAGTGGCGATCTGACGGACCGAAGCCAGCACACCTCCCGCCCCGTTCCCCGCTCCTATCCGATATACAGCAGCAGGGCGCATGGGGCGAGTCGAGGGGAGGGGGACGAGAGTCTGGGCTGCAATATCAGTCTCCGATGCCTAGCTCTCAGAAATACATGCGACGTTTTTTCTCACTGCTTTCAAGTTTTGTAGATGGAAAAATGTGTCAGATACTTACATTATAATGTGCTTTAGACTTCCATTATTCTCAACTGAGGTTTCGGCTTAAATGATAGCCTTGGTAGTCCTCAGTATACACCACTGTGGCTCATCAAGCATCGTGAAGAAATCATTAGAAAGTAAGCTTGTGTTTATAACAGCTCATTTTCATTGTATTCCTAAAGCTACTTACGTCATAGGGAGCAATTGGGTTTCCTTTACACCAGTCATTTGCAAAAATTTGACGAAACCATGTCCACTTTAAAACACTTCCAGGGATTGTAGGAGAAACAGTGAAGGGGAAAGTAACAAATGTTCTCTTCAAAAATCCTGGGTATAATATACTGCTTGAAATTGTATATGTTCTGGAAGAAAAAGCACCCACAGCACCAACAAAACAATTATTATATACAGAGCAGTTAGCAGTATTTGTGAATGGCACTGTCACTTCGTGCGATGTAGAACGGAGTTATTCGTTCTACAGAGCTTCGGTGAGGGACAACAGACGAATATTAACCATGGAAAGCATCCGTCACTGTCCGGCTCCATGGCTAAATTGTTAACGCGCTAGCCTTTGGTCACAGGGGTCACGGGTTCGATTCCCGGCAGGGTAGGGAATTTTAACCATAATTGGTTAAATTCAGTGGCACGGGGGCTGGGTGTATATGTCGTCTTCATCATCATTTCATCCTCATCACGACGCGCAGGTCGCCTGCGGGAGTCAAATCAAAAGACCTGCATCTGGCGAGCCGAACTTGTCCTCGGACACTCCCAGCGCTAAACGCCATATGCCATTTTATCCGTCATTCCCCAGTTGTTAAGTGCGATAGTGAAGAATTCACCGATGATGAGGCTGGCACTTCAAAATCAGTGGAATGACGACGCACTGTAAGTTATAGATAATAATTTTATTTTAAGGAAATAAACTCAGATTGATAATGCATACTTTGTTGCATATTTAGGTACATTTTGGAGCATAAACGCGTACATATTTGTACAATTTCCAGGGCATGAACTTTCGACCCCAACTTATAAGGACAGGAATTTTCTTCTTCTTCTTCTTCTTCTTCTTCTTCTTTATCTGTTTACCCTCTAGGGTCGGTTTTTCCCTCGGACTCAGCGAGGGATCCCACCTCTACCGCATCAAGGGCAGTGTCCTGGAGCTTCAGGCTGTGGGTCGGGCGATACAACTGGGGAGGATGACCACTACCTCGCCCAGGCGGCCTCACCTGCTATGCTGAACAGGGGCCCTGCTGAGGGATGGGAGATTGGAAGGGATAGATAAAGAAGAGGGAAGGAAGCAGCCGTGGCCTTAAGTTATGTACCATCCCGGCATTTGCCTGGAGGAGAAGTGGGAAACCACGCGAAACCACTTCCAGGATGGCTGAGGTGGGAATCTAACCCACTCAGTTGACCTTCCGAGGCTGAGTGGACCCCGTTCCAGCCCTCGTACCACTTTTCAAATTTCGCGGCAGAGCCGGGAATTGAACCCGGTCCTTCGGGAGTGGCAGCTAATCACACTAACCACTACACCACGCGAGACAGAGTACGGCTAAGCAAGGACGGAAGGAGGCCAGTACTTATACCTGTGACTCAGATAGCGTGTGAAAGAGCGAGTATCAAGGGACAAGTTCGAAGGTACATAGCTCGCTTCGCCTTTGAGAAGCAAAGCCATATTCGAGAAATATGAACCGAGCATAGAGCGTGTTTTGCACGACTCCACTGCTTACCTCTCTAGCAATTTTCTTTACATCTCCATGTTACTCGCTCAGAGTTCCTCCGAAAAATACCTGTCTATCGAACAACCACGCATGATCGATCATTCACTCTCACCTCCGCAGGATGGTGGAATGCTCTGTCCAAAGACATCAAGGATGCTGGACCAAAAAGTTCCTTACCAGCAGTTCCTCGTTAAATGTTTCCGGCATGGTACCTGTTTGAGTAGAACGAGTGATTGTGTGTGAAAATAATGGTATTTGATTATTGTAGTCTATAGTTAAAGAAAATATTAGTTTGATACGGTAACTCAAATTAAGTTTAGTTCTCGCGTAGTAGTAAATTCATCCAATAACTGGATTGATTACGCTCATTTTCTGCCTTAATGTGTTTTTTAAAATCTTATTTAACACTATAGCAATAATTTATTTAAAATATCAGTATCTACCAATTAGAAGTAAACATAGTTAGTAATAATTACAGTATTTAATTTTGATCTAATACTACAAGAATTAGTCACATTTTATTTAATATTTTTATTATTAGTATTTTTACTTTTGCATTTCTTTGAGTTATTTTATTGAAGTTAGTGTTTTTCAAATCTCAGCCTACACCAAAAATGAGTACAAGGTTAATTCCTGGCGGCAAAGGCGGCCGGGCGTAGAGCTAACCACACTACCCCATCACGTGCCGAGGTTAACAATGGTGGAAGCCTTTACCTTCCTCTCCTCCAAGGGCCTTCATGGCCTGTACGGAGGTGACTTTGCTTTTTTTGTTTTTCAAATCTGCGTTATGTAGGCAGTTCCTATTTTTGTGTGTATATATTCATATGTTTATCTTGTCCGACTCATTGGCTGAATGGTCAGCGTTCAGGCCTTCGATTCCGAGGGGGTGTCGTCCCATTTGCGGTCAGTCTCATTTACGGTCACTCAGATAGAATACAAAAATAAACTAGTTTTGACGGGTGAGACATTGTCCCATTTGCGATCACTCTTATCAGTGGGGATATGGAATTCCCTACTCAAGGACTTGTACAAGCAGGCAGCCTTTTAAATAACTGGCGACAGCTGCGTGCTAGGATTCGGATGCTGAAACTCATTAAATTAATTATGTTTACCGCTTGAGTACGATGCGTTAATATCGGGACAAGGAGACTAAATAGGACTTATTTGTACCTTTTATTTAGGGTTAGCAGATGGTTATGGGTGTAATCAAATAATTTTGAAATGCAGGACAAAAGCAGGGCGTATTAAACCGTCAAACTTCTTCAAATTCAAAATAAATGTTTTGCTGTAACATTCTACTTCCCCGACATTGCGACCGAACAACTAAATATACCCTGTCCAGATTGCGAACAAGAGATTAGTGTTGACGTGGGATACATAAAACAGATACAATTTTCAAAACAGTCTCATATGAAATTTTTGTTCTAGTAGTAGTAACATTAACTGGTACATTGGGATGTTTTAGATAACCCAACAATATTTATAAAAATATTTTTATTATTGAAAATGTTTAATCATTTAATTTGGGGTAATCTTATGATTTAGAATAACCTTTTTATTGTATAACATAACTAGAGGGGCATTTGTTTATGGTGGATTAGTGAGAGTTGTATTATTAATAGATTATTATTATTATTATTATTATCTTTTTTGCTACTAGGTCTTATGGTGACGATGGGATAGGAAAGGCCTAGGAGTTGGAAGGGAGCGGTCGTGGCCTTAATTAAGGTACAGCCCCAGCATTTGCCTCGTGTGAAAATGGGAAACCACGGAAAATCATCTTCAGTGCTGCCGACAGCCGAACCCTTAAGCTACCTGTTCATGGAATTCGGACGAAACGCTACTCGGGCGCTTGAACACCTCAACACGCGCACAGCTATGAAGATAGGTGTATTTGCTAAAATACGCTCCTTTTGTAGACCATTGGCAGCGTCTGTCTTCGGATCCCATGTAAACATTCTTTGGTGATACATTTAGGGTTACCGAGTGAGTTGGCCGTGCGGTTAGAGGCGCGCAGGTGTGAGCTTACATCCGGGAGATAGTGGGTTCGAACCCCAGTGTCAGCAGCCTTGAAGATGGTTTACCGTGATTTCCCAATTTCATACCAGGCAAATGCTGGGGCTGTACCTTAATTAAGGCCACGTCCGCTTCTTTCCCACTCCTAGCCCTTTCCTATCCAATCGTCGCCATAAGACCTATCGGTGTCGGTACGACGTAAAGCAGATCCTAAAAGTAAAATAATTCTTTCTTTCTTTCTTTCTTTCTTTCTTTCTTTCTTTCTTTCTTTCCTTCTCTCTTTCTTAATCCGTTTACAGTCCAGGGGTTGTTTTTTCCCTCGGACTCAGCGAGGGATCCCACCTCTACCGTCTCAAGGGCAGTGTCCTGGAGAGTGAGACTTTGGGTCGGGGGATACAACTGCGGTGGATGACCAGTACCTCGCCTAGGTGGCCTCACCTCCTATGCTGAACAGAGGCTTGTGGGGGGAGGGGATGAGAAGATTGCAAGGGATAGGCAAGGAAGATGGAAGGAGGCGGCCGTGGCCTTAAGTTAGGTACCATCGCGGCATTTGCCTGGAGGAGAAGTGGGAAACCTCGGAAAACCACTTTGAGGGTGGTTGAGGAGGGAATCGAACCCCCCTCTACTCAGTTGACCTCCGGAGGCTGTGTGGACCCCGTTCCAGCCCTCGTACCAATTTTCAAATTTCGTGGCAGACTGGGGATTTCTAACTCGGGCCTCCAGGGGTGGCAACTTATCACACTAACCACTACACCACAGAGGCGGACCATGTAGTGTTTATCCGACATAATTTTAAAAAATCAGCCATAGATCGCCCTTGACAGGTTTCTTTACCTTCTGGCAGAGTAACATGTAACGTCAGGATTACACTCAAGCAACCTAATTAGCATCAAATCAGAATGTCTGCGCATGATAGTTGAGATCGTACTACTACTGTTATTATTATTATTATTATTATTATTATTATTATTATTATTATTTATTTATTGATTAATTATTTTTAATTAATTAATTAATTAATTAATTAATTAATTAATTAATTAATTTATTTATTTATTTTCCTCAAATTGTACGTGCAATTGAGGGACGGTGAATGGCGAAAGGTCATAGCCCCACATACACGAATATGCCTCCATTCCCACTTAAAATTATAATATCAAAATATGCAATATTATATTCTACACAGTGTGCTTATATACAGTTACCGTATTTCCATAGACATATATTTACATAATATACACAAGACCTGTTCGACAGTGTATTATTGTTCCAAAGCATACAGTTGTGAATATTTTGCATCAACAGGGGCTGCTTAACTGAGGCGGTAAAGGCGTGCTCCTTTCACGCAAAAGGACATGGTTCGATTTCCCGTCAGGAAGTCGAAAAATGTAGAGGCGAGATGTTCACTTCTGGAGAGGAACACTTTGCTGGGATTTACTCAGCTCACACTAAAATTAGTACGAAGTAGATTCTTGGGGGACAACGGCTGCCGGGTATAAAGTTAACAATTTACTCCCGATTTTGCGAATAGTAGAAGCCTTTATCTTCCACTACTCCAAGTCCTTGGTCTGAACGGTGATAGATTTGCTTTGCAATATTTTTTATGATGAATGCCCCCCCCCCCCCCAATGCATTTGGCACTTTCCCATTATACATTAAATAACGCATGATAGATTGTACACGAAGGAGATGAATTAGTAATTTAGGACTGCGTATACTGACCCCAATTCTGTTCGCAATCAGGACGACATCCCTTTTTGAAGCAATTGTAGCTCATCTCCAACTTAGCAGTAAAATTACACTTCCTTCTCCCCATTATACAATAAGGGACACTGTTTTTTTTTTTTTTTTTTTTTGCAAGCTGCTTTACGTCGCACCGACACAGATAGGACTTAATGCTACGATGGGATAGGAAAGGCCTAGGAATGGGAAGGAAGCGGCCGTGGCCTTAATTAAGGTACAGCCTCAGCATTTGCCTGGTGTGAAAATGGGAAACCACGGAAAACCATCTTCAGGGCTGCCGACAGTGAGGTTCGAACCCTCTATCTCCCGGATACAAGCTCACAGCTGCGTGCCCCTAACCGCAGGTGGAAGTGATTTTCAGATTTTAATTTTGTTTTTATTTTGATAGAGCTATCCAAGACTCACGATTTGAAACCTTTTTGGGCCTTTTAGCTCTTTAACTTTCGGCACAATTGAGTAAATTGCTGCATTTTACGTTTTTCGTAGTACTTTGTCCGCTAGGAAATGTTTTCAATATTAATAAGTAGTTAGAAGACGTAAAATCAATCACATTATATTCGTGCGAATAGAACTACGGGGAGGGGTTGGGAGAATCCCTGAGTCTAGCTTAATTAGCAGTCTCTCTGCTGCATGGACGTTGGAAAACCCCAACAGGCTGCTGATAACTTTAAAGTGATCGCAAATGGGACACGAACTGGTCTTTCTTCGCATTCCTTTTTTCTTCCGAACTGGAAGTGACCGCAAATGGGACAAATTTTGCTGTGACCGCAAATGGGACACAACCTCCGAGGGTCCCGGGTTCGATTTCCGGTCGAGTCGGTGATTTGAATCGCCTCTGATTAATTCTTCTGGCTCGGGGACTGGGTGTTTGTGTTTGTCCCAACACTTTCCTCTTCATATTCATACAACACACTACACTACCACCACAGAAACACGCAATAGTGATTACATCCCTCCATATAGGGTTGGCGTCAGGAAGGACATCCGGCCTTAAAACAGGGATAAATCCACATGTGTGACGCAGTTCCCACCAGCGACTTCACAGGTGTGGGAAAAGCGGTAGAAAAAGAAGAATAAGAAGATATTCATATTTTTATCTTAAACATTAGTGTTATTTGTAGTGCTTAGTATTTTAAGTTTGTCAGTTTCATGGTCTTAATAAGTAATAATATGGGTGTGGTTAAGTGTAAGAAAGAACCAGGAGCCCTATCTTCACCACAGAAAATAAAAGCTTTTATCTATCTATCTATCTATCTATCTATCTATCTATCTATCTATCAGTGGCGTATGCTGCAATCAAGACATGGGCTATCACTAGACTTAGGTTACCTATTTTCGATAGTTGGTTTAGTGAACGTCAAGCCTTAAGGGTTTTGATCTGCAGCTAATAGCCATCGGAGTAGCCTGCTGTGTTAAGGATGGTTCACAAGCCCTAGCCTCTGCTACTGCCAATACTCAACACCTGACCAATGTAGATGGTTGCTAAAGAATGAGCCTCCTCGTACTCTTAATTCCCCTAGCTCGGGGGCTGGGTGCTTATGACGTCTTCACCGTTCATTTCATCAGGTCACCATCAAGTCTTTCCAGAGGCTATGCATTATTATTATTATTATTATTATTATTATTATTATTTCTGTCCGACTCGTTGGCTGAATGGTCAGCGTACCGGCCTTCGGTTCAGAGGGTCCTGTGTTCGGTTCCCGTCCGGGTAGGGGATTTAAATCTTCATTGGTTAAATCTAATGGGTGTTTGTGCTGTCTCCAACATTCCTGCAACTCACACACCACACACAACACTATCCTCCACCACAGTAACACGCAGTTACCTACACATGGCAGATGCCGCCCACCCTCATCGGAGGGTCTGCCTTACAAGGGCTGCACTCGGCTTGAAATAGCCACACGAAATTAAAATTAATTATTATTTTCTTTCTTAATCCGTTTTTCCTCCAGGGTTGGTTTTTCCCTCGGACTCAGAGAGAGATACCACCTCTACACTCAAGGCCAGTGTCCTGGAACGTGAGACTTTGGGTCGGGGATACAACTGGGAAGGGGACCAGTACCTCGTCTAGGCGACCTTACCTGCTATGCTGAACAGGGACCTTGTGGGGGATGGGAAGATCGGAAGGGGTAGACAAGGAAGAGGGAAGGAAGCGTTCGTGGCCTTAAGTTAGTTACCAACCCGGCATATCCCTGGAGGAGAAGTGGGAAACGACGGATAACCACTTCGAGGATGGCTGAGGTAGGAATCGAACCCTCCTCTACTTAGTTGACCTCCCGAGGCTGAGTGGACCCCGTTCCAGCCCTCGCAACACTTTTCAAATTTCGTTGCAGATTCGTAATTCGAACCCGGGTTTCCGGGGGTGGCAGCTAAACACACTAACCACTAAACCACAGAGGCCGACATTATTATTATTATTATTATTATTATTATTATTATTATTATTTTCTCAGTTGCAAACAATCAGCATGGCCAACAATAAAGTTTGTGAAGTTCGCATGAGCCACATAACCACAAATACTTTTAATACTTACTTAAGTTGAAATAGCCTTTGTATGGATTATTGTTTTTCTCCTCCTGTTCACACTGTAGCTGAGTAAGAAGTGGGGTAGGCTTACTCTTTTTAATCATCAGCAATTTATCTTCACATTTCAGTTGCAAGAATGGTTTATCCAACAACTTACACACGGTTCAGCCATTTCACAAAAGTAACATCACAAAGTCACAGTCATGTTAAACACTATAACTTCAGATAAACTAAAATTGTACTGAGATCAACTGAAATATACCAATAATTTCCAACTATAAGCAATCCATAAGATGTCCTGCACATGCAAAAACAAACTCGTGATACTGTAGCACATGGGTGAATCCCATCAATTCGGACACTTCCGGAGAACTTCGAGTCTTTGGGCCTTCCCTTTCCACCGCTGTCTCTCTCTCGTTAGCGGCGGCGATTTGACGGACCGAAGCCTAGCACAGCTCAAGGTTAGTATCCCCTCGTTCCCCGCACCATTCCGTCATTCGCCAGCAAGCCTCGCGCGGCGGGTCGAGGGGAGTGGGCCGAAGGCCTGGGCTGCGATGTTAGTCTCCGATGCCTTGCTCTCAGAAATACGAGCGACGTTCTTTCGCAATGCTTTCAAGTTTTGTAAACGGAAGAATGTGTCAGATGCTTGCATTATAATAAGATTTAGATTTCCATCGTTCTCATTTGAGGCTTGGGCTTCACTGATAGCCTTGGTAGCCCTCATTATACGCCACTGCTATCTATCTATCTATCTATCTATCTATCGATCTGTCTATTTGCTCTTCGATTGAAGAGCCAGAGCTGTATGAACAGCCATGTCTTATTTGGAACGTTTTTTTTTTTTGCTAGTTGCTTCACGTCGCACCGACACAGATAGGTCATATAGCGACGATGGGACAGGAAAGGGCTAGGAGTGGGAAGGAAGCGGCCGTGGCCATAATTAAGGTACAGCCCCAGCATTTGGCTGGTATGAAAATGGGAAACCACGGAAAACCATTTTCAGGGCTGCCGACAGTGGGGTTCGAACCTACTATCTCCCGAATACTGGATACTGGCCGCACTTAAGCGACTGCAGCTATCGAGCTCGGTTTGGAACATTTTAAACAAGAAGTTCTCATCACTGTCGACAGATAACACTAGTGTGCAATTTAGCCTGCACATTCTTTTTGGATTTGTTTTACGTAGCATCGACACAGACAGGTCTTATGGCGACGATGGAATAGGAAACACCTAGGAGTTGGAAAGATGCGGCCGTGGTCTTAATTAAGCTACCTGGTTTGGAAACCACGGAAAACCATCTTAAGGGCTGCCGACAGTGCGGTTCGAACCAAGCGCACAGCTGCGCGCCCCTGACCGCACGGCCAACTCTCCCGGTCGAAATTTTTCCACGAATAAAATAGTCTATACTCTCTTCAATTACGCAGGCGTTGGAAAGTATAAAGGCGAATCAAGACCAGCCAGAGTGACCGCGGTGATTCCCACCTGATAAATTACTTTGGAGGAAGTTTGCTGAGTTAGAGGATTTGTTCCTATCATCGCTTACATTATTCTAATACACAGGAGGACAGTTCTTTACGCTCCGTAGGTACCTAATCCAACAGCGTGATCATTAAATATGTGTTTCTTTCAGTGATTTGATATCTTATCCTCAATGCTTCATGAGATTCGTTTTGATTATAATACAGTGAACTGTTGTTTTTTAAAATAATTATTATTTTCTCAGAAATATTTCTTTCATTCTTAATCCGTTCACCCTCCACGCTTGGATTTTCCCTCGGAGTTAGTGAGTGATCCCACCGCCTCAAGGGCAGTTTCATGGAGCATGACACTTTGGGTCTATGCTGAACAGAGGCCTTGTTGGGGGATGGGAAGATTGGAAGGGATGGACAAGGAAGTGGGAAGGAAGCGGCCGTGGCCTTAAGATAGATACCATCCCCGTGTTTACCAGGAAAGGCAGTGGGAAAACACGAAAAACACTTCGAGGATGGCTGAGGTGGGAATTGAACACCCCTCTACTCAGTTGACTTACCGAGGCAGCCCTCGTACCACTTTTCAAATTTCGTGGCAGTGCCGGGAATCGAACCTTGACCTCTGGGGGTGGCAGCTAATCATACTAACCACTACACCATACCACAGAGGCGAACTCTAAGAAATATAACAAGAAATATGCTTACAAATGATAAATATTCATGTTGAAACAATGCTAATGAAGTGAGAATGATACGGCAACACAGCCCTGCACAAAGACCTATGAATACCGCACCCAAATTGCCTTACATTCATACATTTTTTACGTTCACGCTGTAATAATGGAGCAATTACTGCGTGAAGGTGCACTTGCACTTGGTTAACATAGCCTAGCCAGTTTACCGGCATCTATTCCGATGCACATCCTCTTCTTGGGACAAGCGAGAACTTTCCGTACCCAGACACTGATATCTCCACTTTCAGGAACCCTAGCGGTTAACACAATGTGCACATAACACCGCAGGGGCAACGCTGCACTGCTCACTTCAGATGGCTTCAAGCTGAATGTCTGACGGATGAGCCAACACATACAATGTAGATGTCCTTTTGTGATCAGTGCACTTACTCGTTCTTCATCCACTGTTCAGTCTTCTACACGATGACATTTTTTGTGAAATACAATTATTGTCTTGCATGGAACATCTTCCTCTTCTCTGCACACGTCATTCTTCTGTAGACATGGTTAGTAATCGTCAGATATTTTTGGTTTGTTAGTGTTATTATAGTCCGCCTCTGTGGTGTAGGGGTTGTGTTGTTGTTCGAGTCATCAGTCCATAGACTGGTTTGATGCAGCTCTCCATGCCACCCTATCATGTGCTAACCTTTTCATTTCTACGTAGCTATTGCATCCTACATCTGCTCTAATCTGTTTGTCATATTCATACCTTGGTCTACCCCTACCGTTCTTGCCACCTACACTTCCTTCAAAAACCAACTGAACAAGTCCTGGGTGTCTTAAGATGTGTCCTATCATTCTATCTCTTCTTCTCGTCAAATTTAGCCAAATCGATCTCCTCTCACCAATTCGATTCAGTATCTCTTCATTCGTGATTCGATCTATCCATCTCACCTTCAGCATTCTTCTGTAACACCACATTTCAAAAGCTTCTATTCTCTTTCTTTCTGAGCTAGTTATCGTCCATGTTTCACTTCCATACAATGCCACGCTCCACACAAAAGTCTTCAAAAACATCTTTCTAATTCCGATATCAATGTTTGAAGTGAGCAAATTTCTTTTCTTAAGAAAGCTCTTCCTTGCTTGTGCTAGTCTGCATTTTATGTCCTCCTTACTTCTGCCATCGTTGGTTATTTTACTACCCAAGTAACAATATGCATCTACTTCCTTTAAGAGTTCGTTTCCTAATCTAATATTCCCTACATCACCTGCCTTCGTTCGACTGCACTCCATTACTTTTGTTTTGGACTTATTTATTTTCATCTTGTACTCCTTACCTAAGACTTCATCCATACCATTCAGCAACTTCTCGAGATCTTCTGCAGTCTCAGATAAAATAACAATATCATCGGCAAATCTCAAGGTTTTGATTTCCTCTCCTTGGACTGTGATTCCCTTTCCAAATTTCTCTTTGATTTCCTTTACTGCCTGTTCTATGTAAACATTGAAAAGGAGAGGGGACAAACTGCAGCCTTGCCTCACTCCTTTTTGGATTGCTGCTTCTTTTTCAAAGCCCTCGATTCTTATTACTGCAGACTGATTTTTATACAGGTTGTAGATAATTCTTCGTTCTCGGTATCTGATCCCTATCATCTTCAGAATCATAAATAGCCTGGTCCAATCAACATTATCGAATGCCTTTTCTAGATCTACGAATGCCATGTACGTGAGCTTGTCCTTCTTGATTCGATCCTCTAAGATCAGACGTAAAGTCAGGATTGCTTCACATGTTCCTACATTTCTTCTGAAGCCAAATTGATCTTCCCCCAACTCAGCTTCAACTTGTTTTTGTGTAGGGGTTAGCGTCCATTATATTTCTTACGGCGACGATATAATAAGAAAGGCTTATGAGTGGGAAGGAAGTGGTTATGGCCTTAATTAATGTGCGGCCCCAGCATTTGCCTGGTGAGAAAATGAGAAACCACGGAAAACCATCTTCAGGGCTGCCGACAATGGGGTTCGAAACCACTATCTCCTGGACGCAAACGCACAGCCGCACGGCCAACTCGTCCGGTACTTTGAATACCGCTGAACTAGATTTATTGCGCTTTCAGCAATATTAGCAAAATAAGTTGTTCTCTCCAGAGCTCACAGTAGGATGGCAGCAAGCACATTTAAGCCTCGAGAAAATATCTGCCGTGTATGTAATCTCTCCTACTCTCCGGGAGACCTGATAGTGTCTCGGTTATTTCCCGTGTTTTGAAGCGCTATTCACTTCATACCATCGCAGCAGAGATTAAACGTACGCAGGAAATTGCCGAAGGATATTGACATCTGGAGAGTAATTATAAGTTTCTATGAGTTCTTGAAATTAGTTAATAATCCAGTAAGGTAAGTTGCTTTCTGGTCTTAAGAATCGGGATATGGATTAGTTCATTACTCGCAGGTTCTGTAGACAATTGATGTTTGAATAAATAATAATAATAATAATAATAATAATAATAATAATAATAATAATAATAATGTTATTTGCTTTACGTCCCACTAACTACTTTTACGGTCTTCGGAGACGCCGAGGTGCCGGCATTTAGTCCCGCAGGAGTTCTTTTACGTGCCAGTAAATCTACCGGCACGAGGCTGTCGTATTTGAGCACCTTCAAATACCACCGGACTGAGCCAAGATCGAACCTGCCGAGTTGGGGTTAGAAGGCCAGCGCCTTATCCGTCTGAGCCACTCAGCCCGGCATTGAAAAAATAAGTGCAAACCCTAAAGTCCTTTTCTAAGTTTTCGATCGTAAATGCAGTACTATCTTTCTCTGTCTGGTTGGAGAGGATATTATTTCATTTTACGGACTAAAGTTATCATAGGAAAACTCTGGTAGTTTCACGTGAATGTTTACATTATCATAGCCTCGGGACCTACAGTTTTACGAGATCTGAAACTACAAGGATATGAATCTTAGTTTCGAAATTCTTTGATACTTTGACGGGAATTTGAACTGCATCCACCTTGATGAGATGTTAGATACGATGTCAATCAGCTATCCCAATACTTTGGCATAGCGCGTGTTAGTTCTGTCTAATGAGGTGTACTCTCATCACATCACCGTCGTGAGTATTTATAATTCATTAGGGGAAAGGAAGAAGCCTTGCCACTCTAATGCTCTACTGCTGGGCTAAGTGGCTCAACCGGTAGAGCGCTGGACTTCAGTGCTCAATAATTGGTTCGATCGGGGCTTAGTCTCTGGATATATTTGAAGATGCTCATGTTGTTATGTCGGTGGATTTATAGGGCCGTAGAATAATTCCTGCGCGACAAAATTCAGGAACCTTGCAGTCTGTGAAACCGCAAAAGTAGTTATTGGGACGTAAAGCCCGCAGGATTATTAAATTAATTTTAATTAACTAATCAGTCCTCAACTACATTTACGGACTAGGAGGATGGCGTGTTTTGGTAGGCTCTTGACTTCTTTATTAATGATTTTGGAGTCGAATTACAGCGTGATTTAATGTAAGAGACCCATTTTATTATATTTTCCGGCACCTTAAAGAATCACTTTTAAAGGTAATACAAGCACAGACAGCACATTCCTTTCGAAGAATGGGCCCAAGCACTTATATCTTGGAAATACTGTTACTTTCAATAATAATAATAATAATAATAATAATAATAATAATAATAATAATAATAATAATAATAATATCACTTTTAAAGGTAATTTAAGCACAGACAGCACATTCCTTTCTAAGAATTGGTCCAAGCACTTATATCTTGGAAATACTGTTACTTTCAATAATAATAATAATAATAATAATAATAATAATAATAATAGTAATAATAATAATACCGGAGGTACACCTTCTCCGTGCATTTGAACTGAGCGCCTGTCAGAAGGCCATCTGTGATGTAAACCCTGAACTGTGTATTAGAAGAAGTTTGGAACTTAAATTTCAGATGTCTCTACTGTCGACTTATGGGCCCCCTCTGGTGGGAGGACGGACAATTAATTTTCAAAGGAATGTTGCATTTTCGATGTTTGTTAACCTGAAGTGTTTGTAATTTTTATGTGCTGAAGTTGTCAGCACTACATAGCCTCCTTCTTCCTGAAATTATTAGCCAATCAGAAATTTTGGTATTTGTTTTGTTAGCCAATCAAAATTGGGGATGTGTACTGACCATCGGCCTAGAGAGTTCTGGAACTTTCCCTCCGCTATAAAAGCTGGGAGCTTTTGGGCCATGTTGTCTACTTCATTGCTTCAGTCTAGAGTGCATACGTTAGTGGAGGCAGGGAAAAAGCCTTACCCGCCGTCGGAAGGCTCACCAGATCAAGGTAATGGCAGACGTCTTTTAAATATGTGATAGCTCCAGAAAGCTGAAGTGAGGGGATGGTTTCAAAATTCTTTCTTAATGTGAATTTCTAAAGTTTAAAAACACCGTATAAGTCTAAGGACTCCATTCTAATCCCTGCTGGGAAAGATGTAACTGAGGGATTAAAGAGTGTTCATCCTCTTTTAATTCCCATTCAACATGGTATGGGGGTGACTGTGATTTTCTAAAACTTTAAATCTTAACCTTATTTTAATATATTCTCATCTTGTCACCCTTGGTAGTATATGCTTAGCCTCTGTAACTTCGGACCATAAGCCCAGATAGGATCTTAAGTATTTCAAAAGAAGTGCAAGTGTTTCGTCTCCTAGCATTTTGTTTATGGCCGATTTCTTAAAACTTTTCATTTGACAACTTAGAATGGGCACTTATTGCCTGTGTTTAATTTCTACTTACTCATAATTTATTGTGGAGCAGAAAAGACAGTGAACTCTGTTTTCTAGGTTTATCTAGTGTTTGGATAAGAAAATTGTGCCTTGGAGAGGCTAGATTGTAGTAAATTTTGGAGCTCAGTCTTCTAGATTGTAAATTGAGTGGTACAAACGTGCTCTTTGAAAATAGTGTAACTTTGAGTTATAAGCTCTTTTTGTAACAAAAATTTTGACTGTGAGTCAATGTTGTGATCAGAGATGACGATCTCACCATTTGTCTACTTAACTTTTATTTGTTGTTCCTCATCAAGTTTAAAATCAGAAAAAAGAAAGGAATACAAATTTTAGTGTTTTAAATTATGCTCTCAGCATTTCTCTGTCCATCCATTCAAGCTCATACCTTCTTACCAAGGGTGCCCATACCCGGGGGCAAGGTGGCGCCGCGGCCCCCCTCTAGCTCTCAGGGAAAGACAAAACTCTAGTGTAGTCACGTGTTTTCGTTTCAAGAAAATGACTTAAAAGTCAATATTACGTAAAAGCGGTAGTACCGTCCCCCACCAACAGGCAGGGGATACCGTGGGTTATTCTACCGCAGAGTAGAAATCGCCATTTATCTTCCAAAATATTAAAATTACTACGTACCCCCAGGTCTGGGCCCCCCTGTAGAAACTGTCATATGGGCGCCCATGCTTCTTACACAACTGCGTTCCAGAGAAACTCCATAATAATAATAATAATAATAATAATAATAATAATAATAATAATAATAATAATAATAATAATAATAATAATAATAATAATAATAATAAAATCTTCAGCGTACCAACTCATTGATGTAGAGGTAGCTTGCATGACTCATACATGGGGGCCCGTGTTCTATTTCATTTAGTCGGGTGCTTTAAATTTAGGAACTGGCTGATAAAGAGCTGCGTTCATGGCCAAGAAAGACAGACAGTTCCTACTGATCATGACATAATCGAATATCTGAAAGCCTAATTCCTTCGTTAGCACACTTTAATTAACATTTGTATAATAATGGTCAGATTTTTAAATAGAATATTAAATACCTGAATGAATGCACCTATTTTTAAGAGGTAAATGCGTTTTGAAATTTACATCAACAATATGATGTAGAATATCATAGATATTATTTCAGAATATACTTCATGATTGATTCAAATGTAAATTTTTTTGACAAAGAAAACAGTTTAGAGCATGTTTATAAGAATAATTTAACCACATTGCAAAATTTAATGCACTGAATTGAATTATGGTGAAAAACATATCTAAAATTTTATATTACGGAATATGAGTGACAAGTATGGTGGAAATGGTTATAGAAAGTGACGTACATGGACATTTATTAGTATACCTTTTGAAGCAGTGGATATAATATTTTTCGCGAAATTAAAGAGGAAAAATTAATTTATGGAGAAAAATAGATATTTAAAATTCATTTTATATTTTTCACTTAGAAGTGTACCTTCTCCGTTTCAAATGACTTGCATGAAAAATTAAACCGCTCAACGTTAGGAATCTTCCCTTTCAAGGACTACTTCATTCGAGTTGCGCGGAATGATATTATTAGACGAATAACCTTGAACTGGGTTTTTATTAAAGTAGGAAAGATATTATGAAGGTAAAGTTGGAATATAAGAGGGAAAATTTTTTGCAAATATTTATTTATAAGAAATGGAATTTTTGAGATGTTCGATAAACTTCCATGAAATCATTTAAGAAAATTCTAGGTAAAAATTATTATTATTATTATTATTATTATTAAAAAATACATCGCATTTGGAAAATATCCCGGTGGCAATGATCACTTGTAGGAGTGTGATAATAAAGTAAAGGTAAAACATAGTTACAGAACAACAACAACAACAACAACAACTACTACTACTACTACATTTTACAACAAGCAATTCCATGGAAGGAAAATATTATTAAAAATACTACTAGTTTAACGTTCTAAATCCAGCATCGTCACATACAAATTCACACAGAAGTGAAGTATTTCCAGTGCTTGATATTACGGCTTACAATAGTGTAGGCTGAGCTTACTACTAGCTTAACATTATAACACCGTCATATACAAATTCACGCGCACCGTAAGTAATTCAAAATTTTACACTGTGTCCTACAGTAGATTGAGCGGTCCAATTATAATTATCTTATCATTGCATATACAGAAAGTTCATATACAAATTCACACATATCTTAAATAATTCAGGCCACGAACCTACTACGCTGGCGTAGCAGGGGGAGAGGTGATACTCCCACGTGGTGCGTCCCAGGTGGCGGACAGGGGGGTCCTAACCGACTTGCCGGCGGACTTGAGGGAAATAAAACACCTCTCGCGGACCAAACACACTACCCCCTGCGGGTGGGGGACGCACAAGTAGAACACACCCGCGGTATCCCCTGCCTGTCGTAAGAGGCGACTAAAAGGGGCGACCAAGGGATGATTGAATTAGAACCATGAAACTACTTTTAATTCGTACCATCATGCGGGGAACACCATGGGTTGCCTGTACTTGCGAGTAGTACCACTAAATTAGGTACGAAATAGGTTTGTGATTCGTAGCAGTAAAGAGGCTGGCCTGGGGGTTTCCAGTACCCGTGAGTCGTACCCATGTGAGCAACACCGCGGGTCTGGGCGTAGCCTGTGAGTTGTACCGCTATATGAGCGACACCGTCGGTCTGCGTTGCCTGTGATTGTTGCCCACTATGTGAGGAACACCACGGGAATGCCGGCGCCCGTGATTAGTACACCTAGGTGAGGAACACCACGGGAATACCGGCGCCCGTGATTAGTACACCTAGGTGAGGAACACCACGGGAATACCGGCGCCCGTGATTAGTACACCTAGGTGAGAAGCCTCATCGGTTTGCGTTGGCTGTGAGTGGCGCCATTGTGTGAGAAACACCATAGGTCTGCTTTCCCTGTACGAAGTACAATACTTGTGAGTAGTACCTTAATGTTTGGAACACCGTGAGTCTTCGCTAGTTTTGATTAGTACCCCAACATGACAAATACCATGGTTCTACTTTACTCGCGACATGTACCATTCTGTGGGGCCTTAGACATGGAGTTTGCACCCCTTTAGACATCAAGCATCATTGTGCTTTATAAGTGGTCCCTTGGTCAGTAATACTATTATTTACGATCTTTTTTGAATCTGCTCTACTGTTTTTTTGTTGGGTTCATGTCCATCCGTTCATTCTTCATGACTTTTTTTATTTTATTTTGGTCAGTGGATGAATTTGTACTTTTTGTTATTTCATTACGTACCATTAGGGGCCGATGACCTCGATGTTAGGCCTTTTTAAACAACAAGCATCATCATCATCATCATCATCATCATCATCATATAATTCAGGTGCCTTAATACTACAATTTATAGTGGGTTGAGCGCTGCATTAAAATATGACAGCATCACATAGAAATTTATACATAATTTATAGATTGCTAGAGTCTACTCTTGAAGCTTCTTACATTTTCGGGAAAAGGCTCTAAGACAGATTCAGGTAATGCATTCCAACCATCAATTCAATTGAATTGATAAGGAATCTGTCTTCTGGGCGAAACCCTAAACTCAATCAGTGGTGATCGATTGATGATAACGTTTTAAAAATTCACTCAAACAAGAAGCTACTTCTTGAAAAGTAGGATTACTTCTGACTTTGCTGGTGAGATACAGAGTTTACAGTGCACTGTGTCTTCTCGTACGGGCTAGAACAAACTTGAATATTCTATTGACCTATCTGAATCTCACCATTTATTTTGACAAAATGAAACTGACTGAGGAATGAATATGAATGATGTGAAAGTGTCGTTGATAGATTCGACTGGCGCGTGCATTTCAGTGTGCTTGGCAGACTGATACATAACTGCAGCTTCTGACACAATGAGGAAAGTAACGGGCAACTACCTCACTCCTCATTACAAGTAACTGATCTCATATCTGTTCCGCATTGAAGACAACAATAAGTAAAATTATTTCAAGAATAAAATTTACTGTGTCCACCTATTCAATACAATTATATGTATAATTGCAAATTTCATTCACTAGGTTCGTGCACATTTTCTCGACGAAAACGTTTACGTTATTAAATATAACGTAACTTGAACAGAAATACGTTCTATATTTCCTAGCCGAAACAACTGAACGAAATTTGTGATTATTTTATACTGTAAATGCTTTTCTACTCAATGTATAAAATACAATTATATGTATAATTGCATTGAATAGGTGGACACAGGAAATTTTATTCTTGAAGGAATTTTACTCACTCCATAGTGTACCCCTTCAGTGACGCCTAGACTATCTGTGATAGCTGATACTGGATCTGGTGGGGACTGAAACAGTCTTCGATGTGAAGACTCAATACACACGGGAGAAAATACTGGTACCTCAGAGTCTCCGAAAACGGAGAAGTGGTTAGAGGATCGTCAAACAAGAAACATTATTATTAAAATATAAGACATACCTGAGAGGTCGCATGAGATATACTCTGTTTCGTTGTGTGTGTTGAACATTCTTTCCATATTTCCATGGGATCGGCTCAATTTCGGTCTCAGCGGAAGGTTTAACCTTTCTTTCCAGAGGCGTTAGTGAAAATTCCACTTAAAAATTCGGGGATCAAACCTGGAACAGTCGAGTTGGGTGTCGAGTCACTTGAACGCTGAACTTCCACATCCTCTGTATTGATGCACAATGGGTTAAACAAATTTCATTATCTAGGTTCGTGGACATTTTCTGGACGAAAACGTTTATGTTATTAAATATGATGTAACTTGAACAGAAATACGTTCTATATTTCCTAGCTGAAACAACTGAGCGAAATTTGTGATTATTTTATACTGTAAATGCTTTTCTACTCAATGTATAAAATATATTTTGCAGGAAAAACGTAATTTGGTCTTGTTTTAGAAAGACAGTCCTTCATGAACACATGGTAATACAAAATAAACCAATGAAAAATATCTATAATCTTCCTTTTGACAGACCCACTCGAGTTCTATATCCTAATAGTAAAATTATGACTTTATCTATGTGCACTGCATTTAGATCATCAATATTAATTCACAAAATTAAACTTAACAGTGTTCTGCACGATAGTAACTACACTCTGAATTCAGATATTCATAATTATAACACACGACAAATAGGTGAATATCTCTCTTACAAACACACTCATATAAGTATGGCAACTGTAGTTTTTAGTTCTCAACCATTTAATCATATAATCATCTTCCAAGAGATTTACAATCAATTTCCAATCTGTCATCCTTCAAAATGTAAGTAAAGAAAGTGCTATGGAATCAGTACCTAAGTAAGTGGACGAATTCTTTGAGAGGTATTTGTGTAATATTGTAACGTAAAGGAAATGTTGGAATATTTAGAGTAAAGCTCATTTTAACATAATTAATTTATTTGCAGCCAATGTCTATGTATTTTATTAATTTTAGAGTCTTAACAAATTGTATTGTACAGTTCCTGAATATGAGCCTTTGGAATTGATTAATAAAGTAAATACAAATAAATAAAGCTATGCCATTGCTTCTAGCAAAATTATATTTATTTATTATTATTATTTATTGAATCCGCTTACCATCCAGAGTTGGTTTCTCCTTCGGACTCAGAGAGAGATCGCACCTCCACCACCTCAAGGGCAGTATCCTGGAGCGCTAGACATTTGGCCGCGGACATAACTGAGCTCTAGGACCAGTCCCTCGCCCAGAAGCCTTCACTTCCTATGCCGAACAGGGGCCTTGTGGGGGATGGGAAGATTGGAAGGGAGAGAGAAGGAAGAGGGAAGGAAGCGGCCGCGGCCTTAAGTTAGGTATCATCCCGGCATTGGCCTGAAGAAGAAGTGGGAAACCACAGAAAACCACTTCGAGGATGACTGAGTTGGGTATCCAACACCCTCTACTCAGTTGACCTCCCGAGGCTGAGTGGACCCCGTTCCAGTTCTCGTATCAATTTTTAAATTTCGTGGCAGAGCTGGAAATCGAACCCGGGCCTCTGGAGATGGCAGGTAATCACACTAATGACTACATCACAGAGGCAGACTGTTATTATTATTATTATTATTATTATTAAATGCTCCTTGCTGTGCAGAAATATCTTTTCATTGATAACCTTTTTTCGTCCACTTTATATACAATAAGTCCCAAGGTATCTTTATTTCTAGCAAAATGTTCGAATTTAACCATCCATAAAACTGTATGTACTTAGATTATAAATTGAGTGGCTCAGTGCCATAGGTGCCTAACCCACAAATTTAAAAAATGCCGTTAATGTGCTATAATGGACTCCTAATAGTTGCCTCTATCAGGACCAGACTTGCCTACTACATTCCAGTAGCTTGATTGGTGCTGCCACCTGCAATTATGTTAGGCAACTTCCATAACCTTCAGTTCCTTTAGTGCCAGCTATGCCTATCCAACATCAAGATGGCTGAAGAGAGCTGGATTGTGGAAATGCTCCTGGAGGATAATTACGATGGCAGCGGCAAGGACCAAGGTTATGAGCATAACTATGCTGATTTCAAATCCTCAGGTAATTTAGAATAGGTACACATATTGATAATGTTAGGTAATAAGTTGAATGGTTTGTGATTAATAGGGAAAACATGTAGTTGGTTAGGCATTTCTAGCTCTGACTGAAGTAAATGAAATTGTACTGTGCTTAGGCATAACTGATTCATACTTTAATTGTGACTGTGTTATGTATTAAATTTAGTACTATTTCTAACATAATGAGTAACTGAAGAGGATAAGTTCTGGCTATAAAAATATTAATATGAGTAATTCAGAAAGTCCATTATAAATATGATGTTGGTTAGGCAAGTCTGGCTCTGATCTACCGATGCATTTTCAGATGCAGGAAGAAAAGATGGGCCTACAGCTGTTACATCTGTATGTGATTCTATTTCACAAACCTCAGGTAAAATTTCTTTATAACTGTTAGGTTCAGAAATTCATGATAGATTTTATATGAAATAGTTTTTAATCATACCTTACAATGAAACTATAAGT
Organism: Anabrus simplex; assembly: GCF_040414725.1. Taxonomy (NCBI): domain Eukaryota; kingdom Metazoa; phylum Arthropoda; class Insecta; order Orthoptera; family Tettigoniidae; genus Anabrus; species Anabrus simplex. The sequence continues at coordinate 1,147,984,669 of NC_090266.1, read as the reverse complement.
GCAGTGGAGATAATGTTCTAGAGACCTGTTGTTGACAGTTAACGTAACTTGGTTACAGGTAACTCAGAACCACAAGGAGCTGCATCTGAAGCAGAAGTATCTCATAACATAATTCCTGAAATGCCAAACATGGCACCGAATGAAGATAGGAATGATCAAGTAGAAAATGTTGACTTGCCTAGAAGAAGGAAAAGACCAAAGCAGCCAGAAAATGATAAGAAATATATTAGGAAGTACAAACGTAACCATGGTGAGGAATATGTATCCGTTACTGGAAAGTTAGTACCAAGAAAACAGTGTTCCTTGGATTCATGTGGTTGCCAGCTACAGTGTGATAAACTTATTTCTTCAGATAGACGACAGCAAATTTTTGATGGTTTCTACCGAATGCATTGGTCTCTAAAAATGCATTTATCAGTGGGCAAGTTGAAGTAAGAGACATCAAGAGACAATATACTAAGAAAGTGGTATCTCGAAGAAGCAAAACTAGAGTGTATAGACTCCAGGATGAGAAGGGTGAGGATAAGATAGTGTGTAAGAAATTTTTTCAAGGTACATTAGCAATTTGTGATGGTACAATTACTAATGGTCTTAAAAGGAAACAAGCCAGTGGTACACCGGAAAGTGATAAAAGAGGAAAACATGTGCCATACAACAAAACCAGCCCTGGTGATGAAAAGAGAGTTTGTGACTTTGTAAATAAATTCCCAACTTACGAGAGTCACTCTTGTCGTCGAGACAGTTCTCGTAAATATTTATCCCCAGATCTGAATATGGCTATCATGTTTAAGCTGTACAAAGAAGAATGTTCCAATCATGGACACAAAGCTGTGTCACTTTACATGTTTCGCCACATTTTCAATACAAAGTTTAATTTACACTTTAAGCAACCAAAAAAAAGACACGTGCAACACATGTGATGAACTTCAAGCTAAGATGATTGGATTATCAGATGGTCTTGAAAAGCAGAAGCTACTTGAGCTACATGAACTTCACCTGCCGAAGGCAGATGGCATCCGGGATTTAAAAAAGAACGATATTGAGGAAGCTCGTGCCTCTAACGGTAGGAAACAAGTTCTTGTATTTGATCTTCAGAAAACTCTCCCTACTCCATTATTAACAACAGGAGTAGCCTACTATAAACGGCAGCTGTGGGTGTATAACCTTGGAGTCCATGACGAGGTTACCAACTGTGGACACATATATGTTTGGGGAGAACATATTGCTTCTCGTGGTCCTCAAAAAAATGCTTCATGTCTTTTTATACCACATCAGAAACTGTCTTCCATCAACTGTACTGTACAGTGACAGTTGTGGTGCTCAAAACCGCAATATCAAAATGGTTCTGATGCTACATTATATCATTGAAACTTCAGAAAACATTGAAGTGATCCACCAGAAGTTCTTTTTACCTGGGTATAGTTTTTCCACTTGTGATCAAGACTTTGGAATTATAGAAAGGGAAAAGAAATATCATCTTCACATTTTTCATCCAGAAGATTGGTGTGATGTTATAGAGAAGGCTAAGAAGCAACGACCAAGATTTGTTGTTCATAAAATGACTAGTGATCTGTTCTTCAGCACAAAGGCTATGGAAGAAAGTATTACTAACAGGAAAGTAAGTACGCACAAGGAAAAAGTGGAATGGTTGAAGATACGGTGGCTTAAGATACAGAGAGAGTACCCAAAGACCCTGTTTTATAGCTACAACAGCCATGAAGATGGGATATTCCAGACAGTTGATCTCTCAAAGAAATCTGTTCGAGGCCGACCCATCCGCCAGTTACCAAGTTCTCTAGAGCTCCTCTACCCCACAGGCAGGAAAATATCAAAAGAGAAATTAAAAGATTTACTGGATCTGATGAAATATATTCCACCACAACACCACCATTTCTACAGATCACTTCAGGAACAAGAAGTGAAGTAGACGAAGATTGAAAACAATAAGGAGATACCGTAGATTATATATTGTCAAGAGCAGATTCAAATATTATTAATTTCTGTCATTTAAATTCCTGTAGAGGTAAAGACTGAACTTATTTCAATAGTTCCTGCTGAAAATGAGCATTAAAAAGTTCCTTATATCTAAGTCCATTGTTGCCTAACCAGCAATTTTGTTTGTGAAGTGTGTTCTAGTTCAGCGCCAAAATTGCCTATAAGTTTGTGGTTTAATTTGGTTGGGGATAATTAGTGCCAATTTTTTTATTGTTATGTATGTGAAAAAACCATATTTGTACTAAGTAATGCAATAAAAAGTAATATTTAAGATGCACTTGTCATTTTTCAATCGCAGTCTAACTTTAACCTACAATATCCCAAAATGAAGTAAATGTGGGTTAGGCAACTATGGCAATGAGCCACTCAATTGTAAAACTATTTGGGATTTGTTTACGATAAACAATCGTCTGTGTCATTTTAATATCATCACGTTACTTCTTGTTATAATTGCTTCTGTTTCATACACGGTCGTCGTGGGATCGTTACCCCCAATACCAGCACTTCGAAAGAGTTTGTATGTATTGGACCCATAATCCTAAGGTTTGGTAGTTCGTTTAGTGCGGATAAAGCAGCACCTTTCTTTATTTCTTTCTTTCTTTCTTTCTTTACAAGTGGTGAAGTTTAGGCCGTTGGCCCTTTCTTAAACTTAACCGTATTATATGCGATAGGATAAATTGTCTACTCACACAAATTAATAAGACAACGATTATGACAATGATGATTATGGTGATGAAGGAGAGAGGATTTTAACATACCATTCTTCAGTGAATAAAAAAAGTGGTTATTGAAACGGGAATGTGACATTGACACAATTATGTATGTAACTAGGTGAAAGTGGGTAATAATGATGATTCTAAAAATAATTCGAAAACAAACAACTAAGTTATAACATAGTATACACCATTGGTTCTAAAGTTAGTATGAATTGATTTTTTTGCTAGTTCCTTTACGTCGCACCGACACAGATAGGTCTTATGGCGACGGTGGGATAGGAAAGCCTAGGAGTTGGAAGTGGCCGTGGACTTAATTAAGGTAGAGCCCCAGCATTTGCCTGGTGTGAAAATGGGAAACCACGGAAAACCATCTTCAGGGCTGCCGACAGTCGGATTCGAACCCACTATCTCCCGGATGCAAGCTCACAGCCACGTGCTCCTGACCGCACGGCCAACTCGCCCGGTAGTATGAACTGAAAATTAACAGCAAATTTTCTCACTTGTTAAAACATATTGAAACAAATACGGTGCCCACCTGAAATCCGAGCCTTCCTGTTTACGATATGAGCACTGAAAAGTTACTTGAATGTTCAGAATCCTGTATAATGGAAGAATTCAATGAGCTTACCGAAAATTTAACGTATATTTTTAAAGGCTTTAACTATAATTCCATACATATATTTATACATACGATAGCTTCGCTACCCATTGATTCAGTTTTCTTTTCTTTCTGTTTTTTTTTTTGCTTTACATCGCACAGACATGTCTTATGGCGACGAAGGGACAGGAAAGGGCTAAGAATTGGAAATAAGCTACCGTGCACTTAATTAAGATGCAGCCTCAGAATTCACCTAGTATGAAAATGGGACACCTTGGAAAACTTCATGACTGCCTGCATTAGGGTCGAACCCACTACCTCGCAAATGCAAGCTAGCAGCCAACTCGCTCTGTTGGTCCTGCATTACCAGGGTTAAATTAACAACATGTTTGAATCTATTTCTTCCCTGTTAGTTCTAACGATTTTATTTACACTTTCACGCAACAGCTCTTTGTCGCAAACGTTCAAGTTCACAATAATTTCCTTATTCATACTCACTTTAAAAAATGCACTTTCTTAATCCGTTCTTCCCCGAACTCAGCGAGGGATCCCGCCTCTACCACCTCAAGGGCAATGTCCTGGAGCGTGAGACTGGAGATACAACTGGGGAGGAGAACCAGCATCTCGCCCAGGCAGCCTCACCTGCTATGATGAATAGGGGCCTTGTGGGGGTTAGGAAGATTAGAGGGAGAAAACAAGGAAGAGGGAAGGAAGCGGCCGCGGCCTTAAGTTAGGTACCATTCCGGCATTTGCCAGGAGGATAAGTGGGAAACCACGGGAAACCACTTCCTGGATGGCTGAGGTGGGAATCGAACACCCTCTACTCAGTTGACCTCCCGAGGCTGAGTGGACCCCGTTTCGGTCCTCGTGCCACGTTTCAAATTTCTTGGCAGAGTCCTATGAATTATTGATCAGTATTTTTTTCCAGTGATGAACAGGCCCCTGAAGTTATTATAAAACACTAACGGAACATTCCCTGGTTGCAACTAGCTTATTCAGACTTTCAAAATGTATAATTTGTAGGCTCGAGGTGTCACTAAATGCAACAGTTGTATTCCTTCATATATCGAACGGTCTGCGTTATATATCGATCAGTGAGGTCTCATTTATCAAGCGGGGCCGATGACCTTCGATGTTAGGCCCCTTTAAAACAACAAGTATCATCATCATCATAATTATTTATCAAGCATGATCTATCTATATATATAAAGTAACTTGTCTATATATATAAAAGAACTTGCCCTGACTGACTGATTCATCATCGCCGAGCCAAAACTACTGGACATAAAGAAATGAAGTTTTGGGGATATACTCATATTAAGATGTAGGTGCCCGCTAAGAGAAGATATTTGGATATTCCGTCGCTAAGGGGGTGAAAAGGGGGGTGAAATTTTAAAATGAGTGTATCTATATCTCAAAGATTTAAAAGTTTACAGATGTGAGAATTGGTATTTAGATTCTTCTTTAAAAATAAGGAAACACGTATTTTTTTGTTTTCAGAAAATCCCAATAGGAGGGGTGAAAAAGGGTGAAAAGGGTTAAAAAGGGTGAAAAAGGGGTTGAATGCCTTTAATCAGGATACCGGTACTTATATCTCAGAAACTGAAGATATTACAGACCTGAAAATAGGTGTTTGGGGTCTCCTTTAAAAATAAAGAAACACGTACTTTTTAGTTTTTGGAAAATCCAATTTTAGGGGGGTGAAAAGGGGGTGAATTTTTAAAATGAATGTATCTATATCTCAAAACTTTTAAAGTGTATAGATGTAAAAATTGGTATTTAGAATCTCCTTTAAAAATGAAGAAACACGTATTTTTCGTTTTCGAAAAATCCCAATAGGAAGGGTGGAAAAGGGTGAAAAACTGGTTGAATGCCTTTAATGTGACTACTTATATTTCAGAACTTGAAGATATTACAGACCTGAAAATTGGTGTTTGGGAACTCCTTTAAAAATAAAGAAACACGTATTTTTTGTTTTTGGAAAATCCAATTAAAGGGGGGGTGAAAAGGGGGCGAATTTTTAAAATGAGTGTATCTATATCTCAAAACTTTAAAGTTTACAGATTTAAAAATTGGTATTTAGAATCTCCTTTAAAAATAAAGAAACACGTATTTTTTATTTTCGGAAAATCCCAATAGGAAGGGTGGAAAAGGGTGAATAAGTGGTTGAATGCTTTTAATGAGGCTACTTATATTTCAGAACCTGAAGATATTACAGACTGAAAATTGGTATTTGGGGTCTACTTTAAAAATAAAGAAACTGGTATTTTTTGCTATTGGAAAATCCAATTAATGGAGTTTAAACAATAGTGACAAGTTGGGGTGAATGTTTTGAAAGACTATATCTACAGAATATCTGAGAAACGTAAAATGTTACAGACGTAAAAAGTGGGTATTTGGAATCTCCTGTAAATGTAAAGAAACATAGGTGATTTGTTTTTGGAAACTCCACTCAAGGGGAACTAAAAAGTGGTGATATTTTAAAATGAGAATTTCTACAGTATATCTCAAAAAACTGAACATGTTACAGAAGTGAAAAATGGCATTTTTTATCTCTGTTAAAAATAAAGAAACGTGTACTTTTAGTTTTCGGAAATACCACTTGGGTGGAGGGGGTGGTAAAAGTGACTGAAAATGGTGTTGAATTCATTTAATTAGGCTACTGATATCTCAAAAATGAAGATGTTACAGACGTGAAATTTGATATTTGGAATCTGCTTTAAAAGTAAGGAAACACGTATTCTCGGAAAATCCAATGAAGAAGGGGGGGGGGGGGGGTTGAAGTGAAATTATTGAAAAATGAATTGACTTAATTGTATGAGAATACTTACATCTAATAAAAACTAAAGTTGTTACAGACGTGAACATTGGTGTTTGGAATCACCTTTAAACATAAAGAAACACGCCTTCTTTTAATTATTTTGGAGGGGGGGGGGGGGTAAATGAACTTAACGGCGGTGGGGTGTAAAAGGAGGTGAGACCGATTGATTTTACTGTTCATAATGTACTTATAAGGAGCCTCCATTGCTCAGGCGGCAGCGCGACGGCCTCCCACAGCTGGGTTCCGTGGTTCAAATCTCGGTCACTCCATGTGACATTCGTGCTAGACAAAACGGATGCTCCGGTTTTCCCTGTCATCATTCATTCCAGAAACACTGTCCAATATTTTATTTCATTTGTCATTCATCGATCATTGCCCCAGAGGAGTGCTTCGGCAGCCGGCACAATTCCTATTGTCGCCGCTAGATGGGGCTTTATTCATTCCATTCCTGACCCTATCGAATGACTGGAAACAGGCTGTAGATTTTCGACGTACTTATTCTGATCATAAACCGATCATTTTTAATCTTTCCTGGGTTCGTTTTCAACAGCCATCTTTTCCTTCGTAGAACGTTCTTAGATTACAGTAGATTCTCCTCACATATAAATAAAAATGTAAACACATTTGAAATAAACGATAGGAATGAGATTGACCGTCAAATTGTTCACCTCTATAATAAGGTCAATAATGCACGGAAGTATGTCATTCGTATCGCCAGAAATCCCGCACACTTGCCTACGCGCGACAATGGTGTTGATCACATTGTCAACAATGACAATGGCAGCAGATGTAATTTACCGCCAAGTAGCGGTCTTGCATCTTGCTGTGGGGTCCACAACATATAATAATAATAATAATAATAATAATAATAATAATAATAATAATAATAATAATAATAATAATAATAATAATAATAATGTTCTGGACCGTCGTCAAATGTGCGGACCGCGCTGGAAACGGGTCCTGGACGGTTAATGACTAAGAATGCAGTCCGACCGCGGGTTCAGTACCACCAAGACACCCAAGACGACACCACGCCGGATATCCTGAAGGATTTGATCGATATTAAAATGCTTATAGGAAAAGATGGCAAAGATTTAGGGACCCAACTGACCGGGTGGAATACCTGGACCTAGCCCGGGAAGTATGAAATCGATTGCTGGAAAGAAAGATTGAGAAATGGGAGAAAACTTGCCGTAATCTATTAGAAAGCGAGTCAGATCGCGGATTCTTGCAGAAAACGAGTCAGATCGCGAATTTCGCCGGATTATATATGTAAAACAATAAGCATTCAATTAAAAATTTCACTATAATACCATAGCGAAGCACGGGTATCTTGCTAGTATATATAATAATATACAGTAACATGTCCTGACTGACTGACTGACTGACTGGCGGATTCATCATCGCTGAGCCAAAACTACTGGACATAAAGAAATGAATTTTTGAGGATACATTTATATTAGGGTATAGGTGCTCACTAAGGAAGAATTTTTGGGTATTCCGTCGCTAAGGGGGTCAAAAGTGGGAGACTTTTAAATGAGGTTATCTATATCTCAAAAACTTAAAAGTTTACGGACGTAAAACTTGGTATTTGGAATATCCTTTAAACATAAAGAAAAAAGTGTTTTTGTTTTCGCAATATTCCATTAAGGGAGGTGAAAAAGGGAGAAAATTGGTTGAATGCTTTTTATGAGGATACTTATATCTCAAAAACTGAAGGTTACAGACATGAAAATTGGTGTTTGGAATCTCCTTTAAAAATAATGAAACATGTATTTTTTATTTTAGAAAAATTAAATGAATAGGGGGTGAACGGGAGCGACAAACGGGGTGGAATTAAAAAAATATATATCTAGGCCTACAATGTATCTCAGACATTTAACATGTTACGGACTTGAAAACTGGTACTTGGTATCTCCTGTAAATGTAAAGAAACATAGATAATTTGTTTTCGAAATATCCACTTAAGGGAAACTGAAAAAGGATGTGAATATTTAAAATGGGCGTATCTACAGATCATCTCAAAAACTTAAGATGTTACAGTAGTGAAAATTGGTATTTTAATCTTTTAAAAGTAAAGCATCATATATTTCGGAAAAACCATATATGTGGGGTGGGGGTTAAAATGACTGAAAAAGGGGTTGAATTTTTTAATTATGATAGTGATATCTTAAAACTGAAGATGTTACAGACGTGAAAATTGGTATTTGGAGTCTTCTTTAAAAATAGAGAAATACGTATTTCCTTTCCTCGGAAAATCCCCTTGAAGGGGGAGAAGGAATTGAAAAATGAGCTGAATTATTTTTATGAGGATGGTTATATCTCAAAACTAAAGATGTTGCAGAAGTGAAAATTAGTATTTGGAATCTCCTTTAAAAATAAAGAAACACGGATTCTCTTGTTTTCGGAAAATCCCCTTAAGGGGGTGAAAGAATTGAAAAATTAATTTAACTATTTGTATGAGTGTACTTATATCTAAAATATGTTAAGATATTACTGACGTTAAAGTTAAATATCACGCATTTTTGGTGGAAAATCAACTCGGGAGGTGGGGGGGGGAGAATTTGAATTATTTTTTATGAGGATAAATATATATAAAAACTGAAGACGTTACAGTAGTGATAAATGGTATTTCGAAGATCCTTTATAAATAAAGAAACACGTATTTTTTGTTTTCGGAAAATTCACTTAAGGGGGAATGTGAAAGGAAGTGAAAAACGTTGAATTCTTTTATGGAGAAACTTATAGGTCAAAAACTGAAGGTTACAGACGTGAAAATTGGTATTTGGAATATCCATTAAAAGTAAGGAAACACGTTTTGGGGGGGGGGGGGGTTATGAAGTTAACGATCGTGGGGTGGGATGAAAAATGAATTGTATTCTTTTTGTGAGGATACTTATATCTCAAAAACTAAAGAAGTTACAGACGTGAAAACTGGTATTTGGTATCTCCTTTAAAAATAAAGAAACACGCATTTCGAGAGGGAGCGGAAATCAACTTGGGGGAGGGGGTGTGTGAGAAAGGAATTCACTTATTTTTATGAGGATACATATATCTCAAAAACTGAAGATGTTACAGCCGTGACATTTGGTATTTGGAAACTACTTTATAAATAAAGAAACATGTATTTTTTGTTTTCTGAAAATTTACTTAAGTGGGAGAGTGAAAGGAATTGAAAAAGTTGAATTATATTTATGGAGAAACTTATGTCTCAAAAACTGAAGATTACAGACATGAAAATTGGTATTTGGAATCTCCTTTAAAAATAATGTGCACGTTTTTTTGTTGTTAAGAACATCGATTTAAGGGGGTTCGAAAATAAGTAAAGAAGGATTTGAATTCCGTGCATGACGATACTTGTATCTAAAAAACTGAAGCTGCCACGGGCGTGGTAGTTGGTATTTTGAATTTCCTTTAAAAATAAAGAAACACGTAGGCACTTTTTGTTTACGGAAAGTTCACTTAATGTGGAGAGGGGTGCAAAGAAGTGAAGAAGAATTTGAATTATTTTCATGAGAATACTTATATCTCAAAAACTGAAGATGTTACATAATTAAACATGTATTTTTTGCTTTCGGAAAATCCATTTAAGGGGCTGAAATGAATTGAAAGATTGGGTGAATTTTTAAAATAAGTACCGGTATATCTACAGTATATGTCAAGAACTTAACATGTGAGAGACAAGAAACTTGGTATTCGGAAAGTCCTTTAAAAATACAGGAACAGGTTTTTGTTTTAGAACAAGGCACTTAACGGGGGTGAGAGGAAGTTGAAAAGTGAGTTGAATTACTTTTTATGAGGATACTTATACTATATCGCAAAAAATGACATGGAAATTGGTATTTGGAATCTCCTTTAAAAATTAAGAAACGTGTATTTTTTCGACTTGAGACAAGACTGTTTCTTACATGTACAGTTCTGCGTCGCATGGTCGTCTTAGCCCCAAAAGGCAATACCTCAAAAGTGATTTACAAAGAGTTTCTGGGGTAAATGAAACTCTATTTTTCGGCGAGTTTTTATACTTTAGAGATTTTTCAGATAATGTCTTAGTGCAGTGTCGAGGAACGATTACTTTAAACAAATTACGTAATCGACGCGAGCGAAGCTGCGGGGAACTGCTAGTCTTTTTATGTATCGAACGGCAAGGTATTAAATATCTAACAGAAATATTTATTATAAATCACTTTACTTTAGACATTATATGATTGTAATAACAATCGCAAAATAGAATGATTCTTAAATATAAATCCAAAAAGTAGAGGAGGCAATATTAATACATATTAAAATATCCTGAGAAACACAAATATCAGTTGCTTATCTCTCTCCTTCCACAGAGAGAGGACCATGTCTTTAATCTTCCTTGTTACTTTTCTTTCTCTTCAATTCTTCCCGGTACTCCTTTGAAGTTATCACGTATATTTTCCTTAATCTAAACTAATGAGGTTTTTCTGCTACTTGAGGAATTTTGTGAAAATCTTTGAAAGATTCATCACCGGGCGTGTTGGCTGTGTGGTAAGGGGCGCGCAGCTGTGAGATTGAATCCGGGATATGGTGGGTTCAAACCTCACTGTCGGCAGCCCAGAACATGGGTTTCTGTGTTTACCATTTTCACACGAGGCAAATGCTGGGCTGTGTCGTAAGGACACGGCCGCCTCTTTCCCACTCCTAGCCCTTTCCTATCCCATCGTCGCCATAAGACCTATCTATGTCGGTGCGACGTAAAGCAGCTTGTAAGATAAAAATGACTTTCCGGGATGAGAAATGGGCAGCTGATAGCAAAGTGGTCGAATGAACGCCGTGCTTAATAATAATAATAATAATAATAATAATAATAATAATAATAATAATAATAATAATAATAATAATAATAATAATAATAATTTTATGTTCCATGAACTATTATTTTTACGGTTTTTGGAGGCCGTTTGGTAGCGGAATTTTGTCCCATTGGAGTTCTTTTGCTTGCCTATAAATCTAACTGCACAAGGCTATCATATTTGAGCACCCTAAAACACAATTGGACAAAGCCATGAGCTCAGATCTACCGTCTGAGCCTGGCAACGTCAATATATATATATATATTTTGCTATTTGGTTTACGTCGCACCGACACAGATAGGTCTTATGGCGACGATGGGATAGGAAAGGCCTAGGAATTGGAAGGAAGCGGCCGTGACCTTAATTAAGGCACAGTCCCGGCATTTGCCTCGTGTGAAAATGGGAAACTACGGAAAACCATCTTCAGGGCTGCCGACAGTGGGGCTCGAACCCACTATCTCCCGATTACTGGATACTGGCCGCACTTAAGCGACTGCAGCTATCGAGCTCGGTCAACGTCAATATAAAGTGCGCTTCGTTTATATTCAAAATTCTGAAAGTTGTGTCAGCTATAAGATGATTTTTTTTATTTTCTCCAATGCTCGGGTTTAATTTCCTTTCCTTCTAAATCTCCGTTAATCAATGTGAGATCACGTTTCTCAGTTAACATCTAAGAGCCGAGATGGACGAGAAAAATCTTTTGTATTAAGTGGCTAGCACGGTGTGAGGTTATGTCTGGCCTGAAAAATTGAGTAGATTCACTAAACGTTTCACTCTATCACACTTCCTGATCTTGGCCGGAAATTTCAACTGTCCGCGCCATTCACCACGTTAAATAGAAGTTTTTAGTTTGTTTCCTGACCTTGAATAACTAACGGAAAACCATGCATTCGTTGAATATGTGGGCTGGTGTAAATGAACAATAGGAACAAAGCCTCCATTGTAAGAGTGACTTAGAAAGAAGATTCAATAAGGTGTGATTTCACGTCCAATTACTCATAAATAAAGGACGGCAACGCTGTTATTTCCTCTTTGACATCGAATGTGAGAGTAGATATTTAACTGGAAATGTCACGCATATTGAATGTACTCTTTGACAAGCGAGTATTAAACATGCAGTCGGCAGCTTTAACGGTACTTTAATGAACTCCAGTGGGCAACATTCCGGCGCCCTGGCGTCTACGAAAACCTTAACAGTAGTGAGTGGGACTTAAAACCACTAACGTTATTATTATTATTATTATTATTATTATTATTATTATTATTATTATTATAGTAGTAGTAGTATTTAACACTGAATTTTCCGTGGGGTTCTTCACTAGTGTGGTCACGGCTTCAAAGCCTGCCGATGCATGTTGGAGTTTTGAAATGGAAAGCCACGTCCATGCGTTTCGGACTGCACGTAAAAAATGGACGTCCCGTGGCTATGCTCACGATGACAACAGTCACGTGAAGCTTGCTACGAAAAGTTTCATAACTAAAGAAGGAAGCTTACATGTGTTGTTTTTGTCATTGGTTTTATGTTTTACTGACTCTAACAGTTCTTATGGCGATGATAGGATGGGACAGGCTTGGGAGTGTGGCTCTAATTAAGGTACAGCCTTGTGTGGAAATGAGAAACTACGGAAATCAATCTTTAGGCCTGGTGATGGTCGGGTTCAAGCCCACCATCTCCCGAATGCAAGCTACGTGACCGGAACGACGTAGCCAACTCGCTCGGTGCTTACAGTTTTACATGACTTGGTTATAGCCACAGAATCCATACTACAGTGAAGTGAGATTTGAGTTCAAAGTTCTCACATGCATTAACCGGGAATCTAACCCGTGCCTTCTTGGTGAGAAGACGGCGGCGATGCCATTCAGCTCCAAACATTGCTATTTGTTATTCATGGCGGTGACTATCAATATAAGATATTTTAACTGTAGCAGTAAAGGCGTGCTCACTTCAGGCGGAAGGATCTCGGTGCGATTCTCTGTCAGGAAGTCGACAAGTATAGAAGAGAATATGTTTCTGGGATTCTCTCAGCCTTCTCCAGAATTGACTGCCAAGTTTGTTCATTGGGGCAAATTGGCTGAGCATTGAGCTGACCACTCTATGCCATCCCATCTAGTGGCTGGGTTCAAGATAGTGGAAACCTTTACCTCCTCCAAGTCCAAAAGCCATCAGGGCCTGCACAGAGAGGCTTTTTGACACTTTTATTATGGTTACGTATAAAATACTGTCTGTTTTATCAGTCCAACTTATTTTAGAATGACCCAATACAAAGTTTCTGTCTGTCGCCACAGTAGGTAATCCAGCTCGCTGGTATTACCTGAGACAGGCGATAATCCTGATTGACAGCTCGCCTTACTTTCAGTTTCGCTCGCAAGTCCAGTCACCGCGCATAGCAGCTGCAGGCGAACAGATACGAACACAGAGCTACTGGCCACCACAACACACGACTGTTCCTTGGCTCGACTTCAGAAGAAAGTCCACCACTCTTGTGTTCAGCACAGTGAACTAGTCAACACTGACAATCAAACAGCGGTCACACAATAGTGCTAGCCAGCGCTACAATATTCCTCACCCACACACACACACACACACACACACACACACATCCTCTCAGCACTCCAGGGCAGTACACAGGCAGTATTCCCCTCAGTATACGATATTCTGAGTCCGGTGGACACTGCCGCCATCCAGCTCAAATAACTCCACGTGTGTATGCGTACAGTACTGCAAGGCAGTACATACCCAGTACTGCGCTCTGACTCCGTTGGGATACTAACGGCAGCCAACATTACTGCAATCCCAGTCCAACTACTCAACTTCAACACTGACTGACATTTCCTGACTAGCCTCCTTTTTATATCCTGCTGATGAAGTACTCGAACCTTCGCGGTGCGGCTAGAGAGGGAAGCTGCTCGTTTCTCGTTCCATGAAACCTCCGGGAAACCCAACGAAAGCACAATACAAGGAGAGGCCGGTCATGCCCTCCAGGCCGGCGGGGAGTTTTCCTGTCTAACTCACTAATCTCTTCCAGGGGGTACTGAAGAGGACTGCGACAAGGCTTGCACATATAGTTATTATTGTCAAGGTGTCTGGAATTTCCCTACTCGATCCAAATCTCCTCAGAGAGTTGTAAAAATTAAAAGCAAAGGAATATTGAACAAAATTTTAATTATTATTAAAAGAATTGCGCACAATGTAACACTATCTGTTCATTTTCATACGAACTGTGTAACATTTTAGTTGCCAACTTTTCTGTAAAGATCGTATGTCTCAAAGGAAAGAGCTACATTCTTCAACGCCAATGATGAAACAGGAAATTTGAGAGATTCACCTGTTCACCAAGGAGTGAATTGTGAAAATGGGGTCGGAAATTTTGCCCCATTCCGCTTAAAGTCCCGACATGGCAACTGTTCCGATTTTTGAAGGAACAGATGCGAGGCTAACGCTACGAGACGTCAGAGAATATACGGAAAGCAAGCAATACGGTGAGAAAATTGTGTGTATGGAAATAAATATAACGTTGAAAAGTAAAGTAAAGAAAAGCTTGTAGATGAAAAATGTGTAGCCTATATGATGTGTATGTGTATATGATTGTCCGATAATAACATAAATAATATGTTGCTCATAAGTTTCATGAAAAGGATTGAATGTCAGGTCGCGAATAAAAAGTGGAACATGTGTATCATTTCAAATTTATGGATAATGTATTTCCTAGGAGATTAGTATACTGAGTAAAACTGAATCATGCGGTAGCGAAGCTATCGTAGTGATCTCCTAGTTGCGATCAACGGTATTATGTAAGAAAGATGTAAGTTCTAGGACGGAACTATCTTAGTTTGCTGTGCGGGAATGAATGACACTGGATATCATATTCAAAAGTAAGAAGTAACATGTAAGTTGCGAGAATTATTGCTGGCACAAGTGGAGGCTATTCGGAATGAGGAGATAAGGCTAAGCTCTAATGAATGAAGATGTACGTATAAACCAGCTTCGAGGATGGTTCACTGTGAGGTGAATGGAGGAGGATAGATTAGCTTGGAGAATAGTGGACTTATCCACTGAGGGTAAGAGTAATAGAGGGGGACTATGCTCACGAAGGTTAGGCTGATATTTAAATGTTCTAATAATAGGGGGCACAGGGGTCGTTGCAAATAAAGGAATTTGGAGGAACTAAGCTAATTCACAGGGGACTGCTGACTGAATGTTGAAAGGCATAACAGTCGATAACGAAGACCTATCTGTGGCGGTGCGACGTAAAGTACCTAGCAAAAAAAAAAAACTGTGAACTGTTGCGCCAAAAGAGACCTAATGGCGTATTTTTATTTTTGAGATATTTGTGGTTCTAAAATTGGGATAAGTTACTGAGTATTTAAAAAAGAGTTCATGATTTTAGGTGCAATACTTCAGAGTATATTAGTTACTGACTCTTTTTATTAAGAAAACTTTATCTTAAAAAATGCAATTATAGATTTTAGTAATTTTCTTGCCAATTGTACAAAGTTTTTATGACATCGAGCGGCGAAGACTCAAACTGCTGCGTAATTTAGTTTGTTAAGAAGACCCATAGGTAGCGCAAGAAGTCAAAACATACAAATACCGTTTTTCTTGCTATTTGCTTTACGTCGCACCGTCACAGATAGGTCTTAAGGTGACGATGGGACAGGAAAGACCTAGGAACGGGAAGGAAGCGGCCGTGGCCTTAATTAAGGTACAGCCCCAGCATTTGCCTGGTGTGAAAATGGGAAACCATATAAAACCGCATTCAGGGCTGCCGACAGTGGGGTTCGAATCCACTATCTCCCGGTTGCGAGCTCACAGCTGCGCGCCCCTAACCGCACGGCCAACTCGCCCGGTGATGCCGTTTTTAAACCCCAGACAATTTTGTTGAAATCTGCTGTAAAATATTTATTGCCGACTCTGTGTCTCCTTCCGCACAACGGGTCACAACTTATATGAAGACGGTGTGGAAAAGTATAGGAAAATGAAAGGAAATTCAGGGTAGTCACTGTGTTTTCTGGGGTTTGAACGTCAGACGTGTGACACGAGATTTCCCAGGTCTATCATAGATCGTAAGGAAATGCGGTCGTCTGTGAAGGTGATTGTTCAATAAACTGTCATGTTTATAGAGTGCATCTTGACATGCTAAAATGAGAAACTTATTAAGTCAAGCCTTTTGGGAATAAAGGAAAGATTCTACTGAGATAAATTAGCTTCCTGTATAGCTACATTCTTACAAATAGATTTCATTAGGTTTCTTCTCACAAATAAACTCCATTAGGTTTCCCTTAATTAGATTTTAACTGAATACAATGCGGATTGAACTACTGTTACTCGAAAGACTAATTCTGACAGTTGGAAAAAGGCAGCGTGTTGTAATGGTTTCGTGACGAACGGCAAATAAGTTTGTTAATCTGTTAACTCGCAGAAAACTTGGAAATAAATCGTATGCTTTAGTGGACACCGTTGAGGATATTTAATAACTTAGCTAGAGTTCAAAGTGCATATGTAGTAAATCTATATTTTACTTACTAGTGGACAATGCAGAATATCGTCTTTATCTTCGTTAACGGACATTATTGACGATCTTCGTTTTACTAGCTAATGGGCATTGTTAAAGATCTGTATTTTATTAGCTTGTAGAGACCACGAAGATCTTTACTGTCTTGGCTAGTAGACTCTATTAAAAATCTTTGTTTTACTGGTTAAGACACTCCTGAATATCTGTATAAATTTGTTCGCTTGTGGATCTTATGAAGATCTTGATTACCTTCGCTTCTTCTTCTTCTTCTTTTTATTATCGTTCTACCACTTTTCACAAACCCTGGTGAGGTCGCGGGTGCCAACTGTGTCACAAACCGAATTAACCAGACTAGGTCAAAATCTCCGACCTGACCATGAATCGAACCCGGGACCTCTGAAGCGAAGGTCTCAACGTTGACCATTCAGCCATTGAGCCGAAAATTCTTATTTTCTTCGCTAGTGGTGAATATTGAAGATATTTTACCTGCTAGCGGAATTTTTTAGAGATCTGTATTTTATTCGCTACTGAGAAATCTTTATTATCTTCACTAGTGGACAATATTGAATGTCTGCATAATTTCATTCGCTATTGAAGATCTTTATTATGTTCCCTAGTGGTGGTATGGTAGATCATTACTTTATTTGTCATTTGACAGTCTGGAAGATCTTTATATACTTCCTTGCGGGCACTGATGAAGACCTGTATTTGATTACGTAGTGCACACAGCTGAAAACCTTCGTTTTATCCCTAGTGGACATTATTGAAGATCTTTAATATCTTCGATACTGGACACTGTTGAAAATCTTCGTTTTATATCTAGTGGACATGGACATTATTGAAGATCTTTAATATCTTCGACACTGGACACTGTTGAAAATCTTCGTTTTATATCTAGTGGACATTATTGAAGATCTTTAATATCTTCGATACTGGACACTGATGAAAAATCTTCGTTTTATATCTAGTGGACATTTGAAGATCCTTAATATCTTCGATACTGGACACTGTTGAAAATCTTCGTTTTATATCTAGTGGACATTTTTGAAGATCTTTAATATCTTCGATACTGGACACTGATGAAAAATCTTCGTTTTATATCTAGTGGACATTTTTGAAGATCTTTAATATCTTCGACACTGGACACTGTTGAAAATCTTCGTTTTATATCTAGTGGACATTATTGAAGATTTTTAATATCTTCGATACTGGACACTGTTGAAAATCTTTATTTTTGCGCTGGTGGCGCTACCGAACTAGAAAGATCCAGTCGCTTAATTGCGGCCAGTATTCAGTAGATAATGGGTTCGAACCCCACTATCGGCAGCTCTGAAGATGGTTTTCCGTGGTTTCCCATTTTTGCACCAGTCAAATGCTGGGGCTGTACCTTAATTATGGCCACGGCTGCTTCCTTACCACTCGCAGCCCTTTCCTGTCCCTTCGTCGCGATAAAACCTATCTGTGTCGGTGCGACGTAAAGCAACTTGTAAAAAAATGGTGGGCACTATTGGAGATTTTTATTTTGTTATTTGGTGGACAAGGTTGAAAATATATCTATCATTCACTAGTGGACGCGAATGACGGTCCCACTCTGGGCAGACTGTAACCCAGCACCCAGTGAAGAGAGGCGTACATCCTATAGCGGTAAGAAAGGAAAGGTCACTTATACTTGACTGTAACCACCTGGACTGAGAGCAGGTGTAGGCCTATCCTGTATGAAGAACTGACCCGACATTTTAAGGGGCGTCTTCACCGAAATGTTGCTATCATTTGACAGAAAAATAGGATTTTCTGTTCTAACCTTAAACAAACCCCAAACAAATCCCGATATCAATGTTTCCTTAACGCCATTTTTAAATCTCTAAATGGCGGATTTAATGGGTAGTGGTTTGGCGTACATAGAGTAAGCCCACGCCCTTTCTTTGACAGTGTCAGCCAAATTGAGCGTCAAAGTACTTTCGGACTACCATTTCAGTAATACCGCTAGAATATACTTTGCAGTAGGCCTACGTTGTGCATAAGAGGGAAAATACATCTGTGGGAGTAATTTTCAGCCCAGAGCAGTTTTAAAGCAAGTATGTTTCTTAAAACATTCCATTGCTTTTATCCACGTTAAAACTTTTTCAGGTTTTTGGCATGCATTAAGTGCTTCTTGCGACAGAATTCTTATCGGATTCACGTGAAATGTTCATAGAATGTTTGAATATGTATAGGAATTCAACACAGTTCTGCATTTCATTACCCCTTCCCACAATGGCAGTACAGCCCTGAAGGGCCTTGGCCTACCAAGCGACCGCTGCCCAGCCTGAAGGTCTTCAGATTACGAGGTGTCGTGTGGTCAGCACGACTAAACCTCTCGGCCGTTATTCTTCGCTTTCTAGACCGGGGCCCCTACTCACCGTCAGATACCTCATCAATTCTGATTACGTAGGCGGAGTGGACCTCGAACCAGCCCACAGATCGAGGTAAAAATCCCTGACGTGGCCGGGAACCGAACCCCGGGCTTTCGGGTAAGAGGCAGGCACGCTACCCCTACACCACGGGGCCGGCTCGGCATTTTATTACCAGTTGAATATTACCTTCATTTCTTTATTCCTGAAATAGCAAGAAACTAGATTTTTCCTGTTGAATGAATAATGAGTCCACCTCTGTGGAGTAGTGGTTAGTGTGATTAGTTGCCACCCCCGGACGCCCTGGTTTGATTCCCAGCTCTGCCACGAAATTTGAAAAGTGGTACGAGGGCAGGAACGGGGTGCACTCAGCGTCGGGAGGTCATCTGGGTAGAGGGGGGTTGGATTCCCTCCTCAGCCATTCTTGATGTGGTTGTCCGTAGTTTCCCACTTCTCCTCCAGGCAAATGCCGGGATGGTACCTAACTTAAGGCTACGGCCGCTTCCTTGCCTCTTCCTTGTCTATATCTTCTGATCTTCCTATCCGCCATAAGGCCCCTGTTTAGCATAGCAGGTGTGGCCACCTGGGCGTGGTACTGGTCCTCCTTGCCAGTTGTATCCCCGACGCAATGTCTCACGCGCCAGGACACTGCTATTGAGGTGGTAGAGGTGGAATCTCTCGCCGAGTCCGAGGGTAAAGCCAACCCTGGAGGGTAAACAGGTTAAGAAGTAGAAGGAGGAGAGGAAGAAGAAGAAGAATGAATAATGAAAAATTTAAAAAATCTTCAATAGTTTATACATGACTGTAAAACCCAAAGTTGTTCATAAATATATAATTTTGACAATTCTGCAAATTATAGCCCCAAAATATGGAAACTATGCTGCTAGGAGCATTTTCTATGCAAAATATACAAATCATTTGTCAACAACTTTGCAACCATTTAACTAATCAACTCCAAATTTTGTGTGGGGATATATCTTATTAATATGTGCTCGAATTTTAAATTTGGTTTTTTCAAGTGGTAAATTGCAGAAATTTTTAAACGATATTTGTCTGAAAAGGAAATACTGATTTCACTGGTGCAGTTTTTCAGACGTTGTCCTTTTATTTCTAATATGTAAGGTTAGATCCCGAATGATGTCAGTGGCGTTTGAGGGTATTAAGTTGGGGAAACTCAATGTCGTTAAGGAATTGCTGAGAAGCACAACCTGTTTACTCTTAAAACGTGTAGCATTTGAAGGTACAAGAAGAAATTATTATTATTATTATTATTATTATTATTGTTGTTGTTGTTGCTGCTGTAGTTACGGGGATACTGTGGTTTACAGAGCTGTAAGAAGGTGCGGGAATGAATGGGTGGATAGAGAAAAGATCAAATTTTAATTTAAAACTCTAAAAATTGAAATTTTATTCCTTTCCTTGGTTTTATTTGGTTTCTTTTCAGGATTTAAACTTCGATAAACAATAATCAGGTATAATAAGAGTTCAGTTAGATAGCTCAAATGTTACACAGTTTCCAAGAGCACTATTGCTCCAATTAATTACAAGAAAGGAGACGGGGCTCCAAAATGTACAACATTAGTAAGAGCGTCATTGCTCCACAAAATTACCCTCTCGGAGACTACTCTCCAATATTTACAAGATTTTAGCCTATCAAAGGTACAATTCAACTTTAATATTACGTTATCAACAACCAGTTTCTACTGTCTTATTCGCTCGACGGCCTAAGTTACATTTGAATAGTCTAACATCAGCAGGGGCAGTAAATGCCTATTCTACATGGCCTTAATAAGAAAGAAAAAGGTTCAAGTTATTGGCCGAAAATCAAAATGCTGGGTTGCGAACACTTGCACTTCTTTGAAATTCACTTAAAAATACCTAAAACGTTATATGGGCTGATGGCCCTAAGTTACAGAGGCTACCCCTATACTACGCAGGTCACTAGATGGAGAGAAAGATTTGAAGAGGTAAATTTTAAAGTTTACGAAACCATAGCCACCTCAATACCAAGTTGAAGGGAAATAAAAGAGGGTTCCCATTCTTTATTCCCCAAGTTAGATTAAGATCTTAAACCGGAGTGAAAATTTACATTGCAAGATTACATTATGAAAGAATTTTGAAACCTTCCCTTCAAATTAGCTTTCTGAGACTATTACATAATTAAAATATGTCTGCCATTACCTTGAGCTGGAGGGCCTTCCGGAGATGGGTGAGGCGTGTCCCCTGCTTCCTCTAAGAACATACTCTACTGCTGGACTGGAGCGATCGAAAATCCACATGGCCCCAAAGGTCTCAGCTTTTAAAACGGAGAGGAAGGTTCCAGAATTCTCTGGGCCGAAGCCTCGGACACACCCACAATTCCCATTGGATAATCAAAAAGTCCTGATTGGTCGAAAATTTGGAAGAAGAAGGAAGGGATGACAGTGCTAATAACATAAGAACTCAAAAAAGTATTTACAACACTTCAGTGCTATAAACCTCAAAATTACGAATTTCTTAGAAAATTAATTATTCATCTTCCCACCAGAGGGAGCGCCTAAATCGACAGTAGAGACATATGACGATAAACGTTCAAACTTCTTCCGCTAGAGGTTTCACTGTTCATATTATAGATGCCCTTCTAAAAGGCGCTTAGTTTGAATGTACGGAGTTGGTATACCTCCGGTACAATTTATTATTATTATTATTATTATTATTATTATTATTATTATTATTATTATTATTATTATTATTATTATTATTACCGAGCGAGTTGGCCATGCGTTTAGGAGCGCGAAGCTGTGAGCTTGCATTCGGAAGATAGTGGGTTCGAACCCCACCGTCGGCAATCTTGAAGATGCTTTTCCGTGATTTCCCATTTTCACACCAGTCAAATGCTGGGGCTGTACCTTAATTAAGGCCACGGCCGCTTCCTTTCCAATCTTAACTCTTTCCCGCGTTTGCGTCATCGAAAACCTATGTGTTAGTGGAATGTTAAACCACCAACAAAAAAAAGAAGAAGAAAATCTCTTCACACGCTGCTAACCACCACAAGGATATGTAATCTGTACATCACAAGAAATGAATTTTATAGTGCGTTTTGTTAACATTAACAAGGTTTGAGTCCTTTATTGTTGGTCAGTTTTACCTTTACAATACAATTTTTATTCCTTTTTTTTCTATTTGAAGGGACATATTTCGTCTCTGTTATATGAGACATTTTCAGCCTTGATACAATTATAGGAATATTATAGGAGTAGTTAGGGTTCATTACTATAATTTTATCAAAGTAGAAGATGCCCCATACAAGCGAGACGAATCATGCCCCTTTTTAAATAGAAAACATGTATAAAACATGTATCGAATTTTGAAGGTGAAATTACCCAACCATTAAGGACTCCTATCTTGTTAATCTGTACTTAGTATAAAAAATAAAGTCCTCGATTCTGTCGATTCTGTCTGTCTGTCTGTGACGGCTAATCTCGAGAACCATTGGATGGATTTTGGTGCGGTTTTCACCATTTATAAAGCATTTCTCGAGAAAGTATAGAAACATTCCTCTACGACTAAACGAAGTTGAACAGTAACGATTTCAGTGAAGCAAGTCGAAGGAAGAATGACCGTCCATGCACCTTTTTAGATTACGCAGGTTAAACCGTTAACGATATATGACTTGTATACTATTGGGTAAGAATTGATCAGCAGAGATGTTTCTACAAAAAAGTCCAGGATATCATATATATATCTTTAAAACATAGTCCACCATAAGGGTTTTATTCTACAGTTTGCAGAATAGAGCCAACGTCAAATTGACAAACGAATTTTAAATATATCACTTAATCCTTATTAAATTAATAATTAAATTGTTCATTCACATCAAGTAACTAATGTAGATTAAAATTTAATTTATAGTATGTAATTGTCGTCTATAGTTTACGAGATATCGTCGTTTTTATATTTTTGGCGCATTCTGAAATATGAAATATAACGATTTAAGTGAAGCAAGCCGAAGAAGAAGCTGTCATCCGTGCGTAATTTTAGATTAAGTAAGAATTGTTCAGCATATTATGGTATAAAAAAATGTCTGTGACAGCATACATAGCCAAGATGGAGTGCGAATATAGGTCATAGTACATTGTATTAGAAATAAGTAATCTACACCCGCGAAAGTTATGCAATGTGATGGCAGTGAAAACTTAGAAAAACTGTTAAATTGAAGCTATTATTTTTTACTGGCTGCGGCACAGGAGATTCCCTATGCTTTCTTCTGATTTTCCTTTTGATTTCAAACGAGTCCAATTTCCGCTAAGAGTTTGCATTGGTACAACACTATACAAAGCACAGGGTTAGACACTGAGCATGGCCTGAGTTGATCTCAGTGGAGAATGTTTTTCTCATGGAGAGCTTTACGTGTCCCTTCGCATGTTACATCAAAACGAAATATTTTCGTGTTCATTGGAAGAAATGTCGTATACAATGAAATCTCGTAATTCTTCGCTCAAAAGTAGTCTGTCTGTCTGTTAGGTCATCAGCCCAGAGGCTGGTTGGATCCTCAAATAGCACCACCAAAGGTTATGCGGTTATAAGGAAACCCCCAAAACCAATGGCAGCACCAAAATGAGGCGTACTAGGCAAGATGAGGAGTGAGGTAGTTTGCCATTGCTTTCCTCACTGGGTCAGAAAGTACTATTGCAGCACGACTGACCCTGTGAGCAGCACCTTTCATAACACTCAGATGCACTAGTCATGCTCTGAATGTCATTACTCAGCACTACCCATACCCCAGCAACTTCCATATTGTCACAGACATGGATGTTGACTGGGACTTCAGTGGAAGCTACACTTTACTCTGGTCTGTGCCAAGAGAAGGATGCAAAAGTACTGTATCCATCAAGAAATGAGAGCAGGCAGCAAAAGTAGTCTATCGCCTTAAATTCATAAATGCTCCTTTTCGAAGCCGGGGGAGGTAGCTAGTACAGTAAATATCCTTCCTCGTAGAGTTGACAACACGAAGGGAATCAGGCCATAAAACTGGGTCAAATCCTCGTGATGTTTTGACCCGAAGTAATTGGAAATGACCAGTAAGAAGAAGAAGAATAATAATTGTTTTGTACGTAGCTCTATCACGAAGAAACGTAACACAATGTACTGTAGTCAACTTTGTTAGGAACACTGGCATGAGGAGAGAGGTTTCGAAAATTTTGGGGGTTGTGATACCTGACTGACCGTCAATTTCATCTTTCTCAGGTGACCGCGGTTTGAATCGCAGACAATATATTTTGGATTTCTTAATTGAAAAAGCCGTTCTCCTGTGATTCGGTACAACGTCAAGCTGCAGGTGAAGATCACGACGCCAACGGACATTGGCAACTTCGAGATATCTTGCTGTCAGTTCCCACTAACAGGGGTCTTTGTGCCAACCTTCTCATTTATACGTTACAACTTCATCCTACATCTATTCTAATCTTTTTCTCATATTCATTACTTGGTACACACCAGGGGTTTCCAAACAGCGGCCCGTAAAGCAATGTTTTGCGGCCTGGAGAACATTTTAAGAAATAATGTGAAAAAAATACAAAGAATATTTCATAGCTCGTTCAAAAATGTATTAATTTGTGTGCCCCTTATAGACCCAAATGAGAACTAATTCATTCTAATTATTATCATTTCCTCCTTTAAGTATTCATTTGATGTGAATAGATTATTTTTGATTTTCAAAAATTTAAAATACAAATTTGAAACAATAATGCTTTAGTTTTTAAGTCCCACTAACTACTTTTGATGGTTTTTGGCGATGCTGAGGTGCCTGAATTTTGTCCCGCACAAATTCTTTTACGTGCCAGTAAATCTACCGACACGAGGCTAACGTATATGAGCACGTTCAAATACCAACGGACTGAGCCAGGATCGAACCTGCCAGAAGGCCAGAAGGCCAGCGCCTCAACCATCTGAGCCACTCAGACCAGCTCCAAATTTCACTCTTTTATGCAATAGTAAAATAATTTTTAAGCTATTAAGATCATCAAACCTTCATTTCAATTGAACTATGCACATTATTTCATACTGGTACTTCTGTAGTATTTGCAGAATTTTACGAAAATTGGCCTATTATTCAAGTGCGGCCCGCGAACATAACTAAGGTTTCCAATATGGCCCTCGAGTCCTTACAAATTGGAAAACCCTGGTCTACATCTACCATTCTTACCTTCTACACTTCCTTTAAATCTAACTGAACAAATCCCGGGTCCTGGGATATGTCCTATCATGTGTCGAGTGTCATACCGAAGAAATTGTCAAAATTCGTTTTTGATCTCCGATTTTAAACTCATACCGACGTTGTGCAGCTCTTTTCAGGCACACCCTGAATGGAGACGAGCTGTATGTACCTATTTAACCAGCCCTCCCAGCATTCTTAATTTTGTGGCAGTACCGGGAAACGAATCCGGGCATCCGAGGACAGCAGCCAATGTATGTATAGTATATTCAAAATTTTTCGTTAAATAGTCGATGAGATTTGCGAGATATTTATATTTTAGTGACAGCTTGTAATCTGTCATCCCTTTAGATATATGTGGTAGTGTATGACGATACAACGGCACACAACTGTGGGATTATATTTCCATTTCTTTCTGATGATACTGTCGGTGCAGATGACATACTACTACAGTCAACAGTTCGTGGACTGGAACCTACAGTGTAGGCAACACGGGGTACACTCATATAATACGGTCAATAACTTCTTAGACTGGCGCTTACAATATAGGCAACACAGTGTACACCTGTGTACTCGTACGTACTACAGTCAATATGTTTGTGGACTGGCGCTAAGAGTTCAAGGATCACATAGTCTTGACCTGTTTTTCCCGTCGTGGTGATCCGGGTGATTTCGATTTGAACATCTCAAACGTTTCGCCAGCAAATTCGCCTAATATTAGGCAGAACTTGAAATTTTCCCGTTTCTCAAACTACGACATTTTCAAGTTCCTTCACTGACATTCAACTCCCCTTCACAAGAGAGACCGTAGTTCTGTTTATACTGTACACCCGCAACTGCCTCTTGCTGGGACTAGCGAAGAACGCCACCGGGCTGAGTTGCTCAGACAGTTGAGGCGCTGGCCTTCTGACCCCAACTTGGCAGTTCGATCCTGGTTCAGTCCGGTGGTATTTGGAGGTGCTCAAATACGTCAGCCTCGTGTTGGTAGATTTACTGGCACGTAAAAGAGCTCATGCGGGACTAAATTCCGGCACCTTGGCGTCTCCGTAAACCGTAAAAGCAGTTAGAGGGACGCAAAGACAATAACATTATTATTAGCGAAGAACTGTCATGATAACTCTCCGGTGTAGTGGACGACAGTGACACTACTCGGCCAGTCCACGAACTTAATGACTCTACTACGTACATGAAGGCCTCCAAGTCTTTATCCACGGATCAGCAAGTTGGTCTTGGAGAATGACAAGCCTTGAACTTGTCTTTCGATAGCATGCTTTGAACATTTTGAAGTGTTTATACTAACTTTGTGTTGTGAATTGCGGTCGTAATACCTAAAAATGCAGCGAGTGAGAAACGGCTCAATTTAATGAACATAAAAGTTCACCCCATCCAAATGTCCGACTCGTTGGCTGAATGGTCAGCGTACTGGCCTTCGGTTAAGAAGATCTCCGGTTGGATTCCCGGTCGGGTCGGGGATTTTGACCTTCATTGGTTAATTCCAGTGGCTTCGGGGCTGGGTGTTTGTGCTGTCCCTAACATCCCTGCAACTCACACACCACACATAACACTACCGTCCACCACAGTAACTACACATGGGAGATGCCATCCACACTCATCGGAGGGTCTGCCTTACAAGGGCTGCACTCGGCTAGAAATAGCCACACGAAATTATTATGATTATAATCCATCATAATAAATGCGAACACCTTCCGAGTGATAAATAATCCAGAATAATTATATTTTATAGCATCGCGAATCAATATGCGTTCTTTTAGACTGTTCCTCACAATGAAAGAAAAGAAGAAAAAGGGGCGTTTTGTTTGAAATTGCTATATAAATTAAGAGAGAAGTAATAATATTCATGTTATTATCCCTGAGATAATCAGCAAGGAAACTTGTGTTACAAGTTAGGTCCCCTCTTTGCGACTTGGAAGAGAAGGCAGGTGTCTTATAGGATTATATATTTTCTTCCTTAGTGAGTAACACAAGTAAAAATTCGAGTTAAAAACTGTGCTATGTAAGTATGAAATTATTTGGAAGCATTTCAATCGGATTGGCTAGCACATTTTGTTTACTGTGCAGAAATTGTCACTTCACATAACATTTCAAGAGTAGGTTTCAAATAATAGCAGAGTTTCTGAAATACACATCCGGCTCGAGGCCTAGGGATAGCGTACCTGTCTCTTACCACGATGTCCCATTTTCGAATTCCGGACAGGTCAGGAATTGTTATTAATTTTTTGCTACTTGTTTAACATCGCACTAACACATGGAAGGTATTCAGTGACCGAAGGATGGGAAAGGGTTACGAATGGGAAGGTAGCGACCGTGGTCTTACCTAAGGTACCATTTGCCTGGTGAGAAAATGGGAAACCACGGAAAATCATCTTCAGGGCTGCCAACGGTGGGATTCAAGCACAAAACCTTCGGAAAGCATGCTCACAGCTGCGCGATACTTACCGCACGGCTAACGCACTCCGTGGTCAGGGATCATTACCTGGATCTGAAGGCTGGATCGAGGTTCATTGAGTCTACGCAAGAACAATTTGGGAGCTATCTGACGGTGAGGTAACGGCCCTGGTCTAGAAAGCCAAGAATAACGGTCGAGAGGATTCTTCGCGTGGATCTCGTGTCACCTCGCAATCTGCAGGCCTGCGGGCTGAGCAGCTGTCACTTGGAAGGTAAAGTCCCCTCAGGGTTCTAGTGCCATGGGGTATGGTTTCGTTTTTTACTTAAATAAACAGAGAAATAGTTGTAAGTATGTAGATTCGCCGCAATGGTCTTATGGAATTTGATATTTTTGTGGGCTTACGAATCTCCCTCCATCCAAAAAAGCAATCTACGTAGGCTCTTAACTGGAGCAGAATTTTGTTGTACGATGGGCTAGGCTTCTTTTAGACGTGCGCATGTAATAATTATTCACCATCGATCTGTGATGTTTTGCTTGTGTGGAGTAACCGATCCCCTTTTGTTGCTGGGGTTTAAAACTAACGAGGGACCTGTCCCACCTCGAGGTCGGCAAAGCACAATGCTGTTGATATCGTTGTAAGTGCCACACAACATCCAGTTTGTAGGCGCAATACTAGCTGTTTCCACAGGACGACAGAAAGTTTAACTTTGGGTCCTGTGAAATTCATCTGCCTGTGAATAAAATGATAATACATTTAAAGGAGTTACATTACACAATGTGATTATCGTTGGAGTTCGGAAAATTATCAAAGCATATTTTTAACTTGCACAATGAGGAGCGAGTGAAGAAAATATGATTTCAATGAGCATGAAAGTCCACTCCAACTAAATAAAAATCGAACAACTTGAATGTATTAGAACTGTCCAGAAAAATAATATTTTTATAGCATCGCGAATCAATATGCGTTCCTCAAACTGTTTGCTCGTATGATTGTCCTCAATGGTTTACCATACCTAAGGAGTTTCTTTTCTCTTTTTAGTTAGACGGAGTTAACTTTTGCAGTAAATGTAGAACCCTGTTCTACATTCCTTGCACATGGTTCAAGTTGAAAATCCAGCATCGTAGTGTAACAGCTAGTGCTATTAGCTGCAGTCCCTGGATTCGATTCCCGGTACAGGCAGGAGATTTGGTAGGTGTTTAAAAATGTACATGCTGATCACGTCCTTTGGCGGTGTGCTCAAAAACTCAAAAACTACACCACCGTGAGATGAGGACTCGATTTTACATTTTGTGTACGCTGGTGACAATCTTTCTTTCTTTCTTTCTTTCTTTCTTTCTTTCTTTCTTTCTTAATCTGTTTACCTTCCAGGGTTGGCTTTTCCCTCGGACTTAGCGAGGGATCCCACCTCTACCGCCTCAAGGGCAGTGTCCTGGAGCTTCAGACTCTGGGTCGGGGGATACAACTGGGAAGGATGACTAGTACATCCCCCAGGCGGCCTCACCTGCTATGCTGAACAGGGGCCTTGTGGGGGGATGGGAAGATTGGAAAGGATAGACAAGGAAGAGGGAAGGAAGCGGCCGTGGCCTTAAGTTAGGTACCTTCCCGGCATTTGCCTGGAGGAGAAGTGGGAAACTACGGGAAACCACTTCCAGGATGGCTGAGGGGAGAATCGAACCCACCTCTACTCAGTTGACCTCCCGAGGCTGAGTGGACCCCGTTCCAGCCCTCGTGCCACTTTTCAAATTTCTTGGCAGAGCCAGGAATCGAACCCGGGCCTCAGGGGGTGGCAGCTAATCACACTAACCACTACACCACAGAGGCGGACTGGTGACAATCAATTTGTAAAATGTGTTGATATAGTGAAAGTGCCTCATGTGGATCACTGTAAGTACCTAGGAAAGATCATCATTGGGGTATTCGCAAAAACTGGATTGAAAATTATGGTTATGATGGTATTTAGGGATTGTAGTAAGGATGAAAATGAGAGGGCATTTAAGTCATTTGTAAGACCAAAATTAGAGTATTGTTCTAGTGAATGGCATGCTCACCAGGATTACTTGATTTGAAAACTGTAAAAGTTCAAGGAAAAGCAGCACAATCTCCAGCTAATTTGCAGGAAAGGAGTACTGCTAAAGAAATATTGCAAACTTCGGGCTGGATAGACTTGAGAGTAAGGGGATGAGCTGTTCGACTTAGCAGTATGTTCCGAGCTGTCTTTTTAGAGATGGCGTGGAGTGACATTAGTAGACGAATAAGGTTGACTGGTGTTTTGAAAAGTAGGAAATATCACAATATGAAGAAAAATTTGGAATTCAAGAGAGCAAATCTGGAAAATATTCACTTATAAGAAAAGGAGTTAGGGATTAGAACAGGGCCTCTCAGGGTGCATGCGCGTGGTGCATGCACTGTGCACGGTGCAAGAGACGACTTGGCTTGGTTGACCAGAGTGCAGACCCCCCACTCCTCGATTTGGAGCAATAGCGCTTACTCTCTCTTTCCTCACGCCTGTCTCGCTCGCTCCGCCTGTCTCCCTCTGCCCCACTTGCGCCGTAGCGCTCCAAATCCAGGCTGACTTGAGCCGAGCATAGGCGAGTTGAGCCGAGCTTAGCCGAGTAGCCCAGAGACGAAGCGTTGATCCGAGCCATGCCGAGCGGCAGCGATGCACAGTGCACGGAGCTCTTGCGCCCCTATCTGCACGCGTGAGATTTTGGGCGTTTGAGAGGCCCTGGATTAGAATAATTGGTTAAGGAGGACGTTTAATAAATTTCCAACTTCTTTGAAATTATTTAAGAATTTTGTAGATAAAAATAGGATAGGGAATTTGCCACCTGGGTGACGGTACTAAATAATAATAATAATAATAATAATAATAATAATAATAATAATAATAATAATAATAATAATAATAATAATAATAATAATCATAATAATTTCGTGTGGCTATTTCTAGCCAAGTGCAGCCCTTGTAAGGCAGACCCTCCGATGAGGGTGGGTGGCATCTGCCATGTGTAGGTAACTGTGTGTTATTGTGTTGGAGGATAGTGTTATGTGTGGTGTGTGAGTTGCAGGGATGTTGGGGACGGCATCCCCGAGCCATTGAAATTAACCAATGAAGGTTAAAATCTCCGACCCGGCCGGGAATCGAACCCAGGACCCTCTGAAGCGAAGGCCAGTACGCTGACCGTTCAGTCAACGAGTCGGATGAAACACGTGTCCTTGTCCCGAGGTGGTGCAGCTCTTTTCAGGCACACCCCCGTTGGAGGTGAGCTGCGTGAACCTTCACTACCACATACCAGCCTTCCTGCCATTCTTAAATTTCTGGCAGTACCGGGAATCCAACCCGGACCCCCGAGGACGGCAGCTAATAGTGCTAACCTTTACGCTACGGAGGCGGACGACGGTACTAAATGCAGATTTGTGATGATTGATTGATTGATTGATTGATTGATTGATTGATTGATTGATTGATTGAGTGATTGATTGATTGACTGGTACCTTCTAGTCCTACATTTATCGTCTTCATTTTCGCATTACAAAATATAAACTTTCTGTCATTTTCCATTAGCAGCTAATATTGTGTGTACAAAGTAAATACTGCATGTCGCTTGCAGGAACATCAAAGACATTGATTGCCTTTCCCGACTTGTAAGTGGGATGAGTTCCTCCTAACACAGACAGGTTTCCAGTGACACTTGGTACTTGAGTTACCACTAACCAGTCGGTGTAGGTCACGCACTTATAGCACATATTGGGCATAGCACTGACATACGCATTAGTCATATAAAAAATAATTTGTTTATAATTAATTTAGAATTATACGGGTGTCCACCAGCCCCTTGCGATCCAGTTGTATGCATTCCTTCACATTACTTCATACTTGCCACATCACAGGCAAATGGCTGTGGGATTCGAACCTCCTGCCTCGTGCACTGTTGACTATCACACATCTCCCCGCCCGCTTGCCATGTGAGCTACAGCGACACTTGACCTACGGTGCTCACTTCCCAACCTATACAGTACCGTGCTCCCGGTCTGTGCGTCCACTTCCTGTTTTAAAGTACGTGTTCTGCGTATCTGTACTCGTTTTACGGGTTCATTGGAGGCACTCATAATCAATTAACGGTGGAGCTCATTATTTCCGCTGTCTTCTAGCTCGTAAACACACATCTCGTTATATTACCCCGGTTTAGGGGAGGGACCGATGTTTTTTCAGAATTGTAGTAAATGTGAAGGGATGCATAAAACTGGACCGCAAGGAGCTGGTGGACCATCCGGTATATTGTCATTAAAACAGTTTAAAATAAACTGAATATTTTAATAATCAGTTTGCACTTACCCAAAATTGTACAACAATCTCCTTTTAATCATCATCATCATTATCATCATCTGTTTACCCTCCAGGTTCGGTTTTTCCCTCGGACTCAGCGAGGGATCCCACCTCTACCGCCTCAAGGGCAGTGTCCTAGAGCTTCAGACTCTTGGTCGGGGGATACAACTGGGGAGTATGACCAGTACCTCGCCCAGGCGGCCTCACCTTCTATGCTGAACAGGGGTCTTGTGGAGGGATGGGAAGATTGGAAGGGATAGGCAAGGAAGAGGGAAGGAAGCGGCCGTGGCCTTAAGTTAGGTACCATCACGGCATTCGCCTGGAGGAGAAGTGGGAAACCACGGAAAACCACTTCGAGGATGGCTGAGGTGGGAATCGAACCCACCTCTACTCAGTTGATCTCCCGAGGCTGAGTGGACCCCGTTCCAGCCCTCGTACCACTTTTCAAATTTCGTGGCAGAGCCGGGAATCGAACCCGGACCTCCAGGGGTGGCAGCTAATCACGCTAACCACTACACCACAGAGGCGGACATGTTATTACTCATTAAATAAAAATGAATGATCTACTTTTTGTTTGAAACTTTTGAACAAGTACACTTTGTAGAGTCCGCTTCTGTGGTGTAGTGGTTAGTATGATTAGCTGCCACCCCCAGAGGCCCGGGTTCGGCTCCCGACTCCGCCACGAAATTTGAAAAGTGGTACGAGGGCTCGAACGGGGTCCAACTGAGCCTCGGGAGGTCATATGAGTAGAGGTGGGTTTGATTCCCACCTCAGCCATCCTGGAAGTGGTTTTTCGGGGTTTCCCACTTCTCCTCCAGGCAAATGCCAGGATGGTACCTAACTTAAGGCCACGGCCGCTTCCTTCCCTCTTCCTTGTCTATCCCTTCCAATCTTTCCATTCCCCACAAGGCCTCTGTTCAGCAAAGCAGCTGAGGCCACCTGCGAGAGGTACTGATCATCCTCCCCAGTTGTATCCCACGACCCAGAGTCTGAAGCTCCAAGGCACTGCCCTCGAGGCGGTAGAGGTTGGAACCCTCACTGAGTCCGAGGGAAAAACCGACCCTGGAGGGTAAACAGATAAAGAAGAGTAAGAAGACATTTTGCAGATGAAATAATTTTGATAATATCCATGCAAATTTTGAGTGAATAGTGGCAATACCTTTTTTTATTACTCATGAAACAGTAGTAGGCTAGTAGGTATGCTCTTTATAACCGACAGCAGTGAATTTCCATTCCACCTTAATATAATCTGTTGGCAACAGCTTTAGGCACTTCAATAAAATATAACTTCTAAATTTTTGATTGCATTAAAGTACTAAATATAACGCTTAGAGCACGCCTGTAAAGTAAAGGAATGACATGTTTCTGAGGATTTACTTGTAGAACGAAACATGTCATTCAGTTATTAATGTGTTCTTATAGATGTGTATTACAGCCTTCTGAGTGTTGTATTTATTGTTTCGTCAGGTTGAAATATTTAAAAGCTATAACAAGATATACAAACTCATTCTCTGCAGCGCGACAGTGGAACACACTACCTGCCTCTGTCACCTTCTCGTTCCAGACAACGTTGTCAGCAATATCTAGTAGGTAACAGCCGAAGATCTGGTTTGTTTCTTATATGTGATTTTCATTTTAGATCTTCCGTTCTTCAAGCTATTATCATTAACCCTCTACTGCATGAATCATTTCTCCTTTTCATTTGGTGAAGAAAATTTCAAGCTTTAATGTTCAATATAAGTTCAGTAGTCCGCCTCTGTGGGTAGTGGTTAGCGTGATTAGGTGCCATCCCCAGAGGCCCGAGTTCGATTCCTGGCTCTGCCACAAAATTTGAAAAGTGGTACGGGGGCTGGAACGGGGTCCACTCACCCTCGGGAGGTCAACTGAGTAGAGGTGGGTTCGATTCCCACCTCAGCCATCCTGGAAGTGGTTTTCCGTGGTTTCGCACTTCTCCTCCTGGCAAATGCCAGGATGGTACCTAACTTAATGACACGGCCGCTTCCTTCCCTCTTCATTGCCTATCCTTTCCAATCTTCTCATCCTCCCAGAAGGCCCCTGTTGAGCATAGCAGGTGAGCCAGTTTGGGTGAGGTACTGGTCGTCCTCCCCAGTTTAATCCCCGGTACAAAGTCTGAAGCTGAGTCCGAGGAAGAACCAACCCTGGAGGGTAAACAGATTAAGAGAGAGAGGATGTTTCTTCGTTGATTATTTTAATTATACAAGTTTGGATATTGAATTTTCTGGTTGGGTGCAAGACAAGTTACAATGGCCTTAATCTTTCCAGAAGAAATAAATCATTTTTTAAAAGTTTTATTACACTCTATATTAACTGAGTCGAATCCGAAAAGGAATTACTTTCTCCTTAACAAAATTAAGTAAGACGATGAGCTGAATTTATGAGATTATAGTGTGTGTTGTATCATAATTTAACCTAGAATAACTTGGATTTAGATGGTACTTGTTACCGTGTTTTAGTGGTAGGTAGAGGTGAAAGAAGGTGCGGGCGTGAACGGGTCTCAAACTACGGAATCAAAGTTAATGTAAAATTTAACAAGGTTATATTTTCTTTTTAAAATAAAGAAATAACAAGAATAGCAGGTACGGTGTAACAAAGCAACAAAGTACAATTACAGTATTTGCAGGATTTGGGCTTCGAGCCCTGAAAACACAATTCTTGAGCAACTAGCTCAACTTTACGATATACCAATTTCAACAACGGGGCAGAAGACCCCAATCAAACCCCGGAGCACTTGCTCCAAATTACACAGCAAAGCCTCCTCGAGGCATACAACACTCAGTTTTAGAAAAAGAGCCACTCGCTCTCAACTTTAAGCCTATCAAAGGCCACACCAAACTCCACCTTCAAGTTGTCCTCTCTGGACATAGACACAGGGGTAAACTACCCAACCTGCTGAGGTCTATTAGATAAAAAAAAGGGGGTAATTACATGACCTCTAAAATAACAATTTGAGAGGAGGCGATCTGCACTCCTAATGTATTTGTTTCAAAACCTAATTTGGCTCTAGGCTACTGATGCAAGGGCTAATCCCATACTACGGAGGTGACTTTAGAAAAGAAACAAATTTACATAATGTTATGGGAGAATAGGTTGAGAAAATAAGTTCACCTCAAAACAATGTGAGTGGGAGCTCGAGAGGGTTAAGCACTCTCTATCCCAATATGTAGATTGAAAGATAGAATAGATACAAGTTTCTTTACATTTTAAGGAAGGTTACATAATGGAAAAACTTCGGACCCGCCCCGAGAGTTAAACTGCTGAGCAAGCAATAAAAGAAGTAATTAATCGGCCATTACCTGGTTGTTGACCGCTGCCGGAGAAAGAGGCGCTTCCCGCCCCCTGCTATGTACTTTACACACAGAAAGATGGAACAGAAGTGGCGCAGAGACCCAAAAATCAGCAGTTTATATACTCTTGCGGAAGGTTCTAGGCGTTAGGGGAATGAGAACACCCGCCCACAATCACTTTATTGGGTAGGATACAGCAACATATTCAAGTTGGGGGAAGATACCTCGGATTGGTCAGAAATAAATTGAAGAAATTCGGGATTGGATACATACAAAACAAGGGGAAAGATAGGGGTATACAGCCAACTTAAACAATAACAGAAAGAAATTTAACAAAAAACAAACTTTTGAAATAAAAATTTCTCCAAAAAAACAGTTCTTTCACTCCGCACTAGGGTGCACTATTGTTGATCTTCAGTAATGTCCTCTAGAAGATAAAGTTCACACTTCTTACTACAAGCAAAACAAAAATACGTCGAAAATGACACAGTTCAAAAACTCCAAATTTTCCACGTAGTGACATCTTCTGAGAAACTTGAAAATTAATACCATCAATAAGGTTCAGACTTCCTCCAGCAGAGGAGTTTCAATTGGCGCACATTTTAAATTAGCGGCGTGGAGGTGTACCGCCCGGTACAGACCTCCCCCCCCCAAAAGTTCCTCCAGGGGTGACACATGAAATTTGTTTGAAAACCAGGTCCAAGTTTTGATGTAGATATGGAGATTAATTGCCGAAAAATTTATAAGATTTTCTTAATGTGGTTTGATTCAGTTTCAAAATTTTTGTTGTTGCAGGTGAAGTAAAGTCTTTATGCTTGTAGAAGTTGAATTCAGAAGATAAACTTTTAATACTTGAAAGTGAAGAAAAATTTTGCAAGGTCCACCAAATATTGCTGTTGAATTCCCAAGGGCAGTAATTGCTGATAGTAATAGTTCCTGTAGTTAATGATGATTAAGTTGGATGGCCAGACCGGCCGTTGCAGCTTGCGTCCAGAGGAGGCCGCTCGGACCCCTCAAGTACCCTGAGATACCGCTCGCCCGCACTATGAGGGGAGCAGAGGTGTTGAAACACGCCGCGCCCGCGGTGAACATATACAGGCTGCGGGCAAGTAGCAGGTCGTGCGCCGCACATCAGCCTAGGGCGGGAGGAGAGCTCCGGCTCGCCGTGCACATGTCGTCCTCGCTGGGGCCGAGGGGGCCCTTCCTCAAACCCAGTCGCGGCACGGCGCCGCGCGGCTGCGGGGGCACTGAAACATTAAAGCTAGGCGGCAGAATATTGTTGGACCATCATCTTTTTGAGGGCACAGACTTTGTGGAGAGGTTGAGGGGCCAGCGGCGTGCAGATATCCATGGCATTTAATATGGTATTTAATATAAGCAAGCCACAGTGTGTATAGCAGGAGACGGGAGCGTGGTAATGGCCGAGGTAAGGACAGAATGGCAGCTTAACGGTGCGGGGAGGGTTTACAAAAATACTTACATATTAAAAAAATATTATAGAAGGGGCAGAATGCCTACAAATTGAAAACTCAAAAAAAATATAACCTTCATATTCCTTTCACGATTATATGAAGCAAGTTAACCCAGAAATTACACCGGTTTCACCTGTGACAGGTGAACCCTAAATATCCTCTCGGTGGCTGGATTACTTAATAACAACGTAACCGGCGTAAGAAAATCAAGAATGACACAAGGCCCATGAAATCTGGGGGCAAGCTTGCCCGCGGGAACAAAATTCTTGACCATAACTTGGTCACCTACCTTCAAAGGGGTGGGTCTCCGTCCACGATCATACCTTTCCCTAACCTTTTCATGAGACACTTTAAGATTGGCTTTAGCCTTCTTCCAAAGATCTTTGATGTTGTCCGGATCTATTGTCTCGGGTAGAATGTCACTCAGAGACCAGAGGTTAGAGAGCGGCGTGTTGGGAACAAACTTGAACATCAAAGAGGCTGGAGTAAATTTATGTGATTCATGAACCGCCGAATTCAAAGCAAAAGCTAACCAATGCAGGGACGTGTCCCACCTGGAATGATCTTCATGATGATAGGCAATAAGCGCGGACCGGAGATTACGGTTAACCCGTTCAGCCAGAGATGGTTGAGGGTAACAAGCAGAAGTAGTTACATGAGAGATGGACAAGTCAAAACAGAATTTACGAAAAAGATTTGATGTAAACGCCTTAGCATTATCAGACACAATATATTGGCACAGACCAAAAGACGCAAAAATAGAATTTAGGCAAGTAATGGTGGACTGAGCGGTAGCCAGCTTAGTCGGTAATAACCAGGAAAATCTTGTAAAACCATCTACACATACAAAGATGAACTTGTTGGCGTTTCCCTTTGACTGGGGGAAGGGTCCTACATAATCAATATACAGGCGTTCCATGGGGCGCGACGCTTGATGCGAAGACAAAAGGCCTACCTTGGTGGACATGGTGGGTTTACTGAGCAAACAAGGTTTACAAGCTTTTACAAGTTCACGGATTTCACCGTCCATACCTTTCCAAATGAACTTTTCACGAATCTTCTCACGAGTTTTAAAGATTCCAAGATGCACCCCTAATGGGGTCTCAGGATAGTATTTGAAGATCATAGGCACAAGAACAGCTGGAACGACAACTTTCATCATCTTATCATGCCTCGAAGGGCAACATAGAACATCATTCCTCAAAACATAAGGGACAACATGTTCCCCAGAAGAAAGGGTTTCCATTATCGGAGCCAGCGTCGGATCTTCACGTTGGTATTTCTCGATATCCCTAAAGAGCATGGGAGCATCTGTTAAGATGGCATTAACACCAGATAGTATGGACTCGGGAGGTGATGAACTGTTGGCCGGTTCGTGGGTCTCGACGTCGTTGGAAAACATACGGCTGAGTCCATCAGCAACAACATTTTCGGTACCTCTAATATGCCTGACATCGAATTGGAAGGCAGAAATACGGATGGCCCAACGGGCTATACGACCAGTACGACGCGGCCTACCTAAGACCCAGCTTAAGGCTTGAAAGACCCAGCTTAAGGCTTGATTATCTGTCTCCAGGTCGAATTTGACATGTTCCAAATAGAGACGGAACTTCTCTAAGGCGAATAAGACTGCCAAACCTTCGAGCTCATAGATGGAATACTTGGCTTCTTGAGCCGACAAGGTCCTAGATGCATAGGCGATGGGTCGCCTCCCTAGTTCAGTCTCTTGAAGAAGGTCTGCAGCTACTGCTGACGACGACGCGTCGGTTTGGACAATGAATTTCTTCGAGAAATCAGGCATAGCAAGTACAGGGGCATTACAGAGAGCTAATTTAAGATCTTCAAAAGCGGCTTGTTGAGAAGGTCCCCACTCGAATTTGCTGCCTTTCCTACGAAGAAGGTTCAAGGGCGCCGCTCTATTAGCGAAGTTAGGAATAAACTTCCTGAAGAAATTCACCATACCAATGAACCTGGCGATACCTTTGATGTCCTTGGGAGGTTTAAAATCACGGATGGCCTGTGTTCTAGAATGGTCGACAGCTACACCATCAGGTGACACAATATGCCCTAGGAACGACATAGAGGGCTTAGCAAAGGCAACCTTGGACAACTTGACAGTTAACCCAGCCTTACGAAGGCGATCGAAAACTTCTCGCAGATGATCTAGATGTTCTTCAAAAGTCTCTGAAAATACGACGACATCATCCAAGTAATGATATAAGTACTCAAATTTGATGTCGGAGAAGACCCTATCTAGTAGCCTAGTGAGTACAGCTGCTCCCGTGGGGAGACCGAAAGGCACGCGGTTGTATTCGTATAAGTTCCAGTCCGTGGCAAACGCTGTAAGATGTTTAGACTCTTCGGCAAGGGGAATCTGATTATAGGCCTGATTCAAGTCCAAGATAGTAAAGAACTTGGCCTTACGGAACCATGAAAAACAAGAATGAAGGTCGGGAAGGGGCACAGATTGCAACACCACCTTCCGATTGAGAGCCCTATAATCAATGACAGGCCTGAAGCCTCCTTGGGGTTTAGGGACTAGAAAAATAGGCGAAGAATACGTCGATTTAGA
This sequence comes from Anabrus simplex, assembly GCF_040414725.1. Classification (NCBI taxonomy): domain Eukaryota; kingdom Metazoa; phylum Arthropoda; class Insecta; order Orthoptera; family Tettigoniidae; genus Anabrus; species Anabrus simplex. The sequence goes on along the minus strand of NC_090266.1, from coordinate 1,147,945,539 downwards.
GGGCCTAATAATACCATCCTTCAACATTTGATCGATGATTTCTTTCAGAGCCTTCATTTTAGGTGGAGATAGCCTATATGGTGGAAAACGAACAGGAATCGAATCCGTGACCTCAGTTTTGTATTCGATAAAGTCAGTAACACCAAGAGTATCAGAGAACACCTCGGGAAACGACTGACACAATTTCCGAATACTATCAGCCTGCTCCTCAGGTAGATGTCTAAGGTCTAACAACATCTCATCCTGGGTAGGCGCAATAGATGAACATGATACGGAATTACATTTCAATAAGGGAATTTTACAATTGGACGCAAACTTGAATGTGCACGACTTACTCTGAAGATCGAGCACAAGACCAGTGTGAGAAATGAAGTCCGCACCCAGTATGATGGGGCAAGACAAGTGCTTAGCCACAAACAGTTTGGTTTTCCATGTAAATTTAAAAATACGAATTTTGACCTGCAAAGAACCTAGAATTTCTAATGGGGATGAATTAGCCGAAACATATTGAACAGGAGAGGAGTCATAGTCCGGTAGTTTACAAACCGATTTCAATTTAGAATACCATTGGTCCGAAATAATTGAACAAACACTGCCTGAATCTAATAGAGCGGTTACAGGCTCGTTATTTAACTCAATCTTAAGAAAAGGGACAGGTGCGGGGGTATCCGCCGCAATCCTAAGACATTCTTTGGGGCATTCAAAAGAAGGATTTGCAAATTGAACGTTCCCTGAATTCACGACCTTTTTGCCAGGGGCTGAGCCTTGGGAAGCAGAATTAGTCGACTCAGCCGGAACCACTAGTCACTTTTGATTCTTGTTGGAAGTTGCACCAGAAGTTGAGCAGGAGGGGGTGCTATTTGAGTTTGGGCAATTTTTGGCGATATGTGAGAAAGCCCCACATTTAAAACAGCCTTGTGATGAACCAGCTCCATTCCTTGTCCCACTCGACTTGATCAGTGGACACTTATTGCGAAGATGGTCAGGCGACCCGCAAGCATAACATTTACGGGGTGTGACTGATCGGCGATGTGGAGGCCGAGTATTACTAAAAGAAGGCGGGGGTTCTTTCGCGACACGCAAGGAATCGGCGTAACTCACTCCTTCCGCTGAGACGGCCAACGCTTCAAGTTCGGAGAAGGTTTGCGGGCACGCCGCGAAACACAAATATGACCTATAGGGTGGTGAAATGCCTTCTACAATGGCTTGTACAATCTGATCCTCAGGGAAGTGAAGAGCAAACACCCTAGTACAAAACTTAATGTCCTGTATGAAATCAGCCAAGTTTTCATCCAAGCGCTGTACACGATAATAGTACTTCTGAATCAGAGATGACCTCGCGCGAGCAGGAATAAAATTTGCGAGCAAGTGTGCGTGAAAATCTTCAATAGATGACTGTTCAGCAATGGCTCTTACTATTTTGTCGGAGAGAATACCAATTGCATAAGGATAGATGATTTGCAAAATTTGACATGGGGAAAGAGAAAACACAAGGGCATGATCCTGAAATTCAACTAGAAATCTTAAAAATGAAATTACGTCACTGGTGGTATTAACGGAAAACTTCGATATACCTCTGAGCAACATTGCCAATGGATGAGGCAAGCTGCTGAACCCGGGTGACATAGTAGGTAAAGGTTTCAATGGCAAAGAAGTTAATTCAGTACGTACATTATTCAACGATGTGCGGCGTTCAGACTCGTTGTCCAATGGGGCAGAGATAGTTTGAGCAGCAACGGTTATTCTATTGACTTCTCCCTTAGGAGGCTCTTCCTTACTACCTACATTCACTGTGGTGGGTTGATCGCTTTTGGGAGGAATTTCGCCAGTTAACAATTGAGTGACCTTGCTAGATAACTCAGAAATATTTTCAAGCAGCGTACTAGCTTCCTTCTTCTGAACGTCATTCAACTTTAGAGACAACAGATCGTTAACTCTATTTGAAAAATGAAACAGCCTGGCTTGCACACGCTTAATTTGATTAGGAGAAGGATCATTTTCATCAAAAAAACTAACTACAGAGGCTAGCCCAGTAATATTCTCGACGATCGTGGAAAGAGAGTCGTCAATTTCTTTCTCTCCCAAGGTGGGGACGAAAATGGGCAAATCAAGGGACTCTCTAAGCTTATTGGTGTCTACTGCAACCGTGCCTCCAGATTGCACATTTCTGATAGTCAACTCATAGATCAACTCCTCTTTGCGCAAGTAGTTAAGATGGAGAACATCGCGAGGGCCGGGCATGATGACAGAACAATTTTGAAAAACTCAAAAAATTCCAGCAACTGAGAAAATGGTTAGAGTTCGGATCAAAACAATGTTTAGCCGTCAAAAGGGGCTAAAATGAGACCCATTCAACCACGCTCTGCTACCACTTGTTACCGTGTTTTAGTGGTAGGTAGAGGTGAAAGAAGGTGCGGGCGTGAACGGGTCTCAAACTACGGAATCAAAGTTAATGTAAAATTTAACAAGGTTATATTTTCTTTTTAAAATAAAGAAATAACAAGAATAGCAGGTACGGTGTAACAAAGCAACAAAGTACAATTACAGTATTTGCAGGATTTGGGCTTCGAGCCCTGAAAACACAATTCTTGAGCAACTAGCTCAACTTTACGATATACCAATTTCAACAACGGGGCAGAAGACCCCAATCAAACCCCGGAGCACTTGCTCCAAATTACACAGCAAAGCCCCCTCGAGGCATACAACACTCAGTTTTAGAAAAAGAGCCACTCGCTCTCAACTTTAAGCCTATCAAAGGCCACACCAAACTCCACCTTCAAGTTGTCCTCTCTGGACATAGACACAGGGGTAAACTACCCAACCTGCTGAGGTCTATTAGATAAAAAAAAGGGGGTAATTACATGACCTCTAAAATAACAATTTGAGAGGAGGCGATCTGCACTCCTAATGTATTTGTTTCAAAACCTAATTTGGCTCTAGGCCACTGATGCAAGGGCTAATCCCATACTACGGAGGTGACTTTAGAAAAGAAACAAATTTACATAATGTTATGGGAGAATAGGTTGAGAAAATAAGTTCACCTCAAAACAATGTGAGTGGGAGCTCGAGAGGGTTAAGCACTCTCTATCCCAATATGTAGATTGAAAGATAGAATAGATACAAGTTTCTTTACATTTTAAGGAAGGTTACATAATGGAAAAACTTCGGACCCGCCCAGAGAGTTAAACTGCTGAGCAAGCAATAAAAGAAGTAATTAATCGGCCATTACCTGGTTGTTGACCGCTGCCGGAGAAAGAGGCGCTTCCCGCCCCCTGCTATGTACTTTACACACAGAAAGATGGAACAGAAGTGGCGCAGAGACCCAAAAATCAGCAGTTTATATACTCTTGCGGAAGGTTCTAGGCGTTAGGGGAATGAGAACACCCGCCCACAATCACTTTATTGGGTAGGATACAGCAACATATTCAAGTTGGGGGAAGATACCTCGGATTGGTCAGAAATAAATTGAAGAAATTCGGGATTGGATACATACAAAACAAGGGGAAAGATAGGGGTATACAGCCAACTTAAACAATAACAGAAAGAAATTTAACAAAAAACAAACTTTTGAAATAAAAACTTCTCCAAAAAAACAGTTCTTTCACTCCGCACTAGGGTGCACTATTGTTGATCTTCAGTAATGTCCTCTAGAAGAGAAAGTTCACACTTCTTACTACAAGCAAAACAAAAATACGTCGAAAATGACACAGTTCAAAAACTCCAAATTTTCCACGTAGTGACATCTTCTGAGAAACTTGAAAATTAATACCATCAATAAGGTTCAGACTTCCTCCAGCAGAGGAGTTTCAATTGGCGCACATTTTAAATTAGCGGCGTGGAAGTGTACCGCCCTGTACAGTACTAGTACACATCGCTCATCAAACATCTGTCATTTAAGTCAAACTCGTCAATTAAATTTATAGAGAGAATAAATTGTCTCAAAATATTCATCATTTAGCTCCGAAAAATTTGGCCAGCATATTTCAAAGCAAACGTGAACTATGACATTCATTTATTCCAAAGATAGTGTATGTAAACTGAATTATTTACGAACAAACCCCCAAACAGTCTAAGGACAAAGTGTGTATCACGCTACCATTAAACAGAAAACTTTGCAACTTTCCTAGCACTTATTCCGGTATAGGACACAAGTCGACTGCGGTGGAGATATGTCCATCTTTCGTCAACTACCGGCTCTAGGGTTCATCCAAATATAGCCCTGGCATTCGCCTGGTGTGAAAATGAGGGAATGTATCTTAAGCCCTATCTACGGTAGGCTTGAATCTACCATCGCCCGATTGCAAGCTGACACCTACACGGAGCAGCTCGCTCGGTGACTGATTGTTAGCCTACTTACAAGCGAGGCCTATAAATTTAGACTTCGTTTAGATATAATCAATCAATCAATCAATCAATCAATCAATCAATCAATCAATCAATCAATCAATCAATCAATCAATCAATCAATCAATCAATCAATCAATCAATCAATCAATCAATCAATCAATCAATCAATCAATCAATCAATCAATCAATCAATCAATCAATCAATCAATCACCACTGATCTGCTTAGGTCTGTCGACCAGGTGGCATTTTCCCTACCAATTATTTGCCTAGCTTTTTCTTAAACGTTTCCAAAGAACTTGGAAATTTGTCGAAAATTTCCCTTGATAATATATTCCAATCCTTACTCCTCACCCTATAAATAAATATTTGCCCCAATTTGTCCTCTTGAATTACATCTTTATCTTCATTTTTTGATCTTTCCTCTTTTAAAATGCATCGCTCAAGCTTAGACGTACGAATGTTAAATTGTGGTCAGAATCAGATAGTAAAGAAATAAATGGCGCGCTATTGAAGGTTGATACTCAAGTCAAAGATCTTGGGATAATTTGTGACAGCCAGCTAAATTTCTCTTTTCATCTTTTCCAAATAAGATCTCTTGCCAGATCTTGGACGTTTGTTGAGATTAAGTGAAATTCGTGACTTAAACGCCCTTAAATTATACTTCTGTATTTATATTACTCATATCACTGATTTCTTCTCCCCGTTTGGTTATAGCTGCCTCCAAAAACGTGAATACATTTAACCGCGTCTTCTCTTTCTTTGCGTTCGCTGTGAAAGCTCGTAATCGTGAGCCGAGAAAATTTAGTACCAAAGAAATTCTGTAATACTTAAACATCTTGGACCTGTGTAATATTCTGCAGTGCACAGATCTTCGCTTTCTCCACAGAAATGTCAACACTACTTTTAAATTCATTATCATTTTTACTTCATTGCCCGCTGCACGTTCGTCCACTCCTCCATGTGTCTTGTGCCCAACACTCGTACGTCATTCCACATTCTACCGACTTCCAAGAACAGCAGATACCCTACATGAAACTTCATCTCCCATTATCTCTGCAAAACCAAACAGAAATATACACTATTCAAGGAGTAAGGCTAGATCCACACTTGCGTGATTTTACGCTGCGTTACTGCCTGAAATCTCGCGTCAAAAATGCACAACACTAATTTGGACGGGCCGGCCACACAGCGTGATTTCCCGCCGCGGGACACGAGATAAGGCGCGCCTTCACGGTCGCCTGCTCGAGAATGGGCCGAGATCCATTCTGATTGTGTGTTTCCCGTTCACTGCCTGGCCACACTTGCGGGATGAAGACGCTGCGGTATTTTGCTCTTGTTTGAATCTTGCGCGTGGTCCCTCTGCGTTCGTTTTGTACTTTCACTTTGCAAAATGGAATTAGACTGTGAATTAATAATTTTGGAGATAAAAAAGTACCCGTGCCTTAACGGCACAAAGAACCAACAATTCAGAAACAGAGAAACGAAGGGAGATGTGTGGTTATCAGTAACGGGCGCTGTGTTGGGAGATGTTCTGTTTCTTTTGCTGATAGCATTTTTCATCAGACAGAAAAGCATTTCAAACGAGTTCACGGACATTCTGTAATACACAAAAATTTCTCTTGGTTGACTTTTGGTTTATTGTGTAGGAGAACAAATTGTCCACTTGATGGTCTATATGATGGATTCAATATTTTCTTTGACGACGACGACGACGACGACGAACAACCAAGGCAACACATAACGCTACATCATCATCATCATCATCATCATCATTTTCATTTCCCCTTGTCCAGCTCCTGCCGGTGTTATTATTTAAGGGCATTCTTTCCATATGCAGAGCAATGGCGAAGCTTTGGTATTTTACAATAGAGAACACATTATTAAAATCACGCCGTGCAAACAACCAAGCGTGGCCACGCTCCCTGTTGTCCAGCAGCGTAAAAACACGTCGTAATGCAGCTTGAAATCACGCAAGTGTAGCCCTAGCCTAAGCTGTCGTTATCTGTTGATGACCCGCCCGGAACTTTACACATGGCATTGATATGATTAGAACCTGATATGCTTGTTTCTCTCTTCTTATTTAATTTATATAGAACTCGTTATTATTACATTTTCTCCTTGTTATAATTTGGTTTCTCTTTCTTTCTTTCTTTCTTTCTTTCTTTCTTTCTTTCTTTCTTTTCTTCTATCTTAATCTGTTTACCCTCCAGGGTTGGTTTTTCCCTCGGACTCAGCGAGGGATTCCACCTCTACAGCCTCAAGGGCAGTGTCCTAGAGCTTCAGACTTTGGTTCGGGGAGCATCATCAGTTATCTGCATTCAGGGCTATCGCCCATTTGGCAGATTTCCTAGTCTTAAATGATTTCAAAGAACCTGGAAGTTAATAGAACATTTCCCTTGATACATTGTTGCAACCGCTAATTCTTGTCCCTATAAATGAATATTTGCTCCAATTTGTCCTGTTGAATTACAACTTTCTCTTCACATTATGATCCTTCCTACCTTTAAAAGCTCTTCTGAGGCTTATTCGTCTACTACTGTCATTTATCGCCACTTCTCCACTGAAATGAAGTGGCGTATGGCTTTTAGTGCCGGGAGTGTCCAAGGATATGTTCGGCTCGCCAGGTGCAGGTTCTTCTATTTGACTCCCTTAGGTGACCTGCGCGTCCTGATGAGGATGAAATGATGATGAAGACAACACATACACCCAGCCCCTGAGCCAGCGAAATTAACCAATGATGGTTAAAATTCCCGACCCTGCCGGGAATCGAATCCGGGACCCCTGTGACCAAAGGCCAGCACGCTAACCATTTAGCCATGGAGCCGGACACTTCTCCACTGACAGCTCGGAACATACCACTTAGTCGAACACCTCCTTTCGTTACTTCCAAGTCTTCTCAGCTCAAAGTTGGCAACATTTTCGTGACACTAGTCTTTTGTCGGAAATCACCAAGAACAAATCGTGCTACTTTCCTTTGGGCGATCCTAGTTCTCAAATAAAGTAATCCTGGTGTGGGTCCCATACACTGGAAGCATACTCTAATTTAGGTCTTACGAGGGACTTATACGTCCTGTCCCTAATTTTCGTACTACAACCCCCAATTACCCTCATAACCACGTGAAGATATCTGTAAACTTTATATACAACCTCGTTAATGTGATTACTCCATTGAACATCTTTACTTATTTTAACACCTAAATATTTACAGTGATCACCGCAAGATACTTTGAACCCATCAACACAGAAATTAAAACTGAGAGAAATTTTCCTCTTGGTAGAAGAACATCAATTTTCATCCTATTTACCTTAGTACCATTGCTGTCCATATCACAACATTGTCGAAGTCCTTTTGCAGGCGCTCAAAGCACCATAACTTATTTACTACTCTATATAGCAGGGCCTCTCAAAAGCCCAAAATCTCACGCCTGCAGACAGCGGCGCGGAGTTCCTGTGCACAGTGCATCGGTCCCGCTCGGCTCGGCTCGGACCAACTTTTCGTCTCTGGGCTACTCGGCTAAGCTCGGCTCAACTCGGCTCGGGTTTGGAGCACTACGGAGCCAGAGAGGAAGAGGGAGATTGGGGGGAGCGAGCGAGACAGGTGTGGGGAAAGAGAGAGACAGCGCTATTGCTCCAAATCGAGGAGTGGGGGTCTGCACCCTGGTCAACCAAGTGAAGTCGTCTTTTGCACCGTACACAGTGCACGCACCGGGCGCATGCACCCTGAGAGGCCCTGTTATATAATATAACATCATCTGTAAAAATCGTAATCTGTGATTCCATAACATTTATATACATAAGAAATATAACGGTCTTATCTTGCGCGACTCCCCTATTATCTTTTACAGGGTCAGATAATGCTTCACCTACTCTAATTCTAATAAATAATGTTATTTGCTTTACGTCCCATTAACTACTTTTAGGGGTTTTGGAGACGCCGAGATGCTGGAATTTAATCCTGCAGGAGTTCTTTTAAGTGTCAGTAAATCTACCGGCACGAGGCTGACGTATTTGAACACCTTCAAATACCACCGGACTGAGCCAGGATCGAACCTGCCAAGTTGGAGTCAGAACGCCAGCGCTTGAACCGTCTGAGCCACTCAGCCCGGCATTGTTATTCTCTGAAGTCTACTTTCTACCACTCTATTGCCTTGTCAAATAGCCTTCATTTTCGTGAGCAGTGTCCCATGATCTATCCTGTCAAGAGCCTTGGATAGATCAGTAACGATGCAGTCCTTGACCCCCTGAACCTAAAATATCTGCTATCGTACCTGTATCTGATTACTACTATATAAATATATGTATGTTTTACAAAAATATAAAAGTTTATATGTCGTGAACAGCGCGCCGCAGGGAGTGGTGGAACATACACTATCTCGATACGGTCGCCATATTTTATCGATAGGTGACCATGTGCTTCGAATTTTACCTCTAAACATTTTTTGTAATAAAATGTTGCGGTTTTGCGGCGGAAGGATGAGAAAGTGTCCGCCTCTGTGGTGTAGTGGTTAGTGTGATTAGCTGCCACTCCCGGAGGCCCGGGTTCGATTCCCGGCTCTGCCACGAAATTTGAAAAGTGGTAAGAGGGCTGGAACGGGATCCACTTAAACTCGAGAGGTCAGTTGAGTAGAGGTGGGTTCGATTCCCACCTCAGCCATCCTGGAAGTGGTTTTCCGTGGTTTCCCCACTTTTCCTCCAGGCGAATGCCGGGATGGTACCTAACTTAAGTCCACGGCCGCTTCGTTCCCTCTTCCTTGTATATCCCTTCCAATCGTCCCATCCCCTTACAAGGCCCTTGTTCAGCACAGCAGGTGAGGCCGCCTGGACGAGGTACTGGTCATTCTCCGCAGTTGTATTCCGACCCAATGTTTCACGCTCCAGGACACTGCCCTTGAGGCGGTATAGGTGGGATCCCTCGCTGAGTCCGAGGGAAAAGCCAACCCTGGAGGGTAAACAGATTAAGAAAGAATGAAAGGATGAGAAACTTTGTGCAGTATTACGTGTCGTAATGCGTTGCTCATCGGCGAAGACTTTCTCTGATCGAGCCCAGCCAACAGTGTAAGGCCGGGTGAACATTGAGACGTAGTCGAAGCAGCGGAACAGCGCAGCGCTGAGGAGATTTGTGTAATTTAGGCAATTCATTGTATCATCTCAGGGCAGGGCAAGACAAGACAGCTCTGCGTCTACTTCCACATACTCACACTGTTTCCTGAGCACGTGTCTCATCATTTGTAGAGATGATGATAATGATGCTTGTTGTTTAAAGGGGCCTGACCTCTAGGTCATCGGCCCCTAATGATATGAAATAAGACTAAATGTAATGACAATTTAAAATTCCAAAATTCATCCACTGACCAGAATTCAAAATTTGATGATGAATGAATGGATGAATATGAATGTAAGATAATCAACTCACATTGTTCAAAGTTAAAAAATTCCGTAATCATTCCAGTGACTAGAATTCAAAAACACGACGGTGAACAATGGTTATGAACTTAAAACATTTAGTGGATCCGACCCGCGATGCCCCACTTTCCCAGAAACTAACTTAAAACAATTGTTTATACTGACCAAGGGCTGCTTCCAATGCTTCTTCTCTAAAGGGGTGCAAAATCCAGGTCAACGGCTCCTCTTAATGGTACTTATGGCCGGTAAAGTAGAACCACGGGATTTGCCTTGGAGCGGTACTAATCATAAGTAACGTAGACTCACGGTGTTCTACACATTGTGGTACTACTCACAGGTAATGCAATACGCACAGGTAACGCATACCTATGGTGTTTCTCACATGATGGCGCTACTCGGAGGCAAACGCATGGTGTTCCTCACATAGTGGTACTAATCACAGGCAACGCCCAGACCCGTGGTGTTACTCAAAAAGCAGACCCATGATGTCCACAACCAGATGATAAAACACCCCAGCAAATGTAACCACTTTTTATCTCCTTTTGGTGTCCCAACCGAACCTCCGTCCTAGTGCTGGACACTATACTCGGGTACTGTAAACCCGTAGTGATCCATCCACAGACCCATGGTATTCCCCACATAGTAGTACTAATCGCCAGGAAGGTCGACTTATGTTGCTCCTCACATAGTGGTACTTATCGCAAGAAAAATCGACTCATGGTGTTCCTCACGTGATGGTACTAATCACAGGGAATCCCATAGTTCAAAATTCAGCATCCCTTGGTCGCCGATTTTAGTCGCCTCTTACGACAGACCGGGGATACCGTGGGTGTATTCTTCGCCGGCGTTCCCACCCACAAAGAGTTGTGTGTGTCGTCCGCGAGCGCTGTTTTATTTCGCTCAAGTCCGTCGGCAAGCCGGTTAGGACTCTGCTACCCGCCACCTGGGACGCGTCACGTAGGAGTATCACCTCTTCCCTTGCTACGACAGCGTAGTAGGTTCGTGGAATTTGTAGACATAGAGGAGAAAATTATCACAGCCGTTCGGTCTCACCATGTTTTATACCATGCAAACCATGTGGAGTACAATGCAATTTTTAATTTCAATTTATGTCATGTCTGCCTGTATGTATGTACGAGTTTGTACTGTACATCCATCACGAGAAAATTGCTGAACATGATTTAATGAAAATTGGTATGTAATGACGGGGAGTAAGGAACTATAATCCACGCTACAAATTTTATTCACACTGGGTGAAGGAGTAGTATAGGAGAAGGCCTACAGTTTAATTCCCAAGTATCTATATCATTAGTGGTCATATTGTCTGTGACATTTGTTGCTTAGTCCGTATCAACGCCGGACATTGTTGACATGGAAGTAATGTTCAGTTGTGTTGACTGGCGATGGTGGTGGTTTTTGTCGTGATTGTCTTAAGGTGAATAATCCACAGTTCTAGCCCTTCAAGCAAGCAACTCAGTCTTGGAAACATGCTAGGGATATGAACTAGGAATTTTAGGTAAATAAAATGTAATGAAGTATGAGAATATATTCTTTACGTATTCCTAAAAACTATAATCCTTCTCTGAATCATCATTATCCGGTCGATCAGATTAGCAGTTTGCCTTTTTCTACCACTACGAGCGCTAATGTGAGTCAGTGCAGAGTTTCACTTAAGCCCTTATAACTGCATTCGGTGTGGAAATCTCCTGAGGTTATTGAACCAAGGAACACAGTACAGAAAGAATTATGTAAATAAGTTAATTTAGCTAGGATTTGAATAAAAAGAAAACGCGTAAAGAAACAAGAGATTTTAGGCTGTTTTTCTGGAACTGAATTTAGGCCGGAAGTGATTTTCGAAATTTGATTTTTAGTTTGGTAGTGCTATCCAAGACTCACAATTTGAAATCTCCGCGGTCCCTTTAGCCCTTCAACATTCGGCACAGTTGAGGATAATGCTTAATTGTACGTTTTTCATAGTATGGGCACCTTCTCTAGATTTGCGTGGAGGAGTAGTGGGAAACCACGGAAAACCACTTCGTGGATGGCTGAGGTGGGAATAGGCCCCCCTCTACTCAATTGACCTCCCGCGGCTGGGTGGATCCCGCTCCAGTCCTCGTACGTATCAATGTTCAAATTTTGCGACAGAGCCGGTAATGGTACCCCAGCCTCGGGAGTGGCAACTGATCATACTAACCAGTACACTAACACGACTAGTTAAAATGTGGTGGCGGAATTACATCGCTAGTGGCTTCTCACCAAACTGGCTGCATGTAGGATTTCTGAAATGAAAAATCACTTCATTGTGGTTTGGATTTCACGTAAATCTGGCGGCCCCGTGACTTTGATTATGATATCACCAGAGACTTAAAAGTACAGACTAGCTTTATATAGCCTGTGTTGTTTGTAACACTCAGCTGTTCCTATGCCACACGTCCGAGCGGAAGAATATGTTCGGTACTCAGCAATCGACAGCGTTGCGAGTCAAACCCTACAGTAGCAGTGGACTTGCGTGTTTTTCAGGCTTATTCTAAATTATTATCACTGAAAGGTGCGTATCCGCAATAATTTGTAAATATAAATATCATTAAATATTAATCTGGGCACAAACGGTTTTCCCTTTTGCAATGTACATATGCTCAGCTAACCAGTTGCAATTTCTGAACGGAATCGGAGTTTAACAACTCGTAAACTTCCCTCAGGAGTCCAGCAGGTAAGTACGTCTCTGAGTATTTATTGTTTTCATTACGTAAATCAAGGGCATACCCACAGCTTCTAGCGAAACAAAACATGTCTGCTCAAGGCAATGAACCGCGCGGTAATGTTATGAATACAACCTTGCCACCTTGTACAGCGGGTTGCGGCCTTCATGGGGAGTTCCTTTGTCTAATGCCCAGAAAGATTTTACGCCTATGTAAGTGGCTCTTGGTAAAGGTTTGTATGCCACACTTTAAAATTAGGAAACTTTTTTTTTTTACAATTGGCTTTACGTCGCGCCGAGACAGATAGGTCTTATGGCGACGATGCGATAGGAAAGGCCGGGGAGTGGAAAGGAAGCGGCGTGGCCTTAATTAAGGGAAACATTATCAGTGTATCTGTAATAATATTACATTTATGTTTTTTAATGTTATTAGTTTTACGTCCAACAGTTTTTCATACACAAAGATGACGGACATTTTTTATTCGAGAAGTTCTCTACGAAAAATTTACTATTTGCTTTGCGTCACACCAACACAGATAGGTCTTGTGGCGGCATTGTGATTGGAAAGATTTAGGAATGGGAATGAATCGACCGTGTCCTTAATTAAGGTACAGTCCCAGCAATTTCTTGTTGAGAAAATGGAAAAGCCATCTTCAGGCCTACCGACAGTGGGGTTCGAGCACACTACCTCCCGGATGCAAGCTCACTGCTCCCTGCTCCTAACCGCACGGCCAACTCGCCGGTAAAGCTTTTACACCCACGTAAATGGCTCATGGTAAAGGTTCATATGTCACACTTTCTTCTCCTACCACTTTTCCCACCGCTGTGGTGAGAACTATGTCGCACATGTGGATATTTGTTGAATATTTCAGCTGAAAACTCATTTCAGCACTTTTGCCATGTTGAGATAGAATACATGCATTACTCTACTAAGTAATTGCATAAAAAATTTGCAGGTTAAGAAATATTCAAGACGAAATTGGGATTTCGTACCTTTTGGCACTGCAACTCTAAATACTTCCATGTGGAAGGCATAAATTTCACTGCAGTTATCACAAATTAAATTAGCCTATTTAGAGTGAAGGCACAGTTTAGTTAAATATTAAATGTAATAATCGAACTCAACGATGTAGATTAAAGAAAGTGTTCTGTTGTTCATGGCGATGTGCCTCGGAAATGGCTCTTCGTTGTCTGCATCGATATGGTTCGTATTGACTGACATCAAACGTGATTTTCAACGCACTCTCTGACAGGGATTTGGGCCATTTACGACATTTTCATTCCCTTTACGAACATCATCATCTCCATTTCGATAATTTTTGTGATTTTGTACCTTTTGGAAATAAGTTTCTCAATTAAGGGGGTGAAAATGAGAAACCACGTAAAACCATCTTCAAGGCTACCGAGGGCGCAGTTTGAACCCACCCTCTCTTGAATTATTATTATTATTATTATTATTATTATTATTATTATTATTATTATTATTTAATCCGTTTACCGTCCAGGTTTGGTTTTTCCATCGGGTACAGCGAGGGATCTCACCTATACCGCCTCAAGGGCAGTGAGATATTTTGTCGGGGATACAACTGGGGAGGAAGACCAGTACCTCGTCCAGACAGCCTCACCTGCTAAGCTGAATATAGGCCTTGTAGGGGATTCGAAGATTGGAAAGGATAGGCAAGGAAGAGGGAAGGAAGTGCCGTGGTCTTAAGTTAGATACCATCCCGTCATTTGCCTGGAGGAGAAGTAGGAGACCAAAGAAGACCATTTCGAGGATGGCTACTCTACTCACTTTACCTGAATGCACCCCGTTCCAGTCCTCGTACCACTTTTGAAGTTTTTGAAATTTCGCGGCAGAGCCGGGAATCGAACCCGGGCCTCTGATGGTGGCAGCTTATCACACTAACTACTACTCCACAGAGACGGACCATCTCTTGAATACAAGCTTAAAACTACACTATTGTCCAAAAGTTAAGCATAATCACTAAACGTGGTCATACCGCCTGATAGGAATGTCAGACGGATTGCTGAACAAACGGAAGCTGAATCACACAGCATATGTCACACAACTTGTCAAAAAAAAAAAAAAAAACAGTGTCAGAAAGGTTTTGGTAGCTAAGGTACACCTTTGACAACAACTAACAAAACTTGGCAATGTCTTCCACAACAAAATATGCTGTTAATAGGGTGTATGGTTACTCCTAACGGCCACACATGTTTCGCAGCGACGTGGCATCTTCTCTATCACATGGTCCAAGAGCTCTTGTGGCAGTCGATCCCATTCCTCCGAAAGGGCAATACGAAGGTCTTGGAGGGTACTTTGTGGAGGATGACGGGGTTGCAATTCGCCCCCCAATGCATCCCAGGCATGTTCTATAGGATTCAGATCCGCAGACCTCGCTGGCCAGTCCATGCGATGTATGTCTTCCCCAGCCAGAAATACATCCACCAGAACAGCGCGGTGCGGTCGGGCATTATCGTCCATTAAGAGGAAGTCTGGACCAACCGCAGCTCTGAAGAGTCGAACACGTGGTCTCAGTATCTCATCCCTGTATCTCCGATTGTTAACATTGTTCCTCAGACCACCCATGAAGATGTGCAGGTCCGTACGGCCATTCAAGGTGTTGCCGCCCCATACCATGACGCCACCACCACCACCACCTACTGGTCCTGTTCCACGATGTTCCTCTGGTTGTATCAGCTATCCGGTTCTCTCCAGATTCATGTGCGACGGGAATCGTTCTGCAAACTGAAGCGCGATTCATCTGTGAAGAGCACATTCCTCCATTCATCCATGGTCCAGCTTCGATGTTGACGGCTCCACAGTAAACGGGCCCGTCTCTGTGCTGGAGTGAGCGGGACGCACACCGCTGGACGTCGGGCAAACAGCCCTGCTGTTCTGAGCCTCCGGTACACAGTTTGCCGGGAAACGGCAACCTCTGAGACGGCTGCAAGCTCCGCCGACAATTGTCTTGCAGGTGCACTCCGAATTCGTCGGGCGGTTAAGGCCAGATATCGGTCCTGCTGTAGGGTGGATACCCTTGGTCGACCTGGTACTGGTCTACGACTAACATCTCCTGAGTCTCGAAATCGTCTCCAAAGCCTGGAAATGACACTT
Source organism: Anabrus simplex (assembly GCF_040414725.1). Lineage (NCBI taxonomy): Eukaryota > Metazoa > Arthropoda > Insecta > Orthoptera > Tettigoniidae > Anabrus > Anabrus simplex. The sequence continues at coordinate 1,147,929,972 of NC_090266.1, read as the reverse complement.
TGTGGCACATTTTAAGGACACTGCGACTTCGGTCTGTGTCTGGCCTTCTTCCAGGCGGCCGATTATTCTACCCTGCAAAACGGGGTCCAAATGGCGTCGTTGTGCCATTATGTTGTCACGTTCACCACGAGGCTACACTGCGCACACTATAACAGGGCAAACACGACTGAGGGAATATGGTGCGCAGGCACTGGCTCTGTCTACCTTGCGGTTACGCCGCTAGTCAAAGCAGGGAACACTCTTTTCCTATACAGAGCGAACACGTAAGGTTGGTAGGTGCATATGTTGTGCGATTTGCGGTCTATTTCCTGTTTCCCTGCTTATTCGTATCTTACGCTTAACTTTTGGACACTAGTGTAGACAATTCGCTCTGTGTTTCACATGTTAATCTCAGTAAATTTATGGGGAAAACCCATACATTGTCCTGAACAGTTGTATAGTTTTCCCACTCCACTTCTTATTTTTCTACTACTTTTCCCACGCCTGTGGGGTCGTGGGTGCGAACTGCGTCGCACATGTGGATTTGGCCCTGTTTTACGGCCGCATGTCCTTCCTGACGCAAACTCTATATGGATGGATGTAATCAGTATTGCGTGTTTTTGTAGTGCTTGGTAGTGTTGTGTGTTGTCTGAATATGAAGAGGAGAGTGTTGTGACAAACACAAACACCCAGTCCTCGAGCCAGAAGAAGTAATCACAAGCGATTAAAATCCCCGACCTTGCCGGGAATTGAATCCGAGACCCTCTGAACCGAAGGTCTCAATGCTAACCATTCAGCCAACGAGTCGGGCATGGTTTTCCCACGCCACTGTTCAATGTTTTCGGAGAGGAAAAGCCGAGATACGGGGAGTACGGAGTAGGAAAGTCGCATTGTAGGCTAAATTCTCAGAGCTAAAGCCAACTCGGTCAATTATGTTTGATTAATTTGTTCCTCAATCTGTTGTGAAGGAATTATGGAAGTCTCATCAGTTTAAGTGTATGAAATTGATTTGCAAAAGTTTTGATAGTGTTGAATGGTGCCAAATTTCCGACCCACTTCCTTCCACACCAGTACTGATATTTCTGTGTTCAGTGTACTGAAGGAACATTGTAACAATGTGTCAGAAGGCTATACTTTGTCTCCATGTAAGACCAAGCACAATAATACATTAATTGTATTTTTCAAAATAATATGTTGGAAGGAATCTGATCAACCAGAATATGTTCACATAAAATATGTACCGAGCGAATTCGCTGCGTGGTTAGGGTCACGCAGCTATGACCTTGCATTCGGGAGAGGGTGGGTTCTAATCCCGCCGCCAGCGGCTATGAGCAAGATTTTCCATTTTCATACCCGGCAAATGCGGCGCCCGAGCATTTATTAACAAGTATAGTCCGTACTACTTGAATTTCTGGATATCTAGTACCATCTAGATCGGTAACTGCTTCGAAGTGTTTCCCCGTAATTCGAAAATATTTACGCCCGGTCAGTCCGTAAAACTTGAGGTCAGGTGACTTTTTATATAATTGGCTTTACGTCACACCGACACACACAGGTCTTATGGCGACGATAGTGTAGGAAAGGGTTTGGTGAGGGACGGATGCGGCCGTAGCCTTAATTAAGATACAGACTTGTGCGAAAATGGAATACTACGGAAAACCACTATCAGGGCTGCCGACAGTGGGGTTCCAACCCACTATCTGGCGAATGTCCTGCAAACTCTCTCGGTCTATATTAATGCAATACCTCTGTAGAAAATAACATATATTTACTTTTATTACATTGTGTGCTTTTCCTGAAAATTTGCTGTTTCACTCCTGACAGATTTAATTATACTTTTACAAGGCCTTCGTTAATGCAGGTTTCACAATATTTTCTCGATGATGCAGTGATGGATTGGTTTGATCCCCGTCAGGAAGTAAAAAATATCAGAAACGGGAATTCGACCCCTGGAGAGGCACAGGTCCCTGTGGTTCACACAGCCTAGTTAATTACTTGGGGAAATGCCGCCGGACATATTGAAGTAGAGCTAACCGCTCTATCCCACTTTTTCCTTCTACTCCTCCAAGGGCCTTTACAGGCCTGTAGGGAGATGGCTTTGCAACACAGTGATCGAATTAATTTCATGTATTTGATCGAAGTAATAGAAGTGCCTTCTGTGTGAACGCACAACTCGTCCAATGTAAATAACCTGCAGATAATATTTAACCCGACAGATAACAAAACGCCCGTCTCTCCCCACATGTACCTCCGTCCGTTTATCTCCATCTAGAGTGCAAATGACGAGTGCGTGGTATATTTCCTACTAGACGAACTCACCGTACAGAGACCACAGAAAAAAATGACTATTTTCCCTGCCGGATGGGTTCATTCTAGCAGTCCAACTGCGTTGCACAAAAGAATCATCTATGCAGAGGTTGTGACGAAAACTCCGTGAGCGTAGAACCGGCTCAGCTGGCGGTTTGGGTCACACAGCTTTCAGTTTGCATTCGGGAGATAGTGGTTTCGAGCCCATTGGTGTTAGCCCTGAAGAGAGTTTTCTCTGGTTTCCCAATTTCATACCTGGAAATTGTCAGAGTCGTGACTTAATTAAGGCCATGGCCCCTTCCTTTGCTCTCCTTGCCCTTTTCTAACCTATCGTCGCCATAATACGAAGGCTTTAAATAAATTAGGGGGAATATTTTATGAACTAACAAGTACATTCCTTCAATGTGGTCACCCGCAAAGTCTATTACCTCTTGCCAAATGGCGGGAAGCCGTTGGGGACCGTTGGCAAGGCGTTTTCTGGTGAAGACAGCGACGGCGCGCCGTACTGGGTGGAGTCCAGATGCCACGTCAGGAAATCGGTGGCCTCGGAGGGGTTCCTTCAACTTCGGAAACAGATAGAAGTCACAAGGACTCATTTCTTGTGAGTACGGAGGGTGTTCCAAGATCTCGCAATGCCACCGTTGCAATAAAAGCTTGACATTGTTTGCGACATGACAATGCACGATAGGGCGATCGTCTTGCAATAAACGTGGACGCTTGCGCCGCATAGCCGGACGCAGATGTCGCTCCAGAAATCAGCAATAATAGCCATTGTTGACGGGTTGTCCCTCAGGCACAGCGTGCGTAAGAAATACACCCTCCTATCCGTATGCCACAATCATCATAAGCTGGGTTCCTGTCGAAATTTCTGTGGTCGTGGCGAATCTGGGTGACGCCACTCATTCGATTGACGCTTTAATTCAGACTCGTAGGCTCGTGCCCACGCCTCATCAATGGCGACAATACGCTGCAGAAATGCGCTTCATTCGTTGCGGTATCTGTCCACGTGGATGCCAGACGGGACCGGTGCCATTTCTGTACGTCGGTGAGTTGATGTGGAACCCAAAGGGACGCAATTTTCCTTATGTGCCACACCGTTTGATGACTGAGATCAACTTCTACGAATAATTCCCGGACAGTCCAACGAAGGTCTACGGAAACGAGACCACTCACGATATCCATCTGATCTTGAGGAATTGACGGCCGGCCTCCGCGGTGCAAATCCGCAATCTTATACCGACCCGCACGAAATGCCTTCACCCATCGGGTGCAACCGTCCTACACGGTAATGCATTCTCGCCACACGTAATCCTCGATAACATTCTGATGCATTTTTGCCATCGGCCACCTCGATTTTAATTCACGAACGCTGATGACGTTTAGAATACTGAAATGTCTTAAGGCTATTGCTTTCAGATTATATTGAGAAGAACAGAACTTCCGCTTCAACAGTACTTCACTATATAAAAGGCAATTCTACTAGCCGTGCTAGTGTTTCTAGTGTTTCGTGAATAATAAAGATGTATGTATGTATGTATGTATGTATGTATGTATGCCCAGTCCTCAGCCCTAAGGCTGGTTGGATCCTCAACAGCTCGGCCATCAGCTGTCATAGATGACCTAGGCATCACTGAGCATGCGTACTAGGGAAATGAGGAGTGAGGTACTTTCCCGTTGCTTTCCTCACCGAGCCAGAAGTTGCTATTACATATCAGTCTTCCAAGCCCACTGAAATGCATGCATCAACCCACCCTATGAGCAACATTTTCACACCATTCATAGTAGGGACTGGCTGCATAAGGAATAGCATTACTAGGATCGCTCATAACTCAGTCACATACATATGGTGAAAGTTAAGGGTAAGACTGAGACAGATCAATGAAAGTAACAAAATTGCTCTAGGCTGTACTAGAAGACATAGTGCACTGTAAACAGTAGGTCCCGCCAGCAGAGGCATACTAAGGAAGATATTACCCGTATTATCTCAAAATTTGCATAGATATTATGGAAATTACTTTTTTTAAATTTGCTTTTCGTCGCACCGACACAGAAAGTTCTTTTGACGACAATGGGATAGGAAAGGGCTAGAAGTGGAAAGGAAGCGACCGTGGCCTTAATCAAGGTACGCATTTGCTTGGATTGAAATGAGAAACCACGGAAAAATATCTTCAGGGCTGCCGACTATGGTGCTCGAACCCACTACCTCTCGAATGCAAGCTGACAGCTACGTGACCCATACCGAGCAGCCACTCGCTTGTTTCATCAAAATTAATTTCTCGAAAAATGTTTTTTCTTAAGTTTCAACATAATAGATAACTAATTTTTATTCGATGTGCAATATTTTCTTAGTTTGAAAACTAAGAATATTAAAGTTTAAACTGGAGGCGAGGCGTTATAAAATGAAATATTGTAAAAAATACAAATTATTATTAAAACATTCACTTTAGTACTGTCCCATGCAGCTTGAGACTCAACATAAGCACAGCCAATCCACGTGCATATAGTGCTACTGACGTTTTCGGAAACATTGACCACCTCATCTTGCACCGCACTGCACAACTTTAAGCTTGGCCTTACAACATTATTTTCCTGGTCCTGCGGTCTAGAGACAGTGAGGCTGTGTCTTACCCGGAGGCCCCGCTTTTACCCGGATCTGAGGGCTCGTGAGAACAATCGAGGAGCTATCTGACGGTGAGACAGCGGTCCCGGTTAAGAAAGACGAGAAAAACGAGAAAAACGGCTGAGAGGATTCGTCCCGCTGACCACACGTCACCTAGTAATCTGCAGGCCTTCAGAGCTGTAGCGCTATGCTATAGAAATATCTGGTGCTTTCCTCACTGAACCAGAAGTTGCTATTACATCTCAGTCTGCCAAGCCCACTGAATTTATTTATGGGCGTGATTTTTAAACCACTTCTGGGGCGGGGGGCACATGGCCCTAATATTCACTAAGCGTACACCAAAAATGAGTACCAGTTTAATTACTGGGGGAAAGGCGGCCGGGCGTAGAGATAACCAATGTACCCCTACAAATGTCGAGGTTACGGATAGTGGTTCCTTTACTTTCCAGCGCTCCAAGGACCGTCATGGCCTGTTCGGAGACGAATTTAATTTTCTTTTCCTATTATTAAAATAATTAAGTCAGCCTCTGTGGTTTACTGGTTAGTGTGATTAGCTTCCCCCCCCATGGAGGCCAGGGGTCGATCCCCGGCTCAGCCACGAAATTTCAAAAATTGGTACGAGGACTGAAAAGGGGCAGGTCAACTGAGTTGAGGGGTTCGATTCCCGCCTCACCCAACCTCAAAGTGGTTTTCAGTGGTTTCCCACTTCTTCTCCAGGCAAATGCCGGGATGGCACCTAAATACCACGGCCGTGTCTTTCCCCCTTTCTTGCCAATCCCTTCCAATCTTTCCTTCCCCGACAAGGCCCCTGTTCAGCATAGGAGCAGGTCTGGTCTTCCATCCCAGTCGTATCCGTGACGCTCGAGGACACTGCCCTTGAGGCGGTAGATGTGGAATCCCTGACTGTGTCCGAGGGTAAACCCAACCCAAGGGGTAAACGGATTAAGAAATAAGGAAGAAGAAATAAATAAATAAATAAATAAATAAATATTATTTAGCGAGAAACAGAAATGTATTATAATAATTATTATTTCTGATACACTGATAATATTTCTCTTGCAGGGGAAGTACCTTAGTTAAGGCCACGGCGCTTTCTTCCTACTCCTAGCCCTTTCCTATCCCATCGTCATAAGACCTTTCTGTGTCAGTACGACGTAAAGCAAAATGTAAGGAAGTCCGAGAAAAACCAATCCTGGACGTTAAACGGGTTAAATAATAATAATAATAATAATAATAATAATAATAATAATAATAATAATAATAATAATAATAATAATAATAATAATAATAATAATAATAATAATAATAATATAAGGTGATCATTTTTAATAAAACCAACAAAATGTGTATTCTGCATGCACATGATTTGCACTCTGTGCCAACTGCGTTCAAATGAAACTAATTCTGCATTATCTGACTTGTGACCCGGGGGAGTATGTACTGTATTACAGTCCTTCTCACTTCTCTGGGATACAGTTTCGTGGAGAACAAGGTGTGTGTTTCCTGCGTTCTTCTGACACTACATTGTTAGGGAGGGTCCTTAAGTGACGAGGAGAGACAAGGAGCGAAGAGATGTCGGGACGTTCACTCTTTTCCACTATCTCCATGTGAGAGTCTTCAGCGGTTACAAACCCACACGGACTTGACAGATCCACTAAATTAACAACAGTAGCGAGAATCATCATTATAAAATGGGGATCTACTGCTCAAAGACATTTGGTACCTTGTACATGCTTCTTCGTATTTTGTATTTTACTATGACCTTAGGTCACCATAGCAAATAAATTAGCATAGATATTCGTTTCTAAAACTGACATAAAAGCTAAAAGAAGAATCAAGCGGTTTTCCCTTTTTCACTATTTGATTTACGTCGCACCGACACAGAAAGGTTTCATGGCGACGATGGGATAGGAAAGGTCTCGGAGTGGGAAGAATGTGGCCGTGGCCTTAATTAAGGTACAGCCCCAGCATTTGCCTGGTGAAAAATGGGAAACCTCGAAAAACTACCTTCAGGGCTGCCGACAGTGAGGTTCGAACCCACTATCACCCAGATGCAAGCTCACAGCTGCACGCCCCTTACCGCACGGAGTGGGAAGGAAGCAGCCGTGGCCTTAATTAAGGTACAGCCTGGTGTGAAAATGGGAAACCACGGAAAGCCATCTTCAGGGCTGCCGACAGTGGAGCTCGAACCCACTCTCTCCCGGATGCAAGCTCACAGCTGTGTGCCTCTAACCGAGCGGCCACTTGCTTGGCCAAGCGGTTTTAAATTTTTTATAATATTTTATGCAGGATGGTCCGATACAACGTGGACCGAGTATATGATCGTCAGAAGGTTGGTCATACTAATAAATCATTTGAAAGAAGTATTTCGATGACTCGCGCCGTTGTCAGCTAATCTTAGCCAATCACTTCGGGTGAAATCAAATGGGCTTTGTGATTCGGTACCGCTAAATCTGAAAGCGCCGTAAGATTGGTTTGAGAGGACTTATCGAAGAAAAAAAGAACTTCGCCCTGGGGCGGATTGAAACATGGACAGAATGGCGCCATAGCTAGTGCGCTACATTGACACCGGCGTAAATCCAGTTTATTGGTGTTTTTTGCCGATTTCTCGGCATAACTCTCAAGCGGTTTTGAGTCACGTGCAGATTTAGTAACATCGCCTCGCAAAGTCCATTTGAATTCGCCCGCGAAACGATCTGATTGGCTAAATTCACAAGCTAATAACATAAGAACGGCGAGAGATATCGAAGGAATTTGATCAAATTATTTATTAGTATGACCAATACCCAGTTCACGTTGTTGCCGACCATCCTATATATTCCATGCTTCCCTGCTACGTTTTGTTTCTTGTGCTCAATGAGTTGCACCGTATCATTGTCATAAAATTAGTTATACATAAAAACGCAAGAATTATCAATTTTAATCAAAATCTTTGAAATTTATATATATTATCCTACCTCCGACTCATTGGCTGGATGGTCAGCATTGAGGCCTTCGGTGCAGAGAGTCCTGGGTTCGATTTCCAACCGGGTCTTGGATTATAATCTAATCTGATTCATTAATAATAATAATAATAATAATAATAATAATAATAATAATAATAATAACAACAATGCTATTTGCTTTACGTCCCACTAACTACTTTTACGGTTTTTGGAGACGCCGAGGTGCCGGAATTTTGTCCCGCAGGGGTTCTTTTACGTGCCAGTAAATCTACCGACACGAGCCTGACGTATATGAGCACCTTCAAATACCACCGGACTGAGTCAGCCGACCTGCCAAGCTGGGGTCAGAAGGCTAGCGCCTCAAACGTCTGAGCCACTCAGCCCGGCAATCTGATTCATTCTTCTTGCTCGGGGACTGGATGTTTGTATTTGTCCCAACACCTTTCTCTTCATATTCAGCCAACACATCACACTAACAGCCACTATAGAAACATCCCCCCACAGAGCGCTGGTGTCAGGAAGGGCATCCGGCCAGAAAACAGTTTTTTGCTCGTTGCTTTACGTCGCACCGACACAGATAGGTCTTATGGCGACGATGGGACAGGGAAGGACTAGGAGTGGGAAGGAAGCGGCCGTGGCCTTAATTAATGTACAGCCCCAGCATTTGCGTGGTGTGAAAATGGGAAACCACGGAAAACCATTTCCAGGGCTGCCGACAGTGGGGTTCGAACCTACTACCTCCCGAATACTGGATACTGGCCGCACTTAAGCGACTGCAGCTATCGAGCTCGGTACCAGAAAACATGGCCAAATCCTCATGTGCGACACAGTTCGCATCGGCGACCCCAGAGATGTGAGAATGCGGTAGAATATGTAATTATACGATTTCAAATATTTTACCTAAAATTTACAATTTTTGTGTTATTATTTATAACTTATTTGACAGTATATTGTTAGTATGTATTTGAATCTAGTCCATGATTATTTCATGAACTTTTCGTCACTGATGAGGAGAATGAATGTGGTTCGCGAAACATGTGCGACAGATTAATTAATATGGATTAAATAGTTTTTATTAGCATTGACAAAGTGCACACATTGCATCACCAGCGATATTTCAGTATTGTGATTATTATAGGTAAATGTGTTAACAGTTTTGAGGAATATATCTTTTGTCTTTAAGTCTATAAGATATTTACTAATTTAATTGTAACTTTATTTTTGAAACAAAGGGTGGGAGAAGAATGTAGGAAATGGTTGTTATATATACATATACGCCTATTCATCCTTACTCTTTTGCTCAATACGGTTTTTACGGGGCAGTTGAAGGAAATGGCGTACAATAATGTTTGGCGCTATAGGCTATTAAATGTTCTGAACAGCAGCCAACGCATTGTGTAAAATATTTCTCTTTATTTAAGTAATTCTAATCATGATTGTGTGTTAGTGGAAAGAGAATCAGACCTACAGTATTGCGAAACGTAGTTGTTTAGGGGCTTGACTTTAATGCTCAAGTGTGTGGTCACCATTGATTGATATTTATGTGCTCAACTGAAAGAAACTCGTATCAGTAGATTTACAAGCACAATATACAATTCTTTCGGGGGGAAATTCCGACAGTCTGGCGTCAATGAAATCGATAGGAACAGAAGGGACGTTACACAGGTAGCATTACAATTAATGGAAATATAAAACACACTCTATTTCATAAAAACTCAGTGAAAGATTTACTGAAATATCATTTAAACTACACCTCAGCGAATTTTAGGCCGTCTAGCACAGGAGAGAAAGGCTTGCTTGGTTCACCAGAAGGATGTACGTTTTATTCAGGAAGTTAGAAACAGACTACTAGAGAACGAGTTGGCTGTGCGGTTGGGGCACGCAGCTGTGAGCTTGGATTAGGGAGGTGGTGGGTTCGAAACCCACTGTCGGCAGCCCTGAATATGCTTTTCTGTGGTTTCTCATTTTCACACCAGACATATGCTGGAGTTCTACCATAATTAAGGCTACGGCCGCTTCTCTCCCACTCGTAACCCATCCTCACCATCTAAGAACTATCTGTGTCAGTGAGACGTAAATCAAATTGTAAAAAAAAAAAAAAAAAAAAAGCCGGGTTGAGTGGCTCAGAAGGTTGACCCCAGGATGTTCTATTCTGGCTCACTCCGGTGGTATTTAAATATGGTCAAGCACGTCAGATTTACTGGCACGTAAAAGAACTCCTGCGGGATAATATTCCGGTACCTCGGCGTCTCCGAAAACCGTAAAAGTAGTTAGTGGTACGTAAAGCAAATAACATTATTAAAAAACAGAAAAAGGAATAAAGAAGCAGACTAGCATTTTTGGTGAAGCACTTAGCATATACGACCAGGTTTAATCACTGCGGGCAAAGGTGATAGACTCAGTCATTAGTGGAAGTCGATAGTTGAAGAATTTGCCTTTATGCACTGTATGTAGATGGTTTTGGTTTGTTATATTCATCCCAGTATGATATTTCTTCTTTTTCATTAGGTCTGGCAATGAGGAATACAGCTAGTGGCTGAAATCCCCTGACCTTCCCTGATGATTGTACGTCTTAGACATGGATGTTGGGTTTAAAGTACGCGTCCGTTGAACCCGTTGTTTAGCGCGCTAGGCCGGGTCACGTGACAGACTCACTGCTGCAGAAGGAGCACTCCTTAGCGGACTCCCCCATCGACGCAGCGGTGCGCGCGTCCCTGTGCCGGGTGGAGCAGTCAGGGGAAGCGGGAAGAGAGGGATGCAAGGACGCGGGCGGGGAGTCTGGAAACCGGGTCACACGGGCAGGACGCCAGGGTTGTACAAAACCCTCCACCGAGAGGAATGCTCTCCAAATACGCGTGTGTTGTTTCAGATTTACTTTCAAACGTGCTTCTTTCTGGCGGCAATGCTGATTGGAATTCCATTCTGTTAGGCAAGGGTTATGCTATGCTGTTCATAAATTCACCTATGTGCCTGTACTAGCTTTCTCTTGGCAAACAAACTGGCGTTCAACTTCCTATGCACCTCTAACAAAAGAGATCGATTTCGGAAAATGTATGAAATAGAAATTTAAGTTCTATTTAATTTTCTTTCCCATGGAGTGTGGTTCGAAGTCCAGGTAAAACTGGATGTCCCACGACATTAGTAATTACGCTAATATGGCAGCTTGCTTTCTTATCCAAATTAAATTTTTTGTTGCAATTTGGTTTACGTCTCCCCAACACAGGTAGGTCTTACGGCGACGATGGGACAGGAAAGGGCTGGGAGTGGAAAGGAAGCGGACATGGCCTTAAATAAGCATTTCCTGGTGTGAAAATAGGAAACTACGGAAAACCAACTTCAGGGCTGCCGACAGTGGGGTTAATAATAATTTAATGTTATTTGCTTTACGTCCCACTAACTACTTTTACGGTTTTCGGAGACGCCGAGGTGCCGGAATTTTGTCCCTCAGGAGTTCTTTTACGTGCCAGTAAATCTACCGACACGTGGCTGTCGTATTTGAGCACCTTCAAATACCACCGGACTGAGCCAGGATCGAACCTGCCAAGTTGGAGTCAGAAGGCCAGCGCCTCAACCGTCTGAGCCACTCAGCCCGGCGACAGTGGGGTTCGAACCCACTGTCTCCCGAATGCAAGCTGACAACTGCCCGCTCGTAATCGCACGGCCAACTCCCTCGGTCACATTCACCTTTCAAGACAACGTGGTCATCAGCTCTGGTTTCTTCTGGTCAAGCGTGATAGCCACGTGGCATGCTCACTGACTTCTCATTATGTTGACCGCAGTTGGAATATTGTGGAATTTTGAAATGAATTTTCTGTTAGTTGTTACTGGTTTAACGTTGCACTAAATCAAACAGGTGTTAGGCGATTTTAGAACAGGAAATACCTAAGACTGGGAAGGAAAGTGCTGTGGCCTTAATTAAAGCACGTCCTGGTGTGAAGGTGATAAACCACGGACAAACATCTTCAGCCTTGCCAATGGTGCGGTTTGAACCTACCACCATCCGAATGCAAGGTTACAGCTACTTCCTCGGTCTCAAAAGAATATGTGACGTCTTTGCAGATCTCATGGCTACGGTTACGACAGCGATACTCGTAAGAAACTGCATTCTTTCTCCTGTTCTCTTAGCGTATACGATATTTTTTTACACAATTTTCTTTACGTAGCACCGACACAGATAGGTCTTACGGCGACGATGGGGTAGGAAAGGGCTAGGAGTGAGAAGAAAGCGGACAAGGCCTTAATCACGGTACCGTCGCAGCATTCGGCTGATGTGAAAATGGGAAACCATGGAAAACCATCTTCAGGGCTGCTGACTGTGAGATTCGAACCAGCTATCTCCTGAATACAAGCACACAGCTGTGCGCCCCTAAATGCACGGCCAACTCGCCCGGTAATTGTAATGTGTTTGTGGGTTTTATGTAACTTGTGATTAGTAAAAGAGAGGGGAACTCTAAGGCTAGAAATAAGATCCCCTCACAGATTTGATCTGAATTAATTTTGCGATCAGTACATTTCAGTGAGAAACTGCGCGACTATTATCAGTACCAGGACAGGAATAATGTATTTACAAATAGTGCAGGTCATCATTCTTCTGCATAAGTCTCTGCTTTTATAAGTCCAAAAATAATTATTAAAGAAAATATCAATGTTTATCTTAATGATATGTTGTGCATAACATCATATGCTTGAATCTGGGTTTTAACAACGAAGTCACACATAGACCATGAAAAGGGAGTGGCATTCACAGGGTGCGATAGTGTAGTTGCCGGCGGAGTGTCGGCCCCACCCTGTTGGAAAGAGAGGCTCTCTTTATGACCGGACTGCTCTCATACATTTTTAAATGAATTCCATTTTTGTAGCCAGACGCTTACCTGCTTCACTGACAAATTGCTTGTAGACAGTCAACTGTCTCAACCATTGTTGTTACATACATGTACGATAGCTAAGTAATGCAGTCTCTGACTTCGCACAATGACGGTAGCGGCTCGAATCTCGGACAATACATATGAGTAGCTTTGCAATGAGAAGTCAAGTTTCACTGGTACGGATTTCGGATTACCGAGCGAGTTGGCTGTGCGGTTAGGGGCGCGCAGCTGTGACATTGCATTTGGGAGATAGTGGGTTCGAACCCCACTGTCGGCAGCCCTGAAGATGGTTTTGTTTGGTTTCCAACGTTCACACGAGGGAAATGCTTGGGCTGTACCTTAATTAAGGCCACGGATGCTTCCTTCCCACTTTTAGCCCTTTCTTATCCCACCATCGCCCTAAGACCTCTCTGTGTCGGTGCAAAGTAAAAATAAACGTTAAAAGTGTTGGTTGGATTTCAGATTCAACGTTAGACTGCTAGTCTGATGGATACGGTCATGAGATTTTGAAGTCACACAAGTTGAAATTCGAATCCTGATCATTGCTTGGTTGAATTGAAACGTCATGTCCACATAGTTTAGCTTCCAGTCCATCTTCCAACGTAAAACAAGTTTGCTTGCTTATATTAACTTTCGCGTCAAAGTACTCTTTCCGTAGTAAAATATCTGCAGTCTGGCATCTCTTAGAAACTGATAGTGTAATAATATTAATAATAATAATAATAATAATAATAATAATAATAATAATAATAATAATAATAATAATAATATTTTTATGGGGTACAAGTGCAGGAGAGAGGAAAAAGATGTGTTGCACATATCGATTTGTCCCTGTTTTACGGCAGGATGCCCTTCCTAACGCCAACCGTATGTGCGGGTGTGTAATCACTGTTGCGTGTTTCTGTTGTGATTCATGGTGTGCTGTGTTGTCTGAACGCGAAGAGGAGAGTGTTGGGACACAGAAAAATATACAGTCCCCGAGCCAGAAATATTTAGACTATTACTCGCGATCAAAATCCCAGCGCCGGCCGGGAATCGTACGCGGGACCCTCTGAACCGGAGGTCTCAACGCTGATCATTCAGCCAAGGAAGGCTAGTGGACAAAAAAGAATTAAATTTTGAATAGATTTGCTGAAAGATCATTTATTTTCTTTCTTTTCTGTTTCTATTTTCTTTTCAAAGACAACAACAACAATAGTGATTAACAAGAAATAACAACCAGAATTAATACTTAGAAAGGGATATTACAATAGTAAGCTTAGAGCTTAATAATTAACAGGAGAGAAGGAACTCCGATTTCACAAGGCTTGCTAGTCTTTATAATTCTTTGGTAAGGGAGTCTTTGGCATTTTATGAAGAAGCTTGAGCTTCCAAGACAATATTTTAAATTTCTGAGATATATCGAACTCTCAGTTTTAACTTTCAAAGACCGAACGGGCCTAGAATTCACAACCAGGTACCATTTATTAAATTTCAATGCTTATCACCTTTACCTATTTGGAGACACACAGCGCTTATTTCAAGCAGAAGCAACGGCACAAGTTTGAGATCTGAAATATCCTAGTTCCGGATCGCCAGGATCATTTACTGCAATCCAAATTATTTGATACCTGCATAATTTCGTTACAATTAATTTACCTATTGCTACCCTAAATATTACAATTACGCCTACTCACTAATTACATTCGATCCCTAAGCTGTAGTTTCTAGGATTTTCATTTTTTATTTTTGTCCTAGACGTTAGCACTGTTGTATAGTCTAGGACAACATGTATCTTACCCCTATTAATTAGTGTTAGTTCGAGAGCAAGTCAACAAGCAAGAGTACACACTTTTTATTGATATAATTTTTTAACATAGTCACGCTGCTTTTTAATGCACATGATCGACCGTTTCACAAGCTTTCTGATACCCTCTTCAAGAAAAGGCTTTTGGTTGCGCAGCAAGCCACGGTTGCACCTATATGCACCATGGCTAATTTGCACATCATCAGCCGTCACTCATCTGTTATTCAGGATCATATCACGCAATATAGGAGTCAGTTACGGCTGCAGATGGACGCCCGGATCTTTCCTCATCCTTCACGCTCGTGCGACACATTTTGAACTGCTCAATCCACTGATAAACACTTCGCTGTGGCAAAACATTGTCCCGGTATTGTGCTGAAAGTTCCTATGAATTTCCGCTCCTGGTGCACCCTCACACCACAAAAAAAGTGGATTACGGAATGCTGTCCTTCCTTGGTGCAAACAGAGAGTTGCGCGGCAATTTTTACGTCGCAACAGCGCAAACTGTACTGATCTGATAACGCTGAAACCTACAAGAGACAAGGTCTGTCTAGGGAGGTCTGGTCACGCTACCACAATCCTTTGCGGTGGCGGCCATATTGGGTCTCAAATATCGTTGTTATGTGGGCGCGCACGATGTAATGATGTGAGTTATTACTTGTATTTTGAAAGAAAATGGGATACTGTGCCGCTCCAAATTGTCAAAATAAGACAACTGACGGAATTAGATTGTTTCGCTTCCCGAAAGTTAAGCAAAGGGAGCTCAGTGGGTACAAAACTGTAGGCATGACAAATGGTAATCTACAGGTAATTCCGTCTTGTGCGCGCTTTTGTGAACTTATACACTCGTATTATTCCTGAATAATACAGTAATATGTTTGTATGAACGATGTTTTATATTTATAGGTCTTATTATGTATTTTCTTCTAGCATAATTTTGAAGAATCGCTATTTGAACTAAAGAGGGCAGATGGACGGAAACTACTCAAGTGGAATTCCATCCCAACAATTTTCAACGTCCCTAATCCACCCAAGTCTTTGACATATGATAGGAAACCTCCCAAAGAAAGGGAACTATCTTACAAAACAAGCAAGAAAAGTAACAGGAAATGTGTAATAGTAGTATTGTTGTTTATGAAAATTTCCTTTTCATGCGTCCGGCTCCATGGCTAAACGATTAGCGTGCTTGCCTTTTGGTCATAGCGGTCCCGGGTTCGATTCCCGGCAAGGTCAGGAATTTTAACCGTAATTGGTTAATTTCGTTGGCCTATCTCTTCAAACCAACAATTTGTGTCCAGCTTGCACTCATTACAACAATAATTGTTAATAACAGTCTTTTACGGTACTGTAGTTATTTACAGCTATATTTCATTCACCTTAAATGCTCTATGGAGTACATTATCTGGCTGGACAAATACTTAAAGATCACAACACTCGCACTAACCAACTACTGTAATTTAACGTACCGTAGCCTAACATAATACCCTAATGTAATCCCTAAAATAGCCTAACCTAGGTTAACTCAAGTTAATAGTGACTGAATTTCTATTTCTTAAGGAATCGTGTCTAACAACGGCTGTAATTTTCTTAACCATTATTATTATTATTATTATTATTATTATTATTATTATTATTATTATTATTATTATTATTATTATTATTATTATGTTGCCTGCTGTCATTTCTTGATGGATACAGTACTTTTGCATCCATCTCTTGACACAGGCCAGAGTAAAGTGTAGCTTCCACCGAAGTCTCAGTCAACATCCATGGCTGTGACAATATGGAAGTTGCTGGGGTATGGGTAGTGCTGAGTAATGACATTCAGCACATGACTAGTGCATCTGAGTGTTATGAAAGGCGCTAGGGTCAGTCGTGCTGCAATAGTACTTTCTGACCCAGTGAGGAAAGCAATGGCAAACTACCTCACTCCTCATCTTGCCTAGTACGCCTCATTTTGGTGCTGCCATTGATTTTTGGGGTTTCCTTATAACCGCATAACCTTTGGTGGTGCTATTTGAGGATCCAACCATCCTCTGGTCTGGTGACCTAACAGACAGATTATTATTATTATTATTATTATTATTATTATTATTATTATTATTATTATTATTATTTTGCTATTTGCTTTACGTCGCCCCGACACAGATAGGTCTTATGACGACAAATGGATAGGAAAGGCCTAGGAATGGGAAGAAAGCGGCCTTGGCCTTAATTAAGGTACAGCCCCAGCATTTTCCTGGTGTGAAAATGGAAAACCACGGAAAACCATCTTCAGGGCTGCCGACAGTGGGGTTCGAACCCACTATCTCCCGAATACTGGATACTGGCCGCACTTAAGCGACTGCAGCTATCGAGCTCGGTATTATTATTATTATTATTATTATTATTATTATTATTATTATTATTATTATTATTATATGTATGAACGTTAGGACTCAGTTGAGAGCCCCGTGGTCGCCAACCCACGCTCCCTAGTTAGGAGCTCCTGACGCCCCTTTCAGTCAACTCTTATGACGGGCAGGGGATACCGTGGGTGTTATTCTATTGCCCCCGCCCACAAGGGAAAATCAATTTGGGTTGTGACTACGAGGCTCTTAGCTGAGTCTTGACATTTCTTTCACTTGTGTTAGGCTCTCACCTATTCTATCCCATCCGACTTCCCCTGGTCAACACTTGTTCTTTTCCGACCGCGACGGCATTAGCGCATTCGAGGCCTAGGAAGTTTTTCATTTCCACGCACTTTGTGGCCTTCATCTTTCTTTTGCCGATACCTTCATTTTTCGAAGTGTTGGACCCCTTCCATTTGTTTTCTTCTGATTAGTGTTTATAGACGATGGTTGCCCAGTTGTACTTCCTCTTAAAACAACAATCACCACCACCACTTGGTACTATATAAGCTGCATGGGTTACCAACAAACTAGTTACGAGTAGCAAAGAACATCACTCTTGTTGCACATGTGCAGAGTATTTTTGCCTTAGAACCCAAAGAAATACCACATGAATGGATAACAACAGTTACCATATATCATTTAATGCACTCAACTCAAGAGACATTCAGTGTTTGTCAACACACTGGGATAACCCCTTAGAAACGCAGTATCGGTAATTACTTACTTAATAAAGAAAATGCTGAAGGTAATTTATTACAACTGTCTCTTAGTACTTTAAGTATAGTACTTCAAGTTCAGTATTTCATGTAGCCTACCGTTAATCATAATATGACACAGGTACTGTACAGATTTCTATGTTTCTGTCAATAAGATTACGTATTTGACAGATTATATTAATAGGAAACACAATAAGACCAAGTTGTAAGGAAGTAAAAGAGTAGGACATGAGCTTTCCTGTTGATTCTTGTTTTTTTAAAAAAATTTAAAAAATAAAACTCAGGCTCTGCTAATTATCTTCCTATTCAAATAGCTGTGAATGTATTAATATAATTTAAGTGTTATACAGTTATATATACAAGAACAGTACATGCCCAATTAAATTCTTTACGAAAAATAGTTGATGTTCTGTTTTTATTTCAATGTACGGCACCGAAATCCTCTAAATTCGAATACACTTGCCTTTGGTTACGCTCGCTTACAGACTCAATATGGCGGCTCCATAAGAAGCATTCGTGACTTGACCTCCCTAGACAGACCTTGACAAGAGACGTAGACAACGGTGCCATCTAGCGGGTCGTGAGCACACTACGCCATAGAGTCAACCTAAAGACAATTACAGCAAAATTGCAGATACCTATGAACTAATTTTCGCTAGTCTGAACAGTGTTATCCTTAGCTTACAATGTATATTATGAATGAATGAATTAATAAATAGATTATTTGCCTGATTGGGTTATTTTAGTACATTCAGGATAAAAATCAGGGAAGTAGGAGCACAAACTCATACTACACGGCTGAGAACGACATAAATGAATGGTAAATAGAAAAGGCCGAACATAAAATAGAATAGGATGCTGAACTCACTTAAGCAATCCCGTGTCATGACCTGCCATACACCCTAATGGGGCAGAAGGCCCTGTGTCACTGAGGAAAAGCCATATTACCTTGATGACAAATACGGGAAAGAAACTTACTAACCGAAACGCAAGTAGAAGAATTTAGAAAAATTTAAAAACTTAGTCGCCGAAAGCAAAGTGAACAAGGTAAGGAGGGTTCACTGTCGTACGTCCTTAAGAATTTGCATAACACCCACTCTGATCCTACCTGTTACAGACATTAAATAAACTGGGATATCGCACATTAAAATACAGGTAAACGCGGCTCAACTCTACCTGTTACATGCTAGAGGGTAACACTTCCCGTCGCCACACCCAAATATGTTCAGATGATAGAGAAAAGATAGCCGCCTGCCTTAGAATAGCCCTCGCCAGTAGCCTCTTGTGAGGAGACCCTCACAGCTCGCGGAACTGGTCACAATCCGATCCAGATGGATATACTTCCCTGGCACGTAAGCCAACCTTTCTCTTTCTCCTCTGTTAATACTGAAGGTAGTGATTTTTAGTTATTTTCTAACTGTTGTGTTCGATTCAGTGTCGCCAACCATACAGCTTAGGGACCCTACTTGCCGATGCGACATCTTACAGTTACTGTTTAATCTGGCATGTTGGCACTAGACAGTCATGGTTTACTTCGTGATTTTCCAGAATTACGTATTGCCACTACCGTATTGTTAAAATCACTAGTGTTACATTTGCGGGTAAAATTAAAGCATATTTTCTTTTTCTGTGGGATTGTAAATCTGTTTGGGTAATACCAGATAAGTAGAATAATTTTGGCATGTTCGATGCATTTAATAACGTAGTTGGTGTGAAATGACGAACGCAGCATTTTATTAATTACGGTTTTATTTAGTCCAATACTTACGTATAGAATTCGATTGGTACGGCTAAGAAGCAAGAAACATCTGCAAGAAAAACCTACAATCTGTTTTCCAATCAATGACCGGGTCAGGGATTAAATGTATGAAGCCTCCATCTTGTGGCGAGGATAGGAATTGTGCCGGCTGCCGAGGCCTGTCGCACTCCTCTGGGGCAAGGATTATTGACTGCCAGATGAAATGAAATGATAATGGAGAGTGTTGCTGGAATGAAAAATGACTGGGAAAACCGTAATGCCCGGAGAGGAAACCTGTCCCGCCTCCGCTTTGTCCAGCACAAATCTCACATGGAGTGACCTATGTTTGTATCACGGAACCCAGCGGTGAGAGGCCGACGCGCTGCCGCCTGAGCCACGGAGGCTTAAAAATCTGCCAGAACTTCTCCGAAAAAGGAAAGATCAGTTCAGTTGAAATGGAAGTGAATTTCGTTATGAACCACACTGAACCTAACCTAGTCTTGACGTCCCCATGAGACCTATCATTAATTATAGACTGAGCCCTTTATATAAAACCTCACAGTATATACAACAGTTTTTAAAGAAAAATTACAAGTTTATAGTTAGCAAATCCATTAATAGATGTGAGCTGGGTGATGATAGGTTGATTTAATTTGTCAATCACGGTAGCGACAACTTAGAAACAGAAAACATAAGCATTCTTGTGCCAAACCCTAAACATTTAAAATACTCAACTAAACTATACGAATTCCAAGCCCCTAAGAGTCACTCCAAAATCAAAAGTAGTTACATCTGTTAATAAACTTGAAAATCAAGCACTCTCCAGATCGTTCGGCGTATATCTGCAAGATTTCACAGCCCTCAGGCGTTTAAAGTGTTGCCTGCCTCTAGGGAGACGCTGTACTGAAGGTACAATAATAATAATAATAATAATAATAATAATAATAATAATGATGATGATCATCATCATACCCGACTCGTTGATTGAATGGTTCAGAGGTCATTGTTTTCAATTCCCGGCTGGGCAAAGTATTTTAGCCCCACCTAGCCAATTCCTCCAGCTTGGGTGTCAGTGGCAGTCTGTGTCTTAATATACATCTCTTCACCTAAAACACGCTACAATATCAAGCACTACAGAAACGCAAAATAGTGAATACGTCTGTCCACACTGGGTTTATGTCAGGAAGAGCATCTGCCCGTAAATCTTGGCCAGGTCGATTCATGGTGCCTACCCCAAGCAGCTGGAGGACGGCATCTGGAAAATACCGAGCGAGTTGGCCATTGGCCCATTTTCACACCAGGCAAATGCTGGGCCTGTACCTTAGTTGAGGCCATGGCCGCTATCTTCTCAGTTCTAAACCTTTCCCATCATTGCGCCTCCGAATGTATTCGATGTGTTAGTGCCACATTAAACCACAAGTAAAATTGTAGCTCTGAAATATAAAATAAATTATATAAAGAACTGCATGCTATCTAATATTTACATTATCTATATATATAAAATAACTTGTCCTGACTGACTGACTGACTGACTGACTGACTGACTGACTGATTCATCATCGCCGAGCCAAAAATACTAGACATGAAGAAATGAAATTTTGGGGATACATTCATATTAAGATATAGGTGCTCGCTAAGAGAGGATTTTTGGATATTCCATCGCTAAGGGGGTGAAAAGAGGGGTGAATTTTTAAAAAGAGTGTATCTATATCTCAAAACTTTGAGTTTAAAGATGTAAAACTTTGTATTTAGAATCTTCATTAAAATAAAGAAAGACGTATGTTTTGTTTTCGGAAAATCCCAATAGTAGGGGTGAAAAGGGGTGAAAAAGGGGTTGAATGCCTTTCATGAGGATACTTATATCTCAGAAACTGAAGATATTACAGACCTGAAAATTGGTGTTTGGGATCTCCTTTAAAAATAAAGAAATACTTTTTTTTTTTTGGAAAATCCAATTAATGGGGATGAAAAGGGGGGTTAATTTAAAAATGAGTGTATCTTTATCTCAAAATTTTTAAATTTTGTAGATGTACAAATTCGTATTTAAAAATTAAGAAACACGTATTTTTTGTTTTCGGAAAATCCCAATAGGAAGGGTGGAAAAGGGTGATAAAGGGGTTGAATGCCTTAAATGAGGATACTTATGTCTCAGGAACAGAAGATATTACAGACCTGAAAATTGGTGTTTGGGATCTCCTTTAAAAATAAAGAAACATATATTTTTTGTTTTTGGAAAATCCAATTTTTTTGTTTTCGGAAAATCGCAATAGGAGGGGTGAAAAGGGTGATAAAGGGGTTGAATGCCTTAAATGAGGATACTTATGTCTCAGGAACAGAAGATATTACAGACCTGAAAATTGTTATTTGGGATCTCCTTTGAAAATAATGAAACACGTATTTTTTGTTTTTGGAAATCTAATTAATGGGGGTTAAACAGGAATGACAAATTGGGGTGAATTTTTAGAAAGACTATATCTACAGTACATCTCAGAAACGTAAAATGTTACGGACGTAAAAATTGGTGTTCGGAATCTCCTGTAAAAGTAAAGAAAAATAGGTGATTTAAGGGGAACTAAAAAGGGGGTGAAATTTTAAAATGAGCATTTCTACAGCATATCTCAAAAACTTAACATGTTACCGAAGTGTAAAGTAGTATTTTCTATCTCTATTGAAATTAAAGAAACATGTTTTTCTGTTTTCTGAAAAACCACCTAGGTGGAGGGGTAAAAGTGACTGAAAATGGGGTTGAATTCTTTTAAATAGGATACTGATATCTCAAAAGCTGAAGATGTTACAGACGTGAAATTTGGTATTAGGAATTTCCTTTAAAAATAAAGGAATACGTATGTCTTGTTTTCGGAAATCCACCTAAAGGGAACAGAGAAATTGAAAAATTAGTTGAATTTTTTGTATGAGGAGACTATTATCTCAAAAACAAGAGATTTTGCAGACGTGAAAATTAGTATTTGTAATTTGCTTTAAAATGAGACAAACACGTATTCTCGGAAAATCCAATGAAGCGGGGGGGGGGGTTGTGTGTGAAAAATTGAAAAATAAATTGAATTAATTGTATGAGGATACTTAAATCTAATAAAAACTAAAGTTGTTACAGACGTAAAAAATGATATTTGGATCTCCTTTAAAAACAAAGAAATAAGCGTTTTCGGGCGAAATCATTTTGGGGGGCGGGGGTGAAAAGGAGTTCATTTCCTTTTATGTGGACACACATGTCAAGAACTGAAGATGTTAGAGTCGTGATAATTGCTATTTATAAGATCCTTTACTATTAAAGAGACAAGTATTTTTAACGGGAAATTCACTTAGTGGGGGGGGGGGTATGAAAGGAAGTGAAAAAGTGAATTCTTTTTATGGGGATACTTATATCTCAAAACTGAAGGTAACAGACGTGAACTTTGGTATTTGGAATCTCCTTTAAACATAAGGAAACACGCCTTCCTTTTTGGGGTAGGGGTGGGGTAAATAAACTTAACGCAGTGAGGTGAAAAAGGAGTTTAGACCAATTGATAAAAATTTAAACACGTTTGAAATAAACGATATGAATGATATTGACCGTGTAATTGTTCACCTCTATAATAAGGTCAATAATTCACGGAAGTTTATCATTCGCGTTGCCAGAAATCTCGCGCACTTGCCTACGCGCGACGATGGTGCTGGTCACATTGTCAGCAATGACAATGGCAGAGGATGTAATTTACCGCCAAGTAGCGTTCTTGCATCTTGCTGTTGGTTCCAGACCATCAATAATAATAATAATAATAATAATAATAATAATAATAATAATAATAATAATAATAATAATAACCTAAATTCAACTAATATCACTTACCCTAATATTAATAATAATAATGTTCTGGACCGTCGTCAAAATGTTCGGACCGCGCTAGAAACGAGTCCTGGCCGGGTAATGACTACGATTGCAGTCCGGCCGCGGGTTCAGTACCGCCAAGGCACCCAAAACGACACCATGGCGGATCTCCTCAAGGATTTGATCCATATTAAAATGCTTATAAGAAAAAATGACGAAGATTTAGGGACCCAATTGGCCGGGTGGAATACCTGGACCTAGCCCGGGAAGTACGAAATTGATTGCTGGAAAGAAAGATTGGAAAATTGGAGGAACTTTGCCGTAATCTCTCAGAAAACGAGTCAGATCACGAATTTCGGCGGATTCTTTCAGAAGACGAGTTAGATCGCGAATTTCGGCGTTATATATATAAAACGTTAAGCATTCAATTACAAATTTCATTATAATAGCGTAGCGAAGCAAGGGTATCTTGCTAGTATTTATATAATTTAAATCTTACGTAATAAGTATGTCACATTTAAGTATTATTATCGATTAGTGTTGTGTTACAGTACATGTACTCACGAAATGTTGCTGTTCACGTAAGAGTATTCTTCTTCTTCTGATTATTATTATTATTATTATTATTATTATTATTATTAAAGGTATAAATATATAGCGTACTTTGATGTTGGCCAGTGTGAAGTATACGGCCGCTATTTTCACAGTTCTGTCCCTTTCCCATCCTTGCGTCGTCGAAAAATATTTTTCGATGTGTTTGTTAATTTTTTAATTTCACAATCTTCTCTACGTCGCATGGACACAGACAGGTCTTATGGTGACCGTGGGATAGTAAAGCGCGGAAAGAGCTGGGATTGTTTTTCTGGCTCGTCCGAGAATTTTATGGTGATCTGGGGGATATAATTCTGCTAATGCACGTTGGATTCACCGGAGGTCCCGTGATCACGATATCAACAGTCATTTAAAACTACACGCTTGTTTAAATGATAGAGCAGATTAACTCTGCGAAGCCAAGGAGCTGTGTGGTATGATAGGTAATGAAGTGATCTACAAGTCCAAGTAATACGGCTGAGGAAGTGAACTCGTGATACTCAATCTGTATGGTCAGAAACTGTCTGGCCAGGTCTAGTAGGGTGCAAACGGAACTTCTTTGTTCAGAAGTGCTTCCCTGATGACCCAATGTTTATAAGCAGGTTCGAGTGCCCTGCTCCATGGCTAAATGGTTAGCGTGCTGGCCATTGGTTGAGAGGGACTCGGGTGCGATTCCCAACGGGTGGGAGATTTTAACCTTAAATGGTTAATTCCCTTGGCTCGGGGACTGGGTGTTTGTGCTGTCCCCAACATCCCTGCAATTCACACACCACACATAACATTATCCTCCACAACAATAACACGCAGTTACCTACACATGGCAAATGCCGCCCACCCTCATCGGAGGGTCTGCCTTACAAGGGCTGCACCCGGCTAGAAATAGCCACACGAAATGATTATTTATAGCTGGTTGAGTTATACGAGGGTTATTCAGAAATTAAGTTTACCTAATTAAAAAAACAACGCAGTTAGACGAAAAACTTTATTGTCACCCGATTTTGCCATTTTCAGTCTTGTGGATAATGTTTACACCTTCAGTAAAATATCTTATACCTTCCAGATATGTCTGAGGAGCGCCATTACAAAAGGTGCTGGCCTTCTGACCCCAACATGGCAGGTTCGATCCTGGCTCAGCCGGTTGTATTTGAAGATGCTCAAGTACGTCAGCCTCATGTCGGTAGATTTACTGGCACATAAAAGAACTCCTGTGGGACTAAATTTCGGTACCTCGGCGTCTTCGAAAACCGTAAAAGTAGTTAGTGGGACGTAAAGCAAAAAACATGATTATGTTTTTAGTATTTCGTCCACATGCTTTGCAGTAGTCGGATATTATCGAATGCCATGGGCAATCCAGATAAGGAAGAGCCGGTAAAGGCGTGCTCGATTCACCCGGAAGGACGTGAGTTCGATTCACCGCCAAGAAGTCGAAAAATTTAAGAAACGAGTATTCCACTTCCGGAGGTGCACATGGCCCTGAGGTTTACTCAGCCTACACCAAAAATGAGTACTGAGTTAAATTCTGAGGCAAACCGCTCTACCCCACCAAGTGCCGAGGTTACGGATAGCGGAAGCCAGTACCTTCCACCCCTCCAAGGGCCTTCTTGGCCTGTACGGAGTAAATACCGGATTATGGGTACGTCCAAATTTGCCTTTTATTATACGTTTCATTGCGATTTTCTACAACTTTCTTATGGTGGAAAAAGCGCCGTTTGAACAGATACTCCTTATTTATATGCATTTTCGTGGAAAGCGAAATGTTGTGTCCCTAGTGATGTGTCTAGCCAGTCACTCAAGGAGCTAGGGGTATGACTAGGGATCGGAAGTTGAGGAAAATACTTTTTTTGTTCATTCTCGGCCATAGTAGGCCAGAAAATGGTGCCATTTATTTGTCTATTTTTGCCTTTATCGGCGTTTGTATTGGCTTCTACAGTAGGTCCTATTTTTAACCTTTTTTTAAGTCTTAACCTTCTTTGGCTTCTAGGTCCTATTTGAACCTTTTTTAAGGTCTTAACGGTTTTTTTCTTATAGGAGCTATTTTAACTTTTTAGGTCTTAAGTTTTTTTGGCTTATAGGTCCTATTTTAACCTTTTTAGGTCTTAACGGTTCTTTGGCTTATAGGTCCTATTTTAGCCTTTTCAAGTCTTAACGGTTTTTTTGCTTATAGGTCCTATTTTAACCTTCTTACTTCTTAACGGTTTTTTGGCTTATAGGTCCTATTTTAACCTTTGTCAGGTCTTAACTTTTTTGCTTATAGGTCCTATTTTAACCCTTTTTAGGTCTTAACATTTTTTGTCTTATAGGTCCTATTTTAAGCTCTTTAGGTCTTAACGGTGTTTTGGCTTATAGGTCCTATTTTAGCCTTTTCAAGTCTTAACGATTTTTTGCTTATAGGTCCTTAATTAACCGTTTTTAGGTCTAACGGTTTTTTGGCTTATAGGTCCGATTTTAACCTTTTTACTTCTTAACGGTTTTTTGGCTTATAGGTCCTATTTTAGCCTTTTCAGGTTTTAACGTTTTTTGGATTATAGGTCCTATTTTAACCCTTTTTAGGTTTTAACGTTTTTTGGCTTGTAGGTCCTATTTTGTCTTAACCGTTTTTTTTGCAACTTTACCTTCTTTCGACTTCATTTGTAATACCCATTCTCAGTTCGAATCATCATAAGTTCATCCATCACCTCTTAAACATCCTTTCTGTAGTAAAGAGAAAATGAAATGAAACTAATGCTTGAAGAATCCGGAGGTATCAAATTATGTGCAACACAAGAGAAATATTGAAAGGAGAAAATTTTGATGTATGTTTTTGAAAAGAAAGATCTCACTTGCTGCAAGTATGAACACTTAACATCTGTTGATGTGGAGAGAAGTTTCCCGGTGTTTTGCAGCCGACGCTCCTTTACACCTAAGAACCTGGAGATGATGGTATCGGAATTCCAGTTTCTGTAAACCTTGTGTGGTTAAGCCAGATATGATTCAAGTTATGCTAATTTCAATTTCTTTCTCCACGATGTCCATTGCGGGACATTCTAGGCGAGAAAAACATTTCATTCTAAATTCTGCAAGTACTGTACTTTTCTTGAACAAATATGGAATTCCTTTTTTAAATTACTGGACGTTAATTTAAAAATGTATGATATCTGAAAGAATAAGTATTTCACTCATACATTTTTGCACTGTATGTTGCATACCACCAGAATTGTGCATTTTAAAACACTGTATTCCTTCATTAAATATTTAATTAAAACTGAAATTGTGAACGAATTTGGATCGCATTTTTGTGTCCATTTTCCCAGTGTTTAGGTCCTTTAATTTTTGAATATTTGTATGTCTTCCTACAGGTCTTTTTTACCCAAATTTTTGGTCTTCAACTTTCGATCCGTAGTTATGACACTTTGGTTTCAGCATCTCCTTATAGTTAGTTACAATGACTGAATGTTTTATGCCACAGATGCGAGAGTTAGCCAATGAACCTCAAGCAGTCATTTTATTTGTTTATGGAGATTATTGTACTAAGCCATCTGTCGTAAGCATGTGCGAATATTGCCGGTCTTGATTCCCCTTATGAAATAAATGAAATGATAGGAACTATTCGAGGACAGACGAATGATTCTGGTATTTCTACATCTCCAATAGTGTTTCATTTCGCAGAGGTACTCACGCAATGGGTAGAACCCAGGGAAGAACAAAGCTCTGCTACAGTTACCATTAAATGCTTCGGATATGCCTAATGACACAGAATCTCCCTCTCCCCCTGGATATATCTCCTTAAAATGGCAATAGTACGTGGTGGAAGATAAATTTAAATAAAATGCTATGCATGGAAGAAATAGAATACAATTGTCTAGGACCATCCCAGAAATGAAAGAAAGATAATAGAAGCGTACAAGTCTGAATCATGCAGGGAATATGAAGTATGAAAATAATATTTCTAAGGAGGAGCAAAATAAAATATAACATTTAATGAATGTTGGTCATTGATATGAGAGTAGCGAAACGTACAGGTTGCTATTAACCACCAAAGTGGTGGTACACATCTAATGAAGAATCACGCTGAAGTCATCTATTACCTGATATTAAAGGACAGTACGCAGCAACCTGTTTGCAACGCTGGGGTTAGGAGGGAGTGGGTAAATATGTAGCCCAGTGGTGGAGAATAGAAAGACATACGGTACATTTCTTAGTGAACAAGGGCAATTAGATCATTCAAGTTCTTTGCCTTCACTTCACAGAGATAATGATGATGATGATGATGATGCTTGTTGTTTAAAGGGGCTTAACATCTAGGTCATCGGCCCCCAATGGTACGGAATGAGACGAAATGTAATAACAAATTAAATGTCCAAAATCCTCCACTGACCAGAATTCAAAACGTGAGGACGAAGAAAGAATGGATGGATATATGAATTTAAAACAATCAGTAGATCAGATCCGCAATGCCACACATTCAGAGAAACTGACGTAAAACAATAGTATTACTGACCAAGGACTGCTTCTAAAGCACAATACTGAATCGATGATACTTGTAGTCTAAAGAAGTCCAAAATCCAAGTCATCGGTCTCTCATAATGGTACTTATCGCTAGGAAAGTAGAACCATGTTATTTGTCATGTTGGGGCACTAATCAAAAGTAGCGTAGACTCGCGGTATTCCACACATTATGGTACTACTCACAGGTAATAAAATTCGCACATGAAACACAGACCTATGGTGTTTCGCACATTGCGACGCCGTTTACAGGCAACGCAAACCTATATTGTGTACTAACAACATAAGTGTACTAACTACAGGGACTCCGTACTATTCCGTAGTGTTCCTCATGTAGTGGGTACTAATCATAGGCAAGCCAGAACCATGGTGTCGCTCACCCAAGATGTCGTTCATATAGCGGTACTAATCACAGGTACTGTAAAAGCCGGCAGCGCACTCTGTTGCTACTAATCACAAAACTAATTTGGACCTAACATAGTGGTACTACGCGCAAGAAAAGCGACCCACGGTGTTCCCCGCGTGGTGGTACTAATTACAAGTAGTATCATGGTTCTAATTCGATAATCCCTTGGTTGCCCCTTTTTGTCGCCTCTTACGACAGGCAGGGGTTATCGTGGGTGTATTCTTCGTCTGCGTCCACCACCCACAGGGGGAGAGAGAGAGAGATAAGGAAAAATTAAGGATCCGTCACTTCGAAAAATGAAACAACGTACGAAGAATTGCAGGGGCCACGAAGGGCGGGAAAATGAAAGACTCCCTAGGCCTCGAATGTTCTAATACCGTCGGGGTCGAAAGAGAACAAGAGTTGACCAAGGGAGGTCGGACAGGAGAGATGAAAGTAAAGAGCCTGGCACAAGTAATTGGAAGCAATGCCAGGACTCAGCTAAGTCCCGTGATCGCCAACCCACTCTCCCAAGTTGAGAGCCCCTGGGGCCCCTTTTAGTCGCCTCTTACGACAGGCTGGGGATACCGTGTGTGTATTCTTCGTTTGCGTCCCCCACCCACAGGGGTACTTCACAGAGAATCAAAGAGAATTTAATCTTAGAACTATCTAAATCTGCATTAGCTGAAGTAATTTCTTTCCGAAGACTGATATTAAGCAATAATCCTTGTACAAACCAGACTCATAACTAAACTCAAAAGCAGCAATATGCCCAAATTACAGCTAAGCGATGTTAATATTACGTTCACAAACGCAGTAAAAACTCTGGGTATCATCATGACTGAAAATCTAAATTGAAATGGACACATGACGTGTGCAGTAGGAGAATACATGCTTCATTTCATCCTCTCAAACATCAACAATCCTATCTCCCACTAAGTTTAAAAATTAAATTGTTTCATACTCTCATACTCCCGTTATTTAACTACTGTGATGTTGTACTTATTGATGCGACTAATGAGCATATCAGTAAGCTGCAATAAGCAATAAATTCATGTATAAGATTCATATTTTCACAAAATTACTCTGCTCACGTAACACCCTACCTTGAAAGACTAAGCTAGTTAAAATTCGACGAACTACGTAAGCTACTCACCGATACTCTAGTGTAAAGATTGTTGAATCAATCACAACTTCGCTGCCTTTCGTCCTTGTTCAACTCACTTTTCATACCGAGCTCGATAGCTGCAGTCGCTTAAGTGCGGCCAGTATCCAGTAATCGGGAGATAGTGGGTATGAACCCCACTGTCGGCAGCCCTGAAGATGGTTTTCCGTGGTTTCCCATTTTCACACCAGGAAAATGCTATGGCTGTACCTTAATTAAGGCTACGGCCGCTTCCTTCCCATTCCTAGCCCTTTCCTATCCCATCGTCGCCATATGACATATCTGTGTTGGTGCGACGTAATGCAAATAGCGAAGTTATTTGTGACTTCTGAGGTTGATGGTACATTAGTATATTATGTTATTTTCCCAGTAAATGGATGAATACTCTATACGCTTATCACTAGTCCTATTTTTAAAAGGAACTCCAATGGAAGTGGTTAACAATTGTGTCAAATTCACGTGGGATGCAGGAGAAGTAAGCAAGACAACGTCGCATGTGTTAGTCTTCCAGGAGGTGTGACTTGCGACGTTGCGCACTCCGAGGCCACTCCCAACTCAATTTTTCCGGGAACTGATTAGGATGTTTATATGGTTAAACATTCTGGCTATACTAGCTTTTCCTAATCAAGGAAAACAATTAACTGAAATTTAATTGCAATGAAGTGTGCACGATGTAGTCACACCCCAATATATGACATTTAATTGGTTGATCAGTGCTGAACGGTTTTCCAAACGCTCTTGCGTCTCTGGTAATCATAATTATTTAATGCCATGTTATTTTTACTTTGGTTCTTGGGGATTATTATTATTATTATTATTATTATTATTATTATTATTATTAGTAGTAGTTGTAGTAGTAGTAGTAGTATTTAACAGGGCTTATATTGACGAAAATAAGGGTCATTATTTCTTAGAATCGTTGAGCGCGATGCCATTTGATAATGAAGTCATAGTAAAGACCGCTAACATTTCAGCCAGACCTCGCACACAAGAATTACAATGAAACTGGAGAATTTGACCTTCAATGAGTTGACATACACATTACGTCTGTTGCCTTGAAAGAGGCGTGTGGTTCCTCCCTTCATTCCCCTCTCTCTCCATTGTTGAGTCAGTGGGACGTGTGGGCAGGCGGGAAGCAAGTACCTTCCCCTCTGCGTGTGTTTCGTTCATACTAGATATCCTCGTACTTCCGTTTTCTCCACCTCCCCTCACTCCTCAGATGTGCGTATGTGTTAACGCGTCTGATGGCTGTGACCAATGAGAGAGGGAGTGTGTAAGCAGGTACTGGCTGGCTCTGAGGGCTGTACTGATTTCTTGCCTGAAATGAATATTTCTGGCCACGAAATACTGAGGATTTCGAGTGTACAAATCTTTTCCATTCAAAACGTTATAACCCAAGAACTTCCCCAGAAAATGTAAGAAATTCCATTCGTGAATTCTATCAGTTAAATTAGACCAGAATAAATTGATGTAACACTTTCTTAAGGATGGACTGTTGGCATCCTGTTACGTTGTTTGTGTCTCCTGTAAAATTGCGTCACTGTGGGATTCGGCACATTGCTTTTTAGTTAGAGTCGGATACTTCATCACAGACTTATTAAACACGTTCACTGTCATAGCCTTTTCATCATTTTGAACGATTTTCCTTTCTGTGTTTGATAATACCGTATGAACTTGTTTCCATTTCATATACTTCAACTCGCACACCGGAAAACATTGTCGAAATGATGAATGGCATGCTTTATGCTATATACTTAAACATTTTGAAAAATAAAGTACTTCAGATATTGCACACTCTCTAGAAACATATTGTAATTAATTATTTACTGTGATAAAAAGAAATGATCCGAATAAGCAAGTAAATGCTGTACTTTGCAGCTGTAGATCAGAACTATAAATAACACCAGCAATTCGGCTTTACTTTTATCGCGTGCTTTTGTTCACAGCTGCGTTTATGATATAAAAACCAGACAATGCATAAGTGTGTGTGGGTCGAGTGTGGGAAGATCCGTCACAGCTGCTGTTGTCTCACAGTACGACATAGATCAAAACTATAAATGGCAACAGTCTTTCGGCCCTACTTATGTTGCATGCTTCTGTTCACAGCTGCTTTTAAGATATAAGTGGGTGTGCTTTCGACATTGTTGGTTGAGTGTGAGTGAGCACAGCCGTCTCAATCCCTTTTTCCTAAGAGCACGACACATGGAAGAGTGACTAAATAGTAACTAGCACAATGGAAACAGTTCTAGGAATCAGTAGCATCCAACGTGATGAATGTATGTTTTGTTACGTACAGGGTGGCGCACGAGATGTCATACATCGCATATGTTTTATAAAATGTGTAAACAACCACGTTCTTTCGTGAACAGAAACCTTATTTCATGCGTGATCCGACAGGCAGCACCACATGTCGCACATGCGTACCAGCTGCCAGTTAGTTATACAGCATGACGCACAAAGGGAGATTGACGCGTGAACAGAAGGTGAAGATAGTGTTGTTTTATGCGGAAACCAAGAGCGTAGCTCGGACCCAGGAAAGGTTTCGTGTTCATTTCCGTACTCGGTGGGCTCCTTGCCGGCAGACGGTATACGGACTGGCCAGACAATTTGAAACAGAAGGCAACATAACTGGAGAGAAAACGGTCCCCCCTCAAGCCGGTCCGCTCACCGGAAAATGTTGCTGGTGTGAGAGCGGCTGTGGCTCGGAGCCCCTCCAAATCCACCAGAACTGCATGTGTTCAGCTGGGCATCTCTCGTCGGTCAATTCAGAGAAAACTGCAATCTGACCTTGACGTGTTTCCATACAAAATGACAACAGGTTATAAACTGACGGTGCTTGACAAGCTACGGCGAGTACAGTTTACTGCGTGCGCTATTGCAGAAGGTGATCCCGTATTGCACTACACATGGTTCAGTGATGAGGCACACGTCTATCTCAATGGTGCAGTGAACAAACAGAATGCCCGGTTTCGGGCGAAAGAACGGCCTGCTATTTTGCACGACGTTGAACGTCATGGTGTGAAAGTGTGTGTGTAGGCTGCAATTTCCAAGTCATGGAATTATTGGGCCAATCTTTTTCATTGACACACTCAATAGTGCGCGTTACTTGGACATTTTGACAAACAGTTTCCTTCCAGAACTCTTTGCACCACGACTACCAGTAGAGACACAACGGTTCATGCAAGATGGAGCTCTTCCGCACACAGCAAATGTTGTTCTGGACTTCCTGAATGAACTTTTCGGGCCCCGTATAATGTCCCATCGATATCCCGAGCGTTTTCAGAGCGGCTCAATCTGGCCACCGCATAGCCCCGATCTCAATCCCTGCGACGTCTTCCTGTGGGGATATTTGAACGAGGCAATCTAACGCCATAAACCAGAAAATGTACAGCAATTGCAAACGGCCATTGTGTTTTCCTTCCGGGGGTTGAGTGAGGACTTGTGTCGTAGAGTGATCACAAACATGCGGGTTCGTCTCGAAGCTGTTGTACACCGAGAAGGTGGACATATGGAACATGTCCTGCACACAGACTAACCATGCATATGTCAGTGAATGTTGTAACGCCATTTTGTATTCAATATGTTGTATATTACATTTTCTATAAACAATTTCCAGTGTATGACATTTCGTGCACCACGTTGTATATTATGCGTCGAGTTGCATATTTCCATGCTCGGGTTCGATTCTCGGCTCTACCACAAAATTTAAAAGGTGGTACGAGGACTGGAACGGGATCTTCTCCAGCTCAATGCCGGGATGGTATCTAACTTAAGGCCACGGCCGCTTCCTTCTCTGGGGACGATGGCCTTCGATGTTAGGCCCCTTTAAACAACAAACATCATCATCATCATCATCATCATCATCAGCTTCCTTCTCTCTTCCTTGACCATCCCCTTCCAATCCTCCCATCCACCACAAGGCCCCTGTTCCTCCCCCACAAGGTCCCTGTTCAGCATAGCAGATGAGGCCGCCTGGGCGAGGTGCTGGTCCTCCTCCCAGTTGTATACCCAAACCAAATGTCTCACGCTCCAGGACACTACCCTCGAGGCGATAGAAGTGGGAACTCTCGCTCAGTCCGAGGGAGCCATCAAACCTAGAAAGTAAACGGGTTAGTATAGAGTAATAATAATAACAATAATAATTGTTTTACGTATCATCAACCATTTTTACGGCTTCCGGAGAAGCCAAAGTACTAGAATTATGTCTCACAGGAGTTATTAAAATGCCAGTGTATTTATCCGTATTATTTATCCTGAACCTTCAGGTGCATTTTGTGTTGTGAAAGTAGAGTACTTAGCCAATCAATACAGAAAATATTTCGTTCAAAATCTGTCATGCTCTCAGTTACTTCTAACAATAATGAAGGAATTGGTTAAAATAAATTCATTTAACTCTAAAAATTTCAATAACAATTTATTTTTAAACATTATTCATTACAGCGCACGATTTCTGAAACGTTTGCAAAACGTGAAGCCCACATATTTTTGGTGATATTTGAAGCCATTCCTTTTCAGTTTCGACTCGGTTAATTTGTAACTGTTAGACTCTTCAGTCTGCCGAAACTAACTTTGAATACATAAAATTACACACTAACTGAAACAGAAAATGTATGTTAACAGAATTATACCTGAAAGAAGAAACAAATTAATTAAGGTAGAATGACATGCTTCGTTCCTGAAAAAACATCATCTCGATTCTATCAAATCACAATCGAAATATTTTGTTTATTTCTGTTTAAATCCTTAAAAACTTGAAATTTGGAAGTTATCTTAATGAAGTTCTCACTTTACTTCACTCCACATTTTTATATATTTCAAAATATTTTTGCGTGTGTGATTTGCTAAACCTGATGATGTTCTTTGGAGAACGAAACATACCATTCTGTTTTAATTAAGTTGTTTCGATTTCAGGCTTAATTCTGCTACCGTATGATTTCTCTTCAGGTAATGTATAAATGTATTTATCCAAATTTGGTTTTGGCGCATTGAAGAACTTGAGACTTATTTTCAAAAAATCCCAAATTTTGTACACCTGACAATGGACACGGAGAAAAAAGTGCCTACATTTCTTTATTAATCCTCTCATTTCGTACGCCCCTTGAGCTCCTTATTGGTTCTTGGGTATTTATTTATAACCACATCCTGAGGACCGAAACAGCCTTCGACCTGATGACGTCACACACACATTCGCAATACCTGTTAACATTAATTAATGTATTTACAATTTATCTGCCTTCAGGGCTTTCGCCCAGGTGGCAGATTCCGTACCAAGTGTTTACGTAGTCTTTTCTTAAACAATTTGAGAGAAGTTGGTAATTTATTGAACATCACCCTGGGTAAATTATTCCAATCCCTATTTCACCTTCCTATGTACAAATACCTGACCCCAATTTGTCCTCTTGGTCAATATGTCTTCAAACAAAGGATTCCGTTAACTCCAGTTATATTAAGCATTATTTGGTGTGGTCTCTGGTGTTCTGTACAATGCCGGGTGCCGTTGGCTGAAGGAAGAAACAAAACCATCCCCATACAGGCCATGAAAGTCCCTGCAAGAGGAGAAGTTTCTTCTATCTGTGATCTCGGCGCTACGTAGGATGGAGAGTTCACTTCTATGCCCGGTCCTCTATACCTCCTTTAGTCTTACTTTTAAAGTTTTGGCCTCCTGTCGGCGAATCGAGCCCACGTCCTTCCAGTATTTATCTAAATATTACTAACCTAGATAAGACGGACCATTCTATCTGGCGGAGACTTCAGTCCTTTCGCACTATAATCCATACGTCTTGAATATTCAGCCTGGGGAGGTCACAACCCGCTCTACAGCAGCGATAACACAGGTGTCCTTGCAATGCAGTTGTTAGGAGTTAAGCTGGCAACTTGTCCGTCCACGCCGTTAAGTGGATATGCATACCTTCCAGGCGTTCTAAATGGCAATGCGAACGGAATTATGTCTCCACTAGATACAGTATTTTGCCTTCTCATAGGTCAAAGGATTAACAATCACATTTTAATATGAAACTAATTCCAAGAAAAAAATGAGTGCTTTGACAGTAATGGTGAATTTGTATAAAATACCTTGTCCTCTATGTGGAATCGAATTGAGCTCATACAAATTCGGCTTTTCCAGTTGTTATTTCACTCTTTTTCTTCAATTTGCTTTACATCGCACCGACACAGATATGTCTTAATGTGATGATGGGATAGGAATGGACTAGGAGTGGAAGGAGGCGGCAGGTTCAGCACCAGCATTTGCTGGTATAATTCTGTTTGGCTATTTCTAGCCGGGTGCAGCCCTTGTAAGGCAGACCCTCCGATGAGGGTGGGTGGCATCTGCCGTGTGAAGTTAACTGGGTGTTATTGTGGTGGGGGATAGTGTTATTTGTGGGGTCTGAGTTGCAGGGATGTGGGGACAGTACGAACACCCAGTCTCCGACCCGGTCGGGAATCGAACCCGGGACCCTCTGGACCAAAGGCCAGCAGGCTAACCATTTAGCCATGGAGCCGGACGCATTTGCTGGTGTGAAAATTGGAAAGCACGGAAAAACATCTTCAGGGGTACCGACAGTGGGGCTCGAACTCAGTCAGGGTCGCTCATCAGTGGGCTTGCATTCGGAAGATGGTAGGCTCGAATCCCACTCTCGGCAGTCCTGAAAAATGTTATCCGTGGTTTCCGATTTTCACACCACGCAAATGCTGGGGATGTTCCTTAATTAAGCAACGGCCGCTACCTTCCGAATCCCAGCCTTTTCCATCCTTGCATTGCCAAAAACATTCGATATGTTAGTGCTGCGTTAAATAAGTAGCAGCAAAATGTTAGCTGCTGAGTAATGACACTCATATCACGACTAGCGCGCCTGGGGTCAGGCTTGCTGTTATAGAACTTTCTGACCCAGCGAGGAAAGCAACGACAAACGATCTCACACCTCATCTTTCTTAGTAGGCTTCATTATAGCGCTGCCACCGATTCTTGCGTTTTCCCTTTAACAGCACCAATTTTGGCGGTGATGTTTGAGGATTCAGCCAACCTTCAGATTGATGATTTAACCTTCCCAGTCTGGGTAGTTCATGTGGAAGAGCGTTAGTCTTCTGGCTTCAGCGGGTGCGATCCCGGCTCTGATCGGTGGCAAATACCAAATACGTCAGCCTCGTGTCGATAAATTTACTGGCATGATAAATACCTCCCGTGAGACAAAATTCAGGCACTTCGGCTTCTCCAGAAATCATAAAAGTAGTTGGTAGTACTTAAAACCATTATTATTATTATTATTATTATTATTATTATTATTATTATTATTATTATTATTATTATTATTACCGTCTCATGGGCAGTGACCTCGAGCGTGAGACATACGGTCGGGGGAATAAAACTGGGGATAAGGACCAGTACCTCGCCCAGGCGACTTCATCTGGTATGCTGAACAGAGGCCATGTGAAGGGGGGGGTGGGGGTGGGAGAAGTTTGGAAGGGGTGGACAAGGAAGGGTGAGGGAAGCGGCCGTGGCCTTAAGTTAGGTACAATTCTCGCACTGGGCTTGAGAAGAAGTGGTAGACCACGGGGAACGACTTCGAGGATGGCTAAGGAAAGAATCGACCATCCCTCCACCCCCCCCCCCCCCGCCCTTTTCTACTCAGTTGACCTTGCGAGACTGAGTGGACCCGTTCCAATCCTCATACCACATTTTAAATTTTGTGGTAGAACCGGGAATCGAACCCGGGCCTCCGAGGTTGGCAGCTAATCACACTGACCACTACACCACAGAGGTTGATATTTTTTCTTCTTGTTACAATTATTTTGCTTTACGTCGCACCGACAAAGCTAGATCTTATGGCGACGATGTGAGAGGAAAGGGCCAGGGGTGGGAATGAAGCGACCGTGGCCTATATTACGGTACAGCCTCAGCATTTTCATGGTGTGAAAATAGGAAAGCACGGCAAACCATCTTTAGGGCTGCTGACAGTGGGATTCGAATCCACTATCACCCGAATGCAAGCTGACAGCTTTGTGCCTCAATACGCTCAACCGCTTACTCTGTATTATTATTATAGGTAGTCGTCAAATTGAGAAGTGCGACTTCCTGGAGAGTTAACCACTCTACCCTAACTGGTGACTATGTTTCACTCCTTCAGGAATCCTTATGTCTATATGGGATTATTTTGTATTCTGCTTATTTTATTCTTCTACGGCAACGGTTTAAATTTTGATATATATATTTGCTTTAATTCTTTAAAAATAGAATTCTTTATTGTGCTATTATAAGAGTAAGTATAAAGTACATCGTTAATGAACATTTGGGACCAATCTTCTCTTAAATGTCTCTAAATACCTTATATAGTTCGTATAAAATGTATTCTATTTACGCATTAGCTTTGAATAATGAAAATCTAATAACAAAGATGTCAAGATTTTACGATTTAGGATAATCTTGCACACTGGAGAGCCGTGGAGCAAACAAACTTCATCTTCCAGTAGTTTGGTCTGCAACTGTGGCCACCTTTACGACGTGAAGGTATTTTCGACCACTATGGGAGCATACGACTAGAACGCTGCGCGAATATACAAAATTATATCCGCATCCGTACTTCCTTCATCCGCACTCGCATCCGCAAACGCGAATGGTTATCCGCATCCTCGAATGGTTATCCGCGGATATTGGACATATTTAACTACAGCATATTACATCCAAGGTAACGGATAGATCTGTTAACATAATACAACAGGCCTGACACCTGGCACCAGTCACAGGTTTATGTGGGATTTTCTCTTGTGATAACTAC
Source organism: Anabrus simplex (assembly GCF_040414725.1). NCBI lineage: Eukaryota > Metazoa > Arthropoda > Insecta > Orthoptera > Tettigoniidae > Anabrus > Anabrus simplex. The sequence goes on along the minus strand of NC_090266.1, from coordinate 1,147,891,403 downwards.
TGACGTATTGACCTTTGTTCCTTCTTTCCATTAATTGCGGGCAGGAGCCAGGTAGGCTTAGGTCAGATTTACGTCTTGATGGTCTCAAGGCATTTTACATATCTCCATTCTCCAACACCACAGCCAAGGATCGCCTAACCACAAGCAAAAATAAGAGTATACCTGACTGAAAATCAATAACCGTCATTATTAGGGAAATTATCAGCAAAATTATTCGTACTGCCATACAGTTTGTATCCGCCAAGACATCAACCTCCCATCCGTGCAGGGCTCCACGTACGACCACGTTGATGACACGAAGAATTCTTTCTACGCCCTAGTCCAACACGTCTCTAGATGTACATGCGAACACCTTGATGACACGAGAAAGTTTTCACACTAGGCTAGAATGTCCCTAAGGGAACATGTGGCCACCTTGTCAACACAGAGGTCTCTTCGACCAAATGTATGCGGCCATTCTGAAAACACAAAGGTGCCTTCGACCATGGCCAACACATCACTAAAGAGGCATGGGACCACTCTGGAGAAACACAAAGAAGTCTTCGACCAAAGTCAAAATGTCAATAAAGATGCACGGGGCGACTTTCAAAACACAAAGGATTCTTCGACAAAAGTCAACATGTCATTAAAGATGCATAGTGCCATTTTGGAAACGCAAAGGAGTCTTCGACGAAAGTTAGCACGTCATTAAAATGCATGGGGCGACTTTCAAAACACAAAGAAGTCTTCGACCGAAGTCATCATGTCATTAAAGGTGAATGGGGACACTTTGGATACACAAAGAATTCTTAGACCAAAGCCAATATATCACTAAAGGTGCATGCGGGTAGTATGAGGGCGTGGGGAAAATCATGGGTCTGCGTTGCTGAGAATACAGTAATACCATTACGTGTGATACACCGTGGGTCTACATTGTCTATGATTAGTACCACTATGTGGGGAACACCACGGATCTAGCTGGCGACTGTTGTTTGTGAGTAATACTCTTATGTGACGAACACCGTGGGTCAGTGGTATCCGTGGGAGGTGCCATTATGTGTGGCATACCACAGGTCAATATTACCTGCGACTAGTACCACCAAGCGAGGAACTCCATGATTCTACGTTACCTGTGATTAGTACCACCATAGGAGGAACACTATGGTTCTACTTTACCAGTGATTAGTACTATTATGCTGGGCCGGTGACCTGGATTTTGGACAAGCATCCGTCTCGGAAAGGAAGGCATTGTGACTTGGATCCACTGATTGTTTTTGATTCATGGTCGTTTTTTCATCATCATTCATTTTATATTCTAGTCACCGAGCTCGATAGCTGCAGTCGCTTAAGTACGGCCGGTATCCAGTAATCGGGGGGTAGTGGGTTTGAATCCCACTGTCGGCAGCCCTGAATATGTTTTTCCGTGGTTTCCCATTTTCACACCAGGAAAGGCTTTGGGGTGGTAAGGATGCGGCCGTTGCCTTAATGAAGGTACTGCCCCAGAATTTGCCTGGTGTGAAAATCGGGAAACCACGGCAAACTATTTTCTGGACTGCCAACAGTAGGCCAAGTACGCTTCCTTCCCACTCAATAGCCCTTTCCTATCCCATCGTCGCCATAAGACGTATCTGTGTCGGTGCGACGTAAAGCAAGTTGTAAAGATTGTAGTCAGTGGATACAATTTGAAGTTTTAATTATCGTTTCATTTCGTTGAATATTGAACCTTTAGGGGCCGATGACATAGCTGTTAGGCCCCTTTAAACAACAATAATCATCATCATCATCATCATCAAACCTGTCAGAGGAAGTGGGACTGTTGAAGAGCGGAGAAAAGTCCATTTGACACTCCATGTCATACTATGTCGGCATGTAAAAGATATCTGGTGTCACATTTGGTGCTTACCCGACAAAATTGATTAAAAACTCAGCCATAGACGCCCAAGAGAGGTTCGATTTACTCTGCCATCTAGTGGGCCTAGAGTAAAATGAAATGTCGAAATTGACGAGCAAGCAGCCGGATGGTGTCAAATTGCAATACTTGCACATGGTAAGTGAGGCCATCCTATTATTTATACATATTTATTTGTCATAAGTCTGTACAGAGTTCTCCTCCATATTCAACAGACACTATGCATATGGCTACATGAATTCATGAATGAATAAACACTTCTCTCCCAGTCACGGATAACCACCAACTGAGGGGAGAGCATTCGAGTCGATGGATAAATGCATGGGTGGATTCATAAATGAATGCATGAAGAACTCTATAATCTGCCTTAGTTTGTGACTCCTTAGACGGGCGGAAAACCACTCCGCAGGGAAGATCCACGCCTATAAATACTGCTCGGTCGTGTTATCCACCCCTGGTGAGAAAAGGAGCCACCTTCCCAGGTATAACACGCCCGGCCCTCCACCTAATCTAGCAGGTGTCAAACACTAATTTCTCACCATTCCATATTTCAGCAGGGCACATGTAAGCGGATATCCTGCTCCCCATGTGCCCACCTCCCTTTCTTCTATCTCGACATTTTCCCTGGTGCATTTGCTGACACTCTACTCCATTCGTTAGGGATAGGCCCGTCCTATCCCGTCCTCCCTCGGTTATGTCCTTACGATTTTTTTATGAGGCCATACTATTATCACATAGAAACATCCTTCGGTTAAGGACATTCTCTCAAGAGCCGTAAAAATCAACTTTTAATGTATGCTGAAAATATGCTGAGCCATGCATCGGAGGTTTAAAATATTCCATCCATAATCCGTATCGTTATCAAGGAACACTGTTACCATAGCTTTTGAAAATTTGCAGGTAATAAAAGCAAATTATACTGTTCTTCGTATCAAATTACAGTTATAACACAACACACTTTCATGAATAACCACTGTTATGTTTTAGTTTACACATGGAATGCATTCTCTTGTCAAGTGGTATGAAAGCATTTTGGTTCCCGTTGTCTTGGTATCATAATATCATCGAGCTGTTAGACTAGTTGTTCATATGTTCTAGGCTCCAATGGATGAACATATTAGATGTGAATTCTGGAAAGCAGAAATTATCTGGAATAATGGAATAAATAGTATTATATGCAATCTGATCATAGAACTACCAATAATTACTTTTTATCGTACTATTTATCACCAGGTTGATACAATGTAAGTCTCTACAAGGAGTTCATAAGTGGTTTCAAACAGAAATATCATTTATCAACTGTTATTCGCTAAAAGCTAACCCCATGGCTGATCCAGATGATCTACAAATATTGGCGTGTAACCGGTTTGGTGCCTCTCGTAATAACGGCTCCTTAGTTAACAGTACGGTGCTTTGAGGACCCCATTCCGAACTCCAGCCGAGGAATCAAATCTAGGGTCTGAGGGTCAGAGACATGGCCCTTACATCACGGTTCTAGCTATTAAATACACTGCTGTCCCTTAATGTTTGAAAACACCATGGGCTGCTGTGGTAGCCGTCCGTTTTTTAATATAGGTTGTTTTACTTTGCATCGACACAGAGAAGTCTTATGGCGATGATCGGATAGGAAAGGCCTTGGAGTGGTAAGGATATGGCCGTTGCCTTAATGAAGGTACTGCCCCAGCATTTGCCTGGTGTGAAAATCGGGAAACTACGGCAAACTATTTTCAGGATTGATAACAGTAGGTTTCGAACTCACTATCTCCCGAATGAAGGTTCACAGCTGCGCGCCCCTAACCGCATGGCCAACTCGCCCAGTATAGTCGTCTGTGATATCTTTCTTCTTTTCCCCCCGCTTTTCCCACACATGTGAGGTCGCGGGTGCGAACTGAGAAACACATGTGGATGTCTTCCTGTTTTGTGGCCGGAAGCCCTTTCTCACGCCAAGCACTATTGCGTGTTTGTACGGTGGTTGGTAGTGTGGTGTGTTGTGTTGTGTTGTCTGAATATGAAGAGGAGAGTGTTGAGACAGTAAACAAACACCCAGTTCCCGAGCCATAAGATGTAATCAGACGCGATTAAAATCCCTGACCCTGCCAGGAATCGAACGCGGGACCTCTGATCTGAAGGCCCCAGTGCTGACCATTCAGCCAAGGAGTCGCACTCTGTAATGTCTTTATTATGAATTACGAAATACTTTCTCTATTAACACTTCACTGTCATAGATACATGAAATGCATAATAAATCAGCAACTGGCTTGTCAATCTCGTGTTTATACAACCTGCCATACTCGCCAGGACTCTGAATTAGAAGAAGTTTGAACATTTCCTCTCCGGCGATGCGGGAGCGGACGCGTGGCCTCGGGGACGAGTACCTACAGCGCCTGGCCGTGCACGCTGTACGGAATAATTTCCGCTCTCCGCTATCTCGCTCGCATTTGTTCCCGTTGTTAAGACACAACAGGCTTACTGTTTATACATACAGTATACATAGTTCAGTATAATACATCTGCGCATGTATTTGTCATTGTAATTCCTGCAAAGTTTCCCATCCTTCGTTTAGATCTGTGGCTTTAGACGTATCATTGGCATCATTAGTTCATTTTGTTCAAAGACACCCGAAAACTTGACTGCTTAATTGAATAAATATAATCTAGGTTGATCCAGTTAGCACACACTCACACACACCCATATTTGACAGTGAATGGCAGCACTTCACTAATTACAGGCTATCAACAAAAGTCCCATGTCCTCACAGCGGCTCTTCGGCTGGCAGTCTTTATATGGAATAGCGCTCTTCTGTGTAATCTTTATTGACAGGTTTCGACTTTCACTTCGCTTCGCACGCACTACAGCCACATTACACAACAGTTCCTGTAGTCGGGTTTGAACATACGAACGTTGGCTATCACAACGACCACGGCTGTACACTAGGCTCAACTCCAGGCAAGACCGATAACTCGTACAATCAGCTGACGTCACCGCTCCCCACACGAAACTCACAGGTCACGATACGTAACTGATTACTCAACACATAACATTCAATAACAACATTACATAACAAGACAGCAACACAACGACCAACTACTCCTGTTCAAGACGAGCCTGCTTTTAAGCACCTGATGATAAAGTTCTAGTATCGTCGGGGTGCGGCTGGAATACGAGTGTTCCGTGGTTGTCACGTGCCCGCAGGCTGGCCGTTAGCTCTCTAGCCTGACTTACTCATCCCTTCCAGGAATTACCGAAGAGAGCTTTCAGAGAGCCGAGGGTTGCATCAGCATGTAGCGTGAGTGTAAAATGTATTCTATATGAGATTTATGGCCAGTTCTCTAATACAACTGGACCCAGACTCCTGAACCAGTACGTACTCTCTGAAAAATTACTCCCATTTACACGTTCAATTTTTGCTGTAATAAAGTTGATTAATTAACAACATAAAAATGCATTAACTAATAAAAATAGATAAATAAATAAATAAATAAATAAATAAATAAATAAATAAATAAATAGATAAATAAATAAATGTATAGAAAATATCCCTAATTCTGTCTGTCATTCACAGCGATATCGAGAAAACGAGGTTTCAATAGCTGAATTTGGTATCATTTATAATAATAATAATAATAATAATAATAATAATAATAATAATAATAATAATAATAATAATAATAATAGTAGTGTTATTTGATTTACGTCCCACTAACAACTTTTTACGGTTTTCGGAGACGCTAAGGTGCCGGAATTTAGTCACGTAGGAGTTCTTTTACGTGCCAGTAAATCTCCCGGCACGAGGCTGACGTATTTGAGCACCTTCAAATACAACCGGACTGAGCCAGGATCGAACCTGCCAAGTTGGGGTCAAAGCGTCAGCGCATCAACCGTCTGAGCCACTCAACCCGGCAGTACCATCTATAGATTGTTATGCCTCCTTTGCAAGAAAATAGAATAAAACTCTCACAACCACGACTTTTGCTTTTAGAAAAGAAAAAATGCAGTTCTATCAGTGAAGTCGTCGCATATTCGTCATGATGACGTAGGTACACAGCTGCTGTTTACGGTGATTCGTTTTGGATAGTTGTATGTAGCTTTCTCAAGAGAACGCAGATTCATAGACGTCAAAGTACAACTCCGAGCTACAACTGCACTCAACATGATTTGTAAGGAAATACTACGTCCGCCTCTGTGGTGTAGTGGTTAGCGTGATTAGCTGCCAACCCGGAGGTCCGGGTTCAATTCCCGGCTCTGCCACGAAATTTGAAAAGTGGTACGAGGGCTGGAACGGGGTCCACTCAGCCTCGGGAGGTCAACTGAGTAGAGGTGGGTTCGATTCTCACCTCAGCCATCCTGGAAGTGGTTTTCCGTGGTTTCCCACTTCTCCTCCAGGCAAATTCCGGGATGGTACCTAACTTAAGGCCACGGCCGCTTCCTTCCCTCTTCCTTGCCTGTCCCATCCAATATTCCCATCCCTCTAGAAGGGCCCTGTTCAGCATAGCAGGCGATGCAGCCTGGGCGAGTTACTGGTCATTCTCCCCAGTGTATCCCCCGACCCAAAGTCTGAAGCTCCAGGACACTGCCCTTGAAGCTGTAGAGGTGGGATCCCTCGCTGAGTCCGAAGGAAAAACCGAACCTGGAGGGTAAGCAGATTAAGAAGAAGAAGAAGGAAATACTACAATACCTTTCCTGATTCCATTCGAATGCGCCATAAAACCTGGAAACTGCAATTTTTATTCAGAAGATATATTTATAGTCTGATTAGAATTTTCTACCGAGCTCGACAGCTTCAGTTGTTTAAGTGCGGCCACTATCCACTATTCGGGAGACAGTGTGTTCGAACCCCACTGTCGGCAGTCTTGAAGATGGGTTTTCGTAGTTTCCCATTTTTACACCTGGCAAATCTTGGGGCTATACCTTAATTAAGGCCACGGCCGCTTCTTTCCCATTCCTAGTTCTTTCCTGTCCCATCGTCACCATAAAACATATCTGTGTCGGTGCGACGTAAAGCAACTTGAAAAAATCCAGTTATAGAAAGTAAGTTTGACACTCGAAGACAGGCTTATGTAGTAGTAAATAAATCAACAAATAGATAAATAAATCCTGTCAAGATTTTAGAAACTTGTAAAGAGTGAGTATCTGCATGCATATCAGCTTATATTGCCCTCGTTGGTGTCTGTGTGTTTGTAATTAATTGGGACTGTGTGTGTGTGGGAAGCCTCGAGTGCTGCAAGGCTTTATACGGAAGTGAAACATAGACTTTTAAGGCTAGTACACACCTAACGACAAAGTCGCGGGACATTGTATGGGGACAGTTGCGAGACACTGTCCCTAGACTGTTGTGGATACAATGTCCCGCGTCCACATCTATAATGCCAGTTGCACCACAGGAATTGGCACAAAATGGCGCAAAAAATTGCTTTATGTGCTTTTAATTTGTGCTTAAACTACTTATTGTCCGTACAAAGAAAAAAAAAACGAAAACGTAAGCGGTACTGGAGGAGAAACCTTTTTTGGGGGAGGCATTAACCTTCCTGAAAGATTGAAATTAGGAGATGGCATGGGATATCGTTATTTTTTAAGGATGAACTCAACCGATTTTGAAATCTTTTTGCAAATGGTTGGAGGAAAGATTTCAAAGAATCAGACTGTATTTCGGGATACCATTCCAGCTTTTGTGAGGCTGCTGTCACTCTGCGGTTCCTTGCTAGTGGTGAATCTTTTACCAGCTTGATGTATACCTTTCGAATTTTAAAAGAAGCTATTTCACGTATCGTTCCAGAAGTCTGTGAGACCCTAATTACTTCTCTAAAAGGATTTGTAAGGCTAAGATATAATAACAATTTTATTTACCCACTACATACGTAATTTATTTATATTAATCAATGAAACAAATATGTATCCAAAATAACACAATGTTGGTAACAATAAATTGACTCAATTCTGTCCGTGCTAATGAAAAAACAATGCTGAACATAATCGTAACTATTGTAATTAACACGATAATGAATGAAATATTTCTCCCAACTTACTCAAAATTGGTAACAAGTTTAGTGGTGTTTCATCATTTAAAAGCGGTTAAAAAACTCTGTAATGTTTGGTCTTGTCCCATCGCATCTGAATCTGGAGTAGGGACACTTTCGGAAGATGGTGAAAAGGAAACCGAATAGATTGAGTGATTGCTATTTATGTTACGGGTTGTTGATGATGAAATATTGATTGGATGGGTTCATAAGTCCAGCGTTGCCCAAGTTGACAGGTCTGTGCTGTACTTTCCCATTTGCAATTTAATTATTATATCATCAATTTCACGCTGAGCTAATGGAACTTCCACTGGGCTCTTTCCGCAGTTTCTTAGTTTAGAAGCAATATGCTCACCGTAAACTGAAAATTCATCTTTTCGAGTAATCGCCTCTGTCAATATTTTCATGCAGTTAACAGTTTCCTTCGCGATGTAATTTTGATCAACGCTGTTGGTGGTGGACTTCTAAATTCTTTTTGAGGTGGAACAGTTTGCAGTAAGATCTTCTTGGGGGAAGAGCCACTTTTTTTGATTCCGTAAGGGAGGGTGTGTAAATCCTCATGATTTTTAGAGTACTTTCCATCGCAGAACAACAGAACACGAAACACAACACCAACACGTGGCGGCTATCTGCACACTGGCATCGGCGTGTCTCGGGACTTTCTCTCGCGACACGTCCAGACTGCATCATTTGTATCATGTATCCCATTTCGAATGGGAGACCTGCGACATGCAACTTTTGTATCGCGACAGTCCCAAACACGGAAAAAATGTCGCAGGACATCCCTGGGACTTGTCGCGATACACGTGTTCCGCAACTTTGTCGCTTGGTGTGTACTAGCCTTAACGGGTGCAGATTAGAAGAGAGTGGAAGCTGTTGACATGTGGTGTTACAGGAAAACAATGAAATAGCGTATGGCTTTTAGTGCCAGGAGATCCCAGGACGGGTTCAGTTCGCCAGGTGCAGGACTTTTGATTTGACACCCGTAGGCGATCTGCGCGTCGTTTTGAGGATGAAATGATGATGAAGACAACACATACACCCAGCCAGGGAAATTAACCAATGATGGTTAAAATTTCCAACCCCGTCGGGAATCGAACCCGGGACCCCTGTCACCAAAGGCCAGCACGCTAACCTTTTAGCCACGAAACCGGACGTCTTACAGGAGTTTAAGGAGAAATGTCTGGCAAAGCTTGACGTAGACGCTATATTTTGTGATCCTCAGGTCTTGTTGAGTTAGTACCAAAGGGACTTGTAGGAATAGGACCTGCATAAGAAGGCTAAGACACAAAAATTACAAACTAGTTAGATTAGATTAATGAAACGGACTTATAGTTTTACATGACCGTAGATATCGTGATCAAAGCCTTGGGACCTCCAGTGTTACGTCATATCCGTACTATACGGACATGCTATTTCATTATTAATAATAATAATAATAATAATAATAATATAATTGTTCCGGGAATATCCGTGGTCAGCAGAGGTAAAAAAGCATGTGGGGTGAATTGCTAGACAGTGCGCAAATTAGAAAACAAGTTACCCTAATAAGATTCGAGAAATTATATTTCTTTCCTGCTGATTGATTTTAAAATAATTTTTAACCATAATCAACAAAGAGCATCGGTTGTCAACAAAATGATAGTTAACACTGCAACTGGAACACTCGTCATCTCTGAATAAGTGAAAAACAAAGCTCGTAAGCTCTGAACAGGTACAATCAGTAGAGTGCAAATTCGTATTTACAAATAGGTTACTGGTAACCGTTAGTTAAATGGAATTCTTAGCTGAAGAAGAAGAGACAGTCTCTCGGCACACTATTAATTGAACAGTCAACACCCGGTGATACATACCACCAAGTATGCCCATGTTGGGCAATATAAACTTTTCCTAGGAAAATATCACAAATGATTTAAACTCAAGGTTACCCTCAGCGGACAAGTACTTGCAGAGTCATATGGCCCATACTACGCGGCCATGAAAAACGAAAAAGGAAATGCTTACTAAAGTCCGGATTCAAAAAATGAATGGAGACAAGCATTCCGACAAAATACTAGGAAGAAAAATATAAGGGCACAGTACCGCACTAGCTAGAGAAGTCGAAAGCCCAAAATCGCTCCACTTATAACGGGAGAAACATCTAGATCGTTATAATCCAAGGATATGATTGGGCGGCCACACGTTACAAAACAAATCCCTGGTTGGTGAATAATTTTACTTTCTAGCTTGTGGTAGGCTGGTAGACTAGGAGAAGGCGTCAGGTATCTTATTGACAACTTTGAAAACACAAAATGTAACATCAGCATAACGATAAGTTTACAAACTTCAACATTGAAACTCTCAAACAAATTAGTTTGAGCTTGGCACTCCAGAGTTCTTTCCAAAATATGCATAAGGGACATCTGACGATCGGCGGAAAAACTTTGACAACAGTTCAAACGTTCTCAGTTGCTATCAGAGATAGCCGTCGTAGAAAATGCGCACACAACAATTAAGAAGGGAAGGTGTGCCCCCCGGTACAATAATAATAATGATAATAATAATGATAATAATAATAATAATAATACAATTACAAATAATGTTACCCCACCGTCAACAGCCCTGCATCTGTGGTTTCCCAATATTACACTAGGAAATTGCCGAGGTTTTTCAAAATTATACCCTAAGAAATCTGATTCTGTCTCTTCTTTCTACAACGCTTTGTCAGGTTATTTACTTCCAAAAATAAGGTCCATGACGCTTTGCATTTAGGTAATATCCCCATTATGTTTCTCTGAATTCGAGATCAACGGATGGAGCTTATTCAACATACCGTTTGGGAACTATTTATCGGATTGCTTCCACGAACCTACTACGCTGGCGTAGCAGGGGGAGAGGTGATACTCCCACGTGGCGCGTCCCAGGTGGCGGATAGTGGGTCCTAACCGGTTTGCCGGCGGACTTGAGGAAATAAAATACCTCTCGCGGACCAAACACACTACACCCTGCGGCTGGGGGACGCACAAATGTAGAATACACCCGCAGTATCCCCTGCCTGTCGTAAGAGGCGACTACAAGGGGCGACCAAGGGATGATTAAATTAGAACCATGAAACTATTCTTGATTCGTACCATCATGCGGGGAACACCATGGGTCGCTTTTACTTGCGAGTAGTACCACTCTGTTAGGTACTGAATAGTTTTGTGATTCGTAGCACTCAAGCGGGGTTCAGTGTGGTTTTCCAGTACCCGTGAGTCGTACCCATGTGAGCAACACCACGGGTCTGGGCCTTGCCTGCGAGTTGTACCACTATATGAGCGACACCGTGGGTCTGCGTTGCCAGTGATTAGTACCCACTGTATGAGGAACACCACGGGAATGCCGGGGCCCGTGATTAGTACACGTAGGTGAGGAACCTCATCGGTTTGCGTTGGCTATGAGTGGCGCCATTGTGTGAGAAACACCATAGGTCTGCGTTACCTTTACGACGTACAATACTTGTGAGTAGTACCTTAATGTTTGGAACACCGTGAGTTTACGCTACCTTTGATTACTACCGCAGCTTGAGAAATATCACGGTTCTAATTTACACGCGACATGTACCATACTGAGGGGCCTTAGACCTGGCTTTTGGACCCCTTTAGATATCAAGCATAATCGATTCAGGACTGTGCTGTATAAGTGGTCCCTTGGTCAGTAATACTATTATTTATGACCGTTTTTGAGTCGGATCCACTGTTTTTTGTTTGTTTGTTTGTTTGTTTCTTGTATGTTTTTGTTTTTTGGGTTCATGTCCATCCATTCATTTCTCGTGACATTTTTATTTACACTGACTGACAGAGCAAATGCAACACCAAGAAGGAGTGGTCAGAACTTTATGCCAATTGCAGGGTAGACTGACGTCACTGAGGTATGCTCATGATGTGAAATGCGCCGCTGTGCTGCGCACGTAGCGAACGATAAATGGGACACGGCGTTGGCGAATGGCCCACTTCGTACCGTGATTTCTCAGCCGACAGGCATTGTAGAACGTGTTGTCGTGTGCCACAGGACACGTGTATAGCTAAGAATGCCAGGCCGCCGTCAACGGAGGCATTTCCAGCAGACAGACGACTTTACGGGGGGTATGGTGATCGGGCTGAGAAGGGCAGGTTGGTCGCTTCGTCAAATCGCAGCCGATACCCATAGGGTTGTGTCCACGGTGCAGCGCCTGTGGCGAAGATGGTTGGCGCAGGGACATGTGGCACGTGCGAGGGGTCCAGGCGCAGCCCGAGTGACGTCAGCACGCGAGGATCGGCGCATCCACCGCCAAGCGGTGGCAGCCCCGCACGCCACGTCAACCGCCATTCTTCAGCATGTGCAAGACACCCTGGCTGTTCCAATATCGACCAGAACAATTTCCCGTCGATTGGTTGAAGGAGGCCTGCACTCCCGGCGTCCGCTCAGAAGACTACCATTGACTCCACAGCATAGACGTGCACGCCTGGCATGGTGCCGGGCTAGAGCGACTTGGATGAGGGAATGGCGGAACGTCGTGTTCTCCGCGATGAGTCACGCTTCTGTTCTGTCAGTGATAGTCACCGCAGAAGAGTGTGGCGTCGGCGTGGAGAAAGGTCAAATCCGGCAGTAACTGTGGAGCGCCCTACCGCTAGACAACGCGGCATCATGGTTTGGGGCGCTATTGCGTATGATTCCACGTCACCTCTAGTGAGTATTCAAGGCACGTTAAATGCCCACCGCTACGTGCAGCATGTGCTGCAGCCGGTGGCACTCCCGTACCTTCAGGGGCTGCCCAATGCTCTGTTTCAGCAGGATAATGCCCGCCCACACACTGCTCGCATCTCCCAACAGGCTCTACGAGGTGTACAGATGCTTCCGTGGCCAGCGTACTCTCCGGATCTCTCACCAATCGAACACGTGTGGGATCTCATTGGACGCCGTTTGCAAACTCTGCCCCAGCCTCGTACGGACGACCAACTGTGGCAAATGGTTGACAGAGAATGGAGAACCATCCCTCAGGACACCATCCGCACTCTTATTGACTCTGTACCTCGACGTGTTTCTGCGTGCATCGCCGCTCGCGGTGGTCCTACATCCTACTGAGTCGACGCCATGCGCATTGTGTAACCTGCATATCGGTTTGAAATAAACATCAATTATTCTTCCGTGCCGACTCTGTTTTTTCTCCAACTTTCATCCCTTTCGAACCTCTCCTCCTTGGTGTTGCATTGTCACTGTCAGTCAGTGTATTTTGGTCAGTGGATTTTTTGAACTTTTTGTTGTCATTTCGTTTCGTACCATTAGGGGCCGATGACCTCGATGTTAGGCCCCTTTAAACAACAAGCATCATCATCATCATCATCATCATCATCATCATCATCATCGGACTGCTTCCTTTAAACAGATCAATGTGTGACTGAAAGAGCGCGCTGTGCTCACGGCCTGGTTGGCACATCAGGTGCTACGAACGAGGACGGCTGTGTTTTCATACTCAGCGGTCTGTTGACCTGACACCAACAATAACTTCATGTCTACAATCGCGTATCATCTAATGAGAACAAATAAAGTAGCAGATTACTGGGCTGAGTGGCTCAGATGGTAGAGCGCTGACCTTCTGACCTTATATTGGCGGGTTCGGTCCTAGCTCAGTGCGCTGGTATTTGAAGATGCTCAGATACGCCAGTACCATTATTCACTGACACGTAAATGAACTGTGGTAAAAAAATCCGGAAGTCGGCGTCCCCCAAAATTTTAAAAGTATTCAGTGGAATATAAAACCATTATTATTATTATTATTATTATTATTATTATTATTATTATTATTATTATTATTATTATGTCCGACTCGTTGGCTGAACGGTCAGCGTACTGGCCTTCGGTTCAGAGGATCCCGGGTTTGAGTCCCGGCCGGGTCGGGGATTTTAACCTTCATTGGTTAATTCCAATGGCCCGGGGGCTGGGTGTTTGTGCTGTCCCCAACATCCCTGCAACTCACACACCACACATAACACTATCCTTCACCACAATAACACGCAGTTACCTACACATGGCAGATGCCGCCCTCCCTCATCGGAGGGTCTGCCTTACAAGGGCTCCACTCGGCTAGAAACAGCCACACGAAATTATTATTATTATTATTATTATTATTATTATTATTATTATTATTATTACTATTATTATTATTGTTACAACCAGCATTTTCCAGGTGTGAAAATGAGAAACCACGGAAAGCCAGCTTGAGGTCTGCCGACAGTGGGGTTTGAACCCTCCACCTCCTGAATGCAGTCCAAAACAGCGCAGACTCTTGCTCGGTTGGTATATTTCTGAGTTGATAAGCAAATTCATTCTATACCATTGTCATCACTAACCGCTCCAAACCACCCATATTCTTATTCTTCTTGGCTTTTTCCCAATTTATTGAGGTGGGTACGGTCTGTGGATTTGGCCCAGTTACACGAACGGTTGCCCTTCGATCCGCCAACGCTATGTGGAGGGTTGTATTCACTATTGCGTGTTCCTGTGCTTGTACTCATGTGTATTTTTGATGGGAATCGAATCCGGGATCCCTGTGACCAAAGGCCAAAACCAGTTTACCATAGAGCCGGGCAATATTAAACATAACACTACCGCTACATTTGCAGCAAAATTACTATTTCTTTTGTTGTTTCTAAATCCGTTTTCCCTCCAGGGCTGGTTTTTCCATCGGACTCAGCCAGGCATCCCACCTCTACAGCCTGAAGGGCAGTGTCTTGGAGCGTGAGACTTTGGGTCAGGGGGAGGGCGTTAGAACTGGGAAGGAGGACCAGTACCTCGCCCAAGCCGCCTCATCTGCTATGCTGAACAGGGTCCTTGTGTGTGTGGGCGGTGGGGGGGAAGATTGGAAGGGAAAGACAAGGAAGAGGGAAGGAAGCGGCCGTGGCCTTAAGTCAGGTTACCACCCCGGCATTTGCCTGGAGAAGAATTGGGAGACCACGAAAAACCACTTCGTGGATGGCTGAGGTGGAAATCGAACACCCCTCTACTCATTTGACCTCCAGAAGCTGAGTGGACCCCGTTCCAATCCTTGTACTACTTGTCAAATTTCGTGGTAGAGACGGGAATCGAACCGGAGTTTATGCGGCTGGCAGCTAACCAGACTAACAACTACACCACAGAGGTGGACAAAATGATTGTTACCATTCAATTTAGGGGATGGTAATTAATCATTTATCCAGGTTTCATTGCATTTATTCGCCCATCCATCCAATCTAAACAGCTGTCTTGTCAGATCGAAGTGTGTTTTCATAAATCTCGAGAACTCTGAACACATATGGTATATAGACTATTTTTGCTGTATTCGCTTAACCTCGTGGTAAATATGTTACTCTGCTCGACTGAGCCTCCCTGTATTTGATCTCTGAAAAGTAATCTCGAGAATGACAGATATGGGATATTTTCTCCCTTCAGACATCAAAAAGAATCGTCTTTCTTATTCTTCCTGGAATTCTTACCTGACTTACTTTGACTCTTTTGAAAGAGGCACGTTAAGCGCTCACAACTGTACACTCGTGTACATGTTTTGTTATAGACGGTGAAGAAAGGGGATGGTAATGCCGGGGCGTTCACAACGTTAACGTGAAAGGCAGGCGAGCAACAAGAACAACCTTGGGTGTCCGTAAACAGTTATTCAACCGATTACATGTCTTTTGCATTCAGAGTAGAGGTAGTATCTGACTCTGACATACGTCTTCTGCACGTGCCTACAGTCGAGGACACTGTTGTGACACAATCCTACCTTGTGGGGTAGCAAATTAAGAAAAACAAGTCCCATGCCACTACTGTCCTGACGACCATCGCTCGCTGCTGAACATTCAGCCCTTCACAGTATGAGATGATGATTCTATGGGCCGTTAGGGGATGACCGTGTAATTTGGACTAATAATACTTGCAAATTTGGTCACCCCTGTCCGAGGCAAGGTCAGAAAGACAGCCGAGAGTTTCCTCCCTCCTGGAAGTTGTTCTGCTAATGGAAGGGGAAAGAGGAAAACAATCTTAATACTCACATTCTTTGTAAGCTTATACGGTGAAAACGTGTACTGAAAAATAGTATTTTCAGCCAAGAGGGTGTTTAGCTTTTACAAGTACTGATGACATACATAGGTAAGTTTTACAATTTAATTCATAAATTTTAAAACTTTGCACTTTATATAGTTTTTGTTTAGTTTTTGATTAAATATTTGCATGTCGTGTAATGTTCCGAGCTGTCAGCGGAGAGATGGCGTGGAATGATATTAGTAGACGAATAAGTTTGAATGGCGTTTATAAAAGTAGGAAAGATCACAATATGAAGATAAAGTTGGAATTCAAGAGGACAAACTGGGGCAAATATTCATTTATAGGAAGGGGAGTTAGGGATTGGAATAACTTACCAAGGGAGATGTTCAATAAATTTCCAATTTCTTTGAAATCATTTAGGAAAAGGCTAGGAAAGCAACAGATAGGGAATCTGCCACCTGGGCGACTGCCCTAAATGCAGATCAGTATTGATTGATTGATTGATTGATTTGGACTGCAGGAAAATGTGTAATATGAGCCGTTGAAACAATTGTAACAATTACGTGTCTTCGTAGTTTTACTGGTGATTCTAAAAGAACGTGTTTTATAATTTGAGGCCGGCCCCGCGGTGTTCGGGTAACGTATCTACCCCTTACCCGGAAGCCTCGGGTTCGATATCTGGCTAGGTCACGGATATTTATCTGGATCTGAGGGCTTTCGAAGACCACTCAGCCTACGTGATTACAATTGAGGAGCTACATGACGGCACTGTATGCGACAAATATTATGATGGCGATTGTATTTAGTGCAATAGTTGCAAAAATTAGGTTCAAGAAAACTGCGCAAAATTCAGGATGAATTACTTTTATCATTGTTCTACATGCGAAGAGTGATGATCACAATTCATAGTGTCGTATTTTATTGCCTAGTATTTCATAGTAAATTTATTAAATAAATTATAAGTGTTTAAATTTATAAGTCCAAATTACACGATCACCGGGTCAAAGTTACACACTATTGGTCCAAATTACACGATAACAAATTTTTGAATAAATATTACTTTTACACAAATCCTAAAGATAATATTAATGTTTATTTTCATCAAATCATTTCATATACTCTACTTATTATCATGTGCAAAATCTGAGAAATTTTCATTACGGTCAATAGAGTTACGGATGTTTAAATTTAAGTGGTCCAAATTAGACGGACTTCCTCCTCTATTCTTCGATTGTTGAGCAGGGTAGCTGTCTCACCGCGATTATACCATTTACAGTCGAAACCGGTTATAACGACTGCGATGGGACCCCCAATTAACGATCATTATAGGCGATAGTCGCACAAAGCAGTCTTTCGTTTTTTGTTTTGCTAAAAATGTCATATCTACAAGTTTTATGTTGCACACTTAACATTGCTAATTAACAGAATAAAGTTAAAACTTCAAAAAACATAAGTGAAATATGTACTATCATATGTGAGAAAAGATGTGGCAACAATGCAAATTGATCTACAATGTCGAACGTAGTCTTGCCTAATAAATGAGGTGTTCTCTATTCCCTTCCAGATTGTAGAAATCGTAGTGAGTGAAACACACAGTTCTTTCGCGATGGTGACGTTTGTTTTCCTATTTTTAATGGCCATATTATGTGCGAATTTTCTTCAATATTAAACACTTTCCCTTTCTTTGGGACATCATCATAGCGATACTTGCCTTGTGACTATTTAAGAGATAGATTGAGCTGAAATCTACATTCTACTGAAAACAAGAGTTTGAAAATAAGCTCCACATGTTGTTAACAATCCATCCCCAAATGAGTAACAAATACAAACCAACATTGGGCGTTATAGTCGATACACATCTCCGAAAATGTGAAAGAAATGCGCCATTTTATACAATATGTCGTACTAAGCAAATTTTTAAAACAATCTTTATACCGGTGATATCCAGTTTTTTGCATCCTCCTGGTGATGGGTTGTACGAGGATGAGGAGATGATGGTCTGTGGTCAGTTAGCTACGCCGTACATGTTCCAAGCTTCGTGGTCAAATCAGTCCTTGGAAGCTATCAAGTATGCAATCTTACCACATCCCAACTGGCTGTTAAAAAGCATTCTTATGTGGAATTCGAACCTCCTACCTCGAGCACTGTCCACTACCACATACCTCCTCACCCACTTGCCATGTGAGCTACTGCGACACTTAACCCACGGCTCCCACTTCTCAGCCTACAAGTAGTGTGATTGCTGCCTGGGAGACTGATTACGTCGGATTGAGTAGGAATATTTCAGTCGCCTTGACAAGGAATACAGTAATGTATAATACTGTAATGTATTCGAAACGTCGGAAAACTGTACGTAATGTACAGAAAACAACAACACGGTTCAACCCGGAACAAGAACTAAATAACTTAATTTATTAATTAACTGAGTCGAAAGTGAAATGAAACATCTTCAAATATCACAAATTCCGTAATATTGGTAGTATTTAGTGAAATAACTCATCCTGATTTGTACGTTACTTTGGGATTATGTCGGCGATTGAAGAACAATCAGTCTGAAATTGTCGCTGTGGGTGTGGAGGTGACAAACAGGAAGTGAGCCAGTGGTTGCTGCTTCAAAGGTTCAGACTACATTTTCCCTGCTCACTCCACATGCTAATGAATGATGTATGATGTCGTCGACATACAAATCTACTTTTGTCCATGGCGGTCTCCAGTACTACCTGTCGACCATGTAGGCAATGGCGAGTGGGAATTACTGTGCTCAAAAAAACAGTTTACCGAGCGAGTTGGCTGTGCGGTTTGGGGCACGGAGCTGTGAGCTTGCATTCGGGAGATAATGTATTCGAATCCCGCTGGCGGCAGCCCTGGAGGTGGTTTTTCGTGGTTTCTCTTCGACTTCGTTTCAACAAGGACTACTCCACAATCGATTTACATACAGTGCGTGATATCGTGGAGGAAGACTATCACTTGTAATTCGTGTGCGTGCTGTTCCCGAGTCGAGTTGGAGCAGTGTCAACTGTCCTTTTTGTAAAGAGTTTTGTAGTGCTGGCTAGAACTGTTGAGTTGTTGCTGTTTGGTTGTCAGCGTTAAGTAGTTCACTGTGTGGAGCAGTTTCGTTCTCTGTGAGTTAAGTGAATTGACTGTGTTGATTTTGTGAGTTAGCGGGCTCATCTGGAGTCGGGCGAACGAACAGTGCTCATGCGTCGTGAATGCTAACAGACTGTGTTCGAACCTGTCTGCGTGCAGGGGTTGGGTGAAGTAACTGAGCGTGCGAAATGAAAGTGAAAGGCGGTCTGTCAGTCAAGATTATCGCCGTCTCAGGTAATACCAGTGAGTCATGCTTCCTGCTGTGGGGACAGAGGTTTTGTTAAATAGTCAATATTTGGCGCAGTGTAGTCATTCATGGTTGAGTATTATTGTGTGTGTATATAACTGGGTCGTCCTGAATTCAATTATATCGATGAAATAGAGAGCGGCTGTTTTATTCGTAACAATATTTATTATTCCTTATGAAACAGCTTGCATACTTACAATTGACAGACTATGGTATAATGATGTGATGAGATTACGAGGGCAAAAGCGACTGACTTACTGAAATATTCGGAGATAATAACTCAGACTTGCCTTGCGGCTCGTGAAACCCATGAAGGACCACACTGCGCTAATGACTTGGGTATGTTGCTTGACAAAACCCTCAATCGCACTGGTTGGTATTTATCATCATCATCATCATCATCTGTTTACCCTCCAGGTTCGGTTTTTCCCTCGGACTTAGCGAGGGATCCCACCTCTACCACCTCAAGGGCAGTGTCCTGGAGCTTCAGACTCTTGGTCGGGGGATACAACTGGGGAGTATGACCAGTACCTCGCCCAGGCGGCCTCACCTGCTATGCTGAACAGGGGCCTTGTGGAGGGATGGGAAGATTGGAAGGGATAGGCAAGGAAGAGGGAAGGAAGCGGCCGTGGCCTTAAGTTAGGTACCATCCCGGCATTCGCCTGGAGGAGAAGTGGGAAACCACGGAAAACCACTTCGAGGATGGCTGAGGTGGGAATCGAACCCACCTCTACTCAGTTGACCTCCCGAGGCTGAGTGGACCCCGTTCCAGCCCTCGTACCACTTTTCAAATTTCGTGGCAGAGCCGGGAATCGAACCCGGGCCTCCGGGGGTGGCAGCTAATCACGCTAACCACTACACCACAGGGGCGGACGTTGGTATTTATGAGCAGGTTTACTGCCAGTCAAATGGAATGGCTTGTCATTTTTATTATCGACGCTGGCAGTCATCTCAGACCAACATGAATATGCTTGGATGTTCCAGAAAATAGACTTAAACAACAGAGCCTTTTAGTAATAGTCAGGGATGTTCTCTATTAGATCAAGAGACTAGTTTAAAAGTATAATGCATTATTGGAATAAACGCCTGACTAGTATTCAGAATGAGACTACTGAGTGAGTTGCCAGAGTGGTATAGGCCGCGTGAAGCGAGATTCGGCAGCTCTGAAGATGGTTTTCCATGGATTCAAATTTTCACACCGAAAATGCTGCAATCTTCCAGTCGTTGAGTAAGATTCCACTGGATTCCCAGTCTTCCATTCATTGCGTTTCTCAAGGTAACATCAAGAGTCATAGGGAACAGTAATGGTGAAAGTAGACATCCTTCTTTCACGCCAGTCTTAAGCTTCATTTGGTTCTGTCAAACGCCTTCTATGTTCAACCTAGCATGTAGATTTATCATACAGACTGATGATCTTCTTGAGAATGCCGAAGATCTTCATTGCCCTCCAGTTATCAGCCCAAAACATGCTATCGAAGGCCTCCTTCAAGTCAATAAAGTGAATATACAAAGATTACTGTTACTCTGCTGATTGCTCTGCAATTATTCGTAGAGTATTGATCTGATCTGAAGCCGGGACTGTTTCTGTTTACAGCCACAACCTATTCTTGTATCTCCTTACCCAGTTTCAATCATTCTCATTCATTTATTCTTCATTAGCTCGTTGACGTCAGGAAAAGCATCCGGCCGTAAAAATGCAATAAATTTCATCTAACCTCATCCCCTACCCCGTATCAGAAAACGGGATTAAGTGGTAAACATACAGAATAGTTTATAGCAATTGTACTGATGAACTGATGAACTACTTGAAAATTACATAGAGTAAGCGTCTGGAGAAATGATTTGGACAATAGATCATTCATTGACGGAACCAAGTAAAGCAGTGCCCAAGGCAAGCCGTAATTTTCTCACTCCCCTTCAAATATTACGATGTAGCTTAAAAATGTAAGGGTAGAGGGACGACATTACAGGGAAAATTGACATACAAGTAGGTAAGATTTGAACTAGAATATCTTACTCCATTTTTGCAATATAAATTAAAAACTCTCAGAACAGGTAAATTTGTACTTTTTCTTAACTGTTAGCACCATAAAAGTTTTTAATATTACCAGGAAACTGAGTTATTCAATATTTTTAAATATTGTACAATATCAATTTTAGTATTCATTCCAAATTTCAGGTACACTTTACTAAGGAACTATTAAATATACAGAGCTGAAATTAAACATTCTATTTATGTGGACTGTCATCTGTAAGACAGAATTGAAAAATAAATTTATTACTTAGTGATCCACAGGGCTTAGTTTTTGAAAAATAATTCTTTCATTTTCATGATCAGGAATTTTAAGTGTCTGAAAATAAAAAGTAAGTATAATTTTTGTTCTAACCGAAGTCTCTTATCACACACCAAGCCTATTGGGCACGATTCTGAAATTTTACTTCCTAAAATACAGCCATTACCTAGAAAAGTGTATCTGAAATTTGGGACGCATACTAAAAACTAAACTGTACTATATTTAAAAAATATAGGATAACGCTATATCCTAATAACATTGAAAACTTTCAGGATGCTAACAGTTAAGAAGAAGTACAAATTTATCTGTTCTGAGAGATTTGAAGTTATATTCCAAAAGTGCAGTAAGATATTCTAATTCAAATCTTACCCATATTTATGTTCCTTTCGCCCATAATGTCGTCCCCCTCCGCTCAAATCCACAATTCGGTAAAGTAATGCAAACAAACCGAACTCGGTAGCTGCAGTCGCTTAAGTGCGGCCAGTATCCAGTATTCGGGAGATAGTGGGTTCGAACCCCAGTGTAGGGAGCCTTGAAAATGGTTTTCCGTGGTTGCCCATTTTCACACCAGGCACATGCTGTACCTTAATTTAGGCCACGGCCGCTGCCTTCCAACTCCTAGACCTTCCCTGTCCTATATTCGCCATAAACCTATCTGTATCGGTGCGACATAAAGCAACTTCTAAAAAATAAAAAAAATAATGTAGCATTTAAACATTATTTCATTATTTCGTCAAAGTTAGTTTTTCTAGTTCCTCTTGTTCAACACTTAAGAATTACAATAGGCTATTGGCACATCTCCGAGCGTCTTTCTTTACGTAAGGCTGTAACAAGGAGCCTTTCTTCTTATTTATTATTTTGAGAGATTTGTCGTTAGCTTATGCCGCACAGAATATGATACCAGATAAATAAAACATAATATAAAGGAAATAAAACGAAATCCTGTGCACCTTTCATATTCTGTTTTATTTATTTATTTTTTATTTATTTGAGCCATCCAAATGCCCTCCGCCTTCGCGTTTACTAACAGGAGCTGCTCATCTCAGTTTGTGTAGAATATGTTTTAAATGTATTCATGTGGTTCAAAGCATTTTATAGACGAGTACATGAGATTAATCCAGGGCAACTTAAAAGTACTGACTTGTTTGTTTCGTAATGTTTTGTTTAAAGATATCTAACATGTAGGGACTGCCTGGTCGAGGCGGTAAAGGCGTTCCCGGACGGACGTGGGTTCGAATCACCGTCAGGAATTCGTAAAATTTAAGAGATTTTCCACTTCCGGATGTGCACATGGCTCTGAGATTCACTCAGTCTACACCAAAAATGAGTACCATGTACCAGGTTAATTCCTGGGGGCAAAGGTGGCCGGGCGTAGAGATAACCACTCTACCCCGAGGTTACGGATAGTGGAAGTGTTCGCCTTCCACCCCTCCCAGGGCCTTCATGTTCTATACGGAGATGACTTTACTTTTCTATCTGCCATGTAGGTCATCGGCCCAAAAGTATAGGCAGTCCAACTCAACAAAGCGTGATGTTATAAGTATTGAACAGTACTAATGAAGACGTCCCCGGAATAAGGATGTAACCAACAAATCAGTCACTTTTTAGGAGAGAAGAAAAATATTTTGGGGGTTTACTTCATACTATACACTACTTGAACCAATTACATATGTAAGTGTGCAAATGAATTAATCTGTTAAGTTAAAAACTATATTTTATTATTATAAATTAAGGTTTCAAAAGTAATGTTTGGATTGGAAGTGATAGATCGGAAATAATATGCAAGTATGTCTTACGTTTGCATAAAACAGGAACCGCGCGAGTTGGCCGTGTGGTTAGGGGCACGCAGTTGTGAGTATGTATCCGAGAAAGAGTGGGTTCGACCCCTACTGTCGTCAGGACTGAAGGTGATTTTTCGTGATGGTTTTCCGTGGTTTCCCATTTTCACACCAAGCAAGTGTTGGGACTGTACATTAATTAAAGCCACGGCCGCTTTCTTCCCTCTCCTAGGCCATTCCTATCCTATCGTCGATATAAGACCTGTCTGTGTCGGTGCCACGTAAAGCAAATTAAACAAAAAGGTACATAGCAGAAGAGAAATCCTGTACATGCACTTGGAACACAAATGATAGCAAATAATATTAATGTAACATTAAAAGTAACAACAATAAAAATGTCAAGAAAATATTTCAAGATACAGGTGTGGTTTCGTCTATGCCCTTTATTTAAATGATCTATTACAGCTGGTGATGTACCAACACAAGCACTGTCCATCATCTTGACTGATGTCCCATCCTTACATCACGTAGGACAAAATTCTTCTGGCCGTAAACCAGCTAGAAGTTCAAATGTAAAAATAAGATAAAACCATAGCATTTCCACTGAAATCTCACTTTTCAAAAATTTGTTGTTTTTATCCTTATTCCGTGGAAATCTTCAATTAGTACTGGATACTGTACTCGTGGGTATTGCTGCGATGCTGATGAAGTATTTACAACCCATTTTAATAAATGTTGGAAAAAGTATGACGGCCGGGCTTAGTGGCCCACAGGACTGAGGCGCTGGCCTTCTGATACCAACATGGCAGGTTCGATTCTCGCTCAGTCCGGTGGTATTTGAAGGTGTTCAAATACGTCAGCGTCGTGTCGGTAGATTTCCTAGCACGTAAAAGAACTCTTGTGGGACAAAATTCGGGCACCACGGCGTCTCCGAAAACCGTCAAAGATAGTTAGTGGGACGTAAAAACGATAACATTTTAATTATTAAATTGTATGACGCTAATTTTGTTCAAGAAAAAATGGAGACCATGTAAAATTTGGAAACGAGGGAAGCATGTGTTGCAGGGTTCACTTAGGTTGACGCACCCGGAAATTATTCTCTCTCTCTCTCTCTCTCTCTCTCTCTCTCTCTCTCTCTCTCTCTCTCTCTCTCTCTCTCTCTCCCTCTCTCTCTTTCTCTCCTCTCCTCTCCGTCTGGCTGTCTGCGTCCGTGTGCGAATTCGTGCGGATCTTCTGCTAATGTAAAGTTTGTTGCCGTTTACTTGCCAATAATTAGAGCCAGGATTTGCAAGAAAACGCATGTGGTCTTGGAAAAGACAAATGAACAAAACCAACAGCATAAAACATCAGAATCACACCAGGCGAATGCTGGGGCTGTACCTTAATTAAGGCCACGGCCGCTTCCTTCCCACTCCTAGCCCTTTCCTGCCCCATCGTCGCCATAAGGTCTATCTGTATCGGTGCGACGTAAAACAACTAGAAAAAAATAGAACGTTACTATAATAAGGGTTATAATTAAAGTGATGCCGTAAAATAGAATGTGTTTGTACATTTTTAAATACTGTTAAAAATAATCCCTGGTGTAGGGGTAGCGTGCCTGCCTCTTACCCAGAGGCCCCGGGTTCGATTCCCGGACAGGTCAGGGATTTTTACCTGGACCTGAAGGCTGGTTCGAGGTCCACTCAGCCTACGTGATTAGAATTGAGGAGCTATCTGACGGTGAGATAGCGGCCCCAGTCTAGAAAGCCAAGAATAACGGCCGAGAGGATTCGTCGTGCTGACTACACGACACCTCGTAATCTGCAGGCCTTCGGGCTGAGCAGTGGTCGCTTGGTAGGCCAAGGCCCTTCAAGGGCTGCAGTGCCATGGGGGTTGGTTTGGTTTGGTTAAAAATAATGTATTCAGTATAATCCCGTAGATACATATGATTCAATTATGTGTTCCATGTGACCTTGCCGCGGTGGGGAGGCTTGCGTGTCCCAATGATGCAGATAGCCGAGCCGCAGGTGCAACCATATCGGATGGGTATCTGTTGAGAGACCAGACTAACGAATGGTTCATCGAAAGGGGGTAGCAGCCTTTCGATAGTTGCAAGGGCGGCAGTCTAGATGATTGACTGATACGGCCTTGTAATAATACTCAACATGGCTTAGCTGTGTTGATACTGCTACACGGCTGAAAGCAACGGGAAACTACAGCCGTAACTAACTCCCGAGGACATGCAGCTCTCTCTGTATGAATGATGTACTGATGATGGCTTCCTCCCGGGTAAAATATTCCGGAAGTAAACTAGTCCCCCATTCGGATCTCTGGGTGTGGACTACACGAGAGGGGGCGATCATCAGGAAGATGGATACTGACATTCTGCGAGTCGGAGCGTGGAATGTTAGAAGTTTGAATCGTTGTGGTAGGTTCGAGAACCTGAAAAGGGAGATGGATAGGCTAAAGTTAGATGTAGTTGGTATAAGTGAAGTACGTTGGCAGGAAGAACAAGATTTTTGGTCAGACGACTACCGAATTATCAACACAAAATCAAACAGGGGAAATGCAGGAGTTGGTTTAATAATGAATAAGAAAATAGGGCAGCGGGTAAGCTACTACGACCAGCATAGTGAAAGAATTATTGTCGTCAAGATAGACACCAAACCAATGCCCACCTCAATAGTGCAGGTCTATATGCCTACTAGTTCAGCGGATGATGAAGAAATCGAAAGAATATATGAGGAGATAGAAGATTTAATACAATATGTAAAAGGTGACGAGAATCTAATTGTGATGGGAGACTGGAATGCAGTGGTAGGCCAAGGAAGAGAAGGTAATACAGTAGGAGAATTTGGATTGGGACAAAGGAACGAAAGAGGAAGTCGGCTGGTTGAATTCTGCACTGATCATAATTTAGTCCTTGCCAATACTTGGTTCAAACACCACAAACGACGGCTGTATACGTGGACGAGACCTGGAGACACCGGAAGGTATCAAATAGACTTCATTATGATTAGGCAGAGATTCAGAAACCAGGTGTTGGATTGCAAAACTTTCCCAGGAGCAGACGTGGACTCTGACCATAACTTGTTGGTCATGAAATGCCATCTGAAGTTGAAGAAATTGAAGAAAGGGAAGAATGCAAAAAGATGGGATCTAGACAAGTTGAAAGAAAAGAATGTGAGCGATTGTTTCAAGGAACATGTTGCACCAGGACTAAATGAAAAGGCTGAAGGAAACACTATAGAGGAAGAGTGGAGAGTCATGAAGAATGAAGTCAGTAGGGCTGCTAAAGAAATGTTAGGAAGGAAGAAAAGATCAACTAAGAATCAGTGGATACCTCAGGAGATACTAGACCTGATTGATGAACGACGAAAATACAAGAATGCTAGAAATGAAGAGGGCAGAAAAGAATACAGGCGATTAAAGAATAAAGTGGATAGAAAGTGCAAGGTACCTAAGGAAGAATGGCTGAAGGAGAAGTGCAAGGTTGTCGAAGGCTGTATGGTACTGGGTAAGGTAGATGCTGCATACAGGAAAATCAAGGAAACCTTTGGAGAAAGGAAATCTAGGTTATATGAATATTAAGAGCTCAGATGGAAAGCCACTTCTAGGGAAAGAAGACAAAGCAGAAAGATGGCAGGAGCATATCCAACAGTTGTATCAAGGTAAAGATATAAATAATTTGGTTCTGGAACATGAAGAGGCTGTTGATGCTGATGAAATGGGAGACCCAATTTTGAGGTCAGAGTTTGACAGAGCTGTGAGTGACCTCAATAGAAACAAGGCACCTGGAATTGATGACATTCCCTCTGAATTACTGACTGCCTTAGGAGAAACCAGCATGTCAAGGTTATTTCATTTAGTGTGCAAGATGTATGAGACAGGAGAAGTCCCATCCGATTTTCGGAAGAATGTTGTTATACCTATTCCCAAGAAAGCCTGCGCTGACAGGTGTGAAAACTACCGCACCATTAGTTTAGTATCTCATGCCTGCAAAATGTTAACACGTATTATTTACAGAAGAATGGAAAAACAAGTAAAAGCTGAGTTGGGAGAAGATCAATTTGGCTTCAGAAATGTAGGCACACGTGAAGCAATACTGACTTTACGTCTGATCTTAGAGGATCGAATCAAGAAGGACAAGCCCACGTACATGGCATTCGTAGATCTAGAAAAGGCATTCGATAATGTTGATTGGACCAAGCTATTTATGATTCTCAAGATGATAGTGATCAGATACCGAGAACGAAGAATTATCTACAATCTGTATAAAAATCAGTCTGCAGTGATAAGAATCGAGGGCTTTGAAAAAGAAGCAGCAATCCAGAAAGGAGTGTGGCAAGGCTGCAGTTTGTCCCCTCTCCTTTTCAATGTTTACATAGAACAGGCAGTAAAGGAAATCAAAGAGAAATTTGGAAATGGAATCACAGTCCAAGGAGAGGAAATCAAAACCTTGAGATTTGCCGATGATATTGTTATTTTATCTGAGACTGCAGAATATCTCGAGAAGTTGCTGAATGGTATGGATGAAGTCTTGGGTAAGGAGTACAAGATGAAAATAAATAAGTCCAAAACAAAAGTAATGGAGTGCAGTCGAACGAAGGCAGGTGATGTAGGAAATATTAGATTAGGAAATGAAGTCTTAAAGGAAGTAGGTGAATATTGTTACTTGGGTAGTAAAATAAGTAACGATGGCAGAAGTAAGGAGGACATAAAATGCAGACTAACACAAGCAAGGAAGACCTTTCTTAAGAAAAAAAATTTGCTCACTTCAGACATTGATATCGGAATTAGAAAGATGTTTTTGAAGACTTTCGTGTGGAGCGTGGCATTGTATGGAAGTAAAACATGGACGATAACTAGCTCAGAAAGAAAGAGAATAGACGCTTTTGAAATGTGGTGTTACAGAAGAATGCTGAAGGTGAGATGGATAGATCGAATCACGAATGAAGAGATACTGAATCGAATTGGTGAGAGGAGATCGATTTGGCTAAATTTGACGAAAAGAAGAGATAGAATGATAGGACACATCTTAAGACACCCAGGACTTGTTCAGTTGGTTTTTGAAGGAAGTGTAGGTGGTAAGAACGGTAGGGGTAGACCAAGGTATGAATATGACAAGCAGATTAGAGCAGATGTAGGATGCAATAGTTACGTAGGAATGAAAAGGTTAGCGCAGGATAGAGTGGCATGGAGAGCTGCATCAAACCAGTCTATGGACTGATGACTCAAACAACACAACAACATGCTTAAATACGGTATTCTTTGTATCTCGAAATTTCGATAACTCGAAATGAAACTCGAGATATCGAGGTTCCACTGTAATTGTTTATACAAATGTAAAATAGCATTCCTCCTAGAAATAGAAAGACAGCTGACGATTCCAGACAAAACAACTGGGAACTGGATACAAAAGAGACACATGACTTTCGAAAATATCACTGCCTTCTGGATAAATTAAAGGCAAGTGAGTTTTGAACTCATCACTGCCTTCTGAATACTACTTTTGAATTACTTCACAGGAAAATAATAGCGAGATAAATGAGCGTCAAGAAAGCGAGGTTTTGGAACCGGGGATTAGCAAAGGTGCAACATGCTAATGACAATACCACGGCAAGAGTTTTACTACGGTTTCGTAACGCCTGATATTTAGCGAGAATGATGCACACGGCCATAAGTGAACTCGACTACTCGGCGTTTCATAATCCACGCAGTGTCAGCCATCAGACAGTAACATGCAGTAAGTAGTCTTCGAACACAGGCTTTTTGACGCTATATTTCTAATCCTCAGGTATGTGATTTAGAAAATGTTCTTAAACATTACATTTCTTCATCATAAACAAATCATAGTCTACAATCCCTCGAACTGAAATATGAATTAATACGAAGAAGTGAAATGTGAAAGAAAAGAATGCATAACAGTGCTCCACTATTACTTTGAATAAACGGAAATTAATGGTGCAACACCACACGCCACGTCACGTTCAGCCCCGCCTTCCCTAATAATAATAATAATAATAATAATAATAATAATAATAATAATAATAATACACTGACTGACAGGGCAAATGCAACACCAAGAAGGAGTGGTTCGAAAGGGGTGAAAGTTGGCGAAAAAACAGAGACGGCACGGACGAATAATTGATGTTTATTTCAAACCGATATGCAGGTTACACAATGCGCACGGCATCGACTCAGTAGGATGTAGGACCACCCGGAGCGGCGATGCACGCAGAAACACGTCGAGGTACAGAGTCAATAAGAGTGCGGATGGTGTCCTGAGGGATGGTTCTCCATTCTCTGTCAACCATATGCCACAGTTGGTCCTCCGTACGAGGCTGGGGCAGAGTTTGCAAACGGCGTCCAATGAGATCCCACACGTGTTCGATTGGTGAGAGATCCGGAGAGTACGCTGGCCACGGAAGCATCTGTACACCTCGTAGAGCCTGTTGGGAGATGCAAGCAGTGTGTGGGCGGGCATTATCCTGCTGAAACAGAGCATTGGGCAGCCCCTGAAGGTACGGGAGTGCCACCGGCCGCAGCACATGCTGCACGTAGCGGTGGGCATTTAACGTGCCTTGAATACGCACTAGAGGTGACGTGGAATCATACGCAATAGCGCCCCAAACCATGATGCCGCGTTGTCTAGCGGTAGGGCGCTCCACAGTTACTGCCGGATTTGACCTTTCTCCACGCCGACGCCACACTCGTCTGCGGTGACTATCACTGACAGAACAGAAGCGTGACTCATCGGAGAACACGACGTTCCGCCATTCCCTCATCCAAGTCGCTCTAGCCCGGCACCATGCCAGGCGTGCACGTCTATGCTGTGGAGTCAATGGTAGTCTTCTGAGCGGACGCCGGGAGTGCAGGCCTCCTTCAACCAATCGACGGGAAATTGTTCTGGTCGATATTGGAACAGCCAGGGTGTCTTGCACATGCTGAAGAATGGCGGTTGACGTGGCGTGCGGGGCTGCCACCGTTTGGCGGCGAATACGCCGATCCTCGCGTGCTGACGTCACTCGGGCTGCGCCTGGACCCCTCGCACGTGCCACATGTCCCTGCGCCAACCATCTTCGCCACAGGCGCTGCACCGTGGACACATCCCTATGGGTATCGGCTGCGATTTGGCGAAGCGACCAACCTGCCCTTCTCAGCCCGATCACCATACCCCTCGTAAAGTCGTCTGTCTGCTGGAAATGCCTCCGTTGACGGCGGCCTGGCATTCTCAGCTATACACGTGTCCTGTGGCACACGACAACACGTTCTACAATGACTGTCGGCTGAGAAATCACGGTACGAAGTGGGCCATTCGCCAACGCCGTGTCCCATTTATCGTTCGCTACGTGCGCAGCACAGCGGCGCATTTCACATCATGAGCATACCTCAGTGACGTCAGTCTGCCCTGCAATTGGCATAAAGTTCTGACCACTCCTTCTTGGTGTTGCATTTGCTCTGTCAGTCAGTGTAATAATAACCGGGCTGAGTGGCTCAGACGGTTGAGAAGCTGGCCTTCTGACCCCAGCTTGGCAGGTTCGATCCTGGCTCAGTCCGGTGGTATTTGAAGGTGCTCAAATACGTCAGCTTCGTGTAGGTAGATTTACTGGCACGTAAAGGAACTCCTGTGGGACAAAATTCCGGCACCTCGGCGTCTCCGAAAACCGTAAAAGTAGGTAGTTGGACTTAAAGCAAATGACATTATTATTATTATTATTATTATTATTATTTGTTTTTTTGCTAGGGGCTTTACGTCGCACCGACACGGATAGGTCTTATGGCGACGATGGGATAGGAAAGGCCTAGGAGTTGGAAGGAAGCGGCCGTGGCCTTAATTAAGGTACAGCCCCAGCATTTGCCTGGTGTGAAAATGGGAAACCACGGAAAACCGCCTTCAGGGCTGCCAATATTGGGATTCGAACCTACTATCTCCCGGATGCAAGCTCACAGCCGCGCGCCTCTACGCGCACGGCCAACTCGCCCGGTTATTATTATTATTATTATTATTATTATTATTATTATTATTATTATTATTATTATTATTATTAACAACTACTTAATTGTCATTCTTGTTTTTTTCTAGTGGTTTAATGTCGCACGAACACATCGAAAGTTTTCGGCTAAGAGTCGAAAGGTAGTGGCCGTGGTCTTAATTAGGGTACAACACCAGCATTTGCCTGGTGTAAAATGGAAAATCACGAATAACCATGTTCAGGGCTGTCGATGGTGGGATTCGAACCCACCATCTCTCGAATTCATGCTCACAGCTACGCGACTCTAACTTCACGGCCAACTAGCACTTTCAATATAATGATGATGATGATGATGATGATGATGATGTTGTTGTTGTTGTTGTTGTTGTTGTTGTTTGAGTCATCTATTGAAAGACTGTTTTGTGCAGCAGTCCATACCACCCTAATCTGTGCTAACCTTTTTATTTCTACGTGGGCCGATGACCTTTGATGTTAGGCCCCTTAAAACAACAAGCAAGCATCAGCATTTCTACGTAACTACTACAACCTACATGTGCTCTGATCTTCTTGTCGGTACCGGGCGAGTTGGCCGTGCGCGTAGAGGCGCGCGGCTGTGAGCTTGCATCTGGGAGATAGTAGGTTCGAATCCCACTATCGGCAGCCCTGAAGATGGTTTTCCGTGGTTTCCCATTTTCACACCAGGCAAATGCTGGGGCTGTACCTTAATTAAGGCCACGGCCGCTTCCTTCCAACTCCTAGCCCTTTCCTATCCCATCGTCGCCATAAGACCTATCTGTGTCGGTGCGACGTAAAGCCCCTAGCAAAAAAAAAAAAAGATCTTCTTGTCATATTCATACCTTGGTATGCCCCTTACCATTCTTACCGCCTGCACTTCCCTCGAAAACCAACTGAACAAGTCCTGGGTGCCTTTTATCCCTTCACCTCGTCAAATTTATCCAAATCGATCTCCTTTCGCCAATTCGATTCAGTATCTCCTCATTCGTGATTCGATCTACCAATCTCACCTACAGCATTTTTCTGTAACACCGCATTTCAAAAGCTTCTACTTTCTTTCTTTCTTTTCGAGTTAGTAATCGTCTATGTTTAACTTCCATACAATTCCACACTCCAGAGGAAAGTCTTCAAAAACATCTTTCTAATTCCTATATCAGTGTTCTAAGTGAGCAAATAATATTTCTTAAGAAAGACATTCCTTGCTTGTGCTAGTCGGCATTTTATGTTCTCCTTACTTCTACCATCGTGAGTTATTTTACTGCCCAAGTAACAATATTCATTAACTTCCTTTAAGACTTCATTTCCTAATGCAATATTTCCTGCATCACCAGACTACGTTCGACTGCACTCAATTATTGCTGTTTTGGACTTATCTATTTTCGTCGTGTACACATTTCCCAAGACTCTGTTCATACTATTCAGCAATTTCTCCAGATCTTCAGTAGTCTCAAATAAAATAGCAATATTATCGGCAAATGTCGTGTTTTGATTTCCTCTGCTTGGATTCTGATTCCATTTTCAAATTTCTCTTTGATTTCCTTTGTATGAAAGTGAGGTGGGGAGATGCAAACTGCAGCCTTGGTTCACTCCTTTCTGGATTGCTGCTTCTTTTTCAAAGCCCTCGATGCTTATCACTGCAGACTGATTCATATAGTTTGTAGATAATTCTTCGTTCTCGGTATCTGATTCCTATCACCTTCACAATCTAAAATAGCTTGGTTCAATCAACATTAACGAATGCCTTTTCTAAATCTACGAACGCCATGTACGTGGGCTTGTACTTCTTAATTCGGTCCTCTGAGATCAGACCTAACGTCAGGATTGCTTCACGTGTTATTACATTTATTCTAAAGCCAAATTGATCTTCTTCTAACTCAGTTTCAACTTGTCTTTTAATTCTTCTGTAAATAGTCAGTGTTAAAATTTTGCAGGAGTGAGATACTTCAGTAGTGGTACCATAGTTTCTTACTTTTCGGCACCTGCTTTCTTGGGAATAGGTATAATAACATTCTGTCTAAAACCGGATGGTACTTCTCCTGTGTCATACATATTATTGAATAACCACGCCATGCTGGTTTCTTCTAAGGCAGTTAGTACTCCTGCGGGGGGATGGGGGTATGTGATAAATTCCAGGTGCATTCTTCGTATTTAGGTCTCTCAAAGCTCTGTCGAATTCTGACCTCAAAATTGGATCTCCTAATTCATCTGCATCAATATCCATTGTTCAGGAACCATATCTTCTACTCTTTTACCTTGATATAATTGTTAGATATATTCCTGCCATCTTTGTGCCTTGTTTTCTTTCCATAGAAGTGGTTTTCCATCTGAGCTCTCAATATTCATACTCCTAGTTTTCCTTTCTCCAAAGGTTTCGCTCGGTCTAGAAGCCAAGAATAACGGCCGAGAGGATTCGTCGTGCTGACCACACAAATCGACAGGCCATTGGGCTGAGCAGCGGCCGCTTGATGTGGGGTGTGCGTAAAGGTTTCCTTGATTTTCTTGTCTGCAGCATCTGCCTTTCCTACAACCATACAACCTTCAACAGCCTTGCACTCAGCCATTGCTCCTTAGCTGTCCAGCACTTACTATCTACTTCATTCCTTAATCACCTGTATTCTTTCCTGTCCTCCTCATTTTCTGCATTCTTGTATTTTCGTCGTTCATCAATCAGGTCTAATATCTCCTAAGTTTTCCATTGATTCTTATTTGATGTTTACTTTCTTCCTAACCTTTCTTCAGCAGTCCTACTGACCTCATTCTTTACGACTGTCCACTCTTCATCCACTGAGTTTCCTTCATCCTTTTCATTTGGTCCTTGTGAAACATGTTCCTTGAAACAATCGCTCACATTCTTTCCTTTCAACTTGCCTGGATCCCAACTCCTTGCATTCCTTCCTTTCTGCAATTTCAGCTACGTCGGATGGCATTTCATGACCACCAAGTTGTGGTCAGAATTCACGTCTGCTCCTGGGAAAGTCCTACAATCCAACACTTGGTTTCTGAATCTCTGCCGAATCGCACGGCCAACTCTCCCGGTCCAAGTATTAGCAAGTACTAAATTATGATCAGTGCAGAATTCACCTAACTGACTTCTTTCATTTCTTTGTCCCAATCATTATTCTCCAACTGCTTTACCTTCTCTTCCCCTGCTTGCCACTGCATTCCAGTCTCCTATCACAATTAGATTCTCGTCACCGTTTACATATTGTATTAAATCTTCTATATATTCATACATTTTTCGATTTCTTCATCATCCGCTGAACTAGTAGGCATATAAACCTGCACTATTGTGGTGGGCATTGGCTTGGTGTCTGTCTTAAGAACAACAATACTTCCCTTGAGCAGATCGTAGTTACCCCTGCCCTATTTTCTTACTCATTATTTATCCAACTCCTACATATCCCCTGTTTGATTTCGTGTTCATAATTCTGCAGCTACCTGACCAAAAATCCTGCTCTTCCTGCCAACATACTTCACTTATACAAACTACATCTAACTTTAGCAAATCCAGTTCCCTTTTCAGATTCTCTGACCTACCACAACATTCCACACTCCGATTCGCAGAATGTCAGTGTCCACCTTCCTGATGATTACATCTTCTCTTGTAGTGCCCAGCCGGAGATCCAAATGGGGACCAACTTACTTCCGGAATATTTAACCCGATAGGAAGAATCATCAGTACATCATTCATACAGAGAGAGAGCTGCATGTCCTCGGGAGTTAGTTACGGCTGTAGTTTCCGTTGCTTTCAGTCGTGTAGCAGTATGAACATAGCTAAGCCATGTTGAGTATTATTACAAGGCCATATCAGTCAATCATATAGATTGCCGCTCTTGCAACTTCCGAAAGGGTGCTACCCCCTTTTCGATGAACCATTCGTTAGTCTGGTTTCCCGTCAGATACGGTTGCACCAACGGGTCGGCTGTCTGCTTCGCTGGGACGCACAAGCCTACCCATCGCGGCAAGGTTTCATGGTTAGCAGGGGATAATAATAATAATAATAATAATAATACGAAAACTCCATCAGTGAACACTCTAATGGCACTGATGATGATTATAGAATTGCAGTGACTTCTTCTGGTTCTTCTGCTTCGTTTTTACCCTTGTATTCCTCCTCTTATTCCTCTTCGTTTCCCGAACTACCTGGATACTCCCGTAGTTTTCGCGGTTCCAACCCAAACTCTATTAACAAGTATTAACGATTTACCTTGTCTTGTATCCTAAAATTCATTTTCAAAATATATCGATGATCTACAGGCCAATTGGCAAAACTATCCGAAATTTCCAAATTGAGGTTATGTGTGAATCAAGCAGATAGGCCTAATACTATAACGCATATTCTGATAAACTGGCGTAACCCCACACATGGCAAGATCAGGCAAGTCACTAGGCGTAACCCACAGTTAACAATAGGTTATACCAGTCAATCGGCGCAAGCCTCTGTACTTGCGACAGCTGTCCGACTCGTTGGCTGAACGGTCAGCGTGCTGGCCTTCGGTTCAGAGGGTCCTGGGTTCGATTCCCGGCCGGGTCGGGGATTTTAACCTTAATTGGTTATTCCAATGGCACGGGGGCTGGGTGTATGTGTTGTCTTCATCATCATTTCATCCTCATCAAGACGCGCAGGTCACCTACGGGAGTCAAATAGAAAGACCTGCACCTGGCGAGCCGAACCCGTCCTGGGATCTCCCGGCACTAAAAGCCATACGACATTTCATTTTTGCGACAGCTAAGTCTCTCTATCTCACAAGCCCGCGCAAGCCAGCTGGCGTAACACAGTGTCTGTCTTTGTTTTGATGAGCATGTCTGACTTAGTTGTCACTAAAATTAATTGCCTACTTCAGTAATAGTATTTTTGTCATACGGTCATACTTATTAGTATATGATGCTAATTCAGTTTCGTTGTGAATTTGAGTGCTACTTCTGTGAGGGCAATTTATTTAAATAAATCAGGATGGAAAATTTGTGATTAATGATCATTGCTTTACATAATCAACTTACCGTTGTTATTATTATTTATTCCAATTAGTGTAACCCAAAATATACATTGTTGTAACCAACACTGATATTATATCATTCCCAGTCAAATCACGTAACCCTCAAATTTCACGATAAGGAATTAATTTCATGAAATTGTATGATCTCATACCAAATATTCCAGTAGACTACAGTCTTAGACACATTCTAGAATTGAAATAAACAACAATTAAGGCAAATCAATGCCTCTAGTGAGGTGCAAACTGTGTTTTTGCCTCTCCTGAGAAATTTGCTTACGTCAGTTGGCCTGTACATCATCGATATATCTGAACGTACTGCTTTATCCGTCTCTCCAAGCAAACACGCAAGTAAAATAATAATATGTTACTGATTTTACTTCCCACTAACTACTTTTACGCTTTTATTTTATATCTACTGACAGGAGGCACCTTCAAGTACCATCGGACTGAACCAGAAACTTACCTGCCTCAACCATCTGAGCCGCTCAGACCGGTAAAGTAAAACATAAAAATAACCAATGATACAATTAACACACCAATCTCTATCTAAACCTACGTTTGATTTCCCGGCTTGTGTTGTATTTTCCGATGTATAAGAGTACATTACCAACAACAGCGACACGGAGATTACACTGTTGTGATCAATAGCAGACGGTTGTTGGCCAACAACATGCTTGTTTTGTCGGTGGCAGTTCACGCGGAGTACTTCAAATGCGTGCCGGTCCTGAAGCCGTCTCGCTTGTCAGGTGTCCAATGTTACACAGCTGCACGCAGTTCTGTCCAGTCCCGCTGCTCGCTCTAAGAGGTTAAGTAGTTAAATGGAGAGTTGGCAACGCTGTGTCTCAAATTGAGGAAATCCTGGCACCCCGCGGTCAAGGAATTTAAACACAGCCGGCCACCTAAGCTTCAAAAGCGTGCCGGCCTTAACAAGGAAATAATTGTAAGGACTATAATTTCTCGCCCTGCACGCTTTAGAAATCCAAGTGGAGTTTAGAATCTCTTACACACGAGGCAAGCATGCTATTGGTCAACAGTCGAGTCACCCCGCTGATAGCCATATACAAGTAATTTGCTACTCGTCAACTGTCGAACCGGTGGGTGGTCCAGCTTAACGTTTGAGTCGCCTGCCTTAAATGAGGAAATTGAGAGAACTTAAACCTGACAAAGACAAACTGCTCGTTTGAATGAAGATATTATGGCCAGTTTTCCTGTCCGCAGGAGGCATGAACTTACTAACCTTCCAGCTGTGCATTCAAAGACTGTTCATCCCTCCTCTTCCCCACTGAGCCATAACTACTTCAAATGCTTGGGAGGGAAGATTATATCTTAACTCACCAAATAGACCATGCAAAACAACAACGAAGATGACAGAAGTGTCAACACCTGTTTGAAGGCAGTGTTCATTGTCTATTTATGAAGATTCGCAACACATATCGACTAGCTTTAACTTGAGACACATCAATATTATTTGTAATCATTACATGCAGTAAATAGTGAGCCCGAGTGGCTCCGGTGGCAACGCGCCGACTCTCACCGCTGTGTTCCGTGTTTCAAATCCCGGCCACTCAGTGCGAGATTGTGGCTACTCCAACCACTACTCTTATACCTTCATATCTTCCACATAATATAAATAACATTTGTTTGAGCGCCAGTTGCTTTTTAAGAAAAACAACAAAATTCGGTAGAACAAACCTCTTATATCAATTATCTCAATATCTGGCAATATACAGGGACATGGATCAGGACAATATTAAATTACTGTTGCATTTCCACAACTGAGGATTGTACATGGAACTGGAATCACTTATTCTAATTAAAATAAAACTGAGTTTATGACTATAATTTACGTCACAATGAACAAGCATTGACGTCTTTTAATTTAACAAAAAAAAAATATATAGTGAGATTTGCGGTAAAAATAAAAGGAAAATTTAATCTAAACAAAAAAAGCTATTGGCATGAACTTGAAGTGAGATGTGATATCGCCGCTGATTACATTCTTCTTCATGTTATGAATGCATAACATGTCTGATGCTTTAATTACCTGATGTCTGCATACACCGCTGTTGAACTTGAAATTCTTGGGAAAACCTATGAGCTGAATTCGGGAGCCGTCTGCTGTTATCTTCTTATATAACAAGGAGTTGGCCTACATACCATGTACGCGTGTAGGGAGCTCCAATGTAATTACGTCCACTCAATATATTATAAGAAATTGGAAAATATTATTGAAACATCTTGTGAAGTCCATCCTCACAAGAAGATGATGTTTCTTTATCAGCATAGTACCCGTCTCTGCTCGGATACAACCACCACTTGTAGACCTCCTCGATTATTACAAGACCTCTTGAAAACACAACTCTTAGCTCTGACCATCACACTAAGACCACTTCTTCCATTCGATACATCTGACTGTTACATATGATCTGCACGATATGATCTGAACGATATGGTCTGATAGATATGATCTATGACCACCGTCGCATCGACTTTTATAACCTCGCGATGACGACTCATCTCCCTACTCTCTGTTCATCCCTTCCACTTCAACATACAGTAGCTGGCGAATACTGACACTTGGTCGCAATCACGTGCCCACGCACTGATGTCATCAGTCAAGTGTCGTGTAAGCGTGCCCAAGCGGATTGCAGATGACTAAGTTTCGTGCGTCACCGGGAATTCTACTTGCACACAACATTCTCAGTTAAACATAGCCTCGATTGCAAAATACTATGCCAGCTCATCTAGCCAGAGTTACAAGCCATAGCATGACTATATGAAACCAACAAATCTCACTAACTACAATACAGAATAATTACAAACAAATTTCACTTAACCTATGATTAAATACAATAATATACGTGATACCTAATTATTACAGTCTAAATGATGAGAAACAGAATATATAAAATCTAATGAATCGGGTTAATAATAATAATAATAATAATAATAATAATAATAATAATAATAATAATAATAAATAAATACTGAATGGAATCTGTAACCCTGTTGTACGGTTACAAGATTTGTGATGGACAAAGCGGTGGCGGGACAGGTCCTTCTCCGGGTACTCCGGTTTATCCTGCCATCTTTCATTCCAGCAACACTCTCCAGTATCATTTCATCTGTCAGTCATTAATCATTGCCCCAGAGGATAGCGACAGGCTTTGGCCGCCGGCGCAATTCCTATCCTCGCCGCTAGATAGGGGCTTCATTCATTCCATTCTTGACCCGGTCAATTGACTGAAAATAGGCTGAGGATATTAATTTTAATTTTGTTCGGCTCCTTATCTGAGTGGGCATCGACGGGGCCTTGATTGATAGTTCCGAGTTCGATTCCCGGCAGAGTTGGGGTTTTCAACCGCGTTTGGTTAAATAATGTTAACAGTTCTATGTCCCAGGCCGGCTCCAGCTCAGTGTGGTGGCTTTCTTTTCAAAGGACTCCGGGTTCAATTTCCATCCGGCCCGGTTATTTTCACCGCACCTGCTTATTTCTCTAACTCGGTGGCTGGGTGTTTGTGTTTGTCCTAGTTCTCATCTTAACTTACCTACAGCACATGACAGTATAGTGAAAACGTCCCTCCACATAGGGTTGGCGTTAGAAAGGACATCGGGCGCAGAACCAGGTGGTTCACCAGCCCCTTATTTTTTCGGAATTAGGCAACCCAACTAACGCGTTTATCATAGTCATCCGAAAAACATTAGTACCTGCTTCTGTATGGCCATAGTACAACCATACCTTTTAAATATTGTTCGCGAATATGGTAGAAATCACAAACGGCAGGGTTGTTTCTATTAATTAAACTCAGAGCTGCGATTAACACTATCTTTCGTTTGGACAGGAATTGTCTATAAGGACAACAACGTACTAAGCATCCTCCGAGACTTGCGGTTGCTAAGGTGGCTAAGCCACGCATCATCAAACAAACAATCACTACTGATCTGCATTTAGGGCAGTCGCCCAGGTGGCAGATTCCCTATCTGTTGTTTTCGTAGCCTTTTCTTAAATGATCGCAAAGAAATTGGAAAATTATTGAACATTTCCCTTGGAAAGTTATTCCAATCCCTAACTCCCCTTCCTATAAACGAGTATTTGCCCCAATTTGTCCTCTTGAATTCCAACTTTATCTTCATATTGTGATCTTTCCTACATTTAAAGATACCACTCAAACTTATTCGTCTTCTGATGTCCTCTCACGCCATCTCTCCACTGACAGGTCGGAACATACCACTTAATCGAGCAGTTCGTCTCCTTTCTCCCAAGTCTTCCCAGCCCAAGCTTTGCAACATTTTTGTAACGCTACTCTTTTGTCGGAAATCAGCCCGAAAAAATCGAGCTGCTTTACTTTGGATTTTTTCCAGTTCTTGAATCAAGTAATTCTGGTGAGGGTCCCATACACTGGAACCATACTCTAGTTGGGGTCTTACCAGAGACTTATATGCCCTCTCCCTTACATACTTACTACAACCCCTAAATGCCCTCATAACCGTGTGCAAAGATCTGTACCCTTTATTAACAATCATATTTATGTGATTACCCCATTGAAGGTCTTTTCTTATATTAACACCTAGGTACTTACAATGATCCGCTAAAGGAACTTTCACCCCATCAGCGCAGTAATTAAAACTGAGAGAACTCTTCCTATTTGTAAAACTCACAACCTGACTTTTAACCCCGTTTATCATAATACCATTGCCCACCGTCCATCTCACAACACTATCGAGGTCACCCTGCAGCCGCTCACAATCTTGTAACTTATTTATTACTCTGTACACAATAACATCATCTGCAAACAGCCTTATCTCTGATTCCACTTCTTTATAAGAAAACATAAAGGTCCAATAATACTGCCTTGAGGAATTCCCCTCTTAAGTATTACAGGGTAAGATAATGCTTCGCCTACTCTAATCCTCCGAGTTCTGTTTTCTAGAAATATAGCCACACATTCAGTCACTCTTTTTTCTAGTCCAATTGTTGTAGCATCAGCCAAGCTGTGTGGTGGTAGGTAATGATTACACATGTTTATTTTTTTTCGATGAATGCCGTTTACATTGATTGCAATATGGCCGCATATCACCCTGTTCCAAAGAGTGAATTTTTATTTGGCCCTGGAAAGGACCGTTTTTATCCGATGTTACATATCCAGGTTGGACTACGACGTGGTGGTCTGTAGGTAGGAAGTAGAGTACCCTGTATATTCAGAGTAACAATTGTTCGAAGCGTTGACCACTTTACGGTGTTCATTTAACATTTTACCATTACGGAGAACGTGGGATACATTTTAATTCGACCGTACTTTTAGCAACAATTCAACGTACTATTCATAGGAATACACCGTGAAGAGATGAATGATTGCTGTGATGTGACCTGGTAGGTGTGGATTATTATTCGTGTGCGTTGGATTCCGTAAGTTGTGGATTCGAATGCCATGCTGGCCGTCCTGTAAAGGGTTTTCCTCCGTTTCCCATTTTCACCACCAGGCCAATGCCGGGACGTACCTTAATAGATGACCAAGACCGATCTACTTCCCAGTCCTTCCCTCACCCATCTTTAGGGGAAAGACGCCAACTCAGAACACACCCCTTAAAACCAAGAGCAGAAATATTATTTATTATTATTGCATCCCCGCTAAAATGGAGCACCTCTGTCGTTATGAAAATGCCTAATGCTGGATTCGAACCACTACGCCGCCGATACTCACATATCATCTGCTCCAGCCCTTAATCGATTCAACCACGAAGTCAACATACATGATGCTTGCTAGAGGCTTAGTAACTAAGAACAGCCGTTCTACCTCGAAAGTTAACATACGTGTCCAAGACTTCTGTGAAGGATTACGGGGTTCATTTCACTTCCTTACGTTACAGAGCACGTGACATAACCTATTAATTCGATCGTATTACGGGTACCTGTGTTATTTCAAGGCGCAATTAATGACAGGTTTGCAGAATGGTCATTAGTATTTGACGCGGAGTTGGGCATAGTAGGTTTTCCTTTGTCAGCCTCTGTGGTGTAGTGCTTAGTGTGATCACCTGCCACCCCTGGAGGCCCGGGTTCAATTCCCGGCTGTGCCTCCAAATTTGAAAAGTGGTACGAGGGCTGGAACGGGGTCCACTCAGCCTCGGGAGGTCAACTGAGTAGAGGTGGGTTCGATTCCAACCTCAGCCATCCTGGAAGTGGTTTTCCGTGGTTTCTCACTTCTCCTCCAGGCAAATGCCGGGATAGTATCTAATTTAAGGCCACGGCCGCTTCCTTCCCTCTTCCTTGTCTATCCCTTCCAATCTTCCCATCCCCCCGCAAGGCCCCTGTTCAGCATAGCAGGTGAGGCCGCCTGGGTGAGGTACTGGTCATCGTCCCCAGTTGTATCCCCCGACCCAGAGTCTGAAGCTCCAGGACACTGCCCTTGAGGCGGTAGAGGTCGAATCCCTCGCTGAGTCCGAGTGAAGAACTAACTCTGGATGATAAACAGATAAAGAAGAAGTTTCTCCTTTGCTAGGTCCATGGATCAATTTACAGTGATTGCACATAGATAGGGGGGAGCCTTATTGACCATAAGGTGAAATTTCAAGTTATTTGGTGTTCATAAAACTAACTTACAAGGATCTTTAGGTTAAACGCGTTGTTTGGGTGCCTTTCTCCGAAAAAATAAGGGGCTGGTGAACCACCCGGTATATATACAGCCGACCCCAAGTACTTGGGCAAAGATCGAGAATGAGAAGAAAAGAATAAGAAGAACAGTTTAAGTTCCCACGAACTAATTTTGCTGTTTTGGGTGTTACTGATGTGCCAGAACTTTTTCCTGCAGGAGTTCCTTTCCGTGCCGTTAAATTTCAAGTGCCATCTGGTTGAGGCGGAATCAAACCCTCTGACATGGGCTCGGATATTCACCGCCTTAGAGTCACTGTTCGGAAAATAGCTTGTTTTCCTAATACTGTGCTTCCACAGTCCTATTGTATGACTTTGGTTCGCAAAGTGTTGGAGAGTGTACCCTAGAGGAGGGCAGAGAGTGGGTATACTCAGTCTTATTGCTTAGCTTACTAGACCAAGTTCGCTCTCTCTCACATCAAGCAGCTCCTTGCTTAGTGTCGCTTATATTTCACATACTGATATTCTCAAATGTTGAGTACAATGAACGCAAGAATCACCGAGCGAGTTGGCTGTGTGGCTAGGGGCGCGCAGCTGTGAGCTCGAATCCGGGAGATAGTGGGTTCGAACCCAACTGCCGGCAGCCCTAAAATGGCTTTCCGTGGTTTCCTATTTTCACTCCAGGCAAATGCTGGGACTGTACGTTAATTAAGACCACGGCCGCTTCCTTCCCATTCCTAGGCCGTTCCTGTCCCATCCTCGCCATAAGACCTATCTGTGTCGGTGCGACGTAAAGCAAAATAGCAAAAAATAGAAAGTTCTATAATTACGTTGTTTAAAAAATGTGGTGTAGTGTAATTAGCTGCCACCCCCGGAGGCGCAGGTTCGATTCCCGACTATGCTACGAAATTCGAAAAGTGGTACGAGGACTGGAACGGGGTCCACTCAGCCTCGGGAGGTCAACTGAGAAGAGGGGATTCGATTCCCACCTCAGCCATTCTCGAAGTGTTTTTTTCGTGGTTTCCCACTTCTCCTCCAGGCAAATGCCGCGATGCTACCTAACTTAAGGCCACGGCCGCTTCCTTCCCTCTTCCTTGTCTATCCCCTGTAAGGCCCCCTTTCAGCATTGCAGTTGAGGCAGCTTTGGCGAGGTACTGGTCCTCTTCCCTAGTTTTATATCCGACCAAAATTCTCACGCTACGGGACACTGCCCTTGAGGTGGTAGAGGTAGGATCCCTCGCTGAGTCCGAGGGAAAAACCAAGCCTGCACTGTAAACTGATTAAATAATAATAATAATAATAATAATAATAATAATAATAATAATAATAATAATAATAATAATAATAATAATAATAAACGGTATAAATATTCGGATGCTTAATTTTGTTCATTTCATAGAGACGAACCTGTGGTACAGCAGCCCGTTAGGACCATGGCCTGCTAAGACGACTGCTGCCCAGACAGATGGTCTTCAGGTTTTGGAATGCCAACGAGATGACATCCTCAGTCTTACTTGACCACGTTCGCTATCTCTCTTATTAGACATATCCTCAGTTAGTGTCACGATGCTGAGTAAACCCCGTGCCATTCTTCAGTCCAGAATTATAATCCCTGGATTGGTCGGGAATCGAAACCAGGACTTCTGTGTATGAGGCACGCATACTACTCCATAGGGTTGGTAATGTTATTAATGAATGCACGACTTTGAGTCCACGGTTCCGTTTGAAGCTTTTCTTATTCCACAGCTTTCCCACCCTCGAGTGCAAAATGTGTAGCACCTGTT
The DNA here is from genome assembly GCF_040414725.1 of Anabrus simplex. Taxonomy (NCBI): domain Eukaryota; kingdom Metazoa; phylum Arthropoda; class Insecta; order Orthoptera; family Tettigoniidae; genus Anabrus; species Anabrus simplex. The sequence continues at coordinate 1,147,846,745 of NC_090266.1, read as the reverse complement.
GTCTTGACCCTGTTCTACGGCCGGATGCCCTTACTGATGCAACCCTGAATTGAGGAATTTATTAGCTGTTCTGTAGCTGTTGGTATTGAGTCTATTGGGACATATACAAACACCCAGCCCCTATAGCTCATTCCCTGTTAAGAAAACAGTTTTGCTCTTATGGACCTAAAAGGACTGAACACCCATAATTACTCGAGATTAAGGAATATTACAATGTACTTTATATTTTATTATGAATAATCATGGATGAGGCACTTTTTGCTCATGAGTTCTTAAAATAACTGCTAAATATTTGTTATTTCCTAAATACTTTCGCAGGAGGACGCGCAATGGAAGGAACAGCCATCACTTTGTTGCCCTTCTGAGTTGCTCAGGTACGGGTGACACGTAATCTGTTACTCTGTGAATCGCCGGCATCGTATCACTGTTGAAGGGAACATGTGCGATTTCTTTCTTTAATATTAATAGAGTGATTTATTTGCGTTGTGGCTGAGACCGTACATATCTTTGTTTTCCTACATGCTTTACGTCGCACCGACACAGACATGTCTTATGGCGACGATGGGATAGGAAAGGCCTAGGAGTTGGAAGGAAGCGGCCGTGGCCTTAATTAAGGTACAGCCCCTACATTTACCTGGTGTGAAAATGGGAAACCACGGAAAACCATCTTCAAGGCTACCGACAGTGGGGTTCGAACCTACTATCTCCCGATTACTGGATACTGGCCTCACTTAACCGACTGCAGCTATCGAGCTCGGTGTACATAAAATTAAGCGAGGATAGGTACTTAGGGAGAAACAATATCAAACTGTGCTTAACCCTCTACTGTATAGTGTTGCCATCAGGCAACATGTAACTTTTCACCTGTGTAGGTGAATAGATTGTGGACAGAGGTAATTTTACGGCACATCTTCAACTGTACAGTCAATCATACATATATAACAGTGATGCTTTCTGAGTTGCTCAGAACAGCAAAACAGCCCTAAGGAATACACAACTTTGAATCCACGGTCTCGTTTGAATCTTTTCTTCTTTCACCGCTTTTCCCACAGCCCTACAAACAAAGGTATTCATTCCACCCCGTCAACATCCACGCGTACCAAGCACAGTTTATTATCCATGGGCCCTCCCCATCACATTATCACTGACTTCAGGAGTACTTCTGGCTCAACCCCATTCGCAGGGAGGACGAGCAGTGGAGGGAACAGCCAACGCTTTGTTGCCTTTATTCATTATTCTTCTGAGTTGCTCAGGTACGTGTAACATGTAATGTGTTACTCTGTAAATCGCCGGCAGCTTATCACTGTTGAAGGGAACATTTGCGATTCGTTTCTTTAATATTAATACAGTGATTTATTTGCGAGGCTGTACATAAAATTAAGCCAGAGCAGTACTTACGAAGAAACAAAATCAAACTGTGCTTAATGTATCTTTCTTGAAACAATCCTGATAAAAACCTCTGCTGAGTGATTACAAGAAACTGCTGAAGTTTTCTGAGAGAACCCTTGTTGCTGGAAAAGCCTTAATAGGCCCCCTGTAAACCCCCTGTACTCTAGATTACATTTAAAAAGTCAGCTTAGGTTATTTCTATTTTTATCTAGAAATTGATTACTAAGTTTCAGAAATATTTGTACCGTCGTTTTTCCGCCATGCTGTTCAGCAGTGCTGTTCGATAAGGCTAAGAGCAAACGCTGTTAAAATTCCCAACTCTGTCGGGAATCGAACTCGGGGCCCTGAACCGAAGGCTTTGGCAATGACCATTTAGCCAAGGAGGCAGACAAAATGATTCCTCAGATAATGCTACGTGCAAAGCCGTGCATAGCTCACTATTGGATTGATTGCCTAAGACAACGCAATCAATTAGGCAATAATGTTCATCACTTTTAAATATACACTATCGTACGAGGGTGTTCGCCATGCGGTTAGGGTCGCGTAGCTATGAACTTGAGTTCGGGAGATGGTGGGTTCGAATCCTTGAAGTTGGTTTTCCGTGGTTTCCAATTTTCACACCAGGCAAATGCTGGGACTGTACCTTAATTAAGGCCACGGAATCTTCCTTCCCAGTCCTAGCCCTTTCCCATCCTCACGTCGCCGCAAATATTCAATTTGTCAGTGCAACCTTAAACCGCTAGCAAAAAAATAGCCGGGCTGAGTGACTCGGACGGTTGAAGCGCTGGCCTTCTGAACCCAACTTGGCAGGTTCGATCCTGGCTCAGTCCGGTGGTATTTAAAGGTGATGAAATACGTCAGCCTTGTGTCGATAGATTTCCTGGCACGTAAAAAAAACTCTTGCGGGACTCAATTCCGGCACCTCGGCGTCTCCGAAAACCGAAAAAAGTAGTTAGTGGGACTTAAAGCCAATGATAATATTATTAAAAATAAGTATAAATTTAAACTGTATTTTTCTTGCTTATAACAGGTAGTACCTTCTGGTTCATTGTCAGAAGCAAAGGGAACTATCGAACTCTTTATTTTCCTATACCCGTAATGTTAAAAGTAATGTTTTGACAGATAAGGGTGGAGGGAGGAGCATTATACGGTGTTGCCATATTCCTGCATTCCTTTCTCCTTCTCCTGGCTTCCGGCTCACTTGTTCGTTTGTTCAGAGCGCTGTGATCTGTTGTACACAGCTCAGAAGTGAGAGGTTTGGCAACTCCAAGCAACACGAACCGGCCAGCAGGCTTATCTCTATGGCAACCGTCGTGGGTCCGCCCACGTTTCCATGCCAACAATAAGCACTACTACCTTCTACCAAAGCAGTAAACGGACCTTTCTCTAAAAACTGTCAAAGGCACCTTTCAATATTACGACTATAGAATGCCGCTTGAGTGACCGACCCACTGGCTGAATGGTCATCATTAAGGCCTTCGGTTCAGAGGGTCACGGGTTCGATTCCCGGCCGGGTCGGGATTTTAATCACGTGTGATTAATACTTCTGGCTTGGGGACTGGGTGTTTGTGTTTGTCCCAACACTTTCATCTTCATATTCAGACAACGCACTACACTACCAACCACCACAGAAACACGCAATAGTGATTACGAACTTTAACCCTTCAGTTCTAGCACGGAGTTTTTTCAGGGCCATTGCTCCCGCGGGGAAAAGTATTACACAACTCTTTCGTGAAAATGTATCGGAACGTAAAAATAAAATTATGTTCTTGTCATGTTGTTTCCCAATGACGACCTTATAAATGAAGAAAACACAATTGAAATAACTCCGAGTATGGACCTCACACATAACTTCAAGGCGAACACATTTCGTCTTCAGTTCTTGGCGCCGTTAAAACTAGTGCTGTGAAAATCGATCACTCTTCATTACAGTTGACACTAAAGTTTCGTCTTTTTACCCACCTTCGGATTTCTGGTTCAGGAATTCTTTACACGCGGTATTGAAATGATTTTGGCAGCCTTACTTTTCACACAGCACACAAGAGATTCTGCTTTTTCTGTCCCGATTTCTAGGTCACCTGTCGGATGATACCGGTGTTTTTCTCTTCAATAGTGGCATTGGAGGGACCTAGGAATTTTTCTTTTATCCTTTGAACTCATTGGCAAGGCTTTCTCTCTGATATTGCGAGGCAAACGTGTTTCTGTCGCTCCAACTGTTATCTGAGGTTTCACGAACTCTATTTCAATTGATCTTACGAAGACTTTTCCAGGGAGAACATTTTCAAGGTTGTTGCCAACATAAAGAACATAGCTATTGATACGTTCTCACAAAAAAACACGCAAGAATGGAAACTGAAAAGTCACGATTTTGCCAGTTGAGTTTCGCCGGTGCTCGCATGGGGTAAGATGTTACACCAGTCGGCTTTGTCTCACTGCTGAAAACGTTCTGACGTCCGATGATTTATGACAAACAATTCGGGAGGTGTCACACAGTTTCCTTTAAATGTACACAGCAGCCCAGAGTACAGTCAGTGATAGAAAAAATGGCAGTCGTTTTCCGAGATTTGACCCTGTTTTACGCCCAGATGCCCTTTCTGACTCCAAATCTATGTGGAGGGATATGCAAACTATTGCGTGCTTCTGTAGTGATTGGTTGTCTGGCGTGTTGTCTGAATTTGAAGAGCGGAGTTTTGGGACAAACACAAATATCCAGTCCTCGAATCAGAGGGATTAACCTGATGCGACTAAAATCCCCGACCCGGTCAGAAATCGAACCCGGGATCCCCTCTGAACCGAAGGCTTCAACGCTGACCATTCAGCCAAGGAGACCGACATATTATTATTATTATTATTATTATTATTATTATTATTATTATTATTATTATTATTATTATTATTATTATTATTATTATTATTATCGTATTCAGAAGATTTCGGGAACCAATATTTGGTGTAAACTTAGGTAGAGTAAAGGGTGGTAAGATTGACAGTTTGAGAAGTAGGGCGTTATATAAAAGTTTAGGGTTTAGTATATTCATTTCCCGTCCAGTTATCCTGAGTTCGATTCACAGCTCAGCCGCAAATTTGAGAATGGTTTGAGGGATTGAGTCCGATCCGAGCCGCGGCAGAGAGTAGCGCGTTACGCTCTTGTCATACTACGGGAAGTATTTCCGAGTGAAAGTGGTGTTGTTTCGTGCTGTGTGACAACTTGAAAGTCAAATATGGTAAATTCTAGTATTAGGTTAAACACAGTTAAATGTGCATTTCTGGACAAAGTTAACAAACCCGGCCCAGCTGAAATTCATGAATGGATACGAGATATGTTAAAACTGAAGATCGACCAATTGGAAGCAATCCAGCTGGATAACCTAGAGACAGCAATCTACATCAGGCTCACAATTAAACTTCTCATATACCGGGCGAGTTGGCCGTGCGGTTAGGGGTGCACAGCTATGAGCTTGCATCCAGGAGATAGTGGGTTCGAATCCCACTGTCGGCAGCCTTGAAAATGGTTTTCCTTGGTTTCCCATTTTCACACCAGGCAAATGCTGGGCCTGTACCTTAATTAAGGCCACGGCCGCTTCCTTCCATCCCATCGTCGCCATAAGACCTATCTGTGTCGGTGCGACGTAAGGCCACTAGGAAAAAACAAAAGAAATTCTCATGGAGAAAATCATCCTGTCCATAACCAACGGAAAATCTCTGGTTCGTAAATTAACAAGGGAAGGGCGCGAACTGGGGAATCACGGATCTGACGTAAATTCTTCGCGCACGTTAATGAGCAAGAATAGCACAACGGCCAAACCATACCATTCGGAAATTAACTCATGCGACCTACAGAAAGCGTTTAAGTTAGCACGTTTGAGGTGGCGCGTTTGGCTACGCAGGACTGCGGTGCGTGCTGGGTTCACTCGTCGAGGGTACGGCTCCATGGCTAAATGGTTAGCTTGCTGGCCTTGGTCACAAGGGTCTTGGGTTCGATTCCAAGTGAAGTCGGGAAATGTAACCATCATTGGTTAATTCCGCTGGCCGGTGGTTGGGTGTATGTGTCTTCTTATTCATCATAATTTCATCCTCATCCTGACGCTCAGGTCATCTATGGGCGTCAAATCAAAAGACCTGCACCTGGCGAGCCGAAGTCCTCGGACACATCCCCGGCACTAAAAGCCATACGCCATTTAGTTTCACTTGTCGAGGAACCGCGCTACTGATCTTCTTGTCTATTCCGTTAGTAATTGCGTAGCACGTCGTGAAAATAATGGAGCAGCTTTAACAGAAATGATTTAACTCCTGTATTGATTATAGGTCAATAAAGGCAATAGAATAAGATTGTTATAGTGAAGACAAATGTTAATCAGTGTAACATGGGACGTTACACACGAACATTTCTGCAACAATTATGCTCGCGGTAGAAATGTTGAAAGCACGAAGCCGTTCTGCACCAACCACACCTAATGAAGCGAGGGTAAGTGTCTAATATCACATGTTCCATATTTTTCTTCCAACGTAAAAATAACAACCACTTCTCACATACAACGACTATAAGCGTATGTCAGCGTGGCCTCAAATCATCTGTTGGACAGTGCGAGTTGCGGGTAGGGAATGGAGTAGCGGCCTGCGTAGCCGAGAGCGTTAATGCGTGTTCGGTTCCATGGCTAAATGGTTAGCGTACCGGCCTTTACTTCAAGGGGCCCCGGGTTCGATTCCTGGCCTGGTCGGGGGTTTTAACCTTAATTGGTTATTTCCATAGGCTCGGAGACTGGTTGTGTGTTGTCGACCTTAGAAAATAAAAGGAAAAACAAGGACAGAAAATAAAATGGAAAAAATTAAAAATGTGAGGAAAAGACAAAAGTAAGAAATTAAAATAATTTTAATTTCCGAAAGAAGTATTTTTGCCATTGTGTTATTCTTGGCTCATTTAATGTGTGTGAAAAATTTAGGATCGGCGTTTCCCCGTTACGCGCCCTTCCCTTGAATTCTCAGATGAGAAAATATTGAACTTCTTCTCCAAGTACGGGAAAGCTAGGGATATCCATAACGAGCGACGGTCTCCAGCATGCATAGTTAATATTTATAGCGAGATTTGAGCAATGCGAATAGAACTGAAATCACCCATACCGCCAATTATCACAATTGATAGTTATAAGGCGAGCGCTTAATTGTTGCCTTAGATTTATATACAGTCTGAGTTATGATACACATGTCACCCCATACTATCACACTATTTCATGGCTGAAACCTGACAAACGACGGATGTATCACATACTGATACAGATATACAGACTGCTCTCTGAAGACAGACCACTATACATTTCATCCCAGCTTAAGTATTTGTCCTCCTTTCACTGCAGTAATACCCGCTCTAGTTCCTCCCTTTCTATTCCTGTCCACCGATCCTCTATGTACAACAATTCCTTTGTTGTGGCGGGTTCTAGACTTTGGAATTCCCTGCCAGTCAGTGTCAGAAATTCCACCTCATTACCTAAATTCAAGTCTGCTTGCCGAGACTACGTGCTAAATGCAGCTGACTAACTTGTATGACTGGACGATCGAATGAATGTGAGTTAGAAAAGTGTAATGTATTTTTGTGTAGGTTATTATTTACTGTATAATATGATGTACTCAAACTGTATCACTACAGTGGTTAAGTGTAAGAGAGGGCCAAGAGCCCTAACTTCGCCACCTACAAAGGCATAATAAATAAATAAATAAATAAATAAATAAATAAATAAATAAATAAATAAATAAATAAATAAATAAGGTCCAGGTTATTTATGATGGACAACATGAAATATGTTTTTGTAGCGATGCCACCGACCATTTTAGGCAGGAGTGCCCGTGGTGAGCTAGCATTGTAAACAAAACAGGCCTCAGGCTGTTATGCGAGACAGTAGCCACCGCCGAAAGCAGTTCGGACAGTTCTAAGCGCACTGAACCCAGCGCCTCGCGGCAGGAGACGAATGCGCCTGAACACACGACTGTTGCAGAACAACACAAACAGGACAGGCAGGTTACCTCTTCATCGCCACTAGTCGCGTCAAATACACAACAACAGCAGATACAACCACGATGAGAAGACATACAACATAAACAACTGGAGATAAACAGGTAATTCTTCGGGTAATGAGCAGACTGTTGTGGTGGATGATCTCCCACCTCTTGTACTAGAACAGAGACCAGATGCAACTCCTTCTGTTGTAGGACATAGTATAACAAGTGATAGGGAACAAGACAATAACACAGAGAATTCCACAAGTACACGTCATGATGTTCATTCGGAGCTCAATTTAGACCCTAAATCTCACAATCTGTTATGGTTGGAAGAACTAGAACATAAGACTGTGAAAAGAGAACAGAGCTTAGAAGAAAGTATGAGCATAGACACAAGAGTAACCAATATGGACACTAGTGAAACACTATACAGAGACACGTCAGCAGTTACATTTCTTCCAAAGTAAAAGTACAAACAGCCTCAAAGGAAGAAACATTGAAACCACATAAACATTCAAGACACCCGTGGATGCAGGGAAATAGACTGGGAGCTAGACATCCGTAGATCCCCACCCCCCCACCCCGCCTCCCAACCCGCCTTCCAGTCCGCACCGAATATTGTACCAATCCCCCCTTGCTCAATAAAATATCAAAGAGAAAGACTATTGAGGAAACTTCAATAATTATCGTATACTAAACAGAAAACACCGCGCATTGGAAACGTAATAATAGTTTATGCTCCAAACAAATACAAGTTGTCCAATGGATCCGACCGGATCAGACAAAAAATAGTCCAAAACTGAACCTGAGTCGCATAAGCCAAAGAGAACAAGCAAATGAGGCAATTACGTCAATAGCATCTGTCATTAATCGGGCAAAAAAATGAAATAAACAACCATTTCATGAGCCCGATGAAGCCGTATTTGGTCAAGATACATCAGCTCTAGGCGAATATGCTTCTATCCGCACAAAAATATTTGCAGAGGCGATACCATTGGCTCAATATTGTTAAGGAATAAACAATGTATGTTCTTCTTACGATGCTGTTGACTTACACCCTGATGACTCTCAATATAAACTGCATCCAAATAGCAAGCAAAGAGCCACTTTTTCAGCAATTAGTGCGTGATCGGGATGTGGAAAGTTGCCACGGAAGACCTTATCACCATTCCTGGTTACGATAGAATAGTTAACGTCAATGAACACATATGAGGCGCAGCCATGTATATTAGGGACAATTACCTCATTCGGGCCCGATATTACTACCAAATTCACGTGGGGTAAGCACTTTTCCTCGAGACCTGCTTGTGGCGAATATTTGCGCTCCGTCAGGATCGTAGGCAAGATTACAGTGGCTGCAATTATTTTCCACAGAAATTCTACCTCCCATTCATAAACATCGAGGAAATATGATCCTTGGTGGCGACTTCAGCGCATTTCTAGCAGCAAAAGACCAAAGTGGCCAATTTCAGTTATGCCCAGTGCTCTCTCTGCCTTAATACAAGGACTACAATTAAAAGACACATTGGATATTAAATAGACGAATTCAGCCTTTATTGCCATACTGAAGCATCACGACTGGATATAATATATGTCAGTAAGAATTTACTAGCTGAGGCTCGCGATGTGGGTGCCTGCCCAGTTGAGTTCACGAATCACTGTGCTTATACTCGTTTTTCGAGGGCTCAGAATAACAAGAGCTGGGCTGAGTGGCTCAGACGGTTGAGGCGCTGGCCTTCTGATACCAACTTGGCAGGTTCGATCCTTACTCAGTCTGGTGGTATTTGAAGATGCTCAAATACGTCAGCCTCGTGTCGGTAAATTTACTGGCACGTAAAAGAGCTCCTGCGAGACTAAATTCCGGCACCTCGGCGTCTCCGAAAACCGAAAAAGTAGTTGTTGTGACGTAAAGCAAATAACAGTATTAATAATAATAAGGTTCTGTCGAACGTTTGGTAAACGTTATAGGAGCGCATTTTTAATAGTTTGGTGAATGATAAGTTCAAAACCAATAAAGATTTTTAAAACTATTCTGGGTGGTTCGGTGGCTTGACTAATTTTTTATGATCTATTGAGATAAATAGTCCAAAATGTGTTGCAATGGTGGTGAAAAAAAATAAAATATACAGGCTGCTCTCAAATAGAACCTTTTATTTCCAAACTGTAACTTTTATTTCTCACTTAGTTCTTTGCTTTCCTGAGGTCTGAATAGTTTGGCTCGCAGTTATTTTTAGGGAAACATAAAAAATGGTCAGTCATGTTTGGAAAACGTTTTTACATAATAAAGCTCCTTTTTTACAATTTGCTTTACGTCGCACCGACGCAGATAGTTTTTATGGCGACGTTGGGATAGGAAAGGACTAGGAGTATGAAGGAAGCGACCGTGGCCATAATAGAGGTACACTCCCTGCATTTTCCCTGGTACGAAATCGGGAAACCACGGAAAACATCTTCAGGGCTGCCAACAATGGGGTTAGAAACCACTATCACCCGAATTAAGTTCCTAATTATTTATATTCCTCTAAGTTTAATTAAGAATTAATCATTAAAGAAATTCAGGAATATGTTATCAATGTTGCGACTAAGACTAAAGTAAATTGTATTATTATAAATTAATGTGTTCATTGATTTAATTGTTTTTAAACATTAAAATACACGAACATTAGAATAACACTTTACGTACAAAGATTACAAAAATGAATTCTGCTCTTTAACAACAGTATTCAAACAAAAAGCTGTAGCAACCTCCTATTTTATACTCTTCTTTGTGCAAATTTCTACTGTTTGAAGAGGTTTTCAAAATAAATTTGACCAATCTATGGCATCCGCTCATACATTGATCGAATATCAGCAATTTTATCTTCCGCAAGTTTGGTTCTCGTTACAGTTTCATGTACAGGTGGAAATCTAAGTTCATTAATACTTAGTTTTCGTTTTTTCATTGCACAAGCCAAGTTAACCGTATGAAATTGAGATTCTCCATGGCAAAGCTTATATCCAATTTTAAATGGGGCACCTTGTTCAAAAATCAATTGATTAACTTTACTAAAAGGATCATTTACATATGACATTCCATTCGTACTAATGGCTTTTTTGTAATCCCTATAGTGAGGGGCTAACATTTTAATTATTGCACATGTTTTCTTGCGGTTAACGTTCTTAAGCAATCTTAAAAACCCTATTGGAGACCAAATTTCAGAATGTCTTAGTATCTTGTCTATATTAGAATGTATATTATCTCTACTTCCTGTATAGCAGAATGCCCTGTGTGGATTATTTCATCATAAAAGATGTGATTTTTCATGACTTTTGTAAAAAATCAGCCACTGCTAATGAAATAATTTAATTACGATTTTGAGGCACACAGCTATCGCTCCATGTTATCACTTTCTCAACATCAGGATGATCTTTGAGAATTGTTTCTAATACCTTCACAACAGCGCTAGCATTGCCCGAACGTCCAACTAAAGCTTCAACAATATCAACTTTTAACAATGAAATCAAATAATGTTTCTGGAAACAGATTCCTTCCATCACCACGGAAGATATTTAGAAAGAGAGCATATTGGTTAATGTTGTTTACTTGAAAGGAACAATTCAGCTTTAAATAGAACCTCGTTACTCTGTAGAAGCTAGATAATGCGTAATTAGAACTTTGTAAAACTGGTTTTATCACAAATGACAATGTTGAACTGAATGCAGGAAAAATCTCGATTTCGGTGAAGAAGTCAGATAGGACCTTGTTATTCTGAGCCTTCTATGACAACCAGAACTTGGACCAGCGCGTGGGAGGGGAACTTTGAAAATAAATGATTACATCCTTCAACACGAAGATATAAAGGAATGCCTCACTTCTGAATGGCAGAAATGGAAACAGCATATTCGTCGATATAAAGATACTCTCAATTGGTGGCTGATATATGCAAAACCTCGTGTGATATGGCTTATGGAAACGTTCAGTGCTGGGAGAAGAGGGCAGATCCATTAGACGACAGAATTTTATTACAAATGCCTAAGGCAACTATATAAGGAGGATCCCACCGATCCAAACACCTATTGCGGAATAAAGAAGACAAGAGCCGAGCTAATAACGCTAATGACTCTTCAACGAAGAGGAATGGAAGGACTAAGATACACGCTCAAGATCACCAAATTAACAGTACAGGGACACCATTCATATTTCATAGCATAAGGTCATGCCGGAGAGGACATCAGCAGTATTACAACAACTGACGGACAAATGACAGATAACCATGGAAAAATAAAGGAGCCGATGGAAGAGTTCTGTACAACACCTATGTGGAGAAGATACTCCTATCACATATAACCAACAATACCCGCTCTACGATGTCATAAGGGGAAGATTTTTGTATCGAGATCAGAACTGCTTAACCTAGGACTTCTCCTCGAAAGAAGTTTATGAAGCCATATTACACAGTGCTCCGATGAAAGCTCCAGGACCAGATGGTCTGGGCAGAGTCTTTTACGTACACTTTTGTCCAATTATACAAAACGAAATAGTAGTAGTCTTGAATGATGCTTGCATTTCGGGAGGAAAACTCGACCGTTTGAATGAGGGTCTTTTAGCTCTTGGTACATGCAGCTCACCTCCATTGAGGGTGTGCCTGAAAACAGCTGCACCACTTCGGGATGAGGACACAAATTTAGTTATTATTATAAATCAGGGAATGTTCTTCATTTCGTCTCCTTTAATTTTATTTCTTATTTGTAAGGTGTATTATTATTTTCTGTTGGAAAATCGCAAGCAGTGGGATAAGGAGACTATGAAAAAGGCTATTAAGGCAATGAGGGAGAAGATAATGTGTTACAAACGTGCAAGTTAAGCGTTTAACATCCCACGAGCATCGCTGAATGATTATGTTATAAAGAACACCAAGAAAACGGTTTTTTAATAAATGGCCTTCATGTAATTCATTATAGGGAAAGTGTTTGGTAAGCTTAGAAAGGAAGAATATCTTAAAATTCATTGTAATTTTCATAAATTTGATGGAGGACGAAATTACGAATACATTTTTGTTAGTTTAGTTTTTGTAGTGTTTATGCAAAAAAAATATTGACTACCTAACGTTATAACAGTTTCATTGTAACTTGCCCGTAAGTGGAGAATATATTCAGTAATATATATACCAATTTCTAGCCGTGCCCATAATATTTCTGAATTTCTGTAAGTCTAAATCTGCTAAGGGGACGAAATATCAGCTCCTGAACTTATATTATGTTTGGCGTTGTCACATTTTCGGGAAATAAAAAATCGTTGCCATGACATCTAAATAAAGCCTCCAAATAATAATAATAATAATAATAATAATAATAATAATAATAATAATAATAATAATAATAATAACAATAATAATAATAATAGTTTATTAAAATGCAGCCAGGTCTGAGTATATAACTTTCCTCCTCGTTTTATTCTTCCCAAGTCTTCTACCACTGTGTTACGAGCCTTGTTTAAAACCGAGTCGTGCAGCGAATCTGCATGAGGGTGATTAGTTGGCTCGGTAGATAGTTCATCATGTGGGCCATGAATTTAGTACCAGGACGTAACGTATTCACGTATGAATCTGTCACGGAGATAAGATTCTGGCGCCCGTCATCCCTCCTCAGATCGTGCAGATAACTGTCTGGTGGAGTCAAAAGTCCGGTCGTGTCGCCATTTGGAATTCCTGGAAGGTATGCATAGCCACTTAACGGCGCAGATGGACAAGTTGCTGGCGTAACTCTTAGCCATTCCAGTGCAAGGCCACCTATGTTATCACTGCTCTAGAGTGTGTAGAAGCCTCTCCAGGCTGCATATTGCTGCTTTGTGGATGTAAGTATGTCCCCACCAAATACTTCAGGCAATATGCGACAGAAAACCGGCCGCGAACATTCACAGTGATCATGTGACCTCTAAGTCCACAACTAGTGCCACCTGCGTCCACGAGGACTAAATGAAGATGGACTATACCCATGGCGTCCGCTACGGGGATCGCCGTTGGCACATTTATAGCGATGCAGAGAACGTGAACGCGAATGGCATCACACGGCCTTTTCTGACGGGTCACTTTTAACTCTGTGTTGAAGCGATGGGCACACGAGGACTTGACCTCCCAGAAGTTTGGTTAACCATCCGGCGTACACTATGAAACGACATAGAGGTCCTACAACTGGAGATATGGTCTCATGTTTGTACAAGATTCACTGACAACCGAGTGTTGTGTTCACGAGATTCTCAAAACTGAACTTCTGCTATTTATTCAGAACGAAATGAATGTCAGTCTGATGCACAACACCGCTTGACCGCGTATCGCAGTCAGGGTTCAAGAGTTTCTACAAGGCGTAGAGTCAAAACCTTGTTCTGTGGGATCACTTGACCTTTCTCCAATAGAGTTCTCATTGGACCATCTTGGACGTTGTTCCGTGATCCAACACCGCGACGGCGTCCACGTTTAGTTGAAGGAGAATTACAGGCATATGTCACAGGACTATGTGCTGCACTCGTGTGACCTCATGCATTCTACAGTTATGGTCTCTCTGGAGACCGGAGTGATCCACACCACCTACGAGAGAACCATCATGATCCTGTCGTGTAGATTACCTAATACCAGGTACTAGTGTATGATTTCCAGCTCTTTACCAATCTACAAGGTGTCTTTACCAAAAAATAACGATTTATGGCTTCTTGAAGGATGATTCACTTTCTCTGTCCTGTAATGAATGTTCAACCCAGCTTAGCCTACCTTTCTCAATATTATCTATCAACCAATTCACCTTTATATCACTCCATGTGTCTTAATTCAATCTTTCGTGCCATGGAGAAAAAGTATAAGCTGTGTTGTATCGGATCCTCAAAGTAATTTTGAATATAATGTGCACTGTTCAACTGCTAAGCAGCAAAACAATGGCTATTTCTGTCCACGAAGTACAGATGACCAAGAAGACATCTGACTGCTCATGCGTGCCTAGCCCTTTCCACTTTCCCTATTGTGCCACCTGCTCAGCGCTCCACGTTCAAACTCCACTGTCAGCAATTTTGAAGATGGTTTTCCATGGTTGAGGCCACTCTCGCTCCCTGCCCACTCCCAGCCCTTTCCTATCCCATCGTCGCCGTACGAGCTACCTGTGTCGGTACGACGTAAAGAAAATTGTAAGAAAAATAAAAGTACAAGGAATGTCGTATATAAGGAAATCTTACAATAAATATTTACCCCACTGACCGACATGTCTTGACGGGTTTAAGCTAGTTTTAACATAATTTCACAGCGGTCTTATAAAGAAAAAATTACAAGGTAAGAAATGTTTTTAAAAACTTTCTGAGCCAGTAAATGTAGGATCACCAAACCTGTATCCTGCTGTGTAGATCAGATCTCAGATGGTTAGATATTCATCTCCTGTGCTCAACGTTGAGGTAAGCAAATTCTATGCTGTCTGTTGATAGTGAAACTCGCTTGAAGTGTGGGACTCATATTAGTGGAATTACTGACAATTTCCAGCAATTAGGCATCTCTTAAGACGAATAACAATTGAATAGACGATCTTAACATATTATTACTATTATTGTTGTTATCATTATGCCTTTGCTGGCGGGACCTAGTGTTTACAGTACACTATGTCTTCTGCTATAGGCTAGATCCATTTTGTTACTTTCATTGATCTGTCTCTGTCTTATCCTTGGCTTTGACAATATGAAAATGACTGAGGTATGAGCGATGCGAGTAATGCCATTCCATATGCAACCAGTCCCTGCTGTGAAAAGTGTGAAAATGTTGCTCATAGGGTCACTTGGTGCATGCATTTCAGTGGCCTTGGAAGACTGATATATAATCGCAACTGCTGACTCGGCGAGGAAAGCAACGGCCTCCTCATTTCCCTAGTACGCCTCTTCAGTGATGCCTAGGACATCTATGACAGCTGATGGCAGAGCTGTTGAGTATCCAACCACCCTTAGGGCTGAGGACTGAACATACATATATACATACATTATTATTATTATTATTATTATTATTATTATCTAGATACAATATTAACATTTAATGCCGACTCAGGGGCTGAATGTGGAGATATTCTGAGCGTTCTATAGGGGCTTAGTAAAAGTGAGTTTATAACACTGGGGAGCAGAAAATAATTTCGTTTGAACATATTTGAGCCGCGATCCTTCTCCATACTAGTCTTCTAGCGCTGCTACTATTCCAAGTGAGTGGTAAAAGAGAAATCGCAGGTGGTAAGGGATGAGATATTTACGTGAGATGGAGTCTCAACCCTCGTTCGAAATATTCAATTCCAATAAGGAAAGGTCATCGAACTGACGCCCTGGTCCTAGCTGTATGTAGGGCGCGTCTCGTCCTCTCCAGCGCGTGCACTAGCTCCATAGCAGGAACGCACACTGGAATGTTGAAATTAATTTTCTAATACATTATCATCAGCCGTGTAAATTTCATCATCTTCTACAAGGAAATGAATGTCATTCTTGCACACAAATTAGTCATTCTAAAATCACCTACGCAAATATCAAGTGACCGCGAGGATTGCTGCATTAGGCATTTGTAGGAAAGTAACTACTTTTAATGAAAATAATATTATTACGAGAGCCTCCGTGGCTCCGGTGGCAGCACGCCGGCCTCTCACCACTGGGTTCAAATCCGGGCCACTCCATGTGAGATGTGTGCTGGACAAAGCGAAGGCAGGAGGCGTTTTTCTCCGGGTATTCCGGTTTTCCCTGTCATCTTTCATTCCAGGAACACTCCCCAAAATCATTTCATTTCATCTCTCAGTCCTTGCCCCAGAGGAGTGCGACAGGGTTCGGCAGCCGGCAGGCACAATTCCAGTAGCGTAGCCAGGATCGGCAGTTTGGGGGGGGGGGGGAGGTTGTAATTACAAAATTATGATATAACACAATGAAATGCGTGTGTGGTGCCCGCGTGGATGGCTTGTCATTATAAGGACATTGGCAAGTCTATAATGTTTGTATTCAGATTGCAGTACACTACAAAATCTTATATAATAATACAGAACAACAACAATACGATCATGATGAAAAGTTTTACAGCGAATGGTATGTTCACTTTACGATCTAAAATCCAACTTTCAGTACTTCTTAGAAAGTAGATTCCACAGATCTTTTGGTTCTACAATTATGTCTCTGAATGTTTATTGTTTATTGTCAGCTTGTTTATTTTCTTTTTTGAAAAATGTTCGTGGAGGGGAGTGTTCTAATCCCCAGAACCCGCTTTCCCTGGCTATGCCTTTGCACAATCCCTATCCTCGCGTTTAGATTGGGGTCTTCATTCATTCCATTCCTGCCCCGGTCAAATGACTGGGAACAGACTGTGGATTTTCATTTTGAACTTTAGCACGATTGTTATTAACTACGTGATTGTTATAGATTTTGGTGTCATTGCTGTACCCCATGGGCCAAGACTTTCACACACGCGTAACGACTGTCCTTTGTTTACTCGCTCGCGGCCTTCTCGGAAAGGATGTTCTCCGGAAGTGCTCAGTGCTGCCAGCCTATGTACTTAGGAACTATGCTTTGATACCTGGTGGTGGTGATTATTGTTGCTGGATGTCTTGTGGGATATCGGCTAGACCAAGAGCTCGTTCCCTTAAACGCCTGGGTGCACGAATTCCTCACGAATTGTACATTGTTTTCTTAACATGTTACATTTACTTGCGCTTTTTTTTTGCTAGTTGTTTTACGTCGCACCGACACAGATAGGTCTTATGGCGACGATGGGACAGGGAAGGGCTAGGAGTGGGAAGGAAGCGGCCGTGGCCTTAATTAAGGTACAGCCCCAGCATTTGCCTGGTGTGAAAATGGGAAACCACGGAAAACCATCTTCAGGGCTGCCGATAGTGGGATTCGAACCTACTATCTCCCGGATGCAAGCTCACAGCCGCGCGCCTCTACGCGCACGGCCAACTCGCCCGGTACTTGCGCTTTTATTGTGCTGCGCTTGGTAACGGATTCCACTTACTTATAACATCAGAAATATGTTGGCTCACGGGGTAAAGTAATACCGATTTTGTTAAATATTGCTCTATTTCAAAGAAGCCAAATTTTCTAAAAGCTCTTCCCATACCTGTTATTACTTTAACATACTGAGGTACCCTAGCCGGACCAAAATTGTCGGTGATTTTCAGTATGTTCAATAGAGTGGTTCAATATACATAAGTTCGTAAAAAGTAAAGTGTATGTAGCTAGTAGAACAATCCTTTCCACAGGTTGGACCGCTCTTCATCGATCCGTCTCAGTGAGTGCTACGAAGATGTTTAGCGGGCTAGTATAAGACACTGGAGCATACGCGGAAACAACGTAACTAAGACTTAAAGAAATAGGGCTCTAAGTGTCAAAATCATGGTTATGAGGGGAATTAGTATAAATTGTAGCAAGTTTATAATAGTAATGATTTCATCTTTTCTTGTTTTAATTGAAAGATAAACATTGCATGACTATAATTGCCAAAGGAATTTACAAACGCGATATTGTAATAGTATGAAAAGCTCGCTTGTAGTAGAAATTCAGTGAAAGACTCATAGCTCATAACCTAGCAACAGGGACATTACAGTGAACACACCGTTGATCCTGAAATGTTTTGTTGTTCAAACACCTAAAGATCACCCTCTAAAGCTTTTGTAAAACACTTTGTGGTCATCATTTGTCTGGTACTGCATCTTTTCAGCCAAGTGTTTCTTCTTGTCTTCAGAGATATGGGTTATGACCTCCAACGCCTGTATTTGCATTTGTTTGATATCCTGTGTTTGCATATATTTCTTCAAAATACTGATGATTTCCCAGGCTTCAATTTCTTTCATGCATCTCCTGACCTTTATAATGTGGGGCTTGTGTTTGTCCACCTGTAGCCACTGTAATCTGGAAATATTTTCCTTTGCTGTGTTGATATTTCATTCAGATGCCTTATTTATCATGGCCTTTACATCTTCTGGAGCAAAACACATGGTTAATCTTTTTTCCATTTTTCGATAACTGCAAAATCTCTGTCGCAACCTAGGAAAGAGTGATCCAACGCAAGGAACTTGTGGTTTATTTCAACAAAGATACCGGCTATTACCGCTTGCACACCAACTCTGAAAGCAAGAAGAAAGACATCACTAGATCTGCTTGTGTTGTTTAACTGTCACAAACATCATAATTTAGACCTTATTGTAGCTCGAAGGCAAAAAGAAAAAAGAAAAAATTGTCTGTCTAGGTACAGGTTAGGTTAGAGATCACCAACGAGGTGTACCTCTTTTGCTGGACGAACTTTAGCAGAAAAATATTTATTGCTTACACTTAGATGATTTTCCCCTCTATGTTTCAGCGTTTGTCTGGCTACAGCCACAGTACTTTCCCCATTATTTCACTCATCCCGGGAAAAAGCCAGGTAAGTAATTTTTCCGGCTTTTCAAATTTCTGCACTAACTTACAAAAAGTCCGCCTTTGTGGTGTAATGATTAGTGCGATTAGCTAACACCCATGGAAGCCCGGGTTCGATTGCCCGCTCTGCCACGAAATTTGAAAAGTGGGACGAGGGCTGGAACGAGGTCCACTCAGTCTCGGGAGATCAAATGAGTAGATATGGGTTCGATTCACACCTCAGCCATCCTGGAAGTGGCTTTCCGTCGTTTCCCCACTTCTCCTCCAGGCAAATGTCGGGATGGTACCTAACTTAAGGCCACGGCCGCTTCCTTCCCTCTCCCTTGTCTATCCTTTCCAAACTTCCCAAGGCCCCTGTTCAGCATAACAGGTGAGACCGCCTGGGCGAGGTACCGGTCATTCTCTCCAGTTGTATCCCCGACCCAATGTCTCACGCTCCAGGTCACTGCCCTTGAGGCATCCCTCGCTGATTCAGAGGGAAAACCGACCCTGGAGAGCAACAGATTAAGAAGAAAGAACCTACAAAGATCATTGCTCTCTATTCTTTGACACTAATAAGATAAGGCATTTCATCACAATATTGAAGAAATAGCTAAATTTTACTTCCGCAGTATTCAGGAATACAAAACAGTCTGCGGCAAGAAATAGATAAGTCGAGTTATGTTGTTAATATTCTGAACATTGTTAATAAAATTGGCTTCAATTCCATGAGTCAAATCGCTTGCATCCCGGAGATAGTGGGTTCGAACCGCACTGTCGGCAGCCCTGAAGATGGTTTTTCATGCTTTCCTATTTTCACATCTCAAAAATGCTGGGTTAGTACCTTAATTAAGGCTACAGCCGCTTCTTTCCCACTCCTATCCCTTTCCTATCCCATCGTCGCCATAAGACCTATCTGTGTCGGTGGGACGTAAAGCAAATTCTAAGGAAAAGGATACGTCAGTTTGTCTTGTATGTAGTATAGTTTCTGCTGTTATTTTAGATGTGGACATTATTATCTTGTAAATGGTAATGAATTTACACTTCTGCCTTTGCTAAAGAGAACTATTAAATCTTACTTGCTAAAATTACACAAATTTCACTTAAGCCACTTTATTTTGACTGGTCTACATAAGAAAATAATGCGTGGTCAATATAAGGCAAGTCTGATTCCTTCACGATCCAAAGCACATAGGTCATTAAAATTTTGAAATAAACAAAATAAAACCGAAATCATTATTTAAAAAGCTGTTTTATATAACATTAAGTGAATCGGTGATTTCACATTGTAAACAAAAAATGCTTTTTCTGAGATGAGTGATTTCGTCTTTTATTTTCACTCACACTCTGTTACAATCATATGTCACCTCTGTCATTTTCAACTCGCTATGAGAAAGAGCGTGGAGCATAGACCCTTTCAAAAGTAAACAGTAGTGGCAGGTAATCTGCATGTCAGTCGTCTATTTGCAAAATCGCCCATCTGGTAATGGTTAAATTTTTCAGAAAACAGAAAGAAAAACAACGTATAAAATCTAAATAACGAGATTTACAATTATGTTTTTTTGCTTAATCGCTTATACATAGCAGTGTAATGCATATTACAGACCGAGCTCGATAGCTGCAGTCGCTTAAGTGCGGCCTGTATCCAGTAATCGGGAGATAGTGTGTTCGAGCCCCACTGTCGGCAACCCTGAAGATGGTTTTCCGTGGTTTCCCATTTTCACGCCAGACAAATGCCGGGGCTGTACCTTAATTAAGGCCACGGTCACTTCCAATTCCTAGGCCTTTCCTCTCCCATCGTCTCCGTAAGACATATCTGTGTCGGTGCGACGTAAAGCAAATAGCAGAATGTTACAGAATACCAATGTTTTATTCGTATAACTATTTGGAATATTTAGATTTCAAGAGCCTCCATGGCTCAGGCGGCAGTGCGACGGCCTCTGACCGCTTGGTTCCGTGGTTCAAATCCCGGTCACTCCATGTGAGATTTGTGCTGGACAAAGCGGAGGCGGGACAAGTTTTTCTTCGGGTACTCCGGTTTTCCCCGCCATCTTTCATTCCAGCAACACATTCTTATATCATTTCATTTCATCTGTCATTCATTAATCGTTGCCCCAGAGGTGTGCGACAGCCTTCGGCAGCTGGCACAATTCCTATCCTCGCCGCTAGAAGCGGCCTTCATTCATTCCATTCCTGACCCGGTAAAATGACTGGAAACAGGTTGTGGATTTTCATATTTAATTTTCAAATTTGGAGATGGCCGGGTGTTCACTAAACGAAAGCAACTGATGGAATGTAAACGTTAACTAAAACGTAATCAATTTAGTGTAAAATAGCCAATATATTTACACAAACTGGACCAGAATTAAACAGTAATTGATAACATTGTCTATACTGTGCTCACATACATCTTCAGCAGCTTCTGGGTTGTTTTGTGGAAGGTTATTACTATCATCGAGTTCTTTCCAAAACTTCAGGATTTCTGCGTTTCACCACTGAGTCACAAAATATTTAGTCAATACAGATTCAACATGTTTTGCCTAACTCCAATTTTCGGTGAAGAAAATAAGATGGTTAGAGGCCGAGTTTGCAGCTAATAGTTTGGTGTCTTGTGTAAAAGTGGGCAGAGTACACATTCCGCACAAAAAGATTTTATTACTTGTGGCTGTTCAAGCCTTTTATACATTGTTAGTCTTCGCATGTTGATTCCATTTCACACGGCATCAGAAAATGTCAAATTTGGCATTTATAGTCTCTTTTACTTCAAGTCTTCATACTGAAGAACAAGGGGCCACACAGATAACATGCGATTTATTTCTCGTAATAACATGCATCTAATTGCATATATTTCACCGGATTTCAGGAAGTTTGTCCGGGTATTGTTAAGAGTTATGACTTTATAAATATTAGAATCCCACTCCACAATATCGTTACATTTAGAGGAGTGATACATATTGACGAGATAATGTAGGAGTTATGAATGTTTAAGTATTAGAATGCTACTCCAAAATACCGTAACTGTTAGCGGAGTAATTGAGATTGATGGATTAGTGAGTTTATGCATATTAGAATGCCACTCGAAAATATCACCACTGTTAGAGAAGTAATTCGTTGAAAGTATTGCCGCCAATATTCTCTGTCAGATATGTAATTAGATGTTTCTCTCTCTCTGAGATTGAAAATAAAATGCAATACCAATATTTTGTTTCTTTTTATATATTTGAAAGCTCATCTGAAATGGGTCTCCTTCCCTCGTCATTTCACCATTAACCATGGAGTAACTGAACACGTTTCCTGCATCATCTTTCTCCCCATGGGTAGCTCTAATTTTTCTGAAACCGGGTGAGTTGGCCGTGTGGTTAGGAGCACGCAGCTGTGAGGTTGCATCCCGCATATAGTGGGTTCGAGCCCCACTGTTGGCAGCCCTGAAGAAGACTCTCCGTGGTTTCCCATTTTCACACCAGGCTGTACCCTAAATAAGGCCACGGCCGATTCCTTCCCATTCCTAGGCCTTTCCTATCCAATCGTCGCCAGGAGAGGTAAGTGCTAGGAGTGGAAAGGAAGCGGGCGTGGCCTTAATGAAGGTACAGCCCCAGCATTTGCCTGGTGTGAAAATGGCAATCCACGGGAAACCATCTTCAGGGCTGCGGGCAGTGGGGTGCGAACTCACTCTCCCCAATGCAAGGTCACAGCTGCGCGCCCCTTACTACAAGGCCAACTCACTCGGTGATGTTAATATTTTACTCACAGCTCAGGATTATTCTAAAAAAATATACATTTAAAAATTCTTACCTAAAACAATTAAACAATCAGCAAATATTATGCATGAACGAAAAAAAGAAAGAAAGAAAGAAAGTCACTTCTTCAGACAAATGGAAATGTGCCGGTTGCCGAAGCCTGTCCCACTCCTCTGGAGCAATGATAAATGACTGAGAGATGAAATGAAATGTTAATGGAGAGTGTTTCTGGAATGAAATGTGACAGGGAAAACCTGGCCCGCCTCTGCTTTGTCCAGCACTAATCTCACATGGAGTGACTTGGGATTTGAACCATGGTATCCAGAGGTGAGAGCCTAGCGCGCTGCCACCTGGGCCACGGAAGCTTCTACACCATTATATATTTATTATCCCACAATGTGTGAATAATTATTATTATTATCCACTTTTACTCTCGCCCGGTACAAAGGAAAGAGATTGGAATATCTGTGAAACGCAATCTTGCAGTGCGAGAGGGGGCTAAGCTGGTAAGAAAGCGTCAGCTAGCGGTAGCCAATAGCACACGCGCTTGCTGTCACATGTCTTAGGGTTGACATCATGGCTGACGGGGAAGATGATTCTGTGCCTAGGAGTTGTGAGAATTTCGCAATATTTGTGTCATAAAGATCGAAGCCAGGAAGCCTAGCATTATCCAATTTAAAGGAAACTACTTTCTATTGGCTTTTTGAGAAGTTGAGGTTTTGAACAAAAGTACTGGACGACCTCGGAAACACAGAACATCAACAGATTTCAACTCCATCACAGCTTGTTCATGCTTACAAAATGCGGAGTGCTTGTATACTGTTGGCAGAAAATTTCCTGCTGCAATCACAAGGACTTGATGTCTCTTCTCCCTTACACTCTTGAAAACCATCATACCGTGTACCTTGTTCTTCAACCAGACCTTCAAGGCGCAAAAAGCAATGAGGAGGAGGATCCAGACGGCTGCTTAAAGTCCGTGTGACTTGAACCCCAGACACTATTAGTAAACCTTAAATGTAACAATGTATCTGCATTTTAAAACAAGTAATTTATGAAAACTGGAATGTTGTAAAAGTAACCCAGTTTTTAAATTTCATTTTTCAGATTTGGCGAATTGGAGCTGACATTTTTCAGATAAATAATGGATAGATATAAGAAGAAAGTTTTCATTTTCCTACACTTTTTGGACTATAAATACTTGTTTATGAATCAAAAAGGTGACTGTTAATGTGCTCAATTTAATGCAATAAAGACAAACGCAAAACCCAAAATATCTCAGTTCTATGTCTGTGTGGGTTAGCTCCCTCTGGCCTTCTAGCACTCAGTCGCGTACTTAAGCTAATACAGCATGGAATGTCATGGAAGTGGAATGAAAATATCATGCCACACAACATAGCGAAGTTTACTTCACATCCATAATGGCCGACATGTAGCATGCTATCGAGGGAAAATCGAAACTATCGCAAAACAATAATTATGAACTCGAGAATGACCAAATTACCCTGTTGTCCTCATAAAAGTCAACAAAAATTAGCAATCATGAAAAAAATCCGAAGCTAACCAAAATCCGTGTACATTAACCCTCCTCTATAAAATCATTACGCGTTTGGGCCCCTTAAGAGTCTCGCCCTTGCAACGCAAAGTTTGTGGTCCATAGATCTGGGACTGTGTCACGTCACTGCTGGAACCACGAGGTAGAGTAGTTTCAAAGATTAATGACTGAGTAGTGGAGTGTGGTAAATCCTGTTGTAGGAACACAATAAACACGTGGAAGGCTACACATTCCCGCCAGGACTGAACCATTGTCGTCATTTGTTAACGAAATCACCGGCTATTTATTTATTTTTTATTTATTTATATATTCGTTTAGACGTATGTTTTTTGAAAAAATATGGCATTAAGTATTATGCCAATATAATTCCTATAGTGGTCTTCAACTCCTGTCTTGCAGCAACCGGAAGTTCATTTAAGAAGCATTAAGTATTATGCCAATAGAATTCCTATAGTGGTCTTCAACTCCTGTCTTGCAGCAACCGGAAGTTCATTTAAGAAGCATTAAGTATTATGCCAATAGAATTCCTATAGTGGTCTTCAGCTCCTCTCTTGCAGCAACCAGAAGTTCATTTAAGAAGTGAAATTATCAATGCAATGAAATATGCAGGAATATTTCGCAAGGTGGCTGCTAACAATACAATTTGTTCCTTTTCTTTACTATTTGCTTTACGTCGCACCGACACAGATAGGTCATATGGCGATGATGGGATACGAAAGGCCTAGGAGTGGGAAGGAAGCGGCCACGGCCTTAATTAACGTAGAGCCCCAGCATTTGCTTGGTGTAAAAATGGAAAACCACGGTAAAACCATCTTGAGAACTGCCGACAATGGGGTTCGAACCCACTATCTCTCGGATGCAAGCTCCGAACTGCGCGCCCCTAACCACACGGCCAACTTGCCCGGTGTAGCTACCAACCACATGTTAATAATAAAATTAGTAAATTAAATTAAATTAAATTAAATTAAATTAAATTATGTCTCGTGCCACTTTTCAACATTTTAAATGCTTTCATGAATTATGGAAGATCCTTACGTCACTCGAATGGTGCCACGTGAGGCAGGATATGAGTTGAGACTTCAGCAACGTAAGTACTTTTCCTAAGGAGGCACATGAGCCAATGTTATTGTATATTCAGCCAGCCGAAAAGGTGAAGATCAAATTAATTCCTGAGGCCAAAGACAGCCGGTCGTACAACTAACATTTCTGTCATAAAGTGTCCAGGTTACAGTGTCCAGTCCTCCACAGGGTTTCATGGCTAGATTTAGCATAATGCCGTAGGCAGAAGTAGGTAAAAGGTACGCTTATTTTATTATTTATTTTTCATTATTTTATTATTTATTATGATTATAATTATATATTATTTTTATTTATTACTTTGCCCATAAGAATAATACATTTGTAGTTCATCCCCTGAACCAAGAACGACAGCAATGCGAAGAAGGTAATCATTTGTATAACGATAGGATAACATACAAGCAGACTTAATTTCTTAAATGAGAATGACAATCACTACATTCGATTATATCTCAGACAAAATTCATTTATTTTTATTCATTGGTTATTTAACAGGATCCCAGGAAAATGAGGTGCTAGGTGCTAAGCTGAGGAAATGGAGGATCAGTTTACGGCTGCGGTGCTTAGGGTTATAATGTTGATGATAATAATAATAATAATAATAATAATAATAATAATAATAATAATAATAATAATAATATAATTTGGCTATTTCTAGCCGGGTGCAGTCCTTGTTAGGCAGACCTTCCGATGAGGGTGGGCGGCATCTGCCATGTGTAGGTAACTGAGTGTTATTGTGGTGGAGGATAGTGTTATGTGTGGTGTGTGAGTTGCAGGGATGTTGGAGACAGCACAAACCCCAGTCCCTGAGCCAAGGAAATTAACCATTTAAGGTTAAAATCCTGGACTTGGCCGGGAATCGAACCCGGGACCCCTGTGGACCAAAGGTTGGTGTGTAGCTTGATACCAAGCTCTGTGCGAAGGTCTTTTTTTGTGATCACTACAATTTGATAACCTGTCTCACTTCGCAGGTCATTTCGGATATAAGCTGTGTGCGAGATGCTATGCTTCGTATTATAGCCTCCTTCCACGCTGATATTTCGCAGATATGTTTATTGAATTACTACAGCAAACTCTCGATTATCCGGTTTTCGGTTTATCCGTGCACCACCTAAGTTTATTGTACTGCTTTTCAAAATCCCCTTTATTTTTGTCACGGCATTTTGAATACGCGTGAACTGCGCGCTGAAATTCGAGTGCACTCTCGACTGCCAGTGTGCTTTGTTCGAGAACTAAACCCTAAACCAGGAAAAGTATAGCAGGTTTCTGTTGGTGTTCTGTGATAGCAGCCATGGCTACTAAGCGAAAGGATGTCATTTTAACTTTAAAATAAAACTTGAATTAACAGGCAAGTTCGGGAAAGGAGAATCAGTAAAGAAATTAGCGAATGATTATGGGATTGGGATTTTGTACCGGTTCCTCAAGTATTTTACCAACAACAGATGTAAGTACTTTTTATTGGTCTTCTTTATTGATACAAGTGGTTATTGAATGTGTTAATTGTTCGACATTACTGTGTTTTCAAACAGTAGGCTGTTGTATGTTTTGTATTATTTAAAGTTTCGTTGAGCATTAAAATACACAAAATCGTATTATCTGTGTTTTCAATTATCCGTGTCCGGATAATCGAGAGTTTGCTCTATTAGCAAACTGCCTCGCTAAAGCCTCCGCCACTCCACCAACCCTTTCGCTCTGAATTGCACTGCTTGCTACTTACCAGAAGTCTCGTCGATGTTAGCAGAGCTGTGGACTTAGCTCAAACACAGCATTGCTTGTACTTTTTCATTCTTCTTGTTTCGCGTAATCACCATTAGTCATTCTACTCATAGCTGAGCGTCGTAGTCTAATTTCCAACATCATGTTAGTGTTGCATCCACAGAGAGATTTGGCCGTACGGTTAGGGGCCCGCAGCTGTGAGCTTGCTTTAGGCAAATAGTGGGTTCCACCCCACCGTCGGCATCTCTGAATTTGGTTTCCTGTGGCTCACCATCTTCGCACCTTAATTAAGGCCAATCCAAGCCCTTTCCTATCCCATCGTCGCCATAAGCCTTATGTGTGTGGGTGCGTCGTAAAGCAACTTGCCTTCTTGAGGAGACATCTCAATTGAGAGCTGTCTTCACTTTTCCGTAGTATAATCTGAAGATGTAGGCCAGTGATATTCTTCACTTGATCTAACCATTTACTTGATGATCTTCCTCATAATCTGCTACCTTAAACTTCGCCTTGCAAAATAGTATTTTCCAAATTCGGCCCTTCTCTTCTGAAAATGTGGCGAAGGTAACTTTCACTTGCACGGAAAGACAGATACGTAGGTGGATCAAAATGTTAGTTGCACTAACGCGCCGCAGCAGCTCGCTGTGTGTCGCAAACGTGGGCACAGCGTTGAAATGGACAGACACTGCCCACATGTTGCTGTGGTGTCTCGTCTAGTATTGTGTGAATAGCGGCCAAATGCAATGGCGCGTCAACTGGACATTCACTCCAAATATGAGGTGCGTGCGACAATCCGATTCCTATGGGCCAAATTTCATCGTGAAATTAGTGCTATGTATGGGGAGCGGGCCATTTCCCGGCAAGGTATCGTAAAGTGGTGTCAGGAATTCGAAGCCGGACGCACGGATATCACGGACAACCATCGCGAAGGCAGGCCCGCAACGTCCAGGACCCGTGCAAAGGTCAACAGTGTGAATGCGATCATTAGACAGAACCGGCGCATTAAACTGAGAGAAATCGCGACATAGGTGAACATGTCGTATGGCAGTGTGTTCGCTATTGTTCACGAGGACCTTGGATATCGTAAGCTGTGTCAAAGATGGGTCCCACGTCTTCTCACCGATGAGCACAAGGGACAACGTTTCCAATCCTCCCTGGCATTTTTGCAACGCTATGCCGCAGACGGCAACGGGTTTCTGCGGCGAATCGTCACAGGCGACGAAACGTGGGTCCACCACTTCACCCCCGAAACGAAGAGAACATCAATGGAATGGGTGCACCCCTCATCACCACAACGAAAGAAGGCCAAGGTTCAACCGTCAGCCGGTAAGGTTATGCTGACAGTATTATTTGACATGGAGGGTTTGCTGCACGTGGAATTCATGCCGAAAGGAACGACGATCAACGCAGCGTCGTATTGCCAAACGATGCACCGGTTGCGTAAAGCGATTAAAGAGAAGTGCCGGGGAAAATTGAGCGCCGGTGTGATTTTGTTGCACGATAACGCAACACCTCACAAGGCCCGCCAAACGAGAGAACTGCTGCAGTGTTTCAAGTGGGAGGTCTGGCAACATCCACCCTACAGTCCCGACCTAGCGCCATGTGACTTTCTTCTGTGCGGTAAGCTCAAAACAGAACTCGGTGGTCGACGTTTCCAGACCGATGAGGAGGTGAAGGCCGCTGTCTCCGAGTGGTTGCAGGACGCTGGAGGAAATTTCTATGCATCTGCCATCGAGAAGTTGGTTGTGCGTTCGCAGAAATGATTGGAGTCTCTTGGAAACTATGTGGAAAAGTGACGTTACAGTGTATGTCGTTATAGTCGTGTTGCTGCTGTGTAGGTGATGTAATAAATTGCCATAACTGGGAAGTGCAACTTATTTTTTGATCTGCCCTCGTATTTGGACATGCTCAGTTCTTACGTAATCGAAGTATTTCGTCCTTTAACCTTCCGCTGGTCGAGACATTTCACATAACGTCGTTGGTCGAAGTTCAGCGCCGTGTTCTCTCTTAGATATTCTACACTTTTACAACCTATAATGAACATTATTATAAGTTACTGTACGTTACTGCTCCTTTTTTACTTTTTTCATAATTAGTATATCAAATACAATGTTGAGACGTTATTGAAAATACTCCTAACTCACATGTATAACATAACACTGAATGTTTGGCACAACTTGAAACTTAAACATGTTTGTTATAAAACAGCTTTGGTCAAAATAAACAAATAGAAAAGAAACGGAACCGACATCTTATTAGGATACGAAGACAGAAATGTCAGTAAAGAATGTTGAAATACCAACAGCACAATCAAACAGTGATTATATTTAAGATAGAAGCTACTGAGTCCTGTACTTAATCTTCTTATTTGTCACTCATTAGCCGACTCGATGCCAAACCATTCGTCAGTTATCAGACATCATCTGTATTCCACGACATAAACTAAACGAAACCCCATGGCACAACAGCCCCGAAGGGCCATGGCCTACCAAGCAACCGCTGATCAGCCCGAAGGCCTGCAGATTACGAGGTGCCGTGTAATCAGCACGACGGATCCTGTCGGAGCTCCTCAATTGTAATTGTCATCATGTAGGCTGAGAGGACCTCGAACCAGCCCCCAGATACAAGTAGAAATTTCCGACCTTGCCGGGAATCGAACCCGGGGCCTCCGGGCATGAGGCAGGCACGCTACCCCTACTCCGCGGGGCCGGGCATTACACGACATGACTGAAAAATGCTTAAAATTTCAATAAAGAATAATTCACAGGC
Organism: Anabrus simplex; assembly: GCF_040414725.1. Lineage (NCBI taxonomy): Eukaryota > Metazoa > Arthropoda > Insecta > Orthoptera > Tettigoniidae > Anabrus > Anabrus simplex. The sequence goes on along the minus strand of NC_090266.1, from coordinate 1,147,817,161 downwards.
TGTTCCGCATACGAATCCTCTGATTTGTCATACATCATCGGATCATCATCATGCGTCTCTTCAAACAGCCAGTTTCTAACCTTCTCGTCTCGCACCATCATTCATCACCAAATTTTCAAGAATGAACAGCAAAACACAAAATCACGGACATGTAAAACTATAGTAACACCGCAGGTCAAGTGTAAGCGTAGCACTCTTACATGGTGCACTGTTGACGGAAACAATATCTTGCTGCTACCGAAGTCAACAGTGCCACACAACAATGCCATTTTTCAACTCCTGAAACCCTAACAGTCAGCTACTTGATGTTTCAAAAGTTTACCTGCATTTAATGTCATACTATGGAGAATAATATCAAAATGTGAGAGCTGCACTCACCCCTCGACCAACTAAAGGTTCATTCAGAATATACGTAACATCCTCTGCCAACACCACATCTCAAAGTTGTAGATTTGATTTTTTCCATTAGCTTTCACAATTCACAGCTGTACAAACATGCTGAGAACACTAGTGATTCAAGCAAACGCGTCATCGTTCCTTTTGGTATTGCCCGGTTCTCCCAAATCTTAGTGAGTTTAACAATTGCAGCTCGACATAGGACAGTACGCCATCTTATCTCTTTTCCACAGTTTTCCAGTAAACGAATATTAAAACACAGGATACCATATGAGCCTGGCTGAGTGGCTCAGACGGTTGAGGCGCTGGCCTTCTGACCCCAACTTGGCAGGGTCGATCCTCGCTCAGTCCAGTGGTATTTGAAGGTGCTCAAATATGTCACCCTCGTGATGGTAGTTTTACTGGCACATAAAAGAACTCCTGTGGGACTAAATTCCGGCACCTTAGCGTCTCCGAGAACCGTAAAAGGAGTTAGTGGGACGTAAAAAAATTATTAATACATCATGAAAGATTAAGTATTGAAACACTTGGAATATAAACATATGATACTGAAGTGATGAAACCGAGCTCGATAGCTGCAATCGCTTAAGTGCGGCCAATATCCAGCAATCGGGAGATAGTGGGTTCGAGCCCTACTGTCGGCAGCCCTGAAGATGGTTTTCCGTGGTTTCCCATTTTCACACCAGGCAAATGCCGGAGCTGTACCTTAATTAAGGCCACGGCCGCTTCCTTCCACTTCCTAGGCCTTTCCTCTCCCATCGTCGCCAAAAGACATATCTGTGTCGGTGCGACGTAAAGCAAATAGCAAAAAAAGAAAGTGATGAAAATCCTCACGACATCGGCTTTGATGTGACGTAGTAAGGAAAGATCTTCATTGGGGTAATAACATAAATATGATTGTAAATAAAGGGTACATATCTCTGCACATGGTTATGAGGTTATTTAGGGGTTGTAGTAGGGATGTAAAGGAGATGGCATATAAATCTCTGGTAAGACCCCAACTAGAGTATGGTTCCAGTGTATGCGACCCTCACCAGGATTAATTGATTCAAGAACTGGAAAAAATTAAAAAAAAAGCAGTTCAATTTGTTCTGGGCGATTTCCGACAAAAGAGTTGCGTAACAAAAATGTTGCAAAGTTTGGGCTGGGAAGACTTGGGAGAAAGGAGACGAGCTTCTCGACTAAGTAGTATTTTCCAAGCTGACCGCGGAGAGATGGCGTGGTATGACATCAGTAGACGAACAAGTTTGAGTGGTGTCTTTAAAAGTAGGAAAGATCACAATATGAAGATAATTTCTTTGCAATCATTTAAGAAAAGGCTAGGAAAACAACAGATACGGAATCTGCCACCTGGGCGATTGCCCTAAATGCAAATCAGTAGTGTTTGATTGATTGATTGATTGATTGATTGATTGATTGATTGATTGATTCAGAGTGCTAAGGGAACATTCCTTGGTATATAGGATGCAGAGATCTATTACTTGTATTTAGACCTTTGTCTACCACTTGGTTTAATTTCCTGATATGGGCTTTGGGATGAGGTGGGATGAAATGTTATGGCGTGTTTTTTTACGGCCGGATGCCCTTGAGGACGCTGACCTGAGTTGAGGAGCTAAATAAAATGAATGATGGTAAATGAAATTGGTTAAGGAGGTGCAAGGAATCGACTGTGGCCTATGAATAGAAACTGTCCCAGTATCTGCCTGGAAGTGAAAATGGGAAACCATACAGAGATCTATTACTTAAATAATATTATTATTGTTTTTATATGTCCGGCTCCTTGGCTTCGGTTCGAAAGGTTCCTGGTTCGATTTTCCACCGGGTTGGGAATTGGTTAATTCCTCTATTTCGGGGGCTGGGTGTCAGTGAAAGATCATGGAATACAAATATTATTATTTATTAAGCTCCCGGTTTCAGACCTCGACTGAAAATGACCGTAAACTGGTCCTGGGCTGGAATTGGGCCTCGTAAGTCAAAATAAACTAATGTGGCCACTGTACCCATAATATAATAAACACATAGAGATTAAATAAAACATTTATTCTAATTAAACATCAACAAAAATATTGTCATTGGGAAGATTGAGAACAACATAGAGAACTTGACTCACATCAAACTTTTGCATACACACAGTCTTAATCAAGACCGACTGTCTACTCCAAAAGCATCTCATTCTTATACAATCACATTAAATTCGTCTCCTTTGAATTTTATTGCACAACCAAATAATGGTCTTGTCCCAAAAAGAGAGAAAACATAAATCGTTCCATTTGGAGCACTTCCTTTACATCATGTAAAGTTAAAACATATTCATTCCCCACACTTTCAAGAAAAAATTGTTATCAGTGTATCTCCGACCTCATGGAATAGTAAAAAATCGTGGAAGAAGCAGGGAGATGAAATAAAGCAGACGCCGAACAGCAGAGAAAATGTAGTTACCTGCATCAACGAAACGGTTGCCATAGAACCCTAAAAATATACACAAAGAATGGGACTCAAAGACTATTTCATTAAAAGAAAGACACATGGAAAGGCGAAATGCGCTGACAATAAAAGAAAGTAACGCATAATAAAACAGAAAATGCAGTCTACGATACACGTCCCATTAAAACTTCATTCACACAGTCACACCCATCCAGATATCCAAATACCAAACCAAGACCGAAAACATCAATCTGGTGCCTGCATCCACCTACCTTCACCGATCATAGTAACAAAGGCACCAGTTCAAACGCTCGAAAGTTTAGAGAGAACCTTTAATAATGCACGGTTTGCCACCACATTCGCTCCAGTTATTTACAGTATCTCGCCATCACCGATAACCTCTACAAACGCATTCCCATACAGTACAAATCAAACTTTCAACGTACATGAACTGCGATCAGCAGACAACAAACATATGTCAATATCAAAACATCTCGGGGTCGGTGGATGCAGAGTTGGTGTCGGCCCACAAGTGGCCACGGCTGCTCTCTGACCCGCCAATAGAACAGAGGAGGGGCTCTACGCCTCTGCATTTGGGAGACGGGACAGGGTTGGACCTCACGGCTGGCCCCAACCGTCGGCTGTCCTGAGAACGGTTTTCCGTGGTTTCCCATTCTCCTGCACTAAGGCGAATGTCGGGACAGTGCCTAGTATAGGCCACGGCCGGCAACCCCCTCACCTTCTCCGAGCATCTCATTCACAGTAACAAATCTCGCGGCCTCAGAGATAGCGTTAGCGTCTTAGAGGCCCGCCTTCCCCTTCAGGGGAGGAATGAAAACATTTTAGCAGTAGTAATAGTAAACATCTCGGCATGAGCACTTTCCATCTTCCTAACGGTAAGTCATTCTTCGGTCTCAAAACACAAGTACACAAGACATCCACTTTACCACACATACAGGGCAAAAGGGCGTATATCGAGACTTACTCACATGTAAAGTAACGAAGCAAATCATATGTGCTTAAGGAGGAGAACATATAAAGCTCGAGCCTTCAGGAAAGTATAGACGTAAATTAAAATCTCACTAATAATTATGCCAACGTTTCAGGTTAAAAGCAACAGAATAGAATACGAAACCGGCAGTTCTAAAGATTTACAGCTTGAGTTTCTTGAAGTTGTAAATGAATAATAAATCACTTGAGTAAGCGGGATTTTACCATAGCATCTTTAAAACGTTTATAATACGTTGTAGATCAGGAAAGCCGCGTCAGTGCAGACCGGCTTCATTTTCGAACACACTAGAAGAGAATGGTGAGATCATGGAGCAGAAAAGGTCCAATCTCAAGTAAACGAAACACGTTTATGGCTGACGTAATCAGAGTACGCCATTTCTCGGCGTTGGGACAAGTTGACAAGTTGAGATAAAGATTCACTCAGCGAGTCCAAGGCAGCCATATTCGATGGGTACAGCTGTTTGTTAACAATATGAATTCATCATAAGTTACAATCTCGTTTGAAAACCACAAAGTGTGGCTCAATACAGATCTTCATTTACATTCAAGACATCGCACTACCAACCAGCACGGAAACATGCAAATAGTGGATACATCTCCCCACATAGGATTAGCGTCGGGAAGGGTATCCGGCTGTAAAATTGGGCTGTATCTATAGAAAGTCCGACCCCAGGTAGTTGAGAAAGAAAGAAGGAGATTATTTTTTATTTTTTTTGCTATGGGCTTTACGTCGCACCGACACAGATAGGTCTTATGGCGACGATGGGATAGGAAAGGCCTAGGAGTTGGAAGGAAGCGGCCTTAATTAAGGTACAGCCCCAGAATTTGCCTGGTGTGAAAATGGGAAACCACGGAAAACCATTTTCAGGGCTGCCGATAGTGGGATTCGAACCTACTATCTCCCGGATGCAAGCTCACAGCCGCGCGCCTCTACGCGCACGGCCAACTCGCCCGGTGAAGGAGATTATTGTTCCAACGTCTCGCTAGATACTTTTACGGTTTTCGGAGAGAGCGAAGTCTCGGGATTCTGTTCTGTTGGAGTTCCTTCACGTGCCAGTAAGTCTACCAGAACGAGGCAGACGTATTTCATTTCCAACAAGTACCACTGGCCTCAAGTGGAGCCAAATCTACAAACTTCATAACAGAAGGCCGGTGCTATATCATCTGAGCTACTCAGACTGCCTGTTATTATTCAAATTGCTCATTTTCCAATGTTATCAGTAGTTCCGCCATTAAGATATTTCTCACAATTGAACAGGGTATACCGGGCGAGTTGGCCGTGCGGTTAGGAGCGCGGAGCTGTGAGCTCGCATCCTGGAGATAGTGGATTCGAAACCCACTGTCGGCAGCCCTGAAGATGGTTTTCCGTGGTTTCCCACTTTCACACCAGGCAAATTAGTTAAGGCCAAGGCCGCTTCCTTCCCATTCCTAGGCCTTTCCTATCCCATCGTCCCCGTAAGACCTATCTGTGTCGGTGCGACTGAAGCCCAATAGAAAGAAATGAACTGGGCATTTTTTTAAATATTTTGAAAAATAGTTCTTAAACATATAATTTTGAAGTCAACAAAACAATACCAATCAATACGAATTGGATTTTTCGAATTAAAAAATCATGCCCACTTTAATTTATATTATGGTCACAATATCGGAAGTGCGGTAATTCTATAATGATTCTAACGCAAAACAGAGTTCTGTAGGTGAAGGGAGAGTCACATTTCGACGTTTCGTTCTCGCTAACAAGTCGCATCATCGTATTCAGCTACAGCCCTCCGTCTAGAATACAATATTTGTATTATTTTATATTTCTCAGACGAGCCAGAATATGAACTCAGATCCTCCAAATAAGAGGCAGAAACACGACCCCTTCGTTAGGGTCTTTCAAGAAACAGGACAAACTAATTCAGGACAAACTAATTGAACTTGTTACGATCTCCGCTACCGCTACGTATACATCCTACCTTCGCATGCTGGTTTTCGCCGATCACGCCACTACTGCTTCATTCACTCTTCTGCTATGCTCACCTGTCGCCTGCCTACTCTGTTCATCACGTGATCCTGACGTCATCTTCTTCTCCACGCACCGCCTCCTCCACCTGTGTGTGTGCTTGCGCTAACCTCTATTGGACACGTGATTATGACGTTTCTGGAATATGCTGTTTTTCAACTTCTCTATTCTTCTCGATGTTTCTGTACGATTATATAATCTCGCTCCACCGCTCAAAATATTGAGTCTGGCTTCGTTACGGAGTGGTGGAAGCAGCCATACTACTGCTACGTTCGATATTGTCATTTACCATCTGGACTGTTATTTTCTTCAGGTTATCCGGTGAGCAAGTTTTATCATAATGTTATTTGGATATTAAATTCTTCATGGGGCTATCTGCCCCACTTGAACTTTACTTTGGCCAGCTTATTACGGCATCAAATATATATATGCAAGACATTATTTCGACTAAAACCTTTCAAACACGAACTGTACTACGGACAATGGAATTTTGAAATCACAATATCTATTTCCTTGGACCATCGTTACCTTTTGGTATAATGTTTATTTAACACATTCTGCAGCGTAACTTCACCCGGCGAAGAGAATCCCTTTCCCCGTTCAATCCCTACTTCATTTTTATCCTTTTTCCTTCTTTTCACTTTTTCTTTCAGGTTGCTTCCTCTATATCGACTTACACTATTCTTCATTGTACCCTTTATACTTATTCATACGGTTTTGATGTTTTATATTGTAAATGTGGCGCATTTTCCTTGTCTTTCAAGGTTTCCTCTATATATTTCAGTCTAGCAAACTCTTGTCTGCGATTTACTAAACTTGTTGAAAATGTTTACTATTTTTATTATCTGTTAAATACATATCCTGTTTGCTTTGTTAAATTCGAGATTTTCTTGTTCCTGTCACCTTCTTTTGGCCCTATTCCTTCTCACTGAGCAAATTCTGCTGTAAATTATTATTCTTATTATTATGATTATTATATCGTGCTGCTTCTTCTACCACGTATATGTTTGAGCTATCAACTGATATTGTATGCTATTTTATCTTTGCTTCGTATGTACCTACGACGATAGCTGAGGGTATCTGTATTATTCCTGAACACCCTCACTACCACTATATTGATAATCGGGCCCCTCAGAACAGTAAGATAACAAAGCAATCTCACCTCAGTATGATAGCAAATTTCTTCTCTCACCTCAAACTGAACTCTTAATTTTTAAAAGGGATTAAACCATGTAATAAAAATGAGTTATACACATTTCCCTGATTTACGCCTCTAGATACAGCGTTTTGTTTGAAAATATTAAAAATCGGTACAACCTTACCCTCATTCTGCTAGATTCCATTTCCTCTTTGTTTTGAAAAGAACTCAGGTCAATGACACACTTTTCGAAACAAACATATACCAGTTTCCTCTGGTGATGAACACAGAAATTAAGTATCCCATGGTAACTAGAACAAATAACTGGTAGTTATTTTGAACTTACTTTGAGAAATAGTTGATGTTCATTTTGTATTTGTGATTATACCACAGCCTGCAGTGCTTTGATGTGAAACTCGTTTTGTTATGTCTTCTTATCTTTTTCTTTTTACAATTGGCTTTACGTCGCACCGATACAGATAGATCTTATGGCGACGATGGGATAAGAAAGGGCTAGGAGTGGAAAGGAAGCAACGGTGGCCATTATTAAGGCAAAGCCCCCGCATTTGCCTGATGTAAACATGGGAAACCATGCAAAACCATCTTCGGGGTTGCCGGCAGTGGGGTTCGAACCCACTGTCTCCCGAATGTAAACTTACACCTGCGTGCCTGTAACCGCAAGGCCAACTCACTCGGCGATGATAAAATATGATTTTGTTTCATTTGGTGGAAGGAAACGTGGCTTATGTCGAAGAAAATCTCATAAACCGTTCAATAACGCGTCCAATGTTTCATAGTGAACCACATATCATAAATTACTTATTCGGTGTGATGAAAAATGAATTACGTCGTGTGGATAGTATTTGCGGTCCTTAACGTTATAATAAGCCAGTTGCTGGTGCACGTTCCCTTCGGTATATTCACATCAACCTTACCCACTTCCAACTTTTACATAGATTATACGAAATGGTAGCCTAAATTCTATAAAATAATCATACAATTTCCTTTCAATCGTGGGGAACTGGGAGTTCGTAAACAACTGAGAATGTCACTTCAAATCTCCAACTATCGTACGTACGCTTGAATACGACAGCACACTGCCAGGTATTGTAATAACATGTGACTTCACCGACTCCGTGCAAAATCTAGTCTATTTCTGTAGCAGGTAGAACATCCTCATTACCGTACGAAACTCCTACGGTGATGGACCACTAGCCGTAATCATTGTAAAGAAGATTCAAGATATGGAACACCTTCAGTATATACCTTTGCGTGCATAAAATTTGGCCCATATCCACAGATCGCAAAAGTGTATTGTTTTCTTCCGTAAGGATCCTGCATTTACCTAACTAACACCTGACTCCACCCAGCCACTACTGCTGTTCTCTACGACTGGTTTGATGTCCTATCAGAGAAACAAATATGACCTAATGAATGATGTTACGTTCGGTTTAAAATGGAAAGTGGATGAGAAATAGCCTCCCTTAATGAAACTTGCTATGATTGGAGTGAATGCGGGGAAGTGGGCTAGTCCAATATATGATCAAAGGCTAGACTTTGTACTGTAGAGGGAGGTATAAGTGTTACCTTCCTCTCATCTTTTAGTGGGAGGTAAGTATCTTGTGAAAAATGTTGCTGGATAGGAGGTAGACACTGGAGAAGGCAGGGCTCTCACACATTTCATCATCTTCTTCTCCTTCTTCTTAATCCGTTTACCCTCAGACTTATCGAGGGATCCCACGTCTACCGCCTCAAGGGCAGTGCCCTGGAGCGTGAGACTTTGGGTCGGGGATACAACTGGGGAGGAGGACCTGTACAACCCCCAGGCGGCCTCACCTGCTATGCTGAACAGGGGCCTTGTAGGGGAACGGGAAGATTGCAAGGGATAGACAAGGAAGAGAAAAGAAGCGGCCGTGGCGTTAAGATATGTACCATCCCGGTATTTACCTGGAGAAGTGGAAAACCGCGGAAAACCACTTCGAGGATGGCTGAGATGGGAATCGAACCCCCTCTACTCAGTTGACCTCCCGAGACTGAGCGGACCCCGTCCCAGCTCTCGTATCACATTTCAAATTTCGTGGCAGAGCCGGGAATCTAACCCGGGCCTCTGGCGGTGGCAGCTAATCACACTAACCACTACACCACAGTGGCGAACGAGACATTTTCTTCACCAATCTCAATCACTGTTCCCAGATGGGCCATATGTTTTGCTCGCAAGTGTTTATATATAGATACATTGCTAACGTTGAAAAATCCGCAGATCCCGATGCATGCGAAACATTTAGACATTTTTACAACTTTCTTTTTTCAATTTTGTTTTTACGTCGTACTGACCGGATCCGCGGTGCAGGGGTAGCGTGCCTGACTCTTAATCTGAGGCCTGGGTTCGATTTCCGGCCAGGTCAGGGATTTTTACCTGAATCGGAGGGCTAGTTTGAGGTCCACTCGGCCTACGTGATGACAATTGAGGAGCTGTCCGACGGTGAGGAGGCGGTCCCGGTCTAGGAAGCCCAGAATAACGGCCGATAGGATTCGTCATGCTGATCACATGACACCTCGTAATCTGCAGGCCTTCGGGCTGAGCAGCTGTCGATTGGTAGACCATGACCCCTCGGAGTTCTTATGCCGTGTTTTTTTTACGTCGCACTGACACCGATGGAATAGAAGAGGGTAAGAAAGTGGATGTGGCCTTGCAACCCCAGCATTTTCCTGGTGTGAAAATGCGAAACCGCAGAAAACCATTTTTAGAGCTGCCGGCAGTGGGATACGAGCCCACTATCTCGGAATGCAAGCTGATAGCTTTTTACCCAAACCGCGCGGCTATTTGCTCAGTCCTTTGTATTAACAGAGAATTTGTTAATGTTATTGCACACATGCGCCGGCTCCGCGGTGTAGGGGTAGCGTGGCTGCCTCTTACCCGGAGGCCCCGTGTTCGATTCTTACCTGGAACTGAGGGCTGGTTCGAGGTCCCCTCATTCTACGTGATTACAATTGAGGAGCTATCTGACGGTGGGATGGTGGTCCTGGTCTAGAATACCAAGAATAACGGCCGAGAGGATTCATCTTGCTGACCACACGACACCTCATAATCTGCAGGCCTCTGGACTGAGCAGCGGTCGCTTGGTGGGTCATGGCCCTTCGGGGCTGTTGTGACATTCATTCATTCAATGCAACTGCAAATCTTCCATTCTCCTTAATAGAAATTAATATTTTAAATGGTTATGTAATTCGTAATTCTTTTTATTTCGAAACATGTGTAAGTTATAGAAATATGGTATTATTCTGTTTAAAAACTGAGCTAATTCGAAATCAATGCGCAAGTGTTTGCTTGGTAGGTCTCAAATATGTATTTTGTGATTGTTTGAGCACTTTCTTCTTGAACAGCTTTTTCACATTCCTGAACATGTTAAGACTCACCGTCACTTGGCTTAATAAACTTCTTAATATCAACTAGACTGGGAATTAATAGTTGTCTGAGATGTTTTGTGCACTCGTGGTTCGAATCCTGGCCAAGTAATGTAGGACTTTTTCAAGTAGTCACAATGCTGTGAATCGGATTCCATGTAAAACTGGAGGCGCCGAAACTATCATAACGTATAATGTGTCACATTCACATTGATATTAAGAATTTGTTAATGTATTCACGATATGTTTGGATTGAAACTGTGATAAATGTATTTATATAGGCTACTTATAAGAGATGGAGTCAATTTTAAAAACAACATTGGGTAGTAGCCTCTGTGGTGTAGTGGTTAGCATGATTAGCTGCCACCCCCGGAGGTTCGGGTTCGATTCCCGGCTCTGCCACGAAATTTGAAATGTGATACGAGAGCTGGGACGGGGTCCGCTCAGTCTCGGGAGGTCAACTGAGTAGAGGGGGTTCGATTCCCATCTCAGCCATCCTCGAAGTGGTTTTCCGCGGTTTTCCACTTCTCCAGGTAAATACCGGGATGGTACCTAACTTAAGGCCACGGCCGCTTCCTTCCCTCTTCCTTGCCTATCCCTTCCAATCTTCCCATCCCTACACAAGGCCCCTGTTCAGCATAGCAGGTGAGGCCGCCTTGGCGAGGTACTGGTCATTCTCCCCAGTTGTATCCCCCGACCAAGAATCTGAAGCTCCAGGACACTGCCCTTGAGGCGGTAGAGGTGGGATCCCTCGCTGAGTCCGAGGGAAAAGCCGAACCTGGAGGGTAAACAGATGATGATGATGATGATGATGATGACATTAGGTAGTAAAGTGTATACATATTGCACCCATATCCTGTACAAGGGTACAATATGGAGTAAGTCAGATAAGATGTTATCAATGGGTTCGTAATGTCTTGCAATACTTTTCCAGGGTTCCAATCACATCAGCTAAAATACCATTATACTAACTTTTTTTAAATGGAACTATTCCTACACCTAGCCTTAAAGGCACGGACATTACAAATTCAGCACTGTGATTATTTTGAAGATCGGACAAGTACTTCCAGTGAAAATGGAATGCATTGAAACGTGCTTCATTTGGCGGCCGTGGGCCGCCCTTGTCGAATGAATCACAATCTAGGCGGCCAAGAGGAGGCGTGCTATGTATGGAACATAAGTTCTTGACGTACAGAATTCCCTTATCTTTTCTGACAGCTAGGTACCGGTAATTAGTCTTCTGTGTCCGTACAGGCACTATGATAAACTGTATGAATCAATACCTTTAAAACTGCGACGGGTTTTATTTCCTATCCGAATCTTGTTCTTTCCTGTATTACCGTACTGTAGGTTTTGGAGGCTTACGGAGTTTTCCATTTAACGCTCTTCGTGGCTGTTCATCCTCTTTTGTCCAGTCTTCGAAGGGAAGAACCTATAGTCTACGTGGTTTAGGCGGCAGAGCGCCGGCCTCTCTCACTGAGTTCCGTCATTCAAATCCCGGTCACTCGATTTGTGCTGGCCAAAGCAGAGGCGGTACAGGTTTTTCTCCTGGTACTCCGGTTTTCCCTGTCATCTTTTATTCCATCGACATTCTCTAATATAATGTATTTTCATCTGTCAGTCATTAATCTCTGCCCCAGAGGAGTGAGACAGGCTTCGGTAGCCGGCACAATTTCTATCCTCGCCGCTAGATGGGGCTTCATTAATTCCACTCCTGACTAGGTCGAGTGACAGGAAACAGGCCGAGGATTTTCATTTCGAACGGAAGAGCCTCTTCCTCTTTTCCTTATGATTAATGTTAAAAGTTCCTTCTTTTTCTTTTTTCGTGGTTGCCTAGTTGTACTTGCTCTTAAATAAGAAATCAATGCCGCCACCAGATTTACTTTTAAACACTGTCTAAAGTCAACAATTATCCCTTTACTAAGTAGTTATACTCGTATATGACTTTCACATTCTCTTGACACTTTTCCTACAATTTGATGGGGGCTGCATGAATGATCTGTGTCACGCATGAGGACATGGTTAAGTTTTACGACGAGATATCCTTCCTGCCGTTCATTACCATGTGAGGATAATAATGTTGTCCCTAAGAAGCCGTTGCATCCGCTCTTCCTTCACCTGTTACGTACGACAATGTTAAAGGTATTAAATCATACAATTGATCATGGTGTGCTAATGGGACCAGTAGAGCGAATAGCACCGGGCGAGTTGGCCGTGCGCGTAGAGGCGCGCGGCTGTGAGCTTGCATCCGGGAGATAGTAGGTTCGAGCCCCACTATCGGCAGCCCTGAAGATGGTTTTCCGTGGTTTCCCATTTTCACACCAGGCAAATGCTGGGGCTGTACCTTAATTAAGGCCACGGCCGCTTCCTTCCAACTCCTAGGCCTTTCCTATCCCATCGTCGCCATAAGACCTATCTGTGTCGGTGCGACGTAAAGCCCCTAGCAAAAAAAAAAAAAAAAAAAAAAAAAAAAAAAAAAAAAAAAAAAAACTACGTAACTGCAAGTTTTTGATGGTCTCTGAGCGAATTTCGAAGGGAAGGTAAAGGTTGACAGTTTACCACCTTACGAGTGCTTATATTAGTTTTTTGAGTTTTTGGTTCAGTACCATACAATCAAACTTTCACCAAGGGAGCAATATTACATACGTATTACAATTAAATAGAAGCACGACGTGATTATACAATTAAAAATCATTTAGTACTTGACTACAAGGTGCCTTCATGGCTCAGGCGGCAGCGTGCCGGCCTCTCACCGCTGGGTTCCGTGGTTCAAATCCCGGTCACTCCATGTGAGATTTTTGTTGGACAAACCGGTGGCTGGAAAGGTTTCCTCCGGGTACTCAGGATTTCACTGTCATCTTTCATTCCAGCAATACTCTCCACTATCATCATCTCTCAGTCATTAATCATTGCCCCAGAGGAGTGCGACAGGCTTCGGCAGCCGGCACAATTCCTATCCTCGCCGCTAGATGGGGTCTTCATTCATTCCATTCCTGTCCCGGTGACTGAATGGAAAAGAGGTTAAGGACTTTCATTTTAACTTGACTACACACTAACAGACTAACTACTAAATAATAATTTATAATTTCGTGTGGCTATTTCTAGCCAGTTGCAGCCCTTGTAAGGCAGACCCTCCGATGAGGGTGGGCGGCATCTGCCGTGTGTAGGTAACTGCGTGTTATTGTGGTGGAGGACAGTGTTATGACTACTAAAGAGAATGCCAGACTGACGAATGCGCGCGTTAAGTGGGTGAAATCATACCTCAGTGCCCATGTTCTTGGCAAAAAAAAAAAAAGATAAAACCTCTGCAATTCTTTATCACAACACATGCAAAGTCTCCACTACTTGCTGTGGCACTTTATAAATCGGTTAGCCGAGATGAACGACATTTTGCGCGTATTTCAGCTAATGATTATGTTAATAATTAAGGAAACTAAAGGAAAGAATTAGCTCATAAAACAACAGGACTTGTACAAATTGTTATTTTTTCTTAAATAATTCCTATAATTCGTAGCCTCAGCCGGCTAAAATGGAACAAAATGTAATGTTTTCTCCATGAATTGGGGGGCAACCGCCCCCCCCCCTACTCGATCTATCTATTTGCCGCTACTGATTATGTTCCTTGAGACTGGTCACGCCTCCCAGACACATATGGATATGCAGTCCATCAGAGCAATGTGCATTTTCCTATGCGACAGCGTAGATTGTAGGAGTGAGTACTTTCGTCGCGGAAACATTCACTCCCAGAGTACGCCACGGTACTGTTCATTTTCCTTCATACTCTCGCAAACAAAACTCAACATAACGAAAATCGTTCTGATGGACTGCATGGGAAGCGTGGCCAGTGTTAAGGTAAATAACGGATAGGAAGAACATTGTGACACAAGAGATTTGGTTTCTTCAAAGACGATAGCTTCAAGACTGTGTGTTCCAGTACAGAAAGTTAATAACGTTTATCCTAGCAGAAAGTGAAGACTGTTTTCCGGCATTTTTAGCAATTTATGTGTTACTGTATTTGAGGTGTAGGCTTTAGCTTGTGTGTGGCCAGGCCCCTGCCCTCAGTCCATGGGAAAATATCTGAAAGATGAAGCTGCACGTTTGCATACTGGTAGCATTTATGCCACAGGGTTTTTATTATTAAAACCTACATCTGACACCAAATTATTCGTAGAAACATGTTTGAGACCACCAGACATGATACATGTTGCAGAATTAACTAGATTTGGCTATCAGTTTACATTCGGGTTCAAACCCCCCACTGTCATCAGCCCTGAAGATTGTTTTCCATGATTTCCCCATTTTCATACCAGGAAAATGCTGCGACTGTGCTTTCAAAGGTAGCTTCCTTCCCTCTTCTGTGTCGGTGCAACGCAAAGCAGATTGTAAAAATAAACTGGATTTGGTGACAAAGGCGCTAAGTTGGTCACCCTGATTGTGGTTGATAGATTGAGCTTGACCGTCGGCTTTACGATCGTGTGTTTCAGGAGGCGCGAGCGGCGAAGAGGCCCTTCAAGATATGGGACAGCTGGCGTAATGTGCGCAAGGGGCTGGTAGTGAGCAGTTTCGAAGAGCTCGTGGCTCGAGGTGAGTAACTTCTCTTCATTAGTTTGGATTTTAAAACCTTTCAACACCAAGCTGCTGTGATCGCAGTACCGCGCCATCTCTTAGTGTATCTCATGAAAAGCTTCAGAAGGACGAAAATATGCTTATAATTTACATATTTACGGTTACCTCGTGGAAGGTTTTGTACTGACGGTTCTGGACGGAAGAATTATTAAATTTATTTGATGAAATTTCAAGCCGCCTCTATGGTGTAGCAGTTAGTGAGATTAGCTGCCACCCCCAGAGGCCCGGGTTCGATTCCCGGCTCTGCCATGAAAATTTGAAAAGTGGTACGAGGGCTGGAACGGGGTCCACTCAGCCTCGGGAGGTCAACTGAGTAGAGGTGGGTTTGATTCCCACCTCAGCCACCCTGGAAGTGGTTTTAAGTAGTTTCCCACTTCTCCTCCAGGAAAATGTCGGGATGGTACCTAACTTAAGGCCACGGCCGCTTCCTTCCCTCTTCCTTGGCCACCCCTTCCAATCTTCCCATCCCCCCGCATAGCACGTGAGGCCGCCTGGGCGAGGTACTGGTCATCCTCCCCAGTTGTATCCCCCGACCCAGTGTCTGAAGCTCCAGGACACTACCCTTGAGGCGGTAGAAGTGGGATCCCTCGCTGAGTCCGAGGTAAAAACCGACCCTGGAGGGTAAACAGATAAAGAAGAAGAAGAGAAGAAGAAATTTCAAAATGTTTGCAAGTTCTCATCAGAAAGATTTCATGGGTTTCTCATGTTATCATTAAGAAGGTTGTCCGGCTCAATGGTTAGCGAACTGTCTTTGGTCTAATGGGTCTCGCGTTCGATTCCCGGCTGGGTCAGGGATTTTAACCCTCATTGGTTAATTCCCATGGTTCGGGGACTAGGTGTGTATGTGTGTGTGTCTCGTTTCTAACATTAAATTTTTCAGCATACGTAGGGCGCAATTCTCACAGACGAACTGTTCGTCTATCAGACATCAACTCGAAAGACCTGCACCAGACCTCTCCGGAGGCCACACACTATTAAAATTCATTAAGAGGATTGTGCTAATGGAAGTGTATTAGTGAATATACAGTCCGACTCGTTGGCTCAATGGTCAGCGCACTGGCCTTCGGTCCAGAGGGTCCCGGGTTCGATTCCCGGCCTGGTCGGGGATTTTAACCTTAATTGGTTAATTCCAATGGCCCGGGAGCTGGGTGTTTGTGCTGTCCCCAACATTCCTGCAACTCACACACCACACATAACACTATCTTCCACCACAATAACACGCAGTTACCTACACATGGCAGATTCCGCCCACCCTCATCGGAGAGTCTGCCTTACAAGGGCTGCACTCGGCTAGAAATAGCCACACGAAATTATTATTATTATTAGTGAATATATAAACAAGTAATGCTTTCTGATGGAGTAAGTGAACCTACCTGAGACGGAAATTATCGAGTGGAATGTGTATATTATGCACAGAAGAGGCAGAGACCAGGTATTGGTAAACCTCTGAATTAACGCGCTATATTATCAAGCTAGTTTTAAACAAGCTATCATACGTATCATACAACATATTATTAATATCAATCAAAGGAATTTATGTTGTCAGGTGGGCTGCGGTGTGAATTGATGGTTAGAATGAGTTCATGGTTCAAGATGCTTAGACCTACAGGGATTACACAAGGCTGTTATCTTTCACCTTTCTTGTTCATAGTTTACATGGATTATCTACTGAAAGGTATAACATGGCAGAGAGGAATTCAGTTAGACGGAAATGTAGTAACCACTTTAGACTATGCCAGCGACTTGGTCTTAATGGCGGACTGTGCAATAAGCGTGGGGTCAAATACACTGAGTGGCCAAAAGTCGCGGGAAGGGGTGCCTCGTTAGAAAATGTGCCGTGTATGACCCCTGGGCGTTGTGGTTAGCTGTCTGTCAGACACCAGTGTCATGAAGATGGCAATACGTCGCGAGTTAACTGACTTTGAACGTGGGACGATCATCAGCGCACGGCGCATGGGTCATAGCATTGCGGAGATTACACGCGAATTCGGGTTTCCAAGGTCAAGAGTGTCGACGGTGGATCATCAGTATCGCAGAGAGAATGTTACCACCCGTGTAAACTGCCGCAGTCCGGCTCCATGGCTAAATGGTTAGCGTGCTGGCCTTTGGTCCAGAGGATCCCGGGTTGGATTCTCGGCCGGGTCTGAGATTTTAACCTTAAATGGTTAATTCCCATGGCTCGGGGACTGGCTCTTTTTGCAGTCCCCAACATCCCTGCAGCTCACACACCACACAGAACACTATCAATAACACGCAGTTACCTACACATGGCAGATGCCACCCACTCTCATCGGAGGGTTGCCTTACAAGGGCTGCACTCGGCTAGAAATAGCCACACGAAATTATTATTAACCGCCGCACGGGAAGACCACAACTGTTTAACGGACGAATATCATGTCGCCTCCGCAGAACCATACTGGGCGTTCGACGGGCTACTGTGAGTCAGATCACCGCCCAGTTAAATGTTGGGAGTCAGGAACCCATTTCTACCAGGACGGTAAGTAGGCAACTGCACGGCAAAGGCTTCACCAGCCGACGACCAACTCCTGTCCTTTTGCTGACACCTCGCACAGAGCTTAACGACCTGCATCGGCAATGGATCATGGAACAGTGGTGGCGTGTGGTATGGTCCGATGAATCCCGGTTCCAGCTGTATCGAGCTGATGGACGCGTGAGACTGTGGCGTACAACCCTTGAAGCTACGGATCCTGCATGTCATCAAGGTTGTGTCCAGGCGGGAAGTGGCTCAGTTCTGGTCTGGGCGGCGTTCTCATGGTCAGAATTAAGCCCCATTTTCCGGCTGCAGGGAGCGCTGACAGGTGCACGTTATGTGGACATTCTTTCAGACCATCTGCATCTCTTTCTGGCCCTAGAGTACCTGCCATGTTTCAACAGGACAATGCACCATGTCACCGCTCAGTAGTGACACGCAGGTGGTAGGAGGAGATCCCCAGAAAAGTTGCGACCATCCATTGGTCCTCTAGATTCCCCCGATCTTAATCCAATCAAGCATTTATGGGATGCTGTCAATGCTGGTGTACGCTCCATGAACCCCGCACCAACCCACAAGACCAATTGTGGGTAGCAGTGCAAGATGCGTGGGTCCAGATCCCTCCAGAACGATCCCAACACCTTGTAGAGTCGATGCCTTGCCGTATTGCTACCGTTTTGAGGGCTCGTGGAGGAGCAACTCGTTATTAACACATTCAGTGTCTTCCCATGACGTGTAATGAGTATAATATCAAATATAGCCTTTCCCAGGCTAAAGTGATGTAAGTAGGTAAAAAACCTATGAGAACTGAATGTCAGGTTGGAGATACAAAACTGGAACAGGTAGATAATTTCATGTATTTACGATGTATGTTCTTCCAAGATGGCAGTACAGTAGGTGAGATTGAATCAGTGTGCAGTAAAGCTAATGCAATGAAGTCACAGTTGCGGTCAACAGTATTGTTGTAAGAAAGTATTCAACTCCCGGACTAAACTACACCGGTCTGTTTTGTGACCAACTTTGCTGTGCGGGAGTGAAAGCTGTGTGGACTCAGGATATATTATTTATAAGTTAGAAGTAACAGCAATTAAAGTAGCAGGAATGATCGTGGTACAAACAGGTGGGAACAAGGATAGGAGGGTACTTGGAATATTGAGATAAAGACTAAGTTAGGAATGAACTCAGTTGATGAAGCTGTACGCATAGGTGCGGTCCGCTGAGGCGAATGGAGGAGGATCTGTCACCGGGAAGTATAATGGACTCGGTCAAGGAGGGTAAAAGGAGTAGAGGGAGACCAAGATGACGATGGCTAGACTCATTTTATGATGATTTAAAGATAGGTATAGAACTAAACGAGGCTACAGAATTAGTTACAAATAGTGGACACTGACGGCATTTAGTAAATCTACAGTGACTTGCAGACTGAAAGCTGAAAGGCATAACAATCTATAATAAATATAATGAGGATGTATGTATGTATGTATGTATTTGTGCGTGTCTGAACACTTACTTGAAATTATAATTAAGATGTTTTTAGGGCACATTTTCCTGTAGTGGACGCTAATATAGACGAGCCCATCATTTGCCTTCATGACAGCTCGGACTCAGCCACGGAGGTTTTTTTTTTTTTTTTTTTTTTTTTCACCTTCTGAACATGTCTGAAGGAACGGCAGCCCATTCTTCCTGAAGAGCTGTAAGTAGAACAGTTTGCGGTCTGAGTCGTGTTCTGGAGCGACGTCTGAGATCTAATACAATGTTATTCAAACTTTTTACCTTCGTATCCCCGAAGTACGACTATATTGCGATTATACCAGAAATAACAAATGTGCCAAATATAATAATAATAATAATAATAATCATGTGCAGCTTATCGCGCTTCTTTAGGATCCTTGAAAGAATTGTCGCATGCCCTTCATGACACCATGGGATTTTCAACTGGAAATCCCTCCCTAGCACCACCAGGAATGAAGCCACGGTCGCCGGAATGACAGGCGAGCAGATAAGCCTCCATACCACCCCGTTCTTCAATAATAACAATAATGGTATTGTATATAACCGTCGCTGGACAAAGCAAACCTCAAAACGCTTTGGGAGTAAAGTTTACAGAAGAAGTACGAAACTGAGCGGTCAGCAATGGCCGGAGAACTGTTCCCGATATTTTCGATTTACCGTAATCGGATCAACCGCGTTGCGGCTTAACCGCGATATCAAAAACAGTAAAAATGCACGAGTGTTAGGGGTTACAGTAATACAGAATTACAATACAGAAATAGTCAAGTTAGGTAGTGTGAATATTTTTCTTTGCCTTATTGGTTTCAACAATAAGTGTTGTTTATTTTTGGATTTATTAATTGTGCTAAGTGTTACTTTTACTGCAACGTAGTTGGTAAGTTAATAAAAAGCAATACAGTAGTACCATGTATTATCATTTTAACTGTACTTTCAGTACACCTTTCTATTTTTAACTTTTTGCGTATTAACCGCGATTTTACTTAAGCGGGAAGCTTTAACCCTATATTATCCCAGTTAATGGAGAGTTGGGTGTATACCCCAATTATTCGACCATTGCAGACTTCTGTTCCTTTCACTGGCAACGCGGTGAGCCTCCACAAGGAAGAAAGAGAAACGTGGTTTTCTCACGAGTAGAATTAAGACACGAGGCTTGCATTACCTAGCAACGATATACAGTATAGGCCTATACGAGCATTACTAATGCAACAGTTGGTATTGTACTATATACACTTCTACTGAAAAAAATGAAGTGATTGACTGTGAATTAAGATGATTTAAGTGATTTAAGAATGAATAGTTCGTAAAGGGAACTCTATATATTCAATGAGAGGTACAAACTGACACGTATTTAGAATGAATAGTTCGTATAGGGAACTCTATGTAGTCAATGGGAGGTACAAACTGACACGTATTCAAGAATGAAGAGTTCGTAAAGGGAACTCTATGTAGTCAATGGGAGGTACAAACTGACATATTTAAGAATGGATAGTTCGGAAAAGTAATTCTGTGTAGTCAATGGGAGTTACAATCAGACACATATTTAAGAATTAATAGTTCGTAAAGGGAACTCTATAGTCAATGAGAGGTACAAACTGACACGTATTTAAGTATGGATAGTTCGTAAAGGGAACTCTGTGTAGTCAATGGGAGGTACAAACTGACACGTATTTAAGAATGAATAGTTCGTAAAGGAAACTCTATATTGAACCCTTGAACTTACCATTCCATCGTTGGTCGGCCACAGCTGCTACAGTAGAACAATATAGAACTCTTAAATCATGGGTCGTTGCGGGAATAAATTCGGTCACGATCTTAACCAAACGATGGGGTTCAGAAGAGAGCCTAACTACTTGAAATGAGGAGCAAATATGTGCTTACTAACTTTTATTAAAATCGAAATGAAACGACAACATTGTTATTTTAATATAAATCCTTGAGAGAAAAAAAATTATTTATTATTGAATGTTTTAAACGCAGTCACATTGCATAGCGTTGATTTATTTCTCACAATATCAAAGAGTTGCTTCGGTGAAATTAGTACATTAGTGGACAGCGAAACTGAAAAACTGAAAAAGGAAAGACCTGAAAACCGGGCACCTATTACTCCAAACGAGAACTGAGAATTAATCCACACGATCCGTGGAAAATCTGACTTTCAACAAGTAGAACGCCTGATTTCCTCTCAATTAAGGTTATCCACCAGTCGAATACCCTTTACGGATACGGAACATCCGCCGAATGGACCCTTAATCGAACCAAATTGACTATCAGTTGCTTTGGATAGGTTGCGAAATATTATGGGAAAGCATGGTGTTCACTACAAGTTAACAGCATCATTCACAATTGAAATAAAATTCCACCATGTATTTGTCATTCATGACACCCTTAAGTGATAAGGTAATCCCGATGCTAAATATGCATCACCCAAACAGCTGTTCGGAAGGAACCAACAAAAAGTGGTAAATCACTTGAAAAGTATTATTACCAAACCGATTTTCAGGTTAGAAATGGTTATGTTACGCTTAATGAAATTACCAGTCCACATTGAAAAAATATTACAACTTTAAGGAATTCTTTCAAAAAAAAAAAAAAAAAAAAAACAATGACTACCTTTACAGATCCGTCTACTTATTGTCTGTCCCAACACACTACCTATAAAAACACTACTTAATCGAATTCAACTACGAATAAAATGAAAGTACGACAAAGATCGAAAAATAAAATAATATTACTGGCTGGTCCGCCTCTGTGGTGTAGTGGTTAGCGTGATTAGCTGCCACCCCCGGAGGTCCGGGTTCGATTCCCGGCTCTGCCACGAAATTTGAAAAGTGGTACGAGGGCTGGAACGGGGTCTACTCAGCCTCGGGAGGTCAACTGAGTAGAGGTGGGTTCGATTCCCACCTCAGCCATCCTGGAAGTGGTTTTCCGTGGTTTCCATCTTCTCCTCCAGGCAAATGCCGGGATGGTACCTAACTTAAGGCCACGGCCGCTTCCTTCCCTCTTCCTTGTCTATCCCTTCCAATCTTCCCCATCCCCCGCCAGGCCCCTGTTCAGCATAGCAGGTGAGGCCGCCTGGGCGAGGTACTGGTCATTCTCCCCAGTTGTATCCCCCGACCAAGAGTCTGAAGCTCCAGGATACTGCCCTTGAGGCGGTAGAGGTGGGATCCCTCGCTGAGTCCGAGGGAAAAACCGAACCTGGAGGGTAAACAGATGATGATGATGATGATGATTACTGGCTGACGAATCGAAACCGCATTCGCAACTCAAGTCTCACGCTGATACACTGAGTGTCAATATGCACACTTTCAAAACGAAACGGACGTCAGAACGACAAAACAATTAAGTCCGTAAAATAAAATAACATATCGAAGTCATTAAAACTCAACACGCATGGAGAATTACAGTAAAAATATTTAATCTCCATCAGGTCGATATCCAATATTTGGGCAACCCTCATTCACCGATAGCGGCCCCGTTATCTCAAGGAACACCCTTCAACTGTTGGAGCTACGCACTAGTTGGCCTCATTATTGTCGATCTAACCCTCTTCATATTTCATATTTTACTGTAGAGGCTACCTTCGCCCAAGTCACTTCGCGAAAACAAAAGAAACATCTAATCTGAGACTTGAGTATGTACAGCTGACATCCCAGACCTATCGTCGGGCTCACTTAAAATCTGTACATCCTAACACTATTCTCTATGTACATGACACCTGCCAAATTCTATCGTCGGGCGTGAACTAGGACATCTCATCATCGGTAACTCCAAGGATAACATGTGACGTCCTAAATCTATTGTCGGGTGTCAAAATGGATCGTACTACGTATCCCCTAGCATATCAGGCGAACTAACAATTTCAAACCAACTCTGACATTTCAATACACATGGGACCACGTCTCTTACTATTAAACGAATGCAAGTCGAAAAATGCAGTAAGTCTCCATCTCGTTACAATACGTGAACTCGAAAATAAATATACGTGACGAACAATTCTCCAACTTAAACACAATCTCAGCCTGTGCAATGAAGTTTTTAGGGAAGCAATGATAACTCCCAACCCACGTCTACCATTTAGTGGATGTATTCAAAATAATAATCATCACTACCGCATTAGAAACTCTCAAATCGCCTACCGTCAATTCCAAATATTTATATCAATGACATATCCAGTGAAACGAAATTCAATACAACACCAACCATGTATTCTAAATGCTCTTTTATCCTTGAGGTCACATTATCTTAATATTCATACGGGCTTTACGTAACTAGTCACTTGACTTTTACTACCAAGATTTTTAACCTTTTACTAGAGTCGTTTTCACTTGGGATCTTACTAGAAATCTACGATGCCTCACACAGTAGTCGTCTCAAATTTCGGATTGGTAGCGGAATACTCTACAGCCTGTCACAATACAGTCTGTTTCACAAATACTTCCTCGGCAAACATAGCCTGTCTCAAACTCATTCTCCTCGCCTTATCCCAGCGGTATCACTTAAAATCCAGGCTTCATTTCATCTTCAATATTTCTATCCCTCTCATCTCCACATATATAAATTCTTCGCTCTCAACCCATTTTTCTTATATTTCCAAGACCCCTTTCATTTTTCAATCCCCTAGTGAAAACAACAACCATTATGAAATACACCTCTTTATTTTACTATTACTACGACTTTCGGACCTCGAGAATCCAAGAACACACCGCGACTTTCCGTATCACTGATATACACGATGTCCCAAAATTTTTACTTCCCATGAATAAATATAACTCTATCGAATTTCACTGAAATATTCTAAGTGCCTGTGATCCTTGTAAAATATACAGGTTAAATGCACTTTTAACATAGACAAATTTCTTTATCCCGCGGTAGACATTATTATTATTATTATTATTATTATTATTATTATTATTATTATTATTATTATTATCGACAAACATTTCTGAATTCAACTGATATTTGAAATTAAGACACTCTTCACGACTATTTTACAATTATAGCTTTCCTAAATCTTCTCGCTTTGGACAATATCTCATAGAACATTAACACCAGATTGAAACGTCGCATTTTTACAGTTTCTTTACGTGAAATTTTCAAACTAAAATTTTCACACGCTGACCAAAATTATAACACTTTTCGCCTGATAATTACAAATATCAACCCGACAATCATCTTGAAAAGTATGTTGGGACAGAACAAAAAAAATCTAACTACAACATAATACGAATATAGACAGACCTGCAAAATGGCGCCATCCTCAGTATTCTGGCTACATCGTCGCCAGCTGACCTCGTGCCTTTAGCCGTACATTTGCACAAATAACATCATCATTTCCAACATATCACTCTTACAAACACTGCCTTTTTCACACGAAATAAAATTACAACACCAATCACGCACTTTCCTCGTTATAATGTGTACCACGAACCTCCTCGTTCTGCAGTCAACTGCTACTGTCTGCTTTCGTCCCAGAGTTGTCTCTCTCTGTCACTCACAAACACACCAGGTGTTCAACAGATAACGAAATCAAAACTACTCTGACTAGCTTCCCAATTCTCTTACCACTTTCAAGCGCACATAAGGTGATACAGTAACATTTGCTGTGTACTTTAACAGACGCCTATACTTTCACAATTTGTCGGCAATAGTTCAGAAATTTTCTCTCACCTGCCCTTTCTAACCGACTGGGTGGACCTCAGCCACGAACATGTACTAAGTCGTTTGTAGATCAATCTGGTACAATTTTCTGCTGACGACGGGCGTAAGCTACCGCCGCTTCAAAAACCAGATCGACACTGAAAAATATACAATGGGGGGTTCCTCTTATAGTCTATAGGAGGGACGCTACACACACTACTAAGCTCGATTGCGTAATCTGCTAATTTCGCGTCCAATAGACCGATTTTTATGAGACTTGTCCCAGAATTCCGGACAGACTTGTAATTATTTTTGATGTTAATCTCATAATTTTACCACACTCCCAACAGGTGAAATAAATTATTTCTGCCCGGACGTTTCGCGCGTTTTCTTCATCTCTTGACCTTGGCACGTGGAGCTAGTTCACTGATCTGACGCTGACTTGTACTTAGGCTTAACTGCATTTATAATTTACCCTGGGGGCTCTGTCTTCACGTAGGGTTTAAGAATAATTTAGATGATTTATTTCTTTATTTACTGTATTGCCAAAATCCCTCCTTACGCAGAATTCCGTGAATTTAAAGAATTATCGGGCACTCGAAGTCCACCGAGGTGTCACGGTATTTCACGAGCCTGCCGCGGGTGAGATCCTTCCCACGCGACATCGAGGCTCTTAGGAGCGCAACATGGCTGCCCTCAAAAATAAAAGTAGCTTGTTGATTTGAAATAAATATTGAGAAAATAAAAAAAAATTCTTATCGTGGAATTATGAGTTCAATATAGTCAATGAGAGGTACAAACTGACACGTATTTAAGTATGAATAGTTGGTAAAGGGAACTCTATGTAGTCAATGGGAGGTACAAACTGACATATTTAAGAATGGATAGTTCGGAAAAGTAATTCTGTGTAGTCAATGGGAGTTACAATCAGACACATATTTAAGAATGAATAGTTCGTAAAGGGAACTCTATATAGTCAATGAGAGGTACAAACTGACACGTATTTAGAATGAATAGTTCGTAAAGGGAACTCTATATAGTCAATGAGAGGTACAAACTGACACGTATTTAAGAATGAATAGTTCGTAAAGGGAACTCTATATAGTCAATGGGAGGTACAAACTGACACGTATTTAGAATGAATAGTTCGTAAAGGGAACTCTATATAGTCAATGGGAGGTACAAACTGACACGTATTTTAGAATGAATAGTTCGGAAAGGTAACTCTGTGTAGTGATAGATAGAAACACTAACTCAAAGCAAGTTTTTATTGAAAAATAGTAGGCTCAACTCTTTTCTGAACTGTTCACAGAAAACAGTTACAAGCTATGATACATTTGCCTGCTCCTTGTACGCGACCCATACTCTGAATACCACTGATCCACTACATCTAAAAGGTGTTCTACGAGATCTGGGCTCTGTGATGGCTGGTTTATTTCAGACCAGATCTTGCTAGTATAGGTCTAGACAGTAGTCACCATCGAACAAGTGTTCTACAGTAAACTACTAATTGCTTATACAATAAACAGAGACTCTAATCCACAGTTTACGCTCTCTCTACTCACGCTAACTCACCCTACCACTTACAAGTTAACACAATCACACTTTCTCCTGTTATACACTACATAGGTTCCGTTTGTTCACGCCCTGCACTGTCTGTCACACAAGTTCATTGGATGAGGCCTCCAACAGTCTACGTAGAATCCGCGCCGACACCATACTCGTCGCGTTACTGAAGTCAGGCAGAGCTTCACGACAGAACAGAACTGAACCAATCCCAACAAGAACACATTATGCAACAATGTACTGCACGCGATTCAACTGTATCGACTTACATTCGAGATATAGTGGGTTCGAACCCCACTGTCGGCAGCCCTGAAGACGGTTTTCCGCGGATCCCCATTTTCACACCAGGCAAATGCTGGGGCTGTACCTTCATTAAGGCCACGGTCGCTTCCTTCCCACTCCTAACTCTTTCCTATGCCATCGTCGCAATAAGACCTGTCTGTTGTCGTATTCACACACGAGACACTGTGTACACTGTGTTATTTACAAATTACATACACATTATACACACACATAGCCTCCGTAGCTCAGGCGGCAGCGCGCCGGCCACTCACCGCTGGGTTCTGTGGTTCAAATCCCGGTACTCCATGTGAGATTTGTACTGAACAAAGCAGAGGCGGGACAGGTTTTTTACGGGTATTCCGGTTTTCCCTGTCATCTTTCATTCCAGCAACGCTTTTCAATATCATTTCATTTCATCTGTCATTCATTAATCATCGCCCCAGAGGAGTGCGACAGGCGTCGGCAGCCGGCACAATTTCTATCCTCGCCCATTCCATTCCTGACCCGGTCGAATGAGTGGAAACAGGCTGTGGATTTTCATATACACATCCATATTAATGAACCACCATCTTGAAAAAACACATGACTGCCACATTAGCATGTCAACCAACTACCAATACAACAGAATCACAACATGAGTTCACACACAGAATTCGACTAACGACTCCTCACTAACAACTCATCTCAACTCCCCTCAACAACCCAAGACTCTCTTTATATACCTTGACTGGCCATGCTTCTAGGAAAGTATGACACAACATCCTTTCTCGTATGTTCTCGAGCATGCGATAACCTATGTACAAATGTATAGAACATTCTGCACAACTCGAGTGAGAAAGGTGCGTGGTTCTAGACTCTTGCCCTGTGTTGCACAGCATTACATCGGATTTTACAGGTAATAATAAATTATATAATATTGATTACGCGTTCTTACATTAAGTAAAGCCGTATTTATTCAGCAGAAGTATCGTGACATAACCTCACATGTTTTGTTACACAAGACAGATCATACAACAAATAAATAATAACTGATACCACTACGATTTATACCAAATAAAGTCCGTACTGAGAACCTGGCGTACATAACTACGTAGAGAATAATAATAATAATAATAATAATAATAATAATAATACCTGCTAATCGAGGTCGGTATTTTCACTATCCACTCATGGGTTTAGAGAATTGTTTCCAACTTATACTAGCACATTACACACTTTCATCACTGTGTCGGTGCGACGTAAAGCAGATCGAAAAAGAGAACAGAAGAACAGAACAGAAACGGGTACCATGTGGATTACTGGGTAGCAAAAATTGCCAGCCATAGCTCTATCTACTCTATCCTAATTTTTACCAAGGTTACGAACAATGAAAACCTTTACCTGCCATTCCGCAAGGGGCCTTCATAGCCTGTACAGATATTGCTTCGTCTGTTATTATTATTATTATTATTACACATATTTTTGAACAATACCATAAAATAATGCATCAAAAAAGTGCCTACAACTTGTGGGGAACGCCGAAGTTCTGGAATTTTGCTCTGAAAGGATAACTTTAACGTCTTAACCAAGCTGGTTACAGGGTCTATCGTTTCTTAAAATCTTAAATGCGACTATATTAGAAGTCTATCTCACAACCGTGGGATCAGATATCAGTCACTAACCAGCTAACTAGCCTGCACGTGGACTGATGGAGTTAATATATTTGAGAAACTCTCACTCCTGATTGTCAGCAATGATATCCCCCTCATTGACACCCAGATCTATTAGAGAAGAGCTGTTCTTCCTCACCTCTCATATCCCTCTGGTATTATTTCAGCCTATTCCCTACCTACTACTCACTTGTCTGACGTGCCAAAATATTGGAGACAAGAGACACTAGATGTTTCGGGAACTCCCAGATAGAACTGCACACAACTGGCACCTCAAGTGACTATTTTAGTCTGAGTCTTTGCGGGGTAGTGTAGCTCTGGTAACTATGCGACGTAACACACATGGTTGTGGATGACGATGAGAACCTGAAACAGTAGAAAGTCTCCATCAGGAGCATGGTTGTTATAGAGAGACATCAGAAGCATGTTGCCTCTGTATGTGACTACAAGTGATAAAAGTCCAGGACTGGTAGCGACTGAGATAAAAGAAACAAAGCGAGGACATACGTCAGGTTACATCACATTTCAGCACTGGTGACACTCAACCCATCAGTCAACGTTCAACAAAGCACTCACTCCTTTCCATATGGTGTAGGAGACATCGACCAAGAAAAGTATTTTTTGACACAGCAACATAGCATAATGCACCTTATTTGGAGGCACAGATCATTGAAACTGGATCGTAGACGAGTAGTCATTTATCACCTCATCTGATGAATTTTGTCTGCAGCAATATTTATCAGATCAAGAATTAATAGTGAAAGAAGTTACACGTCGCCATGGATCCATACTGCCAGCAGGATCATATTCAAACTATGAGGGGGCTTGTAATATTGGTAGTTGTCTATTGTGTTCACAAGAACCAATCTATCTGGATATCGACGACGAACATAGATTTTAGTTGAAGACCATTTTGCACACCTTTATGTTCACCATGTTCCCTTTAATGCTGCTTGCATTTTCACCAAAAGGAAGGGTGTAAACTTGTCTCCGCAATGATATTTTTATACTATCTTTCTGTTATTTTAAATTGAATTGTGATTTAGATTCATCTATGGAAAGAAAACGTACCTACGAATTTCCAGCTTATGGGAAGTTATAAATATTCTAAGCTAAAAAGTGTTAACTACACCAAAAAATAACATTTTCCACTGAAACTATAACTTTCTGCACGGTTGTACTTAAATTTTCGTCTCTTCGTTTTATTTCTCCTGTTTCTGGTCACGTCACACAGTACTTTATTTACATCTGTCAGTTCAACATCTTCATATTTATCTATTGTATTTTCTGTGGGACTAACTTCAACCTCCACTAAATTTTGTACTTCTGTGGTACTGGTTGCTGGTACTTCATTGAAAATTAACGTAATATTTTCTTCTTCTGCTTCAATATTGCTGTATTTCTCCGTGTTAAAGCTATGAATTATTAATGTATTTCTGCATTCCAGGTTAAATCAATCCACTCTTCATTTACTTCTCTTTGCAAGTTTTTGTGAGGCGCATTGTTAACTTGCGATTCCTCTTCTTTATAAGTTATCTCAGACATAAAGAGAGAGAGAGAGATTTAAAATCTTCTGTGCCCTACTCATTCTGAAATAATCAATATGGTGTAAATACATTTCTATGTTCATTTATAAATAATAGAAGCAATAAAGTTCAGGTTGCTTGTTTAATATACCTGGAAAGATTCCCATGAATTGTA
Source organism: Anabrus simplex (assembly GCF_040414725.1). Taxonomy (NCBI): domain Eukaryota; kingdom Metazoa; phylum Arthropoda; class Insecta; order Orthoptera; family Tettigoniidae; genus Anabrus; species Anabrus simplex. Next base: position 1,147,787,318 of record NC_090266.1, on the reverse strand, counting down.
AAGAACGTCCTTCAAAATATTCGCAAAAGCGGACTTGTTTGAACAGTTAACTCATCAACAGAAGTAACTCAACTTGGCGGTAAATGTTGCATTATTAAGCCAGAAAAGCAGTAAGTGTACAATGCTAAGCCAGTTTTACTGTATCTACCGCAGATACCACCATGTCACTTACCCCCAGTATGCTTAGCTACAGAGGTCACACCCGTAGATATCCCGGGTATGGAAACTCAAGTTACTGTCAATTATTCCCATAAACCATAGATGAAGTGGAATGATGACCAAGATATCTAAGCCCCTAAAATGAAGCGAAAATAAGTAGTATTTAGAAAACATTTCCGGAATTTGCGGGATGTGGTGTGATCAAGTGTGAACCGCATACATTATTGAGCTGTCGGGCAAAAAACTGTTCCCGGTAATATTTAAACCCACAGGCATGTGCGTGACAGCCGACATCTCCACCGCTAAACCGAAGAATCGTTTACCTCAGTGGTTTTGAGACTGTGTTGCGGGTACCACCGGCGGTACGTCAAGGGTTGATGGAAAGTACGCAAATAATATCATAGAAATGATACCACAAAAATTTGGTAACAGTGTAGGAAGTGCAGTCAGATGAAATGATCTGATCGTGTGTTTGAACATAGGGATGTGTTTATCCCTGTTCTAGACGAATGAGGTGCATACAGATTCTTTACCGGAGACTAATGTTTCGGTGAAATTCTTTACCACAAATTCCTGAGAAGTGTCGTACAAAACAGGGACAACTGTCCCAAACTTTATCAGGTACAATAAATTATCTGTCTATTTAAATGATCTATTACCTGCAATGTTATGATTGAAGGAATACGAAGCTAACCTCATACACCTGCTGTAGTAACCTGGGTTAGATATCAGATGGCATCCATGGAATTTTTAAGAAGGATGAATCGTTCTTGTAAACCGGAAAAGTAGTTAGTGGAACGTAAAACTAATACCAATTTTCTTCTTCCTCTTCTTTCCTCTTTATGTCCATTCAAAGAGCGTGTTTGAACTCGTTCGTTTGGCTTATGGTTTTCGCCCTCTCCTCCTCTCAAAATCTCTTCATGAATCCACTGTGTTGTACCTTGCGTTCTGTGGGGACCACTTCCTACCAGTTTTCTTTATGAGGTTCTCCACGAATCTGTGCTTGGCTACTATTGTACTAAAGGCTCCACGATCTTTTGTGATGTCGTCCATGATATTAATTTCTTGGGGGTCCACCTTCGTTTCTTCTAGCCAGTTCATTTTGACCTTCTTTGATTTCATTACTTTAAATTAATCTTTTGGTGAGTCTACCGCTGTCCATTCTATAGATATGGCCATAGAATTTCAAGCATCTTTTGCGTAGGGCGTCAGTGACCCTGTCAGTTAATGAGTAGAGGTCCACAGTTCTCCTCTTAATCCACATTCCATTTTCTCTCCTGGGACTGTACATTTTCCGGATAATTTCCCTTTCTTGCTTTTTATTATTATTATTAGTATTATTATTATTATTATTATTATTATTATTATTAATCATTCGGTATGTCCAACTAAGGAGCACGTTTGAACTTGTTTAGCACATGGGTTTCTTGCTTTCTTCCCATTACCTCTTCATTCGTTGACTGAGTGCCTTACTGGGTTGATCTGTCCATTCTTTATATGCAAATCTGTGTTTGCTTACTAAGTTTTAAATGTTGCTCTATCTTGCATGGTTTGCTTGCTAATACCGGTTTCTTCAAGATCATTGTTATTTACACTAACCACTTGTTGCGGTTTTCCAGGAATGGTGCTAGGTTTAGAAATTTCTTTGTCAGCCCGTTGCTATCTATGTAGATAACCGTAGAATTTTAATCGCCTTTTTAAATTGTGTCTCTGATTTTTCTGTGACTTGATAATTTTCTGTTGTTTCTTTTTCATCCAAATATCATTTTCGTCTTTCGATCCCACAGTATTTCAGAGAATGTTCCTCTCCTGTTTTTCGATATGTTTTGGCTTGTGATCTACCGCCAGTTATTAGGGTTATGGATGCATAAACTGCCCCTAGCTTGATGACTGTTGTAGTGCCGTAATTTTGCATTTTTGACATAGATATTTTGTTTAATCTTTTCCAGGTGATTTTGTAAGCTACTTGCAGTTTAGCAGTTCTTTGTTTGCCTCCTGATTAATCCCTGCTGGTTGAGTAATTTCGCCCAGATACTTGAATATAGCTACTTGGAATTTTTTCCTAATATTTTTTTAATTGATAGTTAATTGTGGAATCTTGATTTAGTTCCTTCCATACGCTACGTCTTTTCAAATGAACTTTGGTGACCGGTTTTGGCCTCTATTTCATTACGAACTGGATTTCTCCTTGGAAATAATTGCAAGGTCATATAGAACAGCTAAACAATCAAGGTGAATTTTGGTTTTTAAGGAGTCTGCCAATATGTATCCCTTCAGTTTCTTATTTTTTTTCATACACGAATTTTTTTTTTTTACAAAACTGGATTGCATAGTATTGGGGAAAAACCATCGCCTTGTCGGACAACGGTTCTGATTTCGAACGGTTCCAAAATTTCTCCCAGAAATTAACTTTTGATACTGTGCTGGTTTGAAGGGCCTTCGTGGCTCAGGCGACAGCGCGCCAGCCTCTCACTGCTGGGATTCATGGTTAAAATTCTGGTCACTCCATGTGAGATTTGTGCTGGAGAAAGTGGAGGAAAGTGTCATCAGCAACACTCTCCAATAACATTTCATCTATCAGTTATTAATCATTGCCCCAGATGAGTGCGACAGGCTTCGGCAGCCAGCACAATTCCCATTCTCGCCCCTGGATGGGGCTTCGTTCATTTCATCCCTGAACCGGTCAGATGACTGGAAACAGGCTGTGGATTTTCATTTTCATTGTTTGGTTAGAGTTTCTTTGTTTTTCCCCCCGGACTTTTAATGCCCAGTCGCCGCTACTCTTATACAGCATCTACACCCTTTGTCTACACATGACAAATAAATACTTGCACTAACTCTTGTTGGCGGAATGACAGACACTTCTCTCTCAAAGACATGGGGTGAAAGTCTGCACGTGAGGACTACACAAGCATCCACACATGCATTGGCATCCTTCAAAGCTAGGATTACCTGAGGCAAAGACCTCGATTTGCTGGAGTTTCCAGGACGCAACCTGTACGTATGTCGAGTCACAAGCTCGAAGACTAGTTGAATGTCCAAATCAGCTTTTGTATAGACAGCCCAGACGTTGCTGAAGTAATCTGATAGAAATGAGGTAAGTTGCCATTACCTTCCTTATTGAGCCAGAAGGTTCTTTTACATATCAGTCTGCTAAAACCACTGAAATTAATTACACCAGTTGACTAAATATTTATTGAGTTGCTGAGTAATACCTGGACAGCAGAATATGTGAAATTTCATATTAAAAACATAAGTCGAAGAATCACGGGGCTATAAAGAAATTATGTGTTCCTACAATGGATAGTTTCATCGTAGATGGATTTATCTTTACAATTGTAACGCTTTAACTGAATCACTTACGAACAAATGAAAGTTTCTCTGTATAAACCGAAACTAATAAGCACATACTTGTGTGTCAGTACTCGGACACGTCAACAACCTGACTGACAAGAGTGAATTTGTATCTACTACATTGATCACACTCAGATTAGAAGAAATGTCTCGCCGCTCTCTAGGGATGTTGATTACCGAAGAGTTATTTCACAGCCTTCGAACTTAATTCTGAATCTTTCGATGTTTGAGTACACACGGTCGTTCGAGATCTCTGGTGACAAGTTTGAAGGCCGCTGGTTGCGCTGTTATCAACTTGAGCACGTCAAAATGTGGAGTGATGATTTGAGTCAGTACTGAGAACATGTGTGTAGAGTTTCGTGACATTATCTGCAACGATACTGATGCGGATTGACCCCTACTGGCAGGGTTACATAACAGCCCTTTCCGATGCTAAATATAGCTATTCTGCAATCCAAGGAAAGTGCAAGAAGCGTAATTTCTTGATATAAAAGAACGGGATCAGTGCTGTATTGAATAAAATAAAAGGCAGACGCTGACTGGGCTTAATTCACAACCAGCCACCAGTCATGTACTAGAAGCGGTGAGGAAGGTGAAGTTCCTTGTCTCAGGTGGTAACCCTGCCCCCAAAGGACTATCACACGTAAGTTGGGGATGCCTCTTTCAACAGTTAACTCTATAATCAAAAAGGACCTGCAATTAGAAAATATGTATAAACCCCGAGTTCACAAGCTATTGTCTCGTCACATTTCGGAACGTATGAGGGCTCTCTGGCAGGGGACAGATGGAGAAATGTGGTGACATTAGACGAAGCATATGTGTACCTTAGTGACTGTAACAAATTACGCTCGATTTATTACCGCCCAAGACACAAAATAATGTATCAAACGTTGTATACAGAATGCCAGGAAGGTTTTCCAAGGGGTTTCATGATCATTTCCGATATCCCTCACGCATTGGAAACGGGATTCGAACCGTGACCGCTAAGTTGAGAAACCAGTGACAATCACGAGTTCAGATTATTCTTTGATACGACAAAGCAGACTTACCTTAACATTGTCCATCCCAATCCTATTCTTCATGGTATACCTACCCGTAGGAGTTTAACATGTTTACATTCGAGACATATTCTGCCTACTTACTTCTCTTATAAAAGAAAAGAATGGAACTAGAGTCCTCATGGGGTTTAGCCTACCATGCACTCGATACTCAGTCCGAAGACCTGTAGATTCCGAGCCTCCAACGTGATCAGCCCAACGAATCCCCTCATCTGTTATTCTTGGCTTTCTAGAACAGTGTCGCTATCTCACAGTCAGATAACTCCTCAATGGTAATCACGTAGCCTGATAGAATTTCTAACCAGCCCTCAGATCCCGCTAAATATCCCGGACCTGGCTGGGAATCGAATTTGGTGAGAAGCAGGCAGGCTACTCCCACACAGTTGGCCGGCTACTTTCTTCCCTGACAGCAGGTGTAATTCATATATTTAATGTGGAAATGCCAGTTTTACCGTCTTAATTAATTACAAACTACGCTAATCATCACTGGTGGTTCTGGGCTTCAGCAGGTCCAATCATGATATCCTGGGGAAAATTATTTGAGGTGGCTTCCCGTTGCCCCCCTAAGTGTCATTTTAGGCTATTCATCAGCTCTAAAGGTGGCTTTCTATAGTTTCCCATTCACACCAGGCAAATGCTGGGGCAGTACCGTACGGTCGCTTCCTACCCACAGCTAGCTCTTTCCTATCCCATCATAGCCATAAGACCTATCTGGGTCGGTGTGACGTAAAGAAAATTGTAAAACAAAATTGTAGAAGTCTTCTTTTTCAGAATTGGCTTTACGTCGCACCGACACAGATATGTCTTATGGCTACGGTGGGATAGATAAGGCCTTGGAATGGGAAAGAAGCGGCCATGGCCTTAATTAACGTACAGTCCCAGCATTTTTCTGGTGTGAAAATGGGAAACCACGGAAAACCATCTTCAGGACTGCCGGCAGTGGGGCTCGAAGCCACTATCTCCCAGATGCAAGCTCACAAGTATCCCTAACCGCACGGCCAACTCGCCCGGTAGAAGTCTTCTTACTGAGCGAACTGGATGTAAGGTTAGGGTCACGCAGCTGTGAGCTTGTATTCAGAGGGTTGTGGGTTCGAACCCCAATATCAGTAGCCCTAAGGACGGTTTTCCGTGGTTTCCCATTTCCACTGCTGCTTCCTTCCCCCTTTGCTATCTCCCGTCGTCGCCATAAGACATATCTGGGTCGGTGTGACGTAAAGCAAATTTGAAAAAAAAAATATCCTCCCTCTACTTGCCATTTATTTTTAACCGATCTCTTCGTTTTTTAGAATCTATCGTGATGTTGCATTTGGCTATGACAAGAGTATGGTCGCTATCTATGTCTAATCTTGGATAACTGTGACTTGATTTTACCTGATTCCTGCACCTCTTATTAAAATTAATATGTCATCAAACCGAAATCTTCCTTTGCCTGCTGCTTACCATGCGTATCTCCTAAGAGAAACTTCAAACAATGTGTTTGAAGTAAGCGTCTCGTTTTCATTCTCGTACTGTATCAACTTTTCGCTTCTTCCATTTGTTTCCTCCAACCCAAAGTTTCCCACCGTCTTCTTGCCTGTATGGGTTCAAATGAAAACTGAAAATCCACAGCCTTGTTTGCAGTCATTCGACCGGGTACGGATTGGAATGAATGAAGCCCCCATCTAGCGACGAGGATGGGAAGTGTGCCGGCTGCCGAAGCCTGTCGCACTCCTCTGGGGTAATGATTAATGACTGACAGATGAAATGAAATGATTTTGGAGTGTGTTACTGAAATGACAGGTGGCAGGAAAAAACGGAGTACCCGGAGAAAAACCTGACCCGCCTGGAGTGACCGGGATTTGAGCCACGGAACTCAGCGGTGAGAGGCCGGCGCGCTGCCGCCTGAGCCACGTAGGCTCTCATGGGGTCCAATTACTGCAATAAAATCACCCATGATTACAACATTATATTTTTCTTGTGTCGATTTTAAGAGTTATTCTGTACCTTCAGCGCTTCTTTTTGGTCATGAGTCGATGTTGGAAAACATGTCTGAATATTTACTAAGTCCACAGGTTTACTCTTAATTTTAACCATAATTAACCGTTCGTTGAACTGCTAAGTAGCTTAAGTATTTTTGACCATTTTCCTCTTTCTATCACAGCAACTCCATTTCTTCCACCATTCTCACCAACACTGTAAATTACGCCGCTCAACGCATCGTTGTAGAAATCTCCATTTCCTTCCCATCCTATACTACACAGACCTAAATTACCTATCTCATTCATCCTCATTTCATCTTCCTCAAATTTTCCCGCTTTCAGTAGCGTTTGTATTTCCCAAGTCCCCAACTTCACACTGATTTTAGGGGATTTGGCTTGATAATGACCTAAGAAGCCTTCTTACTCTTACTCTCCTGCCAGATGTTGGGTTCCGAACTCCATGATCAGTAGGTAAATCATCATTACTAGCTAGTGAGTTTCTCTCATCCGTTGGCCGACAGCCGCGATCAGCTTATCTGCCGCCCGTTGACTCATCACTACCCACTCCATGGCAAAGCAACAAAGACAGCACTTCGCTAACTTTATCCATGCATGACATTTATAACAATGAAAATTAAAAAATAAGAATTAAGAAAATTAGTAATTAAGATTTAAGAAAATAAGCTAGTTCCTTATGATAGGAGATGTTTTAACATTTTCGTAGTCCGCCATGCCGAACTCTTCGAAGCCCAGGCTTCCTGTCTAAGTCGTCTTAGGGATTTTGTAGGCGTATGTTCGAATCTTTCAGCGTTTTCATTTACTTATTCCTCGTTAACTACACATTAATTAACACTTCGCTTCTTATCGAGTGAAGAATTCCTCTCAATGTGTTTACGGGTTTCTGCACGGTTTCTCTATGTGGAGGGTGTACACATGAAAATTGTGTTACAAATCACCTAACGACTTCCCTGCAAGACTGTTTTTTCACATAATTATCGTACATAAATACCCTTTCCTCTACCGTGTACACATGTGGAGGCATTATGAGAATTATACCCCGAAGTAACACTTCATAACTCGAGAACAGTTGGAGCGACGGATCAACATTTAATACACGTTCTAAGCACGTCTCTAGACTCTAGACTTAGTTTAACCATAGCAGTTGTAAATATGTGTAATTATTGGTAATTATTTTAGGAAATTAGTTTTTTTTATTTATTTGAAGTGTATTTGTTTGTATTTTGTTTTACTGAATCGCCTATAATTGGGTGAATGACATGTTGATGATAAATAAATCGGTTTATCTATCTCTCTTAGAATCTGTCACTGAATGGATTTTCCCTGCCTTCTCCATCCTATGCCGTTGACCTCACACGCGTTAATTCGTCCGATTTTAGGGGTGACATCTCACCCCAAGGACAAAAGAGTGCTCTGTCCTCAATTCGTCCTTTCATCCACAGAGGAGACTCTTAGCAACAAAGAGTGTCGGTGGGGGTTACACGACGACGACTTACACTGGCAGCTTCTCGATCTCCTTTTGTCACCATTTACAGCAGGCAGATATTGCCGTGGGCGTACTCCATTCTGAAACCTACACGTGTAGATTGGAGGTTACATGAGAATAATGGAATTGTAAGTTCAAGAAAAGCTGGAAGGTGTATGAGGCTATTATTATTTCTCCTAGTCGGCCTTGTCAAAGCACCACCGTGGCAGCGCTAAAGTGCTAATGAGTGGTATATGGATGTTTGCTTCAAAGGGAAACAAGTCTCTGGTGACTGTGTGGGAAGCTATTGAGCACTTTACGGAAAACTGGTTAATTATGTCCCTAATGATCAATAGAAACGAAGCAAAATTCAGGATTGTTTTCAGAGTACCACCTCCTTGATTTGAATGTCCATCTATCTTTAGAATCATGGATGAGCTGCATGTTGTTTAATAAGCTCTGCCCATTCTGTGAATCTTCCTCTATACCGATCATCATTCTGATATCTCCATCGAGTATGGTGGCTATTGAAGTCACCCGCATATACTGCAGGATGAGAACAGGTTGTGATCGAGCGAGTGGCCGAGTGGCAGCTGACAGCTTTCATTCGGGAGATAGTGGGTTCGGACCCCTCTTCAAGATGAATTTCGGTGAGCTCCTATTTTCACACCTGGCAGCTGTACCTTAATTAAGACCACGGTCTTTTCCTTTACACTTGTAGCCCTTTCCTATCGCTTCATCGCCATAAGACCAATCTGTGTCGGTGCGACGTAAAAACAAATTGAGAATAACAAACATAAGTTACAGTAGCTCCAGATAACCTATAACCATAGATGTTCCCCCCTCGAGCGCAGTGGTAAACGATCGGAAGTGTGTGTTTCTTGAATATGTGCTAGATGACTTCTAGTTTGAAGCAACAGTTTGGACAGGAAAACTGTCTTCGGTTAACTTGTCCCCTCGATGTTGACTTGGAGAATTCTCAGAATTGGTCCTAAGGACTTTGTCAATTTGCTCTGGGCCGGGCTAAGTGGCTCAGACGATTGAGGCGCTGGCTTTCTGACCCCAACTTGGCAGGTTCGATCCTGGCAGAGTCCGGTGGTATGTGAACGTGCTCAGATACGCCAGCCTCGTGTTGGTAGATTTACTGGCTCGAAAAAAACTCCTGCAGGACAAAAGTTGGGCACCTCGGCGTCTCCGAAAACCATAAAAGTAGTTAGTGGGACGTAAAGCCAATAACATTATTATTTATTTTATCTGAAAAGAGATTTTACGTTGTTTAATTATCTGTTTGTGTATTATGTTATATGCCAGGAAATCTGAAGGGACAGTGTTGCTAACGTTCAGTTCAATGCTGCCAGCTATGCAGGGTGGCCACGAGCTTCATTACGATTAGTCTCAATATTTTGAAATGTTGAGACATGTTGCAATGGGAGAGGAGTTCGCCACATACAGTATGCTACGCAGAGGACCACTGTGATTAAACATATACAGAGTAAACGGTGAAGAGTACAATATTTCGAAATGAATGTTGCCCTCTACGTATTTCCCACTGCAATGTTTTATCCTGCTGTACTGTTTGTCCAGAGCAGTGTGCTCCTGAGAATAGCTCTACAATTTTGTCCAGGTCAATATACTCCTGAGTATACCTCTACACTTTAGTCCAGATCAGTGTGCTCCTGATTATAGCTCAGCACTTTTGTCCAGGTCAATGTATTTCTGACTATAGTTCTACACTGTTGTCAAGGTCAGTGTACTCCTGAGTATAGTATAGTTCTGCACTGTTGTCCCGGTCAATGTGCTCCTGAGTATATTTCTACACTGTTGTCCAGGTCAGTGTACTCCTGAGTATAGTTCTTCACTGTTGTCCAGGTCAGTGTACTCCTGGGTATAGTTCTACACTGTTGTCAAGGTCAGTGTACTCCTGAGTATAGTACAGTTCTGCACTGTTGTCCAGGTCAGTGTACTCCTGAGTATAGTACAGTTCTGCACTGTTGTCCAGGTCAGTGTACTCCTGAGTATAGTTCTACACTGTTGTCCAGGTCAGTGTACTCCTGAGTATAGTTCTACACTGTTGTCAAGGTCAGTGTACTCCTGAGTATAGTCCTACGCTGTTGTCCAGGTCAGTGTACTACTGAGTATAGTACAGTTCTGCACTGTTGTCCAGGTCAGTGTACTCCTGAGAATACTTCTATACTGTTGTCAAAGTCATTGTACTCCTGAGTATAGTTCTAGACTGTTCTCCAGGTCAGTGTGCTCCTGAGAATCGACAAACACGAAACGGAAAGCTGCTAAATTCCTATAACGTAAAGGAAAATAAATGTTTCTATGCCACTAGCGGAAGTTGAAATAACATCTAAAGCCCTACATGAACATATATTTTTTAATTCGCCCTGCTAAAACATTTTGAATCCGCTAGGTCCAGTGGAAAAATTGCTACATTGACACCACTGGTTCTGTTACTCTAAAACAGTGAAAGCTAATACTGAATGAATATTTCTCTTGTCGGTTTATATATTTCCTCATACTATTTGTGCATAGATAATGGTTTTCTTCGTTGAAGAAGGGGGATTGAAATTTTCTAGGAAAAATTCACAATTCTAGTCCTTTGGACAAGCAACTGAACATTGAAAATTAAATGTGGAAGAGGGGAACTTTTAGGACATACAGGAGAAGTAACCCATGAGGTTTACAATGTTCGTATTTTTTACCATAATTATATACTGTTTATACGATTTAATTCTCGTGTTATAATCCCTTCGTTTTGGTTGATAAGGTATGCGTTGCTTCTTCACTTTGGTATCGTTTGAAGTACTTGAAGGTCGATTATCTTCATCAGTTGTCTTTGTTGATCGCTCTACTATCATGACATCTTCATCCGAACGACCACTCGATCCTGGCTCACCACCATATTTCACCACTTTAAGTTTTTCCACTTTTCTAACTTGCTATTTGCAACCAAACGACGTTTACGTGTTATCGGCATAATGGCATACGACATACTCACGTGATTCATTGCTAGATAACATAACCTCAAACCGGAAATTAATTGGTTTACTAACTACCGCTAGTAACGCTATTGTCACATCATTCATGACTCCCTTATAATCGAACTGGAGACCTTAGTTAGCGAAATTAAAAAATCTGGCACACGCATTTTTTAAACAAAGTAGCAGTCTGTTTATTGCAATATTTAAAATGGACAATGGATAATAATTGTTTAACAGGTTCATTATTTTACAAATAACCCTTTTTACGGTTTTTTCGTAAATAACATTTGAACCGGATAGGATTGCCAAAATTTTCTTTTTCAATTTAAGCTCTTTAAAACACGCGTTTTGACATCTTCACCTTCGATACTTTAGTGAGAATTGAGTGAAACAGCTTAAATTTACGTTTTTGTTAAAGTAGGGCCCTGTACTGTGTGATCTAAGAAATTATTTAAATGTTAAAAAGGAAATATCCTTCGACCTACGTGACTGCTCTAAGAAAGTTAACACAACTGTTCTTGTCACAATCTAGAGTACACAATATGAACTGTGCGGAAGATCTGCTACAGTACCGAAGTATCCAGTCTCAGTCTTTGTGATTTTAGCCAGTGGATTTCCTCCTCTTGCTTCTCTCATGCCCAGTTTCCACGATGCCACTTGATGAGACAATTATTGACGACAGTTGTCCTCTAATTATTTCGGGACAATCACTGGCCAGTCCAGTTGAATGAGAACTCGTTCACACGAGGAAGCTATTGCCAGGCCACGAGAAATGCCCAAGTGGGCAGCATCCGTAGTATCCCGTGAGGAATTACATTGATTTTGTAATGATATGTATCGGGAATTCATTACTAAGTCATGCAAAGCTTTACTTGCATCACATTGAGTCCCTGAATGTTAATTTTATCGGTAATTTCAAGAAGGGCCGCTTGACGAGCATTTTTGTCTTTGTACAGGTTTTCGTGCTGGTCGTACAAACACCGTCGTTCCGTAGACAGGTCAACGACTTTTGCGTTAGTATCGTCACCCTACTTTCAGCCATAATTACAGGAACAGCTTACAACTAATTTAAAAAATAAATAATTTAAATTATCAAGACAACGCAGGCTGCTGCACCTCTTGGTTGCCACAAGCGAACTGGCACAAAATAAATTATATACAGTTACTGGCCTGTCACCTTCACATGGCACCAACTGTCCCGACAATGGGGTTCCAGCTGGGCCCAGTTGGTTGTCCTCACTCTACTGCTGGAGACAATCGATTGTCTGGGCAATTCTGAGGGCAGTTGCCTAGACAACTGGACCGAAGTATTCACACGCAGCCAATAACTGAAAGCCAGTCAACTGTATTCTGATAATTCTCATTAATTAGCATCTTGTGACCGAGCTCGATAGCTGCAGTCGCTTAAGTGCGGCCAGTATCCGGTATTCGGGAGATATTGGGTTCGAACCCCACTGTCAGTAGCCCTGAAGATGGTTTTCCGTGGTTTCCCATTTTCACACCAGGCAAATGCTGGGGCTGTACCTTAATTAAGGCCACGGCCACTTCCTTCCTACTCCTAGCCCCTTCCTGTCCCATCGTCGCCATAAGACCTATCTGTGTCGGTGCGAAGTAAAGCAACTTGTAACAAAAGCATCTTGTGAACTAAGCATAAGTGATGGCATGGTGCTGGCGAATGAGAGAAAAATTCCACAAATTGAATGCAAACATTGCTATGTTACCAAGTCCCTTCCAATATTTGAGAAAGGAGTGTAATGCATAAACGCTACAGAAAGCGCCTTTGAACGAAGAATAACGTCATAAATCCGTGTTCTATATGCTTCAAGGGCACGTGACCGCGTCTGGTCAGCGGATATCCACAGCAGAATTGGATAGGCACGAGCAGCATTTGGCTGACTTAAATGGTGCCTCTAAAATGAGAAGGATAATAAGAATAAGCATATTGCACGTAAGATTCAAATCTTCCTATATCGGACACTTAGGCTCCCAAAACTCCTGAATGGATCTGAATCGTGGACACTCTTCGAGGTTGACCTTCTCGAGCTTGATCCCTACGTCATATGCACGGTCTTGCTCAAAACGAAGTCATTCGTGGGATGTGCGACCACCAGGCACCTTTCGAAGATTACATTCAAATGTAGCGATCGGAGTAGTTCGGCCCTGTTTGTCGAATGAATACCGCTAGACTACGGCACTATAGACTCCGTTTCAGAGGGCACAAGCAATATTTTAGGAGGGGCACCCCAGTTTATATGAGTCATAACCAGAAATATATTACGTGAAAATAACAGAATGTACCAAACCAAACCCCATGGCGCAACAGCCCGGAAGGGCCATGGACTCCCAAGTGACTGCGGATTACGAGGTGTCATGTCGTCCGTACGACGAATCCTCTCAGTCGTTATTCTTGGATTTCTAGACCGGGACAGCTATTTCATCGTCAGGTAGCTCCTCAATTATTATAACCTAGGCTGAGTGGACATCGAACCAGCCTTCAGATCCAGGTAAAACTTCCTGACCAGGCCGTGAATCGAACCCGAGGTCTCGGGGACCGGCGAAAATAGAAGTATCCTTATATAAAATTCAATTGCTAAGAAAGAAATTACCGAGCTCGATAGCTGCAGTCGCTTAAGTGCGGCCAGTATCTAGTAATCGGGAGATAGTGGGTTAGAGTCCCACTGTCGGCAGCCCTGAATGTGGTTTTCCGTGGTTTCCCATTTTTCACAACAGGCAAATGCTGGGGCTGTACCTTAATTATGGCCACGACCGCTTCCTTCCCATTCCTAGGCCTTTCCTATCCCATCGTCGCCATAAGACCTATCTATGTCGGTGCGACGTAAAGCAAATAGCAAAATAATAATAATAATAATAATAATAATAATAATAATAATAATAATAGTAGGTCTTACAGAAAGTCATCTTGAGGCAGGAACATTTCAGAATAGCTGAAATCGTCTTCTTTTATTCTATGAAATTATTTCATCCCCTTTTCATGACTACTTCTGCGCGTTTTCTTTCAAAAGCCAAGAAACTTGAACGTGCCGGTCTTCGGTGCGTCATGGAGAACCTTTGAGGCTCGAAGCAGAATATGTCGATTCGCACGTGGCAGTGCTGCAGCCAAAGGTATCTGCAGTAGTGTGAAATTGATAAGTAGCTGGAAAAGCTTCTCTGTATTTGCACGATATTTCCAGTCTCCATTTCCTCTCATCTGCAAGGTTAGCAAGGAAGTTTTTGAAAATTTCAGTTGAAAGTATATTAATCCCTATAACAGAAAGAGCCAGCTGTTCTAACCATTTGAATTGGAAAGACGAGCATGCTATTACACATGCATTATTGTAATTTAACTAAATAACACTAGGATATATTCATAAATGAAAATCGTTACAAAAAGCAAACTTGCATGTTCAACTAAGTACCAAGTGTATGCATAAGGTTTTGCCTGTTTTTGTGGTAAATAAAACACGTCATTTTCAAGGGGAAATCCCTTTTTTGTTTATTCAAAATATTGACCATCGGCTTCTACACACTTCGTCCATCTTTCAGGTAAGTTATGAATACCATGCTAGAAAAACTGCTTGTTTTTTGCGGCAAACCATTCGTCGAGCTAATTTCCAACTTCCTCGAAATTGCTCAAGTGCTGCTCTGCGAGCGCGTGCCCCATTGATGCGAGGACATGATAGTCAGATGGCGCCAGGTCGGGGCAGTACGGCGGGTGCGGAAGAATGTCCCATCGAAGCGATTTCAAGGAGTTTTTCACTGGGTTTGCTGTGTGAGACGGCGCGTTTTCGTCTAACAAAATCACTTTGCCATATCTTCCGGCCCATTACGGTCGTCTTTCGATCAATGTGTGATTTAAATTAATCATTTGTTGGCGATAGCGTTGTGCATAAAGGTTTCGCCGGAATTCAAGAGTTCAAAATACACAATACCGCTCTAGTCCCACAAGACACAAAATATGGTCCTCTTGCCGAAGCGATTTGGCCTTTTTGTTGAAGGACCGGCTTTACCAGGTGACAGGCATGATTTTCTCAGCTTTGGGTTTCAAAATAAGTACATTTTACGGCACCCGTCACAATTCGGTACAGAAATGGTTTTCTTTCGTGGCGTTCAAGCAGCATTTCACAAGTGACCTTTGCGATTTTTCATTTGCCGTTCGTTCAAATCGTATGGGACCCATTTACCGAGTTTACTGATCTTCATTGCTCGTAAACGTCTGCTTATTGTTTCTTGTGACACATTTAATGCTTGTACTAATGACTGTTGAGTTTGAGTTGGGTCATCGTTCAGAGCGCGCACTGTCTTTCACATTGAAATCATCACATTTAAATTGTTGAAACAATGTCTCAGATGTTCTAATCGATGGAGCGTGTTCACCATGTTCAGCGAACGATGACTTCCAACAGCCTTTATTTTGATTAAATACGGAAAGCAATCCTTGCCGCAATGTTCTTTTTCTGGCACAAACGTCGACATGATCACTGAACGATACAACACAGACGTTAGTGTTTGGCGGTCTCAACTTGTGTGTGTTGGTAGGTTAATGTCAGACTTATGTGTCAAATTCACATGCTGCGTACTGTTCGCTGGCGCCATCTCTTAGTAAAACCGGAACAGACTTATGAATACATCTGGTAAGGTACAGCCCCAACATTTGCCTCGTGTGAAAATGGGAAACCACTCGCTGCTCGAAAAGACGGACTATAGATGCGTACGAAGATGCTACTTTGCCGTGCTTAGAGAAAGTATTTGATATGATACACTGTTAAAACATTTTAACACTAATTACATAAGAAATTGTCTTTACCACCAGTAAGTTACGGCGATGAAGATAACAATGTACCAAAGTAACATATCTTTCGAGCCTTATACGTATCAGCGCTTATACGCCTCCTATATGTTTTCTTTGCCACTCATGACATTTGCTCCATCATAACATTGACTGATAAGTTTAAAAGTATCGAGCCCATTGCCACGAAATGATTTCAATGTCGATTCTGCAAAAGTCCTTTCATCAACATTCTGAGTCAATTCTAACTGAAGTAGAGACTCTTTTTGCCGACCCTCTCTCACATATATGACTAATTTTCCCGTTGTTTTTATCTCTAGTGCTATCCTCTATAGTTTAAACCATGGGGCACCCGCATTCTTAACATCATTGACAACACTTTCTTTAAACACTTTTGCCATTATGTCCATTCACTAATTTCCTGTTTGAGGGGTAGAGATAGGGTCTTTTCATAAAGGGTCTTTTCCTTCTTTATAGAGTATAATCAAACCGTTTTCTAAAGAATCTCCTTTCTATATGATCCTCAATTACATAATTCTTGTGAAGAAAAAGTTATTTACAGTCAAGGACTGAATAATTTCTATTACAGATTATATGTCACATCGATGTTTTCCCAACATCTCCTTCGATAACTTTGACACAGGTGTGCAAGAACAATGTCGAATTTTCTTTTCTTTCCATATTGCCATAGATTTAATGTAGGTCTCCGATTCTTCATGTTAATGAAATCCGCAGCCCGAATCGGGGGGAATTGCTCCATTTTCGGAAACCTGTAAGCAGGTCCTTTGACCCCAACCTGTTGAATTGTATACAAGCACAATACAAACAAGCAACTTTCATCACAGAATAATGAAGCCATTCCAAATAATTGTAACAAGCTGTTCGAAAAGTGCGATTGTTTCGTTTTGGATATTTCTGTTGCACAACTTGTTTAACTGGCTCACCATTTTTTCGGGAAATCTAAAACAGTCTGCATTGTTATAGACCTAAATAAATCTGGCTCACGTTGCTTATTACTTTTTTCGCTTTTATTAGGTTCAGGATTACCACTAGGCTCGTGTTGACGTGATGCGTCCACCGGCACACTTTAGGTGTTCAATTACTGCCTTACACCAATACTTTATTAAAATGCAAAGTAACAATCTTAGTAGCCAAATAGGAGTTTCAAATGAGAAATATGCTCAAAAGCAGCTACTGCGTGTACTATGTAAAGAAGGCACTGAAAAAGTCTTCTAATCGCTCTCATTCGACTAAACACATTAAATATTCACAAACTTCATTGCAAGAATGGAGTCGTTTGGGCATGGACACGGAATGGCATATCAGAACTTCGTAGTATTGCAACAGTTATGGGATGTATGGGTTGTACGCGCTTTGGGCTAGGTCGGGCAATGTGGCTACGGTCCCTGTCAGTCATTAGCTAGGACTCAAAGGGAAAAAGCAGAATTCCATTTTCCAGACCAATGTTCTCCTTAGTAAGGAGCTAAGCTGCCCCACACTTGTCCAATTAACGTTCTTCTTAGTAAGTTGCTAAGCTGCCCAACACTTGTCCAAGTTAATATTCTTTTCAGAAAGGAACTAAGGTGTCGAGTGTTGTCCTAGTGAACGTTCCCCTCAAGGACCTAAGCTGCTCGACTCTTGTCCAAGTGAATGTCCTCAGTACAGAGCTAATATGCTCGACTGTTGTCCAACTGAACATTCTCCTCAGTAAGGAGCTAAGCTGCTCACACTTCTGCAACTGAATGTTCTTCTCAGTAAGGATTTAAGCTGCCCCACACTTGTCCATGTGAATGTTCTCCTCAGTAAGGAGCTAAGCTGCTCCATACTTGTCAAAGTGAATGTTCTCCTCAGTAAGGAGCTAAGCTGCTCCATACTTGTCCAAGTGAATGTTCTCCTCAGTAAGGAGCTAAGCTGCTCCATACTTGTCCAAGTGAATGTTCTCCTCAGTAAGGAGCTAAGCTGCTCCATACTTGTCCAAGTGAATGTTCTCCTCAGTAAGGAGCTAAGCTGCTCCATACTTGTCCAAATGAATGTTCTCCTCAGTAAGGAGCTAAGCTGCTCCATACTTGTCCAAGTGAATGTTCTCCTCAGTAAGGAGCTAAGCTGCTCCATACTTGTCCAAGTGAATGTTCTCCTCAGTAAGGATTTAAGCTGCCCCACACTTGTCCATGTGAATGTTCTCCTCAGTAAGGAGCTAAGCTGCTCCATACTTGTCCAAGTGAATGTTCTCCTCAGTAAGGAGCTAAGCTGCTCCATACTTGTCCAAGTGAATGTTCTCCTCAGTAAGGAGCTAAGCTGCTCCATACTTGTCCAAGTGAATGTTCTCCTCAGTAAGGAGCTAAGCTGCTCCATACTTGTCCAAGTGAATGTTCTCCTCAGTAAGGAGCTAAGCTGCTCCATACTTGTCCAAGTGAATGTTCTCCTCAGTAAGGAGCTAAGCTGCTCCATACTTGTCCAAGTGAATGTTCTCCTCAGTAAGGAGCTAAGCTGCTCCATACTTGTCCAAGTGAATGTTCTCCTCAGTAAGGATTTAAGCTGCCCCACACTTGTCCATGTGAATGTTCTCCTCAGTAAGGAGCTAAGCTGCTCCATACTTGTCCAAGTGAATGTTCTCCTCAGTAAGGAGCTAAGCTGCTCCATACTTGTCCAAGTGAATGTTCTCCTCAGTAAGGAGCTAAGCTGCTCCATACTTGTCCAAGTGAATGTTCTCCTCAGTAAGGAGCTAAGCTGCTCCATACTTGTCCAAGTGAATGTTCTCCTCAGTAAGGAGCTAAGCTGCTCCATACTTGTCCAAGTGAATGTTCTCCTCAGTAAGGAGCTAAGCTGCTCCATACTTGTCCAAGTGAATGTTCTCCTCAGTAAGGAGCTAAGCTGCTCCATACTTGTCCAAGTGAATGTTCTCCTCAGTAAGGAGCTAAGCTGCTCCATACTTGTCCAAGTGAATGTTCTCCTCAGTAAGGAGCTAAGCTGCTCCATACTTGTCCAAGTGAATGTTCTCCTCAGTAAGGAGCTAAGCTGCTCCATACTTGTCCAAGTGAATGTTCTCCTCAGTAAGGAGCTAAGCTGCTCCACACTTTTCCACGTGAATGTTCTCCTCATTAAGGATTTAAGCTGCTCCAAACTTGTCCATGTGAATGATCTCCTCAGCAATTAGCTAAGCTGCTCTATACTTGTCCAAGTGAATGTTCTCCTCAGTAAGGAGCTAAGCGGCTCGACTGTTGTGCATGTGAATGTTCTCCTCGGCAAGGCGCTAAGCTTCTCGCCTTCTCTCCAGGTTAATGTTGTTGTCAGTAAGTAGCTAAGCTGTTCCAACCTTGTCGAAGCGAAAGTTGTCAACAGTACGGACTACTACTACTAAAGTTTTCATTCCCCACCCCTGAGGCGGGCCACCTAGAGGGTTACGCCCTCTCTCTGGCCAAGAGATGCGAGCGGGTCGAGGAGATGTGTGGAAAAGTAAGGTGGGTAAATGAAGTGAGAAATGATAGTAGATGGTGCGAAGAGGAAAAGTAATATGAGAGTTCCGGGGTGGAGTTCAAAGGCTAGGAGGTTGAGGGTGGTGGTGAGATTTCAAAGGGAAGTGGTGAGGAGTCGAAAGATATCTAGCGTCGGAAGGGGTAGGGGGAAGAAATTCGTTGGTGGAAAGGGTGGACAAACGGGTGGATGACGTTGAAAAGTAGGAGGGGCTGGGCGGGGTCGACGATGAGTGTTTGTGGAAGGATTGCGAATTGGTCGGGGTGGGGAACGAGAAGGATCCACTTTGTAGCGATGTTGGTAGATATTGGCGCCGGTGTTAAGGTGTTGTACGTCGTCTGCAGTTGGAAGGGCCGGCGGCGTTCCGAATCCTGCACGCACGACGGGCGGGGACGCCTGAGGCCTGAAGTTCCAGAAGGATGTCCCGTTCAGGGATGGGGGTATGCCGCAGATGACGCAGCTAGACATAGCGTGGAAAGTTCGTGGTGGCTGCGTTGGCGATGAGGCTGTTGCGGCGGCTGCTGCGGCGTCGTCTTGCGAAGATATTGGTAGCGAAGGCGGCGTTGTTGCGGGCGAGTCCAAGATGCTGTCAGGGAGTTGCTGAGGACGAGGTTGTACGGGGGTTGAAGAAATAGAGATGGCTGAGGTCATTATGGGCGATGGATGGCATGTCGTAACCGAAGTAACGGGAACATAGGAAGGAGAATGAGCTTCTGTCGTAGTGGTCGTGGAAGTTGTAGTGTTAGTTGTGGGGTGAGTAAATAAGGGGGACGATGATTGCTGTTGCGATATCCTGGGTTGAGGCGCGGTTGCGACTGACAGGGTAGTTGGGTCTGCGGTGAGCTGATCTCTTATAGATTGAGGAGTTGAGTCCACTAAGTAGTAACGTTGGTGAATAGTTACTCCGCTGTCGAGGGGGTGCTTCACGTCGGCTAACGTGTGTAGGTATAGAAGAATCTGTGATGATGTTGAGGAATTGGAGCCGTCTAACAGCCGGTAGGCATCGTGAACTGGGACACTGGCGGAGCGGAGGTGGCTGTAGATGTCGTGTTCAGATACGGTGGGATCAACATCGTTAATGACGCAGGTAAACATGGTGGTGGGGAGGTTGACTTCCAACTTGGTGCCAGCCTATGTGCTTGATTGTGGTCGGCGGGGTGCGAAGTAAAGTTGTGGGGTCACCCGGCCGAAAAGAAGAGAAGTTGCGGAGAATTAGTAGTAATCTGCTCGACTGTTGTCCAAGTGAACGTTCTTCTCAGTAAGGAGCTAAGCTCCTCGATTCCTGTCCACGTGATGCTCTCTGCTTTAACGTTCTCCACTAATCCATCCTTCCCCAGGTCATTATTCTACTCGGTTGTCCTCTATTATCTAGTTCAATTATCACCAGTGCCAACCACCGTATTGTAACGGTTAGTGCTGTTAACTGCTGTCCTAGGAGTAGGAGTCACAGTTGCAATTCCTCATACTTCCGTAAATGTAATGTTGGGTGTAGGGCTGGTATTAACACATGCAGTTCGTCTCCATTGGAAGTATACCTGAAGAGTTCTGCACCATAATTTACATCTTCGGAAAATATTACTCCGTTCAATTTGATGTTGTCCTCGAGAATACGAGTATGATGCATTGTTGTAATCTGCCTAGGTTGGTTGCCCTCTTAACTTATATTCTGTGCTTTCATCCTGTTATCTAGGTTCATGTCCTCCTTAGTGAGTAAGTATACCTGTATGTTGTATTAATCCGATGACGGGACTCCATGCTTACTGACAGAATCTTGAATGGTACGTAATGTGGTACGTAGATAACGGGATTGATTCTGAAATTTCCACTGTTCCTTATTTTTTATTATAATTCAGTTCCAGATCTACGTTTTTCTGTGCAATACTAGCAGTGAGCGGTAAAAGAACAAATTACCTTATATCCGCTATTCACTATATGCCTGAGTGTCTTCTGGGTTTAGAAGCGTGTGCCCAATTTACTTGAGTCTTCAGTGATAAGCTCATAAACTATTCACTGAGCGTCTGTTATGTTCTATATTATGTTATACTCGTATGTAGCTGTAAGCGTTCGTTCGGGATAAAGTGGATTCGAGCCCCACTCTAGGCAAGCCTGATTATGTGTTTCTGAGGTTTCAAATTTGTACACTTGTCAAATGCTGAGGCTGATCCTTAATTAACGCCACGGCAGCTTCCTTCCCAGCTACTATCCAAGGGTCGCTGGAAACATTTATATGTTAGTGTGACATTAAACACCCACATGAAGAAATATTTTCTGTACAAATATGTAAGCGTCGCTATTTATGTATGCGAGGATTTATCAGGATAAATTATTGCCTTGATTACTAGAATTTATTTGCTAACAACAAGTTAGCACGCCTCTGTGGTGTAGTAGTTACTGTGATTAGCTACCACCCCAGGAGTTCCGAGTTCGATTGCGGGCTCTGCCAGGAAATTTGAAAAGTGGAACGATGGCAGGAACGTGGTCCACTCATCCTCGGGAGTGGTTTTCCGTGGTTTCTCACTTCTCCTCCAGGCAAATGCCGCGATGGTACGTAAGTTTAGGCCACGGCCCCTTCCTTCCCCGTTCCTTGTTTATCCCTTCCAATCTTCCCATGCCCCACAAGGCTCCTGTTCATCATAGCAGGCGAGGCCGCCTGCGCGAGGTTCTGGTCCTCATCCTCAGTTTCATCATATCTACCAAAATTACCACGCGCCAAGACACTGCCCTTGAGGAGGTAGAGGAGCGATCCCTCGCTGAGATCGGGAAAAACCAACCCTGAATGGCAAACGGATTAAATAAATAAATAAATAAATAAATAAATAAATAAATAAATAAATAAATAAATAAATAAATAAATAAATAAATAAATAAATAAATAAATAAATAAATAAATAACAAACGAAGTATCTAAATATAAAGTTATTTGATTGTTTGAGGTGTATCTTGATATCGCGATCATCGCCACGGGACCTCCTTTTTTAGGATAAATTGGAGGCCTATGCCTGTTACTTTTAATTTCCAAAATCGCACATGCGCTCGCCGGAATTCGAACAAACGAAATATCTTCTCTGTTTATTATTTCATGTACCGAGGAGTGAGAATAAATCATAGATATACAGCATTTCTTTAAAGACATTCGTGGAATTATAACTAGACCCCGGATTTTTATGCGGTACCTAATAGGAAAGTGAAAATGAAAATCCATGGCCTGTTTCCAGTCTTTCGACCGCGTCATGAATGGAATGAATGATGCCCCCATCTAGCGTCGATGATAGGATTATTGTGCCGGCTGCCGACGCCTGTCGCACTCTTCTGGGACAATGATTAATGAATGACAGATGAAATGAAATGATAACTTATTGGAGAGTATTGCTGGAATGAATTATGACAGGGAGAACCGGAGTACGCGGAGAGAAACCTGCCCCGCCTGCACTTTGTCCAGCACAAGTCTCACATGGTGTGACCGGGATTTGAACCATGGAACCTGGCGGTGAAACGCCGGTACGCTGCCACCTGAGTCACGGAGGCTGAGTACTAATAGGAATGCAAACTAATTTGATTAGTAGCAAGTGTCACCTAACCCGTTTGTCAATAACGTAGCGAGAGTAGCATAAATTCTAGGGGTTCCGCTGGACCGTACCCCTAATGTTTATGCAAAACTCCTAGCATAACCGTTCTGCAGGCTAGTGTACACTTGTTATCCGCTTCAGGAAATTTGCACTCTGACATGTAACTGCCTAAAAACCCGAGCTCAAATTTAAACCGAGAGCGCCTAAATTTTTCAGTGAATTCTCTACTCTTTCTTTCTCAATGGCCATTTGCTTTGATGTATTTCTTTGTGGAAAACGATGCCTTAGATGAGGATAACGAGTTCTTATATGGTTGCCGCTAGCGTTCCTTTTCAGCATACCAATATTACCTTGATTAAACATACTTTCCAGTAATATTTGGCAGTACTCTTTAATTTCACAACTCTACTCCTGACAATAGTATTGGTGAACGTTTCCTATCGTTGCGTAGCTCATCGAACGAATTTGCAGAAATACGTCAAGTTGTGTATTAAAAGAAGTTTGATGAACCCGCAGTGAAAGTAGGCCAAACCAAAGGCGTGTCCTAGGACGGTACAGCCCTCTAGGGCGGTGGCCTCCTTCTTTCCCCGCAGATCGATAAAGTTCGGACTGCTCGCAAGGCGGTGCCTCTGGCCACACAACTCACCGGAAATTATTGTTCGCAACCATAGGTCTGCAACAAGACTCAGGAAACAGGGAAACAATTAAAGAACACATGGCGTGTTGTTGAACTCTAGGGTACTTTATGCGTTATAGACCTTCAATGTGTTCCATCCTTGAGTAGTGTAGTTATCAAAACTAGCTGGATTATAATAACATTTAAGAACACTTTCATTTTTAGGAAATATTGCCATAACTTCTCCTAGGTAACCAATATGAATCTTATGATTTATGTACAGGGTGTATCATTATTCTATACTCCAACTTCTAGCGATGATAGACGAAACTGAAACAGACGGTTTTTTAAAAGACTATAGGTCGGAAAAGGATTATTAACTGACAAAATAATAAACTGTTGTGTATAAATTAATCACGTCTCTCATTCTTTAAAACCATCAATGTTACATATTCTGTCTGTGCTGTGGAAACATGAAGTAGGCGTTTCGTTCGTTTTTAGCAGAGTGAACGAGACCAAAGAAGAACTCGTGACTCGGGTGTTTGCAGCTGTGTCCTCCATGCAGCACATGCCTGGGGTACGAGAGGCAATGCAGAGCGGAAATGAATCAGGAGGACGCACTTTTGAACAGTTTCCTTCTTTCTTTTTGTTAAAAGATACCAACTAAATTGACAAGTAATAGTTTTATTTTCAACCACCTCAACCTGTACTTCAAAAACTGGTTTCCAAATTATGGTTATTGGATAAAATATTAATAATCTATTTTGGTCTCGTCTATCATCCTCAGAAGTTTCTCACACCAGGAAAATGCTGGGGCTGTACCATAATGAAGGCCACGGCCACTTTACTCCCACTTCTAGTACTTTCTGTGTCGGTGCGACGTAAAACAGATTTTTAAAAAGAAGAACCCCCAGAAGTTCGAGTACTGAATTTTGATACACTCTGCATATGTGAACCTTGTGTGTAAATTGCACTGTGTCAATTAATGGCTCAACTTTATTGTAAACTTCCGTGACTTGCTAACTTCCGTAACCGTGAGGGATTGAGCTGCTAAGAAAGAAATGAGCATTTAAGGCAAATTGAAAGTGCACGGCAGCGTTATTGCTGTTAGTGGCTTGGGGGATGTGTGTGAGTGGGTGGGGAGGAGGGGGACGTGGAATTTATTGAATAAGTGCAATGTGATGTTCCGTATTTGAAGTACCAGATTTTCTCCCCGCAAGTTGGTAGGTTCAAATGTTAGAAGACTGACAGAATAAAATGTTGAAGCAGTATGGTTGTGACGCTTGCTGCAGCACCACCATTCAGCCTTGAAAAGTGGGAGCGGGGTTTTGGGGGACACAGACAGAGAGAGAGAGAGCCAACATGGGGTAGTCGCTCATGCGCAAAACTGTCGCAACGCCTTGCCCTGTGACTCATCTTCAGCAAGGATATACCTAGCTTGAGAGAAGAACAACTTCTGGCCAGTATAATGTCCCTAGTCCTTTTCACTTTTTTGTTTGCAGATTGATTATTCCTTCGCTAGCTTACGTGCTCTTTGAGGAGGTAGGAGTCGCTTTTCTACACGTAGTGGTTTTGAGTACAGGATCACTGATGGAAAGGTGACATATTACGGAATTCCTGAACTAAAATGTGAGGGGCAAATTTTCCCCCTGCTGTCGACTCCACGCTTTACAGTTTCCTGCGGTGAAAGACCCCGGCTGATCTTACATTCGCACGTTTACCGCCGGTCCAGTTTTATGATACTGTAACTCAGGCAGGTCCCCTTATTGTTGAACCATGCCTGCGAATGTAGATGGCTCCAGGTCTCCTGTGCAGATTTCATTATACTGCTGTTACGTTGTGGAAATTGGCATGTATGTTCAAAAGTTTGTTCAATCTTCAGTCCAAACACTGACTGAATCCTCAAATAGTTACACCAAAGGTTATGCGGTTATAGAGAAACCGAAATAATAAAAGAGAGAGATATGGTGGCACCTTAATGAGACGAGCAATGCATGATGTAGACAACAGGTGTCAAACCATGCCAGCCGCAAGTGCAGTGCTCGTACTAGAAACACCTGAGCAGGCGGGCGCAACTCGCTTCCCCTAGTCGGCTTGTACTTCCCCACGTTGCTGACTCAGGACTGTGTACGTGAACTAAAGTCTCTTCTCCTCAGTTGGCTTGTACTTCCCCACATTGCTGACTCAGGACTGTGCACGTACACTAAAGTCTCTTCCCCTCAGTCGGCTTGTACTTCCCCACGTTGCTGACTCAGGACTGTGCTCGTGGACTAAAGTCTCTTCCCCTCAGTCGGCTTGTACTTCCCCACATTGCTGACTCAGGACTGTGCACGTACACTAAAGTCTCTTCTCCTCAGTCGGCTTGTACTTCCTCACGTTGCTGACTCAGGACTGTGCTCGTGGACTAAAGTCTCTTCTCTTCAGGGGCTTGTACTTCCCACATTGCTGACTCAGGACTGTGCACGTGGACTAAAGTCTCTTCCCCTCAGTCGGCTTGTACTTCCCCACGTTGCTGACACAGGACTGTGCACGTGGACTAAAGTCTCTTCTCCTCAGTCGGCTTGTACTTCCCCATATTGCTGACTCAGGACTGTGCACGTGGACTAAAGTCTCTTCCCCTCAGTCGGCTTGTACTTCCCCACGTTGCTGACTCAGGACTGTGCTCGTGGACTAAAGTCTCTTCTCCTCAGTCGGCTTGTACTTCCCCATATTGCTGACTCAGGACTGTGCACGTGGACTAAAGTCTCTTCTCTTCAGGGGCTTGTACTTCCCCACATTGCTGGCTCAGGACTGTGAACGTGGACTAAAGTCTCTTCTCTTCAGGGGCTTGTACTTCCCCACGTTGCTGACTCAGGACTGTGCACGTGGACTAAAGTCTCTTCTCTTCAGGGGCTTGTACTTCCCCACGTTGCTGACTCAGGACTGTGCACGTACACTAAAGTCTCTTCTCTTCAGGGGCTTGTACTTCCCCACATTGCTGGCTCAGGACTGTGAACGTGGACTAAAGTCTCTTCTCTTCAGGGGCTTGTACTTCCCCACGTTGCTGACTCAGGACTGTGAACGTGGACTAAAGTCTCTTCTCTTCAGGGGCTTGTACTTCCCCACATTGCTGACTCAGGGCTGTGCACGTGGACTAAAGCCCCTTCCCCTCAGTCGGCTTGTACTTCCCCACGTTGCTGACACAGGACTGTGCACGTGGACTAAAGTCTCTTCTCCTCAGTCGGCTTGTACTTCCCCACGTTGCTGACACAGGACTGTGCACGTGGACTAAAGTCTCTTCTCCTCAGTCGGCTTGTACTTCCCCATATTGCTGACTCAGGACTGTGCACGTAGACTAAAGTATCTTCTCCTCAGTCGGCTTGTACTTCCCCGCATTGCTGACTCAGGACTGTGCAAGTGGACTAAAGTATCTTCTCTTCAGGGGCTTGTACTTCCCCACATTGCTGACTCAGGACTGTGCACATGGACTACAGTCTCTTCTCCTCAGTCGGCTTGTACTTCCCCGCATTGCTGACTCAGGACTGTGCACGTGGACTAAAGTCTTTTCTCTTCTGTCGGCTTGTACTTCACCGCATTGCTGACTCAGTGCTGTGCGAGACACTATAGGTCTGTGTTACATGTGCGCATTACACTACCTGTGAATAGTACCATAATGTGTGGAATACCGCGAGTCTCCGCTACTTTTGATTAGTACCACAACATTGCACATAGCATGGTTCTACTTTCCCAGCGATAAATACCATTATGAGGGGCTGATGACCTTGATTTTGGACCCGTTTCGACTATACGCATAATCGATTCCCTATCATGTTATAGAAGCAGTCCCTTGGTCAGTAATACTATTGTTTTGTGCCAGCTTCTGTGCATGTGAAGCACTGTAGGTCGGATCCACTGATCGTTTTTAATTCATATCCGTCCATCCATTCATTCTTCGTCCTCATGCTTTGAATTCTGGTTAGTGGAGGATTTCGGAATTTTAAGTTGTCATTTCATTTCGTCTCATTTCGTACCATTAGGGGCCGATGACCTCGATATTAGGCCCCTTTAAACAACAAACATCAATCAAACAACATTTGTTCTGAGTTTCATGGTGTAATACTCACCGTTTCTGTTTATCAAATCCTGAGTTTTATCACTTACGTTTAGCTCTGTTAAGCACCTGTTGATTTCTTCATCTCGATTTCTAGTGGTTTCAGTATAATGGTTCTCCTCCCATTTCAGAATATTGCAGTGAAGCAAGGTTTAACAGCTTTCTCTGAAAACACCCAATTTTTTATATCGCTATATGAGTAAATTCATAGATACGGAGTGTCACTAGGAAGGGATAAGATCTTTAGTGCGGTCTCAACAAGTTTTATCAGCATCTTCCTAGAACCGCCGTGGTATTGTTTTCCCTCGAGGAATGGATGGGAACTAGTAAGTCAACGTAGGGCAAACTGAATAATTTAGAACTGAATATTTCTGATTCGGATGAAGCCAAGGACATGTTGATAACGAGGCGAGTTTCTGCTGAAATTGTTGATAAGACATATTTTTGAAACTGTACTGAAAATAATAATCCACAGCCTGTTTCTAGTCATTCGATCGGGTGAAGAATGGAATGAATGAAGCCCCATCTGGTGGCGAGTATAGGAATTGTACCGGCTGCCGTAGTCTCTTGCAGTACTCTGGGGGCAGTGATTAATGACTGACAGATAAAACGAAATGATATTGGAGAGTGTTGATGGAATGGAAGATGACAGGGGAAACCGGAGTACCCGGAGAAAACCTGCCCCGCCTCCACTTTCTTCAGCACAAATCTTATATGGAGTTACCGGGATTTGAACCACAGAACCCAGCGGGGGAGGCCTGAGCCACGGAGGCACTTTGAAACTGTATTGAAGAATGAACATATTTTGAGCACTAGTGCGAGTTAGGTTATTCCTTTGTTTGGACCAATTTGTCTGTCTGCTCTTCCAATCTATTACTTTTGTTATGGTTAGTCACGCCTCCTAGCCACATGCAGATATGCACTCCATCGGAACTATTGCTGTTGTGTTAATTTTCCTATGCTTATGTGTAAACGAAAATGAATATGAATAAGCATATAAAATAAAGTTATTAGTAGGGGTTTCATTAAAAAGTTAGGTTTTTTTCTGTGCCATAAATATCTCAGTATTTTCACGGGTATCTAACTCTATAAGATGGATACGCATCGCCATAATGAGCTGGAATGATAAAACAAAAGTGGCCGGGTTTGAACAATCCAGGGTAATTAATA
This sequence comes from Anabrus simplex, assembly GCF_040414725.1. Classification (NCBI taxonomy): domain Eukaryota; kingdom Metazoa; phylum Arthropoda; class Insecta; order Orthoptera; family Tettigoniidae; genus Anabrus; species Anabrus simplex. The sequence goes on along the minus strand of NC_090266.1, from coordinate 1,147,758,620 downwards.
GCATTGTCACCGGTGCGATGTCCATTAGGCGGGAGTGTTTTCGACAGTTCTGTGCGATATAGACCGATCGATAGTTTATGAGTGTCAATATTATCGATGATCGCGATCGTAAATCCTAATCGATCTGCTGTAGCATCTAGAGTATATTCTTAGTTTTAGTATTATTATTATTATCAAACAGCTGTATCGGCAAACAAGTGTTCAGTTCATAACCACTTTACTTTTCGGACGCTAAGGTCCATCATCACTAACATAATAATGTTTAAAACATGCCAGCCCACACTGGTGTGTCGTCAAGACACTTTAAAACATACAACACACTAATAAAATCACGCCGTGCAAACACGCAAGTGTGGCCACGCACCCTGTCGTCCAGCTGCGTAAAAACACGCAGAAATCCAGCGTGGTCCTAGCCTGAGACGGGTAGTAGAGCCCTGCATTGTCTCAAGGGATCAGTTAGTTGGCCAGTACGCCGCTAGATGGAGTGAGTGTGCGAGGCTTTTTCGCCCGCCAGCGAACTAGGAGCAAGTGATGCTTGTGATGAGCTAGCAACTCTCATGGTGATAGTTGCGTAGTGAACATGGAACTGGAAACTAAAGAGGTGGTGAAGGATAAGGAATACAGTTTAAGGAAACGAGTAGGCTTCAAAAATGATGTGTTGGAAAAGTTTCCTATTGCAATTAATCATGATGGTAAGCAGGTAGGCTATGTATCCTGTTAACAGTGTTTTTCATGGCTAACATATAAGGCTACTACACTACATCTGAGGTCATACGTTAGAGGGACGTAAAATCAATAACATTACCATTGAGGTCAGACGTCTGTAACGTACGTATTGACAGAACACAGAAAAACTACTTACCCAGAATTGTGAAAAAAAAGGGCACTTTGATTCACGTCCTTTCAATGTCGTGTCGGGTGATGGCTTTTGTGAGATGTCCCAAGAATTATTAAATACTGGTGCATAGTATGGAAGAGTAAATGGGGATAATATTCTACCCCCTTCTAAAACCATCTAACATAACACAAACAAACGCCGCTGAAATAAGTGCGAAGATGCTCATTAGGTTGATATAAATGGACAATGAAAAACCTTGTCTTAGCGACATCCCTTTTCCCAGACAATAAAATATCCGAGAGGAAATCAAATACAAGCTCATAGAACTGGGAATAGAGCCTGAACTCAAGTTACACGATGTCTGTTTCACGTCCGATCGAAGGTCGAATATCTTGAAGGTCCTTGAACCTTACCGTCATTACCCATGTATCACACATTGTTTGAATACAGTACTGAAACACGTCTTTTGATGAACTTTAGCCGGAATAGAATTAGGAAGATATCACACCACAATCAGTGCTACAAAATGAGTTCGTTTGATGAAGAAAACTGGTTACGTTAATTACTTTGAAAGAACAATAAAATAAGGAATCGAAACTGGATGGACAGTCTGTTTATCTATGTTGAATTCAGTTTTTGTAAAATACGATACAATTTATGAGATACTTCAACTCCAAGAGTGCTAGAAAGCTGTGATAGACATGTTAGGATGTCTCATCAGCTTTCTAAAACAATTTAAAGAGGCGACTGATGTTCTCGAAGTAGATACTTAGCCGACAATTCAATTGGTACTTCTGTGTGTTCATAAGCTTAAATATCTCCGCAGACCAACAAATGAGGACACTTAAGGTATGTTTAAACTTTACTCGGCACCTATGAAAACAGATATACAGTAAATTTATCTACTAAGATCAACATTTTCCCGCACATTTGTTACTATTTTCATAGAAGATTCGGGAACTTAAAGGACGTGAACTCCACTACTTGTAAGAGGAAGTATCGTCTGAAGAAGTGCACGAGGTAGATACTTTTCTGTAGCTATCTTCTCGTAAACTAAAATTTCTGTCCCAAGAAGAGAAATAATATTTGTTCAGTACCGTAAAGCACATGTGATGGTGTGGTTATAAGTCATAGGTGTATGTATATGTTTTATTTTGTTACAGAATAATGCATTCACATTTTTGTTGTACTGTTTTAGGCCCATCCGTCGTAATAACTCTCCATTCACCAAGCAAGAAAGAATATTTGGTTTTTCATTTCTAAGAAATACATCATTTAATGAGGGGATTACATTTAAGTTTGAAACACTGGGAAAAGTCCATATTTAATTTTCATCGATACAACAATTGAATTGTAAATGAATCTAAAACACTAAATATAACAATAGAATCCGTAGCACAACGAACATAAGTCGTAACTTAATTTTCTGGGTCTCAGTCGTTATTCATACATTACTTTTGTTTTCGAACCAAAGAGAGTTTAATCTTGAATTTACCGATTGCATTCCGGAAATAGTGGGTTCGATCCCCAAAGTCGGCAGCCCTGAAGATGGTTTTCCGTGGCTTCCCATGTTCACACTAAGCAAATTCTTGGGGCTGTACGTTAAGTAAGACCACGACCTATTCCTTCCTATATCTAGCCCAACGTCGCCATAAGACCTATCTGTGTCGTTGCGACGTAAAGCAAAATGTAAAAAAAAATGTATTTCTTCTACATCCTTGTTGCTTTTTACCCCAAGATATAATTTAATTTGCGTTCAGTCTAGTGTACAAGAATAGAGATACATAGTATATACAGTATATTTAAACAATTGCAACGCCAAACAAAATATACGAAATTCAATAAACAGAAGGAACTCATTTTACTTTCTTACTTCGTTCTGCGGAGTTCTATTTCCTATTTTATTTTTATATTATCAGGAAATATTGTTTAGAATGATAATTATATCAATGTTGTTTACAAGATAAAAAATACCTAATTAATTTTCATTGATTCAGTGTGCATTAAAACGAAGATGGCACCAAGTATGAATTATAAGTAATAAAGAGACAAAACACAACAAACGCAAATGTTATGGCATTATTTTATCGCTTTCTAATATAATTTCAAATGATCGCCTGTTGTTTCCTGAGATTGTCCTTCTCGCGACCATGGTCAGCTTTTCAAGGTAGCTGAAAGCACTCTCCGCTCGGGGGGAACTCGTTCGAGTCTAGGATCTTCGAACGAATACGAGCCACTGAAAAGCATACATCGTAGTGCTCTAACGGGTAGCCCTGAGGAACATGCAGCCAGCGGTCGTCCAGTTGTTGTCTGTTCGTATTCTGACGTAACCTGCCTGCACTGAGTAATACCTATGTGAAAATCAGTTATTAGACACCCTATTCTTCACTGAAGCACGGCGGGCCACCTGGTATACCGGGTGGTCCACCAGCCCCTCGCGATCCAGTTTTATGCATCTCATTACATTTACTAAAATTCTGAAGGCCTCGTCAGCACCACTATTAATTCATTATGAGTGCCTCCAATGAACCCGCAAAACAAGTACAGATACGCAGAACACGTACTTTAAAACAGGGGGTGGACGCACAGACCGGGAGCACGGTACTGTAAAGGTTGGGAAGTGGGCGCCGTAGATCAAGTGGCGCAGTAGCTCACATGGCAAGTGGGCGGGGAGATATGTGATAGTGGACAGTGCTCAAGGTAGGAGGTTCGAATTCCACATAAGAATGTTTTAACAGCCATCTGCTTGGGATGTGGTGGGTTTACATACTTGATAGCTTCCAAGGACTGATTTGTTTCTTTGACCCTGTAAAATACCGTATGTATCGTTTCATTCGGTATGCTGCTGGGTTGGACGGGGCCAGTTAGCTACGTCGTACATGTTCCAAGCTTCGTAGACCATAGGTAGGGCAAAGTATGCCCCACTGGAACGTTAACAACATGCGATGGCAGGTAAGTATATAGCTGCGTGAACTTCCCTCCTTCGAAGCAATTAACAACCCAAAGTTTATTCACTGCTTGGAGATGTGTTCCAGCGAAGAATATGCGGATATGTTATTGGGTAGGGGGATAAAACTGGGAAGGATGACCAGTACATCGCCCAGCGGCCTCATCTGCTATGCTGAGGCCTTGGGGGTGGGGGTGGGGATGGGAAGATTGGAAACGATAGACAAGGAAGAGGGAAGGAAGCGGCTGTGGCCCTACGTTAGCCATCCCAGCATTTGCCTGGAGGAGAAGTGGGAACCACTAAAATCACTTCAATAAACGCAGAGGTGGGAGTAGAACCCCCCGTACTCACATAACCTCCCGTGGCTGAGTTGACCCTGTCCCAGTCGTCGTGCCACTTTTTAAACATCGCGGCAGAGTCGGGAATCGAACCCGGACCTCCGGGGGTGGCAGCTAATCACATTAACCAATACACCACAGAGGCGGACCTATTGGGTTTTGTTGATCGAAATACATCGCGTGCCATTTGTTGCAATTTTTAGGGTAGAGACTGGGTACTCCGTATTTAAAAATAATAATAATAATAATAATAATAATCATGAAAAATGGACTGGACAAAGAAGCACTTCAGGAGCGAGTACGCAAACTGGAAATAGTCTACCAAACATCCCGCACAATCTACAACAAAAAATGCCTTTCCCAAAACACCAAGATACGTCACTATGTAACAGTTCTGAAGCCAGTAGTTCTATATGCAGCCGAAACCCTGTCTCTAAATGCCAACAAAGGACTCCTTGAAGAACTGGAGAAAAGAGAACGCAAAATTGTGAGAGGAATCTTGGGATCAAAGTACAGAAATGGAATCCATCAAAAGAGATCCAACAAGGAAGTCTACAGCAAAATAGAGAAAATTACCGACACAATCAGAAGACGGGCACGATTTTACGGTCATCTGAAAAGAATGGACGGAAGAAAGTTAACTAAGGAAATATTTCACTTTTTTTATTCAAACCCCAAAACCACAATTCCCTGGTTTAGAAATACCAAAGAAGACCTGCAAATGCTACATATCTCAGCTGAAGACGCCCTTAACAGAGATCTCTTCCGCAAGAAAATATTGACGAACGGGTTAAACCGAGACGAGCAACCGAAGAGAAGACACGGTGCCCCTTGGACAGAGGAGCGTAAGCAGGCCCACTCACAAAGAATGAGGGAAATTTGGGCGCTAAAGAAGGCCAAGTTCAGTGTCAAATGCAACAAGACTTAACGTGGTCCTTGATGGCCCCAGCGAATTATATATAATATATATATATAATAATATTAATAATAATAATAATAATGGTTTTACGCCTCACTAACTACTTTCACGGTTTTCGGAGATGCTGAGGTGCTGGAATTTTGTCCCGCAGGAGTTCTTTAATGCGCCAGTAAATCTACCGCCGCCTGGAGGATGACGTATTTGCGTACCTTCAAATACCACCGGAATGAGCCACGATCGAGCCCACCACCTTGAACTCAGAAAACCAGCGCTTTACCGCCTGAGCTATCCAGCCCGGCTTCGTTGTCGGAATGCCCCTAAGAATAAGAATACAGCGAGCTAGAGGGGCGGCACTTGCAAGAACTTGAGTCGAAGTAGGCCTACATGTATACAATATAGAACAGGCAAACCGATCATGTTCTTCTGTAGGAAAAAGTGTGGCTTGTGAGAAACTTGGTGCCGAATTTAAAGATAACTCCGAGAAAGCCCACGTATGCCTTCTTAATATATAGTTATCCAGGTACTCGAATCTGTACAAAAATTCATTCAAATATCATATATATACTTACGATAATTTTGTTAGTTTGACAAGGATATCCACAGCCCTTACGTTGCAGTAATCAAATCCTCAATAAGATGGAAATAAGTATACTTTTACAAGTACACCTGGAAAGCCATCGTTATCAAAAAACTGAACATTTATTTCTGCCTGCTCTCTGTTGGTCTGAAGGGAATTTGATGTACCCTTTGATCTGGCTTGCCATGATTTCAGAGACTTTTGATATAATTCGACAGACGGACGGTTGACGAACCTGATATAAATCAGCACAAACCAATCGAAAATGAAGTAGGCTATGGTGATACTGTAGCATGTTATAAGTTCATTTTTCAGATAAGTCAGTATTGTTCTCTCTGTTGTGTAGATCTACACTCTTAATACCTTATTCTTCTTCATCTTAATCTGTTTACCCTCCAGGGTTGGCTTTTCCCTCGGACTCAGCAAGGGATCCCACCTCTACCGCCTCAAGGGCAGTGACCTGGAGCTTCAGACTTTGGGTCGGGGGATACAACTGGGGAGAATGACCAGTACCTCGCCCAGGCGACCTCACCTGCTATGCTGAACAGGGGCCCTGTGGGGGGGATGGGATGATTGGAAGGGATAGGCAAGGAAGAGGGAAGGAAGCGGCCGTTGCCTTAAGTGAGGTACCATCCCGGTATTTGCCAGGAGGAGAAGTGGAAAACCACGGAAAACCACTTCCAGGATGGCTGATGTAGGAATCGAACCCACCTCTACTCAGTTGACCTCCCGAGGCTGAGTGGACCCCGTTCCAGCCCTCGTGCCACTTTTCAAAAATTTCATGGCTGAGCCGGGAATCGAACCCGGTCCTCCGGGGGTGGCTGCCCCTTATTAACTTGTAAATGTTTCCGATTAATTGAACCAAATAATAGTAATTTTAAAAATTAACTTAAATAATTCTTTCTTTCTTAATCCGTTTACCCTCCAGGGTTAACTTTTCCCTCGGACTCGGCGAGGGATCCCACTTCTACCACCACAATGGTAGTGTCCTGGAGAGCGAGACTTTCGGTCAGGGGATACAACTGGGAAGGGGACCAGTACCTTGCCCAGGCGGCCTCACCTGCTATTCTGGGGGAATGGGAAGATTGGAAGGGATAGATGAGGAAAAGTGAAGGAAGCGGCCGTGTCCTTAAATTAGGAACCATCGTCGAATTTGTCTCGTGGAGAAGTAGGAAACCACGGAAAACAACTTCGAGGATGGCTGAGATAGGTATCCGACACTTTATGGTCCATAAAAGTGATGATGATGCTTGTAGTTTAAAGGGGCCTAACATCGAAGGTCATCGGTCCCCATGGTCCATAAAGGATACCTACCTTCCTTACCTACTAGCAATCGGCATGAGATCTGTCTCCTGGGTCGTTAACGGGTTCTTCGTCACTTGCTTAGGTAAGAGGCGGGTTTCAGTAAATAATCTATCTACTAAATGAAAATCAAATCTATGAAAATCGCGGTTTATTCAAGAAATTATTTAAGTTGGAAATTTAAAATAACAAAAACATTATAACTCGAACTTCTACTTGTTCGATAAACATAATCAACAATAATTACAAAACAGAGGAGAGATGTACTGGTTTTAGAAGTTTTAACTCAACTGCCTGATCGGCATCCTTACTAGAAACCACTGTCGCAAGTTAAGAGTGAAGAAAAGAAAGTCTCGAAATCCTTAAATTCGGTTTCCATGTGAGACTACATGTACCAAAATAATGATTCGTGATGATCCAGCCCACGTCATACGAACTCTGGACTCTTGGTATAATTCAGACCAATCGGTTTGTGCCACACTGTGGTTGTACGACATGGACCCTTAATTGAATGGATGTGACCTGCGACTATGTCATGGACCGACATCTAACTTTGCAATTTACGTTAAAGTCATTGTGGATGATGACCGCAAGGAAAATGATGCTATAATGGCAGATGGCCTTAATCTAAGTCACCAGGCGAGTTGGCCGTGCGATTAGAGGCGCGGCTGTGAGCTTGCACCCAGGAGATAGTGTGTTCGAATCCCACTGTCGGCAGCCCTGAAGATGGTTTTCCGTGGTTTCCCATTTTCACACCAGGCAAATGGTAGGGCTGTACATTAATTAAGGCCACGGCCGCTTCATTCCATCTCCTAGGCCTTTCCTATCCCATCGTCGCCATAAGACCTATCTGTGTCGGTGCGACGTAAAGCCCCTAGCAAAAAAAAGGCCTTTCCTATCCCATCAACTCTATAAGACCACTCTGTGTCGATGTGATGTAAAGCAACTGGCAAAAAATCTATTTCACTGAGGTTGATGACCCCATGACCATCCAAATTCTAAGCTGAATGCTAAACACAATTAAGTTACAGTAGGTGATGACCAAGGTTTCCACTTTAATAATCCCAGCTCATTTAATGTTCAATCAATCAATATCAAATAATACAACAACAACAACAATAACAATAATTTTCACAACACTTTGTGGCAGTAAAATCCTTTACATTCGGACACGTCCCCTTAATCGCTACGTTAACAATAGAATTTTCTCAGGAATAGAAACTAAGATATCCAGAATACATTTTTAACTTAATCACTTGGTTTTAAGTTATTTCTCAAATACGGTTTCTACTGAGTTTAAAAATTTAGTAAATTGAAAAGATTTTTATAAATCCTAATTAACAACAAATTCTATCTCCGTGGTCGAATGGTTTCTTTAACAAGTCCCTACTCAATTTTTTTTACGATTTATTATAACATTTATCGTCAGTTCGTGGCGGCTGGAAACATACATTTTTATTTCCAATATTATTTATTTCCTGACGTCACGCCACAAGTTTAATTTAACACTAAAAATTATTAACACTCACTTGGATACCCCCAATTATTAAGTATTCAAATCTGTACAAGTGAACTCAACGTAAAATAAGCCAACACACTGTCACATCCCACCATGATATAAATAAGGCTTTGAGCATCTCTCAAAAATAAATCAGTAACTTCCACCAATACTCAATTTTGGACATCCCTAGAAATGGTTAAATCCGCTCATCATTGTCTCATTTCCGTCGCTTCAAATATACGTCGAAATCTCGGTTATACAAGTTAATATGAAAGAATGCGATCTAATAACATACCGATTTCTCAATGATAAGAATTTCAATTACTTTCTTTCAAAATTACGAGCTCCATTCTAAAGAATACAACCTGATTTTCAACACGTTGACTATAAAAACGGCAAATTACTGTTATCTTCCAAGCAGCGATCTACCTGATCACCTGTCTAGTGGAACGAGCTACCCCTCTTGTCTTCGCTTTGATTAGAAACATATGTTCTAATCACGTTTTAACTGGTCTTTAAAAGTGATATCTACAATCTCGTTGATAAAATTACAAATACGACATCCCTGGCCCAAACAGATTATGCGCAGAGATTTACCTTAAGAAGTCACTCAATATTTACACATATCACAAACCTACAATTTTACGTGGAATCCATCACAATTTCCATCTCAAATCATTAGACAAATAAATCCCTCGGGTTCACAGAGAATCTCCCGGCATCACTTACAGGCTACTAACCACCTGATTCACAAATCCTACCTCAACTCACATTTAGCAAGACTCGACCACTTGCTTACACACGACAAAATATCTCGACGACATTAAAATGGAATATAACTCTTAGGATCCACAACGTTGTACACACACAAATACTCTGATAATGAAAAATCTACGCATAACTTGACCCCGTATTTCTGTACTGGATTTCACAGAAATGACTGACAAAATTTACTGTTATTTTCATCGTCAGTTATACACATTTTAAAAACGGACATAGAAATAGCAATCCCTTCGTAACAGATATTTACCGATCTCGCCTCGTAACATTCCTTAATAAAAATTTTACATTGCTCCACACGACATAGTGTCTTCATTCGACTGAAAATGGGTAACCATGGATTTCTTATAAAACTTTCGTCATAATTTCAAACAGAAAATTTTCACATCAGATTAAAGATCTTAACTTGACATCACACATACAGAAAAATAAACGCACGGAAATGACAATCTACTTCAGACATTATTTCGTATCATAACCATCAATTGACTATTTTACAACACTTCACGCGGTACTTCGCAAAAAATTTATCCAAGCGTTAAAAAAAACAAATGACCTTTCGTCATATTTCTGATATTTCAAGAATGTAAATGGGTGACGAAATTGCGTCACAAAATACACATACAAAATAAACAGGGACATCATGAAACAGATACACAGGTGGTAATGGTGACCCTTCTCCTACGTTGGTCGTACGCCAGCTTCCATCATGTGAGTTCACCAGCAACTCTCTGGTATTTATTTAGCCATTTTAACACTTTTGGCTTCACAGGTAATTTTATTAATCTTGATTCACCTGAAATAAAGGCACACAGAAAGTACCCTTCACTCGATATTTTCGCTGACCGAACACGATTTTTGTCATCTCGATCGCACACGCAATACTTTACACGCGATATTATTAAAATTTCACTTATAAGACTGCGGCCTACAATAACCGTCCTTTACATATTTATTAAATACACGTAACAACAGAAAAGTTATCTCCACTTGGAGACGGTACTTCAGCCACATCTGCCAAAAATCTAAGTTCTCTGTTGGACTCAGTCTGATAATCGCCGATAAATTGTACGATTGTAAGAGGTTCCTCCTCTAGCTCAAATGACACAATGCAGGTAATTTTAAGACGGCGCTCCTATATTTATAGTCTTTACTCCCTCTCTTAGGCATTTTTCTTTTTCCACCGAGAATATTACATATATTTTCCGACCTTGTGGAAATATATTGAAGGCAGCTTTTACAGTCACCCAGTACTTGCTAATTTAATAGTGACATTGCTTATGGACATTTACGATTATCTCGTAATTAATTGACTGGTTAAATGGGAAAGCACGGTAAACCATCTTCAGGGATGCCAACAGTGGGCTTCTTCCGAATGAAAGCGGACAGCTACGTGACCCAAACCGCGCAGCCACTTGCTCGGTAACATGACCACTACAATACTCCGTATCTCCCCATTAATGAAGATATTAATTGCTTTGAAGTTTTATGTCACCCTCTTCATTTCAGGTGAGTATTATTAATTATAGTCCGCCTCTCGTAACAAATTGACTGGTTAAATGACCTTGTTTGGTGGGCACTATATTCTGATGACCTGACGTAGGGTGAACAGACACACGCGTCTTTCGCCAATTTCCCTATGGAACTGCTTAGCAATCTGAAACCTGTATTACTAAAGACCAGTTGTCTCACAAATAATTAAAGGACATTTATTATATTAGTTTCGCTGATAATTCCTTTTAAAATATATTTATCAAACCAACACTTTTGTTGTATCAATGCCCCATTTACACGTACGAGTGACGTCACTTTTTTAGCGTGAGAAAGAGAGCCATTCTCCCCTCATGCCACGTGTAGTTCCGATGAGAAAAAATTTATCTGAGCTTCTCATTGCGATTAATATGGGGCCTCGTGTGGTAACTTTAGGACTCTGATTTCTTATGACACAAAGGTCATGGGTTCATTATCGAAACCCCCTCTACTCAGATGACTCCCTGAGGCTGAGTTAATCCATTTCCAGCCCTGGTACTATTTTTCAAATTTGGTGGCAGAGGCGGACTATAATTAATAATACTTACCTGAAATGAAGAGGGTGACATAAAATTTCAAAGCAATTAATGTCTTCATTAATGGCGAGATACGGAGTATTGTAGTGGTCATGTTACCGAGCAAGTGGCTGCGCGGTTTGGGTCATGTAGGTGTCCGCTTTCATTCGGAAAAACCCCACTGTTGGCATCCCTGAAGATGGTTTTTCGTGGTTTCCAATTCTTAAAACAGGAAAACGCTGGGGATGAACCTTAATTAAATCCACGGTCGCTTCCTTCCCACTGCTAACTCCTTCTTATACCATCGTCGCCATGAGACCTATCGGTGTCGGTGCAACGTAAAGAAAAATGTTATGCTCACTCTCTCAACCAGAGGATCAAGAATTTTCAGCTGTCACTTTACTGTAAACGAAAACACTTTTCAAAACGTTACTCACAATACAGTCATACAGGATTTTATATGTCTCTCAAGTACCTTCTCTGTGCCCGGAAAACATTCTGTACATGAAATACAACGTATTTAGCAAGGTAGTAATCCTCCATCTTGCTACCAAACAACGTGTATCACTTAAGTCTATGGAGGAGGTCCTCTTAAACTAATAAGTAGAACACTTAAGTAGATGATATAAAAGGACACATAGCTTATAAGGGGCACTTATGTATATGTGATGTCTAGGAATTCGGCCTATACAGTCGTGCCGTGTAGGTGGATTACGTTCAATCATTCCACTCTCAGAGAGAACCGGAGAGGAATTAATTATAATTGGCAACTACATAAGAGAGAATAATTTACGTACGTGGTAGCAAAACTGAAGAGCAATATCTGAGAAGAGATATATGCTTAGAAGGTAACATTCCTGGAATAAACAGAATATTAACATCTGCTGGAAATTGTCCTCGAAACTTATCTATAATGCCAGCAAACAATGAGCACGGCTTCTGAAGCTATTCAACTCGATTGAGTGGGTAGTTTACGTTTCAATCCCAGACTAAGGAAATCTCAGTCTGTAAAACAGAAATTTTTATCATGTACCACTCCATACGGGGCAATGCACCATGTGGAGATCACTTCTGCGTACTGCCAAACATTCTCTGTCTCGCTATTCCTGCAAGAGGACACCCGTGTTGACTACGGTCTAGCGGGAAGTCCAATAACAGTCAACGATGTCAAACGTGGCCTAGCGGGAAGTCCAATAACAGTCAACGGTGTCAAACGTGGCCTAGCGGGAAGTCCAATAACAGTCAACGGTGTCCAACGTGGCCTAGCGGGAAGTCCAATAACAGTCAACGGTGTTCCCCGTGGCCTAGCGGGAAATCTAATAATAGTCAATGTGGCGCTCAACGTGTTAAGAACATCTCTCAGACTCGACCTCAGGCCTGATTTCATATTTTTAAGCAAGCTGGGAAACCAAGCACATCAAAAATTGGCCAGAATATGAGGAAAACTATGAGCACTTCCTAATGGACTAAAAGAAAATCTTTAAAAAAACATGGCGCAACAGCCCCGAAGGGCAATGGCCTAGCAAGCAACTGATGGTCAGCTCGAAGGCCTGCAGATTATGAGGTGTTGTGTGGTCAGCCTGACGAACCCTCTCGGTCGTTCTTCTTCGCCTTCTATACCGGGACCGCAATCACACCGTCAGATAGCTCCATAATTGTAATCACGTAGGCTGAGTGGACCTCGAATCAGCCCTAAGATCCAGGTAAAGAAACCCTGACCTGGCCGGGAATCGAACCCGGGGCCTGTGGGTAAGTGGCAGGCACTTTACCCCTATACCGCGGGACCGGCAAGTAAAATCTAGCTTAAGGAGATTGTTATAAATCTGAGGTAAAGTTCGCTTTACATAAAGGATGACCTGTGTTTTAGTATTATACAGTAGATGTACAGTAAATATCATCAGTCTGGAATACGGTGTCACCGTTGAATGAAATCAAGGACGCAGCAACCAAAAGAGCCAGCTTCCACTCGTGCTTTGATTTGATCAAGAAGCTGTCCGCCTCCCCATCCTCGGGGGCCCGGTTTCGATTCCCGGTACTGCTAGAAATTTAAGAATGACAGGAGTGCTGGTATGTGGTTGCAATGGTACATGCAGCTCACCTCCAATGGGGGTGTGCCTGAAAAGAGCTGCACTACCTCGGGATGAGGACACGAGTTTGCACTTATTTAGATAAAGAAGCCGTTTCGAATGTGATACACGTGTTGTGTTGGAATATTCGTGCCAAGGTCTGAGTACTATTTTAGAAAAATACTGCACGTGTTCTATTTTATATTTACGTAGAAATTACGAGAAGAGTTTGTTTATTTACTGCAGAATAGAGTTCACTTAGAATGTTCCTTCATTGTATGCTTCACATTTTATTCGTGATCCTTGACGTGTCTTAAAAAGCACAAATATGAGACAAGCTGTTTGTCTGACAGCGTGGGCGTTTAACGTACGACATACATGCCTAGTGATAGAATAATGTGCACATGTTGCGATACTATAAAGTATTTTAGAATTTAAAACTGTCCGCCTCTGTGGTGTAGTGGTTAGTGTGATTAGCTGCCACCCCCGAAGGCCCGAGTTCAATTCCCGGCGCTGCCACGAAACTTGAAAAGTGGTACGAGGGCTGGAACGGAGTCCACTCAGCCTCGGGAGTTCAAATGAGTAGAGGTGGGTTCGATTTCCACCTCAGCAATCCTGGAAGTGGTTTTCCGTGGTTTCCCACTTCTCCTCCAGGCAAATGCCCGGATGGTGCCTAACTAAAGGCCACGGACGCTTCCTTCCTGCTTCCTTGTCTATCCCTTCCAATCTTCCCATCCCCCAACAAGGCCCCTGTTCAGCATAGCAGGTGAGGCCGCCTGGTCGAGGTACTGGTCATTCTCCCCAGTTGTATCCCCGACCCAGAGTCTGAAGCTCCAGGACACTGCCCTTGAGGCGGTAGAGATGGGATCCCTCGCTGAGTCCGAGGGAAAAACCAACCCTGGAGGGTAAACAGATTAAGGAGAAGAATTTAAAATTATTATTTCAGCTGTTAAGAGTAAAATATATTTGGACTTGGATAACTCGGTAAGAAATGTTTGGTTTAAACCAAGAACTCGGAGTATAATACAATTTGAATTCCATCATCCACCATCATGAAAATAATTTTCTATTAACTCAGCAGGACAAACTTTGTTGGTTTATTTTCCTAAACCACAGTTGTGTCCTCTCTATTTTTGTTTTTTACCATTGGCTTGACGTCGCACCGACACGGATAGGTCTTATGGCGACAACAGTTAGGAAAGTGCTAGGAGGGAGAAGGAAGCGACTGTGGCTTTACTTAAGATACAGCCCCAGGATTTGCCTGGTATTAAAATTGAAAACCACAAAAACCATCTTCAGGGTTGCCGACAGTGGGGTCCGAGCCCACTATCTCCCAAAACGCAAGCTGATAGCTACGCAACCACATGCTCAATGTTTACTTTCTGTTTCTAACCTCACTTAATAAGGATTAAACACACTAAGGACTGGTTTATTCAATCTCAGTTAAAATAATACTAACGCACTGTTTTTTAACAGGTTCTTGTGTTTATCCAAAATTTTCCACGGAACTGTTAGATAACACGGTGTTAACTCTCACAAGAGTCACAATCAGTGAGAATCTAGAAGGCAGTGGCAGGACCATGCAGTTTTTGAGCGCACTCGGATGTGGTTTTGTATGAATACAGCTGTAAACCAAGGCGCATGAAGTCAATATTTATTAGAATTTTTTTTGTCTTAACGGTGAATTTTCTTTTCTTCTATGGACCAATATCAAAGAATCCGAGAAGAGAATGTTTGGTTCAAATTTCTCTTCTTTTGGAAATTATTTCCAAGTATATACCTATTATAAAAAGTAAACAAACTAAGGGATCCGTACTGAAAGCTAAAAGTGACGCTTGGCAGAACATTTGTAGTAAATTCAATGTGCACACTGACGTACGATCAAGCAAATAAATAAATACATGTCGTATGGCTTTTAGTGCCGGGATATCCCAAAACTGGTTCGGTTCGCCAGGTGCAGGTCTTTCTATTTGACTCCCGTAGGCGGCCTGCGCGTCGTGATGAGGATGAAATGATGATGAAGACAACACATACACCCAGCCCCCGTGCCATTGGAATTAACCAATTAAGGTTAAAATCCCCGTCCCGGCTGGGAATCGAACCCGGGACCCTCTGAACCGAAGGCCAGTAGGCTGACCGTTAAGCCAACGAGTCGGACATCAAGCAAATGAAACGACTGTCGGAAAAAAAACCATATCTTCTGTTTCTAACACTTTCTGAAAAATGCTTATCATATTCCAAATATTCAAGGTATAGAAGTTCTTCATCTAATGTACCTGTCGTATTTTGAGCTAACCGAGAATTTAACTGATTGATAATGGGCAGTGAGAGTGTAACAGATTGTTGGTCTTAAGCAATGTTGAATAAGTGCTAATTTGGTTACGTTCACTGTTAAATTATTTTAACATGGAGTTAAACTTTAACTGAGGTTGAATAAACCGGACCATAAGATAATATATGTGGTGCATATGGTAGAGAGCGAGAGAAACTCCCGTTAGAACTGCTTACTCAGTTATTTCTTTCAAATAATACAACTGGGCAGAGTTTACAGTAGTCTGACGTACGTTATTCATTAGTAACATTGGGGCATCTAATTTTAAACATAGGGGTAGTTTATCGCTTATAATCT
The DNA here is from genome assembly GCF_040414725.1 of Anabrus simplex. Classification (NCBI taxonomy): domain Eukaryota; kingdom Metazoa; phylum Arthropoda; class Insecta; order Orthoptera; family Tettigoniidae; genus Anabrus; species Anabrus simplex. The sequence goes on along the minus strand of NC_090266.1, from coordinate 1,147,742,678 downwards.
CGAATAGCTAAATTGGCTGGAAGAGGAATTTTTCATTAATCTTGTTTACTACTGGAAGTTACCCGCGGCTTCGCTCGCGTGGATTTTGTAATTTTATAAAAGTAATCGTTCCACGGCACTGTACTAAGACATTACCTGAAAATACCTAAAGTATAAAAACTAACCGAAAAATTGGGTTTCATTTACCCCAGAAACTTTTTGTAAACCACGATTGTAGTATTACTGCCTTTCGGAGCTAAGATGACCATGCGACAAGAACTGTACATGTGGTAAACAGACTTCCCTCAAGTCGGAGAAAAACATCTTTATTTTTAAAGAAGATTCTCAATACCTATTTCCACGTCCGTAATATTTTAAATTTTTGAGATATGAGTATCCCCATGAAAAGAAATAATTCAACCCCTTTATTAGTCATTCTCCCATCCCCACCAAAGTGGATTTTCTGAAAATAAAAACTGCATGTTTCTTTATTTTTTAAAGGAGATTCCAGATACCAATTTTCACGTCTGTAAAATATTCAGTTTTTGAGACGTAAGTATCCTCATAAAAGATAATTCAACCCTTTTCCCACTTTTCACCCCCGTTAAGTGCCTTTTCCGAAAACAAAAGAATACATGTTCCTGTAATTTTAAAGAACATTCCAAATACCATCCTTCATGTCTGTAACATGTTAAGTTTTTGACATATACTGTAGATATACCGGTACTCATTTTAAAAATTCACCCCTTAAGTACTTCTCAGTCCTTTCAGTGGATTTAAAAAAAATCGTGTTTATTTATTTTTAAAGATGATTCCAAATACCAGTTTTCATGTCTGTAAAATCTTCAGTTTTTGAGATATAAGTATCCTCACTAAAAGAATTCAACTTCCTCTTCACTTCTTTCCTTGTCCCATCCCCCTCCCTGTTCCTTTAAGTGGACTTTTCGAAAAAAAAATAAGCGTTTCTTTACTTTTAAAGGAGATTAAAAATACCAACTTTCACGTCTGTAACACCTTCAGTTTTCAGATATAAGTATTCTCATAAAGAGAATTCCACTCCTTCATTACTTATTTTCACCCCCAAGGTCGAGTTTTCAGAAAACAAAACCATACTTCCTTCTTTATTTTTAAAAGGAGATTCCAAATACCAACGTCTTTACTTTTTGAAATATAAGTGTCCTCATACAAAGAATTCAACTAATTTTTCAACTCATACAACCGCCGCCTTAAGTGGATTTTCCGCAAACAAAAGAATACATGTTTCTTTTACTTTGAAGAAAGATTCCAAATACAAATTTTCATGCCTGTAACACCTTCAGTTTTTGAGATATAAGTATCCTCCTAAAAAGAAATTCAAGTCCTATTTCACACACACACACACACACACACACACACACACACACACACACACACACACACACACACACACACACACACACACACACACACACGCGTTAAGTTGATCCCTCCAAAAATGTGTGTTTATTTCTAAAGGAGCTTCCAAATACCAAATTTCGCGTCTATAATATTCAATTTTTGAGATATAAGTATCCCCATAAAAATAATTCATTTTTCAGTTCCTTTTACCCTCCCCACTTAAGTGGAATTTCCGAAAACAAAAAATACGTGTTTTTTTATTTATACAGGAGATTCCAAATACCAATTTTCACGACTGTAAAATCTTTAGTTTTTGAGATATATGTATCCTCATAAAAATAATTGAACTATTCTCCCCCCCCCCCACCCACAAGTTGACTTTCCCTAAAAAATGCGTGTTCCTTTATTTTTAAAGGAGATTCCAAATACCAATTTTCATGTCTGCAACATCTTTAGTTTCTGAGATACCGGTATATGTACAGTATCCTCATACAAATTATTCAACTAATTTTTTAATACCTTCACCCTCCGTTGAGTGGATTTTCCGAAAACAAAAGGTAGGCCTACATATTTATTTATTTGTAAAGGAGAATCCAAATACCAATTTTTACGTCTGTAAAATCTTCGGTTTTGGGATATCATTATCCTAATAAAAATAATTCAACCAGATTTTCAGTCCTTTTTACCTACTTGAGTGTTTTTTCGAAAACAAAACTACATGATTCTTTATTTTTAAAAGATTTAAACACCAATTTACACGTCTTTAACATGTTACATTACTGAGATATGCTTTATATATAGTCCTTTTAAAAATTCACCCCCTTGTCACTCCTTTTCACCCCCCATTAACTGGATTTTCCCAAAACAGGAAAGCACGTGTTTCTTTATTTTTAAACGAGATTCGAAATAGCAATTTGCATATCTGTCACATCTACAGATTTTGAGATATAGATATCCTCATAAAAGGGTGTTCAACACCTTTTTCACCTTTTGCATCCCACTTAATGGGAATTTCCGAAAACAAGAAATCGTATTCCTTTATATTTAAAACAGATTCCAAATACCAATTTTACGTCTGTAAATGTGTAAATTTTTTAAATATAGATACACTCACTTGAATAATCCCCCCTTTTCACCTCCTTAGCGACGGAATATCCAAAAATCCTCCATTAGTGGGCAGCTACTTTATACTTAATATAAACGTATCCCCAAAATTTTATTTTTCTATGTCCAGTAGTTTTATCTCGGCGAATATGAGTCAGTCAGTTAGTCAGTCAGTCAGGACATGTTATTTTATACATACAGATTCTTTAATCCGTTTACCCTCCATTTTCTCCCACGTACTCAGTGAGGGTTTCCACCTCTTCCGTCTCGAGGGCAGTGTCCTGGAGCCTGAGCCTTTGGGTTGGAGGATAAAACTGGGGAGGAGGACAAGTACTTCGGCGAGGCGGTCTCATCTGCTATGCTAAAGAGGGTCTCGTGGGGGATGGGTAGATTAGAACGGAAAGACAAGGAAGACAGAAGGATTTTTTTTGCAAGTTGCTGTACGTCGCAACGACACAGACAGTTCTTACGGCAACGATGGGACAGGAAAGGACTGGGAGTGGGAAGGAAGCGTCCATGGCCTTAATTAAGGTACAGCCCCAGCATTTGCTTGGTGTGAAAATGGGAAACCACGGAAAACCATCTTCAGGGCTGTCGACAGTGGGGTTTGAACCCACTGTCTCCCGAATACTGGATACTGGCCGCAATTAAGCGACTGCAGCTATCGAACTCGGTAGAGAGAAGGAAGTGGTTTGGGTGTTAAGTTAGGTACCATCCCGGCATTTGCTGAAGGAGAAGTGGGAAACCACGGAAAATCACTTCGAGAGTGGCTGAGGTGGGAATTGAATCCCTCTCTACTCATTTGACCTCCAGAGGCTGAGAGAACCCCGTTTCAGTCCTCGTACCACGTTTCAAATTTCGTGACAGGGTCTGGAATCGAACCCGGACCCTGGGGGTTTACAGGTAATCACACTAACCACTACACCACAGGGGCAGACTTCATTAATCTTGTCATCATCAATTTTTAGTTGTTTTTTTTTCGAAAAGATTTGCAGTTTTCGGCGAAATGACCTCTTTTCATCCGTATTTACTGGGGGTGATTGTACCACTTTAATACGTTTTTCCGCAGAAAATGCATATACTGTATATGATTTCTTGTACTCCTAAAATATATCCAAAATTAAGCAAGACCAGTAGATAAAACGTCTGTAAATTTTCTGGCAAATAGGATAGCATGGTCTTCTTTGTGCACCCAGGAGTGAACGTGGTACTGATTTATGTTGTAGGCTAGTAGCTCCATGGGCCTCTCCAGAAGTAGAAGTCTCGCTTCCCTTTTTTTTGACTTCCGGAAACCAAATCCCTCTATGCGACCTAAGCACGCCTTTACCTGCTCCTGTTGGCATCCTCTCCTGTAGAAATCTTTGTTAACAGAAATAGTGACAGGGTAATTTTGCAGAACATGTGAGATAAGTTTGGTGAAGCAATCAGTTCTGCCCTTGACGACACTTACGACTTCCACCCACTGACTTCCCACACGAACTTCAGGTTGATGCATGACACTCACTATAATTACCTTGTTGGGAGAAACGTAGGTGGAAATTAATGATTTCCTTAAAAACGTGTCAATTCTGCCAGTAAATGCGGAAGACTTACAGTCTCACGTATCTGGGTCAAATTTAACCGGTGACAGATTGGATATTAGATATTTATTAATATCTGTTACAACGTGGGACAAATTCATTTCTCTTTCAACTGATTAGCTTCTAAAGAGTTATCACACGACTTGACATGCGACACCAACAAGTATTGTCAAACTGGAAGGGTCTCTTTGGTCTCATTAAAATCTATTTTTCCTCTTCGAAATAATAATGGATTAATAGCTAATAAATTAAAATGAAATAAGATACGACTGAATTAATGTTGTCTCGCTTTCTGAATACTTGTGATGAGTGCCGCTTATCATCTACACAAATACACATCTTTATGTTTGCTACTGATGTTGATTGTCATCTTCAGTACTAAATTATATTTATTTAACGTCCCTTTAATCTCTGTGGAATTTAGGAGACGTGAAGATGACTGAACTCGATCCTGCAGGTTTGGTTTTCCCCAAGACTCAGCGAGTGATCCCATCTCTACCACCTCAAGGGCAATGTCCTTTGGTCGGGGATGAAACCGAGGATGAGGACCAGTACCTCGCCCAGGTGGCCTCGCCTGTTATGCTGAACAGGGACCTTGTGGGGGATGGAAAGATTGAAAGGGATGGACATGCAAGAGGGAAGGAAGCGGCTGTGGCCTTACGTTAGGCACCTTCCCACCATTTGCCTGGAGGAGAAGTGGGAACCACGGAAAACCACTTCGAGGATGGCTGAGGTGGGAATCGAACCTCTCTGCTCACATTACCTCCAGTGGATGAGTGGGCCCCATTCCAGCTCTCGTGCCACTTCTCAAATTTCGTGGCAGAGCCTGGAATCGAACCCGCGCCTCCGGGTGTGGCAACTATTCACACTAGCCACCACACCAGAGAAGCGGACATCAAGTAATCTAATACAAATAAATTTGAGTTTTGACTAAATACATTTTATTTAGTGTTATAAAATTATGCTTCGACATAACTTGATTTTTGAACAACGTATTGTCAGAAGTCCTTAAAAATGGTCGATGACACCTTTTCGGGAAACTCGTTCGCCAAAGTATAGTTTACATGTCATTAATGTAAATAAGAATTCAAATATAACTTCCTTAATGATAATGCTCATATTGATCCCCCTTAGGTCAAATGGCTGTACATAAAAAAGCAGATTGTCAGTGCGCGGGATAAACTCCTTGAAACGTTTGACAAAAAAATTGAAAAAAAAATCTGGTTAGTAGAACCTTGGTGTGCTATGTAATAATTCTAGAACTATGCATCAAATATCTGTGAAGAATTTCTGATACCCTGTGTGAGTGTAGTGTTTGCATAACTGTTGTATTTCTAACTAATTTGTGATTGAAATAGGTTAAATTCGGGTAAAAGATGCAAGAGAGTTTACATATTTACATGACCCTTAATTTTGAGATCATTACTCAAAGAACAAACAGTATTATGTGCTGGAGTAAGAACTAGAGAGATACAGCTTTTAATTTCGGAAATAAAACCAAAATACATGTCATTTATAGCCATGGAGAAGTGGAAGGTAAACCATTCCATCATTCATAATCTGGGTACTAAGTGAGTAACAATAATGCCATAGGTTTTGTTTACGTCCCTCTAAGTACTTTGAAGGTTTTCGGAGATGCCTAGGAGCCGGAATTTTTTACGTGTCAGTGAATGTACCTTCAAATACCACCGGACTGAGCCAAGATCGAACCTGCCAATTTGGGCTCAGAAAGCCAGCGCCTTAACCGCCTGAGCCACTCAGCTTGACATTCAAAATGAGACACTACGCACGTGTCGTCTGCGATTTGGTTCGTTTTTGGTGGGGTAATAGAGAATGACCAGAAGAGTTACAGGTCAAATTATTAAGACGCAATTCCCAGCCATTTTCGAGAAATATAGATTTAAAAATTTCGCTTTGATTTAAATAGACTAAAACATACATCGACGATACCTGTCCGAGTATGCTTAGCGGTTGGTGGCGTTCGTCGGTTCCCCATTCCGGTGACCTGGGGTCAACTCCCGTCATTGACATCTTTTTTCATCATATTTGTGTTTTGTACTTTATTCTTTTTGTGAAACGGTAGGCTATTTGGAGTGTTTATTGCAACAAACGCGCGAATACCGTTGAATTTATTTTTAACACTCCCTCGGTAACTAATAGGTTTCCATGCTGACTTCTGGTACAAGGAGTCTCCGGGTTCAATTCCTGGTCGGGGCGGGATTTTAAAGTCCATTCGTTAATTCTTCTGGCTGGTGGACTGGGCGTATGTGTCATCTTCAACATTAGATTATTTCATCCTAGGTAGGGCCCCTTCCTTGCTCATTGGCGTCAGCTCGAATGACCATACGGCATTTCTATTTATTTATTTATTTACTTATGTATTTATTTATTTACTTATTTATTTATTTTATTGAGCTTGGAAACGGAGATGTTCATCCCTCATTTCCAGCGTCCAAACCACCCTGCATTTGATGAGGATATACTGTAATTTGCCCCTTCTTGATATTTTTTCTTTCTACATCATTTTACCGTCCAGAGTTGGTTTCCCCCTTGGACTCAGTGAGGGATCCCGCCTCTAACACCTCAAGGGTAGTGTCTTGGAACGTGATAACTTTGAGTAGGATACAATTCTTGATTAGAACCAGTACCGCGCCCAGGCGGCCTCACCTGTTATGCTGAATTCGGCAAACCACAGAAAACCACTTCGAGGGTGGCTGGGGTTTGAACCGAACTCCCTCTACTCACTTGATCACCTCTACTCAGTTGACCTCCAGAGGCTGAGTGGACTCCGTTCCTAGACCACGTACATCTCTTCAAATTTCGTGGTAGAGTTGGGAATTGAACCCGGGCATTCGGGGATGGCAGCTAATCACTCTGACCACTACACCACAGAGGCTCTCGTATGACTCTAAAATACAAGAGGAGTGAGATCCGAAGTGGACATGTTCATCCCTCATTTCCAGCGTCCAAACCATCCTGTAAGTTATCTGGTGATATCATTTGGCCCTTCTTGTTATTACTAAACTATATTCACAAATGGAATGCAAACATGAAGTGGCTCTATCATGCTGTGTTTGTTATCACAAAGGGTTAGTAAATTTGAGGAGTATCGTTGCAAACCGTATTGTGTCCACCCTCGGGAAAAATTGAGTTTGATTCGGTCTTGTAAAATTTTTCGTGTGTTCTTTTATCCTGTGAAATCATATGGTGCAAACCATGTGTGTTTCTGGTGTAAATAAGTGTTGAAAAGTTACTGTCGTATCGAATCGTATTTTCTACAATAAAATGAACGGGGCAAACAGTGTTGTTATGTTATCGTAATCACAAAGACGCACACAGGAGATGCTGACAGTTGTGTAAATTGTTCTGTTTACAAATTATATACACATTATACACACACCCACACTCATGAACTGCCATCTTGAACTTACTCCAAGAAGAAGGAAAAGAAGAAGAAAAAGACTGCCACATTAACATGTCAACTACTAAAGCGACAAAGTTCACACACTTACTAACAACTCACCTCTACTACCCAAGACTCTCTTTATATACCTTGCCTAGCTAGGCTTCTATAAATGTTGACACAACATGTTTTCTCGTATCTTCTCAAGTCTCCAATAACCTTTGTACAAATGGATAGAACATTCTATAAAACTCGAGTGACAAAGGTGCGTTGCTCTTGTATCTTACCCTGTGTTGCACAGCATTACATCGGATTTATACATCATATTTACAGGTAATAATAAATTATATAATTACGCGTTCTTATATTAATGTTTTTGCTAGTGGCTTTACGTCGCACCGACACAGACGGGTCTTATGGCGACGATGGGAAAGGAAAGGGCTAGGAGTTGGAAGGAAGCGGCCGTGTCCTTAATTAAGGTACAGCCCCAGCCAGGATTTGCCTGGTGTGAAAATGGGAAACCACGGAAAACCATCTTCAGGGCTGCCGACTGTGGAATTAGAGCCCACTATCTCCCGGATGCAAGCACACAGCTGCGCGCCCCTAACCGCACGGCCAACTCGCCCAGTCTTACATTAAATAAAGTCTTATTAATATACGTACAACAAACGTATTGTGACATAACCTCACATGTTTTGTTACTCAAGACAGATGATACAACACACAAATAATAAATAATAAATTATACAACCACGATTTACAGCATACCAAATAAAGTCAGTACATAACTGCGTAAATAGTGATAACACTGTTACTAATAATAATCATAATAATAGAGGTAAACAGCCGGGCTGAGTGGCTCAGTCGGTTGAGGCGCTGGCCTTCTGACCCCAACTTGGCAGGTTCGATCCTGGCTCAGTCCGGTGGTATTTGAAGGTGCTCAAATACGTCAGCCTCGTGTCGGTAGATTTACTGACACGTAAAAGAATTCCTGCCGGACAAAATTCCGGCACCTCGGCGTCTCCTAAAGCCGTAAAAGAGTAGTTAGTGGGACGTAAAGCCAATAACATTATTAGTAGATGTAAACAACTTCATCATAATAATAATAATAATAATAATAATAATAATAATAATAATAATAATAATAATAAAGAAATGGCGTATGGCTTTTAGTGCCGAGAGTAGTGTCCGAGGACATGTTCGGCTCGCCAGGTGCAGGTCTTTTGTTGTGACACCGTAGGCGACCTGCGCGTCATGATGAGGGTAAAATGCTGATGAAGACGACACATACACGCAGCCTCTCTGCCGGCGGAATTAACCAATTATGGTTAAAATTTCGGACTCTGCCGGGAATCGACAAAAAGCCAACACGCTAACCATTTAGCCTTGGAGCCGGGCATGTGTTAGCACAACGTTAAAACACCAGCTAGAGTGTAGAAAAAAACTGTAATATTAGACACATTTGTATTTATAAAATGCAATATTTATTGTAAAAGCTTTCGTTTCCTTCGGTTAAAATAAAGTTCCATAACTTGAGCACGGCATCAATCTAAACAATAATATTGTCTGGCCTCAAGTCTACTTTGTGGATGGCAACGATGCTGTGAGGATGTCCGAAGAATTTTTTCCAGAGAATAACTACACTTTACCTGCTTCGTCATTACTTGCCCGGTTTGGCTATAATCATTTTAGTCTTTCCCTCTTAAAAATTCTTCCATTTGACGTAAAAGTCTTTTCAACGATATTCCTCATGTCAGAGTAGTTCGGCGACGTCCGTCAGACGCAGTTTTTGGAATCGACGGCGCCACTCAGTTTTGTTATTAACAGTACGTACACGTTTGATTTTCGAAGAGCATGGCTCCTTGGCTAAATGATCATCGTAGTCGCCTTCCTCGAGAGAGATTTAAACCTTAAATGGTTACTACCCCTGGCTCGGCGACTGGGTGTTTCTACTGTCCCCAACTTCCCTACAACTCGCACACAATACTATCCTCAACTACAAAAACACGCAGTTCCCATACACCGCAGACCGAACTCGATAGCTGCAGTCGCGTAAGTGCGGCCAGTATCCAGTATTCGTGAGATAGTGGATTCGAACCCCACTGTCGGCAGCCCTGAAGGTGGTTTCCCGTTGTTTCCCATTTTCACCAGGCAAATATTGGGGCTGTACGTTAATTACGGCCACGGCCGCTTCCTTCCCACTCCTAGCCCTTTCGTGTCCCATCGTCGCCATAAGACCTATCTGTGTCATTGCGACGCAAGGTCAATTGTAAAAAAAGAAAAAAATCATACACCGCAGATGCTGCTACTATAGTTGGAGGGTCTGCCTTACAAGGGATGCACCAGGCTAGGAATAGCCACACGAAGTCATTATTTTCCAGGATACTCGTACAACTTCTTTCGTGTATGATAATGAATTGAAGGTAAAATGCACAGTACATAGGGGGAGTGAAGGACATATTTATGAGGTTAGAATACTCTACCGAAATGAGATGGCTGTGCGGTTAGAGTCACGCAGCTGTGAGCTTGCATTCGGGAGATCGTGGGTTGTAATCCCACCGTCGGCAGTCCTAAAGGTGGTTTTCCGTGTTTTTTCAACCATGTAGAACATTAAATAAGGCGTCTGGTGCTGCAATCTGTTTGTCGATATGACGTACCGTTTAAAAGTGCTATATCTCGAAATGAAGATCAGCATTTATAAACGTCTCTACGCTAATCTAAATTTTGTAGGGTGTACCCTGTCTGTAATTTCGTTTATTTTGCCAACTTTGCAAATTTTTATCCGTTTTAGGTCAACTCAACACACACTCAGTGGTTTTTAAGCTTTCGTGTTTGTCTGTCTGTCTATTTGTCTGTCTGTTTGATCCACCATCATGGCAAAGCGGCTGGATAGATCTCGATCAAACTTCATATTTAGAGGATGGTCATCCAGGAGCAGGTTTAGGTACGCTATGATTAAAAATCACTGAATAGACTGGAGGCTTATAGGAAAACGAGAATTTTTTCTATTTTTTTTACTGATTTTCTCTAAATCCGTAGACTATATCTGAAAATCCCTTCATTCGAAACAACTTTTGTTTTGTACATAATTTCGCTTTCTCTTCAAATGACGAAGAAAATTACTAATTTTTGCGGGTTTCGTGCTCTGCGTTGGATGACGGACACCCTTGCAGACCGACAACGAACCTACCGGTCCGGAAAACTTCGATGTGTGACGTTAAACAAGTAGAAAAAATGCTCCAGCTCGCCATTGTTTTAAACTGTGAAATGTATGTTCTCTAAACTCGAAATTAATTATTCACTTGTATGTTTCTTTATTACTAAAACCTCTGCAGCGAAAATTCTGAAATTCTTTGAGCTGCTTTTAGTAGAAGTAATGCTAAGGTAAGAAAGCTAATGGGGGGATATGTATAAGTATAGGAAACAGATGGAGAGCAGCGTCTTACCATGCAAGCACTCTTGGATCCGAGAGGCATCGGGACATGTTATATTGAAAATGTGAAAGGCTAAAAGCTGATATCAATGTTATTCAGTATGAAAGCATACGCAATGAAAACCTGAATTAAAACTCTCTAGGGAGCCATATTTGTTCACGTCAAAAATGAGTGTACCGGGCTGAGCGGCTTAGACCAGGGCTGTCCAACGTTCGTTTCTACGCGAGCACATTCACATGATAGCTAAGGGTATGCGGGCGCCAGGTACGATTCCACCAATTCGACTACCGTTATCGGTACTACAACGACTATATAATAATAATAATAATAATAATAATAATAATAATAATAATAATAATAATAATAATAATAATAATAAGGATAATAATAAGAATAAGAATAAGAATAAATCTAGAATTAAAAGTTATATGAAAATATATTTACTCACATAATTAATGTGAAATCTGGCACTGCATGCTCGCTGCAAGTTGAGGAAAGTCTGGTGTGTAACTGGAACATGCTGCCCTTAACGCGTCATCCAGGTGTGAGTCTGTCAGGCAGGATCGGTATGTGTTTTTTATTATGTTCATAGTCGAAAACGCAACTTCACAAAGATGGGTTGAACCAAAACAAGATTGCATCTTCAGAGCAACACTGCGGGTAATGGGATATTGTTTACCGTCCACCAGAGTCCAGAAATTGCCCCATATTGCGTAGGAGGATTTCAAAGAAAGGTCTGACTGAAGGCTTAAAATTTCCATTTCTAATTCTTCAGGATTATAATTTTAGAATATTTTACACACCCTCCCTCCAAGCTCACAAACGTCAACAGAAGCGAAGGGATTATTGACAAACATGATCACTGGTTCAAGCATTGAAAACTGGCTAAATCTGCTACCAAATTCGGACCCAAGAATTTCAAGATGTTTAGCAAGAGATGAAAAATCACGCTTGCCGCCATTTACCGCATCTGCCATAGATTTCAAATTTGGAAAATGTGAAAGGCAATTTCTATTTAAATGGACAATCCATACCTTAAGTTTCTTTTCAAATGCATTGACAATACTTATCATACCTGAAATATCATGATCTTTTCCTTGCAATTCGAGATTTAACTCATTTAATTTTGAGGTGATGTCTGCCAAGAATGCTAATTCGATTAGCCAAGATATATCATCAAGTTCGTGATAATATTTCCCAGGAGGTGATTTCATAAAGTCTCGTATCACATCCAACAGGCAGCAAAACCGTTCGAGTGTTTTCCCCTACTAAGCCACCTTACGTCTGCATGAAGGATGACGTCACCATACTCCGTATCTGACATACTTAAAATATTTCTGAACAATCGATGACTAGTAGATGACGATCTTATATAATTCGCGACATGAGTTACAATTTTCATGACATGATCGAACTTTAAAACCTTTGCGCATAAAGCTTCTTGGTGAATAACACAATGAGAAGAAAGAAATTTTGGAAATGATTCATCCTTAGCGCAAAGAGAAAGAAATCCATTATTTCTACCAGTCATAGACGGTGTCCCATCTGTTGTTATAGCGACAAGCTTTGGCAGTGGTAAGTTACACTCTTTGGTGAATTTAACGAAAGCATTCAATATGTCTTCTCCACTAGTACGTCCATGAAGTGACAATTGCTGGACAAATTCTTCCTTTACTGTAAAATCATTAAAAACCATTCTAGCAAATACACACAACTCAGCAGTCTCAGACAAATCAGCACTTTCATCAAACTGGAGTGAAAAATGTTCACACGATTTCAAATCCTGATGTAATTGAGATTCCATATTATTAGAAATCTGCTCAACCCACCTAGCAACAGTTTGGTGAGACAACTGAAGTCCTTTGATTGAAGATATCAATTCAGATTCGAACAGAGATTCAGCGGCATTTAGTATAGCTTCTTTCACTACTTACCCATCACTGAAAACTTTTTTCCTTTTAGCTAGGACGTAACAAACTTTGTATGAAGCTATTGTTACGTTACGCGTTTGCTGAACTGGCTTCTTAAACGCACATTGTTGCAATACTAATTTAGATTTTAAGTCTTTCACTTTGTGTTTTCTTAGTTCAGAATTAACAGGAAATTCACTGTCAAATTTTTTGTGATTAGTCAAAAAATATCGCTGTACATTACTTCTTTTAGAAACAGACACGCTAGCATTACACAATAACACACAGACTTTCCTTTGTTTTCAATAAAGCACTACTGGTCCTCCCATTCACTGTTAAAGTTATAATTTCTTTGCCTTTTAGCCATGTTAAGAAGAGTTATGTTTAATGAAATATAACTGACTATAAACTGAATAATTTAAAGTGTAAATAGTAATGAAAAAAGCACACGAAACATGTTGAATGTACAACTTATCACAACAAAAGACACTCAAAACATATTCCATAAGCCCTGCATAAGCTCACAAGTAATACTGAATGTTCGCCTGAAAGCTAGAAACTGGGAACATTCCAATTGCAAGATTTTCATAAATCGTTTGTTCATTGTTTACGGCACAGCTTTGTTGGGATTAAAATTACTTTGTGGGTAAATGGGGTGTCCCATTGTCGTCCTGGTGAAACTCTGTCATGGTAGGTAGTTTATGGCATTGCAATCAAGTGAATCATAAGGAAGCGGTTCTGTTTGGCAGAATAAATATGCGGCTATATTTGGCTCCGTGAGTAGAGAGGCCCTTATATCTGGTGCTAACCTCTCCCCCCCAACCCCCACCCCCCACAGTGAGAGGTTTGTGGAGGATTTCCCTTTGTCGCAATTACTTACATGTCGAATAGCTCTCTTTCTGAACCTTTCTTCTATCTCTTCACTAATTGCGGACACGAGTCAGTTAGGCCTAGATCACATTTATGGCTTACTCAAAGCTCTTTGTGTATTTGGAGGTACGGATATAACAAATTTCCTGACTTTGAGGACGGTATTTTTAAGAGAAAAGTAAAAATATTTATTGAAATGCAAATGTATTGTTTTCAAATATTAAGTAAAATTTAATTTGGAAATTAATTGCGAAGGGCGCCATAAAAGGGCACCTCGGGCGCCATGGCTGTCCTTTCCTGCGCAAGTTGACGACTTCCGCCCCAGCTCAAAAAAATGTCATCTCTGCACAGGCCATGAAGGCCCTTGGAGTGGTGGAAGGTAAAGGCTTCCTCTATCCGCAACCTCGGCTCTTGGTGGGATAGAGGGGTTAACTCGACGCCTGGCCCAGCTCTATCCGGTTGTATTATTTGAAAGTTCTCAAATACAACGACACTTTATTAAATCCCGAGGGACAAAATTCCGCATCTTGGTGTCTCCGAAATTCGTAAAAATTAAATTATGCGCAGTAAAATGTATTATTACAGCCTCTGTGGTGTAGTGGTTAATGTGATTACTGTGATTAGCTCCCATCCCCGGAGGACCGGGTTCGGTTTCCGGCTCTGCTACGAAATTTGAAAAGTGGTACGAGGGCTGGAACGGGGTCCACTCAGCGTCCGGATGTAAACTGAGTGGAGGGAGGTTCGATACTCACCTCATTCGTCCTCGCATGGGTTTTCCATGGTTTCCCACCCCTCCAGACAATTGCCGGGATGGTACCTAACATAAGACCATGGCCGCTTCCTTCCCTGTCTAATCCTTCCGATCATCCCATCTCCCTTGTTCAGCAGAGCAAGTGAGGTCGTCTGGGCGAGGTATTGGTCCTTCTTCGCAGTTGTAACCTCCCGACCAGATGTCTCACGCTCCAGGTCATTGACCCTGAGGTGGTAGAGGTTAGATCCCTCACTGAGTCCGAGAGAAAGACCAACCCTGGACGGTAAAGGATCAAGAAAGAAAGAAATAATAATAATAATAATAATAATAATAATAATAATGTTATTGGCTTTACATTCCACTAACTACTTTTACGGTCTTCGGAGACGCCGAGGTGCCGGAATTTATTCCCGCAGGAGTTCTTTTACGTGCCAGTAAATCTACCGACACGAGGCTGACGTACCACCGGACTGAGCCAGGATCGAACCTGCCAAGTTGGGGTCAGAAGGCCAGCGCCTCAACCGTCTGAGCCACTCAGCCCGGCAGAAAGAAAGAAAGAAAGATAGAAAGATAACACAGCGAGCTACCTATTGAGACAGGGCTAATTATTACTGAAATTTAAGAGCTTATTTCCAAGGTGACATAAATCCACGTCCGCCTCTGTGGTGCAGTGTTTAGTGTGATTAGCTGCCAGCCGCGGAGGCCCGGGTTCGATTCTCGGCTCTGCCACGAAATATGCAATGTGGTACGAGGTCTTGAGCGGCGTCCTCCCCACTGAGTAGAGGAGGGTTCAATTCCCACCTCAGCCATCCTTGAAGAGGTTTTCCGTGGTTTCCCACTCTTGCAGGAAAGTGTCAGGATGGTACTTAACTAAAGGTCTCGGCCGATTCATTCCCTCATTCTAGTCGATCCATTCCGATCTTCCCATCTCCTCACAAGGCCCCTGTTTGGCATAGAAGGTGACGCCGCATTGGCGAGGTATTGGTCCTCTCCGCTGTTGTATCCCCCGACCATATGTCCCACCATCCAGGACACTGCCCTTGATGCGGTAGAAGTGGGGTCCCTCGCTGAGTCCGAGGGAATAACCAACCCTGGATGGTAAATGGATTAAGAAAGAAAGAAAGAAAGACGTAAACTGACGATTTTCCATTTTTCTCTTAAAATAATCTGTAGGTTCTCTCATCGTATAGTGAAAGTTTAAGTTTCTATACATCTTACATCCCATGTTAGTAGTGATAAAAGAACCGCATTTATTGCAACATTATATAATTCCAGCGTGTATTTACTTCCAATGATTTTCATATCCGTTTTGACCAATCCGCTGACTCTCTGGACGTCACGTGCTATAACAGAGAAACATGGATTACAGCTGGTGGAGGAATAGTGCTTGTGACTTATGTAGATGGCGTATTCGGAAGCCTTGAAAAGAAGGTGCGGAAAACTGAAATTGTCCTTTTGAGTACTGATTATAACAATATTTTTGGTGTTCTTGCCACTGCAAATCTTCATGGCAGGGACCGGTATCTCTAAACGTGGAAAACCTCAAATAGGGAACATATTAAATCAAAACTGGATGTTAATATCTTAAAACTGAAATTTATTCAAATAAGTGAAAACCATGTGTTTTGCAAATCCACATTTTCAGGGCTGTTAGGGTGTTTTCACAAATTATTGAAGAGGGGTAAAAATGACCATCTCTCAAGCGCAGAGAAGGACAGTTGGGCCACCCAGTAAAACAGGAGAAGATAAAAGATATGCCTAAAATGGTTTCAAAATAAATTCGGCATAACGGAGGACCATCCCGCAATGCCGTTTTATGAACATGTGCATGCTGCAACTGGCAATATGTATTTTACTCATGCAAGGACTGTAATAAATGGCGTAATTTTTTTATGATCAATATTTAGGATGTAGGTAATCATTGTTGTGTTTAATCCATTTAAATGTTCGTAAATTTCTCTCAAAATATGTCTCAATTAATTATTTAGTTCCAAAACGTCCTAACTCCAACTTACACGTGAAGTTTAACACCATTTCCATTGATAAAATATTTTTAAAACACAGAGTCAGGATGTGAATAAGAGTATTGAATGAAACTACATTATATTCATAATATCTGAATTTAATTAGTATGGTTGAAGTCATCAGTCCATAGAGTAGTTTGATGCAGCCCTCCATGTCACCCTTTCCTTTGCTAACCTTCTCATTTCTACGTAACTACTACATCCTACAGCTGCTCTAATCTGCTTGTCATATTCATATTTTGGTCTACCCCTACCGTTCTTACCGCCTACATTTCCCTCAAAAACCAACTGCACAAGCCAAATAGATCTCTCACCAATTCGATTCAGTATCTATTCATTTGTGATTGGATATATCCATCTAACCTTCAGCATTATTCTGTAACACCACATTTCAAAAGCTTCTATTCTCTTTCTTTCTGAACTAGTTATCGTCCATGTTTCACTTCCATACAGTGCCACGCTCCAGACGAATGTCTTCAAAATATTTTTCTAATTCCTATATCAATGTTCGAAATGAGCAAATGCCTTTTTTAAGAAAGGTCTTCCTCGCTTGTGCTTGTCTGCATTTTGTGTCTATTTACTTCTGCCATCGTTAGATGTTTGACTACCCAAGTAACAATATTTATCTAGGTCCTTTAAAAATTAATTTTCTAATCAAATATTTTCTGCGTTATCTGCCATGAATTTAAAAATGCCGAGAAACTATATATCCACTTTTGTAGAGGCACATGGCACTGAAGTTCACTTAGCCTACACCAAAAATGAGTACCAGTTTAATTCCTGAGTGCAATGTTGACCAGACATGAAGCTAATCACACTATAACTCTTATGCCTGGGTACGTCAATCTCGGTTACTACTTGACCGTGGTAAAATGGATAGCTTACCATGGTTAAGTTGAATTTCTGCTGCATCAAGCCCGGTTTTTAAATTTGTGACCTTTTACCGGGGTTAAAAGATAACCGTTCGTGAGCGAGTGGTTAAGCAGCTAACCAAGGCTTTAAGGCCTACATACCCTACAAAATCTCAGGAGTAAGTTGTATGTTACGTGCAACAAAATAGATCGTGATCCGATTTCAAAGTTTACCGGTCGTAAGTGAACGATATAACCTGACACTGCCTGCATCCAAAGTGCCATGGTGTTATCGTTAAAATGGATTTGGCACCACGTATCGTATACCTACAGTATCTTGAGGGTGATGAACAGAGAGAAAGAGACTGCGGCGTCCTTGTTACAATTACAACTTATCGAAATAATAATGTTTCGCCAAGAAGTAATATAAGTCAGTGAGCATTTCAGTTTCAAATCCACTAAAATTTGGTTTTCCCGTTCGCCCTTTCTTTTTCATAACGGCTGATACTGTTAACATAACAAAACAAAGTTATTTCATCTTTAGGAGTAACGGCTTGTAATAGAAGATATGATAAAAATGACTACAATGATGCTGACAAGGCGAAAAATCGTCATACATTTCTTTTATACACGTGGAAAATAATTTAAATAATATTCGTCCTAGAAATAAAACTGCAGCTGACTGTTCCAGACAAAACGTAAACAGCTGGAAACGGGATACATTAGGGACACATGACTGTCGAAAATACCACTGCCTTTTAGATAAATAAAAGACAAGTGACTGTTGAACTCATCACTGCCTTCTGAATACTACTTTTGAATTACTTTCCAGGGAAATAATACCTAGCGCACGGTTTCGTAACGCCTGATATTTAGCGAGAATTGTGCACACGGGCGTTAGCACGGATGTTACGCTTGATGGAAGCCTTTTTCTTCCCCTCCTCCAATGATCTTTATGCCTATGCAGAGATGATTTCTTCCTTTGCTTTTTCTAGAAGTGTTCGTGGTTTACACCTGTTTCATACATACCGTAAGTCAATTGTCTCAGATCTGTGATAATACAGTGTCTTTGTTAATGTATAAAGAACGATTATAAAATAATAGTGCTCATTGTCCCACTGAAAAGCATATGTTTTATATTAAACTAACACTTACCATTTCAAGTGTTTACGATCGGGGAGATTTAGCTTAAAGAGTCCATCTTATCAATTAACACTTCCTTCAACGAATCAGCTGTAGTAGTCTATCAGTTACGATACACCTTCATTCATCTTACGCTAGTCAATGTTTAAAGGAATCTGTAAACATTTCCAGGAAAAGATTTCTTCGCTCTTCCACGTATCCAATTAAGTAACGAGCCCGATGTATATTGCCAGAGAAGAGAGAAGCACTCGAGGTGTTTCCAGGAAAAACAAACATAGAGCGGGAGTACACACGATCATTCATAAATAGAGTCACATCGTAGATTCCAAGAACTGTCCCAGCCTTTGATCTGCTCTGCCATTTAAAGAGAACAATCGGAGTGTTATCAAACACAACATAGGGTGGTCGCATCAGCAACGTTTAGAACGATGAGTTGTAACGAGGATGCATATAAATAAATAAATAAATAAATAAATAAATAAATAAATAAATAAATAAATAAATAAATAAATAAATAAATAAATACAAGTAAATGAGTCACGTTTCTGAAATGTCCCTGCTTAGGTCGATCTGACTACCGATAAGAGCGTAATTGTTTAAATAAATAAATAAATAAATCCGCGCTGAGTAGCTCAGGCGGTAGGGTGCTGGTCTTTTGACGCCAAGTTGGTAGGTTCGAATCTGGATCAATCCGGTGGTATTTAAAGACGCTAATATATGCCAGCCTCAGATCAATAGATTTACCGGCGAGTAAAAGAAATCCTGCGGGTAAAATTCGGACACCTTAGTGTCTTTGAAAAACGTAAAAGCAGTCAAACCCAATGGCTCAACAGACCAAGCGACCACTGCTTAGCCCGAAGGCCTGCAGATTACGAAGTGTCATGTGGTCAGCACGACGAAACCTCTTGGCTGTTTTTCTTGGCTTTATAGACCGGGGCCGCTATCTCACCGTCAGATAGCTCCTCAGTTGTAATCATGTAGGCAGAGTGGTCCTCGAATCAGCCCTCAGATCCAGGTAAAAATTCCTGACCTGGCGGGGTATCGAATCCGGGTCCTCCGGTTAAGAGGGAGACACGCTACCCCTGCACCGCGAGGTCCGCGTTAAAAGTAGTTAGTAGGACGTTAAAACAGTAATATTATTATAAACAAATAAATAATTCAGAATCATCGGCACATACCTAGGTTTAGTGGTTAGAGTGTTTGACTACTATTAGCGTGGTTCTTAGTTGTATTGCCCGGCTGTACAGTGTAGTTAAATAAATAAATAAATAAATAAATAAATAAATAAATAAATAAATAGATAAAGTCCGCCTCTGTGGTGTAGTGGTTAGTGTGATTAGCTGCCACCCCCGGAGGTCCGGGTTCGATTCCCGGCTCTGCCACGAAATTTGAAAAGTGGTACGAGGGCTGGGAACGGGGTCCACTCAGCCTCGGGAGGTCAACTGAGAAGAGGTGGGTTCGATTCCCACCTCAGCCATCCTGGAAGTGTTTTTCTGTGGTTTCCCACTTCTTCTCCAGGCAAATGCTGGGATGGTACCTAACTTAAGGCCACGGCAACTTCCTTCCCTCTTCCTTATCTATCCCTTCCAATATTCCCATCGCCCGCAAGGTCCCTATTCAGTATAGCAGGTGCGGCCGCCTGGACGAGGTACTGGTTATCCTCCCCAGTTGTATCCCCTGACCCAGAGTCTGAATCTCCAGGACACTGCCTTTGAGGCGGTAGAGGTGGGATCCCTCGCTGAGTCTGAGGGGAAAACCAACCCTAGAGGGTAAATAAATAAATAAATAAATAAATAAATAAATAAAAGGACCAAGGTCTCCAGTATATAAGTATATTTATGTTTCTGAAGCATCGGCACCTTACTCAACTGGTTAAAGAGTACGTCTGTTTTCACAGTAGTCCTTGGTTCGAATACCCCTCTATGTACCGTAGTTAGTTAAACGCTTAGAGATGCGGGATCGAATCCCACCGCCGTTAGTTTAAAATATACGTGCGTGTGCCTGAAGGGGCTAATGTCTATAGCTAGACTACGACATAGGTGACAACGAGAGAGCTCTTTTGAGCTAACGGCATGAGCGCGGCCAGAGCCGACAGCAGCTGATTTATAACAGTTCGTGCTGTAAAGACTAGATGGCGATATGCGGGGTCAAAGCGCAAGCAAAGCCACAGCGATGTACCTGGCTGAGTAGATTATGTTTACGCAATACAATCGTACAGTTCGTTGGTCGTTCATTGCTTATGCTGTATTCTTAAACAAGCTTTTGTGTTGGCCTGCAGTATTCCTAAAACATCTCAGGGGCTCTGTCCTCATTTTCAGACCTCGTCTATAGGCTACTCATCGGAATGAGGTCAACTGACCCGAAGTCCTAAACATACTTACAGTTTGAGTTCTGTAGAAATTATTTCTCAAATTGTTCTTATAACTTATTTAATGTTCTAAGTGTTTTAATTTTTTTAAACGTTGAACTTATATTTTTAGAATTATTTAAATTTGTAGATATAACTTCACAATTGTTTATAATTTTTTGAGTTCTTCACAAAATATTCATTTTTAATCAGTTCTCATCGTATTATGTATTCATTGTCCTCCGGCACCCTCTAGGTTGAGGAACAATTTATCATAATAACAATGAGTACAGGTAGCTGTCAAATTAGTTATCACATGTTAAAGTAATTACCTTTTGTATCTACGCATAAGCCAATGAAACAAAATAATATATTTTATTTCCTCACCATAATCTAATGCACTGAATAGAACGAGACATTAGGCACAATAAAACTGTTAAGATGTGAAACCTGTTTAGATCGCGCCCCTTCACTAGTTGTAATTGCAGGGCGCTGCTAGGCTGCACGTTCCATCAGAGCGCATACACTGCTCCTTTACCTGCCTGAGATGGACTGTTGCTCATTGAGCCGAATTATCCTCCTTGAAGAGTCCTCTTTCAAGCCCTCGGCGATTCTAAAATTCTATTAACAGTTGAAAACATTAAAATGTATTATTATTATTATTATTATTATTATTATTATTATTATTATTATTATTATTATTATTATCGCTGCTGAGCTCTGTGGTGTAGTCACCCTGTTACTTAGATATTGGGTTCAATGCCTGCTGAGGTCACTGGCTTTTGGAGGTGTTTAAATGTGACTAGACCGAGCGAGTTGGCCGTGCGGTTAGGGGCGCGCAGCTGTGAGCTTGCATCCGGGAGATAGTGGGTTAGAACCCTACTGTCGGCAGTCCTGAAGATGGTTTTCCGTGGTTTCCCATTTTTACACCAGGAATATGCTGGCGCTGTACCTTAATTAATGCCACGGCCGCTTCCTTCCCACTCCTAGTTTTCCTCTCTCGTCGTCGCCATAAGACCTTTCCGGCATGTTAAGGAACTCCTGCGGGACAAAAATCTCGCATCTTACCGATTCTTAGAAAGCTATTGCATTTGAAGGAATAATAATAATAATAATAATAATAATAATAATAATAATAATAATAATAATAATAATATTTTGAACCAATTCTAGTGTTAATCTGAACTCGGATTTCTCATTGGTATGTGAATCTAGAACCAGAATTGATGCAGGCGTAGTGTATCCTCATTTTAGGAGACTCAACATGCGGTTCTCGGTTCATCCATGGTTTCTGCTCCTGGCCTGAATGCAGGATGTTTCACGCAGCCACGTGGGGTTAACAATTAACTGAGGAGCTGCCTGATTTGGCAGGTAACGAACGTGATCATCAAAGCCAAGTAATTCGGCTATGAAAATCGTCACCTTGATCACGAAGTGCCCCAATATCTCCTGAACATCTAGATCTACATGTTTTTTTAATTAGCTATAGGTTTGTTTGGTTAGGAATCTAGAATGGAGAATTCTAACCTTATGAGGACCGATGACAGAAATTTTCAACATCTACAATTTTATAGATATCAGCATGAAATTTTGTGAGCACATTCATGAAGTAAATATTACCTATTATACCAAGTTTCAGAGCAGTGGGTTAATTCATTCTTCTTCAATTATTTTTACAACTTGCTTTACGTCGCACCGACACAGATAGCTCTTATGCCAGCGATGGGATAGGAAAGGCCTAGGAGTGGGAAGGAATCGGCCGTGTCCTTAATTAAGGTACAGCCCCAGCATTTGCCTGGTGTGAAAATGGTAAACCATGGTGTTCTTCATTGTTCAGGAAATATACTCCTAACTGAGAACGAAAAGGCGCACTTCAGGGTTGGGCAGGGACAGGAGACTTTTGGTTCGGATGCCAGTACTCAGAGGCCATCGAGCTCCTAATTGGTAAATATGAGCAGAATTTCCTGAATGAGATAAACCTGTTGAATAACAACCAACATGGATTCCTCCCAGAAAAGTCCTGCACTGCAATTTTAACAAAAGTAATTGATGAGTAGCAACATTCCCAGAACCAGTCTAATATCTAATATCCTCCAAGTGGACTGCGTAACTCCCGACTGGATTAAGCCTTTCTATCGGGTAGGCCTACCTCATCAAGGATTTTTAAATTTATTTATTTGAACTTACTGAACCCTTTAAGGTCCTTTAAGGATACCTACCTCCCTTACCTATTAGCAAATCGGCATGAGATTTTTCTCTTGGGTCGTCTGGGGTTCTTCATCACTTCCTTAGGTAAGAGGCGGGTTTCAGTAACTTAATCTATCTACTAAATGAGAGGAATCGAGTCAAAGAAATGTATGTTTATTTAAATTACTTAAAATAAAGTCTAAGAGACACATGACATTTTAGGAACGAACTCAGTCTTGTCCGTTAAATAAAACAAACAATGCCAATCATAATGCTGATGAGATATACTGGCTTTGGAGACCTTAACACAACTGCCTGAGGGGCATCCTTACTAGAAACCACTGTCTTAAGAGTGAAATAAAGAAAGTCTGGGGATTCCTAAAATCGACTTCCATGTGAGACTGCATGTACCATCATAATGATTCGTGATGATCCAGCCCCCGTAGCAAGAGCTCTGGACTCTTGGCATAACTAAGGCAGTCCAATCTGTATGTGCCACACAGTGGTTGTACGGCATGGACACTTAATTGAATCGATGTGACCTGCGACTATGTCATGGACCGACATCTAACTTAATCTACGTGAAAGTCATTGCGGATGATGACTGCAAGGAAAATTATGCTATAATGGCAAATGGCCTTAATCTAAGTCACTGAGGTTGATGAACCCATGACCATCCAAATAACTAAGCTGAATGCTGAACACAATTAAGTTACAGTAGTTGATGACTAAGGTTTCCACATTAATAAATCCAGAGCACATCTGATAGTCAACAAATAAAAATAAAAATTATAACAACAACAACAACAAACGCTCACAACACTTGTGGAAGTAAAGTCCCTTTACCATCAGATATTTCCCCTTAATCGTTACGTTAACAAGTTGAAATTTCCCAGCAAAATAAACTAAGATTTCCAGAATACATTTTCAAGTTAGTCACCTGGTTGTAAGCTAATTCTCAAATACGATTTCACTGAATCTAATGTTTAATAAATGTAGTAATCTCATAATCCTAATTAACAACAAATTTTATCCACCGCGGATAAAAAATCCCTAATTATTTTAATCACAGTTTTTGTTTTTTATTGCTCACTTTCTTCATCGCTGCTGAAAACGCGATGCGTGTTAGTCTCCAGTACTATTTATTTATTTCACGACGTCACTCAACAAGCTTACGTTGATACTAACAATTATTAAGAAACTAGCTTGAATAATCCTAACGTTAAATCCTACAATCTGCATAAATTAACACGCAACGCAAAATAACCATCTATGTCACATCACCTCGCGACATTCAAAATTAAATTTTGTGCACACTTAGAAAATATCAGACAATATTACTCATTCTCAAATTTCGACATCCCTGAAAAAGGTTACTTCTAACATCATCGTCTCATTTCCGTCGCTTCAAAAAATGAATTAAAATCTCAATTAAAACGTCTCTCCCAAAGAATGCAATCTGATTTTCAAACATTTTACCACTCATGACAAATACAGTTAGTTTCTTTGGAATAGCAAGCTCTATTCTAACAGCTGGTCTGGAGTAACGGGAAACAATTCTCCCCTCTGCTGTTATCTTGAGACAGCACACACCTGGAGCAAGTCGTGTTTTAGCTGGCATTTAATGAAACAACAGATTCGATCTCGCTGGCATTTCTCAGAATTTATAACTATCGACCCACATAAATTATGCGAAGAGATTTACTTTAAGACGTCACTCAAACAATCTTACCCATCACGGTTGTACGGTTTCACGTGGACTCCTAATTATGGTGTGAACCTATTCCCATCTCCATAGATTAGATTAAACCTAAACTGAACATCTCGGCATCAACACTACAGGATTTCAACAACCTGATTCACAAATCCTTCTTACTTCCCATTTCGCTATACTTGAACACTTGCTTAACACAACAAAACTCGACACGGCATTAGTATGAAATATCTCCTCTCGGGTGACCCACACTGCTGTTACACAGGCACTCTGTGACAATTAACCATCTCTCCCCGCACATCTTGATACAATATTTCCAAAACCGGTATTCACAATCTTGACTTACAAAACAAATTTTCTTGTCATCAGTTCTACACAGTTTTTAACGGACATTGGAATAGCAATCCCCTGTAACAAATTTTATCGATCTCGTCTCGTAACTTTCCTTGATAAAAATTTACATCGCTCAACACGACTGTGTGCCTTCGCGCCAGCTTTAAATGAATAACCACGGATTACTCTAACATAAATTTCGTTTTTACGTCGAACAGAATTTTAAGATAAATTAATATCTTAACTTTGACAAACCACAAATATAGAAATAAACGTACGGAAATGACAATTTACCCATTAAATTAGTTTCTCAACCATCAAATTCTACTATTGTACAACACTTCACACGCTACTTTCGCGACTTCCCGATTATCCCAGAAAATAAAACAAAAAAACCTTTTGTCATATTTATCTGACATTTCACGAAATAAAAGGGTGACCAAAATGTGTCACAGATACTTACACAAGAGAAACAGTGAAAAAATGAAAAAAAAATGAAAGAATTTTACCAAGATGTTAATTCACCTACCTTTTGATTCATACGTCTCCTTCCATCATAACAGATTCACCAGCTTTTCAATATTTTATTAGCCTTCTCAACAGGTTGTGGCTTTACAAACATTTTCCCTTTTATTTAATTTTATCTTCATTCACCTGAAAATGATGACATAAACAAAAAATATACACTTCGCACGCTTTCTTCCTTGCACGTACAGAACACGTCTGTCGAAACCGACCGCACACGGAATATTTTAAAATGATATGATTATTTACAACTTCAATTGCAGGAATCTGCACGATCGTGGCATTAGAATGACCGACTATTACCGGTCCCTGAAAAATGACGTGTTGATTCAAAACCTATCTCCACAGCCACCTCGGCCAAAACGTATCTTCTCTTTTTGACTTAGTGTTTCAAAAGCCGGATTATAGAGTTACTCGGAAATGCGTGGTCTCTCATCGAATTCAGTTGACACAATGCGTGATTCCAAGATGGCGCGTCGTTCTTTTATAGTTTTCTCTCCCACTCTCATGCCGTTTTCACTTACTGCCAAGAATTTTACACACACATTTTCCTACCCCATAAAAATGTATTGAAGGCAGGTTTCGCTGTAACACGTAATTTTTAATTTAGTAGCAATATTATTGATGAGCATTTAAGAATTTCTTTCAACAAACTGAATTGTAAAATTACCTCATAGGATAGGCACTATATTTTGTTGATGTAACAAGTTTAAAAGAACAGGCGCGTCTTTTGACAAATTTCCTTCTGGAGCTATTTAGCGATCTAAAATCTGTATCATTTATGACCAAATTGTTCCACTTAAAGTTTCCTGATATTTATTACGGTAGTTTCGTTGCCAATTCTTTTTAACATGTACTTTTTGTTGGAACCAATAATCCACTGTACCCATGCTCCTTTTCCACGTGCCTGTGACGTAATTTCTTTATCGTGAGAATGAGAACTAACACCTGCCCTCCACGTGCCGTCTCTGGTCAGAGAAAAAATGTAGGTAGAGCTCCCGACTCGTAATTTATATGGGACTTCATGTAATGACTTTAGGACTCTGATTCCTTATGACACAAAGGTCATGGGTTCAACATACCACCAACAGAGACATCCTCCATTTACAGGTGGATTTTTACAACATAATGCACATTATAAAGGACAGAATTTGTAAACAAATAACAAGAAAGTAGTGTTCAGAAATGAAAAATAAGAAAAAACAAACATGATAAATTATAAACAAATTTAGTACGGCTCTTGTTTGCACCAGCATATTTAGTATAAATATTCATGTTTTTATTAAAAAAATCTGACTTAATATTTTAACAATCACCTATTATACCCGTTTTTATTTACACTTACTAATAAATAATGACGCAATATTTTAATGTTTCGATCATAATATGTTATCCGTGTGAAACTACAGTTTCCAAATGATGCATGAAGTCTCGAAGAGTCATAAGTTAGTAAAATCAATTATCCGATTACATGCAGCAATTTTGTTAAAAAGATGACACATTCTAACTCACTGGAGAATTTTCGCGGCTCACTGTTTCAGAGTGTTCACAATAAAACTTTTATCTCGTTCGTAAATTCGCAATGTTCACATTAAAACTTAGCAGATATGGCATTGAAGGCAAACTGCTGGCATGGCTTCAATCATTCCTGGTAGGTCAGACGCAATATAATTTTGTCACATTGGGTATGATTCAGGGTGGTGTGATAATGCCGCTTCTCTACACGATTTTTGCGCTGGATCTACCAGGTTATGTATCGTCTACTATGACGTAGTACGCTGACGACACCATCGTTTGTTGAGCCATTATAAATGAGAACGACGTGAACAGGTTATACAATCAGATCTTTATAATGTGGCTCTGTGGTGCAATGTAAATACTGCATAATGTCTAAAATTGTACAGAAGTGTACATATATCTGCTTAAGTAAAGAAAGAACACCGTTATAACATCGACTTTCATTGCGTGGTAAAATCCTGATTCTCTCCACCTGAATGAAACTTTCTTTCTTTCTTTCTTTCTTAATCCGTTTACCGTCCAGGGTTAGTTTTCCCTCGGACACAGAGAGGGATTCCCCCAATATACCGCCACAAGGGCAGTGTCCTGGAGCGTGAGACTTTGGGTCGAGAGGATACAACTGCAGAGGAGGACCAGTACCTCGCCCAGTTGGCCTCACCTGCTATGCTGAGCAGGGGCCTTGTGGGTGATGGGAAGATCGGAAGGGATAGTAAAGGAAGAGGGAAGGAAGCAGCCGTGGCCTTAAGTTAAGTACCATTTCCGGCATTTGTCTGGAGGAGAAGTGGGAAACCACGATAAAACATTTCGAGGATGGCTCAGGTGGGAATCGAACCACCTATAGTCAGTTGACCTCCCGAAGCTGAATGGAACCCGTTCCAGCCCTCGTACTACTTTTTAAATTTCTTGGCATAGCCGTGAATTGAACCCAGGGCCCCTGGGGTGGCAGCTAATCACAATAACCACTAATCCACAGAGGCGGACCTAAATTTCTTTCTTTCTTTCTTTCTTTCTTTCTTTCTTTCTTTCTTTCCCTGATAAATAGATATTACTTTTCTGAGACAATCCGTCGCAGTTAATAATTATATCAACCCTTTCAACCCCTTACCCCTAAACTTCTGTTCCGCTGAAAGAGGTCGAGGTGTGTCCTCTTCTCTCCCCCTCCAAGAAGAGCATCTTCTCGAAGTGGCCTTTTATTCGTTTTGCTCGGCTTTGTAATGAACTCACGCTTCCTATGAGAGATTTGGTAAAGAGGCAACAATAAAAATTAAATTATATTTAATGAAATCTTCTCTTCATAAAGTATTCTACTTATATGAATGTACGGTATGCGTAACGAGTGAGGCTAGCTAGAGCATACGGTCTGATTCACGTGGGTGTATGTAGAATTACTTGACACTGTAAAACAGCTCTTGTGAATATTGTGTTAATAATGCGCTCAGGTATTTACGGTATTTTTATATGAGCACGTTCTCTAGTCTAAAATTGTAATTATTAAATACTGTAATTGTAAGTGGGATTGGAGACCCCGTCCTATACGTGGGGCCGTGCCCTTTTCTCCATGCACCATCCCTGAATTGTATCAAAAATGTGTGGAAAATAAATAAATAAATAAATAAATAAATAAATAAATAAATAAATAATGATAATAAAAATAATAATAATAAAAATAATAATAATAATAGTGGTTTAACGTCACACTAACACAGTGACGGATTTTTGCGACAAAAGAATGGGAAAGGGATAGGATTGGGAAGGTAGGTGGTGTGGCCTTAATTAAGGTACAACCCCAGCATTTGCTGGTTTGAAAATGAAAAACCACGTAAAACAGTTTTCAGGGCTGCCGACAGTCGGATTCGAACCCACAGTCTCCTGGAAGCAAGCTCACAGCTATGCGACCCAAAACGTGTGGCCAAATTGTTCGGTATTAATAATAATAATAATAATAATTTCAGGTTTGCCCCAGAATTTTCTTCACACACGTTTCGGATAAATGTCTGAATTACAGCTCTGTTTAACCTTGATGCGGATATCTCAGTCCTTTGACTAAGTAGACACTGCTTCATGGCCTAATAACCGAGGACAGTAGCTCAGACCGGTGATATTTACAGGCACTGAAATACGACAGTCTCTTGTCGATAGACTTACCGGCACGTAAAATAACTCCTGCGGGACAGAATTCCGGCACCTACGAGTCTCCGAAAGACGTAATTGTAGTTAGTGGAACGTGAAAGATATTATTATTATTAATATTAATATTAATATTAATATTATACAAAGTTTACAATAACAAACGCATTTTACGAATAAGGTGGCTATTAAGACTAATTTCATTTAATACCTGAATTCCGATTTTTTCTCTTCCAGCATCGATATCATTAGATCTATACAACCTACAAAAACAACAACAAAAATACCTGGTATAGAAATCCAAGCATAAGGGGGGAGTTTTCTATTACGCTGACCACGCATCAAGTCGTAACCTACAGGCCTACGGGCTGAGCAGCAGTCAAATGGTAGGCCGAGGCCCATCAGAACGTTCCCTTCACTAATTTCTTGGTCACTTTTTATACGTCCACTTATTTT
This sequence comes from Anabrus simplex, assembly GCF_040414725.1. Taxonomy (NCBI): domain Eukaryota; kingdom Metazoa; phylum Arthropoda; class Insecta; order Orthoptera; family Tettigoniidae; genus Anabrus; species Anabrus simplex. Next base: position 1,147,713,045 of record NC_090266.1, on the reverse strand, counting down.
AGTCCACGCCAAATTCATTCAAAATAATATTTCGTCTCTGTGTGATCATCCATTTCCCACATCCATTCACAAATTCACCTGTTTTCTCCTATTCCTATTTTCCCTCTTATTTTAAAACAGCAATAACAGTATAAACAAAAATATAGACTTTTATGGTTTACATGGAGATGTGAATTAAATAAATAAAAAAACACCCAAAACAAAAAAGGCAGTTCTATGCAGTTGTTGAAATATACGTAGATTACCGTCGAAATACTAATCCCTGTATGTCCCTCGAGTTTAGCAACGGAGTTGTACTTAGAAACTGAAGAGAACAATTAGGCGAGTAGAAGTTATCCATTCATATTCCTAGTAATTTCCAACCTCTTCTTGCAAACGTAATGATTTTAGCATAGTCCGTTTCCTTCCTATAGTAAATTAAGCTTTCACATATACACAATATTATTTGAAATCTATTGTACAATATTACAGACAGGCTTCGCAACTGAAAGTGGACAAAAATGGACAAAGATATTTAAGTTGAATGATTTTTTTCTACAAGCTGCTTTACGTCACACTGACACAGATATATCTTACGGCGACGATGGGATAGGAAAGGGATAGTAGTTGGAAAGAAGCGGCCGTGGCCTTAATTAAGGTACAGCCCCTGCATTTGCTTGGTATGAAAATGGACAATTGGACCACGGAAAACCATCTTCAGGGCTGCCGACAGTGGGGTTCAAACCCACTATCTCTCCTCACAGCTGTGCGCCCCGAACCGCACGGCCAACTCGCTCGATAAGTTCAATGATAATGCTGTGTGGACTAAATATGAGAGTGGACAAAAAGATAATGGGCGGACGTAATAGGTGGACGAAATTGAAAGTGGACCAATTGTCCACGGAAAAACTCCTCGGGAGCCAGGGCTTTAATACCATAGAATAATAATAATAATAATAATAATAATAATAATAATAATAATAATAATAATAATAATCTAGCCTCGGCTTTTAAGTTGCAGACGTTCTGATGTGGGGCCACCTAGACAGCCTGCCTACACATTTTGACATTGCTATAGTGCTGCAGGGAACCTCCGTGGCTTAGGCGGCAGCGCGCCGTTCTCTCACCTGTGGGGTCCGTCCTTTAAATCCCGGTCACTCCATGTGAGATTTGTGCTGGAAAAAGCGGAGGCGGGGCAGGCTTTTCTCCGGGTACTCTGGTTTCCCTGTCGTCCTAAATTCCAGCAACTCTCTGCAATTTCATTTTATTTGTTATTCATTAATCAGTACCCAAGACGAGGATTGGTCAGCCGGCACTGTTCCTATCCTCACCGCTAGATGGGGCTTCATTAATTCCATTCCTGACCCGGTCGTTTGGCTGGAAACAGGCTATAGATTTTATTGTGCCGCAGTCTAACAAAGAAAGTGGAAATCTACTGGGCGATCCCTATGCCTGAGTTAATTTAATATTGTCGGGTGACACGAGAGATATTTAACAAACTAACAACTATGACGTAGAGATTCAAGATTTTTTGTTTTACCGGTTACCTCATTAGGGATCGAACCCGCATATTTGGAAACATGAGATCCGTCACTGTACCACTAATCCGCTGGGTCAGCTAGGTGCAAAGGTATTATGGCTTCTCAGGAAGTCTTAAAAAAAAAGGAACGGTTAAGGTTGAAAATGTTCCTTACGGTAGTTTTTTTGTTAAGAATTTAAATACCGAGCTCGATAGCTGCAGTCGCTTAATTGCGGCCAGTATCCAGTATTCGGGAGACAGTAGGTTCGAACCCCACTGTCGGCAGCCCTGAAGATGGTTTTCCGTGGTTTCCCATTTTCACATCAGGGAAATGCTGGGGCTGTACCTTAATTAAGGCCACGGCCGCTTCCTTCCCACTCCTAGCCCTTTCCTGTCCCATCGTCGCCATGAGACATATCTGTGTCGGTGCGACGTAAAGCAAATAGCAAAAAAAAAAAAAAAAGAATTTAAATAATGCTGTTTTACCGTACAGAAGGATATATGACAAATAATCAGTTGTTAGCCATCTATTTAAGTACAAGGTGGGCCTTTAAAATTGCAGCACTGCCAAAAGAAAGAACAGCCTCACAGCCGTATTTGTTACCTTTTTTGGCTAGGGGCTTTACGTCGCGCCGACACAGATAGGTCTTATGGCGACGATGGGATAGGAAAGGCCTAGGAGTTGGATGGAAGCGGCCGTGGCCTTAATTAAGGTACAGCCCCAGCATTTGCTTGGTGTGAAAATGGGAAATCACGGAAAACCATTTTCAGGGCTGCCGATAGTGGGATTCGAACCTACTATCTCCCGGATGCAAGCTCACAGCCGCGCGCCTCTACGCGCACGGCCGACTCGCCCGGTCCGTATTTGTTGCACGGAGACTTCATGATAGGACTACAAGAGGGAAATGATTATACTTTCGAGTCTGTTCGATGTGCGGAACGTCGCTAGTTACTATCCTTACATTTGTCTAGAGTGAGTGTGAGGAAACCAGATACAGGCTTGAAGAAGCAGCGTTTCTGCTAGGATTCAAACTCTAGAACTTTTAGTCCCATCCTGGAGCATTGGTGAAGAATATACAGTCAGGAGTACTACTTAGGGTTATGAGCGACGTCGAAAAGTCAGTATATAATCATTTCTTATCACATCTTCTTCCGTTTATTGGATTTTTTCATTGTAGTGGTTCAACGCCGCACTAACATAATTGAAGGTTTACCGGGACCCAAGGATTGGAAAAAGGGCTGGGATTGGGCAGGAAGTGGGCGTGGCCGTAATTAAGGTACATCCCCAGCATTTGCCTGGTGTGAAAATGGGGAACCACGGAAAATCATCTTCAGTGCTGCCGAAGGTGGGATTCAAACTCACCATCTTCCGAATGCAAACTAACCACACGGTCAAATCGCTCGGACCACTTTTTTGAGGTCGTCGCTGTTTTAGGCCAAATTTTAGGCAACACACCAACCCTATGGGGAGAAGTGCGTCCACTACTGCGTGTTTCTGTGTTCGTTTGCAGTGTGATGTGTTGTGTGTTTAAGATAAACACTCATTCCTACAGCCAGAAAAATTAACCGGACAGGGAAAAAATCCTCCACCCGACGGGGAATCGAATACGGGATCTTCTGAACCGAAGATAGTAGAAGATGTCCGAATTTTAGGAAAATAAAATTATCAACAAAAGAAAGAAAGAAAGAAAGAAAGAAAGAAAGAAAGAAAGAAAGAGAAAGAAAGAAAGAAAGAAAGTACAGGTCTAACAAACCTAACCTAACCTAACTTAACCTAACCTAACCTACACGTAGTGACGATTCAAGTAACGGAAAAGAAGGCTAGGGAGAGTAATGAGAAAATAATTTCTATTTTTTAGATCCTCACACTATAATATCAAGACCCCGCACTGCACGCTCTCACGACCTGCTTCTTGGATGAATAAAGCACGACCGCATCTTGCCAGAAGGACGAACGCGCCAATTACGGAAATTTTCAATATCAAAAGAAAAGTGATTTGTATTGATCACAGTAAGGGGAGTCATAAAGTTCCAAACGGGGAAATGTGGACGATTTTACATTTCATGAATATATGGATCTTTCTGCTTAATTTGATGTTTGTTTTATTAAAATAGTCTCATATTTACTATTTCAAAATTTACTTTTAAATATATTAGTTCGATATAGTTATGGCAATTTTTGTTCCAAGATTTTGTGTAAATATTTGAAGCTGAAGGAGGAAGGCGCCCTTGAAGCGTTCAGGTACAAACATAAAACACCAAAGGCGTTATGTTCGCCAAAAAAACGTGTGTTTAGGAATCTTGCCCATCCAGAATTGTTGAAAAAGTGTTTCAAAAGAGAAACATAATATTGCAACGAGTATTTCAACAACATTGTGTGGTCGAGAGCTCTACGTTTATTTACAAGTTGCTTTACGTCGCACCGACGCATACAGGTTTTATAGCGACGATAGGACAGGAAAGGGCTAGGAGTGGGGAAAAGTGCCCGTCGCTTTAATTAAGGTACAGCCCCAGAATTTACCTGGTGTGAAAATGGGAAACCACGGAAAACTATCTTCAGGGCTGCCCACAATGGTTTTCGAACCCATCTCTCGAATATTGGTCACACTTAAGCGACCTCAGCTATCGAGTTCGGTTCGAAAGTTCCTAAAAATGTGGTTTTTGTCATGTCAGCATTGCAAGCTGGTGTGTTTGATGCTGTACAGATATCTAAAAATGGTTACACTTCATGACTACAGGTCTTAGAGGACCTTGGAGTACCACTAATACTGTGAAGAATGTGAAGGAGTTGGTCAGAGCGAATTTTCAAGGCGCAGATCGCAGCATCAGAAATGACCAAATAAGCTCGATCTAACGAAAGGAGGAAAGAATTGGGTCAGCAAGACAGACAAGACTAGGAATACCAACCAGGGCCCTATAACGTAAAACTTTGACAGGTGCGACAATTTTCACAATTATGTCAGATCTGACAAATTTGTCCATATTTCGTGACAATTTTCTGTTTCGTAAATGTTACAAGTTTCTCTTAAGTGACAGAAAAAATATTGTAACTTGTAGAATATGTTTCATAAACGCGACAGTTTATATCAGATTTGAGGTGTATTTCGCTCTAGGTGGCTCTGAAGTGCGATACCGATCATTGAATGCGACTGTTATTACGAAGAGGTAAAATTCAATAATGGAATTTAACCTACATTTTGTTCCTACTCAGGCAGAATGGCAAATAATTTTGGTAAGGTTACGATATTAAACAGCCAATGCCGAGGAAACAAAATTTGCTCTTGAGGTGTGAATGAATAACTTTTGTGTTTGTGACTGCAATTGTAGTCGTATAGCATTTACTGTATAAAGTATTCAGCTGATGACTTGCTAACACGAAATTTATCTTTGCCTACAAAGTCAGTGACATTGAAGGTTAGATAAATCTGTTGTCTAGTTCATTTTCCACAAGAGATTTAAAACGACAAAACTTTCGCGAAACAACCTCCCTAGTTTTATACCTGCCACCTGTACAGTGACCATTCTACATCATCATCATCATCTGTTTACCCTCCAGGTTCGGTTTTTCCCTCGGACTTAGCGAGGGATCCCACCTCTACCGCCTCAAGGGCAGTGTCCTGGAGCTTCAGACTCTTGGTCGGGGGATACAACTGGGGAGTATGACCAGTACCTCGCCCAGGCGGCCTCACCTGCTATGCTGAACAGGGGCCTTGTGGAAGGATGGGGCGATTGGAAGGAATAGGCAAGGAAGAGGGAAGGAAGCGGCCGTGGCCTTAAGTTAGGTACCATCCCGGCATTCGCCTGGAGGAGAAGTGGGAAACCACGGAAAACCACTTCCAGGATGGCTGAGGTGGGAATCGAACCCCCCTCTACTCAGTTGACCTGCCGAGGCTGAGTGGACCCCGTTCCAGCCCTCGTACCACTTTTCAAATTTCGTGGCAGAGCCGGGAATCGAACCCGGACCTCCGGGGGTGGCAGCTAATCACGCTAACCACTACACCACAGAGGCGGACGACCATTCTACAAATGTTTCAATTCGTCAAAAAATAATGACGTTTGTCTCTTTGATAACAGTAGATATATCCTACAATTTGACAAATCTGTCAGCATTTTACCTGTCTTTTCAAAAGTTTTATGAAACATACATTTGTAAAATTGGCGTTAAAATCTAAAAAGTTGTCAAAATATTTGTAAGTTTTTAATGTATTTTTTTTTGCTAGTTGCTTTACGTCGCACCGACACAGACAGGTCTTATGGCGACGATGGGAGAGGAACGGCCTAGGAATTGAAAGGAGGAGGCCGTGGCCTTAAGGTACAGCCCCGGCATTTGCCTGGTGTGAAAATGGGAAACCACGGAAAACCATCTTCAGGGCTGCCGACAGTGGGGCTCGAACCCACTATCTCCCGATTACTGGATACTGTAAGTTTTATGAAGCTAATTGGACAAAATGTAAACCTATCTGACAATTTCCTGTCACCTACCACCTGCAAACTTGCAACTTTTATAAAATATGGCCCAGGAGGTTTTTATAAGTTTTATTCTACATAAAGTGGGTTTGGGTGAAAATTTATTACTTTAAAGTTAGCTTACTCGAAAACATATTTTTATGCATAAATATTACGTTATCTAAGAAACTGCTGGCTATATCTCTGATAAATGTTGACCATATGTACAGAATAGCACTCGGATGCTGTGGATCCTTAGCAAACAACTTTCCTTCAGTAGATTATTTATAATGTTGGACTTCATGAAGAACTGGAGCTCTTTGTAAAACAATCACACCCTTTTCTCCAATAAATATGTAAATGTGATTGAGGATCAATGTAATGAGGACTAATGAATACACTATTGGCAAAAAGTCAGATGCCAATACCCAATAGATCCCGAGAAAATGGGTGGCATTTTGACATCGGTAACATAGGGCTTTACGGCTTCCCTTAAAGTGCTATACACATTTATAAACATTTCAACGGATTGTGCCGTTAAATTTCTCGCTCAGAAATTTAAAAAATGTGAATTTTTGGCGTATTCGCCCTTTTGTTGAACAAGAATGCATATAGCCTACTTGTCTTCTTAGCCCTTACGACTGCATCAGACATTCATTTCAATTTTCCTGCTTTAACTAGCTCGCTTTTTATTCCGACACATTTGTACGGTCTTCCCTGGAGTGTGAGTCTCATCCGAATCTTGTTTTTTCTTGTCACCTTCAACGTGTTCATCATTTCCCCTCCGATCAACGGACAAATTCAGTGCAAGCTCCACCAATCTTCTCCCTCTGGATAAAGACAGGTTGAGAATATTTCTGAAATAAAGACCAGATTATCCTGAGAAAGCACTCATCTGTGATTAGGAAAAACGGCAGTTTCCTCCATAATTATTAATATTCTTTCATTATTATTTCATTATTAGTTATAAAAGGTTAACTTCCGTTAACTAAAATAATTGAGCCATATGCACGGAGAGATTAAAATTACTATTTTTATCGTGTTTATTTTTTTCCCCAAACAAATTGGTCACCTCTCTGAAAACCTGGCCAGTGGTTTTATTTAAGTCCATCTTACCAATGTTAAGTCTGTGTGTAATTAAGAAGCGTGCACTTACCTTGAACTAGCATACAGAAGATTATCACTACATGTAGGTAACGTCAAACTACAAACTGCTGAAAGAACGCAAACAATGATTTCAAGCTCTCTGTCAATAGAGTCGTGCGGACATTCACCCTTCTGGCGGTAAGCGCTTTTCTGGCTGCGGAATTCGCTCTTTTGGCGGCAAGCTTTTGTCACATTAGCCCTTATAACTGCTATAATTTATTTTACCACCGATATTTTCAATACTATACGTTCGCACTTGTAGCATTAGATACATTTCAACCTATCGATATTAGAAATGACATAAAGTGAAAATCGCAACAAAAATGGTGTTTTGCCATTCTGGTGAAATACGTTCGAACAAAAAGCCTTAACTAATGAAGAATACCATTGCGTAATATGTTCGCTAAATCGTATAATTTTCCACAAGCCATTATTATTATTATTATTATTATTATTATTATTATTATTATTATTATTATTATTATTATTATTTATTCGTTATGCCCAACTAAGGAGTGCGGTTGAACTTATTCAACTTATTCAGCTGATGTCGTTGGCTTTTTTTCTCCAAGAATCATTTCACCTCCTCGCTGTGGCTTTTCTTGCGACCTTCTGATCAGGTTCTTTTGGTGGTAGTGCTTGGATGGTGTGTAAAACTGTGATTGTCGACATATTTTCTGAACTGTGATCTGTCTAATACAATGTCTCCTGTAATGCCTATTTCCTAAAGATCTTTTACAACTTCGAGCGACCAGTTGATTTTTAATTTCACTGATATGGCGAAGTTCAGAATTCTTTTGAACAATCTCTGATTACTCATTCTGAGAATATGTGCTTAAAATTTCAAACGAATCTTCCTAAATGTGTCTGAGATTTCTCTGAGTGTTGATACAAGTCATGAGATTTCCTGATCATCTAGATTCCCCCTGTACACACTAGTCGAAAAATTCTCCTTAAGATTATTCTTTCTGGCTTTCCTACATCAATAATCGATTATCTTTCCCAATGATCAGAGTTTCAGATGCATATAGTGCCTCAGGTATGATTGCAGTGTTGTAATTCCCTAATTTTGTATTTTGCGGTATGGATTTTTTATTATACCCGTTCCAAGTGACTCTGTACGCTTTTTGTATTTTCTTTGTTTCACGATTATTATTATTATTATTATTATTATTATTATTATTATTATTATTATTATTATTATTATTATTATTATTATTTCCTTTTTAACACTGAGAGGCCCGGCACCGTACGTGAAGTTCAATATTTCCGTTAGTTTCTACAGGATCAACCTATACTTCATTGACATCTTCCAGGAATGAATATCTCGTAGGATACATTTTATTCTGTTTGAAGCGAAATAATTGCTACTAACTCGCTTCTACATGGCATCAGCGTAAAAGGCCTGCAGAATCTTCTTACTTGTTCTAAGTATTTAACTCTCGCATGTGAATATTACTCATGGTAATCTTGACACTATTAGCGTTTCTGAAATGCAGTAATACCATTTAAGGGTGTCATGTAATCAGAACCACCTAATTCTTATGCTGTAAACCTCTTTAAACTTATATGTATTTATAGCTCAATATTTTTTATGTATCATTTGGCGCAGGAAGGAGAAAAAAACTGCAGATATTATTTAAATAAATTCTAGAACATTAATATAAATATAAAAAAGGAGAAACGTATTATATTATCGTTTGAATGTATGTTTACTACTTCCTAAAAATATCTCACAATCAAAAGTAACGTTTATATTATATTTATTAATTCAGACCTGTAACATTTTAAAATATAAAAAGTCAATAGAAATTAGCCAAGACGCCAAACCCTCTCTCCAATTTTTACATCCTTTACTCACCTCCCTCCTCCAGCACACCTCCCCAACCCACCCGCATCTCTTGGCCAGAGAGAGGGCGTAATCCTTTAGATGGACCGCCCCGCCCCTTCAGGGTGGGGATTCTTTTTGCTAGGGGCTTTACGTCGCACCGACACAGATAGGTCTTATGGCGACGATGGGAAAGGAAAGGCCTAGGAGTTGGAAGGAAGCGGCCGTGGCCTTAATTAAGGTACAGCCCCAGCATTTGCCTGGTGTGAAAATGGGAAACCACGGAAAACCATCTTCAGGGCTGCCGATAGTGGGATTCGAACCTACTATCTCCCGGATGCAAGCTCACAGCCGCGCGCCTCTACGCGCACGGCCAACTCGCCCGGTGGGTGGGGAATTAAAACGTTTAATGATGATGATGATGATGATGATGATGATTATGACTGGTGTGCTTCTAGGCGTTAGTGATGCGTAAGAAGTTCAATACATTGAGCAAATAGAGAAGATGACTACAGTACTAGCTGAAAAAAAGTGTAACAGTCAGTGGCATAATATTGCGCTGTGTGTAGATATACAGGACGATTAATATAAGCTTGCCTTGTTTTATAATAAAATCCACCTATAGAACAAAGGCACATATCGTCGTTGCGCCTGCGAAATCTACTATGTGATATCACTGTGGGAGAAATACTGGCCCGTAACACATGTGTCACCGAGAGTGAGAATTCGCACAATATTGAACCTTAGATGACAGAACCTTAACGACCACATAGTGGTTATCGAAGGCTAAACGACGATATACCGAGCGAGTGGTTGCGTGGTTTGGGTCACGTACATGTCAAATTGTATTCAGGAGGTAGTGAGTTCGAACCGCACTGTCTGCAGTGCTGAAGATGGTTTTCCATTGTTTCTCATTTGCACACCAGGCAAACGCTGGAGCTGCACCGTAATTAAGGCTACGATCGCTTTCTTCTCGTTCCTAACCCTGTCCTATCTCATAGTCGCCATAAGACCTATCTGTCTTAACGACTTAAAGCAAATTAATCGCATATATTATAAGTGTGGGCCTCCAAGGCTCATGTTAATCATCAGCGTAGAATAAACGAGACGTGCATCAGAAGGTTTAGCCTCAGTAATGTCATTCCCTTGTATGTTGATTATTTATTTTGGAAGCATTTAAGCTAATTAGGTGTAACTTCTTGTTAATCATCGGCAGTGCAACAGTATTGCAACAAAGTTAACGAATTTCGAATTTTGTAATACTTGGTATTAACAACTGTATATACGAGCTGGACCGCTGGCGCCGTGCATTTTACTTATAAGTGTCCTGCATGCACTAGTGATTAACGGGATGCCTATTCGCTGGTTTACAAAGGAGCGCTAAAACATGCTGTATTTCGGATGTGAAACAAACAGCAGTCATTTTACTACACCAAAAGGTTATTTGTATTTGGTATGTGCCTTGAACGGTTCACTAATTCTTAATTGCAATTCCGTATGGTGAAATGCGTGTAATAACTCCTGAGTAAACCTTCTGGGAGCTTTGGCAGAAATTCCAACCAGATGCCCCATAGATTAAAGTTATATATGTGTATTCGTTGTTGCTGAACACACCAATAATTGTCAGTATGTTGACAGCAAAGCAAGGTGCTGTACTAGATAACTGCCTACTTGTATGTCTTCGAAAACGACACTCATTGACGCAAGGGGGCACATTAGACGGATAGCGCTGAGGAACATGCCGTCCGGTTGTCATCTGACGTAACTTACTTACAGGCAGTAATACCCCTGCGAAAATCAGATATTATACGTCCCATTGATCACTAGTGCATACGGGACAGGTATAAGTAGAATGTGCAGCACTGGACGGCCACCTGTTATATATGAGGAGTATCTGATCAAAATGTAGTGTTTTCACTTCCAAAAAATAAATATTTTTACATATGCATCACAGTACTGTAGTTGAATATTATCTATTGCCATGGGCAATCCAGGCTTGAAAGATGTAATTCCTTAAAATTTGTCCCAAACCCGATCATGGGTACGTTCCATGTGCCTTTCCTTGTACGTTTCTTGCGCTTTTCCCTCAACTTAGGGTGGAAATAGCACTTTTTGGACAGATACTCCTCATATATTTTTAGTTTATATTATAATGTTTAATTTCCATCTTCGCGTTTCAAACTTAAGTTTAATTTTGTCTTTCGTAAAAAATTTTCTCTAAGAATTTGTCTGTAAACTGTTTTCAATGCAGATGCTACATAAAGGGGCTCATTAGATTCAGAAGCATGCTGTAGCCAGTAAATGTGCCTAGGGAGATAATCTGGGAATGTCTAGAATGTGTAGATGTGCCAGACTTCCTGACTAAGAAAGTAAAGATGCTCTATCAAAAATATTGTATCTGTGTCCAAGTCGGGTATGGAAGATCAGATTGGTTTGAAACCAAAAGAGAAGTCCAGCAGGGAAGTGCCTTGTCACCACTCCTCTTCATCATTGTCATGGATCGGATCATGATATCTATTAAAGGACATTGCAAAGAGCCTTACATTCTAATATTTTCAGATGATGTTCTGAACCGGGGAGGAAATGAAGCAGTAGTACAGGATAAATCAAATTTTTCTATTCGCTAGTTTAAAGAATATGGACTAAACATAAGTAAAACCAAAGCTGTTGAAATGTCTATCAATAGGAAAGGCACAGTTTTAAACATTTTCCTGGTGTGAACTCTATTAAAATCTGTTTACAGCTTCAAATACCTTGGAATTACCATTTCAAACAATAACACAATATACCAAAGAGTTCTTAATAGGACTTCGAAAACTTCTCAATTTCATTTTCAAGTGAGAAATCTACTCTGGAATGATAAAATAACCCAGAAAGCAAAATTCACCATGTTTCATACCTACTTCATTTCAGTTCTCACGTATGGATTCGAATTATGTACCTTACATAACAAGGCTAATAGTAAAATCCAGTCAACAGAAATAAAATTCATTAGAACAATGAACCAAAAGACCAGGAAGGAGGCTGGCATCAAAATAAGTGTTGCTGAGCCTTTACGAAGATGCAGGCTACAATGATTTGGACATGTTATGAGGATGGATAGAATGAGAATAGACAAGAATTACTTTCACCGAGAAGTGAAAGGGCAGATGCCGGTAGTGAGACAAGAGGAACACCAAGTGGGAGGACATAGAGAAATAGAAGCTATAATTTGGCAAGAAGAAACGGCGACCGCTAGTACACCACACCCGAAAAACTGGAGCTGGAAAATGATGATGACGATGAAATTCAAATACAGTTCACCAACTCTCTCCTCTTGATTGTTAAAAATGACGTTGCGTACGTGATAACGACTGAAAAACAAATGCGATTGGTCATGTGAAAAACGACCTTCAGAGAATATTATACATAGATTTCCTTTTACCGCCTTTTCGCGTGAACATTCAAACATGACACGGGCACTGTTTACAAATTTTTAGATAAAGCAGTTTCCTGTTAAATATTTTCAGCTTTACTGCCCGCTCCCTGAGCCCATTCATTTAGCATAGTTGGATAGGCACTTATTCTAGTGCGAGAACTAGCTTCTCCCGGTAGCAGATACAGTGTCATGTCTAAAAACACGTTTCCAGGGGAAAATTACGGCAATGTAATGTCTCTGTAAGCCGACAGTGATTGAAGAGACTTTAAACATACTGCATTAAACAATCACGAAGCAAACATGTGAAAATATTCTCTTTTGCTACAGGATTAGAAAAACAAGCTTGCAGCTTTAAGTGACTTGATGTAATCCTATTGGCAGGGACATGACTTTTCATTTAAAAAATTCTACATGCGTTCGCCGGGATAGCGATGCCTTGGTGAGAAACCCCTCCACCTCTACCCGTTTAAGGTCGCGCTCACTGAGATAGGATTACGGCGACTCTAGGATCAAGAAACGCTACGACTTGGATGGTAACGACGTGATCCGAACTGAAAATCAATCTGTCCATCAAATCTGTCAGTCACCATTGATCTGCATTTAGGGAAGTCGCCCAGGTAGCAGATCCGCGTGCGGTTCCTGCGCGCCATAGGTGGACCCCGATGAAATCCTACCGCGGTGCTCTTCATTGAGTGTCGAGGTGGGCCGGTACGTTTACTTTGAACAAATTAGAGTGCTTAAAGCAGGCCGGCTGCGCCTGAATACTGTGTGCATGGAATAATGGAATATGACCTCGGTTCTATTTTGTTGATTCTCGGAACCCGAGGTAATGATTAATAGGGACAGGCGGGGGTATTCGTATTGCGACGTTACAGGTGAAATTCTTGGATCGTCGCAGAACGGACCGAAGCGAAAGCATTTGCCAAGTATGTTTTCATTAATCAAGAACGAAAGTTAGAGGTTCGAAGGCGATCAGATACTGCCCTAGTTCTAACCATAAACGATACCAGCTAGCGATCCGCCGAAGTTCCTCCGATGACTCGGCGGGCAGCTCCCGGGAAACCAAAGCTTTTGGGTTCCGGGGGAAGTATGGTTGCAAAGCTGAAACTTAAAGGAATTGACGGAAGGGCACCACCAGGAGTGGAGCCTGCGGCTTAATTTGACTCTACACTGGAAACCTCACCAGGCCCGGACACCGGAAGGATTGACAGATTGAGAGCTCTTTCTTGATTCGGTGGGTGGTGGTGCATGGCCGTTCTTAGTTGGTGGAGCGATTTGTCTGGTTAATTCCGATAACGAACGAGACTCTAGCCTGCTAAATAGTCGCATCCGGTATCCGTTCGTGCTACCGGCGACAACACATCTTCTTAGAGGGACAGGCGGCTTCTAGCCGCACGAGATTGAGCAATAACAGGTCTGTGATGCCCTTAGATGTTCTGGGCCGCACGCGCGCTACAGTGAGGGAATCAGCGTGTCCTCCTAGTCCGAAAGGACCGGGCAACCCGTTGAACCTCCTTCGTGCTAGGAATTGGGGCTTGCAATTGTTCCCCATGAACGAGGAATCCCTGTCTCTTTCCTTAAATAATTGAAGACATCCCCATAATAAGGATGTAACCAACAAATCAGTAATTTTTCAGAAGAGAGGAAAATAATTTTTGGGGTTTTTCATGGTATACACTGCTTGAACCAATTGCATATGCAAGTGTACAAATGTGTTTATCGACTAAAACAACGTTCCGTTGTTGTAACATGTCTTTTCTAATAATGAATGTACCGGAATATTTTTATTTAGTTTACGGTACAAGTTAAGGCGCGCATAAATTGAGCAGCATGTGAAAGCAACAAATAATTTGCAAAACAGAATAAATATAAAAAGTCGAGGTAAAACATAAAGTAGAAATCGAGAGAGATATGTGCAATACAGAAAAATAGAAAGAAAAAGTACAAAAATGGTGTAAAATATGAGTAAACATATACATTTATAAATAAAAAATGAAAACTAAACTAAGATGTACAGTTGTTGCAGCCGTCAGGAGGTCGTCGATAGTTCCGCGGAAGGCTCTATGTAGGCATCTGAAGGTGATGTGTCGTATTGTCTGGAGTTCTTCACTGAAGTTAATATAATGGAAAATAATTTGCAAGTATGTCATACGTTTGTGTATAACAGAAGAGAAATTCTGTACAGCACTTGGAACACAAATGACAGCAAATAATATCAGTGTAATATTATTTTTGCTATCTGTTTTACGTCGCACCGACACAGATAAGTCTTATGGTGACGATGGGAGAGGAAAGGCCTGGGAAGTGGAATGAAGCAGCCGTGGCCTTAATTAAGGTACAGCCCCGGCATTTTCCTGGTGTGAAAATGGGAAACCACGGACAGCCATCTACAGGGCTGCCGACAGTGGGGCTCGAACCAACTATATCCCGATTACTGGATACTGGCCGCACTTAAGCGATTGCAGCTATCGAGCTCGGTTGTGTAATATTAAAAATTACTACAATAACAATAAACATGTCAAGAAAATATTTCAAACTAAAGGTGATATTTCGTCTATGGCTTTTATTTAAATTATCAATTACACCTGGTGATGAACCAACACAAGCACTGTCCATCATCTTGACTGATGTTTCATCCTTACACCACTGTTGACTGTAAACCAACTTGATCAAATGTGACAGATAAGATGACATCGGGTGAATTGGCTGTGCGGTTAGGGCAGTGCAGCTGTGAGCTTGTATCCGGGAGATATTGGGTTTCAACCCCACGGTCTGCAACCCTGAAGATGGCTTTACGTGGTTTCCCCTTTTCTTCTTCTTCTTCATCTTATTCCTACGCTTTTCTCACATCTGTAGGGTCGCGGGTACAAAATGTGTCGCACGTGTGGATTTGACCATGTTTTACGACTGGGTGCCCTTCCTGACGCCAACCCTCTATGGAGGGATGTAATTACTATTGCGTGTTTCTCTGCTGGTTCGTAGTGTAGCGTGTTTTCTGAATATGAGGAGGAAAATGTTGGCACAAACACAAACATCCACTCCACGAGCCAGAAGAATTTATCAGACGCGATAAAAATCACCGACCTGAACGGGAATCGAACCCGGGACCATCCGAACGGAAGGCTTCAACAATGACCATTCGACCAATGAGTCGGACCGTGGTTTCCCATTTTCACACCAGGAAAATGCTGGGGCTGTACCTTAATTGAGGCCACAGCGCTTCCTTCCCATTCCTAGGTCTTTCCCATCCCATGGTCGTCATAAGACCTATCTGTGTCGGTGCGACGTAAAGCAATTTAAAGAAAGCGAGTTGACACCACAGCATGGAGGTGTGATGGTACAAACGATTTCCACTGAAATTTCACTTCAAAAATTGGTTGGTTACATCCTTATTCCGGGGAGGTCATCATATGGTAGACAATTTGGAAATTTATTGAAATGGAAAAGCAACGAAAATTTTAGGTCTGCCAAAGGTTCGAGAATGATTGCTGGTACAAATAGGTGGGAAGAGTGGCAGGAGGGTACTCGGAATGAGGAGTTAAAGAATAAGCTGGGAATGAACTCGATGGATGTAGCTGTACACATAAACCGGCTTCGGTGGTGGTGTCGTGTGAGGCGAATGGAAGAGGATAGGTTACCCAGATGAATAATGAACTCTGTTTCGGAGCATAAGAGGAGTAGAGGTAGATCTTTTGCTATTTGCTTTACGTCGCATCGACACAGATAGGTCTTATGGCGACGATGGGATAGGAAAGGCCTAGGAATTGGAAGGAAGCGACCGTTGCCTTAATTAAGGTACAGCCCCGGCATTTGCCTGGTGTGAAATTGGGAAACCACGGAAAACCATATTCAGGCTGCCGACAGTGGGGCTCGAACCCACTATCTCCCGATTACTGGATACTAGAGGTAGATCAAGACGACGGTGGTTAGACTCAGTTTCTAACTATTTAAAGATAAGAGGTGTAGAACTAAACGAGGCCACGGCACTGGTTACAAATAGAGAAATGTGGCGGTGTAATTCACAGCGGCTTGTAGACTGAACGCTGAAAGGCATAATAATCTATAATGAAGATGAACGTATGCCAAAGGTGGGTTTTGAACCAAACAATCGCCTCCCGAATTGAAGCTTACCGACAGTCATCTCGTACCATGTAGTCATCTCAATTGGTGATGGAAACACTGTCAGATAGATATTTTTAATAGACATAAAGGTTAACTTTTGGGTATGATCTGACTTTGGTAGTAGAGTAATGTGAAGAGAATACGGAAAGAAGGTGATATGAAATGCCATCGTCTGTGGAGGATCAGAAGCAATGAAGACAGTATTTAACCTCAGTATTAAATCATTCCCTGCCGGGCTGAGTGGCTCAGACGGTTGAAGCCCTGGCTTTCTGACACCAGCTTGGCAGGTTCGATCCTGGCTCAGTCCGGTGTTATTTGAAGGTGCTCATATACGTTATAATCGTGTCGGTAGATTTACTGGCACGTAAAAGAACACCTTTGGGACAAAATTCCAGCACCTTGACGTCTCTGAAAACCGTAAAAAGTAGTTAGGGGGACGTAATGCAAATATCATTATTTAAATCATTTCCAGGTAGCAGTGCCCACAGCGCTGTTACAAATAGAAAAGGCGTTTGTTCCATAACATAAGAATGCATATTGAATGCTAAAAGACTTAACAGTGCATAACAAAAGATCATATATACCCAACCTTACAAAAATGGGCCGTCGCAGACGAAGACTTGCTTTCAAAATTCTCTTGGTTTAAAGAGGATGAATATATTTTTACGAGCAAAACACTGAATGTTTTATTACTCAAATTTATTTCACGATGACACAATAAATGTACACACAAAAACACACACACATAATTCTATTCAACTATAATAAGTGCTGTCTATTTACAAGACTCTCACAGGAGGACTCCAGCTGGACTGTCTTTGCCTGAAGGAAGCCCTAATCCTATTTGGTAGGTCTTTCCCTCGTGTTCGCAGTCCAGCACCCGACACCACAGATGCGTGCAGACAGGGTTACGGACCACACAGCACGCGATGATTCTTCCTTGGTTCGACTCCGGAGGTATTGACAGTCACATGCAGTGAACAACTAAACAGCGACACCACAACAGTGCTTAACGGCGGGGTAGTTCTCACAAAACAACCATTAGCGCTGTTCTAATTACACTCACGATAGCTGCTTCCCACCCTGACTCCCGACGATCATCTGTCCACAGACATACACAAAGTACTCTCAGGTAATACAGTCCTCTGTTCTGTGCACCGTCTTCAGTTCAGCTGCTCACCGCACTATCCGACTAAACAACAACAACAACATCAGCTCCTCGTGTGGGGTACTAGCGATGGACAACACCTCTGTTGACCACAACCCAGCAACCGAACTCCAACACACGAAGTCAAGCATTGACTAAATATCCGCGGCTAGCCTCCATTTTTATAGCTCTGGTGACGTGTACCAGAATATTCGCGACGTTGCTAGAGACGGAACATTCTCGTTGCATCTTCCAGAAACTCACAGATAAACCAACCGACGAGAACAATACACGTAAAGGTCGGCCCCGCCCCACAGGCCGGCTGGGAGATCCCCGGTCGTCAGACTCACTAGCCCCTTTGAGGAGATACCGAATGTTGTGCAGGTGGTAGGGTTCCATGTACCATTTCATCGGCACCGGCTGTCCATATTTTACCAATGTATAAAATTAAATACGAATGTAGGGGCATAAGTCAGGACAACTAAGGTTTTTCGCACGAATGTAAGATCTACCAGATAAATGGAAATACACACAACTCTCGATTAAAGGGTTACGGCTTTCCGGATATGTAAAATCGCGGTTAACCCGCAAAAATAGAACAGGCGTACTGAAAGTACAGTTAAATGATAATAAATGAAACTGCTGTATTGTTTTTTTAACTTACCCGATACTTAGCACAATTCATAAGTGGAAAAGTAAACAGCACTTTTCATTGAAACTAATAAGGCATTAGAGAATATTCAGTTTACCACACTTTATTTTTTTTTTTGCTAGGGGCTTTACGTCGCACCGACACAGATAGGTCTTATGGCGACGATGGGATAGGAAAGGCCTAGGAGTTGGAAGGAAGCGGCCGTGGCCTTAATTAAGGTACAGCTCCAGCATTTGCCTGGTGTGAAAATGGGAAACCACGGAAAACCATTTTCAGGGCTGCCGATAGTGGGATTCGAACCTACTATCTCCCGGATGCAAGCTCACAGCCGCGCGCCTCTACGCGCACGGCCAACTCGCCCGGTACCACACTTTATTGTTTCTGAAAATAATCAGTTATGGTTTTCTGCTTTTGTGCCGAGAAATATTTTATTTTGCTTCTCAAGTTTCTGAAAACAAGTTTTTCGGTGATGAGAGTATCATCCTGGCCGGTGACCCACCAACTACAAACAAAATTCAATATCGCGCCACCCCTGCTGTTATTACGACTCGGCAATATTATCCCGACACTTTGTATTTCTGTATTAGTGCAACTCCTAATACTTATGCATTTTTAGTGTTTTTTATATCACCGGGCGAGTAGTCCGTGCGGTTAGGGGCGCGCAGCTGTTAGCTTGCATCCGGGAGATAGTGGGTTCGAGCCCCACTGTCGCAAGCCCTGAAGTTGGTTTTCCGTGTTTTCCCATTTTCACACCAGGAAAATGCTGGGACTGTACCTTAATTAAGGCCACGGCCGCTTCCTTCCAACTCCTAGTCCTTTCCTATCCCATCGTTGCCATAAGACCTATCTGTGTCGGTGCGACGTTAAGCCAATTGTAAAAAAAACATGTTTCTGGTACCGCGGTTAAGCCGGAACACGGTTAATCGGATTACGGTAAATAGTGTCAAGTGTATACAGATGAGACTGGTGGGCGTGAGGTGCAGTGGAATGTATCAGTAATACCGTGTAGGTTTATCAGCTGTAGGGTAGAAGCGAGGAAATTATCAGCCATGAATCCTTGTGCTACATAATGACAATTCTCTAAGCGTACAGTAACCTTCACGTAAAACCCGAAGGTAGTGGCCTGGGTGGTTCACAACACGTTGTAGACGTCGGATACCATTCACCTCACCATGTGTGAATTTTGCAATCTCGTGTTTCACAGCGTTCAAAATGTCCTCTCGTGACCCAAACTTTCTCCATAGCAATGGTTCTTTCACTTTGGAGATGTCAGAATCGCATGGAGGTATGTCCGGTGAGTATAGCGAGTGTTCGAGTACTTCCCACCCCCAGCGCTGGAGTTGCTTCTCTGTCATTCTGTGGATGGTCAGTTTTTCAATGCCATTTTCCGCTTTTACCTCCATGCCCTCGGTAATTACTGCACGTAACGCATCAGTCCGGTCACTAACAGCTCTTCCAGAACGTTGCATGTCACTGCTTACTACACGTCCATCTGAAATGCTGCTGCCTATCTTGCAACGATTCGGCACGGAAGGGCATCATTCCTCACAGCTTCCACAAGCTCTGTATGACATTCTGTGGCATTAGGACGTAGGCAAATGGCCAGTTTGATGTACGCACGGAATTCGTACCTAGTCACATCTATTCTGCACCTGCTACTGCAGTCCCATACCCTGTGCACGGTACCTGTCCAACACTCTGCCATCTCGTGCTGTGTCCATGCATTTCATGATGCATGAACACTGTATGGTTGCACTGTGGAAATATGAGGGACATGCTAGGTACCATGGCTTACGCCACAACCTTCGTATTCTTTTTCTGGCAAATTTTTGTACGATTGAGTGTACCTCTCCAGAAATAGCAGTATTCGATTTCAAATGTCTCCAATCTCTCACGAGAATTTGGGCCCGTGTTCGTCCCAGATCATTACTGTACCCCCCGGGCCAGACAACCTCTCAATACCATCGTTGTCTGCTATGCTTCAGCCGGAACCCTGCACAGGCAATAGTGTTACAATCCTCCGCTACTCAGCCCAGAGCGCAGAAAGGTTGTCCCTCGCTGTCTTCCCTCAGATGTAGGCAGCTTAAACTCTAAATATATTCCGACTTGAAGTTTTCCAGTTAGGTACTTAACATGTTCAAATCATTCTGTTGTTTCGCAAGCAGTTTTTTCAAGAAAAATTTTAATTGCTAAGTATTTTACAAATCAAGTTGCTTGACTGCTAGTTATGACTGCTGTCAGAAGATGAGGTGCACATTATCAAAGTAGATGTTATCAGTACAGACATAATAATTTAATTAGACGTTTGACACACTACAAATTTTGCAACTTCGCAGACGATTTGGAAAATTATGGTCATTATTCACACTAATCCTTCAGTTGGATAATGCGGCTTATATGAAACGTCTCTGATGTAAATTAAACCTGTCAGTGGGTAACTAATTTTTGTCTTGCCGATTAGCCGATAACACAGTTTAAACTAGTTTCATTCTGTACTGAATACACTGTACTATAAAGCCTACAATGCACATTGTCGATGGTTGCTCGGTAGTAACTAATTCAAGTCCTGAAATTTAGATAACGGTGAGCACGTGCAAATTACAGTAAATATAGTAAAACCTAAATAAAGAGTGCAGGGAAAATATTATGGATAATTGAACTTACGTCGATGTTCATTAAGGTGGTTTAAGATATTCAACACTGAGCTTGAAATAGTACTGTGTAAAACCTCTTTCCTCTGCACACTCTTGCTTGATGTGCTCTTTGTTTCCATGTGTCCTTTATTTATGTGTGGGATGATAATGAATAGTCAGTTTTCAATACCTCGTTCATGCTGAATATTACTGCCCAACAGTCCAGCATATCATTACCTCCTGAAATATGTCTAAATTTAGTGCAGGGATTATCTATTGAATCGCTGTTAAATATTTTAGTTAGTACAAAATGAAGTACAGAAGACAGAAGGCACTTGATGCATTTAACGGTCGAAGAAGTAGTCAATAGAATAGCTCCATACGTTTCTTTACTCAGAAATCCGCTAGAATTTTCCACCAGGTACGCCGGAAATTAATTTTCCAGAAAATATAGTCTCTCGTCCCCTATGTCACAAAAGTGCATTTTCTCCTTGTGGTGACGTCCATTAGTGCTATGCATGTCATGAGCATCCAACTATTTCCTTATGAATTTCAAAAGTAATAACTTAGTTGCACCGAAATTCTAGAAAGCTTGTGCATTTTAATTGGAAGAATGTTCCTTCAAATATTCCAGAACAGTGATGAACACTAATTTTCTCGAAGTTCGTAGGGGCGACGTGTTTTCGTAATTATTATGATTAAATCATCATTAATTATGTCCTTTGATTGTAGCCTTTACAAGTTTTCCAGAAGCGTTCCTGCTATTTCTTCAGGTCTGTCTGTCATTGTCTTTTCTAGAAGGAAGTTGCTAACATTCTCCAATTTGTGGCACTGATCAAAACATAGGAATAAAGGTCTGCTTTGGTCTTTCGGATTACATATATATGGTTTTATTGCTTTTCCTTCCGACAATCATCTCATCATATTTGCAATAGTTTTATGATTGTCAGTAACTAACATGAGTATTATAAAACAACAAGCCTCCATTTGTTCATTTACTGATAGCGTTAGAGCGTGAAGTTTGAGGCCAGGCAGTTCCTTTGGGAAGAGGTATGCCGCGGGAATTCAGTAGTTGGTGATAATATATTTATCAGTAAACACAATAAATGGTTCGCTAGTACTGTATATTTTCTCTCGAATCATGAATAATAGGTACATCATCGTATCTGTTTACACATCTAAGAACTTGTGTATGTGCTCAAGTGTCCTTACGACCAAAAACTGTACCTAGATTCTTGGGGTACTGTAGATGCTGTTTGATAGACATCTCATTAATAGAGAAGAGATTCTTTCGACTTCATTCAGTCTTTCCGGTTCTACTGGAAGCCTGGCTTTTACTAGGTCTGTTACACGTATTTCACATGCTGTATCCCATATATAGTAGATCAGTGTGGTCGTTGATGGTAATTTAAACAAAGTGTACGCTTTAGGTTAAATATATTCCCGCATTATACATTACTTTAAAGAATTTTCTGATTTTTATAAAAGTTCACAATTTGATACAAAATAAACTAACATTTTATGTTGGAAGTGTTACGTGCATGGTTTTTAATCATGTGTAGTGCTGGTTGTTATGTTGGTGCAAGTGCCTCCTCTGTCTCTCATTTTCACCTCCTTTTATTTGCACGTCACAGTTATATTCTTAGTGACGACAAACGCTTTTCACCACTTACATTATTGTTCCTATTATCTTCCGTCTGAACTTCAATGGGCTTGCTTCTATGATCGCTCAGTTTGGTACATTGTACGACGCTGGTATTTCATCACCTCTTCCTGTTTCTGCACTAGCAGTAACGTCATTACTCTACTGTCTTACATACTCATCGTCTAACCTCCTCTCCTTTCCACGGTTCACATTATATTTTACAATTGTTCAATTTTCTATGGTTATTGTAGGTGTTTTAGGTGCAGGAAAATATTCGAACGCAGTGGGGAAATATTATCATACAATTTAGTTATTTTCCTCCCAGAGTGAAAATCAGATTCAAGAAAATGCCGCCCTCGTGCGAACGACGTTCTTGACTCAAAATTGGCTACCGATACATCTCTATAAGCAGCAATGATCCATTTCCATCTGATCTCTGAATGGCATGATAATTCGTTAAATGAAATTCCCTTTACTTACTCGCTCTTACTCCTGCAGTATGACACAGAATAGTAGGCCCACGCCACTGTAGCTAGCCACTACCTACGACATTAAATGCTTTTATTATTCATCATCATCATCATCATCTGTTTACCCTCCAGGTTCGGTTTTTCCCTCGGACTTAGCGAGGGATCCCACCTCTACCGCCTCAAGGGCAGTGTCCTGGAGCTTCAGACTCTTGGTCGGGGGATACAACTGGGGAGTATGACCAGTACCTCGCCCAGGAGGCCTCACCTGCTATGCTGAACAGGGGCCTTGTGGAGGGATGGGAAGATTGGAAGGGATAGACAAGGAAGAGGGAAGGAAGCGGCCGTGGCCTTAAGTTAGGTACCATCCCGGCATTTGCCTGGAGGAGAAGTGGGAAACCACGGAAAACCACTTCCAGGATGGCTGAGGAGGGAATCGAACCCACCTCTACTCAGTTGACCTCCCGAGGCTGAGTGGACCCCGTTCCAGCCCTCGTACCACTTTTCAAATTTCGTGGCAGAGCCGGGAATCGAACCCGGACCTCCGGGGGTGGCAGCTAATCACGCTAACCACTACACCACAGAGGCGGACGCTTTTATTATTCCTGGATATATATGCCAAGTTTCTCAAGAATAAAGTAATCAAAAAGACGAAACACAGTTAATCTAATTGAACATATGCAACTGACATACCTTAGTTTCCTTAACCCGCGAGTGGTCGCTATACGAGATTTTCTCTCACATTATTTTTTATTGTAATATTACTTCACAGTGATGAAAGAGATGTGACTGTTCCCTCTTCTAGCTGAGTTTATAACTGTCGTGAGTATAGCGATTCACATTTGCATGGTAGGCAACCCCTCCCCTAGTCAGAAGAAAGGTTCCTGTATGTCCGTGCGCACTGCGTGAGAGTTTCTCTCATCGCGCGTCTAATGACGTTGGTGTTATTTTGAAGTGGAGCGGGAAACTTACTTCTGTTGTACGCGTTAGTATTTGTATTATGAGCACTTCTTGTCTTTGAAAATGTTATTGTGTTCAGAAACCTTGCTTTGTATATAAATATTACTAGATATAATGCATGTGTGAGATTTTATTTTTTACAACTTCAGGACGGAAGTTATTTTTATGTACATTGCATATGTTATTTTAAGTAGTAATTTGTGTCTTTAATAAAGAGCTAATGATTCGCAGCTCCATGGCTAAATGGTTAGCGTGCTGGCCTTTGGTCACAGAAGTCCCGGGTTCGATTCCTGGCAGGGTCGGAAATTTTAACCTTAATTGGTTAAATTCGCTGACACGGGGGCTGTGTGTATGTGTCGTCTCCATCATAATTCCATCCTCATCATAACGCGCAGGTCGCCTACGTGTGTCAAATAAAAAGACCTACATCTGGCGAGCCGAACTTTTCCTCGGACACTTCCGGCGCTAAAGGTCATACGCCATATCTCTCTCTCTCTCTCTCTCTCTCTCTCTCTCTCTCTCTCTCTCTCACTCACACACACACACACACACACACACAGAGAGAGAGCTTCAGACTCTTGGTCGGGGGATACAAAACACACACACACACACACACACACACACACACACACACACACACACAGAGAGAGAGAGAGAGAGAGAGAGAGAGAGAGAGAGAGAGAGAGAGAGAGAGAGAGAGAGAGCTAATCATTTCATCATTTTATCTAAAATATATAAGGTAGAGACGCCGCCTCTGTGGTTTAGTGGTTAGCGTGATTAGCTGCCACCCCCGGAGGTCCGGGTTCGATTCCCGGCTCTGCCACGAAATTTGAAAAGTGGTACGAGGGCTGGAACGGGGTCCACTCAGCCTCGGGAGGTCAACTGAGTAGAGGCGGGTTCGATTCCCACCTCAGCCATCCTCGAAGTGGTTTCCCGTGGTTTCCCACTTCACCTCCAGGCAAATGCCGGGATGGTACCTATCTTAAGGCCACGGCCGCTTCCTTCCCTCATCCTTGCCTATCCCTTCCTATCTTCCCATCCCCCTACTAGGCCCCTGTTCACTATAGCAGGTGAGGCCGCCTGGGCGAGGTACTGGTCATACTCCCCAGTTGTATCCCCCGACCAAGAGTCTGAAGCTCCAGGACACTGCCCTTGAGGCGGTAGAGGTGGGATCCCTCGCTCAGTCCGAGGGAAAAAGCCGAACCTGGAGGGTAAACAGATGATGATGATGATGATGATGATGATATAACGTAGAACTTACGTTTCATTTCAGTAGTAAATTTCAACCTTACGCCCCACAAAACTAAAAAATGTCATATTTATTTTAATGTGAGTGAAAGTCTCACGCGCGACCACTCACGTTACATTTCGGCTAGCGACCACTCGCGGGTTAAGCGTGATACTTATTCAGCCATAGCTAATGAATAAGAAACTCATTCACAATCACTTCAATAATCATCAAAACACGTTTATTAACAAGGGAAATGCTCGCCTACTGGAACTAAAGGAGGCTGTCAAGAGTTACATCCAGCTAGCGCTCCTGTGGGCAAAACGGCAACTACGAGCTGTTCGTTGTTTAGTATGGAATTGGTAAGAAATGGCAACGCGTTATAAACATAGCAGACGGGGATGCTCAATACAATACATATCTGCATTTACAAAAGCATGTATGCGGAGGGATGAATTCACTATTGCATATTTCTGTGGTAACTGGTAGTGTGTTGTGTTGCGTGTAAATGTAGATGTGTATCAGAACGAACAAATATGCCGAGACCCTGAGACAGTAGCATTAATCTGATGCCGCTAAAAATCCCCAGGCGAGACGGTACCCTGACCATTGCGCCAAAGAGAAGGAAGTAGACAATTAAATGGAAAACAAGAACATTGAGGATTATGAAGAAATCAAGTTAGAGAATAACTCCTCGTCGTGTATTCGTTTCTGAACAAAGAAAAATTGAGAAGGTCGACATGCTCCAGGCTCGAACTAGATGTTCGGTGCTACGGTTCTCTGGAGACCTCAATCTATTTGATCATAGATGTCCAGTATACTGCTGTGTCACATGGGGCCGGCCAGGATGTCCCGTTAGAATCTTCTTTGGTTAGCTTTCTTCTTCTCCCCGCTGCACATGCCTCATCCCTACAATTCGACCGAGGTTACCACGCTGGGCTCTTTATACAAGGGTATTATTTCTTCGTTGGCTCTGATCTTCATGTCTCTTCGTTCCTTATGACGAATTTCTTCCAAACATTTCCGTTTCTGAGAAATTCAGTTTCTTTTCCATAGCGTCAGTCAGTACCCATGTCTCGCTGCATACATTAAGACTAGTTTTGTCATTGCTTGTAGAGAGTCGGTTGTAATTTTCTACTTAGATTTTTACTTCTCATGGGAGAATAAAATGCTCTCTTGGCAACGTTAATACGATTTGCTCTCCTTCCCTCAACTTTGTTTCCTGTTCGAGAAACTCTCTATTTCTTTTTATCCTTTCATTTACCACTTTGGTTCGCTGATCTCCAAGCCGAGAAATTTTACAGCCGTTTGAACCTTTTTGAAGGCTTATTTAAGTGCTTCTGACAGTAATCATAACATAATCCGTATAGGCTACGATTTGTTCTAGTATTCTGCAGACAATGCCTTTAAGATTTCTGGGATGTCAGAATGCTATTTCACAAGAACGGCCATCACCTACGCTCTTGATAATACAGTAGACTCTCGATTATATGCGGTAATCGGTGGTTTAAAAGTCACGGATGATCGAAAAGCGCGGGTAAACCGTAAATGAGTTGAATATATATATATATATATATATATATATATATATATATATATCTGCTATATGCTTTACGTCGCACCGACACAGATATGTCTTATGGCGACGATGGGATAGGAAAGGCCTAGGAATGGGAAGGAAGCGGCCGTGGCCTTAAGGTACAGCCCCAGCATTTGCCTGCTGTGAAAATGGGAAACCACGGAAAACCATCTTCAGGGCTGCCGACAGTGGGGTTCGATACCACTATCTCCCGATTACTGGATACTGGCCGCACTTAAGCGACTGCAGCAATCGAGCTCGGTGAATATAATTTTTAAGTAAACATCGGCTGCATTATCATTCTATAAAGTTAAACCATTTGATTTAAAAATACATTTATAATATCAACTTTTATTCAAATAAAGTTACAGCAGGTCTACACTACTTACGATCATCTAATATGTGTACAGTACTATCAGTACCTCTTCACACAATCAGTCAGTGTTATTATACTGTAGATTAAAAGTATTCTTGCACTGATTTCTGCTTCAGTGAAGCTGCCCGCTACGTGACCCAAATCACGCGACCACTTGCTCGGTCCCGCCGTTTACCGCGGTTAATCGAGAGTATACTCTATGTCTGTAGTCTGAAGTGCTGACAGTGATTGCACCCCTTTCACCTTCCCTGACGTGTGCTGCTGCCTTGATGGGCATTGGTCTTAGAAGCGGACACTGCTGAGTTCGAAGGCCTGCAAATTATGAAGTGGCGCGTGGTCAGCACGACCATTAATTTTGGCTTTCTACTTCGTGACTACTCACTTGCCGTCAGAAAGTTGTTCACTTGTTCACACGTGGGCTGTGCAGACCGTGGACCAGCCCTCAGATCCAGATAAAAAAATCCTTGACCTGGCCGGTAAGACGCAGGCTCGCTACTCTTTGGCTAGATCCACACTTGCGTGATTTCACGCTGCGTTACTGCCTGAAATCTCGCGTCAAAAATGCACACCACTAATTTGGACGGGACCGGCCACACACTGCGAGATTTCACGCTGAGTTACTGCCTGAAATCTCGCGTAAAAAATGCACAGCACTAATTTGGACGGGGCCGGCCACACACAGCGTGACTTCCCGCCGCGAGACACGAGACAAAGCGTGTCTTCAAGGTCGATCGCTCGATAATAGGCCGAGGTCCAGTTTGTTTGCGTGTTTTCCCGGTCATTGCCAGAGCACACTTGCGGAATGAAGACGCTGCGATATTTTGCACTTCTTTGAATATTGCGCATGGTCCATCTGCGTTCGTTTTGTACTTTCACTTTGCAAAATGAAATGAATTAATAATTTTGTAGATACAAAAGTACCCGTGCCTTTGCGATACAAAAGACCAAGAATTTAAAAATAGAGACATGAAGAGAGATGCGTGGTTATCAGTAACGGGGCGCAGTGTTGGAGGAGAAGTTGTGTTTCTTTTGCTAATAGCACTTTTTAACAAATAGAAAAGCATTTCAAGTGGGTTCATGGACATTCTGTCACAGCCAAAATTTCTCTTGGTTATCTTCTAGTTTATTGTGTAGGAGCACAAATGGTCCATTTCATGACCTGTCACTTATTATAGGATAGGTCCAATATTACCTTTGACGGCGACGACGTACAACCAACGTAGCACATAAAGCAACAACGGTGTTATTATTTATTGGAATTCCTTCCATATGCAGAACAATAGCAATGCTTTGCTACTCTTCCAATATTCAACACACTAATAAAATCACGCCGTGCAAACACGCAAGTGTCGTCAATTGCCCTGCCGCGCAGCTGCGTAAAAGCACGCAGAAATTCAGCGTGACGAAACGCAAGTGTTGTCACCCACCTCGTAGGTCGTCCAGCTGCAGAAACACACACAGTAACGCTGCTTGAAATCACGCAAGCATTAGACCGTCGGACCGCCGTTGCTTACACCAGATTGTGGTAATATGGCCCTGTGAAGGCCTGTCAAACAAAGACAGGGTTGTCGACATTCATCCCAGCCGCTGCAGGTGACGTACTTAGCACTGTATGCACAGCCATCCATACAACATTAATAAAACAAACACAAAATTAACTTTTTCCTTGCATCTCTTGTGATTTTACTCATTTTGTTTCCATTGGTTTGACTCTACAATTCTTTGAATATTCGGTTTTATTTAATAGCATGTGGCCTCCCGAGAGTCCAGGTTCAGGACTACCGGTGATCTGCGCGTTTGTGAGTTTGTGGCTATACCGAGACGGCACAAAGACCAGATCCCGAACCTGAGGAGTTAACTAATCAATGGTAAAATCCCGACCAGGACGGGAATCGAACCAGGAACTGGTTTTATATTGATTTTGGCATAGCCATCACAATATGTGACCTTCGTGTCCTACTTGTCACTAGTGTAAGTTGTGCCGTTACGTGGTAGACCTGGACCCTACTTCATAAAACTCGACAGTTGCGGCAATTTCGACCATTATGTCAGATCTGACAACTTTGTAAATATGTCATTACAATTTTCTTTCTTTTTTCTTTCCTAATCCGTTTACCCTCCAGGGTAGGTTTTTCCCTAGGACTCAGCGAGGGATCTCACCTCTACCGTCTCAAGGGCACCTGGAGCGTGAGACTTTGGGTCGGGGGATACAGCTGGGTAGGAGGACCAATACCTCGTCCAGGCGCCCTCACCTGCTATGCTGAAGACAAGCCTTATAGGGGGGATAGGAAGTTTGGAACGGATAGACAAGGAAGAGGGAAGGAAGTGGCCTTGGCCTTAAGTCAGGTACCATCCCGGCATTTACCTGGAGGAGAAGTGGGAAACTACATAAAATACTTCTATGGTGGCCGAGGTGGGAATCGAACACCCCTCTACTCATTTGACCTCCCGAGGCTGAGTGGACCCAGTTCCAGCGCTCGTACTACTTTTCAAATTTCGTGGCAGAGCTGGAAATCGAACCCGGGCCTCCGGGGGTGGCAGCTAATCACACTAACCACTACACCACAGAGGCGGACATTGCAGTTTTCTGTTTCGTAAATGTTACAAGTTTCTCTTACGTGACAGGCAAAATGTAGTCACTTAAAGAACTTGTTTCATAAACGCAACAATTGTTCGGCAGACGCGCCAATTTAATGTCAGACCTAGTAAGTTTACTGTATTATGCTCTAGATGGCTTTGAAGAGCGATATCGATTGTTGGATGCGAAGCATAATTACTGAAATTGAAGATTAGGTTAATCCGTTGCCTAAAAACCCGGTGTGATCTCATTAAAATTTCTTCACTACTCTCACTACTTCTGTTACTTGAGTTCATTATCCACATGAGAATTTAAATTACAAAACTCCCAAGTTTTATATCCATTACATATGAGGAATTACCTGTCACCTTTGCAATGGTAATTCTATACATTTGTAAATATGTCAAAGAGTAATGACTAGAGCTAGGAATTTTAGGTGCAAAATTTTGTTTGAAAAGGTACAGAAAAGGCGCTTTAATTTAGTCGAAAAATATGCAAAAAAAGTGCATTTTTTTTTGTAAAATTGTAAGTTTTTATGAAACAGGAATTTTTCCAAAATGTAAACCTGTCCTAGAATTTCCTCTCGGCTGTCGCCTGTAAAATTGTAAACTTTATGAAATAGGACCCAGCTAGAAGAGCTATTTAGCCCTGCCAGCTGATTGAGCTGAGATTGGATCCCGCAAACTTGTACATCGGAAACAAGCGCCTGACCAATTATATATCCAGCTGCTCGAGATGCAACACCATTTCACTTGGAGTAAGGAGAACAGAATTTAAATGTCTTTTGTAGCGTAAGTATTAAGTTACGTTGAGTGTCAAGTCTCCTCGGGCATACAAGGCTATTTTGTACTGCAGAGGGTTGCGTTGGAATCTGTTCTGAGTTATTCGCATGGGTTAATTTCGTGATCAAAGTAACCTCTATGGGAGGGACTGAACCGTTAGTCTATCGATTGCTTCTCCCTCTCTGCCGCTAACAAGCTTCATAATTTGCTCTTAGTGCCTTACTAACCTCGCCAGGAAATGGGATTTTCTTGGCTAGTGATCAGAAAGGCATTCCCATTCACACGGCAACTTAATACATAGATAATATATCTTAAGGCAGATTTTATCGAAAACTGTAAAAGTTTCATTGCTGTCATAATTACATTACAGAACAAATATCGAGTTTGTTTCCTTTCTTGTTCCACGCAGACAAATTTTGCACAACAACAATAATAATTTCTTTCCAAACTTTGTCCTCGGCTACTTGATGTGCAATTCGGTGTAGCTTTGCGGCCTGATTCACATCTTGACGCTAACTCTGTGTGAAGTGATTTATACGCTTTGTGTGTCTTTGTGATACGTTGTGTGTGTATGAAGAAATGTGTGTTGGGACAAACATCAACGCCCAGTCCTCGAGGGAGGGTAAAATACCTGGCCCGACCGGAATTCGAACTCGGTACCTTCCGAACTGAAGACCACAACGTTGACCAATCAGCCAAGGAGCAAAACATCTCAATTAGTGCAAGCGATTTCCAGATGTAGGGTATTCACTAGGTTTTTCCTACTTCTTCTTTTTTGTTACAAGTTGCTTTACGTCGCACCGACTCCGATAGGTCTTATGGCGACGATAGAATAGGAAAGGCCTAGGAATGGGAAGCAAGCGACCGTGGCCTTAGTTAAGGTACAGCCCCAGCATTTGCCTGGTGTAAAAATGGGAAACCACGGAAACCCATCTTCAGGGCTGCCGACAGTGGGATTCGAACCCATTATCTCCCGGATGCAAGTTCACAGCTGCGCGCTCCTAAACGCACGGCCAACTCCCACGTTCCCTACTTCTTTAACGTCGCTCCAACACATCAAATATTTCAGGCGTCTACCCTCAATTAAGGTACAGCTCCGGCATTTGCCTGCTGTAAAATGAGAAACCACGCAAAACCATCTTCAGGGCTGCCGACAGTGGGG
The DNA here is from genome assembly GCF_040414725.1 of Anabrus simplex. Taxonomy (NCBI): domain Eukaryota; kingdom Metazoa; phylum Arthropoda; class Insecta; order Orthoptera; family Tettigoniidae; genus Anabrus; species Anabrus simplex. Next base: position 1,147,681,378 of record NC_090266.1, on the reverse strand, counting down.
TTCGAACCAACTATCTCCGGAATGCAAGCTCAAAGCTGCGCACCCTCACCACACAGCCAAATAGCTCGGTATTCATTAGTAAATCGAGATGAATATTTGTTCTCTGTGAAGCAGATTCTTGAAAATACGAATTCACAAGTCTATGTTGATCCAAAAAATAAACTTAACGTTCGTATCAACTGCTGCAAAATAACAGTCAATTAACAGACGACTTATTTTACCTTTAATCACTATATTAATGCAATTAGTGGAATAGTTCGTTCACCTCTGTGGTGTAGCGTGATTATCTGCCAACCCCGGAGGCCCGAGTTCGATTCCCGTCTCTGCAACGAAATTTGAAAAGTGGTACGAGGGCTTGAACCGGGTCCACTCAGCCTTGAAAGGTCAACTGAATAGAGGTGGGTTCGATTCCCACTACAGCTATCCTCGAAGTGGTTTTCCGTGCTTTCCCTCTTCTCCTCCAGTCAAATGCTGGGATGGTACCCAACTTAAGGCCGCGTCCTCTTCCTTCCAATATCCCCCCCACAAGGCCCCTGTTCGGCATAGCATTTGAGGCCACCTGGGCGATGTACTGGTCCTCCTTTCCAGTTGTATCCCCCGACTCAAAGTCTCACGATCCAGAACACTGCCGTGAGGCGGCAGAGGAGAGATCCCTCGCTGAGTCCAAGGGAAAAACCAACCCTGGAGGGTAAACAGACTAACAAAGAAAGACAGGAAGAAAGAAGTAGAATTGTTCAATGAAAAATAAAGACATATTTTACAAAAAATCACTTTTAATTCTTTGTTTTATCTCTCCGGAAGGCGAAGTTCCACGACGTCGATTCGGTCCATGGTACATTAATTGGCGACTATGGTTATATCAGGTAAAGGCACAACTGAAAATTCCTGAGTACAAGGTCCAAGGTAGACGTCATGAACATCGGTCCTGCCTCCTGAGGATTCATTGCATTTCGTCAAGTCATGTTCTCGTAAAAGTTAGCCATCTTCGTAGAGGCCATTGGAGAAGTGGAAGTTACAGCACTCTACTTCCCGTAACCTCGTTAGTTCTAGAGCCGGCTGCCGTTCCCCCATTAATAATAATAATAATAATAATAATAATAATAATAATAATATAATCGTATGGCCTCAGCTACCGTATGCAGACATTTCAATTTGACGCCATCTGGCTGTCTGCTCGTCAATTTCGACGTTCCGTTTTATTCTAGGCCCCCACTAGATGGCAGACCGGGTAAACCGAAACTCTCTTGGGCGTCTATGGCTGAGATTTAATGAATTTTGTCGGGTAAACACCAAATGTGTCACCAGAGATCTTTTACATGCCGACATCGTACGACATGGAGTGTCGAATGGACTTTTTTCCGCCCTTCAAAAATCCGACTACCTCTGCCGGGTTTGAACCCGCTGTCTTGGGATCCGGAGGCCGACACTCTACCGCTGATCCACAGAGGCATTAATGAACCTAGAAACAGTGGTGGATACTAAAATTTGAAGTTATTGAAAATTTAGAACATTAATATTACATTTTTCCCATGGGGTCATAACTTGTTCCGAGATAAAATAAACACTCATCTAAGCCATGATTTTTTTTTGGAGACAGAAAAAACTAAGCAAGGAATTATATTACAACGAAACAGCAAGAGTGGGAATAAGAGGAGAATTTACAGAAGAAATCAGACTGGGGAAAGGTGTTAGACAGGGTTGCTGCTTATCACCAAATTTGTTTAATATTTACTCGGAGGAAATTATTTGTGAATGCTTGGATGGTAAAAGGGGTGTCAACGTTGGAGGTAAGAGAATTGAATGTATAAGATTTGCTGATGATATGGCAGTAATAGCTGAAAGTGTGAAGGACCTCCGCAAAATGCTGAGAGAATTAAACCAAAGGTGTGAAGAGTGTCGAATGAGCATCAACAGAACGAAAACCAAATTCATGAAACTCGAAGGTAAAGATGAAAAAGCGACAATCTTATTTTGTTTTACAGGTTGCTTTACGTCGCACCGACACAGATAGGTCTTACGGCGACGATGGGATAGGAAAGGTCTAGGAGTGGGAAGGAAGTGGCCGTGGCCTTAATTAAGGTACAGCCCCAGCATTTGATTGGTGTGAAAATGGGAAACCACGGAAAACCATCTTCAGGGCTGCCGACAGTAAGGTTCTAAACCGCTATCTCCCGATTGCTGGATACTGGCCGCACTTCAGCGACTGCAGCTATCGAGCTCGGTAAAGCGACAATCAAGATAGAGGGAGAAATTATTGAACAGGTGAATAAGTTTAAATATCTTGGACGTATTGTGACTGAAGACCTTCACTCTATAACATACATAAAAGCTCGAATTGACTTAGCGAAGGAAAGCTTCAACAAGAAGAAAAAACTGTTTTGTGGTCCTCTAGAGGAAGATTTGAGGAAGAGACTTGCAAGGTACCACGTATGGAATATAGCTCTACACGGCGCCGAAACATGGACATTAACGAAGGAAAAATAAGAATAGAGGCATTTAAGATGTGGATTTGAAGAAGAATTGAAGTAATAAGCTGGGAAGGTAAAATATCAAATGGGGAAGTTCTGAATAGAGTGGGAGAAGTGAGGAGCATGCTGTCCGTAATCAAAAAAAAAAAAAAAAAAAAAAAAGGAAGAAAAATGGATAGGGCATAATCTTTTTTTTTGTTGCTATTTGCTTTACGTCGCACCGACACAGATAGGTCTTATGGCGACGATGGGAGAGCAAAGGGCTAGGAGTTGGAAGGAAGCGGCCGTGGCCTTATTTAAGGTACAGCCGCAGCATTTGCCTGGTGTGAAAATGGGAAACCCCGGAAAACCATCTTCAGGGCTGCCGACAGTAGGATTCGAACCCACTATCTCCCGTATGCAAGCTCACAGCCGCGCGCCCCTAACCGCATGGCCAACTCGCCCTGTAGGGCATAATCTAAGACATAATACTTTACTACGAGTCGCAATTGAAGGGATGATAATAGGAAAACGAGGAAGGAGAAGGAGACGATATAAGTTATTAGACAGCATTAGAGTCCGCCTCTGTGGTGTAGTGGTTAGTGTGATTAGCTGCCACTCCCGGAGGTCCGGGTTCGATTCCCGGCTCTGTCACGAAATTTAAAAAGTGGTACGAGGGCTAGAACGGGGTCCACTCAGCCTTTGGAGGTCAACTGAGTAGAGGTGGGTTCGATTCCCACCTCAGCCATCCTTGTAGTAGTTTTCCGTGGTTTTCCGATTCTCCCCCAGGCAAATGCCGGGATGGTACTGAAACAGGAACGCCCGTACTTCAGTTTATCGGAGAGCATGAGAAACGACAAGGCGTGTACGGCCCATGCTAAGAGAGTGAGAGAGAGAGAAGGGTAGTGAATTTTTTTTTAATGATTAAGTGGATCCTTCAGTTTATTCAATAGATATGCAAAGAATTATGTCACCTTTTACAGCTGAATCGTGGAGTTGTCCTTGAAGGCGTGGAGGGGACGTCGTCCTGCGGCGGCTGCGTCGTCTTGCGGTCGGCGTCGGCGTTGTCTTCCGTCGTTGGTGTTTTCTCTGTATTAGTGTTGATGGCGACTCGAACCTGAGGCGGGAACGGGGAAATGTGGAGCTTTCACATCGGACGTCATGGGACTCTGGTGTGACACCTCTCTAAGGCGAAGCACACCGAAATAGTTCCCACAGTCACTGATGTTGAACGCACTTTAGCAGCAAGGATAAAGTCAGAGTCACAGTTCCATGAGAATAAGATGGAAGGAATTATCGTATTTGGAATAATAAACAAACGAAAACAATCTAGGACCTTCCGAGGTGCAGTGATTAAGCACTTCACAAAGAAAATTAAATTCACCGGGTACAGTCTCTGCACTGTACACCATGAGCACAATATTCACACACTTGTTGAAATAAACGACAGTCCAAGTTCTGTTACGTCGTAATTTTTAGAAGATTATCACTGGCACTTAAGATCATACGTGATTCTGAACAGGTTATGATGGGAATTGGCATGGTCCCTCGGAAAGAAATTACGATATCGTATGCCACAAGTTAATACTGTCTTTAAGAGGGAATGTTGGCACAGTTTATTACGAACACAGTTCAACGGATAGACACAGTCTTTAAATGAAATGCAGGCTGGCACAGTTTTATTACGAACACAGTTCAATGGATAGACACAGTCTTTAAATGAAATGCAGGCTGGCACAGTTTATGCTAGAAACATTCATAGTCCACAAACGAAATATAATCGCCCAGTCGTACAGACTGATAAAAACGAAATTACGTTTTTGTTCATGCACAAAGTTCAAGCCCACGGAGAAAGCTTCCAACACTAACGTTTCTGAACTCAAGTATACAGCCGGACCGAGTGACGAATTATATCGCGACGTGCTTACTTGCACACACACACTGAACTCACGGCTTACTGCCGACTCCCCTCTCTCTCTCTACCTACGACACACTTCAGCTGCACACTGCCCACACTGCACACTCTCTGCTTTACCCCAGGCTGGCGATTCGCTTATATTGGCGAAGGTCGGTGGGCGTGGCTACACATGTGGGCCCCAAGAAAATTTTATATCTTGGCCATCTTTACACCGATTGACATGAAATTTCGGCTAGCAGCGTTCATTATTCCTGTCTGCAAGGTGTCGTTATTGAAATATTGATATCACATTTCGTTCATGCTGCAATGCTATGGAACACGAAAGAACCTTCTGCGTGACGTCGCTTGACCTTGGCCGGTGTTCTGGAACAGCGCGAGCTTGCTTGCAGTTCCCACAATGCCTGTGCGCTCGGCGCAAGTTTTAAATGCTTACGGCCGGGTGTTAGCGAGTTCCTCTTAATAAATGAATGAAACGTGAATGCTCGTAGGGCGTTCCCGTTTCATCTCCCCCCCCTGCTCGGGAAAAAGAAAATTGCTGGGCGATTTTCTTTTCGCTCATCTCCTAGTAAAGTATTTCAAAAACTTGAACAGTCTTCTCACTATAGCCAGAGGATTAATATAAGGTGTGACGCATTTTGATATGATTCCATCATTCTCCATCTGTTTAATGGTGACCCGAGCTTCTTCCAAGTACTTCATGGGTATCGGATAAGGCCGTTTATTATAAGGTGACGTGTCAGTAACATCTAAGTGGTGCTTGAAACCCTTAATGACTCCAGGTTTCTCGGAAAATACATCTGGAAACTTCTTGAAAAGCTCTTGGATTGCCTTTGTTACTTCATCATCATCTTAATCTGGGCTTTCAGCTACATTGGCGTAAAGCGTGAAGTTGTAGTGGTCCTCGTTCAACTCATCATCGATGATGGACGCCATCTGGTCCTCTACGGGTCCCACTTCCTCGGGTCTCCCCTCTTCGTGGACGCTTTCTTCGACGGGCGGAGCCTCGCTCATCTTTTCTTCTATGTCCACCGGGGTCTCACATTCCGGATCCTTCACGTCATTATAAGTAACCAACTGTAGCTCTACAGATTCGACGTGGAAAAATTTAATCACATTAGCGGGATAATCAATGATTCCCCCATGTTGAATGAGAATGTCTGATCCAAGGATTAAGTCAAATTTCATTTGCGTCAAAATCAAAAATAGATGTTGGAACTTAACACCACCAATTTCTAACTCAAGAAACGCTTGGAATTTACATTTAATAGCTTTGTCAGGAACTATGTCTTTAACCTTAACTTGAGCAACCGGCAAGATGGAGATGTAGGTCGTCTCCTGCGCCACATCTATTAATTTCTGCGAAATTAGTGAGGCTTGTGATCCCGAGTCTACTAAAGAGTGGACAATCATATTGCTTAACTTAATGATAATGATCGGTAAGCCGCGTTGTATCTGAGGCTGTCGTGGTGTTGAATCCTCATATAGTAAATCTGCATCCTCTAAATACCAATGGTTAATGAGTGCGCTACATACTACTTCTCCTCCCTCCGGGTTTTCAGGCAATCTCTTTATTGCTTCGTCAAAGTTTTTTTTTGTACCCGTAGCTCTTGGATCCATTTCCGTTCTCTCATTTCTTCTCTGCATCTCTGCCTGGTATTCCAAAGAAGCTGCTCCAGGTAAGCCCTCTTCCCTGTTCTTATTCCTTACATATTCCGTAGTCTCTCTCCAACGTTTCTCTAATTCTTCCCGCTGGGAGTTCCTATTATCATTGGGTTGGTTAACTGCCTGTCTCCATGAAGGTCCAGGTTGAAACTTAGCCCTCCCTTCGTAGGGACGATCCCTAGATCTTCTGTACTGAAACGGAATATCTCGGCGAGTTTCTCTTTCTTCTCGCGGTTGTGGATTTACTTGAACCGGAGTCTTCATTTCCGTAAAGTTGGTCGTAGTTTCTTTGGTTCGACCTGCTTTTGTTGCGCTCTGAGTGTGCGCAGTATCGAGTCTCCTCAGGACATCATCGAGCTGCTCCAAGTCCTGGGCGTTTGCTGCCACCAATATTTCCTGAACATTTGGTGGAAATTGCAGCGTTATGACCTGAATAAGTTCTTGTTCCGGCAAAGGAGGGTCGAAAAACTGCATCTTTTTAAGCTGAGATATGAGATAATCTGAATATCGCGAGGAATTGACGGAAGTGTTATACTTTCTGGAGTATAATTGAAGTTTTATCAGGTGCTGAGCCTCAGCACTCCAAAATCGTTTAAGTAAGGCTTCCTTAAACTCTTCGTAAGTGTTAATACTGAATTTAAAAGCGGTAAACCACATTAACGCCTTGCCTTCTAGCAATCGAGACGCTATTCGTAGTCGGCGGTCGGTCTTAACGTGATTTTCTTGAAAGAACTCTTCGAGGTTGAAGAGAAACTCCTTAGCAGTATACTCCTCCTTCCCCGAAAATTTGGCTGGTTTTTCCTCAGTCATTTTAAAAACTGTGGAAACATTCATGGATTCTCCACTAGTGTTGTGAAGGCTAGATGATGAAATATCCTGTTCAATTTGCGATACTTTGCTGTTGAGAGCTTCTATACCTCCTTGGAGTTCAAGTTTTAGGGTTTTAATTTTCCCCTGTACGGAGTTCTCAATTTCCTTGACCTCCTTTTCTAAGTCGGTCTTGACTTCTGGTACATCGCGACAGATACGAGTAATCTGCGTGTGAGCATTATCTAACTGAGTCTTGACACGTTTATCGGCCTCCTCTTGCTGACTTTTCAGAAGAGTAATTTCGTTTCCCAAATTCATGAAATTATTTTTAACAGATTCATGAAGTTTGTCTTGAATACAAGCGATTTTAGTTTGCGCAAGAGATAATTGAGCATGGGACTCTTGAAATTCTTCCTTTAAGCTTTCTACTTCTTTAAGGACTTCCTGAGAAGAAGGTGGGAAAGCAAGTTTTAAGTCCTCCGCCACTTGTGGTTTTATATCTTGCTTAATGGTTTCTAAGTCACGTGTTAATCTTTCATTTATTTCCGTAAACTTAGAATCCATTCTTTTGTTAGATTCTTTAAATCGTTTTTCAATTTCGGCACCTGCACTATTGAGCCTACGTTCCAAATTATTATTAACTTCTGCAAACTTTTGATCAAGAGATTCTGTCAATTTTACAATGTTGGCATCATTAGCCTCCCTTAGTTGAGTGATAATACGATTAGTTACTTCATTAGCCTCCCTAAGCTGACCTATACTAGCCTTAGTGGCTTCCATACGACTTTCCAAGGCCGCGTTAGATTCTTTAAGTTGAGCTCCTAAAGTATTATTAGATTCAGCAATCCTACGCCCGAGATTAGTGTTACTTTCCGTAATCCTGTCATTTAGACTGATTTTTAAAGCCTCAATAGCAGCTAGTATATTTTCCATATTAATGTCGTTATTTTCACAAAATGCAGAAAATACAATCATTCACTTCATACGTAAAATCACCATTATTGTCCAATGGTAAAGTTCAATATTTCAACAACACAAAATATCAAACACTTGTGCATAAAATTAAATATCACCATTATTGTCCAATGGTAAAGTTCAATGTTTCACTGACATAAATATAAAAAATTTATGAGACTGTGCATAAATATTGTGCCTGAAATGTTTTACATAGCAAGAGAAAGAGAAAAAGAAAAAATAATCACTTGTGCCATAAACTTAATCAGAGTTCTGTGCCAAAAGTTTAAAATTTCGCCAAAGTCATTGAATTGAACTTCGTAAAATTTTAACACATTCACTGAACTGGAATTAACGTATGTACTATGCACTTTTATTTGAATTAAGATATCACTGACTTCAAAGTTAATTTTTATCACTTTACTCTCTTTAATCGGGCCCCAACGTCACGGGTGCCACTTTACTATTCACTACCTTCTCTCTGAAACAGGAACGCCCGTACTTCAGTTTATCGGAGAGCATGAGAAACGACAAGGCGTGTACGGCCCATGCTAAGAAAGTGAGAGAGAGAGAAAGGTAGTGAAAAGAAATGTTTATGATTAAGTGGATCCTTCAGTTTATTCAATAGATATGCAAAGAATTATGTCACCTTTTACAGCTGAATCGTGGAGTTGTCCTTGAAGGCGTGGAGGGGACGTCGTCCTGCGGCGGCTGCGTCGTCTTGCGGTCGGCGTCGGCGTTGTCTTCCGTCGTTGGTGTTTTTTCTGTATTAGTGTTGATGACGACTCGAACCTGAGGCGGGAACGGGGAAATGTGGAGCTTCCACATCGGACGTTATGGGACTCTGGTGTGACACCTCTCTAAGGCGAAGCACACCGAAATAGTTCCCACAGTCACTGATGTTGAACGCACTTTAGCAGCAAGGATAAAGTCAGAGTCACAGTTCCATGAGAATAAGATGGAAGGAATTATCGTATTTGGAATAATAAACAAACGAAAACAATCTAGGACCTTCCGAGGTGCAGTGATTAAGCACTTCACAAAGAAAATTAAATTCACCGGGTACAGTCTCTGCACTGTACACCATGAGCACAATATTCACACACTTGTTGAAATAAACGACAGTCCAAGTTCTGTTACGTCGTAATTTTTAGAAAATTATCACTGGCACTTAAGATCATACGTGATTCTGAACAGGTTATGATGGGAATTGGCATGGTCCCTCGGAAAGGAATTACGATACCGTATTCCACAAGTTAATACTGTCTTTAAGAGGGAATGTTGGCACAGTTTATTACGAACACAGTTCAACGGATAGACACAGTCTTTAAATGAAATTAATTTCGGCACAGTTTTATTACGAACACAGTTCAATGGATAGACACAGTCTTTAAATGAAATGCAGGCTGGCACAATTTTATTACGAACACAGTTCCATGGATAGACACAGTCTTTAAATGAAATGCAGGCTGGCACAGTTTATGCTAGAAACATTCATAGTCCACAAACGAAATATAATCGCCCAGTCGTACAGACTGATAAAAACGAAATTACGTTTTTGTTCATGCACAAAGTTCAAGCCCACGGAGAAAGCTTCCAACACTAACGTTTCTGAACTCAAGTATACAGCCGGACCGAGTGACGAATTATATCGCGACGTGCTTACTTGCACACACACACACTGAACTCACGGCTTACTGCCGACTCCCCTCTCTCTCTCTACCTACGACACACTTCAGCTGCACACTGCCCACACTCCACACTCTCTGCTTTACCCCAGGCTGGCGATTCGCTTATATTGCCGAAGGTCGGTGGGCGTGGTTACACATGTGGGCCCGAAGAAAATTTTATATCTTCTCCATCTTTACACCGATTGACATGAAATTTCGGCTAGCAGCGTTCATTATTCCTGCCTGCAAGGTGACGTTATTGAAATATTGATATCACATTTCGTTCATGCTGCAATGCTATGGAACACGAAAGAACCTTCTGCGTGACGTCACTTGACCTTGGCCGGTGTTCTGGAACAGCGCGAGCTTGCTTGCAGTTCCCACAATGCCTGTGCGCTCGGCGCAAGTTTTAAATGCTTACGGCCGGGTGTTAGCGAGTTCCTCTTAATAAATGTATGAAACGTGAATGCTCGTAGGGCGTTCCCGTTTCAGTACCTAACTTAAAACCACGGCTGCTTCCTTCCTTGCCTGTCAAATCCAATCTTCCCATCCTTCCACAAGGCCCCTGTTCAGCATATCAGGTGAAGCCGCCTTGGCGAGGTACAGGTCATTCTCCCCAGTTGTATCCCCGACCCCTAAATCTGAAGCTCCAGGACACTGCCCTTAAGGCGGTGGAGGTTAGATCCCTCGCTGAGTCCGAGGAAAAAACCGACCCTGGAAGGTAAACAGTTTAAGAAGAAGACAGCATTAAAAACAGAAAGGAAGATTATGCAGAAGTGAAGAAAAGGACACAAGATCGAGATATATGGAAGTCACAGCCATGATTGGACCTGCCGGATGGCAGAACAAGCTACGATGATGATCTAAGCCGTAAATGTGGAAGTGAATGGTGTTGCTTCTGAATGTAGCGAAAATACTGCTTGCCCTCCCTTAGGCCTATATTGAAAGGATATCGATCACTCCTTCGTTGAAAACATCTACCGAGCAAGTTGGCCATGCGGTTAGGGTCGCGTAGCTGTGAGCTTGCATTAAGGAGACAGTGGGTTAGAATCCCACCGTCGGCAGTCCTGAAAACAGATTTTCATGGTTCCCCATTTTTACACCAGACAAATGCTGAGGTTGTACCTTAATTAAGGCCGAGGCCGCTTCCTTCCCAACTCTAGCCCTTTCCAATATTTTGCGTCGGAGAAAACCTTCGATGTGTTGGTGCGACCTTAAAACACTAGCAACAAGCAACTTCAGTGTGAGACATTCTATGGTCTACATGCCAGACGGAGACATAAGTAACCTTCAATGACGTCAACAGATTAAAATATAGTCCGCCTCCGTAGCGCAACGGTTAGTGTTATTAGCTGCCGGTTTCGATTCCTGGTACTGCCAGAAATTTAAGAATGGTACATGCAGCTCACCTCCATTGGGGGTGTGCTTGAAAAGAGCTTCACACCTCGGGATGAGGACACGAGTTTGATTTTTTGGTCCAAATCCATGGCTAAATGGTTAACGTGCTGGCCTTTTGTCACAGAGGTCCTGGGTTCGATTCCCGGCAGGGTCGGGAATTTTAACCATAATTGTTTAATTCCCCTGGCAGGGGGACTGGGTGTATGTGTCGTCTTCATCATCATTTCATCCTCATCACGACGCGCAGGTCGCCTACGTGTGTCAAGTCAAAAGACCTGCACCAGGCTTCTCCGGAGGTCACACGCCATTAATATAAAAATATATTCTTCAGTATTTGAACAGTTATAATTAATAATAATAATAATAGTAATGTTTTATTTTTTCTGGCAAAGTTGGTCATGTACTCCCTTTCTTACACTTAACCAGTCTTAACCTAGAACACTGTCAATAATAACTCCTGATGACAATATGATAACAATGTTAACAATAATAACAGTAATAGTATTAAGAAAAGTAATCACACGTAAGAAACATATCGTATCATCTATATAATACACATCGTACGTAGAGTACATTAAACATGTATGAATAATGAGTGCTATAACTACTACTTAAGATAAAGTTTAGAAAATATATACATTTCTACAGTATAGCGAAATATCGCCTTCAATTGAGAGGTGAAGAGAAGGATTAGTACGAAGGAGGAGGAGAAGAAGAAGAAGAAGAAGAAGAAGAAGAAGAAGAAACGAAGATCAGTGAAGGGAAGAGGGAAATAATGATGAAGAGGCGGTAGGAGGATGTGTTTTCAGGTCATAACTTGATGATGCATGCATATTTACCTAGTATTGAGTGTATCTCTACATTTGCCCACTTGTTATTGAAATGAAATGTATGGCTTTTAGTGCCGGGATATCCCAGGACGGATTCGGCTCGCCAGGAACAGGTCTTTATATTTGACACCCGTAGGCGACCTGCGCGTCGTGGTGGTGGTGGTGGTGATGATGATGATGAAGACAACACATTCACCCAGTCCCCGTGCCATTGGAATTAACCAGTTAAGGTTAAAATCCCCGACCCGGACGGGAATCGAACCCGGGACCCTCTGAACCGAAGGCCAGTACGCTGGCCGTTCAGCCAACGAGTCGGACGCCACTTGTTATTAATACTGTCGAAACCGTTTATTGCGACATCGCTTTCAACGAAATAACGGCCAAATCTAACGGTCCCGTCTAAATCCTATCTACACGCTGTATTTAAAATATCGCTTAGTGTCGTGTAAAACGACGTATGTTTGTCACATTATCATTTTCTGAGAAATGTATGGACTGTAGCATCCAATGTTGATTTTTGTTTGTTACGCGTTTCGGTATTGCTGACAACAAAGTAAAGCTTATTTTCAAACTTTTCAGAATATTGTAGATTTCAAATCAGTCTGCCTGTTCACTAGTCAAGGTGATGTGAAGATGTCGCAAAAGGGAGGGAAAATGTTTAATATTGAAGGAAAGTCACAAATAATTTGGCGATTACTAAATCGGTAAATAACCGCCATCGTCGCCAAGGATCACACTCAATGACTTCTACAATTTGTTAGGACAGAGAGAGCACCTCACTTATTAGCCAGACGGGGTGTGGGACATTATTGATTATTGCTACCCCTTTTCTCACTTAGTATTTTATCTTTTGTCAGCATATTACAACTGTACGTGCTGTGTAAACATTCCTTCCAGTCCCACCTCCACGAATACTGTATTGCAAATACAGTAATTATTTCACTTATGATTTCTGAACTTAACTTTCTCTGTTAATTTTTTTTTTTGCTAGTGGCTTTACGTCGCACCGACACAGATAGGTTTTATGGCGACGATGGGATAGGAAAGGCCTAGGAGTTGGAAGGAAGCGGCCGTGGCCTTAATTAAGGTACAGCCCCAGCATTTTCCTGGTGTGAAAATGGGAAACCACGGAAAACCACCTTCAGGGCTGCCGACAGTGGGACTCGAACCTACTATCTCCCGGATGCAAGTTCACAGCCGCGCGTCTCTGTTAATTAATCATGTGAGTGTACAGCCGAAAAATTACAGATATGACATTTTTTGCAAAGAAAAAAGGACCGGTTTTTGTGATTGTCACCTATAATGGTCACTTCGGAGTCGTCATAATAGGTTTTGACTGTGTTTTGTATTTTATAGTTACGTCGCAGTAGGACAGCGCAGTTGAAGTGCGATAATTTTTTGTGAATACGAAAAGAAATTAAGCATTTTCGCTGGGATTAAGTGAGTAAAAACACTAGTTTAATGACCTTTCAGTTCCCTGCCTGTTTCAAACAACTGAACCGAAAGAAGAAAAAAGTATCTATACACTAGCTGAATGGATTAAAGGAATACATTAGAATAAAGTTTTTCAATTGCACTTTTCATGTTGGCTCTTCCACCATTCATAACTTGTAACTGAAAGAGATTTTTGAAATGATTGGGATGGCAAAACTTTACCGACTAGTGTGTTAGTTAACATCTTATTTATTACTTTTACTATCTAGTGTTCCAGCGGTTATTTTCCTTTAAAACCATCATGAAATATACTCATTTGACTTCATTTAGGTATCAGAGTGCATTACATATAAATCCATTCGACTGAATGCTCCTTGATTTTATTCTGCAAACGTCACTGAAGTGGACATTCGAAAAACAGGAATTTTTTTAAGAATAAGGGATGTTTGCTTTAACTTAGAAAAAATGTAAAAAATATGACCATAGAATTGTGGCACACTACCTTATTAAAGCGTAATGTTGAAATATGCTGTGTTGGTAGATTTTCGACCTATTCATTACATGTTAAAAATATCAAAGTATGTTAGTATGTTGTGCGGCGTGTCACATAATTCGTGGTCCCTGCTTTAGCGTTTGGATTTTTGTGCTGGGAGTGTCCAAAGATATGTTCGTCTCACCAATTCTGTGGGTGCTTTTCCGGTTACATGCAGCATTGTGTGTGGGTGATGTCTGTGAGTTCAGGTGTAATTGTAGGGCGAGGAATGGTAAAGGTACGTCAGTGGTACTATCCCGCACTTGCCTTGAGTTTAATTGGGAAACCACGGAGAACCAGTTCGAGAGTGGGCAGTGGGGCATTCGAACCATCTCTCTCCCCCCCCCTCTCCCTCTCAAGTGCCAAATCGCACTGAGCTAATATTTTCGGTATTTCCGTAAAATTGGTAGAATAAAACCAGATTTATATTTTAAGCTTGAAAAATCAAGTCCCAGTTTCTCCTCGTCTTCACCTATTTGCAGCAGTTCAGTGTTACCGATTTCCTTTGGATGAAGCACGCCAGTACGTAAATGAATGAGCTCGAGTTAAAGCCATGTTATACCTATTTACTCGTCTATTCTTAATATTTTCATCTCGGGTCATATCAATTATGTGTTTTAAGTTATCTCCAGAAATACGCAGCATGAACAACAGAACATAAATCATGAGTCTCAGCAATGGGCTTCAAAATGGAAATCATATCTCCAATATTCCCCTTAAGCATAGCATTGGTAGTTTCTAGTTGCATATTACTATAATTTTCTTCACTGATTTTTAGAAGTGCAGGCCTACCTTTAATGTAAGCACCCGGACAGTCAACTAAATTGTTTCAACTCGTTTCGTGATCATTTTAAAAGCACATGTTTGTTTGTAGAGTGTATTTCGAAAATGGTTGCTTCGAAAATATTTAACAACACTGAGAACATGTTCGTTCAGGTTTCGACACTGACTGTTGGTAGCTAAGAGATTCAGAAAATGTGACAAACAGGGCACGTTATCACGTTCATGTCTTCTCTGTTTATCAGCAAGTGTCGCAGTAGCTGCGTTAAATCTTAATACAGGATTTATTCAACCTTACAGGCTTTCGCCCAATACAGTGTTCAAATCCTTAATAGCTTAAGCAAGTACAAAATGTGTATACTCCCCTATTAACTGCATTATCTGTCACGAATGAACGTACAAAACATTTCAACTCTTCATCACATTTCACGATGCTGTGGCGTGGCACACGTATTATGACGTGTGTGGATTTCCTGATGTATCGTATCCACAGTATCTACCAAATAAGTATCAACCCAGTTGCTGTTGCTACTGTTAAGCGCAATTATTTCCCGGTTCCGTTCATCGATTCTTAACCCTCGAAGTGCTATCGTCTCACTACGAGACGATTCGGATCCCAGCTCAAGTGCTATCACCTCGCAGTAAAATCGATATAACTCGTAAAATCGGTATAACAATCAATTTTAGGAATATTCTCGCTGCGAAATTAAATTCTTACGAATCGTCTCACTGCGAGACGATAGCACTTTGAGGGTTAAACAAATAATTGAATTGTTTAATACTGAAGAAATGTTGCTTTTCTTCCTTCATTGTAAACAACGTCCTGTAAAATACCTATACTTATTTTCTGTTTGGGAAATTATAACACGGATATATTTGTTGCATTAGACGGAGAAATTGAGGGTGTTCCGCACTGCGAAATGCTGTACTGGTAGTATACACATATCGAACAACTTGTATTTGTACGATAACAGACTTCCCCTTCAGATGTGGTTTTCACAACAAATAAATCCAATGAAGGTGAAAATAAAGACATTTTGTCTTTTGTTGGGTAAAATTTGCTGTAATAATATCCTAGTGCTTATTTATACGCTGCTTCTAAGTTAGACAGTGGAAATAAAAATCCACAGCATGTTCCGGTCATTCGACCTGGTCAGGAAGAGAATGAATAAAGCCCCCATCTAGCGCGAGGATAGGAATTGTGCCGGTTGCCGTAGTCTGTTGCACTCCTCTGGGGCAATAATTAATGACTGACAGATGAAATGAAATGATATTGGAGAGTGTTGCTGGAATGAAAGTTGACACGGAAGACCGGAGTATCTGGAGAAAATCCCGCCCTGCCTCCGCTTTGTCCAGCGCATATCTCATATGGAGTGACCGGGATTTGAACCACGGAACCCAACGTTCAGAGGAGGATGCGCTTCTGCCTGAGCCACGGTGGCTGAGCGAACAAGTGTCTGGAAAAATCAAGTAAAACTATTATGGTTATGTCTCTTAGAGTAATAAGTAAAGGATGATAAAATCACTTTTTAATTCCATTTTTGTTGACAGAGAGGAATGGGCGTGTCTCTTGGATTTCAGTAGAAGATCCAAAATAATATAACATTAATAGGAGTTAATGGAAATAAAACAATTGTTTAGTGCCTTGCTTTTCAGGCAGCTAGTACAGTATTTGTCATTGTTCGAAGTTAAAAATAGCGTCATAAAAATAAAGGAAAATAAAATTATTGCAGATTTAAAATTGATGTTAACTCAGATTTACTGCTAGAAATCCTACCAAGGAACTATTAGTGGTAAAATAACAGATAAAAATAAAGGAAAATAAAATTATTGCAGATTTAAAATTGATGTTAACTCAGATTTACTGCTAGAAATCCTACCAAGGAACTATTAGTGGTAAAATAACAGATCAAAATTAAATTAATATCATATCTTCGTCATAACTGTTGGCTCCTTTGGATATTTTATGTGATTCTTCATTCTCTGTAGTTAGCCTGTAACTCATGTCCACATTTCTTGCACTCGTCTCTACAACCTCTACTGCTCTCATTTCGTATATCATGAAATGAGAGCCAAACTAAGTCTTTTCACTGGCTGGATGCGGGTCTAACAATTGACAGATACTGTACCATTCAGTAAACTCTTAAATGCGCAATTTATTACTTCTTTTAAATATTCCAAAAAGTAATACATTATTATCAGAACATATATTTGTCAAAATAATTTATTTATTTATTTATTTATTTATTTATTTATTTATTTATTTATTTATTTATTTACTTATTTGAAAACCTACAACATGTTTTCCAGTCACTGACCGGGTCAGGGATGGAATGAATGATGCAGATATAGGCTATTAGTACGATGGGGTCGCCACTCCCAAAGTGATTTATTAATGACTGATGCTATGTCTTGTCAGTCCAGTTAAAGGCCAACAGAATTGTTTTAAATATCTTGATGGACAGTGAGATCGCGAAGACAAGCTTTGAATCTCTGCAATCACATCCGAAATACGATATTGTTGAGGAATATTAATTACCGGGCTGAGTGGCTCAGAGGGTTGAGGCGCTGGCTTTCTGAACCCAACCCGGCAGGTTCGATCCTGGCTGAGTCCGGTGGTATTTTAAGGTGTTTAAGTACGTCAGCCTCGTGTCGGTAGATTTACTGACACGTAAAAGAACTCCTGCGGGACTAAATTACGGCATCTCAGCGTTTTCGAGAACCGTAAAAATAGTTCATGGGACGTAAAGTAAATAGCATTATTATTATGCTACGCATGGCTGATGTATTTCAGCACCTTCAAATACTACCGGACTGAGCCAGGATCGAACCTGCCATGTTGGGTTCAGAAGGCCAGTGCCTCAAACGTCTGAACCACTCAGCCCGGCGATAGTAGGTTCGAACCCTATTGTCGGCAGCTCTGAATAGGGTTTTTCATTTTCATGCCAGGCAAGTGCTGCGTCTGTATCTTAATACGGGCCACGGCCACTTCCTTCCCACTCCTAGCCATTTCCTATCCCATCGTTGTCATATGACCTATCTCTGTCGGTGCGATGTAAAAGAAATTGAAACCAAGCTCGATAGCTGCAGTCACTTACGTGCGGCTAGTATCCAGTAATCGGGAGATAGTGGGTTCGAACCCCACTGTCGGCAGCCCTGAAGATGGTTTTCCGTTGTTTCCCATTTTCACATCAGGCAAATGCCGGGGCTGTACCTTAATTAAGGCCACGGCCGCTTCCTTCCCATTCCTACGCCTTTCCTATCCCATCGTCGTCACAAGACATCTGTGTCGATGCGACGTAAAGCAAATAGCAAAAAAAAAAAAAATTGAAAAAAAATTCCCTGAAGGCTACACAGTGTTATGTGGGCAAGTCAGTATATCTAAGGACTGATTCTCGATTCTCTGGCGTCGACTATCTGAATGGTGGGCCCTGAATTGAGCATACAGCTTGAATAGTGGCCCTGGACTAAGCATAACCGTAATATTATTCAAATAAACATAAAGTAATGGAACATAATATAAATTGAAATATTGAAAGATACTCGCGCTTTCGTTTCGAAATTTGCAGTCGCTTAAGTGCGGCCAGTATCAAGTATTCAGGAGATAGTAGGTTCGAACCCCACTGTCGGCAGCCCTGAAAATGGTTTTCCGTGGTTTCCCATTTCACACCTTAATCAAGACCCCGACCGCTTCCTTCCCACTCCTAGCCCTTTCCTGTCCCATCGTCGCCATAAGACCTATCTGTGTCGGTGCGACGTAAAGCAACTAGCAAGAAAAGAAGTTTCGAAATTACCGGCTTGTAAACATCTCAACGTGACATTGGGCCCTTTTAACATAAAAGCTGTTGTTATATCCTCACTGCCTGCTAGTCGGACGTGGTGTCTGAACATACAAACAATAACTGTCCGTAGAAATGTACGTGGGTCGTAACTTAATCACTTTATTAGCAAACATGTCTGTGAAGACGAGGATATACTCATTAGGGCATTCTAAGTAGAATTCAAAATAATAAACTAGTTCTCTCATTCCCGCCAAACTTTTATTTTACTTGCCTGCTCCACTCTTTGACAGGCACTCCAGCGTCATGTTTTCAGCTCCTCTATTACACCGGATGTCCCCCGTCACAGGTACGAGCTCTTCGCTCGGGAAATGTACTTGATGGTATTATGTAATGCCTAATACATACTAGGAGGAATGAATATATAGGAAAGTGATTTAAGTACAGTGGCGTAGCGTTATGGCTTTTACTCTGCTTCAGTCTCATGCTCATGATTGAATAAAGCGTTCATAGCAAAGTGCTGCGTGATATAGTTTCCCGTCTTCTGCCACACATGACCTGTTTTTAACTTTTTGGTTGCAACTGGGAAAAGCGTTTTATTTCATCAAACCGTCCCCTTCCTGCCTTACTTCCCTCCACAATTTCCTGTTTCTAAAATGATCATTCTCTCTATTCGTTATGCCTTCCTTATTTTTTCAGGACAAAGGTAATAATATTGCCAGTAATGCTCAGTTGGCATCTAACAAATACACTATGTAACTTCACATTTCGATGGATGTCTTCAGTTTGTGAAGTAGCCTGTAGTTGATCTTCCTAAGACTAGTTTCACAATGAATAAACAATGATTATACACCATTTGGCAATACAATGAATATAAAGGGCTGTTCTTTTACAGTTTGTTTTACGCCGCACCGACACAGATAGGTCTTACGACGACGGTGGGATGAGGAAGGCCTGAGAGTGGGAAGGAAGCAGCCGTGGCCTTATCTCCACCACCGGGGTAGTTAGGGACACGCAGCTTTGAGCTTGCGTCCGGGAGGTAGTGGGTTCGAATCCCACTGTCGGCAGTCCTGAAGTTGGTTTTCCGTCGTTTCCCCATTTTCACACCAGGCAAATGCTGGGGCTCTACCTTACACGAATTATTTCTAAGCCGTGAAAGCATCAATCTAAAACTGATTGACCATTATTATATATTGACAATAAAACACGATCAACGGCAGAACAAAATCCTTGAACATTCCTATGTTAATCTGAGTTCGTCAGTTCCATTCTAGTCGGACATACCTGAACCCCTGTCACCATGTAGGCCGACTTTCCCGCACTCAGGGCACTGACAAACTCACCACAATTCCCTAACACAAGACGGACATGTTTTCTTTCCTTTCTGGTGTAGAAAGCTGCCGTGTTCTTTTCTCGCACTAGAAACAGTTGATATAGGCATGTTACTTCTACGAGATTCCTTACACCCAGAGTCGGATACTTCAGCGAAAACTTATCGAGCACGTTGAAAAAATCAACGTTTGACCAGTCTTAAATGATTTGGCTCTGCCCGTGGTGATAGCGTGTCGGATTCCTATCTTGAGGTCTCCGATTCGATTTCCGGCAAGGCCAGGGATTTTTACCTGGATCTGAGGGCTGGTTCGAAGTCCATGAGGAGCTATCTGACGGTGAGATAGCGGCCCCGGTCTATAAAGCACGAGAGGATCCATCGTACCGACCACACGAGACAGGTCATCGGGCTGAGCAGCGGTCGCTTGAAGGACCAAGATCCTTCGGGCCTGTTACGCCATAGAGCTTGCTTAGCTTAGTGTATTTGAGGAAGATCTTCGAAATTGCTTCTTTTTACACTCAAACCACGACATAGTAAGTCAGGTGGTATGGGAGAGGCTTATCGTGGTATTGCAGATCATTCAACGCATACAGTTTTAAAAAGTTAAAGGCCTACACTTAATATAATCACAAATTTCGAGAGGTGGAAAACTTCACATGTGCCCTTCAGAAACGTTATGATTTAATTGTTCATTCGGAGTGCTAAAATAACAATGTCCAGTTAATTGAGAAGTCATATACCGCCCTTGTCGGCAGGTTCGATCCTGGCTGAGACCGATGGCTATCTGAAGGTCAGCCTCATATCGGTAGATTTACCAGCGCATAAGAGACAAACTTCCGTCTCCTTGGCGTCCTAGAAATCCGTAAAGTAGTTAGTGAGATGTAAAAAATTATTATTATTATTATTATTATTATTAATGTCCTCCCCTCTGGTGTAGTGATTATTGTGATTAGCTGCCACCACAGGAGGCCCTGGCTCGTTTCCTGGCCCCAAAAGCGGTACGATGACTGGTACGGGGTCAACTCAGCCTCGGGAGGTCAACTGTGTAGAGGGAGTTTCGATTCCTGTCTCAGCTTTCCTCGAAGTGGTTTTTCATGGTTTCCCAATTCTTCTCCAGGAAAATTCCTGGATGGTACCTTAAGGCCACGGCCGCTTCCTTCCCCTTCCAACCATCCTATTCCCCACAAGGCCTCTGTTCAGCATAGTAGGTGAGGACGCCTGGGCGAGGCACTAGTGCTCTCCAGCTGAATCCCTAGGGCAACCCGCTGAGTCCGACGGTAAAACCAAACCCTGCAGCGTTAGCTGATTAAGAAAATAAATTACTATTATTATTACTATTATTATTATTATTATTATTATTATTATTATTATTATTATTATTATTATTCCAACTATCCAATCGGCTCAATTTTCACCGCATGCTTCTTTACACGTTCTTTTGATCATAGCTACTTTGAAGTTACGAAAAACAAGCTATAAGTGGATTACAACAAATCTGAAAGCTCCGATAATCCTGTATGCAATAGCTGCCCGCCCGTCTAGCTCCATTCGTCGACGCTAATCAGAGCATTAGTTTGTTTCTAGCAGCGTTTGTGTATGGTAAAATCTGTAGATTAAATTCCCATTGTTAATGAAAATAAAAATAGCACGAATGGATCCTCTCCAATTCTACATTTGTTTGTAACCGTTGGTAATCGCGACATCATAGACGATACACTGCTAGCTTATGGCGCGTTCTTCATTTGTGTTGCACAACTCGTTTATCAGAAAATAAGGAAATTGCTCCTTGCCACTTGCTCCCTTACTTCACCCCAAGAAGTGCTGATGCGGAAGTGATTCATTAAACGGTTCGACGAACAAGAATAGTACGAGTTCTGTTGTGGAAAGAGTTTTTAGCTGAGTATATAGAGGGTGATGGAAACTTTACGTGAAGCATCTTAAGGACATATGTCTAGTTGAATTCTGTCCGCCTCATTGGCCGAATGTTCAGCGTGGTTGTCTTCAGTTCATATGTCCCGGGAATTTTAGCCACGTTTTTGGTTAATTCATACGTAGTAGAATCATTACGTTCGTGGACTGGCCGTCTAAGTGTCGCTGTGATCCACTACAATGGAGAGTATGCACCACAGGCTGTTGTCGTGACAGTTCTACGCTAGTCCTAGCAAGAGGCAGTATAAGCCGAACTACGGTCTCTGTTGTGAAGGGTAGTTGAATATCAATGGCGGAACTTCAGAATGTCGTAGTTTGAGTACAGACAAATTTAATGTTCTGCCAAAAATCAGACAAATCTGCTAGCGAAACGTTTAGATGATCAAGTCGAAATCGCCCGGATCACAACGATAGGAAAGAAAGACGCAAAAAGGCAGGTCGAAAGTCTATTAGACAGGCGTGCCGACTTCGAGTAATTATTATGGGAGTATAGGGGTGAAGAAACATGATTAACATAAACAAGGGCGTGTGGAATGATGAACAACTTTTAATGCAAACATTCCTATATATTAACAATATTCACAATGAAACAGTAAAACAGAACGATAATAGAACTTTATTAATAAATAATACAGTTCTCTGAAGGAATGTCTGCTTTCTAATCTAATTTCTTGATATAAAATCACCTTCTCCAGATCGAACGCCTTAGCACCCTCCTTGTGTATATGCCGAACTTAACGTTTCATTGAAAAGGGACTTAACATCCAGGAGGAAACATGTTGGGGGACAAAATGACACTCTGTCCCCTAAGATCATTTGGGGGACCAGAAAACGCCTTGCCCCCATTCCCCAAAGTAGGCGCCACTGCTATGGGATCCTTGAACTGTTAGCGCCAGATCACGAACATATTGACTTTAGTACGTACATAGGTGTACACTGTGCTGCACAACATACCACACTACCAACCACCACAGAAACACACAGTAGTCATTACATTCCTCCATATAGCCTTGGCGGCAGGAAGGGCATATGGCCGTAAAACAGGGCCAAATCCACATGTGCGATACAGTTCGCACCCGCGACCCCGCAGGTATAGGAAAAAGCGGCAGAAAAAGAAAAAGAAGATAGGCCTAGGTGTACACTGTGCTGCATACACTGTAAGCGCCAGTCCAAGAATTTATTGACTGTATGCAGTACATGAATGTACGCCGTGTTGCCTACACGGAGGGTGCCAGTCCACAAACTTATTGACTGTAGTAGTATTGTTTGGGCCTTGGTGTTTGTGGTCATCATAATGCACAACTTCATCTACATACAGCCCATCACTCTACCAACCACCACAGAAACACGCATTAGTGAATAAATATATCCAGTCTTTAAGATAGGCGAACCTAAAGTTAAGTATTTTAGATTCTTGTGATAGTAAATGTCAGAACGGTTAGAATAATAATTATTACACGAAACCTGCCACTTGTCTGTAATTTATTTCGGTCTATAAAAATCAGGGTGATTCCCGCAAGACTTGCCGTCCTTCGTGAATGCCATTTATCGGTAAAGGAGAGTGCGGTCGCCGTCACACCGTTCCCCGTACGCCCATAGAAAGCTCATCAGCTCCGATGAATAGATAATCAGAATGAATAACATATAGAAAACATTTAAACTTACTATATTGCAGCGGGCGTTGAAAATTGTCTTCCCTAGCCTGTAGATAAGCGTTTTAGCGTGTGATGATATTCCGGTTCACTTTCTGCAATACGGCCTCAGAAATCTTCAACATTTCGGTGCGTATTGCATTTTGAAAAAATACGGCACACGAAAATGCTATGTTCAACACTTAATTCATAAGCCATGAAGCGCACTAAAGCGATCAACTACTGGTATTTGAGAAGCAATAACGATGTACGCTGTACGGAATCTTATCGCAGACTAGCTGAGACCATGACATCACTGGACGAGTTATATGGGTCAATTGGCTACTGCATTATCCACTCGGCCAGACATGGCACAGGGAATAGACGGAAAATTATTATTATTATTATTATTATTATTATTATTATTATTATTATTATTATTATTATTATTATTATTATTATAACATTTCTCATTCAAAATATAAAAAATATATAAAATATTACTTTATTCTTGTCTATCTCGTAAACTACAGTATTACAAACTTTGTACTAAGATATGCTATGTTATGTCGCTGTGTAGAAGGCAGACCCCATATAAGTGGAAAAATGCAATGAAGAAGAATTCACTGCTGGGATTCTTAATAGAGAGAGATGTTTAATGTATCGCTTAGTATGAACTCTATACTAAGTTTATACAAAAGTGGTTCAGTTTTTACGGATATAAATGATAACGGCTTCAACAGGAACATTGGGTTTTGACCTCAGCCATCCCTAAGTATTTTTGAAATAATTCACAGCAACTGAGACTGCACGGGAATTTGGGAAGAACAGCTTACTTCCTGCCTGCGATCTTATATCACGTGTGTGAAGGGAAACAGAAGACAGAATAAGAATTTCTCGTTTCGACAGAAGTATCTCTTCGTATTAATATTCTATAAAATTCCTTATTGGTATGGCCATGTAGGTTGAAAGGGTAATGTATTATGTAATCTTGATTATAGTTCTAATCAAGATTACATAAGGAATACTGAATGACTATCAATAGTGTTTCTCTTTATTTCGTATTCTTTCACATAAATAATTCACAATTCTCACGAATTAAACTTTTTATGAATGATTTTAGGAAATTACTACAGCGATGGGGTGAGGCAAATTTCGCGAAATAACGCGAAAAATAGTTTCCTTTCCGCGAAATCGAATACAAATTAATGCGGAAAAAAGCATGGGTAAGGCCCATCGGAACCCCTGGATTTTTATGTTACTCTCACTACATCACGGAAGAGTGGACTAGATGTCATGTCCTAATAAAAATAAGTTTGCATGCTAACCTATTACTACCTAAAAGTCTGGCTCCATGGCTAAATGGTTAGCGTGCTGGCCTTTGGTCACTGGGATCCCGGGTTCAATCCCCAGCAAGGTCGGAAATCGTAACCACCATTGGTTAATTTCGCTGGCACGGGGGCTGGGTGTATGTATCGTCTTGAAAATCATTTTATCCTCATCATGACGCGCAGGTCGCCTACGGCCGTCAAATAGAAAGACCTGCACCTGGCGAGCCGAATATGTCCTCGGACACTCCCGGCACTAAAAGCCATACGCCATTTCATTTACCACCTTAAAACCCTTTGCGTCGCAAGTGCGACGTTTGGTACTTCTAGGGTTTAACCATTGTAGGAGTGATTCTGACATTTTTCCTTAGATTTTCGCAACTTTGTGTTCCTTGGATGGTCTCATGGATTCGAGCAAAAGCTCATTCTAGCATCCTCATTTTCACAGTATCAAATATTTGCTTACGTCTTGGTGGTATTCGGTACCATGAGGTACCGCCACTCTGACCACTGTGCGGTAGACTTAAGAATGTTATGTTCTAAGATAACTTTCTCATTGTGCAGTCATATGAACCCATGTTACCACATTCATTTTAACACCGCACACAACCATATCGCGCTATTAATTTGATATCCACCTTCCAAGTAAACAATCATTTCCAGAATTCATTTCATCACAATTTATTGGAGGTGTATCTTCCAGACTTGCTGTTCATGCCATTTCAGTGTTCCATTGCTAACATAGGTGTGTCATCATGTAACGTGTATACGTACACACATATCTGAAAACTTTGTACTTTTGCATATCTGTAGCATTATCTCAAGCTTTATTAGGGAAGACAAGAAAGAACATCTGAGACCATCGGCATGGAAGTAAGAAAGCACTTCGTGAAAGTGTTGTAAACTATGCGTCAGGGCTGCCGATGGTGGAATTCGAACCCTCTATCTTCCGAATAAAAGTTCGAAGCTGCGCGAACCTAACCTCATGGCCAACTCGCTGGGTGGCTAAAGAAAGGAAACGCTTGGAGATATGTATGTTACCCACCAACCTTAGGGTTCAGAAGAATAAGAATAAGTGCTTTGGGGGATCAGTAGTAGAGTGCCGTACTTATGATTCCAAATCCACGGGTTGATCCCGGCCTAGGCAGTTCATTTTGGGAACGAGGTCCAGAATTTAGGCTGTTCATGTCATTGTTGGTGGAATGTGGCGCACTTAGTAGCACGTCACAAAACGAAATTAACTGAGCCATAGTAGCCACCCAATAGAACTCTGCTTTCGTTGCTCCTGGAATGTCGATATTTGCATGCAGGCCTTCTAGATTGTCAGCATCTCCTAACTTGAGGCTTTACAATATTATTCTCCTTCTGCTTTTCTGCCAACGGCCGTAGCCGTGTTGAAACACCGGATCCCGTGAGATCTCCGAAGTTAAGCAACATTGGGCGTGGTCAGCAGTTGGATGGGTTGCCACGCGCTGTTGGTGGGGGGTAAGGGAATAGAGAAGCGAAAGGAACTGGCCACCCTACCGCACGTAAACTCCGGCTCAGAAACACCTCTGCGGAGGTTCGGACTTGCCTTCGGGCAGTATAACCCTTACCTTACCTCTGCTTTTCTACCACTTTTCTCACATCTATGGAGTTGCGGGTGCGGATTTCGTCGCACATATGGATTTGGCCCTGTTTTATGTCTGGATGCCCTTCCTGACGCAACTCTATATGGATGGATGTAATGAGTATTGCGTGTTTCTGTGGTGGTTGGTAGTGTGGTGAGTTGTCTGAATATGAAGAGGAAAGTGTTGAAACAAACAGAAAAACACAGTCCTCGAGCCAGGAGAATTAATCAGACGCGATTAAAATCCCAGATCCTGCCAAGGTTCGAACCCGAAACCGCCTGAAGTGAAGGCCTCAACGCTGAACATTGAGCCAGTGAGACGGACTGTGATATTATTATTATTATTATTATTATTTCAATTCAATTCTACACAATTAAAGTTTTAAAGTATTTTAGTTGCTCGGAGAAGAGATTTGAAGCTGCTTAGAAGAAATTATAAATGACTTCTGAAATACCTTCTTTCGAAAGGAAAATTGTACGTAATCAAATTAGTAGACTACAAAGTTTTGTACGACGAATAATAACGTAGATACGATTTCAGATTACACATACTATTCTTATGTGCCTTGTCGGATGGATTTTAACAGTTAATGTGAGATAGTGTGTTTTGAATTCAGTCCGGTTTCTTGCTGAATTGTCATTGACAAAGCCTTCTGTTCAGAGGTTGCTGAGTTCTATTTCCGGTCGGTCAGAGATTTTAATAGCATCTGGTTAATTGCCCCGACTCGGGACAACACACTGCACTACCAACCACCAGACACACGCAATTGTATACACATCGCTCCACAAAGAACTGGCATCAGGAAGGGCATGAAGCCGTAAAACACGCCCAAGCTGACATGTGCGACCCCACCAGGGTGTGGGAAATGTTCAACTTGTCGTACCTCTCCTGTTTGAATGGTTGTCTATATTTGCGTTCCTTCCGGAGCTGGTGGGCCACCTGCGTATTAAGAAATGTTAGGGACACATGTGTGTCCCGAACTTCAGTCTAGGAAGGAACATGTTGAAGACGAAGTATTTATAGATAATAATGACGTTGGGCTGAGTGGCTCAAATGGTACTGCGCAGGCTTTCAGAGCCCAAGTTGGTGGTTTCCATGGCGGATCATTACGATAGTATACGCCAGTCTCCTACGGGGACAGAATTCCGACACCTCACCATCTCCTAAAACCACCTGAAGTTAGCTTGAAGACCAGAGTCGTGAAAGGGGGATGGCATGATTATTTTTCTCTTTATTCCACTCCTCTTTACTCAACTTCCGTCCGACTCGTTCGCTGAATGATCAGCATACTGGCCTTCGGTTCAGAGGGTCCCGGGTTCGATTCCCGGCCGGGTCGGGGATTTTAACCCTCATTGGTTAATTCCAATGGCCCGGGGGCTAGGTGTTTGTGCTGTCCCCAACATCCCTGCAACTCACACACCACACATAATACTATCCTCCACCACAATAACACGCAGTTACCTACACATGGCAGATGCCGCCCATCCTCTTCGGAGGGTCTGCCTTACAAGGACTGCACTTGGCTAGAAATAGCCACATGAAATTATTATTATTATTATTATTATTATTATACTCAATTTCCAAGATGAATGTTGGTGAAATGGACCACTGACAAGCAAACATTCAGGAGCGGCAGATAAAAATGTTGAATTTATATTTTAAAATAGATTTAGAATATCAATATATATATATATATTGTTAAATATATACAAGCATTTTTTTTCCACCCGGGCGTAGTTAATTTCCGCCATATTTGCCAGGGAACAGGATACTGCTAACGCGATATTGCGTTATTGCGCTATTGTGGTAGGAAAACAAGCAGAAAATCTTTCTTGTAATCCAAACAGTCCAATCCAGGTAAATATCCTCGATATTAAATTCGTTCCACAATATACTCACTGCAGTGATGATAATTTACAAACGAACAAAAAAGCGTGCGAAACAATTTCAGTGTGCACCAATCACACCGGATAACATATGTTATATTGCACCTATGGCTGTATCCTTTGAAATCTTTGAAAAATTATTCAGCGATGTTTTAGAAATGTCCTTCCCGTTGCTGTTGCCAACACAGCCAACACCCATCCGTACTCATAAAAATTTTCTTTGGCGTTTCAGTAATTCCAATACCCAATGGGTGTTGGCTGGGTTAGCATCAATAAGAAAAGGGAATTTCTAAAACACTACTGACTATTGCTTCAAAGATCTCAAAGGACAATGCTATACACACAATGCAGTGTCTGTTCTCTGGCGTGGTTGATGCGTGCAGAAATTATGTTTCAAGCATTTTCTTGTGAGTTTTAATTATTGCAGTGTGTATATTGCGGAATGAATAATTGAGTACTAAAGAAATGTAACTGAACTGGACTGATTAGCTCACAAGAAAGGAGATTTTATGCCTTTTTTTCCTATCGCAACATCGTGTCAGCAGTATCCTGCTTCCTGGAAAAGTCGGCGGATATTAACAACGCTCGGGTGTAAAAGATGGTATCAGGATATACAGTATATATGATGTGGATATTATAAATATATTTTGAAACAGAAATACAACCTTTTTGCCCTTCCTGAATGTTTGCTTGTTGGCTTTATTCTTCTAAAAGTTATATTTTATAGGGATTTCGTTGGCCAAGACTGACTTTAAAATTCACAGCTAATTTTCTCAGTTCATTTAAATAATTGTACTGACGCAGATGACTGGTGTGAAAACATCGTGACACAAAGAGTAATCGACCGAATGTTTTAAATCACGTGTACATGCATGGATGAATGAAAGAAGTACAATATCCTAGAGATTTCTTCAATAGTTAATACATGGAGTTATATCTATACTTCACCAATACAAGTGTGCACTTTTATGCTTTTAGAAGGAGTTTAAATAATAATATTCGCTACAAATTACGCTGATCACTGCTTCTGATTTTCATAACTTAATGATAGTTTTTGCCTTTCTGAACAGTTTCCCAATGTATTGGTATCAGCACTTCATATTGATATGACCTATTTGTACGGCAAGATACCCCCCTTGATTCTAACCATTTGTGGAGGGATGCGGTCACCATTGCGTATTTCTGTGGCGCTTTCTTTTGTTAAGAAAAAGCGATATTTTCCAGTTTACACTGAGTTAAATGTAACTTACAAGCTTTTCTTTCTGTCGAACACACAAGTTCAGTCAAAATATTACACTGTAACATACCTGTAAAAATACACTATTACACAATGGCATGTTTCGTTCCTAAAAGGACATCATCAGGTTCTATCAAGTCACACCCAATATTTGGCAATATTTATGTTTATTTCTATCCAAACACATAGGAATTTGAAATTTGTAACCCATTTTATTGAAATCCTGCTTTTGCCTCCACTCCAGCATACACTTTAGTAGTGCGGCGTGTTGTTTTTAGACGAGAACACAAACACGCAGTCCCCGAGCCAGATTAATTAAATATACGCAGTTAAAATCCGCGGTCCGGCTGGGAATCTAACCCAGGGCCTTCCGAATCGAAGCGTAGTAAGCTTTCCATTCAACAAGGAGTCGGAATTTTAATATAATGGATCTACGCAAGTGTATATCGAACAAATATATGTTAAAGAGTAAGGTATGAAATATTTTATTACAAATTACCATAGCACAGGGCGTGGTAGACCTATATAAATGCTGACGCTCTGCTTTTTGTCTGGATGTGTACAACTCTAATGTCAGAAGAGAAGGAGCCGGTCTTGATTCTCGTCAGTCATCCCGGTTTGTTTTCCCCCGTATTTCAACTCCATACAAAGATTTAGATAGTGTCTTTTCTTCCGGCAATAGCTACTTCCCTTCAGATTTTCTTTTCGAAAATTATCGGTGTAAACATATCAGTACAGACACTCCTTCAACCCAGCTCATATGAAAATAAATTCTTTCTTTCAGTTTGCTTTACGTAGCACCGACACAGATAGGTTTTATGGCTAATATGGAATAGGAAAGGCTTAGGAACCGG
Source organism: Anabrus simplex (assembly GCF_040414725.1). NCBI lineage: Eukaryota > Metazoa > Arthropoda > Insecta > Orthoptera > Tettigoniidae > Anabrus > Anabrus simplex. The sequence goes on along the minus strand of NC_090266.1, from coordinate 1,147,651,359 downwards.
AAGAAAGCGGCTGTGGCTTAATTAAGGTACAGCCCAAGCATTTGCCTGGTGTAAAACTGGGTAACCACGGAAAACCAACTTCAGGGCTGCCGACACTAGGATTCGAACCTACTATCTCCCGGATGAAAGCTCGCAGCTGCGCGCTCCTAGCCTGACGGCCAACTCGGCGATATGAAAATAAAGAGAAAAGGGATGGTAACTACGATGTGATAGTTGACGATGATTTCCGACAAACGAGCAGTGTTGCGAAAATGTTCCAAACTTTGAACTGCGGAGACTTGAGAGTGTGGGGACGAGCTGCTCGACTAAGCGGAATGTTCCGAGCTGTCAGTGGAGAAGTGACTTGAAATTACATTAGTAGACGAATAAGCTTCAGTGGAGTTTTAAAACGTGGAAAAGGTCATAAAATGAAGAAAAAGTTTGAATTCAAGAGGACAAATTGGGAAATGTACTCATTTACAAGAAGAGGAATTAGGGACTGGAATAATTTAACAAGGGAGATGTTTGACACTTTTCTAATTTCCTTGATTTCATTTAACACAAAGCTAGGTAAACAAACGATACGGAATCTGCCCCGTGGGTGACATCTCTAAATGTACATCAATGGTGATTGATTCGTCACTCATTGATTCTTGCTTTGGTGTGAAAAGTTCAATCATGTTCCATTTCTTCCTCAAAATTAGTGTTTATAACATAACTTCAGAGATAACATTCGTAAAAAGAGAATTTACATGTATTGAGTCCACTTAATCGATACAAATTATTGCCATTAATAAATTGTCTGTTTAAAATACTACATAGTAGGACATGTTTCGACCTAGCCTGGAGGTCATCTTCAGCTTCAAATATAATCAGCAATTTTAATAAAAATCCATGTTTAGAAATGTCCATTGCCTCAGTCTGGTTGTATGATGAATCTAGTTGGAACATGTGTGGGTCCAACTGTGTTTGCCATAGCTATTGATTGGCTGGTGGAATACCTTAAATTTTGAGCACTGACAAATGCTATCTGTTTGTCACATGTCTGGAACGGAATGAAGTTTTGAGCTCCGTAAAATTTCTTCCAGGAAAAATAATATGTAAACCGGATCTAAAAGTGAGGCCAAAAAACGGAGTGTGAGAAGTTTATTACTTCACTATTTAACTATTGTTTTGATTATTTGTTTCACTTTAACTAAAATAATCTTTCCTTCTTAATCCGTTTACCCTCCAGGCTTGGATTTTCCCCTGGAATCAGCGAGAGATCCCACCTCTACTGCCTCAAGGGCAGTGTCCTGGATCATGAGACTTTAGGTCGGAGATATAACTGGGAATTAGGACCAGTACCTCGCCCAGGTGGCCTCACGTGCTATGTTGAACAGGGACCTTGTGCGGTGATGGGGAGATTGGAAGGGATAGACTAGAAAGAGGAAAGGAAGTGGCCGTGGCCTTAAGTGAGGGACCATCCCGGCATTTTCCTGCAGAAGATGTGGGAACCACGGAAAACCACTTCGAGGATGGCTGAGGAAGGAATCGAACCCCCCTCTACTCGGTTGAAATCCCGAGGATGATTAGACCCGTTCCAGCCCTCGTACCACTTTTCAAATTTCGTGGCCGAGCCGGGAATCGAACCCGGGTCTCCAGGGGTGGCAGCTCATCACGCTAACCACGACAATACAGAGGCGGATTGATTAAAATAATATTAAATAATATATGATCTCTTATGGCATTTGTTAATTTTATATTCTGTATCTCTCTTTTGTGTGTGTGAGTTTGACTTAACTCTGCTCGTAGACATGGTCTAGCGGTTGGTATAGACAGTTCTAATCTCACTGACTCGTGTTAGATTCCTGGTTCTGCCGTGGATTTGAGACAGGGTGGACTCAGCCATGGATGTCAATTATTTCTTTTTACACTTTGCTTTACGTCGCACCGTCACAGACAGGTCTTACCGCAACGATGGGATAGGAAAGGGATAGGCGTGGAAAGGAATCGACCATGGCCTAATTAAGGTACGACCTCAACATTTTTCTGGAACGGGGTCCACTCAGCCTCGGGAGGTCAACTGAGTAGAGGTGGGTTCGATTCCCACCTCAGCCATCCTGGAAGTGGTTTTCCGTGGTTTCCCACTCCTCCTTCAGACAAATGCCGGAATGGTACCTAACTTAAGGCCACGGCCGCTTCCTTCCCTCTTCCTTGTCTATCCCTTCCAATCTTTCCATCCCCCCGCAAGGCGCTGTTCACGATAGCAGGTGAGGCCGCCTGGGCGAGTTACTGGTCATCCTCCCCAGTTGTATCCTCGACCCAGAGTCTGAAGCTCCATGACACTGCCCTTGAGGCGATAGAGGTGGGATCCCTCGCTGAGTCCGAGGGAAAAACCGACCCTGAAAAAGAAGAAGAAGAATCCATACTTTCCAGTGTCGACTCATTAAATGTAATAAAAACTTTCCAGCCCGTCGGACACACAACAATTTCAAATGCTTATAGTGTTTTCATTTGCATTTGCATTTGTTGGGTGTCTGACAGATTCCAGAGTTTCTATTACATCAGAATATTCTATCACACAGACATGTTCTCTTTTTTGCTAGTGGCTTTACGTCGCACCGACACAGATAGGTCTTACGGCGACGATGGCTGGGAAAGGCCTAGGAGTGTAAAGGAAGCGACCGTGGCCTTAATTAAAGTACATCCCCAGCATTGCCTAGTGTGAAAATGGGAAATCACGGAAAACCATCTTCAGGGCTGCCGACAGTGGGATTCGAACCCACTATCTCCCTGCTGCAAGCTCACAGCTGCGCCCCCCTGACCTCACGGCCAACTCGCCCGGTCAGACATGTTGTTGCTGGCTGTGAAGTACATCGTTTAATGTACTGGCTGTAAGGAACGCTCTGCTCCTGTCCTTACATTTAATTCAGGAAAACTACGAGGTAGGGTGCAACCTTTCTGAGCCCTTAACACAAAAACTCCTTTAAAAAAATTCCAGGTGGCCCGCCGGCGCAGCACATTCTGCTGATAAGTGTCCCGCATGCACTAGTGACAAATGGAATATCTAACAACTGATTTTCACAGGCTTATTTCTGCCTGCAGGAAGGTTACGCCAGAATACGAACAGAAAACAACCGGACTAAAAGTGCTGGACTCTCCCACGTGTGAGTATGACCCTACGTATGTAGCAAATTTGAACCACGTAGTATTTCTTTGTTGAAAGTACAATGCTGCACGAATAGCAATGTTCTCAAAATTGATTAAAATTAGAACTCCGTTTCCCACCAGCGTGCCAGTTCTTCTCTGTCCTGTCAACCAGAGAGTGTATGCGATTTTTGCCGAATTTCTCAAAAATAGTGATTTAAATATATATATAATTCTTTTAATCAAAAATTTGTATTGATTTTAGATACGTTAAATAAAGTGCCAATCATGAACTTTGAATGTCAGAACATCCATAGGGTGTGTGGTGTGAAAGAGACTGTCTCAAATCAGCGTGCCAGTCAGTTCCTCTTCCTCCTGTCAACCAGAGAGTATATGCTTTTCTACCCAAATTTCTCAAAAATTGTGACTTAAATGTAAAATTTGTGTTATTTTACCCCTCTTATTTAATCAGAAATTTGTATTTATTGTAGTCACGTTCAAGAAAGAAAAATTGAAAACCATGAATTGTGAATGTTAGAACATCCACGGATTGTGTGGTATGAAAGAGACTGTCTTAGATGATACTTTCTGTCTGCCATTTCTCGCAATTCATTCCTGTGTCTGTCGTACGTATATATACATTGTTGTATGATTTGTAAATTTTTAATACCTTGGTCTGATGGGGCCAAAAGCCGAATAAATCAAACAAAAAAATACCTGACGCCCTGTCGCTGAATGTTTCTCAGCGCTACCCTTGCGTTTGCGAACGTATAGTAGTAGGTTGGTATTTGGTAAAGCAGCACTACAGTTGCCGTCAACATATCGACAATGACTGGTGTAGTCAGCAACGACGAATAAACAGGCATAATTTTTATCTGTGGAGAACTTGCGTTTGCGAACGTATAGTAGTAGGTTGGTATTTGGTAAAGCAGCACTACAGTTGCCGTCAACATATCGACAATGACTGGTGTAGTCAGCAACGACGAATAAACAGGCATAATTTTTATCTGTGGAGAACCTGGTTGGAATGTAGCCGAAGCTCACGGATGTTACGCGCAGGAGTTTCCAAATAGCCGCCTGCCTTCTATTCACGTACATTACCGAACAGAATTGTAATTGGGAGCTAATGGGTAGTTCAAGGCACATACAAGCAATTCTTTGGTAGGGTGGAATATCTGTATGTATATAAATGAATGAGTTGTTGAATTTTATTTTCTGTATCTTTGGCGTATTTACAAATGCGCCCATTTACAGGGCATGTGTAGTAAAATGACTGCTATTTGTTTCACATCCGAAACGTAGCACGTTGTAGCGCTCCTTTGTAAACCATCGATTAGGCATCCAGTTCATCATTAGTGCATGCGGTACACATGCATGGAAAGTACGGGGCTGAACGGCCACCTGGTATGTCAAACTCATATAGAATTCAAATATATGCAGTAGCAGTGTTAACTTCCCGTATGTAATATTTCGGTTACTACAGATTTCCAGGGTCAGCGAGGTGTTTGAACACTTATCTCTAGCCGTTCTTAAACGTTGAGTGATTGTTGCCGAATTGTACTTACATTAAAATAATAATCACAACTATTAGTTTCTTATCATGTCTGAAGCCAACGACTCAACGTTGTCACATTAAATACACTCAAATGTCACCGGCCTTGACCGGAATCGAACCAGTCATCTTGGGAACAGGAGTCCAACGGCTAACCGAGACTGAATAATTGTATAAATTATATTTTACTGATTTCAATACATAAAAACATAAATATTTTTTATGAATGGAAAAATAAAATTTTCCGACAGCGACATGGTGAAATTGTTGCCCATGGAGGCGGTTTTGTGACAGTCCAACTCACTGGATAAATGGTCAGATATGAAGTCTTCGTTTCAGGGGGTAACGGGTTCGATTCCCGATAGGTTTTGAGTTTGTAATCTGTCTGATTCATTCTTCTGGCTCGGGGACTGGGTGTATGTGTGTTTATCCCAGCACTCTCCTCTTCATATTGACATAACCCACCACACCACCGACCACCACTGAAAATCGTAATAGTAATTACATCAATCACATAGGGCTGGCGTCAGGAAGGACATCCTGCCGTAAAACAGAGCCAAATCCACTTGTGTGACACAATTCGCACCCGCAACAAAACAGGAGAAAAAGAATAAGAAAAGGCAATTTCGTGACAACGTGCGTCGCACAATGCGTACTTTTTAATAATAGCAATAACAATGTCCACCTCTGCCGCGTAGTGGTTCACATGATTAGCTGCCACCCATGGAACCCCGGGTTAGACTCCCGGCTCTGTTACGAAATTTGAAAAGTGGTACGAGGGTTGGATTGGGGTCCACTCAGCCTCGGGAGTTCAACTGAGTAGAGGAAGTTTCGATTCCCACCTCATCCATCCTCGAAGTGGTTTACCGTGGTTTCCCGCTTCTCCTCCAGGCAAATGCTGGGATAGTACCTAACTAAAGGCCACAGCCGCTTCCTTCTCTCTTCGTTGTCTATCCGTTACAATCTTCCCATCCCCCTCCCCCACCACAGCATAGCAGGTGAGGCCACCTTGGAGAGATACTGGTCCTTCTCCCCACTTTTATCAGCCTGAACCGAAGTCTCACACTGCCCTTTAAGCGGTAGTGGTGGGATCCCTCACTGAGTCCGAAGGGAAAACCAACCGTGGAAGGTAAGCAGATTAAGAAAGAAAAATAATAATAATAATAATAATAATAATAATAATAATAATAATAGTATCCATTTTACGTGCCACTAACTACTTCTTATGATTTTCACAGACGCTGAGGTGCCGGAATTTTGTCCCACAAGGATTATTTAACGTGTCCTTAAATCTACCGACGCGAGGCTGACGTATTTGAGCTGCTTCAATTTCCACCGGACTGAACCGGGATCGAACCCGACAACTTGAGCTCAGAAGACCAGTGACTTTTAATTTAGATACAACAGTTAGGATTCCATTCGTATCTAGCACGTAACACGTGCCTAACTGGTCTCCTTGACAAGATGAACGGTGTATGTTAGACGGCTGAAGAATCACACAAATCGAAACTTCACTGATGCTAGCAACTTGAAGTTATGTTCCTCTAACATTAACAAGCTAGTTTTACGATAGAGTAAGTTCTAATATCAAATATTTAGACCTGAAGTACAAATTACTTCATATGAATACGTTTTCCACACTTATTTCCACTTTATTTAAAAGGACGTACAAGAATATTTCCTGTCTGACTGGCAAATGGGATCTGATATTTAATTGCCCTGAATCCATAGACAATGTCGTTAACAGTTGCTTTCGTTTGAAGCCTGGTTCTATATTCCAGCGTGTGGGCTGAGACTGAGTCTAGGATACAAACGGTTGGGTTAATTATTACATAATCAACACTTACCTATTTTCTCGAAAACGTTCCACCATAAATTCAGTTATATGCTGGAAGTGTACAACAATCATGCATTGTGGCATTATTCCAACCAGAGGCCTGACAGTATCACTTGGTAAGGCGTTCAGATGGGGTGCTAAAGCCTGTTGCAGCCGAAAGATATGGACGAATTTTTAAGGCGACTCTCCGGAGGAAAAAAAAAATCAATATCTTTGTCATTTTAATGAATTTTCTAAATGACTGAAATTGAAAGGATTGAGTTTCTTTTTCCTTGTCACGAAGTTATTCCGCTGACTTCTTCTTCTTCTTCCTCTTCTTCACTTGTTTACCCTCCAAGGTCGGTTTTCCCTCGGACACAGCAAGGAATCCCACTTCTACCGCCTCAAGGAAAGTGTCCTGGAGCTTAAGACTCTGGGTCAGGGGATACAACTGGGGTGGATGACCAGTACCTCGTCCAGGCTGTCTCACCTGCTATGCTGAACAGGGACCTTGCGGGAGGATGGGAAGATTGGAAGGGATAGACAAGGAAGAGGGAAGGAAGCGGCCGTGGCCTTAAGTTAGGTACCATCCCGGCATTTGCCTGGAGGAGAAGTGGGAAACTATGGAAAACCACTTCCAGGATAGCTGAGGTGGGAATTGAACCCACCTCTACTGTTAACCTCCCGAGGCTGAGTAGATCCCGTTCAAGCCCTCGTACCACTTTTCAAATTTCGTGGCAGAGCCAGGAATCGAACCGGGATCTCCGGGGTGGCAGCTAATCACACTAACCACTACACCACAGAGGCGGACTTTCCCATTTTCACATCTTTCTTCCTTTCTTTCTTTCTTTCTTTCTTTCTTTCTTTCTTTCTTTCTTTATTTCTTTCTTTATTTATTTCTTCCTTAATTGTTGCTTCCCTCCAGAGTTGGTTCTTCCCTCGGACTTAGCGAGGGATCCTACCCTTACCGCCTCAAGGACAGTGTCCTAGAACGTGAGACTTTTGGTCAGGTTCCCATTTTCACCACCAGGCTAATGCCGGGACGGTACCTTAATAAATGTCCTGCACCGAGCTCGATAGCTGCAGTCGCTTAAGTGCGGCCAGTATCCAGTATTCGGGAGATAGTAGGTTCGAATCCCACTGTCGGCAGCCCTGAAAATGGTTTTCCGTGGTTTTCCATTTTCACACCAGGCAAATGCTGGGGCTGTACCTTAATTAAGGCCACGGCCGCTTCCTTCCCACTCCTAGCCCTTTCCTGTCCCATCGTCGCCGTAAGACCTATCTGTGTCGGTGCGACGTAAAACAACTAGCAAAAAAAAAAAATAATAAATGTCCAAGGCAGATTTCCTTCCCAATCCTTCCCCACCCATTGTTGGTGGAAAGACGCCAAATCACAGCGCATTACTTCCGCTAAAGCAAAAAAAAAGATTATTATTTTATCCCCGCTAAAATGGAACACCTCTGTCGTTCAATAAACTGTTTTCGCGCTGTATTCGAACAACTACGCTGTCGATACTGACACATATGTGTTCCCGGCCTTAACCGATTCAGCCACGAAGTCAACGTACGCTGTGGATGCTATAGGTTTAGTACTACTGTGTGTTCGTTCCACTTCACGAGTTAATGTCTGTGTCAAATTCTTCAGTGACGGTTTAGTGTTCATTTAACTCCTTTACATTACAAAGCATGTGGTATATTAATTCGACCGTATTACGGGTACCTGTTATTTCAAGGCGCAATAAAACACGTCCCGCCTCTGTGGTATAGTGGTTAGTGTGATTAGCTGCCACTTCCCGGAGGCCTGGGTTTGATTCCCGGCTCTGCCACGAAATTTGAAAAGTGGTACGAGGGCTCGAACGGGGTCCACTCAGCCTCGGGAGGTCAACTGAGTAGAGGTGGGTTCGATTCCCACCTCAGCCATCCTGGAAGTGGTTTTCCGTGGTTTCCCACTTCTCCTCCAGGCAAATGCCGGGATGGTACCTAACTTAAGGCCACGGCCGCTTCCTTCCCTCTTCCTTGTCTATCACTTCCAATCTTCCCATCCCCGCAAGGCACCTGTTCAGCATAGCAGGTGAGGCCGCCTGGGCGAGGTACTGGTCCTCATTCCCAGTTATATCCCCCGATCCAGTGTCTGAAGCTCCAGGATACTGCCCTTGAGGCAGTAGAGGTTGGATCCCTCGCTCAATCCGAGGGAAAAACCAGCCCTGGAGGGTAAACAGATTAAGTATGTAATAAAACACGTTTTTGCAGTATGGTCCTTAGTATTTGGCGCGGAGTTGTACACAGTAGCTCCAAGCTAATAGTGCTAACCGTTACGCTACGGAGGCGGACACAGTAATAATAATAATAATAATAATAATAATAATAATAATAATAATAATAATAATACATTTATATGAGTATTATATAACGCAGAAGGTTGGATTGTAGTGATATTTATCTTTCCTTCCCACAAATCTTCTGCCAGATTTCAACCCTTCAAACCACAGCTGCTTCTAGTCCATGGACCGGGTGAGGAATGGAATGAATGAAGCCCCCATCTAGCGATGGGGATAGGAATTGTACCGGCAGCCAAATTCTGTCGCATTCCTCTGGGGAAATGATTAATGAATGACAGATGTTATGAAATCGTATAGCGGTGAAAGGCCGACGCGCTGTCGCGTGAGCCACAGAGGCTTTGCAATCATACAATCTTGTACTAAAAAAGCGAGTGCCCATTGTACTGCGTTACCAAGCCATGGGTAATATTTAGGTTATATTTACGATGACAGACACGAAGCAGTTTCTCCTACATGTTTTAGTAAGTGATTTTAGATGCCATGGTCATAGCTCCGAAGCATCTAGTTGTAAGTAGAATCCTTACTATGTCAAAACACCCACGTGCAATGGACGCGATTCGAACCTTTTTTTTAATGTTGACCACGACGTTTACAACACTCATTGGAAGCAACTGCTACTACTGATATTTCTTTCTTTTAAATATATAAATATATGCTTCTTTTATTATCTCTTTTTTACATCAATTTATGTTACAGTAACAGCGAAAGTCAAATATTGAGATTAATAGGAGCAAAGACAATATTGAAAATATTATTAATAATAATAATGTTATTTCCTTTACGCCACATTAACTACTTTTACTTCTTTCGGAGCCATGTTGTAAGAAATCATGCAAATAATCACAATGAAAACCTGATGAATCCTTATTGATTTATATCAATGTTTTAGCTGTTCATCTGCAAATTGGCGTTGTTTGTCACCATAAATACCTAAAGTGTGTTTCTTATTTGGATTTTTTGTGCAGTTTACCAGATAGTCGTATACATCTAGTTGGAGGCTTACAATGTTGGCACTATGTGATCGGGTTACACTTGAAACACATTACACGTATACACCAATAAATAACACTACTACAGACTGGAGTTGTGCTAGCTGGAGGTTGAAATACGGTTTTATGACCGCCTTGGTGTGAAGACAGTGACAGTGTCACTCGGCTATCATGTCCACATATATCTTCCTGTATTGTACCTGTTCCGGGCATCGACAAAGTGCTAAGTATAAATCCTGCTTCACAAATTTGTCGCGAATGGAGATCTTATGGATGAAGGACTTCGGAGAATCGAACCCGGGCATCGAAGTCCCATCCTCACTACTTTCATTCAGAGTAACGGCTATGCTCGAGAGCATATTGGTCATGGCTCTGTCCTGTGAAAATAAAGTGGTCATGTAACATAAATATCTTGAAAGTAGGGCACTATAGTAAGAGGAATACATTAATCTAACAAATGATAAGAATGTAATTTTACCAAATTCAAAACACAATTTTATTCACTGAGAGATCATTAGGGAAAACTTCTATACACACATAAGATGCCAAATAATTGTCTGCGTGGCAATTCTTAAGATCTACTGCACTTAACTTTTCGCATAGGCAATGCCATTATGTCTTTACGAATTCGTTATACACTCCTGAATCGCATTCTGACATTCCCGAGCCAAAAACCACTAAACACTGCATATATTACAAATTCACTCTCATATATTAGGGATTTTTCCCTTTCACTTTAGTAAATGAAATGAAATCACTTGGATATCCACTGTATTGTGAAGGAACACATAAATTACATGAAGATGGTGGGATCTAGAGTGTTTTCTTTTCGTATGTCGAGAATTTGAGAGTATTTTACCCATATATTCCTTATTACATCAACGAATTTCCTAGTCGTGAAAATCCCGCCGTCGCCTATCATTAATGGCTCCTATTAATATCACATTACCACGCTACTGAATATACGTCTCTCTCCTCGGTAACAAACGTGTTACTAATATTTACAATGCGGACATTACAACGCTGGTAAGCCTGTAACGCCAAAATGAATCATCATACAATTACACAAAGCACATACAATAAGATCCATAACATGATGGAGCATTATTCCTGTAAACAAGACAATAAATACACTCCAGTACTCTCCAGAATCTCTGATCGATCCAAGGACTTGGATACCAGTCGTCTATCGAACCACGCCTTCTTGACTTCGAGGTGCTACCTGAAATTCCCTAACTACGACTTTATTTTAATACCCTAACTGGAGGAGTGCATCAACTACCGGCCTATTAAACACAAAGCTTTCCGATGGTAAAGACAATTTACTACGCAAGCGAATATTTAAGTACTGTGTTCTAAATGGTGCAAGACTATCCCTACAGGTCAGAAGCACCACATATTCAAGGTCAAAGCCCTTAAGAAACAAACAAGTGAGAGGTCCGGAGTCTCATCTCCCTTTCACCCCTCTTCTCAGAAGCCTAGGGACCCCCGCCTGGCCACAAACAGCTGAGCGGATATACACAATACCACCCTGAATAAACGCTTAATTATTAATTCATCTACCGAATGTTTTCCAGGCATATTACCCTTCATGGGCATCATTCACGTATCATTCACCTTCTTCTAATGCCTCAGAAAATTACACTACTGGCTTATATTATTATTTCTCATGTCCTGCATAAAATCACATATTTTCTCTCTCGCCTTCAATTTCAAACACATGTAATTAAAATCCGCACTATTCAGATACCTTGTAGAATATTTGAAGATGACCTTTACCGATAGAGAGTTACAGTATAACATTTCACACACGCGCGTATCTTTCTAGATCATTGGTTCGCACCTCGAGTCATCGTTTTCTTTCTTCACTTATCAGCATCCTTAAACTAAGAGATGATGTATATAACCATGCAAGATTTTAATTTTTGAAGCACCTGGACAATTAATAATCAGAACTTAAGAAGATCTTACCAGCTGATTTAAAATGGAAATACATAGAAGTCAGCCGAATTATTTAAATTCACCCATCTACGAGTTATTTACTAAACACACATAACTTGTAGGGCATTAAACACTAATTCATGCATATTCCCGAGGATAACTTTGGTGATTAACCACTAATCACCCAGAAGACAAGAAAATAAAGCTGATAAAAATGTATCCCTTTGAGAATAGCATATTTCGCTATCTACACACTATACATGAAATCAAAATGCATGCTGCTGAATTTATCTACAAAGTTAAATTATCATATTAATGCGACCTTTGACGGATTTTCATGCTAAGATATCGTTAGAATGCACTTATCATTTCGGTGTGTAACCTGGTGTTATCTGGCGATACCCAATGGATTTAGTTATCCATGACCACCACCACCATCTTTCTGGTAGAAGGTCCTGGGTTCATATGGCTCCGCGTTGACTCAATGATGTACTGGAAACTGTTACCTCCAAGACGTTGAAACCCCATGCTATCTTTCCACTCAGGAATACCACTGGCACATAGGCGCGATCTCGCAGCTGTAGATACTGGGTTCACGGACACTCACATACATGTGAACACAGATATAAGTCATGTTATTTGAAGTACTGTTTCTGACTTCACGATAAATGCGATAATGGTAGTGACCCCTGATAGCCTCGAGATGGACTACAGCAAGTAGCGATTATTGTCTCTGAATATCGTCACTCGCGCCCAGTTCATTACAAATAGCGATACTTGATCGCTTGTCTATCACTAAACTGAGCGTCACCCTTCAATTACTCATTCCTGGCTAATATGACTCTATTTATTTAGTAGAGTTTATAGCATATGATAATTTCACACGGACTAACTAAGGCATACTGATCTTTAGTTGTCCGTACTCACTGTCTTACTGCACACTGACGATTGCAGATAGCTTAACACGGTCTCTAAATGAAAATCATTTTCTTTGCCTGTATAGAATATCAAAATATTATCTTGTATTCACTCTGTTACAAGAGTAATACTGATCACCCGTACTTGATGTATCACACGCACCTATCACACAATGATTTTAGAAAGGAAGACTTAGTCTGCACTGTGACGTGAACTACACGAAGAGCGATATAGAACAAGATGAAATGTGCAGGGTGCAACGCCTTATGTAGTCGACTAGTGAATTTCGCTAGGGAGAGGGAACGCTCCCCCACTTTGACATATTTTCTCCGTTAATAATCATCTTCCACAGTCTAATGGATGTTCAATTTGTAGCTCTATACACCCTCTATCTACTGAACTATTTTCATTCCAATCGGATGGCAGGCTTCATGGTAATTACGAATGCGTCCTTTAAATTGTTAGGCACGTTGGGTGTGGGTAATGGGGACTTACTGCTCTGCGTTAAGAAAACCCCTAAAAGCCATCTGGTCTTCGTCACTGCGATGCTGTCTTATGTGGCGTCATTAAGAATACGTCGAGAAGTAAATCTTTTTTTACATCATTAGATACTGCAAATTATGCGGAGTTCACTGATCTCGTTTATGTACTTTTCCTGGGCTTGTGACGAATTGTAATTATTATTAGTGAGCTCGAAAAATCTGTGGGCTGGTATCTAGGAAATAGGCAGGGACGTGATAGTAATGTACAGTTCTTAAGCTGAAACCCTGTAAAATAACAATGCATTCTGACACAGGAAGCTTTTTAAGTCTAGCGTCATATCGCTAGCTCTCTTGCACTATAGAGAGGGTAATACAAAGGTCATGTGGCACTCAAAGCTTCTCACTCTCCTTACGCGTAATTATGGCTCCTGCCTCCGAACTCGCACAGGGATTAAAATGCTATTTACAACCAAATATCTCATAAATTGATGCGGAAAACGGCACATATATCTCACTAGGCGTCCCGACATGTCTAATAACGTGGTATTGGACGTTTTCAGTATTTTATAATGAAGGTGTACAGGACTTTAGTTTCCATTTTCATTTTGATTGCAGTGTTATTCAAAATTACACTGACTGACAGAGCAAATGCAACACCAAGAAGGAGTGGCCAGAACTTTATGCCAATTGCAGGGTAGACTGACGTCACTGAGGTATGCTCATGATGTGAAATGCGCCGCTGTGCTGCGCACGTAGCGAACGATAAATGGGACACGGCGTTGGCGAATGGCCCACTTCGTACCGTGATTTCTCAGCCGACAGTCATTGTAGAACGTGTTGTCGTGTGCCACAGGACACGTGTATAGCTAAGAATGCCAGGCCACCGTCAACGGAGGCATTTCCAGCAGACAGACGACTTTACGAGGGGTATGGTGATCGGGCTGAGAAGGGCAGGTTGGTCGCTTCGTCAAATCGCAGCCGATACCCATAGGGATGTGTCCACGGTGCAGCGCCTGTGGCGAAGATGGTTGGCGCAGGGACATGTGGCACGTGCGAGGGGTCCAGGCGCAGCCCGAGTGACGTCAGCACGCGAGGATCGGCGCATCCGCCGCCAAGCGGTGGCAGCCCCGCACGCCACGTCAACCGCCATTCTTCAGCATGTGCAAGACACCCTGGCTGTTCCAATATCGACCAGAACAATTTTCCGTCGATTGGTTGAAGGAGGCCTGCACTCCCGGCGACCGCTCAGAAGACTACCATTGACTCCACAGCATAGACGTGCACGCCTGGCATGGTGCCGGGCTAGAGCGACTTGGATGAGGGAATGGCGGAACGTCGTGTTCTCCGATGAGTCACGCTTCTGTTCTGTCAGTGATAGTTACCGCAGAGGAGTGTGGCGTCGGCGTGGAGAAAGGTCAAATCCGGCAGTAACTGTGGAGCGCCCTACCGCTAGACAACGCGGCATCATGGTTTGGGGCGCTATTGCGTATGATTCCACGTCACCTCTAGTGCGTATTCAAGGCACGTTAAATGCCCACCGCTACGTGCAGCATGTGCTGCGGCCGGTGGCACTCCCGTACCTTCAGGGGCTGCCCAATGCTCTGTTTCAGCAGGATAATGCCCGCCCACACACTGCTCGCATCTCCCAACAGGCTCTACGAGGTGTACGGATGCTTCCGTGGCCAGCGTAATCTCCGGATCTCTCACCAATCGAACACGTGTGGGGTCTCATTGGACGCCGTTTGCAAACTCTGCCCCAGCCTCGTACGGACGACCAACTGTGGCAAATGGTTGACAGAGAATGGAGAACCATCCCTCAGGACACCATCCGCACTCTTATTGACTCTGTACCTCAACGTGTTTCTGCGTGCATCGCCGCTCGCGGTGGTCGTACATCCCACTGAGTCGATGCCGTGCGCATTGTGTAACCTGCATATCGGTTTGAAATAAACATCAATTATTCGTCCGTGCCGTCTCTGTTTTTTTTTTCCCAACTTTCATCCCTTTCGAACCACTCCTTCTTGGTGGCGCATTTGCTCTGTCAGTCAGTGTATATATCAGCAGCAAATACAAACACATTACTTTAAGGTAAATGATCATGGCAAGAATTTAATTTATCCTTCCAGCAGTTATAAATTTCATGTTACGTGATTGTCGGACGAAGACGAATTGCTTCCGTCATCAACTTACTGATAACCAATTGGTTTACTAGGTGTTGGGAGTCACCCACGTTGAAGCCCCGCAGTGTTTGTGTTATGACGCGGCGACTCGTCTGACCTTCTTCGTGGAGTGACACACAGCACACAGTGCTACGCCACGTTTGTGTTTACTACCGGAATGTTGTGCGTAATGTACAAATATGTGCGTTTCATTACTGTAAGAAGTCTGTTCAAGGCTGGTTAGTAGTGCGAAATTAGGAATATTGCTAAGCACAGATCAGTCACAGCGTACATCGCAGTGTGACGTCGGTGGGCAGTAAATAGTTGGGTATAAGTCTGTTCCAGGATAGCTTCTTTTGTAATGGTGTCCACATCAAGTCAGATTTCTGGGGCATTTTACTGTATTTAAGGTAGACCAGTCAGACAATTAATTGCACGGCTTCGTAGGAGAAGGAATGTACTGATGGTATCGCATATCAGTCAGATTCTCATCTCAATTACTCTCTGCATCGCTGACACTGTCTTCTGTAACTGATATGCGATTTGTACTGTTTATTATTATTATTATTATTATTATTATTATTATTATTATTATTATTATTATTATTATTTGCGCTTACGTCACGCCGACACAGACAGGTGTTATGGCAACGATAGGATAAGAGAGGACTAGGACTGAGAAGGAGCTGACAATGGCCTTAATTATTGCTTGGTGAGAAAATGAGAAATCACGGAAAATCTTCTTCGGGGCTGCCGACAGTGAGGTTCGATCCCAGTCTTCGGAATTCAATATCACAGCTACATAATGCGAGCAGCGTAGCCAACTCGCTCGGTTATAATAATAATAATAATAATAATAATAATAATAATAATAATAATATATCTATCGTATGCCTATTCTAAACCTGAAGTGCCTGCAGCTGTGAGCTTGCATCCGGGAGATAGTGAGTTCGAATCCCACTGTCGGCCGCCCTGAAAATGGTTTTCCTTGGTTTCCCGCTTTCACACCAGACAAATGCTGGGGCTGTACTTAAAAAACCACAACTGCTTCCTTCCCACTCCTAGGCCTTTCCTATCCCATCATCGCCATAAGAACTATCTGAGTCGGTGCGACGTAAAGCAAATTGTAAAAAAGGAACTAAAGTATTTTTGAGTTCTTGCTGCACTTCTGGTGCTATCATATTTACCTCAAGCATGCTGGATTTATCGTTTGTGCACGCCATTCTCCTTGCCATGTGAGAGTCCTTGAAGCATACACACTATTAGTTGAGGCTTCCTGAAAACATGATGTTTTCCTATCTATACTTCCGTCAAAAACTAAGTGGAGAAAACCTGGGTGTCTTGTGATGTGCCCTATCATTCTGTCTCTACCGAGCTCGATAGCTGCTGTCGCTTAAGTGCGGCCAGTGTCCAGTATTTGGGAGATAGTAGGTTCGAACCCCACTATCGGCAGGCCTGAAGATGGTTTTCCGTGGTTTCCCATTTTCACACCAGGTAAATGCTGGGGCTGTGCCTTAAGTAAGGCCACAGCCACTTCCTTCCCACTCCAAGCCCTTTCCTGTCCCATCGTCGCCATAAGACCTATCTGTGTCAGTGCGACGTAAAGCAACTAGCAAAAAAACATTCTGTCTCTTTTTCTGGCCCAATTTCGCCAAATTGTTCTCCTTTCACCAATTCAATTCAGTATCTCTTCATTTGTGATTCGATCTACCAATCTCGCCTTCAGCATTCTTCTGTAACACCACATTTCTCAGTTAGTTATCATCCATGTTTCACTTCCATACACTGCCACAGTCCAGACGAAAGTCTTCAGAAACTTCTTTCTAATTCCTCTATCAATGTTCGAATTGAGAGAAGTTCTTTTTTTAAAGGAAGGCCTTCCTTGCTTGTGCTAGTCTGCATTTTATGTCCTCCTTACTTATCCCGTCGTTAGTTATTTTAATACTCAAGTAACAATATTTATCTACATCCTTCAAGACTTTATTTCCCAATCTAATATTTCCTACATCACCTGATTTAATTCGGCAGCACTCCATTACTTTTGTGTTGGGCTTATTTATTTTCATCTTATACTTCTTCTCGAAGACTGGGTTCATACCATTCAGCAATTACCTCAGATCTGAAGACTCTGAAAGAATAACAGTATCATCGGCAAATGTCAGAGTTTTGAATTCCTCTCCTTGGATTGTGATTCCTTTTCAAGATTCCTATTTGATTTATTTTATTACCTGTTCTTTGTTATAATAATAATAATAATATTAATAATAATAATAATAATAATAGTAATAATAATAATAATAATAATATTAATAATCTGATGTCTGGAACGGGATTCACTCACCCTTGTGAGATCAGCGGAAGAGGTTTTTGATATGAGAAGTAAGGGACCCGGTCAAGTAAGCCAACCAGTACGCTCTGCTACGAGATACAGCAGTGCATGTAGGCCACCTGACTGGGCAGCAATGAATGTACCCTATTTTTAAAATGAATTATCTGTGTATACAGGGTGAAACAAAAATTCGAGACCAAATGTTCAGGAACACATTCTTCACGTGTAGAAAAGAAAACTTGGTCTTATAAATATGGGCGCGGAGATGCATATTTTCTTGGCTATTTCTGAGTTGCCTAGATAGTTATCCGTGCGATTAGGGTCGCGCAGTGGTGAGCTTTAATTCGGGAGACAGTGGGTTCGAATGCCACTGTCGCCAGCCCTGAAGATAGTTTCCCGTGGTTTTCCATTTTCACACCAGTCAAATGCTTGGGTTGTTCCTCAATTAAGTCCACAGCCGTTTCCTTCCCACTCCTTACCCTCTCCTATCCAATCGTCGCCATCTGTGTCGGTGCGACGTAAAGCAAATTATTAAAAAAATATCTGAGTTAACTGTTTGTCTAGTACGAACTTAATGTCTGCTGTCGGCTGGAACTGAATGCGAAGCACTGATGTGATATGCATGAACTCTGGGTGTGAACTGTGAAGCCTATCAGACAGTAGGAACTCCGCGAAGAATGTCCGAGCATGTTTAGTAGTCGATTAGGCGACGATCGGAGGCCTGTATACAGACAGATGGTAGAAATTTTGAGTACTAGATTTAATGAATGGCAACATAGTGAATCGTGATTTCAAGAAATAACCATATTTCAATGCAATGCGATCATACTTGAATAACTCATACACTAGGCACCTCCGAACCCAAGTTGAAAAACACTAATATTATTCTGTACGAATATAGAATGCCCTCTGATTTACGCTGTATTTTTGTTACATTCTGCTGCCATATGACACCCAGGTGTCACTGAATCTTCTCCATACAGATCTATGCATTTATAATTATGAGGGTATTTAGGGGTTTTAGTAAGAATGTAAAAGAAGGGACATACAAGTCCCTGGTAAGACACGAAGTAGAGTATGGTTCCAGCGTAGGGGACCCTCACCAGTACTACTTGATTCGAGAACTGGAAAAAATCCAAAGAAAAGCGGCTCGATTTGTTCTAGGCGATTTCCGACAAAAGAGTAGCGTTACGAAAATGTTGCAAAGTTTGTGTTGGGGAGACTTCGAAGAAAGGAGACGAGCTGTTCTACTAAGTTTTATGTTCCGTGCTGTCAGTGGAGGGATGGCGTGGAATGATATTAGTAGACGAATAAGTTTGAGTGGTGTTTTTAAAAGTAGGAAAAATCGCAATATGAAAATACAGTTGGAATTGAAGAGGACAGAGTGGGGCAAATATTCTGTTATAGGAAGAGGTGTTAGTGATTGGAATAATTTCCCAGCGGAGATGTTCAATAAATTTCAAAATTCTTCACAATCATTTAAGAAAAAGCTAAGAAAACAACAGACAGAGAATCCACCACCTGGGAAACTGACCTAAATGCGGATAAATATTGATTGATTTGATTTTAATTCTTCAATGTTGACTGATTTTTCTTAGGTGTTCATTCGGGAAGTCGTACTTCTGTTCCCACGATAGCAGTTTCTCCTGAGATCGGTGACGTTTGAGGATGTCTAACACATTCGCATGGGCGGTGGTGAACACATGTCGTACCACCTCTCTGCCTTCTCAGCAAAACAAGAGGGAATTCAGTTCTTGCCAAATGGTTCCAGGAAGAGTCATAGTGAATGGCTTGACCATCAGTCGCAGCGACGGCAATAATGGGACGTGGAATGTTGACAAATGACTCTCTAAATCATCAATAATGGCGGTAAATCTCTACAAGCACACAAATCTCTGCAGTCTTAACAACAGCGTTAATGATTGCCAGATGTTGCTATGTTATTCATGGTCTTGTCATTCTATGGTATTTAGAATTCTCCTGAAGGAAACTGAACCGTTTCGGGGTATGAAGTCTTGAAGGTTTGTGCAAGTAAAAATAGGTGCTGAAACATTGAAATTACACCGTCAGCGATGTTGTAAAAGGTGTATATTTCGAAGTTCTAACACAACAACATGGAAGACGGAAACAATCCACTTACAGGGAAAAGCACCAAGAATAATATTAGACACCGTCACAAACGTGTTAATAATTACAATCCCACACGTTGAAGAACTACTGGAAAAAATATGGACACAGCAGTGTCTCTTAAAATGTGTGCTAAATGAAAAAGTATTCAACAAATTAGATTCTAATTATATCTCCACCAACCGCTGCCTCCGCCGCCCGCACTAGGGTTTAGTATAGTATAGTCGCTCAAAAACTGATATGAGTGAATGGTATAGTCGTGGGTCCAGATCTCTCCAGAAAGATTTCACCACGTTGTAGAATCGATGCCTCGTCGTTTTGTTGCCGTTTTGAGGGCTCGGAGAGGAGCAACTCGTTATTAATATCACATTCAGTGACTTCCCGTGATGTTTGGCCACTCGGTGTATTTTTATAATAATTAAAATGTGGTCTTATAAGATATTAAAAGCCCTGAAGATGGTTTTCCGTGGTTTCCCATTTTTACACCAGGCAAATGCTGGGGCTGTACCTTAATTAAGGCCACGGCCGCTTCCTTCCTACACTTAGCCCTTCCCTGTCCCATCGTCGCCAAAAGACCTATCTGTGTCGGTGCGACGTAAAGCAACTAGCAAAAAAAAAAAAGGAAGAAAGAGAAGGGCAGAGTATGGGGTAGGGCTATTATCAGGAATATAATTACAAGCAACATTTTCTGTTAGGCACGTAAATGAGCGAATGGTGTGGATAGATTTGGTAGTTCGAGGAATTAGGACGAGAATTGTCTTAGTGTATTCACCATGTGAGGGTGCAGATGAGGATGAAGTTGACAAGTTTTATGAAGCATTGAGTGACATCGTGGTCAGGGTCAACATCAAGAATAGAATAGTGCTAATGGGCGATTTCTATGCGAGAGTTGAAGAAGGAACTGAAGGATACGAAAGGGTTATTGGTAAATGTGGGGAAGATATGGAAGCTAATGGGAACGGGAAGCGTTTGCTGGACATCTGTGCTAGTATGGGTTTAGCTGTTACGAATACATTCTTCAAGCATAAGGCTATTCACCGCTACACATGGCAGGCTAGGGGTACCAGATCCATAATTGACTATATCTTAACGGACTTTGAATTCAGGAAATCTGTTAGGAATGTACGAGATTTTCGTGGATTTTTCGATGATACAGACCACTATCTGATCTGTAGTGAACTAAGTATCTCTAGGCCCAGGGTAGAGAAAGTGAAATATGTCTGCAAACGAATCGAGGTAGAAAATCTCCAGGATGAGGAAAGTAGACAGAAGTACATGGATATGAAAATGAAATGTCTTATGGCTTTTAGTGCCGGGATATCCCAAGACGGGTTCGGCTCGCCAGGTGCAGGTATTTCTAATTGACTCCCGAATGCGACCAGCGCGTCGTGATGAGGATGAAATGATGATGAAGACAACACATACACCCAGCCTCAGTGTCGTAGGAATTAACCAATTATGGTTAAAATCCCCGACCTGGCCGGGAATCGAACCCGGGACCCTCTGAACCGAAGGCCAGTACGCTGACCGTTCAGCCAACGAGTCAGTACATGGATATGATTAGTGAGAAGTTTCGAACAGTAGACAGTAAGCAGGTTCAGGATATAGAAAGAGAATGGGTGACATACAGGGATGCTGTAGTAGAAACAGCAAGGGAATGCCTAGGAACAACTGTGTGTAAAGATGGGAAAAGGCGAACGTTTTGGTGGAATGATGAAGTGAGAGCAGCTTGTAAACGTAAAAAGAAGGCTTATCAGAAATGGCTCCTACAAGGACCGAGGCAGACAGGGATTTGTAGGTGTCTGTCTGTTAGGTCATCAGCCCAGAGGCTGGTTGGATCCTCAAATAGCACCACCAAAGGTTATGCGGTTATAAGGAAACAGCAAAAACCAATGGCAGCACCAAAATGAGGCGTACTAGGCAAGATGAGGAGTGAGGTAGTTTGCCATTGCTTCCCTCACTGGGTCAGATTGTACTATTGCAGCACGACTGACCCTATGAGCAGCACCTTTCATAACACTCAGATGCACTAGTCATGCTCTGAATGTCATTACTCAGCACCACCCATACCCCAGCAGCTTCCATATTGTCACAGCCATGGATGAGACTGGGACTTCGGTGAAAGCTACACTTTACTCTGGCCTGTGCCAAGATTTGTAGGTAGATTAAAGAAACAGAGAAAAACAAATAGTTGTTGAATCCAAAAATAAGTCGTGGGAAGATTATGGTAATAACCATGAAAGGCTAGGTCAAGCAGCAGGGAAACCTTTCTGGACACTAATAAAGAATCTTAGCAAGGGAGGGAAAAAATGAACAGTGTTTTGAGTAATTCAGGTGAACTCATAATAGATCTCCGGGAATCATTGGAGAGGTGGAGGGAATATTTTGAACATCTTCTCAACGTAAAAGGAAATCTTCCTGGTAGTGTTGCGAACAGCCAAGCTCATGGGGAGGAGGAAAATCATGTTGGTGAAAGTGTGCTTGAGGAAGTGGAAAGGATGGTAAATGTATTCCATTGTCATAAAACAGCAGGAATAGACGAGATTAGACGTGAAATGGTGAAGTATAGTGGGAAGGCAGGGATGAAATGGCTTCATAGAATAATATGGTTAGCATGGAGTGTTGGTAAGGTACCTTCAGATTGGACAAAACAGTAATTGCACCTATCTGTAAGCAAGGGAACAGGAAGAAGTCCAACAACTATCGAGGTATCTCATTGATTAGTATACCAGGCAAAGTATTTACTGGCATCTTGGAAGGGAGGGTGCGATCAGTAGTTGAGAGGAAGTTGGATGAAACCCAGTGTGGTTTCAGACCACAGAGGGCCTATCAGGATCAGATTTTCAGTTTCGGTTTATATTTCGTAGATCTAGAGAAAGCATATGACAGGGTACCGGGGGAAAAGATGTTCGCCATACTGGTGGACTATGGATTTAAAGGTAGATTATTAAAATCAATCAAAGGCATTTATGTTGACAATTGGGCTTCAGTGAGAATTGATGGTAGAATGAGTTCTTGGTTCAAGGTACTTACAGGGGTTAGACAAGGCTGTATTCTTTCACTCCTGCTGTTCGTAGTTTACATGGATCATCTGCTGAAAGGTATGAATTGGCAGGGAGGTATTCAGTTAGGTGGAAATGTAGTAAGCAGTCTGGCCTATGCTGACGACTTGGTCTTAATGGCAGATTGTTCCGAAAGCCTGCAGTCTAATATCTTGGAACATGAAAATAGGTGCAATGAGTATGGTATGAAAATTAGCCTCTCGAAGATTAAATTGATGTCAGTATGTAAGAAATTCAACAGAACTGAATGTCAGATTGGTGATAAAGCTAGAACAGGTCGATAATTTCAAGTATTTAGGTTGTGTGTTCTCCCAGGATGGTAATATAGTAAGTGAGATTGAATCAAGGTGAAGTAAAGCTAATGCAGTGAGCTCGCAGTTGTGATCAACAGTATTCTGTAAGAAGGAAGTCAGCTTCCAGACGAAACTATCTATACATTGGTCTATTTTCAGACCAACTTTGCTTTAAGGGAGCGAAATATGGGTGGACTCAGGATATATTATTCATAAGTTAGAAGTAACAGACACGAAAGTAGCGAGAATTATTGCTGGTACAAAGAGGTGGGAACAATGGCAGGAGGGACTCAGAATGAGGAGATAAAGGCTAATTTAGGAATGAACTCGATGGACGAGGCTGTACGCATAAACCGGCTTCGGTGGTGGGGGTCATGTGAGGCGAATGGAGGAGGATAGTTGACCTAGGAGAATAATGAACTCTGCTATGGAGGGTAAGAGAAGTAGAGGGAGACCAAGATAACGATGGTTAGACTCAGTTTCTAACGATTTAAAAATAAGAGATATGGAACTAAATGAGGCCACAGCACTAGTTACAAATAGAGGATTGTGGCGACGTTTAGTAAATTTACAGAGGCTTGCAGACTGAATGCTGAAAGGCATAACAGTGTTTTATGATAATATATTATTATTATTATTATTATTATTATTATTATTATTATTATTATTATTATTTACCATAGGTAGGCAAGCCTAGTCTTGGACCTTTCCTCTGCACCGATTGTGCGACGTTAAATATATAGGAAGATGAAGATTGACTTCACGCACACGTAAAAGAAAGCAGGCTTTGAGTTTCATGTATCTGTTGATACTCTGACCATACCTATGGGACATTCTGTATTAATAAGTATAATGTTAATGCTTTTTACGTCCCACTAACTACTTTTGGTGGTCCAGGAGATGGCGAGGTGCCAGGATTTGTCCCGCAGGAGTTCTTTTACGTGCCAGTAAATCTACCGTCACGAGGATGACGTATTCGAACACTTCCAAATATCACCGGACTGAGTCAAGATCGAACCTGCCAAGTTGGGGTGAGAAGGCCAGCGCTTTAACCGTCTGAGCCACTCGAACCGGCTAACCTCCTATTCTTCTTGGAATCCGAACCATAGGGACGTGACCTCTCAATTCAAAAATTCCACCGGAAATGGAACCATGGATAACTTGGTGAGGGGTTAACACTAATCACAACAAATTCCAAAAGTGTATTAAATTAAACAGGAACAGTATGAACAAACCAGTTATAAGAAAGACGTTACCCTCCTCGTATAAGCAAGCCCAAGTGAGAGAAAGCATCTTTATTTTTCTACCGCTTTTCCCACACCTGTGGGGTCGCGGGTGAGAACTGTGTCACACATATGTGGATTTGTCCATATTTTACGGCCGGATGCCCTCCCTGACACCAACCTTATATGGAGGGATATAATCACTACTGCGTGTTTCTGTGGTAGTTGGTAGTGTAGTATGTTGTGTGAATATGAAGAGGAAAGTGTTGGGACAAACACAAACACCCAGTCTCCGAGCCAGAAGAATTAAAGAAGCGATTAAAATCCCCGACCCGGCCGGGACTCGAACAGGGACCCTCTGAACCGAAGACCATTCAGCCAATGAGTTGGACCCTGTAAGAGAAAGCATAAGTATTACTTACTATCTTATCCAAATCTAGACATTTCTGGCCTAGTCAATGCTCTATCTAGATCAGATCACCACTGAACAGTAGGGAAGAATGCTTAGGGCAAAGGTATATGAACAAGACGCTCAGAAATGATGTAGGAGTGTTGCATATATTTTAGGGGTTCTGATAGTTATGATCGCTAATATGTATGCAAATATCACTGCAGAACCGTTGTGCGGGTAGTGGACATTAGCGTCTTGGTTAAATACGTTTATATTCTCACTTACTTGAGCTTAAAAATTCTTCTCTACTTATCGGACACTTGTCATCCTGTGGCCCGTTCCTTTCAACTTCTCTTCCAGCGTGGGCTAACTTCCAAGCTGTTATCAAACTCATTGTCACTTAACTTTGGATATCCCAACAAATCCGCAGGTTCAAGAAAGGCTGCGCCCTTGGTGAAGCTCAATGCAATGGAATATATTCAGTAAAGCCTGTAATAAATTTGAGGAAAATCGAAGAAAGGGAAAAATGTATTTTTTCTCGTTTTTGTAAGATTAGTTAATCAATTTTTGGATACATACCCGTTTTATTTCTCGTACTTGTAAACTTACAATTATTATTATTTTGTCTTCTTAACCTTTTCCGTCCAATGCCCGAGTTAACTTGGATGTCAACATGTCTCCCGTTGTCCTAAACTCGTGTTAACTTGGATTTCAAACGAAGCTCTCTTCTCCACTTCCGAGTTCAGTCTGTTGTTCTTCACAAGGTGGTATCATCTGAAATTTTCTGTTCAGACTACAGCCGATTCATAAATCGTCTTACCGTATCTTGACAATATTTATGTGCCTCGCGTTTTTCTTGGATTGGTGGACAGGTGTGCAAAGAAAACACGAAGGAAGATTATATTTTATACATGTTAGAGAATTATGATGAGTCCAACTTTTATGAGTATAGTGAAGACAATTTGCAATGTAGAAAGCTGTAGACATGTATCAAGCCATTGTCAAGATCTGGTAAAGGAGCTAAGATAAAAATATTGCTAATTTTGGTGACGTAAATTCACAAGCAAATTATTTTAAACACCAATTGTATGACAAACGTAGAAAACAAACTGCTGGGCCCACGTCAAGTTTTTAGGAAGCCTTAAACCATCTTGTGTAAGGTTCAAGGACTCTAGCATCACAAGGAAAATGTCATGCACACGCACTACATTCACCATGCTTGTGGTAAATGTGATACCACCAGAACTGCAGGATGAACTCAAAACACTTTAAGTTTATAAGACCCATACTCCTATTCTCCTTCTTCTTCTTATTATTATTATTTTTTTTATTATTACCGAGTAGCCTGCCTGGTGGCCATGATCGTTAAGGAGTTGAAGTCTAAACGGTCTGACACCGCGGTTAGCCGGTTCGAGTCCCGTTGGTCAGAAAAATTACCATCAGAATGTTGGCCGGCAGGGAAGGGGAGGTGGTGGTATACAATTTATAATCATTAGACTGCGTGCCAAAAGCCTGGATTAAATTTTAAATCTGTACGCAGTGTTCGTACGGAGTGATGGCATATGGCGCTGTTGATAGTGATCCATCCGTCGGATGAAGACGTTAATCCTTGTGTAGGCACCTCGGTGCTATTCGACAGGAGTAGGCTATGTGTCGGCACCGGGTTTCACCCTCTCCCTTCCTGCTATCATATATCACGTCATCCATTTCATCTCATTGACTCATTTGATGAGATTGACGTCAGAAAGTGCATCTGGTCATAAAAACCCGCCACGACAGATTCAACTTACCTAATATCCGACGCCGTAGGGAAACGGGACTAGAGTTGGACAAACATATTATTATTATTATTATTACCGATTATTATTATTTCCAATGACTTCCAGTAGCGGTGTAAATACAATTTGTTTTTAGCCTATTTCAGCCATCCCGAGCTCGATAGCTGCATTCGCTTAAGTGCGGCCAGTATCCAGTATTCGGGAGATAGTAGGTTCGAACCCCACTGTCGGCAGCCCTGAAAATGGTTTTCCGTGGTTTCCCATTTTCACACCAGGCAAATGCTGGGGCTGTACCTTAATTAAGGCCACGGCCGCTTCCTTCCCACTCCTAGCCCTTCCCTGTCCCATCGTCGCCATAAGACCTATCTGTGTCGGTGCGACGTAAAGCAACTAGCAAAAAAAAAAAAAGAAAAATGCAGCCATTGTCGAAACATCCAGAACAATCTGGCATGGGACATGCATAAGGATGAAAAGAACTTGTGATTGAAGCGGATAATGAATATTATTTTCATATTTTCCTTTTTGCTGCCAGTACAGTTTGGTTTGCGGTGACACTGGGGTATAGGAGTGAGATAAGACTGGAAATGTTCCCGTTACCGCCTTAATGAAACTACTGACTGGTGTGGAAATGATGTGCCAGCGATGGGGCTCGAACCCACCCTTCCCAGAACGTAAACTTACATCTCTACGACTCGTTCCACGAAACCAATTCATTCGATTATTAGAATAAAGCGTTTCGTTCACGAGATGTAATAATAATAATAATAATAATAATAATAATAATAATAATAATAATAATAATAATAATAATAATAATGTGCGGATTTTTAATGTGTTGGACAACAGACCTGACGTCTCGGATAAATGGTTCAAAGAAGCAAGGAAGGACCTCAAGAGCATGGGACTGAATCAGGAGGACATCCCTAAGCGATTAAAATACAGATCAGTGGTCAACAAATTTAAGGGCTTACACGATGAGCAAAAGCAGAACAGCCGCTGGACAGAAGAGAGATGACAATTGGCCAGATAAAGATTGCAACGTTTGGGGCTGCAAAAAAGTCTCCATAAATGCCGTTACTTGACGTGGTCTCTAATGCCCTAAACGAGAATAATCATAAAAATAATAATAATAATAATAATAATCTTTCTTTCTTTCTTTCTTTCTTTCTTTCTTTCTTAATATGTTCAACCTCAATGGTTGGTTTCTCCCTCGGACTCAGCGAGGAATCCCACCTCTACCGCCTCAAGGGCAGTGTCCTGGAACTTGAGACTTTAGGTCGGGGGATTAAACTGGGAAGGAGGACTAGTACCTCGCCCAGGCGGTCTCACCTGCTATGCTGAACAAGAATCTTGTTGTAGGATGGGAAGTTTGGAAGGGATAGACAAAGAAGAGGAAAGGAAGCAATCGTGGCCTTAAGTTAGATATCATCCAGGCATCTGTCTGGACGAGAAGTGGGAAACAACAGAAAACCACTTCGAGGATGGCTGAGGAGGGAATCGAACCCCTCCTCTCTCGACTCAGGGTGAAAAATGGTGAATAATGGGTTGAATGCCTTAAATCAGGATACTTATATCTCAGAAACTGAAGATATTAGAGACCTGAAAATTGGTATTTGGGATCTCCCTTACAAATAAAAAAAATAGGTATTGTTTTGTTAGTGGAAAATTCAAATAATGGGGGGTGAAAAGGGGGGTGAATTTTTAGAATGAGTGTATCTCTATCTCAAAACCTTAAAAGATTACAGATGTAAAAATTGGTAGTTAGAATCTCCTTTAAAAATAAAGAAACACGTATTTTTTTGTTTTTGGAAACTCCAATTAATGGGGGTTAAACAGGAGTTACAAATTGGGGTGAATTTTTACAAAGACTATAAGTGCAGTATATCTCAGAAATGTAAAATGTTACAGACGTAAAAATTGGTATTTGAATCTCCTGTAAAGTAAAGAAACGTACGTGATTTGTTTTTGGAAACTCCACTTAAGGGGAACTAAAAAGGGGGTGAGATTTTAAAATGAGCATTTCTACAGTATGTCTTAAAGAATTAACATGTTACAGAAGTGAAAAATGCTATTTATTATCTCTTTTACAAATAAAGAATCATGTTTTCTGTTTTCGGTAAAACCACTTGGGTGGGGGTGGGGTAAAAGTGGCTGAAAATGGGGTTGCAAACCGAAGATGTTACAGACGTGAAATTTGGTATTTGGAATCTCCTTTAAAAATAAATACGTATTTTTTTGTTTTCGGAAATCCACTTAAAAGGGGTGGAGAATTGAAAAATTAGTTGAATTATTTGTATATTATATATCTGTGTACTATTATCTCAAAAACGAAAGATTTTCCAGACGTGAAAATTGGTATTTGGAATCTCCTTTAAAAGTAAAGAAACACATATTCTCGGAATATTCAATGAGGGGTGCGGATGAAAAAATTGAAAAATTAATTGAATTAATTGTATGTGGATACTTGCATCTAATAAAAACTAAAGTTGTTAAAGACGTGAAAATTGGTTTTTGGATCTCCTTTACAAACAAAGAAAAACACGTTTTGGGGAGAAAATCATCTTGGGGGGCGGGGGTGAAAAGGAGTTGAATTCCTTTTATGAGGACACATATCTCAAAAACTGAAGATGTTACAGTCAGGATAATTGGTATTTAGAAGATCCTTTACTATTAAAGAAACAAGTATTTTTTGCCGGAGAATTCACTTAAGGGGTGATTGTGAAGGGAAGTGAAAAAAGTGAGATATTTTTATGGGGATACTTATATCTCAAAACTGAAAGTAACAGACGTGAACATTGGAATTTGGAATCTCACTTAAACATAAAGAAACACGCCTTCATTTTTTCGGGGGGGGGGGGGGGGGGGAAGAAACACGTAATCTCGGAAAATCCAATGAGGGGTGCGGATGAAAAAATTTAAAAAATTAATGGAATTAATTGTATGAGGATACTTACATCTAATAAAAATAAAGTTGTTACAGACGTGAAAATTGGTATTTGGGTCTCCTTTAAAAAGAAAGAAAAACGCGTTTTTGGGAGGAAATCATCTTGGGGGCGGGGGTGAAAAGGAGTTGAATTCCTTTTATGAGGACACATATCTCAAAAACTGAAGATGTTACAGCCATGATAATTGGTATTTAGAAGATCCTTTACTATTAAAGAAGCAAGTAATTTTTGCCGGAAAATTCACTTAAGGGGGATTGTGAAGGGAAGTGGAAAAATTGAATTCTTTTTACTGGGATACTTATATCTCAAAACTGAAGGTAAGAGACGTGAACATTGGTATTTGTAATCTCCTTTAAACATAAAGAAACACGCCTTCTTTTCTGGGGGGTTGGGGAGGGGTAGATCAACTTAACGGCGGTGGGGTGAAAAAGGAGTTGAGACCAAATGAACTGATCTTTTTTAATCTTGCCTGGGTTCGTTTTCAATAGCCATATTTTCCTTTGGAGGAGTTAAAGTTAGATTACAGTAGATTCTCCTGGCATATCAATAAAAAATTAAACACATTTAAAATAAACGATAGGAATGAAATTGACCGTGCAATTGTTCACCTCTATAATAAGGTCAATAATGCACGAAAGTATTATATCATTCGTATCGCCGGAAATGTCGCGCACTTGCCTACGCGCCACGATGCTGCTGTTTACATTGTCAGCAATGACAATGGCAGCAGATGTAATATACCGCCAAGTTGCGGTCTTGCTTCTTGCTGTGAGGTCCATAACATCAATAATAATAATAATAATAATAATAATAATAATAATAATAATAATAATAATAATAATAATAATAATAATATTTTGGACCATCGTCAAAATATGCGGACCGCGCTGGAAACGGGTCCTGGCCGGGTAATGACTACGAATGCAGTCCGGCCGCGGTTTCAGCCCCGTCAAGGCATCCAAGACGACACCACGCCGGATCTCCTCAAGGATTTGATCCATATTAAAAATGATTATAGGAAAAGATGGCAAATATTTAGGGAGCCAACTGACCGGGTGGAATACCTGGACCTATCCCGGGAAGTACAAAATCGATTATTGGAAAGAAATATTGAAAAAAGGGAGGAACATTGCCGTAATCTCTCAGAAAACGAGTCTGCTCACGAATTTTGGCGGATTCTCTCAGAAAACGAGTCAGATCGCGAATTTCGGTGGATTATGTATAAAACGTTAAGCATTCAATTATAAATGTCAGTGTAATACCGAAGCGAAGCACGGGTATCTTGCTAGTAATAGTAATAATAATAATGTTTTACCTGGATAGACGCCATGGTATTAAGAAGTAACAAGTCTCATCAACTTCCCCAAAGCTACTGAAGGCCATTAAAATGTTGGAGGGTGGAGAAAGGGAGAGTTGTTTAAGGTGGAGTGGCGCTCTTTGGATTATCTCCATCAAAACGTGACTCCCAACGTGCTACACTTTGCTTCCCCCGGGGTCAAGAATGTGCCGTTAATAAAGCATGGTTTAGAAAACATTGCGGGCTGCCTACCCGAGGAGGTAAAGGCTTGAACGCTTCATCCTAGTCGTGCGATCGCACGGACTCCAATATACGCCAGCCTCGTGTCGGTAGATTTACCAGCACGTAAAGGAACTCCTGTGGACAAAATTCTGGCACCTCGGCGTCTCTGAAAACCGTAAGAGTAGTTAGTCGAACGTAAAATAAGTATTATTATTATTATTATTATTATTATTATTATTATTATTACCGAGCGCAGTGGCCGAGCGTGTTAACGCCCTATGGCTATGGAGCCAAGCTCTGCAATCAGAGGACGCATGGGTTCGAACACCACTGTCGGCTGTCCTGAGAATTGCTTTCTGTGGTTTCCCATTTTCACTTCCAGACAATTGCTGGGACAGTTCCTATCCACAGGGGACAGCCGATTCCTTCGACCGCCTTACCCAGTTTCATTCACCAGCATTCATTTCAACTTCATTAGTTCCTCAACTGACGATGGCGTCAGGTAGGGCAACCTGCCGCAAAAGCATGCCATATAAATTCATCTCACACCTAAACTCCAACTCCATATCAAGAAATGGGGCTATGAATTGAAATGGAATTGAAATGGTGTATGGGTTTTAGTGCCGGGAGTGTCGGAGGTCATGATCTGCTTGCCAGGTGCAGCTCTTTTGATTTGAGTCCCGTAGGCGACCTGCGCGTCGTGTTAGGCATGGAATGATGATGAAGACGACACATACACACAGCTCCCGTGCCAGCGAAATTAACCAATGATGATTAAATTTCTCGACCCTGCCGGGGATCGAACCCGAGATCTCTGTGACCAAAGGCCAGCACGCTAACCATTAAGCCATGGAGGTGGACACGGGACTGAGAGATATACGTATATACATTATTATTATTATTATTATTATTATTATTATTATTATTATTATTCGGATTTAAGGAAAGCAGTAATTGCACCTTTCTAAAAGTAAGGGGACATAAAATATTGCGACAACTCCTGCGGTATTTCATTCATCTGTATTGAGCAAGGTGTTCACACGCATTTTGAAAAGTAGGTTGTGGTAGGGCTTGAACCCACTGCATTTAGTCTAAAATCGTCTTTCTAGGTCCTGTTCTGATCTCTCTACATTCACTGAATGAATTCCTTGTACGAGATTTACTTCAGCAGTAAAGTGTTACCTACTTCGCAGAATGTATTAATATAGACAGCAACACCCATTACGCAACAGCCCTCACGTGTTTTGGCCTACCATGTAAGCGCTACTCAGTCCGAAAGTCTAGAGATGACTTATCTTGGTTAGGCGTGGTCAGCGCTTCGAAACCTCTCGACCATAATTTTTGGCTTTCTAGACCGGGGCTGCTACCTCGAAGTCAATAATTTCCCCAATTGGTCCCACGTTGGCCGAGTGGAACTCAAAACAGCCCTTAGGTCCAGGTAAGGATCCCTAACCTAGCCGGGAATCGAACACTGGACCTCTAGGTAGAGGCAAGCCCTCAGTGCAGCAAATTAATGTTTGAAGCCGTCTAGTACTTAAGAAATTTGATCTTCCATTAGGGCGATGGAGTGTAAAATACTTGGAAAGGATAGTTATTATTCCTTGATCAAAGGAAATGACATCTCACGCAGATATTGGACTTAAAAGCTTCTCTTTTATGTCTCAGTGATATAATGAGGACTCTAGGTGCCCTCTATAATGAAATTGTTCACACCCTCTTTGTCACAACAGAAGAGGAATGTGCCACATTCGTAAGCAGTACTGACTGAGACAGCAATTGATGTTGAATACTTTGAATGTTCTCCTATTAATTAAATGGAATATAGAAATGCTAGCATAGCTGTGCGTCCGAGGAAGAAGAATTAACAGTAGGAGATTGAGTTCCTTTCTTTCCCTTAGCATCCCATTCTTCTGTACAAGTTACTGGAGAGGTCCTTCCTAGCCATGCTCGGTTTGCACGGAAGGAAATGGGTTCGATTCCCTGTCAGGAATATGGAATATTTAGAAAGGACATTTCCGCTACTGAAGAGGCACATGGTACTAAGGTTTACACAACCTACACCATAAATGAGTTCCAGGTTAGTTCCTGGGGTGCGAAGGGTGCTGGGCGAATCGCATTTAATGCCGGGGTTACAAATTTTGCAAACCATCCACTCCTTCAAAGGTCTTCATAGTGAGTGCGGAGATGGTTCTGCTTGGCAATTCATGGGCACTTCACACTCTTAAATTGTATTAGTCAGACAATAGTGAAATATGTCGATCTAATTAAGAAAATCCAAAGAAAATTTCTCAGATGTGTTTAATAGAAAAGGTTTGGTTATTATCCCTACTACGAATCGTACGCCCTATTACTCAAAGCTGTAGATGCTAGGGAACTATCTCACAGAAGAATTAGTCAGGGTATGTATTTCCTTCATAGAGTAATAAATAACAAAATCGACGATAGTAAAATCAGAGAAATAATTGACATATATGTTCTAAATGTAACTCCCAGTAGATTCCGGAATATAAATTTTCATACCGAAAACTAACACAGACTCCCCTTTATACAGAATTGTGACTCATTATTTACTGTATTATGTGCTGATAATATTTAAAAAGTAGTGAACAGTGTAATTGGAGAAACCTCTAAAGTTCACAACAATACTTTAATAGTAAATAAATAAATAAATAAATAAATAAATAAATAAATAAATAAATAAATAAATAACAGAAATTTTAACAAAAGAGATGTAATTGCCGAGTGACACTGTTGGTCTCTAAATAGAGCTACAGAGTACGTCATCCTTATTAGATTTTATATCGGTTCCTTTAATAATAATCAGTTTTTAAGGGGAGATTGGACCCTCTATACCGACAATGCTAATTTCTGTCATTTTGACCCATTATCTCGGAAACTATTGAAGATATTACTACTAAATATTTACTGATTATATATTTGGATGTATTTAGTTCACTGATCTGGAATGCGGGAGGTATATAAATTGAAAACTGAGACACGTTTTTTTTCAAATATGCCCTTTTACGAATTTTTTATACAACACAGCATCATTATTTTTAAAATGTGCTTTACGTCGCACCGACACAGATAAGTCTTTTTTTTGCTAATTGCTTTACGTCGCACCGACACAGATAGGTCTTATGGCGACGATGGGACAGGGAAGAGCTAGGAGTTAGAAGGAAGCGGCCGTGGCCTTAATTAAGGTACAGCCCCAGCATTTGCCTGGTGTGAAAATGGGAAACCACGGAAAACCATTTTCAGGGCTGCCGACAGTGGGGTTCGAACCTACTATCTCCCGAATACTGGACACTGGCCGCACTTAAGCGACTGCAGCTATCGAGCTCGGTCACAGATAAGTCTTATGGCGACGATGGGATAGGAAAGGACTAGGAGTGGGAAGGAAGCGACAGTGGACGTAATTAAGGTACAGCCCCAGCACATGCCTGGTGCATCAGTTATACCACTCTCAAAACACTCATTGTAGGTCATATAATCAATCACCTCTACCATATGAATTATTTTCACAAATATTATGTTTATATTCGTTCTGAAGAACTTGTTAAAAGCACCCTGCTTCATAGTATTACCCTTCCTTTTCATCTTTAAGGCATAACTTCTTCCTTCTTCTCTTCTTTCTTGCCTCCTTGGTCATTTGCTGAGCCTTGCTCACTCTTAGTCGGTCAAGAGTTTCCAATATACTTGCTATTCTGTCCTACATTTATTCCCGGCTGATCCAAGACCTTTATTCTTCCATAATTCCCATCATTGGAGGAGATCACTGCATCACACACACACACACCTAATCTTAAAGTTCTCATGCCTACAAAGACATTTTTGGAATCCGAGTCCACACAATATTGTTAAATACCTCGTTTACATTCTGTGTTTTTCATGAAGGCATTTATTTCTCAAGTCTTTCTCCATTTAGCAAAGAATGATCAGAGTCCGTGCAACCAATAATAAACAAATCCAAAGAGAAGCAAGCAAAACCATGGCCTTCTAGATTGTATAATTCCTGAGATATGAGTATAAATCTGAAAAGATGCAGACACTGATATAGACATCTTATGTCAACTAAAATTGAATTAAAAATACATACACCCTGATTTATTATAAAAATGATACATCAAAATGTTCACAAAAGTCCAAATATTTATATAGATCAATATATATTTCTATATATAAATATATATATTTTTTGAAATTTGGGGGTCTGATGTCCCCTTAATAGGGGTGGTCTTCCAGACAGGTTTCGCTGTTTTGAGAGAGAATACAAAACATCAAGGAAGAATATGAGATGCGCTTTCAAGGCCTCAAGGCACACGGAAGTGATTACTCTTTTCACTGGTCCCTTTCCTAATAATGTTAACAGTGCTCTTACAAGTGGAAGTAATAGACCTTTAAAATGATTCAGTTTTAAAAGAAAAGCATCGATAAGTTGGAACCCAAAAATTGCCTCATATTTCAGGCAAAAGTATCCACAGACGAAGAAAGTTTGCAGAATAAATCCTGTGTTAATTTGGGAGCACATGTTCATACGAACAACTGTTTTCACATATGACAGTAAACAAACAATCGTACAGATCAAGGCTAACAGATTTCAATCTTTCTTCCATAATTAAGGTTGTGCCTTCGGCAATTCTTACTTCGAATTTTCCGAAACTGGTTGTAATTAAGTGGTGGTAAGTATCTGGCAAAAAGTCGTAAAATATTTTGAGTTGACTTGTTGTGTCTCTGATGAAATCTATTATAAACTTTTCAGTGTTTTATTTTAAATTGATAATATCCGGATTAAACTAGCATTCCATTGCTTTGTGTTTCTAGCGAAATACTGTTAATTTGCTCTTTTGTAATTTGAAATACACACTGCCATCCGGATTGAAGTTGATTTCCATAATGCTTATATTGTATTAGTTTAACCTACTATTATTTCTATTGAAACAGTTATTAATCCATTATCAACTATATATATATATATATATATATATATATGAACGGGCAACAAACAAGAACTCAGCCAATTGAAACAATATTTATAGGTTTAGTAATGGCAAGATCTGTATATTATGAGTGGCCTACGATAGGCTTGGTAATATACGAAATGGCCCCTGTCCAAATGAGATTGACACACCTGAGTTAAAGGAAAATGAAATTTGACTGCGTTCTGTAGCATGAAAGCTACTCAAAAGGTTCCTAGTGTTTTCTCCACACCTTCCACACGATATGTCGACTATAATTTTACCTAAAGGGAGTAGTAACAGAGTAATAGTCCGGCTCTATGGCTAAATGGTTAGTACACCGGCCTTTTATCACAGGGGTCCTGGGTTCGACTCCCGGCAGAATCGGGAATTTTAACCATAATTGTTTAATTCCGCTGGCACGGAGGCTGGGTGTATGTATCGTCTTCATCACCATTTCATCCTCATCACGACGCGCAGGTCGTCTACGGACGTCAAATCAAAAGACCTGCATCTAGCGAGCGGAACTTCTCCTGGGACACTCCTGGTCTACGCCATTTCATTTTCTTCACTGAGTAACACTGTCCCCAGATTTTAAACATGACAGCCACGATTTAAATACCAGCTAATGCATGTAGGAATCTGTAAATGAATACTCGCGTCCCTCTGAATTTCCGCGTCATGCACGAGTCATGCAGGCATTTTCTTTGTCCAACCTGTTTCGAAGAACCACTTATCAGTGAAATTTGGGGGATTATAATATGAACGTGAAATACTAATGCCTGGCAAGGCGTTACGAAGTTCTTGAAGAGATAAGAGACACACTTTATCACACATTTGTTGTGAAAGGTAAGGCTTCTACGTGAATAACCGACCGAGCAGGGCAAACCTAATGAATTCAGGAATTCCCACTCCCAGTTAGGAGGGAATCCTAATACATGGACAAGAGGGTGTATGTTATAACAAGGGCTCGGACTTTTAGGTGCTATAAACCTTCATTTCAGGATTCTTGTATACTAAAAATAGGTTATTTTAGATTTTGCTTCGTTGATGGGACTACTGATGTCTTCTAACAAGGGAAGGGTGCGAACCGGGGAATCAAGGATGTTACGTAAATTTTTCACACACGTTAAATGAGTGAAGAATAATTTCTTTCGGAAATTAACTCATGCGACCTACAGAAAGCGTTAAATTTCGCACATTTGTGTTGGCGCGCTTGGCTACGCAGGATTGCCGTGCGCGCTGGGTTCGCTCGTCGAAGGACCGCACCACTGATTTTCTTTTCTATTCCGTTAATAATTGCGGAGCACGTCGTGGAAATGATGCAGCGGCATTAAGAAAAATAATTCAACTCCTGCATTGATTGTGCGTCAATAAAGCCAATAGAATAAGAGCGTTATAGTGAAAATACAGGTTAATCAGTATAACAAGGGGCGTTACACACGAAAGCAAGGTACTCCTTACAGGTTTTTGCAACAATGATGCTCGTGGCAAAAATTTTGAAAGCACACAGCACACAGCGATTCTACATGAACCTCACCTAACCTCCTAGGTATTAAGGACTTAATATCACATGTTCAATATTTTTGTTCACAACGCAAAAATAACTTTGCCTATGTTGATTACCATATAGAAACAACCACTTGTCACATATCAGCGTATGTCAGCGTGGCCTCAAATCGTCTGTTGGACAGTGCGTCTTTCTGGTAGGTTATGGAGTAGCGGCCTGGTTAGTCGAGCGCGCCAATTCAAACATACGAACTTTATCGCTTTCTCTAGTTTGCACGACTTAATTTCCGAAAGAAGTGTTTTTGGCTATTGAGTTATTCTTGGGTCATTTAACGTGTGTGAAAAATTTACGTAAGATTGGCGATTCGCCGATATGATCCCTTCCCTTGTTAGTTTTAAGATATTTGTATGTTTATATCTATATATTAAACTCAATTCCACGCACTCTTATCCATTTACCTAATCACTGGAGCGTTTCTATTTCTTTGATTTTCGTTTGTAGTATCTACTTCTGAGGCATCTCTCATCACATTTCAATAATAGTCTGCAAGAGTAGATGAGTTCATTTGCCTTCATACCTCTCTTTAAATCTCTGGAATGCCTTGCTTGAAATGCTCACCATACTCGTCACTCAAGGTACCACAAATGCTTGGAAAGAAGTCAAGATAAGAGAGAAGAATGTGAATCTTCAGGGACATATTAAAACCTAACTCCTGGGATGCCTTCAGCCAATCACGGAGATATACTGCACATAAATTACAGCATTTACAGAGATTTTTCCTACCGCTTTTCACACACCAGTGGGCTCGCGGGTTCTAGCTTTATCGAACATGTGGATTTGGCCTTTTTTACGACCAGATGCCCTTCCTGACGCCAACCCTATATGGAGGGATGTAATCACTATTACGTGTTCTTGTGGTGTTTGGTAGTGTAGTGTGTTGTTTGAATATGAAGAGGAACGTGTTGAGACAAAACACAAACACCCAGTCCCCGGGCCAGAAGAATTAACCAGAGGCGATTTAAATCCCCGGCCCGGCCGGGAATCGAACCTCGGTCCCTATGAACTGAAGGCCTCAATGCTGACCCTTCAGCCAATGAATCGGACACAGCATTTACAGAGTTTATCCTTATTTATTTTACATTCGAAGTAATGATAATATGTTCTCCTTAGAGTCAATTCACGTTTCTGAGATTAAAAAAGTCACTTCACCACGTACATAAAAATCTGGATTTAAAACTAAATACCATATTAACTTAGGACAATGTAGATTATAAGTATGGCTTATGCACCCTCGAAAATAAATCAACGTGTATGCTTCTTTTCATTTATTATTTAACCCTGAAAATTGAGTCATCTTAGAACTCCGAACGTAGAAAATTATATAACTGAGCACAAGAAACGATATTTACGTAATTAAAATAGCTTATCGTCGTTGCTGGGTCAAAACTTCCTATGTGATAATAACACACGTTATGAAGAGCGAGAATGCCTTGACAATATTCACACAATATTGCACCTACGATGACAGGACCTTACCGGCCAAAGTTCTAAGCTATAATATAGAAAGTTTTGTCCCGGGAGCGACGTTATCTAGGAATAAAATATAGTTTAATCACATGCTGACAACCTATATTTATAACAAAAGTTATTTGCCAAAATTAGCCAATTTCACATCATAAAAGGAAATTCCTATTTTTCAAGAGAATGAGAGCTAAGTAACGTTTCACCCGTAATATTTTCTTATTTCACATCGAAATGAATATTAACTGACAGATTGCACTTCGCAAACATTTTTAGTGTTGACCAGTGTAATGTAAGTTTCAATCCTCCAGTTAATTATATTTCAGACTATAGTCCTGTAAATAATCGTCCAAATCGTGCCAATTCAGTGTAATATAGTTTGTGCAATTTGTTTATAGTATAGCTTGCTACTTGAATATCCATATCTGACGGACCCCAAAGATGAAAAGAATTGGATGATTTATGGTGAACTGCTGTGTTCTTTAAATTACTAAAGAAAAGGATAGCCCCATGAGGCAGAGCAATTTAGACTGCCTTTAAGTTCAAGCAATGTGACATAACCTTGCGCCGCTCAGTGGTCCAGTATTGCAATCCAGAATGACAACACTATTTTATGCATTAAAACACGGAGAATGAGCCAATTATATGATTAGGAAACTATACATTTGTTGAACAAGTAGATAGAGCTGAAAAGTTCTAGCACATTGAGGTCGAAGGCCGTACGCCGTACGCCGTACGGGCTGTGTCGTTTATTGCGGAGAACGAAACCCATATGGCGTACGTTCTCTGGTTTTCATCGTCTATACTACGAAGCAAACGTACTACGTGCGCAAATGGGTACTGGAGTGTAAGTTTTGGTACATAGAGATCTCGATAAATATATAAATGGCAGCAAACTACAGCCCTACACATCATATTTTTCCCTTCAAATCGTGTCAGAACTGTGTCGACTCGACAACAGTGTCCACCTAATTGGGTCGCGTGGAAATATAGACTGAATAATAGTGGTTTATACTAACCGAACAGACTTAACATATTACACATAATATTTATGTACTAATTATTACGTAGATTTATCTGTTTTAAAAACAATTCTGGACGGTATACAAACCAAATAAACTCAATATCAGCCATATTTTATTAGTTAAGAATATACATTGAACTTAAATAAAATAAAAAACCTACTCATTTCTGTCCACTACTTCCATGGTAAGCGATTGTATTACAGTTTTACAGATATGAAGTAAAAAGTATGAACTCAAATGTACAGTAGTAAAGGTTAAACAATAAGTTCAAAATTGTTATTTAATTTTCTTCTTCTTTGTCTGTTTATCCTCCAGGGTCGGTTTTCCCTCGGACTCAGCGAGGAATCCCACTTCTACCGCCTCAAGGGCAGTGTCCTGGAGCTTCAGACACTGGGTCGGGGGATACAACTGGGGTGGATGACCAGTACCTTGCCCAGGCGGCCTCACCTGCTATACTGAACAGGGGCCTTGCGGTGGGATGGAAAGATTGGAAGGGATAGACAAGGAAGAGGGAAGGGATAGGCCGTGGCCTTAAGTTAGGTGTCATCCCGGCATTTGCCTGGAGAAGAAGTGGGAAACCACGGAAAGCCACTTCCAGGGTGGCTGAGGTGGGAATCGAACCCACCTCTACTCAGTTAACCTCCCGAGGCTGAGTGGACCCCGTTCCAACCCTCGTACCACTTTTCAAATTTCGTGGCAGAGCCGGGAATCGAACACGGGCCTCTGGGCGTGGCAGCTAGGTATTTTATTTTATAATCCAAAATTAGTGAAAAATGGCCAGTCCGGAGGATTGAAATGTTTGAAAGTGAGCAAGACCTCCATGTGCTAGAATTCTGAAGAACATTTTGGAAGATTTAAAACCCACAAACTCGCATCCCGCAACATTCCGAAGTGCAGTAGTACACGGGTGTCCGTTTCAATATACAACATTTCATGGTGATCCCACTTTTCTGTGGGGGACAGTTCCTTTGTAAGTGTAATATTGTGGTTAACTCTATGCCCTGCCACCTTTTCTCCTTGGCATTAACCTGGTACTCATTTCTGTTGTAGGCTGAGTGGGCCCCAGGGTCGTGTGCTTCTCGAGAGGTAGAAGCCACGTTTCTAATTTTTTCCATTTCCTGAGAGAAACTCGAACCCGCGTCTACCCAGGTAAATCGAGTATTCCTTTATCACTTCGGCTAGGCTGCCCCCTGCTAACATAAGTGTATAGTTGAATAATATGAAACATAATACTCTAGCTGATTAATATGAAAAACGATGCAACTCTTTCTAAACAAAATACTGGGTGTCTTGGGAAGTCCTTCGCGCCCTTTCACTTTACCATGCCGACGTGTCCATCGATGAATGTTACTGTAAGTACAAGTGAAGTTACTTTTAAAGTACCCTATCTAATATTAAGGATGTAAGATCCCTTGCGCCTTGTGAACGAAACGTTAGCCTCCTCTTGTAAAACTCTTTGGACTGAACTGGGTGTGAATTTCATGGGTTTGTTGCTCATTTCCCAGTTTTCGGCTTCCTAACGGAGATTCGAACCTACGTCTTTTCATCTTTTAACACTCTGCCATTCCTCCCCTGCACGTATTATCCACCATAGTACTATCACCGCAGTGACATTCCCAGATAAAGAACGAATCTCTCGTATCCATTCCCTTCGGCCCTATAGTTACCATGGAGAGAAATACACCGTTAATTTGGACTCCGATATTCTGCATTCTACTGTAGTGGGCCTAGTCTGCAAATTACTTATACTGCCATAGGAACCTCACTGCCATTTCAGCCGTACGCTCACCTGGATTGTTAGTTTGTTGAAAAGACTGTTCATGAATTACGATAGTAACGCTCTTCTACGATATTCTTCCACAAATCTGACCTTATCTGTCCATTAGCTGGTCAGAGGAAGGAATGAAGCTGTTCTTATGTTTCAGATATTATAATAAAGTGAAATGTCCTTTCCACAGTGTCTGAGTTACCTCGACACATTCAAAATAATGTCCTAAATACAGAGTTGCATTGCTCTTCTTCCTTGCACATTTAGAATCCTCCACACCAATTTACTGATATTACGTCCGGCTCCATGGCTAAATGGTTAGCGTGCTGGCCTTTGGTCACAGAGGTCCCGGGTTCGATTCCCGGCAGGATTGGGAATTTTAACCATGATTGGTTAAATTCGCTAGTACGGGAGCTGGGTGTATATGTCGTCTTCATCATCATTTCATCCTCATCACGATGCGCAGGTCGCCTATGGGAGTCAAGTCAAAAGACCTTTACTTGGCGAGCCGAACATGTCCTCGGACACTCCCGGCACTAAAAGCCATACACCACTATCATTTTACTGATGTTACTAGCGACATTTATGACTACACACATCAGGCCTTTAATTTCTTCTTCTCTCCTCGGCATATCAGTTTCATCCCAAAAACACTACAAATAAATGTTTAGTGAAGTCTTTACGAAGTAGAAGTCAACTCAAACCAATTAGAAACCAAATCCCTTTGTACCACACAATTGATCAAGCGAATAGACACCAATATGGCGGCACTGATCACAAAGGCTGGTTCAGAGAGGTTCACGATATCCAGGGATTCTACATGGCGCAATCGCCGTAGTTTCTTCACAAACCGACAGATTGCTCTGCCACAGCAACAGGTGTTCCTGATTCAGAGGCAGCTAAGCATGCAACAATATTGCGTTCTTTTGTTGCTGTTCTTCCCCCTGTGTGATCTATATATTTTGATCAATAAAAATATAGGACATACAACGAGCATAAACTCGTTTTATGTCCATATTCTTTCTTCTAAAAGTGATAACTTCACGCCGTTACAGCTTTTTATCCTTTTCAAATCGTATAATGTCCGCCTCTGTGGTGTAGTAGTTAGTGTGATTAGGCCCGGGTTCGATTCCCGGCTCTGCCACGAAATTTGAGAAGTGGTACGAGGGTTGGAACGGGGTCCACTCAGTCTCGGGAGGTCAACTAAGTAGAGGTGGGTTCGATTCCCACCTCAGCCAACCTAGAAGTGGTTTTCCGTGGTTTCCCACTTCTCCTCCAGGCAAATGCCGGGATGGTACCTAACTTAAGGCCACGGCCGCTTCGTTCCCTCTGCCTTGTCTATCCCTTCCAGTCTTCCTATCCCCCCGCAAGGCCCCTGTTCAGCATAGCAGGTGAGGCCGCCTGGGCGAGGCACTGATCATCCTCCCCAGTTGAATTCCCCGACCCAGAGTCTGAAACTCCAGGACACATCCCTTGAGGTGGTAGAGGTGGGATCCCACGCTGAGTCCGAGGGAATAGCCAACCCTGGAGGGTAAACAGATTAAGAAAGAAAGAAATCATATAATGCATACTAATTTGTCGTTTGGAAAGCTAATCTTTTAATCTCTCCTTACTCCTGAATTACGCACATAATGAGGAAAATATGAATACTTGGAACACATAGGAACAAATCCTTCGCTTTTAGTAAGAAAAAGATTGATTATTTAAAGTTAGCCTGTCCTCTGTGACCAATGAAGATTTCCTATGGATTTCCTAAATCGTCAA
Organism: Anabrus simplex; assembly: GCF_040414725.1. Classification (NCBI taxonomy): domain Eukaryota; kingdom Metazoa; phylum Arthropoda; class Insecta; order Orthoptera; family Tettigoniidae; genus Anabrus; species Anabrus simplex. The sequence continues at coordinate 1,147,607,842 of NC_090266.1, read as the reverse complement.
CAAAAGATGGTGGCAGTGGCCATTTTTTTCGGTTTAATAGCTGGGTAAACACGCATTTATTAATCATGATTTTGAAAACCAAGCTCAATATTTGCGAAGTTATTAGAGATTTTTTGTTGGGTGTAGTTTTGGAGTTGTACTAAGGAATGGGAGAATTTTGAAAATGATTTTATAATTTAGATTTAAGTAATAATATAATTATGTACATACCTATAAGCAGAAATCATAAAAGTGGAATTCTATTATCATTACCATAAATCTGTAAACTATTACAATAACTTTCTGAAACTCAAATTGTGTTTAAAATATTACGCACGGTTTTTTAGTGACAACATACTGATTTCGAACATTAAATCAAAATTAACAGAACAGTTCAAATTCTCAGGTCATCGTCCTCTTCAGTGGGATGATGTAATTCCTCATGGTCTTCATTTGAGTAGACCTATATCTGAAAATATAGAAATAAAATGCAACTAAAACTGATTTTATTTTGTATTATTCATGCCAACTATTCAATTTACACGAAATTGTTTAATGCACTGGGCCTCACACACTCGGATTTAAAAATTATAGGTACCCTTACCTGTTATATTTCTCTCGGATTTTCACTACAACTAAAATGTTTTCATTCTTCCCCTGAGGGAGGAGGCGGGCCACTCAGACGGTGACGCCGTCTCTCAGGCCGGGAGATTCGTTGCGGTGAAGGAGATGCTCGGAGAAGGTGAGGGGGTTGGCGGCCGTGGCCTGTACTAGGAACTGTCCTGGCATTCGCCTTAGTGCAGAAGAATGGAAAACCACGAAAAACCATTCTCAGGACAGCCGACGGTTTGGACCAGCCGTGAGGTCCAGCCCTGTCCCGTCTCACCAATGCAGAGACGTAGAGCCACGGTAGAGCTGTGGCCACCGCTCCTCTGCTCGGTTGAACGGTCAGAGTGCAGAGCTGTTGGACCACGGACCAGCCATGGCCACTTAAGGGACGAGACCCACTCTGCATCTACCGACCCTTGGATTTTCCTCAACTTTGACAAATCATTCAGTTTCTTTCATCCTATACCAGGAGGTGATAACAATAGCATATAATTTATACTGTGTTAGTAACTGCTGAAAACATGAACTTCAAATGGCCTTGTAGGAAAAATTAAAATAAGGATGGAGAGAGTTTAGGAACCAAAACAACAATAATAGTAATCTTGCTTATGGATTGAAGAAGTTCTGGAAATAATACATGTAGGGAAAGAGATAGCTTGGAGAAGTACACATGCTGGAAGGAGAGAGTTTTGAAAACTTACGTCATCTTTGAAGCTAAGTTACGCAGGGAAAGTGCAAGTTTAGCCATGAAATGGGTAACAGATTTGTCATAAGAGTTTATTGAGAGATTGAAACCGCCATTACCTTACTTTTTTTTAAAAGGAAGCAGTTTTGGAAGTGGAGTCTTCAATTGCAGTATGGTATCCCGCTGTTGCGTAACTACGGTGGTGGGCTTGTCGAGAGGTAATATGATGTCATATTCGTGAAGCTGAATTGCACAGGGTGAACCGGAATATCATCACACATTACAACGCTTGTCTACAGGCTAAGGGAGAGAATTATCAACACATAATATAATACGGTAAGTTTTATTGCTTTCTATCTGTTTTCCAAACTGATTTCCCATTCATCGGAGATGATGAGTTTTCTACGGACGTACGAGAACAGTGTGACGGGATACACGCAATGAGGGACTCTCCCTCTATTAATAACACCCCCTATGAAACAAGATTCGGTTCCTTGTCTGGATGATCAGCAAAGTGGCCTCCTATTCTGGGGTCCCTGGTTTCGAGTACCGGCTGGGTCGGAGGTTATAACGACGTTCTGGCCAGCCCCGTGATGTAGGGCTATCGTGCCTGCTCCTTGAATGGAGGCCATGCGTTCCATTCTCAGCCAGGTCAGGGATTTATACCAGGATCTGACGGCTGGTTCGAGGTCCACTCATTTTACTGTATGTGGTTACAATCTAGGAGCTATCTGGCGATGAGATAGCGGCCTAGGTCGAGAAAGCCAACAAGAACGGCTGAGAGAATTTGTCTTGCCGACAACACGAAACCTCGTAATCTGCAGGCCTTCGGACTGAGCAGTGGTCGCTTGGTAGGCCATGGCCCTTCGGGGCTGATGTGTCACGAGGTTTGGTTTTATTCAGCAAGTCGCTGTGAAGAATGATATGAAGTCCTTTGATGTACATCGCCGTATAAACAACAGCGCGTATGTGACAATTTTCTTCCTACCCACCGGGCGAGTTGGCCGTGCGGTTAGGGGCGCGCAGCTGTGAGCTTGCATCCGGGAGATAATAGGTTCGAACACCACTGTCGGCACCCTGAAGATGGTTTCCCGTGGTTTCCCATTTTCACACCAGGCAAATGTTGGGGATGTATCTTAATTATGGTCACGGCCGCTTCCTTCCCACTCCTAGTCCTTTCCTATCCCGTCGTCGCCATAAAACCTTTCTGTGTCGGTGCGACGTAAAAACAAACTGTTGTTGTCTTTCTTTCTTAACCTGCTTACTCTCCAGGGTTGGTTTTTTCCTCAGACTCAGCGAGGGATCCCACCTCTGCCGCCTCCAGTTTCCTGGAGCGTGAGACGTTGGATCGGGGAATACAACTAGGGAAGATGACCAGTACCTCGCCCAGCCAGTCTCACCTGCTATGCTGAACAGGGGCCTTGGTGGGGAATGGGATGATTGGAAGGGATAGACAAGGAAGAGGGAAGGAAGCGGCCGTGGCCTTAAGTTAGGTACCATCCCGGCATTTGCCTGGAGAAGAAGAGGGAAACCACGGAAAACCACTTCGAGGATGGTTGGGGTGGGAACCGAACCATCCTGTACTCAGTTGACCTCCCGAGGCTGAGTGGACCCTGTTCCAGCCCTCGTACCACTTTTCAAATTTCGTGGCAGAGCCAGGAATCGAACCCGGGCCTCCGGGGGGTGGCAGCTAATCACACTAACCACTACACCACACAGGCGGACTGTTGTCTTCTTATCCATTATTTTCCTTAAGATAAGCCACGCCTCCCTGTCACACATGGATATGCAGTCGTTCAGAACAGTTTTCCTATGCTAATGTAAAGGTAAATGATCCTTAAATGCGTTATAATGTAGGAGTGCGTAAATACGCCATACATTCCTAGAGTACGGTGCTGTAAGGTTCATTTTCTTGTACAAGTAACTATAGGAAAATGAACACAACGAATATTTTTCTGATGGACTGCATATCCATATGTGACTGGGAGGCGTGATCTGACTAGGATGAGCATTCTCAAATACGAGGTATTGTTTCTCAAGCGACGATATGTTACAGTGAATCTTATAAGTTAGTGGCTGTCGACTGTTAGGCTTCTACTTCACTGGGACGAGTAGTGAAAGTTGAATATTTATAATATAATCAACATCTCCTATTAATCTTGTTATGTACTCTCTCCTCGCTTGATTTTCAAAAAAGCACACCAACGTGTTGGAGCCTCCTCTTCTTGCGCGAATTATTGTGGGAAAGCAAATTATTTCTCCAAACACTCCTTTTCATAAAAACTAAATTATTGAAACTTACCAAAATATGTAAAGATTGTAAATGATAAACAGTGATTCTGTAGAATTATTTTGCCTTGTCTTATTTCACTATTGTCCAGTGATAAGTGGGAACAATGACATTTCCTAAGAACACAAAAATTGAAAGTTACAAAGTTATTTGAAACTTGCTTCCGATGATGTCCAGTTTTAATTTTTGATATATACTGGATTCATTAGGTATTTGAGTAACTGGAGTTAATTTGATAAAATCAGACATGAAAATAAAAGAAGTAATAACGTGATAATAACTGAACATTTCCCGTGTCCGACTCCTTGGGCCGGGTTCGATTCCTGAACGGATCGGTGATTTTAACTTCGCCTGGTTATTTCTCTAACTGGGAGGCTAGGTATTTGCATTCGTCTTAATATAAGAATTCATTTACATACATCACATCAGACTACGAAGTACCACAGAAGCAGGCAATTGTAAAAGGATTCTTCCACGTAGGGTTGCCGTCAGGAAAGGCATCCACCTGTAATACTGTGCTAAATCTAAGTAAAGTGTCGACCCGAGGTAAATGGGGGGAAAACGCCACAAAGATGAAGAAAAAGAAAAATTAAACATTTCCCTTAAATGTCATTTTGATCTTCAGCATTCCTTAAACCAAAGGCGGGTACATTTGGGCTCAATGAGCAGCCAGGTGAAGGAGCATTGCATGTGCTCTGGCGGGAGGTACCACCTAGCAGCTGCTTGCACGGCTCTCAGTTACTAGTCTAGGAGAGCGTAGTCCGCTTCTGTGGTGTAGTGGTTAGCGTGATTAGCTGCCACCCCCGGAGGCTCGGGTTCGATTCCTGGCTCTGCCACGAAATTTGAAGAGTGGTACGAGGACTGGAACTGGGTCCACTCAGCCTCGGAAGGTAAACTGAGTAGAGGTGGATTCGATTCCCACCTCAGCAATCCTGGTAGTGGTTTTCCGTGGTTTCCCACTTCTCCTCCAGGCAAATGCCGCGATGGTACCTAACTTAAGGCCACGGCCGCCTCCTTCACTCTCCCTTGTCTCTCCCTTCCAATCTTCCCGTCCTCATAAGGCCCCTGTTCAGCATAGCAGGTGAGGCCGCCTGGGAGAGATACTGGTCATCCTCCCCAGTTGTATCCCTTGACCCAGAGTCTGAAGCTCCAGGACACTGCCCTGAGGCGGTAGAGGTGGGATCCCTCGCTGAGTCCGAGTGAAAAACCGACCCTGGAAGGTAAACAGATAAAGAAGAAGATAACTAAATTATCTTTGGACCTAGCCATGGAAATGCAGTTGGTCTATATAAAATCTTGTTTATGAATACAGCATAAACAATGAAAGACGAACGAACCGTACGATTGTATTGCGTAAACAAACTCTACTCAGCCTGGTACATTGCTGTGGCTTTGCTTGCGCCTTGACCCTGCATATCGCCATCTAGTCTTTACAGCACGAACTATTACAAGTCAGCTGCTCTCGGCTCTGCCCGCTCTCATACCGTTAGCTCAAGGAGCAGGCCTCTTTCATTGCCCATCTATGCACTAAACCTTAGCTAGGAAGGTTGACGTTCACCAGTGTATTTTTATTATCTCGGTATTTTACACTGATATACTCAATTTGCACTGAGGAGAGCAGTGAACGTTCGACGATCAGTAGAAAAGGTTAATCTACATTGGGCTTTCAACTTCCACTGTAACTATACGGCGTGATCAAAACTTTTCCGTTTGAGGGCGTTGCTGCAACGTAGCGCGTCTGCGATGCGGGATATGTAAGTAAGTAAGCAACTAAGTAAGTAAGTAACTATTTCTACTACAAGTGGCTTACAACCGGTGGCAGCATAAAATGCACAATAACAAATAAGTACACAATAACATGAAATTAATAAGATACACTATACGGATTCTGGATGAAATTGATATTAAAGGTGTTGCCAATATTATTTATAGAAACCAAACCCCATGGCACAACAGCCCCGAAGGGCCATGGGCTACCAAGTGACCGCTGCCCAGCCCGAAGGCCTAAAGATTATGAGATGTCGTGTGGTCAGCACGACGGATCCTCTCGGCCGTTATTCTTGGCTTTCTAGACCGGGATCGCTATCTCACCGTAAGATAGTTCCTCAATTGTAATCACGTAGGCTGGGTAGTCCTCGAACCAGCCCTCAGATGCAGGTAAAAATCCCTGACCTGGCCGGGAATCGAACCCGGGGCATCCGGGTAAGAGGCAGGCACGCTACACCTACACCGCGGGGCCGGCCAATATTTCTTATGCTAAAGATAAATATGAGAAATATGTAGGCAAAGGGATTAGTGTGGCAGTCCTGTCGTGCCGAGGTGTGTGTGTTAAATACGGTCACGTGAGCTTTGGCGAAGTTATTACGAAATGCGTCCAAACAGGACCAACGTGTTGTTATTCTGTTATTGGCTGCCGAAAGACGAACGCCGGTGGACATCCATCGGAGAATGAAGACGGTCTAAGGGGCAGCATGTCTGTCGAAAACCACTGTTGTGGAATGGTACACAAAGTTCCGTGCGGGTCACGCTTCGACACAAGACGCTGGTCGATCTGGAAGGCCATCCTCATCCATTAAAGAACAACAACAACATCGCTCGAGCACCCGTTCTTACTCTTGATCTCTCCCCATGTGATTATCACGCCTTCGGTCCTCTCAAAAAGGCCTTGGAAGTGTCGACGCTTCCTGTTGAACGAAGATGTGCAGCAGGCGGTTACGCACTTCTTCACGCAGCAGGACGCGGTGTTCTGCCGCACGGGGATCTTCAACCTGGTGCGTCGGTGGGATGAGTGCTTCAGTGCTCGCGGTGATTTTGCCTGATTGGCATCCCGATTCAGGCTGTACTGCCCTCGAACGGAAACGTTTTATTCTCCACGTTCCATTGGACTTGGAATACGGATATGCAATAGCACCTTGTGACTCGGAGAAGAAATGAACGGGCAGCTACCTCTCTCGTCAATTGCTGAGTACAGGTCTTTCTCTGGAGCTGATGCTGAAACAGTTGTGGTTCCGCCGGGCTGAGAAACACCGACGGTACAGCCCGAGTTGGTGAGTCCAATCCGAGCTCAGTCCTGAAGGTGCCGGGCTGAGTAGCTCGGGCGGTAGATCGCTGGCCTTCTGAGCTCAATTTGACAGGTTCTATCCTGGCTCAGTACGGTGGTATTCGAAGATGCACAAATACGACAGCCTCTTGTCGGCAGGTTTACTGGCACGTAAAAAAACACCTGGGGGCGAAATTCCGGCACTTCAGCGACTCAGAAAACCGTAAAAGTAGTTAGTGTGACGTAAAAAACAAATAACATTATTAGTACAGCAGGTACCCATGTCACCGGACGAGTTGGCCGTGCGGTTAGGGGCGCGCACCTGTGAGCTTGCATCCGGGAGATAGTGGGTTCGAAACCCACTGTCGGCAGCACTGAAGATGGTTTTCCGTGGTTTCCCATTTTCACACCAGGCAAAACGCTGGGGCTGTACCTTTATTAAGGCCATGGCCGCTCCCTTCCAACTCCTAGCCCTTTTCTATCCCATCGTCGGCATAAGACATATCTGTGTCGGTGCGACGTAAAGCCACTAGCAAAGACAGGTACCCGTGTCGTCGAGCTGAGTGTCTCAGACGGTTGAGGCGCTGACCTTTTGACTCCAAATTGGCAGGTTCGATCCTGGCTCAGACTGGTGGTATTTGAAGGTGCTCAAATACGTGAGCCTCCTGTCGGTAGATTTACTGGCACGTAAAAGAACTCCTGCGGGACAAACTTCCGGCACCTCGGCGGCCCCGAAAACCGTCAAAAGTAATTAATGGGATGATAAAACATTATTATTGTTGCTATTATTATTATTATTATTATTATTGTACTCATGTTGGTAAATTTACCGACCCTTAAACGAAGTACAGGATACAATTCCGGCGCCTCAGCTTCCCTGATTTCCATAAAAGTAATCTGGGCCATAAAACCAAGAACATTATATTGGTTACGGTTCCAAAAATCTTTCACACAATGTGACAAGATACCTTCAGGGTTTAGTTTACTATTTATGTGTATAAGCAAGAATATTCAAGGTTCGATGGTTTGTGTTGGGTTCTGTTATGGGTACTGAGTACCGAGTACTGAGCTCTGCTTATCGGCATGAAGATCGTGTGTGTGTGCGGGCTGAACTGGGCGCTATGGATCAATATGAGCGGTCCGGCCCATGTGGTTCGCAGCCGGGAGGGCTCATCATGCTATTGATTGTGTGTGTGTGTGTGTGTGTGTGTGTGTGTGTGTTCCTGCACGCTCCCTGACCTACTGACCCGCCTCTCCCCCACCCCACAAATCAGAACAACGCTGGAGTACAATCTTATGGAACTGCAGTTACTATGGTAGTACGGTACGCTAGACCATGACGTGACATGAGGCGGCAGTCAACATGGCCCAGACATCCCCCTCTACTTCCATTGTTATCCCGCATGTCTAAGGATATTCTTGGATCTGGAGATGAAGGACTTGGACACAAACGTGGAAGATGGGTAAAAGGGAGAGTAAATTATAAATTACCAATATTCTTAACCCAGGGTTCAGAGACCAAGGATGCGCTCATAGGGAGCTCGGAGCCACTCCATTACTACTGTTACTACTAAACGTTTTCATGCCTCCCCTGAATGGGGAGGCGGGCCTCTTAGACGGTGACGCCGTCTCTCAGGCCGGGAGATTTGTTACGGTGAAGGAGATGTGCGGAGAATGTGAGGGGGTGGGCGGCCGTGGCCTATACTACGAACTGTCCCGGTATTCGCCTTAGAGCAGGAGAATGGAAAACTACGGAAAAACCATTCTCAGGACAGCCGACGAGTGGGACCAGGCGTAAAGTCCGGCACCGTGCCCCAGGCCCGTCTCCCGAATGCAGAGGCATAGAGCCACGGTAGAGCCGTGTCCAACTTTCCTGTGCTCGGTTGGCCGGTCAGAGTACAGGGCTGTTGGCCCACGGGTAAGCCGTGGCCTCTTAAGGGACGAAACCCTCTCTGCATCTACCGACGAGCCACTCCAAGGTACGGAGCGGCTTTATCTGGCTGAGCATTGCCAAGAAAGTGGGCGATGTTTGCAACGGACAGATCTGGTATTCGCGTACCGCATAAAACCAAGCAAGCAATGTTATAGTCTTACGTGACTGTTAATATCGTGATCATAGCCAAGGATCCTGCAGTTTTATGTGGATCCCGAACCACAGACTCTTGCATTTTCGTTTCAAAAATCCCACATCCATTGGCCGGGATTGGCATCATGGCCACCTTGGTGGGAAGCCATTAACACTGCCACTCGTCTATCACACCCCTTGTATAAAAAGAGTGTAAAACCTATTATAAAAGAACGTTCACGTTGAAATAGAAATGGCGTATGGCTTTTAGTGCCGGGAGTGTCCGAGGACAAGCTCGGCTCGCCAGATGCAGGTCTTTTGATTTGACTCCGATCTGCGTGTCGTGATGAGGATGAAATGATGATGAAAACGACACATACATCCAGCTCCCATGCCAGGGAAATTAACCAATTACGGTTGAAATTCCCGAACCTGCAAGAATCGAACCCGGGACACCCGTGACCAAAGGCCAGCGCGCTAACCATTTAGCCATGGAGCTGGACAACATTCATGTTTATTTACATCACAAGTGGGCTATGAGAGAACCCCGCTCCTTGAGCTAACTACAGGGGGCAGAGAGCAGCTGGCTTTAGATGGCGATATGCAGAGTCAGGGCGCAAGCAAAGCCACAGCAATGTACCTGGCTGAGTAGATTACGCTTACGCAATACGATCGTACAGTTCGTTTGAGCTTCATTGTTTATGCTGTATGCTGTATTTATGTGACTACAGGTAGTAGTCAAAGGAGTATTTAATTATCACATGTCAACTTAACTGTATTTCCTACGCATAACCTAATGCCATGATTTATAGTGATTATTATTATTATTTCATTTCGGCCAGCTATGGTCCGCGCTATTTTCTGTCTTGAGCTTTAACACTCGCCCAGTATTCCCGATCATTTTTCGGGGAGTCTCCTTGCGTTCTTCGGTCCACTCCTTGCCTGTCTTCGTTTTAAATTTTGTTCGAAAACTCTGTTGATCTTCAAGTTTCTTCTCTAAAGGGTCACGTTGCAAGATATCATCACCTAAGATCCCCAATTCTTGTATTATTATTATTATTATTATTATTATTATTATTATTATTATTATTACCGGGCGAGTTGGCCGTGCGCGTAGAGGCGCGCGGCTGTGAGCTTGCATCCGGGAGATAGTAGGTTCGAATCCCACTATCGGCAGCCCTGAAGATGGTTTTCCGTGGTTTCCCATTTTCACACCAGGCAAATGCTGGGGCTGTACCTTAATTAAGGCCACGGCCGCTTCCTTCCAACTCCTAGGCCTTTCCTATCCCATCGTCGTCATAAGACCTATCTGTGTCGGAGCGACGTAAAGCCCCTAGCAAAAAAATATATTAATAATAATAATAATAATAATAATAATAATAATAATAATAATAATAATGTCATTTGCTTTACGTCCCACTAACTACTTTTTACGGTCTTCGGAGACGCCGAGGTGCCGGAATTTAGTCCCGCAGGAGTTCTTTTACGTGCCAGTAAATCTACCGACACGGGGCTGTCGTATTTGAGCACCTTCAAATACCACCGGACTGAGCCAGGATCGAACCTGCCAAGTTGGGGTTAGAAGGCCAGCGCCTTAACCGTCTGAGCCACTCAGCCCGGCAAAAAAACGTTGTTATTATTATTATTATTGCATGCATACATACATACATACATACATACATACATACATACATACGTACGTACATACATACATACATACATTATCATTATAGACTGTTATGCCTTTCAGCCCTCAGTCTGCAAGCCTCTGCGAATTTACTAAACGTCGCCACAATCCTCTATTTGCAACTAGTGCTCTGGCCTCATTTAGTTCTATATCTCTTATCTTTAAATCGTTAGAAACTGAGTCTAAACATCGTCGTCTTGGTCACCCTCTACTTCTCTTACCATCCATAACAGAGTCCATTATTCTCCTAGGTAACCTATCCCCCTCCATTCGCCTCACATTACCCACCACCGAATCCGGTTTATGCGTACAGCTTCATCCATCGAGTTCATTCCTAAATTAGCCTTTATCTCCTCATTCCGAGTAGCCCTCATCCACTGTTCCCACCTGTTTATACGAACAATCATTCTCGCTACTTTCATGTCTGTTACTTCTAACTTATGAATAACATATCCTGAGCCCACCCAGCTTTCGCTCCCGTAAAGCAAAGTTGGTCTGAAAACAGACCGATGTAAAGATAGTTTCGTCTGGGAGCTGACTTACTTCTTACAGAATACTGTTGATCACAACTGCGAGCACACTGCATTAGCTTTATTACAACTTTGATTTAATCTCACTTACTATATTACCATCCTGGGAGAACATACAGCCTAATTACTTGAAATTATCGACCTGTTCTAGCTCATAGTATATTATTATTATTATTATTATTATTATTATTATTATTATTATTATTATTATTATTGTCTGACTCGTTGGCTAAATGGTCAGCGTACTGGCCTTCGGTACAGAGGGTCCCGGGTTCGATTCCCGGCCGGGTCGAGCATTTTAACCTTAATTGGTTAATTCCAGTGGCCCGGGGGCTGGGTGTTTGTGCTGTGCCCAACATCCCTGCAACTCACACACCACACATAACACTATCCTCCACCACAATAACCCACAGTTACCTACACATGGCAGATGCCGCCCACCCTCCTCGGAGGGTCTGCCTTACAAGGGCTGCACTCGGCTAGAAATAGCCACACGAAACGATTATTATTATTATTATTATTATTATTATTATTATTAAATCCGTTTATCCTCCAGGGTTGGTTTTACCCCCAGACTCAGCGACTGATTCCACCTCTACCGCCTCAAGGGCAGTGTCCTGGAGCGTGAGACATTTGGTCAGGAATACAACTGCGGAAGGAGGACCAGAAGCTTACATTACCCGGGCGGCCTCACCTGCTATGCTGAATAGAGGACTTGTGGGGAATGGGAAGATAGGAAGGGATAGGCAAGGAAGGAAAGTAAACGGCCGTGGTCTGAATTTAGGCACCATCCGGCATGTGCCTGGAGGAGGAGTGGGAGACCACGGAAAACCCCTTCGAGGATGGCTGGGATGGGAATCAGCCCCCCCCCCCCCATCTCTACTCAGCTGGCCTGCAGAGGCTGAGTCGTCCCCTTTCCAGTCTTCGTACCACGTTTTAAATTTCGTGGCAAAGCCGAGAATTCAACCCGAATTTTCTGGGTTGGCAGCTAATCACATTAACCACTACACCGCAAAGGCGGACATCTTAATTTAGTAATATTATATTTTTATAAATTAGATAGCACACGGCGTCTGTATGTACAAAATAACTTATTTTACACACAATGACTTATTTTGTTTCTTCACCGTAATCTAATGCACTGAACAGAACGAGACATTAGGAGCAATAAAACCGTGAAAAGTTTAAATGTGTTTGTATACGTAGCTATCACTGCACGTGCTGCTGGCAACGATATTTATAAACCTAACTTCACTTCCTTTTAAGTTGAACATTGAAATATATCTACAGTTGAACATGTAAATCAAAGGCGGGGTCAGTTCGGCTGTACGAGAAGTGCTCCTGCTCAAGGAGGTGCAGGAGCAGTGTATGCGCTCTGACGAAATGTACAGCCTAACAGCTGCTTACACGGCCTAAGTTAGAACTAGTGAAGGGGCGCGTATGTAAACAAGGAAAAAAAGCCACAGTAAGTTATTTTAATACCAATACAAATGGTCCGTTATTGGACATTATTATTTTATGTATATTATGTATATTATTATTATTATTATTATTATTATTATTATTATTATTATTATTATTATTATTATTTTATGTATACAAACGGCATGTGCTTAGTAAGTTTGTTTAATTGTATTCATTTCATTAGGTTATGAATAGGAGATATAACTAATTATTTTGACATGTGATAATTAAACTCTCCTTTTGACTACTACATGTAGCCATGGGAATACTGCAGGCCAACCTAAAAGTTTTTTATGAATACAGCATAAACATGAACGACAACGAACTGGGCGATTGTCTTGCGTGAACATAATGTACTCAGCTGGATACATTGTTGTAGCTTTGCTTGCACCTGGACTCCACACATCACCATCTAGTCTTTGCAGCACAAACTATTAGAAGTCAGCTGCTCTCGGCTCTGCCCTCTCTCATACCGTTAGCTCAAGGAGCGGGGCTCTCTCATTGTCCACCTATGGAGTAGGAGGTCTTCCGCATGTTAGTCATCTTCCCTGCGCATTCACACACCTCTTCCTTTCTGCTTGGCCTTCCCCTTTATCGCAAATAGCTAATATTTTGCCTTTCTAATCCTTTGTTTGTCCATTAGTTGGAGAAAATGAGATAAGCTTCCCCAGGCTTTATGTCTAATTTTCCAAGATTTATTTCTTAATGTGTTTACGCTCCAGGATAGGTTTTTTCCCTCTGACTCAGGGAGGGATTCCACCTCTACCTGGAGTGCGAAACTTTGGGTCGGGGGATACAACTAGGGAAGAGGACCAATACTTCGCTAAGGCTGCCTCACCTGCTATGCTGTACAGGGGTCTTGTGGAGGGATGGGAGATTAAAAGGGACAGGCAAGGAAGAGGGAATGAAGTGGCCTTGGCCTTAAGTTAGGTACCATCCAGGCATTTGCCTGAAGAAGAAGTGGGAAACCACGGAAAACCACTTCGGCGATATCTGAGGTGGGAATCAAACCCGGTCTACTCATTTGACCTCCCGAGGATGAGTGGACCCCGTTGCAGCCCTCGTGGAAAAGCGGGGAATCGAACCCGGGCCTTCGGGTGTGGCAGCTAATCACTCTTACCAATACACCACAGAGGCGGATATTATTATACAGCATTGACTAAATAATTTGGAATTAGATTCCCTTCTGTATCTCAAATGGATAGACTTCCACCCTGTCCAACCTTCACGTGGAATTTACTGGATTATACCGGAAACTCCGGGTTTTCCTGTCAAATTCTAGCCCTATATTGTCATTCATTTATCATCGCCCCAGCATGCTGATACGACCTGATACCTTGGCGCTAGTCTGGGCTTCATCATCTAATCCGGTACTTAATAATAATAATAATAATAATAATAATAATAATAATAATAATAATAATAATGTTATTTGCTTTACGTCCCACTAACTACTTTTACGGTCTTCGGAGACGCCGAGGTGCCGGAATTTAGTCCCGCATGAGTTCTTTTACGTGCCAGTAAATCTACCGACACGAGGCTGTCGTATTTGAGCACCTTCAAATGCCACCGGATTGAGCTAGGATCGAACCTGCCAAGTTGGGGTCAGAAGGCCAGCGCTTTAACCGTCTGAGCCATTCAGCCCGGCGAATCCCGCACTTAGGTGGAGTCAGGTTAAGCTGTTTTGTAATTCGAGAAAGGCTCATTCGAAGAATGGAACAATCTGAATCAGCATTATTTTCATATAAAGTCCAATTTATATGAGTGACATTTAATTCATTTTAAAAAAGTTGTTACTTCGATGATTATGATTGTACATTACAATCATTTCGAGATTCTGTGGGATTCAACGATATTTATGAAACTGTCTCGTGTTCGAGGAATTTCAAGTGAAGGTATTGACTCATTGTAAAAGAGAAAACGGATGAGGTCAAAGGTGACATCCTTACCGAAGGACATTGAACCGAAATCTTGGAAACATGCCACTGTCTGAAGGAGCCTCGGTGTGAGGAAAGAAAATATGAAGCAATTAAGATTGTGGTGTGAAAGGATTGTCTCTGAGAATGTATTACTTGCATCCTGCTTGACATTAGTTTAGAGATGAAACGGAGAAGTTAATAGCCGTGCTTTTAATTAAGGTTCAACCGCAGAATTAGCCTAGTGTGGAAATGTCAAAATACGGAGGAAAATAGTTAGAGCTGTGCACAATGGAATTTGAACCCACAATATCCCGAAGGCAAGCTGACAGCTATGCGAATCGAACCACGTGGCCACATTGTCCGATACATTTTCCGTATAAACTGCATTAAATGCTTCATCCGGGTAATAATAATAATAATAATAATAATAATAATAATAATAATAATAATAATAATAAATGAAAATCCACAGCCAGTCGTTCAAACGGGTCAGGAGTAGAAATGAATGAAGCCCCCATCTAGCGGCAAAGATAAGAATTGTGCCGGCTGCCAAAGCCTGTCGTACTCCTCTGGAACAATGATTAATGACAGGAAGATGAAACGAAATGTTAATGGAGACTGTTGCTGGAATGAAAGATGGCAGGGAAGACCGGAGTACCGGGGGAAAATTATGTCCCTCCTCCGTCTGGTTCAGCACAAATTTCGCACATAGTGACTGGGATTTGAACCACGAAACCCAGCGGTGAGAGGCCGATGCGCTGCCGCCTGGGCCACGGAGACCTGAATAATAATAATAATAATAATAATAATAATAATAATAATAATAATAATACCGTGCAAGTGGGTGCGCGGCTTGGGTCACGCGGCTATCAGCTTGCAGGAGGAAGATAGTTGGTTCGAACCCCACTGTCGGCAGCCCTGAAGATGCTTTTCCGTGGCTTCCAAATTTCACACCAGACAAATGCTGGCTGGGGCTGTACCTTAATTAAGGCCACGGTCGCTTTCTTCCCACTCCTAGACCTTTCCAATCCCATCGTCGCCATAAGATCTATCTGTGTCGGTGCGACGTAAAGCCAATTGTAAAAACTAATTAAATTCGCATGGCCTGAGCTACCATGTGCAGACATTTTAATTCGACGCCATTGAGGCTGCTGCTTGTCAACATCGGCGTTCCATTTTCCTCATCAGACGGCAGAGAAACCGGACCTCTGTTGATGCTGAAGTCTGAGTTCTAATTAATTTTGTCTGGTAAACACCAAACGTGTCACTGGAGATCTTTCACATCAAGATAAAAGACAGTAAAGTAAACCATGGTCGCTAGTGTTTTCTAGCGCCCTGGTCGTCTAAAGCGCCAATATTCAAAGTCTAAAATTTTCTACACTAAAAGTTCGCTGCTGTTATATTTTTGTTTGGTTTCTCGTATTATCTTCACTTTATTGTGTTTGAATATTTTATATAACTTATCTGTGTGGAAAGAATATGAGGTAGGGGCAGTGAAGATCCAATAATTTCGGTTAGTGAAATACTGTAGTATACTGAAGCATAGTATCAGGTTATTGAACTGCTGAGTATCAGCTGGGTAGATAATTTTTATGGTTTCTGGAAAAAACTATTTTTTTCATATCTGTCTTGAACTTCGAATGTAACAGTTTCTGCAGTAGCTATAAACTACAGTGCTAATAAACGTATTTTTCGGCTCTATGGCTAACTGGTTAGCGTGCTGGCCTTTGTTCACAGGGTCCCGGGTTCGATTCCCGGCAGGGTCGAGAATTTTAAACATAATTGATTAATTCCGCTGGCACGGGGGCTATGTGTATGTATCGTCTTTATCATCATTTCATCCTAATTACGACGCGCAGGTCGCCTACGGGGGTCAAATCCAAAGAATGTATCTGGAGAGCCGAACTTGTCCTCGGACATTCGCGCCACTAAATGCCATGCACCAATTCATTTCAGTACACATGATAATACTCATCCATGTAGCTGAATTCTCCAGCTCATGGCGACCTCAGCTGTCGTTGACCTCTCCCTAGAATAATGGATTTGATTCTAGGTGAAGTTAGTGGCACTTGAGGCTGTACACATGATAAGTGCCTGCAGTAGCCACGATCGGTGGATGACGGGTGGGGTGGGGGTTAGTTACAATATGATGGTGGAACACAATGAAGGTGCGTGTGTGGTGCGCGCATGCAAGACTTGTCATTATAAGGACACTGGTACAAGTGATATTCAGATTGCAGTAAACTACAAAATCTTACGTTAAAATATAGAACAGGAACAATACGATCAAGGTCAACAGTTTTACAACGAATGGTATGTTCAGTTTACAATCTAAAATCCAACTTTCGAGGCTTCTTAGTAAATAGATTCAACAGATCTGTTGGTTCTACAATTATGTTTCTGAATATTTATTTGTTTTATTGTTTGTTATCAGTTTCTGCTTTTTTATTTTCGTAAAAATTTCATTGCGCGGAGGGGGGAGGAGTTCTAACCCCCAGTAATCCCGTCTTGGCTACGCCCCTGTGCCTGTCACTGGCATCGAGATTTTTTCTGAATTTATATCAGATATGATTTTAGTCGCTGACATCACCTTGGCTCATTTTGAGTTTTGTACGGTGATTTAAGACTGACTGCCTTTTGTGATGCCATCTGAGAGAATTTCTTTTTGCTAGTTGTTTTACGTCGCACCGACACAGATATGTCTTATGGCGACGATGGGATAGAAAAGGCCTAGGAAGTGGAAGGATGCAGCCGTGGCCCGGCATTTGCCTGGTGTGAAAATGGGAAACCACAGAAAACCATCTTCAGGGCTGCCGACAGTGGGGCTCGAACCCACTATCTCCCGATTACTGGATACTGGCCGCACTCAAGCGACTGCAGCTATCGAGCTCGGTGGGAGAAAATTCCAAATATTGGGAATCGAACTATGGCCGTCTGATTGGGAAGACAGCAGCTAATCCTCTACCCTAGCCACGCCCTCCAACACGTTTAAGAACTCCAGTGAAGAAAAACGAAACAAAACAGAGCTCCATGAATGCCCTTGGAAGGTAGAGGCATCCCCTATCAGTAACCTCGGCAATTAGTGCGATAGTGTGGTCAGCGCAGCCTCTTTTGTCTTCAGGAATTGACCTGGTACTCGTTTTTGTTAGAGCCTACCTGGCCGAAGTTGTAAAGGCGTGTTCAGTTCACCCAGAAGGACGTGGGTTCGATTTCTCGTCAGGAAGTAGAAAAACTTGCCTCATATATCGGGCAAGAATTGCATGTTTATAAGTTACACAACACCGCAGATACAGTTCTTAATTTATAATAACGCTTTACGAATTTTGTTTGTACAATAAAATTTCATTCTTCAAATACTTATATTATTATTGCGGATCCCTTGTGTTGTCGTCGCGCCACTCCAGGGCCCGCGGACCACAATTTGGGTATGGCTAGACTCTAGAACTTCTTGCTTTCTCCTGACATGGAAACACTGCATTTCTTTCCCAGAACATTTTCTAACAAAAATTTTAATTAATATTGACTGGCTCCTTTTGGTGTAAACAGGCAACGGTAAGCCACCCTGAAAAATGTCACTAATACTGCCATTCATTTGTTAGTTTGTCACGGATGTATTCAGTCTCTCTGCACCATCTAGCGGCGAGACCAGAAACCATTTGCAGTACCTACGATGTACAATATTCATTACGGAATGTGAGACAGGAATAGTTTCCTAGTGAATCTGTTTTAAATTTTATGGAAAATAAATTT
Source organism: Anabrus simplex (assembly GCF_040414725.1). Taxonomy (NCBI): domain Eukaryota; kingdom Metazoa; phylum Arthropoda; class Insecta; order Orthoptera; family Tettigoniidae; genus Anabrus; species Anabrus simplex. The sequence goes on along the minus strand of NC_090266.1, from coordinate 1,147,589,824 downwards.
GTCTTATTTCAAATTCCAAAGTTTTTTATTGTTGTTGTTCCTGGACGATGCCACTCTACGTGCAGAGCTATAAATGGTGTTTGGAAGTTATTCTTTAACACCCCTTCAATTGCTACATGTCCGACTCCATGGTTAAAATTCTGTTCTTGACCAGGGTTCGAGGTCGGTAGATGCAGATTGGGTCTCGGCCCATAAGTGGCCATAGCTGGTCCATGGTCCAATAGCTCTGCTCTCTGACCGGCCAACCGAGCAAAGGAGGGGTGGCCACGGCTCTACCGTGGCTCTACGCCTCTGCGTTCGGGAAACGGTTCAGGATTGGACTTCACGGCTGGCCCCAACCGTCGGCTGTCCTGAGAATGGTTTTCCGTGGTTTTTTCCTGCACTAACGCGAATCCCGGGACATTTCATAGTATAGGCCACGGCCGCCAACCCTCTCACCTTCTCTGGGCATCTCCTCCACCGCAATAAATCTTCCGGGCTGAGACATGGCGTCACCCACCTCAGGGGAGGAATGAAAATGTTTTAGTAGTATTAGTGGGGTTCGAACCTGCATCCTTGTGAGTGAACTGAACAGGCAGCTGAACAACCCATTTCGGCCCGTCAGCGTCTCTTAAAATATGTAGACGGCCTGTCACCATTTCTGTGCATGCGTGTACCAGAGCATTTCTGGTCTGTGACTCCTCTCTCCCAACCTTACCTCAGACGCAAGCTACTGCATGGCGCGTCTCCTCGCGTATTTTCACCACTTTCAACGTTAAATAAACAGCATTAAATATCAACCACGGAACACCACACTGCTACAACTCCTGCAAACTCTGTCAGTATTTAGAGACTAATATCTCAGCGCACCACTTCCTAATTTTTTATTACTGTATTTTACCGGGTGGGAAAAATGAAACTGGAATATTTATAAGACTGACGCGGTACTGACACTTATTAAGGAATAGGAGAACAGTACATCACAAGAAATGCTGGAAAACCTAATTTCGGTGCACCAATCAGTTTCTGTCACATGTCTGTGAATGCTCAGCACGGAATGGTTCGTCTGGACGCCTTAACGCATGCACAACAGTAAATTTGTAAGGGTACAGATGCAGGTCCTCGTTGATAATGTTTCGACACGACGATCTCTTAATCCCCACTTGCACAGATAAACGGCGGTGAAATTTCGTCAGACTTCGTTCCAGGCTTGCCTTGACTCGAGCAATGTTTTCTGGTGTTCAAACTCTTTTCGGATAGTTACAGTTTTTATTCGCTACAGAGCCTGTTTCACGCCATTTTGCCACTAAGTTTTGCATTGCAAACTTTGCTGGAGGTTGTGAAAGAACACATCCGGTCTTAAACTCTTGCGCAAACAGTTCCGCTCATGTTTGGCACGAATCGTGCTTCGCATAACACTCTACAATGAACACGCGCTCTTTTATCGTGAACACCATTTTGTGTTTTTTCAAGTGGTCACTACATACATCTACTCCTGTCACTCACTCACACGTAATAACACAGCGACGGTCTCGGAAGTTGTGGGAGATGCGCAAATGTGACAGCAACAGATTGGTGCATCGAAATCACGGTTTCCATCATTTTCTGTGATGGGCAGCTCTCCTATTCATCAACAAGGGTCAGTTCCGAGTCGGTCTTTTGAATATTTTCAGGTCAGTTTTATTTCGCCTAACCTTTAGTTATTTAAATCATTTATATAGTGTTAGCAATGGCACTTTGGAAACTGTTTTTGTACAAAAAATATACCTTCTCGACAGCTCAGTTGATCGATATTCACGTGGTGACCTAGAGGACCGTTAACATTTGACGAGGCAGTACTTCTCGAATATTGGATGTTGAGATGTAATAATTGACAGACATGATTGACATGTTATGGTTTTTTTTGACACCAAAGTAAGGTACACAAAATGGCCAACAGATGGTGCTGGACGGCAACACGTCAGTGATGCCGCATGAGACCCGTGTTTGGCATAAAATGAGTTGTCGTAAGAGAGAGCGTCAGATGCGCCTGCAGTCGTGACATGTCATACTTGGCCTCCCCGGTCCCCAGACTTCAACCGGTGTGATTATTGGTTGAGGGGTTATCTGATGTCACAAGTCTACTTCGATCGTCCGAACTCACCAGGGATGTTGAAAGACAACATCCGACGGCAATTTCTTACCTTCTCCGATACAAATCTCCTGGCCTGAGAGACGGCGTCACAGTCTAAGAGGCCCGCCTCCCCCTTCACGGGAGGAATTCACATCAATTCACTGCCGGTTTCAATTTCTTCAGTCAAATATAGGACTGTTTATTCCCAATCAACAGCTACATAACTTTCACTGTCACCCTCCCCCAATATCTGCATTATGATTTTTCTTGTCGGTCTTAAACGCAACTATCCATATAAAACATAACAAATACCGGGCGAGTGGCCTGCGATGTAAAGTCAATTGTAAAATATAAACACACAGATGCACTACACTTATCGCAAATCAGTCAAGAGCATTGACAAGAGGCAAATACTGCTGGAGGAAATACAGCCACGCTGGGGTTTCTGGGACCCGGTCTGTGTTTGCGATTGTCGTCAGAATGCTCCTTACAACTGACAGATAGCAGGATTCATTTGTAGTGCACAGAGAAGTAGAAACCGAATGCACATGTGTGAACATAAATTCCACTGGTGAAACAAGAATGGTGTGCAATGATATACAGGGTGTTCGCAAACAACGTGAACAGATAATATGAGCGTTACTGCGTTGGTCATATTGATAAGTAATATAAAATATTACGTCGATTTCTCGGGTCGTTGTCACTTTATCAGGGGCTGAAGTCAGCCAATCAAGTGGGCTGTACGAGGCAGTATTGCTAAATCTGCACGTGGCTTGGTCGAGCTTGAGAAATGAGCATCAAACACTAACATACCGTGGATTTCAACCAACACCACCGTAGCGTGCTTGCTGTGGGCCGAGCCTACCATAGGGAGGTACTTATGGGAGACTACTGGCAAAAATGAGTGCGATTAGACTAGACAAAGGAGTGACTGACATGGTGGTTACATTTCTAGAAAATAGATCCGAGAGAATAAGAGTAGGTGAAGCTTTATCTGACCCTGTAATAATAAACAGGGGGATTCCTCAAGGCAGAATTATGGGAAACCTATGTTTTCTTAAATGTATAAATGATACACTGAAAAGGGGAATTTTTTTCTCGGTCACTAAAGGCTTTTATAGATAAAATTGAAACTAAGGTCATTACAATTGATGTTAGGATAATTGTGAATATTTTGACAATGAATATGATTTAGATTATTTATTCTGAATCAATCTTATGAGTAAAGAAGTGGAATCAGAGATAAGGCTTTTTGCGGATGATGTTATTCTGTATAGATTAATAAATAAGTTACAAGATTCTGAGCAACTGAAAAATGACCTCGATAATGTTGTGAGATGGACAGCAGGTAATGGTATAATGATAAAAGGGATTAAAAGTCCGGCTGTGAGTTTCATTAACAGGAAAATTTCCTCTCACTTTAAATCACTGCGTTCATGGGGTGAAAGTTCCTTATGGGAATTATTGTAAGTACCTAGGTGTTAATGTAAGGAAAGACCTTCATTGGGGTAATCACAACAGAGGGATTGTAAATAAAGGGTACTGATCTCTGCACATGGTTATGAGGGTGTTTAGGGTTTGTAGTAAGGATGTAAAGGAGAGGGCATATAAGTCTATGGTACGACCCCAACTAGAGAATGGATCCAGTGTATGGGACCCTCACTAGGATTACTTGATTTGAGAAATGGAAAAAAATCCAGTGAAAAGCAGCTCGATTTGTTCTGGGTGATTTCCGATAAAAGATTAGCGTTACAAATATGTTGCAAAGTTTGGGCTAAGACTTGCGAGAAAGGAGACGAGCTGCTCGACTAAGTGGTATGTTCCGAGCTGTCAGAGGAAAGATTTGGCTAAACATGGTTAGCGTGCTGGTCTTTGGTCCAGAGGGTCCCGCGTTCGATTCCAGGCCGGATCGGGGATTTTAACCTTAATTGGTTAATTTCAATGGCTCGGGGGTGGGTGAGTGTGGCGTATTCAGCATTAGAATTTAACCTAGGTAGGGCCCTCATCTTCACAGACATGCAGGTCGCCTAATAGGCTGTCTACGAGAAAAAGACCATCACCAGGCCTCTCCGGAGGCCATACACCATTATTATTATTATTATTATTATTAATGGAGAGATGGCGTGGAATGGCATTAGTAGACGAATAAGTTTGAGTGGTGTCTTTAATAGTATGAAAGATCACAATATGAAGATAAAGTTGGAATTCAAGAGGACAGCTTGGGGCAAATATTCGTTTATAGGAAGGCGAGTTAGGGATTGGAATAACTTACCAAGGGAGATGTTCAATAAATTTCCAATTTCTTTGAAATCATTCAGGAGAATGCTAGGAAAACAACCGACAAGGAATCTGCCACATGGGAAACTGCTCTAAATGCAGATCAGTAGTGATTGATTGACCCCAGCTGCTTGCTCTGGAGAATTTTATTTCTTCTATTGGTGCTCCCAGTCCGGTCATAAGCCACGTGCAGGTTTAGCAACACCGCCCCCTACAGCCCATTTTAATTCGCCCGCGAAGTGATCTGATCGGCTAACTTCAGTAGGTGATAAAATGACAACGGTACGAGGTATCTAATTATTTTTTTCCAATTATTTACAAGTATGATCAGCTCTCTAACGTTCATAGACCGCCTCACGTTGTTGTCGACCACCATGTATTTCACGTCAGTTTCCTCAGCCCCATTTATTGTGGCCTGGGTTAATTTGGGCACGTACGGCATTTACTTTTGAAATGTACACTAGCTCAGCTACCCGCTTGTAAAATTTTAACGAAATCGTAAGGTACCACCTAGAAAACTCTCCTTATTAGTCCCAAAATATGAAATGCTTCACTAGTATATTCAGGGTTTCGAGATGTTGGAATGCCTTTCAAGGACAAACTGGTGAAAAAGAGGGGACATATTTTACTTTAAAGAAAAGTTCAGCAAGTAATGTCACAACCTCTGCATGTAACAGCAGTTTTTCCTCAAAAATTTGCTTTGAATACTGTTACTGGGTTTTGGTTTTGTTTATCTGACAATATACACTGACTGACAGAGCAAATGCAACACCAAGACGGAGTGGTCAGAACTTTATGCCAATTGCAGGGTAGACTGACGTCACTGAGGTATGCTCATGATGTGAAATGCGCCGCTGTGCTGCGCACGTAGCAAACAATAAATGGGACACGGCGTTGGCGAATGGCCCACTTCGTACCGTGATTTCTCAGCCGACAGTCATTGTAGAACGTGTTGTCGTGTGCCACAGGACACGTGTATAGCTAAGAATGCCAGGCAGCCGTCAACGGAGGCATTTCCAGCAGACAGACGACTTTACGAGGGGTATGGTGATCGGGCTGAGAAGGGCAGGTTGGTCGCTTCGTCAAATCGCAGTCGATACCCATAGGGATGTGTCCACGGTGCAGCGCCTGTGGCGAAGATGGTTGGCGCAGGGACATGTGGCACGTGCGAGGGGTCCAGGCGCAGCCCGAGTGACGTCAGCACGCGAGGATCGGCGCATCCGCCGCCAAGCGGTGGCAGCCCCGCACGCCACGTCAACCGCCATTCTTCAGCATGTGCAAGACACCCTGGCTGTTCCAATATCGACCAGAACAATTTCCCGTCGATTGGTTGAAGGAGGCCTGCACTCCCGGCGTCCGCTCAGAAGACTACCATTGACTCCACAGCATAGACGTGCACGCCTGGCATGGTGCCGGGCTAGAGCGACTTGGATGAGGGAATGGCGGAACGTCGTGTTCTCCGATGAGTCACGCTTCTGTTCTGTCAGTGATAGTCACCGCAGACGAGTGAGGCGTCGGCGTGGAGAAAGGTCAAATCCGGCAGTAACTGTGGAGCGCCCTACCGCTAGACAACGCGGCATCATGGTTTGGGGCGCTATTGCGTATGATTCCACGTCACCTCTAGTGCGTATTCAAGGCACGTTAAATGCCCACCGCTACGTGCAGCATGTGCTGCGGCCGGTGGCACTCCCGTACCTTCAGGGGCTGCCCAATGCTCTGTTTCAGCAGGATAATGCCCGCCCACACACTGCTCGCATCTCCCAACATGCTCTACGAGGTGTACAGATGCTTCCGTGGCCAGCGTACTCTCCGGATCTCTCACCAATCGAACACGTGTGGGATCTCATTGGACGCCGTTTGCAAACTCTGCCCCAGCCTTGTACGGACGACCAACTGTGGCAAATGGTTGACAGAGAATGGAGAACCATCCCTCAGGACACCATCCGCACTCTTATTGACTCTGTACCTCGACGTGTTTCTGCGTGCATCGCCGCTCGCGGTGGTCCTACATCCTACTGAGTCGATGCCGTGCGCATTGTGTAACCTGCATATCGGTTTGAAATAAACATCAATTATTCATCCGTGCCGTCTCTGTTTTTTTCCCAACTTTCATCCCTTTCGAACCACTCCTCCTTGGTGTTGCATTGTCACTGTCAGTCAGTGTATATTCTCGTTCTTCTTCTACTGCCGCTTTTCCCAAATCTGTGGGGCCGTGGGTGCGAACTGCGTAGTACATGTGCATGTTTTACGGCCGGATGCCCTTCCAGACGCAAACCCTATTTGGAGGGATGTAATCAGTATTGCTTGTTTCTTTGGTGGTTATTGATAGTCTAGTGCAGTGCCTCCCAGGGTGCATGCGACCGTGCACTGCACGGCGCAAGGTGCAGGAGACGACTTCACTAGGTTGACCAGAATGACCCCCACTCCTCTTTTCCTACAGCTGTTTCACCAGTACGATCTCTCTACGCCTTTTTAAGCTTCCCCTCACTGCGGAATGTTTATGTGCGGTGAGCGGAGACACTCTGTTGTATGGGACAATGTTACTGGTGTTATAAAACTCTTCTTTCAATTTGGTTTGAGCAGGCAATTTATCCTCTCTAGCTCTTCTGTTCCTTTTTCTTTGCAATTATACCAGTAATATCTGGAACAAGGGATCGGGTGACAAATTCTGAGAACATTCTTTAAATTACGATCAGAAATACTCGCACGCAATCCAGTTTTCGTACAACTCAAAACAAAAAAAAGAAAACTTTGACAAATGCATGTGGAAACAAACATAGAAATAAACTTTGCTGATTCTCGATGCAGCTTAGGAAAATCTTCCCTCGAGCAAAGCCTTTGTATTGAAAAATAGATATTTTTGATGATCACGTATTATAGTCCCACAGATTAAGCATTTGACTTTATCGTCACGACTAAGAAAAAATACGAAAGTGCCCAGTTCGATTGAAATAGACTTTCGGAAGTATTTACTTCCTTCGAAACAGGTTGCTCCATGATTATGTTGCTGTCTTACACTTATCTATTTCAGTGATAAACAAGCCGTCTACCACCGAACGCTTCCGCTCTCAGCGCACTACACCATCCGAGTGAAGCCAATTTGAGCCGAGTCGGACCGATGCACAGTGCCCTGAGCCCTTGCACCTCGGTTTGCATGCGTGAGATTTTGGGAATTTGAGATGCCCTGGTCCAGTGTGTTGTCTGAATATGAATAGGAAAGTGTTGGAACAAACATAAACACCCAGTCCCCGGGTCAGAAGAATTAATCAGACGCGATTAAAATCCCCGACCTGGTCCGGAGTCGAACCCGGGATCCTCTGAACCGAAGGCCTCAACCCTGACCATTCAGCCGATGAGGCGGACTATCTGACAATATATGTTTATGTTAATTATTTTCAATTAAAATACCATGTATTGTCCTCATCATGAACATTGCATGTTGTAAATTAATATTATATTGCCATTGGTTTACTTTTACAGTTTTCGCGGACACCGAGGTACCTGAATTTTGTCTCACAGGAGTTCTTTCACGTGCCGGTAAATATACCGACACGAGGCTGACGTATTTGAGCACCTTCAAATACCACCGGACTGAGCCAGGATCGAACCTAACAATTTGAACTCTGAACGCCAGCACCTTAACTTTCTGAGCCACTAAGCCCGGCGATAGATTCATACGTTTTGCTGTATTGCTTCTTACTGTTTCCAATTCTAAAATCTTGGTCTGAATTACACTCGTTTTTAAATCGAAATGACCCAGTGAGTTGACCGTGCGGTTAGGGTCGCACAGCTGTGAGCTTGCATTGTGGAGATAGTGGGCTCAGGAGGGTTGAGTGGCTCAGACGATTGGGGCACTGGCCTTCTGTCCCCAAGTTGGCAGGTTCGATCCTGATTCAGTCCGGTGGTATTTGAAGGTGCTCAAATACGTCAGCCTCGTGTTGGTAGATTTACTGGCAAGTAAACAATTTCTGCGGGACTAAATTCTGGTACCCTGGGGTCTCCGAAACACCCTAGAAGTAGTTAGGGGGACGCAAAGCTAATAACATTAATAAATTAGTGGGTTCGAACACTACTACTGTCGGCACCCCTAAAGATGGTTTCGTGTAGTTCCTAGTTTTCACACCAGCAATCGATGGGGCTTTACCTTAATTATGGCCACGGGCACTTCCTTCCCAATCTTTGCCCTTTCGTATCCCATCGTCACCGTAAGTCGATGCAACGTAAAGCAAATTAAAATAGCATGCGGTCTGACACCGTGTTTAGCCGGTTCGAGTCCCGTCGTCGAAAATATTTTCACCATCAGAATGTTGGCCGGCAGGGTAGGGGAGGTGGTTGTATACAATTTATAATCACTAGACTGCGTGCCAAAAATCTGGATTAAATTCCAAACCTCTGGAGTCTTCATATGGAGTGAGAGCATATGACGCTGTTGATGGTGATTCGTCCGTCGGATGGCGACATTAAGCCTTGAGTAGACCCCTTAGTGTTATTCTACAGGAGTAGGCAATGTGCCGGCACCGAGTTTCACCCTCTCCCTTCCTACTATCATATATCACATCATTCATATCATCTCATTAACTCCTTTGATGAGGCTGACGTCACGTAGGGCATCCGGTCCAAAAAACATGGCAGATTCATCTCACCTCATAGCCGACCCCGCAGGGAAGCGGGACAAGGGCTGGACAAACATGAGGTACTTTCAGACTGTCAACACAGAGGACATCTCGTCTATGTGAAGCTTACAAGTAACTTACCTTTTTTTTACCGAGCTCCATAGCTGTAGTCGCTTAAGTGCTGGCAGTATCCAGCATTCGGGTGATAGTGGGTTTGAACCTCACTGTCGGCAGCCCTGAAGATGTTTTCCCGTGGTTTCCCATTTTCATACCGGGCAAATGCTCGGGCTGTACCTTAATTAAAACCACAGTCGCTTCCTTCCCACGCCTAGCCCGTTCCTGTCTTAGCGTCGCCATAAGACCTATCTGTGTCGGTGCGACGTAAAGCAAATTGAAAAAAATTGCTAATTGTTTAACGTCGCACTAACACATCGAAGGTTTTCGGCGACGAAAGGATGGAAAAAGGCTAGGATTGAGAAGGTAGCGGCCGTGGACTTAATTAAGGTGCAGCCCCAGCATTAGCCTGGTGTGAAAATGGTAAACCACGGAAGGCCACCTTCAGGGGTGCTGACGGTGGAATTCGAAACCACTATCTCCCGAATACAAGCTCAAAGCTGCACGACGCTGACCGCGCGGCCGAAATGTTCGGTCTTACAAGTACATAGGGTGGTTTCGTTTGTGAAATATGTTCCCTTTTTTTATGAATTATCGTTGACAATTTGGAATAAATTCAAGGAATTCATTTAAGAATAATGGATGGTAGAGCGACTGGGCACCACTCAGCCGGAGTGTGGACACCAGTGAACGGCAGCGAGCTTTGTACATTTCACCCGGTACAATGGGCGTGGTATGACGTCATAGTTCGTTCGCTTGCAGGCCACTAATACCCACGAGTATGAACTCGCAACATACATCACACCCAGGTAACGTACGCGCAGTGACGTAGTCTGGCGGTAGATCGTTTAATTCCTTTACGAAAGACCGTGGCTGACTGTAACAGAAAAAGCCCGAAGGGTATCTGTTGTTGCACCCCATAGGAAGAAGCGGTTCCATTCTCCTGTATTGGAATGTGAATAGGCCAGCCAATATTGTTCCAAAATAAATTCCTTCTTCTTCTTCTTCTGTTTACCCTCCAGGGTCGCTTTTTCCCATGGACTCAGCGAGGGACCCACCTCTACCGCCTCCAGGGCAGTGTCCTGGAGCTTCAGACTCAGGGTCGGGGGATACAACTGGCGACGATGACCAGTACCTCGCCCAGGCGGCCTCACCTGCTATGCAGAACAGGGGCCTTGCGGGCGATGGGAAGATTGGAAGGGATAGGCACGGAAGAGGGAAGGAAGCGGCCGTGGTCTTAAGTTAGGCACCATCCCGGCATTTGCCTGGAGGAGAAGTGGGAAACCACGGAAAACCAGTTCCAGGATGGCTGAAGTGGGAATCAAACCCACCTCTACTCAGTTGACCTCCCGAGGCTGAGTGGACCCCGTTCCAGCCATCGTACCACTTTTCACATTTCGTGGCAGAGACGGGAATCGAACCCGGGCCTCCTGGGGTGTCAGCTAATCACACTAACCACTACACTACAGAGGCGGTCCCAAAGAAATTCCAGTGATATAATTTTGCTGTGAAGAGCCTGCGTGGCTCTGACGGCAGCGCGCCGGTCTCCCACCGCTGGGTTCCTTGGTACAAATCCCGGTCACTCCATGTGAGACATGTGCTGGACAAAGCGGAGGCTGAACAATTTGTCTCCGAGTACTTCCCTGTCATCTTTCATTCTAGCAATACTCTACAATATCATTTCATCTCTCAGTCATTAAGCATTGCCCCAGAGGTGTGCAACAGGCTTCGGCAGCCGACACAGTTCCTATCCTCGCCACTAGATGGGGCTTCATTCATTCCATTCCTGACCCGGTGCAATAACCGGAAACAGGCTGTGGATTTTTATTTTCATAATTTTGCTGTGATGAGCGTGCCTGAGCAAAGCAGACCACCGAGATCGATAGCTACATAGCGGTCACTATCCGGTATTCGGCAGGCCTGAAGATGGTTTTGCGTGGTTTCCCATTTTCACACCAGTAAAGCTGTACCTTAATTAAGGCCATCGCCACTTCCTTCCCACTCCTAGCTCTTCCCTGTCCCATCGTCGCCATAAGACCTATTTGTGTTGGTGAGACGTAAAACAGTAGTAAAAAAGGCAATCCACCATATCCCGAAATCGGAATTATTCTGGATTAGAGATTGCTTTTACAGGAATTTCTTCTTTTCCGTCACCCTTTTCTGCTGTTTCGTCATTTTTCTTGCTTTATCACTCTCCCCATACCCTGTTGGGATCGCGAGTACGATTGTGAAGCACTTATAGACCTGGCCCAGTTTTAAAGCCGGTTGGTCTTCCTTACCCCAGCCCCATGCATAGGGATGTATTCGGTTATCACATGTTTCGGTAGTGGTTGCCAGTATGATACGTTGAGTGTGGATGAAGAGATAATGTTTGTATCTGGACACGGTCAGAATTCCACGGAAATCGCCAATACGGAAAATTTAACAGAAAATAAAAGAACTTAACATTATATAATAACAATTTACGAGCTGCTTTTAAATATAAAAATGCGCTGTCGTCTTCGTATAGAAGTTTCCCCAGTCCTGTTGTATTGTACACCAGTCGAGACTCATGAAGTCTGGTGATGAGGGTTCACATATTTAATTTTAAAAGTGGATTATACGAGGGCGAATCAAAAAGTAGGTTACACTAGCTCGCCGCGAGAGTACGCTGTGTGTCGTAACCGTGGCCAACGCTGAGCAAGCTACAGTAACTGCTGACACGTCCGATAGGAAGGTTGGTGTGGTATCCCGTCGTGCTGTGTGTGCAGTGCGGGCTAGGCTCAATAGCGCGTCAGCAGGATTCACTCCAAATTGGAGTCGCGTGCAACGATCAGGAGTTCAATTGCAAGGAACATTCATTGTGAAATCACTGCTGTATATGGTGAGTGTGCAATTTCTCGCCCAGGTATTATAAAGTGGTGTAAGCTATTTGACGACGGACGCACGGATCTCACGGACGAATATAGCGAAGGCAGGCCCACAACGTCCAGTACCATTGCAAATGTTGACCGTTAGAGAGAATCGGCGCATAACACTGCAAGGAATTGCCAGGATGCTGAACATTTCGTATGACAGTGTGTTCTCCATTGTTCACCTGCACATTGGATTTCGTAAACTGTGTCAAAGATGAGTCCAGCGTCTACTCACCGATGTTCTCAAGGGACAACGTTTCTAATCGTCACTGGCATTTTTGCAACGAGTTTCTGCGGCGAATCATCACAGGGGATGAAATGTGGGTCCACCACTTCACCCCCCGAAATAAAGACAACATCGATGGAATGGGTGCACACCACATCACCACCATTAAAGAAGGCCAAGGTCCAACCTTCAGCAGGAAAGGTAATGGCGATTGTGTTCTTTGACATGGAGGGTGTGGTCATGTGGAATTTATTCCGAAAGGCACGACAGTCAACTCGGCTTCGTATTGTCAAACTTAGAACCGGTTGCGTAAGGCAATTAAAGAAACGCGGCGAGAAAAATTGAGCGCCGGTGTGATTTTGTTGCATTATAACGGAACACCTCACAGGGCCCGCCAAACGTCCGAACTACTGCAGCGATTCAATTGGGAGGTATGGCAACCTCCTCCATACAGTCCAGACTTAGCGCCATGCGATTACCAAGTGTTCGGTAAGCTGAAATAGGATCTCGGTGGACGACGATTCCTAAACGATGAGGAGGTGAAAGCAGCTGTTTCCAGGTGGTTACATAGCGCTGGAGGTGATTTCTGCGCATCTGGAATCAAAACGTTGGTTGACCGTTCCGAGGAATGTTTACAGTCGCTTGGGGAGTATGCGAAAAAGTGAACTTACATTGTATGTGTCATAGGCGTGTTGCCTATGTGTATATGGATTCACAAATGGCCGTAACTTGCAAGGGAAACTTACTTTTTGATTCACCCTCGTATTAATGCAATATTTTACCATCAATATCAACTTGCTTCAAGATGAAATAAACGTGAAATCATACCATAAGATTAAAAGTAAGACATTCACCTCTGAAAGTAGCAAAAATAATTTTGAGGCTTGAATACTGTAGAAAACCATTACAAGATCGATCCTGAGAAATACACAAATGCTGAAACAGACTTCCCAAAGGCTTCGAGTTATTTTTCTAATGCAAACATGAAAATTTTAATGTTCTAGGGAACCCTAAGTCTGTTTTCTGTCATTATAAAACAGGCTTTAGACTGTTACAAGTTTACCTAAAGCAAATTCGTACTACCAAATGTTTTCGAAAATAAACAAATATAACCTTGCAACTACTAATGATATCAATTGTGTTAGAAATACATTGGCCAGTTCTCCCCCGCCCTCTTTTATGTGTTGTCAAAACACAGATGAATCCTGCTTTTGTTCAGTTGGTTCCAGGCAGATTAGAAAAGAGAAGGATAACTTGAGAACCGAGCGAGTTGGCCGTGCGTTTAGGAGCGACCGTGTCTTTAACGTACAGTCCCAGAATTTGCCAGGTGTGAAAATGGGAAACCACGGAAAATCATCTTCAGGTTTGCCGGCAATGGGGTTCCAAACCACTCCCTCCCCAATGCAAGTTCACAGCTGCGTACCCCTAACCGCACGGCCAGCGCGCTGGGTTCTTTAGTGAACTATTGAGGTTAATGTTTGTCACTACCTGACACAGAACACAGAGCGAACTCTAGTGCGAAAACTTTGCTAAACTTTGCACATGACATCTCGTGTTACGATTTTCATAATATTTTTAGAAAGTCTTACTCCTTAATATCCGCTTCACCTTTAGACGTGCGTAGTTCTATTACAGTGAGTTAGGAAATTGACAAGCAGCCTTTAGGGCAATATGTAACGAGTGTTATAATTTAAACTCGTTATAAACGTACACTCTTTTAAAGTGTAAACAAGCCTCTGTTCTGTTTGGTAATATGCATTTCCTTTCGATCATGCTTGCACTCGGGGACTTACAAAATTTCTTCCGGTCACTTATTGTGTCACTAAGTGAACCTGTTCATCGTCTGGGTTGGACCATGTTGGAAGTTCATGTAACTTATGTTCAGACTGCTAATCTTTCCACAGCATTGCACTGATGTTAAGGGGGCAGTGCTGCGGTGCCTGAGGGTGGATGTACGTTCAAGTCCCACTCTCGACAATCGCAGAAATGATTTTTCTGATATCCCTCTACGAATTCCGGTGAACGCTGGGCTGGATCTAACGTACAATCAAGACTTACCCCTCACTCAGTTAATTATGGATATGCAATATTCACCACAACCACTTAAGTTACGGATATACTCATAAGACTAAGTAAAGTATACAGGCTGTTGACACCGGTGTTCTAAGCTACCCACATGATGTTACAACAATGAAAAATAACCTTTTCAATGAAAACCAGTGTGAGATGTGCACGGTTGCCCACGATCAATAGCAAAACTACCCTTAAAAGTCTCTAAAATACCTCAACAGTACCACATACAGTAAATTTTAATATTTGTAAAAATGAAAACAAGTAAAGCTATTTCAAACCAGGCCTTGGAAGCCCTGGAGATAGAATGGTCAGCCTTGCGCCCTAGGAATTAAACCAACCGGGCGAGTTGGCCGTGCGGTTAGAGGCACGCGGCTGTGAGCTTGCATCCGGGAGATAGTGGGTTCGAATCCCACTTTCGGCAGGGCTGAAGATGATTTTCCGTGGTTTCCCATTTTCACACCAGGCAAATGCTGGGACTGTACCTTAATTAAGGCCACGGCCGCTTCCTTCCAACTCCTAGGCCTTTCCTATCCCATCGTCGCCATAAGACCTATCTGTGTCGGTGCGACGTAAAGCCACTAGCAAAAAAAAAAAAAGGAATTAAACTGTTAGTCATTCTTATTATAGGCTGAGTTGACCACGTGTCATCTGAGAAGAGGAAGATCCTTTCCCAAACTTTCTATTATTCTATTTATTACTCTGTGTAGAGTAATAAATAAGTTGCAAAAATTATGAGTGACTGCAGAAAGAGCTCGACAGTGTTGTGAAAAGTCAGATTATTTATTTCACTAATAGGAAATGGCCTCTCAGTTTTAATTACTGCGTTGATGGGATGAAAGTTCCTTATGGGGCACGCTGTAAGTACCTAGGTTTTAACACAAAGAGAGATCTCCATTGGGGTAATCACATAAATGAGATTGGAAATAAAGGGTACAGATCCCTGCACATGATTATTAGGGTACTTAGGGGTTGTAGTAAGGATGTAAAGGGGAGGGCATATAAGTCTCTGGTAAGACCCCAACTAGAGTATGGTTCCAGTGTATGGGAGCATCACCAGAATTATTTGATTCTAGAAAGGAAAAATCTAAAGAAAATAAGAAGCTCGATTTGTTCTGGGTGATTTCCGAAAAAAGAGTAGCGTTACAAAGTTGTTGCATAATTTGGGCTGGGATGACTTCGAAGAAAAGAGACGAGCTGCTCGAAATGTAGTATGTTCCGGGCTGTCAGCGGAGAGATGGCGTGGAATAACGTTAGTAGACGAATAAGTTTGCGTGGTGCTTTCAAAAGTAGGAAAGTTCATAATATGAAGATAAAGTTGGAATTCAAGAGAACAAATTGAGAAAAATATTCGTTTATAGGAAGGGGAGTTTGGTATTGTAATAATTTACCAAGGGAGATGTTCAATACATTTCCAAATTATTTGCAATCATTTAAGAAAAGGCTACGAAAACAACCGAGAGGGAATCTGCCACCTGGGCGAGTGCCCTAAATGCAGATCAATGTTGATTGGTTGTATTAATTGATTCTACATTCTAACGGGGAGAAGTACGTTCGTCCTTCCGGATGGAGGTTAGATTAGACTGGACCTCAACTCGAAAACGTTTAGTTGAATATTTCTGCTGTTATTTAGAAATGCTTCCCAAGTACTATTGGTTGCTACAACACTGGCAATTTTCATCGTTAATCTGTAGTTAGGCGCGTGCATCGTACGCATGGTTAATGCAGCCTTGTAAATAATATAGCAGACTGAAAATCCACAGTCCTAGCCCTTCAGGCAGGGAACTCAGTGTTGAAACCATCCTAGGGATATGAGCTACGAATTTTAGGTAAATATAATACCATAAAATATAAGAATGTATTCCTTATTTTTTCCTAAAAATTACAATCATTTTCTTAAACATTGTTATCCGGCCAATTTGATTAGCAGTCTGCCTTTTTCTACCACTACGATCGCTAATGTGAGTCAATACATCGTTTAATTTAAGCACTACTACGAACGCTAATGTTACTCAGTGCAGAATTTCACTTAACCCTTATAATTACATTCGGTCTGGACATTTTTCAGAAACTCAAAAGATACCTGAGGGTATTGAATCAAGGAACACATTACGGAAAGAATTATGTAAATAAGTTGATTTGGCTGGGATTTGAATACAAAGGAGACGAGTAAAGAAACAAAGCGATTTTAGTCAGTTTTTCCGGAACTGCATTTAGGCCGGAATTGATTTCCGAAATTTGTTTTTTCGTTTGATAGAGCTAGATATGGCTCACAATTTTAAACCTTTCCGGGTCCTTTAGCCCTACAGCATTCGGCATAATTCAGTAAATCGCTTAATTTTACGGTTTTACATCTTACAATGTCACGCCCTTTCTTTTCCTTAGGTTTCTCCTGTGTGCGTAGTAAACTAGAACCTGATGATAAAACATTTGTGTGGCAAATTTGTCCAGAGTATCGCATTATCCATTCCTAAAACGAAAGTCCGATCTGTATGTGATAAATCGCTCCCAAGTTAGCTTCCTTCTCAGAAAATTAATTCTCTGTGTTCGTGTTATGAACAGAATCTTGCAAAATGTCTCCTTCCCCCACCTGATATCCACTAATTTCGTCTTAATTAAGGATCTCTTTTTAAGGGTTCATAAAATCGTGTAAGTCCGCCAACTAGAAAACATACAATGCACAACTGCAATTGCTGAGTGCAAACACTCTATCGCTACTAAAATCTCACCTTCCTTACAAGGCGCACCACGGTCTAAAGGACCGACCCTGTGTTTATCAACATTTCACTTAAGAATAAAGCAACAAATAAAAAAAAACATTTATAGTTTAAAAAAGAAACAGAATATTGAACCGATCACCTTTTGTGGCCCAAGGGTTCAATATACAGTGGGAAAAAGAATTGTAGGAGACTTCAACCAGTATTCTCACTGGGTGAAAGGAAAGCGGCGACGTGCGATCAACTGAGTGTTAAACAAATACATATATTTGTAATTTAATATATATGAATCACATTCGGATATACTGTAGATTTTGTAATAACCTATACACACATTTTGAAGTACGTATCCCATTGCAGCCGTTATTTTCTGAACAATATAAGTGCTTAAAAATACACTTTACTGTTATTTACCATCCAAAATGCCATGAATCATCGAAATATCCGAAAACAGGTTGAATACACTCTACTTGAAAACACAAATGACCTTAGAACTTGTTAAGGGGGGGGGGGACAAAATATACCCCACGTTGTCACATTTTACGTGTAAAATGCCCAATTTGTATTCTGTAAAAGCAACATTTTAAGTAGCTGTCACTTAACATGTCTACTAAGTTGTAAAAAGTAAACTCGTGTCCTCACCCTGAGGCGGTGCAGCTCTTTTCAGGCACACCCCCAATGGAGGTGAGCTGCATGTACCATTTCAACCATATACCAGCCCTCCTGTGAGTTTTAAATTCCTCGCAGTACCGGGAATCGAACCCGGGCCCCCGAAGATGGCAGCTAATAACACTAACCGTTACGCTACGAAGGCGAACTACTAAGTTGTAACATAGTCATTATTTCAATTTCTATTATTTTTCAACACACATAGTATACACGTGTATGTAACAGATTTTAAATCTCACGGAATATCAGAAGAATAAAACTAATCGGACTCATATCTTTGCGCATCAAATATTGCCTCATATGAAGACCTCATTGTCTTATGAAGTTACTACTTCTGCCCACTTCCCAGCTCCGAGTCTGTAGGTAACATACGAAATGCCCCACAGCCTGCCTGCCTACCTACCTGCCTGATCACCTCACGCTTTTCCATGCCCCTTCACCCCTCATCGACACGGAGCTCATAAGACGAATTTTAGCAGATAACACAAATAACGTGATTGGTTTTGCAAAAAGTTATCATTTCAACTATGGGAAGTGTCCTTCGAAGATCATTACCCAGTGCTACTCCAACTACTGCAGCAATCCAGTTAGTAATTTTGCAAACGTATCCAGTATATGTAATCAGAAAGAATGCTCTCCTGGAGTTAGCATGAAACGTATGTCAAACTGACTGCCCTGAAATTATCCGCTTCATCTTTATCAGACTTTCCTTTGCACACTGAGACTACTACAACAATTGTCTATTCATTTGATAGAGCTCGTTCATACAAGCAGTAATCAAATGTGTACTTCCTGTATGGCACTATATTTTAACCCATTACCTTTCGATTATCCCCAGAAATCGTATTAATTCTAGCTGCTTTTTTAGCTTTCAAATTTTGTATCTTTTTGTAAATATCTTTATTATCACAGGCAAATTTCTGTGCTATGCTAGTATTAGTCACCTCCACTACCTGGATATGATCCTTATGTCTTACACTTTTTTCCTACTTCTGACTACATACTTTTGCTTTCTGTGAATACTCGCGTGTACACTCTCCTTTTTCACTTACGATTCCTGGAATGTCCTTCCTGGAACCTACTTTTGCCTTAAAGCTCATTTTCATACCATACTCATTGCACTTATTTTAAAATTCGAAGATATTAGACCGCAGGCTTTCGGCACAAATTGCCATTAGGTCATCGGCATAGGCCAGACTGCTTACTACATTTTCACTTACCTGAATCCCTCCCTGCCATTTCATACCTTTCAGCAGATGATCCATGTAAATTACGAGCAACAAAGATGAACGATTTCAACATTGTACAACGTAAGTACCCTGAACCAAGAACTCACTCTTCCTTCAATTCTCACTGCAGCCCAGTTATCAATATAAATGCTTTTGATTTATTTTAATAATCTAACCTTAACCACAGTACCCCAGTTTAGCGAACATCTTTTCCCTCGGCGGTACACGGTCATATGCTTTCTCTAGACCCACGAAAGCTAAACATAACTGTCTATTCGTCTATTTTTCAATCACCTGGCGCATACTGAAAATCTGATCCTGACAGCCTCACTGTGGTCAAAAACCACATTTAATTTTATCCAACTTCCTCTCAACCACTGATCGCACCCTCCCTTCCAAGATGCCAGCGAATACTTTGCCTAGTATACTAATCAATGAGATACATCGATAATTGTTGCTATCCTTCCTGGTCCCTTGTTCATAGATATGTGCAATTACTGATTTTGTCCAATCTAAAAGTACCTAACCAACACTTCATGCTAAGCTTATTACTCTATGAAGCCATTTCATTCCCGCCTTCCCAATGTACTTCACCATTTCAGGTGTAACTTCATCTATTCCTGTTGCTTTATGACAGTGGAGTTTATTTGCCGTCCTTTCCACTTCCTCAAGCGTAATTTCACCAACATCATTTCCCTCCTCAGTATGGGTTCGGTTGTTAGCTACGACACCAGGAAGATTTCCTTTTACGTCGAGAAGATTTTCAAAATATTCCTTCCATCTGTTCAGTGATTCTTAGGGATCTATTATGAGTTCACCTGAAGTACCCAAAACACTATTCATTTCCTTTTTGCCTCCCTTACTATGATTCGTTTTTACAGTCCAGAGAGGTTACCAAAATCTTCCCAAGACTTCTTTTTGGATTCAACAACTATTTGTTTCGCTCTGTTTCTTTCATCTGCGTACAATTGCTTGTCTGTATCAGACCTTGTTTGGAGCCATTTCTGATACGCTGTTTTTTACGTTTACAGGCTGCTCTCACTTCATCATTCTACCAAGACGTTCGCGTTTCCTCATCTTTCCTAAGCATTCCCTTTCTGTTTCTACTACAGTATCCCTGTATGCAACCCATTCTCTTTCTATATCCTGAACCTGCTTACTGTCCACTGTTCGGAAATTCTCAATAATCATATCCACTTTCTTTTGTCTAATTTCCTTGTCCTAGAAATTTTCTACCCTTATTCGTTTTCAGACAGATTTCACTTTCTCTATCCTAGGCCTGGAGATAGTTCACTGAAGATCAGATAGTGGTCTGTATAATCGAGAAATCTCCAGAAAACCCGTACATTCTTAACAGAATTCCTGAATTCGAAGTCGGTTATGATAGATTCTATTATGGATGTGATAGCCCTACCCTCCCATGCTTGAAGAATTTATTCTTAACTGCTGAACCCATACTGGCACAGAATTCCAGCAAACGCTTCCCATTCCTATTAGCTTCCATATCTTCCCCACATGTTCTTACATATTTCACTAAACGAGTATGACTGTCAATTACGTTTATCATCGTGTTATCACTTGTTGAATTTTTTGCTAAATTCATTTTTTTTAAATTATGATCCTCTAGTCCCTCCTTAATTCCCCAGCTATTCCTAACTTTGTTTCTTTCTAACCTGCACCTACCGTGTTAATCTCTTTGTTTCTCAATTATCATGTAATGGGGCTTTGCAATTCGTTATCATTTTTTATCACTCCTCAACAATTGCTTTAAACCTATCCGAGAAG
Source organism: Anabrus simplex (assembly GCF_040414725.1). NCBI lineage: Eukaryota > Metazoa > Arthropoda > Insecta > Orthoptera > Tettigoniidae > Anabrus > Anabrus simplex. The sequence goes on along the minus strand of NC_090266.1, from coordinate 1,147,569,138 downwards.
CTGCTCATATTTTTACGTACCATTTTCCACCGAAAATAATTAGTGTACTTTTTTTGCACTTCTTCATGCCTCTCCCATCAGCCATATGGTACTGCTTAATATTATTCTTTTTTATAATCTTCCTTTCGATCACATTAATTTCTAACTACGAATAAAACCGCTTTGAGAGTATTTATGCCATCTGTCACAGTTTCCCCACATTGCCCATCTGGTTTTATAAGCAACACGTCTAGAATATTCTTCGCTCTAGTCTAGTGCATTCCATAACTTTGTTCTTCAGTTGCTCTTCCCAAATTAACTTGTTTACCATTTGGTGGCCACGCTTTCTGTCATTTGATTACCTTCCCATTTAGAATTTGGTAAACTGAGATCATGTAATTTGCATACGATTTTTATTTTTATTCCCATCTATTCAATACATAATTTTTTTGTCCCTAGAAAATCATTTTACTACAATATTATATTAACAGGGACATGTTTCGCTCGACTTCAGAGCATCCTCAGCCTTTATAACTTTTCTCAAGGTTAAGAAATAACATTATTAACTTTACTTATAACTAATTTGTACTTAATTATAATCTTAATATTGAGTAGTAAAATACATTAACAGAAGGACATTTGTGAACAGAATGAACAGATTAACATTTAAAATAACAGTGTTAAATTGGAATATACATTAATTCTATTCACACTGATGTCCAAAACATGGTAAATCCCAACAACAATGATAAAATTTATCTAAAATTCTCATAAATGTCTTCGTTTTACTAACTCAATTGTTAATGAGCTATTGTATTGTGCTGCTTAAAATTTGAGTCATAAACCCTGTTAAAATTCAAGAGTATCTGAGGCTTAAAAGTCTTAATGTACGTGTCGAAGTGAGAAATGTTCTACGTCTCGTATTAATTTGATGCTTGCTGCAATAATCTATCGACTGTGAACGGATTAGTACATCTTGTTAGTTGTTTCCCCGAACTAGTCTTGAATTGACGAGTTGACATGTTGCTTGGGAGTTGTTCGTTTTTTAATATATATATATATATAAGCTTGGTCAAAAGAGACTTCAAATCTGAGAAACTGGATGTTGATGTATTATTCTTTATGAAAACCCCTATGTGTTGGTGCCCTTTGACTGCTGCTATGATTCCGCGTGGTGCTTGCTGCAGTACGGTGACATGCAAACTGAGATCACACGCAATAAATGCGTTATTTTCTGTACCGTTCTACACAAAGCGTCTACGTCACCTCATCCATGCCTATACACCCAAAAGACATCAAGTTACCTGTTATATTTGGACATGAACCTCAGACCTGGATTTTTATTCATCACGTTTTCGTGGCTTACGAATTCTTCTTTCAGCAGTATGAATTGTTCCTCTTCCTTCGATTCTATTCTGTCTTCACGATGACCACTCAAGATCCTGGAGAACATTTCCGCATCAATAATATCATTTGTTAGCCATAATTATACTCCTGTTACACTCCCCTTGGTCCCTTATAATTCCCACAGTGTCCTTCCTGGAACCTGCTTCTGCTTTGAAGTGCATGTACATACTCCTACATTGGCAACTGCCAATTTTGGTTGCCGTCATTTTGTCGTTAGCTAAGTATTTTGCTAAATTCACTTTTCTAGTAAGTTCCTTCAATCTCACCTTACACTGTAATGCGTAATGCGTTGTCATATCCACCCCTTTGCTTGCTATACTTCTGCAGTTTAACTGTAACACTTTCATATCATACTTACTTGACTTCCAGCTTCCTGTACTCACTTCGCCGCTCCCTGGTCCATCCCGTTTCCCTGAATGTACCTCCCTATAACCCTTATAAACAAGCCCCATAACCTACTTTTTAAGATGCCCGGTTATAGCGTGATAGGATGTTTGAATCACAATACTTTTGTAATGTAACTCAAGGCGCTTGCATTTATGACGATGTTTTCAGGAGACAGAATCGCACTTATTTAAGTTAAAGTATATCTTAATAATGACAAAGATTTTATTCCGTTAAGTCAGCCAGGGGAAACGCAATTATTACACACAAACTTTCATGTTAATAAGTGGTGATCTACTAATATCTTCTCCAGAAATTTGATAACTTCAAACCCCGACCCACTCTATTTAGGCAAAAACATGCAATTGTCAACACCGAAGCAGAGACGCTGGTGGTTAGAAGCCGTTCAGGTCGAACCAAAGCATCACCTTCCCTCGGTTGCTATACTTGACATGCTTCCATTTCTCTTTGAAAATCCAAGTTTGTCACGCTGACCTTCGCATTATTCTGTATATAAATGACTAACTATGACGACAATTAGAGAAGGTGTAATATGGGAATTTCTATAGAATATATGAGAATGTCTCATCAGTCGATAAATTGATTTGATGCTACACTTGACACCACCATATATTGTGCTAACCACTTCTTGTAAGGAGGGCCTCCCTTGTTCAAACTAGTCTACATTTATGTTAACCTTACTTTTGTCGTCATTGGTTATTGTACCCACTATCCAAGTAGAAATATTAGTCTGTTTTCTGTAAAACTTTACTTCCTAATCTGATATATCATGCATCACCTGACGTCCTTCGATTTTTATTTTGGATTTATTTATTTAGATTTTTTACTCCTTCTCCAAGATTTTATCCATATAGTTTAGCCGTTTCTGCAGATCATCTGAACACATCCTAAATTCCTGGGGATGGTTGGAAATTAGGCGCTCCTGTTTTACCAGTCCACCGCAACCTACAGTACGCTAGTGAGTGGAAGTTGATAATCCCTCTGTACAGAAGCGTGCAGCAATGAGCTTGATCTGAGGTAATGAGTTAGTTGAACCCAGTGCTGTGCTTGACATACACGTATTTATAGGAACGCTGTAAGCAGCTCTCACTACCTACCTTTGATTGAAAGAATAAACAGTGTGACAGCCTCGGTGACACACACAGTGGAGTCAATTAGTCTGTCAGGTCAACAACACAGCACCAGCAAGTTTCCTTCCCTGTCGCTCTAACACAAGGATTAATAAAGGCGGGCGAAAGTATTAGAGGTAAGGGTTCTCACACTTAATATTTTCAAAAGTGACAGTCCGTCATCAACTCTGATGAAATATACAACATATTTGCTTCGTGATCACTGACTCGAGCAACAAATGTCAACATTTATTTTTGAATTTAACTCTTAGAATGATTGTGTAACATACTAAAATATAGGTTAGGATTGGATTTGTATACCTTCGGAGGAAATTTTGTGAGCCAATACATGCATGTCGTGTTCTAAAATATATTCATAGAATATCTTAAACATAAGTTGTCGAATTGAATTATGTGTACTGGGTAGAGAAATAGTTGCCACAAATTCGATAAAAGGAATCCGACATTTTCACATTTCTGCCGTAGACTTTGTACAGTTTGCATATATGGAGTGTGACTGTGGTGCTCCTTTAATTTTTTTTGCTAGTTGCTTTACGTCGCACCGACACAGATAGGTCTTATGGCGACGATGGGATAGGAAAGGCCTAGGAGTTGGAAGGAATCGGCCGTGGCCTTAATTAAGGTACAGCCCCAGCATTTGGTTGGTGTGAAAATGGGAAACCACGGAAAACAATCTTCAGGGCTGCCGACATTGGGGCTCGAACCCACGATCTCCCGGATGCAAGCTCACAGCCGCGCGCCTCTACGCGCACGGCCAACTCGCCCGGTATGTGCTCCTTTTCAAACCATCGAACACATTGTAAAGGAGTGTAGCAGAAGAGCCTACCCTGGAGATTGGTTTGATTTTCTAGAGGCCAATACAGAGGCTCTAGAATGGATAACATCTTTGGACATTAAAATATAATGTACTTGCTTTCTTGTTTCTGTATATATGCCATACGATAAATAAATAAATAAATAAATAAATAAATAAATAAATAAATAAATAAAATAAATAAATAAATAAATAAATAAATAAATAAATAAATAAATCTGCCGTAGAAAGCGATTTGTCTGCATCACGAATTTGAATCAAAAGAACGCCCAAGTCCGGACTTGACTGAATCTTGCTTTCAAACCCTCCTGCTAGATGTCAGTAACATTACTTACGTGTCAGCTGTCATGAAGGACAGTACGAATACAACTCCCTATTGCACGTGTTGTGTATTGACATTTGAATGTCTCCCGTAGTCTAATACCAATCAACGTAGCTAAATTTAAAAATGTGCTACAATATGCATCAATGTGTTAACAGGGCTTAATATGAACATTAGCCCTAAGTCATGCAGCACTACAGAACAAGAAAGTAATTATTTACCGAGCTCGATAGCAGCAGTCGCTTAAGTGCGGCTAGTATCCAGTATTCGGGGGATAGTAGGTTCGAACCCCACTGTCGGCAGCCCTGAAAATGGTGTTCCGTGGTTTCCCATTTTCAGAACAGGAAAATGCTGGGGCTGTACCTTAATTAAGGCCACGGCCGCTTCCTTCCCACTCCCTGCCCTTCCCTGTCCCATCGTCGCCATAAGACCTATCTGTGTCGGCGCGACGTAAAGCAACTAGCAAAAAAAAAATGTAATTATTTAAGTCAAACTGTCTAAAGGCCATAATGACTGCAAAATATAGAATCCTAACCATGTTACATTTGCCAATTACGTGTCGTTTAAATCAGTCCTCCATGTGTTTTACCTTTGACATGGAAATAAAAATTAAATGTGTGTGTATATGCGTTGTCCTATTTATAAAGTAAACAGTTAATTTTTAAAGGCATACGCACAGTATGCGGTGCAAAAAGTATATATTTCTAAAGAAAAGAAAGTCTGTCCAGCATTCCGAGTTCAGGGTACAGAAGAAACTGGCACAATTACAAATATTACAATCCCCTATTTTTATACTCCAAGGATAGAGTATTTTAATAGGATCATACAACCGGCAATGCAAAATGTTATGCGAATCCTTCAAAATATTCCTACATATATCATCTATCTCATTTTCAGCAATGCTGAGTTATTTCAGGATGGCTACCATATGCTTGAAAGCACCGAGTTCTGAAAAGAAGACCATTTACCACCCATGTCTTTGTCTTCAGGTTATATCTCTCTATGAAACGAGGTAGCATGGATGGTAGATATCCTTCTTCTCCTCATCAACGCGAACTGCCTGCTGGTTGTCCTGTTCCGTTCACAATATTGAGTCTAGTATCAGTCCTCTTTTCTCTTCCCCGTTAATAAAGATTATATCTGTTCGACGAATCCTGCTGTGCCCTGAAGCACAGTGCAAGTGACGTGGCAATTGAAGAGCGCACTCTATGATGACCTTTAGAACACTTCCCCAGCATATGAACCAAACTCTCCAGTTCTCCACATCCTGAGTTTCTGCACAATGTTGTGTGTTGGTTACTTCCAGGTACCGCTCTCACCACTGAGATGTTGCAGGACATCTTTATGGAGTTAGACTATTAATTAAGCCTTTCCTACTGTTCATTAAAGAATTTGTCTTGAGATGTTGCCCGGAACTTCACATCCTTTCCGTTTACAATGGCGTCATTAAAATTACTAAATAGAATGGACATTATTAAAATGTATTCAGTTTTTATTACGTCAACAGCAACACCAATGTTTTGTTGATGTGTATATATCGGTGGCTCCAAGTATTAACATTGTAACTTTACCCCTGTACAAACATCGTAACAGCAGTTACATTTTTATGCTATCATTCTCCTAGCAGACAATGTTAAGATCTATTATTGGTGCTATGTAAGTTTTGGGGAGCAGAAGCTCCGATTTTTATACAGATGAAAAATACTGAAGTAATGGTATTGGTGAAAATCGTAACTCATTTTGGCTATCCTTGGACTTACGATGTTAATCCTTAGAGCCGTCGATATATAACAGATGTCCCTCCAGCCCCGTAATTTTTACTTATAAGTGTCCCGCACGCAATAATGATGAATGGGTTGCCTAATCTTTGGTTTACAAATGAGCGCTACAATGGGCTATATTTCGACTGTGAAACAAATAGCAGTCATTATACTACACACGTTCTGTAACAGGATGCATTTGAAAATACGCCAAATATTCTGAAAAATAATTTATTAATACACGTAAAGGCAATCAATCCACTCCATCAAGTAGTAGCTTGTATGTGCCTTGAACAGATCCTATTACCTCTTAATTGCAACTCTCTTCTGCAAAATACATGTACACGAGGCAGGCAGCTATTTAGAAACTCCTGCGCACACCGTCTGCATGCTTCGGCTACATGCCGACCAGATCCTTCAAAGATTAAAATTCTTCTTTTTTCTTTTTATTATTTCCTAGCGTTTAGTCCCGCATTGATGCAGGGTCCGCTTGTAAACATGCCATCCTCCACTTCCTGCGATCAAGGACGTTAGCTTCAGTAATACACAGAAGACGCACGTCTTGCTTGATGCTTCTTGGAAGGACCTCGGGATCGGGAACCTTCAAGATCAAATTGGAGGTCTGTATGTATCATTGAGTGTGCAAGGCTTCGGACGACATGACCATACCACCTAAGCCGAGCTTCTCGCATCTTCTCTAGGATAGGTGCCACTCCCAATCGCCTTCGGACATCTTCATTTCTGATATGGTCCAGTCTTGTAAGATCCAGTGACCAACGTAGCATTTTCATCTCCATACCATGTAGAACCTTCTCATTCTTCTTAATTGTAGAGCAACATTATGACCCATAGATTACAATTGATCGGAGCACGGATTTGTAGACTTTTCCTTTCAGGCGGGTGGGAATTTTCTTGTCGCATAGCACACTAGTGACTGGACACCACTTCAACCATGTAGCTCGTTATACCTGTGTATTCGTCGATGCTGAACACACCGGCCATTGTCTATACGTAGACAGCAACTGTAGTGCTGCTGTACCACATACCAGTCTATTACCACGCGTTCGAAAACGAAGCTAAACGAAGCATTACACTCGTTGTGCTGAGCAAATGCAACGAGCAGCACAAATAAAGATTTTGGTATATAAAATACATTTCCCAGTGAGTGAAACTCGACTTTTAACATAAATGTACCGTAAGTCACTTATTAAGTAGGGCGTTTTAATACTCTGCCGTCTAAACTAAATTTGGGCATCCTTGTTCCAACGGAATTTAGTTCGAGTCTTTGTCTTCTTCCATATATTTGATTCTTCTGATTATTCTGATTCAGGGGCTTGCCCTTCGATCATATATAGATTCGGGGAGATTTATTCGGGTGATTGGATCCGGTGGAATGGGATGTCGAATAACTGATTTTCACAGGAGTATTACTGCCTGCAGGTAGGTGACGTCAGAGTACTTTGTGTTTTACGAAGATTTATGATTAAGTAGTTGTTTTTAGAATACTTGGTAAGCCTCTCAATATCTGAACTAATATTCTAGATTATTTCATATAAATTGTTTATAGTGGTGTGTTTGTATATCTGCAGATCATCAGCATATACGTGGTTTTTACGATACTGACGTGTGGAGGATACGTCATTAATATTCAAGACGAACAACAGGGCCGTAGAACAGACCGTTGCGGGACACCGGATGATTTGAAAGCCCATTGGGATCTTTGATTGTTTACCACTACGCACTGGCGACGATTTGTAAGGTACGACATAAAACAAATTACGGCTATCAGGCCGATATGCTGAGAGCGGAGCTTGGATAATAATATGCCTATATTTACCGTATGAAACGCACTACCAAATTCAATATGTGTCATTATCGTCACCTGTCGTTTATCCATTGCTAGTCTTACGTCATCTTGTTACCCGAAGAAGGGCAGTCGTAGTACTGTGTCGCTTTCTGAAGCCTGATTGCAATGGATCAAAAAGAGAAGGACTGGTTAAGAGTTCCACTAGCTGCTCGTGTACAACTTGTTCAAGAACGTTAGAGAGAGGGGAAAGAATCTAAATAGGTCGGTAATCAGATGGCGCGTTTGCTATGGTTTGCTTTAATACTGGGGTTACTAGATCATCATTCCGTGCGGTTGGAAACATCCCTGTGGTGAGACAGAAGTTTAAATGTACGTAATGATTGGTAGAACAGCGTCAATAATGATTTGATGAAGCGTTTTGGGATGTTATCTGCTCCTTTAGTTTGTGACTTAACTGACTTCAAAATACGCTTTACACCATTTACACTGACAGTGTGAAAATAGCAATTATGTTCATCTTCTGTAGGCTCACGGATTCTTTTTTTAGATGGACATTATTTTGAGATTGAGATTATTTATTGGGTTAGTTACGAAGTGAGATTTTAGTTTATCGAGACATATGATTAGCTCATGAGGCTCCTTACATTTTCCAACTCCCACAGCTCGAAGTTGGTTCCAGGTGTCACGTGCATTTAAATTCGTTGTTACATTTTTAATGTGATTAAATTTGCTATAGCGAATTAATCCCTTTGTTCTGTTACGTAAGAGACGATACTGTTTAAAATCTACTTCATTATTTGTTTCCTTGTATCGGCGGAATAGTGCGTAACGGCGAGCCATTGTCGCTTTTATATCGCTAGTTAACCAAGGTGCAGATGAGCTAGTGACTCTAGCTTGCCTAACTGGAGCATGCCTGTCATATAGTCCTCTGAGAAGAGAGTTAAGTCTTATCACTTTCATGTCTGTGTCATGTAGTTGCTTTATATCTTCCCAAGCTAAACGGTATGCGTCATTTTGTAGTTGTTGATCGATATTTTACAGATCCCTATAACTAATGTATTTAGCATTGTACTTTGTTACCGGGTGAGTCGGCCGTGCGGTTAGGGGCGCGCAGTCGTGATCTTGCATCCGGAAGATAGTGGCTTCATACCCCAATGTCGGCAGCCCTGAAGATGGTTTTCGGTGGTTTCCCATTTTCACGCGATAAAAATGCTGGGGCCACTTCTTAATTAAGCCCACGGCCGTTTCCTTCCCACTCCTAAGCCTTTCCTATCCTATCGTCGCCATAGGTGACTGAAATGCTAATAGTTTCTGCAGAACATACTAATGAAAATGTCCTGTGCTAAGGTGCTGTACTCTCAGGCTTTAACTGCACCTGCTGGCGAGCATTTCAGAAATAAGTAGAAGAGAAAGAGCTTATAGGCCTAGGTGTGGCTGGGACTTGTGAATGTTATACGACTATATTACGAATTTGTCACAAATGAAGAAGTCACATCAGAAGAAACAGTTAAGGTACTAGAAAGCTACTTCACAGTAGAACCTACAGACACAGGGCTAGAAGCTACACTGTGGTACGGTTCGCCTCCTTGAGAGAGTTCCATTGTTGTTATGTGGGGTCTGGTTTCCCCCGTCTTACAACATTGCGTCCCTGTATGGTCCAGATATTTCTCACTCCAAACTTATCTACAGCCGCCTTTAATATTACAGTGCGAGCCGCAGTCAGGTGCTCCCTGTTAGTGTTTCCAATGCCCTGCCAGCCTGCATTTGTTACGGAAGACTTGCTCCCTTTTCCTATAACTTACAAATTACAAAGTATAGGTCACCTCACTCCCCGCCCCGACCTGCCAACACGGTGAGACCTATCACTGTCCTGCACGGCGATGTCAAGGCCAAGTTTACCTTATAACAACCTAACTGATAGGTTTTCAGTATTCTCATTCGGTGAATCAGGAATTTCGAACACACGCACACTTCCTCTGCGTTGATATTGCTCCAGGGCATCAGTTCATCCTGCAGTACTTTCTGTTCAATTACCCTATTTTAATGTCCATTTTAATTAGTAACCTCAATGTTGAAGTTCAGAGTGGCCTTGAGTAGTTCAGCCACAGCCTTTGTGGCACTTTCGGTTATTGCCTCGACGATAACCGAGAGAATGTCTTTCGTCTGTACAGGTCTATCTTATAAACTCAGACCGAACGTACGGTGTTTGCATTCTGCGCAACGGCAGCTGCCTCAGCCGAACTCATGTCGCGTGCGGCCGCCCTGCTTAAAACGTGTATAAAATCTTATATGAAATCTTACCATATAAAAGATATTAGAAGTGTCGTCCTTCCTGGTTTATACAGGCATTGTACCCGGTAACCACATTCTGACTGACGCGAATGAGTTCTGTCACGGTAATGTTTCTGATTTCATTCGAAATGTTTTTTTTTTTCAGTTCCTCCAATGTGTGAGGAGTAGTTCGATACATCTTTTTCTTTCAGTTTACCCCACAAGTGAAAACCACACACTGTTAGATCTCTTGAGAACGAGAGGGAAATAGACCAGCACTGATCACTCTGTCTGCAAAAAAATTCCGACATTGTAAGAAGGGAATCTTCTGCTGTATGAACAGGGGATGAATCTTGTTGAAACCACCCACGCGATTTTTCTCCTTCCGTCAACAGATGTAGGAACGGCGTCAAAATGTCATCTTTATACCAAATACAGTAGAGACAATACGCGACACTGAGCGAGATATCGAGGGACAGCTATTGGAGCTCACTCTAGCGGATAGACCTGAACGGTACTGATTTTGTCATAAGAGCACGTTTATTTTTGTGTGAAGTTTTTGGTGTTATTTATGCGTTTTCAGTGAGTTGACATAATTAAATAGTAGCGTGTGTCATTCCTTGGTATCTCCTCTCAACATGAGGGGAAAGGTATGTGCTGTGTTTGGCTGCAGTAATTACGAAGTAGAGAAAAATGCGCGGTCGTTCTTCAGGTTCCCTCGTGACAACAACATGTAAGTAATAATGTGTTTGCATATATATTCTTCCAGTGACAGAGATTTTTATAGTACTTCATAATCTTCTGAGCTGCTCGACCCATGTTTTAACGGGCTTAAAATATAATACGCATATTTTATTGTATAGTGCAGCAGTTAACCTTCAATACCGATGTGTTGTTGTAGGTGTGATCTGTGTGTTTTGAAATGTCACAGAAGCGATTTGGATAAAGTGTACAAGAAAGAAGGGATGTTACGCTTGTATAAGAATTATAAGATCTGTTCAGATCATTTCCAGGCCAGCGACTTTAAAAATCCTCGACTATACAGCCAAGGGTACGGTATGTTACAATTTTACTCTAATTGTACGTAAATTTTCCTCAAAGCATCACTATCGACAACATTTTCAAACTTTTCTTTCCTTTATCCCTCTCAGATTAAAGCCGGGATTTTACAGATTTTCTTTCTGTTAGTAGTCTTCGTGTTAAGAGGAAAATTGTCCAGCTATTAAATGTTAATTCATTGCATCATATGTGTAAGGAATGTGCCGATATTTTTATTGACAAATGTCTTAGTGTGATGATACAATGTTTTTAAATGAGGAAAAAAGACAAATCCAACCGTAAGAGTTCAGGCAGGTATGATAAAGCTAAAAAAGTAATGCATAAATGAAAGATCAAGCCATTTCACAGCAGTCCATTTCACACCTTGTTTATATGTCTAATTTCAGTCTTTGAATAATAAGATTTTTAATAATTCTTCATTAATTTATCCAGAATTGCTTTAGCAACTTCGAAGTTAATATCTCAATACCACTTTCTTTCTAGACGTAATTTATTTATCCATTTCCGTATATACATTTCCATTGATATTTGAATTTAGCGCGATTTGTTCAGGTCAAGTCACTAGGAGCGCCACCGTCGAATTGACTCCCATTTTAGCAAGGCGAAATCCGTAAGTGTCGTGTATTGTCTCTACTGTATTTGTTTATACCTCTCTGAATTTACTGTCGTCTCGAAAAAATAGGCCCAATTATTTGTCTTGCACTAACAACACACCAAACACCAATATTCCTACCACAATGGGAGAATTCATAAACACCATTAGGATTTTCTGCTCACCAATAGCGAGGGTTATTGACACGACCATTAAGATGAAACCTGAACTTTTACACACGAAAATACGGTGTTACGATGGTAACTGTCTCGCCAAGTTAACAGCTGAGATTCAGTTTTGCGACTCATGCTTGCGCGGTCAAGAGCTATTCCCGCGTCTCTCATACTCCAGCTGCCGTAGCCCAGAGAACAGACACCGTGCGTTCGGTCTGGATTTACAAGGGAGACCCTGTACAGCTTATCGTACCTGTTCAACAATACTGTCCGCTAGCGTCGCCTCACTCCCGCTTCCGGCTGCACGCCCCGTCTCGATTCTGGTTCCCCGATTGGCCGCATTCCTCTTGTCTCTTCCCACGAAAAAATTTTGCTTATATTTACAAAAGTCCACTGCAGAGCACAGAGTGATGTCGTGAACAAACAGCACACGCTTTTAAAGTTGAGATTCACTACTTTCGTAACGGCTTACGCCTTTACAACATCTGCTAATCAACGAAAACTGGGAGCACAAATACACAGCACTAACAGCGTTCCGCCAGGTTGCTAACATCGACTTATCTATTTCTACTAACCTTATAAAAAGGTTAATAATAATGTTTAAGTATTAAAATAGTGTAAAGGGGAAGTGGAGTTGCGGTTAGGGACGCGCAGCTGTGAGCTTGCATCCGGGAGATAGTGGGTTCGAACCCCACTGCCGGCAGCCCTGTTCCGTGGTTTCCCATTTTCACACCAGGTAAATGCTGGGGCTGTACATTAATTAAGGTCACGACCGATTCCTTCCAACTCCTAAGCCTTTCCTATCCCATTGTCGCCAAAAGACCTATCTCAAATTGTAAAAAAACTGAAATAATTCAGTAGTTCTTGAGTGCTTCGTGTCGGTGTTTCATTAGTTCCCTGTGATAATCTACTTCTTGAAATGATGGTGGATTAGTTACGGTACTTCTAGATGCTATGATACACATGGGAGTAATACGTAATTCGATTGTTCCAGATCACTTGAAATGATTCCTCGTAATTATTAAATCAGCAGAAACCTGTTTGGGTCATCAGTTTATAGACTGGATTGATGCAGCTTGTATGCCACCCTATCCTGTACTAACCTTTTCATTCCTACGTAACTACTACATCCTACATCTACTGTAATCTGTTTCTCATTTCATGCATTGGTCTACCGCTACCATTCTTACCGCCTATACTTCGCTCAAAAATTAGCTGAACAAGTCCTGGCTGCCTTAAGATTTGTCCTATCATTCTATCTCTCCTTTTCGTCAAATTTCGCCAAATCATTCTCCTCTCATCATTTTGATTCAGTATCTCAGCGTTCGTGATTCTATCTACCCATCTTACCTTCAGCATTCTTATGTAATACAGCATTTCAAAATCTTCAATTCTTTTTCATTGTGTGCTAGTTATGGTTCATGTTTCACTCCCAACAATGCCACACTCCAGACGAAAGTCTTCAAACCATCGTTCTAATTCCTATGTCAGTGTTCGATGTGAGCAGATTTCCTTTCTTAAGAAAGGACTTCCTTGCTTGTACACCCATGTTCATAAACAGAACACCTTGAAAAACTAGATAAAAGAAGTTAATATTCACAGGACTTGTCCATTAGTCTGTTCTGCAAAAACGATTAGCATTTAAGTCACCTAGGTTCAGCATGTGTCCTGTTGCCTAGTACGCACTGGGTCCTCCATGGGCACTGATAACTTGTTCCATGCGTGATGGCATCGACGCGTATAAGGCGTGAATGGCGTCCTGGGGTATAGTCAACCTACTATATTCACGTGGTTCCACAGTTCATCTTTGGTGGTTGGTATTGGTTCACAGTGCCTCATCCGCCGTTTCACCGTATCCCACACATTTTCGATTGGCGAAAAGCCCGGTGAACGGGCGGGCCAGGGCAACAGTCTGACTTCCTGTGACAACAAGAAGTCACGTGTTCATGCAGCAACATGTGGTCGCGCATTGTCCTGCTGAAGTATGGCGTCTGGGGTGTCGTGAAGTAAGGGTATGGCTACGGGTCGCAGGATGTCAATTACATAGGTCGAACTGGTCACAGTGCCCTGGACATGCACCAAATGTAATTTGTGGTTGTATCCAATAGCACCCCACACCATAAGGCCTTGAGTTGGCACTGTATGTCTTGTGCATATGCAGTCAGTGTGATGACTCTCCCCCTATATGCGGTGAACCAAAATGCGGCTATCATTTTCAAATAAACAGAACCTGGATTCGTACGAAAACACTATCTGCTGCCATTCCTGCCCCAGTGACGTCGTTCCATACACCATTGCAGTCTAGCGTATGTATGCACAATAGTCAAAGGTAGGCGGGGAAGTGGACGACGCACCGGTAAACCAGACCGTAATAAACGACGACGGACTGTCACTCTTGATAGTGTACAATGCATTATACTGTTTCACTGTTGCGCCAGAGCTGAGGAGGACGGAGATCTGTCCTGCAATGCCATTCGAATAAGGTGTCGATCTTCTCGGGTAGTGGTATGTGTGGTGCCACCAGACCCACCTTGTCGTGTTCTACGACCTTCAGTGAACCATTCTGTACACATCCGTTGTACTGCCGACACACTTCGTCCCACACGAGCAGCAATTTCCCGGATGGATGCATCACGTTCTCTCATGCCAATAATGCTCCCTCTTTCAAATCCACTCATTTGATGGTACGGTTCTCGCATACGTCTGCGACGCATCGTACACGTCTGCTCAAGTAACAATGATCCATTACCTTCGGTTTATAGCGACAACGAGATCCGCAGGCACATTTTATCAGTCGATGGTGTTTCGCCGAAATGTCGATGTGGACCTTCAACCTGAGGGCTGACATGGTTTAAATGCTAATCATTTCTTCAGAACCTACTAATGCACATGTCCTGGGAATATGAACTTCCTATCTCTAGTCTTTCAAGGTGTTCTGGTTTTTATGAATATGAGTGTACTAGTCTGCATTTTATGTCCCCCTTACTTCTGTCATTGTTAGTTATTCTACTATCCAAGTAACAATATTCATTTACTTTCTGTAAGACTTAATTTCCTAATGTAATAATACTTTCTACATCCCCTGACTCGTTCGACTGCACTCAGTTACTTTCGGTTTGGATTAATTTATTTTTGCCTTGTATTCCAAGACCGTGTCCATACCATTCAGCAATTTCTCTACATCTATTTCAGACTCAGATAAAATAACTATATCATTGGCAAATTTCAGAGTTTTGATTTCCTCTCCTTGGATTGTGATTCCCTAAAAATTCTTCTTTGATTTCCTTTACCATCTGTTCTATATAAACCACAAAATTGCTTAATATTGTTCTAGCTATCATGAATCTTAAGAGATCTTGGAATGCCGGAATTTTGCTGTGAGGAGTGTTTATATAATATGTCAATATATCTGTCGGTAAGTACCTCATGCGTTTAGACACTTTTAACGGTTTTGTACAAAGGATGAGACATTGAATTATCATTTCGGCCGGAAAAACTACTCGATATGATGTAGTGCAAGGTCTGTGGTTACAACAACCGTTTTGTTCAGAATGATTTCCAAGAGAGGAATAGGAAATTGGAGCAGGAATTCCATTAGTAGTATACAGGATATGCAATCATCTGGGACACTAGTGTGATGATAAAATTCAAATCAAACTTTTGAGAATTTAATTTCAGTCTGCCTCGATGGCAATCTACTGTAGGAGGAATTGAGTTCTCAAAATAAATTAAGTAAACTTCAATAACTGGAAAATAATACTGGCGTGTGGCCTCCCTAGTGTCCTGATGTAGGTCATTTGAATTGATGCCTATATGCGCTTCGCATATCTTTGAGGATGAGGCCCTGCCAGACGCTAACCATTTAGCCATGTAGCTGGACAAACTGCATCCTGGCCTCACTCCTTTCTGGACTGCTGCTCAATTCTTTACAGCCCTCGATCCTTATGTCTTCAGAATGATTTTTGTACATATTCTAAATAATACTTCATTCCCGGTATCTGATTGCGATCACATTCAGGATCTCAAATAACTTGGTCCAGACAACATTGTCGGATGCTTTTTCTAGATCTACGAATGCTATATATGTGGGCTTGTCCTTCCTTGAAGGTATCCTCTAAGATCAGACGTAGTTACGTCAGAATTGCTTCACGTCTTCCTGCATGTCGTCTGAAGCCAAAGTGATCTTCTCCCAACTCAGCTTCAACTTGTAAATAATACGTGCCAAACATTTGCAAGCCTGAGATACTAAAGTAATGGTGCAGTAGTTTTAACACTTGTCAGTACCTGGTCTCTTGAGAATCGGTATAACAACATTCTGTCCAATTTCTCCTCTACCATACATCTTACACACTAAATGGAATAACTTCGCCATGCCGGTTATTGCTAAGGCAGTCAGAAATATTTCAGCAAATTATATCTCAGCTGAAGCCATTACGTATGGAATGTGCTTTCACAGCAAACTTAAGATTATATTTTTAACAGATATTTTCAGTCCACTCTTAACCTATGCTGTAAAGAGCACTGCAGTGAGGCACCATGCTATCTTCTGTACCGCTGTCAATCCGGGCAAGCAACTAATGGTATCCCCTTGTTGCTAAATTTTTTATTGTTCTGTTATGCACGGTACCGTAGACATTTATAGTTTCCTCAGCTTTTCTAGGCTGAAAAATTGACAGTTGATACCTCCGATCACATGCATAATGATTTTCGTGTTAAAATCATCATCCGGGAGCAACTTAGTCTATAGGAAATTTCTGCGCTACATTTATTGCTCAGTGGCACATCGTATTTCTAAGTTGTGAGTACGACACACACACGCACGCACACACACACACTTGTCTCTCAAGTGCAATGTGGAGTAAGTAATAGCTTTGTTCGTAGTACAGTCAGAAACTGTTGCCATCTATCAGACGCATGCGCACATTCAAATTTGCGTTCGTAGTAGCGATCATCTGAGTTGCTGACCACTAATGTGTTGTTCGTACAAACTTTTCAAACTGTTGGAAGCCATCAGCAAACCGTTGGAACAGTTTCTGATCCTGGACGAAAACTCTTTCAGTCACCGAGTCAGAATATGCGCGCGCATACCCACTGCCATCTATGTTCGTTTCATAACTGACCTGAGAATTACTTCACGGCCGTGATTAGTTGCTGAAGTAACCTTACAAAATAAGTAAAATTTACCAAATATGAAAATAATAAATACAACCCACTTCTGTATTTATGTCTAAGTATATATATTCAGACTTTCAACTAATGTTACTAATACTATGTAGTCATTCACGTTATCATACCGTGTTCATCAATTTTTATACCTGAAGTTACGAATAAAATCCTAATTAATTTCTGAAGCTTACAGAATACAACACACGTTGGTTCAAAACAGCAGACGTTTCCAACCACTTCCGTTCGTAGTGGAAATTAGCTCGTCACATTTCAAACTAGTTGCCAACCGCGCATGCGCATATCGACGATAAATCGAACTATCTCGGATTCGTTCTGCGAACAAACCTAATGTTTCTTTCCGATTTATATACTGTATATATATATATATATATATATATACCAGGTGTATGCATAAGTTTTTGCCGGTTTTTGTGATAAATAATACACGTAATTTTCAAGGGAAATTATTTTTTGTTTATGCAAAGTATTGGCCACCGGCTTCTACGCAATTCGCCCATCTTTCAGGAAAGTTATGAATACCATGCCAGAAAATCTGCTTGTCTTTTACGGCGAACCATTCGTCGAGCCATTCTCCATCATCCTCGAAATTGCTGAAGTGCTGCTCTGCAAGCGCGTGCTCCACTGATGCGAAGAGGTGGTAGTCATATGGCGCCAGGTTGGGGAAGTACAGCGGTTGCGGAAGGATGTCCCATCCTCGCGATTTCAAGGAGTCTTTAACTGGTTTTGCTGTGTGAGACTGTGCATTGTAGTGTTAAAAAAATCACTTTGCCATATCTTCTGGCCCATTCCGGTAGTCTTTCGATCAGTGCGTGATTTAAATGAATCCTTTGGTGGTGATAGCGTTGTGCATTAACAGTTTAGCCGGGCTTCACAAGTATTCGCACTTTTGTATTCTACCAGAGCGCGCACTGTCTTTCACATTGGAATCACCAGGTTTAAATTGTCGAAACCATGTCTCACATGTTCTCATCGATGGAGAGTGTTCACCATAGTATGTTTCTACCAACAAATGATGGCTTTCCACAGACTTTTCCTTTTGTTCAAATAAGAAAAGCAATGCGTGCCCAATGTTCTTTTTCAGGAACAAACATCGACATAATCACTGAACGATACAACACAGACGCTAGTGTTTGGCGGACTCAACTTGTGTGTGCTGGTAGATTAATGTCCGGCGAGCAAACTGACGTATGGGTTAAATTCATACGTTGAGTACTGTTCGCTGGCGCCATCTCTTAGTGAAACCGGAAAAGACGTATGCATACAACTGATATATTTATGAATATATCATCAGAATCTGCTGGCCGAACAGTTCATAAATTTAGAGTTAAATCCCCTTATTTCAGGGCTCACAACTATACAGGGTGGTCGGAAATAACGTGAACCGAGTATATGGGCGTTACAGCGTTGGTCTTACTAATAAGTTATTTCAAAAACTTACGTCGATATCTCGCGCTGTTGTCTTTTTATGAGCTGATGAAATTAGCCAATCAGATCACTTCACGGGCAAATTCAAACGGGCTTTACGAGGCGGTGTTGCTAAATCTGCACGTGACTTGCTTTTTGATGACTGCAGGTATTTACAAATTTTAAGAATTATGTTACTACACAAGTCATTTCTCCAGATTTCGTGAGCACTTGTTCAGTTAAGACAAGAGATCTCGGAAGAAACAAACTCTCGAAGGTGGTATTTTATGGTGATTTATGGTAAATGTCCTCTTGCATAAGTTGGCTACATTGGTTGTGATGATATCACTCCCTATCTTGGGTTCATGTGGAAAGAAGCATGGTAGCATCCACGTTTTGTAAGTGACATTTCACTTTCAAGTGTGATTTGTGAAAAAGTAGACTTTTTGCAAATGTTCCCCATTTTCTCAGAAACTACTTAAGCTAGAGCTATTCAAATTCTACCTCTCATTAACAAAATTATTGTTTTTATATGGATCTACAATAGTACAGACGCCACACATACTTTGATCATAAATATTTTTTTAATGAATACATTTCAAAATTTAAGAACCTGATACAAACAAATCACATCTTTATTTCTAACAAAGGCAGAAATAAGAAGGTATATCAGTAAATGTACTGTATACGTATCTATATCCTTTCAAAACGTTGTTTTTATTACTTTCGACAATTTTAGAGAAACCGGGATGCAAATCTGTTAACTTTAACATTACCAGGATAGGCCTTTGATACTTCCGTTTTAAGAGCATATATAATCACAATATCGTAATTCATGTGAGTACAATCATTGTTATGACCGTGCAGTTAGGGGCGCATAGTTGTGAGCTTGCATCCGGGAGATAGTGGGCTCGAATCCCACTGTCGGCAGCCCTGAAGATGGTTTTCCGTGGTTTCCCATTTTCACACCAGGCAAATGCTCGGGCTGTACCTTAATTAAGGCCACGGCCGATTTCTTCCAACTCCTTGCCATTTCCTATCCCATTATCGCCTTAAGACTTATCTGTGTCGGTGCGACGTACAGCCACTAGCAAAAAAAAAAATCATTGTCATAAATGTTTCATGGTTAATCCCCCCACATGGCACTGCAGCTCTTGAAGGGCCTTGGCCTACCAAGCGGCCGCTGCTCAGCCCGAAGGCCTGCAGATTACGAGGTGCCATGTGGTCAGCAGGACGAATCCTCTCGGCCGTTATTCTTGACTTTTTAGACCGGGTCCGCTATCTCACCGTCAGATAGCTCCTCAATTCTAATCACGTAGGTCCAGGTAAACATCCCTGACCTGGCCGGGAATCGAACCCGAGGCCTCCGGGTAAGAGGCAAGCACGCTACCCTGTTTATGTAGACCAAAGGTATCCACGAAATGTCACTGTAATATTTGTCCCAAATGGAACATAATAATTGCTTTTAAACCAATAAAGTGAAAAATCCGCGGTAAATTAAGAAATACCGTCGTTACTACAGAAACATATAAGAGAAATATGTATACGTACTTACGGGCCGTAGACAGGACTCCTTTAGGTTGTATTCCGCTGCTCGCGCCGTCTTTTGTTTCTTTCTTGAGGTTCAGGGCTTGCACCGATGAATGGGAGTGCTATGTCTGTGAATTCTCATTATCTTTGTCCATATGACTAGCGCGGGCAGTTCAAACAGCAACATGGACAAATAAATATATTACTTGTTTGTTGGAAGGGAAAATAGCATGATCCCTGGATCAATAAATATATAATTTAATGAATGAGTTAGGGCACAAAACGAATGAGCAGCATGTAGAAAACGACACCTAATTAATTCAAACAACTTGAGTGAGCGAAGACATCACACACGAAAATGTTAGACAAACAAAACACATACGGAAGCGCTGCTACGTAGCAGAAAAATAGTTGTAAGGTAGTAAAGTATGTATCCATATTATTCCCTGCGAGTAAAATATTTCGTACTATTTCTTAATTTACCGCAGATTTAAAATGAATTATTATATTCCATTTGCGACAAATATTACAGTGACATTTCGTGGATACATTTCATCTACATAACCCCGCTACCCTTACACCACGGGTTCATGGCTTATACTGTAAATAATAAAACGTAAAACAAACAGACCCCTTGGTGCTGCAGCCTTGATGAGCCTTGATCTATCAGGCGACCATTGCTCAGTCCCAAGGCCGGCAAATTACGAGGTGTCGTGTGGTCAGCATGACGAATCCTCTCAGCCGTTATTCTTGAGCCGCTAACTGACCGTCAGATAGGCCCTCAATTGTAATCACGTAGGCTGTATGGACCTCGGAACAGCGCTCAGATCCAGATACAGATCTCTGTCCCGGCCGGGAATCGAACTCGGCGTCTTCAGCAGACCAAGGGGCCGGCTTACTGTACATAATAAAACATAAAAATTACCGACTAATGGTTCTTGTTCATATCAGAGTAATATCCTCCACGAGAGATATAGTGCCGCCAACATTCTAGAAGGTATTTGATGAAATCCGAGAAAGCTGCTTTTCTGTTCATACAAATACCCGGAATGCCCTGATGCTGCTTTAAACACAGAATTCATTTCAGTCGAGAAAAGAAGAAGAAATGCATGGCAACATAATAAGTTTATATGGAGGCGTGGGACATTTGCAACTTAACATTTTCTAACAAAGTAATAGGACAATCGAGCGCGTGTTGGGAACCCTTGTCCAGATGTCCGAAAGTAAGACTATATTATACCATGATAATACTGTATGGAGCTCCAATGTAAATTGTCGTTAAGTCCAGTTTTGAAAAAAAAATGAATTTTTGCCTGATCTCTGCAGAGATGCAGCAAATGCTGGTTTACTCATTTCAAACATTAACCCTTTCATGCACAGCATTGCATTTGCTCAAAGGAGAATTCACTTGCTTGTTATATCTGCTTTACAATTTTTCAAGTGTGCATTTACCTTGCAGACGAACTCGCTAGGGGATCATTAGCTTATTCAAAAATTAATTATCTTTTATTTTATGATTTTTCTTGCTAGTCATCTGGAGTGAAGTATAAATGTTAAATATTTACGGTAAAACAAATAACATGTTGTTTACCTCAGAGACTTCGTGAGCAAGAACATCCCTGAGATTGAAGAGTTCCAGTTGCTACAGGTTTTGCATATACCGGTCTGTAAAACATTCAAAATTCTTAACATTTTGACTGATCCAAATAAATAAAAATTATTAATTTTGACAAATAATTTTTGAAATTTTCTGATAATAATGTATTACTTTTGGAATGAGAAACAATCATATGTAAACGAAATAATAAATTGTGCATTTAAATATTAAACTCCTATGACATATAGTGAATATTTGAGTATTTTCAATTAAAGAAGTAAATAATTCATATTACCAATCAAAATGCAGGTATGTCTAATAAATTCAAGATTAAAAATTGATCAGGCAAGAAAATGAATTATACTGAAAAGGGTGCACGTCGGCTATCCTTCAGAGATGAACTTCTTTATCATTCATTATTCATGTTGTCTGTGCATTAGCATTACCGTCCTAGGTAACTACAATTGAGGACCCAAGGTGGAAAAGGGTGAAAGTACCAGAAACATGTTTTCGTGAAACGCCAATAATAGAGTTCCCGAATATAATGGCACTCTCACCCTTCTCTACCAAAGGAGATCAGGATTACCTACGGCCTTTGAAGTGCAAGTATACTGCATCGAATACATTTTATATAATTACGTAACAATACTTAGCTTCTATAAATTACATTTCCTTTATTAAGTGGCTCAGAAATTAGAAAATACATGAGTGATAGCACACTGGCACCATGGCCAGCGCAGAAGCATTGCAGCGAGAGACGCTGGCACATTCACCCTTCCCCACAAAACACAGCTGAGCACATTGGACTGTGGCTCTACATGCTGAACTTCCTACCAGCTAAACTAACGACTTCAGGCACATGCACAGGTTACCACCATATGCGGCATGGCTAATGCATCCCCTCATTACAATAAAACACACTTTTCGTATTTCGGCACTTTCACCTTTTTCCACCTTTGGTCCTCAAATAATTTTACACATCATTGTTGAAGTCATCTGCATTTTCTCTAAGGATTGTTTCAAGATTGGTGGATATGTGGGACCTGAAAAATAATAGAGTTATATAACGGAAGAGCAAGCAAAAATTGCATCAAATTGCAGAAATACGATGGATTTATCCCGATTAAAAACGCAAAGCTTATGGACATGGAATATCTTCTACAGTTCGTTCCAAAGGAGCACTTCGGGTTTCAAAGAACAATTGCTTCTGCAACATTAAATTCTGAAAAGGATTAGGATTTGAAATGCGTGCCTCAATTAAATTGAGCACTATTGCTTAGTAGATATTATGGAGAGTTCGGCGGCCTCCGCCTTCACCGGGCTCCCAGTGGCCTCCTCCTCCGCCTCCGCACGAGAGGCCTTCCCAGGGGCCCGCTCCTCCACCTGCGGAGAATTTGAATTGGTAAATAAAGCCGCGTGCTTTTTGACAGCTATCATCGACAACAACGCATCGCTAACCTCACTGCTGCCATCTTGACGGGCCTAAATCTCAATGCTGCCAACTTAACCTTACTAGCGGGAGATTTGAATCGGTAAACAAAGCCATGTGCTTTTATGACAGCTGTCATCCGCCATCTTTTATCAACAGAGCACCGTGCTGCCCTCTTTAGCTACATATCTTTGAAATGTGGTGGCGGATAATTTGAAAAATGCTTTTTGACAGCAGCCATCTTTAATCGACAGAGCACCGTGCTGCACTCTTTAGCTACATACCTTTGAAATTTGGTGGCAGGCAATTCCACGTGACAGCAGCCATATTTAATCAAGAGAGCACCGTGCTGCCCTCTTTAGATACATACCTTTGAAATGTGGTGGCGGCAATTTGAAAAATTCCACGTGCTCTTGTTTGGTAACAAATCCACGTGCTTTTTTGACAGCTGTCATCCGCCATCTTTTATCAAGAGAGCACCGTGCTGCACTCTTTAGCTACATACCTTTGAAATGTGGTGGCGGCAATTTGAAAAATTCCACGTGCTCTTGTTTGGAAACAAAGCCACGTGATTTTTTGACAGCTACCATCGGCCATCTTTAATCAAGAGAGCACCGTGCTGCACTCTTTAGCTACTTACCTTTGAAATGTGGTGGCGGCAAATTCGAAGTGCTTTACAAACTCACGTGCTTTTTTGACAGCTGTCATCCGCCATCTTTAAACAAGAGAGCACAGTGCTGCACTCTTTAGCTACATACCTTTGAAATGTGGTGGCGGCAATTTGAAACATTCCACGTGCTCTTGTTTGGAAACAAAGCCACGTGCATTTTTGACAGCTACCATCCGCCATCTTTAATCAAGAGAGCACCGTGCTGCCCTCTTTATCTACATACCTGTAACATGTGGTGGCGGACAATTTGAAAAATTATTTTTGATAGCAGCCATATTTAATCAACAGAGCATCGTGCTGCTATCTTTATCATAGTAGTGGGCAATTTCTACGTCACAGCTGTCATGCGCCATCTTGCAACGCTAACCTCAGTGCTGCACTCTTTACCTATTACCTTTGAGGCGGATAATTTAAAAAATTCTACAGCAACCATCTCTCGACGCTAATTGCACAAGATGGCGGCTATACATGACTCCTTAAGGTTGCTTACGCAAGATGGCTGCTATACATAGGTTCTTATGAGACTCCCTTGGGATGCTTGCGCAAGATAGCGGCTATACACGACTCCTTATGAGACGCCTTAAGGGTGCTTGCGCAAGATGGCTACTGCTCTTATCAAGAAAGCTAGCTTAGAGGCTAACGTTCCGTGCGAGTTCGATTCATTAAATTTCGGGCTTCAATGCATAATGTTAAATATCTCGAAAACGGTGCATCGTAGAGCAAAACGGACAAATTTTTTCTGCCTAATACGTAGGTTCGCAGTATGAGGAACATTATAGCATAAGAAAAACATAGTCTAATGATGAGATCAACGGTTCGGTTCCTACTTAAGCCCTTTGGCATTTGCTCTGTTTTAGCTTGTATTGAAACAAGTTTTTGTAACATGATCAGGTCTAGCTATGGTAGAGAGTATAACGTGCCGTGCTGGTTCAATTCATTAAATTTGGGACATAAATGCAAAATGTTAAATATCTCGAAAACGGTACGTCGTAGAGCAAAACGGACAAAATTTTTCCGCCGAAAACGTAGGTTCGCAGTATCAGGAACATGATAGCATAAGAAAACCTTAGTCTAATGATGAGATCAACGGTTCGGCTCCTACTTAGGCCCTTTGACATTGACGGCTATCTAATTCTACAAGATGGCGGCTATACATAGCTTCTTATGAGACAGCTTAAGGGTGCTTGCACAAGATGACTGCTGCTTGTATGAGACGCCCTAGGGGTGCTTGCGCAAGGTGGCAGCGACAAGACGGTGTCTATACATGGCTCTTTATGAGACAGCCTATGGGTGCTCACACAAGATGGCGGGTACTCTTATGAAGAAAGCTAGCTTAGAGGCTGCTGCGAAAGATGGTGGCTGCTGTTATGCATGCGGTGGAGCGAAATTTGAAAAATTCTATGTGCTTTTTTTGACAAGCTGCTATCTTTAATTAACAGAGCACCGTGCTG
Organism: Anabrus simplex; assembly: GCF_040414725.1. NCBI lineage: Eukaryota > Metazoa > Arthropoda > Insecta > Orthoptera > Tettigoniidae > Anabrus > Anabrus simplex. The sequence continues at coordinate 1,147,544,151 of NC_090266.1, read as the reverse complement.
CCATCTTTAGCTACTACCTTACGTACGTGGTAGCGGGTAATTTGAAAAATTCCACGCGCTTTTCTGACAGCGGCCACCTTTAATCGACAGAGCACCGTGCTGCTATCTTTAGCTACTTATCTTTGAAATGTGCTAGCAGGCAATTTGTGACAGCTCTCATCTTTAATCAACAGAGCACCTTGCTGCTATCTTTACAGCACTAAATCTCATACTTTTGAAATGTGGTGGTGGGTAATTAAAAATTATTCGTACTTTTTTGACAGCTATCAGCAGTTATCTTTAAACAATAGCTGTTATACATAAGCTGTTAAGGTCTCTTCCTATGTCAAGGCATTGCTCTATCGAACAAGTTTAAACCTGCATCGCGAAGGCAAGAGTGTGCAGCGATAACGTCATTATGCATGTTTAGACTTGCAGATGACAAAAGAAACATAAAAGACTAGAATCAAACGCTGTACTCGATACAACATGTGTTTAGAACATTGCTTGATATGTTCAGAACACTAAATAAGTGATCAAGACTAGAATAGAACACTGTACTCGATACAACATGTGTTTAGAACATGTCCGGGGATACCTGAAGATCAGATTACAAAAGAAGTGATTGAAACATAACAAGACTAGAATCGAACACTGTACTCGATGTCGTTAACTTCAACATGTGATCAGAACATTTATTGATGTGTTCAGAATACTAAATAAGTGATCAAGACTAGAATAGAACACTGTACTCGATACAACATGTGTTTAGAACATATCAGGAAATGCCTTTGTTCTAAGAAGATTAGATTGAAACATAACAAGACTAGAATCGAACACTGTACTCGATGTCGTTAACTTCAGCATGTGATTAGAACATTGATTGATGTGTTCAGAACACTAAATAAGTGATTAAGACTAGAATAGAACACGATACACTATACAACATGTGTTTAGAACGTGTCAGCGGATACCTTTGTTCTAGGAAGATGGATTCGAACAGAGATAAAAAAGAAAATAATAAGACTAGAATTCTGAACAGCTTGTGCAAGATAGCGGCTGTTATAACGTCCTCCTCCACACCCCGCTCGGTTAAGGTATACCTCCATCGAACATACAACGCTGTCTTATGCATAAGGCAGTGCACATACTGCGTAACCAACTCGCTCGGTAAACGATATAGCAAAAGTACAACTTCAAATGATTTGCCTTCTATCATTTGTCTTGTGCGAAAAGCAGTCGAACAAGTTATCGCATAAATATGTGACGTGAAATATCAGTTCGGAAACCTATTGTTTCAATCTGTTGGCATGGGTTACAAGCATGCAGCTCATGCGGAAAGTAAAATTAAACAGAACGCTTAGTGCTATAAGAAATACAGCGCTTATATTTAAGTCCCTAGCAGTTGAACAAGTTATCTTATAAACACGTAACATAAAATATCGGTTCGGAAACATATTATTGTTTCAATCTGTGGCATGGGTTACAAGCATGTAGCTTGTGCAGGCGAGAGCTACTCAGCAAAATGCTGAACCGAAAAATAATCGTGCCACACACATGATAGGGAAAGGAACCCATGGGTTACGTCTTACCTGAAGGGCAAAAAGCATGAAAGGACTCCTCCTCCTCCTTACCGCACATTTCTTGTAGAGCTAAAGGCTAATAGGCTAAAGGGCTAATAGGCTAAAGGGTTAACGGGATAAAGGGCTGAAGGGCTAAAGAGCTAATGGGCTAAAGGGCAAAAGGGCTCCTCCACTACCTTACCACGCCCTCCTCCTAGAAGAGTTAGCTGAAGTAGGTACATTTTTAACGGCTGTCATCTTGACGGACCCTAACCTCACTTTGAAGGACAATCAAGCATCGCTAACCTCACTGTTGCCATCTTTACGGCGCTAAACCTCAAGGCTGCCGCCGAACTCTCCATTATATCTACTTTGCTTGATTGCACTTAGGTATTTGTTTTTAAAGTTAATAAATATCCTAATCCAAATTAAAATGTAAATAAATCCAAAGTAATATTTTTATAAATAAACCGCGTAATACAAATGAAAAGGTCACGTTTTTAGTGTTACGTACTTTCTATCTATCTTGTCGCTTTGTTAGTGTAACATTATGATCATTTTATTGCAAACATGAAAAGTTTCAGCGTGTGTAAAACGTGTTTCTTAACTCCTGAAAAATGGGGTAAATGGACTTACTCTCATCTTGCATTGGGAACTTTCAGGGATGATGGAGGAAGCCAAATGGGATAAGGAACCGTAGTCCGGAGACGTTCGAGTCAAAAGTTATTATTAATCCAAGTGGTTTAACGTCCGTCCGTTCTTAACAGGCGCCGGGGTGACACAACTTTGCGTGACGATGCATTGACGCAGGAGAACGCCATTTCGAACATTTATTGTAAATGGAGCAGCTTGTGAAAAGTGTGCAGTAAAACGGGCCTAAATGAGTAGAATTTTTCTAAACTTTGTAATCGATCGTTTCCGGAATATGGTTCGTTATCTCAAATTGATCCTTCATCCCTGAAAGTTTGTAACATCATCACGGATACAACCTTTAGAATACATAGCCTGTGACTGAACACTATTGGAGGACAACAGACTGGAGTAACTGCTTTATGAAAAATACTTCTGAAACTGTTATAACTAATAATAACTAGCAGTTTCCCGCTGGCTCCGCCCGCAATGTACAAAGTATGGTGTTGTTCGTTACTATCCTCACGGATGTATTTGCAATGTTTCGAGTTAATGAAATAAAGCACATGATCTGCTGTGGTAATAGAATGTAATATTATGTCAACAAAACACTTGAAAACATATCACACAAAGAAATTGAATTAAACGTTCCTTCGAACAACACTATACGCCGAACTGTTAAAAAATCCTTCAAAGATCTTCGTCATGGAGACAAATGTACTCATAACTTTTCTCAGAATCTACCATTGTAAGTGGTTATTACCTCAAAAGAATGCGCTTGATCCAGTGAGTGTTTTTAGACCAAAACGAACTGCGTACCTTAATTATAACGAAAGATATGATTGCTTCAATGAGAAAAAATGTTGAATAAATGAGACGTCAAATTGAATGTGCACTCATAACTTTCGTCAGAATCACCTTATTTGAATAGTTAAGAGCTTAAATGAAAGAGCTTGATCCACTGAGTGTTCTTAGGTCAAAATGAACTCCGTACCTCAATTAGAACCAAGAATATGATTGATTCAAAGAGACAAAAATTGAAAAAATAAAATAATTTCAGGAAGGCGGAAGTTAAGTGATTTATAGTACCTCATGACAAATCTGTGCATGAATACCTTTCAGTTAAAACAATGAAAGAAATCGACCGTATAGAATGGCCGGACTGACTGACTTTAGTTTTCATAATTTTTTAAATATAATTATAGAAATGTCGTGTGGCCTGGTTCAGGTCTTTCGATTTGACGCCTGATATACGACCTTCGCGTTTGTGAAAATCGGTTCCCTCGTATGATGAATTCTAATTCTGAATACGGCACACGCACCCAGCCCCCGAATCATCGGAACTGACCAATGAAGTTCAAAATCTCTAACCTAGCCGAGAATCGAACCGGGATCCTTGGATCAAAGGCCAGCGCGCTAAGCATTTAGCCATGGAGCCGGACGTAAAACTATTATGGAAAGAGTCGTGGACCAGAGGTGCCGGTCACATAGCACCATGAACTGAACATGCTCAGGAAATCTACGCGAATCTCTATTATATTTTTAAAAAGTGGGGTGGGGGGAGGCGTAGTTGAAAGTGAATATTTATATATTGATCATTTCCACAATACTTTCACTTTTGTTGTTGTTTCTGTTGTTGTTTTAACCTTACTTTATTATAACTTGTAACGTTAAGCTAGTAGTAAGCTAAACCTATAGTTTTGTAAGCTATAGTGTTAAGCACTGGAAATAATAAAGTTGTGTGTGAAACTGTAGATGATGATACTCGATTTAGAATGGTAAATTAGTAGTATTTCTCGTAATAATATTTTCCATGGAATTGCTTTTTTTTACTCGTGTGGTAGTTATTGCATAGTTATGTTTATAACTTTACTTCGTTATCACTTGTAGTGTTAAGCTAGTACTGTAGTAATTTCAACCTCTAGTGTTGTAAGCCGTAGTGTTAAGTACTGGAAATACTTAAGTTGTGTGCGAATTTGTATATAATGACGCTGGATGTAGAAAGTAAAACTTCTAGTGTTTCTTGTAATATTTTCTTCCCATGGAATTACTTATTGTACTCCTTTTGTTTGCTTGTTTGTTGTGTTTGAGTAATTATGTTAACTTTACTTTTTTATTATATCACTGCTGTAAGTGACCATTGCCAACGGGATATTTCCCATATGCGATGTATTTGCTAATAATAATAATAATAATAATAATAATAATAATAATAATAATAATAATAAAAACGTGGCTGGTTTTAGAACCGTGATAACTGTAGTGTCTGCCTCTGTGGTGTAGTGGTTAGTGTGATCAGCTGACACGCACGCAGGACCGAGTTCTATTCCCGGCTCTGCCACGAAATCTGAAAAGTGGTACGAGGGCTAGAATGAGGACCACTTAGCCTCGGGAGGTCAACTGAGTAGAGGTGGGTTCGATTCCCACCTCAGCCATCCTCGAAGTGGTTTTTCGTGGTTTCCCACTTCTCCTCCAGGCAAATGCCGGGATGGTACCTAACTTAAGGCCTCGGCCGCTTCCTTTCCTTTTCCTTGTCTATCCCTTCCGATCGACCCATCCCCAACAAAGCCCTTGTTCAGTATAGCAGGTGAGGCCATCTGGGCGAGGTACTGGTCCTCCTTTCTAATTGTATCCCCGACCCAATGTCTCACTCCCCAGGACACTGCCCTTGAGGCGGAAGAGGTGGGATACCTGTTGAGTCCGAGGGAAAAGTCAACCCTGGATAGTAAACAGATTATGAAAGGAAGAAGGAATTGGTAACCGTAGTGAAACGCCAGTGAAGCTGTTTCTCAGCTACATTCGCCGTATCCCTATTCCATTGGCGGTAGCATTCGAGCTGTTCACCAACAAAATTAATGGATTTTAGTGTACGTACGAAGCGCCTCATCGGTCATAGAACTTTCATCCAGCTTATAGTATTTCTCAGAAGCTGAAGCTTTGAATAAAGATCGTCGAACACTGATCAACTGAAAGTGAAAACCAGAGAAGTTTCCCAAGATTAAGATAATTTTGCTATGTCCTGTGGTAATGGGTCTTTCACAGAGATAGCTCTGACGTTTAATCGGAATTGATCAAGAGGATCAGTCTGAAAACGCTTAATTACACTTACTCAGAAAGTCAGTCATATGGCGCTAACCCTTCGGCGAGTAACGTTTCTGGCAATTAGCTTTTAACATTTAGGCCTATGTTCCCCCCACAAGTGGATGTTCTTTGTATTCTGAGAGGTATACTTATCATCAAAGCTTTGAAGTACTTCAGGGCGTATGCTGGGCCGATTTCCAATATATTGTTTAATTATGTAATCTTCTACAGTGTGATGTTTAAACCGATACTGACAAGTAAAGTAACTTTGCCGTTGACTTAATTCAAACTTAGTTGTAGTTTTTATTTTGGTAAACACAAGTGGTATATGAACAAAAGACGAATAGAACTTAATTATTCCTGCAGCCTCTTTCCTCTGATATAACTCAAACAAGAACCATAGAAGAAGAATTAAACGGAGAAATCAATATAGGCTTATTGTATAACACTTTCTCCAACACGGTTGCCAGCCGCACCTGTTCTGGAATGCTGGAGATCTAAACGAGAAGACAGAATTCAGCGGAGTATTCAGCCTGTAGATAAAGAAAGTTTATATTCTAACTAGCCGTAGTGATCGACTTGTTTGTTCTTCAAACGATTTTTCCTTAACGAATTTTCCCTCATTTTTATAATCATCCTCACAATTGTCCTTGTCGCTATGGACCGATGACCACGCGGTTTTCCACCTTAAGACAACAATTAATATCATTGAACATTATTTCCGTGTGAGCAATGCTCGGCGTTGATATGCACTAAACAACAAGGGCCGATTGCAGAAACGGCATTTAGACGATGTCTACGCTTAAACAATGCCTAAGTATGGCTGCCGCGTTGCAGAGACTTTATTTATCACTTAGACACTGTCTAAAACCGATGTTCAACCGGTCATGTTTAAACACTGCCGAGAGCACTGTTTAACCTCAAATGACAGGAGTGAATTCACAATCAGAGGTTATGTACCGTGAAATATGTAATTTGTATTGTCATGTTGAGACGATTTCGGGAAGAAAGATTAGTCCGACGGCCTCTCTTTGGGTCGCCCGCTGCTAAATCGCAGCAATTTGTTTGACATGCACGGGGAGATAATCATAAAATAAGGTTTCGCTTTACGTGAGACTTGTTTCTTGAGACTGACTAAGTGACAGTCCGGTAACTGTCAACTTGAATAAATTCTTGGCAATCGATATATTTTATTACATACATGGGGTAATGTCTATGGAATTATAGGTCACTTCGACAACATGCATATCACAACTACGTGTCCCGATCGTCCGAGGGCTGTCACATACATCAACCGGGAGAGATTCACTTATATTTACTGCCAAGTAAACACACATAATGGTGAAAACTAAAAAGTAGGTTGTATGGGATTTTTATATATATAATCGCATAGGTTTTCGGCAACTATCAGATAGGAAAAGGCAAGTAGTGGTGATTATCGTTTAAAGAGGACTGGGGAAGAAGAGCCGTGGCCATAATAAAAGCCCTAGTATTTGCCTGGTGTAAAAATAGGGAAACCATGGAAAACAATCTTCACTGCTGCCGATGATGCGTTTCGAATCTACGATCTCCAGAATGCAAGCTACATCTATATGGCCCGTACAACACACTCCATTACACATTACTATTGCTTCATCTTCTCTTCGTTGAAGCTACTGTATTTATGAGTAAATTACACTCACTGTAACAACGCTATAATGAAAGCGTAAGCTACACTTCCCCGTACGATGCCGTGTCGCTTTAGTGTCGATAATATTATGAGATTTAATTTGCACCCAAAGCGATACTCTTATCTGTGGGCAAGTCATGCTCAGCCATATTTGAGTAAAGTGTAGGAAGACAAACAGCTGACTGGCGTTCGGCGTGCGCACCGACGAATTTCATTGGTTGCGAAAAGCAAAGAGTTGCATGAAAGATACTTCTGTCTCCATTTTCAAACCAAAATTGAAACTTTAAGGGATGTCTAGTTAAACGTCGACTGAACATTGTTTATGCAATGGAAGATCGTGAATGATTTAGACGTTGTTTAGGTAGACGATGTCTAAGGCTTAAAACTAGTCATCGTTTCTGCAATCGGCCCCAACAGTCTAAATTTACGAATAATATTTTCATAGTTGGTATGGTAAAACTGTACAAACCGGGCGAGTTGGCCGTGCGGTTAGGGGCGTGGAGCTGTGAGCTTGCATCTGTGAGATATTGAGTTCGAATCCCACTGTCGGTAGCCTGAAGATGGTTTTCCGTGGTTTCCCATTTTCACATTAGGCACAGGCTGGGGCTGTACCTTAATTAAGGCCACGGCCGCTTCCTTCCAACTCCTTGGCCTTTCCTATCCCATCGCCGCCATAAGACCTATCTGTGTCGGTGCGATGCAAAGCCACAAAAAAAAGTTTCACATATTTTTATCGTGGCTCGGCGTTGATATGGACATAGCAACAAGAATCGAAATACATTAATATCTCTGTTATCGTAGCCGGTACGCTAAAATATATGAGACTCGTCGCCATAAGACCTATCTGTGTCGGTGCGACGTAAAGCCCCTAGCAAAAAAAAAATATGAGACATAAATGATCAGAAATTTAATTCTGTTTATCTTTAAGGGGGCTGATACACCTGGAATGCATGCATTTTCTAAATTACTCTATACCCATGGAACCATAACAGGGATTTGAATTAAACTTTGTACACTTATAGTACAAAATGCTGGCCTTTCATCAGATGTATAAAGTTTTAAAATTTGATATACACAAACGTAATAAAGTTTGTAGATTTTAATATTGAAAAATATTTCTTGAATGTTACAAAAAGCAACATTTCTTGAAAACTATCAATGTAATTAGCATAAACTAGTTTTTTCCTTAAAGACAACACTAAATTACCCAGGATAGAACACTATGAACTTTTGGAAGAATAAGTTACCATTTTATAGGTATTTTATTTAAATATTTTAAAAATTAAGAATTTCACATGATGTTTTAGATGCGCTGAGCATATTTTTCAAAGGAATTCAATAATTGAGGTTCATCCTCTATAAATTACTTCTAAAAAGAGAGAATTCCAAATTTCATGCATTTCGGACCACTAGTTCTTGAGTTATTGCGTTTTTTGTGTGAAAAAATAAACTTTTGGGAAAATGGCTCTAAACATTTTATATACATTTCCACCTACACACAACACTGCTGCATATTTAGTACCCTCCATCTCCATGTTCTTGCCATGTTATTCCATCCTCAGCCTCTTTCTTATCTTTCGTTCCTGCTTTGAAGATTCTCGAAGCCATTTTTCAGCAAATTTGACCTGAAGAACATCACGTTCAGCCAAAGCAGATGTTGCATATTTCCCAACTTTGTTGCCTAAACATTCTAGCACTTCCAGTATACTTTTATTACCATGATTAAAAGAATACACACCTTCAGAAGCTGCAATATTCACAACTATCCTCCCTGAGTTTGAGTTTTTAGGGCAAACAGCCCATACTTTGTTATTGAAGGACTCATTAGCATTTTGATTCCGACCTTTCAGACATCTCAATAGGAGCTCAATAGCAGCAAGGTCTGGGAATATTGGCTTAATTGCGTTCATTACAGCCATTGGAATTGGGTGAGGCTGCTTATATTCCTTCTCAGTTCCATTTGCCTGGGCTTGACGCCACCAACACCATGATCCTGAACTTTTCGGACAACAATAATGTTGATGGTCAATGTCAGTAGAGTCTTCATGGTACCATATAGCCCATATAGACTTCCTCGTGTCTTCCAAGTTGTCTTTATTTTCCCTTATGGCATTGCCATAACACTGCAGCTTGTCGACGACAGCATCAGTGAGAAGACCCGCACCACCAACACCCTTACCATCTTCTAATTTTATGCCAGCCATCTTCTTCTTCTTTTGTCCGAGTCTTACAAACTTGACACGATTCAATACGAAGCCTCGTGGTTGGATTCCAGGCACACAATAACAAAGCAAGACAAGCCCAGACTGTAATTTCCGGTTCAAAGTCAGTTTTGTTCCAAACCAATAATTCCAAAACAGTGAAAATTGGTGGAACGCACAAATGCCATGTCCACACAGCTGACAATTCAGTACATGCATGAATTCAAATTGAAATACCCGGTCAAAATAGGAAATTTCGCTATAAAACTTCAGATTTGGATAAACAAATGTCTATTCATTCATTCATTCGAGATCAAAAACAAAAATGAAAAAAAATCATATTTCCAGGTGTATCAGCCCACTTAAATATGCAGTATTGATCGATAAGACCACCAATAATAAAGATTTTTGAGAATTATATTTTAGCCCTTCCCCTAAACTACCACTTCACTTTGCGGGAATAAAATTATTCATAACCTAGATTGAAGTGCCTTGTTCTCCGACTTTACATATATATTTCCATTAAATTCTCTTCATTTGACGGTAATTTATAAAGTTTATTTCTTTGTTATTGAGGATACGAAAGATACAGAAACACCTTTCTATTTTAATTCTGAGCAGTGTGCAGACAAAACTCTTTTTTATATATAAGGAGCGATAAAAAAGTTTCTGTTCGACGGCCGTACAGTCCTGAATCGGGAGTCAATCATTTAACATCTTCATGAGCATCAAGCCACTGATCCCGCCGACTCACCACGTTGAAGGTCCCCGTGTGGTAAAACACCGGGTGCTGCGTGAAGAAGTTCGTAACCGCCTGCTGCACATCCTCGTCCGACAGGAAACGTGAACCTTCAAGGACTTTTTGAGGGGACCGAAGACGTGATAATCGCATGGGAAGAGATCAGGTCTGTGGGGCGAGTGCTCAAGTGGTGGTGTTGTCTGCAATGGATGAAGCGGGCCCCCCAGATCGACCGGCGCCTTATGTCCGAACGCCACCCGCACGGAACTTGGTACACCAGGATTCCATAACGGTGGTTTTCGATAGACATGCTGCCCCATACACAGTCTTCATTCTCCGATGGATTTTCACTAGTGTTTGTCCTTCGGTCTCCAAGAACGGAAAGTTGTTCATGTTTGAACGCATTTGGTAATATCGTCACCATACTTCACGTGGCCTCATTTAACGCACGCACTTCGGCACGACACGACTTCCACACTCATCCCTTTGCCTTTTTTACTTCGCTGGGGGGGGGGGGCCGAATCCCGCTCCCCCCCCCCCCCCAGCGTGGCAATCGACATAATCTATATTGCCTCCGACGTGCTATTCATTTCTAAAAAGAAAATAGATAGCAGGGAAGAGTGGGAAATGTACTACAGGAGTACCTGCTGTTTGCACGATAGACGCGTTACCAGACAAGGTGTGTGTTGGTAAGGTGGTGTTAAGGTGTGGTATTAAAGGTCAGGGGAAAACCACATAGGCAGAAAAAGAAAGAGCCTACATGTAAAGCCTGACATATTATGATAGTCCAGGCAAGGATGTGGGCTGGAAAAGTCCAGAGGTTGTGTTAGTTGAGAATAGGTATCATGCACCAACAATGAATCGTAGTCTCGCCAGTCCAGTAATCAGGGGATCAGTCCGTCTGGGCACTGCCGTGACTAGCGCGGGCCTTGTCGGTTGCGGAGACATGCATCAAGTGCCACTAGGGCCCGCCGCACAGCACCGCCTCCTTGGGGTCCCTCGTACCCAGTCTCCGATCCCGGAGAATGAGGCCAAGCCCGCCTGGGCGGGGGCCTCTTGGATGGGGGTGGGTCATGACGCCGGGCCTCCCTACTCTCTGCCTGCACCATGGCCCGGTAGACAGGGCAAATGCGATGAGAGGCCGGGTGGCCGCCCGTGCATTTGGCGCACACCAGCGCCACTTTAAGTGCTGCGCAGGCCGTGTAGTGGTGATCACCCCCACAACGGTTGCACCTCACTAAGAGCCTACACCTCTCCTGCCGGTGGCCCCACCTCAGGCAGCGGAAATACTGCAAGAGCTGCCGAGGGGGACGTTTTGGTCTCACCTGATTGCCGCTTCCCGCTGAGGTCCTCTTCCGATTGGGTCCTTGGTCGGCTGCTATCCTGTTAGCAGTCCTGAGTTGCGGCTGTGTGGCCCTCTCCTGGTGGGCTGGCGTCGTCTTTTTCCTCCTGGTCCGGGGTTGTTGTCTTCTTCCCGGGGGTGGGGTTCTCTTCTCGGCAGAGGAAGAGGCCTCGACCTGGTGGCACTCCTCCCGGCCTGGTGACCCAGGGGTTGCTGGTGATCCCGCTGTAGAGACGGCGTCTTCCTCCTCCTGGCTGGCGGTGGTTGCGTCAGTATGTGCTGACACTCGACTGTGTTCCCTGTACTGTTGGGCGCACATCGATGTTTGCACCTCGACTGACGCGCTGGCGGGCCGGGCCTGGGTAGTAGCCTCCGAATGCCAGGGGGGGGGGTCCTTCTCCACTGCTCTGCTGCCTTCCGCCGTCCGGGGCGCCTTCCTGGATTGCGCCCGGGTGATAGGCCCTTCTTGGTAGGCCTTGGTCTGCGTCCACTTCGACCACATCACCGCTGGCTGGCTCGGGACCTCCGTCAACGTCCACCTGGCAGAGCTGAACCGCTCGGTCTGGGTCGCACAGTTGCGGCTCCGCGGGGTGGCGACGTTGGTCTCACGCTGGGTGGCTTGGACTAGGTCGGTGTTAACCGCCCTATGCCTTAGCCTCCTCGGCGTCTGGGTGACGGCCTCCCTGGTCTCCGTCTTGGCCTTCCTCCTGAGGGAGCTAGAATTCATCCCTGGCACGTCGTCCCTCGCTGGTAGTCGGACGACCTGAAACAGACTAGAGAGCTCGTTCTCCCCGTCGCGCATCCACTCCTGGTCGTGATACCTGATGATGAGGCCTCCTGGTAGAAAGCTCTCCACGGACATGGTCGTAGAGATCTTTTTTCCTCCGTGGAGTGGGTGCCGCATTCTGTCCAGGACAAGGCCCCTTTCAGAAGTTACAGGGCACCCCGGCCTGTAGTAGACGAGCAGCGCCTCGCACTCCGGTTCCGTGTAGCCCTCGCAGAAGAAAAAGCCGTTAGGAGGGGTCACACTCGTCCCTGTATGGCTCCGTCTCCACGTCGATCTCCGGCGCCTCCTGCTCCTGCTCCAGCTCTGGTGCCGGCGTCCCCGGCTTCGTATTGTCCTCTGGCGTGGTAGCACTCGGCTGAAGAGGTTTCGGACTAAGCACCCGAACTTCATCGCACATTCTTCGGGCGTCTTCGTCTCCATCTGGCTGCCCTCGCCGTTGTACGCCGTAGTCCTCCTGAAATAAATCTCCTGAATGAGAATGTGAGCACTGAGAAGTGCTTCAGCACACACAAAAGCTCTTTCGAAAGTGTACCAACACGTACAGCTGCTTGACTAGTACTGGGAAAGTACAGTTCGCCTGGCGAGGAGAGATCATTCAGCGGGAAGAACGTAAGTCTCTCGCTGTGACTGCCAAACTCGTCCTCATTAATCCCTTTGCTTTTTTTTACGGGGGGCCTTCGTAGCCCGCTCCCCCGTCTTGGCAATCGACTCAGTCTACATTTCCTCCGACATGCTATTAGCTTCTAAGTAGAAAAGAGATAGCAGGAAAGAGTGGGAAGTGATACAAGGAGTATCTGCCAGTTTTCGAGTTAGACTCGCTACCACGGCAAAGTTTGTTTTGATCGGGTAGTGTTAAGGTGTGGTATTGAAGGGCCAGGGAAAAACCACACAGGCAGAAAAGAGAAAGAGCCTACGTGTAAATCCTGGCATCTTTTGATAGCACATGCAAGGATGTGGGCTGGAAAAGTCCAGAGGTTGTGTTAGTTAGGAATATGTGTCATGCAATCATAACCATTTCCTTGCCATTGTCTGTTGTTATGGGGATCAGTCCTTCTTGTCACTGCCGCGTCGGCAGTAGGTTCCAACCTCACCATCGACAGCTCATAATACGGTTTCCAATGGCTTCCCATTCTCACGCCAGGCAAATGCTGTAGCCACGGCCTCTTCTTTCCCAGTCCTTGTCCCATCGTCACCAAATGACCCATCAGAGTCGGTACATCGTTAAAATATTGGCAAAAATATGTCACTCATTGATCTGTAAGTACATCAGTAGGTCCTGAAAGTTTTAACCACTCTTTGAGCCGTAACTGCATCAGGCATTCCTGGAAGTTCAAACCACGCTTTGATCCGTTACTACATCAGCAGCTCCTGAAAGTTCTAATCAATCTTTGATTCGTAACTACATCAGTAGCCCCTGAAAGTTCTAACCACTCTTTGATCCGTAACTATATCAATAGGTCCTTAAAGTTCTAACCACTCTTTGAGCCGTAAGTACATCATTAGCTCCTGAAAGTTCTAACCACTCTTTGAGCCGTAACCATATCAATAGCTCCTGAAAGTTCTAACCACTCTTTGAGCCGTAAGTACATCATTAGGTCCTGAAAGTTCTAACCACTCTTTGAGCCGTAATTACATCAGTAATCCCTGAAAGTTCTAACCACTCTTTGATCCGTATCTACGTTAGTAGCTCCTGAAAGTTCTAGCCTCTCTTTGAGCCGTAACTACATCAGTAGCTCCTGAAAGTTCTAACCACTCTTTGATCCATAACTACATCAGTAGCTCCTGAATGTTCTAACAAATAGGAGTGGATAATGCTAGAGCAGATTTAAGAAATACAACAGCAATGCGAAATGTAAGCAGTGATCATGAAGAATATATCTAAAAGTAAACCAAAGTCATCTCCGTACAGGCCATGAAGGCCCTTGGAGAGGAGGAAGGTAAAGGCTTCCACTATCCTTAACTTCGGCACTTGATGGGGTAGAGTGGTTAGCTCTACGTCCGGCCGCCTTTGCCCCCAGGAATTAACTTTGTACTCATTTTTGGTGTAGGCTGAGTGAACCTCAGGGCCATGTGCACCTTCGGAAGTGGAAATCTCGTTTCTTAAATTTTACAACTTCCTGACGGGGATTCGAACCCACGTCCTTCCTGGTGAACCGAGCACGCCTTTACCGCCTCGGCCAAGCAGCCCCTGAACAATATATCTGGTGGGGACAAAAGTCCGTTCGTATCACCATTTAGAACTCCTGGAAGGTATGCATAGCCACTTGACGGCGTGGACGGGCAAGTTGCCGAATTAACGCCTAGCCATTCCAGTGCTCTAGTTGGTCTGATGAGCGCTGGATATTCTACATTCACCGAGTGATCTGGCCGCGCGGATTGGATCACGTAGCTATAAGTTTTTTTGCTAGTTGTTTTATGTCGCACCGACACAGATAGGTTTTACGGCGACGATGGGACAGGAAATGGCTAGGAGTGAGAAGGAAGCGGCCGTGGCCTTAATTAAGGTACAGCCCCAGCATTTGCCTGGTGTGAAAATGGGAAACCACGGAAAACCATTTTCAGGGCTGCCGACAGTGGGATTCGAACCTACTATCTCCCGAATACTGGATACTGGCCGCACTTAAGCGACTGCAGCTATCGAGCTCGGTAGCTATAAGTTTACATTCGGGAGATAGTGGGTTCGAACCCCACTGTTGGCTGCCCTGAAGATGTTTTTTCCGTGATTTCCCATGTTCATAACGGGAAAATGCTGGGGATGTACCTTAATTAAGGCCATGGTCTCTTTCTATCCACTTCCAGCCCTTTCCTATCCCATCGTCGCCGTAAGACCCATCTGTGTCGGTGCGACGTAAAGCAGATTGTAATACAAAAGGAAAACCTTATACATACGTGGAAGACAGAGAAATAGATGCTATTTATTTAACGTTTCTTCAATTACTACAGCTTTCAAGAGACTCCGGGGTGTTGTAGTTTTGTCCCGTAACAGCTCATTAATGTGCCGAAAGCCAACGGTACGAGGATTTTGCCTTGAAGTATGATCAGATAGCATAAACCTGAACACGGATCCAATCCACAAGCTTGGAAGGGGAACAACAACACCAATAACTAGCCGACTACGACACTGAAGAGGGATTTTTTGTAAGAATGCTAAAACATATACTGAGCAAAGGAATACACTAAGAATTCGAAGACGATCTGTAACGGGGAACGTTTTACTCTAAATTGAAACCAAATATTTCAAAACTATTATATGACGTATAATCTATATATTTAAAACACTAAACTGAATTTTGTAACCGCGAGTTTGAGAGAACGGCTGATCCCATCCGACTGACATCGTAAAACATTCTGACGAAAGTTCTTGGCCTGCAGGTTTGCAAAGTGTCCTCAAAAGCATAAAAACATTCTTGTCTTATATTTTAAATTATTAAACAAAAAATGTAGCATGCAGATTGGCCAAAGCGCTCCCCATTTCTTTCTTTCAGAGTAGAGTTTCTGTTCCTCTACATTTTCTTTTTCTTTTTATTATTATTGTATGCACACAACTCATCACATTAATAACCAGCACAGGAGCACGCAAAATTTAATACGTCCCTCCACATGGGGTTAGAAAATATATTGAAATATTTTAGTAATATGTTAATAATTATTATTATTTATATATTAAAAAGTTTACAAAAAGCAGCCCGTCCAGTCCATGCGGCCGTTATACTGGACCAGAATTCTCTCCGGAATTTCCCACCGGTGAACCATCAGGCACTGTTAGGTCTCAATATCAGTGAACTTTGAGTAATCCTAAAATTGAATCACTAAATCACCACTCCAGTAATTGCTGGCGAAGGATTGCCCTAGTCCACATTGCATTCTGTACTTAGCGAGTTTCTCAGAGTTAATGAGTAACATTTTTACATAAGGATATCGGCGAAAATGAACGATTAGAAATGACAGGCGTATATGGGCAAACCTGCAATGTAACTTGGTACACATATGTTTTACTATCATGAGGAAGGTGACTCAACACAAAAGGAGAGGTATACAATGGACTCGAACTGACCGCCTGGAGGATTTGGATTTTGCGGATGACATCTGCCTTCTGACCCACACTTTTAAGGATATGAGTGAGAAGCTTAAGGAATTGGAAACAGAAGCTCAGAGAGTAGGACTAAAAATTAACACAGCCAAGACTAAAGAGTTTAGACTGAAAAGCAAAAAACAGAATATATTGGCTGCAAAAGAAGAAGAGATTGAGCTGGTGGAAAGCTTTTGCTACCTGGGAAGTATTGTTTCAAAGAATCTCCAAACAGAGAATGTTGTAAACAGGATCAAAAAGGCAAAAGGAGCCTTCGCGTAGCTGTGACCAGTGTGGAGATCTTGTGAAATATCATTGAAGACAAAGCTTAGGATCTTGGACTCAAACGTGAAATCAATTCTATGTTATGGGTGTGAGACGAGGAAGGTGACAGTAGAGATTACAAAAGAGTCCAAACCTTCATCAGGACTATAGTGGGAGTACGCTGACCTGAAGTTGTCTCCAATGAAGAACTTTGGCAGCGCACCGACCAACGGAAAGCTGAGGGCCATAAAAGAAAGGAAATGGAGATGGTTCGGAAACACATTGAGAAGAGGCCCGCAACATATTCCAAAGCAGGCGCTGGAATTGAACTTTCAAAGAGTAAGGCGGAGAGGTAGACGAGGACCACTTGGCGCAGGACCACTGAAGCAGAGGTGACAGCCATTGGGTACTCCTGGACTAACATCAAGAAGATGGCAACGAACAGGGTCAGGTGGAGAGTTCTAACATGTGCCCTATGCTCCACAGCGGAGTGAAAGGAATTAAGTCAAGTAAGTCAAGACACCCCCAGCACGCCTACGGTGGGAACGAATAACATGTAGAAGTCATCGAAAAATATTAGTGCCGGATCCATGCTTTTCGGGATTGCTGAGATGAATTGTGAGACACTAGATGCCGTTGAAGTCCAAGTTCAGCCTCCATCGGCATGGGAGTCATACATACATACATACATACATACATACATACATACATACATACATTATCATTATAGACTGTTATGCCTTTCAGCGTTCAGTCTGCAAGCCCCTGTGAATTTACTAAACGTCGCCACAATCCTAGATTTTCAACTAGTGTTGTGGCTTCATTTGGTTCTATACCTCTTATCTTTAAATCGTTAGAAACCGAGTCTAACCATCGTCGTCTTGGTCTACCCCTACGTCTCTTACCCTCCATAGCAGAGTCCATTATTCTCCTAGGTAACCTATCCCCTCCATTCGCCTCACATGACCCCACCACCGAAGCCGGTTTGTGCGTACAGCTTCATCCATCGAATTCATTCCTAAATTAGCCTTTATCTCCTCATTCCGAGTACCATCCTGCCATTGTTCCCACCTGTTTGTACCAGCAATCATTCTTGCTACTTTCATGTCTGTTACTTCTAACTTATGAATAAGATATCCTGAGTCCACCCAGCTTTCGCTCCCATAAAGCAAAGTTGGTCTG
This sequence comes from Anabrus simplex, assembly GCF_040414725.1. Taxonomy (NCBI): domain Eukaryota; kingdom Metazoa; phylum Arthropoda; class Insecta; order Orthoptera; family Tettigoniidae; genus Anabrus; species Anabrus simplex. The sequence continues at coordinate 1,147,526,646 of NC_090266.1, read as the reverse complement.
AAAACAGTCCGATGTAACGATAGTTTCGTCTGGGAGCTGACTTCCTTCTTACAGAATACTGTTGATCGCAACTGCGAGCTCACTGCATTAGCTTTACGACACCTTGATTCAATCTCACTTACTATATTACCATCCTGGGGGAATACACAACCTAAATACTTGAAATTATCAACCTGTTCTATCTTTGTATCACCAATCTGACATTCAATTCTGTTGAATTTCTTACCTAAGGACATCAATTTAGTCTTCGAGAGGCTAATTTTCATACGAAACTCATTGCACCTATTTTCAAGTTCCAAGATATTACACTGCAGGCTTTCGGAACAATCTGCCATTAAGACCAAGTCATCAGTATAGGCCAGACTGCTTATTACATTTCCACCTAACAGAATCCCTCCCTGCCATTTTACAACTGTCAGCAGATGATCCATGTAAACTACGAACAGCAAAGGTGAAAGATTAGAGCCTTGTCTAACCCCTGTGAGTACCCTGAACCAAGAACTCATTCTACCATCAATTCTCACTGAAGCCCAATTGTCAACATAAATACCTTTGATTGATTTTAATAATCTACCTTTAATTCCATAGTCCCCCAGTATAGCGAACATCTTCTCCCTCGGTACCCTGTCGTATGCTTTCTCTTCATCTACGAAACATGAACACAACTGCCTATTTCTCTCGTAGCATTTTTCAATTACCTGGCGCATACTGAAAATCTGATCCTGACAGCCTCTCTGTGGTCTGAAACCACAAAGGGTTTCATCCAACTTCCTCTCAACGACTGATTGCACCCTCCCTTCCAAGATGCCAGTGAATACTTTGCCTGGTATACTAATCAATGAGATACCTCGATAGTTGTTGCAATCCTTCCTGTTCCCTTGCTTATAGATAGGTGCAATTACTGCTTTTGTCCAATCTGGAGGTACCTTACCAACACTCCATGCTAATTTTACTACTGTATGAAGTCATTTCATCCCTGCCTTCCCACTATACTTCACCATTTCAGGTCTAATTTCATCTATTCCTGCTGCTTTATGACAATGGAGTTTATTGACCATCCTTTCCACTTCCTCTAGCATAATTTCACCAACATCATTTTCCTCCTCCTCATGAGCTTGGCTTTTCGCAACACCACAAGGATGATTTCCTTTTACATTGAGAAGATGTTCAAAATATTCCCTCCACCTCTCCAGTGATTCCCTGGGATCTATTATGAGTTCACCTGAATTACTCAAAACACTGTTCATTTCCTTTTTCCCTCCCTTCCTAAGATTCTTTATTACTGTCCAGAAAGGTTTCCCTGCTGCTTGACCTAGCCTTTCCAGGTTGTTACCAAAATCTTCCCATGACTTATTTTTGGATTCAACAACTATTTGTTTCGCTCTGTTTCTTTCATCAACGTACAAATCCCTGTCTGCCTCGGCCCTTGTTTGGAGCCATTTCTGATAAGCCTTCTTTTTACGTTTACAAGCTGCTCTCACTTCATCATTCCACCAAGATGTTCACCTTTTCCCATCTTTACACACAGTTGTTCCTAGGCATTCCTTTGGTCTTTCCACTACAGCATCCCTGTATGCCACCCATTCACTTTCTATATCCTGAACCTACTTACTGTCTACTGTTTGAAACTTCTCATTAATCATATCCATGTACTTCTGTCTAATTTCCTCGTCCGGGAGATTTTCCACCCTTATTCGTTTGCAGACAGATTTCACTTTCTCTACCCTAGGCCTAGATATACTTCACTACAGATCAGATAGTGGTCTGTATCATCGAAAAATCCGCGAAAAACTCGTACATTCCTAACAGATTTCCTGAATTCAAAGTCTGTTAAGATGTAGTCTATTATGGATCTGGTACCCCTAGCCTCCCATGTGTAGCGATGAATAGCCTTATGCTTGAAGAATGTATTCGTAACAGCTAAACCCATACTAGCACAGAAGTCCAGCAAACGCTTCCCATTCCCATTAGCTTCCGTATCTTCCCCACATTTACCATCACCCTTTCGTATCCTTCAGTTCTATTCCCAACTCTCGCATTGAAATCGCCCATTAGAACTATTCTATCCTTGCTGTTGACCCTGACCACGATGTCACTCAATGCTTCTGTCAACTTCATCCTCATCTGCACCCTCACATGGTGAATACACTGACACATTTCTTGTCCTAATTCCTCCAACTGACAAATCTACCCACATCATTCGCTCATTTACGTGCATAACAGAAATTATGTTGCGTGCAATGGTATTCCTGATAAAGAGCTCTACCCCAGACTCTGCCCTTGCCTTTCTAACACCCGTCAAGTACACTTTATAATCTCCTGTCTCTTCCTCGTTATCTCCCCTTACCCGAATATCACTTACTCCTAGCACATCCAGATGCAACCTCTTTGCTGACTCAGGCAGTTCTACCTTCTTTCTTCCATAAGCCCCATTAATATTGATAGCTCCCCATCGAATTCCATTTCGTTCGCCAAGTTGTTTCCAAGGAGTCCCTCGCCTGTCAAATGGGAGTGGGACTCCGATACTCCCATAGGTCCGAGGCTTGCTTAAAGTGTTCTGAGCTCGGTAAATTCATGAAGCAGGATGCTACCCTACTTGCACATAGTCCAAGTGAGGATCTCTCCTCTAACGGGTTATGGACCACCGGTGAATTGTATAGTCCTAGCCGCCTGAGCACAAGGAGGGCCACGACTCAGAATATGTCCGAGATGCCCACTCCGATTCCATAGCAACTGATATCCCGACTCCCATTACCACTTACTAGGCCACTCAGCCGTTGCCCATGGTTCACGAACTAGGACGTGACTACAGTAACCCACAAACATGAACCATGCATGGGAGTCAGAAGGGTTGAAAAATAAATTGTCTAAAATGACCTAGGTTATTGAATTCACAGGTCTCTGGTTCGCTAGGTTAATTGGTGACAGTCCCAATGACAGTTCGAATAGTGTACATCATGTCTATAGCAATAGACACCATACATAGAAGAGAAGGTACAAATATGGGCTACCGCTTTCTTTCTGTGATATTAGTGGAAAACCATCTTTGACACTAATTAAGGAATAACTGCAAATGTTAACTGGATCTATTAGCCATAGCATACAAGCATGAGTATTTGAAATGCAGCAAAGATCTAAGTACAAATTAAATTTTAATCAAATGTGTCACTTTGTTAGCTTTTCATTCAGTGGTCTTAATATGGGCTACTTTTAGGATTATAAAATAATACGTGAAATCAAGGCATTAAGCACAATAAAATGAAACTTCACAGTAATGATACTGAAAACAATAATTTAATTTTAAATTAATTTTCGTTTGGCTATTTCTAGCCGAGTGCAGCCCTTGTAAGGTAGACCTCCCGATGAGGGTGGGCGGCATCTGCCATGTGTAGGTAACTGCGTGTTATTGTGGTGAATGGTAGTGTTATGTGTGGTGTGTGAGTTGTAGGGATGTTGGGATAGTACAAACCGCAGTCCCCGAGCCAAGGGAATTAACCATTTAAGGTGAAAAATGAAATGGCGTATGCTTTTAGTGCCGGGAGTATCCGAGGACATGTTCGGCTCGCCAGGTGCAGGTCTTTCGATTTGACTCCCGTGGCGACCTGCGTGTCGTGATGAGGATGTAATGATGATCAAGACGACACATAAACCCAGCCCCCGTGCCACAGAAATTAACCAATGATGTTTAGAATTCCCGACCCTGCCGGGAATCGAAGCCGGGACCCCTGTGACTAAAGGCCAGTACGCTAACAATTTAGCCATGGAGCCGGATACAGTTTAAGGTTAAAATCTCCGACCTGGCCGGGAATCGAACCCGGGGCCCTCTGAACCGAAGAGTACTCCGCTGACCATTCAGCCAAGGAGCCGGATGAAAACAATAATAAATACACACAAAATACACGAGCAATACTGCGTACACTATTTACAAAGTCAGAAATGTATTGTTCCTTTTCTGCACCCGCACAGTCACCGCGTGGCCACATAGGGCACATAAAATACTGTACATTATTCAAAATTCACCGGAAGAGTCTTCGGAAAATTTTCCCTCACAAAACATGCATAGTGCATCATCATCTCGCGGCCTTGCATCTCCCAGAGGATAATCCATATCACTATCTCCATCATTATTCATTATCATCGATATATCTACAGATTCATCGGAATAAGAATCTGAACTCCGTTCTCTTAGTTGCCATTTTACTTTTCCTTGGAATGTATCTCCGCATTTTCCATTTATGCTTTGTCCCTGCCTTTCTCCATGTTGTCTTTTTGACCCTCGATTTTCTTCCTCCTCCTTCTGTTGCTAGGTCAGAATCTAGTGTCCTCCTGCTCTTGCTTCGCTCCTAACTGACTCGAAGAGTCGAGACTTCCTCATCCCACGCCTAAAACACACTTTGGCACATACTTCGGCCTTGATGTAGGCATCCTGTAACAAAAATAGCCTCCTTAAATGCTTCCCTCACCGGTGTTGAAAGACGGTCCGAATATGGGGTACTAGCCCAAATATAGACCATGACGTCAATGATATTTGAACAGTTGTGGTGGTCTGCAGTTATTAAAAATAAACTTATGTATTCCCCCACTGAAAGCTCTGATATTTAAGAGCACGTATCACATACCTCGATATCTCTTATAACGATGAATGACAAGCAATGGAATGTTTCACTCTTACCTGTAAAGCTTTTAGCAGCGCATGGGGTGACTCTATGCACTGTAATCACCTCCTCCTCCAGACTGACGCTTCTAGCATTCCTACCTTGCTCCAATACTCCTTGCCAGGCTACAGTATCGTGCAGCCCCAATATCAACACTAGCCCATATTTGGACCTCTTCCTCTACAATTACACTTATTTTTATTAATTGTTTGAAAGGACCGGCTACTTCCCAGACAATATGGGCTTCAAGAAGGACAAAGTTCCACGCGAAACAACATAATCTAAAACGAAATACCGTATTTTAATTAAACACATAACAATAACTCTACAACAACAACATATTTCGTAAAATAGCAATCAACATCACAATAAATAAATCTGAAAAAACCACTTGACATAAAATCAACAGGTAATATAAATTCTAAAAGTAAACATTCGGGAATGTACTCGGGTAACGCACAGAGCAACTGCATTTTAAGAGCTGTTATTTCACCTATTCGTAACGAATGCTGCGGAGCAACAAGAGTACTACATTTGTAGATAGGGGAAGTCATCCTCAGCCGGGCCCGTGGGGTAGGGGTAGCGTACCTGCCTCCCGCCCGGAGGCCCTGGAATCGATTCTCGGCAAGATCAGGGATTTTTCTCTCGACTTGAGGGCTGGTTCGAGGTCCACTCAGCCTACGTGATTAAAATTGAGGAGCTATCTGACGGTGAGATATCGGCCCCGGTCTTGAAAGCCCAGAATAACGGCCGAGAGGATGCGTCGTGCTGACCACACGACCCCTCGTAATCTGCAGGCCTTCGGGCTGAGCAGCGGTCGCTGGACAGGCCAAGGCCCTTTCAAGGGCGTTAAGTGCCGTGGGGGGGGGGAGTCATCCTCATCACCAAGTGTACAATTGGACATTTTTTGGAAAATAAAGAAGCCTTACCGTGCGAGGCGACCAAAATTATGTGTTAGACATAGCTTTCTATTTATAGAGTCCGACATGGCTCAACAAATTATGGAACTAAGTTATGTGAAAGACAAATAAGAAAAAAATAATATGAGCTGTTCGATCTAATAATAACTTCACGTGGCTATTTCTACCTGTGTGCAGCCCTTGTAAGGCAGACCCTCCGATGAGGGTAGGTGACATCTGTCATGTGTAGGTAACTGGGTGTTATTATGGTGGGGGATGGTGTTTTGCGTGGTGTGTGAGTTGCAGGGATGTTGGAGACAGCAGACACACCCAGCCCCCGAGCCATTGGAATTAATCAATGAAGGTCAAAATCCCCGACCGACCGGGAATCGAACCCGGGACCCTCTGAACCGAAGGCCAGTACGCTGACCATTCAGCCAACGAATCGGACTCTCATCTCGAGCTGGTGTAGCTATTTTCAGGCATACTCCCGATGGAGGTGACTTGCATGTGCCATTTCAACCATATAACAGCCCTCCTGCCATTCTTAAATTTCTGGCAGTACTGGGAATCGAACTCGGGCCCCTGAGGACGGTAGCTAATAGTGCTAACCGTTGCGCTACGGAGGCGGACTTCGATCTAATTAGAGACATGTATCTCTGTTCCCTTCAGCACACAAGAACGAGTGAAAGGAATGTGAGAAAAATAACGTGCTCCATTACGTCGGGAAATTCACCTTCAACTGTGATTCACTTTTCCCACCGACAACACGCTTGCCGATTCGTTTATCAAAGAAAGGTGTTCGTTTGCTAGATTGCCATTAATGTAACCGCTAGTGGCCGAGGGACTGGTCGTACTATCAGCAGTTTAAATGTTAAAATCCCTGCATGAATAGTCACGTTTTCCCGGATTATGTGCAAGAATTTCGTTAGTGTTTCCATGATATCAGTAATCATGTACAGTCATGGGATAAGCTGATATTCCTCGACTAGAAGACTCGGCCGTTTCTCAATTACTCGATGAGAGTATTGGAGTGTACTACAATAGCTGAAACCTTCACAAGCTCACCATGCGCATGATATTCATTAATTCATGCCATCATACGACAGAAATGTAACAATATCAAGCCTGTTATCTGCTGGAATGTCTATTGAAATTGAGGTTAGTGTTCATCCCAGTGCAACTCGGCTTCTTCTCACTATCTTGCATCGTCTTGTTGAGCAAACAAAAAACTGGCTTACTTTCATTTGATTAACACTTACACAATATTTTATAACATCATTTTTTTAGAAATATACTCTCTCTCGTAAGACACAATCTTGACTCACTTTAAAATTTGGCAATATACATATTCGTGCCCGTACTGAAACGATCAGTCCTACGCCCTTACGGAATTGTACAAATATTCCCACCTCCTTTGCGAAGTTCGTGAATTTGAACGACCACACATTGCTTTTCAGAGATTTGTTTGATTCAGTATTGCTCCAGAATTTCGAAGTTCTGATTTTGTTATTATATGATCCATTTACTGTCTGATACTCTTGGTTACAATTGTTTCTGTAATTATCCTTGTGTTAAAATGATGCTTTCAAACAGCTAATTCTACTGTATGTTGACACGCAAATCCAATAAGCGCTTTTCGTTCTTGCGGCTTCAATATCCTCACAAGTCGTACCATTTCTCTTATCCGTCTTTGCAACTTCCTTTGCTGCATTGCATTCACTCACCAGCACTACACCGCCTTTGATGTTAATTCTTAATATTACATCATTCAGTGCCTTGTAAAACTTGTCTACTACATTCTGATCCACCCGTTTACGTGGTGAATACACTGAAACTATCCTGAACTTTATTCCAGAAATCGCCCATCCTCCTGGTCCCGACAGCCGCTGGTCTCCAGGCGGTGCAGGAAGCCTGCAGACATGCTGCCACCGCTGGGGAAGGCTGCTAACATGCGCCAGTATCCAGTAAAGAACAATTCCTACTGCTCGTCTGCGTACCCTCTATTTCTCAAAACGTATCCCTTCTTCAATTGTTTTGTACAGAATATCATTAACTGAAAGTTAATTGTTAAAGGATACAGGCAACAAAATTATAATGCAATATCTTTGAACTTGTTCCTGATGAAGTTTCTACTAATGTAGAAATATTCTAGATCTCTTTAACAGTACCTTCCCATTTACCGCAACTGTTGAACTAACTGGTAACATCAATAAATTTGACCATTTTTGGTTTTGTATTGATCCGTATTGACTAAACTCATAAAAAATGACACGGTTAGTTGTTAGGTCCACCCTGTCAATATTTATTATGAAATTAGTTTGTTTACATAATTATTACTCGTAAATGTTTCGAAGGATGGCCCACTCTCTTCATCAGAGAACTTGACACCTCAAAACAATATTCCTCATATTCTAAGATCTATTAATACCAACTTACACTAAAAATCTGAATGCTTAAAATCGTAAAATATTATTTACACACACACACACGCGCACACACACACACACACACACACACACACACACACACACACACACACACACACACACACACACACACACACACACACACACAAAGGTTTCATTAATAATGCTTATCTAAATAGCATAAATAGTTGTTGTATTTATCGTTACTGTTGAGGACGTATATTTAAAAATCGTATTAAAACGTCGTTGATCTCTTGATTTCACTCAAAATAAAATAATTAACATCTTGGTCTTGCTTGTTGTGGAAGATAAGAATGTCTTAGATGGATTTTAACACTACAGTTGCTGACAACGTATCGACAATGGCTGGTATGTTTAGTAACGTCGAATACACATTGGTATGGGCGGAAGTTTCCACATAGCCCCCTGCCTTGTATACGCGAATTTCGCCGAACAGAGTTGTGATTAAGAGCTAATGGACAAACAAGTCTTTGAGAGTGGAATGTCTGTATTCGTATAAATTAATGAGTTACTAAACTTTATTTCCTGTATATTTTGCATATGTACAAATGCTCCCAGTTAGGGAACGTGTGTTGTAAAATGATTGCTATTTGTCTCACATCCTAAATACAGTATAGCGGGTTGAAGAGCTCCTTTGTAAACCAGCGATTAGGCATCCCATTCATTATTACTGCATGCGGGACACGTATACTAGGGTCGATGCATTAAGTTCATGCGGTTCTTATATTTTATCTTATTTTACTGTCACTGTCACGCACTGTAACTCACATTCACAATCACTCAGTGATGTATTTACTTCCATTCTCTATGACCTTCTGCCAACGTTCAGGTTGTGGCTACTCCAACCACTACTCTTATACCTTCATTTCCTTCACACAATATACATAACATTTGTTTGAGCGCCAGTTGCTTTTTAAATAAAAACAACAAAATTTGGTAGAGAATACCTCTTATATCAATTATCTCAAGGCGTGAGGTGATAAACTCACGTATCTGGCAATATACAGGGATATGGATCAGGACAATATTAAATTACTGTTGCATTTCCTCAATTGAGGATTGTACATGGAACTGGAATCACTTATTATAATTAAAATAAAAATGAGTTAATGACTATAATTTACGTCACAATGAACAAGCATTGACGTCTTTTAATTTAACAAAAATAATATATAGTGAGATTTTCGGTAATATTAAGAAGAAAATTTAATCTAAACAAAAAAACGCTATTGGCATGAACTTGAAGTGAGATGTGATATCGCCGCTGATTACATTCTTCTTCATGTTATGAATGCATAACATGTCTGATGCTTCAATTACCTGATGTCTGCATACACCGCTGTTGAACTTGAAATTCTTGGGAAAACCTATGAGCTGATGTCGGGAGCCGTCTGCTGTTATCTTCTTATATAACAAGGAGTTGGCCTACATACCATGTACGCATGTAGGGAGCTCCAATGTAATTACGTCCACTCAATATATTATAAGAAATTGGAAAATATTATTGAAACATCTTTTGAAGTCCATCCTCACAAGAAGATGATGTTTCTTTATCAGCATAGTACCCGTCTCTGCTCGGATACAACCACCACTTGTAGACCTCGATTATTACAAGACTTCTTCAAACACAACTCTTAGCTCTGACCATCACTCTAAGACCACTTCTTCCATTTGATACATCTGACTGATACATATGACCTGATAGATATGATACCTCTCACCACCGTTGCATCGACTTTTATAACCTCGCGATGACGACTCATCTCCCTACTCTCTGTTCATCCCTTCCACCTCAACATACAGTAGCTGGCGAATACTGACACTTGGTCGCAATCACGTGCCCACGCACTGATGTCATCAGTCATGTGTCGTATAAGCGTACCCAAGCGGATTACAGTTGACTATGCTGCATGAGTCATCGGAAAACCTACTTGCACATAACATTCTCAGTTAAACATAGCCTCGATTGCAAAATACTCTGCCAACACATCTGGCTAGAGTTACAAGCCACAGAATGACTATATCAAACCAACAAATCTCACTTACTAATATACAGCATAATTACAAACATATTCACTTAACCTATGATTAAATACAATAATATGCGTGATACCTAATTATTACAGTCTAAATGATGAGAAACAGAATATAAAATCTATTGAATCGGGTTAATAATAATAATAATAATAATAATAATAAAAAGTACTGAATGTAATCTGTAAGCCTGTTGTACGGTTAAAAGGTAGCAGTTGAATGCCTCGCCTGTAGAACTGTTTTGGTTTTGAATGGAAGAAATCTGTTAGCCATTGGTTAAGAGAAGCTTCATCAGGAAACACTTGCCCCTGAATGTGGTTAGAAAGAGAGCGGAAAAGATGGAAATCTGACGGGGCAAGGCCAGGGTGATACGGAGGATGAGGAAGAGATTCCCAGCCAAGTTTAGCAATCACACCTTTGGTCAATTGCACTGTATCCGGACGAGCGTTATCATGGACCAATAAGGCTGGTTGTTGTCTTGGTCTTTTATTGCCAATGGCAACTGCAAGCCGTCATAGCTGGACACTATACACAGCAGAGGTAATCGTTACATTTTTTCGAAAGAAGTTTATGGTGAAGAATGCCATCTTTGTTCCACCAAACACACAACAAGATTTACTGTGGATGGGCACTATCCTTGGCACGGAAATTGCTGTTTAGATGGGCTGAGCCACTCTTCCGTGTTGACATACAGGCACCATTTCTCGTCACCGGTGACAATGTTGGAAAGGAATGCTTCGTGCCTGTCACGAGCCAACCGTTGCCGGGCAAGCAGTGACGAACAGATGTTTACTCGTTGATTTTTGTTACTGCCACTTAACACATGTAGTACCCATATACCCAATTTCTGTGCCTTTGAATGCAAATGGCGTACAATAGTTGACTGATCACATTCAAAAACTTGAGCCATTTCCCGCGTTGTTTGACAGGGATTCTCATGAAGCAACTCATTCAAGCGATTTTCGTCAAAATCTGAAGGACTTCCAGAACATGGATCATCAAACAAGTTAAACAGTCCTGCTCGAAAGCGGGAAAACAATTGTTGTGCTGTTCTTTCAGCAATTGCTTCATTTCTGTACACTTCATTCTCGCTGCTCCTGCGGCACTGGATCCTCGGTTAAACTCAAAGAGTAAAATGTGTCGGAAATGCTCACTTTTCTCAACTTGATCTTTCCATATCGTCCGCCTCTGTGGTGTAGTTGTTAGTGTGATTAGCTGCCACCCCCGGAGGCTCGGGTTTGATTCCTTCCATTTGCGTGGTTTCCCACTTCTCCTCCAGGCAAATGCCGGGATGGTACCTAACTTAAGGCCACGGCTGCTTCCTTCCTTCTTCCTTGTCTATCTCTTCCCAACTTCCCATCCCCTCACAAGGCCCCTGTTCAGCATAGCAGGTGAGGCCGCCTGGGTGAGGTACTAGTCATCCTCGTCAGTTGTATCCCCGACTCACAGTCTGAAGCTCCAGGACGCTGCCCTTGAGGCAGTAGAGGTGGGATCCATCGCTGAGTCCGAGGGAGAAACCGACCCTGAAGGGTAAACGGATGAAGAAGAAGAAGACATTCTATATCCGTTTGTCTGAAATATACACAAATAATGCGTTCAAAAACAAGAAAACCTGTGTTTCTCAACACACAAACTCCAAACTCACTTAAAACAACGGAATAACGATAAGCAATCCCTTCATGCCGCATTGTTGCCAACCCAAAAGAATAGCGCACGAACTTATGCATTGATGGTAAGATGCTGGAGGGCCACCTGGTGTATAAAGCGTCTGTATTGTTACTGAGTAATTAAAGCTGTTTAAATTGTATTTATTGCCATTATTACGTCCCTTTTATGAGACATGAATATTGAAATAAATAGAACTATATCTACTAAACGAAACTCTTGAATCTCAACAACACACACAGAGTACTAAAAATAGTACAAAAGTGAAAAACACGGTCGTTAAAAATATACTACCGAGCTCGATAGCTGCAGTCGCTTAAGTGCGGCCAGTATCTGGTATTCGGGAGATAGTAGGTTCGAACCCCACTATCGGCAGCCCTGAAAATGGTTTCCGTGGTTTCCCATTTTCACACCAGGCAAATTTTGGGGCAGTACCTTAATTAAGGCCACGGCCGCTTCCTTCCCACTCATAGCCCTTCCTTGTCCCATCGTCGCCATAAGACCTATCTGTGTCGGTGCGACGTAAAGCAAGTAGCAAAAAAAACTTCTTTAAGAAATAGCAAATACATAACCTTAAAAGCACCGGCACCGGGCGAGTTGGCCGTGCGCGTAGAGGCGTGCGGCTGTGAGCTGGCATCCGGGAGATAGTAGGTTCGAATCCCACTATCGGCAGCCCTGAAGATGGTTTTCCGTGGTTTCCCATTTTCACACCAGGCAAATGCTGGGGCTGTACCTTAATTAAGGCCACGGCCGATTCCTTCCAACTCCTAGGCCTTTCCTATCCCATCGTCGCCATAAGACCTATCTGTGTCGGTGCGACGTAAAGCCCCTAGCAAAAAAAAAAAAAAAAGCACCGGCATCTAAGAAGCGCATCAGGAAACTTTGCACTTGAAGAATCCAGCACATTCATCGTTAGAAGTCCGGCTCCATGGCTAAATGGTGAGCGTGTTGGCTTTTGGTCACAGGGGTCCCGGGTTCAATTCCAGGCAGGGTCGGGAATTTTAACCATCCTTGGTTAATTCCGCTGGCACAGGGGCTGGGTGTATGTGTCGTCTTCATCATTTCATCCTCATCACGACTCGCACGTCGCCTACGGGAGTCATATCAAAAGACCTCCATCTGGCGAGCCGAACATGTCCTCGGACACTCCCGGCACTAAAAGCCATACGCCATTTCATATTTTCATCATTCGAACATTCTTCATGCCGCCCAGTTACAGCCACTACACTGCTCCTAGACCTCGTGCAGCACTCTGAACAGATGAATTTGATGACAATGCAGGATGGCTGAAGCGTCCGACTCGTTGGCTGAATGGTTAGTGTACTGGCCTTCGGTTCAGAGGATCCCGGGTTCGATTCCCGGCCGGATCGGTGATTTTAATCGCTTCTGATTAATTCTTATGGCTCAGGGACTGGGTGTATGTGTCCGTCCCAACACTCTCCTCATTATAATCAGACAACACACTACACTTAAAACAAGCACAGAAACACGCAATAGTGATTACATCCCTCCATACGGGATTGGCGTCAGGAAGGTCATCCGGCCGTAAAACAGGGTCAAATCTACATGTGAGACGCAGTTCGTACCCGCGACCTCACAGGTGTGGGAAAAAGCGATAGCAAAAGAAGAAGAAAGAAGAAGGATGGCCGAAGTATTTTTTTGTATGTTTGTGTTTGGATTTTTCCTCATTCCTAGAAGAAAGTTCCACCGAGCTCGATAGCTGGCCAGTATCCAGTATTCGAAAGGTACTGGGTTCGAACGTTACTGTCGGCAGCCCTGAAGATGGCTTTCCGTGGCTTCCCATGTTCACACCAGGCGAATGCTGGGGCTGTACCTTAATTAAGGCCACGGCCGCTTCCTTCCCACTCCTAGCCCTTCCCTGTCCCATCGTCGCTATAAGACCTATCTGTGTCGGTGCGACGTAAAGCAACTTGTAACTGGAAGAACGTTCTTGTACGAAGAGTAAACAAAGCTCCAGATTTCTTAGAATTTCTTTTCCGGTTTTTTCGACTCCGCTGCCGTTGGTAAAGGAGAACGAATAGCAGGTTAGATATGTATTTGCTCATCAACCTCAAATTGAACTCCTGAAGACATATCATGTCTGCTTTCTGTGTTCACTGAGTGGTAAAAATCTCCTTCCACAGCTTGATTCTCTTGCTCCCTCTGCCAAGATCTTTCCTATGGGTGAAGAAAAAACAGTGTGCTTTCTTACATGCTTCTGTACAGGGTGTCCCAGGAGGAATGGTCAATATTCAAGGATATGATAGGAAAGATCATTTGAAGCAAAAATACTTCATATGGACATATGACCTATTCCGAGATGGAACACTAATGGCGCACACGCATGTGTCTTACCCACCCAACCTCTCATTCTAGCCCGCCTGACCTCGTTGCTTTCAACCTCTTTGCTCGGGATGACTTTCTGCCATTAAACTAGCCCGTTGTACGCGCAGTTGTCCATGGTGTGTTGTGAGTGAAATAGTGCTAGGGATTGAGAATGTATCAGAGAGAGGCATCGGTTAACTGTGTTTGTACACGCGCTGACTAAAATGCCACACATCTACACTAATGAAGAATATGCAGATATGGTGTAGAGGAGAGTCGTATAATATGGAATACCATTTACTTTTGGCAGTATAACTTCTTACCGAAATCAGTTATGAAATATAAATAAATATGGTTTGAAAATTCAAATAATTAGCCAAGATTCTCTATATTTTTAAATTATAAATTGTTAGTGTCTTCACGTCAAAATTATTTCTTTCAAAAAGTTGCACTTGGTGGGTAATACGGAATAGTCGGCTAATATGGAATAGTAGGGTAAATAATATGTAAATTAAAATACAGTTTCAACAAATTCTTTCAGTTATATTTAAGGAACGTTCTTACAGGTGAACGTACAGAAATTTTTAAAAATTGAAAGAATAAAATTGGTAATTAACTTAAATAATAATCTGTATACACTAATTATTCAGAGTTTTCTCTTTTTACAGTCACTTGTTCATTCAGTGAAAAAAGTCACAGATGCAGAAACTGAGATCTATAGGTAATTAAATGTTATAATATACCAGGATTTATGCAATTAACTTTACTTTTAAACGTCATTTTACTTTGAAACTAAAACAGTATTCCATATATCCCGACACACCATGTTTGAATTAAAGGATTCGTCATGCCCTAAACTTTGCACAACAAGGAAGTTACACTGGTGTAGCAATATAAGCGACTCTTGTACAATATGTAACATTGGATTTCCCAGGACTAAACTCAGTTTTGGTAATTAATACAAGCTTAAAAGAATTGCCTGCAAAAGCTTTTCAAATATGAAAAACAAATATTCTTGCTCCACGCACTAACCTCACTCACGAGCATGTCGAAACTGAATACAAAGCATCATGAGAACATTTACCGTAATTCGACGAGTTTCCACCTGAGAGGAGTACCTTACAGGCAAGATATTGTGGTATGACGAGTTTCCACCTGAGAGGAGTACGTTACAGGCAAGATATTGTGGTATGACGAGTTTCCACCTAAGAGGAGTACCTTACAGGCAAGATATCGTGGTATGACGAGTTTCCACCTGAGAGGAGTACGTTACAGGCAAGATATTGTGGTATGACGAGTTTCCACCTGAGAGGAGTACGTTACAGGCAAGATATTGTGGTATGACGAGTTTCCACCTGAGAGGAGTACCTTACAGGCAAGATATTGTGGTATGACGAGTTTCCACCTGAGAGGAGTACCTTACAGGCAAGATATTGTGGTATGACGAGTTTCCACCTGAGAGGAGTACCTTACAGGCAAGATATTGTGGTATGACGAGTTTCCACCTGAGAGGAGTACCTTACAGGCAAGATATTGTGGTATGACGAGTTTCCACCTGAGAGGAGTACCTTACAGGCAAGATATTGTGGTATGACGAGTTTCCACCTGAGAGGAGTACCTTACAGGCAAGATATTGTGGTATGACGAGTTTCCACCTGAGAGGAGTACGTTACAGGCAAGATATTGTGGTATGACGAGTTTCCACCTGAGAGGAGTACCTTACAGGCAAGATATTGTGGTATTCCATATTACCCGATTCCCCTCTATATTTACGGCTTCTGCGATGGAAGTGCTCCCGCTGCTGTCGAGGAATACCGCCGGCGCTTTCCGACACGTCGAATTCCTGATAGTAGAGTGTTCAGCACATTGCGTGAAACAGGTACTCTTCCAAGTTCCCATTTAGCTTCTGAACGTGTAGTTTAACAATCCGTGCAGGAACAGCAAACACGGTGATGGAATGGTGCAGCGTAGTCCTACTACCAGCACACAGCGACTTTCTGCACGTAGCAATGTCCCAAGAAACACGTATATGGCGAACATTATATGTGGAAAACTTGTACCCATTTCAAAACGTCTTACAGATTGGGTGGGTAATACGCATACGTGCACGCCAGAAGCCCAAAACAGAATGTACATTAAATGTGTTCTATCACGGAAAAAGTTCGGAATAGGGCACATGACGATATGAAGACTTTTGCTTCAAATGATCGTCCTTGTCATATCCCTGAATATTGACCATTCCTCCTGGGATCCACTGTATACATTCAAAAGTTAGCCTACAGTTGGCAGAAGTCTCTACTCAGACAACAAACATTTATATCATAGGTTAGGTATTACCAATGTTAATATCAGCTTGTGCATACAAGAACATCTTCTTAGAATTATATCCAATGTTACCTTTAGTCTTATTCAGATTTATATCGAGTTATTTGTTATACAATTCCTCCCGGAAATTATAGAAGAACTGCCAATGCGCAATCATAGAGGCTGTGCGATCTTAGTGCCTTACCTTATACATATATTCATTCTGTAACATTTTCTTCATTGGAATATCATTATTATTTTGAAGCGAATGGAGGAATATAGGTTACCTAAGAGAATAATGGGCCCGTTATGGAGGGTAAGAGAAGTAGAGGGAGACCAAGACGACGATGGTTAGATTCAGTTTCTAACGATTTAAAGACAAGAGGTGTAGAAATGAACGAGGCCACAGAACTAGTTACAAATAGAGAATTGTGGAGACAGTGAGTGAATTCACAGAGGCTTATAGACTGAACGATGAAAGGCATAACAGTCTACAATGAAGCTGTATGTTTTGAATTATAAAGAACTAACTGCACGTGCTGTATCAGTAAATCAGGAGTGAGGTGCCTACCCTTAAATCCTTAAATGAGTTTCCTTCCACTTCTGTTAGTGTATTTATATTGATATTTCAAGTACTGTATACTCGAACTCGCGCTGCCTGACGCATGTCTCTATTGACAACCAAAAGCTATTCACCTCAACTCAGCCTGCTGCGCACATAAGCAGTAGCAACTACTTGCTGGGCGGGGCGAAGACGGGGTGTATATCTTAAACATGTGCATTTAGGCTTGACCAAGTCCGGCCCCGCGATGGAGGGGGCAACGCGTCCGCCTCTCACCCGGCGGCCCCTGGTTCGATTCGGGGAGTGTCAGGGATGTGCGACACAGTTCGCACCCGCAACCCCACACGTGTAGGAAACGCGGCAGAAGGAGAATTTCTGAAAAAAATTATATTCGAGACACACACACACACACACACACACACACACACACACACATACACACTCACACACACACACACATGGGTTGAAATAGTTAATTATTCGGTTCAGGGGACCGTAGGCCGAGAATTTTGACTGCGTATGGTTAACTCATCACGCTCGGGGATTTGTTTTGTGTTCATACACTTTTCCTCATCTACATACAACGCACCACACTACAAACTATCACAGGATGTCGCAATACTGAATACATCCATCCATATAGGGTTGACGTCAGGAAGGACATCCTGCCGTAAAACTATGGCGAATTCACATCAAGCAACAACCCAAACAAAATAATACGTCCCCCTGACTACTTTCTGACTTTTTGTTTGCTAGTTGCTTTACGTCGCACCGACACAGATAAGTCTTACGGCGACGATGGGACAGGGAAGGGCTAGGAGTGGGAAGGAGGCGGCCTTGGCCTTAATTAAGGTACAGCCCCAGCATTTGCCTGGTGTGAAAATGGGAAACCACGAAAAACCATTTTCAGGGCTGCCGACAGTGGGGTTCGAACCTACTATCTCCCGAATACTGGATACTGGCCGCACTTAAGCGACTGCAGCTATCGAGCTCGGTCTGACGGTTTTCAGAGATAACGACGTGCCGGAATTTTGTCTTTCATTAATTCTTTCACGTGCCAGTAAATGTACCGACACGAGGCTGATGTATTTGAGCACCTTCAAACACTAAATACGATCTTTTACGACCGGATGCCCTTCCCAACGTCATCCTCGCCAGAAGAGTTCATGAGATGAAATGAATGACAGTAGAAAGAGAGAGGGTGGAACCCTGTGCTGGTACATTGCCTACTCCTGTTGAATAACAACAAGGGGTCTGCTCAAGGCTTAACGTCCCCATCCGACGGACGAATCACAATCAACAGCGTCATGTGCCCTCACTCATTTTGAACACTGCAGAAAGGTTTGGAATTGAATACAGGCGTTTGGCACGCAATCTAGTGATTAGAATTTTTATATCATAACCTCTCCTATCCTGCCGATGAGCATCTCGAACAAGCTAGCCATGGCATCAAACCATACAGTACATATCTAAAATTAGGGCTATACATGGCTGCTGTAGTGGCTGTAAATAAATGAATCATTTGTTTAAGAAATGATACAAGTCTGAAGGATATATTTTCCAGGAATGAACTAAATGTATTTCTAACACAAAACTAAATGTGAAAGGATGATGAATACAACACTTTTCGAAACCTTCAGACTACTCGACTATCATATTTTTTAAGAATTTTAGACTTACAGGTTTTTTGTTATATGGGCTAACTTTTTACAAACCTAAATAATTTACAGCTTTTCTTGTAAGACATTGAATGCCCGTCCCATTTACTGGATTCATTAAAAGTAACCGATGTAATATTCGTATGAGCTTTATTTTACATGTTAAGAACTTCTAATGACTATAATGTTCTGTGCTTCAGACACACTATTGCTGTAACATATGGACATTTTACTACTAATATTTCCAGGCAAAGGCACTGATGCTTTAAATCTACTTCGTTTCCATATTCTCCGTAACAGTTAGTCCTGGACATAAGCTATTTCTGAGAATAACAAGGATTTTAAATAGCGATATTAGGTGTCATTTCTGTGAATCACGATGTTTTAAGTTTGAAATATGTAACTCTGTTCATAACCCAAAATGACCAAAAATTGGACTCATGCTGTTTTTCAAACAATTGATTCAATTAGTTTCCTAATGCAATCAGCTCTTCATAATTATATGGGACATTAAAAATCGGATAAAATAGAATGTCTCAATGAAATCTGAAGATTACATTTAAAATACCCCCTCTCCAGTCTCCATGAATCTTTTGTCAGCGTAGTCTTGTTATTTCCGGGTTCGCTAGAGCCTCCCTAGCACATTTTGGAGGTCTGACTTGGGTTTTAGTGGGAGTGTAAAAGGTAATATTGGTAAAAATTGGCGATTTCTAATTTTGTATGGAAAATTATCGTTTCAAGTTTCCTTTTTGATTTCTTGTATATTTCATTGATTTTGGATGACTGAAGGTATATATAAATTAGTAAAAGCTTACTGCACAAGTCAACCCATTTATCCTGATTTTGTGAGCACTAATTCTCCAGTTAAGACATGATATCTCTAGAAGGTAGCAACTTACGTTGATTTACAGTAAAATTCCTGCTGCATAAGTTGGCTACATTGGTTGCTACGATATCACATCCTATCTGATATTTATGTGATAGGAAACATGGTAGACTCAGCGTTTTGGTGATGGCATCACACTTTCAAGTGTGATTTCTAGAAAAAAAAAATTGCGAATGGGATGTTGCCATTTTCTCAAACTACTTAAGGTAGAGCTCTGAAGTGTTTATTTGTCAATAACAGCATCATTGTTTTTATATGAATATTCAATGGTAGAGATACCACACATAAACATTGTTAAATAATAACTTAAAATATTAAAAACTTGATTTAAAATCTCCACATCTTGTTTTCTATCACTTTCAGACCGTGTACGCACAATTGTGCGGGTTCGTATTTTATTTATGTCTGAGCTTATTTGAAGGTTTCTTGGCGCTAGACCGGATTGCAGTGCTTGTGCGGGACACATAGCATGTACTTCAGCTGTTTTTATTTAGTACTTGACCACCAGGGGGCAGGAATAAGAGTTTAAAAATACAGTTCATTAGCAATATGGCGGGAAGCAGTAATGCCTAAAGTAAGTATTTATTTATTGCATTCATATTAATCTAGAAGCTTTACTGAATTTCAGAATATAATCAATGAAGTGTGTAGATTGTGTATCAAACGTAAATTGTGAACTTACAACATCGTACGTAATACCATGAGGTTTTGAATGTTGATACGCACATGTGTGCGGGCTAGGTTTCCTTACAGGCAATGCAAGCAGGAGTGCTGGGTGCTGTCACAAAAAGGACTGTGAAAGCAAAACTTGTACTCTACATGAGAAATGTAATGTATAGGATTTTAATTGTTTAAAATCGTTCCACACTGTAAAATAGAACATTTGATCATATACATGTGCATATTCACATGTACAGAGTTGAATTTTTGTAATTTTTTGCTTTTTGCAAGTAGTGAATGAAGTCCTGACACGTACAATTGTGCGGGTGCTTTTTTCAGATGTTAATTTTTATTTTATAGAATAAAATAAAAATATATGTATTTAAGAGCATTTTAGTCAGTTTTTGACGTACAAACAAAAATTCACACCGCCAGTTTTCTTTCAGGTCTGAAAGGGATATCAAAGGTAGAATTAAGGAAGTAGATAAGTAAATGTACTAGATATGAGTCGATATCATATCAACGTTTGGTTGATCACACCTTAGACAGGTAAAAAGAAACAGGGCTGTATATCTGTTAAACTGAACATTACCAGGACAGGCTTTTGATACTCCCTCCTGGTACGACCACGTGAATGTTTTTTTGTGAAATATCCACTCGATTTCGTTTTTTAATCGTTGACGTCAGCTACCTGATAGATATTCTGAACTGGTGCCATGTAGTTGGACAGCCTTCCATTTTCAACATTTCAAATGAGCTACTGTCTAGCACTGAAAGCGGAGTTCTACTGGCTGAATCCTACAGCTGTGTAAATTTAAGTTGGTTTAGTTTTGTCTTTCAAAAATTCACTTCCTCAACCGACCATGGGATTGTGAGTCAGATACTTTGCCCTTGACCTAATTAGGATGCTTTAACTTAGTTTCTTAATGGGTTTAAAACCTCGTCCATCTGGATTCAAAACCAGCAGCGAAACTACCACACTAACCACAGCTCCGTCCCTCCCCTCCCAATGGGAACCGATACGTTCACACACTGAACTCTTGTCGAAACTGTGAATAAAGTAAAAAAGTTTAGTCACCTCTTCCTCCAGATAACAGCATGTGGCCATCGTTCTAAATCGAACACTGTCAATGATTATGTTGTTTACGGAAGTGAACCACGCTTCACGAGACAGCTGATGTACACAAAGTACTAGTTACCATAACAACGGCCTCTGAAAACGAAACGTGTTAGCGAGATCGACCTCGTTATAAAGGAGCAGAGCGATGATTTGAATAATCTTTTTTTAGTATAAAGCTCAGGATATCGTGCACAACAACATCGTGGGCTTATTTATGTAACAATTTATGTGGAGAGTGAAGAAACATATTGAGGAGTACGTCATTAAAATAGGTTACAACATTTCAACCAATTATTAGAAGAGTAAACACAGAACACAAATGGCTTTACACGTCTCAGTAACATTGATCATTCAGCAAGTTGTTAAAACAAAGTGCTTGATTTGATAGAATCTGATGATGATGATTCAAGAACGAAACATTTTATTTAAGTTTTCTTTTTTCAGGTATGATCTTTCCTTTTTCAGTAGTTCATAAATTTCAATTATTCATAAATTAATTTTGAAAGACTGAAGAAACTAACAGTTTTAATTTTTTTAAATAAAATTACTTCAGTATCATTCCTACTGGGGCCGATGACCTTCGATATTAGGCCCCTTGAAACAACAGGCATCATCATCATCAATATATCATCATCGTCATCATCATCATCATTCCTACTGGAAGCTAAAATATTATTTAGTATGAAATTATGGTCAGCTATATCTTTCTTTCTTTCTTTCTTTCTTTCCTTCTTTCTTTCTTTTTTCCTTTCTTAATCCGTTTACCCTCCAGGGGTGTCTTTTCCCTCCGACTCAGCGAGGCATCCCACCTCTACCGCCCCAAAGGCAGTGTCCTCGAGCATGAGACTTTGGGTCGAGCAATACAACAGGAAAGGGGGACCAGTACCTAGCCCAGGCGGCTTCACCTGCTATGCTGAACAGGGGCCGTGGGGTAGGGGGGAGGAAGGAAGGATATACAAGGAGGAGGGAAGGAAGCGGCCGTGGTCTATGTTAGGTACCATCCCGGCATTTGTCTGGAGGAGAAGTGGGAAACGACGGAATACCACTTCGAGGATGGCTGAGGTGGGAATCAAACTCACCTATACTCATTTGACCTCTCGAGTCTGAGTGGTCCCCGTTCCATCCCACGTACCACTTTTCAAATTTCATGACAGAGCCGAGAATCGATCGCGGTCCTCCGGGGGTGGCAGCTAATCACACTAACCACTACACCACAGAGGCGGACTGGCCATCTATATACGATATAAAAACGCGTGCTATGATATTATTATTATTATTATTATTATTATTATTATTATTATTATTATTATTATTATTATTATTATTATTATTATTACGTTAGCAGAGGTGAAGAAACGGCTGTATTCCTGTTCACAATCTCTCATTTCATCATGCTATGGATAGCCTACGTAACAAAGGCAAGCGTGCAGCGAAGTTCTGATGTTTCAATTGATCATCTTATCAAGAATGATTGCAATCAGTCCCTCGATACACCACGTTCGATTTAAAACTGCTGCGATGAACTACTTTTACGGATTTGGCAGACGCCGTGGTGCCGAAATTCGGTCCCGCAGAATTTCATTACCTGCCGGTAAATCTACCGAAACGAGGTTGGCGCATTTACGCACCTTCGGATACCATCGGACTGAGCCAGGATGAAACCACCCAAGTTGGGGACAGTAGGCTAGCGCCTCAACCGTCTGGGCCACTCAGCCCGTTAAATAACTGCTATTTATGACTGCAAAGATTGCGGATTGCTGAAACTGAATACTTTTTGTCATGTGACAGTCACCAGCACATCAACATGCTAGTCAACATTTGGTAGTACTTTTAATAATTACCTATGATAGAGGGACTGGCCTTAAGAAGGTTACATCTGCACAAATGCAATTTTAGCAATTAGTTATATGTCGCACAGACACATATACGTCTTATGACGACGAGGGATTGAAATGGCCCAGCAGTGGGAAGGGTGTTTAGGAGTTGTAGGGCAAGAGTATGGTTCCAGTGTATGGGACCCTCACCAGGATTACTTGATTCAAGAGCTGGTAAAAATCGAAAGAAAAGCAACTCGATTTGTTCTGGCTGATTTCCGACAAAAGAGTAGCGTAAAAATATGTTGCAAAGTTTGGGTTGGAAAGACTTGGGAGAAAAGAGCCGAGCTGCTCGACTAAGCGGGTATGTTCCGAGCTGTCGGTGGAGAGATAGCGTGGAATGACATCAGTAGACAAATAAGTTTGAGTGGTGTCTTTAAAAGTAGGAATGATCATAATATGAAGATAAAGCTGGAATTCAAGGGGACAAATTGGGGCAAATATTCGTGATTTGGAAGGGGAATTAGGAATGGGATTAATTTACCAAGGGAGATATTCAATAAATTTCCAATTTCTATGCAGTCATTTAAGAAAAGGCTAGGAAATCAACAGATACGGAATCTGCCACCCAGGCGACTGCCCTAAATGCAGATCAGGATTGATTGATTGATTGATTGATTGATTGATTGATTGATTGATTGATTGATTGATTGATTGATTGATTGATTGATTGATTGATTGATTGATTGAAGTGGCCGCAGCATTAGTTAAGGTACAGTCACAGGATTTGACTGGTGTGAAATGGGAAACCACGGAAAACCATCTTCAGGGCTGCCGATAGTGGGGTTCGAACCCATTATCTCCCGGATGCAAGCTCACAGCCGCGCGCCCTTAACAGCACGGCCACTCGCTCGGTACATTAACCTCTTTTAGGCAGTGATGGAGCCCGATCTGCACAAATGGCCAGGTATTAAGTGTCAACTGATTCCCCTAGAAAGGTAGTTGTCGGCGAGATGTCTTGGCTTCTGGATTCTATGTTATCTAAGATTAAACTTAGTTTCTTGATTACTTACATAATGCAATGGAGTGGTAAGTTCAGTAGTTTCGGTGGTATTTCGACTTTATCCTCTCATGATATCAGAAAATAAATACTATGACTATTATTATTATTATTTTTTTTTTTTTTTTTGCTAGTTGCTTAACGTCGCATCGACACAGATTGGTCTTATGGCGACGATGGGACAGGGAAGGGCTGGGAGTGGGAAGGAAGCGGCCGTGGCCTTAATTAAGGTACAGCCCCAGCACTTGCCTGGTGTGAAAATGGGAAACCACGGAAAACCATTTTCAGGGCTGCCGACAGTGGGGTTCGAACCTACTATCTCCCGAATACTGGATACTGGCCGCACTTAAGCGACTGCAGCAATCGAGCTCGGTATTATTATTATTATTATTACTTTTATTATTAACACGTAACTAATGTATGTAGGAAGGTTCATGGAGCTCTATATACCCTCAAACGTCACAAGAATGCTTTTCGTCAAAACCTTAAGGCGACACTCCGGAGGTAAAAATCGATATTTTTCTCATTTTGGTGAATTTTTTTATGACTGATATTGAAAGTATCGAGTTTCTTTCTTTCTTTTTTTTTTTTTGCTTGTCACGAAGTTATTCCGCTGAATTCAAACAATTTATCACTGTAATAATGCTTTGTTTGCCAATTGTAATTTTACATTTAAATCCCATTTTCTCCCATAATATTTTGCCAAATGTAACAAAATTTGTATGGTATATGAATCACAGCTATATTAAGAAACCTGCGTATGGAATTTTTGATTGCAGAATGTTTTCAAGTAGTAGGGACTTTTAAGTCCAAATTTTAGACCGTAAAAAATTACACAAACATTAGTAGACTACGATATATCTCCTTATATAAATGATGTACAGAAAAATCGATACGTAGTGTTTTTAAAAGAAGTATTATCCTCCTATTTAGGAATTAACATTAACATGTTAATTACTTTTCATGAAAAAATGGAATAAAATTTCATAAAAAGTTGGTTTGGAAAAACAATTAATTGTTTATGAAATAAATGTTCATGATATCTCGACTTTTATGTAGGTGATATTCCCACAAAGTTGCGTGAAAATCCATGCATTAGGTAAAAAATATCTTTGTATCTCCGGAGTGTCTCCTTAAATTGAAATTAATCCAAGCACTACTATTCCCAATTTTAGACTCCTTTGATATGGTACTAGTCAATCTAAATGTTGAACTAGCTTTGAGAATTCAACAAACACAAAACTCATGCATACGATATGTCTTCCAACTGCGACATGACGCTCATGTTACACCATATTTCAAAACATTGGAATGGCTACGCATAAATGAACGAAAGAATTTTCACCTAATGACACTTCTTTACCAAGTACTTTCGACGAACACTCCTACTTACCTATCTTCTAATTTTCGTCTCTTTTCCTCATTCCATGAAATTAGTACCCGTTCTGGTTCCCTGTTTGAAATTCCACTAAGTCGAACGAATTCCTACAATCATTCCTTTTTAGTTACTGCATCCAGAATCTGGACTACACTCCCAATGGACATTCGGCACGTTACTTCCTCTCAAGAATTTAAATCCGCCTGCCGAAAGTTTTTCGTGGGAACATATAACCGAGTTGTGTGGGCCATTGTGTGTATGTTGTGTGAATAGATTTCCTTTTACCTATAATGCACTTCAATTATTATTATTATTATTATTATTATTATTATTATTATTATTATTATTATTATTATTATTATTATTATTATTCGTTGGGGCCATCTAGGACCTCGATAAGTCTTGTTACATTTGGCAGTTTTCTTCGCTTTATTTTGAGCCCAGAATTCCCTCATTCTCTGTGAGTGGGCCAGCTTGCATTCCTCTGTCCAGGTGGTACCTTGTCTTCTTTTCGGGAAACTGGATCGACGAGCCGCTCAGTCAAGTAAGCATGATGGCAAAACATTTCAAGAAAACTACCCCAAGGGGAAGTCTTCGGATAAATCCCTCGTCGTGAAACCCGCGGCGCACAAGTCTCAATCGGATTCTGGGGGAGACTTGACATCATGCAAGGACCGAGCTCGATAGTTGCAGTCGCTTAAGATCGGCCAGTATCCAGTAATCGGGAGATAGTGGGTTCGAACCGCACTGTCGGCAGCCCTGAAGATGGTTTTCCGTGGTTTCCCATTTTCACACCATGCAAATACCGGGGCTGTACCTTAATTAAGGCCATGGCCGTTTCTTTCCAATTCCTAGGCCTTTCCTATCCCATCGTCGCCGTAAGACATATCTGTGTCGGTGTGACGTAAAGCAAATAGCAACAAAAAAAGAAAAAAGAAAAAAAGACATTATGCATAGGACGAGTTGGAGCGTCTCGGTTTATCCCAACCCGTCAGAAACTCAGAACCAAATCGAAAACCTTTCCTGCAACATTCAGCATAAACTCCCTTACACAAATTTTCAAACTGAAAACTCTCACCAAAGCTATACATGAAGATCAGATATTATTATGATGATTATTATTATTATTATTATTATTATTATTATTATTATTATTCCTCTTCATCTTACTATCGTTACACTAATTGCGGTACTGATTTGTAACCTAATCTTAGTTTATCTGTCCTCAGTATTATTTCCTTGTAGAATTACTGAACGTTACCCTTTTCTTTACATTTTTAAATTTTATTGTTTAACCCTGGAAAGGGTGCGTAAAAATAATACCGTGAGGAGGCGCGCCCGGTGTTTCAGACCGGGTCATGAAAAAGTAGCGCGAATTATGCAAAAACTATTTTTTATGTTACAGAACTAGTAAATAATTTTGCACAAACTTGTAAATAATATTCAAAGTTATTTTGACAATACAAGAATTGGATGTTAAACAATTGACGTTCATTCTGCGTCATCACTCGATTCTTGATTTCCTGCACTGCACCCAACACATGTCGCAGACCTATCTGTGTCGGTGCGACGTAAAGCCACTAGCAAATAAAAAACTACTACCGCTACTATATCGCCATCGTCCATGATATTTCTCGAGGTCCATTAAGTTCCACTGTGGGCTGGAAAAGTGCAAACACTCAAAGCAGTGTAACATTAGCTAGTCGCTTTTCAACCTTCGAGGCAGTCGAGTCTCGATATTGGCTGGCTCGAGCTGAAATTCACAATTTACAAAACTGGAGTGTACACATATTCCTGGCTTCTTTCTCTCTTTTCCCTTGTTTCATTGTAAATACGAGATATGAACAAAACCGTCTACCTCCCTCTCCTACTGTTCCACCCTGCGAATCCTGCTTTGCACAACTCACCACTCCCAGCAACTGCACGCTGGGAAGTTCAAGTCTTATCATGGGGCGTATAATGAGGTGGAGGTTCTTGGAGTGAACAATCCCCCCCCCCCCCCCCCCCACTATCCAAATTAATGTCTTGGAGAAAGAAAAGGAATGAATTACAATAATCACCTTACTTAAGTATTCGAAGTAATGCTCATTTGTGGGCTGTCGAAGTATGGAGTCACTGTTCACTCTATCCGTTACCGGTCCACATATGTATGCCAGCCTGTATTCTGGAGATAGTGGGTTCGAATCCCACTATCGGAAGCCCTGAAATTTTTTTTCACGGTTTCCAATTTTCACACTTTTCTGTGTCGGTGCAACGTAATGCAAATGTAAAATGTATACGGACGGCCTAGTCTTACTACCACGTATCTGACAATGTTGTTCCTATCTATTATTACCCTTAAAACTGGTCACGCCTCCCAGCCACATATCGATATGCACTCCATCAAGACAATTTTCGTTGTGTTTATTTTCCTATGCTTACGAGTAAATCCGGGAGATAGTGGGTTCGAATCCCACTGTCGGCAGTCCTGAAGATGGTTTTCTGTGGTTTCCCATTTCACACCAGGCAAATGCTGAGGCTGCACCTTAATTAAGGCCACGGTCGCTCCCTCCCAATTCCTAGGCCTTTCCTGTCCCATCGTCGCCATAAGACCTATCTGTATCGGTGCGACGTAAAGCAAATAGCAAAAAAGCTTACTAGTAAAGGAAAATGGATCTTAAATACACTATTCCGTAGGAGTGCATAAGTACGTCATGCAACCACCATTCATACAGTACGGTAAGGTTAATTTTCCTTTACACAAGAGCATAGAAAAATGAACCCAGTGAAAGTTGTTGTTCTGGCGAGACCAGTCTACGGGTTTATCAAATTTTTGTAGAACCATCTTCAATTGAACATACGAAAGAGGATTGAGGCAACGAAGTAAATCGTCAGTTTCAACATATTGGTCTAAAATTGTGTTTATGCGCCAATCGGTTTCAATATACTGTTTCCTTATCTTACGATCTGGTATACCTAGGTCTTCTAGCTATCATTTTGAAGATCATTTCCTCCGATCGTCCTTTAGTTTCTGAATGGGGAAATAAACATCTAGTTTTAGTATTCCCACCGTCCTATAAAACTTGTCATTCCGAACTTCAACAGGGTTATTTATCCTGTGCCTTTGCGTATAATCAACCCACATGGTTTTCGGCAAAGCCATTGATCTAGGAAACCGCGCCAGCGTTTCATTCTGGGTAGTGATCTACATTATTTATTTATTTATTTATTTATTTATTTATTTATTTATTTATTTATTTATTTATTTATTGCGCACTACAGGATTTCTAATCCCAATTACAGTGGCAAATGTTTACATTTGTTTTGTGCGACTCGTTGACTGAATGGTCAGCGTACTGGCCTTCGGTTCAGAGGGTCCGGGGTTCGATTCCCGGCCGGGTCGGGGATTTTAACCTTAATTGGTTAATTCCAATGGCCCAGGGGCTGGGTGTTTGTGCTGTCCCCAACATTCCTGCAACTCACACACCACACATAACACTATCCTCCACCACAATAACACGCAGTTACCTATACATGGCAGATGCCGCCCACCCTCATCGGAGGCTGCACTCGGCTAGAAATAGCCACACGAAATTAAAATTTAAAAAACATTTGTTTTCTTAATGCTTCGACTTAGTCTAATAACCTAATATCTGAACTATTCTAATATTATATTTACAATGAGAAAGGAGCAGTATTTCATATCTAATCTAATTTAATCTTTACAAGAAAGAGTAAAATAAAAATTAAAACATAAAGATCGTAATTTATTATATAAAGTATTATTTTCTTCTAGTTCTAACACTTATAATTACATTTATGGGATAGGGCTTAATATAGAATGTTCATAATATATTTTGTGGTTCAAATCAGCATTACAAATTAGAATGTTTTCACGGAGATTCTGAATTGTTGTAAAAACAGGTCTGGAGGTACACAGAAGTCTAAAGAATAATTTTTCTGAACTGCACTGTTGTAGACCTTGCATACCCTGTAGAGTGGAAAATTTTTGTGAGAGGTTATTCTGACTTTTTAATTGTGAAAATTTACATTCGTTCTTGCATTAAAGCGGGGTACGTGGAAGCTCAAGAGGCATAAACATGTCAGGGTTGTTAATAATATAATTTACAGTTTTGTACAGAAACTTCATGTCATCCTTTTGTCTCCTCAGTTCCAAGCTTTCTATTTTCAAAATTTAGGAGAAGTTCGTTGTATGCTATGTGTGGATAAAACAGGTTTTTTTTTTGAAATCTAAGTATTTTAAATATCTCTTTCGGATTTTCTCGATCTGTGCAATATATATTTTGTTTGCCGGATTCCATACAACGCTTGCGTATTCTACTTTGGGCCTGGCGAGACAGCTGTAGAGGTGTATACAGGTTTTTAGGAGTTTAAAGGGTTTGACATTCCTCATCACAAAAACTTATATCCTGTATGACTCAACGACTACCTTCTGTATATGTGGGTGAAGGTGAGTTCTCGGTCTAATAATATCCCGAGGTTTTTAACCTCATTTACTGGTTTCAGGTCATCGTAACCTAGTATATAGTTAAAGGAAATATACGTTTTATTTCGGGTGAACGACCTCGATACACATTTCACTACATTTAGATATAGTTGATTTTCGGTCGTCCATTGTAATACATTACTTAAGTCAGCCTGGAGAAATTCGCAGTCGTTAATGGTGATAATGGATATGCATACCTTAGAGTCATCTTCGTACTAGAGAGAGTCCTAGAATTTTATTCGTTAAGGTAAGTCATTGATTAGTGCCACGAACGTCCACGGCCCTAGATTTGAGCCATGGACTATTCCTGAATTTACAGGGTATTCTCTGGATGAGTTTCTTTGATAAATTACATACTCTTTCTATCTTTTATGCAGGAGCTGAACAGACATATTAGTGCGTAAGATAATTCAAGCATTTTTTTAAATAGTATGTCGTGATCAATTTTGTGAAGGCCTTTTCGAAGTCGGTAGATATTGCATCTGGCCATCTCTATCACATTCTGCGGATATTGATTGCGCAAAATTTATGAGATTTGTTACTGTAGATCGTCCTGAAATAAATCCATGCTGCTGCTCTGATATTTAAGGTCTTGTATAGACTGTGAGTCTGTAACATAATATAAATTCGAAAACCTTGACACTAGCTGAAATAATTGATATTGGTCGGTAGTTTTTTATCAACATTGGATTACCCGATTTAAACACAGTACATATTCTGGACAGTTTCCATTCTGTGGGAAATACGGATGTTTTGAGAATTAAGTTATAAATGAAGAGGAGAGGATATTTTATTTCATCTTTACAACATTTTATGACATACGGCGGTATCTGATCTGGTCCCGCGGAAGACTTTGGCCTGAGCTTTTTTAACGCTAGTTCAACATCCTCTACAGTAATGCTGTCAATGTGGATATTGCCAGTGGTTCCTGATGGGACCTTTGGAATGTTATTTTGAAATCTCTCTTGGAAATATACAGACTAAATGTACGTTGAAAACGCTTCCATAATGTTCCTATAATTCTGTAGTACTTTAGGGTCGTATTCATAGGTATTGCAATTAGTGTTGTTTTTTCTTTTATTCCTTACCACTTCCATAGTAGACGTTAATACTAGTAGTATAAGTGGGGGGTTCGGCGGCAACCTCCCCCTCAGGCTCACGGGAGAGGCCTCCACCTCATTGACTGCGCTGGCTAAGACTGCATGCTTAACCTCACATCCGCCATCTTGGAGAGGCTTAGCCTAACTTTTGACGAGTACGAGAGCAAACCTAACCTCATGGAGGGGCCTAACCTCAGTTTTACAGCCGGATGCACTTTCTGACGCCTAAGAGAGCGAGTCTAACCTCATGGAAGGTCCTCACCTCATTTTACGGCCGGATGCTCTTCCTGACGCCTAAGAGAGTGAGCTTAACTTTACAGACGCAACCTTGGAGGGGATTAACCTAACTTTTTACTCACAAGGCAGCAAACCTAACCTCATGGAAGGGTCTAACCTCATTTTTACGGCCGGATGCTCTTCCTGACGCCTAAGAGAGCGAGCCTAACCTTACATCTGCCGTCTTGGAGGGGCTTAACCTTACTTTTTACGCACAAGACAGCAAGCCTAACCTCATGGAAGGGTCTAACCTCATTTTTACGGGCGGATGTTCTTCCTGACGCCAAAGAGAGTGAGCTTAACCTTACAGACGCTATCTTAGAGGGGCATAACCTTACTTTCTACACGCAAGACAGGGAGCCTAGCCTCATGGAGCGGCCTAACCTAAGTTTTACGGCCGGATGCCCTTCCCGGCGCTAATTTGAGTAGTAGAGCAATGGCTATTCTCGAGACATTATTTTGAGTAGTAGGGCAATGGAGATTAGCATAAGAGAGCACACCTAACCGCATGGAGGAGCTTAACCTCAGTTTTACGGCTGGATGCAGTTCCCGACGCCAATTGCACAAGATGGCGGCTATCTAATTGCAGAAGGTGGCGACTATACATACCTTCTTATGAGACGGCCTAGGGGTGCCTGCTCAAGATGGCTGCTATACATAGGCTCTTATGAGACGCCATAGGGACGCTTGCGCAAGATGGCGGCTACACACAGGCTCTTATGAAATGGCTATGGGCGATTGCACAAGATGGCGGCTATACACAGGCTTATATGAAGAAAGCTATAGAGCGTTCCAACCTTAAATTGCAGTACAGCAGTAATGGGATAATTCTTTCTCTTTCCTTCTTCCATGTTTTGCGGGTAGCGCTGTCCTACTTTAATGCAGCGGGTTTGCCAAATATCCGTGAATCAGAATGTTATCGGTTAAACTGGGTGAATATTGTGTTATGTACAGAATTTCAAGGCGCATTTGATGCCGTTAACAAAAAAAATGTAAAAAAATAATTTAGTGTGAAAATGGTAATATAATGGAAAGTTTCGCCAAATGCAAAATCTTCATTGCATAGAACTTATCATGCCATAACTCCTATTTTATATTCATTATTTTCCTAATTTTTTCACTGCTGGTAAAGAAACATTTCGGATCGACGTAGATAAGTTTATTTTTAAATTTAAATGATAACAAAATGCAGTATATGCGTTTATTTTCAGTCATGTTCAGGGAATTTTATGTGTAGGCACGAAAAAGTCAGTCGCTGGCCAGCGTCTATCCTATGGAATTTGCATGGGGTTCAAAGCGAGGCAAATGGTCTTCAGATATGGAAGTTATTTTTAAAACAATCCCGAAGTTCCTATCCTGCTTAGTTATTAATTTGTGGCAGGAAGAATATCTCCTTGAATTTTGGTTTCGCGCGTGACTCGGCTGGCTGGCTGAAGTACCGGTAGTGATCTCCCAAACATGTGCTTTTAACATTTCCAGACAGTCGCATGCAGTGCAGTGCTCATTTCGTCAGTAGTATGTATAATAGTGATTAAATACATATCAGTGACATATGTACAATTCTTGAGGGAAAGTGTATTTCGTTTGTGTGGTTCGTGAGTTCGTGCTCGTGCGTGGGGATCTAATTTCGAAGAAAATGTGCAGAAGGATCATGGCTTGGCTACAGCAAAGCAAACGCTCTTCGAATATGGAAGTTATTTTTAAATCATACCTCAAGTCCCTATCTCGTTATCTCAATTTATGACAGGGAGAACATCTCGTTTCTTTACGTTTCACAAGTGACTCGGCTGGCTGAGCTTTTAAATATACTGGCAGCCGTGTGCAGTGGTGTTCATTTAATCAGTATTATAAGATTGATTAAATAAAGATCAGTGATATATATATATATATATATATATATATATATATATATATATATATATATATATATAATATTTAATGGCGTGTGGCCTCCGAAGAGGCCGAGTGCAGGTCTTTCCAGTGTTGACGCCGCATAGGCGACCTGCGCGTCTATAAGAATAGGGCCCCTTACCTGTGGTGAATTCTAATGCTGAAGACGGCACACACACACCCATCCCCCGAGCCATTGGAATTAACCAATGAAGGTTAAAACCCCCGACCCGGTCGGTAATCGAACCCGGGGCCCTCTGGACCAAAGGCCAGCACGCTAACCATTTAGCCATGGAGCCGGACAAGATAAATGTAAAGTTCTTGAGGACAAGTGGACTGTATTTGTGTAGTCTGTGTAGTTGTCAGTTCGTGCTCGTATGTATAGTTCTTAGTTCGAAGAAAAAGTGCAGAAGGATGTATAATGGATCGTCAAATTAAAAATAAACGTTCCGTAGGTAAACTCAGGGGAAAAGAACGCAATATTATAATGAGTGTCCTGGATTATTTTTTAAAGACTATGAATATGAGCAGCGCAATCAGTGAAACAGCCAAAGCTACAGGTTGTTCTGAAAGAACAATCTATGCTATAAGGAAGGAACACACACCTAGTCCTTTGCGAACTTTCGAAAGAAAAAAAAGAGAGGACGACAGAAAAATTAAATATGATGAAATTGTTAGAAGTGGATTCGTCGGGCGGTTCAGTCTCTTTTATTTGCTAACATACCACCGACATTGAAGGTGATTTTGAGTCGCGTAAATGGAGAAGATTCTTTGCCACGATTTTCCAAAACGACGTTGTATCGCTTCTTACATGATATAGGCTTCCGTTATTTAAGACGGGGTAATAAAGCAGCTGTCACTGAAACCGATGAAATTATTAATTGGAGGCACAGATATCTCAGGGAGATAAAACGTTTGAGGGCACAAAATAAAGCTATAATTTACAGAGATGAATCATGGGTAAATATTGGGCAGACAGTGACGAAAGAATGGAAGGATACGGCAGTGAAAAGTGCACGGCAGGCCGCTTTTGAAGGGGTGAGTTCGGGACTTAGGCCACCGAAAAGTCGAGGACCGTGATTTGCCTTAGTCCACGCGGGTAATGAACATGGTTTTGTTCCAAATGCTGAACTAAAATTTTTATGCCATAAAAACATAAGACAATTGGACAAATTACGTGAACGAAGTAAAGAAAAATGAAAGAGTTTTGTGGAAAGCAGACGAATTACAGGACGATGTCGACGATGAAAAGTTTTTAATACGACTTTCTTCATCGTCCGGATCAACCTCAAGTTCATCTCCCGAACGCCAGTGATTAAGGTATGTTGTATTTATTTTACCATCCTACAAATATTAATTTATGAACGAATGAACTTAAAATTACAAAATTACAAACGAAAAATGGGGAACTGTGACGCCCTGTTTGAGTCACACTCGAGCGTGATCTTCACGAGTCGATTTCGCAACAGCGCGCTTCATCTACGCTGTACTGCAATTTAAGGTTGGAACGCTCTATAGCTTAGAGGCTACTACGCAAGATGGCGGCTTCTCTTATGAGACGGTATAAGGGCGCTTGCGTAAGATGGCGGCTATACATAGGCTCTTATGAGATGACCATAGGCGATTGCACAAAATGGCTACTATACATTGGCTCTTATGGAGAAAGATGATGGCTATGGACGCTTGTGTAAGATGGTGGCTATACACAGGCTTATATGGAGAAAGCTAGCTTAGAGGCTACTGCGCAAGATGGCGGCTATACACAGGCTCTTATGAGGCTAACTCCTAGAACGTGGGTCAGAGCAAGATTGCGGCTATACCTAGGTTCTTGTGGAGAAACCTGGCACATGGGTGACATAGGAATTAAGGTGACGGCCTAAGGCTGATTGCGCAAGATGGCGGCCGCGTACAACTTCCTAGTGCTAGGGACCCCGAAGCAAGATCGTTGCAATACATTGGTTATATGAGACTAACTTTGGACTAGGAGCTAAAGGCGATACATTGTTCTCATGCAACGTATGCAACGAGGATAAAGCGACATAACGTAAGTATATTTGTTTGTAATGTAACGTTTAATTGAGGAAAGCATCTGTCTGTAAGAGGAGGGATAGAGCTAACCTCAGTAACTGTAAGGAGGAGTCCTTTTGCCAGGAGAAGGAGCAGCCCATTTGCCCTTTGCTAGGAGAAGGATCCCTTTTGCCCTTTTGCCAGGAAGAGTAGCCCTTTTGCCCTACAGATGAGGAGGGTTTTTTGCCCATTTGCCCTTTTGCTAGGAAGAGGTGCCCTTTTGCCCTTTTGCTATACGGATGACTAGGAGAAGGAGGGCGGCTCGTCATCTTGCGCACTAAAATGCCTGTTTAAACTTGTTTGATACAGACATAAAGCTATGTCTTGACAGAAGAGGAAAAGGAGGAGGATGTCATAACAATCTATGTATAGCAGCCATCTTGTGCAGTAGCCTCTGAGCTAGCTTTCTTCATAAGAGCCTGTGTATAGCCGCCATCTTGTGCAGTAGGCCTCCTCAGCCAGCTTTCTCCATAAGAGCAGTCGCCATCTGGTCTATACGAATAGAGTATAGCAGTTATCTTGGATAATAACTCTTGCCCCATTTATCGAATTTCAGGCTGATCAAACTAATAGGTTATAACTTACATGTTGTGAGTCCCTGAGGTGACCCTCTAGTTAAGGTCTATACGAATAGAGTATAGCAGTCATCTTGCATAGTAGCCCTTGTCTCATTTCTCGAATGTTAAGCTGGTAAAACTAATACGTCATAAGATACAAGGTGTAAGTCCCTGAGGCAGCCCTCTAGTTAAGGCCTATACGAATACAGTATAGCAGTCAACTTACATAATAGCCTTTGTCTAATTTCTCGAATGTTAAGCTGATCAAACTATTAGGTCATAAGTTACAAGTTGTGTGCCCCTGAGGCAGCTCTTAGTCCATTAGCCATTAGCTCCTAATCCAAAGTTGGTCTCATATAACCAATGTATAGCAACGATCTTGCTTCGGGGTCCCTAGCACTAAGAAGTTGTACGCGGCCGCCATCTTGCGCAATCAGCCTTAGGCCGTCACCCTAATTCCTATGTCACCCATGTGCCAGGTTTCTCCACAAGAGCCTAGGTATAGCCGCAATCTTGCTCTGACCCACGTTCTAGGAATTAGCCTCATAAGATCCTGTGTATAGCCGCCATCTTGCGCAGTAGCCTTTAAGCTAGCTTTCTCCATATAAGCCTGTGTATAGCCGCCATCTTACACAAGCGTCCATAGCCATCATCTTTCTCCATAAGAGCCAATGTATAGTAGCCATTTTGTGCAATCGCCTATGGTCATCTCATAAGAGCCTATGTATAGCCGCCATCTTGCGCAAGCGCCCTTATACCGTCTCATAAGAGCAGCCGCCATCTTGTGTATTATCCTCTAAGCTAGCTTTCTTCATATAAGCCTGTGTATAGCCGCCATCTTGTGCAAACGCCCATAGCCGTCTCATAAGAGCCTGTGTATAACCATCATCTTGCGCAAGCATCCCTATGGCGTCTCATAAGAGCCTATGTATAGCAGCCATCTTGCGCAAGCACCCCTAGGCCGTCTCATAAGAAGGTATGTATAGTCGCCGTCTTGTGCAATTAGGTAGCCGCCATCTTGTGCAATTGGCGTCGGGAACTGCATCCAGCCGTAAAACTGAGGTTAATCTCCTCCATGCGGTTAGGTGCTCTCTTATGCTAATCTCCATTGCTCTGCTACTCAAAATAATGTCTCGAGAATAGCCATTGCTCTACTACTCAAGATAGCGTCGGGAAGGGCATCCGGCCCTAAAACTGAGGTTAGGTCCCTATTTGGTTAGGCTCGCTGTCTTGCGTGTAAAAAGTAAGGTTAAGCCCCTCTAAGATAGCGTCTGTAATGTTAAGCTCAGTTTCTTAGGCGTCAAGAAGAGCATCCGGCCGTAAAACTGAGGTTAGCTTCCTCCACGAAGTTAGGGTGCGTCCAGACAGGATCCGTCTTGTCCGGCAATCCGTCTTTTCAGGCAACTGCGCTATGTGCGTCTTGAACAAACCTACCTGTGTTAGTGGAGGTGGCCGCACAGAATGCGTGCGCGGCGTATCAGTCTTCTCCGCCGAGTCCGTCATCCGTCTTATTTCAAAACAGTTTGTTTCTAGACGCAGAACGTACAAGACGCAGTGACTATAATGAGTAGTGAGCCATCCAAAGAAGACATTATTTCACGGGTGTTCAAGTACCCGCCGCTGTGGGATTCATCCAATAAAGATCACAAGGACCGCAATGTAATCCAACGTATCTGGCGAGATTTAGCGACAGAATTAGGAGCAGACGAAGGTATGCAAATAATGTTATTAAAGTGCATTTAATTTAATATTGATACTGTATTTAATTAATATTAACTAATATTTCAAAATGTAATAATTCAGTATAGCAGAAGCAGAATGTATGTTTACAAAATGCAAGCACATGGAAGGTGTTTATTGTTCTATTTCTATAACAAACGGTACTGCCATGGAATTTATCCCTCGGGACTACAAAAGTACTGTGTGAATCTCTGCCTTATCAATTTCGCTGAAGTGGTATAACGGTTGTGAGCTCTTGTTACTGGAATATGGTCCACAGATGTTGTCTCACAATCGGGCAAATTATCTGTTGATGTTACACCGTCATGAGTCATCACAATGTTATGAAGTAAACAGGCTGCTTTAACTATTGCCACAGATGTTTCTACACTTGTTTCTATAGCTGAATTAAGCACTCGCCATTTGGCTGTAAGAATTCCGAAACTGCATTCGACCATTCGACGGGCTCGTGCCAGTCTGTAATTGAAAATTGTTTCTGAATCCCCCAGTGATTTTCTCGGATATGGCCTCATGACGTGTTCCATCAATGGATAAGCTTCGTCGGCTACAAAAATGTACGGTGTTTTACATGTTGTTCCCGGTAAATACTCATATTCAGGAATATTCAGGCAATTACTTCGTAGCTAATCGTACAAAACAGCTCTTCTGAACACTCCACCGTCACTTTCACTACCGTAGGCACCAATATCCAACAGAGTAAATTTATAGTCCGCATCACTGACGGCTAATATGTTGATGGAATAGAACTGCTTGTAGTTATAATATTTCGATCCAGATCGAGGGGGGCACTTGATAGCTACGTGCTTGCCATCCAGGCTGCCTAGGCAGTTGGGAAAATTCCACTTTTCCCAATACTGTTTTGCTATGGCAAGCCACGTATCAGCTGTCGGTGTTGCAATATACATACTACTTAACAGGTCCCATAGTACATCACACGTTTCCTTCACTATTTCTGCGACAGTACTTTTCCCCATGCAAAATGAGAATGCCAGTGCCCGAAACGAACTGCCTGTAGCCAGATACCTGAAACAATTTTTTTTCAGAGAACCTCAAGATGAAATGGCGTGGAATACGGGACTATTACAGAAAGGAACTGAAGAAAGTGGAGAAACCCCGATCGGGTGACGGAGCTGATAGCAATTCAACCTCCAACTGGCCCCTTTTCCCTCTGTTATAATTTTTGAATGATTCAATGTCTACTCGGCCCAGGACAACAAATCTTGAGTCAACAAGGAGTGAAGATTCACTGGAGCCAGCGCAAGAAACTATTGAAAATGCTAGTAATGTCTCCGTTACAGAAATCAGTCAAAAAGCAGGACCCAGTCAAGACATCACACAAAACCCTAAGTCATTATCTATAGAAAGAAACACTCAAAGGCAAGAGGGACCGATCTGTACCGGCAGTCCATGTTGTAGTTTGAGGCTAAAAAAGTTAAGGTTCTTGAGAGGGACTTAACTGAGGATGAAGATGAAGATTTATTATTCTTTAAAAGCATGTTAAAAGATTTCAAATCCCTTCCGAGAGAGAGAAAAATGTTACTAAAGCTTAAATTTCAAGAGATGCTGTACAAGGAAATTACCGGTGGCTCAGTAGCTGACGGATTAAATCAACAACAATACTCCACGTCGCCAACATGGAGTGAACAAACTGACACTAGTATGGGTGACTACCAGGCACAGTTCTCTTTTATTAATAATGAATAACTCACAGTGAATTGTCATTATTTTGTATCTATCTGTACTTAATTTTTTTAAATAAAAAGTCAATGATAGTGAAACTCTAAAGAAAAGTCTGACCTTAATGTAACTACTAGCCTTTCCTCCGTAGAAATTGGACCACGGTAATTTAATTTCACTTTTGACAGTCTGTCTCGAATACTCTCATGAATAATGTGAAAGCAGTACTTCGACATCCTGAAGTACTCAGCAAATTTTTCATCGTGCTTCAAAAGTTTCGGAAATAATGTATGGTATTCGCCATAACTTCGTCTATCATTATTTATTTCATGACACCAACTTCTCTCTTCACACAAACTTAATTTCAGTGCAACATTTTCACCTCCGTCCTATCCTTCCCAGTGGCATGGTGAAGACTGACAAAACGGATGACTGATCCTGTG
This sequence comes from Anabrus simplex, assembly GCF_040414725.1. Taxonomy (NCBI): domain Eukaryota; kingdom Metazoa; phylum Arthropoda; class Insecta; order Orthoptera; family Tettigoniidae; genus Anabrus; species Anabrus simplex. The sequence goes on along the minus strand of NC_090266.1, from coordinate 1,147,486,940 downwards.
TGGCCACGCCGTATAAGACTGATAAGACGCTGTCGTATAAAACGCATCATGACGTGTTGCACGCAGCGGAACGGATCCTGTCTGGACGCACCCTTAGGCTTGCTGTCTTGAGCGTAAAACGTTAGGGTAAGCCCCTCCAAGATGGCGGATGTGAGGTAAAGCATGCAGTCTTAGCCAGCGCAGTCAGTGAGGCTCCCGAGAGCCTGAGGGGGAGGTGGCCGCCGAACCCCCTACTGATACTACTACTAATACTTAGTATTTCTGTAACAACAGCGAATTTTGTCTTCTATAATTGCTAGTCAGTCGGATTGCATTATGGCAGTAGCCAACGAATTAGTAAATTGTCATGTTGTCAGTTATAACAGTCAAAAGTATTGTCGATATTCCAGATGTGGAATAATTTTAAAATCCATAGACGGTAAAACAGACGATCGTACTTACGTCGAAGTTCCAAACTGAATTACAATAGAGGTGTTTTTGTACGTATAATCACAGCGCGTGCCGGAAACATTAGTACAAACGAATGCGCATTCGTAAAAGCAAAATTTTGCGTGTGAGGCTATATATTTTTCTGCAATTATTTACAGGTTCAGAAAAATGTAAGAAAATGGTATCAAATGGAAAATCGCAAATAAGGGACTAACATTTTTAACAAATCCAGGAACGTATTTATGATGGCCGGCTAAGGTATAGAGGACGCTGCCGGAAATCTCCACGATATCATCTGAAGGTAAAGTTAAATCAGCCTTTTTATAAAGTGCTTTTTTCATTAGGTCGCCGTGTCTTGTAAATTTTGTGACGAAATTTGGTCATCCATTTGTTTGCGTTACAATGTTTGGAATGTATGAAGTGATTTTGTATTTCTTGGGTAATTATTGCAGGAAGCGATGTTGCGTGTTCAACAGAATGATATTTCTAAAAGGGCCGTGTCATTATTCCGTTGTGTCTGTGTTTAAACATTCATTTAGAGGGAGAAGTTGATGAAATGGTATTTCATGAAATTTTCAGAGTTGTTGTTAGATTTGGGAACCATTTAGTTATGTCCGTTGGAAGATTTGACGTGTGTTGATATCCATCTTTCCTATGGTGAAGTGGAAATTATATTTGGGATATTCCGTTATTTTCACCAAATAGAGTGTGGAGTTGTGCAGTAATGCCGTGTCACCTCTGTTTCCAAACGCGTGAACCTCGTATGTGTTAGAGAGATCCTTAGGTCTCCGTTCTTAAAATTGTAAATGTTATCCAGCGTGTGCTTTTGGATGGGAGATGCGTTTCTGAGTGCCATGGAAATGTGGTGTAAAAATTTGAATGTAAAATTCCGGAATTATGTGTCAGGGAGTCTAAGCTCAGGATTTCGATTCGTAAATTGATTATCAGACTAATGTGTTTGTGGGAAGTGAGGCTAGGCCTTCCGAAGTGTATTTTGTTATAATGGAAATGGGTCGCGAAGTCAGATATTCCAGAACACTTTCATGAGATCAAATACAGTAGGGACAATACGCGACACTCAGCGAGATATTGAGGGACAGCTATTAGAGCTCTCTCTAGCGAGTAGACCTGAGAACTACTGATTCTGTCATAAGAGCACGTGTATTTGTGTGTGAAGTTTTTAGTGTTATTTATGCGTTTTCAGTGAGTTGACATAATTAAATAGTAGCATGTGTAATTCCTTGATATCTCCTCTCAACATGAGGGGAAAGGTATGTGCTGTGTTTGGCTGCAGTAACTATGAAGTAGAGAAGAAAGCGCGGTCTTTCTTTCGCTTCTCTCGTGACAAGAAAATGTAAATAATATTGTGTTTTCATATATATTCTTCCAGTGACAAAGAGATTTTTATAGTACTTCATAATCTTCTGACCTGCTTGACCCATATTTTAACTGGCTTAAAATAGAATACGCATATTTTATTATATAGTGCAGCAGTTAACCTTCAAAACCGATGTGTTGTTGTAGGGGTGATCTGTGGGTTTTGAAATGTCACAGAAGTAATTTGGATAAGGTGTACAAGAAAGAATGGACGTTACGCTTATATAAGAATTATAAGATCTGTTCAGATCATTTCCAGGCCAGCGACTTTAGAAATCCTCGACTATACAGCCAAGGGTATGTTACATTTTTACTCTAGTTGTACGTAAATATTCCTCAAAGCATCACTATCGACAATATTTTCATACTTTTCTTTCTTTTATCCCTCTTCTCAGATTAAAGCCGGGATTTTATAGATTTTCTTTCTGTTAGTAGGCTTCATGTTAAGAGGAACATTGTCCAGCTTTTAAATGTTAATTCATTGCATCATGTGTGTAAGGAATGTGCCGATATTGTTATTGACAAGTGTCTTAATGTGATGATACAATGTTTTTTAAATGAGAAAAAAGACCAATATAACCGTAAAAGTTCAGGCAGGAATGCTAAAGCAAGAAAAGTAATGCATAAATGAAAGATCAAGCCATTTCACAGCAGTCCATGTCACATCTTGTTTATATGTCTAATTTCAGTCTTTAAATAATGACCTTTTAAATAATTCTTCATTCATTTATCCAGAATTGCTTTAGCAACTTCGAAGTTATTATCTCAATAATACTTTCTTTCTAGACGTAATTTATTTATCCGTTTTCGTATATGCATTTCCATTGATATTTGAATTTAGCGCGACTTTTCAGGTCAAGTCACTAGGAGCGCCACCGTCGAATTGTCTCCCATTTTAACAAGGCTAAATCCGTAAGTGTCGCGTATTGTCTCTACTGTATTTGATGGGATGTTGCAATTTAAATCCTTTAGCATATGTGTTTGTTGTTAATCTCTGTCACGCTAATATATTTGAGACATACGTTGCAATTTGCGGTTTTGAAGTATTTAACAGTGTTTGTTGAGTGTAGAGGAGACAGAATTGTTTCACGCTTGAGAGCTGGTTGAGATAAAAAAAGGTTAGTCAGGTACTGGATCAGATGTTGTTTTCATTACTGGTCGGGTCTAGCTAATAGCCGAGATCACACATTTCGTTAGCAGGGAAACTGAAGCCAGAATTGTCATTCATTGTCAGAATTTGAGGAACGTTTCTTTGGTAATTAATCAAGAGAAATAACATTAATTTAGATAATCTTAATTTCAGTATTTATGACGACGGAAATAATTACAATAAAATAGGTTTTGTTCAGGTGACCATCTGAAGGTGTGTCAAGGCTGGCTATCACACTCGCGTTGTTTGTGTTGTTGAGGGAGTCCAAAATATTATTCTGATGTCCACTTGAAGGATGTACAAAGAGGGGCCACACTTAAGTTCCTTGTGTTGTTGAGGGGTGTCCAAATAATTTCTGCGATTATTTATTTGCCTATTGTTTTAATTTGAGTTTCAGTGTTTAGACTTTGCACGGCGAGAGGTTATTTTGTTTTTGTTGTTGGCTATTTTAGACATGGTATATGTATGTCGTGGTAGCTGGTCGTATTTGTAGAATAAGAAGGATGATGTGGATGCATCTATCCTAGAGTTTCGATAAGGGGTACTCCACGAACCGACTTTCGTCATTACGATACCACGACATTCGAAGATGTCTTGATTTATTCCAAGGGAGATCGATGATGAAGTTGAAAATATTTTATAGGATTTTATTTATGCGCGTGCAACTTGATTTTTGTCACGCGTAGGTGACGTAGGGCAATTTTAGATTAAGGATTTCCCAAGTTCAGTGTTTATTCATGATGTTTGTTTGCTGGTAAAACAACATCTCTCTGGTAGCTCATGATGTAAAATATATAATATGAAAGATAATTAACACTAATTTATTACCCATTTTTACATCATACAGAAGTTCAGAAACACAGCAGCGCGCGGCGATAACCGAAACATAGTAGCTCAAGCTCAAAACTACAATCGATCATTGTTGCCAAGACAAGTCGTTCAACCAGCAGTGCCAGAACCTCTGCATTTGCTGCTGTAGTATTTCCCATCTAGTCAGTAGGCTAAGCTTAGTATTACCTAGATCTGGCTGGGGAATGGTAGTAAGAGCTGTGCCAATCAGGTAGTGACTTGGAGTGAGGGCTTCAGGGTCATCAGGGTTGCATGACAAGGGAATAAGGGGCCTGGAATTCAGACAGGCTTCTATTTGGCAAGTAAGGGTGGTCAGCTCTGCATAAGTGAGACAGATAGTTCCCATGACGCGGCGAAGGTGGTACTTGAAGGACTTCACGCCAGCCTCCCATAATCCACCAAAGTGTGGTGCTCCAGGAGGGATGAAGATCCGTGTTATTCCTTCTTGTTCTGCGAAGTTTCTGACTTCCGTTTGCTGTTGACAGGACCTAATCACTGCACGAAGTTCTCGGTCCGATCCAACGAAGTTTGTCCCGTTGTCGCTGTGGATGGTCTGACATCGGCCACGACGTGAGACAAATCTCTTCAATGCCACTAGGAAGGCTTAAGTAGACATATCGGTTACAACCTCGAGGTGAGTTGCTTTAGTGGCTAGGCATACAAATAAGACAATATAACATTTCTGCTTTAATTGTGTTTTCTTGGAACCAGTCTTTATATAGAACGGCCCAGCATAGTCTATCACACAGTTGTAAAATGGTCTAACTGCTTCCAAACGAGGGCGTGCCAGCTAACCAACGATGCAAAATTCACCGGATGACATTTTTGCCCTTAACAATCCAATACCGCTGTCTAATCGATGGTATTAGAAGTTGTCCGCCGAAATGCAGCATACGCCTGTGCTCGTGTTCAACAATCAACTTCTTAAGGTGGTGATATGCTGACAGTATCGCTTGATACATTTGTTGGCTTGTTCGAGTCTTCCTCCCACTCTCTGGGTATTCGCATTGTCTTACATCGGATTTAAAGTTTTCAATTTGCTCTTGTTCTGAAAAGGTTTCTTGGACTGCAACTGACGTATTTCCTTAGAGTACGATGCCAAAACAGCGCCAAGCATTTAGTATTATTAATATCCATGTTTGTCAACTTTAATAATAATTAAGCCATCAGATTTTCTTTAATTGCTATTGAGCATTTCCAAGGAGCTTTATGTTATTTCGTTTTCTGTCAATAAACAGTGACTAAAACTTAGACGATATCAGAGTTGTCATTTAATAAACGATAGATAGTAGTTAATAGTACTTTTTTTTTGCCAGTTGTTTTACGTCGCACCGACACAGATAGGTCTTATGGCGACGATGGGACAGGAAAGGGCTAGGAGTGGGAAGGAAGCGGCCGTGGCCTTAATTAAGGTACAGCCCCAGCATTTGCCTGGTGTGAAAATGGGAAACCACGGAAAACCATTTTCAGGGCTGCCGACAGTAGGGTTCGAACCTACTATCTCCCGAATACTGGATACTGGCCGCACTTAAGCGACTGTAGCTATCGAGCTCGGTAGTTAATAATACAGCAAGTGACAAAGAACCCTCAAGCGACCCTGAAACAGAGAACTCGTGTAGATGCTGATAGGTAATACAGATAATGTATCCATCAGGAGACCGATGAAGGGTTCAGTAACTAGATTTCTTTTTATCTTTCAGTAACACATAAGCGGCTGGCCAGATGTTTGTTTTCTCTCCGTTATTTCCTGAATCAGCATCAACTGAATAGATTTTCTCAAACTGCTTTGGACAACTTTTGCATGTGCCGTCAAGGTAGAAGGAATCACAGGACTTTAACTATTTCTTGCCACTGTTACTTGCAAACACCAAACATTTCTTTTCATAGTCCACTGCCATGTCAAGCATAAGGAAGCTCTTCCCACAGCGAAGTCTCAACACGTCTTCATCCAAGGAGATATCGGAACTACTAATCGTATTTTGGGTTGTTCCCAGTGTTTTGCTACGCATTTCACACAAATAGGTTTTTATGTTATCATGTTCTGGAATTTCGGTAACTACAGTAGTTCATACCTCTGTTCGTCTATTTCCCAAATTCTTGTTTGTAGACGAAGTTCACTTGCACAGACAGCTCCTTCGTTTACCCTTGTTACTAGTAATAACTTCCATTGCGCATTAATTTGCGAGAAAGAAGAACACTTGAATGTTCACTTCTCCCACAATCCGCCGTTTATTTGCGCTGATCCCACTGATCACTCTCCCCACAAAACTTCCTCCCCCAACACGGTTTGAACATGTCTTCTACGCCCGAAATGTCGTAGCGAATTCGGAACTCGATAAACTATGGGTTGTAATAATCAGAGAGGGAGATAGATTCTGAACTTTGGTTGAAACAATGTTTACAGGATATATCGTAATCCAAGTAAATGTTCGTGCTAGAAGACTCTATCCCACTATCGGCAGCCCTGAAAATGGTTTTCCGTGGTTTCCCATTTTCACACCAGGCAAATGCTGGGGCTGTACCTTAATTAAGGCCACGGCCGCTTCCTTCCAACTCCTAGGCCTTTCCTATCCCATCGTCGCCATAAGACCTATCTGTGTCGGTGCGACGTAAAGCCCCTAGCAAAAAAAAAAGAAGACTCTAAAGTCATACCTGAAACTAGGATAAATCCGAAAAAGGTATTTTCCGACCTATTTTGACATAATGTATGTTTTTCTCTCTAGTTAAGGAATTCATTTTTAAGCATTATTTTTCTTCTTACTATTTACTTTACGTCGCAACGACATAAATAAGTCTTATGACGACGATGGCATAGTAAAGCGCTAGCATTGGGAAGGAAGCGGCCGTTGTCTTAATTAAGAAACTTCCCCAGCATTTGCCATTTATGAAACCAGTTACTAATTGTCCGAACGTTTTTAAAATGATCAGAAGGAATGCATTTCCAGAGCTTACATGCAACACATCTAAAACTGACTGGCCTGAATTTATCCGCTTAATATGTATCACTTTTTCCTTTGTAGACTCGTGCTACTGTAGCAGTTGGCCATTCATTTGGCGTAGCTCATTCATGTACACAGTGGGATATAAGTAGTTGGGATACCCAACCCATTGCCTTTACAATACCTCCGGAAGTTTTATCAATTCCAAAGGCTTTTGTAGCTTCCAACTTTTGTATATTTTTGCAAACATCACTATTATTATAAGTAAATTTCAGTTCTTCAATAGTATTAGTCACCTCCCCTACCTGGATATTATCCTTATGTCCAGATATCCTACACACTGCTAACTAAACTTTTCTGTCTTCTGTAAATCCTCACATCCTTAATCTTCTCCTTGTTCATTTATGTTTCCTCGAATGGTCCTTTCAAGAACCTGTTTCTGCATTAATATAACCCTTCCATTTTTCACTGAAATGTTTATGACTGGCTATTATGCCTGCACATTCCCTGTTAACATCCGGTAAACTGACACCAACCGCTATAATCACGTTCCTTTCTGTGTTTTTCCTTACACAGCTTTTCATGTTATCAAATAATTTTGCATCTGTGTCACCACTTTCAGGCCCGCACTTCCCCACTATTGTGTTTAGAGATGAGACTTCCACCTAGAATTTCATGCTTCTCATCTTTAAATTTTCACAACTTACAAAATCTTCTTTCACGAGTATGAATAATTACTCTTTAATTGCTATTGAGCATTTCCAAGAAGTTAATCAGCCACCTTAACTTTATTTTGGCCATCAGCCACAGTAGCTTGTTTTCCTTCGATTATATCGTTTCTCTACGATAAACACTCCAGTTCCGGGAGGAAGGGATTCTTTTTTTTTCAGGATTTGCTTTACTTCGCACCGGCACACATTTTACTGGTGTCAAAATGGGAAATCACCGAAAACCATCTTTAGGGCTGCCGACATTGGATTCGAACCCACTCTCTCCTGAATGCAAGCTGACAGCTACGTGCGCCAAACCACCCTGCCAGTCGCTTGGTCCGGGAGAAAGTTTCCGCATCCATAATATCACTTCTCAGCTGTTATTCAACACCTACTACAACGTCTGGTAGGAGCTGACTGGCCGCGTGCTCGGTTCACCCGAAAGGCCGTGGGTACCATTCCCCGTTAGGAAGTCGAAAAATTTATGAAACGAGATTTCCACTTCCGGAGGTGTACATGGGCCTGAGGTTCACTCAGCCTACAACATAAATGAGAACCAGGTTAATTCCTGGTGGCAAAGGCGGCCGGGCGTTGTGCTAACCACTCTACCACATCAACCGTCGGGGTTACGGGTAGTGGAAGCCTTTACACTTTGCTTTTCTTTGCGATGTCTGGTAAATGTATATACTGCATCTATTAAATTAATTCCACCCTCTTCCTTACAGTACTTCTACAGCTTAGCACTAACAACTTGATGTCATCCTTAGTTGACTTCCATCTCCGTGTACTCTCATCACTGCTCCCTAGTCCACCCCGTTTCACTGAATGTACCTTCCTATAACCCTTCTAAACAAATCCTGTAAGTAATACTTATCCATGCGATTCAAATGAAGGTCATCAAATTGCGGATCCGCATCTTCTACCTACCCATTGGGATCTGTAAATTTCAGTCCACCCTGGTTATCATCGGACAGATGTCACGCATGTAAAATACACGAAGCCAGGACATTCACTTAGCAACAGAAACATAAGAACAGTTCGAAACAATGAACATTATTTCTTATTCCTGTTCGATAAGTCACCATAAAACATTTTAGTAATAACGAAGTTGTGGAAATGGATTACAATCCTCTCTTCGAACTTCTCGAAAACTTTGATTACGTATTGTTTCTAATCGTTAGTTGAATTGAGTTTTATTTGTGGTGAAACCTGCATGACTGGCAGGTCTCCTCGATAACACAGTGCTTCTCCCTCTTTGACATTCGTTTGCAGATAATGCATGACGAGAAAATCGAGCCTTTCCTTTCCTTTTCGCAACACTCATGCTAGAACTAGCTCAATTTTAAGAACTTTGAAAATCTGAATACCGAGTACCGGCATCATTTATTTTGGCACCTATTCTGAGTGTACCTTCGTTCAACTCTTAATCCACAAGTCTTTGCGGACTTCTTCTTCTTCTTCTTCTTCTTCTTCTTCTTCTTCTTATTATTATTATTATTATTATTATTATTATTATTATTTATTTATTTATTTATTTATTTATTTATTTATTTATTTATTCTTTCTTAATATGTTTACCCTCCAGGGTTGGTTTTCCCCTCGGACTCAGCGAGGGATCCCAACTCTACCGCCTCAAGGGCAGTGTCCTGGAGCGTGATACTTTGGGACGGGGGATACAACTGGGGAGAAGGACCAGCACCTAGCCCAGGCGGCCTCACCTGCTGCTGAACAGGGGCCTTGTGAAGGGGATCGGAAGATTGGATGGGGTAGACAAGGAAGAGGGAAGGAAATGGCCGTGACCTAAAGTTAGTCATCATCGGAAACAGCGGAAAACCACTTCTAGGATGGCTGAGGAGGATATTGAACACCCCTCTACTCAGGTGACCTCCCGAGGCAGAGTGGGCCCCGTTCCAGCCCTCGTACCACATTTCAAATTTCGTGGCAGAGCCGAGAATCAAACCCGGGCCTCCGAGGGTGGCAGCTAATCACACTAAACACTTCACCACAGAGGCGGAGAGATATAATAATAATAGTACTAATAATAATAGTAATAATAATAATAATAATAATAATAATAATAATAATAATAATAATGTTTTAAGGCTTTACGTCCCACTAACTAATTCTTACTGTTTTCGGAGACGTCGAGGTACTGGGATTTAGTCCTGCAGGAATTATTTTACGTGCCAGTAAATGTACCGACACGAGGCTGACGTATTTGAGCACTTTCAATACCGCCGAACTGAGCCAGGATCGAACCTGCCAAGTTGAGGTCAGAAGGCCGGCGCCTCAACCGTTTGGGCCCCTCAGCCCGGCACTCAACATATCTCCAATGGGATAAGCTCGTAGAATGACAGGAGTTCTTTTTCTTGTTCTTATCATCATCACATCACCAAATTAGATATTATAAATATCTTTAAGGATAATAAGTTATAAGATAAAGAAAATTTAGATACCTCGTATCCAAATCAACCTCCTAACACTCTTACAATTAAAGCTAATAATTTTAAAGTAGTTGGTAAACAAATCATAGAAGGTGATGGAAATATAACTCAACTTATGGTTACTGTTATTAAAAGTAAGCCGTAGAGCAGTAATAGTACTCAGTTGTGGTTCCCAGCTTTAGTTCTCATATCCCGATTCCCATTTTGTAATATTTTCCACCCACAGCTGTATAATAATAATAATAATAATAATAATAATAATAATAATAATAATAATAATAATAATATAATTATTATTATATTATATATTATATATTATTATTATTATTATTATTATTATTATTATTATTATTATTATTATTATTATTCAGGGGATATCGTGGAACGCAGTTGTGTAAGAAGGTGAATGTGCGGACAAGGGAATGTCCAGAGCATAAGTTCAGCCAATAAATTTTGAAGTGTAATTTCTTTACTTCTTTTTTAGTTTAAAATTTGATAGATAGAAAATCTGAATAAACAACAACAATATACTAATGACCTCGTCAGCTCCCACAACAACAATGTCTTAAAGTCAAAAATCAGGTACAAAATTAGAGAGAATTGTCATCGTGATAATGTACAAGGGGATGAGCATTGTAGCCCCGAACACGTACACTATTTATAAGAGCATGTTTGCTCCAGTAACTTCCATAGCCTAGGAGTATAAGCTTCAAAAGTCTAGCCTCTCAGAGGCATAAGTTTCTTATAAAGTAATGCCTGACAAACTTTACAGTCACTTCTGTTCAACAGTTCGTTACACAATGGTGTATAAACATTCTAATTGACCTTAATAAAAAAAGGTGTTTAACATGATCGGCCGTGAACAAGAGGCTAGGAGGCGAAACTCTTGCACTTCTTTTAGAAAATTCCTTAAAATCCTAAATGGGCTTATTGCCCGAAGTTGCAGAGGCTAAGCTTATTCTACAGAGGGGTGACTAAACGAGAAATATTAAATGCTAGAAATGTGTTAAGAATTTAGAGGTTTAGAATATGTTAGTCACCCATACCAAGTTCAATGGGAATCAACTGAGGGTGATCACACTTTGCTCCCTTATTTTACATGCTTCCCAGCCGGGATTTGAACAGAGTCCTCAGACTTGCCGAAAATCCACATTTAAACTATTGAATAGAACTTTACATAAAATGAAAGAGGTTTGAAACCTTCCCCTCAGGTTATCTGACGGTGCCATCACATCTTTAAGAAAATACTATCATTACCTTGTTTAGCTGGACCTTCCGAACGCCGACCTACGGTCCACGCCGCACTCGCTGAACTGGAGCGATGAAAATAACAATACGGCCTTAAGGCGCGCTACTTTAATAGCATTTCGAGGGGAAGTTTCCAGAAATCTTTACAGATGGGCTGGATGCCTGAACACACCCCCAATTCTAACTGGCTCGAGAAAATATTCACAAAATGTCTTATTCGTTGCTCACCAAGGAAGAAGGAAACAGTAGGAGTGTTGACAACTTTGACATAAGAACAAAACAATCTTCACAAACTTAAGGTTTGCCACCTGTCGCAATACACATTGCTTAATAAATTAGTTAGAGTTCGACCGTTAGGGGGAGTAACAAAACCGATGACAGAGACATCTAGCGGTAGAAAATCCAAGTATCATGTATAATATTAGTTCAAGTTCAATAACACAGATTGCGTAATAACAGGACGGAGAAGGTGTATCCCCGGTATAATAATAATAATCATAATAATAATAATAATAAATACACCAATTTTGGCGATTACTGGTAAAAGTAAATCATATATTTATCTCGTTTTTTTACTGAAGTAGACAATATTAGTCTATATTTAAACCAGCATGGCATGGAATTTCGTTCAGGCTATTTCTCTGTTTGAATCCACTTTACGATCAGTGAATGAACTATATTGCTGTAATTGACACGGCGAGTAAAATGTAAATAATAATAATAATAATAATAATAATAATAATAATAATAATAATAGCCAACTGAGTAGTTCGGACGGTTGACTTCAATTTGGCAGGTTCGATCCAGGCTCTTTTCGGTGGTATCTGAAGGTATCTCAAGCCAATAACGCCATCATTAATAATAATAATAATAATAATAATAATAATAATAATGATGATGATGTTGATAAGAATAATAATATTTTTGGTTGCATCATCAGTCCAGAGCGTGTTTTGATGCAGTGTTCTATGCCACCCTATTCTGTGCTAACCTTTTCTTTTGTACACAACTACTACATCCTACATCGCCTTTTATCTTTTTGTCATATTCATGGCCTGGGCTACTCCTACCTTTCTTACCTCCTACACTTTCGTCAGAAACAAACTGAAAGAGTCCTGGGTGTCTTAAGATGTATCCTACCACTCTATCTCTTCTTCTCGTCGAATTTCGCCTAATCGATCTCCTATCATCTATTAAAAATCGTATATCATCATCCGTGACTCAAAATATAGCCTACCCATTTCACCTTCAGCATTCTTCTGTAACACCACATTTCAAAAGCTTCTATTCTCTTTCTTCGTGAGCTAGTTAGTGTCCATGTTTCACTTCCATGCAACGCCATTCTACAAACAAAAGTATTCAAAACTACTTTCTTATGCCTAAATCAGTGTTCGAAGTGAGAAGATTTGTTTTCTTAAGTAAGAAATGTTTCCTTGGTTGTGGTAGTCTGAATTTATGTCCTACTTACTTCTGCCATTGTTAGCAATTCTTCTACCCAAGTAACAATATTCATCTACTTCCTTTAAGACTTCATTTCCTAATCTAATATGTCTTGCATCACCTGAGTTCGTTCGACGCATTCCGTTACTTTTAGTTTGGGTTAATTTATTCTCTTCTTGTAGTCCTTCTCCAAGGCTGTGCCCATACCATTCAGAAATTTCTCCAGATCTTCTGTAGATTCAGATAAAATATTAATATCATTGGCAAATCTCAGAGTTGCGATTCCTTTTCCTTGTATTGTAATTCCCTATCAAATTCTTCTTCGATTTCCTTTATCACCTGTTCTACATAAACAATAATAATGGCTTAATTTTCTCTCTGCTATCATAAATCTTACGAGACTATGGAATGCCAAAATTTCGCCCTGAAAAATGTTTGTAAAATGTGACAATATATCGGTTGTTAAGGATCTCACGCATTTAGACACATTTAACAGATATGTACAAACGATGGGACATTGAATTATTATTTCGATCGGAAAAACTACTAGATATCATGCAGTGCGAGGTCTTAGGTTACAGCAGCCTTTATGCTGAGAATGAATTCCAAGAGAGGAATATATATTTGGAGTAGGAAATCCATTAATATTATACAGATATGCAATCATCTGGGACAGTAGTGTGATGAGAAAAATCAAATCAAACTTTTGAGAATTTAATTTCAGTCTGCCTCAACGGCAATCTACTGTAATAGGAATTGAGTTCTCAAAATAAATGTATTAAACTTCAGTAACTTGAAAATAATTATAATAACAGCGCGTGGCCTCGCTAGTGTCCTGATGTAGGTCATTTGAATTGATGCTTATATGCGACCTGCATGTAGTCCCTAGCTGTGATGAATTTTAATGCTGTAAACGGCACACATACCCAGACCCTGAGCCATCGGAATTAACCTATTAAAGATAAAATCCCTTACCCTGCCGTAAATCGAATCCGGGACGCGTTGGACCAAAGACCAGCACGCTAACCATTTAGCCATAGAGCCGGACACTGGATAATTATTCGGGTATTACGAATACATACTTGCCTGTTAAGGCTATGCTTAAAATTCTATACCATGGAAAATCCAGTCCTAACTGTATTGCAATCATTATACTTGTAAATTTTTGTACATTGTGATTCAGTGAGTTATTTTATAAATAAAATTGCTTTAAATGTAACTTCCAGGGTGTGAAGATGTCTGCTTGACAACTGAAAGTTGTAACTAGTTAGTCCTAATTTATGTACTTTTAAGTAACTGTATTCATGATGTCATCCCTATCACTCCTTTGTGTCTTTCATGTTTACTTCTAATATCTACTATATGTCATGAGAGAAAATATACTTCATTCGGAAGTATAATTGTCAGTGTCCAATATGGTGGAAACTCAACAGACGCTTCATTGACTTAGGCTAACTCTCTGGATATGTGAGTGGACATCAACATTTATTTTGTCCTACATCACATTCGCATACATATTTTAGAATTCCCCATTTTAAAAATAGTTTTCTTCCCCGTCCAACGCCACATCTTTAAATGACTGACAGTCTCCAAACTTGATAGCCTTTGTTGTAACAAGGGGGCTGGTGTTCTTGTAACTTCATCCACTCGGCAGGTCCACAAAGCAAGACATTTCCCCTTCGGAAAGAAAGAAACATCCGCCTGTGTGGTGTGGAGGTTAGTGGGATTAGCTGCCACCCCCAGAGGCCCGGTTTGATTCTCGGCTCTGCCAGGAAATTTGAAAAATTGTATGAGACCTGGAACGGGGTCCACTCAGCCTCGGGTGGTCAACTGAGTGGAGGGGGATACGATTTCAACCTCAGCCATCCTCAAAGTGGTTTTCTGTGGTTTCCCATTTCTCCTTCAGGCAAATTACGGCTTGGTACCTAACTTAAGGATACGGCGGCTTCCTTCCAATCTTCACTTGTCCCACAAGGCTCCTGTTCAGCATAGCAGGTGAGCCCGCCTGGGCAAGGTACTGGCCTTCCTCCTCAGCTGTATCCCTAACCAAAAGTCTCACGCTCCAAGATACTGCCCTTGAGCCGATAGAGGAGGAATCCCTCACTGAGCGCTAGGGAAAAACCAAATCTTGGACGGTAAAAGAATTTAAATAATAATAATATAATAATAGTTTTTATTTATATAGTGTCAGAAGCGATATATACTGCAGTAAGGAAATAATAATATGCCAGAGAAGCCTTCTCGTCGAGTACAGTTTGAAGTGGTATTGCCGTATCATTGTGTCCCCTGGGCAACGGACTACAGCTGTTCCTAGACCATAACAGAAGAGCAACATCCTAAATGTATTAATAATAAGAGGAAAATTTCGAGTGGCTATTGCTAGCCTTGTAAGGTAGACCCAACGACGAAGAGCGGTCGGCAACTGCAGTGTATAGAAAAATGCGTGTTATTGTGGTGGGGAATAGTGTTGGGTGTGGTTGCATGAATGTTGCGGACATTTCAAACATCGAGTTACCGAGAGGAGGGAATTAACCATTTAAGGTTATAATTAGAGCGCTGCACTGATGCGGATATCCGCGAAGTTAGTGTCTTGGCGGATACAAAGTATATGGTGGTGGTAATTATTGCTTTAAGAGGAAATACAACTAGACAACCATCCTTATTACAAACTGTATGCCGGTGCTGATAATTTTGCTGATAATTTCTAAATAATAATATTTACTGATTTTCACTCAGGTATACTCTTACTTTTCTTGTAGTTAGGCGACTCTTGACATTGGTATGGGAGAAGGGTGATATATAGAGCCTTGAGATCATAAAGCCGTCATTCTGACCTGAGCCTTTCTGTTGACGTCCTGAACCACCACAAATGGGAGGGTAAGGGCACCAGAGTCATAATATGCAATATCATAACCGATTTTGAATTCCAGAAATTTTTTAGGAATGCGCGCTTTTCCGAGAAATTTTCGTTGATGCAGATCGCAATCTGATATGCAGCGAACTATATCTAGAACTAGCATAGAGAAAGTGAAATCTGTTGCAGATAAATAAGGCTAGAAATTCTCCGGACGAGGAATTTAGATAGAAGTGGGTGGATATGATCAGCGTAAAATTTCAAACAACAGACAGTAAGCAGTTTCAGATTATAGAAAGGCAATGGAGGGCAAACAGGGATGCTGTAGTAGAAACAGCAACGGAATGCGTAGGAACAACTTTGTATTAAGATGAGAAAAAGCGAGCATCTTTGTGGAGTGATGACGTGAGAGCAGCCTGTATATGTAAAAGGTGGGCGTATCAGATTTTGCTCCAAACAAGGACTGATGCAGACAAGGAGTTCTAGGCATGTGAAAGGAACAGAACGGAAAAAAAAAATGTTGAATCCAAGAAGAATTCGTGGCAAGATTTCGGGAATAACCTGGAAAGGCTAGATCAAGCGGAAGGTACCTTTCTGGACAGTAATAAAGAATCTTAGAAAGGGAAGGAAGAAGGAAATGAATAGTATTTTGCGTTAATCAGGTGAAATAATATATCCCAAGGAATCACTGGACAAGTGGATGGAATGTTCTGAAAATCTTCCCAACGTAAAAAGAAATCTTTCTGTTGACATCGTGAATAATCGACCTCCTGGGGAGGACGACCATGATGGCGAAATTACGCTTGAAGAATTGGAGATGCTAGTAAATAAACTATATTTTCATAAAGCAGCAGGATTAGATGACACAGTGAAATAAATTGGGTGGCAGTGTTCTCACCCTCTTTACCGAATCCGCAATCCCGAATAGACGTTTTTATGAAGCTACCTTCTCCCGAATGCTATTTACCCAAATCCCTGTCCCGAATTTCAGTTTGCCGGGCTGAGTGGCTCAGACGGTTAAGGCGCTGGCCTTCTAACCCCAACTTGGCAGGTTCGATCCTGGCTCAGTCCGGTAGTATTTGAAGGTGCTCAAATACGACAGCCTCGTGTCGGTAGATTTACTGGCACGTAAAAGAAATCCTGCGGGACTAAATTCCGGCACCTCAGCGTCTCCGAAGACCGTAAAAGTAGTTAGTGGGACGTAAAGCAAATAACATTATATTATTATTATTATTATTATTTCAGTTTCTATTCATTTTCCCGAATAGAAGGGGACACATTCCGGGAAAGTAGGCCTACTTATTGCGAGTTTTCAACAAAGGGATGAATTAACAATGTGCACACCTTGCCACGAGCCGACCAACTCTAGGGAACGTAAAATTTTCGTGTTGTTCTGCAAGTTGGGGATGTTATGCGATGTTTTGGAGAACTCCGCGACAGAGTTTCGGATGAGGTACTTCCAATTTAATGTCATATATATCAGTGGCACACGAGATCGCGGCATAATGTAAGTAGCTGCACCTCCACGATATGGTAAAATATTGTGGAACAAGTTCAATTCCACATTAAATAATAATGTACACCGAAAAAATAATCTGTCAGAAGGCTTCAAATATCGTCTGCAGGTGGTGTTCGGGAAACATCATCTAGGCTTTCATAATGCTTTAACTGAACTGCAAAGGAAAGATAACGTAACTCCGACTAAGATTGCAGATTTGCATTGGGTAGACAGTCTGATTCGTTGGCTGAATGGTCAGCGTACTGGCCTTCGGTTCAGAGAGTCTCGGGTTCGATTCCCGGCCGGGTCGGGGATTTTAACCTTCATTGGTTAATTCCAATGGCTCGCGGGCAGGGTGTTTGTGCTGTCGCCAATATCCCTGGTACTCACACACCACACATAACGCTATCTTCCTCCACAATAACACGCACTTACCTACACATAGAAAATGCATCCCACCCTCATGTGAGGGTCTGGCTATCAAGGGCTGCGCTCGGCTAGAAATAGCCACACGAAATTATTATTATTATTATTATTATTATTATTATTATTATTATTATTATTCCGGGGTTATCTGTGGAACGCAAAGAGGTGAAGGAAGGTGCGGGTTGAATGGGTCTATCTACGAAAGTCAAAGGTTCTTTTAAAACTTTGAAATAAATGTTATATTTAATTTCAGAAAATCAAATTGTTAACAAACAAAATTCCTCGCTTTGTGAAAGGACACGAATCAGGTAGAATGACAAATTTGACACCGAGAATAGGTAATTTACAGGTTATTTGAGCTTCAAGCTCCAAGTTTACAATTTTACAATGTCGCTAATGTAGCGTTTAGTTATATATGGAGAGATATCTCCCAATAAATAATTTTCAACAGCACTTTGCTCCAAACGTTACAGTTTACGGCCTTCCAAAGGCAACACTCATTATTACACAAATCTCAGAAAAGAGCTTACATGCTCTCCAAATTTCACCAAGGGGACTGACTCCCAATTTCTTACAGCCTACTCAAGGGAACGTTTACACAAACATTACAATTTCTGGCCTCTCTAGGCCCAACCTACACAGGGGTATCTAGTACCCATACTATTGGGCCTTCGTGAAAAGGAAGAACAGGTTAAATTACTGGCCCAAACTCAAAATGTATGGAGGCGTACACTTTCGCTCCTAGAAAACCAAGTTTTAAAACCCTACTTGGGCTTGTGGCCCGATGATGCAGAGGCTAATCCCACACTACTGAGGTGACTAGAAAGAAAGGTTAAATAATGCTGTATAGGAAGAGAAACAGTTACAAAATCGTAGTCACCCCAAGATAAATTGAAGGGGAACTCGAGAGGGTAACGCACTCTCTATCCCTGAATTTACAATTTAAGACTATGAAATTTTACAATAGCAAGAAGTAGTTTACATTTTTAGGAAACATATTGTTACATAGTTAAAAATTAGAACCGTCCCCTCGGGTAAGTTTGCGGAGATAGCTACATAGATAGACAACTGGTGGCCACTACCTGGGCTGATGTTCTGCCTGCCGAAGAACTCGACGATCAATAAGACAATGTAACTTGAAAAAGCCGCAGCTTATATACCTGAGAGAAGGGTTCGAGAAGGCTCTGGACTAAATCCGGACACACCCTCTCATTTTTATTGGCTAAACAAGAAGCTACAAGAAGCGTACGATTGATTGAAAAATAATTACAGAAAATTTGTTATTGGCCAGACTCGAAAGCTGGCGGGATGAGAAGGAAGTGTAGCAGTCCTTGAAGTACCAAAATAAATGAAAGTTAATTTAGTTGAGAAAACCTATAAACATAAAACTTCTTTAAATCACTCATTCTTCCACCTTGCACCAGAGGGCATGACCTCAGTTTTTTGTAGAGACATCTATGGAGAAAAGTTCGAACTTCTTGATGTACACCAAAACAAAACAAATAAATCCAATCAATTTAGGAAACTTTACAATAACATATTACCCAGTTATTCAGTAGTGACATCTTTTGATCAATGTCCCAACTTTATGAATTATCAGTTTCAAGTTTCTTTCGATAGATAGTGTTCCCTAAGGCGCTTCATTTAAATGTTCGGTGTTGAGGTGTACCACCCAGTACAATTATTATTATTATTATTATTATTATTATTATTATTATTATTATTATTATTATTATTATTATTATTATTATTATTATTATTATTATTATTATTATTATGCGGGCGCAACCGAAAGACAGTGACCATAACTACAGACACAAATACGAGTTGTCGTGCTGGACTATCAGACCTTCGCTGACCACAAGAGGCACCTTGAATATCTGAGCCGGCCCCGTGGTGTAGGGGTGGTATGCCTGCCTTTTACCCGTAGGCCCCTGGTTCGATTCCCGGCCAGGTAATGGATTTTACCTAGATATGAGGGATGGTTCGAGGTCCATTCAGCCTACGTGATTAGAAACGAAGAGCTATCTGATGATGAGGTAGCGGCCCCGGTCTAGAAATCCAATAATAACGGCCGAGAGGATTCGTCGTGCTGACCACACGACACTTTTTTAAACATATTTATTTGTGAAATATGCCAAGTACATATATTTTTAAATGTTACATCTTCAAATAAATGTTCTAATTTCGGTACGGACTGGATTTTCTTCTCTATGCTATTTACATTTTACTTTTTATCGATCGTCATTCAAATGTTATAGAAATACCTAGGAAGTGGATCAAAAGGTTAGTTGCACTAACGCGCCGCAGCAGCGCGCTGTGTGTCGCAAACGTGGGCACAGCGGAGAAAGGGACAGACACTGCCCACACGTCTGTTAGGCAGGTCGCTGTGGTGTCTCGTCTAGTATTATGTGAATAGCGACCAAATGCAATGGCGCGTCAACTGGACGTTCACTCCAAATATGAGGTGCGTGCGACAATCCGATTCCTATGGGCCAAAAGGAAGAATTACACGGACATTCATAGTGAAATTAGTGCTGTGTATGGGGAGCGGGCCATTTCCCGGCAAGGTATCGTAAAGTGGTGTCAGAAATTCGAAGCCGGACGCACGGATATCACGGACAACTATCGCGAAGGCAGGCCCGCAACGTCCAGGAGCCGTGCAAAGGTCAACAGTGTGAATGCGATCATTAGACAGAACCGGCGCATTAAACTGAGAGAAATCGCGACGCAGATGAACATGTCGCATGGTAGTGTGTTCGCTATTGTTCGCGAGGACCTTGGATATCGTAAGCTGTGTCAAAGATGGGTCCCAGGTCTTCTCATCGACGAGCACAAGGGACAACGTTTCCAATCCTCCCTGGCGTAATTTAAACGGTATGCCGCAGACGGCAACGGGTTTCTGCGGCGAATCGTCACAGGCGACGAAACGTGGGTCCACCACTTCACCCCCGCAACGAAGCGAACATCAATGGAATGGGTGCACCCCTCATCACCACAACGAAAGAAGGCCAAGGTTCAACCTTCAGCCGGTAAAGTTACGGCGACAGTGTTCTTTGAAATGGAGGGTTTGCTGCACATGGAATTCATGCCGAAAGGAACGACGATCAACGCGGCGTCGTATTTTCAAACATTGCACCGGTTGCGTACAGCGATTAAAGAGAAGCGCCGGGGGAAATTGAGCTCCGGTGTGATTTTGTTGCACGATAACGCAACACATCACAAGGCCAGCCAAACGAGAGAACTGCTGCAGCGTTTCAAGTGGGAGGTATGGAAACATTTCACCCTACAGTCCCGACCTAGCGCCATGTGACTTTCATCTGTTCGGTAAGCTGAAAACGGAGCTCGGTGGTCGACGTTTTCAGACCGACGAGGTGGTAAAGGCCGCTGTCTCCGAGTGGTTGCAGAACGATGGAGGAAATTTCTATGCATCCAGCATCGACAAGTCGGTAGTGCGTTCGCAGAAATATTTGGAGTCTCTTGGAAACTATTAATTAATTTCGTGTGGCTATTTCTAGCCGAGTGCAGCCCTTGTACGGCAGACCCTCCGATGGGGGTGGGCGTCATCTGCCATATGTAGGTAACTGCGTGTTATTGTGGTGGAGGATAGTGTTATGTGTGGTGTGTGAGTTGCAGGGATGTTGGGGACAGCACAAACACCCAGCCCCCGGGCCATTGTAATTAACCAATGAAGGTTAAAATCCCCGACCCGGCCGGAAATCGAACCCGGGACCCTCGGAACCGAAGGCCACTACGCTGACCACTCAACCAACCAGTCGGACTTGTAAACTATGTGGAAAAGTGACGTTACAGTGTATGTCGTTATAGTCGTGTTGTTGTTGTATAGGTGGTGTAATAAATGACCGTAACTGGGAAGTGCAACTTATTTTCTGATCTGCCCTCGTAGTTTCACAGATTATTCTAGACAAAGACGTTACTTTACTGTGTTTTAATTTCTCTCTGTTGAGGATTTAGCGTCTGTAATGTGTTCGAAATTCCTGTTGCACTTTCTCAACTCCTGTAACAATACAAAACAAAAACACCAACAACAAAATACTACTTATCATAAAGTACTTAGATAATGTCCACACACTTCGTTGACTCGGGGAGCAACAAACTTCCATCTTGTTTTCTTCAGGTATGCACAGTAAATCTCCTTGTCCAAGCTGTTCAGCAGTAGTCATGATAAAATGGACTGTGTGTCCAATCATGCAGAGTGTAGAATTGTGTTTCGTTCTTGGGGTAAGGAGGTAATCTGGTCTTATGAATTGGTCCTCCCTAATGATTGTGAAGTCCATTTGTTGAAGAAATGCTATTGCTTGCATATAGACTGGTCTAACCCTCAGACAATTGGTCAGTCTGTGAGGTATTAAGTCACGTTGAGCGCAATATGAGCAGGAGTCCGAATCAGTAATTCGTATTCGATATAGCCGTTCCTTTGTTGGTACAATGTCATGGACTACCATATACATGTATATCGCAATTTAGCAAGAAGGTGAAGAGCACTAATGTTTTTTCAAAGCTGTTGAATGTCGGTGTTTGAAGGGACTTGATGAAATAAACGCATGAGTGGTGTAGGTGTTAGACGAAATAAATCAGCATAAACTCGACGTGTTATTTGAACTCTGGGACGAACTTGGCTTCCGTCAAATAGCACCATTCTGGCAAATAAATGCGGAGATACTTCAGGGCGGGCGGAACAATCCGATGATCAGGTGGATTGCGTAAGTCCATCACAGTAGACCAGTGTTTCAACCAAACAGATGAAAAGCTCCGGTGGTTAATTTATAATTTTTTCCCGACTCAACAAAAGGGCTTGACATTTAACGATGACGTTTACCAACCCTCCACCAGCTGTTGGCGAAAGATACAAGGTAGTTATCGGTACTTGGAAGATATTTCCACGAGAAATGTATCAGGAACTGGCACATAATTATCTGTCTAGCAAACGTTGCAGGCAGTGGTAGTACTTGTGCAAGATACCAGCATTGTGATAGAAGGTATGTGTGGACAGTCCAGATCCTTCGGATTAGAGAGAGGTATAGGCAGTAGAGTTCTTGTTCGTAGAATTTCATCTTGTTGATAACGGGTCCCCAGTTTTGTTGATTTATGTCACTGGTCTTTCGAGCGTGTTGGGTGTTTCTACCGTTTGTAGGGGTGGGAGTTGTGGTAATGGTGCCCAGGCTCCTAAAGGAATCACTTTGGATTTACGATAATTAATAGACAACCCAGATACTGTATTGAAATGTGCGAGATCATTTCGCATGTGGAGTACATTGTTATCCGAAGTTAATACTGCATTGACGTCATTCACATATACAGCTACCGCGAGCTTTGCACTTCCTTGTGTTATTCCTCCTATTTCCTTATGCAGCTTGCACCATCGAAGCCGGACATCTTTACAAATTGTAAAATATCCCATTATGCATTACTTGGATACTACTTCACAAGGTTAAGGGGAGTTATGACTGAAATTTGGAACTAGTACAATTTACCAGTTATCACAACCTTATTTTAAATGCAAGCATATATTAATATGATATAGCACCATACAAAATTTTGAGTTGCTTTGTTAATTTGTTGCAAGGTCATTAACAATATTGTTTATTTATTTTATCTCAGTCCGGCTCTATGGCTAAATGGTTAGCGTGCTTGCCTTTGGTCCAGTGGGTCCCGGGTTCGATTCCCGGCCGGATCGGAGATTTTGACCTTAAATCGTTGATTCACTTGGCTCGGGGACTCGGTGTTTGTGATGTCCCCTACATCCCTGCAACTCACACACCACACATAACACTATCCTCCTCCGCAATAACACGCAATTACCTGCACATTGCAGATGCCACCCAGCCTCCTCGGAGGGTGTGATTGACAAGGGCTGCACTCTGCTAGAAACAGCCACAGGAAATTATTATTATTATTATTATTATTATTATTATTATTATTATTATTATTATTATTATTATTATTATTATTATTATTATATCTTGCATGTAAAATGCTCCTTGCTGCACAGCTTTCATTATTCTGGACTATAATATGGCAGACTTGTCAAAAATACTCTTACATTGTATCAGAAACGCTGGTCCAGCTTCAGTGTTGAAGTATTTCAAACTTGAAATACGCGCCGCGCACCAACAGAACGGCCGGCTACAGCGGGCATGTGGGGAGTGACGTAGAAGCCAGCTCCAACTCGCCAAGGCTAAGTTGCGTCATCCATAGAACCTTCCAAACATTCTACCATAAATAAATCGTTTATGAGTTACGACACGAAAATAAGAATAACATCACTGTACAAACCATTTTAATATCTCCAGTACCACTAAGTTTAATTGAAATGCACCTCGGATTAAGGAAGTTATTAAGATAAATAGAACAGCTACAATCTCCGCGACTTTCGTATAAAAGAGAAGCGAGAATTCAACACGACACAGTCATGTCCTACAGTCGAACCAGGACGGTTGCTGATGGAAGTTGGTGCTACGATGTGACATTATGGAATCGAAGTCTACGATCTCAACTCTGCGAAGTTACGGTGAGAAGACCATTGAAACATTTCAATAGTCTTGCGAACTTAGTCGTAGAATCGAGAAGTGCGATACATCAAATATCTCAAAGTGATTGAAATATTTCTGCTGATAGCGAACTTAGAATCTTGAACAGTGCATTAGGACTTGTATTTTTTGAGTGGAACTTGAATGTCAGGAAACACTAAAACTTCACGTGTGAATTAACTTGTAATTTCATGGTATCCTTAAACGAACTTAGGACTATCAGTGAACGAAACTAATTTCACATGTAAAGCATTTGACTTCTTCTACGAAAGTGAATTAACTGCCATTCATAGTGTCACAGCAGTGATGAATAAATTTTGTAAATGCATGCAAAGTAATCGTAGAGCAGTAGAACTCTACAAATAGTTGAGTTATCTTATTCGAACATTAAACGCATAAGCGAACTATTTGTTTCGTGTATCTTCGTGTATCGTGTAACTTACGCTAAGAAGAATGCAAGTTCGATTCTATTGACATTCCGCTGCATGAAACTTAATTTATTTATTTTCTCAAGTGACCAGTTTATTTGCCTTAAAGAAATACTTGTTTTCGATTTCATTGGCATTCGACACGGCATTTTTGATTTATTTTCTTATACAGTACTTTCATGGGAATGATTAAAGTGAGTTCAGAAATTACACCTCAGACAAATACGTCCAATATGTCCAAGGGCTTAAATGCGTGTGTTCGCGCTATCCTTCCGAGTGAGTGATCTCGGCGAATCAAAATCCTAGACCTTCAAGATCTTCAAGAACTTCAAAAAATTTCTGGAACTTCAAGAACTTCTAGAGCTTGGAGTGTATGTGGTTCCATGGTGCCGAGAGCTGATCCATGGTGGGGAAGAGAGGAGTAGCAGAGCAACGCGGAACATCGACAGCCGAAGACGGAGAAAGGTCACGCCCAGTCTATCTTCTACTGTGCTGAGGTGATATGAACTTGACTTTTCACAATAAAACAAACAGTTTAAAAAAATATCCAAAACTTCATTCAAAGCAAATCGTCTCACTCCCTGTACCCGCTCCAAATTAACGTTCCGTACACGCCCTGTGTACCATCTCAATCTCTTCAAGCTATAAAGTACGGGCATTTACTGGTACAAAACTTAGTAATGACTGCATTTTGCAGTCAGGTGCAAACTATTGGAGAAATAAGTTTTTCACTATTTCATTATTCATACAATAGGAAAAAAATCTAGTTTGGTGCTAACTTACGTTCAAAAATACGATGTTAATATTTAACTGATAACAAAATACAGAACTACATTTAATTCCTGTAGATATTGGAACTTTATCAGAAAATTTCAGGGGAATCTGAAAAGAACTCAGTCGCAAGGAGCATTTTTGTAAGTTACTCCCTCAGACTGCTTTCTCCTCTTATGCACCAGCGTAGGCTTACTAAGAGGCAAACATATTCCAGCTGGTTTATTGAAATGGTAGTCCGAAAAAATTTTGAAGCCAATATTGTCTGACAGTGTGAGTGAAAGGGGCAACGGCTTTGTTCTTTATACACCGTGCTGCTAAATCCGGCATTCAGACCTTTAAAATGGCGTAAGGGAAACTGATAACGGGATTTGATAGAGGAATTTTTTTAAGGGTAAAATTAAAAATTCGAATTTTTCGTCAAATATCGCAACAATTCATTCATGACTCCCATAAAAAATGTACATACATTTTATTCGTGAAAAAGGAATTCGGGAAAATGTTACGTAAAGGAATCAGGAAGACAGACTGTCGGGAATGAGGATTCATGAAAAATGATTTTCGGGAAAATGAATGTTCGGGAATGTGGATTCGGGATTTTTGTACACGTTGTTTTAAGTCGCACCGACACAGATAGGTCTTATGGCGACGGTGGGAAAGGGTTAGCAGTGGAAAGGAAACAGCCGTGGGCTCAATTAAGGTACAGCCCCAACAGGTGCCTGGTGTGAAAATGGGAAATCACGAAAAACCTTTTTCAGGGCTGCCGACAGTGGAGTTCTAACCCACTATCACCCGAATACTGGATACTGACCGCACTTAACCGACTGCAGCTATCGAGCTCGGTCGGAAAATGTACGGGAACCGGAAGAGAAATATGATTAGCATGGAATGTTATTCAGGTATCGTTTGATAGGATGAAAGCAGTAATTGCACCTATCTATAAGCAAAGGAACAGGAAAGATTGCAACAATTATCAAGGGACACCATTGATCAGTATAATAGGCAAGATGTTCTCTGGCATTTTGAAATGGAGGGTGCGATCAGTGGCTGAGAGTAAGTCGGATGAAATCAGTATGGGTTTAGACCACAGAGGTGATGTCAGGCTCAGATTTTCAGTATGCTCCAGGTATTTGAAAAATGTTACGAGTGGAATAGACATTTATGTCGTATATCTAACGAAAGCCTATGAGAGAGAACAGAGGGAAAATATGTTTTGCCGCACTGGGGGACTGTGGGATTAAGGGTACGTTATTGAGAGCAACCTGGGGAATTTGTGTTGACAACGGGGCTGCAGTGAAAATTGATGATAGAATGCGTTCTTGGTCGAAGGTGCTTACAGGCGTTAAAGAAGTTAGTACTATTTACCTTTGTTCTTCATAGTTTACAAGGATCGTCTACTGAAACGTATAAAGTGGCAGGGGAGATTCAGGTAGTTAGAAATGTAGTAAGCAGTTTGGCTTATGCCGACGGCTTGGCCTTAATGGCAGATTGTTCTGAAAGCCTGCAGCCTAACGTCCTGGAGAAATACGTAAGTACAATAAGTACTCTATGATATGAAAATCAACCTTTCTAAGATCAAAGTGATGTCAATAGGGAAAAAACCAAAGAAAACTGAATGTGTGGTTCGGAATACAAAGCTGGAACAAGTAGATCATTTCACATATTTAGGATGTGTATTCTCCCAGGATAGTAGTGTGGTAGGTGAGACTGAATCAAGGTGCAGCAAAGATAATGCAGTGAGCTGACAGTTGCGATCAACAGTATTCCGGGAGAAAGAAGACTGTTCCCGAAGTTACTGTCTTTTCATAGGACTATTTTCAGACCAACTTTGCTTTACGGGAGTGGAAGCTGGGTAGACTCAAGGTATCTTATTCATAAGTTAGAAGTAACGAACATAAAAGTAGTGAGAATGATCGATGGTACAAACAGGTGGAAACAACGGCAGAAAGTTAGTCGGAATCAGGAGATAAAAGCTAAGTTAGGAAAGAACTCGATTGATGAAGCTGTACGCATACTCCGTCTTGGGTTGTCGGGTCATGTGAGACGAATGGAGGGAGATACGTTACCTCGGAGAACGGGAGACTTGGCCTGGACAGTAAGAGAAGCTGAGGAGACCAAGACGACGATGGTTGGACTCAGAGATTGAAAGATAAGAGTTATAGAACTAAACGAGGCCAGAGAGCTAGTTACAAATAGAGGATTGTGGAGGCATTTAGTAAATTCGCACAGTCATGCAGACTGAACGCTTAAAGGCCTAAGGCCGCGTGCACACCGAGCGCGCTTCGCATAGTGTGTCGCGTGTTGCTCAACGCTAAGCGTCACGCTAAGCATAACCAGTGCTCTGTTCGTAATCCAGGTGTTCACACCGTCCGCGCTCTGCTGCACTGAACGCCTATCTTACAGCTAAGCGAAGCGCCAGACAACGCGCAGTGCTGGTTAATTGCTTAGCGTTACCTAGCTGGTTCTGAATCTATGGGAGAAGAAATTATTCATGCAGTGTTTCAAAGAGAAGAAATATGGAACCCAAGACACAAAAACTATAAAAATGTAACTGTTTTGCAAAATAAGTGGACTTAAGTATCTACAACAGTTGTAACGCATTCCTACAGTAAACATATACAGTAATATTACTTCCACTGTCACACTTTACTGGGCTTAACATTGTGACAGGATGAAATTGAGTATGATTTTTAGTGCCGAAAGTGTCCGAGGAGAAGTCCGGCTTGCCAGGTGCAGGTCTTTTGAATTGACGCCCGTAGATGACCTGCATTATGATGAGGATGAAATGATTATAAATACACACATACACCCAGCCCCCGTGCCAATGCAATTTACTAATTATGATTACAATTCCCGACTCTGCCGGGAATCGAACCCGGGACCCTGTGACCAAAGGCCAGTGCGGTAACCATTTAGCCATGTAGCCGGACACTTTGTGACAAAGTCATAGAATCTCCCAGACTATGTCATATCGGTTTATAATTTTGCCAATGGAGGGTGGTAACATGAAGAATATCACTCTGCAGGCTAGTAGTGGGCTTGGAAGTAAATATTTCTATTTATTAATTATATTTGTCACACATTTACTCCACTTTTGTTACGATGATTAATTGTGTATGCTAATTGTAACAATATTGCAAAATACTACAGTATTTATAATTATTATATAAAGAGCGTGATTTAATCGGAAATTTAATTGCCACGTGTTTGTTACACGGTGCTCCTAGATAATTCGTTGAATTTCTCCCAATACTTCTCTGCTACTTGACGCCACATTTCAGTTGCAGGGTTTGGAAGGTCAAAGGTATTTTTTGTCATTCTTAAGTAATCATAAAATTTATCGCGATAAAGTCTTGCATCTCTGTGCAAACGATGGAATTCTCTGAAAGTAATTCGTTCTTCATTAAATTCATGAACCCACTTTCGATTCTTTTTCCTAATTTTCAATTTTAGGTAATTGTTATCCATCAGTAAACTGTTTCTAGTGTACTTGGATAACGGCATTAGTTTGTGACCACCCTAAAACGCCTCGCACCAACCTAAGCGGAGAGCACGGCGTAGAGTTTTCGGTGTGAACAGCAAGCACGCCTTGCGCTATGCATAGCATTTCACGCTACACGCGACACACTATGCGAAGCGCGCTCGGTGTGCACGCGGCCTAACGGTCTATAATGAAGATGTAGGATGTAATAATATAGACTCAGATACATACAGCGTGCATAACAATTCTATTTGTGTCATATATACTGAAACAGGAACGCCCGTACTTCAGTTTTGTGGAGATCGTGGATAACGCCAATACTTTAGAGAGTACGATAGAAGGGTAGTGAAATGAGTTCATAGTTAAAGTGGAACTTGCAGTTTATTCAGAAAAATACATGGAAATTATATCACCTTTTACAGACGAATGGTTTGAATGTCCTTGAAGATGTAATGAGGCGTCGTTCCACGTTGTCGGCGTCGTCTCACGGCGGTTTTAGCCCTTGGTTTTGAAGGAGACTCGAACCTGGGGCGGTCGTCTGATGATAGTGCAGCGTGGAATAGTTGTTGAGTTTTGTATTCCACTGAGTCCCAAAAAAAAAAAAAAAAAGGAGAGAAATGTAAGACTTTCGCACAGAATGTCAATAGAATCTGATACGACAATTCTCTACCGCAATGCACTGCAAATTATGGCGAGACACTGTTTTCTGACCGAATAAATTCCACTATAAATGGTATTGGATGCACATTTGAAAAAAGAGATGAATTCAAAATCACAGTTCTGTGAGAATGATTAATATTGTTCGTGCAATAGTCACTATCGAACTTGAAGTGATAGGCAATGAAAATAATCTGGAACTTTCTGAGATACGATGATTTACCACTTCACTTAATCTCAGTGCAAAAGAAAATAAAGTCCTTCGGACGCAGTCTCTGCACTGTCTGTAATGAGTACATGCAATGTTCTAGCACACACACACACACACACACACACACACACACACACACACACACACACACACGGAGAAATAAATTAAAGTTTCTGCGAAGACAGAAAGAAATAGTTTATGACACAGTCTTGTGAAAGAGAACCAAGTTCTGTTACGACTCACTCTTAACAAAAAATCACGTAATTTCTCAGAGGTAAATTTTCCACTGAGGCACAACATTACACGTAAATGTAGACACAGTCTTTATGAGGGGATTTAACATAGTCTCTTGAAAGGAAATAAAGGCACCTTATTTCACGAATCAGCACAGTCTTTAAAAGGAAATATCGGCACAGTCTTATGTTAGCACGGTTATGTGAAGTGAATTAACACAGTCTTTTGAAAATGAAGGTTGGCACAGTCTTATGAAAAGAAAATGTCGACACTGTTTTTCTCACGGAGTAATTGGCACAGTCTTTGAAAGAAAAGTAGGCACTGTCCTTTATGAAAATAATAACACTGTCCATGAAAAGAATTGTACTTTCACTAGGGCACAATTTCACGAAATATCCTAACACAGTCACCTGTAGAGGAAGCAATTAAAGCACAGTCTTTATGCCCTACGTCCTTTAAGCACAGTTTCAAAATATCAAGTACCGGGCGAGTTGGCCGTGCGCGTAGAGGCGTGCGGCTGTGAGCTTGCATCCGGGAGATAGTAGGTTCGAATCCCACTATCGGCAGCCCTGAAGATGGTTTTCCGTAGTTTCCCATTTTTACACCAGGCAAATGCTGGGGCTGTACTTTAATTAAGGCCACGGCCGCTTACTTCCAACTCCTAGGCCTTTCCTATCCCTATCTGTGTCGGTGCGACGTAAAGCCCCTAGCAAAAAAAATCAAGTGATTACTGTACAGTCTCTTCAATTACACAATTCACGAAACGAAATAATGTTACTCGGCTCGACAGACCGATATTGTCAGTGAATAAACTTTCGCTTACACGCGAAGTTAGAGCCCACAGAAAAGGCTTTTAACACTCGTATTGCGTATTTTAGAACCCCGGTTCTTAGCCGGACAGAGTAACGAGCTGTATCACATCAGCGAGACGACTGGTTCATGATGAAGTACTGTGACACACACTGTGACATACTGACACACTCTGATCTCTTCGAGGCTGGCGATCCCCTTATATTACACAAGGTCGGACGGCGAGACTGGAAATATGAGCTCCAAAAGAATGTCCTATCTCGGCCATCCTTCCGCCGATTTTAATGACATTTTGGGTAGTAGCATTTGTTGTCCAGGCCTACAAGGTGACGTTCTCGAAATTACGATTTAACCTTCCGTTCGTGATGAAATGCCATAGAATCGAATGGAACGTTCGGTGTGACGTCACTTGACCTTGGCGGGCACTCTGTAGCAGCGCTTGCTTGCATGCTGTGCCCTATAATGCCTGCGCGCTCAGCGCTCATTTTGAATCCATACAGCTGGGTGTTAGCGTGTTCTTCTCAAGAAATACATGAACGCGAATGCTCGCAGGGCATTTCTGTTTCAATACCACTTGAGTGACAATTTTGATATCTGGTTTTACTTTACCTGTTGGAAAGGAAGCAGGAACTGCATTGGACGATATATTGCTGTGATTACAGTTATTTGAACTGGATAACCACCGAATGTACCATCAGAGATTGTTTACATGACAACAAAGCAAAAATCTACGACTCGGAGTGGTGAAATGGCTTCTTGTATTTATTCAAAAATTCAACTTCTTCTGTCTTATTTAAACCTGGGAACTTAGGATCTGTAATTGGACACTCTACTGCCTACCCACAGAGGGAGATATCTGAAATGCAGAACTAGAGTTTAAAAGGGTTATTAGGAGACTTCACAGTAAGATTATATAAGGCTTTGGACGTTAATGTAATGCCGTGGGCTGTAATGGTACTTTGTCGCTTGAAGCAACCAACAAAAAAAAAAAAAAAAAAAAAAAAAAAAGGGAGAGGATGTAGATATATCCACGAAAAGGTAGCAGCTCTTTTGTAAGCCACTCTGAGTGCATGTTAATACCCTCTAAAATAGTGGTTGCCAAACGTTTTTGATCGCGGTTCACGTTGGACTTGATAAAAGAATTGCCGGATCCTCGAATGAATCCTATTATAAATATCCCTCCGAAATTATAGTATATTACTGTAACATCGCGTTATTAATATCGACAGTAGGTCTTCTCACAAAGAGCCAAATAAGATTTATCATAATTTAATTTTTGTGTTGATTCAACCGTCTTTAAATTAGCAGCACTGGATGTGATACATGGCATGGTGAATCAAAGATTGGGAAATGTAAATTTTATTATTGTACGTTGCAGATCTAAGATGAAATATTAATTGTTGACTTGAAATCATTGTCAACCAAATTTATGTCTCCAAACATACTTAAATCGTTGGTCCCGAGAGAAAAATTTATTGCAAGACGCACGCACGTACGCAAACACGCACGAAAAACACACACACACCAAGCAGATATAATCTATAACCAGTTATTCTTCACCGATATCGCACATCCAACAAGAAATTTTAATACCTGACGACCTTACGGTATTCAATGACACTAGTGATGGGATTTCCGTAAAAGTTATCCTATTTTCTTGGAAACAATATCACAGATTCTAAAGATGTAAACTAGTGGATTTCTGGCTTAAAATAATCAAACATTAATACCTGGAGGTATTTTTCAAATTAAAAATACAAAAATAACATTATTTTTTTTGAAATTCATGATGGTGAGTGGGTTGCTGCATATGGTTCACTGTTATTGTATCACATTTGTTGTTCAGTTCACGTTTATTGAATTACATTTGTTGCTCATTTAACTGCTATTGAACCACACTTGTTGTTCATGTCACTGTTATTGAATAACATTTGTTCTTCATTTCACTGATACTGAATTACATATGTTGTTCATTTCACTGTTATTGAATCACATTTGTTTATTTCACTTTTATTGAATCTTATTTGTAGTTCATTTCACTGTTATTGAATCAGATTTGTAGTTCATTTCACTGTTAGTGAATCATATTTGTTGTTCACTGCACTGTTATTGAATCACATTTGTTCATTTCACTGTTATTGAATCATATTTGTAGCTTATTTCACTGTTACTGAATCACATTTGTTGTTCATTTCACTGCTATTGAATTACATTTGTTGTTCACTTCACTGTTAATGAATTACATTTGTTCTTTTCAATGTTATTGAATCGCATTTGTAGTTAACTTCACTGTAATTGAATCACATTTGACAATTATTTCACTGCTATTGATTCAGATTTGTAGTTCATTTCACTGTTACTGAATCACGTTTGTTGTTCATTTCACTGCTAATGAATCATATTTGT
This sequence comes from Anabrus simplex, assembly GCF_040414725.1. Classification (NCBI taxonomy): domain Eukaryota; kingdom Metazoa; phylum Arthropoda; class Insecta; order Orthoptera; family Tettigoniidae; genus Anabrus; species Anabrus simplex. Next base: position 1,147,454,027 of record NC_090266.1, on the reverse strand, counting down.
AGCTCATTTCACTGTTACTGAATCACATTTGTTGTTCAGTTCATTGTTATTGAATTACATTTGTTGTTCAATTCACAGCTATTGAATAACATTTTTTGATCATTTCACTGTTACTGAATCAGATTTGTTGTTAATTTCACTGCTATTGAATCACATTTGGAGCTCATTTCTGAATCACGTTTGTTGTTCATTTCACTGTTATTGAAACACATTTGTTGTTCACTTCACTGTTAATTTCACTGTTATTTAATCACATTTATTGCTCATTTCACTGTCATTGAATGACATTTAGTCTGCTGTACGCGAAGTCACAGTAGTTAAACACAGGAATTATCTGCTGTTTACTTTCAATCATTACGCGCGTAGATGTTTTCAGTGACCCAAAATGTGGTTATCGGTTGATTCCGAGTCAATATCTCCTAACGGTAATGGCATAAAAACGCAAGTCTGCTGTGGAGTACGACTTGCTGTCATCGTTCAGCGATACAACCGGCATCTGGTGAGTGTAACTCGGGATATTTTCTACGATTTCGTCAGGTGCTGAAGTGCCTTTCGGGCGCAAGAATCAGATATGCCAGAGCCAATTTTGAACCTTAGTCAGTCTAGCAGTAAACTAATACACTAACCCCTAGACCACAGTAGCGGGCTCAAATATTCGCACATGGAGCAAAACTTGAGAAGTAAAAAAAAATGTTATCCAACAAAAATTCAGTAGCACATTGCTTCAATACTAGCCTCTTAACTGGGCATGACGTATATATTCGTTCGCTCAATGTTAATGGGTAATGGGCATGACGAATATATACGTACGCGTCTTTTACCGCGAATATCTCCTGGGTATGACGAGTTACTTTGCCGCGTCGTGTATTGTCGCCTTAATTGATGTTTTTCCTACACGATGGCATCAAATACCACACGTTACGGTTCTTGAAGGTTATTTTACAACTGTACGGTGCTACTAGTCCGCAGTAGGCCAAATATGGCAGCATCTAGTTCAAAGCGTAAGTTCGAAACGCTCGAAGAAGGCGAGATTATTCAACACTTAGAGAATGATTGTGACGATTTATCTTCTCAGAAATCCAATGATGAGTGGTTTGATACAACTGAAGGCGAGTCTGATAGTGAAAGTGATTCAAGAGAATGAGAATAAAGAGCAAGATGAACAGCATGACGAATCGGATGAAGGCGAAGTGTTAGACATGTTTCATCCTTTCCCGCCGCGTGGTGTTTCACGCCAGAAATTCGTATTTTCTGGTGCTATGGTGTAAATGCGGACTTCGACGATAAATCCAATGTGTTGGAATATAGGTGATGGTATATTTCAACTTATTGCCGAACAAACCAATTTCTATGCTAAACAGTTTTTAGAAGCCCATCCGAACTTGAAACCACAGTCACGAGCGAGAGATTGGGTGGATACAAATCCAACTGAGATAAAAACTCTAATTGGACTTCTAATGCTGCAGCGGATAGTTCATAAGCCAGAAAATAGTATTTCTCAAAACGGGAAAGTATCGCAACCCCTTACTTTTCGAAAATATCTCTGAGAAAAATCACTGCAGTTCTAGTGAGGTAAATGACGTAACTGACCGTGAAGTTATTGTAAAATCTTTCACAATGTAACTAGGATGATGTGTAATTCGTAAATATTCCTTTCTTTTATTTGTTTTAATTTTAGGTGCTAACATATGAACAAAACACTCAAATTTCAATCAGGTAAATGACCTTGCAGTTAATGAAAAATGGTTCAGAATGTGACATGAATGATATAATATTTATAAATACCCCTTTCTTTTATTTGTTTCAACTTACGGCTGTAAAGTATGGGCTAAACTCTCAAATTCCAACCAGGTAAATGACCTTGCAGTTAATGCACAAAAGGTTAAAAATTTCTCTAACACAAAAATTAATTAATTAAAATTCCTTTACCTTTTGCACCACAGATGAATGATATTAATGATAATACTAACTTTTCTGCCTATCCTGCCGTGTAACAAAAATCTGCTGAAAAAAATACACGGGGGAGGTTACACCAAGCACATGAATAATACCCAGTTAACAGGCTAGTTCTTCGTGGCTCAGGCGGCAGCACGCCGGCCTTTCACTGCTGAGTTCCGTGGTTCACATCCCGGTCACTCCATGTGAGCTTTTTGCTGGACAAAGTGGAGGCGGGACAGGATTTTCTCCGCTTACTCCGTTTTTCTCTGACATCTTTCATTCTAGCAACACTCTCCATTTCATTCCGATGATGATGATGAAGAATTGGCTTTTCGTCGCACCGACACAGTTAGGTCTTATGGCGACAATAGAATAGGAAAGGCCTAGGAGTTTGAAGAAAGCGGCCTTAATTTAGGTGTCAAAATGGGAAACCACGGAAAACTATCTTCAGGGCTGCCGACAGTGGGGATCGAACCCACTATCTTCCGGATGCAAGCTCACAGCTACGCGCCTCTAACCGCACGGCCAGCTCATCCGGTAACATTTCATTCTGTCAGTGCTTAATCATTGCCCCAAAGGAGTGCAACAAGCTTCGGCAGCCGGCCGAAATTTAGTCCGCAGCAGTTTCTTTTACGTGCCAGTAAATCTACCGCCACTAAGCTGACGTATTTGAGCACCTTCAAATACCTGCCATGTTAGGGTCAGAAGGCCATCGCCTCGACAATCTGAGCCACTCAGCTCGGCAAATAAAATAAGTAAAATAATATATAACTCTATGCAGTACATTGAACCTGACTAAGATAAATTTCACGAGTTCTTGCAGCAAATATTTTCTAGCTGAGCGTCAAAAGAAAGGGATATACTGTAAATGCAATCTAGGATATTTTATTACAGTTTTGAACAGGGATAATCACTTTGCGCCTTATAAAGTACTAAGTCCGCCTCTGTGGTGTAGTGGTTAGTGTGATTAGCTGCCACCCCCGGAGGCCCGGGTTCGATTCCTGGCTCTGCCACAAAATTTGAAAAGTGGTACGAGAGCTGGAACGGGATCTACTCAGCCTCGGGAGGTCAACTGAGTAGAGGGGGGGTTCGATTCCCTCCTCAGCCATCCTTGAAGTGTTTTTCCATGGTTTCCCACTTCTCCCCCAGGCAAATGCCGAGATGGTACCTAAGTTAAGGCCACGGCCGCTTCCTTCCCTCTTCCTTGTTTATCCCTTCCAATCTCCCCCCCCCCACAAGGCCCCTGTTCATCATAGCAAGTGAGGCCACCTGGGCGGGCCTCAGTTGTATCCCCCGACCCAGAGTCTGAAGCTCCAGGACACTGCCGTTGAGGCAGTAGAGGTGGGATCCTTGGCTGAGTCCGAGGGAAAGACCGACCCTGGAGGGTAAACAGATGAGGAGAAGAAGCAGAAGAAGATAAAGTACTAAAATTAAAACTAAAACAGAACCAGATCCGGAGTTCTACAACAGGAAAATTAGAATCTGTAACGGAGAGGAAAGAAAGCGTGCAACGAAAGATACTTTAGTTCGGCGCACGTAAAGAGCTTTCATAAGCTGTGTAAGGAACTCGTTTCCGAAAAGAGAGCTTCCCGAGATAACTCAGTGAAAAGGATATTTTCTTCCAAGGGAAATGGGTGGAAAAATCTATACAATTATGTTAGGAGAAGGAGAGATGTGTCAGTGATAATGCTGGAAAAAAGTGGCGTAATTAAGAATAATAATAATTATGCGAATTGCTTTACGTCCCACTAACTACTTTTACGGTTTTCGGAGACGCTGAGGTGCCGGAATTTTGTCCCGTAGGAGTTCTTTTACGTGCCAGTAAATTTACCGACACGAGGCTGACGTACCTATTTGAACACCTTCAAATACCACCGGGCTGAGCCATGATCGACCCTGCCAAGTTGGGGTCACTGGGCCACTCAGCTCGGTACGCAATTTCGGAAAATATAATTATAGCTATTGAGTCGAGTGATTGGTATGGCTTTTTATTTAACGAGCAGAACAACATGGTGAGGGACATTAACGGTACAGTTGTTCTCTCTTCCAAATAAGTCACAGAGAAATTCAGGAAACAATTAAAGATTTGAAGAAAAATAAGTCGAATAGCCTGACAATATTTCTAAGGGTAGTTCTTGAAATTGGAGGCAGAGTGATTGGAAATATTAGCTAATACATCTATCACCAACATGCAAATTCCTGATAACTGGAAGAAAGCAAATATATTTAAGATTTTTAAAGTTGGGATGAGGCTGCTAGTTGAATATAATCGTCCAACTAATTTCACGTTCATTGTAGCTATGTAAACAATTCATTCAGAATATTTAATGGAATAGTGAAAGAAACTGTCGTGGATTAATGACCGGCAACATTGTTTTGGAAAAGGATTCTCTTGTGAAAGTTAGATGTTGTCGCTCCTTCAGGATACTGGCGAGCCACTGGACAAAGGTGCTCATGTTGACGCTATTGTAATAGATTTTACTTTAGTTTTGATATGGTTCCACATGATATTGTGATCCAGAAACTAATGGAAACAAAGGATGATAAACGGTAGCTCTGCGTATGCGAGAATTTTTGACAGATCGCGAGTGAAGCGTGAAGTGAGAAGTAAATACTCTGACGAAGTTGCCAAAACTTCGGGTGTCGTGCAGGGTAATGTTGAGTCCCTTATGTTTATGGCATTTATCAACGATCTGCCGAATAAAGTGCAAAGTAACTGTAGATTGTTTGCGAATGTTTGTATTATATGTAGAAAAGTCTGGCGATAATAGATTATTACAAGCCAATTCAAATTTAATACATCATTGGGCACTTGACACCAAATTAAAATAAATTCACGAAAATACGGTCTCATAAGAATAGGTAGAAAAGAAATGCAAGACGACTTTCGATACTGTCAATAAGTAGGAGTCTTCGTTCAGGAAATGGAACAATCTCGTAGGGGGTGTAATGACTGGAAGAGTACACGTCTTTCTATTCTGTGATGAGGGTGCGAAACAGCGGCGGGGCTACTTGCAATCGTGAAGCCAGTGATGGAATGTGGAGCATCCGTATGGGACCTGAACCAAACAGAACTAGAGATGGTACAGTGAGAGGCTGCGAGATTCGTACTAAATAGTTTCGATCCTAGCAGTAGTGTGGCAAGTATGATGGAGAAACTTGGATGGGACACTGTGGAGGCCAGAACGAAAAGAACACGGTTGTGGGCCATGTCCAATGCCTATACGAGTTAGCTTGGGGAGAGTTGAACAGTCGACCTCAAGCAGGACCGAACTTAAGGGAAGGCCGAAGAAGGTAAACCGTGGTAAATGTTCGATTGTAAATCGGAGATCTGATCATTTAGAACACATCACAAGCAGCAGTTATATAACCTTTTCCAAAATTGCAATATGCTTCAGGAATGGACTCCAGTATTCTGTAAATGTTGTGTAAATTTCTATGTGATGGTATTATATTTTCTATGTTAAGCTAGCAGCAAATCATTGTACCATTCAATGCCTTGTAAATCGCATTGTTAATGTATTTTGAAGTTACGTGTGAATTTGTGTGTGATTGTCTTGTAATTATTGTGCTACACTTCTGAAGTATTATCCATTATGGCCAGGAGATCAACAGCTGTTGATAGTTTGGCCGCCAATGAATTATTGTTGTATATTCCAATGTGTTGCCATACGCTGAATAATAATAATAATAATAATAATAATAATAATAATGTGGTGTTACACTACCAGAAATGGAATATGTCTGTATAGCTTCGTTGTGATCATTTTATCTTTCGTTAATTTCGCATGAATTTCTATGAGACTGCTTTTATTTATGTTAAAATAGTCGCAATTAATTTTTAATTGTCATGTAGTTGTTGTAATGCATTTTTATTCTTCTTTTCTTGTAATGAAATTTCTTGTTTTGATATAATTTCTTCAAATAACTGTTTTCATCTGAGTGTTTGTTGAATGTAACTTATGTCTTCTTTTAACTTCATTGCTACTTTAATGTAAGCGGACATTGACATCATGATATCTCCCATTTGTACTGTATTTCTTGTTCATAATAATAATAATAATAATAATAATAATAATAATAATAATAATAATAATAATAATAATAATACGACGTAGGCGTTGTTTCAAAACTGCATTAGTCTTAGTTCAAAGTAAGTTACACTTTATAGTAGGTTATTCAAATTCAATGAATGAATGAATGAATGAATGAATGAATGAATGAATAAAATACTCCTCCCTCCCGGTCACGGATGACCACCCAATGGGGACTGAGTATCCGTGTATTGTAACCAAAACACTTACATGCAGTTAGTTTCGTTAGTATTACAAAATACCAGAGATATTCCAATGAAACAAAGAAAGGTTTTCATGAGGTATCCAGTGACTGTGTTTGTGAAATCTGCAGCTCACAATGTTCACTATACCACCTGTTCGACTGCACACAAAGAACATTACCTTTTTTCTCACTTTGCATAAGGTGAAATCTTGTACTGCCAGTGTAATTTTTATATTTTCAAATCATATGTACTCATTGTGTGAATATTAAATATTATTATATTCAAGGACACTTCCTCATGTATATCCTTGCTACATATTTATTACGTGTACCTTCTTTGTTTTCGCCTTCTTTAGACTTCTTTTCCCATATTCCGCTGATAATATTACATAATTTCTCTGCTCTTCTTGGTGTCTTCCATTCTCTGTTTAATAGCCTAGCAAGTGTATAAAGTTCAGGTTCATTTTCAGCTTTACCAATTTCTTTCCATCTATATATTTCTCCCTGATTTTCTTGTTTCTTTACAATTAGCAGATATTCCCCTTCCACGTGTTTATTGCAAAACCAATCCATTGTTTTTTCGTTATTTTTTCTCCCAAGGCTTTATCCTTATACACTCCAAATTAACCACCAAATTAGTAGATTATTAATGTGAATACTAATGAAATGAGGAATATACAAAGCACCCACATTTCCCAGTACCGAACTAAGATTGATGACCCCTTTTCTTGAAATGAAAATAATTTATACACATCAAAAGAGCAATACTATCCACTTTCAATATTAATTCAAAGACAAATGTCGGCCAATGTTAATGTACCACAATGATGATGACCAATTTACTGTGTGCTCAGAAACTCTGCTAAAAAAATCTAATTCTTTCCTTCTCTCAGTCACATAAACTGAATATGTGTTCGTAATAATGGGTACTGAATAGAACAGGAACTAGCTCAAGCTTTCACCCTAATAATAGAGGCGAGTTCTTCAAGACAGTAGAGCCAACGTGACGAAATAAATAGAACTGCAAGCGGAACACAAAGTCACTGAAAATGTCCGCTGAAGTTTTCGACGAAACATTTAGGTAAGGTGACAAGGCGTCTACTTTTATCCGCAAATGCCCCCTTTTTAGACCATTGTCCGGGGCCCGGGTGGATTGTTTAAAAAACCTGGAATGTCCTCCTGTTTTAGTAAATCTGCTTATTTTGAGGTAATCTGTTTTAATACTTCGTTTTTACAAGTATTCGTATTGATGGACAGAAACGTGATTATGGATATACAGTACACGCGATTATTCCATGCATGCCTTGTATTATAATCATAGTCGCTATTTACCACTCTGTATATTGCATGCTTCTCTCTCAGCAATATCCCATCAGAGCACTGCTATGTTAATGTGTGATAACGTGACAAGTGACAGAAGAAAACCGGGACAAGGAAGCCTGTTTGAAATGGATGGCGCTGAAAGTAACATTGATTATTGTGTTGTTGAAATGTATATTCTCTATCGGCTTTCAAACTGATGATGTGACATCTTTTGATCAGTTCTGCAATTTCAAACAATTCCTGAATGAGACTGAATATAACAAGTTACCCTTGTTGTCAAAAATGGGCAAAGTTGATTGTAGTTCAGAGTTATTAAAACTTGCAGAATACATTTTTCTATACCAGGGCACAGTGAAACTGTAGAAAGAGTATTTTCGTCGATTTTAGCACAATGTACTGATAGTAGGAACCGTTTTAAACTAGAATATGTGAAAATTCTATTAATAGTTCAATATAATCTAAAGGAATGTACAATGTGTATATGTTACACACGTCATATCTGCTAAAGGCAACAGAATTTTCAGAAAAGTACGAGCAAGGCGTGTAAATTAGTTCCATTGTTTAATTTTTGTGAGAATTTACTATATGATATGGAAATGAATACATTTTGTTTATGTATGTGAATATTAGAATATATACGTAGGTCGAGTCATAAGTCATGGCAAATATTTTTTTCTCGCGAAAAGGAGACAACACTGACAATCTGAGATGTGCATTTGGAAACGTACCGTATGTACTTGCGTATGATGCCACTAGATGGTGTATGTAAACAGCAGTGTGGGTCTAAGCATGCCCCTAAGTTCACTGTGTGAGTGAGAGCGTCACAAAATGGAAGTCAACAAGCAGGAGCAACGATCGTATATTAAAATAGCAGTTCTCCGCGGCAGAAATGCACGCCAATGCCATGCAGAGCTGCGGGAAGCATTAGGTGTGCATGCCATTCCCTATAGAACAGTGGCGAGGTGGGTGGAGACGTTCAAACGGGGTAGAGTATCAACTGCCGATTTGCCTCGCCCAGGCCGTCCAGTGTCCATGGACAAAGCTGCACAGCTGGCAACGCACAGTGGAAACCTTGGGTGAATATTTCGAAGGTCTGTAACCAGTGGAGACCTGTCCTATGTACGTAGTCTTGTGCAGTTGCTGTCTATACCATATTAAAACAATGTTTACCAATGGTCTGTGTTCTGTCACTTTCCTACGAGAATTTCCTGAAGTCAGAATTTGTCCTTAGGCACTATGCATAATTACATGCCCTATATTTCCAAATGTATATCTTAGATTTTCCTCGTTGTCTCCTGTTCGAGAGAAAAAAATAAATAGTTGCCATGACTTATGACTCGACCCTCAATGGAGGATTTTTGTGTCCTCTTTGTTTTCGGTATTGTCCTCCTTTTAAAATATTTTTGTCCTCTTTTTTCACCTATTTGTATCTGGTTACGCTACGAACGTGTCTGTACATCCTAGAAGATTTCACTTTTATAAACTGAAACTTTTAAATGCAGGTTACACTAGCAGTAACGGTAATGAAATTATGTCAATGTGTCCTATGCTTTCCATTGAAATGAGTATGAAGTTGTGTCCGCTTGTTTCAGGCAAGGAGAAGCTTGGCGTGCTTGTAGCAGAACCTGTGCGCCTAGTACTCGAGAGCGACGGAACACAGGTGGAAGACGGCGAGTACTTTCGGACCTTACCCAATAACACTGTGCTGTTACTTCTGCGTCAGGGGGAACGCTGGTACCCGAGTGGCGTCGACGTCATAAGGGCCGGTTAGTACAACTCGGAAACTTTATTTCCTTCTTAGTACAGTAATGAAAAATCATAAAATTAATCAATATTCTGAATACTGAAGCATTTTAATGAAGGCCTACATGAGATAAAAGTTGTTTTCCCCAAATAGTTTAAGTGTTTATATATATCTTATTATAAATTTCTTTACGAAGTTCGTTCAAAATGTACACCATGATTCTCATTCATTATTATCATCGTATGGACACCCATACACAGATTGGAGAACATAAATGACTTTATATCCATGTTCTGGAATGACTGTTCAATCACCTGTTTCAGGTAACTGATATCGTGCGTTTTGTGAGCGAAATCTTTATACCCCATCATTAATGAAGGGCTGTTAGGACACATTTCGTATTTTATTGTAAAACTAAACAAATTCAACTGTATTCAAAACATTTTTCTTGTTGATGAAAAGCAAAACTGTAAGGAAAATCTTTCTTTTTCGTTTTACAGAACTGTATCACCGAGAACATTTGTGAGGAAATCTTCATACGCTAAAGAAGAGGTGGGTCGTGGATCTGAAAGTAGTGATGGGCTAAGAGGAAAAAAACGCACTTTTTCCTGAAAGTCAACAAATTCACCTCTATTCCCTACATTTGTCGTATTGCTGAAATGCAGTCTTGACCCAAAAAGTAAAACTTTGGAACTGCATATATTAGATAATCCAGAGATCTGGAATCATTTCTATAAATTACTGGATTTCACAAAATTCTCCGTGTAGGAATGATACTTATTGGTCCCGTGCGTGCTTAAAAATATCCTTCATGCCCTTATAATTCCAACAAGTAAATGGAGTTTCTAATAAAATGCACGCAATATCTTTAACATCTTGAAGGTTTAAAGGTAAGAGACATATACTGTTCCGCATGTCTGGAGACAGGCAATTAACTGAAGGAGTGCAGATCTCTTAGTACTCCAGAGGTAAAACAGATTACCATGGTCAATAACGACGCCATGGTTCAATGAACTGAAAGGTCAGATAATTCTGTAATTATGCATGTCCATACCGATATTTTCATACACAGCTATTTCTTCTCTTTATATAAAATGTTGCTGTTGAATTTGAAGTAAAATAGTGTTTGTATTTAATTATTCGGTGAAGGTTCTCTGCACCTAATGCACTTGAATAGCTGCCTTTGCCCCACAGCGAAAGCAGGCATGGCGTGTGGTCGCATGACCTAGTTAACCATTCTGTTGTGTTACAGCGGTCAATTCATCTATGGAACTGTGCGTTTAAAGGTTTACTAACCCATACATCATCATGTAACTGCATCAACTGTACCCCGAGATATTGAGAACTATTTTCAAGCTCTGGAATGGGCACCTCTAATAAAATCTCAAGATAATGCATACGTATTTATGCGTGATCAAATAAGAAAAATTAAAGTGCATTTGTGGTGAGGGACTTTTATCTCACGTTATGTATTTTCAAATTATTTTAGATTTTTGTATATTATTATAACAAAATCATGAAATTATCTAAACATTGCTATAATGTATAACTACTTGATTCCTTAGTAGAAACTCTGAGCAATTACGTCTATTAGTGTTGATCCTTTATCAGAAATTCTCTATGAATTCAATTTATTTTAGAAATTTAGGAAGTACTTACAAATCGCATCGTTATATTGTTGACTATGTTAAAAAATGAACAAGGTTCACACTACTTTCTTTGTATTCATACAAATTTTAAATTTGATAATGCAGGCTAGAAATTCTAAGAATTAGAAAATGTATGATTCCCAGATTTCATTTTAAAATCACAAAAAAATTCAGCATTTTATTAGCAAGATATCTTTGATATTTTCTTTCCTATAGTATCTCAAATTCTATGATAATATTATGATAAGAAATCGGACCAATCTTCTTCTTCTTCTACTTCTTCTTTTTCTGACGTTTTCTCAATTACGTGCGATCGGCATTACAACATGCAGATTTGGTCTAGTTTTATGGCAGGATGGCCTGACTGATGCTAACCCCATGTAAAGGGATATATTCACTATTGCGTGTGTCTATGGTTGGTGGTGTGATGTATGATGTGAAAAAGAACCCCAGCTCACCCGGGAATCGAACCTGGTACCCCCAGAAGCAAAGGCTGCCATGCAGATAAAACAGCTAAGGAGAAGGGCAATAGAAACTTTCTGTGGCCAAAATTTTAAACAAATGTTCAATTCAGTTTCCAAACACTATCTCGAGGTATGATACCTAACTATATCTGTCTGTTAGGTCATCAGCCCAGAGGCTGGTTGGATCCTCAGATAGCACCACCAAAGGTTATGCGGTTATAAGAAAACCCCCAAAACCAATGGCAGCACCAAAATGAGGCGTACTAGGCAAGATGAGGAGTGAGGTAGTTTGCCATTGCTTTCCTCACTGGGTCAGAAAGTGCTATTGCAGCATGACTGACCCTATGAGCAGCACCTTTCATAACACTCAGATGCACTGGTCGTGCTCTGAATGTCATTACTCAGCACTACCCATATATTGACATCAAATGGTGGTGATTGAAAGATTAGTGGATCGACAGAGATACGAGTCAAATAAAACCTATGCGACCTAAACCAACCCACTTATGCCTCTCCAGGGATGTATGGAAAGTCCTTGATGGTAATCACAATTAATCTTTCAACACAGAACGGTAATAGGTCTATAGCACCAGTTCTACAATTGGATTTACAGCACGTGTCTGCAAACTTCGGAAATGGTGTATCATTTACTTTATCCCACATTGACAAAGATTAATCAGCGGAGATATTTTATACATCCACAACATGCATGTGTGACATACACTCGAAAATCACGACTTGAAACTGCAGAACATGTCATGAATGTTCTCACCCTATATGTATCACTTGTGTCATATACATAACGCAAACAATATATATATATTGTCTAAATAGAAAGCATCAGGAGGCGGCACTTATTCGATTTAGGTAATATAATCTTTCACTCTTTCTCGCAAAGTCGATTATGTTAATTCGTTATACATAAAACCTTTTCTGATAATCTAAACACATCCCAACTTTCTCTAGAGTGCTGTACAGTTAAACATCTATACTCCGCACGGCCTTACTTCTAAATTGAAGTTTCTCAAAACAAATGAGCATCGCCTTCCCTCTGTTGCCAGTGCGCTACGCTTGCGAGAACAGCTGATGCAATATGACCGCGGTAAACAGTCCTTTTAAATTATAATACATACTCAGAAAAACGAATGAATATGGATTGAAAACAAATTCACAAGAACTACACTTTCTAACAATATCTGGCACTAAAAGAGAATATATTATTAACAATAAAAGAGATTGAGGAAATAATACGTCACTAACGGCTAATGGCTGGCACAGAAAGGAGGTTATGGCCTACAAAGGGAACAGTCTACTGATGTCAGAGTCACTGGAACCCTCCAACAATATGACAAACACACTAAATATTGAAGGAAAATGCAAAAGATCACGAACCGTACCGAATACCACACACGCTGAGCGAGAGAGGTTAACCACGTGGCGAATGTAAATATTAGAGTTGGCAACTGGATTTCGAGATCGTGCTCTGCCGATATAAATCGATATGAATGGCAGCTTGGGATTGGTTGGATGTCTATGCTTCAGCGCATAACCGCCAGACAGAGCCAAAATCTGCTAAAACGTCAATTTAGAAGTAGAGCCGTACGGAGTATAAGAGTATGAGAAATTTTCCATCACCACAAATTATAATTTAGCGCTATACTCAAATTAGGCTTTGGTAAGACTTTGGACGTTCGCAAACAAGAGGACCAAGGGGAATAAATGGTCAGTGTCATTGTTTCACCAATCAACATATGTAGTGCGATCCATTTAGAAGGAAATAAGTACAGCAATCCTGGCACGTAGCTAGCCCAAAGGAAAGGCCAACAAGTTACTATCAAGCTAAACATTGATAGACACAGCGCCAATAATTCTGTAGTTTTTGTACTATTGATAAATTTCAGATTGAATATAAAGCTCCAAATTAATGTTCATTTGAATAGTACTGCATCATATTACCTATCAACATGCTGTGAGTGACAACGTTCTTCATTTGTGAGACTTGCCTTTAGACTAAATCCCTAGATATACTTAATTTAATACCACGACTATGGATAGAGATTCAAAGTACAATAAATATAATTACAGAAATTAAGGCTACTGGTTTACAAAATAACATTTCAATTTAAAAGCTTCAGGACTGCCGACAGTGCTGTTCGAACCCACGATCTGCCGAATACAAGCTCATAGCTAACCGCATGGCCAACTCGCTCGGTATCTAGTAAGGAGCAGCTAACTCTATTCCACAGATAATAATCACAGTTGCTGGAGAATACGTAGGCAGCATGGCGGCGTACAGCATCTTTCATTCCGGCCTCGTCGTTGAGAAGCAAGTCTAGCGACTTGGGTATGCCTTGCTGACTGTAAACAGATCAATGGTGACACTCGAACTATAGTAAAACCTCCGTTAATGGAACCTCTGTAAACCAGAAATTAGTTTAACCGAAACGTGTTCGTGAACGTACTTAAATGAAAGTTACAGTGTCTTTCTGAAACACAAAATATTCGCGAGCTGCTTATATTCACACCTTACTTCACACACGGCAGCTTGGTTCAGTTCTTCTGTCGCTTGATCAGTTGTGTTGCGCGTACAGGAAGTCTACAAAACGTAAACAGGTTGTAGTAAAAATTGAACAAAACTTGGGGTAATTAGGAGAGTGAAAAAATGGAGACATTTTGAGAACTATTGCGACACATATAAATGTAGGTATGTTTACGCCTTCTGATTGGGCAAAAATGAGAGGTAAACTTGTAGAGCATTCTTCACAGGTAACGATTCAAGAAAAATATGAAACTACCTCAGAATTAAAAATATAAGTCGTTGCCGACAGATTCCCCTTCATAAGCCTATGGCGGGGCAATGCTGCCAGAAAAAAGAGGAATTTAGCAGAAAAAATACAGAAAATTTCAGATTTTTCTTAAGGAAATAGTGTTTTATTGTTACAATTTTCTTTACATGTCACCGACACAGATAGGTCTCATGGGAACTATGGGAGAGAAAAGTGCTACAAGTAGCAAGAAAGCATCCCCGGCCTTGATTAAGGTACATCCCCAGCATTTAATTGGGTTTAAAGTAGGAAACCACGAAAAATCATCTTCAGGGCAGTCGACAGTGGATTTCGATAAAAAAAAAGGTGAATAATCAACGTTTAGTTTTGGTAATACAGTTCTGTGTCTACTGTGTGCATTATATCAAGAGCTTACTCTAAATTACACACAATGCTTTCATGTAACTGTAATTTATGAGCCAGTTTCAAAATTTTTAACTCCAAAAGTTAGTATACGTATATTATCCAAAAAAATTCTTGGACGCAATGGAATCAGCCCCTTTATTTCGATTAACCGAGGCTTTACTGTTGAACCATACTGTTACTGACCAATTTTGCAAAAAAACACACACACACACACACACACTGAGCGAGTTCGCTACGCGGTACGTACCATGTAACTGCAAGCTTGCATTCGAGAAATTATGGGTTCGAATCCCACCATGTATAAATCTAAATATGGTTTTTCATTTTCTCTTTGGCTTTACCTCTCGTTTCTGATTGCCGTCGGAAACTTGAACGTCACCGCCAGCAAAAGGAAACCTACGAAAGTCAAATAAATGAAGCTTCTTCACTTAAGTTTGGCCATTGTTGCCAACTGAAACATTCGCTGATCCACCCGTAAGATTGTAACGTGGAAAAGTGGTTAACGGGTTGTAAAGAAAACTAATCAAACGAAACACTGATTAATGTTTCAGTATTGCTTTATTTAGTATAAGCCGATGGTTGGAAAGGCCAACCCCGTGGTGTAGGGGTAACTTGCGAGCCTCATACCCGTAAGACCCGCATTCGAATCCCGGTCACTCCAGGGATATTAATTCTGGACTGAATGCTGGAACTGAGATAACTCAGCCCTGTGAGGACAACTGAGGAGCTACCTGACATGAAAGGCAGCGGTCCCAGTCAGCAATATGACTGAAGATTTTGTTACCCTGACAATGTGAACTCCAGTATCAGGCTATCATGTTTGGTAGCAGTCGTCTTGGCGGGCCAAGGCCGTTGAGTTTTTTCTTTGTTTCTTTCAATGATAAGAAAAATTTCCCCTGTGACAATGAATTCTCATGGATGGCGTTGGGCTCTCATTGGGTCTCTTGCGTCCTACATAAACCCTGCACTTTTAGATATAGGGGAGTAGCACTTTTGGAATTTCTCAGCATACGATCTCTGCGATCGTTCTTTGAATGCTAAAATCATGTCTTGCCAGATACGTAGAGGGCCCCATACTATGAAAAACGTAAAATTAAGCAATTTCCCCAATTGTTCCGAAAGTTGAACGGCTAAAGGGCCCGGAAAGGATCCAAATTATGAGTCTTGGACAGCTCTATCAAACTAAAAGATCAAATTTCGAAGACCACTTCCGTCCTAAATGCAGTTCCAGAGAAACAGCCTAAAATCTCTTGTTTCTTTACTCGTATTCTTTTTGATTCAAATCCTAGACAAATTAACTTCGTTACATAATTATTTCTGTAAAGTGTTTCTTGGTTGAATACCATCGGGTGTTTCTTTTATTTCTGAGAAAAGTCCACACCGAATGTAGTTATAAGGGCTTAAGTACAACTCTGCATTTAGTGGTAGAATAAGGCAAACTGCTAATCTAATCGACCGGATAACAATGTTAAACCCCCGTGTCGGTAGATTTACTGGCACGTAAAAGAACTCCTGCGGGACTAAATTCCGGCACCTCGGCGTCTCCAAAGACCCTAAAAAGTAGTTAGTGGGATGTTAAACAAATAATATTATTATTGATATTATTATTATTATTATTATTATTATTATTATTATTATTATTATTAACAATGTTAAAGAAAATGATTGTAATTTTTAGGAATAAATAAAGAATATATTCACATACTTTGTTATCTATTTTTTACCTAAAATTTGGAATTAACACTCTACGATGTCTTCAACATTGAGTTGCTTGCCTGAAGGGCTGGAACTGTGGATTTTTTTCCACATATACATCACGATGATTTTATCTTGAGACGCAAGATTCCCCACAATCACACTTGCAACTTGTACAGTTTTGTTCTCAACAAAATGAAATATTTACTGTTTGTGCGCAAGACTCTTCCTCGCTGTGTGCCTCCAATTTCTAGTGAGCGGACCGCTCCCTGTACCTTCCTGCACAGCTCACAGGGTACAGTGGGCAAAGCTTCTTCTCCGGTTCAGGGCCGGTTCTACCATCTGCTGGTAAAGTGGCTGGCAGCTGCCCGGGAGGTAAACTACCTGGAGGTGTAAATCGGCTGGTACTTTGGCTTGCGTCCAACCACCTCCGCGCAAGCGCTAGGTAGCTACCAGGAGCTAGACACCGATATACGAAGTTGGCTAGACTGATTTTCAGCGACTTCTCGCTTTCGAGTGTGGTGCTATCTATCGTCAGATGCATGAAACTCATTTCGATTGTCTTATTTCCCTGTGTCTGCGTTTGCTTATTATCACCAAAAAGCCTAATAAGGGGAGTTTTAAGAGGTATGGACAACGATTTATGTCAAGCTTTCGTGATTTTAATCTATGATCTTCAATATCAATACCTAATCGGGATTAAAATCTTGAGATTACATTTTCTTACGCCCGTTATAACCTGTCATGTAAGGCAGCGTTTTGAAAAGTATTCCCGTAGTAGATTGGTCAAGTCGCTCGCTCCATAATAGAAGGTACGCAGGTTTTCATCGTATTTCTAATTTACATTTTAAAGTGTATTTTCGTTCCCTGCCGTTGTTCTTAACTCTCTTTTACGCGCTTCCATATACGTATATACACACACCTTTCTTTCGGACTTATTGCCTTTGAGCATTCTATCTGCAGGCTTCTGTGAATTGATTAAGTATCTCCACGATGCTCTATTCGCAAATAGTTCTGTGACCTCGTTTAGTTCAACATGCTTCCATTTATTGATAAAGTATTTCATTCTAATGTTTAACTTTATCTTCATAAAGTTGGAAGGTACTGTAAATGTAAAGAACTAATCGGGATAAATATCCATTCATAGGAAGAGGAATTCGGGAATGGAATAGTTCCCAATTTCTTCGAAATAATCTACAAGAAGACTATGTAAACAACTAATAGGGAATCTGCTACCTGGGTGACAGTCCTATGTGCTATTAATCATAACATCACTTTCTAAAAGTAGCATGCATATAAAGCAATTTCCTAGTAGACATAATATTGCGATTAAATAATTCAATGAAATATATTATTAACAAAAGAACGTATGAACAGAGGCATACAGATTAACACAACGCTAATAATGGTATAGTGGTATAGAGTGTCACCTTCTGGATCACAAGATCCTGGCTTCAACTCCGGCAGAGGTAGTCGGAGTTTCGAAGGGCGGAGAAAAGTCCACTCGACACTCCATGTCATACGGTGTCGGCATGAAAAATATCTCTGGTGATTCATTTCACGTTTATCCAACAAAATTCACTAACACACTGAACCAGACGCCCAAGAGAAATCTCGCTTACTCTGCCATCTCTTAGAGGCTAGTGGCTTTACGTCGCACCGACACAGATAGGTCTTATGGCGACGATGGGATAGGAAAGGCCTAGGAGTCGGAAGTAAGCGGCCGTGGCCTTAATTAAGGTACAGCCCCAGCATTTGCCTGGTATGAAAATTGGAGACCACGAAAATCTTTTTCAGGGCTGCCGACAGTAGGATTCGAACCCACTATCTCCCGGATGCAAGCTCACAGCCGCGCGCCCCTAACCGCACGGCCAACTCACCTGGTTCTCTTAGAGGGAAACCGAACGTTGAAATAAAAGCGCAGGTAGCCTAGATGCCGTCAAATCGGAATGCCTTCACACGGTATCTGAGGTCATACGATTAATAATAATAATAATAATAATAATAATAATAATAATAATAATAATAATAATGTTATTGCTTTTACATCCGACTAACTACTTTTGACGGATTTTGGAGATGCCGGGGTGCCGGAATTTCGTCCCGCAGGAGCTTTTTACGTGCCGGTAAATCTACTGACATGAGGCTGACGTATTTTAGGACTTTAAAATACCACCGGACTGAGCCAGGATCGAAGTGCCAAGTTGGGGTCAGAAGGCCAGCGGCTCAACCGTCTGAGCCACTCAGCCCGGCTATTATTAGCATTAATAATGATTTAGTTATTTATTTACAGTGTAAGTGGATATGTATTGTCCTCAGCCCTGAAGATGGCTTTCCGTGGCTTCCCATTTTCACACCAGGCAAATGCTGTGGTGAACCTTAGTTAAAGCCAAGGTCGGTTCCTTCCCACTCCTGTCCATTTCCTATCCCATCGTCGCCATAAGAACTCTCTGTTTCGGTGCGACGTGACACAGATTGTAAAAAAAAAAGAAAAAAAGAAAAAAGAAATTTACTCACTTATTACAATTCAAAGAGAAAAAATAAAAACTCAGAGATATGCCGATATTATTGTTATTTATCTAAGTCTGCAGAAAATCTCGAGAAATTGTTGAATGCTGTGGAGTGAGTCTTGGAGAATGAGTACAAGGTGAATAAAAATAAATCCAAAACGCAAGGAATGGAGTGCAGTCGAATGAAGTCAGATGATGCAGAAACTATTAGATAAGGAAATGAAGTCTTAAAGAAAGTAGATGAAGGTACTACTTGAGTAGTAGGACAACTAACGGTGCCAGAAGTAAGGAGGACATAAAATGCACACTAGTACAAGCAAGGAAAGCCTTCTTAAGAAGAGAAGTTCATTCAAGTCGAAAGTTGATAGAGGAATTAGAAAAATGTTTCCGAAGACTTTCGTGTAGAGCAGGGCCTCTCAGGGTGCATGCGCCTGGTTCATGCACTGTGCACGGTGCAAAAGACGACTTCGCTTGGTTGACCAGAGTGCAGACCCCCACTCCTCGATTTGGAGCAATAGCGCTGTCTCTCTCTTTCCCCACGCCTGTCTGTCTCGCTCCGCCTGCATCCCTCTTCCACACTTGCTCCGTAGCGCTCCAAATCCGAGCTGAGTTGCTCCGAGTAGTGCCGAGCGTAGCCGAGCTTAGCCGAGTAGCCCAGAGACGAAGCGTTGGTCCGAGCTGAGCCGAGCGGGACCGATGCACAGTGTACGGAGCTCTTGCTCCTCGATTTGCACGCGTGAGATTTTGGGCGTTTAAGAGGCCCTGGTCTAGAGCGTGGCATTCTATGAAAGTGAAACATGGACGATAATCAGCTCAGGAAGAAAACGAATAGAAGCTTTTGGTGATGTGGTATTACAGAAAAAATGCTAAAGGTGAAACTGGTACATCGTATTACGAATGAAGAATTACTGAATCGAAATAGTCAGGTGAGAACGATCTGGTGAAATTTGACCAGAAGAAGAGATAGGACACAACTTGAGAAATCCGGGTCTTGTTCAGTTACTTTTTGAGGGAAGCGTAGGCGTTAAGAACGATATGTGTAGACCAAGGCACGAATTTGATGAAGAGATTAGAGTCGATGTAGGATGTGCTACTTTCGTAGAAATGAAATGGTCATAACAGGATAAGGTGTCATGGACAGCTGCACCAAACCAGTCTGTGGACTGATGACCCGGAAACAACTTATTAATGCATTTATTTATGTATTTATTTATTTACCGCATGGCTTTTAAATGCCAGGAGTGTCCATGAATATAAACGGGATGGTAAATATAGGTTACAGACCTCTTCACATAGTTATGGTGGTATTTAGCGGTTGTGGCAAGAATGTAAGTGCCAGCCCCGTGGTGTAGGGGTAGCGTACCTGCCTCTTATCCGGAGGCCCCGGGTTCGATTCCCGGCCAGATCAGGGATTTTTACCTGGACCTGAGGGCTGGTTCGAGGTCCACTCAGCCTACGTGATTAGAATTGAGGAGCTATCTGACGGTGAGATAGCGGCCCCGGTCTAGAAAGCCAAGAATAACGGCCGAGAGGAATCGTCGTGCTGACCACACGACACCTCGTAATCTGCAGGCCTTCGGGCTGAGCAGCGGTCGCTTGGTAGGCCAAGGCCCTTCAAGGGCTGTAGTGCCATGGGGTTTGGTTTGGTTTGGTTTGGCAAGAATGTAAAGAAATAATACTATTAATACTAGCTTTACGTTCCACTAACTAATTTTATGGTTTACGGAGACGCGGATGTGCAGGAATTTAGTCTCGCAGGAGTTCTCTACATGCCTATAAGTATACCGACACGAGGCTGACGTATTTGAGCACCTTCAAATACCACCGGACTGAGCCTAGATTGAACCTGCGAAGTTGGGGTGAGAAGGCCAGCGCCTCAACCGTATGAGCCACTCAGCTTCGCGAATGTATAGGAGAGGGTTTATGGTTCCAGGATTACTTGGTTCTATAACTGGAAATATCGAATTTTTTTCTGGATGATTTCCGACAAAAAAGTAGTGTTACGGAAAAGTTGCAAACTTTTGGCCGGGCAGACTTGGAAGTATGGGGATAAGCTGGTCGACTAAGCGGTATGTTCCAAGCTGTCAATGGAGAAATCATCAACGTTAATAGATGAATAAGTTTGAGTGGTGTTTTTAAAAGTAGGAAAAATCACAATGTTAAGATCAAGATGGAACCCAGGAGGAAAAATTGGTGCAAATATTTATTATAAGAAGTGGAGCTAGGAATTGGAATAATTTACCAAGGAAGATATTCGATAAAATTCCAACTTCCTTAAAGTTATTTAAGGAAAGACTAGGTCCTTCAAGACATGATTTTTACAATCGACGAGGGAGAATGATTCGCTGTGTAAGCAGACTAAGCCAAAATTAAGCAGTGGGTGAGTATTTCCGAAGGTCTTTCTTGGTTGGACTGGACAAATGCACCTATATCTGCCAACATCTCAGCGGCCATGCAGTCCCTAACAGATGCTCAAGTACAACCACCGAGCTCGATAGCTGCAGTCGCTTAAGTGCGGTCAGTATCCAGTATTCGGGAGATAGTAGGTTCGAATCCCACTGTCGGCAGCCCTGAAAATGGTTTTCCGTGGTTTCCCATTTTCACACCAGGCAAATGCTGGGGCTGTACCATAATTAAAGCCACGGTCGCTTCCTTCCCACTCCTAGGCCTTCCCTGTCCCATCGTCGCCATAAGACCTATCTGTGTCGGTGCGACGTAAAGCAACTAGCAAGTACAACCCGCTGACGATATCCAAGCTGCGGCGATAGTGAAGCTCTTGCACACGTGCTGAGTATCTGTCCAAGCGGAGCACTGCAAGGAAATTACAGACACAATAAATTCAGATCGTCTATAGCCAGCGGGTTACGCGAACTGAAGTGGCAAGTTTGTGAAGAAGTCCACCGTGTATCTTCGACCGGATCTAAAAGACCACCAATTCACGCACACTCACAGCTATGGCGGTAGACCCTACGGCACGCTCTGAAAAGGATACAGGTCAGGCCACAGAAGTTGGCACTGAGATACGGTACACTTATGAAGCGTGCATCCCTTACCTCAGCCAGCACTACAATATACGTAGAGACAATTGGTCTGCCAGGGACCTGCTGTTCGGTACCGAAGGAAGTATGACCAAATATACTTGAAACTTGATGCAGGAATGAAGGATAAGTCTTTCGCTCGTGGAAGACTTCACAGTCGGTGCAATCCAGGATTTTTTTCGCGATCCTTCGTCATCATCCGTACTTTTCATGATTGTGTTTCTATCTTATTTCAGTTCTAATATTTTAGCTTAATTTTCCTATTTGATTATAGTGCATTTATTTATAATGGTTAAACTTTTTTCAATCAGTCAATACTGATCTGCATTTAGGGCAGTCGCCCAGGTGGCAGATTCCCTATCTGTTGCTTTCCTAGCCTTTTCCGAAATGATTTCAAAGAAATTGGAAATTTATTGAACATCTCCCTTGGTAAGTTATTCCAATCCCTAACTCCCCTTCCTATAAATGAATATTTGCCCCAGTTTGTCCTCTTGAATTCCAACTTTATCTTCATATCGTTATCTTTCCTACTTTTATAAACGCCATTCAAACCTATTCGTCTACTAATGTCATTCCACGCCATCTCTCCGCTGACAGCTCGGAACATACCACTTAGTCGAGCAGCTCTTCTTCTTTCTCTCAATTCTTCCCAACCCAAACACTGCAACATTTTTGTAACGCTACTCTTTTGTCGGAAATCACCCAGAACAAATCGAGCTGCTTTTCTTTGGATTTTTTCCAGTTCTTGAATCAGGTAATCCTGGTGAGGGTCCCATACACTCGAACCATACTCTAGTTGGGGTCTTACCAGAGACTTATATGCACTCTCCTTTACATCCTTACTACAACCCCTAAACACCCTCATAACCATGTGTAGAGATCGGTACCCTTTATTTACAATCCCATTTATGTGATTACCCCAGTGAAGATCTTTCCTTATATTAACACCTAGATACTTACAATGATCCCCAAAAGGAACTTTCACCCCATCAATGCAGTAATTAAAACTGAGAGGACTTTTCCTATTTGTGAAACTCACAACCTGACTTTTAGCCCCGTTTATCAACATACCATTGCCTGCTGTCCATCTCACAACATTTTCGAGGTCACGTTGCAGTTGCTCGTTCACAATGTTAAGGTGGAATGTTGCATGTTTGTCAGTCTTTATAGGTTTCGGTTTACTAGTTACTGTTGGCTACATTTTTATCACTACTTTACCATGAAATTATGTGTAATATTATTTGAAATTTAGGATTCTTGTCCAGATACATTGTTAAGTGCGTTGATGTGCCTTTTGAAACATAATAATTGTATATGGGAACAAAACGTTCGTAAGCCAGTTGTTCGGCGAGTTTCGCCTTAAAACAACACAAATAACGACCTCCGATTTTCTTAGGAACAACAACTCTTGTTTGTGCTAGAGTTAGTTCTTGGTGTTATCGTACGACGTATGACGTATGTTTGGAAGAGTCAAGTTGACCAGTGCTGCTACAGAAATTTTGCCCTAGGTAAGGCTGTGCAACCAAACCGAAAATTCTCACGTGACATACAGAATCTCCGTCCTTGCCATAGGGAATGTAGATTCTACTGGGAATTGTAGTGCTCCATCATATGCCCAGTTGCATTTTTTTTTTTTGCTAGTTGCTATACGTCGCGCCTACACAGATAGGTCTTACGGCGACGATGGGAGAGGAAAGGGCTAGGAGTGGGAAGGAAGCGGCCGTGGCCTTAATTAAGGTAGAGCCCCATCATTTGCCTGGTGTGAAAATGGGAAACCACAGAAAACCATTTTCAGGGCTGACGACAGTGGGGTTCGAACCTACTATCTCCCGAATACTGGATACTGGCCGCACTTCAGCGACTGCAGCTATCGAGCTCGGTAGGCCCAGTTACAAAGCCAGAAAAGATTATAAAACAATATTAGAATATACAGTGCGAAAAATATTGTTGGAAAATTCGAAATACATTGATATTCAAAGATCAAGATGTATTTGTTCACGAATATGGGTGTAGGATCCGAAAAGGATATAATGCACTTGGTTAAAGAAGTCGTGAAACTACAAAATACGAAGCTGACCTCGTCATATGCCTTCACGGCTCAATCAAAATCACGGAGCGAGACAATCACCCCCTCCCGTTGCACTAAAGCAAATCACCTTTCGCAAGGGTGTTTATTCATTGAGACAACCACACCAATATTCATGTAAACTATAGTAATTAAATGGAAGCGTCCACAGAACCTACAACACCAAATTCGTTTGTGTTGCAAAGAATTTCGGATCAGTCAGGCTTGGAAGTGAGCTCCACTGGAAGCATCAAAAATGTTGGATTAGTTAGTAATTGATTTATGGTGCCTTATGTAGCAAGAAAGACACTGAGCGATTCACCTTCATAACAAAAATATATTTGATGAACTTTTATTATTATGGACTTGCTGAAACTGTTTATTTTGTATATTATTAGTTTCATCAAGCACATTAAATATTTATGCTGTATAAGTAATTTATAACGTGTCATGCAATAATTAGTTTTATTTAAAAGGAAGTATACCCAAATTCTGTACAGTTATATTACAAAATGAAGACCTTAATTGGAGCTTATTTCGACTGTCGTGGGACTAATACTGTTCTCCTTACTTGTGGAAAGGAATAATTTGATGACGTGTGTCCAGGGTCTTTTAACAACAATGTTCATCATCATCATCATCATCATCATCATCATCATCATCATCATCATCATCATCATCATCTCGCGTCCATTACCATAATGTTAGTTAGAAAATCACTTGTGTATGATATAGTCATAGAGTGTATGAGATTTTTACGTGTTTGTTCAGTGAGGCGTTGATATTTTGACAGAAAGATGGATAAATAAATATATAAATTGAGAGATATAACACGAAAGTTCTCAATAATCAAACACAAATCAAATCCAATGCATTAAATGACCTCATCACACATTAATGCGTTTCTATCCCCAATGATAGTATTGAATACATGATACCAAATGTTCTTGTCCTGGTAGTCAGCTGGTGAATACGCCCGTACTCTTAATGGTTTCAAGCAATCCACACATATTTTTGATGTTGGTATAATTTGTTAAATTTCATCACTACATAAGGGCTCACAAAACTGAACAACACTTTTTATATATTCCTGACGAAGCATTTCTTTATCCTGTTTTATCTTCTTTCTTTATTTCTTGCTTCTTTTTGCTTGTTTTGTTCTAGTCATTAGAGGGGATATCTTAAGTTCATTTATTCGGTATAATATGCTTCTCTGCCCATAGTTAAATATTCTTTGTACAATATCAATGTGTTCACTACTACTACTACTTTTGTTTCAGCCATCTCGGCGATCCCCAAGATCGTATGTGAAACGATCCATGCTCTGGAGTTGCATGATGAGACGCCTTCCTGGAAGATCATGGACAACAAGGGTCGAGTCACGGTGGTCCTACATTGGGATCAACGCCAACAGCAGCAGCAACAGCAGCAACAGCAGCATAAGGCCGGCGGGGATCCGGGCGCGTCCAAGTTCTCACCCAGCAAGAAGGCGGAGGGCGCCTCGTTGGTGATCCAAACTAGCCTGGAGAAATTGGGCATCCATAGCACGAGTACCGGGAAAAAGGAGACGCTCATCAACGACGTGTATCCACCACCAGCGCCTGCGCAGCAGCAACAACCTGTTCCCCGCTATACCGCCAGTCCTCAAATCACTGTGATAAACCACGATGAGGTGGGGAGTAGCCACCACCCGCACCATCACCATCACCCCCCGCACCGACTCACCAAGCAGGGCAGCTCTTTCGAGAGCACCACCATCCACATCCACACGCCAGAATGCGCCAACCATGCTCACCTCCCTCGCAGTGGTAGTCCTGGTGATGGGGCTGGGGGCGCCAACTCCACCTCCGAATGTGACTTCCACTGTTGCGCATTGCACGAAGAAGGTCGTAAAATTGCCGTGCATAAATCGGTGGCAACGTCACCTATCCAGGACGCCCAGCAACAGACGTCGCCGCAACCGTCATCGTTGTCCGACGCCACTCGACGGGCAGCGCTGGGAAAGGGAGGCCAGCACGTACGCTTCCTCGATATTGAGGGAGGCGGTGCTATGATGGGTCGAGGAGGACAACCACCTCAAGAGCACGATAGCTCCGAATCGGAGACGGAGACAACGGTGATGGAGGACGAGGCTATAACGTCCGAGAAGTTCCTGCTATTAATTGACCAGTTGTCTGTGGACCAGAAGCGCCATCTCACCATCAAGGATATCGGCATCATCCTAGAGCGACTCAGCTCAAAGATCCTAGACGTGGAGCGTTTGGACCGAGAGAGTGAGAGCGATGACTGCCATAACTGGACCATCAAGGCCACAATCCGTGGAGACGTACTGCGAGAGTTAGGTGTCATCTACAACGGAAACTACTACGCAATCTCCGAACATCCTGGCTACAAAGAGGAAACGGAAGAAAGGCGTGATGTTGACGATGATGATGATGATGACGAAGAGGAAGAAGACAGACTTTAAAGTTTAACTCAACATAGGACGAATTTGAAAACACTTAGATTAATTTTAACTGGTAGTCTATTTACAGTGAACGTCACAGAAGGGTGACGAGACACGGGCTTGTTGAGACACGTAGTTGAATCACAGAGATATATATAATAAAACAACATCATTTGAAAAACTCTTAGAGCAATTGACGATCATGTTCGCTAAAGGGGATGGGGTAAACAATTTCCTTTGCGCATAAAATATAAGAACTCCCATTTTTGTTTATTTCTAATAAAATGACGTCAATCGTATGAAAAACGTTGATGGTGCTGCCCTCATGTGTTTTTTTACTTATAAACAGAGCAATAGTTTTAATCTAAAAACCTGCACCCAATACCCAAGCTTCCCGAAATCTCTCTCATCCATCCTTTCACACCTCGTCTCCCATGATTATCCTTAAAGTAAGAAATGAACATCAGAGAGTTTTTTAAGCAGTATGAACTGTGAGCAGTTTTGTGTCTCCTTCTTGTGTGGCGGTGTGAAAACAATCAATACAATTTCTTCAACGGGTCGAAAGCACAAAAGCACCGTGGTATTGGGCCACTAAATGCGCCCTCGTCATTTTTAGTGAACTATTAATACAACGGAACTTCTATACACGTATAAACTCTTTGGAGAGCGAGGCTTGTGCTGCCATTGCAGCGTTTCTCACAGGCTTCCTTGCAACAAGCTGCAAGAGCGTTGAGAGTTCGCCATGGAAATATGTTTCTTTGAGAAGTTTACCAAAATGTTTAACTATAAAAAGTCTCCTAGGAAAAACGTGTACAGTTCTGATAATAATGGCTAAAAATGAAGAATCCTTCAACACGTACAGACATATCCAAAACATTCGTTATGTATTTTCTTTGCCTGCGAGTACATGTGTCAACCGTATATTCCAGATTGTTTGTATGATTGAAACGCAGTCTAGTTATCATTAACGTGTGTCACGTCAGGCCGGTTTTGTCAATATGATTTCTGTGACTGTTTGAGTGCGAATAAATTACATTGTCTTTCAAAATTACTCTCCTTAATATGGCAACTGTTGAAAATGACAGGTTTTTCTTCAGAAGTCATCATTAAAGACAAGTAATTATACATGTATTTATTTAATGTGTAGAGAAAATGTTCCACTTACATGTCTTGAATTACGTTTGACTTTTGAGAGAAAAATAACGCGTGCTTTACATTCGAATGTTGTGTTTTGTGAATAATGTCCTTCTGTACGGTATATATGTTTAACATGTAGACTATTGCAAAACCGGTATTGTAAAAATTAATCAACTAGTTATTATACACTGATAAATTGTGATATTCCCTTGTGGGTGGGTCAATTGTAATGAGGGACAGACAGCAACCATCCAACGGAATCAAATCCTTTCTTAACTAGAGTAGTCGATATGTTCAAAATACCCTTCCCTGGAGTGTTTATTACACAGGTAGCAGAAAGGTATAATTTTGAGTATGGAATAGTTTTGTGATATGAAGGAAACTTTTGTCAGTCACCTGAAATTGACTACATTTGTACTCAATAAGTTACTAAAGTTACTGAAAGAATGCAGTGTTAAAAACGAGATAAATATCCTTCATTTACCTACTTCATCTATTAACCCATTAGTGCCCAAGAATTGTTCAGGCTGATGTTCTTTTCATTTTTATTCGTCTCCTTCTAAATTAATTTTATTATTTAGATACATTGAAATAATTTTCTGTCTTTTAATAAACTGGGTTACAAGTTGCTGCACAATAAACATATTTTCAAAAATGTGTAAAATGTATATTTTCTTTACATTTGTTTGTATTTATTATATTATTATATTTGTTTTTCTCAACGATATTATATAAACCGGAAATCACGTCTCATAAAATGCATCATAGTAATCCTTTTCCAAAATCACTTCCTGTTTCTTAAACATGTTGTCTCAAGGATCATAATGGCTACAAGATCATTTGGATAAAATATTTAAGTTTAATTATCCATGTAAATGTGTAGACTGGTTACTAATCGGTTAAAAGGAAAGTTAGGGATAGAGATCAATGAAGTGTGTCTCCAAAATGTCCCTAAAATGCTGTGCAACATGAATGACAAGTATATCAGATAGGATTTCTAAGGCACATATTTGCAGAATTCAGTCGTTTGATAAACGTGTCAAATCAACATATTCTGCTCAACAGCCAAGCCTTAATCATTTTAATTAAAGTTAGAGGGAAGGAACTATGAACTATCGATTACTTAAAGTGCAGCTTTAAATCCCAATGTATAAAGGGAACCTGATTTGCATTCCGCGGTGGGTTGTCACATTTTATTCATACCAATTAGACCCAAGAGAGAATAGGTATCCTAAACTACATCCAAATAATTACTATACTTTTGTTAACAATAGGTATGTTTAGAAATGTGTAATATAGGAGAATGATATCCAGTTATATGCTCTTTCAAATTATTACATTTATAAATCATGTACATTTAATCAAAAGGAAAACTGTAGATTTAGCATAAATGGACAAACTATAAATAGACGGTTTTTCGATGTTAATTCATATGCATTTTATTAAAACAATGCAGTGATATTTTTAGAGGTTATAAGTAATTGTGTTCAATTTATAAAAATGAATGTCACGTATCAGACTCGAAAAAGTTTAATTATAGTTCGTCTGTAAGTTGAACACTTATGTTTAATGAAATAATTATACATTTCTTTAAAATGTTCAAGTGTCATACACACGCATAGACAAAAGTTAAAGTAAGAATGCAACATCAGAACTGTCAGGCCAAAACTGAATGCTATTGCTTTCCGCAATATTCGTCCGTCATATGAGGTTGCATCAAGAACGATCGGTTACAAAAGCATATTACAGGACATGAGACACGTCCGATGGGGTATTTTACACTCACATACCGGTGATTTTAACTTCGAGACGGAAGGAAAAGTTCTTATATAATGTCAGTCTCAGTTTGGCTCAGAATGGAAATCAATATCAAAACTGAATTCTTTACAGGTACTCTTTCAACCTTGCGTGTAGAAATTAGTTCTCATATTTGCAATTACAGTGTTTTAGACCCCTTATTGCTGAAGTCTTTAAATTATATTTTTGGAATTTCTTGAAAAGCAAAGTAATATTGATATATTTGAATTTCTTTATATAGTTGCTCGTTGTGCGCCATTGTAGTGGGTATTTGTGAGAGATTTTGTCTTGCTTGTATGATGTACGCGTAATACTCCGTAAATTGTTCATTAGTATTCATCTCTAAGTTGAGGAGAACTTCTATCATATTTCTTTTGTGCAGGAAGCCGAGTTAAATTCGACCAAATTACTTCATCATAACAGCATCCATTTTTGATACTGTGGGAGTTAACACGCCAATTATGTTCACATACACTTTAACTGCCAATATATTCTACCTTATAACATGTAAAGAGAATTCAGAATTGACTAAGTACGATTACATTAGAATGATACGATTTTTGTCTGGTGAATATGTACTAAACACATGACTTGGTCGCATTATAATGTGAACACATATATAACATTTCAAAGTCGATTTAACCTTCCTCTGAAAAGTATGCGTTATCATTATCACGCATTACATATGATATTTAAAAGAAGATTAAGTACGTTTCCTTCAAATATTGCACTATTTACACTCAATGGAATTGCGACGAAAAGATCAGCTTTTGAATTGTGAATTTAATTTACGTGATATGAGGTAGTAATTTATGTACTTAAAAAATATTCATGTTAGCATGTTTTAAGACTGAGAAATCCTTATGTGGATGTCAAGCTCCCAGGACGTTAAGTCACCAACTACATAGAATAATAATACATAAGAACCTATATTTGAAGACTACACCATACTAATTTTCGCGTGAGGTGTTACATATGATATTATTAAATTAATTAAGTCACTGCAAAGGGAGAGAAATTTGAATAATTATTTATCGTGATGCTTTATGAAGCATAACACGCTGTTTCCATAAAATGCAGTTTTCCACGTGTTTTAAATTAAAATAGGAAAACATACTTCATTTCAATTCACATTAATTGAATTTGAGTAGGTATTTTCAACTTTGTGCCATATATCATGAGTTCGAATCAATTGAAAGCAGTGAGTCAAAGTGGAAAAATGCAACATATATAATACATTATTGAATTATAGTTTCTTTGGACTGCTACCTTTGGAATTATGATATAATGGAAAAATTGATTATGGCAGAGTATTTATTATGTTGGTTGTAAGATTGACCAGTCATTCTTCAGGGAAAAAAACAGCTTGAAAATCAGCTCGGTCCGAGGGCAATCTTACCATTGTTATACAGATGACAAGCACAATGAATGATGGGCTTTCCAGTCTCAATAGACTAGAACACAAGTATTGAATGCTCTGGTGTGGTGGAAAGAAGACTCTTATATATATTAACAATTGAAATCAACACTTTTAGACTCTTGTTGGTTATAAGTTTGATGCTATTTGAAATGGAAAAACTAATCATCCACATCAGTTCACTTTAGTTTAATATATTGTGTGCGGAGTTGTGTATGATAATGTGCAAAATGTATTGATGAAATAGCTGCTTAGCATACAACTGATAATGTTTGCTTTTGTATGTTCAATAAATTTCAGTTTTCTCTTTGATTCATTCTAGTACAACTGTTGAGCCCATCACTTACATTGTAGCCTGTAAGAGACCATCAAGCTGTTGTAATTGCGGAAAATAATGCATAAGTTGTATATAAATATGTCTATGTAGTTAATTTGATTAATAGGTAACTGTTGCATTAAGTCGAAGGAAAGCTATCCCAAAAATACGTAGGACAATCGTTTTTATTAGTCGAGAATGGTACTAACTTCCTATGAAAGGCTGCTCATCTAAGACAACTAAATATTACTAAGACGGTCACATAGATCAAGTGTAAGTCCAATGTTCACATGCGAATAAGAGAAAATATGAAAAATATTGAATATTCACCTATTGTAAAACATAATTTTTATATTCATTTGAATATATTATGTACTATATAATTTATCTTGCAACACGCCTTTACACTTAAGTTAAACATGTCTTTGAGAGTATGGTGTAGTACAGTAATCATACAGGTACTGCCCTCAAAGGTACGCACATTTATTTGCTCATTAACTAAGCATCCTCTTGAATTTCAATAGTTCGTAAAGTTCTATGGCCCATTGTTTTAGTTTATTGAACGTATGAGCACTTGGCCAAGATAATAATCATATATCGTCTGGTGAACTAAATTAATACTAGCTGGCCTCTAAATATTGTCTATCAAATACGTACGAAAACTTAACAGGAGGCAGAATTTCAATAATTATGAGAATTCATTGCAATTAGTTGCTTATATTCTAAATTTAATGGAACAATTCAATGCCGGAAAATCAATGCTGAAAATTCATCTCTACTTTTTGAATTATTGGAAAACTTCTGCAATATTTTCCGTGTGCTATAAGGATTTTGGCTTATATTAATAATCCATGATTAAGAAACAAAGCTACATTCGTGTCAGTACGAGAAAGAAAGGCATATAAACGGTACTGATTTGTAATAATCTTGGTCAAGGTACTCTGTTTCATTCACTTCCAGAATTTGCGGCCATAATATTCTCATTGTTTTCGAGAATGATGACTTCTGTCATCGAAAAGTGGTAGTATCTTATTAATATGTAATTAGTATTGATGTTGGTATACAACAGTAGTTCCCAAATAACGTATGGCATCGCAAAACTGGAACAACATGAGTTATTAAGTCTATAATCATGTCCTATAGTTATAAACTTTACATTGGATAGGTAGAGTCTAGTTTTGTAAATTGTCATACTCAACTTCACAAATTTTTCAAGAACTGAGAATTGAGGTAATCTTAATTTATCTCTTGTATGAACTTAGCTTTTACCATTGTATTATTGGTATCAATTGTTTTTACTGAAACTTTTATGTAAATTTCATTTTACCATTGAATGTTTTCGTTAATAATTCCATTTTCTGAAGAAACTTACGAGAGAAGTCCCTGAGGTGTATCTCATTATACAACCAGCCATTGTGCTATATTTTTACGTGATTTCTCCGTTTTCAAGGCTTACTGCCTAATGCTTACAAAGTCCTTTTTATACAACACAAGATAAAGCAGCCCTCACTGAAATTTAACGTATGTAAATGCACTGATTACATTCTTATAATAAGAATTATGATCATCAGAAATATGAATAATCTGATTACCACTGGTAAAAAAATTGAAGGGGCATAGCTTTGTACATTATAAAAACGACTTTGTATTAAAATCAACTTTCATTCCAAATATGTTTTCAGAAATAGACTGTAAGGATATGCATAAAGACAACTGTTGTTTTCATGTTAAAATTAATATAAAAAACTATCAATTGGACCTGCCCTTAGGTTCATTTTTTTGGGTGAGAACAATTACAAACGAAAATATAGCAAAATGGAAGTTGCGGGCTCTGTTGTATATTCTGCACCAAGCACATACCTTTGGATATGTCTGTACATGAATCTGTAGATAATTAGTTTTTTTAAAGAACATATATTTAATTTCTTCATTCTCAAACTAATTGTTTTTGTTCTTTGATTGACTCAACACGAAGAATCGCACAATATTTCGTAGTGTTCGTTCTTGTTCAAAACTAGCTCGTTGGAAATTGGGTAGAAAATAATAATAATAATGATAAATAATAATAATAAATAATAATAAGAATAATTACAAACTTTAAAAACTTTTAAAGAGAACTATCACTAAATTCTTGCGTGTTAGCTCAGGTTTAACCTGAATGCTAGAAATTATGAAGACAGACATGGAATTTTTTAAAGAAACAACAACTGTAAATCGCAAAATTGGGACTGAAAGTGATTCTGAAGGAGTCAACATTATATGAAGCAGTGGTGCAAGAAAGAAGTATCCGGTATAGAAAGTGAAGAAGCAAGTTCTACTGTTCTTTCCCCGACGTAATTGAAATACAAAAGTCTTGTTATTTTAAACAGAGTGAGATTTGGTTGTGAAAATTTATGCTAAAGAGAGAGGAGTGAGTTCATCCTATTATTAACAAAATAATTTTAAAAGTGTAAAAGGTGTGAAATGTGGGAAAAATCAAGAATAACAAACGAGAAATTTGTAGGCCTATATTAGATAAAAATTAAAATTGTAAACTAGAAGATATGAATACTTTAAAAAATAAACAACATTTAAATTGAAAGTCGGATCATGTGAGGTTTGCGGACAACAATTGAAAGTTAGTGATGGTGGTTTTAGTTATTTTTGTTGGTTTGCTTGGTTATTTCTTCTTGAAGATGTTGTCAGAAGCTAACTGTCACTGCCACAGACATGACGAGGCAATGTTCCCTGTACAGCGCATGCGCTAAACATGCGTCGTGCTCTTCCCCTCAAAAATACATGTTGGATTCTGTTGGAAAGGACTATTCAATGGAAAGGGCAATAAAGTTTAATGTTATGAAGTTCTCATCGAGTTATGAAAATTAATTCCTCCTAAACTCCATTTCAGTTTAACATTCCGCCATATCCTTCGGAGGCCAATAACAAATCCCCAAAATATGAAGGCTTCATCCTCAATGTCATTAGAGACCAAAATATACCTTTAATTACCTGAAATAGCTTTGTTTAATTCCACTAAATATCACAAAAGTACCTGACATTTCTACAAATGGGAGAATTGCAACATGAAGTTTCAGGGTGTGTCAAACACGTAAGTGCTAACCCCAAAGGAAGATGTAAGTTGCGGTAATTATTTACTATTACCATTTTGGATATATTGTGTGTATTTTAAAGCACTGCCGGAAAAAAACATGCAAAATCCTCAAGAAATGTGTTCAGTGGCACCAGCATACTGAGGGGTCGTTGTGTTAGTGATTCATTGGTCACGAAGATCGGCGATCAGATGGTGCTCAGGAGGTCTGCCCTTGCGCACTCTGTTTCGACTCTGCAGGCAGCAGCTGTGCTGAAGTTAGAGGTGAACAATCAATCTAAGATGCAACCATGCCCCGCGACGAGTACGTGCTCCTGTTGAACTGTGAGCTGCGGGAAGCTGGGAAGACGTACCAACGGATTGCTGCACATGTTGAACACAATGTAACAGTGGTGTGTCGCTTCTTTCAGCAGTGGTCTATTGAACATTCCCACACCCGTAGACTTCCTCGTAGTACAGAAGCACGTCAAGGTCGACGCATTGTGCGACCAGCGGTGGCCGACCGAACATCAACCAGGATGAAATCCGGTCACAGGTTGCACCTTCTATGTTAGCAAGGACAATTGGGAACCGCCTGCTTGCAGCAGGATTACGTTCACCTGTGCCTCTAGCCAGGCTACCATTGACGCCACGAGACCGCCAAGCACGGCAACTTTGTTGTCGTGAATGAGTCGACTGGAGAGGGGAGTGACGCTCTGTTGTCTTCAGGGACGAGAGTACGTTTTGTCTGTATTCAAGAGATGGACGTACACGCGTACGGCGTAGACCTATTGAGCGGCTTATTCCAGAGTGCATACACCCAGGACACCCAGATCAAACTCCAGGCTTTAAGATGTGGGGGCCATCAGTTACAGCTAGAGGTCCACATACAGCTGCTGCGACGCAGCGAGCTCTACGTGGTGTACTACAAATGCCCTGGCCAGCAAGATCATTGGATCTCCCATCAATTGAACATGCATGGGACATGATTAAGCGGGAACTTACGTGTCCTCCAGAACCTGCAAGAACCATTGCCAAATTGCATCAAAAGGTGCAAGATGCTTGGGACAATGTATCGCAGGGTAACATTCGGCACCTTTATGATGGTTTGCATGCCCGAATACACGCCTGTATTGCCACCAGAGGCAGGTGCACTATGTATTGATGCGACTGTTTGGGCACCCTTTACTGAGACATGTGTGCTTCATTTGGCCTCAATTTGTAATCATATACTCCTTCAATGATGAACTACCTGCCGCATCGCTTGTGAATAAAATGACCTTGTCCTTAGGATATTATGTGTTTTTGTTTCGGCAGTGTGGAAATATTTGAAATGAACTACGTCAAATATGGAAGAATACTCCAATGCAAGGTAACATGAAACTTAGCAGGTCTGTCTACTGAAAATAAGTAAAACATTTACTCGATAGACTTTCAACCTAATTGATGTGGGGTCAAATAATATTGGTCTGTTTCAATTTAAACTGATAAACTGAACTGCATCGTTCTTACTTATTGCGAAATCCTTCCTTTGGTGAATAAAGTTCACACATATTTGCACGTATTTAAACTCTTTATTGAATAACTGAAAACAACAAAAGCGACATGAAACTTACTATTCCAGTTGACTTGTTAAATTTATTACTCTGTCCTTCACTAGATACTATATGCATGACAAAAGTGAGAATTACTGCTGTGTTTTCCTTCTCTACTTACGTTCGTGGTCTTCTTAAATGATGCGCTTCTCTTGAATTAGTGTCTACATACACATGTAAACCTTACTCCTCCTAATATAAAATGGGTTTTAGCTCTGGGATTGTCCTAGGACAAGTTCCTGCTCACCACATGCAGGGCTTTTGACTTGACGCCCGTAGGCATCCCACACGTAATAATATGGGTGAAATGATGATGAAGACGACACATATCTCAGCCCCCGTTACAGCGGAATTAAGCAAGTATGGTTAAAATTCCAGACCCTGTCGGTAATCGAACCCGGGACCCCTGTGACCAAAGACCAGCCTGCTAGCCATTTAACCATGGAGCCGGACATTAAATCCCATATTTTACAGTTTAAGAAAATATTGTTTATTAAATAGTTATTGTTTTCAAATACTTTAGACATTAAGATATGCTTAGATATGGTTATTTTGGAAAATATCTTATGCATTTATGAGTGAACATTTCTGTATCCTCCACTCTCATGCCAATTATTCGGAAACATAGGCGAAAAAACCTGGGACCATAATTCTGGAATGCTATGCTTTCCTTTTACATTTATCATATTAAATTCTACCAAATACTTTCACCAAATGGTTCTTTCATTGACTTGCTTATGACCTTCTGTAAAAGATCCATCTGGTCTATGAAACTACTTCACTTCAATTCAAAGACAAAGCAAACTGTTATCTATATTAAAAAATGTTGTCCCTTATTTACATTTAGAGAAAATAATTTTGATTGATTTCTTTTCTATTTTGGAGCCACCATTCAATGCAAAATATATTATCAACGAGCGGATTTGCCCCAAATATTCTTTTCTGGAAAATCTTACATATATATATATTGTATAGTGTACTTACTCATAAGATTTATAACAATTAATCACTCTCATATTCGTAAAATTATAATTAACGCACCAAAACGAGACGAGTCTTGAACATTTATGAGTGTTATGCAGAACTTCGTTCGTGCTGGCTTATGAGCAATGAACTTTGGTCTATTGGAGATTTTACAGTAGAATTTTATAGCGATGTTTCGTTTCTACTCAGAGAGATATTTTATTACGCTGTTCATTAAATGTAAATGCGAAACTATTATCTTTGTTTTTGCATATTTCTTTGATGATGATGCTTGATATTTAAAAGGGCCCAATATCTAGGTCATCAGCCCATTCATTTCTTTCAAAGATTGTAATATAATTATAATGGCGTGTGGTGTCCGGAGCGGTACTAATGCAGGCCATTCTCGTTGACGCCCATGGGCAACCAGCGCGTCTGTGAGAATGGGGTTCAACCTGGTATGAAATGTAATGTTTAAAACGGCCAGTTCCCGAACCAGAAGAATTAACCAATTAAAAAGTTAAATTTCCCGAACTCAAGACCCCTTGGACCGAAGGCAAGCACGCTAACCATTTTGTCATGGAGCCGGACAAAATAAATGAGGAATATGACCTTCGCGTAGGAGCAGTGAGATTTGATTCTACTGTTTCCATATTACAAGTACCTTCTTTCTTTAAACCTGGAAAGCCGCCCAATGCTCCCGAAAGCTGAAGACCCATAGCATTATTAATCTCAATACACAAGCTCCTGGGAAGACTAATCTACAACAGCCATATTCAAGATCCTCCTCGCAGAACAAGCTGGCATTGGACAGAAACGAAAATGCGAATACCAAGTACTTGCTCTGACGATATTCACTGAAGTTGGATTTGAAGAGAAGCCTGTGTGGTTTTCACAGATCTCAAGGCTGATTTTGACACTGTATGGAGGGACGGGTTAATGTATAAACTCCTAAAAACTTTGTAGTGTAAAACCACTACAAATCTAATCAATTGCATGATTTCATATACAATAATCCAAATGATCATGAACAATACCCTGAGCAAACGAAGAAGACTAAACAATGGACGCCCGCTTGGTTCCGTATTAGCCCCTTTATTATTCAGTGTTTATCTCACAGACATCCCAGAAACGGTATCAAGACAATACGCCTATGCCGATGATATATTCATAACCACGCAGCACACAAAATTCAACAACCTTGAGGACACGGTAACGAAAGATCTCTGCTTACTGGAAAATTTCTTTCAAAAGTGGCGCCTGTTACCTGGCACAACCAAAACAGAAACATCTTGCTTTCACCTGAATAAAATCCTGGCTCAGACCACCTTGAAAGTGACTCTCCATGACAACATTTTACCGTACAAACCAAAATATTTCGGTGTAACAGTGGACCGGACTTGTCATACAGTAAACATCTCTCCAACCTTACAGCCAAACTAAGTACAAGGAGCGACATCTTATCTAAGCTATCTGGCAGCACACGGTGATCTACAGAGGTAAGCCTTAATAATGGTGTATACAACAGCTGAATATCGCTCCTCCGTCTGGATGAATAGCACCCACACCAAGAGAATTGACACCGTCCTGAAGCAGACAGTTCGGATTATCAGCGGTGTCATCAGAACAACCCCACTACACTAGCTTCCAGTCCTTAGCCAAATCCTTTCTCCATGTCTACGCTGCATGAACAATCTTGTCCGAGAAGCAAATATAATACAGGCCAATACATCACTTCCAATTTTCCAAGACCTCCAAAGAATTGCTTCAATCCGACTGAAATCCAGACACCCTCCCCTGCTGCTGGCTCATAAACTGATGAATGAAAACTACTGTGGACTGTGAACTTGGAATGAAGAATGGACTGATGAGGCCCTCGACGAATGGAGATCGATCTTTGACCCTACGCAGGCTCCGCCCCGATTACATCTCCCGTGGAGTGTATGTGTCCCACTAAGCAGAGTGCGCACTGGGCATGGAAGAAGTGGCTCTGCGATGTATTCTTGGGGCCTTCTGCCTTCTCCAGGCTGTGAC
This sequence comes from Anabrus simplex, assembly GCF_040414725.1. Taxonomy (NCBI): domain Eukaryota; kingdom Metazoa; phylum Arthropoda; class Insecta; order Orthoptera; family Tettigoniidae; genus Anabrus; species Anabrus simplex. The sequence goes on along the minus strand of NC_090266.1, from coordinate 1,147,415,360 downwards.
TGTGGTGAAGAATTCCAGACAATGCGACACATTGCCTTCTGATGCTCACATAGAGTATTCAGTGGAACTAACGATGACATTCTGATAGCTTCAACAACGGCTATTCAGTGGCTGCAACCTCATAGTTTAGTTTTAATTTTTCATTCGTTAATTTATGTATTTTCTTACATTTTACATCATTTTTTTGTTTTCGTATTTTTGAAATTTTTCTTTCTATATTTCTGTATTGCACATATCTATCTCGATTTGTACTTCATGTTTTACCTCGACATTTTATACTATTCTGTTTTGTAAATTATTTGTTGTTTTTCATAACGTTACTCAATTTGTGCGCGGCTTAACGTGTACCGTAAGCTCAATAAATAAATAAGCTTAACAAACATAAGATCATATATCTCCCATACTTTCTGAGAAAATTGCGAAGGATCAGTGCATCCATCTATATGAAGTAAGTCTCAGCCTGTTATGTAAGTGTCGCAAGGATTGTCTTGCAACCGTACACAATACTTCGTTCAATTATAATTGAATCATGTCTTAGATTTACATTCGGAAGATTTTTCGATGTTCCACATCTGTATTTTCGCCCTTTCTCTTTGTCCAAATGTTGTTGTTTGCGTCATCAGTCCATAAAGTGGTTTAATGCAGCTCTCCATGCCAATCTATCCTGTGCTAACATGTGCTTTTCTAAATAACTACTACATCTTACATCTGCTCTAATCTCCTAGTCATATTCATACCTCGGTCTACCCCTACCGCTCTTACCGCCTACACTTCTCTCAAAAACAAACTGAACAAGTACTGGGTGTCTTTAGATGTGCCTTATCAGTCTATCCCTTTTTCTCGTCAAATTGAGCAAAATCGATCTCCTCTCACCAGACCAATTCAGTATCTCTTCATTCGTGATTAGACCTACCCATATCATCTCCAGCATTCTTCTACAACACCACATTTCAAAAGCTTCTATCCTCCTTCTGTATGAGTTATCGTCCATGTTTCACTTCCATACAGTGCCACGCTCCAGAAGAATGTCTTCAATAACATCTTTCTAATTCCTATATCAATGTTCGAAGTGAACAAATTTATTTTCCTAGCCTCCTTTCTCCTGCCATTGTTAGATATCTCACTACCCAAGTAACCATATTCACCTACTTCTTTTAAGACGTTATTCCCCAATCCAACATTTCCTGCATTATCTGACAATTGACTTTGTTCGACAGCACTCAATTATTTTTGTTTTGGATTTCATTATTTTCATCTTGTAATACTTCCCCCGAGACATTGTTTATACCATTCAGAAATTTATCCAGATCATCTGCAGATTCAGATAAAATAACAATATCGTAGGCAAATCTCAGGGTTTTTAATTCCTCTCCTTGGATTTTTGTTCTCTTTAAAAATTCTTTTTTTTAACTTCTGTTCTATATAAACGTTGAAAGGGGAGCCTGGCATCACTTCTTTATGGATAGTTGCTTCTTTTTCAAAGCCATCGATTCTTATCACTGCAGACTGTTTTTGTTGAGTTTGTAGGTAATTTATTGTTCTTTTCTCTGTATCTGATCCCTATCACCTTCGGAATCTCAAATAGCTTGATCCAATCAACATTAACGAATGCTTTTGTTAGATCTAAGAACACCATGTACGTGACTGAGATTTCTAGATCCTAATGGATGGGTAGGAGACAGGAATCTGCACTCAGATGGCCTCAACTTAAACCGTAGTGGAACGTATAAGTTAGGCAATTTGTTCAGAAGTGTTTGAGGGAGGTACATTCAGGGAAACGAGGTGGTCTAGGGAGCGGTGTACAGGAATCTGGAAGACAAGTAGGTATGACATAAAATGTTAGTGTTGATCTGTAGAAGTACTGTAAGGAAAAGAATAGAATTAATACATTTAATAGATATATACTTACCAGTTATTGTAGTAGGAGTTGAATCATGGCTGAGAAATAATATAATGGATGCAGAAAATGTCTTACGGAACTGGAATGTGTATCATAGAGGTAGGATAGGAATGGTAGGAGGGGGAGTATTCATTCTGGTGAAAGAAGAATTACCGAGCTCGATAGCTGCAGTCGCTTAAGTGCGGCCAGTATCCAGTAATCGGGAGATCGTGGGTTCGAGCCCCACTGTCGGCAGCCCTGAAGATGGTTTTCCGTGGTTTCCCATTTTCACACCAGGCAAATGCCGGGGCTGTACCTTAATTAAGGCCATGGCTGCTTCCTTCCACTTCCTAGGCCTTTCCCATCCCATCGTCGCCATAAGACCTATCCGTGTCGGTGCGACGTAAAGCAAATAGCAAAAAAAAGAAGAATTTGTAACCTACGAAAAAGTTAAAGATGACAAAGATGAAATTGTACGTATAAGGCTCATTTCTAAAGATAATATCCAACTTGATGTCTTTGGAGTGTACAGAGCAGGAAAAGGTATCACTGACGCTGATTCAGAATTATTTGATAAGATAATCAGCTATGGGGGAAATGATATGGAAAGGAATGCGATTGTAGTGGGAGATCTCAATTTACCAAATGTCAATTGGGAAGGTAATGCGAACGACAGGAATATGACCAACAAATAGAAAATAGGTAAATATGGGAAGGACAGCTGATTCAAAAACTGATAGAACCAACTAGAGGGAAGAATATTCTGGACGTGGTACTGATAGAACCAGATGAGCTCTATAGAGAAACCGAAGTAATAGATGGTATTAGTGATCATGAAGCTGTTATTGTCGTAGTTAAAAATAAATGTGATAGAAAGGAAGGTCTTAAAAGTAGGACAATTATGCAGTACCATATGGCCGGTAAAAAAGGCATGAGGGAGTTTTTAAAAAGTAGCTATGATCGGTGGAAAACGGTAAATAAAAATGTAAACGAACTCTGGGATGGTATAAAGCAATTGTTGAGGAATGTGAAAACAGTTTTGTACCTCTAAAAGTGGTAAGTAATGGTAAATACCCACTATATTATAATAGAGAAGTAAAGAGAGTAAGAAGGAGGCGCAGATTCGATAGAAGAACAGTTAGATGATGATACTTGTTGTTTTAAGGGGCCTAACATCGAAGGTCATCGGCCTCAGAAGTAGAGTTAATAATGGCTGTGGGAGTTAGGAAAACTTACTGGGAAACTGAATCTAGCAAAGAAGTCAGTTAAGGATAACATGATGGCAAGCATAATTGGCAGTCATACAAATTTTAGTGAAAATTGGAAGTGTATGTATAGGCACTTTAAGGCAGAAACAGGTTTCAAGGAGAACATTCCAGGAATCAATAATGAACCAGGGGAGTGTGCATGTGAGGATCTTCAAAAGGCAGAAGTATTCAGTCAGCATTATGCAAAGATGGTTGGTTACAGGGATAATGTCCAGTTAGATGAGGTGACTAATACTAAAGAAGTATTAAAATTTACCTTATGATAAGAGCGACACTTACAATAAGATACAAAACTTGAAAACTAGAAGAGCGGCTGAAATTGATAAGATTTCTGGGGATATACTAAAGACAACGTGTTGGAATATAGTACCATATCTGAAGTACTTATTAGATTGTTGTTGCCATTGATGCATTCACAGCCCGTACTTATAAACATGATATAGGCTTTTGGGCTTACGCCGTCTCAAGAAAATAAGGTGAAATTCTTTACGTTTCGCAGAGAATTTTTCTCTGTGTCATCAGAAGAAAATCTCGACTGTTCACGAGAAAGGTTTGTCAAGGAATGAGGTTTGAATTTAGACGTTATAATGGACGTGGAAGTGGTAAGTTCATTCATCACCAGATGGTTCACTCGACGCGGTACAGTACTATCGTTCGAAGCGAAAGCTACGGAACCATCAGAATCAGTCTGAGAGGGCCCTCATCGAAAGATGTTTCATTCCAGGCTTGTGTCTATGTCATATTTTCATATGTATGTACTCCTGTTGTTATGTGACTCCCTCTCAGACTGATTCTGATGGTTCCGTCAGCTTCCGCTTCGAACGCTAGCACTGTACCGGGTTCAGTAAGCCATATTGTGACAAATGAACGTGCCACTTCCACTTCTCTTATGACGTCTAAATTCAAATATCATTCCTTGAGAAGCCTTTCTCGTGAACAGTACAAATGTTCTTCTGATGACACAGAGCAAAATTCTCTGCGAAACGTAAAGGATTTCTCCTTATTTTCTTGACTCGGCATAAGCCCAAAAGCCTATATATTGTCTGTAAGTTCGGGCCGTGAAAGCATCAATGGCAACAATAATCAACTGGGCGACTGGCCTAAATTCAGATCAGTAGTGATTGATACATATCTATCCTGGGATGTGATGAATGAAATTATGTTACTTCATTGAATTATGAGTAGTGATTGATTGCTCGGATGAAATTAAGAATAGATGCAAGCGAACTACAAGAAATTGAAGCAATCCTTGTCCGAAAATCAAAACATTTACATCAGGAAATATATGAAGTAATTTTTCTGATTTGATATTCGAACACGATAGTGGCTTGGATAACACTGACTTACCTCTTGTTTGATTGACTGATTTGTTGTCTCCGGTGGGGCTTGGTGCAGTTCTGTTTAGTTGACTCCCATGGGTGATCTGAGCGTCTGGACGTAAGATTATAGTGATGGGTACACCTATCGATTAACACAGAGGGTTCTGCTCAAAACTTTACGTCCCCATCCGACGGAGGACCATGAACAGCGTCATATGCCCTCACTCTATATGAATACTGCGAAGAGCTTCGGAATTTAATCCAGACTTTTGACACGCAATCTAGTGATTATAAATCGTATACCACCACATCCCTCATCTTGCTGGCCAATATTCTGATGGTGGAAATAATTTTCACCAGCTGCTAACCATAGGATCAGACCATACAGTCTTGTCATACCACCAGGTCTTTTGTTTGATCGAGAAGATAATTGAGGCAGTGAGTGAGAGTGTGAGCTACTCCAAGGTAAGATGGAACTGAGATATTTTGAGTTTCGTGTTTGGCCTAATAAAGATAAGAATGTTCCTGTTGACATATATTCTAATGTCCACCATCTCAAAGTATATATTTAAAACTCCTTAGGAAAGTTATTTGCAGGATGAAAATCCCATCATTTAGCAGTTTACTTACGGCCTTTTCACCTGGAAGCAAATAAAATAACCTTGCATTACAAAATAATCTTCTCTGTAATTTTAGCTCATTTTTTCTCTTTATTTTTTGTCACAATTTTTTTCCCTTCAACTAATTACGATATCACATGGAAAAAAAGCATCATTCCATCTTTCCGTCCGTCTATCTACTTACCTATCTGTCTAACTCAGTACTCACACAAAAATCACCTTCTTTACGCGGTTGCTATAGATCTCTTTTTCCTTCAAGAAAATTATTTAGATCTTCAATTAAATCAATTATTGAACTAATGCCAAAGTAAACAAAATGTTTCACTACCTGCGGATGTCGGGATCTTCCTCGGTATCCTCAGATGTATTCAAATCATCCGGCTGGGGGCCATGGTATATAACATGGTGATTCTATGGTACATAATGTAGAAGATCCATCAAATCCCTGTATTCTAACTCATTAATTTTTTATAGAATATGTGAAAGGTTCGTGCCTTCTTGAATTTTCATTAATTCTTTCCTTTTAGTAAATGCTATTGCATTCTTGCGGGCTTATTAGTTCATAACCAGCATGGGTTTGAGAACAGGCTCAGCTATTGGCCAGCGTGCGTAGCCGACAGGTAGCGTATATCATGATTGCTACTATCTGCTCAGCATAGCTCTCTGCCTTGTAGTATAAATGTGAGCTGAGCAATTCGCATAAAGTAAGTTCTTTAAGAAAGGACGGAAGAAGTCTATGAATGTCCTTGATATTATCCACACTAAAATGTGGCTGTATCTATAACACGAGAGTACCAACAACTCAAATTTACCAAATTCTCGGCATAGCCCATTCGCTCGCTCACTGCCTCGATTTTACTAGGTGATCATCTGAGTGAAACTGAACTCTGAAGTTCGGAAGAAAATGTTGATAACTGTATAGGTAGTTAAAGATTTAAAGGCAATAATGATGGTAGCTATGTGCATTATTATTACTATGTTTCCAGACACCAATAATATTATTTAACTTATCCCATAGATCAACCTACCTTACGGGTGATTTATCAGATTAATAAACAATAGAACAACAAAAACGGTTCCAGGTGAGAGTTTAAGTGATTCTCCTGCAGTCAATTGAATATTTATATTTTCCTCCTTGAAGATTTAAACCCACCTTATTAAGAAAGATAGTAGTTAATAACATGAAATGTCCTCAAGATTGCAGTTAAATAAATACGTACATTATAATTTTACAACAAATAATTATTTACGCAGAAGGTGATTCTCTTAAGAACGAAAGTACCTAGGTAGTTATAAAACGTGAAACACATATCCTCAGTATGACAAGGGGCACGACAAAAGGAATATCTTAGTCATGTAAGACCTGGGCCCTGTTTCATAAAACATATTTCACTAATATTATTAGTAAAAACCAATAATATTAACTAATAATATTAGTATTGTGTTTCATAAAATTATTAGTTAATAATATTAGTTATTAGTTTATGAGTCTAAATTATTAGTAGATGTTCCTAATAATATTAGTAAATTGTTTCATAGACAACATAACTAATAAAATTTACTCATATTATTGGGATTATTTCTATTAGTGTATTTTGACTCATATTTCATATTATTAGTGAAACCAAAGTGTGTGGTATATTGATATATTGGCATAAAATTGTGAAGATCAGTGAAATGGTTGACTCTGATTCAAATAGTGATGAGGAGAGAGTTTATATTCGCCGTCCAAGAACTTTTAGGCCAAGAACAGCCTATACGGGTATGGAACAATCATATGAATACAATGAGAGATTTAGGTTAGATTACAGAACATTTGAATATGTGCTTGATAGGATTGGTAATATCTTAGAATCTCCCACTGCAAGGAATGAAGCCCAATAGCCACAGCAAAATCCCGCAGTTCCATCCACGCTTGCCTTTTCGAGTCCTTTGTCACGGTTAGTGAAAAGGCTCCGAACAACTGCCCCTTCAACTCCAGCACTTTTCTAAGGAAACTTTTTTTCCTGACATTATTGTCGTTTCTTTTACCCATTGTAGCCTATATAAACTGACAAGAATCTGAAACTGCACTGAATAGCCGGTTCGGTTGTAGTCAAACACAAAAAGCACAGAGTATGAGTGGGTCAAGCGCTAGCCTACTGCAAGGAACGAAAACAAACTACTGTAAGAACATGCAACAAATCGATTCTAACCTCAAACTGTATCAGCTGACTAATAACCTAATATTATTAGTGAAGCCATTTTATTAGTCATGCATACATCTTTATGAAACAGAATTTTGACAACTAATAATTTGTTTTATGAGTTCTAATATTATTAGCT